>NC_090265.1:1045134826-1047634826 GCF_040414725.1 Anabrus simplex | reverse complement strand
CCTGAATAAAGCCCTTAGCCTGCAATCTCCTTCCCCTTAAAACATTATACCACCTGTCTTCTACAATTTCCCCCTTTTCTTCCCACCCCTCTTTTACTCTTACTGTATTATGTAAATTGTTTGAGGGAGGCCTACCTTTGTCTTGTCTTCTGAGAGAATACTAATTATTTCCCTCAAACTCTCCAACTCCTTCCTCGTACTCCTTAATTCCTGACCATACCTACAGTTCTTGCACTCCTTAGCCATTCTTTATGGAAAAATAAAAACAAAAGGAAAAATAAAACAACTTATTACATGCAAGAAAATGAAAGGAAAGTAATATTGTCTCGGATAGTACACAAGGATCGCCCAACAATAAGGAAATGAATATACTGCTACACGACAATACTACTAAACATAGTCATACTATATTTTTATCCTACAACACTCTGACAGGATAAAAACCGGCGTTAATTACTGAATACCAAAAGGAATACACAAGAATTACACATTTCTAAAATGCAGTTAATCCTATCCTAATTACAATAATAGAATAAGCACTCGAATTTCTAGTACTATACAACAGTACACTACAATAATTTTAAACTACGTTCAGATGTATCCTAATTACAATATGTTCTCACTAAGCACAAACAGAAATGAAAATAGCAAGTTTAAAATTTGTAAGAACTACTCAAAGATTATCAACAAAGCTAAATGCTTAGACAGATCATTATTAGTGCTACTTTATCTTACTATGCTCTAATAGATACACACAAAAGATACGCATGAATATAGCAGGCAAGATACTATATAATATACTGTATCTGCACTACAGTTCTCAACTGAACTGTGGTTATATGATTTTTACAGCTAGTTGATTGCCAATAATATTCCTACTACGTGGGACAGAGAATAAAAGTGCCCTTAAATGCTGAAAAATAAGTTATGTACAACAGTTTCTCAAAAAAATTCCTTCTGTCAAAATTATGTCAGGGACTTGAATTGCAATATTATTGGGATATGCGAATTTGGGACTAACTATTATAAATTTACTCATTCGGGACAAATATTTCAGGTTCCCTATGGAAATCAACATCTGTATCATCAATGTTGGATGGTTGAAATGATGTTTGCTGAATCAAATTTTATATACCTTATCCTGTGCTGTGGATTTTCATAATAAAATATTTCTTGCCTTATTCCTTAACATACATTATTTTGTCCAATACAATATGCTGAGTAGTATTAGTACCTGTTATGTTAGGAATGTGACAAGGAGTGTTTAGGTCAGTTTTTGGAGAATGTTATCATTTAAACTTATCCTAAAAGCATAGAAGTGCACCCTTTTATTGGCATAGTGTAAATAATTTTCAACCAGTCACTTTTGTTTGTCAAAAAGTAAAATGCTATATCAGTGTGAGGAATAAATTCCATATAAAATTGTGTCGGTACTCTTTAATCATTCATAACGGAATGTATTCTTCAGTTATGTAGTACTGTATGTGAACGAATTATTACCTATTTATTTTAACGTATTTAAAATAATTTTCTTTGCAAAACATTTTACTTGTTTTTGAGTGAGTGCCTGTATATATTATATGAATGATGTATTTCTTTCAGGTTGATCGTGTCATCTTTTGTCTGTTCCTGGCTGAAGATGTAAAAATTTATCAGAATCTGATGCAGGTGTACTTTCCTGTAGAATAAAATTAAAACTATAGTTGTTACATCCTATTTAATATAACACATTGTTTTCCTCTTCTTTCTTTCTTTCTTTCTTTCTTTCTTTCTTTCTTTCTTTCTTTCTTTCTTTCTTTCTTTCTTTCTTTGAGATTAATTAACATATAAATTGTATGGCTGTCACTGTCTTCTGAACATTTTGTGAGAATAATAAATGAGCTCATTATTTACCCTTCTCCCCTCACATGTATTTTTCTAAGTTGAAGGTTCAAGAATGTGTAAGATTAGTTGTTGTGTCTCATGAATTAATGTGTGGTATAATTTGGCATATCTTTGGTATATACTGCTACACGTATTATAAAGGTAAATAATGTGCCTGTCATAGACATTAGTTTACCCATGTGATGTGAAGTGACAAGTTACTTACTCTGATACTGAGTTTGCCTCTAAATGCTTGGTACAGAATTGAAAATATTCAGTTTTTCATTGAGATATTTTTGTGAAGAATGTTTCACAAATGTATGTAAAATGCTTAACGTCAGGAAAATAACATTTCAATATTACTACTAATACAGTACTATAAATCATGTTGTGAAAGGAAGCATTTTGTACAGGTCATCATTTATAACTTTGTAATTTTTGTAAAGAAAGAATAAGCAATTGATTATTTTCTTTCCAAGGTTTTAGTCATTTACTGTATTTGTCCATGTTTACATAGCAAAGTTTTAGTCAAAACATGAGTTGCTGAAATTGAGATATGTGTTGTACGTTGAATTCTTCCATAAAGCCAAAATTACCTGATCTAATACTACATAATCACTATATCCTATGTCCAGCTCCCTGGTTGATTGGTAGGGACTGGAAAAATTAGCATGTTTTTTCTGAAAATTAGAGTTTATTTTTAAAAAGTCAAAATAAGCTCTTGTGGCATTCTTTGCTTTCTTATTTCATACTAGAATTTAATGATTTAAGAACATGACACAATACTGCTCAAGTCTACAAGAAAACTGACTGTTCAAATGAAAGATGCCGATGCCCAAACACAACCCATTGTAGTCTTCCAGACTGTGGTGAGATCGAAACAATAGGACGTATTTGGATTTGGTTGCACGGAGAATTACAAAGGAACGCTCACCAAGAAAGCTGTGAGAACAGTTTTGGCCTCTGCAATGCAGGAATCAGATTGGCAAATTCTTGCCTGTCTTCTACTGAATCTGTAAGAAGAGCAGACGTTGTTGCAATCCATGGTCAATCACATTGAAACATCGTGGTAGATCCAACTGTGTGCTTTAATATAGACATTAAACAAGCTAGTGAGATCAATGCCGAAAAGAACATGCACGAACCATTCATCCCGTATGTATGTATGTTCAGTCCGTCAGCGATGCCGCTGGTGGGATCCTCAAGAGCTCTGCCATCTGCTGTCATAGATGGCCTAGGCATCACTGAAGAGGTGTACTAGGGAAATGAGGAGTGAGGTAGTTTCCCGTTGCTTTCCTCACCAAGCCAGAGTTGCTATTACATATCAGTCTGCCAAGCCCACTGAAATGCATACACCAACCGACCCTATGAGCAACATTTTCACACCATTCATAGCAGGGACTGGCTGCATAAGGATTGGCATTACTAGCATCGCTCATACCTCAGTCACTTTCATATTGTCAAAGCCAAGGATAAGACTGAGACAGATCTATGAAAGTAACAAAATTGCTCTAGCCTATACCAGAAGACATAGTGCACTGTAAACACTAGGTCCTGCCAGTAAAGGCATATTCATCCCGTACCTTAAACAATAACATAATAATAAACAAGATAAACAAATACACAAAACAAGCGTGACTAAAGGTAATACAGATAGAAGGATAACAGGATGTGGAAGATGCTGGACAACCGTACTGGGACCATAACTTGGTAGCGCATTTTTGAGCTAATCTATCAGGTTCCTTAAGATATCGTTTATTAAACATAAAATCCCTTAATAGCCTGTAAAACTTTGATGGTACAACTTACATAGCTTAACTATATTAACAATAAATCTGCTTTACGTGACATTGACACGGGTAGGTCTAAGGTTAAGTTATAAGTAGGTTCCCACCTTCCATTACTTATCAATTTCTATATAATAGTTTTATTAATTACATAACATAAACCAGCTTAATCTCTAGGACATGTTTCGTTCCGATTATGGAACATCTTCAGCTAAAACATTTGACAAAATGGCAAGACAATTAAAACACATTTGATAGTTATGATGATACAATAGCTAAAAGATTTGACAAAATGTCACAAAAATGAAAACCCATATGATAGTTATGATGATAAAATAAAATGTTCATTCATGTTGGTTAAAAATTTCAACAAGTCAGTGTCCAAGTGACGAAGTAAAATCAGCGATAAGGTTCTTCTTTATGTTGGAGACTTGTATATTTGTTAATCTTGAAGATAAAATTAGAGATACCGTATACAAGTCGATAGGTGTATGAACCAAACCGCACAGCCACTTGCTCGGTACTATATTAACAGACATGGACACAGCGCATGACGGCACTCGCACAATGATTTGAAGATATTATTTATGTTTTTAATCCGATATCGTCACCTGACTTATAAATAAGGTGATCATTGAGGTCTACAACTCTAAAACAATAAATATTACATTAAGATACTACCTTTGAAAAAATTGAAGGCAACCAGTCAACTTGGCAGCCGTGCTTGCAGGCAAATGGGGGATGGGAGTTGGTAGTTCTGCCCTCAGAACCCAAGTGATGTTCCATGCACCAAATAAACGTTGTCAGGTTTAAAGGTGACATCAAAGGAAATCAAAATTTTAGAAACAAAGGTTACACAGTAGCAAATTAGGAAACACAAGTAAGCTAACAGACATCAAGGGGATTCTAAAAACATGATCATGCAATTGCTTCCTTATAATGGATATGTACGGTGAAGCGGCAGCATATCCTATTACAAAGCACTAGAAGTATCTGTAGAAACTCTTGTACAAGAACTATGTTGTATTAATTATGGTAGGCTTAACTGCAGTTTAGAATTGTGTAATTCTTGTGTATTCCTTTCGGTATTCAGTAATTAATGGCAGTTTTTATCCTGTTAGTGTGTTGTAGGATAAAAATATAGTACAACTAAGTAGTACTGTAGTGGAGCAGTGTAGTAATTACCTTATTATAATATGATCCTTGCACTATCCTAGACAATGTCTCTTTCCTTTCATTTATTTTAGACAGAATAAGTTTTTATTTTTCCTTTTCTTTTCATTTTTCCATAAAGAATGACTAAGGAGTGCAAGTGTAGGAACTGTGGGTGTGGCCAGTCATTAAGGAGTTGGAGAGTTTGAGGGAGATAATTAGGATTCTCTCAGAAGACAGGAAGGAAGGTAACCCTCCCTCAAACAATGTGCAGAATACAGTAGGTGTAAAAGAGGGATGGGAAGGAAAGGGGAGAAATGTAGAAGACAGGTGATCTAATGTTTTAAGGGGAAGGAGATTGCAGGCGAAAGGCTCTATTCAGGACAGGTGTCTGTGAGAAATCAGTACGAGTCACTGCAGGTAGAACAACAAAGGGAAGGTATGGAACATGGAACTGTTGCTGAGAAGTGTGGAAGAAGGCAGATAGGAAAAGGTAGGAAAGGGAAATGTGGAGTAGAAGATAGAAAAGACAGGTGAAACAGGGTCATGGGAGGGAGAAAAGGGAGGAGGAAGTAGTTACTGCAGCTGTCAGGAAAGATAGGATCGGGCGAGTTGACTGTGCGGTTACGAGTGCGCAGCTGTGAGCTTGCGTCCGGGAGATAGAGGGTTCGAACCCCACTCTTGGCAGCCTTGAAGACTGTTTTCTGTGGTTTCCCATTTTCACACCAGGCAAATGCTGGGGCTGTACCTTAATTAAGGCCATGGCCGCTTCGTTCCCATTTCTAGGTCTTTGCTATCCCATCGTCGCCATAAGTCATATCTGTGTCGGTGCGTAAAACAAATAGCAAAAGAAAGGAAAGATAGGGCTGACCATGAGAGGAGAGGATCAAATGAGGCAGGTAGTGTCGAGGCTCTGGTCGTGGGGGATTCCATTGTTAGACATGTGGGGAAAGTGTGTCGGAGAAAAGAGAACCAGGGTAGAGTGTTATCCTGGAATTAGGTTGAGGCAGATGTTGAGGAATGTAGAAGAGGAGGAGGAGGGAAAGGAGAAGATGGTAGTGTTGCACGTTGGTACCAACAACATGAGGTAAGCAGGTATAAGTACCAACATAGTTAGGGATGTGTGGGATCTGGTAAATGCAGCACGGGTGAAGTTTAAGGAAGTGGAGATTGTTATCAGTGGAATACTCTGTAGGAGGAGTACTGACTGGAAGCTGATTGGGGATTTAAATGAGACTATGGAGTGGGTAGAAGATAGGGATCTGCGCCCAGATTGCCTTCAGTTAAATCACAGTTGTACGTATAAGTCAGGATATTTGTTTAGAAGGGTTATAGGGAGGTACATTCAGGGAAATGGGGTGGTCTGGAGAGCGGTAATAAGGGTACAGGGATCTAGAAGTCAAGTAGGGATGACATAAAAATGTTAGTGTTGAACTGTACAAGAATTGTAAAGAAAAAATAGAATTACTTTAATATATACAGTAGAAGTCTGCTATAGTGAATATGGCATATAACAAGAATGTTATAACATCAGTTTTTTATGTCCCTTCAAAATCCCCATATTAAACTGTGTATTATCCTTTGGTTACAGCGAGAGCCTTATCACTGATGCTTCTGTTATTACGATCGAATTTACCAATATGTATGCACCCAGCCATTATATTGCATGCGATCGATCATATTCGATATCTTTTCTTCGCTATGTCCACTAGCAAGCCAAGACCAACTCCAATACTCAGACCTCAAGGCAGGTTTCATTTAGTGGCAAGATGACAGCGAGTGCGGGCCATGCATGAATTCAGTGTGATCGTAAATGCCATTTTAAAGTAATCGTAACTGAAGTATTTCGTGGCTGCTTTTAATAGTGATAAGTAAGTATAGAAGTCGTCCAGTTTGTTGTTTTTTTTTTTTTTTTCTGGAAGTTTAATATATTAAGTAGAGGTTATCTCCTTTTTGCACATGTTCACGTATAGGTTATGTGTTTGTTTATCTTTGTGTTTGAGTGTTATTGTTTATATTATTAGTGTCGTTTTATAATGTAATGTATATATGTTATATTAACATGGGTTGATCGTGTTGTGTACCTCTCTATAAGTCTAATTATGGCAATTCTTCGAGAATTTCTGCCTTCACATTTCCGAAGAACAGAGTCTTACGAAAGAAATGGATTTGTTGCATTCATCGTGAAAATTTTGCTGTAAATAATAAAACTGTTGTCTGCATCAAGCATTTTCACCCTAAGTTTATTGTGCGTGAGGATGTTTTTCCCGTTGAGAATGGTGAACCGATTTGCATCCCTAGGAAGGATCCTATAAGTTTGCCTTGAGAAAGAAAGGGCCCTGAAGAGCATAAACGGCAATTGCTACCGAGAGATGAAGAAGCGTTTAAACGCCAGTGTAAAGAGGACAAGATAGGTTTTCATGACAGAAGTGAAGAAGAGAAATGTTAGCCCATTCAGTGTGATTGTAAAAGATGATAGTGTTCTATTGTTAAAATTCAAGACCAAGATATTCCATCAATAGTGGTGAGTTTTAAAATGATGAGTGACCTAGAAGTGCAAGTGCATTTTAAAAACATTCCTTTACCTGCAGAAAAAATAAGGTTTATATTAGAAAGTGAAGGACAGGATGGACTGAAGTGTGACAGATGGAGCAAATTTGAAACTCTAGTAAGTTATCTTGGTAATTATGTAATATTTTGGCAACATTGAAAATACTAAATGGATAAATTGTAACTAGTAGTGATGGGCTGTCTGAGACGAGGTCTCGAGATTTCTCGGGATTTCTCGAGACCAGCGCAAGCACTATTTCTCGCGAGAAATTTTGAGATACGGTATCTCGAGAGCGTTTTCGCGCATTGTGAGGCGAGCAGCGTGTCGTAGGCCTACAGGTAGTCGGAGCTGAATGTTGTTTGTGCCGAGTATGCGAATAGCCAACCACGGGCCTTCTCAATTTCGTAAATACGTGTCAACAAGCGACTAGGGCGTTCACTTCTACCGAGGTCTATTTTGACGCAGTATAACATAATTATAAAGGATACGCATTCTGGCATTGTATGCACTGGGAGGTACACGAATGAGTGGTTTAAGTACAGAACCTGACGGCTACTGTAGATGCGAGTACCTGGATACTAGAGGCGTGCGTTATTCGAACTCGAAACGAGGCAAGATGCGCGTTGTTGCATATGCAACCACCAGTACGCATGAGTGGAATGTGTAATCTAAAATGCTTCAGTTTGCTCCAGTTGTTTCGACAGGTAGGTGTACATAGTTATCAGACCCCGCATTCAATAACATATGACCGCTACTTGTGTTTACCAATATTTTTGTGACAAAGGAAATAATTCCTTATAATGTTATAGAGTATTCGCGTCGTAATTAGGTACTTCGATATATGACGGTGCCATGTGAAATTGTCTAGTTGTACGCGGCAACTTGAAGACGATGTCCGAAACGCAACGTAAGTCGTGGATGTCGGTTATTTTTAAGAGATGTCACATAGCACAGTCCACTGTGTTGCTTATTCAAAAGAAGTAAAATACATCGGCGGAAATACTTCTGGGATGATCCGTCACTCACAAACGCATAGGCCTATCAATGAACAGGAATCGTCAGAGAACACCTCCGGCCCGGTCTGAATCACAAGAAGCTACCCTGCCGACAACGATTGTAAGGCATCCAGGTAGGTTTACATCCTAATAACAATTAACAAATTATACAGGTTATTCAGCTAAGTCCACCTGACATGACTCGTGAACAGTTTAATAATAATGTTATTTGTTTTACGTCCCACTAACTACTTTTTAAGGTCTTCGGAGACGCATGTGAACAGTTTAAGATACTGGCATTCTGTATTCACTTTCGTTAATGGTATTAAGGAGCTCGTAGTTGAACATGCAGTGCTTTCCTAGGCTTTTGACAAAATTTATCGTCACACTCGTTTCCATATATGAACTGCTGATGATAAGTATCAAGCTTACACTCTTAGTTACTGTGACGTATAAGTATCAAGCTTACACTCTTAGTTACTGTGACGTCGCACAGCTGGCAGCACACGAGAATCGGTCTCGAGAGCGTTTCCCCATCACCCTTGCTGAAAGAATTGGAGCAAAGTCGGGCATTTTAGATTACACGTTCCACTCGTGTGTAATGGGGGTTGCGTATGTAGCAAAGCATATCTTCCCCGTCTCAGGTTCGAATAATGCACGCCTGTAGTATCCAAGTAGGTGTACATCATATCTACAGTTATTCACAAATTATGCATGGTTATTTAGCTAAAAGGTCCACTCCAAATAAGTCGTGGACAGTTTAAGATACTGACATTCTGTTTTCACCTCCGTATTAAAGGGGCTCATAGTTGAACATGCAGTGCTTTTCCTGGCTTTTGACAAAATGTATTGGCTCACACGTTTTCATATGAGAACGTTATTTCACGCAATAATTGCCAGTAATATACTATCAAGTTTACAGTCTTAGTTACTGGTACGTCGCACAGCTTGCACTACAGGACGATCGGTCTCGAGATCTGCGACGTCAGTTTTGAGCGAGAGAGTTGCCCATCACTAGTAACTAGAATAAAATATAAATAACGAGATTGAGCGTCATCTGCAAAAGATTTGCAGGAATAATTGGCTCTGTAGAACATGAAAGAACTCCCTCTCCCAAGGCAACGGTCATCAGGTTGACGAGGCTCCAAACTTGCTTTATAACCTTACCTGTTACTGTTTACCCTTAAAATTAAATTTGGGTAGCATGGCAGGTTTTTCCTTAATCCACTGATAAAGGTTTTACCACAAATTTCACTACATGAATTTACGCCCAAAACAAAATTAGAACACAACAAAAAACCAACAACTATCATCACGTGATGAGACCAATATAAACATAAATAACATCTACAAGCTATACATAGTTCTGAAGGCCATGCTTCAAATTAGTTATATCCTACGGATAAGAAGACTGTCCCTTCCTAACCATGTATACATTAGCACAATAGCATCATCACCGTGGAATATATTTATCCTGGGTTGTAACTATATGTGAAACAAACCCAATCACCGCGCAATACACTGTTAATAAGCCATACACATCCACAATGTAAAATGTCTACTGTGGGATTAATAAATAACGACTACCATGTCGTATTGTTCAAAGATCAAGCAAATAATAAACACTTGGCCTACGGTTTCATCAAGTCATAATCAGTTCTGTGCACAACAGCATATTACCTCCAGATTTCCTATAGAAAACTGCCCACAATGTGCATTTCCTCAGAGAGGAATAATCCAGAGTCTTACAACAGAACACTATGTAACATCTTCCACCAGCTGCTCACCAGGAATGTGAATTAGCGAATAATGCACTCGTCATGACTCCGTAATGGTACAGTAATGCAACCGTAAAGAACTCTTACAGTAAAACTTTGTAGTGGTTATCTTCATGAGCACAACCGCACTAGTCATGAACAGTAATAATAATAATAAAAACTCATAGCACTCACAATATGCTTCCTCCAGCACTCCATAAAATCAGTAGCGTGCATTGTGGGTATGCAGACTAAGCCGGGCTTACCCGTTGGACTTGAGAAGCAAAAGGTAAACACTAATGTAACTGTAAGTGCAATAATTCATTTTATCTTATCAGTTGGCAATATTATATTTTTTAAATAACTCATTTGCTGCAACGTGGTTTTCTGCGGTATGTACACAAATTCTGCAGTAGCGAAGGTACGCGACACACCTACCGCTTGGCTCACCCAGCGTAGAATTCAAGGTGACGCATGCGTAGTAACCGCGCCAGTAAGCGAACTTGGTAAGCCGAAAACTCAACGCTGCCCGGCTTGATCGCACGGTGTAGCTGTGTAAAGCAGCCAAGGTAGTTAGGGTAAGAGGTAGGGATCACGCGCAGGTCTCCCCACCACGCTTGGCCGCCGATGACGTCACATGAACCCTCAGCGCCTTGTCTTCTGTATGAGGTAGGCTAATACACAGCTGTAAAGTATTCTGTTTTAGCCACAAGTTAGAGATAAGAGAACTTCATTGATATTTTAACATCACCTCACAAAAGGCATTCCACTTCACTATTACAGTAGAGTAATTATAGGACATCAAATACAGTGTGAATCCAGCAGCGTTTCTGAAGTATTTCGATCTGTATAAAAGGTTGTAACAATGCTAAGACTGTGATAGCAGTGGAATGGCTATTCCATATGTTCATGTTCTCAACACCTATGATAACAATAACAAGAGGCTCTAATTGTTACAGACTCGAACATTAAAGCTTGATGCTTGATGACTGCAAGAAATATGTCCGTTGTTACAAGCAATATTGGGAAACTATATACACTGTCAACAACACAAACAGCAAATGTTAGGAAACTGTCCACAAAACAAACAATACAGTAAATGTTCTCTTCCAAGTACAAGGAATTGGCAAATTCCACGTTAACATTTGATAGGCCATATAAATTAATGAGCCTGTATATTAACATTCTTAGCACTGGTTTCATATACAACATAATAAATTGCCTTTCATAAAAAATAACAGGTATGTTATAAACAAATAATAATGCTGATATTAAAAAAAGAATATTAAACACTTATCCATAGCATCAGTGGAATTTCTTTGCTTTTTCTCTTTCTTTATTGGTATTGTATTAACTGAAATCCGGTCTCTTGAATGTCTTATTTTTGTTTAAAGCGTCCATTCGAATAAAAGAACGGCTTCTCACAAAGCAACTTGCAAGCTCATAAATTTGGGGGAATTTCTTCTTCAGGATATCCGTAAGGTTTGTGATGATGTTAGAACCCTCTTTCAGTTCTTTCCCGTGGTAAAATTGAAACTACCGAGCTCGATAGCTGCAGTCGCTTAAGTGCGGCCAATATCCAGTATTCGGGAGATAGTGGTTTCGAATCCCACTGTCGGCAGCCCTGAAGATGGTTTTCCGTGGTTTACCATTTTCACACCAAGCAAATGCTGGGGGCTGTACTTTAATTAAGGTCACGGACGCTTCCTTCCCACTCCTATCCCTTTCCTGTCCCATCGTCGCCATAAGACCTATCTGTGTCGGTGCGACGTAAAGTAACTTGGCAAAAAAAAAAAAAAAAAAAGGAACTCTTTTTGAAATCTAATTTCCACCCCTTGTAGTTTGACCTGTTTTCTCTCTGTAATTTTATTGCTTTCTATATCGAGGTTCTTCTTTATCCTAAGAGCTACAATATAGCCAGTGAAGTTTTCAAGCAGCTCATCACGATCCTTGGTTTAACGACTGTCCTCGAGTTGTTTTACGAGCTCTTCAAGGGCTTTAATGAACCCTAGCTCATCCTCCAGTAAAGAATAGGATGTTGTGGGCTAAACGCTGGCCTTGGCACACGATATCCGAGTTTTGATCGAGTTCATCAGTAGCATGTAACATATTTGGGCGTAATGTTTCATAATCTTCCGGAGAACAGATGGAATTTCTTATCGCCTCGGAAGCATTGAGGCTGAGAAGCAGTGATCTCACCTTTCGCGTCGCAGCTGTCGGAAGAAGATGGTCATAAAGCCTTCCGAACCCTCGAAGCTGAGAAAGATAGCTTTCGATAATGACTTGATTACTTCTGTCACCATTTATTTAGGCCAGTGGCTTTAGAGAATACGTGAAAGTGTATGTTTCGTTCCTTCGCATGCCTGCTATAATTTGTGCAGCCTGCAATGGCATAACAAAGCATACTGAAAAGTGTACACTATTACTGCTTTTTACGTTTTATCACATAAAATAACACACACGGTTTCTTATACACCACAGATATGTTACTATCGTCTAACACCTAGCTTCTGCGTGTACAGCGATTCTTATTCGAACTACCTCTACCTCATTCAGAGCAGATTCAACGCGAGGGTCCTGCGTGACGTCACAACTCTGCTTTGCTACTGCGCACCTCTCTCGTGATACGTACCTTGTGAAGCAGCTTTGTTTGAGTTTATGATACGTTTATTTACTGTGATTTGACTTATTGCTGAAACAGCTCTTGCGAATAACAACTGACATCAGTGAAAAACGTTTTAAAAGTACGACTTTAGAACTGAAAATTAGTTTTTTCTTAAATGTAACAGTGTGAGAAAAACTTGCCTACTAGTAGGTACCAGCGTTGTAGTGGACCATGTGACGTGCTTCTATAGGAGCGTACGTTTTAATGATTTCCATAATAATAACATGCAACGTGGGCAGTGCTTATAATTAGCCTGTGTCGTAAGTGCGTAATTGTGTATCTATGTAGAAGTACTTAGTGAAATGTAATTTCTTCTTAGTTTCATTTATCATAATATTTGCGATGGCTGACTCAATTTGTGTGATTGAAGAACTGTTGGACAAACCGTTTCGTTTTAGGAGCTTATATGAGAAACTAGGAATTTTCCAATCTGGAAAACCTTCAGATATGCCCAACCTTAAAGGGACGCATAAAAACAAAAATCAAGAGTACGCTCGTCATTTCAACCTTCACAGTACAGTAAAACAGAATGGATTTCTGGACGTTCCAAATTTAATAAACTATTTTGCTGGCCATGTTTACTCTTTGCAAAAGAACGAACTATTTGGTCCGACACTGGTTTTGATAATCTGAGTAACTTGCACAATGCCATTCAAAAGCATGAGAAATCGCAGTCACACATTTCTGCATTGAGAACGTTTCGAAAATCTAGAATTGATATTCAGCTTAATGCTCAATTGCGTGCAAGCACTGTACAATATAATGAGACAGTTCGGAAAAACAGAGAGGTGCTCAAGCGATTGACTGATGTTGTGTGTTTTTTAGCCTCACGAATTTACCATTCCGTAGACATTCTGAGGGTGAAGATTCTTTGACAGGGGTGCTTATTTGGGTGCATTGAACTTACTCGCCATTTACGATGCGTCGTTATGTACCCACCAAGAAACGTCCACCGTGTTTCGCGAAACTTCAAACAGGATACAAAATGAATTATTAAAGGCTGTCAGT
Source organism: Anabrus simplex (assembly GCF_040414725.1). Lineage (NCBI taxonomy): Eukaryota > Metazoa > Arthropoda > Insecta > Orthoptera > Tettigoniidae > Anabrus > Anabrus simplex. The sequence goes on along the minus strand of NC_090265.1, from coordinate 1,047,621,048 downwards.
GATGTAGTTTTGAAAAATGTGAAGTCAGAAATAAAACACGCTATCTTTGTTGCCTTTTTTCTTGACGAAACTTCAGACATGAATTCGTCTCAACTATCAACTAGTCTGAGATACGTTGAATCTGAAAGTGGCAAAGCTCACGAAAGGTTCATTTCTTTCACTGATGTCAGCGCAGATCGAACAGCCAGTGTTGTGCTTGAACATGTTAAAAACATTGTTACTGAGTTTGACTTAAACTACAGGTTAGCTGCTCAAACGTTTGACGGGGCAGCTGTGATGGCCGGCCACACAAATCGACTAAGAACCAAAGTGCAAGAACTCTTTCCGAAGGACATATTTATCCATTGCTTTAGTCGCAAGCTTAATCTGATTTTGTCACAGTCAGTTTCCTGTATCAAGGATTTTTTTTTTTTTTTTTTTTTTTTGCTATTGGCTTTACGTCGCACCGACACAGATAGATCTAATGGCGACGATGGGACAGAAAAGGGCTAGGACTGGGAAGGAAGCGGCCGTGGACTTTATTAAGGTACAGCCCCAGCATTTACCTGGTGTTTTCAGACCTTAACGTGATTAGGACAAGCCCTCTAAACGATCTCATGAACTGAAAGAATTTACAGGTAAGAGGATGCCTAGAAATGCTCCAGCACGGTAGAATTTTTCATCTCGTCTTGTTCACTCAGTGAAAGAACATCGCACTACATTCCTTGAATTTTTTCGGAGTGTTTTAGGTGAAAGCTCAAACTGGGACAGTGAACAGTAGTAGCGGCACAAGGTTTCATGAGATTTCCAACTAGTTTTAAAACTTCATTTTCGTTACTGATTTTTAGCAACATCTTTACCTCCACTGATATCCTTTTCAATGTTCTTCAATCCAAACATTCATACGTCCTATATTGCTCCGATAAATTTCACGAAATCAAAAGAGAATAAACCTCAGGAATAAGTGCGGCGTAACTTGGGCCGAGACTCTGGTCATTCATGGTGTCGAAGACTCTCCACCAACTAAACGATAATGTCGGGAAGAAGATCCAATAATTTCAAGGGAATGTCTTTACCGCTCTATTTTGACAACATTATTGCACAATTAGACGAACGTTTTGGATCATTAAACCAATTACAACTTACATCCTTGTTGGATCCTCTGAAGTATGAAGCGCACAGAGCTACTTTACCTCTTTCTGCTTGTGAAAATCTTGAACTGTCTTATAAATACTTGTTTGATTCTATCCGACTGAAGAATGAACTTACCGTGCTGTATTCGTTTGACGAATTTTATGGTCAATACCCTCATCAGTTAGTGTGTTCTCTGAAAAGCAAACAATTAGATGCAGCTCTGTCTGAAGTGTACAAGTTGGGTGTACTTATAGTAACTGTTCCAAGCACAACAGCGTCAGTTGAAAGATCATTTTAAGCTCTCAGGAGGATTACGAGGTCAACACAGAGTCAAGAGCGACTTTCAGGCTTGGCAGTTCTGTTCATAGAAAAGGAAGGTCTGCACGAACTGATAAGCATAGACACATTTTATGATGTCATCACAACATTCACATACAGAAGAGAGACGACTAGATTTCACCTTAAAGTAGACTCAAAGCAACAAAAAATGTTGTGGAGGGACTTACTGCATAGTTTTGTTAGTAGTAGAGCATACAGTGGACAATAGAAGAACGTCTGCAAAAACGTAGCAAATAAGTTACTAATAATTTTGAGATAAGCCTATGTGTACAATGTAATATGCACGATGGTGTTGCATCAGTGTCAGAGGTATTTCAAGTCGGCTTCGTGGCTGTAAGAGGACAGAAAGTATTCTGATACATAAATAAGAGATCAAGGAGTTTTTTAACAGAAGTGACAGGTAATTCATTAAATAAAAGTGATTTCTACTAATCTATGAATTTTGAAGTAGGGAACTTGAATAAAATAATTTTCAGACAAAAACGCAACAATGGCACGCTTGTCTTCCTTTTTCTTATGGATTATGCACTGTCATTGGGAATAAATAAACTATTTCTATACATCTTAATAAGTTAATTGCAGCTTTAAAAATTATATCGATTTTTTAAATCTACAAATGTGATGTCGCTAATTATTTTGTATTTCCTGAAACGCCAAGGATTTGACATGATACCGTACGTTCTGGTTAGAAGTCCTTCAATTTTCATGAGATTACACTTAACTTTATATGGTTAGAGCTTGGTTACATTCTTTATATAATGATGTACGTTAAATTGTACTTCCTACATCCGTTAATTAGTACGTCCTATTTTGGACAGCATGCCCACTTTTCGAAACCACCGCACGCCACTGCTCTCGCTGCACTTTTTTCTGGGGGGGGGGGAAGGAGCCGAAGCCCGCACCCACCCCCCCACCCCCCGCGTGGCAATCAGCTCAATCTACATTGCCTCTGACATGCTATAATTTTCTAAGAAGAAAGAGATAGGGAAGAGTCGAAAATGTACGGCAAGGTTTGTGTTGATAAAGTGGTATTAAGGGTCAGGGAAAGACAACATAGGCGGAAGTAGAAAGAGCTTACATGTAAAACCTGACATCTTTTGATAGAACATGCAAGGATATGGGCTGGAGAAGTCCAGAGGTTGTGATAGTTAGGAACATGTGTCATGCAATCATAACCAATTTCCTTGCGTTTCTCAGTTATTATGGGGATCAGTCCTTCTTGTCACTGCCGGGTGCGGCTCAGGTCCACTAGTGTCTGGGCTTTGGGCCACAAATTAGTCCCTTGGTCCAGCAGCCAGCGGTCCCTGGTGCCAAGACTCCTTTAAGGAGAAGGGAAATAGAGCCAAGCCTTATTTAAAGTAAGGGGCTGCTTCTTTTTCGCCCGATGACGTCTCGTTCTTGCGGTGTTGGTGGCACACACTTGTCATTGCAATCTGTAATTATATACATTTATACACATCTCAATATCAATAAAGTGTGGGTTGCACTTCCCCTCTCATGTCCTGTAAAACAATGTAACTGAGAACAATGAAATTAATGAAATAATTGCATATTAGAATTGTTAGTATCTTCTGGAGATGGGCCTTCTTTCCACTCCCTTGTCACTGGCGGGGGCGGAGGTTGATTGAGTCATCTCTTATTATATGGCTGCGTTGCCTTCATTATTTGAATTTCTTCTCTCAATCCTTCCTCGCTTGCTTCCCTGTGGTGGTTATAGCTGTAACATAGCAGCCAGAATCGATGTGTGCATATATACAAGTGTGGGGAAGAATTGTGTGGTGAGAAGTAGTGAGTGGGTGTCAGCCTAGGAGGGGGATATTTTTGGACCGCCGGCCTCTTAACCCTGTGGCTGAACAGAATGTGTTTCGGAGTGGGGTATTTTGTGTACAGATCGACGTTGTAGCGTCCTATTCCACTGACCAGCGGGTTGATCTTATTACTCCATGACTTCGTGTACATTTGGAGTGTTTGTTTTCGTATGTGATGTCTTATCGAGCTGACATTCGCAATTTTATGTAGGTGGCATATTGGTGTGTTAATTGGGAGTCTAGCCACTGATCGAATGCATTTATTTTGTATTAGTTTCAGTTTATCCAGGTTCGTCATAGCAGTGTGGCCCAATGCGAGCGCTGCGTACGTGATTATTGGCCTAATTAAGGCCTTGTACATGTTAGTTGCTACTTTCATGTTGATACTGGATTTCTTGTTACACCCATGGTATCCCCTGCCTGTCGTAAGAGGCGACTAAAAGGGGCGACCAAGGGATGATTGGACTAGAACCATGAAACTGCTTGTGATTAGTACCACCACGCGGGGAACACCATGGGTCGCTATTACTTGCGCGTATTACTACGTTAGGTACCAAACAGGTTTGTGATTAGTAGCAATTAGGAGCACCGTGCGGTCAGGCTTTTACGGTACCTGTGATTAGTAGCACTATATGAGCGACACCAGGGTTCTGGCTTGCCTATGATTAGTACCCACTGTATAAGAAACACCACGGGATAGTACGAGTCCCTGTGGTTAGTACACACGTGATGAAAACCATAGGTTTGGGTTGCCTGTAAATGGCGCCGCTATGTGTGAAACCACATAGGTCTGTATTACCTGTGCGAATTTCATTACACGTGAGTAGTACCATAATGTTTAGAATACCGCGAGTCTACGATACTTTTGATTAGTACCGCACTATGTCAAATACCATGGATCTATTTTCAAGGGATATGTACCATTATGAGAGGCCGATAACCTATATTTTTAACCCCTTTAGCTTGCAAGCATCATCGATTCAGTATTGAGCTATAGAAGCAGTCCCTTGGTCAGTATTAATATTGTTCTCCGTCAGTTTCTGAGACTGAGGCATTGCGGGTCGGCTCCACTGATTGTTTTAATTTCATATCCATCCGTTCATTTTTTGGTTCTCACGCTTTGTATTCTGGACAGTGGAGGATTTTGGATTTTTATTTTGTCATTGCATTTCGTCTCATTTCGTACCATCAGGGGCCGATGACCTCGATGTTAGGCCCCTCAAAACAACAAGCATCATCATCGAGCATCATCTTGTTCAGTATGGGATAGAGCTGTATTAGTTGTATGTGTGTTTTCCGCTGGATGGCTTTAATGTGATGTAGCATGGTTAGCTTCCTATCTAGGACTACTCCCAGGTATATGCCTTTGTCGTGCCATGCTATATCTTGTTTAAATAGCTTACGCTGTTTAATGTTGACAGACCTGTGCGTGCGTCTGTTCTTTCTAGTAAACAACACAGCTTGGCATTTGTCAACATTGATCTTAATATGGCATTTCGTTAGCCAGGGCTTGAGAGTTCGCAGTGCTATTTGTGTACGCTAGCAGAGGGTGTTGTACTGTGATGGCAGCGTCGTCAGCGTAGAGGTGCTTGGTAGTGAGTTCCGCTATTGGCATGTCGTTAGTAAATAGGACGAACAGGATTGGGCCTAATAGTGACCCTTGGGCTACGCCTGCCCTGATCGTTCGCGTGCTTGTCAGTGTGTTATGAACGTCTGCTTGGAACTCTTAGCCCTCCAAGTATGACTTAGTCTTATGTACCCTGCTTGGAATTCGCAGCCTATTAGTTTCGCTAATAGGCCTTCGTGCCACATTTTATCAAATGCCTTCTGGATATCAAGGAATACCGTGCCTGTATCCCTCCGCTTGCTTAGTCCGAGGGTCGCTTGTTCGATGAACCGGGTTAGCAGTTGCGGGGCGGAGTGGCCGTTTCTAAAACCAAATTGTTCATTTCGGATGATTCCTTTGTCCTTGATATGTGCATTTAGCCTTTTCAGCAGTATTTTCTCGAATATTTTGCTGAGGGCATCCAGGAGGCTGATGGGTCGGTAGTTATTTGGGTCAGATTTGTCCCTGTCTGCTTTCCCAAACACAAGGATCCTCGCCTTTTTTCATGGCTCTGGATAATATTGCAATTGTAGCATTGCATTATATGTCTTGGTGAGTACCGTAGAGTGAGAGGGCTCTGAGTTAATTTCTTGATTATTATGTTTTGGATCTCGTCGGGACCGGCTGCTTTCTTTGGGTTAAGATGATCTATTATCCACTTGATTTCATGTATGTTAGTCATCTTAACCTCGGGCTTGGGTGCGTTTGCGAGGAATTCCGCTACCTTAGCCTCTGTTCGTCTAGTGAAAGCGGGATTGGACGGTTCCTCGTTGGGTGTAAAAGCCGCTTCCAGTGAGTCTGCTATGACCTCAGCTTTACCTCGGTTCTCGTATACTGGTCCATTTGGTCCCTGTATTGTTGGGATCACGTGTGGTTCTCGCGTGAAATATCTCGCTAAGTTCCACACCGGTCTGGTGTTTGTGTCAAACGTACTCAGTTTGTTGTTCCAGACCCGCAACCTATGTTCCAGTAGTTGCGTTTCGATTTCGGCTTTAAGGTGGTTTTTGATTTCTCAGTCGTTGTCGCGGTGATTTTGGGCCCAGTTGCGCCTGTGGTGGTTGCGCTTACGGATTAGGTCTTTAATGTGGGCCGGTATCTCGATGTTGGTGTTATGTTTACGCTTGTATACCGGGATGCTAGCTGTTGTGGCTGCCTGTATCACTTCTACTAGGGTTTTGACTGCTTTGTCTATTTTGGGCTGTGGTGTTTAATAGCATGCCCTCGCATCCCTGTAGAAGTGTCTAGTTTGTGTTCGAATTTACCCCATTTGGCTGTTTTATAGTGAGCCGGGGCTTGGGGTTGTTCTCATATTCCTCTGCGTTCGCATTTAGTGTAAAAATAACTGGTTGGTGCCTCGACCCAAGGTTGTTCACTACTGTTATGCTATGCCCTTGAGGAATATGTCGCAGTAGGGCTATGTCCAGTATGTCGGAGGTCTGTCCGTTAGGTGCTAGGAACGTGGGCTCGCTGGGGGCTGTTACCACATAGTCCTGGGATAGCATGGGGTTATACAGCCTTGTGCCTGCTGAATTAGGACACAGGCATCCCCAGCTGGCGTGTTTTGAATTTAGGTCTTCTAGTATTGTGTTGCGGTTTAGCCTTAGTACTGATTCTATGTCTTGTGTGCTTAGGCTTCTCGACCTGATGTATGCCGATATGACATTAATGAGTGTTCTTCGCACTGGCATGGCAATTCCGCATGCCTCCAGTTCGACCAGCTCTGGTAAGTCTAGCTCCATATGTTTGATGTCTTTCCTCACCACAACTGCCACCCCGCCGACTCGATTGGCCTTGTCACGCCTGTGTACTTTGTAGCCTCTCATGGTGAATTTCGACCCCGGTGGTTTCTATTAGGAGTGCTACATGTATGGTGTTCGCTGCTAGGAAGGCTTCAAGTTCGTATTTACTGGATCTGGTGCCCTGGCAGTTCCATATTTATACTCGAAGCCCCTGGCTGTTGGTGCCGTTATTATTATTGTTATCGTCGCTGGGTTGTTCAGGCATATTGGGTCAGGAGGTAAGAGATAGCATTCGCCAGGCCGCTTAACCAGGGCAATGACAGGGCCGCAGCCAGCATGCTGACCATCATAACTCCAGAGGTTATGATTGTGGTGAGGTTCAAGTTCAGGAAAACGCTTTTCATTATTTCGTCTATCCTTGAACACCCCTCCTGCCATGTTCTCTGCGGGCTGCTGTACCTGGTTTGGTGTGTCAGGTGTAGGTGATATGATGGGTGAGGCTGGTATGGTGCGGCGGGGGGGGGGGAGTCCTGGGGCAGCTTGCGTGGACTTGTCATGCCTTTTGTTTGTTGGAGGGGGCTGTGCTTTCTTATTTCTATTATTTTTGGAGATCTTACTTTGGACGGTTGTGGGAGTGGCTGGGGTAGGTTCTCCGACCGTGGGGGTTGCAAATTGAGTTTGCCTCCGCCTGAAAGGCCTTTCTTTTGGCCCCTTTTGTCTGAAGGGCTTGCAGGACCTGAAGGGTCCTTTTAGCCTGAGGGGCCAGCTTGGGCTTTAGGGTCGCCATGCTCGTCACCTCTTGGCCCTTTGCCTTGAAATGTGGCTTCGAATTCCCTGCATCTGGGACATTCCTTATAGTTAGCCGCGTGCTTCTCCCCGCAGTTAGCGCACTTAGATTACGTGGGGGCAGTCGCGAGACAAGTGGGAGGCGGCGCATCTGGGATCCAGTCGGCAGGCCGCCCCTAGATGCTCGTGCCTCTGACACACTCCACATTGGGGGCCAGTGGCTGGAGGGGCGGTACGATCGACCGACACCAGCATATTCGAGAGCATCCGCATTCTCCTCAGGTTGTCCGCTCCTGGCGTGCCCGCCACGGCAACCAAGAAGAGGCAGCGCAAACCCGATATCCTCCGACTGGTATGTGTTGATGGGCGTTCTCACTACAAATCGCTTCACTCTGGCGTTGGGCAATATCCTTACAAATTTGATATTCAGCCCGTTCAGCACTCGGATAGCAATTTCGTAGCTCTCATAGCTGGACATGTGTAGCCGGACTGCTTCGTGCGCATTTAATCTCGGCCTGGAGAAATAATTATTTCTCTGTTCATGTGCCAGCTTTTTGAGACGCTCCATTTCGATTAGTTTTGTGTTGTTAGTGGGGGGGGGGCTGACCCCTTACGGGTGGTTGTTTTTGTTGGTTGAGGTAGTTTCTGCTGTGTCTTCCTCGTGTGTGTTGTGTTCTGTGGCTTGGTGGGTGATGGCTGAATGGAGCTGATAAATGTGTCGTTAGAGCTATCGGCTCGGGTACTCGGTTTTATGAGCCCCGTCTTTCTGGGCCTTGCGGCTCAGGGGCTTGGGGTCTTTCCTCGTCTTATTCCTCCCCTTGGCCTCCCTGTAACCGTCGCCCCGGTATCCCGGCTGGGTCCAAGGGTTTGGTCACCCTGGGTGCGCTTAGCTCCTCTCCCTCAAGACTTTGAGTCGGCCTCCCGGGATATACCTGACAGGTCCATCACCAGTTGCGCCTCGTCCGAGTTGCCCGCTCGCTGGGGGGGGGGGGACTTTAGGTGGCGCCATCCACCGAGTCTGTTCCTTTTTGCCCTCTTTCCTTCCTTTGTGTGCCGTCTCTTCGCTCGGGTTGGTGGAACTAGGTCCCGCTTTCCCGGCTTCCGGGAGGCTGACCACTATAGTCCCGGGCGTGTAAGGACGTACCCTAAGGGTGCAACCTTACCCTTTCTCCCCTGTAATATTAAGGTATTGATTTATAGGTACTTTTCTTGCTGTTGGGTCTTTTTCAGTGTCGGTAACCATACAGTTTAGGGACCCTACTTGCCGATACGACGTCTTACTGTTACCGTTAATCTGGCACGTTGGCAACGTTCAGTCACTGTTCTAGCGTGAATTGCGTGTTGTCACCGTATTGCCTTTAAAGTCACTAGCGATACATTTGCGAGAATATTTAAAGCATATTTTCTTTTTCTGTGGGATTGTAAATCTATTTGGCTAATACCAGGTAAGTAGAATTGTGGCATGTTCGGATAATGCATTTAATAACATAGTTTGTGTGAAATGATGAGCACATCATTTTATTAATTACGTTCCTATTTCGTCCCATACTTATACGAACAGAATTCGATTGGGATGTCTAAGAAGGAAGAAAAATCTGCAAAAACTCCTCCGAAAAGGAAACCAAGGTTACGTCCTTTACAAGCATCAGGTCAAGAAATGCTTGTACATTGCTACGAGCAATTGAAACAGGAAGACGACGGAGAAGGTATCAGTCGTAGTGATACGAAGCTAATGGCAAGAGTTGCATTATTAACTGGGGTAAGTGTTCGTTTTTATCTTGTTTCTATGATAAGTTTCTGGCATAATGACAATCAGTTGAAATGGAGCAGTATTTCATTCTGAACCTAACCTAACCTAACCTGATCATGTAGGCCTAGGCCTATACCATGTCTTGTGTCGACTTCGATACGGTTTGTAGACTTAACCTTTGTGTATTCATGTTGACTTACGGTATATGTGTATGTAATATATTTCTGTGTGTGTATTCTTACAGTGTAGTTTCGGTTTAGTCCGAAAGTAATAGGAAATTTCAAGAAGGGAGTTGAATTTTCTACACCAGGTAAACGCCGAAAGCGTGAACATCCAGTGACCGGCATAGACAGTTTTTCTAAGGAAGCGATAGCAAGGTTTATTTATGATAAATTACATAAAGGTAAGGTGACTTCATAAGGAATTTTTTGCAACATTATTTATAGAAATTGGCACGCAGGTGAGATAAGCTCCCAGAAATGTTTTGTGCATGTATTGTCATACAGCTCTTTTGAGTCCCTTGTAACTCTCTTTTTTCTTCCCACAGGAGAAGTCGTAACTGTAAGAAAGGTTTTCGACCACATGAAAGCAAATTATGACACTTATTTGTACAAGGGCTCCGATACATCATTAAGTAGAATTTTGAAGGCCATGGGGTTTGTGTGGAGTAAAGGTGATCCCTATGCGTATGTTAGAGAAAATGAAGACATTTGTTTTAAGAGATCCTGTTTTCTGAGGGAATACATGCGTAATAAGGACAGTGAGAAACCAAAACCTGTTGTTTTCTTGGATGAGACTTGAATTTTTATGAATGGTGAATATATATGTTCTATATTACATTTTATATAAAAAATCTTGGAATAATTTATCTTCATCAGGTGTCTTTGGTTTCAATTGTGCATTTCTCTTTCAGGGTCACCCACATACTCCTGGAATAAACCACACAAATCTGGACATGATGTTCAAGGAGTAATTCGTCGACCTGTGTCTGAGGGAGGAAGACTGGTTATTGTTCATGCTGGAATGAAAGATGGCTTTGTACCTGGTATGTTCTTACTTTATTTTACTTCATTTTATTGTAGTGAGGTTATCTCTCTTTACATAGTTATGAGGGTATTTAGGATTTGTAGTACGGATGTAGGGGGGGCACATAAGTCTCTGATAAGACCCCAACTTAAGTACAGTTCCTGTGTATGAGACCCTCACTGGGATTACTTGGTTTGAGAATTGGAAAAGTTCAGAAGACAGAAGCACGATTTGTTGTGGGTGATTTCTGACAAAAGAGTAGCGTTACAAAAATTTTGTCGGGTTTGGGCTGGGAAGACTTGGGTGAAAGGAGACAAGTTGCTGGACTAAGTGGTATATTCCGAGCTGTCGGTGGATAGGTGGTGTGGAATGACATTGGTAGACGAATACGTTTCAGTGGTATTTTAAAAGTAGGTAAGATCACAGTACAGTGATAAAGTTGATGAAAAGTGGGGCAAATATTTGGTTTTTTAAGAAGGGAGTTAGGGATTGGAGTAATTTACCAAGGGAGATGTTCAATAAATTTCCAAATTCTTTGCAATTATTGAAGAAAATACTAGGGCTATCCCTGAAACTACATCTTCCACCTGGGCGACTGTCCTAAGTGCAGATCAGTGGTGACTGATTGATTGAAATTGACTGGCACTAGATCGGAAGTGGCATTATAACTTACCGCTCATTGAGCTCTGTGCGTGGTTTTTGATTTTGACTTCTCCACTGTTAAGGGATCTCTTGGTTATTAAAAAGACTTGCAGGTATTCACTTTAGGCCAATGATTAACCTTAGAGAGGTACTACTTTTTTTAGAAGAAATAACTTCATACTAAAACTTAAAATTCTTACAGGTGCTGATTTGATATTTGCTACAAACTTGAAGAGAAATCAGGATTACCATGGTGCTATGAACAGCGAGAAATTTCAGATGTGGGTGAAGACGCAATTAATCGTAGGATTAAGAAATATAGGACCCTGTGTTATTGTAATGGATAATGCACCATATCACTGTAAGCTTGTTGAGCATCAACCAACAACGAAATGGAGGAAGGATCAATTAGTGGTAATTATACTTAATTGAATATTTCCTTCTACTGAATGATGTTTAATGATGTTACATAAATTAATTTTTATTTTTCCTTTAATTTACAGCCATGGTTAAGGCAGAATGGAGTTTCTCCACCAGAAAATGCTACAAAAGATGAGCTGCAAAGGTTGTGTAATATGAATCGAAGTCACTTAAAGAGGTACAGAAGCACGTAAACATAAGTTTAGATAATGTTGTTTACACTCGTGTATTTGACTTTCATGTATGCATAACAATATTTCTCTGTTTCTTTAAAACCAGGTACATTGTTGACGAGATGCTGCACAGTGAAGGCCATACTGTCTTACGACTTCCTCCATACCACTCATTTTTCAATGCCATCGAATTTGTATGGTCTGTGGCAAAACAGTATTATAACAAAACAGTGGCTTCAAGACCTGGTCACGGATTGGACAGAGCTACAGCTGTGTGGAAAGAATCTCTTGATCAGGTAGGCCAAGTGGAAATGTTATTTATTGGATATAGGCAAGTGGAGTTTATAATATACTTGTCAGGTTGTGATACTTCAATATATCTTATAGGTGACAGCAGAGATGTGGAGAAATGAAGTGAAACACACTGAGAAGAAGATTGTCGAGTTTTACAATAATGAGGTGAGAGATCTTCATGAAGTGGAGGAACTAGTCATTCATCATGGAAGCAGTGAATCAGAGGAGGAAGATGAAGAAGAAGAAGAAGAAGAAGAAAGAACAGAAGCCGAGGAGTTAGCTGTACCATTGTAAGAGCCATTCCATGAGATTAAGAATGTTATAACTTTGCTGGGAAATAATACATTTCTGATTGCCCCGTCCTTTCTGATATAACGAAGTTACATTTCAAAATTGTGGGAATTGTGTATCTACTAGTTACAGGGCGGTATAGATGTGCAGGTGGGGATCAGTGTCCAATCGGAGTGGAATTATCTAGAACTGCTGTGGCGCAATGTGAGGAGGAGCGGGCGAGGGGGGGAGAGAGAGAGGGAGACAGAACTCTGTCACCAATACACGATGTAAACATTGTACGCCTGTTAAAATACTGACATAACTCAAATTTTATACAATATCTAATGGTTTTCCACAGTTCTCTGAAAGTCACAACTCACATATACTGTATATATATAAAGATAATTACATATAAAAATACCTGTGTCCACAATAAGTAGCCCACATATTAAATATAAGTCAGTTTGCTTTACGTCGCACCAACACAGATAGGTCTTATGGCGACAAAGAGGATAGAAGAGAGAGGAAAGGGCTAGCAGTGGGAAGGAAGCGGCCGTGGTCTTAATTAAGGTACAGCACAAGCATGTGTCTGGTGTGAAAATGGGAAACCACCGAAAACCATTTTAACGGCTGCCGACGGTAGGATTTGAACCCACCATTCCCCGAATGCAAGCTCATAGCTACGCGACCCTAAACGCACGGCCAGCTAACTCGGTCACCTTTGAAAATGTCTTTTTCTATCAGCAGAGGCTTTTTTTAAATCGTCATATTTTGTATAGGCTGCAGGAGATGTACAGTAGCCCACTGGTTTTCTGATTAAACATCATTTATTTAAGCTATTGCATCAGTCTACTTACATACTCACTGTCCACGTACATCGGTAACCTCGTGATTCGATTATTGAAGTATTGTGCAATGATGCGACATAGAAACTAAGAGAATACTGAGTGGTTCTTCCAAATATAAAACAGACAATTTCGAGTGGTCATGAGCATGACTCATAGTCATAGGGTAGGCTAAATAATAATGTTATTGGCTTTATGTCCCACTATCAACTTTTAGGGTTTTTTTGAGACGTCGAGGTGCTGGAATTTAGTCCTGCAGGAGCTCTTTTATGTGTCAGTAAATCTACTGACACGAGGCTGAGCACCTTCAAATACCACCGCACTGAGCTCGGCCCTGCCAAGTTGGGTTCAGAAGGCCAGCGCCTCGACCGTCTGAGCCACTCAGCCAGGCGTGGAGGCTAGATAGCTGAGTTTAAGTAATTGTCGAACGTCAACTAGTTATAAAGATACTGATTGATTAAACTAATACAGTAATTAGAATAACCTAATTGACTACCTACTTACAACCTAGGTACTTTGGAATTGTGTTCTATCTTTTAAACACTGCAAATAAATCCATGTATTGTTTAAAACTCCCTGTAAGAAGAGGACAGTGAAAGCGAATAGGTATTATTTTCAAATGAGCTGAGCTCGAGAGTCCATTATAGCATACGATTTTTTCAGTGTAGCATGACTCTGTATGTATTGCTTCAGAGGAAGTTCGGCTCCTCGCCAATGTCCAGTGTACCGATAATGAACCGTGTGTGTGTTGTGTCTCACTGATCCGTGACTGCGTACGATTCTTTCAGTGTGCCATGATTCACTGTGGCTCGCTGCAGCGAAAGCTCGACTCCCTGCCAGTGTCCAGTGTGTCTATAAGGAGCCGTGTGTGTCGTGTGGCTCACTGAGCTGTGATTGTGCATGATTTGTGTGCCATGAGCTTGCCGTTCCTGTGAATCGATTCACTCGGACACTTGAATGAATCGATACACTGCTTCGAATCATGCACTCAGTAGCCTACACTAGTAGAGGTACATAGTACATTACCATTAAGATAGATAGCATTGCAAAGTAATTCGTCTTTACCATAATAATAATAATAATAATAATAATAATAATAATAATAATAATAATAATAATAATAATAATAATCGTATGGCCTCAGCTACCATGTGCAGACATTTCAAGTTGACGCCATCTGGCTGTCTGCTCGTCAATTTTGACGTTCCGTTATACTCTATGCCCACTAGATGGCAGACCGAGTAAACCGAAACTCTCTTGGGCGTCTGTGGCTGAGATTTAATTAATTTTGTCGGGTAAACACCAAATGTGTCACCAGAGATCTTTTACATGCCGACATCGTACGACATGAAGTGTCGAATGGACTTTTTTCTGCCCTTCAAAAATCCGACTACCTCTGCCGGGTTTGAACCCGCTATCTTGGGATTCGGAGGCCGTCACTCTACCACTGATCCACAGAGGCAGCTGTCTTTACCATGAAATACATCGTCGTCGTACATGACTGAATTACTATCAGTATATCTTAGAGAAACTGTAATGTACATGAAACCGAAATTGAGTTTAATTTCCACGATACATTCTTCCTATATAAAGGAGACCATGTAGCTTATCCACCTTCATTTCAGCCACATCAATATTCAGCAAAAATGGCAAAATCACATTAAAGGACAAATACAATTAAGTAGAAATAGTCTGGAACATAGATTAGTGAGGTTGGACATCCTGCCCGTCATCATTCAGGAGTCGCTGTTGAACATACTGTACTTGTCAAAACTAGTAACTTTCTATTTTACACAATAATAGTGAAATGTTGATGAAGACGACATACACCCAGCCCCCGTGTCAGAGAAATTAACCAACGGTGGTTCAAATTCCCCACCCTGTCGAGAATCAAACCCACACGCTGTGACCAAAGGCCAGCACGCTAACCATTTAGCCATGGGGCCAGACAATAATAGTGAAAAAGCATATTCACTGCAGCTATTGTTGACTGGATATTTCTTCTCTTTAAAGTACAGTGAGTACCACGAATTAATATCCTGTTTTGTTGATTCCTGTAAACTTTGTATGTACGGTTTTGGTTCGCCAGTTCCTAGCGTATCTACTGAATGAATGTAGACCAATGGATTCAGTTTTATGTTTATTGCCTTCAGTCGTCACGACAGTTTTTTCAATGACAACAGTCGCTCAATTACAAATCCTGTCGAACCTAACCTAACCCTGCGACAATCAGTGGTTTTCGATGGATCACTACCTAACTGGTCATTATAATTTGTTTTCGGTGGATCACAACCAAACCTGTCCCTATCAGTGGTTTTCGGAAGAATACAGTGGTTTTGTCACAAGTCAATACAGACTCTTGAATCAATGTGTGAAAATGGGAAAGTGTAGAAAACCCTCTTCAGGAATGCCAATCTCGAAGTCCATAGTCTTTTTAGCGTTGTCACACAGCTGAAATTCACTTTAGAAGTAATTGTAAAAAGTCGTATATAGGCTCTACAGATACATAGTACATTACCAATTCCATCTCGATTGCTATGATACGCACACTGCATAGCGGTTTCGCTCTATAGATAAATCATATTATAGTGAAAAAAATTTGTTAAAAAAAATATCTGTCTGGCATGAAGGTCCAGAAGGAAAATACTTTCATTGGAATTCTTATTTATGTGCTCACCACCTTAGTAGGTTTAAATAAACCTTATAAATACTTTGTAAGACCCATTCTCGAATATGGATCTGCATGTTGGTTTAATAAATTCCCTAGAGAAAGTTCAAAGAAGAGCGATGCGTTTCGTAACTGGGAATAGAAGGAATACCATTAATTGGGAAAGTCTTGAATCTAGAAGAACTAGAGCTCGCCTGTGTGGTCTTTATAAGAGCTACCGGTATACGGGAAGGGCTGCTTGGAGTTATATTAGGAATAGGTTAGAACCTCCCTCATACTTATCGAGAAATTATCATAAGCATAAAATTAGGGCCAGAAACCAGCATACGGATGTGGGCAAATTTTCCTTCGTCAACAGGACCGTAAGGGATTGGAATAAATTACCTGCGGCAGTCTTTGATAGATTCCCTTCTGGTATCAAGTCATTTAAGAAGACCATTTGTGTAAAATGAAAAGTAAAAGTTGTAAATTACGGGCACTGAATTTGTGATTTTCTGCTTGGTTTCGATTGTGAAACTGGGAGGCTTTTTCTTGTGGTATTCTCTTTCCAGGGAAGTGCTTGCTGTACTCATGTTTTTGTAATTGTTGTTGTTCTTGGTTAATTAACAATGTTTTTAACTTTATTTTATCATCACTTATAACGTTAAGCTAGTAGTAAGCTCAATCTGTAGTTTTGTAAGCCACAGTGGCAAGTATTTGAAATAATTAAATTGTGTATGAAACTGTACATGATGCTGGATTTAGAATGACTAGTAGTATTTCTTGTAATATTTTTTTCCATGGAATTCCTTTTTGTACTTGAGTTGTTGTAGTTGTTGGGTAGTATGATTTAACTTTATTATCACTTGTAGTGTTAAACTAGTAGTAAGTTCAATCTATAGTATTGTAATTTGTAGTGTTAAGTATTGGAAATACTTAAGTTGTGTGTGAATATGTATATAATGACACTGGATTTAGAAAGTTAAATTAGTAGTATTTCTTGCTTGTTGTAATGTTGTTGTTGTAGGGTAATTACGGTTTAACTTCACTTTATTATCACTTATAATGTTAAGCTAGTAGTAAGGTCAACCTATAATATTGTAAGCCAAATTGTTAAGCACTGTAAATACTTAAGTTATGTGTGAATTTGTATATGATGTTGCTCGATTTAGAATATTAAACTAGCAGTAATTCTTGTTATATTTTCCTTCCATATATCTGCTTCTTGTACTCTTGTTGTTTGTTTGTTTGTTGTAGTTGGGTAATAATGTTAACTTTATTATCACATTACTGTAAGTGACCGTTGCCACCGGGGTATTTCCCATTTGCAATTTAATAATAATAATAATAATAATAATAATAATAATAATAATAATAATAATAATAATAATAATGCGTGACAGGGGTTTAACGTAATTTGGAAGGAATGTTTTGCGTATGATAAATGAGTACCAGTTAACTATTGGGGGCAAAGGCCGTCATGCGTTGAGCTAACCACTCCACCCCACCCCACCAAGTGCCAACGTCATGGATAGTGGAAGCCTTCGCCTTCCCCCCTTCCAATGGCTTTCATGGTTTGTACGGAGATGACTTTGCTTTTTGCTTTTTAAATATTAGTATTCATGTTTATTATGTTTGTTTATTCATACCCCTGCTTTGTAATTCAGTGACCATGGAATGGCTCTAAATGTTGTAAATTATATTTATATTTACTTGTATTTATTTCCTTTTTCCTTATTGCACACGTTTGTTGTTGTTATTATTATTATTATTATTACTACTACATATCGCTTAACATGTAAATAAACTAATATTTAATGCAGTAAATAATGCTTATCTCTTCGGATTCATTTCTTCGTTGCATATTCGTTTTGCTATGACAACATGACTTCTTTATGATATAAATAAATATAAAATAAAAGTATTTCTTCCCAAACATATTTGTTATACGTGCACCAATCAGAGAACCAACTAGGGAAGTACCTCTTACTAAGGTGCATAATGTTTTTGCATACATGTATAATTGAAGAATTGAAGATCCATATACAGGTAAGTGGGTCGCCCATGTGGTAGGCCTATTACGCGTCATAGGAAACTGAGTGAACTGGCTGTGCAGTTTGATCACATTGCTGTGAGCTTGGTTTCAGGAGATGGTGATGTATTCGAACCCCACAGTTGGCAGGTCTGAAGTTTTTTTTTTTGCCCGTCATTTTCATTTCAGGCTAGTGCTGTGTCTGTACGCTTATTTACATTTTAGATCCTAGCCCTCTTTCCTATCCAATTCTTGCATCACAACCTGTTTTCATGTGATTTAAGCCAATATATATGTAAAAATCTGGTAATGTTGTTTGACTCATAGTGCTCTTGTACATTGGTTTCCGTAATGTTGAAAGCTTGAGATACACCAACTTGTAAGCTGAAAATATGTTTAAAATGCCAAATGCCGAAAACCGTAAAAGTTCTTAGTGGGATGTAAAGCTGTTAGCATTATTATTAAAAGGAAGGACATATGTCTTATGTGGTAAGTCCTTGAACTTGCAGAAATCGCAATGAATTATACAATCTATATTCCCTCCCCCCTTCCTTTAAGAATGCAGTTATAGTAATGCATACATCAGAATAAAGGCAGGAAATGTTTAACATTAATTTAAGCGAGTGAAGGAGAGAATGTATGACTAGCTCAGGTTGGCGGATTCGAGTTCGGCGGTATTTGAAAGTGCTCAAATACTCCAGCCTCTTGTCTAGATCTACTGGTACATAAAGAACTCTTGCGGGACGAAATACTGGCACCTCGGTGTATGTGAAAACGATAGAAGTAGATAGTAGAACTAATATTCAATTCTGCAGTGAGCTTGAAAGCTGACCTAATTTCCGTTCACGTAGCTTGGCACATTAGTATTCCTATATGTTTCCTGATAACCGTGAAGATATAACCAGCCTGCAGGCTGAAAATATGCCCAATCTCTCTCCTTAGGCTACTGGTTACCGGTATTGAAGAGAGAAGGAAATGTTCGCGCAAAAGAAAGGGAAGTCATTGGACTTTCGAAAATCACACTGCAAAGACTTATTAAACAAATTGCATCGTTTAACACGCCCCTCTTTTCAAGAATATGGTTATAGGACGCCTACTGCATATCAAAATAAAGACAGATATATGTAACATTAATTTGAGTGAGAAAGGGTGTTTATTTCCTTAATTTCTCATTGAGCGTGGAAACCGACTTAATTATGAATATCTTGATTTATTTCATCTTAACTTTTATCATTTACTAGGGTAGGGAAACATTTATTATCGGTGTTTACATTGAGGTTAGTTTGTTATGGTTATGTCTGGTGATTTTAATATGTAACCAGGCAGGTTGGCAGCAGTGATCAGCCATTACAAAAAAGAGAAAAGAAGAGTATCGGGCGGCGATATTTACTTTCTGGGGTATTTCGTTACGTGGCGATTACTTTTATACGTTGGGTATGAGGGGGTGGTTTGGATTCGGGGGAGATCTGGTCTCCTGTTTGTGTTTCTCCTTCTCAGTCAGTGGCTCAGGGAAGTCATGTGACTGCTCCTTCCCATGTGCGAGTTCCGGCGCTTCGGGGCTTAGCTCCGTTTCCCGTTCACTCGCACATAACGTCATGTCTTCTGGTTTTCGCTTTCCCAGCGTGGCCTGCTCCTGTTTCGGGGCTCAGCCCGAGAGCTGGCCGGCCTAATGGGCAGCGGCTGCACTAGTATGTGATTCCCAGTGGGCATTGACAGGGTTGTTGCAGGAGTGGTTCTTGTTGTTGTGGTGGGGGTTGTGTTGTTAGTGCTGGTGAGCGCAAAGTGCCGTATGGCGCACCCCGTTACGTAAACTTCCTGCGTCAGGTTTACTTGCAGTGAGTCAGGTGTTAAGTCTGTTCTCTACTCCTCTGACGCATTTCGTTCACTGCTCAGGGAGCACGAGCTACGGTGAGTCACCACCGGTCTCGGCTCGGCCGGGTCATTGATCGTAGCGAGGGCCGTTAGCGATAAGCTATGCGCTTGTGTGGGGTATTTTAAGGAAGTTATCCCTAAAGATGTCCCGGTATGATGGTATGGGGCTGATCAGCCCTACCATCTTGGGAGTGGTTGGTGGGGGGAGTGCAGTGAGAAGTGAGCTGTGCCCTCCGCTGATGGGTTGACGGGCGCTGACTGGTTAGAGTGCCGTAATAACGGCTCCTCATCACTCTCCGTCAGCTCTCGGTGTTCTTGGTGTTCGTCGAGTGTCTGTGAGGTAGGAGGCTCATTGACAAATTGCTCTTTGAAAGATTACTCTTTTGGAAAGAATGAGCCTGGCCCTGTGTGTGTGATTGTGGGGATGAGCTTGTTCGAACTAGTAAGCGCGGACTGGTCCAACACGAATGGGGCCCTGACTTACAGAATTCCCTATCTAAGCCTAGGTACCGAGAAGTGATAACCGGCTGAGACAAGTGTGTGTCCATCTTGAAGATCTCGTAGCAGGGCGAGTAGTGCATAGCACTAGCCGCAGTCGTTGAGAGGAGAGAGAGCGCGGAATGAGAGTGGGAATGGTCCTAGAGGAGTACCTGCCTGTTTGCACGTCAGACGCGTTACCAGGCAAGATAGACAGACAGACATCATGGATTGAAGGAAAATGACTTCCTATTCCACGGACTTACAATGGCATCCTGACTGATATATGTTTTATTCCTTGTTGATTATTATCGTCTATCTTGTGTCATATATGTTTCCTCTAAATGTATAAGTGTCCAATCCTTATCCCCTTTCTCTACGGGGTTTGGGTATGAAGTGAGATGAATCTTCGTAGCGAATTTTTATAACCGGATGACTTTCATGACGTCTACCAAATCAGAGGAGTTAATGAGATGAAATGAATGACATTATATGTGATAGTAAGAAGGAAGAGGATGAAACCCGGCGCCGGCACATAGCCCACTCCTCTCGAATAGCTCAAGAATGTACGTCCCGATCCGACGGAGGAACCACCATCAACAGCGTCATATGCCTTCACACCATATAAGACCAAAAACGGTTCATTATGCCCTGGACATAAAATGGCTCCTTGAATATGGGGAGTCTCTACGAACATCTTGAGACTCTGGCTAGAAACGGGGCTGTAATGCGAATATATGAACTCACCAAGAGAGTTCACTTTGCCTCTCACACCTCAATTCTCCAAATCCTACTTACGCGTGGTGCCCCTGTTAAGCTGAGCAACCCAGTGGAAGGTTGGGTTTACAACCCCAGCGGGAAACTGGGTCAGTGAGCCAACAGGAGTGGAGGACAGTGGAAGGCAACGGGAAACCACCACTGTAATTTCCCAAGAAAACCCCATAGCTTTGCTCAATTCAAAATATTCCGGAGTTTCAAGTTCCCCAGTCGGATCTCCGGGGGGAACTACGTTGAGGGAAGCTTCAAGAAATGTGCGATGCTGCAAGGAACAGTACTGTTTAGGAACTTGGAATGTAAGATCCATGCATCAAGGAAAGCTGGATATAGTAAAACGAGAAATGAAGAGACTGGGCATCGATATACTGGGAATAAGCGAAGTGAGATGGATTGGCATTGGTGAATTTGCTACAGATGAGTACATGGTCTACTATTCTAGACATGAAAACCAAAGGAAAAATGGAGTTGCCCTCATAGTTAGCAACAGGGTGCGTAACACTATAATGGGGTGCAATTTTAAAACTGATAGAATGATGTCTGTACGTTTTCAAGGCCAATCTTTTAACATCACAGTCATACAAATTTACGCACCAACCACAGAAGCTGAAGAGGAAGATATTGACCAGTTCTATGAAGACTTACGAGAATTGCTACAGTTAACACCAAAGAAGGATGTCGTCTTCATTATTGGCGACTGGAATGCCAAAGTAGGAAATCAAACTGTAGATGGAGTAACGGGAAAATTTGGCCTTGGCACAACAAATGAAGCTGGGCAGAGACTCCTAGAATTCTGTCAAGACAACTCACTGGTCATTACCAACACACTGTTTCAATTGCCCAAACGACGCCTATACACCTGGACCTCGCCAGATGGTAAATGTCGGAATCAGATCGACTACATACTCTGTAGTCAAAGGTGGAGGAATGCTGTACAGTCATCCAAAACATGGCCTGGGGCTGATTGTGGATCAGATCACGAGCTGTTAATTTCCAAATTCCGGCTCAAATTAAAAAGGATCGACAGAGCCAAACCATCAAGCAGATATGACCTAAATAGCATACCTCTTGAATATACAGTAGAGGTTAAAAACAGATTTCATGGATTAGATTTAAGAGATAGAGTTCCAGAAGAGCTATGCTCAGAAGTACGTTGTGTTGTTAAGGAGAGAGCGGAAAAGCATATTCCCAAGAAGAAGGCCAAATGGTTATCGGGTGAAGCACTACAAATAGCAGAAAAAGAAGGAATGCAAAAATCAAAGGGGAAAGATCGAAGATGTCTAAATTAAACGCAGAGTTTCATAAACTAGCTAGAAGAGATAAGAATGCCTTTTTGAATGAACAGTGCATGGAAGTTGAGGAAAATAACAGACTGGGTAAGACAAGAGATCTTTCGTAAGAATTGGAGACATCAGAGGGAAATTCCAGACGAAGATTGGAATGATAAAAGATAAAAATGGAAAAGATCTTACTGAAGCAGAGGAGATTAAAGAAATGTGGAGGGAATATGTAGGCGATTTGTATAGGAAAGATGGGAATACTCCTGATGATGAGGTTACTCTGTTGTCAGAGCCAGAATCAGATATCTTAGAAAGTGAGGTCAAGTGGACCCTAGAAAGTATTGCAAACAATAAGGCAAGTGGTTATGATGGAATCCCAGCAGAACTGTTCAAAATCCTAGGAGAGGATGCTGTGAAAATGCTACATTCGATATGTCAGCAAATATGGAAAACCCAGCAGTGGCCAAAAGATTGGATAAACTCAGTGTTCACCCCAATTCCAAAGAAGGGCAGCGCTAAAGAATGTTCAAACTACCGAACAATCGCACTTATATCGCATGCTAGTAAGGTTATGTTCAAAATCCTGCAAAATAGGCTTCGGGAGTATGTAGATCGAGAACTACCTGAAGAACAAGCCGGTTTCCGCAAAGGAAGAGGAACCAGTGATCAAATTGCTAATATTCGCTGGATTATGGAGAAAGCAAGAGAATTCCAGAAAGACCTATACTTATGCTTTATTGACTATGCTCAAGCCTTTGACTGTGTCGACCACAATAAATTGTGGCAAGTACTCAAGACTATGGGAGTACCAGATCATCTTATTTGCCTTATGAGAAGTCTCTACTCTGATCAGGAAGCTACGGTGAGAACCTTATATGGAACAACTGAATGGGTCAAGATTGAGAAAGGTGTACGTCAAGGCTGCATATTGTCACCTTACTTATTCAACTTATATGCAGAGTATGTGATGAGGAATGCCAAATTAGATGAAACAGAAACTGGAGCTAAAATTGGTGGGATACATATAAATAACCTTAGATATGCTGATGACACCACCCTGTTGGCAGAAAGTGAAGAACGACTTAAGTATCTACTAATGATGGTGAAAGAAGAAAGTGCAAAAGCTGGACTAAGGGTGAATGTCAAGAAAACAAAGATCATGGCAACTAAACCTATCACCTCCTGGCATATAAATGGTGAAACAATGGAGGTTGTTCCTAGTTTCATCTACTTGGACTCCAAAATAACTGCTGATGGCGATTGCAGCCATGAAATTAAGAGACGCTTGCTCCTTGGGAGGAAGGCAATGGCCAACCTTGATAATATTTTCAAGAGTAGAGACGTAACTTTAAGAACGAAGATTCGTATAGTGAAGGCCATGGTCTTCCCAGTAGCAATGTACGGAAGCGAAACCTGGCCAGTAAGAAAGGCTAACCGCCGAAGAATAGACGCATTTGAACTATGGTGTTGGAGAAAACTCCTTAGAGTTTCGTGGACTGCGAAGAGATCTAATAAGTCTATATTACAGGAAATCAACCCAGGCTGTTCACTGGAAGGTCAAATACTCAGGCAAAAACTAAAGTACTTCGGTCGTATTATGAGAAAACATGATTCACTGGAAAGGACCTTAATACTGGGGAAGACTGATGGTAACAGGAGAAGAGGGCGACAACGGATGAGGTGGATTGGTTACATCAAGGAAGCCACGGCTCTCAATTTAGAAAGACTTCGGAAAATAGTATACGACAGGAAGAAATGGCGCACTTTGGTCTATGGGGTCACGGAGAGTCGAAAGCGACTAAACGACTAACAATAACAACAACAACAACAACCTATCTTATTTACGTTGCCTAGCGACAGCGACTCTATGCATTCAATCTTGGTGACAGCACATTGGATTGTCATATCCCAATGCACGTTTTCCGATCGTTTTCCGTTCATAACTCACCAATGAAAGCTAAAATGAAAATTCCGGCTTTGAGGTGCATTCGGACCCCTTTCCATCGACCTATGTTCAAAATTTCAGATCTCTGCCTGGTGTAGATTCTTCTGGGCATCGCGCACAGACAGACACACAGTCAAACACTTCCTTTTATAATTATATAGATAACTAGCATATGCCTGCGGCTTTGCCCGCGTTTAGTAATTCAACAGTTAGATGTTTCTAAACTCTTTATTCAAAAGCAAATTAAAGCATTATATTTATTAACTCACATCTTTTTGACGTATATTGCATGAAATACATTATTTTATTTCTATTATATTGTTACTTTCAATGCTTAAGATACCGGGTTGATGGATGGTACAAATAATATTAAAACCATGTAAAAGACCATGTTATATAATACAAAATATATTGTTTCCTTAGAGCTTCGAAACAAACTATATTAATGTCCTTCCATTTGAAGTTTAGGTGTATACTGTATTGTGTTTGCCTTTCGAACTCTTGAACAATCCACGTACAGTTGACAAGGCAAAAGCACCGTTTTCGAAAATGGAGTCCTACAACTTTAAGGTTCTTTCCAACACGCAGTTTGCTGTCAGTACATGGACGCATCCATATATCGCTCTATACGCATGCGCTGACTTCGTATTGGTTCCGGGATTGATACATGATTGGGTTTTGTTGGAATGGATTCTCGTTCATGAACTCGAAGGAATAGGAGTAACGCAATCTAATGAATGCTGAAATATGAAAGATAGAGTACGTCACATATAAAGTGCAATGTTCACTTCTTTCATATAGATTTGTAATATCTTGAGCAACTCCTCGGCTAATGCGGAAATGCTCGAAAAACTCATTTTCATTACACTGAGGAACAGTTTCTTCTGAAAAACACATCGTATTTAAATTATATCTTGTTTCACCTGGTAGCTTTTGTGCCTTTATAAACTATAGGCCTAATGTAACACAATGCATAAATAACTAAAGAAAGATATTTAATTACCGTTACGTAAATAATTTTCATTTCTTTTCCTTTTTACGAAAAATAATACCACTTCTTCTTCTTCCCTGGATGAAGATTGTAAAAATTCGTCGTCACTCTCCATCGTAACCTCAATAACCAAACAACTGATTAATTTGTTAATGGGAGAAGAGCGTGCAATGTGCATAAAAACAGCTGATTAAGGAACTCCAAAGAAATCTGCGTACAGCAGGAGGCAACGATACAGTGTTTCTGCGCATATCACAGAAATGTACGGCTCAGTACATGCTTTAGACCGAGTGCATGCTAGCTGTGGGTGTTGGACTGTGATAATAGTATCGTCAGCGTAGAGGTGTGTGATAGTAAGTTCCGCAGTTGGCATGTAATTTGTATATAGGACGAAGAGGATTGGGCAACTAAGGGACCCTTGGGCTTCGCCCGCTCCAATCCTTCGCGTGCTTGACAGCGTGTTGTGTACGTCTACTTGGAACTCTCGGCCCTCCAGATAGGATTTTATCGGTCTTATATAGCCTGAATGGAATTCGGACTCTCATAGTTTTGCTAGTAGGCCTTCGTGCCAGACTTTGTCGAATGCTTTTTGGATATCAAAGAAAACCGAACCCGTGTCCCTTTCTTAGAGGTTTGTTTATTGAAACCGATGGTGGCTTGTTCTAAGAATCGCGTGAGTGATTGTGGGGCAGAATGCCCGTTCCTGAAGTCAAATTGCTCTTTGCGAATTATTCTTTTTTCTTTCCCTATTAACCTTTCCAGTAGTATTTTCTCGAATACTTTACTAAGGGCGTCCAGAAGGCTGATGGGTCTGTAATTGTTTGTGTCTAACTTGTCTATGACTGGTTTCCCAAATACGGGTATCCTAGCCCTCTTCCACTGTTCAGGGTAGTACTGGAGCCTGAATATTGCATTGAAGATGCTGGTGAGTAGGGAAAGGGCTTTCAGGGTTAATTTCTTAATTATAGAATTCTGGATCTCGTCTGGGCCAGGCGCCTTTTTGGGGTTAAAATGATCTATTATCCACTTTATTTCGTGTATATTTGTCCTCTTAACCTCCGACTTAGGTGCGTTTTCGAGGAACTCTGCTACCTTTGCCTCAGTTTGCCTGGTGAAGGCGGAGTCAGATGGTATTTCGTTCGGGGTGAATGCCGCCTCAAGCGAGTCCGCTATGACTTCCGCTTTGTCACGGTTCTCGTATACCAAACCGTTAGGTCCCTTAATAGTAGGAATAA
Source organism: Anabrus simplex (assembly GCF_040414725.1). Classification (NCBI taxonomy): domain Eukaryota; kingdom Metazoa; phylum Arthropoda; class Insecta; order Orthoptera; family Tettigoniidae; genus Anabrus; species Anabrus simplex. The sequence continues at coordinate 1,047,594,981 of NC_090265.1, read as the reverse complement.
TGTGTGGTTCTCGTGTGAAGTGTCTCGCTAAGTTCCAAACAGGCCTGGTGTTCGTGTCGAATAGACGCAGTTTATCGTTCTATTCGCGCGACCTGCATTCCTGTAGTTGTGTTTGTATTTCTGTGTTAAGTTCGTTTTTCATTTCGCAGTCGTAGTCGTGTCGTGCCCACTTACGTCTGTGGCTGTACGGCCTACATATTCACTCCTTTATGTGGGCTGGAATCTCGAAATGAAGGTATTCCTTGTGTTTGTGTTCTGGTATTCTCGCTGTTGCGGCTGCCTGAATTGCTTCTACTAGAATTTTGACTCCTTCGTCAATTTGGACTGTGCTGTCTAATAGCATGCCCTCGTTTCTCTGTAGAAGTGTGTCTAGTTTGTGTTCGAATTTACCGCACTTGGCGGCCTTGCAGTTAAGCCTTCGCTTGGGGTTGTGTTCGTATTTGTCGGGCTTATCATCCGATGTAAATAGCACAGGTCGGTGCATCGATCTTAGGTCGTTTATTGTGGTGATAGAATGCCTCTGAGGTATGTGATGTATTAGGGCTATGTCAATAATGTCGGAGACCTGTACGGCGGGTGCTAGGACCGTGGGTTCCTCGGGGCTGTTACCGTGTATTCTTGGGTTATCATATTGATATAAAAGTTTTGTACCTTCAGCGTTAGGCATCAGGAACCCCCAGCCATCATGCTTTGAGTTAAAATCTCCTTCGAGTATTGTGTTTCTGTTGAGCCTTAATACAGTTTCGATATCTTGCGTGTTTAGGCTTCTCGGTCTGTCGTATGCCGATATGACATTAATGAGTGTTCCTCGCACTGGCATGGGAATTCCGCATGCCTCCAGTTCGACCAGCTCTGGTAAGTCTAGCTCCATATGTTTGATGTCTTTCCTCACCAGAACTGCCACCCCTCCGACTCGATTAGCCTTTTCGCTTCTGTGTACTTTGTACTCTCTTATGGTAAACTACTTCCCCGGTGGGAGGAAGGTTTCTGTTAGGAGTGCTACATGTATGGTGTTAGTGACTAGGAAGGCTTCAAGTTCGTATTTTCTGGACCTGATGCCCTGGCAGTTCCATATTATTATTCGAAGCCCTTGCGTATTATTATTATTATTATTATTATTATTATTATTATTATTATTATTATTATTATTATTATTATTATTATTATTATTATTATCGCTCGGGTGTTCAGGCGTCTTGAGTTAGGAGGTCAGAGATCGCATTCGCCAAGTCCCCAAGCCATGGCAATGACAGGGCCGAGGCCAGCATATTGGCCATCATAACTCCAGTGGTTATGATTGCGGTTAATTCCAGTTCGGGAAGACGTTTTTCAGAATTTCGTCTATCCTTTCCTTGAACGCCCTTCCTGCCATGTTCCCTTCTAGCTGCGTTGGGGGCGATGCCGCGGATGCCGGTTTGCTAGCGGCAGGTTCCCTACGGGGTTGGAGCTGGCCCGGGGCGGGCCCTGGGCCAGCTCGAGGGCAGCTTGCGTGGATTTAACCTGCCTTTTGTAGGGTGCTGGGTCTTCTTCTTTCTATTATAGTTGGAGGTTTTACCTCGGACGGTGGTGGGGGGTAGTTGGGCTGAGGTCCCTGGGTTGTGTTCTCACTCCGTCCTTGGAGGTTGCAAATTTAGTTTGCCTCCGTCTGAGGGGCCTCCTTTGTTTGATGGCCCTTGTTTTTACCCCTTTTTGCCTGAGGGGCTTGTGGGACCTGGGGGTCCTTTTTGCCTGGTTCCTCTTGCCTTAGGGGCATGTTTGGGCTTTTGAGTCGCCACGCTTGTCACCCTTTGGCCCTTTGCCTTGATAAGCGGCTTCGAATTCCCTGCGGCTGGAACATTCCTTATAGTTAGCCGCGTGATTTCCCCCGCAGTTAGAGTACGCGACGTCGCTGCTGTGGAGGAAGTCGCGAGACAAGTGGGAGGTGGCGCATCTGCGGCATCTGGGATCCAGTCGGCAGGCCGCCCCTTGATGTGCGTGCCTCTGACACGCTCCACATTGGGGCCAGTGACTGGGGGGGGGGGGGGCGGTACGGCTCGACTGTCACCAGCATATTCGAGACCATCCGCGTTCTCCAAAGGTTGTCTGCTCCTGGGGTGTCCGCCACGGCAACCTGGAAGAAGCTGCCTTTGGCTGGCCTATTTCCTGTTCGCATTCGCGACACGGTAAGAGCATGGATATCCTGGACTTGCATCGCAAACCCGATATCCTTCGGCTCGTAAGTCTTGTTGGGCGTTCTCACTACGAATCGTTTTACTGTGGCGTTGGGCAATATCCTTACGAATTTATATTAAGTCCGTTCAGCACTTTCATGGCGATTTCACAGCTTTTGTAGCTGGACATATGTAGCCGGACTGCTTCGTGTGCATTTATTCTCGGCTTGGAGAAGTAATAATTTCTCTGCTCATTTTTCAGCTTTTTAGAAGCTCCATTTCAATTAGCTTTATGTTGTGGGTGTATACCGTAAGGGGTGGGGTGTCGACCTCTTACGGGTGGTTGGTTTTGTTGGTTGTGGTGGTTGAGGTAGTTTCTGGTGTGTCTGCCTCGTGTTTGTGTTTTGTGGCTTTGTTGGTGGTGGCATAAGTGTGTTTATTGATGCTATGTCTGTGGAGCTTTTGGCTCGGGTACTCGATTTTCAAACCCCGCCTTGCTGGGTCTTGCAGCGCAGGTGCTTGGAGTCTTTCCCTTTCCCCATTCCATTTCTCCTCCTCCTCCTAGCCTCCCTGAAACCGCCATCCTGGTTTCTCGGCTGGGTGGCTGGGCCCGAGGTTTCGGTCGCTCCGTGCTCACGCAGCTCCTCTCCCTCTGAACTGTCAGAATCGGCATCCTGGGATGTATTTGACAGGTCAATCACCATTTTAGCCTCATCCGGGTCAGAGTACGATTTGCAGCCTAGCTCGGTGGTGGGTATTGGACTTTATTTGGCGCTATCCGCCGAGTCCGTCCCTTTTTGCCCTCTTTCCTTCCCTTGTGCGCCGCCTCTTCGTTCGAGCTGATGGAACTAGGTCCCGCTTCCCGGCGTCCGGCTGGCTGCCCACTAGGTTGGGTTTGAGGGTGTGATTTGTATTGGGGGGAGGTAGTTTCCTGTTTGTGTTTCTCCATTTCAGTCCTGGCTCAGAGGAATCCTTCCCATGTGCGAGTTCCGGTGCTTCGCCCCGGTTCCCTTTCCCTCCGCTAACGGGTTGACGGCCCTTGAGTGGTCAGGGTGCCGGAATAATGGTAACTCCTCACTCTCCGTCAGTTCTTGAAGTTCTCGTTGTTCGGCGTTTTTCTGTGAGGTACCAGGTTCATTGATAAATTGCTCTTTCGAAAGATTGCTCTTTTGGAAAGAATGAGCCTGATCCTCTGTGTGTGTGTGTGTGTGTGTGTGTGTGGGGGGGGGGGGATGAGCTAAAACGAACTAGTGAGCGTGGGGTGGTCCGACACGAACGGGCCCCTGACTCACGACAATTCCTATCTAACCCTAGGTACCGAGAAGCGGTAACCGGTTGGGACGAGTGTGTGCCCATCTGGATGTTCTCGATCCTGTCGCTGCACGCGCACACGTGTGTATATATAGGCTCGCTCCGTGTAGCGTAACGTCCGCCAAAATCCACTGGAAACAATACTACCACTGTCACATCTTCAAACTTTTCTTGGTGAGTGCAACCTCTTTCGAAATCGGAGCTTTCAGATTGGTTACAAGCTACCGATCCGCAAATAGCGATCTTGCACGTTTATCCACATCGATGAATTACCATCTTCAGCATATCCTTTATCCGATTTCAACCGTCTTTCCCGATATAATCACGGTTTTCCAGGTTGCACAATCTTTACTGCTAGGCCATGTTTACAGACAATTAGCACAATAGCATCATCGTGGAGTCTATTTATCCCGGATTATAACTTTATGTGAAACAAAACCAGTCTCCGCACTATACACTGTTAATGAGTCATACACATCCACAATGTAAAATATCTACTGTGCGATTAATAAATAACGAGTATCATGTCGTATTATTCAAAGAACAAGCAAGTAATAAACACTTGGCCTGCAGAAATTTATGGAAAATATAATGATGCACATATGCAATATTCGCTAAATACACATTCCTCTTACAATAATATGTTATTAAGTATATCTTAATTTAAAAACTCACTTGATATTTACTATTACAAATTATTTAACAAAATTTTCCTAACCTAAAATTGGGAGATAGTCGTATCCAAACATTTCCTATCCTAAAACTGGGGATCATACTCTTGTACAGTTACAATTATTAAGAAACTAGTATTGAACTGAGTACTTATTACGGTAAACTTACTGGAAAAAAGCCCTTATTTTAGATTATGAAAAAGAAAAACTGAAACACAATAAAATTAAGTTTGCAGTAGAACAGTTGGAACTTAGTTTACTGAAGCAAGTAAGATATACTTCTCAGCAAATTTTTACTATTCATATCCTGGGGCTTGTCGCATGCTGTTGCGGCTTTTGTGTTGGTGCTCGCCTGCCGCATTTCATTTGTCACAGATGGCAATGTGCTGCTGGGTTTTGTTTTATACAGACACACACTGAATATGGCGACCAGCAGCAGTACGCGGGTTTTGGTGTACCTCTGAATTTGTTGTACGTACGTGTAAATATGCAGTCTTTTATTCATGTGTGATAAATGTTTGAATTACCTTCTGAGTGATGTGTTTGTGTCTGCTCGTTTGGGGCATGCTGGTCCTCCATCTGACTTGTTTTAAAATTGTATTTGTCGCCTATGGAACTGAACTTTGTTTTGTGCGGCCGATCTGTTGTTTCGTCGTTCGCAACATAAAATTTTGGCCCTTCCGGGCCACGATGAGAATCATTGTGAACTTTGAACATTGTGCTAGTCACCATAAAATTGGATGCCGTTATGCATCACTAGACCAAGCGCCAAAAGTTGGTTGCGAGATAATCGCGTTTAAATTTGGTTCTATGTGTAAATTCGGGCGAACATAATTTTACTAAATATGGTATTACTGGTGTTGTAGGATAATAGATTGTACCTTCTCACCAAATTTCAACATTTTTATAATCGCACTACATAGATTTTCTTCAAGAAATGGCGCTTAGTCTACTGATGCAATTTAAGGTTTTTCTCAAGTGCGAATAATGTATCACGATGCTACACCAATAACCCCTAACTGTTGAGTATCTACTGAGTAAAACTTCAAAAAACATAACGTGGCGGCAGCCATGATTAAAAGCTGAATCTCCTACTGTCTGAAAAGGCCCGCTAAGTGCTTGAACCACCACGAGCCGCGCCACAACTCCGGTACATTATTCAAGTTTTAGATGGAGAAATTCTAGAAGGGAAGCTATTCTCTAAGGTCGTTGCTATAACGACTGACTGATTTTAGGAATTTCAACTTATTTGAGTCAAATACAAATGGTAAGACATGAGCCATTCTAGTCTATACAATTTTTAATGGATTTTCCTTCACGATAGGCCTATTATATTCTGAGAGTACAGTATTGACGTGATATTTTTAAGCCTATGGGTAAGTTTTGTTCTGCTTGAGACAGAAAATGTGATTAAAGATATTTTCTCCCGTAAATACACACAAATCACTGGACAGGTAATAAGATTGTTACTCTCAGTTCATTCAATCTCGAAATCAGGATCTCCATTAAATTCATCTACGTCATCCACGATCTGAGAATCTGCTTGAAGATTCTGGTAAAATTGTTTGGCATCTATAGGTATTAGGTGCATCAGCGAACCAAAGTCTCTTAGTTTGGCTTCAGAGATAATAGGTTTTCCTTTTGGCCACAGAGGTATTAATGCCTGGTGAAATGGAACTCTACTTTCCCGTGGTCGTCCCTGTCTTGACTTATTTAGATTTACTTCCTGAGATTCACCATCAAATTCTAGAGAATGATTCTCAGACGCAACCTTCTTAGCAAGCTGCATTAGTAACATTGTCCTTCTCCTTACTTTTGGAAGTACTTGATACATCGCTGAATTTCGTCACTTGATAAACCACTCAATGTATCACCACGTAAAAATGTCAGCACTATCGAAAATGCGGGCTCCCACGCTGTCATCCGCGCGCAATGTGAGGAATGTGGCGCTTGATCCAATGATGCAGACTGGAAAGTCGCATAGTCTACTGATGCAATTTACGTTTTTACTGATTTCCGCTTTGTCGCTTAGGTTTTCTGTTTACTAACAACTAACGGCCTCTTGTAATGCAGTGGGGAATTTTTTATAAATAGTTCAAGCCTTCCTCTACAAGATGGCGCTAAAATCTCAATTTTCATCAAATGGCGCTTAGTCTACTGATGCATAACGGCATCCAATTGTTACCGTCATGAATTGCTGCCTGCAACCGCCATTTCAACATAGCAACGATATGGCGCGAAAAGCATCGTGAACAGTTATTGTATAAAAAGCACCAGGATGTCGTGCTCAAGACTAATTTCTACGAATGTTTGAATTCGTCATATTGAAATTTCAACGAAGTCTACATTGTCTTGGAGCTGTTTTGATATCGCACGTTAACAATCTGTGAAATAATATGTTGGGCCCTTTGTGAATTTTGCATATTTTAGAGCGTATGTGGTTTGTTATATGTTATTTCATCCTTTTGTACGTGCTAACGCATTTGTTCTTGTGAGCTGTTTACGCCAGCTTGTATCTGATACGCTGATGCTCGATATGTTAAATGCTGCTTGGAATCGGGACTCCAGCGAACATTACATCGCAGACGTCATCCTTTGGATTTTCCAGTCACTTTGGCCGTGTGGTTCCAGTCAAGGAGTGGTTCCAGTGGTAGTGATGAGTGATATAGCGCCGCTATGTACTGCAAGTCTGTTGCATTTGTCTTTATTGTTCCTATCTTGACTAGGGTGGACATCCTGCCTAATATCCTAACCCTACTCCTAGCACTTTCCGTGTATACAATTAACAAATTTGTCTTGATTTCTCTTGAGCATTGTAAGTTTTCGTGCTAATAATATGTTGGGCCGCTTTGTGAATTTTGCATATTTTAGAGCGTATGTGGTTTGTTATATGTTATTTCATCCTTTTGTACATCTACCTACATTTTTGGTTCCATTCAAAGTCTGTCTCTCATTATAACAATGCAAAATGAATGCAGAGCACTGAATATAGAGCTTATTGTTTGCATAGTCGCCATAGTTGTAAGATTTATTTCTATTATTATCTTGTCAATAATTGATCACCCGAACTATTCATCATGGTGGTTGAATCCGAAGCAAAGGCTGTTTGAAAACGTGGTCTACTCAAAAGGTCATTAACTCAAATTGAAAATTTCTTGAAGTAAGATAACATCAACCACTACGAACTGATTTCCAAACAGAATAGGTTGCCAGAAATTTGGAAGGAATTCAGTGCAGTTAGGGAGTATTTAGAATGTGAATTACACTCGACATTTTGGGAAACTCACTTCAGAGAGCATGATGAATTTGAAAACAGGTATGATACAATAGTTAGTAGTATCCAATAATTGCTTTGTTCATTTGAAAAACCCAGGAGTCCTAGTAACACATCAATTGTCACTGATAAATCTGCGCGATCCAACTGTACTTTGAAGCCTCCCATTGAATTCCCTGTTTTTAAAGGAGATTTGACAAATACTTGAGTTTCAGGAACACGTTTCAAAGCTTAGTTATTAACAATACCCACATTGAAAATGTGCAAAGACTACACTACCTATTGTCTTTTCAATGCTAACCTAGGGATTTGTTGGATAACCTAGCCATATGCGCGGAGAACTTCACTGTTTCTTGGAATTCAATTGATGAAGGGTACAGCAATAAACGCTTGATTGTTTCACAGCACGTAAAATATTTGCTCAATCTCCATAATTGTACTAGTGAATCTTCCGTTGAATATCGCAAGTTGATAAACCAAGTAAAATCTAACCTTAGTGCTACTGACAATTTGGAGGGTCAAGTTCCACTTGATGAAATTTTGCTACAGGAATTGATTCTAAATAAGATCAAGTCCAACCATAGAAGTGAATGGGAAAAATTTGCCTCCACTGATATTCCCACACTAAATAATGTTATTGATTTCTTGGAGAGCTAACAGAATGCAAGAAACCTATTATCGAGCAAAAACGAAAGTTAAAATCCAACCCAAAAGCACTTCATGTTATCAACAACAGCACTTCCTTGAAATTAAGGTTTTGCAAACTTGATAACCACAACATTTCTGATTGCAGAAAGTTCAAACAGGAAAACATTGATCATTGTCGCAAGTTTGTGAGGGAAAATAAACTTTGTTATCTTTGTTTTTCCGCTTCTAATGTTTCTAAGCAGTGTAAGCAAAACAAGTGCCTCCAGTGTAATGGGCTCCGCAACTTATTGGTTCACAAGGAACAAACAAGTCCCAAAAATAACAATAATAATATAATTGCTACAAGTTCTGCAATTGTTACACCCACCTCTATAAAGGTTGCTTCATAGCTAGGTTCTAATGTTTTGCTGAGCACAGAGTGTGTGTAGGAGTGAAAGCTCAGGAGAGATTGTACTAGTTAAAGCTTTGTTAGACTCTGCGAGTCAATTATCCTTTGTGACTTCTGACTTTGTCAAGAAGCTTGGTATCCGTACAAGGGCTTGCCGACTAACTATTGTTGGTATAGGCAATGATAATGTGTCTCCTGTAAACTCTACATGTAACCTTGTTTTTTTCTCTAATGTATCAGATAATACATTGAAGTTGAACGCACTCGTGAACACAATCACAAGTCCACTTCCTGCGCAGAAAATTGATTGTTCCAATTGGGTTATTCCTCATGATATTATTTTGAGTGATAGGACATTTAATCAGCCCTCTACTATTGATATCTTGTTTGGGGCTGATGTCTACTATGAAATTTTGTCTTATAATATTTTGCATAAGAAAGGTTATCCTGCCTTATTAGATACCGAATTTGGTTGGGTGCTGTCAGGCACTTTCCCTGAGTCGTACATTAAGAATAATGCCAAGGATCGTCGTGCCAATCTCGTAAAACTTGATTCTATTGACACAAAACTCCAAAGGTTCTGGGAGTTTGAAGAACTTTATCAACCAGTTCTTCCTCCTGAAGAAAGGGCTTGTGAAGAACACTTTATGAATAGTTTTCAAAGAGATGATTCTGGTGGGTTTGTTGTCAAACTTCCTATTCGTGCTGAAGTGCCACCTGTAGCTGAGTCTAAGCATAATGCTGTTAGAAGGCTCAAACAGATGGAAAATAAATTTGCTAAGCTTCCAGACTTGAAAAGGAATTTTGTATATTTCATGCGTGAATACAGTGAAATGGGTCTCATGGATATTGCACTCCAGAGACCTCTAACCCTTTAAGCTTTTACATGCCCCATCATTGTATGTTCAAGGATTCTAGCACTACAACCACGCTGAAAGTTGCTTTTGACGGAAGTTGTGAATCATCAAATGGGATATCATTGAATTTTGTGTTAATGGTCGGTCCTACTATTCAGACTGACATGCTGTTAATTGTTTTAAGGTCCAGAACCTACTTTCTTGCTCTTACAGCTGGCATTGCTAAGATGTACAGATGTGCGCTAATTCATCCTCACCACAGAAATCTTCAGAAAATTGTTTGGCGTGAATCTACTGATGAAGAAATCAAGGACTACCGTCTTACTACTGTCGCATACGGTACAAGTTCCATCCCCTTTCTTGCTACGAGATATCTAGTTTAACTTGCTGATGAACACAAGGAATCTCACTCCACTGCATCAGAGATCATTCGCTCTTGTTTTGCTGTTGACGACCTGCTGACAGGTACTAGTTCAGTTGAAGAAGATAAGGAGAATCAATCAGAAATCTGTTCTGTGCTTGATAGTGCACATTTTCACCTTAGAAAGTGGACATCAAATTTTCTAGAAGCTCTTTCCAATGTTCCTGTAGAGGATAGAGTAATGTTGCCACCTTGTAACCTCACTAAGGATGAAGCTATTAAAACATTAGGTACCGTGTGGCATCCTAAATGTGATGAGTTTCAGTTTCAAATAAATTTGAAGAAAGCACCTAAGGAAGTCGCTAAGAAAAGCATTCTCACTATCATTGCTTCCATATTTGATCCCCTTGGATTGATCCGATGTGCTATGTTTGAGTGAAAACTTATCCTGCAGTCCCTTTGGCAGTTAAAAATTGATTGGGATGATGCGTTAGAACCTTCATCTGAAATTCTTGAAATCTGGAATGCTATCTACAGTGAGCTCACCTTGCTTACCGAACTCAGATTGCAAAGAGGTGTAATGCTCTCTACTAAGAATGTTATTGAAATCCATGGCTTTTCTGACGCTTCAGAAGCTGTCTATGGTGCTTGTGTGTATGTTAGGACAGTATCTGATCATAATGAGGTATCACTGATCCTGTTGACTTCTAAATCGAGGGTTGCTCCATTGAAACAGCAATCTATTGCCCGTTTAGAGCTTTGTGCTGTTCTATCACTTTCTCGCCTAATGAGTAAGGTCACTGAATCGCTTAAATTGCACATTCCTTTCTCCACATACTGCTGAACTGACAGCACGATGGTTCTGTGTTTGGTTACAGAAACCCGCTAATTGTTAGAAAACTTTTGTTGCTAATAAAGTTGCTGAAATTCAATCCCTCACTTCAGTCTCAGAATTGAGACACGTACCTACCCACAGCAATCCAGCTGACCACTTGTCTCGAGGTGTTTTACCCTCACAAATGTTTTCTCTTGATGTATAGTGGCATGGTCCCTCCTGGTTGCATGAATTTTCCCCAGTGTACCCTGATTTTTTGCCAGTAATACACCATCTGCTGAGAATGCAGAATCGAAACCCTCTTTGAGATTCCTGCTAGTTAACGTGCACCCACCTGCGTTAGAGAAGTTTTCGTCCTTTCTCAAACTTAAGCGAGTTTATAGCTATGTTCTAAGATTTATCACCAATGTCCGCTCCACTAAGGATGCTCGTTTCATTAGTCCAGTTACCCCTGAAGAATTCAGGACTAATTAAATTAAAATAATAAGTCTGATGCAAGCTAGTGAATATGGGAAGGAACTGCATGACTTGAGGTCTAAAAATGTAGTTGCTTCTCCGAGCTCATTGCAAACATTGAATTCGTTCCTAGATGATTACAGGTTATTGAAAGTCGGTGGTCGACTCATGAATTCTCAGTGTTGGAATATAATGAAAAACCCCCTACCATTCTTCCACCGAAACACTGTTACTAAATTGATTGTTAAACATGAAAATGAGATGCTATTGCATTCCGGCCCTCAGACTGTATTGTTCTCCTTGCGTGACTGATTTTGGATTCCACGTGGGAAGACAGTAGTTCGTGGTGTGATCCATTCATGTTACAAGTGCTCCAGGAGCAAACCTCCACTCACCACTCACATAATGGGTCAGTTACCCTCTTATAGTGTTGAAACATCGTTATCCTTTGATAAGGTTGGTCTTGATTATAGTGGCCAAGTCATCATAAAAGGTGATAACCCGAGGAGTAAGATAAAGTTTAAAGCGTACATTGCTCTCTTTGTTTGTCTTGTCACTACGGCAATTCATCTTGAAACGGTGAAGAGTCTAACGACTCAGGACTTCCTCGCCGCATTTAGAAGATTCACGGCGTGTAGAGGATTTCCAAATTTCATCTTGTGTGATAATGGCACAAATTTTGTTGGAGCCAACAATGAGTTATTAAGATTTATTAAGTATAGCTCTACTGAAATAGAAGAATATTAATCTAATTTGAATGTGAATTGGAAGTTTATTCCACCGTCCAGTCCTCATTTCGGTGAGCTTTGGGAGGCTGGAATAAAGTCCGCAAAATCACTCTTAAAGCGGATCCTAGGAAAATGCATTCTTAACTTTGAAGAGCTGAGCACTCTTTTGTATCAAATTGAGTTCAAATTGAGTCTGTGTTGAACTCGAGACCTCTCTGTTCAATGACTGACGACCCCAATGATCAATGCTATTTGACACCTGGGCATTTTATAGTAGGGAGATGATTGACCGCTATCCCCTACCCAAACATTTCCAACAGCTCCCGCTCCTGTCTAACAAAATGGAATTAGGTGAAACAGCTGTATCACGATTTTTGGCAGAGGTGGTCAAAGGAATACATATAATCACTTCAACAAAGACCTAAATGGTCTTCCGTAAGGAAGTGGACTCCAACTGTGGGAGATTTGTTGCTTGTAAAGGAGGATAAACTTCCTCCTTTGGTTTGGAAGACTGGTATAAAATTTGGTATTATCGTGTACGATTATGTTATCGAGATCAGAACAGATGTTGCACCTTACATATGTAGGCTACATAAAGCCTTGGGAGGTTTTGGGATTGCCTATTACTGTTTTGGTCCTAATATAAGACTGGGAAATTCACGTTTTTGTGTTAAAATGTTATAAAAGCCGCAGTCGTTTTATGTGCGCACGTTACATTTAAAAACTTTGTATCTCGCACCAAATAGCACAGGTACTGGGCCTTATCAAAAATCACTTTTGAAGGAGAAGGCTAAACGTCTCCAACACAATGATAAAGTTGTGACATTGATGTTGGATGAAGTATTTGTCAGTTCTAAACTGACAATAAAGCAGGGAAGATTATAGGAGTGGCAGAAAATAGTTCTGAGCTGGATCCAGCTACTACCATTCATGATTTATGTCCTCTTCAATACTTTCTGACTGCAAAGATATCATTGGTCTCTTCCCAGTGACAAAACTAAACGCAGAAACACTTTTGAAACTCACAATGGAAGTCCTAAAACTTATGAATTAATTAGGGTTTGAAGTTGTGTGCATGATTTCTGACAATCATAGTACAAACAGAAGAATGCTTGAACTGTTGTGTGGTGGTCCTCTAAAACCTTGTATTCCAAACCCATTTAATTCATTGTGAGTCATTTATCTTATTTTGATAGTGTTCACATACTCAAGTGTATCAGAAAAACTGACTCAATAGGTCTAATCAAACATTCACTATTCCAAATGATGAGACTTTTCCAGTAATTGGTAACATGCTCAGTATTCCTGATGGTACTGCTACATGTCAGTATTCTACAGTTGAAACTAGGTTTTCAGACTTGAATGATGTATTCCAGTCAGAAAAAACATGCTTTTGAAACTTTCACCAGATTTTTCAAGAAAAGCCCTTCAGTGGAACAACAGAATGTTTCCTTGGCAGCAAATATTTTTATGTAAAGAATATTGCAGCTCTAGAAGTATTGAAGAGTGAAGGGGTTGATATTTGTATTGGCACAATTGAACCACTGATTGGGAAAAGGGAATAACTGATGATAGCCATATATTTCAAGAATAAAAACAATTGTATAAATTATTCTGTTATACTTACCAAAAAACACTTCACATATGAAATGTTCTTTTATACATAAGGAAGCATTATGTGTAAGAAACTGTTAATTTTATCTTACCGTAACGCCACTGGAATGGTTTAATTTTTGAAAAGTTATTCCCTTTTTCCAGTCACTGGGTACAAAAATAAATATAAATTTGCATCATTAAAACTTTTATTTCTCCCGTAATGAATGACATCTTGGCATTGTGACACATTGTAGGTTTGAAAGTATTAAAAATTACTCAAAAATTAGTTATTACATAAATTACAAGTTTTATGGAATGTACACCTAACTAACATCAGTCTTTATTGTTCATCATAATCATCTGTGCTATTATTTTCAGTTTTCTCTGATACAATGTTGCTGTAAAATTCCCTGTGCTGTTCAGAACGTATTTTATTATTTTTTTGACATCATTAATCTCTTTTACATTGATCCCCACAGAACCATCATATGCTTTGTGGATCTTTAAGATTTCCTCGAGTGTTATGTTTGCCTCTATTATCAATAGGAGATTTCCTTATAGCAACTAATGTTGACAATCGAAAAACAGCCTTATTCGAAACACTGTGTACGCTAAGAAATGCTACATATTTTTACCCTTTCTGTGTTATTCATTGCAAAATAAGCGAATGAAGAGGCTTTCTTTTTTAAGCTATCATCTTTTGCACATTTATTTCTGATATCAAAGCGTTCTATTAAGCCCATTAAAAATGTTTCTTGTTCACCCTTTGAACTTCGGGAGTATAAACTTATTATAATATCATTTCTCTCTTCAGCATTACATTTAGAATTACATTTATCTTGGCACTCACAGTACGGTCCAATAGCCTTGGCTGGGACTAAATTTCCTCTATTGTTCACATATTGCTAAACCCTCTCTTCTGGCTATCTTCATTTTCTCTTTTTGAAGCTCAGATGTATTTAAAACATGTTTCCTCATCTTAGGCTGAGGCATTTCATCTTCTGAAACGTTCATTTTAGGAGTTACAAGATCTATACCTAACCTAAAACCCAAAGTTCAATATTCAGTTTCACTACCACCACAAATGAACGTAGGTTAGTTTCTTGCTAAATTTCTCACAGTGACGTGCGTTTTAATCACCAGTACCACTGTATTACTTCAAACCTTGATTAAAACAACTACTCTGAACAAAGAACGATCAAACTTATACATTAAATCTCACAAGCTGAAGAAAACTGCACACTGCTATAAACAAAAGTGGCTACCAAGCCGTCCACTAGCGCAGCGATGACTGGAAAAAGGGAACCACTTATTGAGTTATTTCCTTATTCCACTCACCGCCTAACAAACATGTGATTTTACCGGTATGGAAGTACAGATATATTTCCTTTCTCCACTGAGTAGATGCACCTACATTTAAGAAACAAAATGGCTATTTCAGTTTATTTTATCGAAAAAGTAAAGTTATTTCCTTTCCTTGAAAGTTTACATTGACGTTTGCACATGTTACATGCTGCAGGGAAACTGAGTGATGAAACTCACCATGCTTTGACCCATACTTTGACAGCATTAATTCAGTTTTGTAGGTACATTTTTAGTAATTTTAACTGGTCATATGTACTTACAGCAAAGTTACAGACTGATAGTTTGGAAGGAAGCTTTGGAACCTATAGAAGGTTAAGTGGGTGTACTTATAAGGTTTCAGTTGAACAGGTTATTGAGACGGAGAGAAAATTGAAAGTGCTGAGCGTACTAAAAATCAATATAGTAAACTTGGTGAATTCACACTCGATTTTTCAACTGAACTACACTATGTCCAGAAGGAACAAATTCAGAATTTACACAAGATACAGCTAGCATTAGGTGACATAGAGTGTGTAACATTCCCACCCCACTCACAGAGGAATCTCATTTGTATTACCAACTATACAAGTATGAAGGTCATTGAGAAGCTTAAGAAGTATTACAACTGTGTTGAGATGCTACAGTCCGAAGGAGAAATGGTGATACTCTGTAATGTTAATCAAATGCTCCCATATTTTAGGCAGTGAAACAGAGGTAGCTTGAAGTGCTCATCACCGATCATGGTTTCTATGCGTTGTAAAATATTCATGCTCTTTCAGGTCCTCATAAGTAGTTTTTTATGAAGCAGAATTTTCAAAATGAGAAAACCAAAGGAATGCAATAGTTGCTTTAGGATTTGAAGCCTTTGAAAGTAGTGTTCATAATGCGAGTGATGTATGCAAGTGTGGTATTCCTTTGACCAGAATTATGAAGAAGTGTGTGAAAATTCTGGCCAATATTTTTATTAACAATTACACAAAGGTCTTAAATGAAAAGGAATTTTCCCAAGAAATTGCTAAGAAACTTGAAAAGTAGGGTGTCTATAGAAAGACTGATGAAACAACTCTCGGGAAGAAACAGCACATTGGGAACTAGTTGAAACTCAGCCGCAAGTAACTTCAAGGTTAATTAATTTATTAATTAATTTTGAATCATTGAATAATGTTTATTTTCTGGAGTAGAAACTTTCTTCAAAATTGTTGGATATGCACAGTGCTAGTTTTATTCGACTGCAATATTTCGGTGAAGGGTGAATAATGAGCTAATGGGTATGTTGTGGTGTTACTGTTAATAAGTTAGGAGGAAAACTGATTTTTTCTTTGCTTGGTGTTATGTTGTTTAGTCTGTAATTTGTTTTTTGGATGTGTTCACTACTAGTTTTGTTCGACTGCAATTTTTGGTGAAGGTAAAACAATTAGCTAATAGGTACGTTGTGCTAGTGTTGTGGTGAACAACTGAGTGTGTGACGTGACGGTGACAGGGTGGGTCTGGGTCGTATTTTAGGTAAAGTATGTACGCTCAGAATATGATCTCGCCATGCACCAGAATGGGAATGGTAAGACAATGCACCAAGAAAAACACAAGGCAAAAACCAGGATACTAATCCAAGTGACGTAGTATCAATCAACGCACGTGATGGCGTAGCAAAAGGGGTGTAACAACACTCCAAAAAAAAATATAAGTCCGTCCGTGCACAAGTTCACAGGTAGTTTTCAATTTTCAAGGTGAAAGGTTTTCAGCAGAGCGCATAATGGAAGCATTTTCACTGAGTCCATATATTCAGAGGAACCGAGGTAGGTACCAAATTTTGAGGGCAAGGAAAGGCGTACGACAACAAAAAAAGGGGCAAAGAAGAAATAGTTTTTTCATAATAACAATATATTAACAAAAAACACCCAGAAGAAACATTTATACAAAACAAAGAAAACAACAATCATCCAAAGGTCAGTTAGTTCTGACTTCCAAAAAAAAAACCGATGGGACGACCATATTAATTTTCTGATTGTTTTTCAAAGAGAACAGCTAGACTCGAAACCTTCAATAATACAACCTCTTTTACATGAGGAGTGCCCTACACAAGGAAAACAGAAATTTACTTATGGACACAAAAAAAAATAATTGAAAGACATATGGGCCACTGTACAATAATACATGTAGAAGAAAAAAAGCGCGGAAGGGATGCGGAATAGGAAGGTGGGGAAAGGGGAGGGACGTAAAAGAAAACAGTACCAATGGCTGCCAACAGGGATTTGGAAAAATAGGATCAGTCAGTATCGATGAAATTCCAAAATAGCAAACAGAAGCTAGGTGATAGTTCAATTGATTCTATTCATGCGTTTGCTCGGGAAAACAGTTGAATTTCAATGGTTCATATCGCAGCAATCACTTGACGTATCACAAAGTCCAACTTCGGGGTAAGATGGTAATGTAATTCCAAAGTAAGGTACCGCTATCAATAGCTGCAGTTGGCTTATTATCAACATAAACTGTCATTGGTAGCCAGTAACGGCAATTTCAAAATTAAGGAAGTGCAGCATTAGAAGAAAGTTCAAAGAACAACATGGAAATGAAATAAATTAAAGTTTTCGCTCACCCGTCCAGCAGTCGTAGCTTTTCAATGGTATACAAAAGCACATTTTAAAAGAAACATTGCACACAGTCCAGCTGGTAGCAAAATAAAACCAAGTCCTCCCTCCACACAAATCGTCGTGTTCATCCGAACTCGCTGCTCAAGCCCAGAGCAGGCCAATTTATATTCAGGTAGAAGCGTCCAGAAAGGACGAGAGCACACAGTACCCAATGCGCAACGAAGCGGTAGGGGAAAGAAAGAGGGAGGGTAAGCAGCACGAGCAGTTGATGCTGGACGGCCGAAGAGAGCACAGGCAGGTTAGTAGCGGCATATGCAGCGTAGTAAACGTAGAATCCATAAAACAGTAGAAAAATTCGGAGCACGTTATAGTGTTAAGAGAAGGCAAACAGATTATTTTATTGGTATTATGTTACTTAGTCTGTAATGTTCTTAAATATGATTTACATTTAATGAAGTCGTACTTATAACTTGCTGTTTGTTGTAAAGCTTTCAAAGTCCGCTCTATGTGACATACTCTCGTAGATAAAGCGCAATTAAAACCATCAATGTTCTTTTGTTTCAAATATTACGTGTTTGTTAACCATGCATAAACATATTCGTAATACAAATTTCTTACGAATAGTATTAGGTTATTCCTCGCCATGTCAGCTTTGGCCCAGTACGAGAGCCATGTGTTTCTGCAGTATGGTCTGATAAGCTCTCTCGTCGACATTCGAAGGTGATGTCGGGGTCGATTAGTGATACCCGTACCGGGCGAGTTGGTCGTGCGCGTAGAGGCGCGCAGCTGTGAGCTTGCATCCGGGAGATAGTAGGTTCGAATCCCACTATCGGCAGCCCTGAAGATGGTTTTCCGTGGTTTCCCATTTTCACACCAGGCAAATGCTGGGGCTGTACCTTAATTAAGGCCACGGCGGCTTCCTTCCAACTCCTAGGCCTTTCCTATCCCATCGTCGCCATAAGACCTATCTGTGTCGGTGCGACGTAAAGCCCCTAGCAAGAAGAAGTGATACCCGTCGACTGCTGTTCCGTAAAGAAAAATGGAAATGAAATAAGAGAACATGTTTTCTTAATAAGTGCGTAAATAACGTGTTCGATAGCAGTTTTTAACGCGTTAAAAAGGCTGAAGTAAACGATCGCTTAATTTTAATTAAATACTGCTGTTAAGTAAGAATGGGATACACCTCAAGATGTGGCGGAGTGAATGATGGATTTCAAAGGTTAGTTTATACTTTCTCGCGTCTGGTTAAATTTCGAAAAGGCTATTATCATGTTAGTTTGTAACGAGAATGATATTATTTATCCACCGGCACTTGAAATATATTTTCTTGATGCATATAGTACGGTTAAGTTAAGTTAGGTGACGCTGTTTGAATAAGAAAACTGTGTTTGCCACAAAATGCGACCTTCGGTATCGTTTTCTCGCTATGTGCACTTGCGAGCTCTATCGTCGATATTCGAAGGCGATGTCGGAATCGATTAGAAATACCCGTCAACCGCTTTCCGTGAAGAAAATCAGAAATAAAGGAGGAAAACATATTTTCGTACGTGGCCAATAGCAGTTGTTTACTCGTTAGAAATAAAGGCTAGATCAAATACAGTATATACAATACGAGACATTCTGCGAGATATCGAGGGACAGCGATTAGAGCTCTGTCTAGCGGAGTGACTTGAGGGTTACTGATTCTGACATAAGAGCACGTGTATTTGTTTGTGTAGTTTTGGGGGTCATTTATGCATTTGCATTAAGTCGACATAAGTAGAAAGTAGCGTGTGTCATTCCGTTATAGCTCCTGTCAATATGAGTGGAAAGATATGTGCTGCGTTTACCTGCAATAACTATGAAGTGCAGAAGGATTCGCGGTTTTTCTTCCGTTTCCCTCGTGACAAGAAAATATAAGTAAATACTGTGTTTGCATATATATATTCTTTGAGTTACAAAGATATTTCTATAGAAGGCCTACTTCCTAAATTTCTGACCTACGCGACCCATATTTTAACTGGCTTAAAATATAATAAGCTTATTTGATTGTATTAGTGCAGCAGTTAACATCCAATACCGATGAGTTGTTGTAGGTGTGATCTGTGGGTTTTGATTTAATTAAGGAAAATGCATATGCATGTGTGTGGCTGGTTGTGTTCCAAGTTAACCCATTTGGAATGCCGTAAATTCGTTGTCAAGCACCGAGGAAAATATGGGTGATTTAAGAAATGTGATGATGATGATGATGATGCAAATTTGCTTTACCTAATGTAATGGCATTATGACATTATTTACAGGGAAAGTTTGAATGTTTTGAGGCTAAATTTATGGATTTTCTTTGTGTTAGTAGGCTTCAAGTTAAAAGGAAAATTGTCCAGCTCTTAAATGTAAATTCATTGAATGATGTGTGCAAGTGTCCTAATGTGATGTACAATGCTTTTAAATGAGAAAAAGACAAATCTAGCCGTGAAAGTTCAGGCAGGTATGCTAAAGCTAAAAGAATAATGCATAAATGAAAGATCAAGCACTTTCACAGTCGTCCATTTCACATCTTAGCTATTTTCAGTCTTTAAATAATAACCTGTTAAATAATTCTTCATTCATGTATCCAGAATTGCTTTAGCAACTTTGAAATTAATATTTTATCAACACGTTCTTTCTAGACATAGTGTATTTATCCATTTCCGTATATACATTTCCATTGATATTTGAATTTAGCGCGAATTTTCAGGTCGCGCCACTAGGAGCGCCACTTGCGAATTGTCTCCCATTTTAACAAGGCTAAATCCGGAAGTGTCGCATATTGTCTCTACTGTATTTGGCTAGGTAAAGGATGGCTTAATTCTAATACTCTACACTGAAATTAAGTATAATAATTTCGTGTGGCTATTTCTAGCCGGGTGCAGCCCTTATAAGACAGACCCTCCGATGAGGGTGGGCGGCATCTGCCATGTGTAGTTGACTGCGTGTTATTGTGGTGGAGGATAGTGTTATGTGTGGTGTGTGAGTTGCAGGGATGTTGGAGGCAGCACAAACACCCAGCCCCCGAGCCACCGCAATTAACCATTGAAGGTGAAAATCCCCGACCCGGCCGAGAATCGAACCCGGTACTCTCTGAACCGAAGGCCAGTACGCTGACCATTGAGCCAACGAGTCGGACACTGAAATTAAGTAAGAATGCGATACACCTCAAGATATAACAGATCGTATCACTGATTTCAGAGGTTAGATCGTATATTCTCGCGCCTGGTTAAATTTCGGTAAGGCTACTCCCATATAATTACAGCGAGAAGGTTATCACTAGAGACCAGAATTATAGGCACTGAAAACAGTCAAAATAAGCAGGCATATAGGCTATTAAATGAGCCGAAATAGGCATGTAAATAGGCACTAACGTGTAAAATAGGCATGAAAAAACTTTTTTTAATAACACGCTCAATTACTATAAAAGGAATTTACAACAAGCAACGTTTCAATGTTTTCCGGTAACAATCTTGTTTTCATGTCGGGCAGAATGTTTGTACTGAGAGAAATCTCTCAACATCACAGGAAGTGATTGGACAAAACTTAAATTAAGCCACTTCATCTGGTTTTGGTTCAACTGCTTCATCTACATCACCTCGTAGCACCCTCGCTACTTTTACGGTAGTTTTCCATTATGGATACCGCTGCAAGACTCTTATGGAACTTTTTGCTGACAGCGGCAACCTTCCCAGAGATTCGGTCAAAATTTCTTCTGACTTCTTCCACAACCCTAAATGACTCCACCGGGGGAAAGCCAATCGTCTCCAACTCTGCGATTGCTCCCAGCAGCTTTTTGAAGTTTGAAGACGCTCCAGTTTATGCAGGGGGATATTAGCTCCAACCATTGCAGTGCACAGGTGTATAGAAGATTGTTGTTGGTCGCTGTTCACAGTGGACTGGTAGAAAAGCTGCGCTGACATCGCTTTCAGTACTTGTGTCAAATGCATAGCAGTATTTCTATGTTGATCTATATGGTATCTTTTCACATTTTATCTGAAAAAAATAATAAAACTGACTTAAATTACAATGTTATTATATTTCTACAGCTGGGATAATTGGCAATAATGCTTAGTATAAACATAATAATAGCGTATGGCCTCCGGAGAGGTCTGGTGCGGGTCTTTTCCTCTAGACGGCCTATTAGGCGACCTGCATGTCTGTGAAGATGAGGGCCCTGCCTAGGATGATTTCTAACGCTGGAAACGCCACACACACCCAGCCCCAGAGCCATTGGAATTAACCAATTAAGGATTAAATCCCCGACCCGACGGGGAATCGAACCCGGGACCCTGTGAACCGAAGACCAGTACGCTGACCATTCACCCAGCGAGTCGGACAGTATAAACATGCATTTGTTTCATAAAAACAATGAGAAAGATTATTAGAGGTTATGTTTCTAGAAGTACAAAACTTAAAAAGGAACAAGAAAATTCGTAATTTACATGGAAATATGTCCTCAAAAATGTTCAGTTATAATCTGGCGGTTTCCTGTCGAGTTCAGCGGGTGAAAAAATAATAAAAATGACCTGAAACAATACCTGAGTCACGTAGAGGAAAGATCCTTCCTATATGCTTGCCAGAGACTCACCAAGTTGCCTCTAGCAGTATTCTTACTTATATAGAAGAATTAAAACGGAGGCACAATAAATATCAGATTGGTGAACATTTTATATGTTGCTGTTCGCCGGTTTTGGTCAACCGGGTCAGCTGTCATGAAGACCTATTTTCTGTTGCCTGCAATAGATTCTGCATCATGTGTGCCCACAAGTCTGCCAGCCTCGTTGAAAATTAGAAAACGGCGTGATTCGAAATTGTCGTGGCATGCGCCCATACACTTACTTTTTGTCACAATTTAGCAGAACTCTAGATGGGATGCTAGAGCTTACGACCCCAGACTCTCTTTGCTCGCCCTCCCCCCCCCCCCCCCCAGCACAACGGTTACTAACCGGACCTCACCAATCCAGACCAACGGTCTTTTCACTGGCCTGGTCTTGTAGCCTTGTTAAACACGCTGTGACATTGTCCAAACCGTGCCATCTTGTATGTCTAGCCTCTGTGACATCGTCCTAGCTGCAGCACATTCGATCTTCAACTTCTTTTTTTTTGCTTTACGTCCCACCGACACAGATAGGTTTTATGGCGACGATGGGATAGGAAAGGCCTAGGAGTTGGAAGGAAGCGGCCGTGGCTTTAATTAAGGTACAGCCCCAGCATTTGCCTGGTGTGAAAATGGGAAAAATGGAAAACCATCTTCAGGGCAGCCGACAGTGGGATTCGAACCCACTATCTCCCGGATACAAGCTCACAGCCGCGCGCTCCTAACCGCACGGCCAACTCGCCCTATGTTTCGTGAAGGCTTAGTGGAAGCGCGGTAGAGTTCACTAGAGCCTACACGTAGCGCTGGTGAAAGTTACCATTTTAAAAAGTTGCATTTCAGTTGTAGTCCGCTTCTGTAGTGTAGTAAGTAGTTAGCGTGATTAGCCGCCAACCATGGAGGCCGGGGTTCTATTCCCGGCTCTGCCACGAAATTTGAAGAGTGGCACGAGAGCTGGAACGGGGTCCACTCAGCCTTGGGAGGTCAACTGAGTAGAGGTGGGTTCGATTCCCACCTCAACCATCCTCGAAGTGGTTTTTTGTGGTTTGCCACTTCTCCAGGGAAATGCCGGGATGGTACCTAACTTAAAGACGCGACCACTTCCTTCCCTCTTCTTTGCCTGTCCCTTCCCATGTCTTCACAAGGCCCCTGTTCAGCATAGAAGGTGAGGCTGCCTTGGCAAGGTACTAGTCCTCTTCTCCATTTGTATCCCCCGACCCAAAGTCTCACGCTCCAGGACACTGCCCTTGAGGCGGTAGAGATGGGATCCTTCGCTGAGTCCGAGGGAAAAACCTACCCTGGAGAGTAAACAGATTAAGAAAGAAAGAAAGAAAGAAAGAAAGAAAATATTTCAGTATTTCAATATTTCTATTTTCACGGTAATTGAATCAAAGGTCAAAATACCGATTTTAAGTTTTTATCCACTCTGTCAAAAGAGACCACCGGCGTTGTAACACTTTGTTCAGTAATCAAATGATTATTTACATTTTAGCAATATAAATTATTGAAAGTTCAACAAGACAACTTTCCACAATACGTAAATTAATAGGCCTATAAATGCTACAATGAAATGCGATCGTAGTTCAGTCACACACAAAAAAAAAAAAGATAAAAGAACAAACAAACTTACCTCCTTACAGCAAGCTTGGCAGAAGACTACTTTTCCATCCGTAGTGAAATTGGGATTCCCCTTTGGTCCACCGCTTCAGCCAGTAGGACTTCCATGATTTTTCTTTGCAATTACAATTTTTTGTACGTCACGCCGTCACAGATAGGTCTTATGGGGATGATGGGATGGGAAAGGCCTTGGAGTGGGAAGGAAGCGACCGTGGTCTTAATTAAGGTACAGCCCCAACATTTGCCTGGTGTGAAAATGGGCAACCACGGGAAACCATCTTCAGAGCTGCCGACAGTGGGGCTCGAACCCACTATCTCCCGGACGAAAGCTCACAGCTGCGTTCCCCTAAGCGCACAGCCAACTCGCCCGGTGATTTTTCTTCGGGCATTGCCACAGACACACTTCTTCACAATACATCACAACACATTCTGAAGATAAAGCGTACGCATACAACAGTTCACATCGAGAAGGAGGTTTAAGGGATATGGATTGTGCAACGTAGTTAAACGTTGATTGGTTCTCGCATATATCTTAGAAGGTTGGAGGAGTTGAAGGTTTCGAGGTCAAATTGTTCCTTGTTTCTCCTGGTGGAAATTTCCCACGAACTATTTCTGGTGAGTTCCAAGAATTCCCATTTTTGCTCGTGGGGTAAACAGATCTTGAGAAATGAGAAAATAATACTGTCGAGCACATCAGTTATAGTATATTGCACTGGAAGAAAATCGGTTTGTTTAAAATAGACTCAAAAGGCATCAAATAGGCAATTATACTCCAAATAGGCACAAACCTCTGAAATAGGCGTTTATAGGCACAATCAAACCAATGAAATCTAGCTTAAAGGACCCTAAAACGGATTTATATCTCAAAAGCCTACGTTTCTGAACACATGAATAAAATAGGCAAATAGGTAAATTCCCGTCTCTAGTTATCACTGTTCTGCTGGCATTTGATGCAATGTTTTCATGGTACATACGTGGTATACATAGGTTAGTTGGTGCTGTTCGAATGAGAAAGCTGAAGCGTTTGCCACAAAATGTGACCTTAAGTATCTTTTTCTGGCAACGACATGAAAGATATAGACTGCTAAACATAGTCGTTACAGCACTCCGGTCAGAAGCTCTTGAACTACGGCCGCCATGACAGTTTCAGGCAAGAGAAATTGACTCTTCGAAACTGGCCTAGCCGCACGTCACTTTAGCTTAGCCGTATTATCAGTTCATGAGTATTTTTTATTTTTTGTTGAAAACATAAAGTATTATTCAAAATTAGCACGTTCAGAGGTTTTGAAAACACCGTAACAATAAATAATCATAGGACTATTATTTAAATAAGCCCAGCAAATCTTTAAGCCGTTTGGTTGGAAAGAAGATGAACAGTATTAATTTGTAATAATATGCGGTTTTCGTTATCAAGATGCCTGTGTCATGCGCAGCATTTATCTGCACCATTCGCCATCAGATAGGGATTAACGTTACATTTCACAAGTTGGCTCTTTGTATGAACAGTTATTTGCGACTGGATTTCATAGGCTATTCTTATTATGATACATTATTTTTCTTCACAGTTTCCTTTGAACAATGCACCTTTGTTAAAGTAATGGTTGGTGCAAGCAGATTATGTTCAGATCCCTTTATACTTTCAGATTACAGGTTAAAATTGTTATTAGTCTACAGCAAAATAAGCTCTTACTAGAGGAAAGATGCTTAACTCCTCCAATATGTAGGGCCTAATATAAAATAGAGAATTAAGTATTGAATATTAAACTCTTCATTTAAGAATATGTAATCTTTATCCTCAGTCGTAACTGCTAGATCTTTTACAGGATAGAAGTCAGTGATAATGAGATGAATGATTTAATGGAGAACTGGCAACAGTAATGGCAACTGTAGCTTTAATTTTTCAGTCATTCAATCATATAATTATCTTCTAAGATATTTAAAATCACTTTCCAATCTGTCATCTTTCAAAATTAAACTAAAGAAAGTGCTATGGAATCAGTACCTAAGTAGACGACTTTCTTGATAAGACTCTGTGTAATGGTAACGTAAAGGAAATATTTAGAATAACGTTCATTGTAACACATTTATGTATTTATTTTCAACCAATGTATATGTATTACCGGTATGTTAATTTTAGACGCTAAACAAATTGTATTGTACAATTCCTATATATGAGTCTTTGGCTCATTGGAATTAATTAATAAAGTAAATAAAAAAATTTTAAATGTCCGCCTCCGTAGCGTAATGGATGGTATTATTAGCTACCGTCATCGGGGCCCGGGTTTGATTCCAGTTACCGGTACTGCCAGAAATTTAAAACTGGCAGGAGAGCTGGTATGTGGTTTAAATGGAACATGCAGCTCACTTCTTTTGTAGGTGTGCCAGAAAAGAGCTGCACCACCTAGGGATTAGGACACTAGTTCACATATTATGGTGAGACGAATTGGTTCACCTATTACTTATCAGACACTTGTCCAAACGGGGTAGAGGAAACCTCTGATAGAAACCTCAACCTGGTAACTAGGCTTGACAGTAACTTCAATCTAAGCAGGCATTTTAGCCATTGGACCACCAAGGAGGCCACTTCAATTATAATTAGGACAACCAGTAAATTGAGGTTCCAACATGGACAGAAATGAAGTACCATGAAATTTTTTCTTTCATTATTATTCTACCTAGCATCAAAGCTTAATAAAATACAGCACCTACATAATCATTACAAATTCAAATTATTTTTGTTCATGAATGCTAATGATATAACATACCTGAAGGATAATATTGTCTACTAGAAGTTTGACATCCCTTCACATCTAAGGAAATTATCGTCTAGCACAAGGAGGTCACCAGTAAAAAGGAATCTAAATTCTATTACTGATTATGTTTCTTTGAGTTATAAAAAGTAGATACATTTGATTCTGTTACATGTCACCATAGTTAGATTCTTCCCAGTCCCCGTAAGATGGCAAAAAAACAGTTGAACATTTGGAGTCCCAAGTGTTATTTACTGCAAAGGAAACTAAAATTAGCCAAACAAAATTTGAAACGACAGCGTTCAAAAATAATATCATATCTCCATTAGGTTGTGCACTGCTGGAGAACTCCTAATTATAGACTTTTATGGAGACTTCATTGTGAATCTCTTGCTGGAAAAGATGAATAATTGAAACGTGGATTATATTAAGAAATTATCTCTGCCTTTACAGTTTTACTCATCAAAAGCATACAATTATGTTACAAATTATACTCCTCATTCTAACCAAAGTACTATTAGAAAATGGGCATCTAAATTAAATGGAGACCCTGGTTTCACCGAGCAAATAATTGACAAGATTAAAGAGGAGGCTGATAACAAAGATAACTTATCTTTATGTTTTATGTCTAATGTTCGATGAAATGGCAATTAAGCAACATTGCATCCGGGAGATAGTAGGTTCGAATCCACTATCGGCAGCCCTGAAGATGGTTTTCCGTGGTTTCCCATTTTCACACCAGGCAAATGCTGGGGCTGTACCTTAATTAAGGCCACGGCCGCTTCCTTCCAACTCCTAGGCCTTTCTTATCCCATCGTCGCCATAAGACCTATCTGTGTCGGTGCGACGTAAAAGCCCCTAGCAAAAAAAAAATTAAGCAACACATTGAGTTTTTTATGTCTCTAGCTGTGGGCTATTTTGATGTAGGTTATGGGTCATTTGAAGATTATGTTCCAACAGCAACACAAGCACTGGTTTTTTGGTCACTGCCATTAATGTTTCATGGAAGATATCAATTGGTTACTGTTAACAGTTTAACAAGACAGCTTAAGGTAAATTTGGTACTTCAGTATTTGAGAAAACTTCATGATACAGGTGCAAAATGTATTGGCTGTGCCACACAAAGCAGTCTTGGTGCTGCACCATTCAACTTGTGTCTCGGGAACGCAGCGCGTGGAGCCCCTCGGAACATCTCGATTCTCTTCGGTTCCACGAATTATAACTGGGTACGTCACGCAGCACGTGGAGCCGTGCGGCTCTCTTAGATTCACGAATTATCGTCGCCGTAAGACATATCTGTGTCGGAGCGACGTAAAGCAAAAAAAAAAAGAAGATTCACGAACTAGTCTGGACTTGGCTGCTTGTGTCTCGGGAACTTCCATTGGTGTTCTGTGGGAACATCGGCTCGGGAACGTAGCGTGTGGAGCCGCTTGGAACATCTCGGCTCTCTTCGGTTTCAAGCGATCGACAGTGGGTACGTCACGCAGCGCGTGGAGCCACTCGGATTGTTTCGACTATCTGCGGTTCACGAACTAGGCTGCGTACGTCAGTTGCGGTGGATGTGGCACTTGCAGGCTGCTTAGCGCGCTACGTTTTTAATACGTACCGTAGTTTTTAAGTATGAATTTCAACCTAGAGTTTGAACTACTTAATTATATTTTTAACGCGTTTTGTAGTCCCTGAAAAATAATCAGGCGGCAATATTGAAACAACGAACATTACGTGTTTAAAATTGATAGAAATCTTTTTGTTACGATAGTTGAATGTCAGTACCACTGATCTCTATACATGGATGGCTGGTAGCTTGGGTAGCGGTAAGCCGAATAGAAGATGACTGGCGTAGTAAGATGGCAGCGAGCGCACGGTGCAGTAGACCACGAGGAGCGCGCTTGCTTTGTGTATGCTTAGTTCATTGACGCCAGGTACCTGATTGTAGTTCCACGGGTGTTCAGTGTTGTTTTATTGCAATACCCCACACATTTACAAAGGAATTACTATGAAATAAATCAATGAAAAATCACTAGTGTAGATATTTCACTACCGGGCGAGTTGGCCGTGCGGTTAGGAGCGCGCAGCTGTGAGCTGGCATCCAGGAGATAGTGGGTTCGAATCCCACTGTCGGCACCCTTTAGATGGTTTTCCGTGTTTCCCATTTTCACACCAGGCAAACCTTAATTAAGGCCACGGCCGCTTCCTTCCCATTCCTAGGCCTTTCCTGTTCCATCGTCACCATAAGATCTATTTGTGTCGGAGCGACGTAAAGCAAATAGCAAAAAAAAAATTCACTCGCTGAATTGAAACCACATGTTACATCTGTATGTTAGTAAAATATAAAGAAACAAGGGAGCCATGCTTGTACTACTACGATTAACACACATACGAATGCCTAAATGTAAATAATACAAATATATAATATATTTAAACTATCAAAGTATACATGTGTGGCAGATATAAATTGAGTACTATTTGCAAGAGGAACAACATTCTGTCCGCCTGTTCAAAATTACAATATTTCCTAACATAACGTAATTGTATTGATTACGTGGTAAACAAGTGACTGTCAGCATGCCGAAGTGTACTTCTACGGCAAATACACCGCGAAATACTTGAATATCCAGCGAAAAACACACGTTAAACCATCATTATGCCGTTACAGGAGAATTGGGTGTGGTTCTGGGCTTTTAAATACCCTGCGGGCTCAAATGAAAACATTTTCTGAAAGAGAAAAAATAGGGCTATTTTTGTATGAATAAAAAGAAAAACCGAGTTTTTGGCTCAAAATACGAAAAATTTAGTTATACCTTCCCTTAAGAATGCATAATTTCGTGGCATACATATATAAAATTTACAGCAATGCTTCCAGAAACTGTTTTTCACTCGTATTGTATTACCGATCGCTAACTGCATGTATTCAGCACCTAAGTTGATATTTGTCGGCCGTGATTATACACTCATTTTTATTGCTATCCCGGAAATTTACTGACCTCAGAATGACGTGTCGGTGTTCCCAATGTCCTTATGCTTTGAGTGAACCTGTCCCTATATTTTTAATTATTCCAATGCGCCCTTGATTGCGATTTAAATTTGATTATATTATCATTGTTTCTCCCTAAGGAGAGCTCCAGGATGGGTACACCAACATGGTGAACCGCGCGCTCAACTTGGCGTACTTTCTCTTGCAGCGGAGAGCTGCCATCAGCGATCCATGTATAGAGATCAGTGGTCAGTACTGATAGTAATAATAAAACTGAATAATGAATGGAACTAAATAATGATTTTTGCTTCTTTGTATTACGATAGTTATGTTAATACTGATAGTAATAATAAAACTCAATAATAATTCGTTTAGTTCGAATCCTTGGTTGAATGGTCAGCGTCGTGGCCTTCGTTTCAGAAGGTCCCGGATTTGATTTCCATCTGGATCAGAGATTTTAATCCCGTCTAATTACTTCTTCTGGCTCAGAGACTGGGTGTTGGTGTTTATTCCACCATTTTCCTCTTAATATTCAGACAACACACTGCACTTGCAACCACCGCAGAAACATGCAATAGTGATTACTAGACCTCGGATCTTTTGGTGTTAAAAGGTTATTTTAGCTGCCTAAAAGACTCAAGTAGGTTCTAAAATACCTTTAGGCAGCTTCAGCTGTAATAGTCATCAATTAAAATACCATATTATTTTGCTAATTGATAATAACTTGTTAAGGGGAAATAAACAATTTTTCTCACCTCTTTCCTGCAAACGTCACAGGAGCAACTCCTGTAACCACTTTTTAAGTAAAGACGAGTTGGAACCTGACATTTTAGGCATAATTCACCCACTGAAAAAAGGGAATACCGAAATGTTCTCACAGAATGAAATACAGTTCTTTTCTCCAGCAGTTCAATGGGTACTGTCTCCTGCCTCCTGACAAACTATGGGAGTGTTCGCTGCGGGAGGTTCTTAAGGCATTTCGGGGAGTGTGGTTTACAGCTTCCTGATTTTAAAATATTGTTTAAGATACTGAAAACGAGTCAGAAAATATTTTATTTTCTCGGATAATACTGAAATGCATTTTTAACCGATTTATACGAATTATAGATGTAGGTTTTAACGTCAATTCGGACATCTTAGGCACTATAAGACCACAGTTTCTAACCTTATAAATACATGAAACGTGTAAATACAACATTTTAAGTCATTTCTTCAAGAACAAAATAGGTCTTTCCCTAAAATCCGAGGGCTGGTGATTACATCCCTCCGTATTGGGTTGGCATCAAGAAGGGCACCCGGACGTAAATTAGGGTCAAATCCATGTGCGAGCCAGGTCGCACCCCCTGACTCCACATATATGGGAAAAGCAGTAGAAGGAGGAGGAGAGAAAAGAATATTTTTTGTTTTGTGTATTTTATTTTAATTTTCTCATCAAATAATATATTAACACAAATTTCTTAATATTCACAAACAATAAGACAATAATAATAAGTAATCAGTATCTAAGAAATAATTTGACACAAAAATCAAGGACAACTTACATAAAGGCAATACTACTGTACTGTAATCACGGATAAAACTGAAGACAGGGCATTTTTTTCACAGATAATAAATTCAATATTGTCAAGAAAGACTCCACTAACATCATCCAAAGGAAGCTCAAATAAATACTAAAATTTCTCAGTTTTTGTTAAATGAACAGCAGACATTGAAATTGATTCATATGAACCACAAACTACCAACTGCAAGAGCACTCCCTAAAATACACAAAATAAATATACCGGTGCTTATAAGTCCCATCATCAATTTTAGGAACAGCCCCACTTACAGAATTTCAATTTATTCAAAAATTTCTAAACATCATTTTGCAGTTACGAAGTTACCTCATTTTTCCATTTATTACCACGATATCACCAACATGCATTTCAATATACCGATAGCTGAATCTCAATAATAATAGGAAATTGAGTAAAATATTCTTTTATAACTCTCCTTAAATGTGCTGTTGACAACTACTACTTTTCTTTTATGAATACCATTTATTAACAGGACGGTCTTCGCATGGGACCCTTGTTTTCAGCATTTTAGCCAATATTTATCTTCATAAATTGTTTTTCTTACAAGTGGCTTTACGTTGCGCCAACGCAGATAGGTCTAATGGCGACAGTGGGGTAGGAAAAGGCTATGAGTGGGAAGGAAGCGAAAGAGTCTCAGCAGTTGCCTGGTGTGAACATGAGAAACAACGGAAAAACATCTTCAGGGCTGCCGGCAGTGGGGATCGAACCCACTATCTTCCGAATGCAAAATCACAGCTGAGCGCCCCTAACCTCAGGCCAACTCACCCTTGGAAGTATTATTTTAAGAAGTAGTACAATGGGCAATCGCCCCTTCTTAACACTAACCAGAAGGAAAAGAAAGTAGTGGTTTGATTCTTCAAAAAATGAGCAAAAGAATAAAATTGATTAAAGGAGGTGAGGGTAAAAATATACACTGCATATTACAAGCTTTATAACATTATAAGGAAGTAGAAATTATGCAAATGTTACGTGGAATTCCTTTCAGAAGAGAGATGTGATAATAGCGATGTCCAGGAATACATCAACACGCCCGCAGAAGTACATTTACTTTTTATTACATAATAAAGAGCAATCAATGAATATTCAAGATAAACTTAAATATTATAATTAAGCGGTCCGCCTATTCAATACAATATATAATTTATTATATCTAGTACATGTTTCGTCCCCTAAGGGACATCATCAGCTAATAATAAATTAACATTAATATATCAGAAATAAATATTATTAAAATTGGAAAGACAAATTAACATTTTTTGACATTTAAAATAAGATCTTCGAAATTTTGTTAAAATTCCAAGTCATAAGACAGATAAAACAGTTAAATTGTCCATATTTCTCTTGTTGATGTTCTTGGGAAATACCAGTTTTGCTTATAAAACCTTAAAATATCATTTGTTGTAAATAGCACACTCGATGTGTACTCTTGGTAGAAGATTTGTTGAAACTTAATAAGCATTCCTTAGACGGTATAATAAAATTTAAAAGCTTCAGAATTTAAAGTCAGATCGGGGCCGTGATGGTAAAGTTCTGTGTGATAATGGATATATTTTTTTTCCTTGTTGGCCCCGATGCGCGGAGGACTCACTTCTACCGAGGTAAGTGTGCATCTGCTTTAAAACAAGTACTGCGTTGGTGGGGTGAAAGTTCCTTTTGGGGATCATTGTAAGTATCTAGGTGTTAATACACTGACTGACAGAGCAAATGCAACACCAAGAAGGAGTGGTCAGAACTTTATGCCAATTGCAGGGTAGACTGACGTCACTGAGGTATGCTCATGATGTGAAATGCGCCGCTGTGCTGCGCACGTAGCGAACGATAAATGGGACACGGCGTTGGCGAATGGCCCACTTCGTACCGTGATTTCTCAGCCGACAGTCATTGTAGAACGTGTTGTCGTGTGCCACAGGACACGTGTATAGCTAAGAATGCCAGGCCGCCGTCAACGGAGGCATTTCCAGCAGACAGACGACTTTACGAGGGGTATGGTGATCGGGCTGAGAAGGGCAGGTTGGTCGCTTCGTCAAATCGCAGCCGATTACCCATAGGGATGTGTCCACGGTGCAGCGCCTGTGGCGAAGATGGTTGGCGCAGGGACATGTGGCACGTGCGAGGGGTCCAGGCGCAGCCCGAGTGACGTCAGCACGCGAGGATCGGCGCATCCGCCGCCAAGCGGTGGCAGCCCCGCACGCCACGTCAACCGCCATTCTTCAGCATGTGCAAGACACCCTGGCTGTTCCAATATCGACCAGAACAATTTCCCGTCGATTGGTTGAAGGAGGCCTGCACACCCGGCGTCCGCTCAGAAGACTACCATTGATTCCACAGCATAGACGTGCACGCCTGGCATGGTGCCGGGCTAGAGCGACTTGGATGAGGGAATGGCGGAACGTCGTGTTCTCCGATGAGTCACGCTTCTGTTCTGTCAGTGATAGTCACCGCAGACGAGTGTGGCGTCGGCGTGGAGAAAGGTCAAATCCGGCAGTAACTGAGGAGCGCCCTACCGCTAGACAACGCGGCATCATGGTTTGGGGCGCTATTGCGGATGATTCCACGTCACCTCTAGTGCGTATTCAAGGCACGTTAAATACCCACCGCTACGTGCAGCATGTGCTGCGGCCGGTGGCACTCCCGTACCTTCAGGGGCTGCCCAATGCTCTGTTTCAGCAGGATAATGCCCGCTCACACACTGCTCGCATCTCCCAACAGGCTCTACGAGGTGTACAGATGCTTCCGTGGCCAGCGTACTCTCCGGATCTCTCACCAATCGAACACGTGTGGGATCTCATTGGACGCCGTTTCCAAACTCTGCCCCAGCCTCGTACGGACGACCAACTGTGGCAAATGGTTGACAGAGAATGGAGAACCATCCCTCAGGACACCATCCGCACTCTTATTGACTCTGTACCTCGACGTGTTTCTGCGTGCATCGCCGCACGCGGTGGTCCTACATCCTACTGAGTCGATGCCGTGCGCATTGTGTAACCTGCATATCGGTTTGAAATAAACATCAATTATTCGTCCGTGCCGTCTCTGTTTTTTCCCCAACTTTCATCCCTTTCGAACCACTCCTTCTTGGTGTTGCATTTTCTCTGTCAGTCAGTGTATAAGGAAAGATCTTCATTGAGGTAATCATATAAATGGGATTGTAAATAAAGGGTTCAGATCTCTGCATATGGTTATGAGGGTGTTAAGGGGTTTTAGTAAGGATGTAAAGGACAGGGCGTATAAGTGGCAAGACCCCAACTAGAGTATGGTTCCAGTGTATGGGACCCTCACCGGGATTACTTGATTAAAAAACTGAAAAACACCAAGGAAAAGCAGCTCGATATGTTTTGGGTGATTTCCGACAAAAGAGTAGCGTTACAAAAATGTTGCAATGTTTTGGCTGGGAAGACTTGGGAGAAAGAAGACGACCTGCTCGTCTAAGTGGTATGTTCCGAGCTGTTAGGGGAGAGATGGCGTGGAATGACGTTAGTAAACGAATACGTTCGAGTGGTGTCTTTAAAAGTAGGAAAGATCACAATATGAAGATAAAGTTGGAATTCAAGTGGAAAAATCGGGGCAAGTATTCGTTTATAGGAAGAGGAGTTAGGGATTGGAATAACTCACTAAGGGAGATGTTCAATAAATTTCCAATTTCTTTGAAATCATTTAAGAAAAAGTTAGGAAAACAACAGATAGGGAATCTGCTTTCTGGGCGACTACCCTAAACGCAGATCGGTATTGATTAATTGATATAAATTGCTCCAATTATGTAAACTGTAAGCAGTCTCATTTCCTGCTAAGAACCGGGGTTTGGGAGGACGGAGGAAGAGGCAGGGGTTTTGAGGTCCTGAGATAAGACGGGGCGACTGATTCAGGTTGGTAATTTCTGTTGCGGGTCTGGCGTTACATTTGTAAGAGGAAGTTGGATGGATTAAGTTACAATTTACATACTTACATGAAGCTTTATTAGGACAATTTTGGATAGGATGTTCTTGCCTACAAATGCCACATACCTCGGGGAGCCTGGACAGTTGTCGTACCTCTGGCACAGCTCACAACGGATCTACTGTTGCGGTGCTGATTGTAAACACTCCGCACGATATCGGCGACCATAGATGACGCTTCCGTTCCACAGGCGGACGTCCACTGTTGTTACATATCTAGATAGGACCCTGACCAAGGAAGTTGGACCCTGGGCGTTCCTGATCCAGATGATCTTGAAGAGTTGGTGGCCCTCAAGTTGAAGCTGGGCTACCACCGTCCAGTCGTGATCCACCCTATAGGCTACCATGGACAGGATGGGCGTAGGGCGAGAAGAGGCGGGCTGCGGGTCGCGTGGCGGGAGCTTGGTGTACGAAGTTCACAACCCTTGCGTGCTATCCAAATTGCTGTACCCCAACAATAGCTGTTATAAGATGGTTGTAGAACGGCTTCAATGTATTGATGTTAAAATAGCTGTCACATGTTCTCTGGATCTCGTTTTAATAGGAGTAGTTGAAATGGCGTTTGGCTTTTAGTGCCGGGAGTGTCCGAGGACAAGTTCGGCTCGTCAGATTAAGGTCTTTCGATTTGACACCCGTAGGCGACCTGCGTTTCGTGATGAGGATGAAATGATTATGAAAACGACACATACACCCAGACCTCGTGCCAGCGAAATTGACCAGTTATGGTTAACATTCTCGACCCTGCTTGGAATCGAACCCTGGACCCCTGTGACTAAAGGCCAGCACGCTAACCATTTAACCATGGAGCCGAATATAGGAAGAATTGTTTGGAGTGAAGTGAGTAATAGTCTGATAAATGGATCTGGTGTTCGCCTTCGGTGGATCTATGTGCGCTATTTTTACGACATAGAATTGAGCATGTGGAATGTGGGCCTGGTTGACTACATTTGACCGACGTATGGAGGGTGCCAGTGCTAGGTTTCTGGCCGCTTGAGCGTAACTACGTAAATTGTTTGGCATGCACGTATGTGCGGGATGTGGAGTTGTAGGTGGCATTTGGAATGGTGCAATGATGTTGGCCTCGTCCAGATTAAGTAACCGAGGTTGAATACCCGGTACTGGAAAACCCATATGTTATCGAATGATAGAGCCGGGTTAAACGTAAGTAGAGCCCGTAGCTGATGGTATAGATACAGTCTCTCCACAGCACATTTTACGCTGACTATTCTTAGTTGGTGAGGCAACATTACCTACACGGTGAACTTGTTTAATCCCCTCTGCGTCCATGGCCGTAGGGCTATGCGGTGACTTTGGTGGAGATGGGTTGCTCATTCTTGAAGTTGACTGGCTTGATACTGCTGCTTCCACCTGTTGACAAGGGCTGGAACTTGGCGATGTGGTCAGACACGACTGCTTTCACCTACTGTATGATACTTGAACTTAGCTGTTGATCTCTCTGCTTGCTGACTAATGACATCTACTGATATTGACGAAGTAGATAGTGGAGACATCATCATCATACAAAGTTTTCATTCCCCTCCCTGAGGGTGGGTATCGACCTCTTGAATAAGTTTATTACCGTGAAAGAATTTACATTGATCGATATATATGATTTTAGGGATGGCAATCTGAGACGGGGTCTCGAAATTTCTCGAGTCGCAAGCACTATTTCCCACGAGAAATTTCTAGAAATCCTGAGAGCATTGTCTCCGCACTGTGTGGCAAGCAGCGTATCGTAGGCTTACAGGTAGATGGAGCTGAATTTTGTCTGTGCCAAGTATGCGAATAGCCAACCACAGGCCTTCTCCATTCCGTAAATATGTGTCAACAAGAGATTAGTGTTAATTTCTTTCATTTCTACTAAGGTCTATTTTGACGCGGTATTACATAATTATAAAGGCATTATACTGGCATTGTATCCAGAGGCTAAGTAGGCTAAGTATACAACCTCATGGCTATTGTAGGTGTACATCGTTATCGGACCCCACATTCAATATCCATATGACCAGTGCTTGTATTTCCCGGTATTCTGGTGACGTAGGAAATAATTCCTTAGAATGTTATAGAGTATTCGCGTCATAATTAGGTACTTCGGTATATGATGGTGCAATGTTTAATTATTATTATTTACTTGCATGCGACAAATTTAAAACAGTGTCCGAAATGCAACATAAGTCATGGATGTAGATTATTTTGAAGAGATGCCACATAGCACAGCCCGCTGTGTTCTTTATTCAAAAGAAGTAAAGTACGTCAGCAGGTATACTTCTTAGATGATCCGGCACTTAGAAACACATAATATCCCTGAAAGGGAATCGTCACAGAGAACACAAGGAGCTACCCTGTCGACAATCGCGAGGTATCCAGGTAGGTGTACAATCTATCTACAGTTATTTACAAATTATACAGGGTTATTCAGCTAAGGTGTCCACCTCAAATAACTCGTGAACCTTTTAAGGTACTGACATTCTGTTTTTACTTTCGTTAATGATATTAAGGCGCTCATAGTTGAACATAAGAGTACTTTTCTTGACAAAATTTATCGGCACACACGTTTTCATATGAGAACTGCTGATGATATTTATACTATCAAGCTTACGATCGTAGTTACTGGGACATCGTGCAGATCGCAGCACAGGAGAATCGGTCACGAGAACATTGCCCGTCACTATCCTGTCGAAAGAATTGGAGCAAACTCAGGCATTTTAGATTAAACTTTACACTCATGCGTAATGCTGGTTGCATATGCAGCAAGGCACACCTTGCTTCGTCTCAAGTATGAATCTATGCACACCTCTAGTATCCAGGTAGGTGTACATCCTATCTACAGTTATTCACAAATTATATAGGGTTATTCATCTAAGATGTCCACCTCAAATAAGCTGTGAATAATTTAAGATACTGACATTCTGTTTTCAATTTCGTTAAAGGTATTACGGGGATCATAGTGCAGTACTTTTCCAGGCTCTTGAAAAAATTTATCAGCACACATTTTTCCATATGAAAACGTCATTTCAAGCGATAACCGCTTATGATATACTAACAAGCTTACACTCATAGTTACTGGGACGCCGCACAGATCGCAGCACAGGTGTATCGGTCTCGAGATTCTCGCAAGAGTCTTGAGATCTGTGACTTCAGCAAATACAGTAGAGACAATACGCGACACTCTGCGAGATATCGAGGGATATCTATCGGAGTGGCCTGAGGGTTACTGATTCTGTCATAAGAGAACGTGTATTTTTTGTGGAATTTTTGGGGTTATTTATGCGTTTGCATAGTAGAGTGTGTCATTCCTTTGTATTTTTTGTCAATATGAGTGGAAAGATATGTGCTGCGTTTGGCTACAATAACTATGAAGTGCAGAAGGATTCGGTCTTTCTTCCGTTTCCCTCGTGAGAAGAAAATGTAAGTAAATACTGTGTTTGCATATATATTCTTCCAGTTACAAAGATATTTTATAGAAGGCCTACTTCCTAAATTTCTGACCTGCGCGACCGATATTTTAACTGGCCTAAAATATAATAAGCTTATTTTATTGTATTAGTACAGCAGTTAATCTTCAATAACGATGTGTTGTTGTAGGTGTGATCTGTGGGTTTTGATTTAATTCAAGAAAAGGCATATGCATGTGTGTGGCTGGTTGTGTTCCAAGTTACCCCATTTGGAATGCCGTAATGCGTTCTCAAGCACTGAAGGAAATATAGGTGATTTAAGAAATGTGATGATGCAAATTTGCTTTACCCTAATGTAATGGCCCTGCCTTGAGCAACCGAGGAGTGAAGTCGCGTGGTGCAGTGCGTGTCGTCAACATGGTCAGTATTGCGCAGTACCAGGCCGCGATTGGGAAATGGCAGGTGAAGCAGAGGAAGGAGGCCAAGAATGGGCTGGTAAGAAGAAAAGAAGTTAAAATCGGTGAAGCGGTGCTGGTAGCGACAGTGATAGCTGTGTTGCTGGTGATTGAGGGGTGGAATTAAACCCAGGCCCAAATGCCAACGGAAAATTCAACATGGAGGACTTGGCAGCACTTAAGGTGGTAGTGGGAGAAGTATTACAAGAAAATTGTCAATGGGAAAAGGTACAAGAAATAAATTATATGACGGAAGAGCATAGACGGGAGATAGGGAACATGAAGAAATGGTTAGAAACGAAGACTGAAGAATCGAACAGGAGAGTGGGCAAAAATGAAAAGGAAATATAGTTATTAAGAGGGAGAGTGATACATCTAGAAGAGGAGGTATTGATGCTGAAGAGAGAAGCAGAGTGGTATAGGCAGGAGAGAATGAAGAAAGCCATATTTATATATGGTGTGGAAGACGGTGAGAGGGAAGGCAAAATTGAACTAATTCACAAGGTGGTAGAGGTCATACGAGATAGGATGAAGATAAACTTCAGTGAAGTGGACATAGACGATGTGGAGAGAGTGGGAAAAACAAAAGGGAGGAGGCCTATTAGGGTAACATTTTTCTCTACCCTGATGGCAGTAATTGTGATAAGAAACAGTAACAATTTACAAGGCCAGAAAGTAGGGGTGAAAAGAGACTTGGGAAGAGAAGGCAGTGAAATTATGAAGATATTGAACAGATACCTTTGGAGAGCGAGGCAACAGGGTCTTAAGGCCCGAATAAGAGGTCAGAGGCTAGTTGTGACGAATGGAAGATGGGTAAGAGAGTACTCAGTGGCGAAGCTGAAAGAGATGGACGAAAGCGTGAGTGCCGAGGGGGGGAGAGATGGCAGTGCAAGATAGAAGGAAGGAAGGAAGGAAGGAAGGAAGGAAGGAAGGAAGGAAGGAAGGAAGCAAGGAAGGAAGGGAGGAACAATGAGGGGTAGAGCGGAGATCAACCCTGGTGGAACTGAACAGTGTCGTGTAGATACAGAAGATCAGAGCAGTAAAGGGGTGAGTGAGGGTGAACAGCAAAAAACGGCAGGAGCTGAGTGCAGTGTTTTAGTGAACAAGAAAGGACATGAGAAGAGTGATCGACAGGAAGGTAAAACAGTTATCAGCAAAGTAAGAAGTAGGAGTTTGAAAGACTTATGGGGTAAAGTAACTAAGGGGATGGAGGATACGGAGGGCATGGAACGGCAAATGTTGCTAAAAAAAGGAGTGGAGATAGGGGTTGAGGGGACGAGAACTACAAGGAGTAAGAATAGGGGAGGAAATTTAGAAGGGAGGGAGGGAAACTTATAACTATATTGGAAAATAGGATGTGTGAATATTGAGGGACTAATAAGCAAACGAGGGAATAAAAAGGTTCGGGAAGTAGTAGAAAGTTTCGACGTTGTGGCACTCTTGGAGACGTTGCTGGATACAGGGAAAGAGATTACATGGAAGGGGTTTGTGATTAAATATAAATATAGAAGGAAGGAGAGGACTAAAGGACGAGCCCCAGGAGGGATCGTAGTATTAATTAGGGAAGAAATCAGTGAACTAGTGGAAGACATCGTGACAGATATGGAGGAAACCATATGGGTGAGATTTAATATGGGATGGGTAGAGGGAAGGATGAAGAAAATAAATATAGCGTTCGTTTATTGTTACCCTAGTAGTTCAGCATATGCTAATAAGCATCATTTTGAAGAGCTATTGGTGGATAATAGTATGATAATAGAGGTTTGCAGAGGAAGAGGATATGTTGCTATTCGGAGATTGGAGCGCGAGAATAGGGGGACAGAGCCCAGTATATAGTAGGGAAGATGGGAAGTATTTGTTGAAAAGTAGAAGAAGTGAGGATAAAATTGTAAACAACTATGGAGAGAAGCTCCTAGAGATGTGCGCGGCGGCAAATTTGTATATTCTGAATGGATGGAAGGAGGGTCACAGTACGGGGAAATTGACCCATGTTACAGATAAGGGAGGTAGTGTGATAGATATGGTGTTAAGCTCGGAGGAAGTGTTGGAGGATATTGCAAGGATGGAAATAGGAGACTGGATTGAATCTCACCATTTTCCAGTGTGGGTTATGTTAAAAAGAGGGGAGGAGAAGCATATAAGGAAGGGAATTAAGATGATGAACTAGGGAGTGGATATAAGAAGTACAAATGGTCGGAGAAAGTGGAAAGGGACTGGGATAGGGTAGCAAAAGAGGAATTACAAATTCTGAAATATGGATGGGAAGGAGCGTTAGAGGAGAATAATATTGATAAAGCCTTGGAATTGCTGCAACATCCAATAAAGATGATAACACAGAAGGTCAAACCTAGAAGGAGGAAAAAAGGGTGAAGAATGGTTTTAATTGTGAGTGTGAAGGTATGCGGAAGAGGGTGCTGGGGGCGTTAGGAGAGTATAGAAAAAAAGGAGGGAGTGTAGAAAGGGAGATCTTCTGTGTTGAGGAAAGAGTATAAAAAGAAAATTTGTGAGGTAAAGAAGAAGTGGTTAGAGGAACAAACTGAAGCCATAAATAATGTTAGACTAACAACATTGAAAAGTTTGGGAAAGGATTAACAGAATAATAAAGGGTGGAAGAAGTCTAGAGGTAAAGAGCATTGAAGATGTACAGTGGGTAAGCTATTTTGGTGCATTACTCGGAGGTAAGGAGGAAGAATGCTGGAGGAAGACGGGGAAGAAGTAATTTGGAGGAATAGAAGTGGCAAATTACGAACTGGACAAGGAAATTACGAGGGAGGAAACCTTGAGAGTGATAAGAAGAATCAGGGGGAGGTCGGCGGGAGGTTGTAATGGGATCAATAATAAGTTTTGGAAATAAATTAGCAAAATGAGACAATGATAGAGGGCATAGTGAAACTATTTAATAAGATCTTTGATCAGGGGAAGTACCCGAAGGAATGGGAAACAAGAATTGTATGTCCAATATATAAGGGAAAGGGCAGTAAAACAGTTTGAATAATTATAAAGGAATATCTCTGTTAGATTCCTTAAGTAAAATTTACACAGGGGTGTTGGCGAACAGGTTGATTGAATGGGCAGAAAAAATGAAGTATTGTCAGATTTCCAAGGAGGATTTAGAAGAAAGAAAAGAACAGTGGATAATATAATGATAAATCTGGAAAAGTATAGGAGCCTGTCAAGAAGGAATGTGTATGTGGCGGCAATCGATTTTGAAAAGGCGTTCGATAAGGTGGATAGAGAAGCTCTATTAGAGAAACTGGGAAGGTTGGGTTTTCGGGAAAGATGGTGAGGGCAGTAGAGGGGATATATAGGGTAGTCAGGTTCTGTGTAAAATTGGGAGACGATAGGTTGAACAGACCATTAGAGTCCAAGGTGGGTTTAAAGGAGGGGTTCAAATTATCGCCAATGTTGTTTATTTTATTTATTAACGATATCTCGGAGGGGCATGGGGCAAGCAATTGGTCAGTGCCGGTCATTAATAGGGTGGAGGTCCCAGGATTGATTTTTGCTGATGATGTGATTTTGATTACTCTAACCGCAGGAGGGATGCAGAAGGTTTTAAATGCAGTGTTGGATTTTGCGAAGAAATGGGCCTTGAAAATGAATGGAACAAATCTAAAATGCTAGTAGCCTAGGCACACAAAGGAAGAAGGGGTGACGGGAAATGGGTTGTGCAGAGAGAAAGATTGAAACTGGTAAGCAAGTTAGAATATCTAGGAGTCATTATTTATTTACATATTTTACGCCCATATTGGAGCACTGAAATCAATACATTTGAGTTAATTTCTTCTTTTTCTTCTCCCTGAACTTTCTCATCCTCTCCGACCTCGAGGCCCTTTGTGTGTCCGATATAGTATATTGTTTCCGTCCAACTTCCTTTTAGTTTGAGACTTATGCTTTTGTTCTTCAAAATCCTCTTCTCTTTTCTGTCTTTGATTTGTTGCCGAGTTATACCCAATTCTTCCAAATCATCCTGAACTTCTTTGAACCAATTATTATTGATTTTATTCTTCAAAAAGTAATCGAATAGTTCTTTCATTATCCTGGTGTCTGGTAATATTGATACGTGACAGAAAAAGGAAATTCTTCTTTTACGCATTGTAGATATTATTGATTCACATTCACGATAGACAATGCTGTTAGGCAACAATCTCCACTGTCCATCAACTTGGTGTTTTTTTATTATTAATAATGTTCTAAGAATTCTTCTCTCAGTTTTCTGTAATTTGTCTGTTGTAGATTTTACATTTAATTTGAATAAAGTAATACGTTGCATACGTTGCCTCTGGTTTAACTATGGAATTATAGTGTTTCAGCTTAGCGTTTATCGAAAGAGATTTTTTTATAGGTTGGCCAGGTAAGTCTTTGTGCTTGTTTAAATTTAGTTGTTCTGTGTTCTATTGCTTCTTTTTCATTGGTGTTCCATGTTATTATTTCCCCATGATATTTGAATTTCTGAACAATTTTAATCTCTTTATTACTGTTCAGTTGAATAACTGGTAAATCAACTTTAAAAGTTGGCATCATTTCTGTTTTTCAAATTAAATTTGTAATCCCATTTTAGCTATAATTTCTAGTTGTTCAATTTGAAATTTAGCCTCTTCTATTGTATTTGCAAGTAATGCTACATCGTCCGCAAAAACAAGGCACTTGGAATGATCATATTAGGAGGGCGAGGAGCAGAGGGTGGGCCGTCCTAGCCTCAGTCAAAAACTTTCTAGCGAAATAACCGGGTATCAATTATAAAACCCTGAGGTTAGTTCTAAGATCGGTGATTTTCGGTAGGGTATTGTATGGCGCGGAAATATGGGGGT
Organism: Anabrus simplex; assembly: GCF_040414725.1. NCBI lineage: Eukaryota > Metazoa > Arthropoda > Insecta > Orthoptera > Tettigoniidae > Anabrus > Anabrus simplex. The sequence goes on along the minus strand of NC_090265.1, from coordinate 1,047,551,663 downwards.
TGGATGACAAAAGAGTTGAATTAAGACGAATTATTAGTAATTTCGGTAAGATAGTGATGGGACTCCCGATGTGCACAGCCAATGTAGGGGTGGAATTAATGTGTGGGGAGGATTTGGGATCTGAGTGTGTGAAAAGAATAGTTAGATATTGGGTGAGTTTGAAAAGACAGGTAGGAGGGAGGGTATTACAGGCCGCGTACGAACAACAACGGAAGAGTATCTATAAGGGATGCTGACTAGATAAAATTAAGGGATACTCGGAGATGATAGGCCTGGGGTACATGTGGGAAGAGGTGGGGATGAAGACAGAAACTAGAGGGATGAAGGTAATGGTAAGGAGGATTAGATATTTGGGTAGGCAGAAATTATTGGCCGAAAGTAGATTAAGAAGTTGAGGAAGTTACGGGGATAAATATTAGATACGTTGGTAGGTTGAGAAGGAGAGGGTTGGTATGGTGGTTGTTGGGGCTACATAAAAATAGGGGGTGGCTAAAAGGCAGAGATAATGCAGTGTGTATACTTTGTGGAGCGGAGAACGATGATTTTCACTTATTAGGTACGTGTGAAGAAACAAGTAAGATTAGAAATACTTTACTGAGTGCCAAACATCGGAAAATTTTAGATAAAGGGGATGAACGGGTTATTATAAGGTGGATTATTAAGGAATGGGAAAACGGAGGAGAACTGAACAGGTATTTATGTGCGGTAAAAATTCTTGTTTGAGAAAAATTGAAGAGGAAGGGGCATAGGAGATAAGTTAGGATGTAAGGGAGAAGTGGTTAAGAGTATGAGGATATTCAGTCGATGGAGTTTGTTGGAAAATTTAGCAGCTAGTGAAGTGTGGATGATGTGGATAAAGTGAAGTAGTTTGAATTCGAGCCTGGAGGCTGTGTGACCAAGTGATAACAAAGGTGGTGAGGTAGTTGAGTGAGTAAATGTTATGCGATATGCGATATTGAGGAGTGTACGCAATTGTTGTCATTTGGTTTTACTTGAATCCAAAGGAATTAGGTCGCGGAACCAAGAATGCGGAGTAAGCAGTAGTGATTACAAGGGCGTGAGCCGAAACTGTTGTAAACTACAGTCAGCAGTTCTTGCAGCATAATCAGTTGTGAAGGTCACGTGGTGTGTACAAGCCCAGGCGGGGGCTAGATTAGTACTTTCTATACTTGTTTAAGATTATTATTATTATGATTATTATTGTTATTGTTATGATTATTATTACCATTATTAGGGTTATTATTTTTATAACTATTAGTATAATAATAATAATAATAATAATAATAATATTAATAATAATAATAATTATTATTATATTATTATTATTATTATTATTATTATTATTATTATTATTATTATTATTATTATTATTATATTATGAGCATATATTTGGGCTGGAGGCCTGTTATGTCCATTAAATAAACTAATGTAATGGCAAGTATTGCTTATCGGGAAATTTTGAATGTTTTAGCGGCTAAATTTATAGATTTTCTTTTTGTTAGTAGGTTCAAGTTAAAAGGAAAATTGTCCAGCTCTTAAATGTAAATTTACTGAATCATGTGTGTAAGGAATGTGCCGATATTTTTTATTGACAGGAGTCCTAATGTGATGTACAATGCTTTTAAATGAAAAAAAGACAAATCTAGCCGTGAAAGTTCAGGCAGGTATGCTAAAGCTAAAAAAGTAATGCATAACTGAAAGATCAAGCCCTTACACAGCAGTTCATTTCACATCTTGATTATATGTCTAATTTCAGTCACCTGTTAAATAATTCTTCATTCATGTATCCAGAATTGCTTTAGCAACTTTGAAGTTAATATTTTAGCAACACTTTCTTTCCAGACGTAATTTATTTATCCATCTCCGTATATAGATATCCATTGATATTTGAATTTAGTGCGAATTTTCAGGTCACGCCACTAGGAGCGCCACTTGCGAATTGTCACCCATTTCAACAAAGCTAAATCCGGAAGTGTCGCGTATTGTCTCTACTGTATTTGAATTCAGTCATGAGAATCTCGAGTGAAAGCATTGCCCATCACTACATGATTTACAAGAAATTTGAAACTTACATAGATTTTGAAAAGTGTGTAGTCCAGATATAAAAGACAAGCATTATGGGACTATCTATATAATCGAATGCCATCTATCTACAATTTCCTTCTTTCCGTGATCTAATACAGCAGTAAAAAACTATAAATTATTACCAAGACCTTGTAGTGAATTGGTTATACAATGAAGCTTAATTATATATGTTGAAATTACACATTTGTACATACGTCGCTTACAATTTATTTCTCACACAGATAATACATTCAAGTAACACGGCCGTTTTTTTTTCATGAAAGAACTTAGGCTAAATATATAGTGCGTTGTGATTCTGTGTCTGCAGATGCACGCATGTTTTACAATTTCTGTCTATTATTTACTTCTTTTTAACAAAGATAATACATTCATAGCATACTTTTTATAACAAGAGCTTAAGCTAGTATATAGCCTAGTACACATATCGTGGTGCCATGTCTATACATGGCTACATATATTACAATTCCTATCTACAAATTCCTTATTTTACTATATGATACAGAGATAACACTTTCAAAACATGACTTTTTTTACAGTCAAAGTGCACAAAAAGATGTTTAAATATGGAGGCTGAACTTTGAGCAATCTATAGGTTATGGGGTTATAGTGCTGATTATACTGAAACTTAGAAATTTACATATGTACACTTTAGACATGAAATGGTAACGGGAGTGAGATGTGTTCAATTACAAAGATTTGTTGATGGTGCAAATTATTGTTTACTGACACGATGCTGGGCATCCGATTGATATATACGTTCAATATAGATATTTGAAAATATTATGTATAAACAATGAGAATGAGAGGATTATTTATTTATATGATGATATGGACGGGGACAACGCCAGCGCGGACTCAAGCATTTAGTGGAATAAGTAAGGGTGAGCTGAAATTTTATGGGTTGTTGATAGGGGCTTGGGGAAAGAGGGAACCAGACTAGGGATTCCGACAGTCTTGGATAGTCACCACTCTAGGGTGTAGACTACTTTGATCCACAGGCAGTGCCAATTCACTATGGGAGACTTGGTCTCTTTTACAAGCACTGATGCCTGCTAGGCCATCAGATGATGATATATAGATTTCAATTCCAATTGGAAACTTGAAATATTTGCCCTAAATGAGTGAATTCATAATTCCAATGTAATTGGTCCACTATTGGAGATTCAGGACAAATATACTCTCCTATGGGAATTGGAAACTATATCAAAGTCAGTAATGGCGACAACAAAATACCAGCCGCCAAAGACGCACCTTATACATGGGTGAATGACACAAAATTAATGTATACTTGCATCATATTATTTATTTCAAGTTATACATTACAGCTCCTTAATACTTCCAGTCATCATCTCCCTCTATCATCTTCACGCTCCCTCATAATCCAGTTGCTAGGTAGCAAAAACTGACCTTGCCTTGCAGAAAGTCAGGTAGTTTTGGTTTTTGGATCTTTTACAACTCGGTCCCCTAATGACAAATACAAGTTTTTGACCGTGGCGTGTTTGTGCGTGTGACATCGTTTCAAAAAACTGTGAAAAATCCCTTATAGAATTAGTTTGTTTAAGTATGGCGGTAGTGGGTGTATGAAACATACGTGGAGTGACGAAAAAAGCAAATTTATGTGAGTAATATTCACAATTCTTCTGGAACATATTGGAGGTCAATAACATTAATAACTCAGGAAACCATTACAACCAAGTCTAATCAGCACTCAAACGATTAGAACTAAATAAACCGGGCGAGTTGGCCGTGCGCGTAGAGGAGCTTGCATCCGGGAGATAGTAGGTTCGAATTCCACTATCGGCAGCCCTGAAGATGGTTTTCCGTGGTTTCCCATTTTCACACCAGGCAAATGCTGGGGCTGTACCTTAATTAAGGCCACGGCCGCTTCCTTCCAACTTATAGGCCTTTCCTATCCCATCGTCGCCATAAGACCTATCTGTGTCGGTGCGACGTAAAGCCCCTAGCAAAAAAGAATTAAATAAATAAGATAAATAGCATCATGGTGTTCGTGTGCTCCCCCTGTGGCAAGAAAACTAAAACAAACAATGAACAGGCTGTACGCTGTGATGGTAAATGCGAACGTTGGTTCCACGTAACATGTGTAAAAATGAACAAAGGAACTCTCCAAAATTTCCGTAAGGAACAACAATTCCAATGGTCGCGTAAACGTGAAGATTGCATTGCACAACCTAACATAAATGAGGTTATGGCGAACTTTTCCAAACAACTTTAGGAGTCCCTCAAAGTACTAACGGAAGAAAACAAAGGATTACGGAAATTAGCAACCTTTCTTTCCGAAAAATATGATGACCTTAAGAATGAACTAGACACTTTGAGGAAAGATAAGAACAGAAGAATGCAGAAATCGCGTCAACGGCAGCCGTGAATGAGCTGGAAGACTTGAAGCAGTATCAACGTAAAAGCCAGTGGCGTATACTGAGGGCTATCAAGGCTATCAGTGAATCCCAAACCTCAATTGAGAATGATGGAAGTCTAAAGCACATTATAATGTAAGCATCTAACACATTGCTCCATTTACAAAACTTGAAAGCAGTAAGGAAAAACGTCGCACGTATTTCTGAGAGCAAGGCTTCGGAGACTGATATTGCAGCCCAGACTCTCACCTCTTTCCCCTCGACACGCCATGCGCGACTTGCTGCTGTATATCGGTTCAGGAGCGGGGACCGGACGGATAGGTGTACTAGGCTTCGGTCCGTCAGATCGCCACTGCTAACTATCAACCATGCATTACTCATCGTATATACTTCTTCACCTCATACTTCTGACTTAATTATATAGATAACAGAGTGCTGGTATTTCACTTCCGTTTACTTCTACATCCTTGTAGGAAGACACTGCAGGGCTGCTGTTATAGGAGTAATGTCGTTTTCTTTTTATTCGTAGATCTTGCTAAAATGAAATGGAATCGAACCCGTGATCATGGATCGGACACCACCACTGATCTGCCGATTAAACTAATTAACCAGTGAACGATGGGCACGACCGCTGTAAAATTCAATATTATCATTTAACAATAACAACAACAATAATACTAATAATAATAATAATAATAATAATAATAATAATAATAATAATAATAATAATAATGGTGAATGGCATCTGTATAGGCTTGGAGGTGACCTAATGAGGATACAATGACTGGCGAAGACGTCATAAATACCCAATCTACAAGCCAGGGGAATGAACAGTATGAGAGGTTGATTCTGAAAATTGAACCGGGGCCATCGGACCAAAGGCAATCATTTTATCCATTAAGCCACAAAACTGGACTAGAAATTGCTAAACCTTAGGCTTCCATCTCCACTGATCAGGGGTTGAGCACTGGCAGTAGCAGAGGCCTAGGCAGTAGCTTGTGAAGCAGCCTTGACAACACAGCAAGCTACTTGCGGTTGCTATTGGCTGCAGCTCGAAGCGCTGAAGACTTGACGTTCACTAAACCAACCATCGAAAAGGGGTAACCTTAGTCAAGTGGTAGCCCACGTCTTGATCCCAGCATACGCCACTGGTAAAAACAACTTACTAGTGTATGGAGTTCCTACTGAAAAGAATGAAAATTTTTTCCAGAAAGTAACTGAAGTTGGCAAGGCGCTGGGATTTGATATAAAGCCCGAAGATATTGACTCTGCACACAGACTTCCATCCACAAAACCGGACCACAACCGATCATCGTGAAGTTTGTTAATCGATAGAAGAAATCCTCAGTAGCAGAAGACAGAAAAGACACTAAAAACGAATGAAATCGGATATAGTTCGGTAAATAACATCTACCTCAACGAGCACTTAACGCCTAGGAATGAGACCCTCGAGAAAAAATGCTGCGAGCTACAGCAAAAGGGAAAAATATTTGAGGGAAAAATATTTGACACATGGATCAGGGTCTGCAAAGTAAGTTCCAGGACGGTCCTTCGAGGTTAGTGGCCAGTAGCGGCGACTAAGTGGGGTGGGGGGTCTCCCCCCAGTTCGTAGAGAAAACATATTTTTACTCCATTTTAGCCGGCTGAAACTAGGAATCATAGGAATTGCTAAAAAAACAAGTTTTCAAACTTGTAATTATTAACAAAATGATTATCGAAAATAGCACAAAGTGTCGTTCGTCGCGGCTAACCGATTTGTATAGCGCCACAGCAAATAGTGGAGAGTTCGCAAATGCTATGAGGAAGGGTAACAGGAGCATATTTTTTCCAAGGTCATGGACACTGAGGTATGATTCACTTGCTTGCCGCTTTCATTCGTCAGTCTGGCAGTCTCTTTAATATTGTCTGTTAGTTTCTTAGAGTGTAGTCAAATACTAAATGATATTTTTATTTTATTTTATAATCACGCCGTACTTCTTCTTGGTGGCAAACCCTGAAGTTCTGCATGAACTTGCTCACTTCAGCTGATCTGGAAACAACGGGGTAATCTTTCCTTGTGTTGTACCAGTACGCACTTCAATTCTAATCTTTCTTCTCTTGATTTCAATTTTTGTCCTTACATAACCAAACATGGACCCTGAAAACAAATTTCCTAAAGTAGAGGAATTTAAATGTGAAACCCTAAACAATTATATAAAAGATAGAGTTTTAAAACACAGATCATGAAAATTGAAAGGCTTACACCTACTGTAAATGCACAAAGCATGAAAAATAGATTATATCTAAATTACCTTAAATCAGATTAAAGAAGTAAACGTTCTTGCAATCTCCAAAAATTGGTTAACCAAAAACTAACCCAGGCTTTTGAAATAAAAACTACCTACATTTCTCATCATGTGGTATGATAGCAATTAAGGGTGGGGGGTGTTTCGCTTTATGTTTCAAACAAATGGAAAAGCAATGTCATAAAGGAAGTAAATAAATCCCATAGCATACTGCAAGTCACGATTAAAAAAGGAAATCTAATATGAAATCATTACCATCCATAAGGCACAGGAAAGTAACTGGCCAAGTTTTATGATTGATCTAGAAAATATTTTAAATAGTAGTTCAGGACTTCAATAATAATTGGGGGTACAAATATAGACTTGCTCTCAACCGCCAGAAAAATAACTTTTTATGACAATTTAATAACAACTTATGGCTGTTTAACATGTATAATAAATACCCAACTAGAGTATCGAAAACAACCTCCAAATTAATTGATCACATACCGGTCACAAACAGTAGTAAAAAGTATACTGTATTCAATATAACAAATAACTTAAATGATCACTACCTACCAGTATGTGAAATTTCTAGTGAAAAATCCATTCCAGAAGTACCAACAATCGAAGATAGTGGCAAGCACTATGTAAATTACAATACATTAAATCAGTATATCCTACAAAATAAATTTAACTGAGGAAATGGACATAAACACCTATTATAATGAATTTATCAAGTATATTCGCAAGGGAATTGAAACCTGCCTAATTTCAATAAAAAGAAAGAACCCCAAAAACATTCTCCTAAAACTTAAGGTTATCCAAGAATTACAAACACTTATTCACATCAAAGACTCACTATTTTCGAAAACTGACGTAAAAAGCCCCTGTGCAGAAGTAACTGAAGAATACAAAAGAATCAGTAATAAAATAACCAAATTAAAAGGAGAGTTACAAAAAAGGAATTAAGAACACGTATTACAGAATGGCTAAAACCAAAAATAAGTATGGTATGTAGTCAATGAAGTGTTAAATAGGAACCCTGGATATGAACATGAAATCAGCTATCTGGTGGTAAATGGTGTCAGCATTATAAACACAGTGGACATGTGCAATAAACTAAATGAACTATATGTTAACATAACTGAAAATATAAGAAAAGGCGTTCCTGAAGATGAGCAAGTTCATGGCACCAAAACAGCTGAAAGTCAAACTAATAGTATTTTCATATCTCCAACTGATGAATGTGAAATGCTCAAAATTATTACTTCTCTAAAAAATAATTTAACAGAAGATAAAATAACCAATGTCATGTTAAAAGCCTGTGTTGAAAGTTTAGTGCCATATATTTTAGAAATTATTAACCGTTCAATTCTCAGTGGAGAAATACCCCAGTTACTCAAATGTGCCAGAATTGTACCTATCTTTAAATCAGGAGATAATATCCATCCAATTACAGGCCAATTAGTATATTATTTGTGATTGGAAAACTCACAGAAATGGTAGTAAAAATTATATTGGTAAATTTTCCGTGTAAAACTAATTACTTTTCCGATAATCAATATGGGTTTCTTCCAAATAGAGAAACTGATAATGCCATATTTGATACAGTAATAGATGTTCAAAAGACCTTAGATGAAAATAAATTAGCAGCAGGGCTACTCATAGATCTTAAGAAAGCATTTACCTGGCTGACCACAAAATACTTCTGAACAAGTTAAAAATAGCAGGAATTAGGCGTTTAGCACACAAATGGTACCAAAATTATTTATCAAACCGAACACAGTACGTGATGATTAATGATATAAAACGTTCTACGCAACAAACAAAAACGGGAGTACCGCAGGGCTCGGTACTAGGTCCTATTCTATTTTTTATTTATATTAATGACATACAAACTTTAACACTAAAGAGAAAATGTACATTATTTGCCAATGATATCTTAATAACTTATAAAGGACTAAGCGAAACATAAATTATAGAAGATATAAATTGTGACTTGAACAAGTTATCGGACTGGGCATTATATCAAAAGATGATCATAAATGTGACTAAAACAAAATACTTAATCTTTCATAAAACAGCCCATACCTATAGAACCAAGTAATAGAGAAAGTCACTCAGCTATGTATCTTGGTAAAGTATTAGTCTCAACACTTTCCTGGAAAAACCAGGTTGATTATGCAATCAGCAAAATTACCCCTTTCATAGGAATAATGCAAGATAAAGATACAGTAATTTCTCCCACCAACAATTCAAGTGTATACATTATGCAATAATCTACTCACATCTAACACACATACGCCTCATTTGGGAAAGTTGCACAAAGTATTATGTTAATAATTTGGAAATCCTACAAAAAGAGCCATCAATATCATGACTTGTATGGATTCCCCTTCCTCAAACCGTCACATGAAGTTTTGTCAGAGTCAAATATTCTGTCGTTCCATATACAAATTGAATTTTCATCATCAGTCTATATGTATAAGCCAGACAGGAAATTAACCCACTCTTCTGTTAACTCCTCCTATTTTGGTGAAATTCATAGATATGAATGTAGAGGATCATTAAGGATATATCCCCCTCACTCCAGTTCAGTAAAGTATGGAGTGAGAGGTATAGAATAATCAATGTTTATGGAATATAATGTATTGCCCCCTGTTATAAAGAACTCCAAATTGGTTAAATGTTTTAAGAAAGAACTGAAGGAATATTACTCTTATACAGATATCTTAATATAACCTCTATATAACTTACTTTAATTAATACATTAATATATTGTCCATATTTAATATCTTACAGCCATACATACTTCTGAAAAACTATGATGCCGGAAACAATCCTAACCAGAATAGTGCCACTCCATTCCTGAGTTCTCTTGAACAATTTCTCAATCAGCATAATAGTCCTAACACACTCTGTTTGTTCCTAGGTGATGTCAATATTGATGTTTTGTCCAGTGACCAATTAAATAGAAAGTATCTCAACCTTCTAACTTGCTATGGTTTTGCTCAGTGCAATAGAACATATCCAACCTGAATAAGTGACTAAGTGACTCTGCTAGCACCTTACTTGACCACATATCAGTGAATAATTCTGAATTATGCTATACAGTATCAAATATTAATAATGACTTAAGTGACCATAATATTTTAGTTTCTGACATGCTATGGCCAAACCAAAACACTCACCTAACATCTCCTCATTCTAAGATTTCTGCAATACCTAGTAGGTGTAAGGAGAATGATTCAACCAATACCTATATGAACACTGGTGTACACAATACATGTCATGCGAACAGTTGCTACATAGATATATTGTATGATTCATTCATTAACCAAATACAACAAAAGGACTATTATACGAGCTGTCTTAATAAACACAATACAACATTAAAGGGCATAAACAAACCTAGGAAAATTTCTTGTGTTACTAATGATCTTCTTACCCTTATAAAGAGACGAGACTGCTTGGATGCAAAACTCAAACATCCTACTCACAAGAATAACATACTTCTGAGACAAGAATACTGTAGGTGTAGAAATACAGTAATTAACTAAAAAGACTCAAACATAACTACTACTCAAACCTTTTCAAATCTCATAACAACAATCCAAAACAGACATGGAAATGAATGAACAAATTCATTCATAATAAAAAAGTAACGAATGTCTCGTGTACTACGCTTGAAACTGAAGGCAAAGTAATAACTGATAAACAGGTTCTGTGTGACTCATTCAACTCCTTTTTTATAAACATTGCCAAAACCTACCTCTAAGTATTCCTGAACATAATACTGTGTCTTTCAGTGAATTTACTAGTCTTGAATCACTTTATCTGTACCCAACGGATGTAGCAGAAGTAAAGTCAATCATATCTAACCTTAAAAGTAAGAATAGCTGTGGAATAGATGACATTACTACCTCACTATTAAAAAAATCAAAGGACCCTATAATAGGATTACTCATAGAGATCATTAATGAGTCCCTGACTACCGGTATATTACCCAATAAACTAAAGATAGCTAAAGTGATCCCTGCGTTTAAGGGAGGGAATAGACTAAATCCAAGTGATAATAGGCCAATCTCAATTTTATCAATTGTTTCCAAAATTATGGAAACAGTTGTGAAGAAAAGACTTTTGGCTTTTTTAAACAAAAATAATTTCTTCTATAAGGGACAATAACTTATCGGTTCAGGGAGAGGTCTAGTACTGAAGTAGCTACTGTTGATCTCATTACAATGTTACAATCCACCGTAGACAACAACAACATAGCAGCAGGCTTATTCATTGATCTTACCAAAGCTTTTGATACTGTTGATCATAGTATTCTTTTAAGAAAATTAGAAAAGGCTGGAATTTGTGGTCTTGCACTGAATTGGTTTCGAAATTACTTAACAGGACGAAAGCATCTTGTTACCATGAATAATTACTTGAGCTCTGCCAAGTATGTAACCCATGGTGTCCCACAAGATTCCATACTAGGTCCTATTTTATTTCTCATTTATATAAATTATATTTCTTCATGTAATCTAAATGGCTACATCACATTATATGCTGATGACACCAATATCGTATATACGGGCAAAAGTAAGGACACAGTTTTAGAAAACATGCAGCAGGACATACTCACTCTCTTACACTGGTACCAGTGTAACAAATTGTCAATGAATCTCCAGAAAACTAAATACATACTTATTTCAAATCAAAAAATCCTTCACTCAAACAGTGATAAATTACTCATAAATGATACGGAAATAGAAAAAGTAAATAAAGTGAAATATCCTGGACTAATTATTGATGAGAACCTGACCTGGAATTACCATGTTGAATACATAACTAAGAAAATCACCCCAGTTGCTGGGTTACTAAAAAGACTTAGATATTTAATCACTAAACACCTGCTCCTACAAATTTATTATTAACTAGTACATAGCCACTTGCAGTACTTATGTGTAATTTGGTCACATTGTATAAAGTCTTCCCTGAATGAACTAATGGTGATACAGAACAGGGCAATAAGGAACATATTTAACTTACCATTATACACCCCAGTAAAAGACCTGTACACTCAGACCAAAATTCCACCTCTCAGCATAATTACAGAGCTTAATTCTGTCTTACTAATGTATAAAATAAAAAGAAACATAATATTTCACAACACTACTTTAATAACCAATTCAGACAACCACAGGTATCAAACTAGACATGCAGATGATTTGGCCTTGTATCACATCCACTCTTCAAAATATAGGAAGAACAGCTGTAAATTCTCAGCAATTCAAGCATATAACAAACTTCTGCTGACGTAAAAATTGCCCCTACTTTAATAACTTTCAAACAAAAGGCAAAGGAAAATCTATGGAACAGATACTTCATAGATGAAATATAAATATAAGTAGGTAATATTTAAAACAAACACTCGCCCTGCTTTGTCAATCCTGTTGCATTTTTACTCACTTGTAGTACTAAGTAGTTTAAGTATCTTGGTATAATTAAGGAACAATAGAATGGTATTTTATTTTTATTTTTTACACTTTCTGTATTGATGTCTCTACTTTTACTGTTTAAGTCACCTGATTATATCATTGTAAGTATCAGAGTTTGTAGATCCACCACTGAATATATTATTCATTGTACAATGCCTCTGTCTGAGCCTTTGGCTCGTTGGAATTCATTATTGAAATAAATATCCAATATCTAACATGTTAAAAAACAACTGTCTTAGTTATCCAAATATGTACTTATCACTTTACTGAAAAAGGTGTAGTATATGAAATGTAATTATTGTATCGCCTTAAGAAAAGTATGTACTGTACTGTCCCTATCATAAGCCAGAGGCTCACGGGACCTTTTATCACCAATAAATTTTAAAAAAATTAATAAAATACATTTTCAGTGCATTTTAGAGTAAAATATACTATTACTTATTTTGTAGGTGGTAAAATGTCCTACAAGTTTTGTCTATAATATTTTTCTGTATTTCTAACAGGCACTGAGATCCAGAGCAGTAAACATGGAAAAAGTGGGCAAGTAAAATTATGTAATTGTTACAGTCCTACTTCTGTTTCTACACTAAGAAACACAGCAATCAAGAAGGGACAAATAATGTACTTGCCCAGGGCACATTTCTTCTTCTTCTTTTTTTATTTTACAAGTAACACTGACACAGATAGGTCTTTTGGCGATGATGGGAAAGGCAGGGGCTAGGAATGGGAAGGAAGTGGCCGTGGCCTTAATTAAGGTACAGCCCCAACATTTGCGTGGTGTGAAAATGGGAAACCATGGAAAACCATCTTCAGGGCTGCCTACAATGGGGTTCGAACCCACTATCTCCCGAATACTGGATATTGGCCGCACTTAAGTGACTGCAGCTATCGAGCTGGATGGGCACATTTCTTCAAGGGTAGAAAAATAGAGAGAGAGAGAGAGAGAGAGAGGGGGGGGCAGAAAACTCTGGTGCACAAAGGCCCTTTCCTCACTTCTTTCAACAATCAGCCATGCCCTCCATATTTTTTTTTTTTTGCTAGGGGTTTTACGTCGCGCCGACACAGATAGGTCTTATGGCAACGATGGAATAGGAAAGGCCTAGGAGTTGGAAGGAAGCGGCCGTGGCCTTAATTAAGGTACAGCCCCTGCATTTGCCTGGTGTGAAAATGGGAAACCACGGAAAACCATTTTCAGGGCTGCCGATAGTGGGATTCGAACCTACTATCTCCCGGATGCAAGCTCACAGCCGCGCGCCTCTACGCGCACGGCCAACTCGCCCGGTTCCCTCCATATTAGTACCCTCACTAAGCATATTTACACTCTTATATATGGCGTTGTGCAAGTATTTTGTATAGCCTGCTTGTACAGTACGCTTGTGAAAATTGTTGTCAGTTTGGAGGTAGCAGTGTGCTTCACATGTGATAAAGGTTTAAGTGAAAGTGATGTTACTGAAGCACTCCTTAAGTCAAGTTTAAAAAAGGAGTAAGTGTGTATACAGCTTGTCAGAAGCAGTATGATGACAAACTTATGTTGGCTTTAATTCGTAAATGCCCATCTTTGCCTTCTACACCACTTAGTTCAAGTTGTCAAGATTTAAATTTTTTTTTAAACCATTGTTTCCTTTGTGGTGAAAAAATACCAGTAACTGAACAATTCATGGTAAACCAGTCGGCATGTAAAAGATCTCTGGTGACACATTTGGTGTTTACCCGACAAAATTAATTAAAACTCAGCCCCTGATGCCCAAGAGAGATTTTGTTTACTCTGCCATCTAGTAGGCCTAGAGTAAACAGAATATCAAATTGACGTGCAGGCAACCAGATGGCGTCTAATAGGGATGTAGGCAGAGAAAGTTCGCGCCAGATAGCGCTCGTGTACTACTGGGTAAGCGCAAGGCGATCGTCTTACGTTTATCCCAGTCAGCTGCGAGTAATGTATAGAATGTGTCCGACTTTTCTGAGCTAAAGCCGATTGTATCTTCTCTAGTTTTACTACAAGACTATATTAATTAATTGTATAGGTATATCCCCTGGTATATTACGGACGATTTCCAGCGTTTAAGCCTTGAACAGCTGCAAAATGAGCTACGGGAAACGCTAAAACTAGCGGGAGGAACGAAGAATTAGTACCGGTACAGCGGTAATTAGATAGGAGTCAGCATGCCTTTTCCTTAAGATAACAATAACTTGAGTATTGTACATTGATAAATATATAAATATACCTCCACAAGACTTAAATCATAAATAGATATTTAAACATCCACTTGCTCCCCTTGCTTATAGACTTCGATTCGTGTATCTTTTAAGGTTGATGGCTTACATGAAACTGCAGATACAGCCTCTGTACACCACCAAAGGCATGTAAATATAATATTCGGTTCCTTTGAATATTTGACCATCAGCCATAAGGTGAAGATCACTATCACAAATTTGCATCTGATGGATTATTTCGCATTTAGAAAATCGGAAATAGATGGAACACCTGTTTCCAACTACAAATCATTGTGTTATGTTGGATACAGACTTTTCAGTGGAAAGTTTGTTTTGTTTATAAAAGGTTGAAATTCTAAAATGCAGTGCTGTGAAATCCGAGTACACAAAACATAAGACCTATGATGTGAAGTTTATTTTAGGATTACCTCGTGATATTATAGGAGGGGAATGTGAACGTTTTGCTGGAGCAGGCCCCAAGGCATGTTGTAAGCATATTGCTGCTGTAAGCTACGCATTAGAGCACTTGCCCAAGACTGGCATTATTCAGTGTTCAGAAACATGCAGCCAAAATGTATAAACTTTTCATCATCCCTCTACCAAACGGTTGAGGCCAGTTAGCCCTATGAAAGTGGAATGTTTGCTCTTGGAACAAGTGCCGGGCTGAGTGGCTCAGACGGTTAAGGCGCTGGCCTTCTAACCCCAACTTGGCAGGTTCGATCCTGGCTCAGTCCGGTGGTATTTGAAGGTGCTCAAATACGACAGCCTCGTGTCGGTAGATTTACTGGCACATAAAAGAACTCCTACGGGACTAAATTCCGGCACCTCGGCGTCTCCGAAGACCGTAAAACTAGTTAGTGGGACGTAAAGCAAATAACATTATTATTATTATTATTATTATTATTATTATTACTTGGAACAAGTTTTGCTATGTATCATCTCAACTGCACCAGTTATAACTCTAGTCGAGGGGCATTTCTGTCTGAAAGCAAGGGGGCTGTTTTCAAGGATATTTTCTCTATCAGGCCAAATGTTCAACTCTTTAAATTGGCAGTACATGAAATTAATCCAAACATTAACTTTCTCCCAACAGTAGTTTTATGGATTCCGAATTTAAGGCCTAGTTCTTTGTCAGATTTGTTGTCCTTAAGCTTCATAACAGTCAAGAAGAAACACAGTCTGGGTTCGGGAGGGAATATCTGTAAATTATATCTGTTTTCTCCCAGAACAGCAAACACCAAATTACGATGTTGGACGTCTACAAACCCTGTATAAAGCAATATGGCATCACGATTACGCATTGCTTGCTCAACAAGCAAATTACCTGTAGAATTTTTTGAGTGCTGGTGTCTTTGAAAATGGGAGTCCCAAATGTAACATGCACTTCTTCGGGTATATTCACGATTTCTTCCCGTACTTCAAGGGAGGTTATTTCTGCATATTCCGATATTGTAGGCTTATTGTGGTAATCGTGGTGGTCGACGGAAAAAGCGATGGAACAGCGCCCGGTTTTAATCTTGCTCTCTCACCTTTAAATTCAAACGCATAAATTCGGTGGTTGTTATCAAAATGCCTTATCAGTTTATCGGTAGAAAATAGGAATTATTCCCCTTCGTAAATCGCACTTGCCCAACAAAATTTTCGTGAAGTCACCGGGTTAAAAATAATGGGAACACCATTTAATACTTTCGGTCAGATTCTTCTCACCGAAATTTTTCCTTCTAACAGCATGTAACCATTTCTTCCTCATTTCTTTATTTTGTGGAAACTGGTGAAAAGAAAATGGGCTTCCCTGATATTTTCAAAGAGGAACACTGCAACAGCTCGACATAGTCACGAAAATAACAATTTAAGCAACTTAAATTCGTGGATATTTAGCGGCATGAGTACACAGTAGACAAATGAAGAGCGCATTGCGCTTACCCAGTAAAACAGCAGTGCGCTCTATCGGTGCTAGTTCTATACATCCCTTCCCTATTAAAATGCCTGCACCCGGTAGATGAGGCCATCATTCACCATCACCGATTCGAGAGCCAGCACCTGACCTGAGCAGACGTCACTCCGAGCCAGCACCCTGCTAACCGCCAGCTCGCCGTCGTCGCCCGTCAAGACCCAGCCAAGCCCACTCGCTCTCGCCTTCGTCGACAGCCCTTGTCCGCACACCAGGACAGCCAATCAACGTCGAGCCTGCCAAGTTCTCAGCGCGGTCCGACTTCTCAGATATACTCTGGGACCAGTCTTTCCATTTCTCCACCGGCACTTCGTACAGCCACTGGTCCTGCCAGCCCACTCCAAGCTTAGGGAAGCCCTGAGCACACAGCAAATTTGTCTAGTGCTCAGTGAATCACCTGTTCGTGTCTTGTCCCGGCGAGATCCGTTAACTATACCTGACACGACTGGTGCCCACTGAGTGCGCCTATACCGGTCCTCTTCGGAGTTTGACCCTTTCGTGCTATTCCCTTCTACTCCCTCCCTAACCTCACCATCATGACTTCCGCTTCCGAACCTACACCTCTCCCCCGCCTACGCCATAAAGTTAAGAAGTTCGAGCAAATGTACTCTCCCATCATCATTCCCCCACCTGCCTCCCTCGATCCCAACGACAAATCCGCTCTTCTAACCTACCGTCACCGTATAAACAAAGTCTTCGCCCCCATCCTACACCAAGTCCAGCTCCTTCAAGAACTCCTGAACGGCTACATCATCGTCTTCGCCATCGACCCTGACAGTTACTTTGATATCACCGTCTACCTGGAGAATGAAAATGTTCATTACTTTGTCTGCAGGGAAATGGCCGAGGTTGTTGATGCGGCGGTCCAGGCTTCTCCTACCGTCAGCAACACAGCCAACCAAACTCTCTTCTCCCGGCTTCCCCCTAAAATTTCCAGATTCACCCAGTCCAATATCACGCTCCCTCCTGACACCCTACCACCTTCACACTCACCCCTACTCACAAACACTCCACCACCTACCGAGCCCGGAAGTGAGGTCCCATTAGCCTCACAACTGGTCAAGGTTACTGATTCCCCACCATCCTCCGAGTCTGGTACCAAACCCGGAAGTGAGATCCCATTAGCCTCACAACCGGCCAAGGTTACCGACTCCCCACCATCTACCGAATCCGGAAGTGAGACCCCATTAATCTCACAACCGGACAAGGCTACACTCAACAAATACACTCAAACTGGGAGCAGGCGTAACAAACCTGTCTCCCGGCTAAAACCCCCACCAACACCCAACACTCACAGGACACCTACACGCCACCGCCCCTCCACACTCATTACACAGTGCTACAATTGCCTGCAACTGGGCCACTCTGCTGCTTCATGCACAGAGGCTACGAAGTGTAACAGATGTGGCGGCGCTCACCGCCACACTGTCTGCACAATACCTAAAACCCAGGCGAGGTGCGCTAACTGTGAAGGCAGTCACGCAGCCTCCTATCCTGGCTGCCCCTACTTAAAGCAGGCAATCAAGGCGCACTACAAACACGCACAACACTTACACACACACACCTCTCCAGCCCCTCAGCCTCTTCTCCGCTCAACCAACACCTCAAGTTTTGACAACAATAACCTGCTCAACCTTCTCCTCATCCAGCTACTCACGTCCCTTAACCAGACCATGCCAAGCCGCCAGTTGATTATCAACTAACCCCCCCCAGTTCAAGCAACACCCAGTTCCCAGATGTTTAACTCCTCACCACGTGTTTCACCATCACCCACTCAGACTGCCCTAACCTTCCTCCCTATAATTAGGTTAATCACCAATTATTTTATGACAGCAACATTGGGCGTGGTCACCTATTGGATGGGTGACCACTCACCCGACACTGCTCCCTCTTTTTCGTTGGCCTCTATTAATTAGAGAACCAACGCCACCCCCCAACCCCGCCCTATCAGGGCACCCTCCCCAGACCATATTCTGGTCAGTTCGACCCCCTTACCACAACTCCACACTTCACACAACCGTTATGCTAACTTACATCCCACTAAGAAATAGCACTCAAGGCCTTTAACTGGTCGACGGGCTAAAAACATCATTGGTCCCTCGGGACCTCTGATGAAGTGGCTTCAGATGAGGCCATCCAATTGAAGACATGGATGGAAGAAGGGCTTAAGTCAGGTTGTGGCGTTATTCGGTAAATTGCATATATACGTTCCTTGGAGGCTCTTCTAGATACTACCTAAATGGCTTATCGGTAGTGTCAATAGATGGCGTGTGATGTGCTATATTGAGTTGCGCCGTTCTTCCAAATATTGCTCGTGCCGGACGTAAAATACGCTCCAATGCTGATTTAGGGCGAGCCAGCAATCATCACTCACCAGACTCGAAACAGCTGACGCAGGAGTAATGTCAGGAGGAGAAACATCTGATATTTCAGCAGATGACAGTGAATACTTACCAAATGAAACCTCAGATGATTCGGATACTAAATCCTTACTATCAGAATGATCTGCCGTTCTCAGCCCACTGTCATTTGCAACACCACAAACTAAAGGACTTCAGTTTTCAATTCCAAAGTATGTCATATTATGTCACTCTCCTGAAGGAACTGTATCAGGAAGCCAGAATTATAATATTACGTTTCATGACAAGTTTCAGTTATTGAAGGATATATGGTCTGTAAGATAATTTGGATAGCTTTCCAGTCCCTCGTGTAGGTATTGAACCCAGAAAATTAAAAGATGTTAAAGATTTAGTAAGAGTTCTATGCACAGATACACGTGCATGGTTTGAAAATATTTTCCGGAAAGCTGAATCTGTGGGAGTAGGAAATTCTCGATATAGTGCCTCTTCTAATGACATGTCGTGACCTGCCAAATGTTCTAACCTGTAAAACTTGTCTACATGCTTCCAACAATGTAAAAAACATTAATTTTCAATGAAAATGTTTCTTGAAAATGGAATAAGGGCGTAACTCCAAAATACAAAATTGACAACAAACCAAAAAATGTATAAATATTTTTGATGTACATATTATGAAATAATCAAGAATGTAGTTAAGTATAATATACCACAATTTTGTATTTCTGAGAAAAGTGTTTGATGTTGTAATTCTTTAAACTCATTTATCTCAAAAGAGTGTTTTTTGAGTTACGCCCTTCTTCCATCCATGTCTTCAATTATTATTATTATTTTTATTATTATGGAAAACTAGAAAAACTCAATGTCGAGACCCAATTTTGTGTATTTACAGTAGTAGAAAAACTGACAAGAAATGAACATGTCTTAAAGGCAGCTGAGGAACGTGGTGATAAATGGGCTCATCGGTTATTGAAATGCCTTTCTCACTAACCTGAATTAGTAGCAGAGGATGTTAAATACCAAGCATCATGTTACAGAAAAATGTACCAGTCACCATCTAATGGGATGAAAAGAGCTCACTGTCCTGCAACTAATGTTGAGGCTATTAAATTAATTTTCTCCTACTTCTAAAAAAATTCTTAGGAATGTCAATTTTCTCTTCAACATTTGATGAATCAAACTGAAGCCTTTTGCCTAGATGTGCAAACATTAAGAGCAAGGCTTCAAAAACAGTTTGGAGCAGATAAAAGAATTGCTGAAACAAGCAACCAATCACCAGTTGTCTGCTTCAGGAGGACTGGTTACATAATACTCACTGACAACTGGTACTAAGACAGGAAGTTGAAACCAGATGAAGAACAACTTTGAATTTTTAGGGCTGTAGCACACATTGTTCTAGAAGACATTAGTTTTCAAGTATATAATACAAGTTGTATATCCACCATTGTATGACCTTTTTCAGGACATAAAGATGGTAATTTGACTTTCTGTACTTCATTTTTATGAGATAGTAATTGGTAAAGGCAAAATGACCATTTGGACAGATGGAATAAATATTTTGCTTTATTAGCAGCCATATTTCAGCAGCAAGACCAGGGTCTTTTCTATCTTTGCTTCTCACTGCCATAGTTGGCTATTGGAATAAGGAATTTTGATCAAAACATCTTATCACCCCTTGGATTTTCATCTAGTTACGATAAAGTTCCTCAATTTGAACTGTTGTTCGCCTAGAAATATCAATTAAGGAGGATACACTTTGTCAGTTTACCTTTAATAATGCTGATTTTAGTGTTAATACCCTCAATGGAGTTGGTACTTTTTATATGGTGGGTGGCATCATATCTGCAACCTCACACACTTCTCTAGTTCCAGACCAGAACATAATACACGTAACAAAGCTTTCTTCCACCCTAGTTGTTGAGAAATTTTGTTCTGTTCCTCTAAGCTCAGACTTACAAACTATCAGATTGAAGATATTGAAGGTATCCACCCCTTATCAAATGAAACAGTGCTATCTCCATCTGATATTGCTTGGTTGCATGGGAAATGGTCCTAATTCCTTCAGTGCATGGATGCAATCAATGGTTTTGAGGCACAGGCAACAGCTGACCAATATTTTAAATGATCAAAAGTAATATGTCTTCCATTCATAAGCTCTCCACTGAACCACAATGATACAGTTTTGACCTCTCTGCTTGTACCTAGTGAAAGATGTAGATCTCTCCAGGTGTGCATTTGTCTAGTCACATTCGACCAGCCATTATATGCAAAAGCTCGTTATAGAATTTCATATGGTCAAGATCCATGCTTGAATAATGTCACATCGGACGAGTTGGCCATGCGGGTAGAGGCGCGCGGCTGTGAGCTTGCATCCAGGAGATAGTGGGTTCAAATCCCACTGTCGGCGCCCTGAAGATAGTTTTCCGTGGTTTCCTATTTTCACACCAGAAAAATGCTGGGGCTGTACCTTAATTAAGGTCACGTCCGCTTCCTTCCAACTCCTGGCCCTTTCCTATCCTATCGTCGCCGTAAGACCTATCTGTGTCAGTGCGATATAAAGCCCTTAGGAAAAAAGAAATTAAAAAATTATGTAATTGTAAGGCTTGGAAGATTTCATCTTCTGATGTTGTTCATAATCATTCTGTTGACAAATTGATGTCTTGCCACACTTGCTTGTAAGCTGCTGGAGCTCACATTTTAACACATCAGGCTTTGACAAACTTAATGCTTGTGTAATTCATTGATGACAAACATGCTACTATGGATGATGTGGTTGGAGATACTGAAAGATGTACTATCCTCATTGCTCAATACTACAATTATTTCCAGGATTTCAGGGCAAAATTTAATGTACCAAATAAATTTGAGAACAATGGATCCCACTTCAAAATTGTGGGTTCAGTATATTTTCTATTACTGCTTTTATCAAACATTTTATCAAAGCAGAGTGTATGCCCAGTTGGCAGCTCCATCTCAACACTGTAAAGAAAATGACGCATTATTTTCATGCTGCCATACACTGAAATTATCCAAAAATTGCTCCTTTGTACATACAGGACATGTTCACACTGGAAGAAAAGATAGATCCAATTGAGTTTAACAAATTTACTTCAGAAGGATACTTTATGATTAGATGCTTTGACAAATTTTGGTTAATGATCTGATAAGACATGTTGTTGTTATAAGTCAATTGTAAGTCCCCATGACCCCACAGACCAAACTGCACCATTCCCTTCTGTCCTGCACTTTTTTGCAAAGACTTTCTAGATTGAGATCCATGACTTCCTTGATGCCATCAGTCCACCTCATCCATTGTCATCCTCTTCTCCTTTTACCATCAGTCTCCCCCAGCATTAAGAGTTTTTTCCAGTGAATCATCATCATTTTCATTTCCTCCTTTTGAGCTCCTGCCAGGTCAGGGCACTGATGGTACTTTTCTACTGTTGCCTTCCACCACTCCTCTTCAATAATTCTATTCCAGTTGTCTTCTTTTTCTTATATTGTTCTTGACAGGGTCTATTCATCTTCCTCTGGGCCTCCCTCTTGACCTCTTTCCCTCTATCTTAGCCTCCAATATTTGTTTTGGTGTCATTCCCTCTTAGAGCCTCCGTGGCTCAGACGGCAGCGCGTCGGCTTCTCACCGCTGGATACCGTGGTTCAAATCCCGGTCACTCCATGTGAGATTTGTGCTGGACAAAGCGGAGGCGGGACAGGTTTTTCTCCGGGTACTCCGGTTTTCCCTTTCATCTTTCATTCCAGCAACACTCTCCATTCTCATTTCGTAGCATCTATCATTCATTAATATATCACTTTGGGAGTGGCGACCCCATCGTAATAATAGCCTATATATGATTCATTCATTACATCCCTGACCCGGTCACTGACTGGAAAACAGGTTGTAGGTTTTCATTTTTTTTCATTCCCTCTTCAATCCTCATAACATCTCCAAACCATCTCAATTTATTCTTCCCCATCATATCACTCAGTTCTTCTACTTCTTTTCTAACCTCAACATTTCTTACTCTGTCTCTTCTTATTTTCCCTACCATGCTCCACATGAACTTCATCTCACTGGCCTGAATTTTACTGTCATATCTTGCTGTCATTGTCCAAGTCTCTGATGTATACATTAATATATGGGAATAGTACATCTTGTACATTATCTCTTTACATATGTCTTTATTGCCTTCTCATAATATGACTGGAGTACTTCAGTTTTTGTTTCAGTATTCATCCTTCCAACCAGCAGCTTTGGTTAATTTCCTGTAATATGGACTTATTAGAATTGTTTGCAGTCCACGGAACTCTAAGGAGAGTTTTCCAATACCACAGTTTGAATGTGTCTGTTCTTCGACATTCAGCCTTTCTTATTGTCCAGGTCTCACTTCCGTATATCTCTACTGGGAAGACCATAGTCTTTGCTATGTGGATCTTTGTTCTTAAAGTTATGCCCCTACACTGTTGAAATTGGTCCTTGCCTTTCTCCCAAGAAGCAACCATCTTTCAGTTTCATAGCTGCAGTCACCAATAACATTGATCTTGGTGCCTAAGTAGGTGAAACTAGAAATTATCTCCCTTGTTTATCCATCTTCTATCTTCCATAGGTTTAGTTGCCACAACTTTTGTTTCTTGACAAGCAACATTAGTCCAGCTTTAGTACTTCCCCCTTTCACCTTCAGAGGAAATGCTTTAGCTCTTCTTCACTTTTTGCCAACAGGGTAGTGTCATCTCCATATCTTTATTTATATTTCTCCAACCATTTTTAATTCCAATTTCTATTTCATCTAGCTTGGCATTCCTCATAATATACTCTGCATATAAGTTGAATAAATAGGGGACAATATGCAGCCTTATACGCCTTTCTCAATTTTGACCCATTTAGTTGTTCCAATCTCCCTGCAGCTTCTTGGTCAGAGTGGAGATTCTTCAGAAGACAAATAAGATGATCTGGTATTTCCATATTGAGTACTTGCCACAGTTAATTGTGGTCAACAGTCAAAGGCATAGTCAATAAAGCATAGAGACCAGTCTTTCTGGAATTCTCTTGCTTTCTCCACAATCCAGCGAATGTTAGCAATTTGATCTCCAGTTCCTCTGCCTTTACGGAAACCAGCTTGATCTTCAGGTAGTTCTCAGTATATACTGCCAAATTTTGCAAGAACTTGAGCATAACTTTACTAGCGTGCGGGATAAATGAGGCTGTTTGGTAGTTCAAACATTCTTTAGCACTACCCTTCTTTGTAATTGGGATTAACACTGAGTTTTTTTCCAATCTTTGGGCCACTAGTTCTCCATATCTGATGACTAGAGCCCGTATTATATGTAATATAAAAATTAGAAATATGTACATAAATATCTAGCTAAAATTGACAAAATATGTAGTCAAATATGTAATAAATAAAAAATATTTAACTTAATACCTAAGCTTTATTTGATGTATTTTACACAGAAAAGGAAACAAAACTGAAAAAAGTTAAAAGTGCAGATGTTATTCAACCTCTAATTTTCATTTGGAGGCGCAATTAATAACTAAATATTTTTCTAAATTTTCTGCAGTCATTGACTGTCTTCTGTCTGTTAGAATGGTCGTATATATACAAAAAGACCTTTCAGCTTCACATGAAGTTGTTGGCATGTATTTCAAATGAGGAATGATACTGGAAGATATGTTCTCATTCTCAGGGAGCAACCACGTATTATTTAATTGATAGCCGGTGTCCCTGTTGAAATTATTAAGTTTTCTATGTATTTCCACAACTTCCCGTATAATCCTGGACCTGTAGTATCTAGTGTGGGTAAGACAAGCTGGAACACGACACCATGACCCGACAATAGAGCGTGCTCAGCTACTGCTGATCTATCTGGCTGGTTGGGACGAATATTTTGTTCATGTTCCTTGATATGAGTACCAATGGACCGGCATGTTTGAGCAATGTATACCTTGCTGCAAGTACAGGAAATTTTGTATACCCCAGGATGGAAAAGTGGGGACAATTTGTCCTTGATTTTACCTAAACTGCGAGCAATTTTAGTGACAATGCCAAAGGAAATAATAATATACTTCATAACTGAGTAGTTTGGCTACTATCTTTTCCAATTCAAAAAAAAAGAACTGCTGCATTAGATAAAGAAATCAAGAGACAATTTCCTAACGTGTGTCCAACATGATGGAACTACAACGGAAGTCTTGTTGAAACAGTTCGTGAACAAAAAGATGAATTAGTTTGGTTGTCGAATAATATCCTTGATAATCCAGAGCAATGGGATATTCAAAGGCATCACGAAGCTCGAGGTTTTTAACAATGTTTCCTCAGACCAATTCTCTTTAAAATTCTTTAAATTAAAACAATGGATGTAAATTTCTGTACTGCCAAAGTAGATGAAACAAAGAGTATCATTCAAGAAGAAATGGATTTGAAAGAGTATGGATCAAAATAATGTCAAGAGAGCTACAAGCTGCCAAAGAAGAGGCAACGTCAAAATGATACCCGTAACATACTGTAAATTCACACGGCCGCTGCATATATTGTGAGATATGAGGCAATATATAGACTCCATGGCTCAGGCGGCAGCACGCCGGCCTCTCACTGTTGGATACCGTGGTTCAAATCCTGGTTACTCCATGTGAGATTTGTGCTGGACAGAGCACAGGCAGGACAGGTTTTTCTTCGGGTACTCCAGTTTTTCCTGTCCTCTTTCATTCCAGAAACACTCTCCATTAACACTTCATCTGTCGGTCATTTATCATTCCCCAGAGGAGTGTGACAGGCTTCAGCAGCCGAGCCAGCACATTCCCTATCCTCACCGCTAGATAGGGCTTCATTAATTCCATTCCTGACCTGGTCGAATGACTGGAAACAGGCTGTGGATTTTCATTTTCATGAGGCAATACATATACCAAACTATAAGTTCGGTTGCAGGCATTTGAAAAATTAATATTTTTATAGTTAGTTGGCCAAAAGAACACAAAGAAAATTTCTATTGAAGCAGCATTCTGTTCTTTGAAAGAAAGTTACGGTCAGCATTCTGACTTTGCCCATCTCAGAAGTGAGCTCAGCATATCTTATTCCTCTGCTGAGTATCTAATAATGGAAGTTCTAAAACTTTTGTTTTATTTAAAAAATAGTGATTTGTCATCTTCTGCCTTTTCTGAACTGTTCAAGTTTAGTGTGTTGATTTCAATTATCCCAGTGTCCAGTAATAGTGCCAAGGACAGCAAAGACTCTCAAATGTGTCTCTGCTGGCAATTGAGAAGATGTTACTAAAACTGAAATCATCAGAGAATAAAGAATAATTCTACAGCCAAAGAAGAATTCATTAAGAAGGAGAGGCAGATGGAATCAACATTTAAATAGCACAACACAATGTGAGTTCAATCAATCTATCAATACTGATCTGCATTTAGGGCAGTCGTCCAGGTGGCAGATTCCCTATCTGTTGCTTTCCTAGCCTTTTCCCAAATGATTTCAAAGAAATTGGAAATTTATTGAACATCTCCCTTGGTAAGTTATTCCAATCCCTAACTTCCCTTCCTATAAATGAATATTTGCCCCAGTTTGTCCTCTTGAATTCCAACTTTATCTTCATATTGTGATCTTTCCTACTTTTATAAACGCCATTCAAACTTATTCGTCTACTAATGTTATTCCACGCCATCTCTCCGCTGACAGCTCGGAACATACCACTTACCACATACCACTTTGTAATGTATTGAATAGGTGGAAATAAACAAAAAAAAAAATATTATCCTATATACAGTTTGTGAAACTTTCAATACGGACGAAAAATGATTTTCATCACTTGTAACATACCACTTAGTCGAGCAGCTCTTCTTCTTTCTCTCAATTCTTCCCAACCCAAACATTGCAACATTTTTGTAACGCTACTCTTTTGTCGGATATCACCCAGAACAAATCGAGCTGCTTTTCTTTGGATTTTTTCCAGTTCTTGAATCAGGTAATCCTGGTGAGGGTCCCATACACTGGAACCATACTCTAGTTGGGGGTCTTACCAGAGACTTATATGCACTCTCCTTTACATCCTTACTACAACCCCTAAACACCCTCACAACCATGTGCAGAGATCTGTACCCTCTATTTACAATCCCATTTATGTGATTACCCCAATGAAGATCTTTCCTTATATTAACACCTAGATACTTACAATGATCCCCAAAAGGAACTTTCACCCCATCAACGCAGTAATTAAAACTGAGAGGACTTTTCCTATTTGTGAAACTCACAACCTGACTTTTAACCCCATTTATCAACATACCATTGCCTGCTGTCCATCTCACAACATTTTCGAGGTCACGTTGCAGTTGCTCACAATCTTGTAACTTATTTATCACTCTATAGAGAATAACATCATCAACAAAAAGCCTTACCTCCGATTCCACTCCTTTACTCATATCATTTATATATATAAGAAAAGTCCGACTCGTTGGCTGAACGGTCAGCGTACTGGCCTTCGGTTCAGAGGGTCCTGGGTTCGATTCCCGGTCGGGTCGGGCATTTTAACCTTAATTGGTTAATTCCAATGGCACGGGGGCTGGGTGTATGTGTTGTCTTCATCATCATTTCATGCTCATCACGATGCGCAGGTCGCCTACGGGAGTCAAATAGAAAGGCCTGCACCTGGCGAGCCAAACCCGTCCTGGGATATCCCGGCACTAAAAGCCATATGACATTTCATATAAGAAAACATAAAGGTCCAATAATACTGCCTTTAGGAATTCTTCTTAACTTACGATATGTGCTTCCCTTACTATAAAAGTCATGCGCTGCCGCAATGTTGCAGTGATATAGGGAAAAAATAAAATGAAAGTACAAGAACAAATTAATGTACGGAATCAGCTGATAGAAGAGTCTGGAATGAGGATAAGCATAGAAAAGAGTATTTTGTTTTTTTGCTATTTGCTTTACTTGCACCGAGACAGATACTGTAGGTCTTACGGCGACGATTGCACAGGAGAGGGCTAGGAGTGGGAAGGAAGCAGCCGTGACCTTAATTAAGGTACAGCCCCACCATTTATTTGCCTTGTGTGAAAATGGGAAACAATAGAAAATTACTTCAGAACTGCCGACAGTGGGGTTAAGAAGAGTAAAACAGCAGTAATAGGAAGGAAGGAAGGAAGGAAGGAAGGAAGGAAGGAAGGAAGGAAGGAAGGAAGGAAGAGGAAAGATAAATGGAAAACCAATTTCAAATAATAATGTAGTGAGATCGAAATTATAGGATATACGCTTGGATTCTGCCATAAGGGAATGATCGCCACCACAAAGTGAAAACCATGGGCTCCCGCAGGATCTTTTCCGGGGGGGGGGGGGGCACATTAACAATTTTCTTGAAAATAAAAACCAATAGAACGTCAGCAACATTAAATTGTTTACAGAAATTTCTGGTTATAACAGATGCTAGATGACTGTCAGCAAGTTCAGTTTATGAAATAATCTGGTATGATATTAAACAATTGAACATCAACCTTTTTAGAATTCCAGTGGGGGGGGGGCAAGCGCCCCCATTGCCCCCTTGCCCCACCTTGTGGGCGCCCATGGTGAAAACAGTTTTGGTCTCTGCAATGCAGGGATCTGGTTGGCAAGTCTATGAAGAAGTTAACTGTCTATATTTTACTGGATCTGTAAGAAGAGCAGACATCGTTGTGATCCATGGTCAATAGTATCAAGCTGTTGTGGTAGATTTAACTATCCGCTTTGATATAAAACTTAAATAAGCCAGTGAGGTCAATGCTAATAAGAACATCATTTATGAACAATGCATTCCAGTAAATAGTGTCTGACTGGAGGGTGATCAGGGATTTAAATGAAACTATAGAGTGAGCACGTGGGGAAATTGGGAGTGAGATTTGTACATCCTAATGGGTGGATAGGAGATAGAGATCTACGCTCAAGTGGTTTACCCTTGAACCGCCAATGGTACATGTAAGTTAGGGTCTTTTTAGAAGAGTTACAGGGAGGTACCTTCAGGGAAATGGGGTTAACTAGGGAGCAATGTTGACAGCAAAGGAACCAGGAAGTCAAGTAATGATGGTATAAAACTGTTAGTATTAAACTGTAGAAATACTGTACAAAAAGGAATAAAACCAAACCCAACGGCGCAACAGCCCTGAAGGGTTATGGCCTACCAAGCTACCGCTGCTCAGCCTGAAGGCCTGCAGATTATGAGTTGTTGTGTGGTCAGCAAGGCGAATCCTCTCGGCCGTTATTTTTGGTTTTCTAGATTGGGGCTGCCATCTCACTGTCAGATAGCTCCTCGGCTGTAATCACGTAGGCTGAGTGGATCTTGAACCAGTCTTCAGATCCAGGTAAAAATCCCTGAACTGGATGGGAATTGAACCCAGAGCCTCCGGGTAAGAGGCAGGCACGCTACCCCTACACCGCCGGGCAAGCTAAAGAAAGGAATAGAATTAAGTCATTTTATAGATTACCAGATATAGTAATAGGAGTTGAATCTTGGGTGAGAAGTAATATTATGAATGAGGAAATGTTCTCACAGAACTGGAGTGTTTATCGTAGAGACGGAACAATAGAGGAGAACCAGATATTGTAGTACGAGTTTAATTTTGGCTGAGAAGTGATATTATGGATGTGGAATTTTTCTTGTGGGACTGGAGTGTTTCTTCATAGAGACAGATTAGGAATGATAGAAGGGGGAGTATTCACACTAGTGAAAGAAGAATTTGTAAGTTACAAAACAGTTAAAGATGAAAAACATGAAATTATAGGTGTAAGACTTATCTCTAAAGATAATAGGCAAATTCATCTTTATAGGGTGTACAGACTTGGCAAGGTTGGTGCTGACAATGATGCAGGATTATTTAATAAGAGGAGCTATGTGGGAAACGACAGAGAAAGGAATGTTATTGTAGCAAGAAATCTCAATTTACTGAATGTTAATTGGGAATGGAATGTGAATGACAAAAATCATGACAAACAAATAGTAAATATGTTAATCTGGGAAGGACAGTT
This sequence comes from Anabrus simplex, assembly GCF_040414725.1. Lineage (NCBI taxonomy): Eukaryota > Metazoa > Arthropoda > Insecta > Orthoptera > Tettigoniidae > Anabrus > Anabrus simplex. Next base: position 1,047,521,943 of record NC_090265.1, on the reverse strand, counting down.
GAATCAGAAAGTGATGGAATCAACCAGAGGGAAAAATATTCTAGACATGGTGATGATAAAACCAGATGAGCTCTATAGAGAAACTGAAGTGATAGGCAGTATAAGTGATCATGAAGCTGTTTTTGCCAGGTAAAAAATGCAACAGAAAGAAAGGATTCAAAAGCAGGACTGTTAGCCAATTCCATATGGTTGATTAGATAGGTAGGGAAAATGTTTAAAAAGCAATTATGATCTGTGGAATTTTAGAAGTGAAGCTTACATGCTGTGTAAAATTATTTAGTTCTTTTCCAGGTTGAACCATGTTGTTGTTTTCTGTACATTCCGTACAGTTTGCCGATGTGTGCCACAGCAAGGTTCCCTTGTGTCGCACCATTCTATCATCACCTTCATGGAATATGTCAATAACACATCAGTCTATGTTTATGTTCCTGACTGTGATGTAATATTCGCTTCTCTTAGACACATATCACTCTTTGACCATCATTAGTTATGATGCATTACCCTCTTTCAATTTCCTTATTTTTTACTATCGGGTAGAGTGTCAACAACAAGGACTGCTGGTGAAAAGATGAATACGTTATACGTATATACGTAATACCCGATAGTAAAAAATAAGGAAATTGAAAGAGGGTAATGCATGTATGTACCGGGTATGTACAGTATATGCGTAATTTTAAATGGTATTATATGTGGATTTTCTATCTGCCCTACGCAACTCCCTGCATTGGGGTAATCATGATTATTACATAATCAGCTGATTTCATTCTACAAAAGGTTTAATGTATTTATTTACATTTTACTTTTGGGTTTGTCATAGTTATTGTGATCTTGTGTTCTGAGATTCTATTCTGCAGACACCTGTCTTTTTGGTCGCTGCAGACATCGTAAGTTCTAATTTACATATTGCTTGTTCCATGTGTGTACGCAAGAGCAGAAAGTGACACCGATCAGTGTAAATTGTGTGTGTACCTGTGACCTTGATTTGAGACCCTGTTTAATTTTCTTCGAGTCTACGACTGGCTGAGCTTGTACGGTATTGATATGTTTTTGCGCTAATGATACGCATCTCATGTTCACCAAAAGAGAGCTGATATGAGTATGGAATGTAGCATGCGTTATATGTGTGGCTCACGATTCTATTTGGGATGAGCCTGGGTTGCTGTGCGGCCATCCGATATTGTGATATGGGTATCTTGTTCAAGCTCACAAGCCTCTGGTTTTGTCATGCAGTGCGAGCATTCTCGTATCTTAGCTTGACCCCTATGCTTATTTGGATTTGCTCATACTGGTCTCTAGGTTGTGTGTGCATTGATCGATGAGATTTGTGTTGGTTTCTGCATCTCGCGAATATTAGTTCTGTGCCTTCCTTATTTTCTTTATTATATTTGTTTTCAGCTTTGTATGTCCGGTTAGTTATTATTTTTAAATTTTTTTCTCTCAGTTAACATGTTTCATTGCTTGAGATATTGATTGATCTCGGTAACTATGGCGACCTATCATCTTCCTAGGTTTTTTTTTTTTTTTTTTTGGGCCAGGGTTTTGCTTCTTGGTGATTTTCTGATAGCTGGGGACGCAAGTCTCTATGGAGCTTATGTTGGAGTGGCCCGCGTCTTTTGATTGGACGTGGCTGTTGAAGTCTAACAGTGCCATATACTCCATTATGCAACTTTCTAAATTATATGTGTTCTTTCGCGCATGTCCTACTTTTCACAGCGAGACTTTTGACTTACTGTTCCGAGAAAAGGTTTGTTTTGTTACTGATGTAACTCTCACTCATCGCAACGCTTCTATGACAACTCTGTTAGTGTTTGTAAAAGGTAAAGCTTTCTGAATTGAAAGGAAATTGACTACGCACATGGTATTCCTTGGACAGAACATGTAAGTTATTTGTTATTTGAATCCCCAGCTTTTGTTCATTAACTAATTTAATTTCAATTTTATGGTAATAAACCCTTTTATTGGATCCCTTTCCTTTTATCGGGGGTTATGCCTCTATTACTTCCTCCCGTAATTTAAGATGTTTGAGTTCAGCTCCGGGCAGTTTTCAGCCTGTTCCTACCTAGTCCACGAGGTAAGTATTCGTCTTGTGCTGAGTATATATTTACTGACTGGTGTGGGTTCGTGGAGAGGTTTTGAATACATTGCAGTATTCTTTGTCAAGGTGACTGAAATACTCCTACTCGATCCGAGGCAATCAGTCTCCCAGGCAGTGTGACTGCTGCAATGTTCAGATAAGAATATTCTAACCCATATTCCATACAAGTCAGGTAAATTTCAGTAGTTAGTCAGTATTATGACCTGCATATGCAGAAAAGTATCAAGAAGAAGAAATCAGTATTAGTTGCCTCCTCTACCTGAACATTATCCTTATTCTCTGAATTTCTGCAGCGTTCTTTGCCACTCCAGACATTTTTTAGGTTATTATCACAAAAATATCGATACTCTTATTTCAATCTATACTTCTATTTCATCAAAACCATTAACTTGCATTTGCTTCCTAGTACACAAAAATACATTATAACATGAAGAGGCAACATCCCCCCTGACCTCTCCAACGAACAGTCATTTCACAACCCCACCCACCTCACTCACCAACTTCCCTCCCTGTTCATTGCCTACAGAGTTTTCTCCTCACCCCCTACTTAGCTATCAGAACTGGACAAGGATATTGGCCACAGTCCAAACACAGCTGCTGAAGGTAACGGATGATTGATTAGCAGCTTAGATGTGTACAGAAACATTTCTGTAAGTTAATAAGGTGTCAGATGAGGACCACTATAATCATTACTTGTTCATAATATTATCAAATCTTAATCATTGACAAATTTAATGTAAACAATGTTGTACACATGTGCTCATAAATTAAAGTGATTTGATACAATCTGAGTATGTTCTTGTAGAGCAAAACATGTCATTCCTTGTTTAATAGTGGGTTTTTTTTTACAGGCATGTTTTAGTGTTATAATTAGAGTTTTCGACAGATTGGAAAGCTTTAAAGTTACACTTACAAAAAGATTCAATAGCTGGAAAAAAAAAAAAAAAAAGGGCAGCAGCTGGAATTGATATCTGGGGATATACGAAAGTCAATGGTTTGGGATATAATACCATATCGAAAGTAGTTTACTTAATTACTATTTACATGAAGGAGCTCTACCAAATGACTAGAGAGTTGCTATGGTAGCCTCCTAGTACACAACAGAAAGTGTGACAAATATAAAGCGGATAAATACAGGCCAGTCAGCTTGACGCGTTGCATGTAAGCTCTGGAAAAGCTTTCTTTTCCTGATTATATTAGACGTCTGCATAATTACAGCTGGTTTGATAGAAGGCAGCTTGAACTTGCATGATTCCAGTAAGATATAGCAAATACGTGGGCTGTTTTTTTTTTTTTTTTTTTTTTCAACATCTGATGGGCTATAAAATAAAGACACATTGACATAACAAAATGATTTTATTACTAAAAGTTTAGTCATTTCATACTTATTTTTCCTACATAATTGCCAAAACCTTTTAGGCATTTGGCGTATCGTGACACCAGCTTTGCGATGCCCTCTGCAAAGAAGTCTGCCGCCAGTAAGGTAAGGTGTGTCTGGACAGTCTCCTGCAGATCTTCATTGGCGGTGAAGTGTTGTCCACCCAACCATGCTTTCAAACTCATCAACACGCTCAACCATGCGTACGGTAGCAACAGACTTTGCGTCCTTGCCCACCATCGTCATGGATGTTTGTTCGCCCTTCTTTAAATTTCCGACATCTTTCCCATACTCCACCACCAATCATACAGTTTCCATCATACCATAATACTACACTCATTCTAGGATGGATTTCGGAAATGCTCCATCCTTCTGCTTGCAGAAAATGTTTTACAGTTCGCAGCTCACACTTGGCGGGAGTATCAATCGTAGCGGCCATGTTCAATTTACCGTAGCTTGGCTACAACTGGTGCATTGGAGCCAACAGTGGCAGAGGTTGTGGAGGGGATGTTGTGTGATCGAATGATGCACAGATCTAGCTCCTGACTAGTAGTATAATTGGATGGTTCGGGCGCTGCCTCCTCCTCCGAGCTCCCAGGGGCCCCTCCGCCTCCCGCGGGAAATTTGAATTTTGGCGCGAGATTTGAATTTGTAAACAAAGCCACGTGCTTTTGGACAGCTGTCATCGACAACAACGCATCGCTAACCTCACTGCTGCCATCTTGACGGGCCTAAACCTCAGTGGTACCAACTTAACCTAACTAGCCCGAGATTTGAATTGGTAAACAAAGCCACGTGTTTTTTGACAGACAACAACGCTTCGCTAACCTCAGTACTGCCATCTTGACGGGCCTAAATCTCAGTAGTACCAACTTAACCTAACTAGCGCGAGATTTGAATTTGAAACAAATCCACGTGCTTTTTGACAGACAACAACGCATCGCTAACCTCAGTGCAGCCATCTTGACGGGCCTAAACCTTAGTGGTACCAACTTAACCTCACTAGCACGAGATTTGAATTTGTAAACAAATCCACGTGCTTTTTGACAGCTGTCATCCGCCATCTTTAAACTACAGAGCACCGTGCTGCCCTCTTTATCGCAGTAGCTGCAAATTCGTCACCTGTCATCCGCAGTGCTGCCATCTTAACGGGCCTAAACCTCAGTGCTACCAACTTAACCTCACTAGCGCAAGATAAACAAATCCACGTGCTTTTTTGACAGCTGTCATCCACCATCTTTAATCTATAGAGCACAGTAGTACCCTCTTTAGCTACTTACCTTTGAAATGTGGTGGCGGATAATTTGAAAAATGCTTTTTGACAGCAGCCATCTTTGAGCACCGTGCTGCCCTCTTTAGCTAGATACCTTTGAATTCCACGTGACAGCAGCCATCTTTAATCAAGAGAGCACCGTGCTGCCCTCTTTGTGGCGGTAGCAAATTCCACGTGCTCTTGTTTGGAAACAAACTCACGTGCTTTCTTCTGACAGCTGTCATCCGCCATCTTGCATCACAAACCTCAGTGCTGCACTCTTTAGCTAGATACCTTAAAAATGTGGTGGCGGCAATTTGAAAAATTTATGTGCTCTTGTTTAGTAAACAAAGCCACGTGCCTTTTGACAGCTGTCATCCACCATCTTTAACAAGGATCATATAAGAGAAATAGATCCGTCACTCCTGTACAATAAAGTTGGCTGAGAAAACATGTCATGGAAGCTACAGTGGCCACTTTCTCTCTGCCAACATAAGGAAATAAATCCCACGATAGTACCTCGTAGTAAACACGATGATGATAGTTGTTACTTTGTTAAAATTTTAATTGTGATAGAGATAATGATTGTATTTCGGTAGGAAAGTTGTATCTATAGCTTCTCTCGTGTCTTTTACTTGAAAAGTAAATTGCAATTACCATATTTGCATGTTGGCAATACTGTTGTGACGTTAGCTTGTATCGTTGTTTCAACGTTCGCATTTTAATGTAAAATTACATCTATTAAGTGATAAATGCAACATTGATAACTGAAAATGTTAATGCAATTCATATAAAAAACCAAAATGCCCATACTTGCCTAATTCACGATCTAACATAACCTCATTCTTTCGTTCGTTCGTTGAACCCTTCCCACGACTTTTATGTATGGGAATGGAAAACACGAGAAGGAAAGGATGAAAGTAAAACACAGCATTATGCACACAGTTTATATTTGAATTTATTTATTCCAAACAGCAGGTAAGAAGCACAATCACACAGACGTGTACTCGCAACAGCTAGGTAGTTCAATGTGAAGTACGTTCATGATCATAATACTATTTCTTCACACTAAGAAGGCGCATAATTATAATTTCACACCATACTCTCAAAAAACTAGATCAAAAATCTCGTTCAATGCGAAAGAATCTCAACAAAATTTCGTCTAACAAGCACTATTACATACCGAACGACCAACGTCCATTCGCGCGCAACGATAACGGTGTAGTGTTTTTAATTTGCTGTACCACGCAACTGAATGTGTAATGCCAACCTCTGCCTTCTAAATTAACCCTCTAAAAGGGAATTTTAGTTTTCATTAGTTGGCGGAGATCGATTGGCCCATCTCAGAACTGCTTCGGACGCTCCCTATGAAGTGTCACCCCCCTGATCTTTAATCAATAGAGCACTGTGCTGCTATCATGCGGGCAATTTCGTCAGCTGTCATCCGCCATCTTTAATCCACAGAGCACCGTGCTGCCCTCTTTATGACATGGAGTAGCGGGCAATTTGAAAAGTTCTGTTAGCTGTCATCCGCCATCTTTAATCAAGAGAGCATCGTGCTGCCATCTTTAGCTAGATACCTTTGAAATGTGGTGGCGGCAATTTGAAAAATTCTATGTGCTCTTGTTTAGTAAACAAAGCCTCGTGCTTTTTTGACAGCTGTCATCCACCATCCTTAATCAATAGAGCACTGTACTGCTATCATGCGGGCAATTTCGTCAGCTGTCATCCGCCATCTTTAATCCACAGAGCACCGTGCTGCCCTCTTTATGACATGTAGTAGCGGGCAATTTGAAAAATTCTGTTAGCTGTCATCCGCCTTTAATCAAGAGAGCACCGTGCTGCCATCTTTAGCTAGATACCTTTGAAATGTGGTGGCGGCAAATTGAAAAATTCCACGTGCTCTTGTTTAGTAAACAAACTCACGCGCTTTTTGTCAGCTGTCATCCGCCAACTTACATCGCAAACCTCAGTGCTACACTCTTTAGGTACATACATTTGAAATACGGTGGCGGATAATTTAAAAAGAAAAATTCTACAGCAGCCATCTCTCGACGCTAATTGCACAAGATGGTGGCTATACATGACTCCTTAAAGGTGCTTATGCAAGATGGCCGCTATACATTGGTTCTTATGAGACGCCCTTGGGATGCTTGCGCAAGATAGCGGTTATACATGGCTCCTTATGAGACGCCCTAGAGATGCTTGCGCAAGATGACGGTTGCTCTTATGAGGCGGCTTAAGGGTCCTTGCACAAGATGGCTAGAGACGCCCTAAGGATGCTTGCGCAAGATGGCGGACGCAAGATGGCGGCTATACACGACTCCTTATGAGACGCCTTAAGGGTGCTTGCGCAAGATGGCTGCTGCTCTTATGAAGAAAGCTAGCTTAGAGGCTAACGTGTCATGCTAGTTCGATTCATTAAATTTGGGGCTTAAATGCAAAATGTTAAATATCTCGAAAACGGTGCATCGTAGAGCAAAACGGACAAAAATTTTCTGCCCGCTTCCTCGGTTCGCAGTACGAGGAACATGATAGCATAAGAAAAACATAGTCTAATGATGAGATCAACGGTTCGGTACCTACTTAGGCCCTTTGGTATTCGCTCTGTTTTAGCTTGTATTGAAGCAAGTCTTCGTAACATGATCAGGTCTAGCTATAGTAGAGAGTATAACGTGCCGTGCAGGTTCGATTCATTAAATTTGAGGCTTAAATGCAAAATGTTAAATATCTCGAAAACGGTGCATCGTAGAGTAAACGGATAAAAAATTTTCACCTGATACCTAGGTTTGCAGTATCAGGAACATGATAGCATAAGAAAAACATAGTCTAATGATGAGATCGACGGTTCGATCCCTACATAGGCCCTTTGGCATTGGCAACTATCTAATTCTACAAGATGGCGGCTATACATAGCTTCTTATGAGACAGCTTAAGAGCGCTTGCACAAGATGGCTGCTGCTCCTATGAGACTCCCTAGGGGAGCTTGCGCAAGGTAGTAGCGACAAGAAGGTGACTATACACAGCTCCTTATGATACGGCCTAGAGGTGCTCGCACAAGATGGTGGCTGCTCTGATGAAGAAAGCTAGCTTTGCATCGTGCAGGTATCTTTACAGCACTAAATCTCATACCTTTGAAATGTGGTGGCGGGTAATTCGAAAAATTCTATGTTCTTTTCTCTTAACAGCAGCTATCTTTAAACAATAGCGGCTATTCATAAGCTGTTAAGACCTCCTCTTATGTCAAGGCATAGCTCTATCGAACAAGTTTAAACCTGCATCGGGATAGCTAGAGTAAGCACGTGCTGCAGTGATGACGTCATTATGCATGTTTAGACTTGGAAATCACTAAAGAAACATAACAAGACTGGAATCGAACACTGCACTCTATGCCGTTAACTTTATCATGTGATCGGAACATTGATTGAAGTGTTTAGAACACTAAATAAGTGATCAAGACTAAAATAGAACACTGTGCACGATACAACATGTGTTTAGAACATGTCAGGGGATACCTTTTTTCTAAGAAGATTAGGTTACCACACATTCCTTGTAGGGCTAATAGGCTAAAGGGCTAAAGGGCTAATGGGCGAAAGGGCTAGGGTGCCTCTCCTCTCTTTATCCGGGCTTGAGACCGGCTCTACAACTAGAGGCGGAGTTAACACCCTAAGGAAGGAAGAATGTTGGGAAATAATCTATACGAATATAGCTACTCGATCGACTATATACTACAGATGGATGACTTAGGTGAGGGTAAGCGCTTACTTAATAATACCTACACGACGTAATTCATGCTCTATTTCAAAAATATCTTCTTTGTACTGTGTGTAACCAGCATCATGATAGGCTCTTAGCAGTTGTAAACGTTTTACGAGTACGTTGGGGTCTTTACAGAATCTTATATCTACATAGGGTAACAGAGGCTTGTTGTGAACTTTGAGTCTATATGCAGACAGTTGATGTGTAGGGACTTGTTTTGATGTAATACGTGCTTCAGCAGTAGCGTTTCTAGGTACAAACTTAACTTGTTTCGATAGCGATGAAGCGTTGAAATTTCCTTCTTCTTTACCTTGCATCTCTTCTTGAGATGTTTGCACTGCGACAGAACGTGTAGTAGGCTTAGGAAATGAAGTAAAATCATCAAGCTGTAATGGCAATGAAACATTAAGATTTTCTTCTTCTCTTCTTCTTCTTCTTCTTCTTCTACTTTCCCTTTACTACTGTTTTGATCAACATCATTATCCTTATTATCATAATCATGATCTTGCCTCTCTTTATCTTGAAGTTTGTGCTTAGTAACAAAACTCGCAGCAGGTCTAGACAACAAGGGAGAATTAAAAATCTCTCGCAGAGGTGTACTTTTTAAACATAAATCAGTGTTCCCTTGAATATGGTTGAGCTCTTTGTATTTTGTTCCCCCCGATGAAGCTACATTACACGCGGCTTCATGACGTTGAGCGTTGTATGCGTTCTTGAACTCTCTTCTATAATGTTTGCATTGAAAAATTGTCCTACATGATATCTCATGACGTCTCCTGTGATAGCTTCGGGAAAATGCTTTTCCACACTCTTCGCAAATATACCTAGAAGTAGGTTTTTCCATTACGGACTTTTATCTTCTGCTAACAGATTCTTCTTTAAATCTACTTGACATTTGTTACTCTCTACTTCGATGATGCGAACAGCTTAGCGATTAACAGTAAACTAACACAAAAGCGTATAACCAAGGTAGCAACAGTAAGGTTTAAGCCCATCAAGATGGCAAGAGTGAGGTTAGCGAAGTTCTGTTGTTGGATTTTAAATTCCGCTCTATAACATGCATAAGGTGGTAGCCTTGAGGTTTACCGCCGTAAAGATGGCAGCAGTGAGGTTAGCGACGCTCTATTGTCCTTCAATGTGAGGTTAGGGTCCGTCAAGAAGACAGCTGTCAATAAAGCACGTGGCTTGGTTTACTAAACAAGAGCACGTGGCTGTGACGTCACGGTCACGTAATCAATCCTTAGCTCTACGTCGTTAAGAGCAGCATTAGGATTAGCTATGTTTAAAAATCTTGGGAACAGAGCAGCAGTATGAATAGCCATGTTTCAAAGCGTGTACACATCACCTATCGATTTTACATGCATCGACCCTCGTACTAAACTTCTTCCGCTAGATTGTGGCTGCTATCTTAGCATAATTTTATACGCATGACCTTAAAGTACAAAGAATAGCCATGTTTCAAAGCGTGTACACATTACCTATCGATTTTGCATGCATCGACTCTTACTTATTGATTATGCATGCATCGAATCTCGTACTAAACTTCTTCCGCTAGATTGTGCTGCTATCTTAGCATAACCTATACCCATAAATTGAAAGTGCAAAGAATAGCCATGTTTCAAAGCGTGTACACATCACCCTTAACTTCTTCCACTAGACTGCACTGCTATCTTAGCATAACCTATACGCGCGAACTTAAAGCACAACAAATAACGATGTTTAACACCGTGTACACATCACCTATTGATTTTGCATGCATCGACTATTTTTTACCGCCAGAGTGTACAACGATCGCATATGTGCATTGCTAACGTATGTGTATAAAGCTAAAGCACAAAGAATAGCTGTATTACAAAGCGCGTACACATCACCTATCGATTTTGCATACATCGACTATCGTACTAAACTTCTCCCGCTAGAGTGTACAACGATCGCAATTGTGTGCTGCTACCTATGTGCGTGAATTTAAAGAATAAAGAATAGCGTGTACACATCACGTATTGATGATGCATGCGTCGACTATCGTACTAGGCTTCTTCCGCTAGAGCATGTAGCAATCGCTTTTGTGTATCCCTAACCCATGTGCACGAACTTAAAGCACAAGGAAGAGCTATGTTCCAAAGCGTGAACACATCACCTGTCAATTTTGCATGCATCGACTATTGTACTAAACTTCTTCCACAACAGCGTGCGATCATCGCTTGTGTGTGCTGCAATCTTAACATAACCTATGTGCACGAAGTTAAAGCACAAAGAATAGCAAAGTTCAAAGCGTGTACACATCACCTATCGATTTTGCATGCATCGACTTTCGTACTAAACTTCTTCCACTAGAGCGTGCGACAACCTTATAAGTATGCTGCTAACTTAGTATAACTTATACACATGAACTTAAAGCATAAAGAATAGCGATGTATAAAAATCTTGTGGACATAGCAGCAGCAGTAAGAATAGCAATGTTTTAAAAGCGTGTACGCATTGCCTATCGATTATACACGCTTCAACTAGAGTACTAAACTTCTCCCGCTAGAGTGTACAGCTATCTTACCATAACCCATGTGCACGAATTTAAAGCACGAAGAATAGTTAAGTTTCAAAGCGTGTACACATCACCTATCGATTTTGCATGCATCAACTATCGTACTAAACACACCCCGCTAGAATGTACAACGTTCACATGTGTTTATGCTCCTACTTTAGCATCACCTAAGCGAACGAACTTAAAGCACAAAGAATAGCGATGTTTGAAAACCTTGCGAACATAGTAGCAGTAAGAATAGCAAGGTTTAAAAGCGTGTACAATCACCTTTTGATAATGCATACATCAAATATCGTACCAAACAACTTCTACGCGAGCGTGCGACCATTGCTTGTACGTGTGCTGCTATCTTAACATAACCTATGTGCACGAACTTAAAGCATAAAAAATAGTTATGTGTAAAAATTTTGTGAACATAACAGAGTGTTTACTACGTAGGTGTAGACATTGAACTTTCCATGCTGAAGCAGCATACTACGTGACCGTGACGTCACAGCCACGTACTCTTGTTTAGTAAACCAAGCCACGTGCTTTATTGACAGCTGTCTTCTTGACGGACCCTAACCTCACATTGAAGGACAATAGAGCGTCGCTAACCTCACTGCTGCCATCTTTACGGCGGTAAACCTCAAGGCTGCCATCTTATGCATGTTATAGAGCGGAATTTAAAATCCAACAACAGAACGTCGCTAACCACACTCTTGCCATCTTGATGGGCTTAAACCTTACTGTTGCTACCTTGGTTATACGCTTTTGTGTTAGTTTACTGTTAATCGCTAAGCTGTTCGCATCATCGAAGTAGAGAGTAACAAATGTCAAGTAGATTTAAAGAAGAATCTGTTAGCAGAAGATAAAAGTCCGTAACGGAAAAACCTACTTCTAGGTATATTTGCGAAGAGCGTGGAAAAGCATTTTCCCGAAGCTATCACAGGAGACGTCATGAGATATCATGTAGGACAATTTTTCAATGCAAACATTGTAGAAGAGAGTTCAAGAACGCATACAACGCTCAACGTCATGAAGCCGCGTGCAATGTAGCTTCATCGGGGGGAACAAAATACAAGGAGCTCAACCATATTCAAGGGAACACTGATTTATGTTTAAAAAGTACACCTCTGCGAGAGATTTTTAATTCTCCCTTGTTGTCTAGACCTGCTGCGAGTTTTGTTACTAAGCACAAACTTCAAGATAAAGAGAGGCAAGATCATGATTATGATAATAAGGATAATGATGTTGATCAAAACAGTAGTAAAGGGAAAGTAGAAGAAGAAGAAGAAGAAGAGAAGAAGAAAATCTTAATGTTTCATTGCCATTACAGCTTGATGATTTTACTTCATTTCCTAAGCCTACTACACGTTCTGTCGCAGTGCAAACATCTCAAGAAGAGATGCAAGGTAAAGAAGAAGGAAATTTCAACGCTTCATCGCTATCGAAACAAGTTAAGTTTGTACCTAGAAACGCTACTGCTGAAGCACGTATTACATCAAAACAAGTCCCTACACATCAACTGTCTGCATATAGACTCAAAGTTCACAACAAGCCTCTGTTACCCTATGTAGATATAAGATACTGCAAAGACCCCAACGTACTCGTAAAACGTTTACAACTGCTAAGAGCCTATCATGATGCTGGTTACACACAGTACAAATAAGATATTTTTGAAATAGAGCATGAATTACGTCGTGTAGGTATTATTAAGTAAGCGCTTACCCTCACCTAAGTCATCCATCTGTAGTATATAGTCGATCGAGTAGCTACATTCGTATAGATTATTTCCCAACATTATTCCTTCCTTAGGGTGGTAACTCCGCCTCTAGTTGTAGAGCCGGTCTCAAGCCCGGATAAAGAGAGGAGAGGCACCCTAGCCCTTTCGCCCATTAGCCCTTTAGCCTATTAGCCCTACAAGGAATGTGTGGTAACCTAATCTTCTTAGAAAAAAGGTATCCCCTGACATGTTCTAAACACATGTTGTATCGTGTACAGTGTTCTATTTTAGTCTTGATCACTTATTTAGTGTTCTAAACACTTCAATCAATGTTCCGATCACATGATAAAGTTAACGGCATAGAGTGCAGTGTTCGATTCTAGTCTTGTTATGTTTCTTTAGTGATTTCCAAGTCTAAACATGCATAATGACGTCATCACTGCAGCACGTGCTTACTCTAGCTATCCCGATGCAGGTTTAAACTTGTTCGATAGAGCTATGCCTTGACATAAGAGGAGGCCTTAACAGCTTATGTATAGCCGCTATTGTTTAAAGATAGCTGCTGTTAAGAGAAAAGAACATGGAATTTTTCAAATTACCCGCCACCACATTTCAAAGGTATGAGGTTTAGTGCTGTAAAGATACCTGCACGATGCAAAGCTAGCTTTCTTCATCAGAGCAGCCACCATCTTGTGCGAGCACCTCTAGGCCGTATCATAAGGAGCTGTGTATAGTCACCTTCTTGTCGCTGCTACCTTGCGCAAGCACCCCTAGGGAGTCTCATAGGAGCAGCAGCCATCTTGTGCAAGCGCTCTTAAGCTGTCTCATAAGAAGCTATATATAGCCGCCATCTTGTAGAATTAGATAGTTGCCAATGCCAAAGGGCCCTAAGTAGGGATCGAACCGTCGATCTCATCATTAGACTATGTTTTTCTTATGCTATCATGTTCCTGATACTGCAAACCTAGGTATCAGGTGGAAAAATTTTATCCGTTTTGCTCTACGATGCACCGTTTTCGAGATATTTAACATTTTGCATTTAAGCCTCAAATTTAATGAATCGAACCTGCACGGCACGTTATACTCTCTACTATAGCTACACCTGATCATGTTACGAAGACTTGCTTCAGTACAAGCTAAAACAGAGCGAATACCAAAGGGCCTAAGTAGGTACCGAACCGTTGATCTCATCATTAGACTATGTTTTTCTTATGCTATCATGTTCCTCGTACTGCGAACCGAAGTATTGGGCAGAAAAATTTTGTCCGTTTTGCTCTACGATGCACCGTTTTCGAGATATTTAACATTTTGCATTTAAGCCCCAAATTTAATGAATCGAACTAGCATGACACGTTAGCCTCTAAGCTAGCCTTCTTCATAAGAGCAGCAGCCATCTTGCGCAAGCACCCTTAAGGTGTCTCATAAGGAGTCGTGTATAGCCGCCATCTTGCGTCCGCCATCTTGCGCAAGCATCCTTAGGGCGTCTCTAGCCATTTTGTGCAAAGACCCTTAAGCCGCCTCATAAGAGCAACCGCCATCTTGCGCAAGCATCTCTAGGGCGTCTCATAAGGAGCCTTGTATAACCGCTATCTTGCGCAAGCATCCCAAGGGCGTCTCATAAGAACCTATGTATAGCGGCCATCTTGCATAAGCACCTTTAAGGAGTCATGTATAGCCACCATCTTGTGCAATTAGCGTCGAGAGATGGCTGCTGTAGAATTTTTCTTTTTAAATTATCCGCCACCATATTTCAAAGGTATGTACCTAAAGAGTGTAGCACTGAGGTTTGCGATGTAAGTTGGCGGATGACAGCTGACAAAAAGCGCGTGAGTTTGTTTACTAAACAAGAGCACGTGGAATTTTTCAATTTGCCGCCACCACATTTCAAAGGTATCTAGCTAAAGATGGCAGCACGGTGCTCTCTTGATTAAAGATGGCGGATGACAGCTAACAGAACTTTTCAAATTGCCCGCTACTACATGTCATAAAGAGGGCAGCACGGTGCTCTGTGGATTAAAGATGGCGGATGACAGCTGACGAAATTGCCCGCATGATAGCAGTACAGTGCTCTATTGATTAAAGATGGTGGATGACAGCTGTCAAAAAGCACGTGGCTTTGTTTACTAAACAAGAGCACATAGAATTTTTCAAATTGCCGCCACCACATTTCAAAGGTATCTAGCTAAAGATGGCAGCACGGTGCTCTCTTGATTAAGGATGGCGGATGACAGCTAACAGAACTTTTCAAATTGCCCGCTACTACATGTCATAAAGAGGGCAGCACGATGCTCTGTGGATTAAAGATGGCGGATGTCAGGTGACGTAATTGCCCGCATGATAGCAGCACAGTGCTCTATTGATTAAAGATGGTGGATGACAGCTGTCAAAAAGCACGTGGCTTTGTTTACTAAACAAGAGCACATAGAATTTTTCAAATTGCCGCCACTACATTTCAAAGGTATCTAGCTAAAGAGTGCAGCACTGAGGTTTGCGATGCAAGTTGGCAGATGACAGCTGTCAGAAAAAAGCACGTGAGTTTGTTTCCAAGCAAGAGCACGTGGAATTTGCCACCGCCACAAAGAGGGCAGCACGGTGCTCTCTTGATTAAAGATGGCTGCTGTCACGTGGAATTCAAAGGTATCTAGCTAAAGAGGGCAGCACGGTGCTCAAAGATGGCTGCTGTCAAAAAGCATTTTTCAAATTATCCGCCACCACATTTCAAAGGTAAGTAGCTAAAGAGGGTACCACTGTGCTCTATATATTAAAGATGGTGGATGACAGCTGTCAAAAAAGCACGTGGATTTGTTTATCTCGCGCTAGTGAGGTTAAGTTGGTAGCACTGAGGTTTAAGCCCGTTAAGATGGCAGCATTGCGGATGACAGGTGACGAATTTGCAGCTACTGCGATAAAGAGGGCAGCACGGTGCTCTGTAGTTTAAAGATGGCGGATGACAGCTGTCAAAAAGCACGTGGATTTGTTTACAAATTCAAATCTCGCGCTAGTGAGGTTAAGTTGGTACCACTAAGGTTTAGGCCCGTCAAGATGGCTGCACTGAGGTTAGCGATGCGTTGTTGTCTGTCAAAAAGCACGTGGATTTGTTTACAAATTCAAATCTCGCGCTAGTTAGGTTAAGTTGGTACTACTGAGGTTTAGGCCTGTCAAGATGGCAGTACTGAGGTTAGCGATGCGTTGTTGTCTGTCAAAAAGCACGTGGCTGTCAAAAAACACGTGGCTTTGTTTACCAATTCAAATCTCGCGCTAGTTAGGTTAAGTTGGTACCACTGAGGTTTAGGCCCGTCAAGATGGCAGCAGTGAGGTTAGCGATGCATTGTTGTCGATGACACCTGTCAAAAAGCACGTGGCTTTGTTTACAAATATAAATCTCGCGCCAAAATTCAAATTTCCCGCGGGAGGCGGAGGGGCCCCTGTGAGCCCGGAGGAGGAGGCGGCGCCCGAACCATCCAATTATACTACTCTGTCTATCTCTTGTTTACTTACATGCATGCGCATCATGAGAAAATGGCAGAAGAGAACTGAATGTAAATCAGTACGTAACATTGGGAATAAGGCATTACAAGCTGGGGTATAAATAATTTTATTCACGCTGAGTGAAATTGTAGTTTAGAGGAGGGACTCAAATTTAATTTTCTAAATCTCTGTTATTAGTGGTCGTAAGAAAAATGAAATGGCGTATGGCTTTTAGTGCCGGGAGTGTCCGCGGAAGAGTTTGGCTCGCCAGATGCAGGTCTATTTATTTGACCCCGTAGGCGACCTGCACATCTTGATGAGGATGAAATTATTATGAAGACGACACATACACCCAGCCCCTGTGTCAGTGAAATAAACCAATTATGATGGAAATTCCCGACCCTGCCGGGAATCAAACTCGGTACCCCTGTGCCCAAAGTCCAGCACGCTAACCATTTAGCCATGGAGCCGGACAGTGGTCCTATTGGTAAATACTATATAACTAAAGTTATATAGAAATAAATTTCCAATCATTTATATCTTATACTTTTTCTGTATTATGTATATGAATGTCAAAATAGCAAAAATGTATATTCAAAAATTTCAATATTTTGTTGCTAAGTCCATATCAATGCCAAGTCATGAGAATATGGGTAAACAGAATTTAATGAAAACTGGTATGTAAAGTTGGGGAATAATGAGCTACAGTCTACGCTATAAATAATTTTATTCACCCTAGATGAAATGGTAGTTTAGGGGAAGGTGCATACAATTTAATTTCTAAATACCTATATTATTAGTCCTACCAAAAAGCACTATATAACAAAAGTTATAAGGAATACAATTTCCGATCATTTATATCTTATTCAGTTTTACAGTACCAACTACATGAGAATTGAATTTAGACTTTTGTTGCTTAGTACATATCAACGCCGAGCATTGCTGGCATGAAAATATAGTTCAATCGTGTTAACTGGAGATGGTTTTTGTCATGATTGTGTTAAGGTGTAAAACCGCATGGTAATCGGCCCATATCGACAACGAAAATTGTGAAGATTATTATAAAACTTAGAAAAAATCATAAAGGAACAATCGCTTGAAGAATAAGACAAAAAGGAGTTGTGAGAGAAAGGACGACTTCCTTTACATTAGGATAGATGCCCTAAATATCACAAATTATAAAACGTTTTCTGCTCCTATGCAGGTCTTCACACAACCACTTTCCATACAGTCCTGTCTGCAGCCAACCTCTTTTTCTTCATAATTTCCTGCTGTTTTGACATTGTCCATCATCTGGTACCTTCTCTGTCTTCTTCTTCTCCTTCCATTTACCAATCCTTTTAGAGCTTTCATCAGCAAACACACTCTTCGTAGCCAGTGTCCAAGCCAGTTCCTCTTCCTTGTATGGATGGTTTGTAGTAACTTCCTCTTTTCTCCAACTCTCTCCAGTACCTGGTTGTTCTGTACCATTTCCACCCGTGATATCCTTTCCAACCTTCTCCATAACCACATTTTAAAAGATTTTTTATAATGTTGCTTTACATCGCTTTGACACAGATAAGTCGTACGGTGAAAATAGGATAGCACGCTAACCATTTAGCCATGGAGCCGGACAGTGGTCCTATTGGTAAATACTATATAACTAAAGTTATATAGAAATAAATTTCCAATCATTTATATCTTATACTTTTTCTGTATTATGTATATGAATGTCTTAATTAAGATACAACCTGGTGTGAAAATTGGAAACCCCAGAAAACCATCTTCAGGGCTGCCAACAGTGGGGTTCGAACCCACTATCTCCGGATGCAACCTCACAGCTGCGCGCTCCTAACCGCATGGCCATCTCGTCCGGTAACCACATCTCAAATGCTTCTAGTCTCTTTTCATTTACCTTCCTTAGCATCCAGGTCTCTGCTCTATTTAGCGCCACACTCCGAACAAAGCATTTCAACAGTCTCTTCCTGAACCTCAAGTCCAAGCGTCCACATAGGAGTCTCTTCTTTCTGTTGAAGGCTTCTTTAGTGATGAAGTTCTTACCTCCCTACTGTTTCTCATATCACAGAGTCAGAAGAAAACTAAATGTGAAGGTCTACAGTATCAAAAGATCATAAAATTGATCAACAATAACATTCATTGACCATTATTTGTTGTGATGTGCATTGTCTCTTCTGCTGTCAGTCATTTCCAATAGATGGAATTACTGTTGTGTCCCGAGTAAAACAATCTGCCTGAATATTGGCGGGAAGTAGCTGGCGAGTTAGAGTCTTCTTTAGCATGCCATTCCTCTGGTCTCTGGTTAATAAATTTTCTGAAACTGCCGGTACGTAACACACTGGTTCATCATAGTATTCCAGCTATTCGATCCCTACTCTGATGTACTGACTGGAATGAGCAGTGTGTACACTTAACAGAATACAGCAGAGGAGTGTTTACGACTGTCTGTGACCTGGTCATTCCAACTACGGTACTTGGCACAGTCAAAACAGCAGTGTAGTACTGTTCATTAAAAATCAGAAAATGTACATTCTTTTCATTTGACCAAGTATTTCATATGATAGTATTGCTTTTAATTGCAACATTCCAGTTGGTTAATATTGTATTCTGACAAGAACACTGATTCAACGCCTGCCTGACTCCGCCCCCTCCATCACTCCTTCCCTCCCCCCTTCCTGACCCACCCCTTTCCCTCCCTTAACGATGTTCTATGCTTCTAGCAAACTCTAGCACTTGCTCCTTGCTATTCTCCACGCATACATCAGGCCGTTTGAGGTAAGTCTCCTTCTTAACTTTATAGTGTTTTGCCCTATTTCCAATATCTCATTTTAACTCTTAACTTTCTTTTCATACTTCAGGTTCCGAATTGGATCAAGAACTTTCTGGCCATATTATCACTTTCTCTTTGCCTGCAGTATGATCCACTTCTTTGAGTACCTCATAAATGATGGCTTCTTTTTATGAGTTGATGTTACAAGCCACCATCAAAACAACTTATGTTACTTTATTATCAATACTCCATGGAAGGACTGCATCCTATGTCAGTTTTTAGATGTCCGTGTTTTATTTTCACTTAGTTTTAGCAGTGCTACGCTTGAGACTTTTTAACCATTCCAAAGTGATCAAGTCTTTAAACATTTGTTAATATCTTCCCTTTCATTTTATACTTTGATCAACAAGCACATAATTTGTTTACATTCTTTTAAGCATTGTATTTTTACTTCATCCTATTAATGTCACTTATTACTAAGGGTCTATTATATGTACTACATACTTGTATATCTTTGTTCATGCAACCTGTTTCAGGTGATGATGGTGTCCATAGACACCAAAACCTGTACTGAATAAAAAAATGTTGTGATTATATTAACAACATATTATGTATTGGAAAAAAGTGGATCAATCAAATTTCCCTTTCTTGTATGTTAAGAATACTGATGTTGTTGTAATGATCTATGTTCAGTTCAGTTGGGAAAAACACAAAGACAGTCTTTCTGAGGATGTAAAAAGGAGGTTGAGAGTGAGTGTCTGCCATTATAATGAAATGATGATGTTTGTTGTTTAAAGGGGCCTAACAGTTAGGTCATTGGCTGCTAATGGTATGAGGTGCAATAAAATAAAATGATAATTAAAACTTCAAAATGTATCCTCTGAATAGAATCTAAAAAGAATGATGATGAAAAATGACCATGAATGCAAAACAATCAGTGGTTCCAATTTACAATTTATTGTTGGCTGCCATATTGAATATAGTCGAAAGAAAACAAGCTTCTCAAATAAACACCAAAACTAAGAAATCACACAAAATACACTTGTACATCTGTACTTTTCCACATCCCAAACATCTAGACAATCTATTGAAAATATGGGAACAGATTTAGTAAGTGTTGTTGAGGGGGACTGACTATGCATAACAGGTCAGGGTCAGTGATAGTGGCGATAGAACGAGTGATTCTAGCAAAAATAAGTAGTGATTCAGTTAATGTATAGTGCAAGAGTGTGGAGTGTTAAGTAATAGTGCAGTATACGAAGTGAGAATACAAGAAACGTTTGAGAAACAATGTTTGCAATACGATAAATTCCACAGCCTTCTTGATACCATGCCCGAAGCAAGCACGAACGCGCAGCACAAAATGTCATCAGGCAATGAATACATTGAGAAACACAACATTTTCCCTATCTGTGAGAAGAGAGTAGAAGACGAGACATCGGTGGAGTGTGACGGAGCGTGCCAGAGATGGCACCACTTGGCTTGCGCAGAGTTGCAACAGGGACGATTTGATGCCCTGAAAGCAACCAGGAAAAATGAATCAAAGTTAATGTGGCTATGCAGCGGCTGCGAACAGGACTTCCTACTATACAAGGCAGGAAAATCAATGCAAAAAGAGATAGAGTCGCTAAAGGTCGATCTGAACAAGAAGCTAGACATGATGGCTGAGACCCTAAGTAAGATGAAAGAAGGCCAAACATCACCAAATGCTAGGTCAGTCAGTCATCAAAAACACCGAACAACAGCACGAATCCAACCACGGCTGGGATAGACGAGAGAAATCACAGAAATCAATTATGGAAAAATGCAACGTCAAAGGGAAGGACCAACAGCAGGAAGAGGGAACAGTGGAAACTGTAACAGAAATAACAAAAACCAAAACAGACGGCAGACGAGAAGAGGGATCCAACGAAACTGACAAGGAATTAACCGCAGTAAATATTGAAACCATGCGGGATGAAGAAACGAACGAAGGATATAGAGTTGTGTCCTACAAAAGGCGCAACAGTTCCCGCATGATAATAGGATTGGGAACCGCTGAAGGCGATTTAATTCAGGCAGGCGAGAGGAGGGCCTGGCTGTATATTGGGTGCCTGTCACAAAATGCGACAGCAGAAAAACTAAAGAAGTTCTTGATTAAGAAAAACATTACACCAGGAAGTATATCGTGTGAAGAGTTGAGAACCATGGGAAGCAATACGGCATATAAAGTAGGCATTTCACTACAGATGCAAGAAAGTGCCGAGAAACCAGAATTCAGGCCTAAAGGCGTCCTCATCAGGCCTTTTTTTTATTCTCTCATGCAAGAATGAATAGATCCTATCAAGGAACAGACCTCAAAGCCTAAGAAAACTCAGAGAATAGACATGATGCTTTGGAACATAGAGGGCCTAAAATCCATCCTGAACTTAGGCCCTCCAGATTTATTTAAGACGGATATTGTGATCCTAAATGAGACTTTCTTGACAAATCATATCAATGTAGAACATTACTACAACAGCCACAACCTGCAAGCCAGGGAGAACGCGGATGTCCAAGTGGAGGTATCTCTTGTCTAATCAAACTGTGGCTATCACTGCATCATGTTACCCAAAGAGCGCCGAACATGCTCGCAATGAAGGCCCGAGGATTGAACATTATTGCTGCCTGTTTCCAACCTCACAATACAGCAAAGGATATAATTGAGAGCCTAGCAGACACATTAATGCTCATCAGTAGAGATGGGAATTATAGGCACGAATAGGTTAGAATGCAAATGTATTTGAACAAGGCGCAAGTGTATGTTACCCGCATGACGGTTCTGTGGTGAGATTTGTATAAATATTATTGATCTGAACTATCAGAACCCCTAAAATTTATGCAACTCACCGACATATCTGTAGAGCGGGTAGATCTCACTTGTGCCTTGTTCAAATACATTTGCATTCTAACCTATTCGTGCCTATAATTCCCATCTCTACTCATCGGTTACAAAGATGCCGCCATACTAGCAGGCGATTTTAACTGTCGCAGGGACAAAGGACATGAAAAGCAAAACAGTCCTAGAATTCCTAAAAACGGAAGGTTTTATTCTAGTGAACAAGCCACACACTCTGACCTATGTATGCCACAATGGCACTAGTACAATAGACTTGTTATTTGTCAACACCTACATCAGAAGCACCGACTTCAAGACTCTCGCAAACTCAAACGTGGCCCCCCTAAGGAAACATATACCTGTATACGCTCATGTCACAATAGATGAGCCTCTACCAAACATCAGAGATCAGAAGAGAGTAGCAATAAAAAATATAAAAAAACACTGAATAGGTACCAACATCCCAGCCAGAATATCACCATCATCGAAAGATCGCATTCTTGATCAAATAAAACAGGGAGAGATAGACTCCGCAACATTAAAACTGGACAGTTATATAAAGGACACCCAAATGCACGGTTCGGGGAGCAAACAAAAGTCACAGCCTTGGTTCGACGTGACCTGTTATGACAAAAGAAAACTGGTATTGGACCTCTTACACACTGCAAGAACCACCAAAACTGAAATAGACTTACAGACCTACAGCACTCAGAGAGCACCTACAAAAACCTACTCAAGGAGAAGAGAGCAACCTGGGTAGAAGAAAAAGGGAAGAGATTATTAGAGAAGGCATCAGTAAACCAGTTTGCAGCTTTGAAACCTAGGTCACCAAAGTTCTCCCAAACTTTCACAATGGAAACATGGAAATCACACTTTCAACACATCTATAACTCAGGCAATCAGCCACAAGGACAATCCACGCAACTCTGACTTCAGACTTCCCACGCATCACAACAGAGGAGGTAACAAATACGGTCATTGAATTGAAAGGCCAAAAAGCTGCCAGACCAGACGAAATCTTTAATGAGCATCTGAAGGAAGCCCTGCCACACCTAGGGAAATTATGGACAGACCTATTCAACAAGTGCCTAGAATAGGCAAAGTACCGAGCAACTGGAGGATTGCAAAGCTAAAACTCTTGTACAAAGGTAAAGGTAGCCCCGACCACCCGGACTCCTACAAAGAAATTGCGTTGGAGAACACACTGTTCAAGGTATTCACCAGAATCCTATCTGCAGGATTAGAAAAGGAAACAATCGGACAAACACCGGATCAGCAATTTGGATTTAGGAGAGGCAGATCGACACTTCATGCAATAAGTAACTTAATGGATGACATAAAGGAAGCACTTAGGCATCACAGAGGGAAACTTCACATCATATTCATCGACTATAAGAAGGTCTTCAACCTACTGGACCACCGGATAATCATCGATAAGCTTAAACGTAGGATCGGCGAAGACAACTATCAAACAATCATAATGGACAACATATTACAACTAAACAAGCTCATCATCAAAGACAACATCCAAACTTCAACCCCGATACCATAGACCAATGGAATTCTGCAGGGTGATCCAGCAAGCCCCATACTGTTCAATCTTGCAACATCAGACGTTATCGAGTGCTTTGGAAATCTAAAGGAACAGGTCACTTTCTATGCGTACGCAGACGACATGGCACTAGGCTCATCAAGCCTGGAGGTACTACAGGAATGTATGTATCACCTAACATTATGGGAAGAGAAAAATAAGCTAGAGATCAATGAGCAAAAGACAGTCCATATGGGGCCGATGACCTTCGATGTTAGGCTCTTTAAAACAACAAGCATAATCATCATCACAGTCCATACGATATTTAGGAAGGGAGGGAAAATAACGGCCAAAGACCAACTGTTCTTCACTCCAAACCAGGAAACAATCAAAATAGCAAAGGAATTTAACTATCTCGGAATGACACTACAGAACACTAGAATGACCTACACTAAGCACATCAGGAAAACAGCAACTGCAGCCATAATGGCCATCAATGACATCCAACTCCTGCGCAGACTCTCTGTACCCACTGCCATAAAGATCTTCAACACCAAGATAATGCCCATAGTGACTTACGGACTAAAATTAATATGGACACATTCATCAAATCAAATCTCAAAGATATCGAGCAGATCAAAGCAACACATCTTAAGGGACTATTATGTGTATCGAAATTCACTCCCTCTAGACTAACCATACGAGCTTGTTGGAGAACCTTTCTTCATAGAACAATTAAGACAGAAAATTCCCCCAACATCCACAAGGGCATATAAGGAACTCTTAGAAGAACTTCAGAACAAGAAAAAAAAAAAAAAAAGATGTGGCTGGAATTCTACTCGACCGAAGCAATGACGTCTACAGACTGGAAAGGTGTGGACTACGATCTGCGTCATCGGGTATGCAAGAAAAAGGGTTTCCACACTATGGACGAAGTATCGTGTGTATGTGAACAGTGCGATAAGCGGTGTGATGGGTATCATGCACTATGGTGTCACCAGAACCTAACTCAACTTTGTAGTATGTAGAACATTTATACACGTTGTGAGCTTTTCTCTTATTATTATTAATTTACAATGCCTTATTTTCTGGGATGATGCTTATATTTCAGAGGGGTCCAAAATCCAGGTCACCGGCCTCTCATAATTGTACTAATCACTGGTAAATCAGAACCATGGTGTTCCTCCCATAGCGGTACTAATCACAGGTAAAGTAGACTCGTTTTGAAATTACCGAAGATGAACAAGCTGACATTTTGGTGAAGTTTTATGATTTGTCCTCCAAAGATTTACAAGATTTGCATCTGCAACATTTGATTGATGTTCTTGCGGTACAACGAAGACGTCCTCGAAAAGAAGAAGATGCTTTGTGTCAGTGCTAATACGCCCGCTCCCCCACCTTGATGGGATGAACACAAGGGTACCAATCACAGGCAATGCCAAACCTGAGTTGTTCCTCACATAATAGAACTGCTACTAGGTAACGTAGATAGGGCATGATTTTTATTTTGCCTCCCACAGTTGTATGAATACACATGGAGCTCTGTGTATTGTGGGAGGACACTATTCAAAAAGTCATAAACAAGTTATCATACTTCATTCGGCCCTTTTTTCTCTACACCTTCATGATAAAAATTGCCTCAATTTTTTAATGTCATGTATACAAAACATGCTGGTTGTTAGCTGCTGTAGGTAGAAGGTTTCTGAATAGGTATTTCAGGTAGTTGGACATTCTGCATCTAATCAAAGCAGATAGTGAGGACATGTGGTTTGTCTTTGGTTTCTACTTCCCTTTTCAAATGGTTAAAGAATGGGTTAAAGAAGTTAAATATCTTGGACTATTAATTGATAGCGCTCTCTCCTGGACACCTCATATATTAAACTTAAAAAATAAAATCTCTGTCTTGGTTGGTATCATTGGCGAGATTAAGTACCTACTAATAATTGGCACTCTTTGTCTACTTTATTTCACAATGTTACAATCTTGACTTTCTTACTTGTGTTTCATTTGGGGCAAAGCAACCCAAAATAACTTGAATACTTTGGAAGTCTTACAAAACAGAGTTATTAGATTTATGTATGGATTCCATCAACTATTCTTGAAATAAAATGTACTCTGAAACCAATATATTACCACTTAAGAAATTAATCTAATTAAATGCATCACTTCTTATTCATACAGTTTTGCATAATAAAATGTTCACCAGCTCTGTATTTCCTAAAGTCACTGACATCCAGTCATATACGACAAGGCAAAAAAAAAATTACATGTTCATCAAAATTATACAAGGTTTGGCACTAAGGGAGTGCAGCACTTACTAATATCTGAATATAACAGCGTTTCTGACAATATAGCAATCATCTCTAAAACTGTGCCACTTCATAATAAGCTTAAGAAGTATTGTACCTGTTAAGCACTATGAATGTGTAACAGTTATTTCTCTTATATTTTTTATTTCCAAAGTCACCTTAAAAGTCAAAAAAGTTGTTTCTCCTGTATTGTTACTTTGATAATAATCCACTTACTTAATATAATCCTCTCCGTTATGTAAATAGTGATTCTCAAAGCATATATAAAACCACTATTATTACTCTTTGCTGGCCCCATGGTGTCAGGGTAGCGTGCCTGCCTCTTACCCGGAGGCCCCGGGTTCGATTCCCGGCCAGGTCAGGGATTTTTACCTGGACCTGAGGGCTGGTTCGAGGTCCACTCAGCCTACGTGATTGGAATTGAGGAGCTATCTGATGGTGAGGTAGCAGCCCTGGTCTAGAAAGCCAAGAATAACGGCCGAGAGGATTCGTCGTGTGGTCACTACATGATACCTCATAATCTGCAGGCCTTTGGGCTGAGCAGCAGTCGCTTGGTAGGCCAAGGCCCTTCAAGGGCTGTAGTGCCATGAGATTTGTTTTTTTATTATTACCCTTTCACTTTTAGACCTTAGGCCTTAATCCGCCATTGTTGTGACTATGTAATGTTCCTCTTGACATAGCTCTTGCTCTTCGGAACCCTATTTATCAATAAAATAAAATAAAAAATAAAAATACCTGTTGTCTGTTTGATCCTACCATCACATGGTAATGAAAAGTGTTGCTATTTTCTCTGGCATCTTCTTCTTTTCGAGGACATCTTCGTTGTACCGCAAGAACATCAATCAAATGTTGCAGATGCAAATCTTGTAAATCTTTGGAGGACAAATCATAAAACTTCACCAAAATGTCAGCTTGTTCATCTTCGGTAATTTCAAAACAGTTCATTCTTTTGCAACTAAAAGAGAACATAAACATTAGTAACAGACACTAAAAACGCAAACAAAAACACTTTGTATATGTTGGGTTGGACACGGATAGGATTAAATTAGGCTATATTCTTTACATTATAAAATGTATACGTATCAAAGTATTTAGGCCTATGTTTTTCATTTAAAAGAATTTGATTTCAAGTTCCAAATTTTTATGGGTAGGTTAGTTTTTTAATAACAGCTAAGTTAGTAGTTTTAAAAATGGGTTGCATTATTATTACACTGATATATCTTACCTGGAGGCATTTCCAGTAGTTTTCTTACGTACAATAACATTTCCTTCCGAGTCAGCCAATTCTTCAATTGTTAACTGTAGCTCTTTTAATTCTATTCCTCTTCCAAAAGTCTTTGTTGCCTTTACGCTTCTTACCAACAGACACTTCACTGTTCTCTAATAAATCTTCCACTAAATAATGGCGTGTGGCCTCCGAAGAGGCCGGGTGCAGGTCTTTCGAGTTGACGCCGTATAGGCGACCTGCGTGTCTATGAGAATGGGGCCCTACCTGTGATGAATTCTAATGCTGAAGACGGCACACACACCCAGCCCCCGAGCCACTGGAATTAACCAATGAAGGTTAAAATCCCCGACCCGGCCGGGAATCGAACCCGGGACCCTCTGGACCAAAGGCCAGCACGCTAACCATTTAGCCATGGAGCCGGACAATCTTCCACTGATATTATTAAGTACAACAAACTTAAATGTTTTATAAAACCCCAGTAAAAAAACAAACGTTTAATTCTTTTCATAACACAATACACACAATGCAGGCTTCTTAAGTAAGAGTAGGTTAGAAACAACAACACAAAACAAGTATAACAACTGATCAAGCGCGAAACCGTCAGGCAGTGTTGCCACCAGTGTATGCTAGAAGGGCCCCAGTCACGGACTGAGAACCTTTTAGCGTATGTTAAAGAATTTCTCTAGCTAATATTAGGCAACCCGCGCATGTGACTCAATCCCTTTTAGTAAAGATAGTTGAAGCTATCCTATAGATGTGATTTTCATGCTTAACTCAGTTTGCCACTTTTTGTGACTGACGCCCTTTTAGCACGTTCCGATTCAAGTAGTCTTCTAATTCCATCATCCCTTGGTCGCCCCCTTTTTGTCGTCTCCTACTACAGGCAGGAGATACCATGGGTGTATTCTTCACCTGCGTCCTCCACCCACAGGGGGTCGGAGAGGAAAAAATGGAAGGGATCCTACACTTCGAAAAATGAAGTACCGAACAAAGAAAGGCGTGAAAATGAAAGACTCCCTAAGGCTTGAATGCTCTAATACCATCGGGATCGGGCAAGACAGATGAAAGTGAGGAGCCTGGCACAAGAAAGTGGAAGCAATGCCAGGACTCAGCTAAGGACCCCATGGTCACCAACCCACACCTCTGGGGCCCCTTTTAGTCATCTCTTACAACAGGCAGGAGATACTGTGGGTGTATTCTTCGTCTGCATTCTCCATCCACAGGGGGGTATTGTAATAAAAACTCCCCAAATTGATTGTGACTGCTTGTATGCAAGAGGGCCTGCTATTACAATGAAAATTCTCTAATCTGGTCTTCTTCACATAAGAAACAACGTATGGCAGCTTCCCTGTTGTGTTCCTGGGGTAAAGCTAAGAGGTATGCAATTTAATAAAATCTTACTCACGTGTGCACTACTTCACCTAGAATTCTGTAGTGAAGCACGGGCACATCGGCTAGTATATATAATTGATATGAGTAAAGATTTTGAATCACAGAAGAGGCTTTTTCAGATGATGTTATACTATATAGGGTAATAAATAAGTTTCAGGATTGTAACTGCAAGAAAACCTCAACAATGTTGAGGTGGACAGCAGACAATAATATAATTGTAAACAGCAGTTAGTTTCACAAAGAAGAAAAGTCCTTTCATTTTTAATTATTATGTTGATGGGGTGAAAGTACCTCACGGGGATCACTGTAAGTACCTATGTGTTAAGATAAAGAAAGATCTTCCTTGGGATAATCACATTAACAAGGTTGTAAATAAAGGTTACATGGGTTATTAAGGATATCACAGAAAGGGCAATTAAGACCCCAATTAAAAGTATAGTTCCAATGTATGGAACCCTCACCAGGATTACTTGATTTGAAAAATGGAAAAGATCGAAAGGAAGGCAGCACAATTGCTTCTGGGTGATTTCGGACAAAAGAGTAGTAGGGCCTACTATGAAAATGTTGCAAACTTTTGGCTGGGAAGAACTGGGAGTACGGAGACAAGCTGCTCAACTAAGCGGTATATTCCATGCTGTCAGTGGAGAGATGCTATGGAATTACATTAGTGGATGAATAACTCAAATTAAGCTTTCAAACGTAGGAAAGATCACAATATGAAGCCAAATTGAGGCAAATATTCATAAGGCCCGTAAAAAGAGGAATTAAAATAATTTACCAAGGGACATGTTCAAAAAATTTCCAACATCTTTGAAATCATTTAAGAAGAGACTGGGTAAACAACCGATAGGGAATCTGATACCTGGGTGCCAATCCCAAATGCAGATGAGTGGTGATCATAGGCGCCCATAGGATAGTTTGTAAGGGGCTAAGATGACCTGGGGGTTTGTAGTATTTTTAATATTTAGGAAGATGAATGGCAACTTGTATTCCACGGTAGAATACCACACACGGTATCCCCTACCACTTCTATGTAACACCGATTTTTTAATAATTTTCTTGAAAGAAAAACACCTGACTATATTAGATTTTTTCCTTTCCCTGAGAGCTAGGGGGGGGGGGGGGGGGAGCATCCCCACCTTGCCCCCGGGCATGGGTGCCCATGGTGGTGATGATAATAATGAAGTTATCACCTCTTTTTCCATATCACTACATACTGTAATAGACATAAGCATTGAAGAATTCCTTTGCTTTGCGATAATTACAATGTCAAGAAATTACACCAATATGACTACTGTTTTATAACAGTAAATTAATTACTTTGTTTTAGGCTTTCACCAGTTTGGGAACAGCTGTCCTCAGTGACAGATTCATGGGATAGGAACTCTTGTATTTGTTACAACATTGTGGTTAGAAAGGCATTTACATACAGTCTGTCTTTGGAGTCAGTAACTGAAGTTAGCCATTTCCATGCATTGAAAGGTTTTGAATAAGATGATTAATTTATTCTTAAAATATAGTAGTACAGCCTGGTCGAAATGTTTTGGCACCAAAATGCTGTGGAGCACGCTCAGCTAGCATGAAAAAAACAAGAGGCAGGGGTGTGTGTGTGTGTGTGTATGAGTGTTTACACCAGAAGGTTTACGATTCGGAGATAGTGAGACAGCAAACTCAGCATTCTGCAGTAAAGTACCAGCTGGACAGCTAGTTATAGACTAAACTTACACCCTTCAGGGGGATTAGAATGAACGAGCCCATTCCGCATGTACCGAAAACTAAGCCTGTTCACAAGTGTCACAACTTCCTGACTGAGCTCTATACTTCCCCTTGAAGCAAATTTCCTCCTCTCAAAATCTTATTGTGTTAGTGGAAAAAAAAATTATGTAGGACATTTGCCTTTGTGCTAATGAACTTTGGATTACAAACACACAAACCTTCAACTCATTCTGATTCTTTGTATGTCTTTTCATTCTCTTTGTTGCAAGTTACGAACCAATTGAAAATCAGATCCATGAAGCAAGAAGTGGTTCCACAGAATTAAATCAGATAATTTCCACTTGTAGAGCTTCATCTAAAATAAGCAGGAGGTACATAACAGTCAAGCTTCAGAACCGGATGGATCAGGGTTAGATTGCCAGAAGTCATACATTTTCATCAGCTCAGCCTGCTGTCAGGGAGTAGGGTACCGAATATATGTTTGATATCAAAGTATTTCCTATTGTCGGTGAAAGCTGGTCAAAATGTGTTTTAGTGATCCTATCCTCGCCTTCAAAACAAGAGGCAATCAGTACAGGTACCCCCCGGGTCCTCCATCCTCCGTAAGACATGTATGGAAGAGCATAATGAAAATGTGCAAAATAAGTATCATTACGTATTGCAGGATCCTTGAAACGGTTTGCAACAATAACTACATCATAAAGCCAATGATTTTTAATTGATCTCTAAGTCGATACCGTTCTTGAGGTCTTTTATTTTTTGTAACTTCATGAATAATTTTGATTTTTCCGTGGATTAAATAACCTGACATTCCCGGCACCTGTAACTTATAGCCCAACTCACTAATGATATTAAATGCATAATCGGCCAGGAAGTTGTGAATAGAATCGGTCTGAAGTTGTATTTTACTTAAATTTCTTGGTCTCAATGCGTAAAAGGATTTTTGTTTTATAGCACCTAAATAAATTCTTTCAGTTCGAATAAAATACGAAGTGCACAGTGTATTGTGTGACGTCACGTGTTATTCCGCCAATAGGAGAAAAATGTTACGAGTTGCGCAGTGGAAATATCTGGCGTACGGAAGGAAAATTCGGCCATCTTGGAATGAAGTTTATAATCAGTTGAGGTGGAAAGTAGGGTTTAATGTGGAAGTTATTCACACTTACTCCGTATCAATGGGTTAGTACTTAAGTAGGAATATTTTTTCGTTAGTGAGGTGCAAATTGGGAGTGGTTTTACCCGCATAGGAGTGGTTTCGGCGAAGGAATAACTTTTAGCAGTGTGGATGTGGCTGGTTTGTCATATAGACCCTTCAGTTTGTGTGGGATATAACTTCTCTATAAATATTGAACCAGATGTTGAATGTGATGCGATTTTGTGTATAAACATCCCTTAGATATGCATGCATGTGATTGACTATTCCCAGCATTACCTGACCTACTAGTTATTTGAGGTCACTCGTAATACTCCCTCGTTGGCACTGAATTGTCTCTACTAGGTTTCTCCTTCGTTTTACCGGTAGTGAGAACGCGATCGTACCTCAGGTTATTGACAGTAACGGAGTCAGATGATGTAGTGGCAACAGGAACCTATCTTCATCTCTTCTTATGTCATAATACAGTATCTCGAAACTTTAGTGTGTCAGTGCTCCAAATTGTCCCATCCCTGAATTTACAAATGTCGAATAAGTGTTCTGTGCTTTGAAGTATCCTAGTCCACCCCTTATATTTTGTTCGTCTTTTAGTTTGTTTCATCGCAAACGAAGTTAATAGTATGTTTGACCGAGTGGGGATACTGGGGCTGACAGTATGATGATTTCATAATAATAATAAATGTATTAATAATAAATTATTTTTTTCCATCTTTGTCACATTTCCTTCCTTAGCCAGCATATTTCATGATTTCATTTAGGCCCTACATTATATGTATGGACTGTTAGGAAGTGTTCCTAGAAGAAAGAACTTTTTTGATCATCAAGTTATGAGTTGTAATGAATTGTGTTAATTTAATGAATAAGTGCATAAAGCATATGCTTCACTATTATACTTCTGAAAGTATAAAACGCTGCTATCAAAGGGACCTGGCCGACAGTATAGTAATGTTTCCAGAAGAAATATATACAGGAGTTCAAGTGATAGTGCTTCATGTTATTCCTGTGAAGAATCAAAGTGTATGTTTGAAAACTTTGTGTTATTATTCTGTGTATAGTGGCAGTATGTGACACATTCTAAAGATTCATATAGCCTGCTGATATATCTGGTACAGTGTAAATATTTTTGCTGTAAAGTGATCTTTAAATGATGTTTTTAATGGTTGATTCGGGAAGGGATTAGATTTTTCCAATATTACTTTTGGTTGATTTGTAAGTTACCTCTGGTTATAAACAAAACTTGTAAAAATTTATTTTAAAATTCCCAAACCTAAGGACATTAACCTTTGTTCTTGATTGTTTTTGTTTGTTTAGTTGACAAGGTAGTGTAAGCTTCATATCCAAATTTTACATTCTTCATTGTGTAGGCCTAGATCAACAATATTTGTTTATAATATTATTTTACGTTTTTGTAAATGATTTATGTTAATCAGGTGTTAGTGATTAGGAATCAAGGTTACTAGTTTGAAATTCATGATTGATGCTTAAAACACTGTATGGGTTTGGGGATATAGACATCACCTGTGTGATTTTCTAAATTAAATTACTATTTTAATTGATAAATTCAAAGAAATCCTCAGTTTGTTGAAAGAATTTCCAGTTTTAGACCATTCTAATCAAACGGTTGATTAACACCAATTAAATATATTTAGGCCTGTCTTCTGTCTTATTCCTAGACATTTTCCCAAACTGTCACTTAAAGGCATGTGTTGAACGAAGTTATACATTTACTTTTGGAGTATGTTAGTAGGCTTTGTAAATAAAATTTATTATACCAAACAGAGAAATGCTTACAAAAAATTACCTGCTAGGATGTTTTTATTTTTATTACTTGCAAATACATTGCAATTGAGAGATGCCTCTGTGTCAATATTTGCTTGCATTAGTATACAGCAAACTTAAATGGAATCATGAATTACAACACAACTGCCTTAGACTACATGAAAAAGAGTTAATAGAAGAATTGTATTAAAACAAAATTTAATGATAATATAACAAGAAACAAAAACATGCATAAAGTAAGAAACTTAGTGTAACTTAATAATTACAATCAAATGCATAGGACTTCATATGAAATTTGCGGAAAATATATTAAAATATTCTTTTACTTGTAGTGTATCATAATTGCAATGCAGTTACTCAGAAATTTACTGTAGCCTAATTACAAAGTGTAACTTCATATTCTGTTAAAAGTAGTGTAACATTATAATTATGTTGAAATCTCCCAGAAATTCCTATACATTTACGTTACAGTTTACAGCAGATTGAACTGTACATTGACCGACTTTAGCTTAACATTGTCAATACAACACCATGACAGAAATTTGCACAAATTAAATAGAATATTGGGGTCTTTGCTTTTGGCATCTCACATTTTTGGAAAAACCCTGTAATGCATTCCAGTGATTGGTTCTCTGATATACAAACAAATTTTTACCATGCCATTTTTTCTATAGCCTACCTTTTACATTACATGAATGGTCAGCCCTGCTTATGTAGCAGGGCTTTTCTAGTCTACTGTTGAACTCTCCAGTGACTGGCTCATTTGTATTTAAGCATTGTATATAGTACATAACAATGAAAATATTATTATTATAATTATTATTATTATTATCATTATCGGAAATGTGCACAAATGTGCAGAGAATAAATGTAGTTTAAATATTATTTCTATTCGTATTTAATGACTATTGTAAAATTCGATAAAGAATTGTTGTTGGAACCATAAACTCATACTTAGGGTGATTTTATTTGATTAACCGAGTGAGTTGGTTTGGGCCACATAGCTGTGAACTCCCATTCGGGAGATGGTGGGTTTGAATCCCACTGTTGACAACGTTGACGATGGTTTCTGTGGTTTTCTATTTTCACACCAGGCCAAGGTCGCTCACTTCTCAGTCTTATTCCTATCCAATCCCATCGTTGCTAAGAGACCTATCTGAACAGATGCAACATAAAAGAAGGAAAAAATCAATTTTTTATTAATGATGAATTAAACACACTGTGTACTTTTAACAATTAGTAGTTATAAGGTCCCTTGAAAGTTATCATCGTTTGCATAGAAGTTCAGGGAATTTTTCCTCTCCTTACAATCGATCAAGTGGTACTGAGGGCAATACAAGCCGCAGAGCGTACAGGAACACTGGGTTGAAGCATGATGGTAACCTCGTTGGTGACAAATTCTATGATGAAAGCCATGCGCTGCAGTCCGTGTGAAGACATGTCGGAGTTCAAAGTTGGACTCTTTCCATACATCTGTGTTCATTGCTGGAGTTTCGTAGAAGTCTGGATCTATTGCTGCAAGCTTTTGCTGTCTTTGCTCGATGTGGCCTTCATATGCTGGGGTGGATTCTAGATTATTGTTCATCATTATCTCCCTTATGAAAAAGTCCGTGTCTACCAGTTTGTACACTAACCGTGTCCGAACTGTTCTGTGTAGTCGTAGTGCTCTTTTCAAGTAGGTGGCTTTTACAGCTTCCAGTCTCCCCAGGTTGGCCATAGTGAGGTGCTTCCATATTTTGCTGATGGCATAGCAGGCTATTGGAGCTATCTTAATGTTAAAGAGAATGAGGGCGGATCTTACTGATAGTTTCTCAATGCTTTTTATTTCAAATATGGATTTGATCGCTGCGGTGCAACGTTCCTCTATGTGTTTAGTAAACGTCTTCCCAGTTACTTGCAAAGTTAAGCCTAGATAGCGGTACGAGTTTACCAGCTCTATTTTGTCATTGCCGCACTCGAAGACATCTTCTGTGGAGATATTTCCTCCTCGCCTAAATTTCATAACTTTTGTTTTGCTGGTATTTATCTCTAGATCATTTCTCAGTGACCATTCGTTTAGCTTATTGAGTCCTTGCTGCAGGGATTTTCTGTTTTTTGATAACAATATCATGTCATCAGCGTACATGACCATTGCAATATCTTCCGAGGCTACCTCACTGATGACATCGTGAGTCAACAGATTAAAAAGCATTGGGCTGAGAGGGTCCCCTTGGAGTACGCCATTAGTCTGGGCTATAAGTCCAGACCGGCCTACTTTATCACTAACCGTAAGCCAGTTAGAACTTAGTATATCTTCCAATAAGTGCAATAGTGGATTCCCTGGTCCTAAGATAAAAGATAGTTTCCTAAGTAGAATGGTTCTGTTAACTCCATCGAACGCTTTAGTGTAGTCCACAAAGATAGCGTAGACGAAGCCTCCAGTTTTTTAGGAAGATATTTAAAGTTAATGTGTTTCTAAATATGGTAGGTTAATTAATTGAAGTTAAAAGTGAAATATATCCCCACTTGCAAATAACAGTTAGCTAAATAAAATTGTATTTGAAGATAGTACACTGCTGCGAAGTTATCATTCATTTAATTCGGTAGGGTATAGTGCGCATTGGTTTCACCCAAATATCACTATAAAATTTGTCACAAATGGAACATAATAATTGCTTTTACACATATCAAGTGAAAAATCCCTGGCAAATTAAGAAATATTTGATTTTTGGAGAATATTATGTATACGTACTTTACCACTTGACAAGTACATTGGTGTTGCGCTCACAGTAACACATGTATGTCTTTTGTCTTACACTTTCAACGATTTCGTGTGTATCTGTGTTCACTGAAGTTCTTTGCTTTCGTTTCATTGCTTCACTTGTCAAACATCATTTCATGAATTGTATCTCGATATGCAATATTTAATAGGCGACAAAATGGTATGGCCAATGTACATAAGAAAAATTCAGTGGACTAGTGATTTATTGGTCCAGGGATCGAGCTACTTTCATTCGAACAGAAATAAAAATATTTATTGGTCCAGGAATCATGCTATTTTTCTGTTGACCTCCATTTTGCTGTTTGAACTGGCCGCTCTAGTCATATGTTCAAGGATAATGAGAATCTACAGACATAGCACTCCCATTCCACGGTGCTAGCCCTGGACCTGAAGAAAGTAACAAAAGACAGCAGCGCAGTACGTCATAAACCAGTCCTGTCTACAAGCCTTAAGTATGTTTTCATATTTCTCAAATAACAACGGTATTTCTTAATTTGCCAGGGATTTTTCACTTGATATGTGTAAAAGCAATTATTATGTTCCATTTGTGACA
Organism: Anabrus simplex; assembly: GCF_040414725.1. Classification (NCBI taxonomy): domain Eukaryota; kingdom Metazoa; phylum Arthropoda; class Insecta; order Orthoptera; family Tettigoniidae; genus Anabrus; species Anabrus simplex. The sequence goes on along the minus strand of NC_090265.1, from coordinate 1,047,485,701 downwards.
AATTTTACAGTGATATTTGGGTGATACCAATGCGTATCGTACCCATGGTATCAATGCACAGAGTTCCTTCTCCAGATACCTACTAGAAATAGCTTACAAAGGAGGAAGTTAAGAATGAGAACATTTTCTATAACAAACACAATCATTTGTTTGGCAACATTTCAGCAAGTTTCTATTGTTTATACATAATCTAACCGTAGGTCCATTCTTTCTGGCATGTCTTTATAGTCTTTATAGTCTTTATAGTTTCACATTGTTCAAAAAATTTGTAGAACTGCTCCCTGAGGAAAGATTAGAACACCAAAAAAAATTGATAAGAGACTGATTTTCTGGTACTGTACTAAAGATTAAGATTTAAGTTACAGCAACATAATTTTCTTCGGTGTTCATGTCTATTACATAGTGGTAACAGTTTTGCTGAATTAAACCAGCTTCTTCACTATCTTCTGATTGTAAATGGTTTACCTTGATGGATTTCTTTCAGGCACTTTCTGTGCAGCCATCCTCAGCAGCTGACTTCTGGAACAGTGTCACTTCATGTTCTCTGTATGTTACCAACATTGTGGTGAACGGGCAATTCAGATTACATGCACTATAGACTACTATCACAGCATACAAATAATTTAGTATTTTTATCCCGGGAGTCAGTTGCTCAATGTAGTCAAAGGAATTCAAATCATTCTGATGAGGTAACTCATTTACCATTAGAATAGTGAATTTGGTTTAGTTCTTTAATAATAATAATGATGATGAGAAAGCATAAATTTACTATATTTGCAAGTGACTGCAGTGTGAATTTAAATTATCTTTGCAAAAGTGAATGCTCTACATCAGAGACTTCATCATTTCTTATTCTTAAGTCTCCAGTACTGATGTGTTTTCTGAAAGATTGTCACTTTTAAAAAATGAAATCCAACTTAGGTTTATTTTGTGCAAATTAAAATTATTCTAAATTTCTTAGGTGTGTGTTTGTGTTCCTTTGCAGGTATGTAGGAGGGTGTAATGTCTTCTCCAGGACTTGCCATTTCTAATGGTAAGAAGAAGTAGAGTGTGTGCACGACCAGTTCCACCTCACCAAGACTGAGTCACGCCCAGCATTTGTAAACTGGTTGCCAACTTCACAGAATGTCATCCACCATGAGAACCACTCTACAGACTGTGCCTGAATCTCTTCCTGCAGACCATGTCAGCAATACTCAGGTGAGTTTCTCTCTGGAACTATTATGCTATAGGTATTAAATTAAAGGAAGAAAAAAAATGTAAAGTTTCCTTTCACTCTGCTGAGAATACAAGGCATTTAATGGTTTGGATTCTATAGAAAAGATCCTGATTTGTGTTCTAGGTCTCTACCATGTAGTTACTGAAAAAATTCTAAATTATAAATCATGGAAACATAGTACACAAGAACTTTGTTTATCCGGATTAAGCGGAACAGACACTGATTCGGATTATCGAAAATCCGGATAATCCGAAAAACTAAAGAAACAAATACAGTATATGTTATATAATCTGTTAACATAAGTTGTACAGTAATAATTTTTTCCAATTTTACAAAAAAAATATAAGAACACTTTTCTTACATTTACAACTGTTTTATGCACTAAAATAATGTGGGAGTGTTTTCTGGTTTACATTTGTATAGCGTTTGCGCGCAGCACGATTACGAAGACATTTTACTAACAACAGTTCTGGGGTTGTGGTTTCAGTCAAGGATTCTAAATAGGCCATCAGTTTGTCCAGCTGCATTGTTGCTTCTCCATGAGTCATTGTTTCTTCTGATGGAGCGCCAGTTTCATTTTCGAATTCGCCACCAGTGAATTAATAGTGTGTTGCATTCAGAAGAGCGTGGGTTTGAATTCCACCTCAGTCGTCCTGGGAATGATTTTCCACGGTTTCCCATCTCAATTCCAGGCGAACGCCGAGATGATAGCTTTCATAGACCGTGGCCGAATTACTTCCAATTCCTGTCCTCAACTATCCTTGGCAGAAAAGGCATTCAAGAAGAACGCCGTAAAAGAAATTCTGTACAACCAAAAGTATTTGTTTACTATTTTCGATCAGGATTAACGAGGGTCGGATAAACGAGGTTCTTGTGTACCAGTTACCAGTAGTTGATTATTTTGTATCGCATTTTGCAATAGCATTTGAAAGGTTTAAATTGTGAATGAAGGTGAAGGTGATTGCATGCATTAATTAGTTTTTTAATTCATAAACTCGTCAAGTCGGATAGCTTGTTGTACGATCCCTGTCCACTTTACTTCCCGTAATTACAAAAATGGTTTAATTCAGCCAACAGCGGACACACCCTTTCCACGTAGAAAAAGGATAAGCAAGAGAATCACTCTTCATAGTACAGTACAAAAGTGATGCGGAAGAAACAAGAAGTCAAGTAAAGAAGAGACAGACTCTAGCAAAAAACTTTTCTTCAGGATCATAACACTAAAAAATCTTTGTTTTTTAAGCAGGTGATTTTATTAAGCCTTCGGGACTTAACACATTGTTGTCCGGGCGCACGCTACTCCATTCTTTCCTGTGGACCGGCAACAGAAGCACACCTAGCTTGAGAAGTAGGATGAAATATAAATATATGTAACTTTTAAATGACACAAAATAAATTATTGAAACCTGGTGACAGCACTTGCCAGGGATTCTAGTACTTGATTTTAGTGTGGTATTGCGTGAAGCAGCTGCACATTTGCAAAGGAACTTGACAAGCCGAGCGGATGTACCTTGTGTCCTTGCGTTTCTTGTGTTTAGCGCATACTCTGCAGGGCATCTGAGGTTACCTTTTGCTTCCGCCACATTTATATTTTTCCATTTCTGGAATTTGGGGTAGGTTTTATACCTCCCGGAATTTTGTTCATAATAGAGATTTGATTGTTCCACAAGAAGCTGAAGCAAGTCATCGCCTAGGGAACGATCTACTACCTCCGGGATACTCGCGGAATTACTGGCCGTATAAGTGAGGCCTGTAAAACATATAAATGGTTCTAGGACTCTGTTATCATCCTTATTTGTCATCCATCAACCTCACTGTCACTACTATCACTGGCATCTTCACTCGTATTATTGTCGCCGTCAACAGACTCGTCTGAAATTAATGTCGCACTTTCACTTCCGCGCCTATATTTTGATATTGACGGACACACATTGTCACGATCACTAATACTTATATTTTCGCAATCAATAGGGACATCAGATAAACTATCACGATGCAATTCTCCAGATATTTGATCATCGTTCAAGCTGTCTTTGCTATGGCGCGCCATGCTGACACCTGACAATACACTCGGGCACGCGGTCCTGAGTGTTATGAAACCACACTTCCTATGCCGAAAGCATAGTCAAGGAAAGAATATATCTACCTACATTCCGATCAACAAAGACTTTAGTTTGTAAACAACGCGAACTATTTCGACTAACAAACAGCGAAGAGGATAAAATCACACAAGAATGAATCAGTGTGAGAAAACGTTAATTTACGAAGCCGGTCGCCCACGCACCAATACGAAACTACGTTAATTAACATAGCCCGTCATTAATATGTTAAAATGAAACCAAAGACATTCTAGTCCATAGACAGTATTTTAATTTATTTTAAGTTTAACGTCCTAGTAACAACCTCTCCCCCCTCCAACCCATACGTCCCTTACTAACACCAGTTTTTTAATGTCAACTATGTGGGTATTGTATGCTGTTTTTATCTAAGCTTTTATGTAAGCAGCTAATGATGATCGCAAAGCGATCGAAACATGTCCTGATATATTAATGTTCTTAAAAGTAGCCAAAGGCTAAATAAAAAGAAAGGTATAGATTAGTTGGAAACATTTTTCATATATTGATTAGATTACATTATCGATACGGCAATGAAGTGGATAGTTTGTAATAAGGGCATTTTACGTCGTGTGTTCATGGGTACAGTGAAAACCATATCTACTATTTTTAAAGATGAGAGGAAATTATTAAAAGGTGTGAAAAACACGAGAGAACAAATATGAACACCTTTTCTGCTGGGGCTTATAAAATAACTGCTCTTAAAGATGTGACAAACACCAAATGACATATATGAAAACATGTGCATGGGGGCCAATAAAAATATCAAAGCGTTATTGCAGATCATAGTCTATCTAAACAAAATGTTAGTAGAAGCCTTTTATTTTGGAGGAATGGGTTTTTAAACATTTTTTTTTTTCTGGTCACACACTTTGACAGTGATTTGAAGGTTACACTCAACCATGTGCGACCTGCAGGACTGACATTGGCTGCTATTTTGACCAACTAAAGTGATCACGTCGAAACTCGAAGGTGCGAGTTCAACACTTGCGACCTTCAAGATGCGGACGCCAGTCCACTTTCTGACAAGATATTAATTTTGTCTTCATTAGTAAGGAATTTCATGACTTCTTCCGTATCCCTAGAATAACTAGGCTATCACAAGACAAATATGCACCACTCCAGTCAATTTCACACAATATTTTCCTCATCCAGATACAGGCTTATCCTGTGAATTTCAGGAATGTAAGGCCCTTTTCCGTAATCGCATAACTGTGGCGACGGCTCTTACCCGAGTTAGAAATTGCGTTTCTTTCACAAGGGGTGACAAATAACATTTTCAGGGCTAGGAAAAACATGATCGTACAAAGTGGTAATAACGAAAATTTGTGACGCGATACGCAAGGTATCTATATATATATAAAATAAGTGTTTTGTCTGTACATTGCTTATAATTTCTGTATCGGTCATGTCCACAGTAACAAGGAGATGTACTTTTTACTTTTCCGCAATTTCTGTCTGTATGTGTGTATGTACACGCATCACTAGAAAACGGCTAAAGAGAATTTAATGAAAATCGGTATGCAAAGTCGGGGAATAAGTCGCTACAATCTAGGCCATAAATAATTTTATTCACGCTGATAGAAATGGTAGTTTAGGGGAAGGCCTAAAATTTAATTTTCAAATATTTGTTATTAGTGGTCCTATCTTAATGAAAATAGGTATTCAAAGCCGAGTAATAAGTCGCTACAATCTAGGCTATAAATAATTTTATTCACGCTGAGTGAAATGGTAGTTTAGGGGAAGACCTAAAATTTAATTCTCAAATATTTAAATTATTACTGGTCGTATCAATAAACACTACATAATCAAAGTTATACAGAATTAAATTTCCGACTATTTATGTCTTATATATTTTTACCGTACTGACTGTGATAACACAGATATTCATGAAATTGTAATTTTGTTACTAAGTCCATATCAACGCCGAGCCATGAGAAAATAGGTTAACAGAATTTAATGAAAATCGGTATATAGTCGGGGAATGAGAAACAACAGTCTAAGCTATAAACAAATTTATTCACCCTGGATGAAATTGTAGTTTAGGGGAAGGCGCCTAAAATGTAATTTTTAAATATGTACGTTATTGGTGTTATCGAAAAATATTACACAACAAAAGTTATAGGGAATACAATTTCCGATCATTTATGTTTTAATCAGTTTTACCGTACCGACTATAGTAAGAGTGGTATTTCAGATTCGGAAGAAAACTAAATGTGAAGACCTACAATATCAAAAGCGCATAGCATTGATCAACAATAACATTACATTGACCATTGTTTGATGTGATGTTCTTTGTCTCTTATTCTGCCTCTCAACTCCGATAGATGGGATTACTGCTGCGTACCGAGTATAACAGCCTGACTGAATATTATTAGCGGGAAATAGCTGGGGAGTTAGAGAACTTTCTTCTTTAGCATGGCATTCCTCTGGTTCATACATTTTCTGATACAGCTGGTACGTAACACACAGGTTCATCTTAGTATTCCAGCTATGCGATCCCTAATCTGACGCGCTGTTTTGAATGGGCAGTGTGCATACTTAAGGCAGAGGCTCACGTAGTAGTGGTAGTAGTAGTAGTAGCATAGAATAACCATTTAGACCTATTCCAAATTATAGCACCACAGTTCACTAAATAACTCAAAATTCGACACTGAAAATAGCCTTTTCTTAATTAAAGCTTCTTCCTCTTTACTTTTATTAAATTCTACATTAATTTTATTATTAAATTCTACATTAATTTTATTCCAAATTGACAGTGAATAGTGGGTTTCTCCTCTGGCTTGAAGGAAAAATGTGCCTCCAAGTCAGATAGAGTTTTCCGCCGTCAGTGTAGTGAATTAAGATTTTCCGACTCATCGGGTACTCCTAGGAAGCAGATTAGTATAAGGGCATAGTTTATGCCGCGGTAGTCTCCACTATTCGACCCCCTCCCTGCCGAAAAAAGACGAAGGGTGTTCACGGATCACGGCTATCTGCGGCTTTGATCATTCCAGCTCTGGAACTTTGGACTGTTAGATCACCAGCACAGTCCTGTTCGTTAAAAGTGAGAAAATGGCGGTTTTTCAATTTGATAGAGTATTTTATATGATATCATTGCTTTTAATCGCTACTTCCCTACCGACGTTCTTTAATGACCTATGATGACTTCAGTTAGGAAAATCTCAAGGTCAGTCTCTCTGAGAATCCAATTCCGTTGTGAAGCACGGGTACATTAGCTAGTTTTTATATAGATTTAACACGATGAGAATCAGTACTTCGATTTTACGATGTGCTAAGTAGGAAAACATGTTAATGAGGGACGCACTAACGAGGTTTCACTGTAGTCATGTTGAAGTCTCCCCGTAACAGGGTTCAGTGTTGACAATGAAGTTACATTTGTGGTAGTAAACTAGTGTCCTCATCCTGAGATGTGCACATCTTTGCAGGCACACCTCCAACACAGATGAGTTGCCTGTACACACAACCGTACAGAATTTCGCTGTTAGCTGAAAGAAAAGAATCTGCCACAGAGACTCGCCTTGAAACAAAAACACCACCCACCAGTCACAGTATACCTGTATATTTCTGGCCATGAAACAAGCACACACATTATCTGTTTTTAGACATTCAAATAAGCACAGGAAATACCATATTTGCTCGCATATAACTCCACTTTTTTGACAAAAAAGTAAGTGTGAACATTTTCGGTGCGTGATATATGCGGGGATTTGTGTGCCAAAGATCGTATTCCCGGAAAAGCAAAATTTGCATTAGGCTATTGAAACAAGACAACTGGCATACTTACCCTATTCATTGTCCTCTGCCTTCAGTCTCAGAGCTATTCTCACGTGGATCATTCTGGTAACCATCCCATACTACTGAATCATCAGACGCATTTGAGATGCCATTCATCAAGAAACTCTTCACAATAACGTCTCTCGACACCATAACCCATGCCTGTATACTCCAATCACACAAGAGTTCAACTGACGGCCTCTTTACTTTGGCTGCTGGCATCAGCTCATGCTCCCCTCCTGCCATCCATTCGGCATACAATTTACGTATGTTGTCCTTGAAGGGCTTGTTTACGGAAACATCTAAGAGCTGTAAGCAGTGTGTGAAACCACCAGGAATTACAAGATCAGTTTTCATTTTCTGAAGACTTTTCTTTGTGTCTTCCAAGTATCCGTGGAAATTGTCCCACACTAGCGTTGCTGGGCGTCGTAGCGGTGCCCCTGGCTGTGCTCCCCACACTGTACTGACCTAGTCCCGGACAAGAGTAGTATCCATCCATCCTTTCTCTTACACCTATACATGAATGTCTTTGGGAAACTTAGGCACTGTTTTCCTCTTGAAAATAATGTGCGGTGGCAATTTTCTTCCGTCTGCGGTTATTGCTAGCATGATGGTGGAACGTTGTTTTTCACACCCAGTTGTACGTAACAAGCATGCTAGATTCTTCCTTCTTGTTGATGGTGCTGTTGCATGGCATGTCGAAGTTTATCGGGGTTTGATCTGCAATACCAATTCAAGATAAGAGGTAATGGTTTTTCTTGCGCATTGCTATCACATGGCGATGGAAATCTACAATTTTGTCGCTGACGCTTGGCATTCTCTGACAGAGAGATGTTCGCCTTTGCAGACACAGTCCCTTTCATGTCATGAGTCTACAGATCCAACCCCAGCTCACTTTCAGATCTAAACAGCTGATTCCTCCTTTAATCGTTAGTTCGCGCGCTTTGAAATTTTTATCTTGTGCGAGATACTAAAGCCATCATTTCACAACTCTGTAACGTAATGAAGCAACTAGTCTTCCAGCTCAGGAAACTTACCAGTTTTCGGCCCTTTGAATGCCTTAAGTGTTCGGTTGGTGGTTTCTAGCGCAGCTTTCTGTTTACGCCAGTAGCGAACATTAAACTGTCACGCAGATTTCTTGACCGGCAGCTCAGTTACTATGTTCTTCTCCCACGTTTCTCCTTAACTTAAAGATCTTGTACACAAGAAAACTTAACTGAAAAACAATAAAACGTGAAGACAGAATAGTGGTAGTTGTCGACAATACAACATATGGACGATACCATATACCGTGATCACTTGACTGCCTGGACAGGGAAACACTCCCAGTTCACGTGATCAGCTCTGCTGGACAGGTAGCAATAAGCATACTGACAAAGATGGAAGAGTGAGAGGGATGGCTGAGTGTGACTGACTGGCTAGGAATGCGGCCTTGGGGCGGGGGTTTGCGAGTTAGGTATTTTTGTTACAACAGCTAGCCTCAACCTTCTGCAGGTAGAAAGAAATGCGCTTCTTGTACTGTCACATACAGAATACCGTAACAGCAATTGGTACAGTCCCAACATGTAATGTAGGCACGTCCACGGAATACCCAAACTTTATTTCGTCTATGTACTGTATGTCTTTATGACAACGTCAGAAATTAATGAGAGTTATGTGTGGGGATTTTTCCCCCGCAATTTCATATGTTAAAAATGGGGTGCGAGATATACACGGTGGCAAGTTATATGCAAGAAAATATAGTAATTCCTAGAAGTTGCAGGGGCAGCTATCTTTCTGATAAACCGAATAATAACGTAACTTATTGCTAAGTGGAAATTATGTGACCTTTTCCAACAGTGGGATGTAATAGCTTGTTGATAGGGTATAAATTGCAGTGATTCAAATCTACCCAGTGCTTGCTACTATATTTTAAATTGCTAATTAGAACAGTTTGTAAGCAGTCCCATTTCAGAATACACTAGCAATATTAACGGGGGACAGTTAATATAATTCCCCTATTTTGTTTAATTTCTCTGTGTACGTAGCAGTAGTATTTGGTCCGTTAACCCTAGAACAGAGACTTTGGTTTATCCCTAGAACTGCAGATAGGTCACTTATGGCCCACCTTCCTTTTATGTGACTTTTGATTAATGAATGAAATTATTGATAATAAAACAGAAATGAAGCAAATCGGTCCATTAGGATGGACGGACTGGACAAAGCTGGTTTTAGTAAACTTTTATTAACCCTTCAGCGTCACAGCCATTTAAAGAGCTTCCTAATCCGCGGCCAGAGGATATTTCAGCTGTTCGCGAATTAAATATTTTGATTCACTTAAAACACTACTAGTATATGAGTAGCCCAATATTCATGAAATTTGGAATTCCTTATGACAAACCTACCGTATAATCTCGAATGCCATCCGCCACCGAATAAGACTTGCACCCTAAATTTGAGACAGCAAAATATGGGGAAAAAATATAAAAAATCAAATAACTTGCATACCTATTTTATTTTCTTCAAATACACTACAAATACAAATTCAAACAGCTTACAATTAAGAAAATCATTCAGTCGTCATCTGAAGTTTCACATAGGAACTTTCGTCACTGGCATCTTTCCACAAATAGTCGTCCTCACTACTGTCCACTGAATTTGAAACTCAACATTTCTTAATGGCTGGGAATGCATGCCCATGCGGTCTTGATCCAGCTGCATATTAGTCCCACTTCAGGCCTCTTTATTCGTCCGGTTGGTGTTAACGCGTGATCACCATCGGACATCCATTCGGTGTACAACTGTTTCATTGCATTTTTGAAAGGCCGGTTCACACACACATCCAACGGAAGTGAGTCCTCCGGGAATTATCGCAAGATCGGTTTTTCCTTTCCTCATGATATATTTTACGGCATCAGTCGTATGTCCTCGGTAACTGTCCAACACAAGCATGTTTAGTTTTTGTACCAAAGCTCTCGGGCAATGTTGCCACACACACTTCACCCAGTCCTCGACTAACGCACTGTCCATCAAGCCGGACTCACATGTCTAACAATACCACCGGATGGCAAGTTTCCTTTCGTAAGCGTTTTTCCTTTTCAGAACCACATGGAGGGAGTTTAGTTCCATGCGCTAATACGCACAACATTACTGTGCATCATTGCTTTTCGTTACTACCTGTTCTGATGGTTACACTTTTAGAACCCTTCGTATCCACTGCATTTTCCAACGGCATTTCAAAATAGACAGGTGTCTGGTCAGCATTCCCAATTTGTGGCAGCAAATAAGAATTTTGTTTCCTCACATGAATAACGTGACGCTGAAAGGCTGTTAATTTTTCTTCATACCTCCCAGGGAGACGTGAAATAGACGTACGTCTCCGAATGCAAAATTCCTTTCTTTGATAAAAGTTTGGGATCCATCCGCAGCTTACAGTAAAACCCTGTGTTTTGAGTTCTTTTTAGATCTCTAGTGCTTTCAATTGACACATTTCACTATAAACACCATATCCTAACTTACGTTTTTCTATCACAAATTTGTGGAGTCGTTCTTCAATTTCCGGAAGCACTGAACTCTGCCCGCGGAACGCTCTGCGATCGCCATTACTTTGTGGAAGTTTTTCCTAGTTTCTTCCACCAATCATGAATACACTATTCATCAATATCGTGCTTTCTGCCAACGGAACGATTTCCGTGTATTTCAGTTTCGCTTACAACTTCAAGTTTCCCACACACAGTAAATGACTACAGACGCAGTTTTGAATCCTTCACTTACTATCGAGACAGCACTTTCACGGGACAGATACGGAACTTGAATGTGAGCGAGGTAGACTTCTGTAGCCAACAGTCTCGACTCTTGCGAAGTACGATATCCCGCGAGATCAGCTATTCGCTGTGAAACAAATGACGATCGAGCATCCGCAGCAGTGGATTTCATATTTACCCATATTCTTTGATTTACCGTATTTCATTATCTTACATTTCGCGTTTACATGCCACTGGGGGGCACTCATCATTTATCACTGCATCTGTCACAGCTACAGTACTTTCTGTTTCATTATCAGTACTGCTAATACTATCGCTAATACTTCGACTGAAGTTTCATCTGAATTATACAATATTTCAAGCATGTTATGGTCAGTCAAACCACAGCTAGAGCTGGTCGCGGGCAGTCCGCCAGGCAGACTGATGCAGCTGCAGTGAGATGCAAAGCAACAGGACGAACCTAATTACCGTAAGGGGAATAACATTTATGAAAAACAAACCAACTCGATAAATAATTCAGATAAATGGTATATGCAATGCACAACTTGTTCTTGTATGATAGAAAGCAACACTAGCTGATACCTATAGGTGGGCCGGCACAAAGTTGCATTTAACGGTTGTAGTTCATTACTATACTACTTCACTGCTACAAAATATAATTGAAGATTTTAGACATATTAGTTCGTATTTTAGTATAGAGAATATAACGTTTTGTTTACTTACAAAAACATGAGCATTTAAAAAAAGTCGTATTCAAGTGAATCACAAAATAAAGATGAACTATTTTCATTTTGTTGTTGTTGGCAATTTGGCTAGTATAGTGGTGTCATCTGTGACTACCTTGACTTCCGTAGTAAAGTGTGGCCGTTTGTCGTCACTAGTGCATGGTCAGGTGTGATTCGTGCGTTGATGAAAGTGGTGTTTTCTTTGTGAGATAATTGTGAAGTTTTTGTTAAACTAGTGCAGTGCGATGTAGGAAACGACACCATAGTGATGAATCGCGAAGTGATGATCTTTTGCGTCAAGGGGTGACCCTTAATAGTCAGGCATGTGAAGAGAACTCGCAAATTTTACGAGAGGGAAAGGGAATTCGTACGTTTGTATGACCATCCCTCGGTTCCTGCAGATCAAGTTGTGGAATTAGGGCTTTCAAAGCATACTGTTATTCAGAAAGGTGTTCATCTCCAGCAAATGAAGGAAAAAGGGACTGGGAACCTAGCAGTAGTGGGAACGGGGCTGATAGTGAAGACTTGTTTCTTATTACTCCGGGAAAGAAACAAATTAAGCCATCTCCTGTAACAGGAATTGATTTTTTTTCCAAGTTGATGCAATACGGAGACACATGTATGATCATTACAGCAGAAAGGAATACCCTATTGTGGCATAACTACTCCCTCTTTGGCAGGAAAATCTCTTCTCTGGGGGTAAAACTTCTTTAAAATTGGTATTGCGGGCCATAGGTCTCAGATATCAAAAACTGAACGGAAGAAAAGTGATGCTTGAAATGTCTGGCATCGTGTTGGCTAGGAGTATTTTTCTGAATAGATTTTTTTTGGTAAGGCTCTCCATGAGGTAACATTGTTGTATGAGACGTGGGTCAGTACTGGGGAGTGCATTGTTAAATCTTGGACTGATGACGGTCCTAAAAGCTCCGGTAATCAACTAACTGGGAGGGGCGCCAGATTAGTAATAGCGCATGTAGGTTCATCCAGTGGTTGTGTGGAAGTTGGTCTTAAAATATTCTGATCGAAAAACCCCGGTCATTATCACAAAGATATGGACCACTTTCGCTTTCTAGATTGGTTTAAGAAGCGCCTGCAACAGCTCAAAAGCCCTTCTGTCATTATTATGGACAATGCATTTTACCACTCCGTAATAATGGACACCTACTTCGAGCGCCCATAAAGAACTGTTAGTGGAATAGCAAGAAATATCCCAGCGCATATTAGGCTTATATGCATTGGTGAAACAAAGCAAATCTGTTTCATAGACTTACGTAGTCGATGAGGTAGCGAAGGAACAAAGACACGAGGTTATTAGGTTGCCTCCGTACTGCTAATACTTCATCCCTATTGGGTTGGTATGGAGTGAAGTGATACATTACGCACGCACAAATAAACAGTCCTTCACAGTTACTGAAGTAGAAAGACTGTTCCATGAAGGTGTTGCTCAAGTGGAAATGGCTTCGTGGAGGAAGAAAGTTAGCCAATTCACAACATTAATTAACTGGGCAATGGCAGTAGATGGCATCATCAGCGACGGTCATGAGTTGATATGCCTGGACGACAACAACAAAGGTGAGGTTGTGATGGCAATGATCTGGAGGGTATTAAGGCTCTACCAATGTGAATAAGGTAAGAAGAATAACGTATCTGAATTTTCATAAATGTAATAGATTTTATTCAAAATCTTTTGTGTCAGAACCGGTATTGTATCATTTATTGGTGTATTTGATGTGAGATTCTTGTCAGACGATTTCTTCTGTCTTTTCTAACATCGTGATAATAAGAACTTTGTAGTAGATATATCTCTTATCATTTTGTGTGATTATATATTTTATTGGAAATTTAATCAGTGTGTTGAAAAGGCAGTTGTTGTCGGCCGATTTCATTTGTATTGTTTATCACCGCGATGACATTTAAAAAATTTCTGCTCTGTTTCTACGATCTCACGTTTTGTGCAATCGGCTGTTATGGCGGCAACATCGCTTCGTGCGCCATCACATTGTGACCAACATATTGCGCAGCTGTGATGTGCAACCTTACGCCAGCCCACCTATACATAGAGCGCTGGTGGGGGTGTTACAAAAATATTGCAAGCTAAGAAAAAGACAAATACTATAAATAAACTGCACTCTGAATGCACAAATTGAACAAAGATCGTCATGCGAGAAGAAAAATTTCTCGGGTCATGATTCATTTACACTAGAAGTCCACTATAACAAGTATGGCATATAACGAGAACCCCGTTATAACGACATTCTTTACCGGGCGAGTTGGACGTGCAGTTAGGTGTGTGCGGCTGTGAGCTTGCATTCGGGAGATAGTGGGTTCGAACCCCACTGTCGGCAGCCCTGAAGATGGTTTTCCGTGATTTCCCATTTTCACACCAGGCATGTGCTGGGGCTGTACCTTAATTAAACCTTTCGCCTCACATTTAAATACCATAGGAGTTCACTAAGAAATCAAATTTAAATACCGCTCTATGGCCGTCGTCATCACACTATTATTTAGGAAATCATACAAAACCAACCAGTAAATATTCCTTTCTGAAAATTTGCATGCGTGATAATGAAGTAATAAACTTACCAATGCCGCTATTTTAGTATGTCTGCTGGGTGTGGTACACCTCAAAGCATTCTAAGTGAAGAGCTACGCCACACTTTTTGCACTGCCAGCAACTTTCACTTCTTTTACCTGGGCTGTAGCACACAACACACCTTCTTGTGACTTTAGATTTCTTCTCTGTATGGGTAATACGCATGGGAAAGTGGCCCCATGATTTAGCTTGTAATCTGGTGGGGGTGGTGCTCGCTGAAGGTCGACTCGAACCGAGTACTCCGGCAACTAAACAGTCTCTAGTAGCTGCTGTGCAATGCTAGTTCTGAAGTCTGTGTAGCTAGTCTTTCTGTTAGCAGCGATCTTGTGATACACAGTGAAGGAATTGAAAATACACTTATCTAGGAGGTTAAAGAATATTTTGCTATACCCTTTCACTGTGCGTCGCATGATGGGGAATAGAGCTGTAACCTGATCCTGCAGGTCTACGCCACCCATCCCCTTTTGGTATTCAAGGCCACACTTCAAACATCCTTGTTATCTTTCCACTTCACACACAACATACTGTTGGCAACCCACGTCTCATACTCTCCACGTTTTAGTTTCGTCTTACTGATATCGCGAGGCATGTCTTTTTGGTTCTGTCTAACAGTTCCAATTACATTCATCTGCTTTCATGTAGCCTTTTGAATAAATGTGGGGAAGAATACCAGTTACCTAGAAACAATGTATGCCCTCGGCCTAACAAGGGTTCACACCTGTTGAGCACAACGCTTGTACTTGCTGGTAGACTTGGATCCGTTACATCATCACCTACATAAATTTTGAGACACAGTAGCCAAAACTTGATTCAAAAATTTTGTAAATTTTTATTCCAAACCTAGAACGTTTAGACCTATTACACTGGACGTATGAAAGGCGGCCTCTGAATTTCATTAGACTTGTCTTGTGAAGGTAAATATAATTCTGAAAATTTGGTGCAGAAATGTTGTATTATAAGCCTAATCTTTCTTAGTTTGTCACTACTATCGACTTGTTCATCGTCAACAAAATGTAAAAATCGTGAAATTATAATAAATCTTCCCCTGCTCATGGTTTCACGAAAAATAGGAGTGTTTATACACCTGTGTTTCAGTATAACTGTATTCTTGACTTTCGCACTTGTGACAGTATAATTAACGCAAAATATGCCCTAATTTTGTCGGGTGTAGTCTCAAACCATTTGTCATTGTCTTTCAACATTTTTCTGTCAGGATTGCTCAACTGTTTTGCTGCATATGAATTTGTCTCAACAGATATTTTGTCAAACAAAGGGTTTATGTATTCACAAAAACTGAGAGTTCAGATAGTGGCTGCATATCAAACGTTTCCAATAAGTTTTCACTAACCCCACTGTATTCACTAAACTTATGTACAAGAGGTTTATTGTCACTTTTTGTCCAGTTCAAGTCAGTCAAGTTGGTCTGTGCCGAGGTACGAGCTCGTTTCGAAAGACTCGGCACACCGTTGTTATTTGCATCACTTTGCGTGTCATCAGGAACTATTATACGCATCGCTAGTATTCGAATTAAGGACTTCAGGGTCTATTTCATTGTCACAAACATCACTGCCTTCAATATCACTCTAAAACACTATTAGCTTCCGTATTCCTTCTTCATCAACACCAGCACATCTGCTTGACGCCATGATGGCAACTGACAAGAGCGAAATAGTATAAAAAAAGATTCTCTTATCTCTTGTTCCAGAAGTGTGTGTGTGAGAACCTGGTGAAAGGGAAAAAACCGAAGCCACATGTGTAAACTTCAGCTCAGAATGCATACAAGTGGCATCTGTGGGTTAGTGACTGAACTACATGGATTGATGTACAGCTGTGCATCGCCGTGAGCGGAGCTTGTCATTTTATTCCTATGCCACGAATAACTGACGAGCTAGGGTGGTCAAATGATGCGATTGGGTTAAGGCCACGGCTGCCTCCTTCCCAATCCTATCCCTTCGTCACCATAAGACCTATCTGTGTCGATGCAACATAAAGCCAATTGCAAATAATGCCAGTTTTTGTCTGTCCCTTCAAAATTCCTTTATTAAACTGTGTATTTTCCTTCAGTTACAGCGAGACCCCTATCACTGACGTGTCTGTTACGAGCGATTAAGCGCGCACAATCTTTTCCCATTGCCAACATTTATGCACCCAGCAATTATATTGCATGCAGTTTATCATTTTCGGTATAGTTTCCTCGCTAAAATGGGATACAGGTCAAGATATGGCAGAGTGCAGCATTGATTTGAGAGGTTAGTTTTATACTTTCTCGCGTCTGGTTAGATTTCGGAAAGGCTATTCATCATCATCTTCATTTTCCCATTTCCAGCTGACACCAGGTGGGAGGAAATATGATTCCTGTTCTGTCGTTCCACCCTTCTTCTTCCGACACGATGTTCCAATCCATGTTTTGTTTTCTAATGCTACTCTTTACCAAGTCCATCCACCGCATTCTTAGTCTTCCTTGTCCTCTCTTCCCTGTCATCCATCCTTCCAGTGCTAGTCTTCGTAGTCTTACTTCATCCGTTTGACATGTCCAAACCATTTCAGTCTGTTTCGCTCCAGTTTGTTCTTTAATTTCTGCCTCCCAGTTCTTTCCGTATATCTTCGTTTCTTTCTCTCTCTCTCCTCGTGTTTTTTTTTTGGTCAGGAATTTCATTTCAGCTGCTTGTACTCTGTTCTCATCCATCTGAGTCATTGTCAGAAAGGCTATTATCATGTAAATTAATAGAGAGAATCTTATCATTTCTCTACTGGCACATGAAATATGTTTTCATGATGCATATAGTACGGTTAAGTTAGGTGACTCTGTTTGAATAAGGAAACTGAAGCATTTGCCACAAAATGCGAGCTTTGGTATCTTTTTCTTGCTATGTGCACTTGCGAGCTCTCTCGTCGACATTCAAAAGGGATGTCTGAGTCTATTAGTAATGTCCGTCAACTGTTGTTCCATAAAGAAAATCAGAAATGAAGTAGGAGAACATGTTTTTGTAATAAATGCGTAAATAACTTGGCCAGTAGCAGTTAACTTGTTAGAAGTAAAGGTTAGATAAACGATCACTTATTTTTAAGTCAACACTGAAATTAAGTAAGAAAGCAATACACCTTAAGATATGACAGAGCGCATCACTAATTTCTGAGGTTAGATTATATTTTCTCACGTCTGGTTAAATTTTGGTAAGACTATTCCCATCTAAATTTACAGTGAGAAGGTTATCACTTTTCCTCTGGCGCTTGATGTATGTTTTAAGTTAGGTGACTCTGTTTGAATAACAAAACAGTGTTTGCCACAAAATGCGAACTTCGGTTACGTTTTCTTGCTATGTGCAGTTGCGAGCTCTCGCGTAGACATTCAAAGGCGAGGTCGGAGTCAATTAGTACTGTAACACCCGTCAACTGCTGTTCCATAAAGAAAATTAGAAATGAAAGAAGAGAAGTGGTTTTCTTAACAAATACATAAATAACATGGTCGATAGCAGTTTGTTAACTCGTTAGAAATAAAGGCTAAGTAAACAATTGCTTAATTTTGATACTATATGTGGAAATCAATAATGCGATACACCTCAAGATATGGCAGAGCGCATCAATGATTTCAGAGGTTAGTTTATATTTTCTTGCATCTGGTTAAATTTCGGAGAGGCTATGGCAATGTAAATTTATAGCGAGAATGTTATCATTTCTCTTCTGGTGCTTGGAATATGTTTTCATGATATTTATTGAAGGTTACGTTACGTGACTGTTTTAATAAGAAAACAAACATTTGCCACAGAATGCGATCGGTCATCTTCGGTACCGTATAATTATCTCGTTATGTACTCTTGCAAGCTCTTTCCTTGACATTCAAAGGTGACGTCGGAGTCGATTATTAAAGCCCGTCGTCTGGCACGAGGTTGCACTTGACAGTGTTGGCACCAGTCCAAAAAATAATTGAAGAACATCGCCCGTCAGTCAGAACGACCAATCCATTACTTCTTATGTCAGATACAGTTACGCATTTTATACATATTAGTTCATATTTAATTTTGTATAGTTCGTATAATGTTTTATTTACAAAAACCTTAACATTTAAAATGGTTAAGCGAGCTGCAAAATAAAGATGAACTATTTTCATTTGGTTGTTAGGGCTTTCAAAACTCACTGTTATTTAGAAAGATGTTTGCTTCCAGGAACTGAAGGAACAAGGGCTGGGGAACCTGGCAGTAGCAGGAACAGGGTGATATTGGGGAGTTATTTCTTAGTACTCTGGGAAAGAAACGAATTAAGCCATCGCCTGTAACAGGAATTGATTTTTTTTTCTGTTGTAATACGGACCTGTGTACGATTATTACAGCAGGAAGGAATACCCTAGTCTCCCTTAAGCAGGAAAATCTTCTCTCTTCCTTAAAATTGATACTGCGAGCCATAAGTTTCAGATATAAAAAACTGAACGGAAGAAAAGTGCTGCTTGATAAGTCGCACATCATAATGACTAGGAGTATTTTTCTGAATAAACTTGCCAGTGAGGATCTCCATGACGTTGTATGGTTGGATGGGACGTGGGTGAATGCTTGGGAGTGCATAGTTAAATCTTGGACTGATGGCAGTCCGAAAAGCTTCGGTAAGTAACCGATTGGGAGGGGCGCCAGATTAGTAACTTACGCAGGTTCATCCAGTGGTTTTGTGGAAGGTGGTTTCTAAAGTTCTGGCCGGAGAAACCTTGTAATTATCACGAAGATATGGATCATGTTCGCTTTTTAGATTGGTTTAAGAAGTTCCTGCAATAGCTCAAAGGTCTTTCTGTCATTGTTATGGACAATGCACCTTACCACTCTGTAATAATGGACAAGACCCCTATTTCAAGTACCTGTAAAGAACTAAACTGTTTGTGGAATGGCTGCAGGCAAGAAATATACCAGTGCATATGGGTATGACTTAATTAGCCTTATATGGACTGGGGAAACAAAACAACTTAGTTTCACCGACATATTTTGTCGATGAGTTAGCGAAGGAACGAGGTTGTTAGGTTGTCGCTGTATTCCTCTGAGTTGGTGTGAAGTGAAACATTACGTGCGCACAAATAACAGCTCCTTCACATTTACTGAAGTAGAAAGACTGTTCCGGGAGGGAATTGCTCTTGTGGATGCGGCTTCGTGAGTTAAGCAACAAGAATGTTTTGAAATCCTGTCCTGAAGAATATCGGACCAATAATTCGTTGCCCACTGATAGCGCACCATACACCCTGCTTCACATCCTGCACAGGTTTCGGCTGTAAAATGTGCGGGTTCTTTTTATCTCAGATCATATTCTGTGAATTAACATATCCACTCGGATGAAACCATGCTTCATCACTTATGAAAAGAAAGCTCGGATTCACAATGCCATCTTGGACACTATTCATTAGCCAAGTGTAAAATATTATTCTTGCGTTGATATCTGTATGCCACGAACCTACTACACTGGCGCAGCAGAGGGAGAGGTGATACAGGTGGTGGATAGGGGGGTCCTGACCGGCTTGCCAGCGGACTTGAGGGAAATAAAATACCTCTCGCGGACCAAACACACAACCCCAGTGGGTGGGGGACGCAGACGATGAATACACCCTCGGTATTCCCTGCCTGTCGTAAGAGGCGACTAAAAGGGGCGACCAAGGTATGATTGGATTAGAACCATGAAACTACTTGTGATTAGTACCACCACGCGGGGAACACCATGGGTCGCCATTACTTGCGTGTAGTACCACTATGTTAGGTACGAAATAGGTTTTTGATTAGTAGCAATCAGGAGCACCGTGCGGTCAGGCTTTTACGGTACCTGTGATTAGTAGCACTATATGAGCGACACCAGGGTTCTGGCTTGCATATGATTAGTACCCACTATATAAGGAACACCACGGGATAATACGAGTCCCTGTGGTTATTACACTTATGTGATGAAAACCATAGGTTTGCATTGCCTGTAAATGGCGCCGCCATGTGTGAAACACCATAGGTCTGTATTACATGTGCAAATTTAATTACCTGTGAGTAGTTCCATAATGTGTGGAATACCGTGAGTCTACGATACTTTTGATTAGTACCGCACCATGTCAAATACCATGGTTCTACTTTTCAAGCGATAAGTACCATTATGAGAGTCCGATGACCTGTATTTTGTACCCCTTTAGCTTGCAAGCATCATCGATTCAGTATTGAACTATAGAAGCAGTCCCTTGGTCAGTATTACTGTTGTTTTCCGTTAGTTTCTGAGACTGAGGCATTGCGGGTCGTCTGCACCGATTGTTTTAACTTCATATCCATCTGTTCATTCTTCGTCCTCACGCTTTGAATTTTGGATTTTTATTTTGTCATTGCATTTCGTCTCATTTCGTACCATCAGGGGCCGATGACCTAGATGCTAGGCCCCTTAAAACAACAAGCATCATCACGATATCTGTACGCTGTGCGGTAAGATGCAAGAATGACAATAAATGCAATAATTTTGTTGCATTACGTGCTGACTAATTTAAATACCTGTTTTCCGGGATACTCTCCGAAGCGACATACGTGGATTGTCTTGCAATCTTGCCTGTACATCTTCTAACCTCTATTGTGTGATACCTGTTCCCCTTTGCTGACTTTTCTTATTAGTCACAGAACCAATACAGTGCCACTTGTGAACGAGTTTTGCATGTAGCGTTTTGTTGGTACTGTAGAACCAGAAAAGTGTCTGCGGAATTTTTGCAGGTAAGTTTCACCTGGTTTCTTCCTCTTGTGCAAATGATACTCGGTCAAAAATATTCTCTGCCCTGTAGTGTACTTAACCATCACTATAAAATCCTCACAACAAACCTTTAAAGTCCAATAGCTACTAGCGAGCTCCTGCCTCAGCTGTCAAGACTTCCTGTTACACAGAGTTTGACGCAAACCATATGATGCTCGCTGGAGGATTCCTGTGGCCTGTAAGCGGAAGTGCAAAGTCTTAAACTGTACACCCTGTACATTGGAGAACGTAAGTCGACTGTGGAAGTTGGCCCTCAAAGGATTATTCCGCAGACTCTCTAATAACATTTTTCTAAAAAATTATTCCAACTTGCTTGGTGGGGTTTCGTACACATACTGCAGGATTTTTCTGTATTTGTTGTCGAATCCATCACATGCCTGAAGGATTGAATGTGCTTCCCATACTGTTTCTTGATTGTGTTGTAGCAGTAACAATTAATGATAATTTTCCGGTTGCGTGATTGCAGTTTACTTTTTTTCAATTTCTCTTGGAAAGATTTGCTCCTTTCGCAGTGAAGAAATAGAGTAACTCATTTTCTGTCCAGTCTTAATTCCCATTCTTGGAATATGAGGAATAATGTGGATGTGAACACTGGAATCTTGTGCACAACGAAGGTAAAAACATTACTGAGAGCAATTGTGCCAAAAAAGGGCGTTGTAGCAATAAAATGATGGTGTAAGGAAGGAGTGGTGTACCATACAAGGTGCGTTCCATAAATAATGCAACCAAATTCATAAAAAATAATTTATTGAATATGTTCGTACAAATAATAAAAAATCTTGAAAATAGCTCTTGCGTCGATACACTTCTGGAGGAGGTGTTTCCATGCTTGGAAGGCCTTTTCCGGAATGTCCTTTAGAGTTACAAGTAACTATTCTCATTTTGGTTCCGTATTGAAGATGACGTATGTCTCGAATATTATTACAATAATATTTGAGACATATGTCCTTTAGAGCCGATGTAACATGCGCCTGGATTCTTTCAATCGTGTCCCAATGTTTTCCTTTCATGACTCCTTTTAACCGAGGAAAGAAAAAAAAGTCAGCGGGAGCCAGGTCAGGACTGTAGGGAGGCTGGGGAACCAATGGGGTGTTGGTCCTGGCCAGGAAGTCGTTGACAATGAAGGCGCTGTGACTCGGCGCGTTGTCGTGATGAACTTTCCACGTATCCTTGATGTCGCTTCGGCAGCGCGAGACCCTCCCTTTCGGTCACAATGCGGTAAACGGTTGTTTTTGCCATGTTTAGAGTTTGTGCTATCAATTGAAGGCTCAGCCGTCTGTCAAGAGTTCAAACAATCTTGCACACGCATCACATTTTCGTCGACTCGTGAGGTTGATAGCCGTCCACTGCGAGGTTCGACGTTGATCTCCTCTCAGCCCTCCATCAACGACTTGTGCTATCGGAAAACTTGTGATTTGGACAAGCAATCGGTCCCAAAGGCCTGCTGAAGTAATGGAAACGTTTCGGTGGCAGACTTCCCAAGTTTAACGCAAAATTAGATAGTGTACCGTTGCTCTACAGAACAATCCATTGTGCCGTGTTACATGAACTCAAAAGGGGCTTGACGGAAACGCACATCCTGACTCTCCGGCAGCTCGCTGAATGAGACAAAGAGCGTTTGAAGGTAACACCCTAGTCCAGCAGGTTAGAACACGCTGCGACGTTGTATTCATTGACTGTTCTTCAGTTTGTTTCAAACCTTGAGCAGAAATCCAGGTCTTAACCCTCGAACCGGTAGTTGAATAGCTCTAACCGGTGTGCACCACACATTTGCAGTACCTGATGTATGTCACTATGACAGATATATTACCAACAGAATATTCACATATAACACACCAAAACATTCAGCATGAACTGGAGTATTTGATAAGTGGTTTGTATTTACCCTGAATGTAATATTTTTAAAATTTTCTGCCCCTTTTAAATGCTTCCTGAAAATCTCAAAAATATATTTTACTTACACATCAAATATAAATGACTAATCAGTTTCCTGAAACTTTATAAAATATATATTTTGTAGAGAAAATAATTCGGATGATAAGCATGCAAATTTTAAGTGAATAGTGTTAATACTTAAGGAATCATTCAATAAAAAGTATGGTAGTTGATAGAGTTCTAACTGGTGGATGTTCATAACCTACTTCAGGTGGCACAACAGTTATCCATTCTGCTGCAGTGGGCCTTGAATTTACAGATGCATTTAATTCTATTGCAATATCTCCATAATTTAAATTTGAATATGTAGCCATCGTGTGTGCATAGCACACAGTAAACAACGAAGGCAAGTCACAACAAAATCAACATGTGTTTCAAAGCTGTACAAATTGTGACCTTCATTGTTTTAAAGATATCACACGTAAATGGATGTATTTAACAATGAAACATTCCACATTCCAAGGAGAAGGCATGCCTGATGAATGTTGCCATCTAACGGAAATATTCACAACTTCTTCTATCGTCAGCGGCGGTTGAGAGAGGCGCACAACTGCCAATCTGTCGTTAGCTACCGTTTCGAGGGCTAATGATGCTGATTTGTATTGTGTCTGCCACTTGGATAAGCTAATGAAATAAACTTTGTTCATATAATATGCCTTTGAAAGAGACTGTGAATCTTCTCACCAACATAAATATATAATATCTGTAGCATTTTCTCTTTCTGTCGGCTGAGGATCAAGCTCTGTGCTGTCATCGATCCATATTTCCAATAAAACTAGGACCTGGAAGGTAATGTCAGTTGGTAACGCTCTGGTAGGCAGAGTACTACCGCAAAGGGAACTACAACTGATGACTTTTTATGTGTGTAGTTTATTGTGGAGCAAGCTAATTCTCATGCTGGGGATCATTACCTAGTTTTGAAACGTAGAACTTGACATTATATATCAAGGAAAAGGAAGCAACCTAATGAAGCAGTATGATTAACAATAAAATTGAGTTTTTTAATTTTTTTTTTTTTCTGTGATATTTTTTGAAGCCCTGTCTCCTAACTCAATTCATTTCTCATGTGTAGCAGTTATGTCTGGGCTCTTTCTGAATATTCTATGCTGGTATATAGATTTGCTGGTCATGATTTTGCTAGTATGTAGGCAAACAAAAACCCAGCTGTTTTTAAGGAAGTTTCTTGCTTATTGTGCACAGACAAGAATTTGTCCTCAAACTACTGTGAAGAATGTGATATGGAGTCCTCGTTGGACAGTAGTCCAGCGTGCACATCTACATTCATCTCTGGGTCAAAACATTCAAGGAAGAAAGAGCCTCGCAAGTACCCAGTCCATTCCAAAAGCCATACTGAGTATGCCCAACTTGGCGTCCGCATTTGAGATACATTCGAGTGTGGATGATATGTAGAAATACCTTTAGCACATGGGACCTTAGGCTGATCGTACGATAATCGTCACAATGTGATGCACTAGCCTTTTTAGGTATAGTGTCAAAAGTAGTAGTCAAGTGGAATTCTACCAGATTTATATATTGCGTTGAATAATGTAGTTAGCAGCTCTAGTCCTCGGCCATGGCCTTCAGCAATGAGTTTGAGAGTTTCTGCATGAATCTTGTCTGGACCTACAGCTTTTCCATTCTTCTGGAGTTAGTTTGCATACAGTATTTCCTCTTGGGTTATATTTGGACTTGTTTTGCTGCCTTCGCCAATAAAAGGTTTTTTTCTGGTCGTACATCGCTAAATAGGTTTTCAACATATTCTTTCCAACAGTTCAACTTGTCTTCGACTCCTACCTAAATATTGTCATTGGCATCCCTCAGTATAGCATTACATGGCCTGTGATATTTCCCTACAAGTTCCTTGATCTTGTGGAGATTAAACAAGTCGTGTTTCTCTTGGAGAAGTTCTATTTCTGTGCATCTCTCATGAGCCATAGTTCTTTTGCTTCCCTACACTTCCTCCTCACTGTCCTGTTTAGTTCTTGGTATTGGACTTTACTTACATTTTTCACTTTCCGTCTTTGGTCCATAAGCTGTAGACTATCTTGTCATCCATGGCTATTTTCTTGAACTGTTCAAATATCCTATGTCATTCTCTTGAGTATCAGTGAGTATGTTCTTTAGTGTAGTCCATTGTGATTCAATATCCTCCGTTTTCAAGTTGTTTATTGTACTCGTGTGTTATTCAAGCTTCAAGGTTGTTTGATCTCGAAATACGGGGTTGTAAAGGCTCTTTGTATCGATGTGCTTAGGTCTGTCAGAGCGTATGCTCCTGACGAAATGATGAAGTGTTAAGTCCATGACGACAGGATTATGGTCTCTGTTAACATCTGCCCCAGGGTAGGTTTTGACAGCTTTCACATTTATTTTCAGATGACTTGTGATGAGAATGAAGTCAGATTCCTGACAATATAACCTTCACAATCTGCAGGAGACGTTCATGTAAACAAGCGCCGGGGATGTAGCTTTTTGCTAATTTTTAACATGTTATTATGGAACAGCGAAACATATTACATGCCTGATTTTTGTACCGTATGAAGGTGTCAACCATCCAAAATGAAGATGTTAATCAACAAGTGAATATCTGAAGTAATTTAATTATACTAGTCTTATGAAAAAAAATAGTACGGAAATTTTTTTACATTGAGGTTATACCAATAAGCTTGCTCAAACAATAAAAAATAATCATTTAATGCGACTACTTAGGCCACAAATACACAAATGCAGTGGAATAAAATATTTACTTATTTAGGAATAGTTTGTTTTCATATGGTAGTCCTGAAAACATTGGACTATACACAGCCCTACATTGCACTCCTTGCACCACCATCTACTCTCTCTTCTGATGCGCTTACCACTTTCCTTCTTGCCCCTGTCTGAGCATACCTTGCAATAACGAGTGGCATTCACTTTATTGTTCGTTGAAGGAACCTTTTCTGGAAAATGGCGAGCAAAAGTCCTGTCAACACTGGGGGAGGGAGTAGGTTCCAGCCTTGAGATGTCTCCTCCTCCTTTAGTTGCTAACCGCGAACTGATCTCTCTCATGTAATCCGCAAGAGATATCTTTGATTTTGAGATCTCTTTATATAGAATGAAACCATTCACAACAGACATAAGGAACAAATTGAAGAAGAGCTTTTTCCACCATTTCATGGTCTTCTGTGCAAATGGATAATACCTGTTCAGTTGATCTGCTCTATCAGCACCAGTTTTATTTATATTGTAATCGATGACTACGCCAGGCTTTAGTTTCTGTACGACACCACCCTTCGATCTACCAGAAACAAGTGTAGTGGAAGCCTTATGTTTTGTTGAAAGGCATAAAACCCCGCTTGCCCTTCCACTTCACAGCAAGAAGATGGCCTTTCCTCAAAAATATCATCTTGTCCTTCTTCAATTTCTTTGTCTTGAACGTTGGTGGTAAACCCTTCCTGTTTTTCATGACAGTTCCAACAGCCAGGGTTTTCTTTTGCCACAGCATATTCAGTAGGGAGGGGCTAGTATAGTACCTATCCATATAAATACAGTGGCTTTTACTGAAAAACTGTGAGCATAATCTACAAAAGCCTGAATTCTGTTGTCAACGTTCCCTGTAGATCCTGTATATATTTCACAATTCAGTACGTAGCCTGTTGCCGCATCGCAAAATACATAAATTTTCATACCGCACTCATTGGGCTTATTCTTCATATAAACCCTACTCGACCACGGAAGGGACATATAACCTCATCTATTAGGTTCTCATTCGGCTGAAAACTGGCAATGCATTTGTGCACAAAAAAATAAAAGAAAGGCCTGAGTTTAT
The DNA here is from genome assembly GCF_040414725.1 of Anabrus simplex. Classification (NCBI taxonomy): domain Eukaryota; kingdom Metazoa; phylum Arthropoda; class Insecta; order Orthoptera; family Tettigoniidae; genus Anabrus; species Anabrus simplex. Next base: position 1,047,459,055 of record NC_090265.1, on the reverse strand, counting down.
GTAGTGGGTCATGATTAGGTTCCCCCTTCTTGATGAAAGTGGCATTTACCGGGCGAGTTGGCCGTGCGTGTAGAGGCGCGCGGCTGTGAGCTTGCATCCGGGAGATAGGAGGTTCGAATCCCACTATCGGCAGCCCTGCAAATGTTTTTCCGTGGTTTCCCATTTTCACACCAGGCAAATGCTGGGGCTGTACCTTAATTAAGGCCACGGCTGCTTCCTTCCAACTTCTAGGCCTTTCCTATCCCATCGTCGCCATAAGACCTATCTGTGTTGGTGCGACGTAAAGCCCCTAGCAAAAAAAAAAAAAAAAAGTGGCATTGTCATTTAGGTGCAATATAAATCAAATTCCGGAAAATCTATCACGACTCAACAGTCGACTGGCAAATCCTGTCTGATAAAAGGGATCAGTAGACCAATAATCACTAAGTTTGGGTAGCTTCACCATACACATATGCAAAATTGTTGCAAAAAACCAATAAATTTTGTGAAGTTTTACTGCAGACCACCGATGCCACATAGAATTTTCCTTCAGTTCGCCCTAACGTTTCATTGCTGCAATTGTCGTACCTGCATATCTGTTGGTTTCTGTTTTTATATTTTTGATCACATTGTCACTAAAAAAATTACTGAAACAATCCATTTCGTCACTCCCCGCGCAAAACTGAGTAGAACCAGATGCCGACTGGAAGACAGGTAGCTGTGGTTGGTCATCTGTTTCTGACCATTCATTATCAGGTTCGGATGATCTAGCAGATGTTCCCGGCACAGTTGAATCAGCTTGCGTCTCTTCATCTAAATGAAAAAAATAAACCCAAATTTCTGTAGGCGAAGTATTTCTATTGTTCGTATTCGGAGTAAAATAATACAGCTAAACACTTGCGTTCCAAAGTGATGTAATGAATCAAAATCTTACCTGAATTATCGCTTGATACGTTTTCCAGTTCGTAAGCAGGGTCGTCATCACTTTCATCCATCTCTGAACCCGCTTCTCCCGATAAAATATCCAAAATATCACTATCATCGAGCCGGCGTGGAGACATGTTTACACAGTAACACAGCTGACAGCGTGACAGATTTGGCGCGCGCAGCACACGGCACACAGAGTGCTTCGCTAGAAGTCACGGCAAGGAGAAAATACCCTGTTTATCGTTTCAGTTCGAAATTCCCGATAACTGCTGCATTCTAGTGGTCACTAGATGAACTATTGCCTCCAACCAAGGGACGGGAACCGTATGTGATATACGGGTGCCGTCCAGAAGCAGGAAAGCAGTGCGCCCATATCCCGATCGGGTATAGTGTTGAAAGTGTTAAGAAACATGACGCCCTCCAAAGGGAATGAAATCGATGAGAGGAGCACCCGCCACTCCATATTGATGTTGAGGATCATTACCACCAGAGTAGTACAGAACTCCATGCTTAGTTTGTTGTGTTCCTGGCCCCGGCCATCAAACTTCACTACAGCCCAAAATCTTGATTTCCAAGCGTTGCATTTCTGATTCAACGTTTACAAGTTTCTCAGCCATATATAGACTTCGCACATTCCATGTGGTCATTCTTATTCTTTTGTTATAAATTTGAAACTTATCACTACTTGACCTGGGCGGGGGGGGATTCTTAGCACCCTCTCCCCACTTAAGGGGTTCCCCAGACTGAGGACCGTTTCTTTAGTATCTGTAACCCTAATCATATTGAAGATTTGGAAAGATAGCTCGGTAGGACTTCAGTTTCCTTTGTGTGCCGCAGTGTGAGAACCGTGGAGGCTGTTACAGGTGCGCTTCTCACATCCAATGTAGTACCACTAATGAAGTCCTTCATGTGCTACTACATGTTACTGTTGGAGCTACTGCCCTCCAACAGGAGATGTCCATTTAGTCCTGGACAGTCAGGTTGCCTCTTCCGCCATCTATACTGTACCGAAGGCTATCTTCTCCACCATAGCTGCCGTTGAGGTCTTCACCGTAACCCTGGCAAGGGACCCTTACTAAATGCTGCACACCGGGTCAGTGTGCTCTGGGGCGCCACTCCCTGGGTAGGGCTGCCTCCAAGAGCATCCCTACCTGCTATCAAAGAGCAACTTTTTAACGTCGTGCAGCGCATCTCTTGAACCTAACCTTAATTCCTTACATTGGTACGTATATTTCAGTTGTTTCTTTTTTTTCATTGACACTGCACTGTCTTAAATTGCTTGAACTTTGAATGGAATTTTATGTAACCAGTCTTAACTTCAATTCTATGAGTTGCGCATACAGTTTTTTTAAGACCTTTGTGTCTATGCATTGTTTATTTTCTTCGATGTATTTGTATTGATTTGCTTTAAGGCTGATGATGACCTACAGTTAGGTTGAAACTAGTCCCTGAACCTAAATGTAATGTAGAACATTATACAGTTTGTATTGAAAAGGTGCACCTTAATAATAAAATATTCAAATAATATTAGTATTCAGGACTGGTTTCGACCCCTATTCAGGTCATCTTCAGCTGATTATAGAACCTAATATTAACATTATGTACAATTACCACAAGTACAGGGAATTTCATATACCCTAGGATGTAAAAGTGGGGACAATTTGTCCTTGGTAAGGTATACATTGGGCAAACATGCCGGTCCATTAGTACTCATATCAAGGATTAACGATTTACGTAGGTAGTTCCCTTCCCTGTCCCTAAACTATTATTTCATTTTGGTGTTTTCCAAATTCGTACGTTCCTCATCGCCAGATGTTTCATTCCGGACTTGCGTCAATGTCATACCTTCATATGTGCTTACGCCTGTTATGTTATGTGACTCTCTCAGGCTGATTTTGATAGTTCAGTCAGCTTCCGCTTCGAACGCTAGTGCTGTACCACGTCCGAGAAGCCATCTGATGACTAATGAACGTGCCATTTCCACTTCTGTTGGGTATCGTCTAAATTATTTTCTTGACACGGCATAAACCCAAAAGCCTATATTATGTCTATTAATTTATGTTCGCATTTTATGAGAAGAATGATGAAGTATGTCTTAAATTAGGTTACCATAGGCTAGTTAGCGTATCCCTTAACTCGGCAAGATACAGCAGATTGTCTGTGTTGCTGGGGCATGCCAAAATGAAACTCATACAGTCCTACATGGTCAGATAAGAGGGCAGTACAAATGCTGTATGTTTGTGTTTCGACACTACATTAAGTTTGTTGTGGAGAGTTGTGAGGTACAGACTTGTTCCATTGCTATCACAAGGCGTCAAAGAGGACAATCTTCGAAAGAAGAACTGATGATTTTTTTACCATAAGAAAGGGAAATCAAGAAATTTGTAAACTTGTAAAGAGTTATGCAACTGTATTATGTGCTATAAATAGATATAAAAAAGTATGCAGCATTGAAAATAAAGACAAAGTGAGTGGGAGTGAAATGTTCAACCTCAGGGATAGTAAGAAAAGTGAAGAAATATCCTGCGATTAGTGCTCTGAAGCTGGCTGTGATGGCTGAGGAACATACCAGCAGTAGAGCACATTCAGAAACTATTAGACTTATCCCAAGGAAAAGTAACAGGCATGGACGAATAGCTGGAAAAAACATTTGTTGACAAGATTGATAGGAAGGAAAGGTTGAGCTTCGTTAAGGAGTATATGGAAAACCGTTATTTTTTTCACATGAAAGCTAATGCAATCTCTTCAGATCAGATGGAAAGGTTAATGTCTGGAGGAAACCAAATGAGGAGTAGAAACCTAGCAATCTACGTCCCCATGTCAAACATGGTGGAGGTATTGTAACTGTCTGGGAATGCATGTCAGTTAGTGGACCAGGAAAATTGACTTTTATTGATGGGACCATGGATCAACATATACTAATACACTGAAAGAACTCTTACGACCTAGTGCTCAAAAGCTTGGAATACTTGATTGTCAAGATAACGACCTGAAGCACCTCATAACGTATGGATGTGGCTGCTGTATAATTGCCGAAAAGTACTCAAGACCCCCTCCAGTCACCAGACTTAAATGTGATATAAAATCTATGGCATTACTTGGAAGTAGCGATAAGAAAAACCAGATTTCTAACAAAACTTTCCTGTGATTACTTGTAATATAACATGTGTATATATCTGTACATATTTTTCTACTTATACTCCATTGAATTTTCTTTTTACTATTATGTTATGTAAAATGGTATTACCGTTAATAAAGTATTAAAGATGATCTGAAAAAGGCTTTATGTGAAGAATGGAAGAAAATAGATCCATCTTACCGAGCTCGATAGCTGCAGTTGCTTAAGTGTGGCCAGTATCCAGATAGTGGGTTTGAACCCCACTGTTGGCAGCCCTGAAGATGGTTTTCCGTGGTTTCCCATTTTCACCCCAGGAAATGCTGGGGCTGTACCTTAAGGCCACGGCTGTTTCCTTCCCACCTCTAGCCCTTTCCTGTCCCATCATCACCATAAGATCTATCTGTGTCGGTGTGACATAAAGCAAGTTGTATTTTTTAGATTCATCTTATTGTGAAAAGTTGATACAGTCTATGCCTAGAACCGTTTTAAGAGCTGTGAAAAGTGCTAAGTATCCTACAAAGTATTGACTGTAAAAAAGCATTGTATTAGAGATCGCTCAGGAACAACTTGAAGGTGTAGGAGTTTTACTTTGACCTGTTTCAATGCAAGTATAAGAAATAGGAGTTGATTTCCTTTGTACCTTAGTAGAGAAATGTGTATTTGTTAAACCAGAACCAAGACTAAAATAATGGTTATTTTTGTTGTTGAATCCAAATAAACAAGCTTTCCTCTAGGATGTGAGTTTTATTTTTACATAATGAAATTATCTTTAATTGTATGTGTAAGAGGCGCGCGTCTTGCTTGTTAATCAGCTGTTCAATAGAAAGCCAATTCGCAGTAAATATCCATCACATGACTTATTAATCATTGTTCCTTTTAATTCTCACCACGTTTAACCACTTGCATCCTCAACTATCACTAATTTTACCATGTTTTACGGTTGTTTGTCTTGTGCTATCTACAGCAGTTTGTAATTAGTTATTAGAGTATATCCTAACAATAATTTTACATAAGATGTGTAAATGTAAATTATTGTATTCTAGGATTGCTAAGAATTAAGCAGAATAACTCGCTAAAAAATGTAAATATCGGTAATGTTCCTTTGTTCTTGAAAACATAAAAAAAAATCTAAATTTTAAAATGCATAAATCTGCAATAAACCTCCCCCCCCCCACTAAAGTATTTTAAAATGCACATTATTGCAACAAAAAAAGCCATAAAATGCCCACCCTACGAAATTAGCAAAACATGCAACAAAAGTGCTGAACAAATATGATTAGAACACCTATTCTGTAACAGATTTATATGAAACAAAAACAAAAAGAAAACGAAAGATGCAAAGCAATCAGAATCCTAGTCCTACTTATGATTAACACCGAGGGACCGAGGAAGTTGGCCGTGTGGTTAGGGGCTCGCACTGTGAGCTTGTATTGGGGAGATAGTGGGTTCGAACCCCACTGTCGGCAGCCTTGAAGATGTTCACATCAGGTAAATGCTGGGGCTGCACCGTACGGCCACTTCCTTCCCACTTCTAGCACTTTCCAGTCCCCATCGTCGCAATAAGTTCCATCTGTGTTGGTGCGACGTAAAGCAATTTAAAAAAATAACACCAAGGTATCTGCCCAAGGATGAACGTTCTCATCCGAGGGACGAATTACCATGAACATCGTATGCGTTCACTTCATATGAACACTGCGAAGAGGTTAGGAATTGAATCCGGGATTTTGGCACTCAGTCTTGTGGTTAGAAATAATTGTATCCACCTCGCCTATCCTGCTGGTCAACATTTTGATGATGAAAATGGTTTCCACCAACGGTACTCTAACCGGCTAATCAAGGTGTCAGACCATATAGACTTGACCCTTGATGCCACCAGACGAGCCTTCTGGGAGTGAGAAGTTTTGATGAGATTTTAATTCTCCCGTTATGGGGTGATGCGCCGAGTGTGTCGTGTGTACCTTTGTAAATTCGAAGGAGGCAAGCGAGGCTGAGGACACGTGAGCGGTAGCTGAATGCGGTCGGACGAGCAAGACGGCCACAAGACAGACTGGAGCTGCGTTGCCAGTCTGCTTTGGAGTGTGCTTGGGAGAGGTTGTGGGATGTGATGTAGTGTAGTGTATGAACAGTGCTTTAAAGTCTTGCGTAGAGGAAATGTGGTGATGCACGAAGAGTCCAGCTTTTGTGGCAGTGAAGTGACGGCGACAGTAGCCCTTAAGGCTACGTCCCGTAGTTTCTCGCGGCATAAGGACATGCCGCTAGCCGCCACCCTTAAGAATCAGATGCTGCGCCTGTTGCGACGCAGCAAGAGTACGCGACGTCCAGAACCAGCTGTTGTCATTCCCAACAAGCGATACTCCGTCCCTGCCATGGAGCCCAGGCGAGTAGGACCCAGACGTCCCCGCATGCAGGTAGCTTTCCACATGTTCAGTACTTCAGAAACCAGGTTTACAGTACATTCACATTGTACATTTCTGGGAGTCATCAGCTGGCTATTTTCTACTTTGTATTTCGTTATCATAGTTCGACGTAAACCATTCGTGAATTGATGAGGAAAGAAAAATTCCGACTGTTTTTACAATTAGTTTCAAACCACTAATGCACCATTTAAGCTTGTTCGTTATCATAGTTGGGCGTAGTTGGTTCTTCACTCTTCTGAAACCATTCGTTAATCGTAGTTCCACTGGTCGAATTGGCCGTGCGTTAGGGGTATGCAGCTGTGAGCTTGCATCCGGGAGATAGTGGGTTCGAACCCCACTGTCGGCAGCCCTGAAGCTGGTTTTCCGTGGTTTCCCATTTTTACACCAGGCAAATGCTGGGGCTGTACGTTAAGGCCACGGCCGCTTCCTTCCCAGACCTAGCCTTTCCCTATCCCATCGTCGCCATAAGACTTATCTGTGTAGGTGCGACATAAAGCAACTACCAAAAAAAGAAAAAAAAACGTAGTTCCATTTCCCAGACACCACATTCTTGAAGTGTCTTTTCTGCTTTAAATCTCGATGTAATATAATTATAGTATAACGCGGACTTCTGATTGGGTTATTTCGAGTGCCTATATGTATGATATATGAACATAATTTTCTGTTTGGTGTATATGCAACCTCTAATCTATTGGTGAAACCAGTATGTATTTTTGTTGTTTCCTTGCTGAGAAATGTAATTTTTATAGGTTTTTTTAGAGGGGATAATGCATCTGCTCCCAACAACCGTATTAGTATAAAGAAATCGTGGTTTTAATGGAATGACCGTGAATGTTGTTCTAAGGGTAAACAGTTTTGATGGAGCAGATTACCCTCTATCCACTGCATTAATACGTACGAGAGTCCTTGCTCACAGTGTGCTTGTTCCGGTTGTCAGGCGCAGTTAGTCAATTACTGACGTCATTTTTCTCACACGAAGGTATTTCGCTGCATTACGTCACTTCTCATCGCGCGGATTTAATAAACGATAAAATCGCTTGTCTCATATTTTGATTCCTTGGGTATAGGTAGCAGCGGTTAAATGTGCTTCGCCATGTTCCAAATTTTCCTCGTAGTTCCCATGTCTTTCGTGAGTTTGAAGAAATGGTTGGTTGAGTAATGCATATCGTCGTTGCGCCTCGAAATACCATTATGTAACGATGTTAGGAGGAGAAATACTGACCCGCAGCACATGCATCACTTAGAAAGAAAATTCGTTCATTTAGTTCAAGCAATACTGACCTTAGAAGACAGAACCTTTCTGAGGTGAAATATTATCACATAGCGATTTTTCTAGGCGATACGACGATTTACTACCATAAAGTTCGTAACATCGTAACACTTGACGTATCCTCTTGAGGTGATATCAACTGCCAAAGTATTTGCTACAAAAGGCGGAAAATGGAAAGACTGCGTTCTACCCCAGTGTGAGGAACGCGTTGTACGTTAGGGATATGCGTAAATGTGCTTTATTATTATTATTATTATTATTATTATTATTATTATTATTAGAAAGGGGCACCCGAATGGGCATTGGGATTTTCAATATTCACTTATCGACATGACCCTCTTGTTGCAAGTCGTGATGTGATACCTGTCACACTGTTTGCCACATAAAACGCATATACAGTTGTAATCTGGATTATGAAAAGTCGTCACAGTGCATATCTTGTATTGAAAACCGTGAATGGAGAGACGTGTTATGTGTCTTTGATCCAGTTTCTCAGCAACATTGCATCTGAGGTATACAAGTCGGGGTCGATTTCCTTTTTCTTTTCTTCCCTTCTGCGTAGAAGTTCGTTCTAAACTCCATTGGATGTCAGATGGAGTCTCATTCTGAGATCATGAATGTAAAATTTTTTTTGGTCAATTCATATACTACAGGTGAGGGAGCCGTTTTTCCAACTCGTAAATTACATTTAAGAAAGCGTGCTTTTACTTTATCATTTCGAGATCTGAGTTTGAGATGATCCCAAATTAACTCCAATCCGTAAGTCAAGACAGGTGATATTACTGTGTGAAATAACATTATTGCCGTAGATAAAGGTAGTGCTGCGAGATCTTTTATCTTGTAGATGGCCCTTATCGCTGCCGCAGTTCTTTCTTGTGTGTGGTAACTAAGCGACATTGCTGTGGTTTGAAGATATTCCTAAGTACTTAAATTTGTTGACTGTTATTAGATCGTTGTTACATAGGGTAAGAGTGTCTTTTGTTGAAGGTCTCCCTCCTTTTCTGAAGATCATTTGGACCGTCTTCTGAAGATTGATCGTGAGCTGATTTTCGTTAACCCACTTTTCTAACTCTAATAAGGTGGCTTGAAAGCTGTATGTTTGACAACCCTAGTACCATGTCATCTGCGTAGAGGATAACTGTCGTGTCAGGTGAAGATTTTACTATATTCGTAATGTCGGCAGTAATAATAATTTCGTGTGGCTATTTCTAGCAGAGTGCAGCCCTTGTAAGGCAGACCCTCCGATGAGGGTGGGCGGCATCTGCCATGTGTAGGTAACTGCGTGTTATTGTGGTGGAGGATAGTGTTGTGTGTGAGTTGCAGGGATGTTGGGGACAGCACAAACACCCAGCCCCCGGGCCATTGAAATTAACCAATGAAGGTTAAAATCCCCGACCCGGCCGGGAATCGAACCCGGGACCCTCTGAACCGAAGGCCAGTACGCTGACCATTCAGCGAACGAGTCGGACATGTCGGCAGTGGTGATGTTGAACAGTAAAGGGCTCATCGGGTCATTCTGCAGTACTCCATTCGTTTGTCTGATCGGATCCGAAGTGTCGGCTCCATCTTCCATCTCTATGTAGTTCACCATCAAGATGTTATTTAGCACCTTAATAAGGGAATGAGCTTCGCTGATCACGTTTTTGATCTTCGTTAGGAGAATTTCTCGATTTATTGAGTCATAAGCCTTCGTGAAATCCTCGAAAACTGCATAGTACTTTCCTGTGGGTAATCTTAATGCTTCTTCTACATCCTGTAACAGATTTTTTACAGCGTGAAGTGTGCTTCTTCCGGGCATAAATCCAAATTGGCATTCCGGGATTATTACAGAATCTTGTAATTTCTTTGTAAGGATCTTCATAAATATTCTGACGATGTTGTTTTCCAGTGCAATGACTAAGAATTGGGATCATTTGTCTGTCCTTTACCCTCGTATAGGATTTTCACTGATCTCCATTCCTCAGGTATAGTTCCAGATCTTAGGCAGGCATTGAATAAGTTCGTCCAGAAAGGCAGTCACTTTTCTTGAGAGACGTGTTATGATGTCTTTGATCTTGATTTTCTTTGGTCCGGTTCTCACCAACATGGCATCTGAGGTATAAAAGTCGAGGTCGATTTCTTTTTTCTTTTCTTCCCTTCTGGGTAGAAGTCCATTGTAAGCTCCAGTGGATGGCACATGGAGTTGCATTCTGAGGCCCTGAATGTAAAATGTTTCTTTGGCCAATTCATATGTGCTTTGAGATAGCGGGTTCGAACCCCGCTGTTGGCAGCCCTGCTTTTTCAAAATCCCATTTGTATTGTTCAGTCAGTTCTCGTTATAGTGTATTGTTCCGAGACAACAGACGTCGGTTTATGGTGGAAAACTTGTAAAAGTTTCCATACTTTATTGCAGTAGTGAGCCCTCTTAATCCACCACTACCTCAACATGATTAAGGCTCCATTCACAATGCAAATATAACTGTAAACTTAATGACGTAACGTAATCGTAAAATTAACGCAAAATTTGTGGCATTCACAATGGAGGAATGTAACATGAACGTGAAGAGTACACAGCACCCAATCAAAACACTGCCATGTTATTTAGCATAGAAGTCTGGTTTTAGGCTATCTCGCAGTTTTATATTTTAATACCTCTATGGAATCAAACCACGTGGTAGCGGAATTCATATTACTGCAAACATCTCTTGCTTTGCTCCTGGGAGCTGTGTACCTGAAAAGGCGAACTGAACAACCGTGCAGAAAATGGTTACATCCCTTGAATCAAAGGAGGTTATCTCGGGGCGGTTTCGGTAATCTACTGTAAGATATGACCCTCATCACTTCGTTTTGTACACGCGGATGAAACATGAACTGTTTGACACTATCTTACGATTGATTCCCCTTTTCTAATAATAATAGGAAGTGTAAGGTCTCCTTTATCGGCACTTTGCACCTAGCTATCACACTCCGATGAGATGTTTGGATGGTATTGTTTTCATAAACAAGTAGTCTGTCATGTTCAGAAATATACAGGGACACTGTTTTATTTGTGACAGGGATTGTCGCTCGACCGATCGCCAGCGCTGCAAGCTTGTCTCTCGCCATTTAGGGCCTACGTCAGATTTTATTGCTACAGCATATTTATTTCCACGTACTCGCTTTCGGTACAGCGTCTTTGCAATATTCTTTTTCCTTTTATCATACATACATACACATATTACTTTGAAAAATAATTGCAAGTGTTTCGTCGTAAGAAGTTATTATATCGCGCACAAAATACAATGTTTACGTCTGCTCTGATTGGCTGGTTCTTAAACTTAACGTAAAATTAACCGCATGAGCTTGGAGTTTGCAATCCCTTAATTTTACGGACTCGCAGTTAAGTTTACGTCGGCGCATTGCGAATGGTTCATCAGATAACATGGCCGCAAACCTCTTAAGTTAAAGGTAATTTTAAGTTTACGTTACGTTTGCATTGCGAATGGGGCTTAACATGTAGCACATTTCCATGGGGAATTCAAATCGCTTTCCGTATCGAATACCTCATGGAAACGTGGACTCAGCTCATACTGAGTCTCAGAGTCGATCCTAATAGAAAGTGGGATCGAATCGTACTCAACACGGATAGAATATCGTGGAAACGCGGAACGTATTGACATCGATTTGAAAATGCTGCGAATGCTGGATTGTAGTTTATCATGTGCTTTCTGTGATTTTGTTAGTGTTCAGTTGATTTCAGCTTACTACTCCTTATATATTTTACCATACATATGTAGTATTAGTAGAAATCTTTGGACGCCGGAGGAGGGTATAACGTTATTGGAAATAATGCGAGAAAAGGAAATACACAAACTCTTCGACGGAAACTGATTTGCAACAATTCTATAATTCAGCACATGAAGCTAGTCTGTATAATGTGATTGCAACTTTTTACTCAACAGACATTGGTTTGCTCACGCAAAACTGACTCATCTAACTGTTCTCCGCTTCTTGTAAACATTGAGACGATGTTGAACTTTACGTGTGCTATGCTGCTGTTCAGAAGATTGTGCCTTGCTTCTTTTAAGTGACTTACCTTCTACTTCTGAATTTTACAGTGCCTATCCCCGTTGTTTTACATTGCCTTTTCAACTGTTTTTTTGTGGGGACTTGATCTTTTATTTTCTTTCTTACCTATGCATTGTTTTTTGAGTTTTATTCGGCTGATGATGACCCGGATTGGGGTCGAAATCGGTACAGATTCCGCTTATAATTAAATAGGAATGTAACACTACATTTCGTATTTATTTGTATTGAATAGGTTGAACTACCTTATTTATTTCAATTTAATTGTGGAACTGTGAAAGCAAATTATTTACTGTTAGGGAAGTTTCAAAGTGATAACTTAGAAAGAAGTACTGATAGCTTAGTGGTTGTAACTATGTTACTACACTTTGTCCTAGAAAGTGAGACGAAAATTAGAATTAAGGGTGTTCTAGGCTTGTGGTGGTATGGAAAAGTGAAGTTCGGTTGTAGCCAGTTAGAAATGTCTGATTCCATCTAGACAGGTATTAGGCCCAATATGGAAGTAATAAACAATTTAGACTCACTTTTATCATGTGAAGTTTTTGGTGGGCATTTTGAGATATCTGGGGTAATATACATTTCTGGGTATGCAGTAAGAACAATATCCAAAAGGATAAGCTGTGACAAATCTTTAGGTCTCGAGATTGCATTTTCTTACGCCGGTTATAACCTGTCGTGTAAGGCAGCGTTTTGGGAAGTATTCTCATAGTGGATTGGTCAAGTCGCTCGCCCTGTAATAGAAGGTACGCAGGGCCCCTCGTCCTTCTAATTTCCATTAAAAATTTTTTTTTTTCGTTCCCTGCTGTTGTTCTCAACTCTTTTATGTACTTCCATGTACGTGTATATACACACACTGTGGACTTAATGCTTTTTAGCATTCTATCTGCAGGCTTCTGTGAATTGATTATCTCCACAATCCTCTATTTGAAACTAGCTCTGTGACCTTGTTTAGTTCCACGTGCTTCCATTTATTGATAATGCATTTTATTCTAATGTTTAATGTTATGAAGATACTGTAAATGTAAAGAAACTAATTGGGGTAAATATCCATTCATAGGAAGAAGAATTCGGTAATGGAATATTTTCCAAATTCTTTGAAATCATTTACGAGAAGACTAGGTAAACAGCTGATAGGGAATCTGCTAGCTGGGTGGCAGTCCTATATGCTTTACTACTATAATGATAATTGGAATTAATCATAACATCACTTTCTATAAGTAGCACACGCATAAAGCAATTTCCTAGTAGACATAATATTGTGATTAAACATTTCAATTAAATCCATTATTAACAAAAGAATGTACGAAAAGAGGCAGATTAATACAACACTAATAATTTTTAAAAAATTATTTGGCATAATGAAGACCTGAACCTGCATACCTCATATTATGAAGCGAGCGCTTTAGCCATTACGCTACAAGAACGCTTGGGGGCATTTGAAATACATATACCCGGTATCTGATTACTGAAGAATTAAAATTAGAAAATTAAAGCCCATTTGAGATTATTTTCAAATAGGTTTTGATTCTATGTCCTTGTAGAGTTTCTTTGCGAAAGCTTGACGTATAAAATGTGTCCGCGAATCTGTCGATGCGAGTAGCTGGTGTGACCGTTGCAACTCAAGGGAAGCATTAATGTTCAAAATCGTGCAATACAACATCGATCACTGTTACGGTATCATGCTTTTATCAATAAACGGAGCTAATTTAAGCTGTATGTCACCAGAAATACTGCTAATAATGTTCAGCTCTCGAAACTTACCCGGCAGGTAAAGTCTTATATGTTACAAATCTCATGTTATGGTCCATATTGAAATGTACTTAAAGAATAATACTAGATTATAAATTCCTCCTATTCAATACATGAGAATTTTTTATTTAAATTTAAGAAATAGATCTTAACATATTAGATACAGGGATATGTTTTGCCCATAATGAGGGCATCATCAACCTAAAAATCTCATACCTGAAAGAAATGAAAAATCAGGATCCTGATTGTTCATATTTGTAGTTTTTAACACAGGTCTAAAATATAAATAAGAGGATACTGTTATAGGTACAAATGTCTAAAAAATACTAGCAAGTTGAAGCCGGTAGTTACAAGTACTCTTACGACAAAGTCTTATAATCAATCCTTATTATAGATTTTTTTATGAATGTCCTGTTTTTAAATGTGGTATCAAGTAGAGAGTTAAAAGTTTAAAATAAGTATGTAAATTACTGCATAATTACTAGGTAATTTCACACACACATTTTTTTTTTTTTTCTTTCTTTCTTCATTCCCTCCTCCTTTAATTTTATTCCTTAACATTTCACTCTCCTCTTGTTTCAGACATAACACCACAAGTTCTACTCAACCTCGTACATTTTCCTTTCAATTGTTAATGTAAGAAGCTACAACCACGCCTACCTGCTAATATAAATATAGCTAAGTTTCTGACGCGTACTTGTCCTCGCTCCTAAGTGCCTTAAGAAGTTTGCCGTCTTATCTTTTATCGTAAGATAAACAACTTTGGATTTTATTTTAACCACCACTAAGAGTGACTTTTATCCTAAACATTAAGCTATGATAAACTCCTTACGCCATCTCCAGAATAAGGCACCATATTTACCAGGTTTCGTTTCAGCGCAATAATTTACGTCTTTATTTTGAACTTTTAACTCGCTACTTGATACCACATTTAAAAAAACAGGACATTTGTAAAAAATCTATAAGGATTAATTATAAGACTTTGTCGTAAGAATACTTGTAACTACTGTCTTCCACTTGCTAGTCTTTTTTAGACATTTATACCTACAACAGTATCCTCTTATTTATATTTTTGACCTTCATTTAAAACTACGAATATGAACAATCATGATCCTGATTTTTCATTTCTATCGGGTATGAGATTTTCAGGCTGATAATGTCCTCATTATGGGCGAAACATGTCCCTGAATCTAATATGTTAAGATCTATTTCTTAAATTGAAATTAAAAAAAAAAAAACTTTTATGTAGTGAATAGGTGGAATTTATAATCTAACATTATTCTTTGACTTTAGGTAAAAGTCTTGCCAGGCCCTCGAAGAGATGATAAATTACGCGCCGGGTAACTACGGTTTATGCTGCCGATAGCGCTACCTGGAAGGGGTCGAACGGAAATATCCTTTTACGCGGAGGGCAGGTGGGGGCTACTTTACCAGTAGGTGGTAGAACCGGCCCAAGGTGTTCCATTTTCATCTAGGGCCAGCTGGGGTAAGTATGGGACAGAAATGAAAACTTTCAAATTCTAGGGCACTAAATCTCAACGTGGAAATTAGGCACGAAGTCAAGTTATTGTCAATTGGTACCCACAGTTCATTCCCAGGAAGAAATTTTATTAAAATCTTTAAAATGTTTAGCAATTCCACAAATACTGTGTCCCACAATTACCCCTTCGTTTGGAGCAATGTTGGGACAGGGGACAAAAGAGGGACAGTGTTCATTCAATGAGAAAGCTTGTTTGAAAGGTACTGAGGTAAAAGTGGGACCGAGCTTATTCATATTATGTTACTGATTTTTTAAACAACTCTTTTGGCATAATATTGCACTACTTTTGTTTATTAAACAGATTTTTTTTCTGTTGAAAATTACCTGATGAGGCAACAATAATCACTTTTATTTTCTACCTAATTCAGAAATAGCCACTGCCCATACATATTGCTTAATTAAAGTATAATCCAACATTGATAATCATACTTCTCAAATAAAAATCTTCACTCACTGCACATCATTGATGTGAAATGCCATAGGGCACTTAATAAAATATAAGTTGGACAAAAATAATAGACTAATATTATAGTCTAAAATATGTTAAAAGTAATCCAATGACCTATTTTTATCTATTACATCTATGGCCTCTGTAAATTCATAACAGATACGGTTCCCGATACACACAAATTTGTTATAGCAGTTTCTTAATATTCACATGAATAATTGTCACATCATCTTTATCTGGCCGAAGTATTCAAACACAATGCATGCATACCTGCATTCATTGATTTTCTGCTTTCTTGCTACTTCAAATTTCACCAAAATAACACCTGATTTTACCCTATGAATGTCCCCATGTTGCCCCCCAAAAATGTCCCCCAATTGCCCCAAATGTGAAAGGAAGAATCTCTCGCTTAATATTGATCCTACAAATACATGGCTTTAGAGGCAATTTCTGCAATGCTCTCTTTAAATTTGGATTAAAATAAATTAGTTGTACAATATCTACAATGGTTTTTTCCTTCTAAAATTACAAATATTTCTAATCAGAAAGCAACTTTTTTAATGCCGAAAATAAGTGTTAGTTTTTCATTATTTTTGCTGCTCATAACATGGTCATTTTTGGTAATTGTAATTGTCTATGAACTCAAAATAATCTATTGCCGCTAATCAAGTTTACATATAATTTACTCGTAAGGAGCTATGATGATGTCCCGCTTTTACCCCAGCATTTTGCTGTCCCATATTTGCCCCAGTTCACCCTATATAATATTTGATCAAGAGATTTTGCAAAATTATAGCAAATTCAGAACACGATAAACTTGAATCTGTATTTGCATGTTACCACTGTGACATATTATCTGATGATACATTGTACTAGGATTGGTGTTTGGAGTAAAGTTGCAAATTTAAAGCTTGACAGTGGTCAAATGAAACTTAACACTTTTAGTAAGTTCATGTTCAGTGGCGACTCCTGACTTCTGGTTTAGAGGATATAACCGAAAAAAAATTGCAAACATAAACGCAAAGAGGCAGTCATTCCAAACACGTTTTTCAGGAGAAAACAACAAACAAGGCCAACAGAAAGGTTTATTTAAATCCAGTGGTCTGTTTCATACATATTTCTGTTGAAATGACGAATACACAACTTACGACTTAAGTTATGTAATTACATTCAGAGATGGACGCGGTTGTCGTTCATTTATAATACTGCTTTCCTTCGTAAAATAAAGTATACTAAGTGGTTCTCTTAATGATCGTTCAATTGCCTAAGGGTTAGAATTCAAATCGGATTGCGCGGTAGAAACGTGTTTCCCTGGCGCTCCTACATCAGTGCCTACTGAACTACTATCTGATCGGTGTGATGTCATTTGAAAATCGCATCATTCCCGCATTTTCTTTGTTTGATATTTACACTACAATATTATAAAGAGGAAGAATTCGTATATTTGTTTCTAACTGATAGCCTCAAAAACTACTGAACAGATTTTAAAAATTAGTTCACCTAGGGCCGTATTTTATTTTCAAAACAATTCGTGGTGGGGGTGGGGGCGGGCACGGGGGAGATATAAAAATAATAGACTAATATACGCAAAATATCGAATTTGTTGTACAAGGACGAGACAAAGCTCAATTTAATTCCCTTGACGCAAAGAACAAAACTCGGTAAGCCCTACGGGCCCGAAAAACCATGTTTTAAGGCCTAAAACCAACATTTGCGGAGATATTGGCACCACACTCCCCTGCTCTAGGAATTGTATAAAGTAATGGAACTGTCGTAACCATGGGAACGTCAGCTCCTAGGATCCTACAGCAGCGAATTTGTCTACAATATATCACAAAAGCCTAACATGTTACAGACATGAAAATCGGTATTTGGAATCCCCTTCAAAAATAAAAGAACACAAATGTTCTTTTTCAGAAAATCCACTTAAGGCGGGGGGGGTGTAAAGTGAGGAAAGAGTTGAATTATTTATGAGGATACATATTATATCTCAGAAAATGAAGATGTTACAGACGTTAAAATTGGTACTTGGAATATCCTTTAAAAATGAACACGCCCTTTTTTGGAAAATCCACTAAAGGGGATGAAAAGAATAAAAAAGCGGGTGAATTTTTAAAATGAGTATCTTCTTCCACCGCTTTACCCACACCTGTGCGGTTGCGGGTGCGAACTGTGTCGCACATGTGGATTTAACCCTGTTTTACGGCGGGATGCCCTTCTTGACGACAACCGTATGTGTACGGATGCAATTACTGTTGCGTGTTCCTGTTGTGGTTGGTAATGTGGTGTGTTGAGTGAATATGAAGAGGAGAATGTTGGTACAAACACAACCTGTCCCCGAGCCAGAAGAATTAATCACACGCGATTAAAAACCCCGACCTTGTCCGGAATCGAAGCCGGAACGCTGTGAACCGAAGACTTCAACGCTGACCACTCACCAAGGAGCGGGACAGATTTTATATTTGGTATATCTACATTATATCTCATAAACGTAACACGTTACTGACGTAATAGTTAGTATTTGTAGTCTCCTTTAAAAATAAACACGTACTTTTTGTTTTCGGAAAATAAACTTAAGCTGGAGATCGAAAATATGTGGAGGAGTTAAATTCTCTTTATGACGATACTTATATCTCAAAAACTAACATGTTACGGACGTGAAATTTGGTATTTGGAATCTCCTTTAGAAATAAAGAAAACGGTTTTCTTTCGACATAAAAGATGACTGTTTCTCACACACAGAGTTCCATGTCCCGCGTTCCAGATTTAGCTCTGCCACTAGCCTGGTCATCTTAGCCCCAGAAGGCAATGCCACAAACGTAGTTAACAAAGAGGTTCTGGGGTAAATGAAATGCGATTATCCGGTGAGTTTTTATACTTACGGGATTTACAGATAATGTCTCAGTGCAGTACCGAGGAACAAGTAATTTTTATCAAATTACGAAATCCTCGCGAGCGAAGCCGTGGGTAACAACTAGTTGTAATTATAAATATGTTGTCATCGCTCCTCATTGAGAAACAAAAGATGAAATCAGATGGTGCTGTATGTTTCAAGAAGAGATTGGCTGAGAGGCAGTTCAAAGAGGTGAAGCATGCTACAACACAATATGTACACCGGAATAACTAAACAAGTATTGAAACAACATGGGCATTGCTTTTAAGTCCGCTACACACGTTCAATTCGGCTTGTCAGTTAGAATTGACAAATCTAACTGACGCAGCAATCACATACACACGTTCAGTTTGGTGTGTCAATTCGATGTGATTAACTCCAAAATTTGGTCGTGCTTGTGTTTCGGAAATTGCAACTTAATGTTTTCGGACGATGAGTTCTTACTGATGTATGGTGCAGTGGCTTGTGTAATTGTGAAAAGAAGGCGTCGATTCAAGCGGAATGTGTGGGTTAAATACTGGCCTGATCATTTGCGGATGAACGAAGAAACCTATCTAGATCTGCTGTCCGGTGTTTCTTCATTGATAAAGGACATTGATAACGAAGATTTGGACATCATTGGTACCTCTTGATCCGTCAGGAATAACAATATTGATCGAAATACCATAGTTTAGGTACGTACCCGTTGTTTGCACTCATTCCACTAACCAAACTTGTCTGTTTTACACAGTTCTTTACGAAATGCAGTTTTCAAACTGTTTATCTTCTTTGTCATTAGTGTTTTGTTGGCAAGAGGATCGATCTCTCTAACTTTTTATACGAGCTTGTTATAAGCTGCCTCACGTTTCACTTTAGAGGTAAATAAATGTAAATAAAAAAACTACTTTAGCAAAGCCTGGTGTCACTTGAGAAACGGCTATCAATGTACTGACTACGCACACGGCAGTGTTGCCAACTGTACATCCTAAAATACCGCTAAATTCGTTGATGAAAGTCTCTAAAAATAGCCAAATTTTTGTCAAAGTCGCTAAGAAAAGTCGCTAACATAAAATTACCAGTAAACATGAATAAAATGGACATACCTATGCAGAAAAAATATTCCATCTTCATTGTCTTCCATTTCCTCCTCAGCAAACGATGTAGCCTGTGAAGTGGAAGGTTGCTGAGTTGCTGATGGAGCAGGTAATAGTTCAGCCGTTGTTGAATAAGCATTTTTAGTTCCCATCTTCCTGACGACCTTGTCTGGAATTTCGTTGGAATGGCAGGTTTTTCCCAGGCACATAAGCGCATTCCTGATGTGCAATATGGATGCTGCTGTTTCGACTTTCATTCTGTTTCTCAATTTAGATTTCACAATACCAAGTTTACTAAAGAGCCTTTCTACTTCGGCATTTGAATGCGGGAGAGCCAAAATTTTCATAGCAAAAGTAGTTAGTTCCCTGAAGGGATTTTGTCTTGCCGAATCACTATACTGTAACACCTCGACCCAGAAATCTGTGGTATTTGAAACTTGACTCCATTTTATTGCGTTTAAATTACGCCACTGATTCTCAATGTGATCTATATCTGAGATACTACAACCCATATCTTTCGCTAACTCAAATATTGGGTTTTTGACAACATTCAGAGAGTTTTTAATAGAAACGAGAGCCATTTTTCTTAGGTTTTGAAAACTGTTCGGTAGCCTGTTTTTTAGTTCTGTAATTAGCTTTTTCGTGAAGTTAATACCGCGGCCCCTAACCACTTCTACCTTTTCTACTGATAGAGTTTCCGCCAGTTTTTCGAACTCGTCACCCAGATAGGGTTTGGGGTCCACGTAGCTATCAATCACATTTGATGGAGAAAACAGATCAAGTCGAGCAGTTGGGTTTAGGATTTTCCTTCCTAAAAACTGTATACGATTCGTGAGATCATCAAGTAAATGAGTGGGGTCTGCATTTTCAGATTCAAATACTTTAATTACTTTTTGGACCTCATGCAGAATACTTTTTAGGTAAGTCATGAACAATCTGTTTGATAAATCAGAGTACATTTGGAATAACATCTGTGAAGTATAACTCTTTTCTTGTGTCCTTACTATATCGAAGTGTAATTTGAGCTCATCCCACTGTTCAACAATTCGCCGAACAGCAGGTTCAATGGATAACCATCTTGTTTCACAAACTTTTAGAAATTTGAGAGGCACTTTACTATTTATTGCATTGTAAATTTGCTTTTAAATGCCCTGTCTCTTGCTGGAATGAGCAAACCAAAGGTAACTTTCACGGACAATGAAGTCAGCATTACGCGGCAAAGTGTCTTCCGTAGCATGAGAAACAGCTAGCTGTATGGAATGACACACGCACCTAATCATTTTGAAATGAGGAATATTAAACTCTTTCTTCATAAGTTCATATACCCCATTGTTCAGCCCAGTGTTCACGGAAGCGTTGTCTACACCTATACCTAACAAATTAGCAGGCTTCAGTTGCTGTACGAATATTCCTATTGCATTAACAATAGCTGGTGCTGTGCCATTTAGTAAGTCTAGCAAACCTAAAAATACTATCCTTTTCATACTGGCGCTGAAGTAATGAATTATGACACCCAACAACTTGGTAACGGATATATCTGTCACCTCGTCTATTATTAAACTGTAACCCTGATCGCCAATATCAGAAACTATGTCCTCAACAAAATATGGTGCTAGTACATGTTTTATTAATTCAGTACATTTTGTTCTGTGTAAACGGAGATCTACTGATTTAGAACTATCGCCAAAATTTTTAACACACTGTTCTGACAAGTGATCTACAGTCAACAATGAGCACTGCTCTGCAATAAACAATGCCAAACCAAATACTTTAATACACCAATACCGGACAGCTCTATCTCAACAGCATTGAGTCGAGTGCGAACAGCGATGGTAGTGACATCTAGCGTGTTGGTGTGAACTGCATACTCGTCTATACTACAGCTGAGAGGAATGCACTACACTCATTGGAAATATTTTTGTTAAAATAATAAATTGAATAATCATAATAATTAAGAATGACATTTTAAAATATGAAATGCCTCTTTCATAAACCTCCAAACGAGCATTATGTTACCCGTGCCTTTCGCTATGTCTTGAAAATTAAAAGCAGCATTTGTTTGAGGATCCAACCATCCTCTGGGGGAAATATTTAACAACTACCTACTCTCTCCAGTTTTTTTCTAGCCTGGCGAAGGACGTTGTATGGACTTAGCCTAGTTTTGTGGCCGGATGCCTTTCCTACCACCAATCGTATGTGGAGGGATATATATTCACTACCTCGTGTTTCTGTGGTTGTTTCTCGTGTGATGTGTTGTATATATTAGAAGATGCGTATGAATAAGAACACAAACCTGTAGCCCCCGATCTACAGGAATTAACAGACGCGAATAAAATCTCTGACTCAGTCGGGAATCGTACCAGGGTCCTCTGAACCGAAGGCCAGTACGCTGACCTTTCCGTGGTGGTGATTATTTTTTAAGAGGAAGTACAACTGGCCAGCCATCCTCTATTGACACTAATCAGAAGGGAAATGGAAGAGATCCAACACTCCGAAGAATGAAGGTATCATAAAAACGGGGGGCACGAAGCGCTAACCATTCAGCCAAAGCGCCAGAGCGGGCAGATAACTTAACAACATCCATGATTTATTACAATTTTGGGAAAGAGAAGCTGTAATTAAGGAACAGGAGTTCTGATCCCTTATTTTGACTTTCTTCTTCTTATTCTTCTTCTTCTTCCTCTTCATCTTTGATACGACCGATCTTCCCGAATGCTACAGGAGAACTCAGCTCACGCTGCTCTCTCGTTTTTGCTGTACTTTGAATTTTCTGTTTTTCCCCTGAAGACAGAAATACATAATATGTATAATACATTGGGGTTACGGTGAGTGAACTAGGATGTTCTTGACAAGGAAGAAGTGTTCAGAATTTCCTAAAGTCTCTTTCACAATTTTATGCATGAAGCATTACCATACACACGTATTAAATTAGTTGGAATGGTGCTCAAGCCTATGCCTGTAATACACTGAAATAATTGTCTTGCCCGCTTCTGTGGTGTAGTGGTTCATGTCATTAGCTAATACCCCCGGAGGCCCGGGTTCGATTCCAGGCTCTGCCACGAAAATGAAAAGTGGTACGAGGGCTGGAACGGGGTCCTCTCAGCCTCGGGAGGTCAACTGAATAGAGGTGGGTTCGATTCCCACCTCAGCCATCCTGGAAGTGGCCATCCTTCTCCAGGTAAATGCCGGGATGGTACCTAACTTAAGGCCACGGCCGCTTCCTTCCCTTTTCCTTGTCTATCCCTTCCAATCTCCCTATGCCCCCGCAAGGCCCCTGTTCAGCAAAGCAGGTGAGGCCGCCTGGGCGAGGTACTGGTCATCCTCCCCAGTTATATCCCCCGACCCAGATTCTGAAGCTCCAGGACACTGCCCTTGAGGCGGTAGAGGTGGGATCCATGGCTGAGTCCGAGGAAAAAACCGACCCTGGAGGGTAAACAGATAAAGAAGAAGAAGAATTTTCTTACGCCGGGCTGAGTGGCTCAGACGGTTGATGCGATGGCCTTCTGATCCAAATTTGGCAGGTTCGATCCTGGCTCAGTCCGGTGGTATTTGAAAGTGCTCAAATACGTCAGCCTCGTGTAGGTAGATTTACTGGCATGTAAAATAATTCCTGGGGGACTATATTCCGGCACCTCGGCGTCTCCGAAAACCGTAAAAGTACTTAGTGGGACGTAAAGAAAATTATTTATTATTATTATTATTATTATTATTATTATTATTATTATTATTATTATTATTGTTACAGTGTTTTTGTGGTAGTTATGCGTGAAAGAAGGTGCGGGGTGGTGAATAGGTCTCAGGCTACGAAATTAAAGTGAATTTAAAATTTAACAAGGTTATATTTTCTTTTCAAAATCAAGAAATAACAAACATGGCAGGTACAGAGTAGCAAGGCAACAAAAGTACAATTACAGTATTTACAGGATTTGGGCTTCGAGCCCCGCGATCACAATCCTTGAGCAATTAGCTCAGTTTTACCCCAAACACAAGTGTCAACAGAGGGGCAGAGAACCCCATTCATGCCTAGGAGCACTTGCTCCAAAATACACAGTAAGGCCTCCTTGAGGCGCGCAGAAAACAAAATTTTCAGAAAAAGAGCAACTTGCTCTCAAAATTCAGGCCTGTCAAAGGCCCCACCTAATTCCACTTTCAAGCTGTCCTTTCAGGACATATACACAGGGGTAAAATACCCAACCTACTGAGGTCTGTTAAATGACAAGAAGGTTAATTACATGACCTCTAAAATAACAATTTGAGAGGAGGCGATCTGCACTCCTAATACACTTGTTTTTAAAACATAATCTGGCTCTAGGCCACTAACGCAAGAGCTAATCCCATACTACAAAGGTGACTTTAGAAAAGAACAATTTGCTTTACGTTAACGAAGAATAGGTTGAGAAAAATAAGTTCACCTCAAAACAATATGATTGGGAGCTCGAGAGGGTTAAGCACTCTCTATCCCGATATGCAGTTTAAAAGATGGAATAGATACAAGTTTCTTTACATTTTAAGGAAGGTTACATAATGGAAAAACTTCGGACCCGCCCCGAGAGTTAAACTGCTGAGCAAGCAAGAAAAGAAGTAATTAATCGGCCATTACCTGGTTGTTGACTGCCGCCGAAGAAAGAGGCGCTTCCCGCCCCCTGCTATGTACTTTACACACGAAAAGATGGAACAGAAGTGGCCCGGAGACCCTAAAATCAGCAGTTTATATACTCTCGCGGAAAGTTCGAGGCGTTAGGGGAATGAGAACACCCTCCCACAAACTCTTTATTGGGTAGGATACAGCAACATATTCAAGTTGGGGGAAGATACATCCGATTGGTCAGAAATTAATGAAAGAAATTCGGGATTGGCTAAATTTAAAACAAGGGGAAAGAAAGGGTTAATATTGCCAACTTAAACAATGACAGAAGGAAATTTAACAAAGAACAAACTTTTGAAATTAAATTTTCTCCAAAAGAACAGTTCTTTTTCTTCGCACTAGGGTGCACTATTGTAGTTCTTCAGTAGTGTCCTCTAGAAGAGAAAGTTCACACTTCTTACTACCGGTAAAACAAAAATACATCAAAAGTGGCACAGTTCAAAAACTCCAAACTTTCCAAGTAGTGACATCTTCCGAGAAACTTGAAAATTAATACCGTCGATAAAGTTCAGACTTCCTCCAGCAGAGGAGTTTCAATTGGCGCACATTTTAAATTAGCGGCGTGGAGGTGTACCGCCCGGTACAATTATTATTATTATTATTATTATTATTATTATTATTATTATTTTCTTACAGTAAAAAAATGACTGGATTCGAAACTCATGTCCTTCAATTTTCAATTTCAAGACTACCGCGATAACCATTACGCTACAGGCCCACAAGTTTTCGTTTGTGAAATTTATGATACTGTTTAACAATGTGGACCCTCAAGTTTGAGTATACTAGAGTTCCATATATGTTAATATTATTGTTTTACGTCGCATTAACATTTCAGTAGAGTATTTGATTGATTTTCTTAATATAAGGGTCATAGAATGTAACCTCAACACAGATGCGAGGTCATAACTTTTTTAATACTTGCTGTCCTTATCAGTTCCCACGCCCATTAGCTTGTGGGTAATTTGTTCAGCGCATAACACTTTTCTTGGAATATAACTGCAATGTTAGATTATTTAGTGACAAACACTGATACATTATAAACAACACGGGAGTGCGCCAAGAATCATACAGATAGCAATATGTTATTGAAGAGTTGGTCACACCAAGCCATGTAGGTAGCAGCACTATCGACTTTCTCACTGAAAACAGCAAGCTGTCCGGTATTATCATATTAAAGTATTTGGCCAAACTTCCTTCAGTCCTAGCAGTACTTATGTTTACTTTTGTAAACGGTATTTTTCTGCAGAGGTGAGGTAAACGGCCCTGATCGCATTTTATATTTCTGAGTTTCAGAATGTTTCTTTAAATCATTATATTTAGCATACAGTTCTGTTTTACAGTATATGCAGTAGGCTTTGGACTTACCAGAATCTACCGGTATAACCATTTAAACTGATGTTCCCAGTCTTTACGGTAGTTTTGCTGATACTTTGGCTTTCCCATGCTGTTCAGCAAAAAATAAAAACACAGTTCACAAACAAGAAAATACGAAAATGAATGAAATCGCACGTGTAAATTTGCGTAAATACACCTAACAAACCATGAATGACTTCAAGAAAAAACACAAATCACAACAGAACTTATTATTACACTGATAGCTGCGAAGAGACCGATTCATTTTCTTAGCGCGCGCCTGAATCACCTCCGTCCGCTGTGTAATTTTACGCGTAACTAAGAGGCAAAAAAATAAAAAATAAAAATCGAATGACTGACTAATCTACTGCGTTAATACTGCATTAACGCCTGCGTTAATACTGCATTAACGCTGTCTGTGCAACTCCCAGCGCCTACACATGATGCCATCCAGCAGATAAGAAGAGGAATTGCCGAAGGATGTCATAATGTGATTACAAAATCACATGAAATGATATACAAGGAAGTCCAGATTGAAAAATAACCAGTCATAAACATTCACGTACTGAACTGCAGTTTATTCCGTTAAATTGATAATAATTTTATTAAACTATGAAATTCACCAGTTTTCCCTCTAAAGTGCTTGAATAATCCCCAGAAAAGTCGCTAATCGGAAAAATAAAATTTTGTCGCTAACAAGGTTCCCGAATTCCCTAGATTCAGCGACTTGTCACTGAAGTTGGCAACAATGGCACACGGTAAAAAATACGCGGGACACTTGCCAATCACTGGTGCGCATGCACAGAACAGCAGATTTCAGGAACTGAACTGATGCTCCCGCACACACTATCAATTCGGCTTGCCGTCAGGCCGATGTGTCAAGCAAAAATGAATTTCCATCATGCCATCAGTTCAAATTTCTGGCTTGAGCTCACATCGTTTGAACAAACTTTTGCATACACACGGTCAATTTGGCTTGTTCACATCGAACTGACAAGCCGAATTGAACGTGTGTAGCGGGCTTTAGGTTAGGTATATTTTAAAATTGAAAATTCGAGGTCTGCGTGTCTATACTTTCCCATATTCTGCTATTACCCTGATTTACTGATTCCCCATTTCAAAGATTGGCAGTTCTGCTGTGTTTAAATCCTACTTCCTTGATTTTTCTTTCTGAAATTTATTTTCGTTTGCAGTAGGCCTATAAAAGAGGTGGTATTATACACAAACTTGATTAAACTTACTAGAATTATTTGCTTGTTGCGAAATGTCTTTGAGATAAATCCGGAATATTAGAAACTAAAAGGAATTGCCTCATCCCTCACGCATTCAGGCAGCTTGTGTTTTGAAACCAAAGAAAACGTTTCTTTTTTTTGTCTAATCTGCGGACTTTTTTATTGTATAGTGGTTATGGTATTCGATAGTTCCCCTCGCCCTCCGTCCGCTAATAGAAAATGCGTCTCATTACGTATGCAATCCTTGAAATGCACTTCAAGGAATATTTTCAGGCTGGTCGTGTAACTCATAATTGCTATATATTATTTTAGCATCATCATAGCCCTTCTGGTCCGTCAGAGGTAAATAATTGTAATGGTTAGTAGTTGGTTTAAAATTACCTGCTGCGAAGTTGAACAGCTAGGATTCGTGATAAAACACATTTCTGGAATTTTTCTTCCTGAATTTCGGTTATTGAAGTTTTTTAGGCCAGACCCTTGAGTATGTCGTGGAATACTTCATTATCTTGTAGTTAGCGCTAACTCCTAAAGCAGTATGAAAGAAATGGAATATTCATCTCGCTCTCTATCTCTCTCTGTGTGTACACACCTTCGCCTAATAAAACTCTCGCTGCGGCTGACAACGAGAAGTTGTATTCTGTGGCGAGCACAGCTGCTTTGTTGCCGCGTGGGGTTAATAAGTTTGTACTTACTGATTAGTTTGTTTTGGCCAGCTGGGATGTATGGCGATGTCCAATGAAGGAATGCCTGTCTCTCTCGCCACTTAGTCGAGGTTAAGACGACGACCTACTACTACTACTGCTGCTGCTGCTGCTGCTGCTGCTGCTGCTACTACTACTACTACTACTACTGTTTAAAGCAGTCGGGGTTAGCTGAATATTACGAATCACCTTATCTATTACCTCTCTGATGCTTTTCCATTTATGGACTTGAAAAAAAAAAAAAAATTCTAGCCATGTGTTTAAACGTCGGTCATTTGAAACTGGTGGCAGTGACGTTATGATAAACGTCACGTAATGACGTGGCTGTACAGCTACACAGTGACTAATCGCTCTGCTTTTTGACCTTGATGCGGCTAAACCTTTTCCTGGAGAGCGAAAGTCTTGTGCCCGATACGGCCGCTAGACATCAGCGTTCCGTCTTGTTCTGTATGAATGACTAATCATAATGTTATTTAGTTAACATCCGTACTAGCTGCTAGTCTGAATTCCGCGCTGTAGGGATTTTGTCTTGCAGGAGTTGCACGGAAATAACGTCTAAAGCATTAAAGATATCGTTATTCTGTTTTCATATTCGAAAATGACACCCAGGGGCTTGTAAAATAATGTGCTACTTTTTCCCGTGGGGTGATTAGTAATCGAGATATTGATACGAACTCCATATTTTAAAATGGAACGGTACCAACAGCTTGCCTAACACTACAACCGCGTACAAGTTCAAATATGTATTTTCAAAATCGGACAGTTACTTTTTGAGATATCAATGAAAACCGCATTTGGACTTCTGCATGCCCCATCAGACAGTGTGCCGTCGGCCAAGAACGTATAGGCACGCAAGCTCTTTCGTGGCATTGATCCCAGCCACAGAGCGGATACCAGGTATGTACCGTAAACTATCGTACATATAATGTGATGTACCATAACATACCCTTGTATGACTGGCAAATACACAACAGGGAAGGGAGATTAAGTTTCTTTGGTTAGTTTTGAAATCCATGTGTAACAGGTTGGGCTCAGTTTGGCGTCTTTCACCACGGATGGGAATGGGAAGGATTTGGAAAGGACGTCGGCCGTGGCCTATCTCAAATGTACCAATCCGATATTTGCCTGGTGTTGGACATGGAACACCACGAAAATCACTTTCAGGTTGGGCGAGGCAGGGCTCGAACCCAAATGCACGCTACTACATTATTCATTTGCTTTTCTAGAAGGAGATCTTCAGGTGTTATGTCTATTTCTCAATTCTTAAGTCATATTTTATTCCTTTTAAAAACATCAACCCTCCTTGTCCTGTCATGAGTTCGCCTGCCATACACACTTTGCAGACCCATCACATGTGTGTGATATGCTTACATGCCTGGTATCCATTCTGTGGCTGGAATCACACCCAGGAAACTGCTTGCGCGCTAATATGTCCTTACCCGACTTCACGCTGTCTGATGCGGCATGCAAAACTGCGCATGCTTTTCTTATTGGTATCTCAAAAAGTAAATGTCCTATTTTGAAAATACTTGCATAATTGAACTTGTACGCAGTTGAACTTTTAGGCCAGCTGTATGAATTTGCGCCGTTCCACTTAAAAATATGGAGTGACTGTCAATATCTCGGATATTAATCACCCCATGGGAATACGTAGCACATTATTTTACAAGCCCCTGGATATCATTTACGAATATGAAAACAGAATGCAGATATCTTTAATGGCTTAGACGTTACTTCCGTGTAAAATCTTAAGCGACTAACCATGTATAACGTCGCATTTACACACCCTGTAGTGGCTCCGACCCCAGCCACGATCGAACCCTCTATATTTGCACCAGAAGGCCAACAACTAATAGGTTATACTGTGCGACTAAAGTCCGCTTTATTCTTTAACCATGTTCTGTCCTGTATTACACAGGTATCGAGATAAGTTGACCCTAAGTGATTGAAATACACAAACTGCCTATAATTTCCCAAAGTTCGTAGTAATAACTACCTGAGTGGTTCAAATTACAATTCTTTTTATATTGAGTAGAAGTAGGGCAATAATAGAATTTTGCTCTCTACTCTAGGGTGTAATTAAAACTGTCTAGAAATGTGATGGAAAACAGCAAGAGAACTTAGTTGAAGCATACGAAGCTGGTATGTATCCAGCTATATTCAACCCCATTTCCTCTCCCCCACTTCAACTTGTTTTTAAAAATGAATTTGGCTTTTGGTCCCATCAACCACACAGCTAGCAAACCATTCAAAATTCACAAGTCACACAATAATATATATACAAAATAGCTGATGTGACCCCTGTTTCGCTACGGAATTCTCAGAAAGACTGACTTTGGTTTTGCTAACGGAAGACAACATAGGTCATTACAAAAACGTCAGTAGTAATGTAGCGATTAAAGGCAGTGTAATCATACGAAATACTTGATCAACTGAAAAAACCGCACATTTTCTCACTTTTAACGAACAGTACTACTGTGCCGATGTAACAGTCCAAAGTTCTAGAGTTGGAATGACCAGGCCGCAGATTGCCGTGAACACTCCCCTGTCATTATTCCGTTAAATATGCTCACTGCTCATTGCAATCAGTGCTTCAGAGTAGGGATTGAATACCTGGAATGCTATGCTGAACCAGTGTGTTATGTGCCAGTAGTATCAGAAAATTGATGCACCAGAGGAATGGCATGCTAAAGAAGAAAGTTAACTCCCCAGCAACTTCCCGTCAATATTCAGGCAGGCTGTTACACTCGGTACGATGGGGCGAGTTGGCCGTGGGGTTAGGGGCGCACAGCTGTGAGCTTGCATCCGGGAGATAGCCCTGAAGATGGTATTACGGGGTTTCCCATTTTCACACCAGGCGAATGCTAGGGCTGTACCTTAAGGCCAAGGCCGCTTCCTTCACACTCCTAGCCCTTTCCTATCCCATCGTCGCCAGAAGACCTCTCTGTGTCTGTGCGACGCAAAGAAAATTAAAAGAAATACTCGGTATGCAGCAGTAATCCTATCTATCGGAGATAAGTGGCAACAGAAGACACAAAGCACATCACAACAAGCTATGGTCAATGTAATGTTATTGATCAATTTTATGAGCTTACTATATTGTAGGCCTTCACATTTAGTTTTCTTTCTACTCTGTGATTTATAAAATTATTTATAGCGTAGACTGTAGTTCCTTATTCTCCGACTTTACTACTGATTTACTACTGATTTTCATTAAATCCTGTTTACCCATTTTCTCGTGACTCTGCGCTGATATGGACTTCATAACAAAAATTCAAATTCAGGATAATCTGTGATTATAGTCGGTACGGTAACAATGTATAAGCCATAAATGATCGGAAATTTAATACTATATAACTTTAGTTAACTGGTCACCAGCAGTGGAGTTCGACAGTTTCATAAGTGCTGATATGAATCTGGTAATCTACTGAGGGTAAGTACTTTTGCAGAAAGAGGATGGTTAATCTGGGTAACTCGGCGTAGGAAAATATATTTGATAGCATCTGTCGTCTTATTGAGTGTGGCATTTCGTTGGCTTCGACTAAGAGAGCGTTCGTGGGTGAAGAGTTCATAGCTCCTAAACAGAGCCTTATAGCCCCATACTGAAGGACGTCAAGTTTACGAAGAACGTATTTTGGTGTGCTGCCGAAGAAAATGCTTCCGTAATCCAGGACCGGTCGAAGAAGTGCACGGTAGTGTTAACGTAGTGAACGGGTCTGCTCCCCACCACGTGCTAGTAACAGTTCGAAGAACATTGAGCATACGTCCGAATTTTGTTGTTACGTGGTTCATACAGTATGTCGACTCCAAGTCAGACGCCTGTCTAGACAGACTCAATAATTATGCTGTTGTCGAAAATGAAATGAATATGGACTGAGTCGAATGAATGGCGATGCGATCGACTGTTGTTTCCTGGTAAATGTTGCCACTGAAGATTTAACTTACGAGAGACCTAATCCATTTTGAAATGTCCATATCAAGAGAGCGTTTGCTGCATCGTCAAGCCATAATCGAGTGACTCAGAAGCAGGATGGGTACTCGTAGAGGCAGATTTCGTTCGCATACTGGAGGATCTTAATGTTTGGTTGGAATATGGTGTCTAGGTCGGCCGTATACGGAGTGTATAGTAAGGGACTGAGGATGGCACCTTCTGGTAAGCCTTGCGTCACTAATCGTCATCCGTAGAGTGAGTTATCACGTCGACGTATATATATTACGTCGTTGAAATAAGGTATGAATCCCACGAAGATAAACTACGGGCAGACCCCGTCTGTGCATTGTGTGCACAAGAATTGATATGACGCTATCGTAGGCACTTGATATGTCTAAGAATAAAGCTGTAAGGAATCTTTTTTTTTTTTTTTTTTAAGAAAGGTCATCTCGATATCTGTTGTGAGGAGGCTTAAATTATCTAGTGTGCTTCTTGATTTACGAAATCCATATTGAGAGATAGATAAGATGTTGTTCTAAGCACCACTCTAAATTTTAATAGCCTTTCAAAGGTCTTAACGACGCAAGATGACAAAGCTATCGCTCGATAGGAAGCAGCTTCCTCTGGATCTTTCTCTGGTTTCAAGATCGATACAATGATCTGTGTAGTCCAGTCATTAGGGAAAATTCTTCGCGACCAGAACTCCATAAAAAGGTTGCAATAGAATAATCTCGGTATTTAATGGTAGGTGGGCTATCATGGCGTATTGGATTCGGTCAATTCCTGGAGCAGTATTGGATGTACATTTAAGGGCTGCTGTAAGTTCTCCAAAGGTGAAAGGATGCAGGAGAGTGCGGTGTGGTGTTTGTGAAGAGCTTGTAGAGGGGAACTCTGGGGTATCAAATGATGTGGGTTGGGCTGTGGAAACGGCGATGTCATCGATCCAGCATCGTAGTGGTTTTGAGAAGGTTCGTTTCTTTTTAAAATATGTTTATCATGGACCATACCTTGGTGAGGGGTGCATCTTTATTCATCTTCTCACAATATTTCTTCCAACTATTTACTGTTTGCCGTTTTAAGAAACGTCTCACCTCGGCGTCTTTTTTTCTGTATGCAGTATAGTTCTCCCACGTTGGGAAGCGTTTATAAGTACTAAATGACCGTCGTCGTCTGGCAATCATTTTTTAGCATTCTTAAGTCTACCACGGGGCCGGTACGCGCTTAGAAGGTTCAACTGACCGACGCTGTGCGATGGCTAGCGATGCTGCGATGTTGATGATCCGTATAAAAGCTTCATACTTTTGTAATTAGATTTGGAATGTTATTTACTGTATCTAAACTGCCTTCTACGCTATATCTGTATTTAATCCAATCTGCTCTTAGAACATTCCACTTTGAAGTACTGTAGGTTGATGTAATGCTGGTGTGTGTGGCTGTATAGTGGAAATTTCTATTGCGTAATAGTTGGCGCTTATAGTAAATGGTAGTTTCCCATTGATAATCTAGATATTGATGAGGAGCAAAATGTAAGATCTATTGCAGACTTTCTTTGGAGATCTATTGCAGACTTTCTTTGGCCTGGAACCGGTACTAGAGTTGGCGATCCGTCGTTGAGGAAAATAAATTATTTCAATCAGATCTAAAAGTATGTTCCCATGGACGTCATTTATTCCGCAACCCCAGACAGTATTGTGAGCGTTGTAGACTCGCAAATTAGGTATGGAGCTTCTAGGTGACTTAGTAGTTCCATTATCTTACGCTGATTATTGTCCTTGCCGGGTTGGGGGTGGGGGTCGGCAGTAGATTGAAACTACTGTAAGATGTCTGAAGTGCTTCCACTCGGGCTGCAACTACTTGAGAACTTTTTATGTTTGCATCGTTGATTGGGATCTAATTAAATGATATTGCAGATTGGATACGTATTGCTACGCCTCCTTTTTCATCTTCTCTGTCGTTGCGTAAAATGTGGTATCCTCTGTATATCACTGAAATGGAAGGTGCTATTTATGTGCTGTTTTCACAGAAATGAAGTGTAACCAAAGGCTCGTAATTGTAGCCCATACACAGATTTTAATAATTATTAGTATATGTATTACCGGGCGAGTTGCCCGTTCGGTCAGCGGCGCGCGGCTGTGAGTTTGCATCCGGTAGATAGTGGGTTCGAATCCCGCTGTCGGCGGTCCTGAAGATGGTTTTCAGTGGTTTCCCATTTTCACATCAGGCAAATGCTGGGGCTGTACCTTATGGCCACGGCCGCTTCCTTTCAACTCTTAGGCCTTTCCTACCCCATCGTCCCCATAAGACTTATCTGTGTCGGTGCGACGTAAAGCCACTACCAACAAGAATATGTATTATTTTAGAAACGTTTTTCAAATGAAACAATGGCGATTGACAGTAGAAAAATATAACTAAGAGTAAATTAGAATGCCAATGCCGCGTCCCCAGTTGGCGGATAGGGGGCCTATAGAAATTTGGGTTGAAGACACCTCGGAGTTAAATCCGCGTTCCAACAGGCAGCCCTACTCCTGGTGGCTATAGGCCTACAATACTGGGACACCCTCTCTTTAGGGTTCATAACATATCGAGGTCTCCAACTCAGGGTCATGAGTGAAGTTCACAACGTAACAACGGTGGGGAAGCTGGAATTTGGAAAAGTGTGGCTGTTGGAAGTGGCTTCCTAGTACTCGGGATTAGTAAAAAGGTATTTGTCCATAGCTGTGGGGATATATCGGATTTAGCGTCTGTTCTCCATTTTAGGAGCGGCTACGAAAGCAGTGTCATCTACATGTTACGAACGGCCTAAATTCATGCTCGCAGGAGCTTTAAATAGCCCGACGCCAGGCTGTGGCGAAAAGCCGGTCGGTAACCCCGTCGCAACCCATGAAGCATGTCTACGTCAGTTTTGTCAGATAATGCTAGGGCATCCCCTAGAAGGGACGCGCGTTGCCTCACCTGACCGCCGCTACAAATGGGTAAGGGCTACTGGTTGAAGGGCGGAAGCAGCTAAAGAAGCTAACCCAACACAAATAACACTTACGCATCTCCACGCCCAACATTGGGACTCTCACTGGACGCAGCCGCGAACTGGCAACGATGCTAAAAGAACGGGAAGTGGACATTGCATGTGTGCAAGGAACACGTTGGAGTGGCCAGAAATCTGGTGACATCGGAGATGGCTGTTAACTGATTGCCATGGTACATCCAACAGGAATGATTTTGCCGTCATCGTTTGAGCCAGCCTGCGAGTTCGAGTTGCTGAGGTTCAGCGATATTCAGACCACGTTATGTCCATTACAATTGACACTATCTTCTCGACTTCGTGTCTTCTCTGCATATGCGCCACAATCTGGCTATGTTGACGTAGAAAAA
This sequence comes from Anabrus simplex, assembly GCF_040414725.1. NCBI lineage: Eukaryota > Metazoa > Arthropoda > Insecta > Orthoptera > Tettigoniidae > Anabrus > Anabrus simplex. The sequence continues at coordinate 1,047,424,366 of NC_090265.1, read as the reverse complement.
GAACAGTTTTGGTAGGCGTTACAAGACGACATTTCGGCGTGATTCCAAGATGAGATTTTACTTCTCTGTGGTGATCTTAATGGACATGTTGGTCACACCAAGGATGGTTATAGCTGCCATGGTTGTAATGGCAACGGTGTCCGAAATGTGGAACTCAAATTTTGGATTTTGCCGAAGTGAATGACTTGGTTATTACTAACACGTCTTTCGAAAAGTGCATCGACCACCTTATCACCTATATCAGTTGTGACTTTAGCAGCCAAGTTGACTTAATCCTTGTTCGACGTCGTGATCTCCGTTTAGTGTCTGATGTGAAGGTCATACCATCTCTGTAGCCCCTCGACATGAGCTGCTCACGGGGATCTCTAACCATCGTAGAAGTGGAGGGATAAGTGCCCGCGAAAAGGCCAAGTTATGGCAGCTTAAAGGCCAAAAGGAGAGAGACCTGCAGGCAGTGTATATTTTTCTCCCATCGACCTGACAACACGTGAACCACATTTTGCAAATCTGTCGCTCCAACCGCCACAGCAACATTGGGCACAACAAAAACTAGTTCCCAACGTATTGACAAGGACCCGTGATTATGGACGGTCGAAGTGGAAGAAACGGTGCATGAAAAGAAATCGTATAGGAACTGGGTTTTTACAAGACTCCAGAGACCCGGGAAAACTGTCATGGTCAAACGTGAGGCTGAGAAAGCTGTCGTTGAAGCTAGGCGCAGTCACTATAATGACGTGTATATATCACTGAACGCAAAGGAAGAAGAGAACTATCTTCCGCCTGACCAAAATTAGAACAAAGTCAGCACGGGATACGGAGCAATTTGTGCATAAAAGGCAAAGATGGTCTGCGATTACAGGTCAAACAGGACATCCTCAAACGTTGCCTACAACACTTTGAAGAAATTTCCAATATTGAGTTCCCACATCCTTCTATTCCAGAGTTATCCAAGAGCAGGGTCTATCTATCAGAGGAAGTCACCAACGCCATCAGGAGTATGAAGAACAAAAAGCCGGCAGGACCAGATGATCTTCCGGCAAACTTCTGTAAGTTGCAGGAATCAAAAGAACCTGCGATGTACTGGCTGATCAACTTTTTTCAATGCCATACTTGACTCTGTTCCCAGTGATTGGGCTACAAGGTTCACTGTGCTTATCTTTAAGAACAACGTTGGCCCAGTAGAATGTGCAAATTTCCGTCCAAATCGCCTCCTGTCGCACACAATGAAGATTTTTTATAGAATCCTCGATCGGCGACTGTCACACATCGTCAGCATTAGTACCAACCCGTGCGGCTTCGTCAAGGATGCTGGAACAACCGATGCCATCTTCGCTGCCAGAACGCTAGTTGAATAGCACCGAGAGAAATAACAGCCACTGCATATTGCCTTCCTCGATCTTGTAAAGGCTTTCGACCGTGTTCCACATAGTGTGATCTGGTATGCACTTCGTTACCGTGGTGTGCCAGAAACGCTTGTCAGTTGGATCAAGATGCTATACACGAACACTACAAGGCTTACGTTGCTCTGCCGTGCATCTCGGAAAGCTTCCCAGTGAAAGTTGGCGTACAGCAAGGCTCCGCACTGTCCCCATTGATCTTTGTCCTCGTCATGGACACAATCACACGGGATCTGCAGAGGAGTATCCCTTGGACTCTCTTATATGCAGATGTTGCTGGACTTGCTGATACCACCAGAAGTGGATTGCAGCATGAAGTTGAAGATTGGAACAGCTGTTTTTCGCAACATTCTTAGACTGAACAAGAAGACCGAATACCTCGAAACCATCCCAAGCAACGACTCATTTCAAGGTGATGGAGAGACCTTAACGAAGACCGTAAGCTTCAGTTATCCAGGATCTCGCCTACAGGCTGATAGTGGGATAGTTGATGAAGTGCGAAGTAGGATGAAGACAGCCTGGATGAGATAGAGGAAAGTCACAGGCGTACTCTGTGACCGAAGGATACCACTACATCTGAAGTCCTAAATATACCGTTTTATAGTACGTCCTGGTGCTTAATACGGTGTTCAATGTCGACCAGCTGACAAAGCTACAGGGCGCCAATTACCATGGAAATGCGTATGCTCCGTTGGTCGATGGGCATCACACTCCCGGATCATTTCAAAAACGACACCGTCCACCAGCAAATGGGCATTGCACCTATTACTGAGAAGGCATGGGAAAAACGTCTCCAATGGTATGGTCACGTTCTGCATGCTGCGCCTGGAACAGTTTCCAATTTCACCCACACCTTTGAAATTAATAGGCAACGGCTACTTTGACGCCCAAAGTAGCGCTGGGATGACGCAGTATATGGTAATATGTAGACTCCGAACTTAAGACCACACGATGCCCAAGACCATGCAAAATCACGAGTGTAGATTAGAGCAGCGGTCCGTGCACCAGCGGGAAAACACGAGGCAGAAGAAGAAGAAGAATTTCAGTACAGGTAGTTTACGAGCTATTGTAGTTCGAAAATTGAAAATACCTGCCGGTGTCGTCTACTCTGTGTCAACACTAACTTAAGAAAAAAAGTTAATAAACAAAGTCTTTGGATTCTAAAGCAGAGACAATTGTCTTTAAACGGGTGTGTTCAAAATGACTACCACCAGCTTCTATCCAGTCTGCCGTGTAAAGGCTGATGCGTACGTTCTAACATTTCTTCGGAAATCTCAGCGCAGGCAGGAGTAATACGTCGTTTCATATCATCTAGTGTAGTCAGTATGTCCTTATAAGCAGTGACTTTTGGCTTTTCCCAGAGAAAAAATGTAAGAGGGTCAGTTGCGTTGAACAGGTCGGGCAAGATACAGGTCCTCTTTCCCCAATCCAACGATTTGGAAGCAATCGGTGGACTCAAGCTGTGGTACGTCGTGCACTCTGCGCGAGACAGTCATCATAATGATACCACATGTTCCCCTTAGTCTGCAGTGGGACGTCTTCTAACATCGGTGGAAGCCGGTCCGTTGGGAGGTTGAGGTACTTATAAGAAGGGCCTATGAGCTGATGATTCACTATTCCACACTACGCATTTTAACTCCATGTACGCTGACGTTCCACTTGACTAAGCCAACGGAAGTTGTTTACGGACCAATAATGTATTTTTTGGAGGTTTAGTTGGCCATGATCTGTAAATGTTCCTTCATTATTTAACAAGATAACTCTGTATCTTTTCTTAATGCCCATGTACGAAAGTTAACACGATTCTCAAAATCGTTTCCTGCAGATACATAATAAGAATGACACTTCCTGACGGTTCAGATTCCCTGTCGGTTGTTTACCTAGTCTTTTCTTAAATAATTGCACAAAGTATTTGTAAACTTTTTGAACATCTCCCTTGGTAAATTATTCCTATTACTTTAAACGAATATTTGCAATTTGTCCTCTTGAATTCCAACTTTATCTATATACTAGCTGGAGTACCCGTCGTTGACGGGTCAATCACGTAACATGTGCATAATTACATGTTTGATCACCCCAGATTTTGAGACACATTAGCGGCCGTGCCTCTACCTGTCGGTAGCTTATTGTGACGTACTCGCCTCCTTGCTCTCGATGGCCCTTCAGTTGATCTCTTTCTTCCCGTATAAAAGAAAGCCAGGTATTGGGTTAATATTCAAAAAACTACTGACAGATGTACAAAGCTTAAGGTTGCCAGAACGATCTCGATAGAAACTCTTTACAGTCTATAGCATTAGTTTGCTGCTCTTCGACTTAAACTTTTCACATGACTGCCATTAATGTTTCCCTTATTTTCGGCTGTATGGGAAAAATGTATAGGACAGTACATCGCTATGAGCTATTTTTGTGCAAAACTAAACGTAAGAGATTGGCTACATCGTGTTTTATACTTCGGGCTTTTTCTGAAGCACCCCCTCGCTGAAATTTTCTGAACAGTTTATAGCTAAGATCATATTCTAAACCAATGATCTGCACATCCCATTTCCCGTGATGCTGTAACAGACACAAACAAACATTACCAGCCCTGAAGATGGTTTTCCGTGGTTTCCCATTTTCACACCAGGCAAATGCTGGGGCTGTACCTTAAGGCCACGGCCGCTTCCTTCCAACTCCTAGGCCTTTCCTATCCCATCGTCGCCATAAGACCTATCTGTGTCGGTGCGACGTAAAGCCCCTAGCGGAAAAACAAAACAAAAAAAACAAACATTACACTGAATTCGACTTTCATTCAATTCTGTTCTGCCATTTTCTCAAGACTTGGCTTTGATATGGACTAAGCAACAAAAGTCTAAATTAATTAATATCTCTGTGATCACTGCCGGTACGGTAAAACTGTATTAGACATAAATGATCGAAAATTTCATTTTCTTTACCTTTTATTATGTAGCGTTTATCGATAAGACCACTAATAACGTAGATATTTGAGAATTAAGTTTTAGGCCTTCCCCTAAAATACTATTTCAACCAGCGTGAATAAAGTTAGTTATAGCCTAGATTGTAATGACTTATTCGTCGACGTTACTTAGGGCCTACCGGTTTTCATTACATCCTGTTCGGAGATGTTATCAGGGGTGCACACACACACATACACATACGACGGAAAATTAAATATTGCATTTTCCTTCTTACTGTGGATACGGCCGAGGCAGAGATACCATTCTTGTTTATTCTAATGTACAAAGAGAGAAATTGTGACGTATTACCTACTTTTGAAAACACCATTGAACTTGTTCGTCTGTGGAACTATACTTTAGTTGGGGTCTTACCAGAGACTTGTATTCCCTATCCTTTACATCCGTACTATAACCCCTAAATACTCTCATAACCATGTGCAGAATCCGCCTCCGTAGCGTAACGGTTAGCACGTTTGGCTGTCTTCCTTGGTGGCCCGGGTTCGATTTTCGGTACTGCCAGAAATTTAAGAATGGCAGGAGGGCTCGATGCGTTTGAAATGGTTCATGCAGCTCGCCTCCATTGAGGGTGTGTCTGAAAAGAGCTGACCCGCCCCCAGGATGAGAACACGAGTTCACTTTTTACCATGGGCATCTGTACCCTTCATGTCATCGTCATAAGGTCATCAGGCAAACTAATACGTTATGTTATAAATAAAGAAGTTTTAATTACATTGTATGAATTTGTTTCGTTGATTGGCTTTAAGTTGACACAACTTTATTTAGGTCTACACAGAGTGATCATTGTTTTGAAGAGCATGTTACTGGGACTTCATTTTATCCCTAGTTGTCTAGTAAAAATATGGCGATTCTCACTCTGCGTCCTTGCTACTTATTGTGGGTGGGCCATGACTAGGCTCCGCACGGCTTTACTTCTAAATTGACAGTTTGCAAAACACGTGAGCATCGCCCATGTTGATAGCGCTCTTACTGCTGGGAGAACAGCTACGCAATACGACCGCGGCGCACAGCCTGCGTAAAATGTAATGCTACTCAGAAACACTATGAATCACGAGTGAAAACTAATTCACAAAAACTACACTTACTAACAACTTTGACACTAAAACAATAATACATTACTAAGAATAAAAGTGAGTGAGGGAATAACAAATTACTCACAGCTAAGAGCTGGCACAGGAAGGAAATTATGGCCTATGAATTAAAATCTCCACTGACCTCGGTCACTTCTTTCCCGAACTATTCTGAGACATGCTATACGCTGACGAACCAAAACACGGATGTAAATAAAATTACTGCTACATTGAGCTGTTAAATATTAAATATATAAATAAGTATATATTTGTGTACTGACTTAAGCTTCGCTAAACTGCAAACTACGCCGAATACACTGTAGACAATACTGGACACTTCCGTATTCTCCCATACTAAATTGAGAGATATGTTGACAGTGGCGCACCTAGCGATCCGACCTTTAACATCAGGCGGCAAGAAAACTACAAAAGTTGCATGTTTAGACTGATAGAAATAATGGAACTAAATAATTATTTTGCTTTGTTCTACTGCGAAAGTTTATTGTTTATACTAATAGAAACAATGAAACTCAATAATAATAATAATAATAATAATAATAATAATAATAATAATAATAATAATCATTTCGTTTTGTCTCAATCCTTGGCTGAATGGTCAGCATTGAGGCCTTCTGTTCAGAAGGTCACGGATTCGATTCCCGGTGGGAACGGGGATTTCAGTCGTGTCTAATTCTTCTGGCTCGGAGAATCGGTGTTTGTGTTTGTTCCAACACTTTTCTCTTTATATTCAGACAACATGTTACACTTCCAACAGAAACATACAATAGTGATTACTAAACCTTGGATTTTTTGGTGCTAAAATGTTATTTAGCTGCCTAAATTAATTCGGCTCTCATATAATTTCTAAATATTTTTAGGCAGCTTCAGTTTTACGTATTTTAATAAGCATCAATTTAAATACCATGTTTATTTTGCTAAGTTGATAAGTTAGGGGGAATTATAAAAGAAGTTTCACTCACCTCTTTGCTGCAAACGTCACCGAATATAGAATATATATAATAGAATATAATTTTAGCATCCGATGTGAACTGGAGAACTTCGTGTAACTGCTATTTAATTAAAGACGACTTGGAACCTGACACTTTCGGCATAATTCACACACTGAGCAAACGGTAATACCGAAATGTTCTCACAGAATGAAATAGTTTTTTTTGCCAAGATGGCAATGGATACTGTTTCCTGCCTGGTGACAGGCTGTGGGAGGTCCTTAAGGCTTAAGATTTTGTTTAAGATGCTGAAAACGAGTCGGCAATATTTTCTCGGAATATATTAAAAGCATTTTATGCGATTTAGGGATAAAAATAGAAAAAATAGGTATATAGGTTCTAACGTCAATTCAGGCATTTTAGGCACTATATGACCACCGTTTCTAACTATACTGCAGTGAAAAACAGCACAAACCTTACGAAACATGGTTCAGTGCTTGTATGATTATCGGATGCGTATCAGTTGAGAGACCAGACTTACGAATGGTTCATGGAAAGGGGGGTAGCAGCCTTTCGGTAGTTGCAAGGGCGGCAGTCTAGATGATTGACTGATACGGCCTTGTAATAATACTCAACATGGCTTAGCTGTGTTGATACTGCTACACGGCTGAAAGCAACGGGAAACTACAGCCGTAACTAACTCCCGAGGACATGCAGGTCTCTTTGTATAAATGATGTACTGATGATGGCTTCCTCCCGGGTAAAATATTCCGGAGGTAAAGTCCCCCATTCGGATCTCCGGGTGGGGACTACACGAAAGGGGGCGATCATCAGGAAGATGGATACTGACATTCTGCGAGTCGGAGCGTGGAATGTTAGAAGTTTGAATCGTTGTGGTAGGTTAGAAAATCTGAAAAGGGAGATGGATAGGCTAAAGTTAGATGTAGTTGGTATAAGTGAAGTACGTTGGCAGGAAGAAAAAGATTTTTGGTCAGGCGACTACCGAATTATCAACACAAAATCAAACGGGGGAAATGCGGGAGTTGGTTTAATAATGAACAAGAAAATTAGGCAGCGGATAAGCTACTACGACCAGCATAGTGAAAGAATTATTGTCGTCAAGATAGACACCAAACCTATGCCCACCACAATAGTGCAGGTCTATATGCCTACTAGTTCAGCGGATGATGAAGGAATCGAAAGAATATATGAGACAGAAGATTTAATAGAATATGTGAAAGGTGACGAGAATCTGATTGTGATGGGAGACTGGAATGCAGTGGTAGGCCAAGGAAGAGAAGGTAGTGCAGTAGGAGAATTTGGATTGGGACAAAGGAACGAAAGAGGAAGTCGGCTGGTTGAATTCTGCACTGATCATAATTTAGTCCTTGTCAATACTTGGTTCAAACGCCACAAACGACGGCTGTATACGTGGACGAGACCTGGAGACACTGGAAGGTATCAAATAGACTTCATTATGATTAGGCAGAGATTCAGAAACCAGGTGTTGGATTGCAAAACTTTCCGAGGAGCAGACGTGGACTCTGACCACAACCTGGTCATGAAATGCCATCTGATGTTGAAGAAATTGAAGAAAGGAAAGAATGCAAAAAGATGGGATCTAGACAAGTTGAAAGAAAAGAGTGTGAGGGATTGTTTCAAGGAACATGTTGAACAAGGACTAAATGAAAACGCTGAAGGAAACACTATAGAGGAAGAGTGGAGAGTCATGAAAAATGAAGTCAGTAGGGCTGCTGAAGAAATGTTAGGAAGGAAGAAAAGATGAACTAAGAATCAGTGGATAACTCGGGAGATACTAGACCTGATTGATGAACGACGAAAATACAAGAATGCTAGAAATGAAGAGGGCAGAAAAGAATACAGGCGATTAAAGAATCAAGTGGATAGAAAGTGCAAGGTAGCTAAGGAATGGCTGAAGGAGAAGTGCAAGGATGTCGAAGGCTGTATGGTCCGTGGAAAGGTAGATGTTGCATACTGGAAAATCAAGGAAACCTTTGGAGAAAGGAAATCTAGGTGTATGAATATTAAGAGGTCAGATCACTGATCTCTATACCTGGATGGCTGGTAGCTTGGGTAGCAGTAAGCCGAATAGATGACTGGCATGGTAAGATGGCAGCGAGCGCACGGTGCAGTACACCACGAGGAGCGCGCTTGCTTTGTTTATGCTTAGTTCAGTGACGCCAGGCCTCTTGATTGTAGTTCCACGAGTGTTCTGTGCTGTGTTATTGCAAAGTAAATAGTAGTGTATTTTACGAATTTAGGTTCGTTGCCTTGTAGTATACTTGTGGATTATAAAATTCAATTTAAATATGTACGTGTTTATCTGAAATATGAATGAAGAAACATTCTACGGGGCATTAACATACCGCAGTATTCAGCTTATGGATGTACAAACAGAACCGATCAGCAGAAGGAGAAATCATTTCATCGGGGAGTTTTAATAATAATGTTACTTGCTTTACGTCCCACTAACTATTTTTAAGGTCTTCGGAGACGCCGAGGTGCCGGAATTTAGTCCCGCAGGAGTTCTTTTATGTGCCAGTAAATCTACCGACACGGGGCTGTCGTATTTGAGCACCTTCAAATACCACCGGACTGAGCCAGGATCGAACCTGCCCAGTTGGGGTTAGAAGGCCAGCGCCTTAACCATCTGAGCCACTCAGCTCGGCTCGGGGAGTTTTATACTGTACATAAGAATCTTCCTAGGGTAGTGTTTTGAGTTTTAGGTTTATTGTATCTTATTTCGCATATTCCGGGAGCAAAATGGCAATTAATTTTTGTAGGTTTCCTTTCTCGAGACCCGAACATCTACGATCATCGATTAGGAGTATCAGGCAGGAGAATTGGGAGCCTTCTAAAACAGCTGTTCTCTGCTCGGATCACTTAGAGGAAGACTGTTTTGATAGAAATGGACAAACTGTACACCTTAGAAGTGATGTACAGCCAACTGTTTTCAATTTTACTGAACATTAACTGCAAGTAAAGATTTACTTATATATTTTTTTTATTTCTCATAATTAAGCTGACGGTTTCGATTAAATAATTGACGTGACCTTATAACAATCTTAGAAAATGAAGTCTGGAGGAATTCTAGACCTTATTTACATCAGTAATAATTATGGGTTTCAGACACTGGAGTGGTGGGAGAAGGGAAAGTGTGGTGGGTGTTTGGGGCTATCCCATTATACTATTCGTGGTATTTGGGACTCTTTTAACTGGTGTTACATATTTCTGATGATGACTATCAATATCGCTTTGCTAGCTGAATTTAATTAAAGAGGTCTGTAATAGTAAATTAAGCTGCAGGTAATGTGATATATTGACAAGTTATTTCATGGAAACAGGAAACAGAAATTCATTATGAAGCACCGATTACGGTATGTCGAATCTAGGCCTGTATATTGAGCTACGTTTATAGGTACATCATTTTAAGAATGCATAATTTCGTGGCATACATGTATACAATTTACAGCAATGTTTCCAGAATCTGGTTTTCACTCGTATTGTGTTACCGATCGCTAATTGCATGTATTCAGCACCTAAGTTAATATTTGTCGGCCGTTATTATACACTCATGTTTATTGCTATCCCGGAGATTTACTGACCTCGGAATGACGTGTCAATGATCCCAATGTCCTTATGCTTTGAGTGAACATGTCTCTATATTTTTAATTATTCCAATGCGCCATTAATTGCGACTTAAAATTGATTCTATTATCATTGCTTCCCCATAAGGAGAGCTCTAGGTTGGGTACGTCAACATGGCGAACCGCGCGCTCAACTTGGCGTACTTTCTCCTGCAGCGGAGACCTGCCATTAGCGATCCATGTATAGAGATCAGTGGGTCAGATGGAAAGCCACTTCTAGGGAAAGAAGACAAAGCAGAAAGATGGCAGGAACATATCCAACAGTTGTATCAAGGTAAAGATGTAGATAATTTGGTTCTGGAACATGAACAGGCTGTTGATGCTCATGAAATGGGAGACCCAATTTTGAGATCAGAGTTTGACAGAGCTGTGAGTGACCTCAATAGGAACAAGGCACCTGGAGTTGATGACATTTCCTGTGAATTACTAACTGCCTTAGGATAAACCAGCATGGCAAGGTTATTCCATTTAGTGTGCAAGATGTATGAGACAGAAGTAGTCCCATCCGATTTTCGGCAGAATGTTGTTTTACCTATTCCCAAGAAAGCCGGTTCTGACAGGTGTGAAAACTACCGCACCATTAGTTTAGTATCTCATGCCTGCAAAATTTTAACACGTATTATTTACAAAAGAATGGAAAAACAAGTTGAAGCTGAGTTGGGAGAAGATCTATTTGGCTTCAGAAGAAAGGTAGGAAACAGGTGAAGCAATCCTGACGAGGATCGAATCAAGGACAATCCCACGTACATGGCATTCGTATATCTAGAAAAGGCATTCGATAATGTTGATTGGAAGAAGCTATTTATGATTCTGAACATGATAGGGATCAGATACCGAGAACGAAGAATTATCTACAATCTATAAAAAGCAGTCTGCAGTGATAAGAATCGAGGGCTTTGAAAAAGAAGCAGCAATCCAGAAAGGAGTGAGGCAAGACTGCAGTTTGTCCCCTTTCCTATTGTTTACATAGAACAGACAGTAAAGGAAATCAGAGAGAAATTTAGAAAGGGAATCACAGTCCAAGGGGAGGAAATCAAAACCTTGAGATTTGCCGATGATATTGTTATTTCATCTGAGACTGCAGAAGATCTCGAAGTTGCTGAATGGTATGGATGAAGTCTTGGGTAAGGAGTACAAGACGGAAATAAATAAGTCCAAAACAAAAGTAAAGGAGTGCAGTCGTACGACGGCAGGTGATGTTGGAAATATTAGATTAGGAAATGAAGTCTTAAAGGAAGTAGATGAATATTGTTACTTGGGTAGTAAAATAACTAACGATGGCAGAAGTAAGGAGGACATAAAATGCAGACTAGCACAAGCAAGGAAGAGCTTTCTTAAAAAAAGAAATTTGCTCACTTCAAACATTGATATCGGAATTAGAAAGATGTTTTTGAAGACACGTGTGGAGCGTGGCATTGTATGGAAGTGAAACATGGACGATAACTAGCTCAGAAAGAAAGAGAATTGAAGCTTTTGAAATGTGGTGTTACAGAAGAATGTTGAAGGTGAGATGGATAGATCGAATCACGAATGAAGGGATACTGAATCGAATTGGTGAGAGGAGATCGATTTGGCCAAATTTGACGAGAAGAAGAGATAGAATGATAGGACACATCTTAAGACACCCAGGACTTGTTCAGTTGGTTTTTGAAGGAAGTGTAGGTGGTAAGAACGGTAGGGGTAGACCAAGGTATGAATATGACAAGCAGATTAGAGCAGATGTAGGATGCAATAGTTATGTAGAAATGAAAAAGTTAGCACAGGATAGGGTGGCATGGAGAGCTGCATCAAACCAGTCTATGGACTGGTGACTCAAACAACATGATTGTAATTCCAAGAACTTTGTGGCCGGATGAATTAAATATTTACGAAAATCTTCTTAACGCAAATCCAAGACCAAAATTTCACACTATGTCAGCTGATTGGTCTTACTACTACTCAGTTTCAAGGCCGTCCCGCTAGGTGCGTTGACAATGTCCTGCGATATCTCGCAAAGTGTCATGTATTCTCTCTAGCGTATTAGACTACGCTATAGTAAAGAGATAGACTATAAATAACAATATAGGCCTACAAACGACAAATTACTGAAGAAAATGCAAAAGCTCGCGAACCGTTGCAAATACCATACACGCCTAGGGAGATAGTCTAACCATGTGGTGAATGTACACAATACAGTTGGCATCTAGGTTTCGAGATCGCGGTCAGATCGATATGAACGACAGCGTGGGATTGGGTGAATATTTGTGTTTCACTGCACAACCTTTAGATAAGAGTTAAAATCGGCCAAGACGTCAATTTAGAAGCTATAATGCTCGGAGTATAGATACAGCCATGAAAGTACACACGGTACGTGGTCTTGCCATAAATACTGTGGTGACTTTTTTGGGGCTGTCTGTACCTCGCTCATAGAAGGCAGCACATTTTCTAGGCATGACAGAATTCATTGTTACTTGCACTGCGTATGTGGGGAGTTGTTTGTACTAGTTTTGACCATGAACTGGGGCGATTACAAAAATCGTATAGCAGTTATTGTGCTGCATAAGGTACAGGTCGCCGGGTGAGATATTTGAAGTACTCAAACTCACAGTCGTGCACTATCCAGAGTTTCTTTGTGACTGGAAGTGTAAAAGATCGTCCTAGGAAAGGTGTAGTATGCGGAACACGGAATTAGTGAAAACAGTGGTGAATCATGTGCGCAGAAATCCGGTAGGAAGGCGGTGATTGATGGCCCATGAATTAAGAATGCCCGATATGTCTTTCTCATTTATTGGGTAGTGACCTATGATTACGTGGTTACAAACGATGCAAAGGACACCCCACAAATGATTTTAACGCTCGAGGAACTCTTAAAAGAGCAAAGCTTTCACTTACGCGGTACGGAGAAAATGGGCACCGACAACTCCTCTCCACTGCCGAAAAGTTTTTTTTTTTGTAGAGGGGAATTTCAGTGCTCACTGTGTAATGGTATAATTATGCCGTTGCAAGTTTGAGAGAAGCTGCCATTAAGGGTTTTAAGCATCAGTCATCATGCTAAGGTCATAGTCTGGTCTACGAGGCCTCAGCTGATCTCCACTTCTGCGAAAAAGGAGTAAAATCATGAGGTAAAGTATACCAGACGACATTCCTCTACAGACTGGTTAAGAACTCCAACACCACAATCTTCCACGGTCAGAATTGAGCTTCCAGTTGGGTTCGGCCTCGGCATTGATTCGCAACAAACGGCAGTGGCTTGCGACCGTTGTCCGAGATTTCATTTCGGCCTTCAGAAAGTTCGAACCTTAACCCTCTTGTTTACAAATTGTGTTACATAGTTCAGGACATGGCTTACAAGAAGTACACTTGAATATTGCCAGTTTAAAGCGGGCTATTGTGAAGGCAGCAGTGGAATTTCCTCTTGATGCGGTGCGTATAGTAACGGGTGAGTGGCCACTAAGACTTAAGGACTGCGTACATGCTGTTTGGAAAATATGACTGGTGCTCAGTGTACGTATTCGTGTTACTAGTATTAATAGGATATTTAAATATATCTCCGTCATAAGACAGTGATGGCCTGTGAATTAAAAGTATCCAAAATGCCCATGTTTCGTGAGTTGGGTAGTGACCATTCTTGGTAAGATGGCTACACCCACACGAATTATCTCATATAGGATTGTGGAGATTGATATCGCAGGTCCTTCCTGTGAAGCAACAATTAAGATTCACGTCATCGGAAACTTAAATTACGCAGTCTGTCTGATATGTTTTAAAACTGTAATGAGGCTCTTCCCATTTAATTTCACTCATTGTGGCGTTGATTCAGTTCATACTTATGTTGTTGGTACTTGCTTGAATATCTCATCCAGATATCAAAATATATTTTGTACGGAGACGTTCCCTCAATCGTTGCAGTGTGCAGGTATGGCTTCGCGCTTAAGCAATTTTCTAGGTCGATTGTACAATTCAATATTTACTATTTATATAATCGGGGCATGGTTTATAAGTTACTAAAGACGCACTGATTAGGATGGTTATTTTAGTTTCAAATATATATATATACTTAGAGATTTCATGATACGGTATGATGGAACCGTCTTGCGCAAAGTTCCTTAGCAATAAACTTATTTCCAGACAGCGCAGAATACATTTGCATTGGGATCAGTATACGTCGCAGACTTCAGTTGATTGGCATTAGCGACGGAAGTCCTTGTGCAATTCCAGTAGTACATTGTTTCGGTGTCGTGAATAAATGCATTGTAAATGCAGGAATGGTAACTGTAAGCTTTAGTTATGTCCGGTACTATTGAACTGGGGCCGGTGTTATTTCTGATATTCATTATTCATAGTTTTGATATTCTGGTAATATGAAATTATTACTGTGATACTGGTAATCACATTGCCTTGCTAGTATATCATTTCCTAAACACTCTAGTTATATAGAACGTTTATTTTGCAATTCTACTTTTGAGATCGAACTGGTTGCTGCTAATCCTGTTGTTTTGCGTCTTAAAACAAAAACAATCCCACCTGGAACTGGGATACTGACTGGAAGGTGATTGGGGATTTAACTTGAGACTATGGAGTGGTATGTGGGGAAACTGGGAGTGAGATTTCTAGATCCTAATAGGTGGGTAGGGGATAGGGATTTGCGCTCAGATGGCCTTCACTTAAACCGCAGTGGTACATATAAGTTAGGGAATTTGTTTAGAAGGGTTATAGGGAGGTACATTCAGCGAAACGGGGTGACCTAGGGAGCGGTGATATGGGTACAGGGAACTGGAAGTCAAGTAGGGATGACACAAAAATGTTAGTGCTCAACTGTAGAAGTATTGTGAAGAAAGGAATAGAATTAATTTGATTTAATTTAATACCAGATATTGTAATAGGAGATGAATCATGGCTGAGAAATGATATAATGGACGCAGAAATATTCTCACGTAACTTCTTCTTTCTTGCTAGGGGCTTTACGTCGCACCGACACAGATAGGTCTTATGGCGACGATGGGATAGGAAAGGCCTAGGAGTTGGAAGGAAGCGGCCGTGGCCTTAATTAAGGTACAGCCCCAGCATTTGCCTGGTGTGAAAATGGGAAACCACGGAAAACCATTTTCAGGGCTGCCGATAGTGGGATTCGAACCTACTATTCTCACGTAACTTGAGTGTGTATCGTAGAGATAGGATAGGAATGGTAGGAGGGGGAATATTCATTCTGGTGAAAGAAGAATTTGTAAGCCACGAAAAAGTTAAAAGATGAGAAACATGAAATTCTAGGTGTAAGGCTCATCTCTAAGGATAAGACACTTGTCTTTGGTGTGTACAGACCGGGAAAGGGTAGCGCTGACGATGATTCAGAATTATTTGATAAGACAATCAACTCTGTGGGAAACGATATGAAAAGGAACGTGGTAGTAGCGGGTGATCCCAAATTACCAAATGTCAATTGGGAAGGTAATGCGAACGACAGGAAGAATGACCAACAAATGGCAAATCAGTTAATATGGGAAGGGCAGCTTATTCAGAAAGTGATGGAACCAATTAGAGGGAAGATTATTCTGGATGTGCTGGTAAAACCAGATGAGCTCTATAGAGAAACCGAAGTAACAGATGATGTTAGTGATCACGAAGCTGTTTTTTGTAGTGGTTAAAAATAACTTTGAAAAAAGGAAGGTATTAAAATAAGGACGATTAGGCAGTACCATATGGATGATAAGAGGCATGAGGGAGTTTTTGAAAAGTACGTATGATCGGTGGAAAACGGTAAATATAAATGTAAGCAGCCTCTGGGATGGGTTTAAAGCAATTGTTCAGGAATGTGAAAATAGATTTGTATCTTTAAAAGTGGTAAAGAACGGTAAATATCCACTATATTATAACAGAGAAGTAAAGAGACTAAGAAGGAGGTGAATTTGGAAAGAAATAGTTAGAAGTGGCTGTGGAAGTAAGGAGAAATTAAGGAACTTCCTAGGAAATTGAATCTAGCAAAGAAGTCGGCTAAGGATAACATGATGGCAAGCATAATTTTCAGTATTACAAATTTTAGTGAAACATGGAGTAGTATGTAAAGGTACTTTAAGGCAGAAACAGGTTCCAAGAAGGACTTTCCAGGAATCATTAATGAACAAGGAGAGTTTGTATATGAGGATCTTCAAAAGGCAGAAGTATTCAATCAGCAGTGTGTTAAGATCGTTGGTTACAAGGATAATGTCCAGATAGGGGAGGTGACTAATACTAAAGAAGTATTAAAATTTACCTATAATAACAATGACATTTACAGCAAGATACGAAAGTTGAAAACTAGAAAAGCAGCTGGATTTGATATTTTGGGGGATATACTAAAGACAATGTGTTGGGATATAGTACCGTATCTGAAGTACTTACTTGATTATTGTTTGTATGAAGGAGCTATACCAAATGAGAGTTCCTATAGTAGCCCTGTGTATAAAGGAAAGGGTGATAGACATAAAGCTGAAAATTATAGGCCAGTCAGTTTGGCATGCATTGCATGTAAGCTTTGGGAAAGCATTCTTTGTGATTATATTAGACATGTTTGCGAAATTGTTGTTGTTGCTATCTTGCTTTACGTCGCAAAGACCCAGATAGGTCTCATGGCGACGATGGGACGGGAAAGGCCTAGGAATGGGAAGGAAGCGGCCGTGGCCGTAATTAAGGTACAGCCCCAACATTTGCCTGGTATGACAATGGGAAAACCACGGAAAACCATCTTCAGAGCTGCCGAAAGTGGGGTTCGAACCCACTATTTCCCGGATGCGAGCTCATAGCTGCGCGCTCCTAACCGCACGGCCAACTCGCCCGGTTGTTTGCGAAATTAACTGGTTCGATAGAAGGCAGTTCACCCCCGTAGGTGGGGGACGCAGACGAAGAATTCACCTACGGTATCCCCTGCCTGTCGTAACAGGCGACTAAAAGGGGCAAGCAAGGGATGGTCAAATTACAACCATGAAACTACTTGTGATTAGTACCACCACGCGGGGAACACCATGGGTCGCTTTTACTTACGCGTAGTACCACTATGTTGGGTACCAAATAGGTTTGTGATTAGTAGCAAACGTGAGCGCGACGGCTTTTACAGTGCCTGTGATTAGTAGCACTATATGAGCGACACCATGGGATGAGGGAACCCATGGTTCTGGCTTGCTTATGATTAGCACCCCACTATATGAGGAACACCACGGGATAGTACAGAGTCCCTGTGGTTAGTACCCTTATGTGATGAACACCTTAGTTTTGCGTTGCCTGTAAATGGCGCCGCAATGTGCGAAACAGTGTAGGTCTGTAATACATGTGCGAATTTCATTACCTGTGAGTAGTACCATAGTGTGTGGAATACCGCGAGACTACGCTACTCTTGATTAGTATCGCAACATGACAAATACCATGGTTCTACTTTCCTAGCGATAAGTACCATTGTGATGGGCCGCTGACTTGGATTTTGGGCCCCTTTCGACTACAAGTATCATCGATTCACTAGTGTGCTATAGAAGCAGTCCCTTGGCCAGTCATACTATTGTCCTACGCCAGCTTCTGTGCATGTGAGGCACTGTGGGTCGGTTCGACTGATCGTTTTAAATTCATATCCGTCCATCCATTCATTCTTCGTCCTCACGTTTTGAATTGTGGCCAGTGGATGTTTTTGGGCTTTTAATTAGTCATTTCATTTCGTACCATTAGGGACCGATGACCTAGATTTTAAGGCCCCTTTAAACAAGCATCATCAGAAGGCAGTTCGGGTTTAGGAAAGGTTATTCAACTGAAACTCAACTTGTAGGATTCCAGCAAGATATAGCAGATATCCTGGATTCAGGAGGTCAAATGGACACAATCGCGATTGACCTTTCTAAGGCATTTGATAGGGTAGATCATGAGAGACCAAGGCCCTACTCCGCCAGCTGCGCAGTAGCTTGTGACTGGGGAAGTGCTGTCCATGCGCGTATCGCCATGTTGCGGGCACTCCACAGCTCGGCGACGAGATCGTAGTATGGAATTCATGCTTTAACTTCCATTACGCACGAATGTAAACACCTGTCGACAGGTTATTTTTATTCCTGTGATACGGGATTACGCGGTAATAAAATATGTTCTGTAGATACATCCGGAACAAAATGTTTAAAAGGTGTCGCATTATACTCCGTACGGCTCTACTTCTAAATTGACGTTTTAGCAGATTTTGGCTCTGCCTGGTGGTTATGCGCTGAAGCATAGACATCCAACCAATCCCAAGCTGCCATTCGTATCGATTTATATCGGCAGAGCACGATCTCGAAACCTAGTTGCCAATTCTAATATTTACATTCACCACGTGGGTAACCTATCTTGCTCAGCGTGTATGGTATTCGGTACGGTTCGCGATCTTTTGTATTTTCCTTCAATATTTAGTGTGTTTTTCATATTGTTGGAGGGTTCCAGTGACTCTGAGATCAGTAGAGTGTTCCCATTGTAGGCCATAACCTCCTTTCTGTGCCAGCCATTAGCCGTTAGTGGTGTTATTTCCTCATATTCTCGTTTAGTGCCAGATATTGTTAGAAAGTGTAGTTCTTGTGAATTTGTTTTCAATCCATATTCATTCGGTTTTCTGAGTACTGTATTACAATTTAAAAGGGCTGTTTACCGCGGTCATATTGCATCAGCTGTTCTCGCAGGCGTAGCGCGCTGGCAACAGAGGGAAGGCGATGCTCATTTGTTTTGCGAAACTTCAATTCAGAAGTAAGGCCGTGCGGAGTATAGAAAGCAGAAGATCCGTACGGAAAATCCCGTCAGTTCACAAACCAAAACTACTGTACTGTACTGTACTAATTTTAAATCAAATGCCTCACAGAATTTATACAGAGCAATAATCCCAAGGTCTGAAGGGTACAAGTGGACCGTGAAGTGTGAAAGTCTATTCTTTCACATTATTTTCCGGTAAGCGTCTAATACTGTTGCATTCCAAGCATCAGGGAGCAGCCATTCCCAGGTCCTAATTCATTAATAATAAATGGCACAGCTTACACCGACTAACGTGAATACACGCAATAAATATACAAGAATCAAGACGGTAATAACACGAAAATGATACTTTTACGCATGCACACTACATCATTTGCATTGTTATTGAACAAATCTCCATAAATCATTTGGATAGCTAGCCTATAAGTAACAGACGTAATAAAACAGCATTTAGAAAACTGGATAAGAAGACTTCAAAATACACTACTAATGATAGTACAGTACATACGTACACTTTCCAAAAACAGGAAAGCATTGTATACCAGTACAATAAATGAATAATCCTAAAAAAGAATATGTAGCTCACATTAGGCCTACTATAATGATCATGTTTTCAACTGATTTGTTCGCTTATTCGGAATAGACACGTGTAATTAAATCCTAGACTTTGCACTTACGCTTTCATGAAAATACCAAGACATGTTCAAATCACAGCAGTTTACAACAACAGTATGATTTACAGATCATGAGAAGGAAAAAAAAAAAAAAAAACCTGTGACTTAGCAGACTGGAGAAAATCTATAATCCATCAATTCTTTCAATATTTACAGTTGTATCAAAAGCAAGAATCTGTAATATTGGCAAAAAGAAAACCTGTGAAATAGAATGTTTTCTATGAAAATTACATAGCAGATCTTTTCTTTCTGATGAGTAATCAGAGCAGGTATTATTCAGTACCATGAACAGATTGTTGAAAACGTACATGACTCCAGATATCTGTAAAAAAAAAAAAAGAAAAAAAATAGTATGCCCAGTGTTCACCACAACTACCTTTACTTAGGTACTTTACTAATTACCATCTGAATGAAATTTTTCGTCTGCCTCTGTGGTGGAGTAGTTAGTGTGAATAGTTGCCATCCCCGGAGGTCCGGGTTCGATTCCCGGCTCTGCCACAAAATTTGAAGAGTGGTACGAGGGCTGAAACGGGGTCCACTCAGCCTCGGGAGGTCAACTGAGTAGAGGTGGGTTTGATTCCCACCTCAGCCATCCTGGAAGAGGTTTTCTGTGGTTTCCCACTTCTCCTCCAGGCAAATGCCGGGATGGTACCTAATTTAAGGCCACGGCCACTTCAACAGAAGTTATGCTTATTCAATGGAAACCTGTAAGCAATATGTCTAAAAATATTAGCCATATATTTGAAGCCAAAGAAATATATTTCTATCTCATTTTTTCTCAAGCGTTCCTGGTACAATGACAGAATATTCTCCCATTGTTTTATCCCAAGATATTCTTCTGCTTCAGAAATAGAACCTCATGTGTTATATTTCAGAACAGGGTGGTGGAGCCAGCAATCATTCAAATTTCACTACATTATTTTACATTTTGAAATATTTTTCCTGAAAAAAGTCTCATTACACTAGTGCTACTCTACCTCATAATAATGTACCAACAATTAAAAGAATACGTAGCTTAGTTTGAGTTTCTCCGAGTTAAATATAGTTTTAGTAGTTGGTTAAGTTTAAGAGAGGAAAATATATCATTTAGGATGCAAAATTCCCTCTCATACTACGCTCATCTTAAATACCAATATTAGGTCTAGTGATTATATAAACTCCAACTGAAAGGAGATTTTCTGAGCACAAATTAAAATGGAAAATATGTTCTAACTTTTCAGTTATAGGAGCATTATGATTCACATAAGGGAGAACATAAAGGAGCTTGAATATTAAGCATATATAACAGTTAAAGAGGTAGTTTGATTAGTGTTTTCTAGTGCAAAGTAAGTCAGCCTATTCAATCTCCTGTGGAACAGCATATTTAACAATTCTTTTATTATAAAGGAGATATGAAAACATGGATAATATCAAATCATGTTTCTGATAATTGTTAATAATTTTAAGCCATATTTAGACTTAAAATAGATGGGTTTACCAAGCTTTATCAAACATATTTTCCGGATTCTAGGCCCGTGTTTATCGAAATTTTAATACGGGTACTAGAACAAAATGTGCCCTTTTTCAGAAAAGCTGTTTAGGTCTTAAGAATTGTCCCTAATGAAATGAAAAAGCCCAAGAAGAAGCCTAAACATTGAGAATCCGTCCTGAATCCACCACTCTGTAGCACATTCTCGATTATGGTAATTTTATACCATTTCATTTTCTACTCGCCTGTGAAAAGAAATACCGGATCCTTTCTGATTCCGATTTGTACAATTGAAAGCTACACAAGAGGTCACCATCGTGAATATAGGTGGGCCGGCGTAAGGTTGCACATGACAGCTGTGCATAATGTTGGTTGCACTGCAATGGCACACGAAGCGATGTTGCCGCCGTAACAACAGCTGATTGCAGGACATGTGAGTTTTTTAAAACACGGGAGAAATGCTTATGTCATCGCGATGATACACAATACAAATGAAATCGGCCGGCAAAAATCGAACTTTCAACACACCGATTAAGTTTTCAATAAAATATTTCATCACACAAAATGATATGAGATAATTCTACTACGAAGTTCTTATGATATTAGAAAATAGGTACAGAAGAAATCGGCCGACAAGAATCTTACTATAAATACACCAGTAAATGTTACAATAACATATACCGGTGCTAACACACAAGGTTCAAGTAAAATGTATTAAATTTGCGAAATTTCAGAAACATTTTCATACCTGATTCACACTGGTAGAGGGTCGATACTGGAAGGTATCACTACCGTTGCCTTCGTTGTCATTGTCGTCGTCTTCGTCTAGACAGATCATCAACTCCTGACAGTCCCTGATGATGCCATGTAATGTCATTGCCGAGTTAATGAATGTTGCGACATGCCTAACATTTTCTAATGCCTGACCATTAAGGGCCACTCCGCGGCGCAAAGAATTTTCACTTCGCGGTTCATGACTATGTTGTCACTGCACTCGTTAAAATAAAATTTCACAATTATCTCACAAAGAAAACAAAACTTTCATAAACGTGCGAATCACACCTGACCACGTGCTAGCAGCGACAGGCAAAACGGAAACACTTTAATACGGTAGTCAAGCTAGTTATAGATAGCACCACTATACTATAAATATTGCCAACAACAATCAAATGAAAATTGTTCGTATTAATTTTGTGGCTCGTTTAAACCTTATAATATTTTTAAATGATCATATTTTTGAAAGCAAATAAAAGATTATAAGCACTATACGGAATTAAACACGAATTAATATGAATAAAATGCGTAACTGCATCTGACGTAAAAAGTAGTACATTGGTCATTCTGATTGACGGGTGACGTTCTTCATTTCGTTTTTGTAGTGGTGCCAACATGAATTACAACTGTCAAGTGCAACCTTTTGCCGGCCCACCTATAGTTCACCACTCCGCACTTACGGCTTAACTTAGGCCTACTCTTCTTTCAATGTAAGCTCGCACTTATCACTAAAAATAGTTGCCAATACTATAATTATCACTTTATCACACAACACAACCACAGATCCGCTAACCGATAGGAATCATTATGAAAAACACACTAGAAACCGTAAAAATGACCACGTGTTAAACATATATCCGAAAGTGCCCGCAACATGGCGATGCGCGAAGATATTCAATTTTCCGCATAGCACAAGCGCGCCCTGTGAGTCTAGATAAGCAATGTTAAAGTCTTTGTGAGAGACTACTGGCTAAAATGAGTGCAACTGGACTAGACAAAAGAGTGACTGAATGGGTGACTATATTTCTAGAAAATAGAACTCAGAGAATTAGTAGGCGAATCTTTATCTGACCTTGTAATAATTAAGAGGGGAATTCCTCAAGGCAGTTATGCTTTATGCTTTCTTATTTACTGTATATAAATGATATGAGTAAATAAGTTGAATCAGAGATAAGGCTTTTTGCAGATGATGTTCTTCTGTACAGAGTAATGTTACAAGATTTTGAGCAACTGCGAAATGACCTCGATAATGGTGTGAGATGGACAGTAGGCAATGGTATGATGTTAAACGGGGTTAAGTCAGGTTGTGAGTTTCGCAAATAGGAAAAGTCCTCTCAGTTTTAATTACTGCGTTGATGGGGGTGAAAGTTCCTTTTGGGGATCGTTGTAAGTACCTAGGGAGAGATCTTCAATGGGGCAATCACATAAATATGATTGTAAATAAAGGGTACAGGTCTCTGCACATGGTTATGAAGGTATTTAGAGGTTCTAGTAAGGATGTAAAGAAGGCATATAAGTCTCTAAGACCCCAACTGGATTATGGTTCCAGTGTATGGGACCCTCTCCAGGATTACTTGATTCTAGAACTGGGAAAAATCCAAAGAAAAGCAGCTCGGTTTGTTTTGGTTGATTTCCGACAAGAGTATCGTTACAAAAATGTTGCAAAGTTTGGGCTTAGGAGACTTGGGAGAAAGGAGACGAGCTGCTCGACTAAGTGGTATGTTCCGAGTAGTCAGTGGAGAGATGGCGTGGAATGACATCGGTAGACGAATAAATTTGAGCGGTTAGAAAGTAGGAAAGATAACAATATGAAGGTAAAGCTGGAATTCAAGACGACAAATTGGGGCAAATATTAGTTTATAGGAAGGGGAGTTAGGGATTGGGATAATTTACCAAAGGAGATATTCAATTAATTTCTAATTTCTTTACAATCATTTAAGAAAAGGCTAGGAAAACAGATAGGGAATCTACCACCTGGGCGACTGCCCTAAATGCATATCAGGAGTGATTGATTTGATTGATTGACTGATGATTGAATCAATGAATTACTACTTTGAAATTGGTACTGACAAGGGAAGGGCGCGTACCGGGAAATTGCCGATCTTACGTAAATTTTGCACACATGTTAAATTAGCCAAGAATAATGCATTGGCCAAAATATTTCTTTCGGAAATTAACTCGTACGACCTACAGGAAGGGTTGAAGTTCGTATGTTTGAATTAGTGCGCTCTGCTGTACAGTACTGCACCGCGTTCTGGGTTCACTGTTTCTTTACAATCTACTTTACGTCGCACCGACACAAATATATACCGTCTTATGGCGACGATCGATGATTGATCTAAGTTTACATAGACAGCATGTCGTTTCGCACTTTTGCCCCAAATGACATATCACGTGATCCTGAAGCAAACGATTCCGATGACGAATAGTTGGTAAAAGGGACAGTCAAGCAGGGAACGTTAAAGACCAACTTATAGATATTGACTATAAAAGGAAGGCTGTTCAATATTGGAAAGGGATGAGGCTTCTCGTCCACTGGAAGCGGAGACCTGCGAACTGCGAGTTCGGACGAATCTGTGCGAAGTCTGTTCGTCCGAAATCGTGCGTAAGCTATCGTATCGTGGCTGCGTATTCGGCCTGATTATTTAGTAGGTGTATGTGTGAGATGATGGCGTCTCCTGAAGATTTGTGTGAGCTCTATACATTAGATACACTTCTGCCAGCGAGAAGAAGAGCTCAAAAAAGGAGACGGAAGTGGGTAAATGATGTTATCCAAAAGACAATCGTATGGTGAATTTTCACATAAATATGGACTAATCTGGAAAAGAACGAAAGGCCATACTTTGGTTATTTTCGCATGACATGTGAAACATTTCGATGCATATTACAAATAGTACAATATTAGTTAAATAAATACAGTAACTTTCGAGAAACTGTTTCACCTGAAAAACGTCTAGCTGTAACTTTGAGGTTAATTTTGAAATAGAAAGCTGGAAAATTTCTCCCCCTTATATTTACCTTTTCCAATTGTAACATTAATTTCCTAATTCCCAATCGGGCAAAGGAAATTGTCTCTTTTCCGAGAGTATGGTTTGTAACAGTCCGCCTCTGTGGTGTAGTGGTTAGCGTGATTAGCTGCCAGCCCCGGAGGCCCGTGTTCGATTCCCGGCTCTGTCACGAATAAAAACTTGGTATGAGGGCTGGAACGGGGTCCGCTCAGCCTCGAGGGCTCAACTGAGTACAGGTGGGTTCGATTCCCACTTCAGCTATCCTCGAAGTGGTTTTCCGTAGTTTCCTACTTCTCCAGGCAAATGCCGGGATGGTACCTAACTTAAGGCCACGGCCGCCTCCTTCGCTCTTTCTTTGTCCCCTCCCTCAAGGCCCCTGTTCAGCATAGCAGATGAGGCAGCCTGGGCGAGGTACTGGACCTCCTCCCCAGTTGTATCCCCCGACCCATTGTCTCGCGCTCCAAAACACTGCCCTTGAGGCGGTAGAGGTGGGATCCCTCACTGAGTCCTTGGGAAAAGCCGTCCCTGGATGTTAAACAAATTAAGAAAGGAAGAAAGATGTTTGGTAACAGCGAGAGGTAATAGAAATAGCAGAAATGATTCTCATCAGTGCGATAAAGCTTGGTTCGAGCGGCCATAGCACACGGGAGTATGTGTGGAGTTTCGCTGTCAAGTCACAGAACTATAACATTTATTTAAAATGAGAAACTGCAACCTTATTTTCTATAATTCAAACACTGGAGGCAATGATTTATTATATACGGCATTTTTAGAATATATTTTACAAAAAATAATCAGACGTAGGTATGAAGTGATCGGACGGGAAGGTATAAATATTGCTAGAGTATTTTAATAAATTCGTGTTCTAATCTGGAGGTAGTGCAGCTCTTTTCAGACTCGCTCCCAGTGGAGGTGAGCTGCATGTATAATTTCAACCACATACCAGCCCACCTGCCATTCTTAAATTTCTAGCAGTACCGGGAATCGAACCCAGGCCACCAAGGACGACAGCTAATAGTGATAACCGTTATGGTACAGATGCCTACAAGTTATTAAATGAAAATTACACTTTGAACTTGTAAAGGATCTTCAAATACAAGAATCAAGTAAAGTGGTATAAAATTAATAACTACATAGCATTTACCTGGCTCACCCATTTCTCTCGTCACCTCATTCAATAACAACTTTTGCACATCCCACATATGGTAAGGAGGCTACCGCTGGTCCCACAAATACTTCCCATCTTGTACCGGGCGTTCATGATAAAACACGGCTCTTCGGCCGAAAAATCCAAACCAATCTGGGCAGTTCGCAGATATTCGTGCGTTCACTGACGAACAGCGCCAGTTCCAATGGACGCAGTCCTGCTTGAATTCAGCGATTTGGATCGTTCGTCCGTTTTCGTGCGTGTTCTTACGTATTCGTCATCGCAGCTTTTCGCAGGTTTCCGCTTCCGATGGACGAGAGCCCAAAGCGGGGTCCGATCTCGTTTACATCGGTGAAACAAACGTTGTTTCGTGTCAAAAGCAAACCAAATTTATATTTG
The DNA here is from genome assembly GCF_040414725.1 of Anabrus simplex. Taxonomy (NCBI): domain Eukaryota; kingdom Metazoa; phylum Arthropoda; class Insecta; order Orthoptera; family Tettigoniidae; genus Anabrus; species Anabrus simplex. Next base: position 1,047,398,142 of record NC_090265.1, on the reverse strand, counting down.
TGGGAAATTATGTAAAGAACAGTGGGATGCGGCGCGACAAATTTAGGGCAATAGCACGTGGGCCTACTATCAGAAAAAAAAAAAAAAAATGCCCATCAGAATAATGAAATTATTCACGCTGTGACCATCCATCAGTGGGTTATGCAAGTTGGTCATGAAGCAAGGTAAGTTCTATTCTACGTACCTTGTTCATGTAGAATGCGCGGGGTTTAAAGCATACCGTACATGGCTTCGTATACAAAATAATATCCGCCTCCGCACTTCCTTCATCCGCATCCGCAAAATGGTTATCCGCGGATAATTTAAATATTTAATTACAGTCTATTACACCAAGGTATTGAAACGGATAATCTGTTAACATAATACAATAGGCCTGACACCTGGCACCAGAAATATAGTCGCAGGTGTATGAGGGATTTTCTCTTGCCCCTACTGCCGACGTAATGACCTTTGTTCCTTGCTTCCACTAATTGCGAGCAGGAGTCAGTTAGGCTTAGGTCAGATTTACGGCTTTATGGTCTCAAGACTCTTCATATATCACTATTCTCCTATACCAGTGTCAAGGGTCGCCTAACCACAAGCAAAAACAAGAGTATACTTGAGTGAAAATCAATAAACATAATTATTTAGAAATTATCACCAAAATTATCCGCACTGCCATTCAGTGTGTATCCGCCAAGACACTTAACTTCGCAGATATCCGCGGACAAATCCGCGTAGGCTGGGTGGATCTCGAAACAGTCCTCATATCCAGGTGAAAATCCCTGACCTGACCGCGAATCGTACCTGGGGCCTGCGGGTAAGAGCCAGACACGTACCCCTAATGCATGCGGCCAGTTCTTCATAAACTGTCAATATGTATATAAAACAGGAGTTTTGTCTATACATAGCTCGTAAAGTTAAAAATAATTTTACTTCTGTATCGTTGTGTCCACAGTAGGAAGGAAATGCAGTTTTTAATTTTCCGTCATCTCTGTCTTGTCCATATGTATGTAGAGTTGGGACTATAAAGAACTTCATTCACGCTGAGTGAAGGGGTAATGCAGGGGAAAGTTTAAAATGCAATTCTCAAACACCTATGTTAATATTGGTTCTATCGATAAATACTACATAAGAAAAGTTATAGAATATAAAATTTCCGATCATTTATATCTTACGGTATTCAGTTTTACCGTACCGGCCATAATAATAGATCTATTTATGAATTTCGATTTTAGTTAACTTAGTCCATATCAACGCTGATAATCGCTAACATGTCCGCATCTGTAGCGTAACGCTTAGTGTTATTAGTTGCCGTCCTCGGGGGGCCCGGGTTCGATTCCCGGTACTGCCAGAAATTTAACAATGACTGGAGGGCTGGTATGTGGTTGAAATGGTACATGCAGCTCATCTCCGTTGGGAATGTGCCTGAAAAGAGCTGCACCACCTCGGGAGAACGACACGAGTTCACCTATCGCTAACATGTAAATTTTGTTCAATTGTGTTAAAAGGCAGTGGTGTTGGTTTTTGTCGTTATTGTCTTTTAAGGCGAAAAACCGCGCGGTCATCAGCCCATATCGACAGGGAAGATTGAAGATGGCTATGAAAATGAGGAAATAAAACCCAAAGAAATATTGCTTGAGGAATAAGACAAGAGGAAGTCATGTAAGGAGGGAGGACGACCCACTTGACTTTGGATGTCTAATATATAATATTCAGAAGAAAACTAAGTATGAAAGCCTACGATATCGGAAGCCCACAAAAGTGATCAACAAAGGCATTACCGGATCACTGATTGTTTTGGTGTGCGTTGTCTCTTCTGCTGCCATGCATCTCCGATAGATGGGAGTAACGCTGCATCCCGAGTAGAACAGCCTGCCTGAATATTGGCGAAAAGTAGTTGGAGTTGGGTAACTTTCCTTTTCAGTATGCCATTCCTCTGGTTTATACATGTTCTGATAACTACTGACAGGTGGCACACTGTATCACGGTATTCCAGGTGGCACACTGTATCACGGTATTCCAGCTATTCGATACCCGTTCTGAAGCTCTGATACGAATGAGGAATGTGCACACATAACCGAAAACGGCAGAATAGTGTTCATCGCCGTCTGTGGTCGAGTCATGCCAGCTCTGGAACTTGTCACCGCTAGAACGCCACTGTAATGCTATTCCTGAAAAGTGAAAAACTGTGTGCTTTTTCGTTTGATCAAGTATTTCTTATGGTAGCATTGTTTTTAACTGCGACTTTCCGGTGTTGTATTCACCGGGCGAGTTGGCCGTGCGCGTAGAAGCGCGCGGCTGTGAGCTTGCATCCGGGAGATAGTAGGTTCGAATCCCACTATCGGCAGCCCTGAAAATGGTTTTCCGTGGTTTCCCATTTTCACACCAGGCAAATGCTGGGGCTGTACCTTAATTAAGGCTACGGCCGCTTCCTTCCAACTCCTAGGCCTTTCCTATCCCATCGTCGCCATAAGACCTATCTGTGTCGGCGCGACGTAAAGCCCCTAGCAAAAAAAAAAATGTATTCTGAAAGAATGTCATTATAATAAATTTTGTCGAGTTCAGTTTACAGCACCACTGGAAAATGGATGGGACATTTCAGTTTAGAATAAGGTCGAGTAGGATCTTAGGTATAAGTTGTCCAAATTATTTCACCAGGGGGGGGGGGGGTGCTTCAGAAGGGGCCTAAAGTATGAAACTAAAGGTCGGTAGCGTAGCCAGGATCGTCCGATTGGGGGCGGGATGTTATAGTTACAAAATGATGGTAGATCACAATGAAGATGCATGCATGACTTGTCATCACAAGGCCACTGATATAAGTGAATTACATATCTACTGGTTCTACAGTTTAGTCTCTGAATATGTTTATTTAGTTTATTGCCAGTTTGTTTTTCTTTTAGTAAAAATTTCATGGGCGGTGTTCTTCTCCTCCCCCCCCCCCCCCGCCGGCTACGCCCCTGTTCGAGGTATCTCTCTTATGGCGGGTTTCACACAGAAATAGCTCATGGCGAATTTGTGTTAGACACCTTTTTCCAATACAGTGAAAAATGAGGGAAATATCAGTGGCAGTCATTTGAAAGTTAAGGCTCCGTGCGTTAACGGGAGCTGCACACGCCTATCTTCGCAATGTTAAATTTAAGAACTTTGGCGCACCTTTTCTGCGAATCTACCATCTCTAGAAGTGCCATATTTTTACACATTTTAAAGTGGCTATCTATACACACTTTCACACAGTGGTTTTTTAGTTTCTTTATTATTTACTGATTTTGTTATAACTCAAAACTTTTTATAAGTGTGCATATCATTTCTTTGTAAACCCAGATATGAAAAAAAAATCCCGTTTTAAAGCGTGCAGAATCATGCTGTTTATGAGTGATAAAAGTTTCGTGTTTCTGTCTTCAGTAGTTTCAGAGAAAAGGTACAGTGAATTTGAAAAATGTTAACTTTAAGGGAATCGGGAGTTTAAAGAGAAGCATTACTTTGTAGTGAATTCCTGTTCCGTATAATCAAAGTCATTCCTAACCTAAAACACTGTTTGCATAGATCATTCTGTTCCAACACACCTGATAAAGAGTTTTATATTAAAAACTTCATTCAAATTCATGTTGTCATTTGTCAAACTTTTCTAATTGAGTTTTGTATGTCTTATCGGATCACCTAGGTTTTTATTATTTTTTATTGTGTTGATCTTCACTGCGCCACACCCTTTATTTTCACGTGAAAGAAGTTGGACTTTCAGCTCTAGGAATTACTTTAAGCTTAGTTTTTCCAACGTTTTAATGATTTTTTTCAAGCACTTTACCAGTATTTCTTCCCATAGTGATGCGATAAAGAACGCGATATCTCGGAACACAGCACCAAATCAATTTCTAAACAAACAAAGAACTGCTATATTCTTCCCTCCCAAATCAAGCAGGTTAGTCACTACACTCCATACTCTTATAGCCCTGTGCGTATAAACAGGCTGGCTAACCCATAAAATTTCCCCAAAATAGTCCGGCTCCATGGCTAAATGGTTAGCGTACTGGCCTTTGGTCGCAGGGGTCCCGGGTTCGATTCCAGGCAGGGTCGGGAATTTTAGCCATCCTTTGTTAATTTCGCTGGCACGAGGGCTGGGTGTACTGTATGTGTCGTCTTCATCATTTCACCCTAATCATGACGCACAGGTCACCTACGGGAATCAAACCCAAAGACCTGCACCTGGCGAGCCGAACATGTCCTCGGACACTCCCGGCGCTAAAAGCCATACGCCTTTTCATCTTTTTCATTTCATTTCCCCCAAATACATTGAGATTCTTGCAGAAGCGACAAATTTAAAATTAAAATTACATACCTTTTTATCTTGCCTTGTTTACAGTGCACTATGTCTTCTGGTATGTGCTAGAGTAATTTTGTTACTTTCATTGATCTGTCTCTTTCTTATACTTGGCTTTGACAATATGAAAGTGACTGAGGTATGAGCGATGCTTGTATTGTCATTCCTTCTGCAGCTAGTTTCTGCTATGAATGGTGTGAAAATGTTGCTCATAGGGTCGGTTGGTGCATGCATTTCAGTGTGCTTGGCAGACTGATATGTAATAGCAACTTCTGGCTCGATGAGGAAAGCAACGGGAAACTACCTCACTCCTCATTTCCCTAGTACCTCTTCAGTGATGCCCAGGCCATCTATGACAGCTGATGGCGGAGCTGGTGAGGATCCAACCAGCCTTAGAGCTGAAGACTGTACATACCTTTTTATCCGCCTCACGTATGCTTCATCATGGCTACTAGCCTGTTGCAACACTGATTTCAACAAATATTTTGCTGCCTTTCACAGACAGACATTGAAGTGATTTATATCTCTAATTGAGACTGTTTTTATAAAAAACGAAAATGATTTTTTTTCGTATTTTCCTGGTCCGGTCCCCCTTAATGGGAAAAATGCACCGCTGCGCTGTGAGTGACATACATAGTAAGTCATCTCGTCACCGCGCAAATATCTACTGTACTCTTGCTGTGTGTTGCGATGGCCGACTAAATAACAACAGTGTTCAGTCCATTTTATATGACAACAATCGACCAAATTCTTCTAAATTAATCGAGGTCGATATTTGCAGTCTATCAAGTGAGTCCAGTATTCGGGAGGTGGTGGGTTCAAACCCTACTGTTGTCAGCCCTGAAGATGGTTTTCTGTTTGTCATTTCTACACCAGGGAAATGCTGACGCCACGGCCGCTTCCTTCTCACTCACTAGTCCTTTCCTATCCTATCGTCGCCGTAAGACCTACCTGTGTCCGTGCGACTTTAAAGCAACTTGTAAATGTCTTCCACATTTTCAAAAAGTGATCATGCATTTAAAAAAACCGTTCGCCGGACACAGCAACAGAGTAATTACTACTAAAGTGATAAAAGAATCATCGGTTCACTACGCACCCTACCATTTCACGATAGAGGCAACGCTACGATTTATGTGTTGATAGTGGCGAAAATGAGATTAATGTTCATGTATATATTCAACAGTGCTGTCTTCAGGAAAATATTAATACGATATCTTGTTATCGTTAATACGATATCTTGTTATCGTATGTTAATGTTGCTACGGAGGCGATGGATTTTTCTCGTGAATGAATGTCCTCCGCCAGAGAAGTTCAAGCATATTTCAGCTGTTATTTATGCGTTTAGCTTAGAACGTGTCACCTCGCGAACTGATTGACCCTACACTTCGCATCTCAAGTTCAGGGAAAGAGAAAGATAAGAAAGGGAAGAGATTAGAAGAACTTTCTCCGAAGAAAAGTCGGAGGCTTGATGTTGGACCAATTGTAGTTCCTGATTTTGAAACCCCATTTACTCCTTCAACCATCAAAAATGTTACACGAGAAAACAATCAGAGTGACTTAAATGTCCAGTGAAATTTACATTGTGTTTCTGTATCCATATAATATGATCCAAGTCCACTTCCGCAGTGAAACGGTTAGTACTGAGTAACTACCGTCCTCGGGGGCTCGGGTTCGCAATTGCCAGAAATTTAAGATTGGTGTGAGGACTGTAAATGGTTAAAATGGAACATGCAACTTATTTCCATCAGCGGTATGCCTGAAGAGACTTGCATCACCTTGACACTAGGGCACAAATTTACGTATAATTACGCATTTGTAAAATACGGTATTTCTCTGAGCTGTTGATATTGATTTCTTTAAATACGTAGGTGCTTTGAAAAGTTCTCGGAATGTACTAGAATTAAGTATCTTACCTCGGTGGAACTGCTTTTATTTTTCAGCATAATCTCCCTGTAGACTAATGCATTTGGTCCAGCGATGTTCCATTGCCTTGATCCCATCTCGATAATGAGATTCCTCCAGGCCTGCAAAATACCTCTCCATTTCGGCTGTCAGTTCTTCCCTTGTAGAAAATCTCCGTCTACCGAGGAAAATTTTCAGCTTGGGGAATAGATGAGTCTGATGGTACCAAATAAGGTGGATGTGGCAACAATTCGTACCCCAGTTCATGAAGTTTTGCCATGGCAATAACACTTGTGTGCGGCGGAGCGTTGTCCTGATGAAAGATGACCTTTTTCCTTGCCAGACCAGGCCTTGTTTCGCGTATCTTTTCCTGTAGTTGGTCTACGAGGTTTGCATAGTATTGCCCCGTAATTGTTTGGCCAGTAGGAAGATAATCTATCAGCAGAATGCCTTTTGCATCCCAGAAAACTGAGGCCATGACCTTTCCGGCCGAACGCACTGCCTTTGCTTTCTTTGGTAGTGGTGAATCAGCATGTTTCCATTGCTTTGACTGCTGTTTTGTCTCTGGGGTATAGTAGTGGACACAAGTTTCATCTGTAGTCACAAACCGGCGCAAAAAATCTTGTTGGTTGCACTGAAAACGGGCCAGACTTTGTTCGGACATTTCCAATCTGGTGCGTTTATTGTCCAGTGTCAAGAGTCGCGGCACCCATCTTGCGGATAATTTTTTCATACCCAAATTCTTCTGTTAAAATATAATATACCCGTTCAGACGACATCCCTACAGCTTCAGCAATCTCCCGCACTTTCAGTCGACGATCCTCCATGACCATTTTATGCACTTTTGCGATTAATTCTGGGGTCGTAACACTTTTTGGCCGTCCACTACGCGGATCATCCTCCAAGCTCTCCCGACCAAATTTCAACTCGCTGGTCCACTTGGCAACAGTTGAAAATGAAGGAACAGAGTCCCCCAGTCTGTTCTGAAAGTCGGCATGAATTTCTTTTGCTTTCATACCTTTCTTCACAAAGTATTTAATCACTGCTCGAATCTCAGTTTTTACCTTTGTCACAAATCACTACGCGTGAACAACAACAAATAGTCGTCACTACCACACTCCTGTAGCCAGAGCACTGACGCGCCACGTGTTCACTCACAAAGGATGTGTGATTATTGCGCGCGGGAACCTCGTTTCTCTAGCCCTGACATCTAGCGGTGATTCCGAGAACTTTTCAAACCGTCCTCGTATTTACGGTACTCGGCTTTCTTTTATACCCGAAGAGTTAATATACATTTAATTTTTGTTTCCTCACAACTGGAAGACATAGGCCAACTTCTCGAACTTACAGAACTTCTTTTAACTTGGGTTTAGGGCAAGGACCTGGTCTAGAGAGCCAAGAATAACGACCGAGAGGATTCGTCGTGCTGACAAAACACCTTATAATCTGCAGGCCTTCGGTCTGAGCAGTGGCACTGCCTTCGTAATGTCCAGGCCGTACTGTACCTCTGATGACGTCACGCTTTGGGGGGAACTTGAAGGCGATACGCATACGCTCCGCTTGAATAACACACTCGTTTAAATTACTTAAAGAACTGTTAACACCTTATAAAACCAAAACCTATCGTCAAATATTTGTTAATTCTGACATACAATGCATATTCTTCTCCGTGACGTTCTATTTCTCGCGTATATACGTTCGTTTGCGTGAGTACAGCCTAACATTTTGAGACATATTCTTGCGATTTTATCCATTTTCTGGTCAACTGGAACATTCACATCATACACACTGACAGAAAACATGCAGCCAATTACCATACTATTTATTACAAATATAAATTATTTCTGTACCTTACTGTTTCCACTTCATGAACACTGCAGCTTTCCTGGACCTCTTACAGGAAGTTACACCAGTAAGGAGTAGGTCTGCTCTCTTTGAAGCACTTTGTTGAATACACAAGTCGGTGTGAATTTTGGAAAAATTATTTAAAAACATATTCACCCAAATATATATACACTGTCTGGCCAGGTCTTCCAATTTCTTCCCGCAGTCACAAATGACTAGGGAATCTGCCAACTGCATTGACTCCAAAGCCTAGGATATTGTGACACACTTAGGATTGTCTGAATTTAGAAATACCATCTTATATGTATCTGACACTAACACACAAAATACTTTGTACACCTCAATTCTAAGTTCTATTGACATGTCTGATGGATACTTTAAGCCCCCTCGATTTAGGAAATTCAGATATCTTACTTCTGGAGATAATTCATATATAAGATCTGAATCTGTCAGAAGATAACATTTACATAAATCACACTGCTGTTTGATACTCTTTTTTTTTTTTTTTGGTTGCTATTTGCTTCTCGTCGCGCCGACACAGATAGGTCTTACGGCGACGATAGGACAGGAAAGGTCTAGGAATGGGAAGGAAGTGGCCGTGGCCTTAATTAAGGTACAGCCCCAGCATTTGCCTGGCGTGAAAATGGGGAACCACGGAAAACCATCCTCAGGGCTGCCGACAGTGGGGTTCGAACCCACTGTTTCCCGAATACTGGATACTGGCCGCACTTAAGCGACTGCAGCTATAGAGCTCGGTGATACTCATAAATGAGACTTGCATTTTCAAATACACCGAATTCAGATAAGCCATAGGTCTGATTACATAAAAATACAGGACCTACCTAATGGGACCCATGTTTATGACATAATAAAAAAATTCACCTCACCATCTGGACGTGACACTCTTATTTCTCTCAGGATGTGATTTTCAGGAAAGTGCTTGATACACACAACTGTGTTTTGATTAACTATTAAATTCTCCCTGGGAATAGCCTTCTTCCATAACTAAACTAGTTCTTCATCAAAAGGAAACACAAATACCGGAGTGTACTCTCCTTGTTTATAATTGGCTTTGCAGCCACACAGCATGGTGATTTCCCTCACTGATCATCTTAATTCAAGTATATACAATTCGTGGTTAATAATAAAACACAGAATGCAGAAACTCAATTAATTTTACACTATAAATATAACTTTATACAAATAAACTACAAAATTAAAACACTGAAGAACGATCTTCTTAACATATAGCTTCACATAAATACACGCTCACACTAAGTTTTCTTCACTAATTAACGACTTTCCACTTAATAATGCAGTCGATGACGACTCATTCTCACATATATCTGAGTGAACATGCGGTCATCGTTAAAAGTTTCAATAAAACTGCGAAAAACTGTGTTTAACTCTACTAACTCATGTGCTAAACTTCCCCCCTAACGATCAGCTGATTGCTTTCCCGCGCTAGTTACAATACGGCCTGGACATCACGAAGGCAGTGGCAGTGGTCGCTTGGTAGGTCATGGCCCGCTGGGGCCGTTGCGCCATGGGTTTTGTTTTATGTAGGCTAAGGAACACTCATTTAAACACAGTCTACTGCAACTCTGAAAGACAGTCTGTATATTTTTGAAATATATCTTGATAAATGTCCAAATTTTCAACCTCGATATGAACTACTTAGGTCATTATCCCTGCTTTCGTGTGGTCCCTGGGACATTTCCCATTATTTCCATGAACCACTAAAACCGGAAGAGGTGATCTCTCTAACTATGGTCCTTACTACGTAGAGAACAGTCAGATAAACTTTCCTATATGAAGGAACAGCTGGCATTAAAATAGCATTTTCCGTCTGAAGTGGACATACCCCTTCATTTCTAATATACTGGCTCTACCATTTCCAATCAATTACCATGCACGGAAATGATCCTTAGTAACATTAATACTTACTGTAAGTCTTTTTGTTGCTAAATATCTTAGAGTTGATATAGAGTTAATTGATGGAGGGTTTTAGATGCAGTTTTTACCGCGAATTATTCCATTTCAGGTACTAGAGTTTCAGCTTTATTTTCAGCCTATAAAAACGGAAACAACTTGCTAAGTTTTGTTAAATAAAGATTATATATTACTCATACAAACTAAGGTGCATATACATTTCAAGAACATGAAATAAGAAATATATTTAAAAACCGCTCGATAAACCTTTAGTGTGAACGTTAGACGTCAACACAAGTTAGACATATTACAATCGGGTAACGGAAATAAGTTAAGGAGTCGAACCGGACAATTTATTAATCACAGTGTGTTTAGGGAGGGAAGTTTGGAGTAATTCATGGTAAAAACTACAGCTAAAACACATGAGTAAATGAATCATCTTTGCTACAACGATTACATGTTAGGAATGAGGTTCTGATGATGATGATGATGATGATGATGATGATGATGATGATGATTGTTACGTTAAGGGGAAGACCTCACTTGACACTCTTGTGCTTTCTTTCAGAGAATAAAGATTTCGGCATCCCATTGAAAGGTTATGTTGTTTGAAACAGGGACTTGTTAATCCCATTGACAAATTTGTGCACGGTTAAAAAGAAAGACTGCCTCCAATTGTTCCCTGCTTCATTAATTGTTGGTCTGTAGGTAAATAAAAATTCTGTTCTTGAAGCACACGCGCCTCTGCGGAAGTGTGTTGCGTTTATGGCGTCCCTGACGTACTGCTGCAGTGTGCGCACCGAATTTTAATTTGGTGTCCATAACATAGTCTGTACCATTCATTGTATGACGAATGAGTAGGTTGATTTGCGGAAGTCGATGCTCATGTACGGTGTTCAAATGTCATGTTAAAGCTGTGAATTTTAAGTGACCAGAAGGTTTCTTGTAACCAGAGCTTCGGAGGAATGTTTTTCACGTCCTAGTATGCAGATACCTAAAGTACGTTCTGCGAATTAGGCCGATGATTTCGATGTTTGGCCCCTTAAAACATTATTATTATTATTATTATTATTATTATTAGTAGTAGTAGTAGTAGTAGTAGTAGTAGTAGTAGTAGTAGTACAGTTTTGAAATTTCTTGCTTGTTAAATTTAATATATGCATATAAAGTGACTTTCGAGATCAGTCTTTTTCTTTATTGAATGTCCGAGGGAATTCAGTGTACAGTACTTTCGGAAGAATAGATTACATTTCTTCCTTCAGATATCGGTCTTTACTTTCTTACGTGTCCATTTCTTGTTCATGCATTGCCGATGTCACGGTAACCACAGTGGTCGTCAGAAGTAGATTTCATACAGTTTATTTCAGAAGTAAAACAGATACTGTCCAGACTATCAGTTATCGTAACAACTGTATGCAGTGTCAACGTTCGACAAGTTTTTGCAGATACATTATTCGGTTCTGCATTCGAATGCTAAGTTTCGGATATAGCCATTGTCGAAAGATGTCTTCGTATGTTAATTTAACTGGTCCTACGAAAACCCTGTCCAAAAGTGGGGTTAGTGGGGAGGTCCGGATCACTTTCTCCGAGAAGTGGAGGTTGTTCCTAGCCCAAAACGAAATGTTGAGATTTCTAAAATTTCCGTAAACTACGCATTCATCTGCGACAAGGACGTTATTGCGATTATCATACATTTCAAAAGAAATTTGCTAAATGCAGATAACTTAGGCCGAGAGTCTATATCAATATCGCCCATTTCTGTAAGTGGTCAAATCAGTTTGAGGCTTGAATCTTTCCATACGACTTTTTTTAACGTTATATTTATGGATTTAACTGGCAACTGCTACCCCCAGATATCTGCACTTTAATGTATGCCAAACTAATTAATGTTGCCACTTTACCGCTTAACAGTTGTTGTCCTTCAGAATATTGAAGTTCATTTTACACAGGATATAACATTACGTCTAGGGCCACTCTGTAGAATATCCTGCTCTGTAGAAAATTAAATATATTCGCCCGTATGTATGCGAGCGAGGTATCAGAACATTTGATATGCTATTTATTTATTTACAGTCAATGTAGAAAATTAAATATATTCGCCCGCATGTTTGCGAGCGAGGTATCGGAACATTTGATATGCTGTTTATTTATTTATTTATTTATTTACAGACAAAGACTCCGTTAAGATTTGTAGAAATCGTACTTTCCTACTGTGCTAATTTTGTTTCCCTGGTTGCCTTTTTGTGTCTTTATCCCGAAAAGTTTGGTATTGGCGTACATCGAAAAATCAGTTTTTCAATGACAGTTGCCGCTTTGTATATTTTTAGAACGAGAGAAAAGAACTTAACCTGCCCGCAGGTACACTTTCTCTTCTAACACGAGCAGGTGCAATGATGCCAAGTATACCTGCAGATACAAACGACATTTCTCGTCAATTACTGTCCCGAGTTGTGGTGGGACCTGTGCAGTGTATACTTAACAATTTGGTTCGTGTATTTGTGTACTGGTAATGGACTGTGACAGACTGAATTAATAATGATAAAATGCAAAGAATTATAAAACATAATTCCTTAGCACGATGAGCATATATGGAACTAAGTACCAGTATTTGATCATTATTATTTACAGAAATTGAACAGATGTGATTATTAGCCATAATAGTGATAGTAAACAGTAATGATACATAATGATAATTAGCAATGAATCAAGAGCAATCAAAATACAGACTAAATTAAACTAAAGAAAATGAAACAATAATGATTATCGGGTTTTAAGGCACCAGTACATATCGTTGTTACTAATCTGTTCTATTCAATTTATAGTCATGCTCGATTTCTCCTGGTGCTGTCCATTATTTTTTTTAAATATTTCATGTGAAATGTTATTTAGTAAAGTTCATTACAGTTCATTACCATTCTATTAAATTGCTCACACTTTCTATAACAGTTGAATTTTTATATAATGACGCGGAAGCAATAAAGTGGAAGGGTCGATGCAAGCGTCAGTTAACTTTTTTATCATTTAAATATTTTTATTTAGGGACATTCTTAAGTCGTTTATTGTCGACTCGTTCGATTCCCGGTCGAATCGGGGGTTTTAATAGGCCTATAGTCTGATTAATTCTCCCAGCTCGGGGACTGGGTGTTTGTATTTATCCCAACCCTTTCCTCTTCATATTCAGACAACATTTCACACTTATCAAACCATCGCATCCACATAGGGTTAGCGTCAGGAATGGCACCCGGCCGTAAAACGGGGCCAGATCCACATGTGCGACACAGTTCGCACCCCCGACTCCACAGGTGGGAAAAAGCGGTAGATGACTACGATTTTTAAGTACTTTATTATGGGGCCGAGTAGCTCAGACGGCAGTGCTGGTCCTTTGAGCTCAAGATGGCGGGTTCGATACCTGCTCAGTCCGGTGCTATTTGAAGATGCTCATATACGTTAGCTTTATGTCGGTAGATTAACGAGCACGTAAAAGAAATTCTGCGGGACAGAATTCCAGCAACTTCGCTTTTCCGAAAAGCACAAGAGTAATTAGTTGGATGTAAACCCCAGGATACTATTTTTTTTGGGGGGGGGGGGGGGTTCCAATCTGTTCAAGATGCTCAGCTCTCACTGGTTCATGGGCTCTTCGCCTGGTAACTCCTGCTCTGTAACCTTGAACAATAAAATTTGACTAATGACTAAAAACTATGTTTTCGGTGGAGGTCCAAGTTTTTTACCCCCATGCGAACAGTTTTTTACTCACATGTCAACACTGCTTCTTTGTTGGCTCTCTTGCCTTCTGCCCACAATGAAGAAGATTATGCTGTACTGGTTTAACTGTACAATAGTTAGTAAATCTCTCAGAAGATCCTTACTTAATTTTTTTTATTTAAAAGTCACATATGTGTTTTTAAGAGTAACGATTTTTGCCTGCTTCTTGGGTGAAATGCCAGTTTTCGCATTCACAGAAATTTTTCCTACCGAGAACACAAATAACATACGCAATTGTTACACATAAAAGTATTCACCTCAACTGGGGGGGAGGGGACAATTGTTGTTTAAAAATAGTACGGCAACAGTAGTCCACTAATAGTACAACAATTCTTCTTTCTCCTGTTCTTCATGTGCCATGTCCTCGCAGATCCTTTGTGAGCGGTAGCATGATATGTTGTTTGTTCATGGCTGTCCGGCTCCATGGTTAATGTGCTGGCCTTTGGTCACAGGGTCCCCGGTTCGATTCACGGCAGGGTCGGGTATTTTAACCATGATTAGTTGATTCCGCTGGCACGGTGGCTGGGTGTATGTGTTGTCTTCATAATCATGTGGCATCCTCATTACGACGCGCTGGTCGCCTACGGGCGTCAAATCGAAAGACCTGCATCTGGTAAGCCGAACTTGTCCTCGGACACTCCCGGTACTAAAAGCCATACGCCATTTTCTTTTCTCATGTTCATGGCTATTCTGGATAGAGTAAGCTTCGTCACCCCAAACCACTGGTTCCAGTTGCCAAGACACGATGACCTCCTTCGCACCGGACCAAGTTTTCCATAGTTTTTCCTCGAAGTATTACTTGTAGAAGGTGTTATTTACTGTTCTGCATCATATGACCAAAGTGTTCTAGCTTCTTTCCCTTGATGGTAGTAGGTTCATTGATCATATGGTGTAAAACTTCTATATTGGTTAGTTCAGCTGTCCAAGGTATCTTCAGCAACCTTCGGTCCACATTTCAAATGCTTGCAGTCTCCTGCACATGGTCTGTGTACATGTCTCAACGTCGTATAGTAGTGTTACGTGCTCGAGCGACAGCCTTGTCACAGCCCCTTCGGTATTACCTGAAAGAGAATGACTAAGCAAGCTCGGGGAACCTCCCAGCCCGCCCGAGGATATGCCGCTGCCCTTCTTTTATTGTTCCCTTCATATAGTTTCTCCACGCGATTTCTGGAATATACGACCGGAAAGTTCCATCTCCAGCCGAACTCGTGAGTGTTCTAGTGGCCCATCATTGAGTTATGTGAATGTGTCGGAGAGTCCATTGATGAGTGGGCTGCAGAAGACGTACGGAACGGAGGACACTTTACCACCCGAGAGTACTGTGTGTTCGGGTATTTCTGTGGACTGAGGATCGCCGCCAGTCAAGAAGGGAAGCCGCTATTGTGAGTGTGAGGGTGAATAGACTTGTGTTAATATTCGCTGTTATGACTTTCGCCCTGCTGTTGAATACTGTTGAGCTATTGCTGTTTAGTTCACTGCATGTGACTGTTTGAATTACTGGACTATCTCTGGAGTCGAACCAAGGAATAGTCACCGTGTGTTGTGTAGCCCGCAGACCTGTGTTAGGGCGGCCGCAGAATGAGACGCAGTTCCGGGAGGTGACGCAGGGTGACTCACGGTGAGTTTCTGCGAACCACAGAACTGACTGGACCCGCGAATGTTACGGCGCAGGGTGACGTGACGCAATTGCTGCGCGTGGTGACCCTGCGGACCGCAGTCTCTCTTCCGCAGTTTCCTGCAAGACTCGCGGTAATTTTGTTTGTTCATATTGTTGATAAACCATTTTTCTGACTCAAGGAATTTTTTGAAATATCATATTAAATGTAGTTTTTGTCTAAACCACCATAAACTATATACTGTGTTTTGAGGAAGAATTAATATACAATATAAAGCAACAGAATACCAATTTATTGCAGTTAAATGTTTTATCTATTGGTGAATGCAAAAATAATTGTTTTGAAATTAGAAATTCCAAAAATAAACTCATGTGACTAATACAAATTATTTGTAATGGCTAAACTGAGATATACTAATTGAAAACAACTTAATTCCACACGCAGAAAAGTGCGTTTTAGTGAGAAAAATAAGAAACAAATAATGTGACGAGGTCATAACGAGGGGGGTATGAGAGAAGGAAGTAATTAGGAGTAATTTTTTTTTTCATTTTACAAGTTCCCTTACGTCGCACCGACACAGATAGGCCATAAATTGCATACTGAAACTGCGATCCAACTTGCGACGATTGTCGCCGTGACTCACTGTGCCGTGAAGAATTCGACGTGAGTCACCCTGCGTCACCTCACGGACCTGCGTCTCATTTTGCGGCCGGCCTTAAAGTTCAGCGGTCTACACGCAGCTGGTGTGTGAGGTGGCTGGACTTGTTTAAAAGAATGTAAGGATTAGTCGTCCCCAGGTATAGCAACGGGCCGGACCGCCTGCTGTGCCATAAAGAAAAGAAACTTGTAAATATACAGCAGTTAGGAAGTGTGGCCATTCATGGTTGATGAGCTCTCTCTCTCGCTCTCTCTCTCTCTCTCTCTCTCTCTCTCTCTCTCTCTCTCTCTCTCTCTCTCGCTCTCTGTGTAGTTTTATGGGGTCATCCTGAAATAAATTAGAGTAATAACACAGATGCTGTTTTATTCGTAACAGTAGGATGCTAAAAACGTAGCACCTCAGAAGTATCGATGGCGTAATGGATAGGTCACGGATTGTCAGAAGTTTTCTAAGTTTCTGAAAAATAATTTTTGGCCTGCTCAATTCTGCATCGGATCTCGTGAGTAAGGTCATAGTCATCGTTAATCTGGCATGTCAGGTTGTTATACTGTTGCTATTCCCTCGATCTGGCAGTTTCCTGCTTTGAAACTACCCCGAATACCATCTTCTTTCCTACTTACAACCATCCACTTGGTCGTCTTTACATACAGCCTCAGGCCCATGGCGTTGCTGGCTTCATCGACATTGAGTTCCTGGAGATTGGTTGCAAGTACACTGCCGGCCAAAAGTTTCCGGACAAAACATATGTATCCGCACGAATATGTTTATTGATTGTTAATGATAATATATTACTGTAACCAAATGTCGAAGGTTTTCTGGCAACGGCGACGAGTTTATCTTCGACGTTCAGCATCGGAAAAAATGCCTCCTACTGTACAACACCTACAGTGAAACATGGAGGGGGCTCTGTGATCACATTCAGTGGTGTTGGTAGACTGCACCAAATTCAAGAAACACTGGACAAAAACGATAACCATTCCATCTTCTCGTTATGCTCTTCCGTCTGCACAGCAACGTGGGTTTTTCCTCCAACAAGACAATGACCCCAGACACACGTCTCACTATTGCTTGAATTATCTGCAAAACGAACAAAACTCTGAGGTATTGTTTTTAATGGAATGACCCTCCGGCAATCCCTGGACTGAAATCCAATTGGGCTGCTGTGGGAGGAGTTGGATCGCAAGTTCGAAACGTTTCCTCCTTCATTGGAAAAGCTGTGGGACGTCTTGTAGAATGCCTGGCAAAGTATACCTGCATCAGTGTTATAGAAAAACTTGTTCTGAGAATGGCGAAAATAGTTGGTGTACTTGCAGCAAAGCGGGGTTTCTTTGATGAGAAGAGTGTTTGATGTGTTCTGGTGATCTGTGGGAGTAAATGTGTAGACGTACCTATTATCTATTTCTTTGTCAGAATATAAAAACGTAGTTTCATTGTAAAATATTAGTTTTAGAATACACATTAGTCAATTCCTTGCATAGGTTTGTTGTTTTCTTTTAAATTCAGTCCATGCTTTAACAGTTCAATGCTTGTCCGGAAACTTTTGGCCGGCAGTGAAGGACAGTTTCATCGGCATACCTGATGTTATTTATGACGACTCCGTTAACCACAACTGAGCGAGTCTTCCGTACAGAGCATCTCGAAAAATCTTCTCTGGATAGATATTGAAAAGCTTTGGTGAATGAATACAGGCTTGGCAAATGCCTTTCATAATTGACACTTCTTCCGAGACACGGCCGTCAAACTCGTACGCCAACACTCTGGTTCAAGAATATTACTTAAAATACGGATGTCCGGCCCATCAAGCCCTCGTTCTCGAAGAATGTTCATGGGTTCACTTTGTTTCGTTAGTAATTTTTCGGCATAATTCAACATTTTTTTTGTTTTATTTTGTACTGCGTTTCCAAATTCCTTCGTTGAATAAATAGCTTTCTTTTGTCTTTTCTACTAATTCGTTCAGAGAGGATTATTACCTAGTTGTACATCCTCTTAATTAAAAAATCACCACGACAACCTGTATCGAAAGCTTTTTCTTAGCCGATGAAACGAGCAAAAACGTCGACATTGGCATGCCGGCACCGTTGGACTAACACCTGCGGACTGAATAATCCCTCTGTAGTACCAAAGCCATTTCTGAAGCCGAACTGTGAAGTTCCAATATTCTTTCTCCTCATATTTATGTTTTCTCGAATGCAAGACCTTTAGGAATATTTTCAGAACATGGCTCATCAAATTAATTATTCTGTATTCATTGCAGAATATTTACACTGGTTTTCATAGGCAGTGTTACGAAATTTGATTTGAGCCAGTCGCGAGGAATGGTTCCACTTCAGTGAATACTTTTGCCTTCAACGCTCAATTTGCAATTTTTGAATCTCAATCTGACTTCAACTCTCCTTTAAATGGCATTTCTTCAGCCTGAGATTCATAGAAGCAAGTTGATATCAGCATCAGGATATGATTTCACACATTTGATAACATTTCTGAACCGCTTATTAGCTGTGATGTAATCAGTCTTGTTCCTGATACTGCCATCAAGATTGATCTATTAGTAGATTTAGGAGAGCACAAAGTAGTTTGCCACCACTACTACCTTTTCCAATATAGCTAAGTCCATACAATAACCTCACATTGGTTTCATACAGTTCATTATTAGAGCATTTGACAGAAGTTAGAAATGACCTATTAACATCAGTTTGTGCACATAATTTTCAATTGACAGCCTAATCCATTCCTAACATTTACATCTTCGTAAAGCACTTTATCTCCACCAGATTTAACATCGAACATTACAGGCTCTTAGCCCAAATTACATGTTCTCAAAGCCTATAAACATAATATTTTTTGTATAAACTATGAGGAACAACAACAACAACAAACGAACCAAAACCAGAATGGGTGTCTAGGGAACAAGGCTTGGGACAGTCTACTAGGTCCTTAGCCCAAATTAAATAGAAACTCTGGAACCATGGCAATCGGCACTGTTTGGCAGATTATAAAATTTGGTACATCTGTTAATTAGGTTATGTAACCAGATATCTTAAAATAGGGCAATCTTGTTATGCAAGCTACAGCTATATAATATTATCTCCACCACATAACCTGCATGCTACAGTCCCCTTCAACGCTGATATTAAAATATTAAAATCTGTAACCATATTTACACTACTGCCTTCATGGATAGGTAATGTATCTCCTACACAATGAGAGAGCAATTCTTATTTTTGATGCACTGCGAGGAGTGTCAACAGTCTTCTCACCACCACAACTATCACTTTGCACTATTTCACTACCAACCACAAATAGTGCAGTTCTATAATACCCATTTCTCTTGAAGATACCTTTGGGTTTGGTCATAGTAAAATGAGAGCTGTAACACACAATAATTTCACTATAACCGTACTAAACTACCAAATATCAAAATATTTTGCTTTGCTTATGTTTTACTTGGATATAAGCAAAGAATAATCACAATCAGTGCGACCAATCCGTAGTAAACACATCCAAAGAGAAGCAAGCAAAACAACAGTCTTCTAGATCATATAGTTTGTGAGATATGCATATAATTATGTAAGGACGCAGACATCTTATGTCAAGTAAAATTAAAAATGAAAAACACACACGCATTCATTACTAGAATGATAAATTAAAATGTTCAGGAAAGTCGAAATATTTATATAGGCCTAGACCAAAAAATGAAATTCGATTTTTTTTAAGTGTGGGGTCTGATCTCACCTTAACGAGGACGGGGAGTTTCGAGATTATTTTTTGCAATCATGAGCAATTTGATTCGAGATAGCTGCCGGTCGATGTGGCCCGTGACTGATGTCAGACTTCGTATTGGCCGTGTGCAAAAATAGTTCATCACACCACAGGTGAAACATGAGATCTCAGCGCATTTGATCGCGGCTGGAATGTCGGTGACAGACGCATGAAGTATTCATCTTAGAAATCACGCAGGCAATGGACGTTCCACAGTCCACCGTGTTAAGTCTACCGTGGGTACGTGGATTCGGGGAAACCACCATCACCAGAGTCACTGCCGTGATCTACAACGTGTTGACGGGGGTCGCCGTCGGCTAGCTCGGATAGACGGTAGCGGATAGACGGGCCACAGCGCAGATCACTCGCTCATTCTTTGCTAGACAACAACGAAGTGTAAGCAGACATACCATCCATGACTATCTTCTCGTAGTTGGGTACAGAAGCCAACGTTCCACTTGGGGTACCTCTGTTCGCCATACGTCAGCAAGAACGAAGACTGACATGGACAAAGGAACACTGACGTTGGACTCTATAAGAGGCATTGAAACCTGTCTTCTGGACAGATAAGTCGAGGTATCACTTGATACAAACAGAAGGCAGGATACCAATGCATCGCCAATTGCATTAAGCAAAATCCGCAGGCTACAGTTCAGGCCGGTGCTAAATGGTATCATCGTATGGGATTTTGCTCACGTGGAATGAAATGGGAGTCCTGGTATGTCTGCCAGCGATCCTCACCGCCGAACGATACCAAAATGTTGCTGTCAGATCATGTCCACTCGTTTGTTCATCTCCAGGACCTTTTAGGATATCTGTCCCAACAGTAGGCAATGTACCGTACCACCGTTTACCCGAATTGCAGCCGATTATTTGAATATACATACCGGTGGGAGTGGCTGCGCGTGGTAACCACAGGTGAAACATGAGATCTCAGGCATTTGATCGCGGCCGAATTGTGGGTGCCAGACGCATGGAGTATTCATCTTAGAAATCACGCAGGCAATGGACGTTCCACAGGCCATCGTGTTAAGTCTACGGTGGGTATGTGGATTCGGGGAAAACCACCGTCGCCAGAGTCACTGACGTGATCTAGAAAGTGTGGGGGGTGCCGTCGGCTAGCTCGGATAGACGCTGAACTGATCTGCGTCATACGAAGTTAAGCTTCATCTTGAGTTGAACGTGTTCACAACGTTAATATTAGATATCACGTTGTAGGGAGTAGTATTTAGCGGGTCAGGAATTGATATTTAAAAACAAAATGTAAGTTGTGTTGCCCGTCTATCCGCAAAACTCCGCATTCGGGAGATGCATGGGTTCCAATTCCACCGTCGGCTGTCCTGAAAATGATTTTCTGTGGTTCCCCCATTTCACTTCCAGGCAAATGCCGGAACAGTTCCTCTTCATAGGCCACAGCCGATTCCTTCCACCTTATCCAATTTCATTCACCATAGTTCATTTCACCTTCATTAGCTCAACTAAGGATGGCGTCAGTAAGAGCATCCGGCCAAAAAACCTGCAATTTAAAATTCGTCTCACCTCATCTCTGGCACCGTATCAAGAAACGGGACTAAAGGGTAGACAGAATATTTCGATGTACACTCCACGGCCCGAGGATTTTGTCTGATCCTCAAGGTCATTCGATCTCGGTCCTATTGATCATATCTGGGATGCTGTTGAGAAGGATGTGCGCGCCTTGCACTCTGCTCCTATGTTATGGAAAGCTATGCAGCGGCCACGATCAGTACAATTCCCCAACGTTTCCGGTGTCTTGAGTCCATGCCATGCCACTACGACGCCGTCATCAGAGAGAAAGATGTTACACTCTACAAGCCATGCATCTCTAATTAATTTCCTCATCAGTTTTTAACTGTCTGGTAAAGAATGTGTGTTTGCTGTGATGCGCGTCATACTGTTTGGATTTTCACTCTGCTCAGTGACACCAACAGGAGACGTGAGTATGTCTAGTGACCTCCGCATTTTATCGATATCTGGCAGCAATTATATGCCGCAACGGAAGATTCTTCAATCGTTTCAAGCACGGTCAACATACGCCAGTCATCCTCCGTTATAGTACTGAAATGTCCCTTAAACTTCCAATCAACCAAATGGAATTTCTGTGGAAAACTAAAAGTATTCAGCAGATCCCACTGAGAGCCAGTTAAGGACGATTTGTAAGTGCCATAAACGCTAATAAGTCGTAGCCAGCCACGTTCAGTAACGCCATTATTTCCACAGACATTTAACACTGGCGAAAAGGAGTATTAAGGTGTGCACGTTTCCACGTCCGGAGCTGAATTAAATGCATCCAGACTTACAATCGGTAAACATGTGGTAGTGATATCTTCAGTAATTTCAGAGATAATTGGTCAGAAAATGACAGAATTTAGCATTGTCGGTATAGGGAGTCTGATCTCACCTTAAACCAATCGCTGCTAAACCGTACTCCTCTCATGTCATCAGTCCGATGGTCTTTAAACTATCTCCTTCCATATTTTATCGTAATCGACCCTATTGTCGCTCCTACTCTCTTGATTTATCTTGTGAACCCTAAACCGATTTTCCCATTACATGTTATGTTAACTGTTATATTTATGTATATGTTGTCTTCATCATTTTCATCATCACGACGCGCAGGTCGCCTACGGGAGTCAACTAGAAAGACCTGCACCTGGCGAGCCGAACCCGTCCTGGGATATCCCGGCACTAAAAGCCATACGACATTTCATTTCATCTAGCGGTGATCTGCGATAGTCGGATTTTTAGTTGATTGGAATCCCTAATATGTTCAGCTTGTCGAACGTGTTCAGAACGTTAATATTAGATATCGGGTTGTAGGGAGTAGTATTTAGCGGGTCAGGAATTTACATGTTAAAAAGAAAAAAGTGTTGTAAAATCTAGTTTCAACATTTTCCTGATATGTCTGTTTGCCTGTAGATTGATAGATGCTTGCTAGAAAAGTCATAATTGATGTGATCTTTAATTATGCTGTAAAAAATACGGAAATGCATTGTTCAGTGTATGTGGCAATTTATTGTTGCAAGTGTTGACAGCTGCATATTACGAATATGATCCTTAAGGTACACACATTCCGTGAGATAACAGAATTTGCTGTATTAATGAGGATTTTCTCCCCACCCCCACCATTTTTTGCCTTTGGAGTTGCTTCTATGTGGTGAAAATGCTATTTATTTCGCAACGAAAACCGAGACCTATCGCTTCACCAATTTGAGGACCATTATATTTCTATTGATATTTTTATAGAAGTGCCATACAAAATAAGTTAATTAATTTATAAATGTGTACTTGTGTGGTTAATTTGTTCCTGCAAGTTGTGAAGCAAGTTTTCTGCAACCTAAAAGTTACTTGTCTTACACGTTTGGTTACTTAGGTTAAGTACTTTAATCAGCCCGTTATCTTATCTGTAGTTCTGATACAAAGCAACTGGTTTATCGCGCTGTGCTTGTTCGTTCATATTGTGTGGTGGTGACTATGCCTGTTGTTGGACGGTCTACGTCTGCTAATGAATGTGTTGGGATTAAAATGCGTAAAATGAGGCCCTGAAGAGTGTTTTGCTTATTTACGTGTGGCTTCCGTTCTCATGCGAGTGTGTGCTGTGTAACGTGTGTGTCCTTTTGTGTTGTTCAGTTCTTAACATGATCTGGTCTCGCTATACGCCTGAATTTGGGTTGGGCACTTTGAGACAACACTACTGAAAACTTATCCAATTGTGTTGTATCGCAGACGTAGCAGCCGATGGACTTGGAGCTGAGCAAGTGACTGGTGTGTACGAAACTGTGCATTGCAGTTCCTACAGAAATTTTCTACTGTGCTGCAGAGAAACTACTACCTCTGATACGATAACTTCAGCGTGATGGAAGTACACGAGTTAGACAAGTTGGTGACATTACGCCTCAAGCCGACGTCTCTACGTCCTGTCTCTCACCAGGAAGAGAAGTCCACTTCAGTGGGTCAGACTGTTCCTCGTAACTCCAACATCACTGAGTTAGGGAAGGGGTTTAATCCACCGCCGCCTCCTTCCAAGACAGACTTCAGCATGCTGGGTCGATCAAGGACGCTGCGTGATCATTTGTCACGACCTCCTAGGCTCGGTCGCGCCCCAGAGGTGCCAGAACTCAATGAGGCACCCAGTGACGACGTTCTGGTGGAAGAGCCATTCAGCCGTGTGCCAGCCGTACGTAGCAGCACTGGATCAGGGGCGGTGCGACCTCGCATCCGTGGTGTCCGTCCTCGTGCCGGCTCTGATGCTCCAAGGACAAGGTCCCCATCTCCTGCATCATCACCCACACCTATTCGAGTGCCGTTGTCCAATCATGTCCAGAAGATGGTTACCATGGCCGCCTGGCCTTATGAGGTAGGTCTTAAAATAATCGTTCAGGCTGTCACCATTATTCACAGGCGTTATTTTATGAGCGTTTTCCTTCTTACCGGCATATTTACACCATGTGTAAAGTTTGGGATTTTAGGAAGTACAATCTCGTGACATAGCATTGCACATCTATAAAAATTTGCTGTTAATCGTGCACCATGTAATCTGGCACTATAACATTTTCATTATAAGCGGTAAGGTGACAATAGTAATCTACTTAAGATCATCCAGAACTGATTGTTTTAGTGGTCCTCCGCATTTTCTGTCCATAAGTACAGCTCAGGTCTGTTGACTCCGTCAAAAAGTAAACTTCACTGTCGGCAGCCCTGAAGATGGTTTTCCGTGGTTTCCCATTTTCACACCAGGCAAATGCCGGGGCTGTACCTTAATTAAGGCCACGGCCGCTTCCTTCCACTTCCTAGGCCTTTCCTCTCCCATCGTCGCCATAAGACATATCTGTGTCGGAGCGACGTAAAACAACTAGCAAAAAAAAAAAAAAAAAAAAAAAAGTAAACTTACAGTGTAAATATGGTGGTAACATGTTTAGAATATACTCTGCAATCTTCAAGGGGGAGAAAACAAATGAAAGCATTTGTCATTTGGATAGCTAACTTCTTGCATTTTCAAATTCTACTTAGGCGCTTTGCTGCCAGTTTGAAAAATTGATTTCCAACCAAAACTATTAAACTGTCAAACTTTTATTCTATCATAACTTTTGTCAAAACATGATTAACTTTGGTATGCTAATATTTATATTTATTAATATTTAAATCAATGCTGCTAGGAATCATTTCAAATATCTACGGATGTTGATGAGCGAAGTTCCTGTTCATAAGCTATTTTGTGGTTATCGTAGCATAGGCTGCGTTGTAACTCAAAACGCGATGCACATGCTACGGAAGTATTGGACATTGATAGCAGAACTTGTCATGTTAGCAAAGAAACATATAATTTGCTGCGAGTTGTATGTATCGTCGCTCAAAAGAGGAGTGAGTGCATGGTATTGTATGTTCCTAGCATTTAACATTTGATCAAACTTCATTTTAATTATGTTCTAAACATACCTCACCTCCAATATAGATATCAGCTTTTTGGATACAGCAAACATAGCTATAGATTCAGTTGTTAGTGAGAAGAGTGTGGCTGCGAAGAATTTACACACTACCATGCGCTCTTTTCTTTTTTTAAGCAATGGCACATTTATAAAATTTGAAGTGAGTAGAAAGGAAGAAACAAATTCGTGTCCTCGGATTCCTGGAGGAGATGTAGGTTTTTTCAGTTACACTCCCAATGAAGGTGAACTACGTGTGCCCATTAAATCACATACCAGCCATCCCATCAATCTAAAATCGCTGGCAGTACTGGGAAACGAACCCGGGCCTCCTAGGATTGCGCTAACTGTTAGACTACGGAGGTGCACAAGTTAAACTGGAGGTCAGTAGTAAGATGCTATCAAGGGCCACTTCAGATTATTCGTAATCACCTTTACAGCCCACTTGAACAACAAATGTTCGTTGTCTTTTAACACTGTTGTATGGTCATGTGCGGCAACCCATAAAATGGAAAGTAATAAATATATGTCTAAAAATCATATAAGGGCGCTTATGGATACCTGCTATATAGTCTTATGTGGTTGGTTCGGTGTTGAAGTAGTTAATTTCTATCTGGAAGATCGTTCGTAATTACTGGAACCTCGAAATGAATGCACATTTACAGACTTAAGTATGCATTGATTGTTGTTGAAATAAACGAACATCTCTTCGTTGCGCCTGCGACAACCGCCGTGTGGTAATATTTTTAGAGATATATTGACCCGCAGCACATATATTATGACGAGCAAGAATTCCTTGACAGTATTCGCACAATATTGAACCTTAGATCATAGAATCTTACCGGCCAAAGTTCTAAGTGAAAACATTTCACATAGTGGTTCCTGCAGGCGCAACGACGATCTACACAAGTTCTTTTCAGGCAGGTATTTGACAAATTAAGATCCGACTTCATCTCCCTTTTTTTTTTTTTTTTTAACTGCAAGAAATGTAACAAAAATGATATCCTGCAGTTGGTGAATGTCTGCTGTGAGATAGTGTTGTATTTAGGATTATTATTTATATACTGTATAATTATATTAAGATATATACAAGTCAGGTACGTAAGAAAATATAAGCTAAATCATTGGATCGGAATATCCGTTACGTCTGCGGCGTACCTTAAGCTGTATACGTCCCTTGGGTGATGCTAAACGAGTGACAACACTAGGATGAGGACGAACTGTCCGAAAAACCTTCGGTCGAACAGTAAGGAGGAATAGAAGTAGAAATACTTGGAATGTGTTTCTTCATTGGCAGCTGTATTTTGGATCGTTCATTGTAAGTATGTCATCAGGAAATTGAACATGCGTGTCTTCCAACAGTTGAGCTGTTATTTGTAAAGTACTGAGATTCACATTCTTAATTCATTTTCCAAACTCTCCTGTACTGCT
The DNA here is from genome assembly GCF_040414725.1 of Anabrus simplex. Lineage (NCBI taxonomy): Eukaryota > Metazoa > Arthropoda > Insecta > Orthoptera > Tettigoniidae > Anabrus > Anabrus simplex. The sequence goes on along the minus strand of NC_090265.1, from coordinate 1,047,371,499 downwards.
ACCAGCTTCTCCCTAGTCTTGCAAATATTAGTATGGAGGTCAACAAGGATGAGTTGACCTGTTTGTGTCCATTCTCTTGGGATTGGAAGGAAATTGAAAGGTGACGTAGTAAATCAACTTCATTATGAAAGCAGCTATGTACTCTACTTACACGTTGACTACTTTCAAAACATTTTAATGAAAATTGTTATTTACGTAGCTAGCGACGAAAACAAACTGATAATAAATCTGACTTAAGAGAATTTGAGGGTATCTCATTTCAATACATATTTCTAACGAAAAACAATCATCTAAATTGACTGAAGTGAAATCCAAAAACACTGTTGTGTCACAGCAAGTAAATAATTTGTTTGTTCTGAAAAATGCATGCAAATCTAATTTACCAGTTACTTGTGGACCTTCGTAATTCATGAATTATACAGCGTGATTCAGCCGTCCCTTCCAGTGTAGATGTATGCAGCCCACAAACATCTGCCTTGGTGGTATGCTTAGACAACACAACCGGATACCTTGGTATGTACCGCCTCACCATGATAGGACCCCGTAATGTTATACTCATATTAAACACTGGAAGACATGCGTGTGCCTTCTTGATCATATGAACCTGACACGCCGGCGAAACACTAAATTGATATTGTGACCGCAGTAAACCTAATACGTGCTAATGAGCTGCTCAGTGTGCCGTACGGAACCGTAGTGTAGTTGGTAAAGGCGTGGCGGAGTGGGCTTGGATGTCTGGTGGGAGGTTCGAGTCCGAGGCGAAGATTACACATTTTTGAAATATGTGTTTAATACATACCGCACGCAATGTAAGTTAAATACCCGCTTTTATACAAATTGTGTGTGAATAAGTGTGTTCGTGGCCCTAAAAAGGGCCGAATAGTTGGCAGGTCGGTCACATACAGACCGGGAATAATAGGAACACAACTGCCCCGACAATGTTGTAACGCAGTAAATGTTCAATGTGATGACTGTTTGGTTTATGGACATTTGGGGCCCGGTGCGCTCTGAAGCATTCCAGGTGTACTTGCTCGGCAGGCGTCCGTGATCAATTGCCGGACCTGGTCGGGCTTTTCCGGCGCTTGAGTGTAAATGACGTTCTTCAAATGTCCCCATAAGTAGTAGTTTAACGGCGTTAAATCCGTTCATCCGGCGGGCCAAGACATAGAAACTCCTCGTCCTATCCATTTCCCTGGCTGTTCCTCGTTCAGATTGTTACGAACGGGCAAAGTCCAATGTGGGGGAGCTCCATCCCTTTGCAACCGCATCGTCAAACAATTGTGCAAGGGCACGTCCTCCAGCAGCAGTGAGAGTTCCTGACGCAGAAAGTGCAGGTAGCGTGAGCCCATCCACTGGCCCTCAGAGAAATAAGGTTCAATCAGGCGATCCCCAAGATTCCACACCAAAAATTCACTTCCATCGTACTTGATGGGCCACCTGTCGCACTCAGTGAGGATTGTTCGGACTCCAATTGTGCATGTTGTGACGATTGATGCTCCCATTATTGTGGAAGCTCGATTCGTCCGAGAACAAGATATGACATGCGAATGGTGCATCATTGTCCAGCCTGTCTAACAGCCACCGACAGAACTCCATTCGAGCTTCGAAATCCCTCCCATGGAGTTCTTGGTGTAGCTCAAGATGGTATGGGTGAAATTTATGTTTATGCGGTATTCGCCAGATGGCTAGTTGTTCACTTGTCGCGCAGTCGCCCATGTAATGATGTGTGGATTATTACGAGCTGCCTCCAGAACGGCCTCTTCTGTTTCACCCGATGTAACGGGCCTGTTGCGGCCTGATGGCTGGTTGGAAATCACGCCTGTTGTCCTCAGACGTCTTTCAACACGGCGGAATGTCGTAGCAGCCGGGTGTCACCTGTTGGCATACTGTTCCTGGTATTATAGACGTGCCTCGCACGCGTTTTGTCTTGCTTCGCCATAAACGAGGAGCATGTCGTCCGTATATCTCTGTGAAAAACATGCCGAATGATGACAGATTACAGTACATTGAGGCCCTAACCAGCGGAGTATGCACAGGGCACAAGATGAATAACAGCGTCGTTCTACTGTTTTAATGTGACAAACGTGGACCTGTGTTGACGTATTCAGACATCATACCGATGCAAAAATATTTGAACGATTCAAGATTCAAACCGCCGCTGGCACATTCCGTCAATTGCTAGGCGAACGCCTAACCACATTCCCTACGCTACATTGCTGGAAAGATGCTGGTAGTACGACGAGAGGGGCCGATGACCTTCGATGTTCGGCCCCTTAAAACAAGCATCATCATCAGTACTACGAGAGCAGAGTACATACACCATCCAGTTCGGTGTTTAAGACATTAACAGCACCGTTAACTAGTTTGATGCATTGATTCCCCTCTTCGTTATACCTGGTCACGAGGCACGACACATTCACATAGTTACATGGAAAAAGGACGTTGCTACATGATTTCAATGCGTCATGTTTTGCGAATGAATGATATAACATTTCGCTAGGGTTCAGAATCGTATGCAAAATGTGCTCACCGAACATTAGTACCATACAGTACGCATGAAGGGGAATAGCACCCCTATAACCATGTGCACGTTAGTTGGGCTGCAGCAGACGATATAGGAAGGGGCCGCTGAATCACACTGTGTGAATGCTACATTGGCCTAATGTAGAATAACGTTAGAGTTTTACTTGTGCATTTTTCTACGAACTATTTCTTTACCTTCGTACTGGTTTTAGTGCAGATGGTTTGTACAAAACATGATTGCTTGTATCATAGCTTCCACCAGTTGGAGGTAATTAATTCAGGAGGGAAAGGAAGGCCGTTCACAATTTTTTTAAACTTGCAAAGAAATCCCAGCAACCTTGTTAACTACATTTATATTCGGACTTAGTCCTCTGATTTTCTCGCCCAGTCCATACAAAAGTATGTGCTGAGCAAGTTACATGCACCATAACATGAAACAAAGCTTTTAGTGCTGTGAGTTATTTTTTGTGTCGAGTACAGCATGATAACCTCAGAGTTCTCGCCTTTTGGTTTCAAAATTCCGGAGAATTAATTGAGAATTGAACATCTCTTTAAAAATTAACATAGATATCATGGGAGTTTTATAATCAGGAAGAGAGCACTGGGTACTAACGGCAAGTACATAACGCCTGTCTATGCTAGTTTAAGTTAACCTTTTACATCCCATGCCCGAGTTGACTCGCATGCCCCTCCCGCTGTCCCAAACACGAGGAAGGTTACATTTTAGAAACTTTAGGGAATGGTGATGCGCCCGACTTTTATGAGTATAGTCAAGGTAAGTTTCAGTGACACAAGCTCTAGAAATTTATCATGCCATTGCCTAGTTCTTGTGAAAGAGCCAAAATAAAAATATTGAAAAGTATTACTAATGTGTTCGTTCCAAGGCTGTTCAGTTGCTGTGTAAATCCAAGGTATTTTTTTTAGCCTATTTCAACTATTGTCGAAACATTCAGAAAAGTGTAATTTGGGACATGCATAAGGCTGGAACGTGGTAGTGAAAAGGATAATCTAATGCGGGCTTGTCGTAAGAAAATACATACCGTAGAGTTTTTTTATAACCAGCCAACTTCGTAGGTGTAGTGTAGTCTGTTAATGGTCGTTCTCCTGTTTGCATAATAGATCTTGGCTGAGGTAGGTGGAGTCAAGGTGTTTAAATGAGTCTACTCCATATCGTTGGCTTCCGGCACATACAGTTGCAGGACCAAACATTCTACCTGGTGCCACTTCAAATCTACGCCAATTCAAGGGACTTTAAAACAAAACAAAAACACATTCAACCTGGCCCAGATGAGAACTACTCACATCTTTCGCAGTGTTGCCAACACCTGATAACGGAAAGTAGCTAAAACTGCTCGCCGAATGGCCAGAAATGGCGTAAAGAAGTAAATCATAAGACAGTGACGTTATTCTCTCTTTTTTCAATGGTAAGGGTGGAGGGGGGGGGAGGAGAAAAATAACTAAACGTACATCATCGCTATCCCTCTTAAACTGCCTTCCAGAAGCACTTGTGGTATTCGTTGATTTTTCTTCCGACGGGACCTCATGGGAAAACTGTATTTTTCCGTGTGGCTTAGGCCAAATTTTGTGCCCTTGTGTTTAAAAAAATGATTATTACCTGACTGAACGCATGCTCGACTTCTGTATTTCTTTGAGGCAAAGTTACGGCCGAGAAAGCAAACGAGATCAATTGTAAATATATATGTTCTACTGGAGCATCTTTATACTGATTAAATCGTAGCCAGAATTCAGTCATGGAGGACCAATTTACCCACTTCTGAAAACTTCTTCCACTGATTTTCATCTGTGTCAATATTCCTTTCAAATCTCAAAGCGGAGTCTGTGACAAGCTCTTAAACTAATATACAGTAGATGTTGATTCCCATAGGGAACCTCATAATACCAATATAAATGAAATGGCGTAAGGCTTTTAGTGCCGGCAGTGTCCGAGGACAAGTTCGGCTAGCCTGGTGCTGACACCCGTTGGCGACCTGCGCGTCGTGATGAGGATGAAATGAATGATGATGACGACACATACACCCAGTCCCCGTGCCAGCGAAATTAACCAATGATGGTTTAAATTCCCGACCCTGCCGGGAATCGAACCCGGGACCCTTGTGGCCAAAGGCCAGCATGCTAACCATTTAGCCAAGGAGCCGGACAATACCAATATAAATGGTCCGTTATTGGACATTATAAATTTTCCAGCTAACTCATTCCTGGTTGCCGGCCCAACTTAGCACACTGAGGCGAAACGCTGGAATGATTTAGCTGGAAAATTTATGATGTCCAACAACGGACCATTAATGGTTTTATAAGGGTAAGCTCTTAAACTGTTTTCAAAACTTCATTCACATTGGTGGTGCGGGTTTTTTTTTTTTTTTTGGCAGAAATTCGAAGTTGTTAGCAGATTTTCAATTTCTTTAACCGATTGTACAACAAAACTCTATTCTCCCTAGTGTCATGTGACTTATTGGAATTTTTTATTTCATTCTCGACGAACAAAGCAGCCTGTGCTATGTAAACAAGGGAGACGAACATGTGACAAAAGTCGAATCGGAATATTTGGTGGTTAATATAATTCTCATAAAATTCGAAAACTATCGAAATATTAAGACATGTTACTATACTGAAAAAAATAGTCCGCCTCTGTGGTGTAATGGTTAGTGTGATTAGCTGCCACCCCCGGAGGCCCGGGTTCGATTCCCGGCTTTGCCACGAAATTTGAAAAGTGGTACGAGGGCTGGAACGGGGTCCATTCAGCCTCGGGAGGTCAACTGAATACTATAGGTAGCCTATAGGTAAACTGGGTGAATGATTTAAGCTCGGAGTTCTGTCTTCAGTCACCAGAACATCACAGTGCGTTAATGTTTGTTATAAATCTCCTTTGTTTACTGTGCTCGTAGGGTACTTCATTGAGTTACGTCTTAAAGGTAGAAAAATCGGCGACGCTGCCTATCGAGTCACTTTTTATGTTGTGACTGGAATTCTGTAAGGCCTCCATATTTTCTTTTGTGTGTCGTGCTATAATCCACGAACGATGTTGCAGAGTGAGCTTGGCACTATGCCACTTCTGACTTGCTTGCTCTTGTGGGCGAAACCACCGTGATACCTTCTACGGTTATTACTTACGGTGCCATTCATCACCTATTATGGCCGAGAGCGCGTCTCACTAAATAAACTGGCATTCACTTAGTTTTTCACTATAATGGTTACGGAACCGATTAGCTCAATTCATTGCGGCACGGCCAGTATAGTTGCTAGCTCTGTATTTGGGAGACAGGTAGGTTCAAATTCCCCGTCGGTCAACCTCGAAATGGTTTTCCATTTCAACTTAAGCGAATGTCGGGATCGTACCTTTCTCAAGGCCACAGCTGCTTCCCATTTGTAGTCCGTAATAAGTACATCTACACCCTCAGGCACACCCTCACTCAACGAGCGGTAGTTCTAAAGGCTCGCTCCCACCTAGCGGAATCGAATCGAACCGAACAACCGAAATTTCCACTCGACCGCTCACATCTAGCGGAACAGAATCGAACGGGATTCTACGGGAAACTTCACAGGTTTGCAATGGACGGTCTGGTAGAAGGTGTGAGGAGGTAGAAAATTACGAGAGATCGGAGAGGTTTCTGGGTGCATGAAATTAACAAGGCACCCAAAAGGAGAGTATTCAAACTTATTTGAATATTGAATGCGCGATAAAGCTAAGGTTCGACGGTAGGCCTACTTCAGAGTTACTTTATTGCAATTTCAACAACTATTTCATATAGTAGAATTTAACAGAAAAGTTCAATTTTACAGGAGGAAATGCTACATCAGATGCAATGGGAGGCCGTGATCATTTTAAAAACTATTTTAATGCAGTAGATGGCGTCGCGTGGGAGGATGAAATCATTAATGGAGGTAGCCTCAACATTCTTTTTTTTTTTTTTTTTTTTTCTTTTTTTTTTTTTTACAATTTGCTTTACGTCACACCGACACAGATAGGTCTTATGGCGACGATGGGATAGGAAAGGGCTAGGACCGTGGCCTTAATTAAGGTACAGACCCAGCATTTGCCTGGTGTGAAAATGGGGAAACCACGGAAAACCATCTTCAGGGCTGCCGACAGTGGGTTTCGAACTCACTATCTCCCGAATGAAAACACATCTACGCAACCCTAACCGCACAGCACACATACGACAGTTTGAAACCTAGGGAATGCCACTTACGAAATCGTTTACTGAAAATATAATAAACACTTAAAGATACATCCTATGTGATACGTGATGTCAATTATCGTACTGATTATGTGGACTCCAACATAACATGATTTTGTGATGAAGTCAACAAAAAATTATGAAATAAATTGTATATAGACTACAGTAACCTACCACAAAATTGAATATTATAATAAGTTTGGTTTTCCATAGGCTTGCTTATATCCTCCCAGGCATTATTTTTTATGTTGTTGCGGTAATGCTCGTGGGTCTTATAGTAGAGGAAATTATATTTTTGAACTAAACTAATAAGTTTTTCCGTGTCTAGTATTAATAATTTAAATAAACGATCACAAAATAGGACATTCCCGACCGTATCCAAGAAACAGCTGACTCTCCAGCTGAAGCTGATACACATTTGCCGGCTTGCCGCCAAATGATCGTCCTAAAGATCTCGACTCGACCCGACCGTTTACGAAGTTGCACGAATCTTGATAATTCTGTTCGATTCCGCTCCGCTAGTCGAAAAATATTCTTGGCAGAGATTCCTGTTCTGTTCGGTTCGATTCCATTCCATTCCACTAGGTGGGAGCGGGCCTTAACTCCCCGCCATGGGGTGTACCGGGAAAAGCGGCTACAGAACTGGCGAGCTGTACTTGTCCTCGGACACTCCCGGCGCTAAAAGATACACGCGAAAGATGAAAATCATATGGGGGTTTCTAGTTTTTTTTTCTCCATACAACACCCATGCTGGAATACGTTTTCCAAATGTCTGCTTCGTGGCATAGCGTTGAAGGTAAGCGGATGATGATGACGACGACGGTGAAAGTAGGTTGTGAATTTCAAAATTTAACTTCAACGTGGTTGACCGTGTGAAAGATACGAATGATTGAATTACTTCGTATGTTATATCTAACCTTATTCCGTTTCTCTACGGGTTCTGGTATGAAGTGAAATTAATCTTCGGAACGAATTTTTCATACACATTAAAACATTACCATACATCATACATCTTCATTATAGACTGTAATGTCTTTCAGCGTTCAGTTTGCATACCTCTGTGAATGTACAAAACGCCGCCACAATCCTTCATTTGTAAATAGTCCTGTGGCCTTGTTTAGTTCCATACCTCCTGTATTTAAATCGTTAGAAACTGAGTCTAGCGATAGTCATCTTGGTCTCCCTCTACTTCTCCTACTCTCCGTAACAGTCCGTTATTATTCTTCTAGGTAACCTATCCTTCTCCATTCACTTCACATGACCCCACCATGGAAGCCGGTCTAAGCATACGGCTTCTTCCATCACGTTCAGTCCTAACTTCGCCTTTATCTCCTCATTCCGTCCTACCATTGTTCCCACGTGTTTGTACCAGCAATCATTCTCTATACTTTAACGTCTGGTACTTCTAACTTACGAGTAAGATATCTTGTGTACACTCAGCGTTCACTCCCGTGAAGCAGAGTTCGTCAGAAAACAGCCGATGTAAAGATAGCTACGCCCGAGAGCTGACTTCCTTCTTACAGAATACTGTTGATCGCACCTGCGAGCTCACTGCATTAGCTTTACCGCACCTTGTTTCAGTCTCTCTATGCAACCATCCTGAGAGAACATACATCCTAAATACTTGAAATTATCTACCTGTTTCAGCGTTATCCCCCATCTGATTATCAGTTCTCGTGGAATTCTTACCTACCGACTCAGTTTATTCTCATTGCACGGGGAACAACAAACGTGAAAGATTACAGCCTTGTCTAAACCCTGTAAGTACCCTGAACCATGAACTCATTCTACCACCAATTCTCACTGCAGCCCAATTGTCAACATAAATGCCCTTGATTGATTTTTGTAATCTACCCATAATCCCTGAGTCCTCCATTACGGCGAACATCCTTTCCCTCGGTACTTTGACATACGCTTTTTCTAGATCTACGAAGCATAAACATAACTATCTATTCCTCTCGTAACATTTTTCAGTTACCTGGTGCATACTGAAACTCTCGATTCTGACAGCCCCTCTGTGGTTTGAAACCACACTGGTTTTCATCCAACTTCTCAACCACTGATCGTACCCTCCCTTCCAAGATGGCAGTGAACACTTTGATACTGATCAATGAGCTACATCGATAGTTGTTGCATTCCTTCCTGTTCCCTTGCTTATAGGTGCATTTACTGCTTGTGTTCAATCAGAAGGTATCTTACTAACACTCCGTGGTACTTTTATCACTCTAGGAAGTTCCGGCCTTCCCACTATATTCCACCTTTTCAGGTCTCATTTCACCGATTCCTGCTGCTTTATGACAATATTGGCAAAAAAGTTACTCGCTTTTCTAATGGCTGCATTTTTACATTCCTATTTTAAATAAAAATTTACGGGCTGACGTTATGCAGCACTTTCTCCCTTGTCCCAAAGCTCATGAAATGTATGCGTGCTCTGCACAGCTTCAATATCTTTAGCTTAAAAATACTACCCAGTTTAGCAAAACAGTTTCACATCTACTTTGTTTTACTTCTCAAACATTTCGAAAGAAGTAAATGAGGGTGCGACTACCTCGAGCAGCAGTGCATTGCTGAAATCTTTGGAGACGTGGAGTCAAAACATCCTTGGTCACTTTCTGCGGAAATGCTGGCGACCCTTGGCAGGCTTGTGATTTGAACTGTAAACAGGACATCCCTTAAAGTTATTGTGCCCCCTCCCCCGCAAAAATCTAGACGTTTTAAAAATTATTGTATTATTATTATTATTATTATTATTATTATTATTATTATTATTAAGAAACTAACATATTTTAAGAATTAGCCTTTGGATGGTATAAGTCGTAATAATAATAATAATAATAATAATAATAATAATAAATAGTAAAATTACAGACTTGCATACAGTAGTGTTTCTGCCCTCTTCTGATCAATCCTTAATGTTGAAGTTGAGGACTCTCCCGGTTGCTACAAGTACTGTCATTTATCAGGAGCAGAAAAAATTTTGAGAACAGCATTATTCTTTATAAATCGCTCATGAAAGTGTACACAGCATTCTTAAAAATTCACTCCTATCAGAATAGACTTCATTGTTGAGACACTCGAGCAAGATTTTTCTCTTGTCCACACCTATTTTTATTATTAACAAAACACGTTCCTGAGGGGTAGACCTACCAGGCAACACCACCACCATTTCCACAGCTTTGAATATTTGCACCTCTCTAACCTACCAACACCTGCACCAATCTGTCTGCCACACAAAACAATATTTCTCTTTCCAGTCTCTGTCTTTTTTAATATGTTACTATTTCTTCTGCACATTCCCACTAGTAAAACAGTCTTTGCTTCGTCCTCTGAACTAGGAAGGATATTAGCTTTCACTAATTTATTAGGAATAATGGAAATGTAGTTTGAATTTCAGATCAACTAGGTATAATAGCTAGTTTACTCTTTAAGGTATTCCAAGCTGATGTTACAGAAAGTATCAACCGTTTCAAAAAAAAAATTCTCGTTTGATGAGGGTGCACCGATTTAAATAAGTGATTTAAATCAGTTTATTTTTAAATTAAGAATCCGTGATTTAAATCTATTGATATGAGTATCTATTATTAAAATCAGTTGGCTTAACTTACTCTCATCTTATTACCCGTTGTCCATTGTCCAAATTAATATAAAAATGAACGATTTAAGTTATTCATATAGGCTACGTTTGAAATGTATTTAGAAGGAATTTTCACTTTTCAATTTTTGTTTCCTGATGAAAGCTTAGTTCTTGTACTTTAAGGAAATGTATGGTATTTACATGTTTTGTGCATAAATATGCTCAGAATATTCATTTAAATGGATCACTGAGCTCGATAGCTGCATTCGCTTAAGTGCTTCCAGTATCCAGTAATCGGGAGATAGTGGCCCCACCGTCGGCAGCCCTGAAGATGGTTTTCCGTGGTTTCCCATTTTCACACCAGGCAAATGCCGGGGCTGTACCTTAAGGCCACGGCTGCTTCCTTTCCATTCCTAGGCCTTTCCTATCCCATCGTCGCCGTAAGACATATCTGTGTCGGTGCGACGTAAAGCAAATAGAAAAAAAAAAGGATCAGTGCGCCCTTATCTGCGTCTGATCTGGGCGTGGCACCACTGCACAAAGAACTTCATGGTTCCTTTCGCTTTATTCAAATCAAGTTTGGCGCATGTTGGAGAATAGCTCCCTGCAGATGTCTGCATGTGCGCATTTTTTGTATGTAGCAGTAATGATAGTGGCAATGGCAGTTTTAGTGGTTCACACAAGTAGCCTACATGTTTTGAGTGAAAATATTGTGACGTTTGCTGTTTACTTGTGTGCCTTTGGGTGTAAATTCGGTATCATGCACTCTAAATATGAAAATGCGAAAAAGAAAAGAGGTGTTAAAATTCCCTTTGGGAAAGTATGATCAGAAATACTGTATATATAATTTGCCTTTCAAGAAATGAAACTTAAAATTGATAACGATTAATTTATTTGCGTTGTTTTCGAGAAACATTTGTATAGAATCTGGAGTCGACAAGTGTAGTCATGGCCATCCATCAATACTTCACATAACAGCCTGCACGGTTGCTAGGTAATATTGTCACACATTTTGTATTGCTAATTTCATGACGAAAATTTTCATATGACCCCCAGCCGTAAGACATATTTACGTCAAAACATAGTTTTCGTGGTAACCGGTATAAAGAGGTAGCAAAACTCTTATGCTACGAGCAGTTGCTTCCGCTCCATTAATCATTCAAAATTCAGAAAACTCGTCAGTATGTTTTGACCAGGCTATACTCCTCCATTGTCTGCTGCAGTAGCTGGACTCTTTCTTGCAGAAATGTATCCGAGTGGGAGAGATGCGCGTTTCAAGGATTTATTTGGGCTTACAGTTTGTATGAGCTTAGGTGGATGGTCAAATGTGCATAGTGAGACCATTTTGTGTTTTTTTTTTTTCAGTCGCCAGTGAAAACGGGCACGTGCATCTGTCAACACAGTTTGTACATCTAGGCATCCCCACACACATGAATATTTAATTGAACCTAAAAGTTGTGAGAGTGAAATAAGTGTAATGTGAGAAGTTTCGTTGGACAATGCAAACGATATGGCAAAAATGAGGGGTGCTTTCAAAGAAAGGGAAGATAATGAAGTAATTACATATGCCTGCTCTGATCATATTTTGAATCTTTTCTCCCATGATCGTACCAAGGACACTTCAAACATAAGGGAACACGTAGTAGAATTTGTGAAATTCTTCTGCAATAATAATTTTGCCATTGTGAAATTTAGGAGTGAAGGACAATCATTAGTCTTGCCTCAAGAAGTTCGATGGAATACGTTGTCTGACTGCTTTCAATCTTACGTTAATAACTGGCCACTACTGGTGAAGATTTTTGAAGAAAATAGACAAGATTTAAGATTCCATTAAGAGAAATGTTAGTGACGTTTACATAAAGCGAAGTGCTGAAGAAGTTTTAAATGTGTTAAAACCAATAGCGCTCGCTCTTGGTATAACTCAGAGAAGTGACTGTACCATTGGACAGGCAGTGAAAGTGTGAAAAAACTAAAGTTTTACTTGGGATAAATTACAAGTGCTAAGGAAATCTGGAACTAATAACACTGAAACTAAGAAGTTTGAAAACCGTTTTAATCAAAACCTTCATGTATAAAAAGCGTCATGGCTGAATTCGTAGATGTCCAAGGATCTGTAGTTAAACAGATATTAAGACCAGATTTCATAAAATATGTTGATGAACGAGTGTCGTATACACTTCAGATGCCGCCGGAATGGGTCATGAGGAAATAGCCCTACCAGGCAAGACGTAAGCAGAGTTTATCCAGTACTTTTTTGTTATTTGTTTTTTCTACGTTGCACTGACACAGACTGATCTTAAGGTAACGATGGAATAGGATAGGATAGGACTAGGACGGAAGCAATCGTGGCCTTAACTGAGGAACAGTCCCAGTATTTGTCTGATGTGGAAATGGGAAACCACCGAAAACCATCTTGAGGACTGCCGGCAGTGGAGTTCGAATCCACCATATCCCGAATACAAGCTAACAGCTACGTAACACAATCCGTGTAGCCAACTCGCTCTGTGAATCTAGTATATAAAAGGCTCCAAAATCGTCTTTCCTCATATACAGAAGGTTGTGGATATCTGGTACACAGCAGTGTAAGTGGCTTATCCAGCGTCTTATTACCACCAGTAAGCCTAATACAAAGCACTTCGAATAACTAAAGAATATCTGTAACCGACCAGCAAGTAACAGGATAGGAATATCAGTACTGCCACTAAACTGTTAAAAAAGTATCGCTCACGCCTGCGGAAGAGTGCACGCTTGAAGCGAGCTGCTATGCTTCCTAATACCCGTTAGCCAATCGGAAACTCTCTACCCTTCCCTTGGTTTTGCTGAGACAGTTACTTTCTGGAACACCTTACTGTTATAGATCAGGATACAGTATCATGTTACGATATGTAACTCCCATCTCTAATTCAAACACGGGGATTTTAGGAACAAGAAAGGAAACCCACATGATCGGAGGACCGGAGACGTGATCAATCATTAAAGATGAACTACTGGACAAAAAGGGAGTCCGAAAAATGTTGATTCCCCGTGGTCCTGGGTGACCCATTTGAAAAGAAGAAGAAGAAGAATTAAATTCAAGATCAAGACGATTTTAACCTGTGTTTGATGAATTATTGTTCTTTCCTTCCTTTCAACTTCTTTTGAAATGAGATGAAACCTTCATTACCGACGTGTATCGTTCTTTTGTCTTTTGTATATTTCTTGAAGTACTTGAATTTGATCAGTCACAAACATAGGTACCGGTACAGCTCAAAACAGGGGTCACTGAATAGTTTTCCCATGTAATGTGAGGCTTTTCTTCCGAAAGAAAGTATGACCGCAGTCCTACAGGAAGTTGCAAGATGCGTTTCATAGCAGGTCCTAATGACAAAAAAAGAAAAATCCATAAGTCTAGCATTCTCCAGTCAGAAAAATAACACAATGATTTCACTCCCTCTACACAGTGTAAATGTTAACCCTAGAATTGCCCACTGCGGTGGTATGACACCCCAAGGTGATCATTTTCTGATACGAACTTAAGTGACTCATGTGCAATGTTTTCCCACCCGCGTATTCTCTCAACAATGTCTGAACTTCGCAACACTCGGTGTGGGTTTGTGTCTAAAAGAGTAAGTCATAAGAGAGAAAAACTAGTTTAAAATATGTTGTAATACCCCAATTCAAAATATTGTTAAAACACTTAATTTGGAGTAATCCGTTATTATTCATCTTAGGTACTTAATAAACAATAAAGTATAAGTCTAGTGTTTTTTACTGTGTGAGACTGTTGGGGTTGGATTGCCCCCTCCCCTCGGTTAGCGTTAGCGTATTTTAATTGTGTATTGGTTAAGCTTTACAATATGGCCATTTCTGCAGCGGATGAGCGGTTTAGTGACTTTGTTAGTAAACTTCTGAATGAATAACTGTCTACTTACAATGACTATGATAGTGACATTAATGCATATGGTCCTATAGAGGTCATATCCGATTTTACATCTGAGGAGGGCGTTTGTGAATATTTCATTGACCTAGTTATTGATCCTGGACTTGTAATCAAAGGTTAGAATGACCACAAGTAGTCATCAAAATCCCCACCACTATCTAGAACGCCTGCTCGTAATATAGTCTTGGGACTTCCTAGTGCAAAAGGCGAAGCAAAACTGTGAAATTCGAGACTGAAGCGTGGGAGGTTTTGATATCGAAGGTAATTATCGATATGGTTGTGCATTTAACTAATCTGGTAATTCCTCGTCAAAAATCAAAATATACGCTTGATACAAAGGGTGCAACTGACTACTTTAGAAATTAGCGTTTGTGTACATTTTAGGCAAAAAAAAAAAAAAAGACAATCACCTGAACACAAACGAAATGTGGTCTCAGTTAGGAGCAACATTCTATCGTGCAGTTATGGAGTGAAGTAAGATTTAGATTTCTGGTAAATTGTCTTCGCTTAAATGTTAAATATCTCGGGGACAGTAGGAACAAATTTGCACCTATCAGGGTTTTGTGGGAAAAGTTTATTTCACACTGTACTGAATCATACACGTAGAACCCTGCGCGGATATACAAAGTAATATCTGCACCCACTCCGCGTTCGCACTTCCTTCATCCGCACCCGCATCCGTGAATGGTTATCCGCGTATATTGTAAATATTTAACAACCCATGGTATTCAAACGGATAAATCCGTTAACATAATATATTAGACCTGACACCAGAACCCGTACAGTCACAGGTTTGAGAGCTTTTTTCTTGCGACAACAATTGACGTATTGACCTTTGTCCCGTCCATTAATAGCGACAGGAGCCAGTTAGGCTTTGGTCAGATTTACGGCTTTATGTTCTCAAGGCTCTTTATATATCACTATTTTCCCATACTACTGTCAAGAGTCGCCTAACCACAAGCAAAAATAAGAGCGTACCTGAGTGAAAATCAATAAACGTCATTATTTGAAAATTACCAGCAAAATTATCCGCACTTCCATACAGTTGTATTCGCCAAGACACGAACTTCGCTGATATCCGTGGATAAATCCGCATCCGTGCAGGGCTCTACATATACCCGACACGAATAGTGTACTATTGACCACAGGGGTAACTGTCCCTGTCAAGTTCACATTCCGAGCAAACCCGACAAATATGGTGTAAAAGTAGTAGGCCTATGTATTTATGATTCCAGAACACTTTTTATGTGGTCACAGCAGTAGTAGGGCTATGCATGTTCTAGATCACTGCCGGCAGTTCTCTTTGTGCTGAGTCAGCACCTCGAGGTCGTGGACCCCTGGCAAGGTTCTTGACACCCAGTACCACGTGCTCTTGTTTACATACGAGACCACTTTCTTTAGTTTACCAACATAAGCACGTGTGAAGCGCGGATTTTGAATAAGACAGCAGGCGTAACTTCACAGGTGCCATCTTGGAGGGGTGTGACCTCACTCCACTTTATCTTGTTTACCAACAAGCATGTGCGAGGCGCGGATTTTGAATAAGAGAGGAAGCCTAACCTCAGAGTAGACATCTTGGAGGAGCTGGGAACCGACGTTCTTGCTTTGTTTTTTCGGGGGGGTGGGGTGGAGAGGTGGTTGGTTCTCTCCTCCCAGCCCCTCTACCAAAAATAGGGGATGGGTTAGTGAGAGATTTGCCCTCTCTCCCTAGAGGTCCACTGCCTTGGCGACGAGTTCTCTGCCAAAAATATTGTCCGGCTTGTCAGCCAGGTATGGCCTGTCTTCCTCGCGGAAGACTGACAGAGAGCTCGCCTCTGCCAGCTACTTTTTGTACGGTCGTTGAGCGGGCGCGGGAGCGCCGTGGAGTGAGAGATCCGCGAGGAGTAGAGAGGGTGGTGCGCGTGCATCTGCACCTGCGGATATTAGCGCAGCTATACGGGTGAGGTGTGAAGTCATCTCGAAATTTGCTATTGTCATGTTGATTGGCAATCAAGGGAGATGTGCGCGCACAGCATATGAAGTTATCCACACGGTTACTAGCGCAGTCTTTTGGGAGACATGCGAAGTCATCTCGAAATTTGCGATGCTCGCAAAATGCTCGACCAGTTCACGCAAACTGCGCTGTCGTGCGTGCGCAAACCGTGTCTGTGGATAACAGGGCAGATATGTGAGAGAGTTAGGAAGTAGCTATTTATTGCTGTGCACGCACTGAATGAGGTGCGTAGTAGCCGCCATCTTGACAGATCTCTCATTTTCTTCTGCCTGCATGTAACCTGCTTTGTATCTCGCCTTAGAGCCAGTAAGGTGTGGTTTTACCATATTGCGTTGGTGTAGGAAAGGACATCCACCCGTAAAACAGACAAATCTGCATATTCTCTCAGATGTGCGAATAATAATAATAATAATAATAATAATAATAATAATAATAATAATAATAATAATAATAATAATAATGTGGGCTTTCGTCAATGTGACGGCAACTTCCCTCCCACCCCTCTACACAGACGCCATTTTGGTGTGTCCTATCCTTACAGTACGCAACAAAACTTTTTCCAGGTTGATCACACCTCATCACAACGCTGTGATCGAAACGAACTGACAGCCCTTGTCTATATATATAAAATAAGTTTTGTCTGTACATTGCCCAGAATTGGAAAAGAATGGTATTTCTGTATCGGTCATGTCCATAGTAACAAGGAAATGCACTTTTTACTTTTCCATAATGCCTGTCTGTCTGTCTGTCTTTCTGTCTGTATGTATGTATATATGTATGTATGTACACGCATCACGGGAAAACGGCTGAAGAGAATTTAATGAAAATCGGCATGTAAAGTCGGGGGATGAGCCATTACAATCTAAGCTATAAATCATTTTATTCACGCTGAGTGAAATGGTAGTTTAGTGGAAGGCCTTAAGTTTAACTCTCAAATAACTATATTATTAGTGGTCCTATCGATAAATATTGCATAACTAAAGTTACACAGAATTAAATTTCCGATCATTCATGCCATACATTGTACCGTACCGGTTATGATAACATAGATATTCATGAATTTGTATTTTTGTTGCTAAGTCCATATCAACGCCGAGTGACGAGGAAATGGGTTAACCGAATTTAATGCAAAGTCGGTATATAGAGTCGGGGAACAAGAAACTACAGTCTAAGTTGTAAACAATTTTATTCACCCTGGATGAAATTGTAGTTTAGGGGAAGGCGCCTAAAATTTAATTTTAAAATACCTATTTTATTGGTCCCATCGAAAAGTACTACATAACAAAAGTTATGGAGAATATAATTTCCGATTATTTATGTTTTATTCACTTTTACCGTACCGACTGTGATAAGAGTGGCATTTCAGAGTCGGAAGAAAACTAAATGTGAAGCCCTATAATATCGAAAGCGTTTAACATTGATCAACAATAACATTTCATTGACAATTATTTGTTGTGATGTTCTTTTTCTCTTATGCTGCCGCTCAACTCCGATAGATGATATTACTGCTGCGTACCAAATATAACAGCCTGACTGAATATTAGCGGGAAATAGCTGCGGAGTTAGAAAACTTCCTTCTTTAGCATGACATTGCTCTGGTTCATACATTTTATGATACTGCTGGTACGTAACACACTGGTTCATCATAGTATTCCAGCTATTTGATCCCTACACTGACGCGCTGTTTTGAATGAGCAGTGTGCACACTTAAGGCAGGCTCAGTTTGTAGTAGTAGTAGTAGTCGTCAGGAATTAGAATTTAGGCCTATTCAAAACTATACCACCACAATTCACTAAATAACACAAAATTCAACCCTGAAAGAGCCGTTTCATAAGAAGAGCTTCTTCATCTTTCACTTTTATTAAATTCTGCATTAATTTTATTCCGAATTAGCAGAGAAGAGGGTTTCTTCTCTGGCTTGGAGGGAAAATTTGCCTCCAAGTCAGATTTTTCCGCCGCCAGTGTAATGTATAGAGATTTTCCGACTCATTGGGTACTCCTAGGAAACAGATTAGTAAAAGGGCATAGTTACCCTGGGACTCTCCACTATTCTAGCCCCTCCCCCGCCGAAAAAAAAGACGAGTGTTCACGGATCACGGCTGTCTGCGGCCTGGTCATTCCAGCTCTGGAACTTTGGACTGTTAGATCGGCAGCGTAGTACTGTTCGTTAAAAGTGAGAAAATGTGTGGTTTTTAATTTGATAGAGTATTTCATATGAAGGCATTGCTTTTACTCCTGCCATTCTTACTGACGTCTATGTAATGACCTACGTTCATCTCAGTTGGGAAAACCACTCATCTCAGTTGGGAAAACCACTAAGACAGTCTTTGTGAGGATGTAAACAGGCAGGTGGAGAGTGAGTGTCTGCCATTATAATGAAATTCCCCCAACGTGATTGTGACTGATGGTAGGCAAGCGGGCCTACCATTACAATGAAAATTCCCTAACTTAGTCTTCATATGACAAGATGTCTCGTGATTTCCCCGTTGCGTTTCTAGGGTAACGTTAAGAGCTATGCAATAACAGTCTTCCTCACAACGTGTACACTACCTAACCTAGAATTCTGTATACAATATAGAATCCCGTAGCGAAGCACGGGCACAACAGTTAGTTAAATCATAATTTTATTAATTAACAATACAGTTGAAGAGCTATCCGATGTCGATCCCGGCTGAGAGGATCTGACATGCTGACCACACGTCACTACGTAATCTGCAAGCCTTCAGGCTGAAAATTTAATAATTAACATTACATGATATCCATACTTCTATGACACCTATCACCCCGTTTAGCATCAGAATTAGGTGACATGTATAATGAGTAATCATTTAAACAAAAGGAAAAAATTACCAATTTTTTTCATGACTGATATACTTAGGTTATTATGTCATCAAACCAGTGAGCATGGTGAAGAGCTGTCCTGTCCTTTTCACCTCCTGATAAGATGTGTGTCATTGAATTGAACAATTTTTTATTTACCTTTTTAATTTTTTTTACCTTTTATGTCAGATGAAAGAACAGGAGGGAGTGGAGGATAAATGAGGGCGCAGTAAGGAGGAGGTGATGGATTTTGTGTAGCATGACTTTTTTTTTTTGCTTCAGCATTTTACCTTTTTTCATTTTTTTTTTCACTCATTCCTGACAGGGTTTTGCCATAGAATATTAAAAAAACATAATTTGAAAGGTAAATGAAGAGGAATAGAAGTGTGATGTTAATCTTTTATAGTAAAAATAAAACAATATGGTTTTTTCTTTTTGTATTAATCGTCATCATTAGAGATTTTTTAAATATTGCAAACAAATATCATTGCCATTAGTGATTTTGTATAAATATAGAAATGTTATATTTTTTGAATTTATTTTTACACTATTTTTTGGAAAATAAACAGTTACATATTCAATATGTGAATGAAATTTTTAAAAATAAATGAAGACCGTTAGTGATTTTTTTGTATAATGCAAACATATATACACTAGTGGACATAATTCTGAACACTTTTTGTTATAGGTTGGATTCAACCATATATCACAGGATAAATAATTACTGAGAGTATATAGCTGATTTTCTTCAGTTGTTTGACACCGTACAACACTGTTAATTATTTATGCCAACTTAGTAATGTGCATGGTTGGTTTTATTGCAATTTTACTCTCACTGTTACGTACCAATGTTGATGGAAAAAGAGTGGAAAAAACTTCATTTCTTGAGGTCAGGTTTCCTTCCTGTTCCCATTATTGTCATACTGTAGCTGATGTCATTGTTAGTAACATTCACGGAGTATTGAGTTACTAGTGTGCTTCTTGCTGTGATCTGAAGAAGTCTTTCATTTTGATGTGTCAGTGAACATGTCTTCAACTTGTTAGCTGTCCTTTCAGTGAAGAATGACTCCTACGCCAAGAAACGGATTGATCGGTCACCATCTAAACGTAGTAGAGCTGTGAGCTGTGACTTTACGTGAGGAAGGGTAAAAGTTTGAAGAGATTGTAGCAAGATTGGGTAGTGGGGTTACTGCGTAAGTCAGGTGTAAGGAAGGCGTGGGAACGTTATACGATAACCAACAGTACTAAAACTGCTCCCAGAACTGGACCAAAACCTGTGCTTCTTCCTCAAGATGAAAGAAGAATTTGCCGCCTTGCGTTACACGACCGTTGGCGTACTTCAGAACAGATTAAGGAAGTACTGGAATCATCTGGAGTCACCATTACTGACAGAACCGTCTTATCTTAATGCAAAACAAAGGGAGAAATGCGTGAAGTGGGCTCTGGAACACAGAACATGGACTGACGGACTGGACCGGAGCAAGGTAATTTGGAGTGATGAGACACGTGTTTCAAAATTTTGAAGTGATGGTATCAAATACGTGCGTTGCGACCTGGCGAATGTTTGTTACCAGGATGCTCAACCGCTACTATGAAACATCCAGTCAGTGTGTGATGGTGTGGGGATGCATGACAAGCCATGGTGTTGGTCAACTACATGTGATAGATGGTACACTAAATGCCCTAAGATTCCAGATTGAGATCTTGGAACAAAATCTGCTACCTTCAACGATTTGTTTCCTTATCAGAGGGAGTGCTTCTTTCACCAAGATGGTGCACCATGCCACACTGCAAAACTGAGCATGAAATGGTTGAAAGATCACCGCATTAATGTTTGCCATGGCCAGGTAACAGCCCCGACCTAAACCCAACCGAAAACTTGTGGGCCAGACTGAAAGTACTCGTTTCGCGCCAAAATCCAAGGAATAAAATGAAACAGGTTGAAACCATCATCCAGGCTTGTCCAAGCTTATAACTACAGACGATCTTCAAAGGTTGGTTGGCTCCATGCCTCGCAGAATCGAAGCAGGAATGTAAGGCAAGGGATTCCCCATAAAATATTGATTAACTGTTACGTTGCAGAGACTGTTTTATACTGTGGAATTAATTAATGAATTAATTAATGCCGTCCTCACATAACGCCCGTGATGTTGATTTCAAATTTCAACCTTAAATACAATAATTACATGCCACAATATTACTTATGCATTACATTAATTTGCTTATAACCCCATCACCCGCCAAGTAAATAGGTCAGTAACATACAAATGCATTGCATTCTGAAAAGTGTCCAGAATTATGTCCACTAGTGTAATTGATATATAAATTATAAAAATCAGTTTCACTTTTTATTAATACAGATAAATATGAAAAAAATCTAGAGAATATATTATTTCACTTGATGCTAAATCTTCAATATAGAGATAAAAATAGAATTTAAAAATGAATGATAATCTTCTTCATTGTTTGTATTTATAACCATTTTCAATTTTTTAAAGATAATCTTACCCCCTTTACGCTTAATCATTATATTTTCATTAAAGTTTCTTTAATAAAAAGATATTATAACATCGTAAACTATATTAACTTATTGTATTTATTTACCAAAAAAACATGGCATATCAAACAGCTATATGTTTTTGTAACCCCATGGTACACTCGTAAGAGAATCACTTTCCACTGACGTTTATTATCATACGCAATTAATGAACATTTTTTTCTGTTCTATAGAAAACACATGTCTGCATGAAAGTATTCTCATCTGTCTATAAAAGGCAGCGTTTTTAGCTGCCAGTACATTACGATAGTGTTGAACATGTAATTGTCTAACTACACTTGAACGCACGCCTTTTGCCTTTTTCACAGATTGCGAATTTTCTGTCTCGTATGCATACATTTTTGGTGCTAAACCAATAAACTGTCATACTACATTAATCTTTCATAAGACCTTTTACTTTCTTATTAAGTGGCTTACTGCCAAATTGATTACATGGTGAAAAAGTAGTGTCGAGGTATTCAGAAATGTTACGCATTACAGTGTAGAAGTTTGTTTTCCGAATATGATAAATAAAACTATCTGTATCCATATACAAAAGTGAAAGATCTGTAAACTGCTGGTTTGCAAAACTGTAGTGAAAATCATACATTTTTAGTTTTGAGAAATGTAGTACAACCATTCCCAAATAAATTGGCTTTAGATATACTGTTTTTTTCATTTCAACAGTAATAAGGTTACGATCAATGACATAAGATTTAAAATTCTTCTTGGAGATGTACTTGCGTGCACCATACCGTCCATCCCGTTGATTAATTAAATGAATGTCGCTTTGTTTGCTTACATTTTCCATAATTTTCCATAGATGGAGTTATTCATGAATTTGAAAAACATACTTTCAAATGTTGAAGTAGCACATTGACGATGCGCTGTATTTAAATCCATGGTTCAAGCCATGCTTCCTGCTTAAACGCGATAATACGGTGAATGCACTAATATTTTAATCGTATTCTAGACATTGAACAGGGCATTGAATGTGAATATTATACCGCTATTTTGGGAATAGGGTAGCTAACTGTTTAACATGCTTTGATGTATTATCAGGGGGGATCATTTTTTCAACACAAAAAGGATGGTCGGAATGAGAATGATGCAGATTAGCAAGGTAAATAAGAAAAACTTCTAAAAACGAAACCGCGATTAGGATCTTGCAGCAAGGTAAAACATCAAGATGTTCAGTTTCATTTCCTGTTAGCCATACAAAATCTTCATACGGTAAAACCTGTGACATCGCATACCCGTACAGATTATTAACATCAAAATACATAACACCTGTATACTTTAACATTGCATCCCACTAAAGACCAGAAGATGTGTAGTAATAGCAAACGAGTCTAATCCATAAATAGTTTAACACCTTTTACGGAACTTTTCAAACAAATCACAGAGTAAGTGTGTGTTTACTTTTAAATACAAGTTAGCATATTCAGCTAAATATTTTATATTAAATGTTAACCACACATTACGTGCATGGAAGTAGTTTTCATGTAAAATGGATATTGCATGCTTATCATATGATGATATGATCATGTTTTCATTACAAACATACAAAAAATGAATATGATGCAGTCTAAGTGAAGAAGCTGTATAAAGCGGTCCTACCCTACGATTTTTATACCGTGCACAGAAAATGAAAAATCGGGATTTTTTCTCAAATTTAGACATTTTTATATCCATTGAAGAAGTGACGTCAAAATTTAATGTATGTTGCAACCCAATGAACATAGCTTGAGGATTGGGGCAAAAGTCCTGGCAACTATTTTTTTCTTGTAGATATGTGAACGGATCACGAACGTATATGTGTCGTGTGGAAGTTCTGCTGGCATAGTGTGTATGCAGAACAGATGGCTCTGTGATAGCTGGTAGTAGTGCAGCGATGGCTGTGAAATCAGTCAGTTGGTGAGTGTCGTGCGAGATGGAAGTAACCCGTGTTGAGCAGCGCACTTACATAAAAATAGCCGTTCTCCGAGGGAGAAGTGCGATGGAATGTCACAGTGAATTAGTGGAAGCCCTTGGGAATAAAGCCCTACCACACCGTACTGTAGCACGGTGGGTAGGAAGGTTTCAGCAAGGACGTGTGTCAACCAGTGATGAGCAGCGTTCGGGACGACCTATTAGTGTGCAGACCGACGTGGCACGTGCCGTCATCGAGCAGCTACTGGATGAAGACAGACGATGGACGCTACTGGAGTTAGAGAGGGCAGGTGACATCGAGAAACGCACCGTCCACAGGATATTGCGTAATGAGCTGCAACTGCGCAAAATCGCATCGCGGTTGGTGTCGCATGCACTGAGGGAAGTTCAAAGGTGGGTGCGCTATGCAATATGCTCCGACCACCTTGCACGCTGGCAACAGGACGGTGATCAGTTCTTATCACGTATAATCGCCATCGATGAATTTTGGGCCAGGGCATACGATGCTAAAAAGAAAAATATGTTCCACCTATTCAATACAATAATTTTGTTGCACGAATTAATGTAGCAACATACGGTATTTAATATGTTATGGGACCGGTTTCGACATATGTCCATGTCATCATCAGCCGACACAAAAATTGCAAGAAGTCAACACACTTTTCTTGAATTAAAAATAGAAGTTCATGTAGAGGTTCTTGAGCACTCACTTTCATTGAATTAAAAATAGTTCATGTAGAGGTTCTTGAGCACTCTTGCTGTAGATCTTGAGGGTACACTGCAAGAGTGCTCAAGAACCTCTACATGAACTTCTATTTTTAATTCAAGAAAAGTGTCATAAGTGTTACAATTGTGTTGACTTCTTGCCATTTTTGTGTTGGCTGAGGATGACATGGACATATGTCGAAACCGGTCCCATAACATATTAAATATGTTGCTACGTTAATTCGTGCAACAAAATTATTGTATTGAATAGCTGGAACATCTTTTTCTTTTTAGCATTGTAATCATTAGTTCAATACGGATCAGTGATGAAGTTTTTAACTTTAAACCAGGGCATACGAACCAGAACTGAAACATCAGTCCGCGGAGTGGCGTCATGCTGGATCACCAAGGATGCAGAAGGCCTGTCAGAATCATTCCCCAGTCAAATTGGTGATCGTCGCGTATGACGTTAGGGGTGTCTTTGTTTGCCACTTTGTTCCACATGGCAGAACATTGACCGCACAGTAGTACTACAGGGACTTCCTGGTGCGACAGGTACGACGTGGCGTTCGGGAGAAACTTCCGGATCTTGTGGACAGTGCAATAATCCTGCACGTCAATGCAAAACCACAAAGGCAGAGTGTGTAGGGCAGCTACTGCGATGTTGGGGATGGGAAGAATTGGAGCACCCACCGTAATCTCCCGACATTTCGCCCTGTGACTTTGATCTCATTCGAAAGATTAAGAAACCACTACGTGGTAGGCGGTTTGCAAAACAAGAGGAGACATTGCTAATGCTGTGCGCCAACAGGTGACGAGATTCACACATGGTGCGGCAAATGCAGAGGCAGATGGTATTCACCGCCTCCCACATCGTTGGCAGGGTGTGGTGTCAGTAGCAGGGGACTGCTTTGAGGGTCTTTAACCCCAGATTTGTCACTTCAACTTCGTGTACTGTGTCATTCTGTTGCACCGGAAAGGCCATATTGCCCTGTATACTACCGTAATAAATTTGTGCGTTACGACATTTCAATGCTATTCATTGTCCACGCATGTAGTTAACACCTCGTCCTTTAGTCTGTAATTGTCATTTTCCAACCGGACTGGTATCTTCAAGAAAAAAATAGTTGCCATGACTTTTGCCCCAACCCTCGTATAAGGAATAAATTTAGGAACACAACATAAAATGTTGCATGATTGATGTGCAGGTCCACGATATTTTCCAGTAAAGTGACAGTGATCTCTAACCTTAACCTTGTTTACAGATGTTGAATTCATCCTTTTCATCATGCATAATCATATCAAATGTCATTTGAATAGGAACCGGATGTCATAAAAGTAAATGAGTACGGTGTGCTAACTCTTGTAATTCATTTAACAGCCAAGCAGTACAGTTTTCTTCGCAATACATCTTAAAATATGATAAATATGAATCGTATGAACAAACAGCTTTGTATGCAACATAAAACGGAGTATGCTTCTGTATATAATCACTATATGGTTCAGACAAGTCTGGTTGACAACGATGAAAAGGTGTAAAACATTAGAAATCTGCATAAACAGTAAACAGAACAGGTTCCTGACGATAATTCTCATATTTCATTTCTGCTTTTTCACTATTTGGAAAAAAAAAAAAAGTTTACGGCTGGGTGTATTGTACAATCTACTATGTGAATAGCTAACGTGCTTTCTGATGAAAAGTATTGGAAGCATCTGTTACACATGAACTTCTTTCCTGTGTCTGATGAAAGTTGTGAGCTTAACAAGCGTGAAAAGTTTGTTATACCTCAGTAGTGACTTGTGTTTTCATTAGAAACGTACAAAAGATTAACATGAAGCCGTTTAGGTGAAGAAGCTCTATAATGCGGTCCTACAGTTCTCTCCCCCTTTATACCGTACACAGGCTATGAAAAATCAGGATTGTTTTTCGCAAATGTAGAAATGTTTGTAATATCCATTGGAAAAGTAACATCGTCAATATTTAATGTATGTTGCAACTCAGTGAACATATCTTTATACTGTGAAGTTCTAGTTGCATTGTGTGTTATTGGTTTTAATGCCATTGCAACACACCATAAAAAGCAATAGTCATCATTCTGAATATTGATAACCGCTGTTTATAATATGCAATGGCTTTCGGAAGTGGGATATGTTGTCTTCCTGAATTTAATGGATGAAACTTAGACATTAAGTTGAAGATCAGAAATACTTTGTAGTGCTTTACTGCTTTCACCCTCATCAAACTTTTAATATTTAGGAAGCAATTCATCTACAATGTGTTCACGAAACCACTCTGAAATATTATCAGAGTATTATCAGAGTCATTTTCGATGTTATATATAAAAAGTTTCACGAATTTAATAATTATCTTTAAGAAGAATAAATGAACTTGCTAATGCTGCATTTAGCTTAAGTGCAGAATGTGCAGATAACAAAGATGATATTTTATCATTAAACACATTATATCTTGATATTAAAACCGAATTTGGATCTAAAATATTCGATGAATTTTTTATAATACCACTTGTTATACGTGATGAATTTGTGTATTAAGTTTCCGAATTAGAAGCCATGTCATTTACAAATATGTAAAAAATGTTATTTCAAAAAATTGAAAATATGTAATATTGTAGTTAATTCATATTCAATTCATGCCATGTTTCTATAATGTAGTTTATGATATATTAAAGAATTATTTATTGTTAAAACTAACAACACATGCGTTGTTTTCTAAACCATTATATGTCAGTGCAATAGGGATGTATAGAACTAGCACCGATAGAGCGCACTGCTGTTGTACTGGGTAAGCGCAATGCGCTCTTCATTTGTCTCCTGTGTACTCATGCCGCTAAATATCCACGAATTTAAGTTGCTTAAGTTGTTATTTTCGTGACTATGCCGAGCTATTGCAGAGTTCATCTTAGAATAAATCAGTGAAGCCCACTTTTCTTTTCACCAGTTTCCACAAAATAAAGAAATGAGGAAGAAATGGTTACATACTATTAGAAGGAAAAATTTCGGTGAGAAGAATCTGACCGAAAATAATAAAGTGTGTTCCCATTATTTTAAAACCGGTGACTTCACGAAAACTTTGTTGGGTAAGTGCGATTTACGAAGGGAAATAATTCCTATTTCCTACCTATAAACTGATTAGGCATGTTGATAACCAGCGAATTTATGCGTTTGTATTTAAAGGTGAGAGAGCAAGATTAAAAACGGGCGCTGTTTCATCGCTTTGTCCATGCACCACAACACAACAAAAACAAGGAAGAGGCCATACACCAGAAAATTGCCGGATTACCACGATAAGCCTAAACTATTGGAATATGCAGAAATGACCTCCTTTGAAGTACGGGAAGAAATCGTAAATATACCCGAAGAAGTGAATGTTACATTTGTGACCCCCATTTTCAAAGACATCAGCAATCAAAAAATACTACAGGTAATTTGGTTGTTGAGTAAACAATGCGTAATCGTGGTGTCATATTGCTTTATACAGGGTTTGTAGACGTCCAACATTGAAATATGGTGTTTGCTGTTCTGGGAGAAAACAGACTGTGTTTCTTCTTGACAATTATGGAGCTAAGGACCAACAAATCTGACGAAGAACTAAGCCTAAACTTCGGAATCAATAAAACTACTGTTGGGAGAATATTTAATGTTTAGATTACTTTCATGTACTGCCAGTTTAAAGAGTTGAACATTTGGCCTGATAGAGAAAATGTCCTTGAAAACAGCCCCCTTGCTTTTAGACAGAAATATCCCTCGACTAAAACAGCCCCTTTGCTTTAGACAGAAATACCCCTCGACTAAAATTATAACTGGTACAACTGAGATTATACACAGCAAAACTTGTTCCAAGGGAAAACATTCCACTTTCATAGGGCTAACTGGCGTCGACCGTTTGGCAGGGGGATGCTGAAAAGTTTATACATTTTGGCTGCATGTTTCTGAACACAGAATAATACCAGTCTTGGGGAAGTGCTCTAATGCGTAGCTTACAGCAGCAATATTCTTACAACATGCCATAGGGCCCGCTCCAGAGAAACGTTCACATTCCCCTCCTGTAATGTCACCAGATACTCCTAAAATAAGCTTCACATTATAGGTCTTATGTTTTGTGTATTCGGATTTCATAGCACTGCATTTTATAATTTCAACCGATTGAAATTAACCTTTTATAAACAAAACAAACTTTTCACTGAAAAGTCGTCCGACTCGTTGGCTGAACGGTCAGCGTACTGGCCTTCGGTTCAGAGGGTCCCGGGTTCGATTCCCGGCCGGGTCGGGGATTTTAACCTTAATTGGTTAATTCCAATGGCACGGGGGCTGGGTGTATGTGCTGTCTTCATCATCATTTCATCCTCATCACGACGCGCAGGTCACCTACGGGTGTCAAATACAAAGACCTGCACCTGGCGAGCCGAACCCGTCCTGGGATTTCCCGGCACTAAAAGCCATACGACATTTCATTTTTACTGAAAAGTCTGTATCTAGCATAACACAATGATTTGTAGTTGGAAACAGGTGCTCCATCTATTTCCGATTTTCTGAATACGAAATAATCCATCAGATGCAAATTTGTGATAGTGATCTTCACCTTATGGCTGATGGTTAAATATTCAAAGGAACCGGCACTGGGAAACTCAAGAATATTCACATGACTTTGGTGGTGGACAAAGGCTGTATCTTCAGTTTCATGTAAGCCATCAACCTTAAAAAAATGCATAATTCGAAGTCTATAAGCCACGGGAGCCAAGTGCGTGTTTAAATATCCATTTATGATTTAAGTCTTGTGGAGGTACATTTACATATTTATTAATGTACAATACTCAAGTAATTGTAATCTTCAGAGAAAAGGCACGCTGAATCCTATTTATTATTTTAATAATAAAGCGTGTTAGAATTTTCTAACTACCGCTGCACTAATTCTTCCTTCCTCCCGCTAGTTTTAGCGTCTCTGGTCCGTAGCTCATTTTGCATCTGTTTAAGGCTTAAACGCTGAAAATCGTCCGTAATATTCTAGGGGATATACCTATACAATTAATTAATATAGTCTTGGAGTAAAATTAGAGAACATGCAATCGGCTTTAGCTCAGAAAACTCGGTCACATTCTACACATTACTCGCAGCTGACTGGGGGAAACATAAGACGATCGCCTTGCGCTTACCCAGTAGTACACGAGCGCTATCTGGCGCGAACTTTCTCTGCCTACATCCCTATTGTATGTTGATGCATATTATCGAGATCAGAATCGGATAGTGTATTAATCTATTTGGTAAAAATATCTTAAACTCCTCACATTGTACATAAAATTCGCTCGCAGATCGTAAGTCTACATAGTCAAGAAGCAGAAAACTTGGGTCAGTCCTCACATCCAGTGACGTGACAAACTGTTACTTGCAGACGCACGCATATTTTTTTCACGACACCATCTAACGCACAAACATGCTCTTCCTGGTTGACGACCTGTGACCGTAATATTTAATATTGAAATGAGGATTGAAAAAACACTGTTAAGGAAGGGACCCAAGAGTACGATTCTTGGCAATGGCAATATACAAAATGACTGAGGAATGTGCGATACAATAATCTGTTGTGCGATCAATGACTGACAATATGAAATTCTTCTCTCTTAATCAATGACTGAGTTATTCCATTTCCTGGCCCTTTCCTACCCCTTCGTCATAGGTATGTGTCGGTGTGACGGAAAGCCACTAGCAAATATATATATATATATATATATATATTACCGTATTTCAGTTTCATCTCACTGAAAAGAGAAACGGATATATTTCCTGACGATACATACAACAGATGCTGCCCCTGCTCTCTGAAAATAGTAATAACATTATTATTATTATTATTATTATTATTATTATTATTATTATTATATCATCGAGTGTACTGGCCGTGCGGTTAGAGGGGCGCGTGCGGCTGTGTGCTTGCGCCCGAGAGATAGTGGGTTCGAATCGCACTGTCGGCTGCCCTGAAGACGATTTTCCGTGATTTCCCATTTTTACACCAGGCAAAGTTTGAGAGCGCACACTGCGAATAATTTCTCATAATTGTATATCCCTTGTCAACAGGAGAGCGAACAAAGAGGAAGCGGGAGATTAAAATTTCATGCTGCTCAGCATACCTCAGCAGTTACCTTCTTCAGCGACCTGCAGTATGGACTAACACATTTTTATTACAACCTAAAGGGATCTAATATCAGTTACTATTTAATTCGTTTGTACAATCTAACAGATATGCAATGGAGTCTTGTCATTTGCCATACACCTTGCTAAAATAGATACAGGCTCTGTGTGTGTGTGTGTGTGTGTGTGTGTGTGTGTGTAACGCACGATCCAAGGTAAAACCGTTTTCTCATGCGGTAAAAATTAAAAAAATTATACAACGAATCTATTCTCTATACATTGTCTTCAAACTTAGGGTGTACGTGAACCCCGAGGACATCTTTGGAGTATGCACAGCGTGTCTATACTGTTATAAAAACTATATCAGATAAGATTGGGTCTACCTCTGTGGTGATGTAGTTAGCATGAATATCTGCTACCACCAGAGGCCCGGGTTCGAATCCCGGCTCTGGCAAAATAAATTGAAAAGTAGTACATGGGTTGGAACGGAGGGCGCACAGCCTTTGGGCAGTCGACTGAGTAGATGTGGGTTCGATTCCCACCTCAGCTATCCGCGAGGTGGTTTCTATCCCTTCTAATCTTCCTATCTCTTTACATAGGAGGGGTTCGCGGAGTTCGATTCTTAGTAGTGACAATATAAAATGACTAGTATGTGCAATAGCCCCTCCAAAATGGCGTCGGGAGGGGCATCTGAGCGTTCAACTGGTTCCAAGGGCGACTATGTAGTTAGGTACCTCCAAAATGGCTACGGAGGGGGGCATCTAACCGTAAAAATTGCGTCCACACGGCGGTGAATAGTTACTTCCTAACTCTCTCACATAACAGCGCTGTTATCCCCAAACACGTTTTGCGCACGCGCAGACAGCGCCAGGCGAGCATTTTGCGAGTATCGCAAACTTCGAGATGACTTCGCATGTCTCCCGTAAGACAGCGCTAGTATCCGTGTGGATAACTTCACATGCTGCGCGCGCATACCTCCCTTGGTCGATATTTTGCATTTCAACATGACAATCGCAAATTTCGAGATTACTTCACAGCTCACCCGCATGACTGCGCAAATATAGAATGGTTGCGCGCTCACTCCTCAACGTGACAATCGCAATTTTCGTATGACTTCGTCTCATCCGCATAGCTGCGCTAATATCCGCAGACGCAGATGTGCGCGCACCACCCTCTCTACTGCTCTCATATCTCCCACTCCACGGCGCTCCCCCACCCGATCAACGAGCTTACAAAAAGCGGCTAGCGCAGGCGAGCTCTTTGTCGGTCTTCTGCGAGGAAGGCAGGCCATGTCTGGCTAACAATCCGGGCGATATATTTGGTAGAGGAGTCATCGCCAAGGTGGTGGACTTCTAGGGAGGGAGGGAGATAGAGAGAGAGAGAGAGAGAGAGAGAGAGAGAGAGAGAGCAAATCTCTCACTCACCCATCCCCTATTTTTGGTAGAGGGCTGGGAGGAGAGGATCACCTCTCCATCTTTCCCCCTCCGAAGAAAAAAAAAAGGACGAACCTCGGTTCCCACCCCTCCAAGATGACTATGAGGTTAGGCTTGCTCTCTTATTCAAAATCCGCGCCTCATACATGCTTATGTTGGTAAACTAAAGCACGTGGTCTTGTTTGTAAACAATGTCACGCGGTACTAGTTGTCAATGACCTCGAGGTGCTGACTCAACACAAAAAATGCTGACGCCAGTGATCTAGAACATACATAGCCCTGCTACTCACAGCCATCCCATACATTTGAAAAGATCGTGGACCTAATCCTGAGCAGCTTCCTTCATTCTACATCGAAGCCCTATCTCAGGCAATAAAAGGAACGAAGCGAATAATTACCGCCGATAACTGGTTTTCCTTCTATATCTCTTGCAGAAACCTTGCTCAGGGACAATGTACCTACAAGTGTTGGCCTGAAATTTCTCCACCGCTCTAACCTAGCCGAAGGAAGAAACTTGTCATCACAGTTTGCTTTCGAGAAAGAAAAAACTTCACTCTCCTTTTGTCCAAAGAAGAGGAAACGTGCTCTTGCTTTCAACAATGCTTAGGGACATTAATTGACGGAGAATCTGGAAAGGCCAAAAATGTTGCTTTTCTACAACTCTACACACGGTGGGATTCGATACATATGACCAGATGCAACATAATTATACAACATGCCACAAGACACGATGGTGGCCTCTGCGTTATTTTTATGGAATCTTGGACACTGCATGAATCAATTCATACACAAGTCTACAGTCAGCGACATGAAATAGATGAGTAGGCGCTAGGGAAAAACTTTGGTTTTGAACTCGCCGCACACCATATGAGAAGAAGGCTGTCTCAGCCACTCTCTTGGGACCTCGCTGGTAATATAAAGCAAGTTCTCGCTATTCTCGCTATTGAGGGAAGGTCTAGAGGAAGCAAGCTATGTGCCAGTTCTTTCCACGTGGAAGAGATCGTAAAACAAAAGTCTGCTGCTTTGTTTTTGATAAATATGTTCGCCCAGATCACAGGAAAACATCTGTACTGGTTGTGCTAGGAAAAAGTGAAATCCTAAGGCTTCTGAAATTAGGTATTTATGGAAGCGGGCAATATTAATCTTCTATAGGTATTAATAACAATTTGATATTTTGTCATTTCCTAATAAATTGTTGATAAGAAATTTCGTTGCATCGAATAACTATAAAATTTATTTCCATTTCCGATTTTGGAGGAGTGTTGTAGCATGAGGTATAGAGATACGCGAGTATCCAAAACCACAACAGAATTAAATTAATACAGGAAAGAGGGGGTTGTTGTGACACCCCATGTGAGCAGTAATATCTTCAAAATAAGGTGAGCAGTCTTCAGTTTAAAAAAATATCTTAAATCTTCCATACGATACTTGCAGTGAAAATGAATATCAGCAGTGGTTTGCAAACGATTGTGCACGTTATAAACGCCACGGCTAATATGGGTTAGATCTTTTTCAAACTTTGATTGAAGCCTTTGCCACACATTTTTCCCCACGTATGTTACCACCAGAGTTCGTGTTGGTATTGTCGGCACAAAGTCCTAACATCTTATTCTGCATACGTTTCGATGATCTTTTCTACTCATTACGAGTTGCTTGAGATCTTCACCACTTGAAAAAATGTACTATCTAACAGCCATACTAGAGAAATCTAAGGCTTGAACTTGAGTACCCATACCCGTTATGGAAATCAACCAGCAACCCAAAGGCTTAAGTCAAAAAAAGTTTCCTTCATTCAACAGAAAGCCCGATGGACAACATTCAGCATTTCTAGTGAATTCATGGCATTCCAGGCACAGCTACTTCGCAGGGTGGTACCTTCTGAAAGCTCCCCTTCAGGTCACTAGAAAAGTTGGTCAGCATGAACAGCACTCCACAGGCTGCACACTGGAGATGGTAGATCAAGGACCAACATATGAACGTGCGGATTCGCCTGCGATTCCCCACTATCGAATGATTACGGTGAAGAACAGACCTTGAAGCATCTCATTGACTGCAAGTTGTGCCCAGCTATATGTTCTCAGAAACTGATTGATGCCACCAAGAAAGAATGCGAATTGGCTAGATACTGGTCACGCTGCATTCAATTTTATTTTTGCAGAGCAGACCCAGGATTAATTTTATTTTAATATATTTTAGGTTGTATTTTGTTTCTTAAACTAAATAAATAAAATTATGGTTAGGGTGTCCGACTCGTTGGCTGAACGGTCAGCGTGGTGACTTTCGGTTCAGAGGGTCCCGGGTTCGATTCCCGGCCGGGTCGGTATATTTTAACCTTAATTGGTTAATTCCTACGGCATGGGGGCTGGGCGTATGTGTTATCTTCACCATTTCATCCTCATCACGACGCGCAAGTCGCCTACGGGTGTCAAATAGAAAGACCTGCAACTGGCGAGCCGAACCCGTCCTGGGATATCCCGGCACTAAAAGCCATACGTCATTCCATTTCATGGTTGGGGTCGCGCAACTGTGAGCTTGCATCCGGGAGATAGTGGGTTCGAACTCCACTGTCGGCATTCCTGAAGATGGTTTTCCGTAGTTTCCCATTTTCATACTAGGCAAATGCTGGGGTGCACCTTAATTAAGGCCACGGCCACTTCCTTCCCAGTTCTAGCCCTTACCTGTCCCATCGTCGCCCTAAGACCTATCTGTGTCGGTGCGACGTAAAGCCAATAGCTAAACTTCTTATATCGCGCCAGCAGTTCAAAATAACTTCACTCCGAATAGACACTGACGACCCCCACCCGCACATCTTTACAGCCTTTAACTCATAGATAGTTGCTCGATAGGATGTAATATTCGAGGGTTTTACATATTTCAGTGTGCTCTTTCGGATGGTGTATAAATCGGTTTCAAGTTTTTTTAATGGTCCGTTGTTACTTCACAGGAATCACCGCGGACGGAGCCGATGCTTTGTCAGATATTTGGACCTTATTTGTGTAACCAAAACAGAAAGAAGCCGAATTACAGTTCCGCAATGAAATATATATATATATATATATATATATATATATATATATATATATATATATATATATATATATTGAAACAGGAACGCCCGTACTTCAATTTTTCGGAGAGCATGAATAACGTCAAGGCGTGTACGGCTCGTGTTTAGAGAGTATGAGAGAAGGGTAGTGAAATAAATTTGATTAAAGTGGAACTTGCAGTTTATTCAAGAGATAAGCAAGGGAATTATATCACCTTTTACAGATGTATTGTGAGATTGCCCTTGAAGGTGTGGAGGAGACGTTGTTCTGCGGCGTCGGCGTCGTCCCGCGTCGTTGGTGTTGTCTCAGCACTGGACGTTGACGGCGACTCGAACCTGAGGCAGATCGTGCAGCGTGAAATAGTTGTTAAGGAGCGGAGAAATGAAGAACTTCCGCACATAATGTCAAGGGAATCTGGCGCGACTCTTTTCTACCGCACTGTGAATTAAGGCGAAGCACTTTTGAATAGTTTCCACAGTAAATGGTGTTGGACGCACTTTTGAAACAAAGATGAAATCAGTCACAGTTCCATGAGAATAATGCAGTAGGAACCATCGTACTTGAAATAATAAATAATGAAAGCAATCTGGAATCTTCCGAGATGCAATAATTAAGCACTTCACTCAATCTCAAAAAAATAAATTAAATTCTATGGATACAGTCTCTGCACTGTATGCAATGAGTACAGCACGCACACTCTCGTGAAATAAATTACAGCTTCTACGAAAATATAAAGAAACTGTTTATGACAGTCCAAGTTCTGTTATGTCGTAATTTCTCAGAGGCAAGGTTATCACTGAGGCGTAATTTTAGACAGTTTTATGAGGGGAATTGACATAGTCTTTGAATGAAATGAAGGTTGGCACAGTTTATGCTAGGAAATATTAACACTGTTTTCACGCGGAGTGATAGACAGTCTTTAAGGGAAAAAAAGGTAGGCACTGTTCTTTACAAAAGAACGTGATACTGTTCGTAAAATAATTGTTCAGTCGCTAGGGCACAATTTTACGAGATAGCTTAACACGGTAGAGGAAACAATTACAGCACAGTTTCAAACGTACCGTCTCTTTAAATTCACAATCCACAAACGAAATAAATTTGCACAGCTCTTCAGACTGATAGAAACGAAAATAAGCTTTCGTTCACGGGCAAAGTCAAAGTCCACGGAGAAGGCTTTCAACACTAACACTTTCGAACCCATGTACTCATCCGGACAGAGTAACGAACCGTATAGCGAGGCGACGATGTGCTTACTCGCGCACACACACACACACACACACTGAGTGACACGCACTCACCGCATACTGCACACTGCTTTACTTCAGGCTGACGACTCCCTTTTATTGCATTTATTGTTCAGGCCTACAAGGTGACGTTCTCGAAATTATGATATTACATTCCGTTCATGATGAAATGCCATAGAACAAGAAATAACCTTCGGTGTGACGTCACTTGGCCTTGGCTGGCGTTCTGGAGCAGTGCTAGTTTGCATGCTGTCTCCCACAATGCCTGCGCGCTCGGCGCTCGTTTTGAATGCATACAGTCGGGTGTTAGCGAGTTCCTCTCAAGAAATACATGAACGTGAATGCTCGCAGGGCATTCCCGTTTCAATATAGATATACCTTGAAGTTTGGCGTATGCGCAGCAACCATGCTTACCCTGCATGCGCGCGATGACCATAGCAAGAGGTATTTTGCCGCCCTTTCTCACTGTTGATCCATTCACCATTGTATTTTTACTGCACTGTCCGGCTTCACAGCTAAATGGTTAGCGTGCTGGCCATTGGTCACAGGGGTCCCGGGTTCGATTCCCGGCGGGGATGGGAATTTTAACCATAACTGGTTAACTTGGCTGGCACGACGCGCATTACTGTCCCCAATTCTTGAAATTTCATTTTATGGAATATATTCTACCGACTTCGATCACCTTGAATTAAAGGGAGGAACTACTTTGAATTATTAGTTGAGTTCATGAACTAGGTATATTCGGTCATATTTTCGGAGGCGTCTTTTGATAATAGCAAAATCTCGATCACAGCCTAGGTAGCTATGACCTCTTATTTGGAAGGATTCTTCGATGTTCTTGAATATGTGTGCATTTGATAAATTTAACAAACATTTGCAGATAGTATGATTGTTCATACTGAGCTGGGATATAATTCAAACAGTGAAAAACAAAGGGTCCTTTTTTCTTGGCATTCATGTTATATATGGCTGATTTGTTTTTATATTGTGTATACAAAAATACGTTAATAGTAGTTGCTTCAGGTAAATAGTTCCTAAACAGGGATTTTAGGCATTTATGTTTTGCTTATAACCACAGGCAATGGTGAGAATGTTTGTTTTTTCCAGCCTTTTTCATCTGTCCTATCGTTTTGCAAGGCACTTGAACACTCCTTACTTCCTCTCTTGTGAACAAATAGCTCAGCACTTGTGAACAAATAGTTCAGCACTTGTGACACGCTTTAGATCGTTGTTTAGGTATGAGGATTTTACCTTAAATGTTGGCTCTTCGCAGACCCAGCAGCAGTCTACTTGTGGGTGTCCAAATTTCAGATTGAATTTATTTTTAATATATTTGAAACAGAAAGTACGGCTAACTTTATCTGGAATTTTCTCTTTGAAGAGCTCGTACATTCTCTTCACATTCAAGTTAGAGGTAAGATGTTCGTATGCCATTGGGACTCTCCTGAACTGGAAATGACTAGGTATGTTAGTGAAACTTTTAATGTCGGGGGGGGTTGTAGTGCGAAACTGGTATGTTTCCCTCGTTTGTCCACAGGACTTTACCTTGAAGTTTGATTACTCTGTCTTCTGATGACGTGCTTCTTACTGCTAGGATAGACAGAAATGCAGTTAAACATACCTCTGTTCTTTTTGTACCTACCATTAAGTGATACTTGAATGAATTATTTTTGCTTCGCTTCCGCGGATCATTTCGTGGTCTTCTCTCATCTTCAGAGTGTATTAGACTTTGTAAAAGTATGTCCTGTTCGTCCTTTGAAGAATAATTGTTATACAAAATAATTGAAGAAATCCAGCCAATTCTCTTCAGATATATCGAAGCATTTCTTCTTGCGCCTCGAATTAGGTTTTTATAAATATTTGCATATGACTACTACAATAGAAAAGTACTACTACTACTTGCTTATAGTAATTGAAAATAGAATACAGTATTATTGATAATTAGTACTTACCTACAATCATTCCCAATGCTTTTAGCTTAATTACTCTCGCAGCATGATTACCGTATTCTTTACTGATCTAGTCTTCTTAATTGTATTTCGTTTATATCGACTAGGATTTGCTGTTCTATCCAATGAAAACCTCATCTTTATCTTCATAACTACCGTACTCTTCTTGAACAAAATCTAATTTTTTACAAGTTGTTTTACGTCGAACTGACACAGATAGGTCTTCTGACGACGACGGGACAGGAAAGGACTACGAGTGGGAAGGAACGGGCTGTGGCCTTAATTAAGGTACAGCCCCAGCATTTGCCTGGTGTGAAAGTGGGAAAGCACGGAAAACCATCTTCAGGGTTGCCGACAATGGGGTTCGAACCTACTATCTCCCGAATACTGTATACTGGCTGCACTTAAAAACAAAATCTATTAATTGTTAACTCCGACAGCACATTATGTGAACAATTCATCCATTAACAATATTGCATTATTATGAATGTCTCACTCACTTTGTTTTAGCAGTTTAACCAACTCTGAATATAATCGTAATACTTTTTGTTAAACGGATAGAAGTCCAACACATCTGCCCTTGTAACACAAACACTCTTATTTAGAGACGAGTTTAACCTTTTGTAGAGCCTCCGTGGCTCAGACGGCAGCGCGTCGGTCTCTCACCGCTGGATACCGTGGTTCAAATCCCGGTCGCTCCATGTGAGATTTGTGCTGGACAAAGCGGAGGCGGGACAGATTTTTCTCCGGGTACTCCGGTTTTCCCTGTCATCTTTCATTCCAGCAACACTCTCCATTCTCATTTCACAGCATCTATCAGTCATTCATAAATCAAGTGTCACCTCCGTGTAACAAATAGCGATTCAGTTAGCATGAAACCGGCATGGTTTACGTGTCTCTGACGTGGCCCCATTCTCCATCTCTAAAATCAAGACATTCAATCAACCGATTCCTTCTTGATGTTGCATTTTACAGTTTGAATTTTGTATGTCGAGTGACCTTGGATATCACCTTCGTGAAAACGTTTAATCAGCAACTTCGTTAGTGTTGGACCATTCTTATCACTAGATTACAGGTTATCAATATATTATCTTATAGGACAGTGTTGCTATCTGCCCATCTCCAAATGAAGTGTAGATAAACTACAATTACGTATACCAGCTTGTGTCGAATTTGAGTTTGCGTAGAAGTGGTGTAAACTTTGATTGGTGGATGATCCTACGTTAAAATTGACAAAGGATGAACGTACCCGTAGTCAGTAAATCCTAATATGTTCCCTTGTTCCGACAATTTTCCAGTTAACACTTAAATTTCAGACTTTCAGTTTGTCACTTCACTTTTCACAACTTGATTGGAATGTCGCGGCTCATTTTAGTTTGATAATGTCTCTTTTCCCCCATTCCAGCCAACAGTTTCCGGGTCGTTTAAGGTTTTTTCCCCATTCCTTCTACAATTTTCGCCTGTACATTTTCGCTAGACGGAAGATTGTTCTAATACAATGCTGGTGTAATCACTTCTTTCACTTATCAACGGAGCTGAGGAACTCAGTTAAGCGCTGGCTTTCGGAGCCAATTTTAGGGTTCGATCCCGACTCATTCCGATGGTAATTGCAGTTGCTTAGGAACTCCAATCTCCTGCCGATAGATCTGACGCGTAACATGTCTTCCAGAATAAAATAAATTCCTGCCTCTCGGCGTCCCGGAAAATATTAAACGTAATTAAAGGGACGTAAAATTAACAACATATTTTAATCTGTTTTATCACACTAATGAGGTTTCAGGTGAATCCAACGGTTCCCTCCTAGTGGCACGCTTAATATTTCCTTCAGTGAGTGAATGTACTTCTGACATCGCTGTCTCGTCATGAACATTTTAATTCCCTTAACAAGTATTTTATTTTCTTGTTTTAGATATACTGTTGAGTGAAAAGTTTCCGTACCAGTACCTGCATGTTCTTTCTCGTTGATGCCGGGCTGAGTGGCTCAGACGGTTGAGGCCTTCTTACCCTAACTTGGCAAGTTCGATCCTAGCTCAGTCTGGTGATATTTGAAGGTGCTCATACATCAGCATCGTATCTGTAGATTTACTGGCACGTAAAAGTACTGCGGGACTAAATTCCGGCATCTCGGCGTCTCCGAAAATCTTAAAAGTAGTTAGTGGGACGTAAAGCCAAAAACATAATTATTTTCTAGTTAATAATAAAAATTGAATGATATCAATGTATCATACTAGTAAAGTCAAAGAAAATATTTGAAAGAATTATGGAAATGAAAATATTCGTCACTTTAACGTACAACGTAAACGAAATATACAGCGAATAATGTCCATACACTTCATATTTGTCACTTCATCTTTCACAACTTTGGTATGTCGTGCCTCCTTTTAGTTCGATAATGTGTGTGTCTCTTTCCCATTCCAGCAAACTTGTCGAGGTTATATCAACAATGCAGCCTTCAATTTGAACTTGTTCTTGACTTGTGGTTTGTCTTTTCTCACGGGTGGCCCAGATTGACTGCGCAGTAGATGTTAGTTTTCTCTCGTCCTGCGCGTGACGTCATCAAAGGAGCACCGTGACTGTGTAGCATACAACCGCGCGTGAATCTTATTTCGTTGTTTATCGTTGTCTGCCTTATAAAGAAAGGATTTCCAAGTAATATCTATTCTTAGTTTCTTTCCGTACATTGCTATTGGTTTATATAGTGGCCTACTGTATTTTCGTGCAGTTTCTTTTCCTCAGTTGCGTGAAGAGTGTAATAGTAGCTGGAATGAAACTTCTGTGTTCATAGTATAATTGTAGTGTATATATTTGCGTGTGAAATTTCTGTGTGTTCATAGTATCATTGCAGTCTATATATTTGCGTGTGAAATAGTAGTGTACGGTATATATTTGCGTGTCAGTTTGCGAAATTTTGAGTGTAAATAAAATTTCTTAAATTTGTTAGGCTAAAGCACATGATACCTGTTCGAAATGCCTGGAAGTGCAGTGACTGGCTGTCTGTCATACAGCAGAAAGACGAAAGGAACAGATATCGTTTATCATTCATTTCCCAAAGCTTCAGACCTGCAAAAAGTTTGGATACAAAACTGTAAAAGGAAGGATTTCTTCAATGTAGCTACTTCTACTGTGTGCTCGCGGCATTTTACTGACGCCAGTTATGTTCGCGATTTAAGAGCAGCATTACTGCATTCACCTCCCAGGAAGATTTTGAAAAAAGATGCAGTACCTGCAGAGAACCTTCCCGGTAGCATTTACAGTAGTAGCCCAGTAAGTGCACAATTATTCCTGAGAAATTCGTCAGTTCCACAGTCTTGGGAGCAAAAAATGGAGAACAGATCGGAGATGCAGTTAGCCAGAGAAACTAAGAAGAGAGCTATAGAGACTCTTGAGAATGTATCTCCGAAGAAAAGAAAAATCGATCAGTCCACGGTTACGGAAGATACCTCAGAGGAAGAAGAGTTCCTTTTAAAGAAAGTGAAGGCACTGGAAGAGCAAAATAGGAAATTAGTTCTGATGTGCACTAAATTGCAAATAAAAAATAAATACCTGAATGAAGAACTGAAGAAAGCAAAACAAGAGCTAAGAGAAAAGTCGAATCAGAAAGATAGGAAGGTTGAGAGTGAAATTAATCGCATTTGGGGAAACTGCTTTCCAGGACTCAGATTAAAATTTTATTGAGTAATAAGAAGCAGGCTAAGTGGACCAGGGAAGATATATGCAAGGCAGTAGCATTGCGTGCTGTTTCTCGCAAATGTTACATTTATTTACGTAATAAAGGATTTCCTTTGCCCGGGATATCTACTCTGAAAAGATGGGTAAATCGCTCATTCCACTGTCGAAAAGGAATGCTTAACGATGTTCTCCTACTAATGAAAGCCCAAGCAGAAAGATTTTCTACGTTGGGGCGCGTGTGTGTGATCTGCTTTGATGAAATGAACGTCGACAATAGAGTCTGCTATGACGAAGAGGAAGATCGCATTGTTGGTCCACACAGCAATGTACAGGTAGTAATGGTTCGCGGACTGTTTTCTGCGTGGAAACAACCCATATTTTTTGACTATGACCTGCAAATGACTGCAGCTTTGCTTCACAAGGTTATATGCTCCGTAGATGCAGGGGATAGTGTTGTTGCCATGGTGTCCGACCTAGGAGCAAAAAATCGAGGTTTGTGGAAAGAACTGAATGTTACTCATACTAACACATGTTTTCCGAATCCCCGAAGTCCACAGAAAAGAGTATGGGTCTTCGCTGATGTTCCACACCTGTACAAGCTAATGAGAAATCATTTCATAGATGACGGGCTGACTCTTCCAGGAAACATCCTTGTTACAAAACAAACCATTGAAAAGTTGCTTGCGTTAGACCACGGTGAGATGAAGATCTGTCCGAAACTCTCATTGCAACACATAAATGTAAAAGGAAGGGAGCGCCAGCGAGTGTACTTGGCCATCCAGCTTTTTTCTAATCATACGGTGCAAGCTATTCGCTTCCTTATGCCTGGTGAAGAACATATTGCTTCCTTCTTCCAGCTTCTAAATGACTCATTTGATATCCTCAATGCAAGATCACCTAATGATAAGAAAAAGCTCGCAACTGGGTACGGTAATGATCATCAGGTCCAAGAAGGAATTCTAAGGCAGCTGTACACATGCTGTGAACGAATGAGAGTTGGTAAATCGAGTCAATTGCTCCCATTTCAGAAAGGTTTTATGACGACCATCCGTTCATTATTTGGCCTTTTTAGTGACCTCCAGTATCTCAACATAAAGTACATTTTGACTGCTCGATTAAACCAAGACTGTCGAAAATTTATTTTCTCAGATAAGAGGACTCGGACATTTCTATGAACATCCGCTACCAACCGAGGTGAAATTTAGATTGAGACTGTTACTTCTGGGTGCGAACTCAGAAAATATTCCGTTATCCAATAAAGCTGCAGTGATTTCAGAAACTGATAATGTGATACTGACATATAAACTTGTAGATTTACTGCCGGATATGTCTGAAGCATTACGCATGATTGAAGGTGAGACAGAAATTCGGGACATTGCGATAGAAAATCGTGCCGTTAATGATTCACTGCAATCTACAGCGACACCTGATTGTTCAACAGAGGGATTTCGGTACCTCGCCGGCTACATCGCCTATCGTGGAAGGAAATATGATAGGTCAATGGGAAGTCCCACTGGGGAAATGCTTTCCATATCTTCTGGTACAGCCCCTGTGGGATGGATAGAAGTGTTATCTCGGGGAGGTTTACCCGTTCCATCGGAAGAATGGCTAAACCAAGTAAAGGAATTCGAGTTAATTTTCACGGACACTCACGGACGTGCTGAACTGTCACGCGTACCTAATATTATACGCAAAGTGTGTCGAATAATTACCAGTAAATTCCCCGCTGTACCACCAGAAATAGTAAAAATGTATGTTAGGACGAGAACATTTATACGCATACGACAAATGAACATTCGGGCAAGGACTGAAAAATCCATAGCAGCTCATCGGCAGTGGATTTTATCTTCAAAAGCAACCACTTCATGACATCTGATCTCACAGGTAGGACTGTGTTCTAATTAAGTGTTTTTCCTGTTCTTTTTATTCTTTAATTTTAAAAAGTAGGAATATCTATGCAAGGTTTCGAATATGAACTTACTTCTGCTGCTGTTATAA
Organism: Anabrus simplex; assembly: GCF_040414725.1. Lineage (NCBI taxonomy): Eukaryota > Metazoa > Arthropoda > Insecta > Orthoptera > Tettigoniidae > Anabrus > Anabrus simplex. The sequence goes on along the minus strand of NC_090265.1, from coordinate 1,047,327,817 downwards.
TATGTGTTAAGTTTTAAACTCGATACCTGCGGAAGTGAGTCATATATCGTGTGTTAACATGCGGTAGTTCCAATTCGAAGTTCTGCTGTCAACATTTAATATTACAAACATTTCGTATCTCTAAATATTTATGTTGACAGATTTGAGAGCACGTAGCCTTCCTCAAACTAAATTGAGGAACTTGGATTTGTTAATAAATTTCGAGCATTGGTCAGTGTGCCGTCACGTTACATTTACGTCTTATTCGTAACAGAAATAATGAAACTTACTATGCTGTACTTTCTTTCAATCTTATAACAGCAGTAAACTTTATGTCTGGTCTGCGTTTAGTTCTTAGAAACTGTAATTTTTGCTGGTATTACGCGATTCCTACTGAACTGCGCGCTATGGGCTTGGCTGCTTTGCTCCTTCTGTGATGTCATTTCGTTAACCAATAGCAGCTCGTCTCGCGTTGGGCCCAACCTTTAGTAGTGTTTAAGAACCTTGGTCTTTTCTTAACTCTTGCTCTTAATGTTCTTTGTGGTTAATGTCAGGTAACTGGGAGGGGGTGTGAAGTGTTTGCTTTGAATATTATAAAGTAGCAGTCTTATTCTGTTGCTGTTTTGGCCATTTTATGGCTGGAAGATGAGTGATTACTGGAGGTTTAAATTGTTAGGCTCTGTGTGGATTTTGTTTTAAAGTATGGAGATAATGTCGCTTGTTCATACTTCTTTATACAAAGACTTAAGCTTCCTATGTCAGCAGAACTCACACAACCTCATACACAAACACCACCTCCACGATGCTTCACTGTTGGACTTCGGTGAACTCCAGTCCCTTTTGTTGGTTGATCTCGCCATCACAGGGCCGTTTTCGAGAAACCTTACCATGATATCCAGCCTTGTGTAGTGACTAGGGGTTGAATATTGATCCCCCCCCCTCCCCCCAAAAAATCGCTGAACTTGATTAATAAGCTCACCGGACAACAAATTAGTCACCCCTGGGGAAATTATTACAAGCATCACTTAATACCGTGTAACTACTTGACAAGTGCCTGGATTCGATTAGGAAATGAGTCCAGAAGGTCCATAAATTTTACAAACTGCCTTGTGCCGCGAATGTCTCCTTTTGTTATCTAAATACATATGGCGCTCTTCAAAATGTTCTGAAATTTGTTGCTTAGGACACCACTTATCTCCATGTAATTCACAGACTGCCTAGTCAGCTCTTTGTCTTTTAGTGCGAACCTGCGACGAGAATTTGTGGGTTACAATGACGAAACTTAATCCATATATCTTCATTATAATAGAAAATACATTAAATTACTTGAAATAAGATGCACTTCTTGGCTGTTGCTTATATATATATATATATTTTCGAATAGAAACACGCGGAACAGAATGCAGGCATATTCACGCTGCAATAAATAAAGCCAAATTATAAATAATTACTTACGACGAATTGCGACGAACTTGGCACGCATGCGAGATTACTCAGATTCAGACAGTTCCAGACAGCTATCGTCGTCGGCTAGTACATTTGTGCCATGGCGGCCGTAGTGCTGCTTGCGTCCACCCGGAGCCCAAATGAAGCTTCTATAGCCACTCTTGCTATTATATTGTAGCTCGCTGAGCTACATCGTTGGTTCCTCTCATCCACAAGACAGCATATACACAGACGGACATAAATGTTCACACAGAGGCTCATTAACCCATTAATCAGTTAAAAAAAAAGGCACTGTAGCAAACTGCGTACGTTGTTCGGTCCATCATGAATTGAAACGATACATTATGCATACAAACGCTGTATTACGTAAGTAAAATCCTGATCATACATGAAGAGATGAGGAAAATAAGGCCGGGCATTCATGGTATACCTGGACAGAAGTCTACACACGCCGATGAAAGCTATCCACAAAACGGAGTAGTATGCATTAGTTCTGACTTGAACATTGAGGAGTGAACAGAGTTACGAGCCTTGTTTACATTAGAAGTGGATACTGGTGATTCACAGCGGAATGGGGAAAATTAGGAAGGAAACTACAATTGAAGAAAGAAGAATAATAGTAACTCTGCATGAAGAAGCCAAATCATAAGCAGACATTGCACAAATTAAACGAAGCAGATACATAATGTGCAGTATCATTAAGTACAAAACTTCAAAAACATTGATAAATAAAGAGAGAAGTGGACGTTCCCGTAAGCTTACTCTGAGAGAAGAGAAGACTGCAATTAGGGTAGTGCAAAATACTCCAAAAATAGCCTCTTCCAAAATTGCTGCAGAACTTCTGGAGTACCATGGTAAACAGGTACATCCTAAGACCATTCGTAGAGCTCTTCATAGAGCTGGATATCATGCCCGAAGTTCCACGAGGAAGCTATTTATCAGTCCAGTAAACAAATATAAGAGATCGGTATTTGCTCAAGAGTACATAATGAAGGATGACGACTTCTGGAAAATAATTTTTTCAGATGAAAGCAAATTTAACTTTTTTCGCCGTGATGGAAGAATGTTGACGTGGAGGAAAATCAATACAGAGTTTGAAACAGCCATCTCCAGGCTACAGTTAAACACTGTGGTGAAGGTGTTATGGTGTGGGGTTTCAAGGCGGCTTCAGATGTTGGAGACCTAGTGTTTATAGATGGAACAATGGACCAGTATGTTTAATTGCATATTTTGTAAAACATTTTGCGACATAGTGCCCAAAGACTGGGTCTATAGGCTGATTACTGCTTTCAGCAGGACAAAGACATGGAGCTTACTGCTAATAATGTTCGTTAATGGATTGTTTATAATACACTACAAACTCTGAAAACCCCTCCCTAGTCCCCCGACCTTAACCCCATTGAACATTTGTGGGATGAACTCGAGCGACGAGTCAGAAAATACCACATATCCAACAAAAACCAGCTGAAAGAATTGCTTCTACAAGAATGGTATACTATTGGTGAAGAAATCACAGAGAATTAGTAGCTTCAATGCCCAACAGATTAACAAGTATTATTCGCAACAAGGGAATACACACACGTTACTAAACCATGCACAAATGGCGACAAACGTGTAGTTTAAATTGTGGTGGGAACATTTAAATCCACCCATAAAAATACTAGAAGACTATTTTTATTTTTAGCAAGGCCGTTCTTTTAAGTTTGTGTATACTGTAACTAAATATCGTGTTATAAACGAAATATATTTCTGTTAAATACCTATTTAAAAAAACAATAATTACTGTTGCAAATATGTGCATATGTGTCCACACAGCAAGAAAATGCATTGTTACATTAGCACGATGTGCTGGAGCATTGTCGTGATGCTAGAGCCAAGTGCTGAGCCGTGACCTTGGACGGAGCTGCTTGAGAGCCTTACTGTACCACTTCGCAGTAACTGTCCTTTGTGTTTCTAGCACAACCCGAGTCAGGATGCCCCGTTTAGTGAAGAATACTGCAATCATCCTTTTCTTCACTCACCTTGACTTACGCACAGTCACAGGAGTACCCTCATCTTCAAACAGTCACACCTTGTTCTGGGATTTCGTTGGGACATCGTAATAATAAAGCCAAGTTTCGTCACCTATAACGATGGTATTGACGTTACGCAAAGTCCCATTTTCAAACTGTTTTAGCATTTTTCGGCACCATTTCACTCGGTGTGCCCTTTGTTCCTCTGAAAGTGAATGGGGCACCCAAAGGGAACAAACCTTTCTAACATGGAGATGGTCGTATAGAATTGAATGAATAGCTGGTGCAGGGATGCGGAGGGTCTCTTCTACCTGCCGATATGTCAACCGCCTCTCTTGCTACAACATTTTCCTCACAGCTTCAATGTTGTCCATAGTCACTGATTCAGACGGTCGCCAAGGAGTAGTATCGTCTTCAACCCCAAAATATCCCCTCTGGAACTCTTTGTACCAGCGGAAAATTGTCCGATGTGGGCAGTTTTCTCCAGCACAGGTGTCGTTTCCTCCAGGCACTGGCCAACAGTTAATCCATGAGCAAAATTGTAGCGGATAATTGCGCGATATTCACCTTTAGACCACACTGACATCTTAACTTGCTTTCAGTCCCACTGCTTGGTAACAACTGGTTTGAAGGTCGCGCCTGGCTGTCTTCTAGACCGGTTTTCACCCCTCTTTTTATCCTTGCCATAACAGGGGTGTCCAGCCAACCGTTTCTGCGTATTGCAAAACTTTCCTGGTGCCCTTTGTACTAGCAATTACCCGCGAGTTCGCTCGCGTAGATTTCGTAATTTGATATAAGTAATCGTTCCTCGGCATTGTACTAAGACATTATCTGAAATTTCCTAAAGTATAAAATCTCACCCAAAAATTGAGTTTCATTTACCCCAGAAATTCTTTGTAAAACATGTTTGTGGTATTACCTTTTGGGGCTAATCACCCATGCGACATAGAACTGTACATGTGAGAAACAGTCTTTTCTCAAATCGAAAAAAATAAATACTTCTTTCTTTATTTTTAAAGGAGATTCCAAATATCTATTCCCACATCTGTAACGTCTTCAATTTTTGAGATATACATAAGTATCGCCATAAAAAGAATTCAACCCCTTGATCAGAGCTTCCCCCCCCCACCCCCATCTAGGTGTATTTTCCGAAAACAAAAATACATGTTTCTTTATTTTTAAAGGAGATTCCAAATACCAATTTTCACGTCTTTAACATCTTCAATTTTTAAGGTACAGTATAAGTATTCTCATAAAAAACAATTCAACTATTTTTTAATTTTCACTCCCCGTTAAGTGCCTTCTCCGAAAACAGAAAGGTACATGTTCCTGTATTTTTAAAGGACTTTCCAAATACCAAGTTTCTTATCTCTAACATGTTAAGTTTTTGACATATGATGTAGATATACCGGCACTCATTTTAAAAATTCACCCGCTTTTCCAATACTTTTCAGCGCCTTAATTGGATTTTCCGAAAACAAAAGAATACGTGTTTCATTATTAACTCTTTCCTTCATAGTGGTATTGCCTCGATACCACACATTCCAAGTGTGTTCCCACATGTTGCACAGCGGTATTTTCACTCTACCACGGTTCAGAGTCTAGCATGTGCTGCCATCTGTTGGCCAAAGTATGCACTTCGAACGACAGCGCTATGGGTCAGAATAAAGAAATATCTAAAAGACATACACAGTAGTTGCTACTTCAGTGCTCTGAGCGTGTGTATGTCTCCTTCAAGATAGTTTTCCTCCTGCAGATGTCTCCAAGACGTAAGTTACTTACAATATTTCATCGTTATATGTTGTAGAATCATAATATTGTATAAATTCTAGACAATTTAATTTATGTACAGTTTTGTACATGGAAACATGGGTGGTATTGCCTCAATACCACTATGGAATACCACTATGACGTAACAAGTTCCTGTTATTTGTTTACAGATGTCTCGACATGATGCATGGGCACTGGATGAAGTTCATGAGGATCTCCTAGTTTCAGTATGGACTGATATTCCGAGTGAAAGCTCCGATGACGATCTGGCATTGTCTGAGGATGAGTCACGGCGCCCTGATGCGAGTGAAGTAAAGATGTCATTCCCATGCCCCCTGCTCCTTGATGCAGATATTCCAGCTACCAGTGATGTGTCTTTTGATGTACATGATGAATCTTTAGAGTGGCAAGATTATGATAATGATAATCCAGTTCCTGGGCTATCAAATGGGCAAAATGCTGATCACCTGTACCTACAGTTGTTACATACCCTTCCTGTGCCTCATCGTAGTGATACAATAGGCGTGAACAACCAAGCTGCATCAGATTCTGAGGATGATATACCTTTAGTTTACAGGAGTGGTGGGGGGAGGCATTTTGTAGATGTTGCGATTGTCAATTCATTCGTCATATTTTTTCCGTGGTTTCCCATTTTCACACCAGGCAAATGCTGGGGCTGTATCTTAATTAAGGCCACGGCCGCTTCCTTCCCACTCCTAGCCCCTTCCTGTCCCATCGTCGCCATAAGACCTATCTGTGTCGGTGCGACGTAAAGCAACTAGCATTCGTCATATTTAGAGAAGTCAAGGGAAACCAATGAATCTAAAACAGTTTCGGCTATCTCTGGTCGACGATATGCTCCCCATAAAAACTCCAGAAGGAAAAGTGTAAGACAAAATGCAGAATCAGCAAGTTGAAGCCCCAAGTCTCTCAGGAACTTAGATTCACTGGGAGTGTACATATGCCTGTGACAGGTACTTGTAAACGATGTGCCAACTGCAGCACGAAAGCCAATCAGCAACGATCCCTATGGTAATGCCGGCCATGTGGCGTTGTTCTGTGCCTCAGACACAAGAAAATTTGTTTTGAAGACTACCACACAAAGTGATGATAGCTCTGTGGAAGTGAAATGTAATGACATTTTTGGAAGACTGTCAGTGATGGTGAACTGTAACGTCATAGTGGTATTGTGACAATACGACCATGTTTTTTACATACACTTAATGCTTATATTTTGTATTTTTGATTTGTTTATGAATTTTAGACATTTCGTAAAATAAATCATTCTATCGATGAAAAAAATTAAAATTGCACAGTGCTAAAATTTTTGTGCATCAAAGGGTTAAAGGAGATTCCAAATACCAGTTTTCATGTCTGTATACCTGTAACACCTTCAGTTTTTGAGATAAATATATACTTATAAAAATAATTAAACTACTACTTCACTTCTTTCCACCCCTCTCCCGCTTTAAGTGGACTTTTCGAAAAAAAACAAAACATACGTGTTTCTTTATTTTGAAAAGAAATTCAAAATACCGACTTTCACGTCTGTAACAACTTCAGTTTTTAAGATAAAGTATCCTCATAAACATATTTCAACTCCTTATTTACTTATTTTCATCCCCACGCCCCTTAACGTCGATTTTTCGAAAAAAAATGCTTGTTTATTTTTAAAGGAGATTCCAAATACTAATTTTCACGCCTGTAACATCTTCAGTTTTTGAGATATAAGTATCCTCATAAAAAAAATCAATTCCTTTTTCACCCCAGCCCGTTAAGTTGATTTCAACCCCCCCCCCCCGCGCTCCGAAAAAAAAATGCGTGTTTATTTTTAAAGGAGATTCCAAATGCAAATTTTCACGTGTGTAACCTTAAGTTTTTGAGATATAAGTTTCTCCATAAAAAAATCAATTTTCACTTCCTTTCACCCTCTCCCCCTAAGTGAATTTTCCGAAATCCAAAAATACTTGTTTCTTTATTTTTAAAGGAGCTTCCAAATGCCAGTTATCACGACTGTAACATCTTCAGTTTTCGATATATGTGATATCTGTATCCTCGCAAAAGGAATTAATCATCGTTTTAATCCCCCCTTACCAAGTGACCCCCCCCCCCCCGCCCCAAAGCGTGTTTCTTTATTTTTAAACGAGATTCCAGATATGTTTTCACGTTTGTAACATTTTTAGATTTTATTGATATATATATATATACATATATATATATCACTATCAGCCATATTCAATCGTTTTTACGATGTGGCCTCTTTAAGTCCGAAGCAGGGTAGGTTTTCATGAGGTCTCTCCATCTGGGACGGTCTTGAGCGATGTTCTGCCAATTGATCCCAGTAATCTTCCGGATGTCTTTATCCCATCTGTCCGGTGGGCTTCCCCTTGGTCTGATATATATATACTGACGTAGCAAATGTCATGGGATAGTCACCTAATAGCGTGTGGGGCCTCCTCTGGCCCAGCGAACTGCAGTGAGACGCCGTGGAAGTGAGTCGACAAGTCCCTGGTAGTCCTCTGGACGCAAGTGACACCAAATTGTTTGCAGAGCGGCCGCCAATGCTGGTCTGTTCGTGAGTGCAGGATCCATGGCACGGAGCCTGCGTTCCAGGACATCCCGAATATGCTCGATAGGGTGCATGGCTCCTGGGTAGCCATGGCAGTGGTTGGACCTCCGCAGCATGTTCCTGGAACCATTCCCGGGCGACGTGGGAGCGATGTGGCGGCGCGTTATCATCTTGAAACACCGCAGAACCGTCTGGGTGCTGGAAGGCCAAAAATGGGTGGAGATGGTCTCCGAGCAGCTCAACATACAGCGTACCATTCAAAGTCTCGTCCACAGCAACTAGGGGGCCCATTCCATACGATAAAGATGCACTCTAGACCATAAGAGACACCAGCGCCCTGGACCACACCTTCGAGGCAGGCGGGATCCATCGCTTCATGTGGTCTGCGCCATACACGGTGCCTCCCACCGGCATGGTGCAGTTGAAATAGTGATTCGTCCGACCATATCACGTTACGCCGTTGTTGCAGTGTACATCCCTGGTGACTGGCGACAAATGCGCGTTGTTGTGCCCGATCTTGGGTTACAGTGACACCCGTGTGCGGCGCCGGCTCCCATACCCCATACAACCCATGTTCCTACGGATTGTCCACTGGAAGACATGCCTTAGCATGGCCTGTGTTGAATTGAGCCGTGATTTGTTGCACGGTTGCCCGTCTGTCACTATTGACAATCCGTTTTAGATGCCACGGTCATCGAGGGTGGCTGGACGGCCGGTCGTTCGTTCGTCTGTTGTGGACGGTGACACCCGCATTCAACCATTCACGATACACCCTGGACACGCTTGATCATGTGAAGCCGAATTCCCGCAGCACTTCCGAAATCGCATTTCTCATCCGTCGGGCACCGACCACCATACCCCGTTGGAACGGCGTCAACTCACGACGACGTTCATGTTACACCTGTCACATGCACAGCCGCTGGGACAGGGGGCGTGTGGTGCGCAGACAACACACCTGCGCGTCAGTGCTCAGCTATTCCATGACATTTGCTCAGTCAGTGTGTATATATTCTCTACTGATAATTCCACTAATTTTTCAGTTCCTTCACCCCCCTCCCCCTCTGTTAAGGTTTTTTTTTAAACCAAAGAATGCGTGTTTCCTTATTTTTAAAGGGGAATACTAATACCAATTTTCACGTCTGCAAAATGTTAAATTTTTAGATATACTGAAGATATGCTAATTGTAAAAATTCTCCCACATTTTAAGTTCCCCTTGAATGGACTTTCCGAATAAAATATTTGTTTCTTTACTTTTACAGGAAATTCCCAATACCAGTTTTCAAATATGTAATATGTAGAGCCCGGATTATTTAAAAATGCATATGCAAATACATATTTTGAACGTTAGTGCATATTTTGAACGATACTTCAAATACAGATATATTTTTCTGATGTGTGATCGATTATCTAAGATTTCTGAATGAAATGAAAATGTCATAAACTCTATATGTTGCACATCCCTTGGCAGCACGAGAAGCCTTCCCTGATCAAGGAAAATGCTTTCATTGCCGCAATACAAGCAGGCATCCGGATAGTGATCCTGTTAACAGCTAGTTCCTTCTTTCTGACACGCCTTCCTCCTTACAGTAGTCTTCCAAGGTTTGCTTGAACAAGTGCGTTCATCTGTTAACTGGTTCTTCGTCTATTGGAGATTTTTTTACCAAATTAAAATGTAAAAATGCCTGCAGATAAGAGCTCTAGGCCTTTCTAAATTAAACTGTGAATATCTGGCAATAGTGACTGTACAAGGGACGGTAATATAGTGTATTGTCAAGTATGCGACAAGAGTAAAATATTTCAAACTGAACGGCATTCAAAAACAACTTCACATTTCAGATCAAAGGAACAGAGTAAGAATACGCAATTCTTCTTTTAACCGACGTGGAAACACAGCGTGAAGGCGTGAAGTTAGTAAATTTTCCGCTGATATTAGCAGAACTTTTGTATGAAGGTTGAATAATCCACATATACGCTTCTGCTAATGAAAGGACACCAATGAATCTACCCTTAGGAAGATCTATTTACTTTGAGTGCACGTTTCTGTCGTGGATTCGATACGATCTGACATAGGAGAGTACTGTGTCTGGATATCGGTAGATGAAACAACCGATTCGTGTGGTCGATACATTGCGAACTTCATAGCGGGTCCAGAAGATCCTGCTAAACCTCATTTACTTTCGTGCAAAGTGCTAGAAAAATCCAACCACGCTATAGTTGCAAGATTTGTAAGCGATTCCTGCGACTTGTGTGGCCTAGTGAATCGGAGAGTGAATGTTAAAAAGTGCGCCTTTTAGTCACAGGTGCAACTTCACATATGATGAAAGCGGGCCAGTCTTCTTCGGGTACTTTTTTCCAAATCACATGAATGTGACATGTTTGGCCCACGGATGCCATCGTATTGCAGTAAAGATACGCACCCTCTTTCCATCTGTCAACAAAGTAATGTCAAGTGGTAAAATTCTGTTCCTAAAAGCAACGGCTTGTGTACAATTCAACAAAACTCATCTGCCTCAGGTTTCTCTTCCGCCGGAATTTGTTCTCACAAGATGGGGAACTTGGTTATCCGCAATATCGTTCTACCAGGAGATGTTGCCAAATCGATTACACATTGCAAGTATCATCTTTATGCTGATGATCTGCAGATCTACTACCACTCAAGAACTGATAAAATTCAGAGTGCTGTAGAAAACGTTAATGCTGATTTAAGTCTCATAAGTAATTTTGCTTTGAGTAACAATCTCAAAATTAATCCTCTTAAAACGCAAGCAATAATCATTGGTACTTCGAAAAACTTACACGTTTTAAAACAATACGAAATTCCTCCTGTAGCACTAAACAATACCATTATTCCATTTTGTGGAACAGTTATGAATCTTGGTGTGGGTATAAGCGAAACATTGAACTGGTCGCAACATGTGACGAAAGTGTGCCAAAAGGTATATCAAAGCCTGCATCCTCTGAAGCGGTTTAAAAATATATTTCCTTGGTCCTTGAAAATAAAGCTCATTCAATCACTCTTGTTTCCAATTCTCGAATACTGTGATACAGTTTTTATTGATATCAATAACGAGCAAAGCATGAGACTGCAACGTGCCCAAAATGCATGCATCAGGTATGCATTCGGCATACAACCATACGCCCATGTATCCCCATTCTATACGCAATTATCTTGGTTACGACTGAATGGCAGACATAGACTCCAAAGTGCTTTCTGAAAACACTCCGTACCTATCCACCAGATTTCGCTACCTTAGTTCCCTACACCTGGTCAGGCTGTACGCTGGAAATTCCTGTGCATCGAACCGCAACCTACAACAGATCTTTCACGATCACCGCCACGAGCTGGTGGAATGAACTCCCCAATGACATCAGAGAAGCTAAATCTAAGACAAAATTTAAAATCCTTTGCCAGCGTCATCTTTTAAGCACTTCCAGTCTTTCTTGAGTGTGAATGGGATGTATGAATGAGAGTGAATATGGTTGTTTATTGCTATGTGTTCCGTTATATAATTTAGTTATACTTTACTCACCTTAGTTTAGTTAGTGATACTTTAGTTGCTTTAGTTATACTTTAGGTTGTAAAAATTTCATATGTTTAAATTTTATGTAAAAATTACATTGTATATACATGGAGTGGTTAAGTGTAAGAAAGGACCGGGAGCCCTAACTTCGCCACAATAAAGACGCTTTAATAATAATAATAATAATAATAATAATAATAATAATAATAATAATAATAATAACTTTAATCAAGTGAAGTAGTTAAAACTATTGATGATAATCATACTGCGTGTGTTCGTGAAGCAAAGTGCGCATTTGTATTGCAACTGTATATAATTATATCAGTTTCGTCCGTGTGCATTATTCGTCACTTTCGAAGGCGATCAAGGGCCTAGAAACTTACGGTGCACCCCTACACCCCTACACGAATCCCTTCAGTTAATTCAAAACACCCATTCGTTCTTTAAGGCGCGTACACACTTGCGAGCCGCTCACACTACCATGCTCGCAAGTGTGTACGGGGTACTGAGCGTAAAGCGAGCATGTTGTGAGCCGCTCACAGCGAGCCGACTGGAGTCGGTTTTCTAGGCGAGTACAAAGGGATGCTCGCGCTCAGTGTGGACGGCCAAGGAACGTGCTCGCAAGTGCGTACGACAAAGTGAGCATCCCGCGAGCATGGCGGCCGGGTCGGATGAAGATGTGCTTACGCTAATAGACACTTATCGGACACATTCTGTTTTATGGGACCCGAAAAATGGCGATCACTTGTCAAAGAATGTGAAAGAGGATGCATGGCGGGATATTGGTACAACAATTGGACGACCCGCGGATGAATGTAAGAAGAAAATTATTTCTTTGTTGGGATGACACCGGAGGGAAAGGAGCAAAGAGAAAAGCAGTCGCACTGCTGGAAAAGGTAAGTTCTCTTGTTTAAATAAAATGAAGCTTCAACTTCCTTTTTGTACTTGATGTATTCATTTATTATCTTTTCAAAGCTACAATTGTTGTAAACAAGTAATGATATAATAACCAATAAATATCAAAAGTGAACACATGTTGCAATTCAGTAGGTAGTACTTATTCAATCATACATATTTTGCACGATTTTCTTAAAGGAGCTGCGGAAATTTACAAAAGCCGATGTTTTGCGTATGAAGCTTTGGTTCCTCAATTAAAGATATAGGCTAAACCAAGACAGACGCAAAACACAGAGAGTATTTTTCCTTTTGTTTATCTTTTTCAAGCGTACGTATTTTGCCATGGCAGAGCTCCATCTTTCATGCATTAGTCAGCTACTTCATCTCTAATTTTGTTTACGTAAGCAGCAGATCTCCTAGGAACATTTAGTAGCTGTCTCATGGAAGTCATCTCTTCATTGCGTCTCCATGTTCCGTTAATAATCTCTCCGTTCGCTTCATGGTCTAGTGAACCTGAATTCTCAGGTAATTATGCAAAACTACTACAGAATAACAATGATTTCGGCTTTAGGGGGCTCCAAAAGCATTCTTTTTCTTAAAACTCGAAACACTGAGCCTGATATACCAAAGCTATTTTCCACTACTCGTCGAGCTCTGCTCAATCGATAGTTGAAGATTCTCTTTTAAGTTCCAGTGGCATGATCTCCCGGGTATGGCTTCATAACATTTTCGCTGAGTGCAAATGCACTGTCACCTACGAAAAAGTATGGCAACTTCATTTGACGACACGGAAGTTCTTCTGGTAATGGCAGATATCTTTGCATGGAATTCGAAGTGCTCGCGAGCCGCTCGGACATTTAGTGTTTTCCATGAGCGGCTCATGACCCGCTCGGCTCGCAAGTGTGTACGCGCCTTTAAATAGTGTCCGTGGTGAAACTGGAGAAAAAGTTGAAAGGAAACTCAGTGCGATGCTGGACTCAAACCCAGGACTGAAGATTTAATACATAAGTGGAATCAGGCAGTCTCCGCCAGAAGAATGTTCCGAGCAGTCAGTGCCAGTGTGCAGGTATTGCTCAGTTATGAACGTCGATGTAGAACAATCATTTTTAACGTATAAATTAATTCTGTCCGACAACAGAAAGTCGTTGATCTATGAAAACATTGAAAAAACTGTAGAAAACTTACTGCCATGCATAATTTTGCAAGGAATGAAACATGTTTATTAATTTAACAATGAATTGAAGTTAAATAATGTGTTTGGTAAGTGTTTTGTTTTATTTTTCGTGCATATTTTCAACATTTTAGAGCAAATGTGCATGCATATTTTTGGAGTTTTTAGTGCATATGAATCCGGGCCGTAGTAATATGTTACGTGTCTGAGATAATTTGCAGATGTAGCCTTTTTAAAAATTCACCCTGTTTGTCACTCCTGTTCACCCCCTATTCATCGGATTATCCAACACAAAAATACCTGTTTCTTTATTTTCAAAGGTGATTCCAAATACCAATTTTCATGTCTGTAACATCTTCAGTTTTTGAGATGTGTCCTCATAAAAGGTGTTCGACCCCTTTTCACCCCCCTTAATGGAATTTTCCGAAAAAAATACACGTTTCTTTATTTTTGAAGGAAATTCCAAATGCCCATTTTTACGTCTGTAAACTTTTATGTTTTTGAGATATAGTTATCCTCATTTTAAAATATCAACCCCCCCCCCCCTTTTCTCCCCCTTAACGGTGGAATGTCCAAAAATCCTCCTTTATTGAGCACCTACACCCTAGTATAAATGTATCCCCAAAATTTCATTTCTTTATGTCCAGTAGTTCTTGCTCGGCGATGATGAGTCAGTCAGACATGTTATTTTATATATATAGATTGTATCCATACAGTTCGTCAGAAAGTGAGGCTAGCTGAGAAAATGGCCCAGCTTTCAGGTGTGTGTTTTTGATCAAATTTTTGTATCTAAACGGCTCATCGGTATTAGCTGACGCAGAAAACTATTGCATGTAGGGGTCTTATTGCTCCTCTGTAATACCATTCTACAGTCAACCAGCCGCGCACAAGAGGTTGTACGGTGCTACCACTGGGAATTTTTGGACCACCCTGTTGTGGCATGGGGATGGCACTGACTGAGATCCATCTTTTTATACCATTGAAGCAGCATCTTGGTGGAAGAGGATTGGAACCAGCTGTGAAATTCACCGAGCTGTCATGCCCCGACGTCACGCCCGTGACTCTTACCTCGATTAGGTGCTATATGTTGTAACCAAGGTTGAAGTTTACAAAACACAACTTTTATTGCTTCACTTTATGATATTTACACAAATAACTGAAATTTATTTTGAAGCAAAAAGGAATATTGAATCTTGAGAAAAGTCTGTCTTTATACAATATGTACAGGTTTACAGTCTTTATATACACTCCTATCTTGAAAATATAGTCTTTGTGAATTGACACGTTGATAGTCGAGAACTATCTGGCACACTAACATGAATGTCTTTGAGAGTCCTTGTTTGTTGAAGTGCCTGAATTCCTAAAAAGCAAGTTCAATTGATTGAAGAAATTCCACCTAGCGAAACTAAGGGAGCTTGCGTAAATTAGGGAATGAAAATGGCTTGTAAAAGTATTACGGAACATAGGCAGTGGAAACAGGTAAGGGAGCGGTGACCAGAGGTGAAACCTCGTACTGCCAGAAATACAGTCCACCTGGTCGAAGCACATTTTCAAGAGGAGTAGCCTCCGTGCTCGACGTAGGGTGTATTCTGGAGCTGGACACCGGGGCAAGTGGGCAAGTGAGCTTTTTTTTTTTTTTTTTTTTTTTTTTTTTTCTTCGGGGGGGCCCCCGAAGCCCGCTCCCCCCGCGTGACCAACGACTCAATCTACATGGCCTCCGACATGCTATTATTTCTAAGAAGAAAGAGATAGCAGGGAAGAGTGGGAAGTGATACAAGGAGTATCTGCCGGTTTCCGAGTCAGACTCGCTACCACGGCAAAGTTTGTATTGGTTGGATAGTGTTAAGGTATGGTATTGAAGGGTCAGGGAAAAACCACATAGGCAGAAAGAAGAAAGAGCCTACATGTAAAACCTGACATCTTGTGATAGCACATGCAAGGATGTGGGCTGGAAAAAGACCAGAGGTTGTGTTAGTTAGGAACAGGTAACATGCACAAAAACATAAACCAATTCCTCGCCATTCCATCACCTGGGGATCAGTCCGTCTGGGCACTGCTGGGACTAGCGCGGTCCTTGCCGGCTGCGGAGCCATGCGTCGAGTACCACTAGGGCCTGTCGCACGGCTCCACCTCCTTGGGGTACCTCGTACCCAGTCTCCGATCCCGGAGAATGAGGCCAAGCCCGCCGAGGCGGGGGCCTCCTGGAATGGGGTGGGTCATGGCGCCGGGCCTCCCTCCTCTCTGCCCGCGCCATGGCCCTGTAGACTGGGCAACTGCGGTGGGAGGCCGGGTGGCCCCCCGCGCAATTGGCGCACACCGGCGCCTCCTTAAGTGTTGCGCAGGCCGTGTAGTGGTGATCACCACCACAGCGGTTGCACTTCACTTGGAGTCCACAGCTAACCTGACGGTGGCCCCACCTCAGACAGCGGAAACACTGCAAGAGCTGCTGAGGGGGACGTTTTACTCTCACCTGACTGCCGCTACCCGCTGAGGTCCTCTCCTGATTGGCTCCTCGGTTGACTGCTGTCCTGGGAGCAGTCCTGGGTTGCGGCTTGGCGGTCCTCTCCTGGTGAGCCAGCGACGCCTTCTGCTTCCTGGTGCGGCGGCGTCGTCTTCTTCTTCTTCCCGGGGGTTGCTTCTCGGCGGGGGAAGAGGCCTCGTCCTGGTGGCCCTCCTCCCGGCCTGGTGACCCCAGGGTAGCTGATGGTTCCGCTGCGTCGCCGTCTTCTTCCTTCTCCTGGCTGGCGGCGGCGGCGTCGGTCGCTGCTAACGCTTGACTGCGTTCCCTGTCCTGTGGGGCGCACATCGAGGTCTGCAGCTCGACAGACGTGCTGTCAGGCTGGGCCTGGACAGCAACCTCAGAACGCCAGGGGGCGTCCTCCTCCACAGAAGTCGCACAGTCGCGACGCCAGGGGGCGTCAAGCCCCACCTCCGTGGTGGCGTCGCTGGTCGCCGGCTGGGTGGCCAGGACTAGGTCGGTATTAACCGCCCTATTCCTTAGCCTCCTCGGCGTCTCCCTGGTCTCCGTCGCGGCCCTGACTGCGCCGGTGTTCATCCCTGGCACTCCGTCCCTCCCTGGTAGACGGATGACCTGGAACAAAGAAGAAAGCTCCCTCTCTGCGTCGCGTATCCGCTCCTGGTCGTGATGCCTGATGATGAGGCCTCCTGGTAGGAAGCTCTCGACGGCCATGGTTGTCGAGATGATCCTGCCTCCTCGGCGAGGGCGCCGCATTCTGTCCAGGACGAGGCCCCGTTCAGAAGTTACAGGGCGCCCCGGCCTGTAGTACACGAGCAGCGCTTCGTGCGCCGGGTCGGTGTAGCCTTCGGAGAAGAAGAAGCCGTTAGGGGGGTCACACCCGTCCCTGTAAGGCTCCGTCTCCACCTCGATCTCCGGGTCCTCCTGTGGCAGCTCCGGCTCGGGTGCCGGGGTCTCCGGCACAGGTTCCAGCGTCTGCGGCTCCGTGTTGTTCTCCGGTGACGGTGTCATGCCGGTGAAGAGATCTCGGATCAAGTGCCCGATCGCCACCGCCCGTTCCTGGGTCGTCATCGTATCCGCCTGGTTGTCCATCCTGGTCCTCCTGTAACGAACTCTGAAAGAGAAAGAGCGAGCACTGAGAAGTGCTCAGCTCAGACAATGCTCTTTCGAAGATGTACTAACAAGTACAGCTGCCTGACTAGTACTGGGAAAGTACAGAGCGCCTGGCGAGGAGAGAGCGAGCGAGCGAGAAGAACACGTCCTTCCGCTACGGCTGCCAGCTGCTCCTTGGCAAGTGAGCAGGCAGGGAGCTCCTATTTATAGTACACTCGATGGTCAGGCACGCGCACTGAGGGCTGCGCGTCGAAGCTAGCAGAATGATACACAGGCGCGCGTGCAGCTGGCTGGTGGAGCGAGAAAGGGAGCGCCGGACATACAACACCCTCCCCTCCTAAATACGCCGGTACGGCGTGAAACGGCGGCGGCGCTGGCGGCGACTGCGATGCTGGGGCGGAGCTGCTGGTGTCTCTGTTGTATTGTCCGGAGCTGGAACTGGGCGGAGTGGCGCTGTCTCGTCCTGAAAGGAACCCATTGTTATTAAATGATCTAAAGCTCGTTCAGCAATAGATTTATCAGGTTTAGCAATAGCATCAATAGCTGGACAGGGGCGGTAGCGCAGACGTATCTGATCTTGATGGCGGCAGATACGTTTCTCCGTAGTCTGTATCTCGTATAGACGATGACCCAAAGATCTGCAGATGACTCCAGGTATCCAGAGTGGGTTGGATTTGAATGTCCTGGTGTAGACCTTGTCGTTGAGGGAGAACTTCGTTGGTGATGTCTTATGCTGGGCCGGAATAGGCTGTAACAGAGAAAGTAAAGTTCTGTGAGGTCGTCCATGGAGCTTCTGTGCAGGAGTGATATTATCAGCGCCGGGTAGAGTTCTGTAGTTGTTTAAGAGTTGGAGCAAGGCTTGGTCTTTAGTTAAGCCTGAAGAGACAGCTTTCTTCATACTTCTTTTAAATGTCTGTACGAAGCGTTCAGCTTCACCATTAGATTGAGGGTGAAAAGGTGGTGCTAGGATATGACGAATGCCATTATGTGTACAAAAGTTCTGAAAAGCAGTAGCTGTAAATTGAGGTCCGTTGTCCGAAATGAGTACTTGCGGTAAACCTTCTGTAGTAAAGATTTTCTGGAGAGCACGAATGGTAGCTTCGGTTGTAGTAGTCGAATGCATATCCACGACATATGGAAAGTTTGACAGTGAATCGATGACTATTAACCACATGGAATTGAGGAAAGGACCTGCGAAATCGATGTGAACTCGTTCCCATGGAGTGGTAGCAGGAGGCCAAGAAGCAAGATCAGAAGACGGGGCGTTCTGATTCGTTTGACATTGCTCACAATGACGTATTAGCTTTTCGATGGCGGCATCAATACCGGGCCAGTAGCAGTGTTGACGGGCGAGTTGCTTTGTTCTGGAGATACCCCAATGGCTTTGGTGTAATAATCCGAGAACTTGTGTCTGTAGGCTAAGTGGGATAACCACTCGGAAGATGGTGCCTGCTTCTAGTAATACAACTCCGGCACGAGTCGTGAGACGATGCTGCATACGATGATAAGGTGCCAGGTGGGCAGGAAGTGTGCTCTGAAGAGGCCAACCGTTGCGGATGTAAGTACGTACAGTAGCAAGTGTACTGTCCTTATCCGTAGCTTTAGCTATGCAGGTAGCATCAATAGGAAAACTGGATACAGTATCTTCAAGTTCTATGTCCAACTGAAGACATTCAGATTCTTGAGAATCGAAGGCAGTATCAGGACCAACGGGTAAGCGGGAGAGGGCATCAGCATTACAATGCTGGGATGTGGCTCGATATACAATCTGATAGGAATAATCAGAAAGGAACATGGACCATCTTTGAAGCTTTCTGAGGGAATTCTCTGGGATCTTATTACCAGGATGGAATAAGTGTACGAGAGGCTTATGATCGGTAATGATCAGGAAATGGTTGCCATAGAGATATTCATTGAAACGGCGAATACCAAAGATGATGGCTAAAGCTTCTTTCTCTATCTGTGAGTATCGACGTTGATGGTCATTAAGTGTTTTCGAAGCGAAGGCGATGGGGCGTTCTTGGCCATGACGATCCTTCTGGGAGAGAACGGCACCGACACCGTAGTCTGAAGCGTCAGTAGCTAGCGTGATGATCTTGTCGGGCTGAAAATGAGTGAGTTGTATAGCTTGAATTAAGGCGTTGTTGATTGTTTTCCATGCCTGTTGGCATTGCGGAGTCCACTGAAACTTAACACCTTTTTTACGTAGAGCGTTTAATGGAGCTGCCACTGTAGCGAAGCGTGGAATGAACTTATTATAATAGTTCGCTTTGCCTATGAAGGACTGAAGCTGCTTGAGGTTCTGAGGTGCTGGCATGTTTACTATCGCTGAGACATTCTGTGTACTAGGACGAATTCCATTCTTATCAAGTATATGTCCGAGGTAGTGAACTTGAGGCTGAAAGAAGGTACATTTAGCGAGATTCGCTCGTAGGCCATTGTCTTTCAATTTCTGGAGAAGGAGGCGTAGATTGGTTAGATGTTCCTGATGATCTTTTCCAGTAACAATAATATCATCCAGGTAGTTAGCACAACCGGGAATGGAGGCGGTGAGTTGAGCCAAATAGCGCTGAAAAATAGCCGCTGAGGATGAAACACCGAATGGGAGCCGCTGGAGCTGGAGCAGTCCGAGAGGAGTGTTGAGGGTGAGAAATTTCTTAGATTCTTCGTCTAAAAGTAGCTGGAGATATGCTTCTTTAAGATCAACTCGAGAGAAGAATTGTCCACCAGAGAGACGACGGAATAAGTCTTCTGGACGTGGAATAGGAAAGATATCTGTGTCGAGTTGTGCGTTGACTGTAGATCGAAAATCGCCACAAAGTCGAACATTACCATCAGGTTTCTTGATTACCACGAGTGGAGTAGCCCATTGACTAGAAGTAACTGGTACAACAATTCCAGTTTGTATCCATCTTTCTAATTCTTTCGTGACCTGGTCTTGAAGTGCTATGGGTACTGGACGTGCTTTGAGGAAGCGAGGCTTAGCTCCGGATTTCAGCTGTATGTGAGCTGTATAGTCTTTTGCTGTTCCGAGCTGAGAGTCGAAGACTTCAGGAAACTGCTCTAGGAGAGCGGTGACGTCAGAAGTAGGATGCAATGTAGATACGACGTTAATGTTGTCATGTATCTGGAAACCAAATAAGTTAAATAGATCCATGCCCATAATGTTTGATGCAGTGTAGTTGTTAACTACGAGAAGAGGAATGGCCTTCTGAATTCCTTTATAACTAGCCTGAAGCTTGATTTGACCTTTGATGTCAGTTTTCTTCTTGTTAAATGTCACGAGCTGGATGTCAGCTGGAGAGCATGAAGGTGAACCTAAGTCGTGGTAGGTAGTCAGGTTAATAATAGAGACCGGAGATCCAGTGTCTAATTGAAAATCGACAGATCGATCAGAGAATGAGAGAGGAATGATGATTTTGTGAGAATCCTTTGTGGGAAGAATAAGATTGATCTGATCAACTTCCATGTCTTGGCGGGGCTGTATATGCTTCCGGCGTGCTGCAGTAGTCTTAGCAGGGCGGAGCGAACTTTGACAGACAGTCTTAATGTGTCCAAGTTTATTACATCGTTCACAAGTAGCTTTGAAAAAACGACAGTCACGACGTTCATGATGCTTGAAACAACCTCGGCAGGAAGGCAGGAGTTTCGAGGTGCTTTTAGAATTGGGCTTCCGTGTAGCATTACGAGAGGGAACCTGGCGAGAATGCTTGGTGGAGAGCGCCTTATCCGTACGGTTCACTGTAGCAGAGGACTTGCGGGCCTGAGGCGAGACTTGTGCAACTTCGTGTGGAGAAGCTATGGCTGCGGCAGTCTTGGTAGTAAGCTCATAAACCGTAGCAATACGCTGGACGTCTTCTAAAGAAGGGTTACTCTGCTTGACAGCGTCAAAACGTATTTTGTCTTCAGGAGTATGTAAGATTATCATGTCCCGAATGAGAGAATCAGTGTAGGATGAACCACAACCGTCCTTGGAGCAGATGAACTGGCAGGGTTTAGCTAGACCACGCAATTCAGTTATCCATTCAGTATGTGTCTGATGGGGTTGCTTTCTGCTCTGAAAAAATTTATAGCGAGCAGCCACTATGTGAGGAGCTTTGGCATAGTGTTCCGTGAGACGGGCCAAGAGCTGCGTGAAAGGTACCTCAGATAAGTGTTCTTCCGGACTTAATTTACGTAGTAATTCACACGTAGCATTGCCAACCGAACTAAGAAATAGTGCGCGGCGGCGTTGATCATCTGTGACAGAATGGCAGATGAAATGCTGTTGTAAACGGGCTAAATAAACTGACCATTCTTCCTTAGCTGGATCGAAAGCAGAGAACGGAGGAATAGCTGATGGCTGTGTAGAGACAGAAATAGCTTGAATAGCCTGAATTAATGCTGCCTGTTGTTGTTGCATAAACTGTTGTTGTTGCTGCTGTAAGGCTTGGAAGACCGTAGCGAGTTGTTCCGCAGTAGCCATTGCGAGATGCGTGCAAGAATGAGTAAGGTAAGCTGTGTGTCAGAACTGGGTGGAGTGTCGTTGTTGTTTAGCACGTCGCCGTAGAGTTGACAACTGGGCCTGTTGAATTGTAGTGGCGTGTGTACCTCGTTGCTAAGAGTTGGCGATTGGGGCTGATGACGTGTAGTTTGTTGCCTTATACCTCGTCTCCATAGAGTTGGCAACTGGGGTCGAAGAATTGTAGGTTGTTGCGTTTTTTTACCTCGTCGCCATAGAGTTGTGTTGTAACCAAGGTTGAAGTTTACAAAACACAACTTTTATTGCTTCACTTTATGATATTTACACAAATAACTGAAATTTATTTTGAAGCAAAAAGGAATATTGAATCTTGAGAAAAGTCTGTCTTTATACAATATGTACAGGTTTACAGTCTTTATATACACTCCTATCTTGAAAATATAGTCTTTGTGAATTGACACGTTGATAGTCGAGAACTATCTGGCACACTAACATGAATGTCTTTGAGAGTCCTTGTTTGTTGAAGTGCCTGAATTCCTAAAAAGCAAGTTCAATTGATTGAAGAAATTCCACCTAGCGAAACTAAGGGAGCTTGCGTAAATTAGGGAATGAAAATGGCTTGTAAAAGTATTACGGAACATAGGCAGTGGAAACAGGTAAGGGAGCGGTGACCAGAGGTGAAACCTCGTACTGCCAGAAATTCAGTCCACCTGGTCGAAGCACATTTTCAAGAGGAGTAGCCTCCGTGCTCGACGTAGGGTGTATTCTGGAGCTGGACACCGGGGCAAGTGGGCAAGTGAGCAGGCAGGGAGCTCCTATTTATAGTACACTCGATGGTCAGGCACGCGCACTGAGGGCTGCGCGTCGAAGCTAGCAGAATGATACACAGGCGCGCGTGCAGCTGGCTGGTGGAGCGAGAAAGGGAGCGCCGGACATACAACACTATAGTATACTGTATACGAAATACTTGGAGAAGCACTGAGACTATGAGCAGGTTTTTTTATTTTATTTTTATTTTTAGTGGCTTTACGTCGCACCGACGCAGATAGGTCTTATGGCGATGATGGGATAGGAAAGGCCTAGGAGTTGGAAGGAAGCGGCCGTGGCCTTAAGGTACAGCCCCAGCATTTGCCTGGTGTAAAAATGGGAAACCACGTACAACCCTCTTCAGGGCTGCCGACAGTGGGATTCGAACCCACTATCTCCCGGATGCGATGAGCAGGTATAATGTGTACCATGCTCGTACTATGTTTACGCAAGAATTATTATTATTATTATTATTATTATTATTATTATTATCATCATCATCTTTACAATTGGCTGTACGTCGCACGACACGATAGGTATTATAGCGACGATGGGGTAGGAAAGGCCTAGGAGCGGGAAGGAAGCGGTCGTGGCCATATTTAAGGTACAGCACCAGCATTTGCCTGGTGTGAAAATGGGAAACCTCGGAATACAATCTTCAGGTCTGCCGACAGTAGGGTTGGAACCCACTATGTCCCGAATGCAAGCTCACAGCTGCGCTGCCCTAACCACACGACGAACTCGCCCTGTTATTTATTAAATTGCAATTGTATTTACTTCTAGTTTACAATATAAAATCAGCGAAACTTGTAACGTGCTCGAGGAGGATGAAGATCGCGTGCTCTGTAGGTGAATACAAACCTTCTTTCCCTTCCACTGACAAGGTCGTTTCCTCTCAACGTGTTAGGTGTAAATGAATCATGGAAACTTGAGGTGCAAAGAAACCGGAGTGTCTTTTACTTCTTATTTACCACCTTTGATCGAAGTAAATTCCTAGAATATAAACCCTTTGTTCGATGTTAAACCGCGAGGAAATAAAAATGTCAAGTCTGCTTGATGGAATTGAAATCTTGACATTTTGATAATTAGTAGAAAACTCTTACGCTGTTGTATTTTTTCTCTCCATGTTTGACTGTCAGTTTATTTGAAAAATTACAAGTCTTTTACGTAATATACTGATTAAAGAAGCAAGGTAAGTCCGATGGATTTCGTACTACATATTATTTGATTTTGTTGCTGGATAATTGAGCATGTCTTCGATTGGTAATTATAATTGGTTGGATTATCTCAACTTGAAGACCTTTGTTCCTCGAGACACATTTGGCATATTTAGTTATGATAGGTAGGTTTCTCTCAAATTGATCTTTACTGGTTAAACATAGGAAATAGTTCTCCCGTAACATTTGAACCTCGTACGTTTAGCCGCCATAGTTCTCCTGTTTCTGTAATTATCCTTCCATCTGTATTTTGTTCAGTTCCTGTATTATGATGTAGTCTGAAAGGTGGTACTTGCATAGTTTCCCGTAGATTAACGAGCGCTATGGGCTAATATATAATAATAATAATAATAATAATAATAATAATAATAATAATAATAATAATAATAGCTTTACGTCCCACTAACTACTTCGGTTTTCGGAGACGCCGAGGTACCAGAATTTTGTCCCGCAGGAGTTCTTTTACGTGCCAGTAAACCTACCGACACGAGGCTGACGTATTTGAACACTTTCAAATACCACCGGATTGAGCCAGGATCGGACCTGCCAAGTTGAGGTCAGAAGGCCAGCGCCTCAACCGCCTGAGCCACTCAGCCCGGCACTGAAATGTTAAATTCGAGAGCGAAACTCATAACATTTCCCTTTAAGTGGAGCCAGTAAAGCAATATTCTTTTCTCGCCTGAAACGATTAATTCCAGCACTCATTTTTTAATTATTTTTTTTCCTATTTGTTATTAAAGGATTTCCTGTCTCACTTGTATCTTTTCTAAGATTCACAAACACGATTCTTACAATGTCATTGTCCTCTGGCAAAATGTATTCGCCGGGCTGAGTGGCTCAGACGGTTAAGGCGCTGGCCTTCTAACCCCAACTTGGCAGGTTCGATCCTGGCTCAGTCCGGTGGTATTTGAAGGTGCTCAAATACGACAGCCTCGTGTCGGTAGATTTATTGGCAACGTAAAAGAACTCCTGCGGGACTAAATTCCGGCACCTCGGCGTCTCCGAAGACCGCAAGGTAGTTAGAGTTCAAAGGTAGGGATCTCGCGCAGGTCTCCCCACCACGCTTGGCCGTCGATGACGTCAGCGTGCACCCTCAGCGCCTTGTCTACTGTATGAGGTAGGCTAATACACAGCTGTAAGCTATTCTGTTTTAGCCACAAGTTAGAGATAAGAGAACTTCATTGATATGTGAACATCACCTAACAAAAGGCATTCCACTTCACTATTACGAGAGTAATAATAATAGACTGGTACACGATATCCGAGTTTTGATAAGAGTTCATCAGTAGCATGTAACATATTTGGGCGTAGTGTTTCATGATCTTCCGGAGAACAGATGGAATTTCTTATCGCCTCGGAAGCATTGAGGCTAAGAAGCAATGATCTCACCTTTCGCGTCACAGCTGTCGGAAGAGGATGGTCATAAAGCCTTCCGAGCCCTCGAAGCTGAGAAAGATAGCTTTCGATAGTGACTTGATTACTTTTGTCAACATGTATTTCGGTCAGTGGCTTTAGGGAATACATGAAAGTGTATGTTTCGTTCCTTCGCGTGCCTGCTATGATTTGTGCAGTCTGCAATGGCAGACAAAGCATACTGAAAAGTGTACACTATTACTGCTTTTTTCGTTTTATCACATAAAATAAACAGACACGTTTTCTTATACACCACAGATATGTTACCATCGTGTATTATTAGCACCTAGCTTCTGCGTGTACAGCGATTCTTATTCGAACTACCTCTTCCTCCTTCAGAGCAGATTCAACGCGAGGGTCCTGCGTGACGTCACAGCTCTGCTTTGCTACTGCGCACCTCTCTCGTGATCCCTACCTTGTATTCTACAAAGTAGTTAGTGGGACGTAAAGCAAATTACATTATTAAAAAAATGTATTCGTACGTAATCGCGCGATTTAGTACTTGCCGGTTTCTCTACTTGTAATTGTTGATAGGTTTTGAAGGTCATGTCGACGATATGTTCAAGTCTGCGTGGTTTGGAATTTAATTATTAGGGTCCAACGCGTAATCCTTTTCTTGTACTTCAAAAGAACATGCCTGAGATCTCTCTGATCAGGAATTTCTGGTGTTCTAGTCATGTACTTGAGTTACGAGAAAATTTGTATTCTGATTTCAGAAGGGAATCGTGGATTCTGTTCAATATATATCTATATCAATGATGAACCCAGGGTGACTGTATGTAGGATATTGAAAGTTCTTGAAAATGAGCCCGTACTTACACGCTTGCATACGACCAGAGCGCTCGTTGCCATACGGATAGCTGCGTGGCGTGGACGATTGAGGAGATCGGTTTTTTTTTTTTTTTTTTTTTTTTTTTCCGGAATCAAATATAAACACAGTGGTTTGACTTTGAAGGACGCTTTGCGGAAATCTATGTACAGACTCATCAGCGAATTCTTTCCTGGTCAGATCCAGGTGTGTGTTACGACCTTTCAGCTATCAGGGTTAGGTGTGTTTAACACCCGATGTTATTTTCGTTTTTACCGTGTCCCGATTATTCATCTCGTTGCACACTGGGTCTATCTTGATCTGTTATTACATTCAGCCTTTGATATGATTTTATGTGTACCGGCTGGTATGGTATTGGAGTTTTAGTGGTTCTGTCAGTGAACCAAATTAAGTCAGATGAAGCATGAAGGTCAAGAGGCGTGTGCTTAAGTGTTGATTTCTAGTGAGGCCTTGTGCCGAGCAAGCGTCCTGGTCCAGCCGAGCCACTCCGAGTCTGCCCGACTTCTGGGTATGTATTGATTGGCAAGCGGATGGATCTCGCCCGCCAAGCCAGGCAGCAAGCAACGACAGTTGCAGCAGCAGCCTTAAACGGCTCTACGCCGGTACTTCGCCGACGTAGTTTTTAATGTGTTGAGGGTTGATGTGATATGAAGTGATCGTGTTTTAGTGGTGCCGTGTGCGTGCGGACTGCAGCAAGCACGGTGTCGCAGCAGGGCCGGGCCCGGGGCCCGCAGCGGGCCACTCGCTCCTCGGGCAGGGTCGCCGGGGCCCACCCGCCCAGGATGGTCGTCAGAGGCCGCCTGGTAAAGTAGTTGATGCATTGTGTGTTCACGACCCAGTCAGACACGTCTTTTATCCGGAGTATTTTGTTGTGGCATTGTTTTCTTGTGGTAACATGTGTCGAGGCCTTGATTCGTTGAGAGAGAATTTACGTGTGTGTGTGTGTGTGTGTGTGTGTGTGTGTGTGTGTGTGTGTGTGTGTGTGTGTGCACGCGATGGAAGTATTTTCTGGTTATTAGTGTTACTTTCGTTGTCTTGGATTCTATATTTCTTCTCGTGGCAACTTGTAGGATTCTTTGTACATCAGATGCTATCTCATTCATTTTTAAGACTGTGGATGATGTTTGTTCTCAATAAGGCTTGTATGCTGAAGCGTAGTCTTTTATCGAATGGAGTTTCTGTTTGATGGTGAGAGAGGAAAAGTACGAGCTTAGCGGCGTGACTCTGGAACCAGGAAATACTTCAATTAATGATGTGCGCGGCTGGGGAATCCGTACTCGTCAATATTGTGCCTATAAATCCTAAATTTCGTTCAACTCGTCGCTCGATACGCTCTTGTTGCTAAGGTAAGCTGTTATAAATAATTCCGTGAGCGGATGGTACGGAAATGCTTACCGGCGTGGCTGTTCGCGGCCACAGCCGTATCGTGAGTGAGTGGGATTCGCTTGGTCGACCTACTGTGCTGGTTTGCTGACGTTGGCTGCGATGACGTCATCGGGTGGAGATCACAATAATATTGGATTCAAAAGACGTTTGTTACGTACGAGCTTCCCACGGTTGCCAGCTCGCATTGTGCTAACATTTCATATTTAGGATTTTACTTTTTTTACTTCAGCTTTTTGAAGTCCACACGGGTCACTGGCACTATCTCGGTGAGGAATTTTAATTGTTCAAATAGACCCATGGTGAAGTTCTCAGCAAAAATGTACTGTCTTATTGCCTGCCACCCTCCCGCAGCTCCCTACGATTTCCGTAAATTAGGGAGAAGAATTAAGCTGGTGGTTTGAAATGTTTTATGTACGCCTTCCTAAGCTAACATTTTCGAGTATTTGTTTTTCGATTGTATGGGCACTGTTGTTCTGCAACTTTGTTTTGTCGTTCAGTCATATGTGAACGAGGTGTTCTGCCATATCCAGTGCGCTAATTAGAACAGCCGAAATTTAATTTGTTCTTCAGACGTAATCTTATTTACGTTATGTATCCCGTTATGACTCGCTCGACTAACTGAAGTTCCCTGATATGCGTTATTTATTCCTTGGGATAGCCTTCGTTACACTACCGGACTTTTTCTTATTACGGAAGAGAGTGAGTAAGTACACTGTAGTAATACTGGAATATTTTCATTTCAAAACAATATTTAAATTGATCAGCGTGCAAATAAAAAGTCACTATGTTCATTATTAGCCGGCCCCTCTATGTAGGGGTAGCGTGCCTGCCTCTTACCCAGAGGCCTCGGGTTCGATTCCCGGCCTGG
Source organism: Anabrus simplex (assembly GCF_040414725.1). Lineage (NCBI taxonomy): Eukaryota > Metazoa > Arthropoda > Insecta > Orthoptera > Tettigoniidae > Anabrus > Anabrus simplex. Next base: position 1,047,299,881 of record NC_090265.1, on the reverse strand, counting down.
TCAGGGATTTTTCTTCGATCTGAGAGCTCGTTCGAGGTCCACTCAGCCTACGTGATTACAATAAATTGAGGAGCTATCTAACGGTGAGATGGCGGCCCTGGTCTAGAAAGTCAGGAATAACGGCCGAGAGAATTCGTGCTGACCACACGACACCTCATAATCCGCAGGCCTTCGGGCTGAGCAGCGTTCGCTTGGTAGGCCAAGGCACCGCGGGGCTGTTGCGCCATGGGGAATGTTTATTAGCAAGAATGTGTATTGAACAAAATTTCCTAGCATTGCTGAGTTCAATTTTTTCTGAATGGGATTCTTGGAAGAACGAAGCCTATTTTGGTACTTTCGTTGCCCTTACTGAAATCTAACGTAGCGATTCACTGGATTGGTAATATTCTGTCCTATTTACAATCCGTACCTTATTGTTACTTCGTATTTGACGTATCCTTATTACATTAGTCGCAATAGATATGCCTTTATTATACAAGGATTATGGAAGTTATGTAATTATTGTAGGTCATTAAGCAGGCACATCCGATGTACTGTTCTTGGAATCTGTATATAGTTAACGTTCACTATCTAGAAGTGGTTAATTATGATTCTTGATCATGATTCGTTGTGTTCCCTGATTAGACTTCATAAGAATTTATCCATTTTAGAACATTTCACACTATCTGGGATAAGAACGTGCTCTCTGCTCATAAAATGGCCAGGTGTCGTGTTCTTTTCTTGGATGAGGCATGCATTCGGCAGTATGAGAGATAAATTCTGAAATATATATTTGTAGTTTCATATCGCACTGTTAGATTCTGAGCCCGCCTGGTGGCCATGATCGTCTATGGTCTGCCACCGTGGTTAGCCGGTTTGAGTCCCACTGGTCGAAAAAAAAATTCCATCCGAATGTTGGCTAGCGAGCTAGGAGAGTTGTTGTACTCAACTTATAATCGCCAGATTGCGTACTAAAAGCCTGGATTCAATTCCAAACATCTCCGCAGTGTTCATATAGGAGTGAGGGTATATGGCGCTGTAGGGTGATTCGTCCGTCGGATGGTCATGTGAAGCCTTGAGCAAACTCCTTGGTGCTATTCGACAGAAGTAGGCTATATGACGGTACTGGGTTTCACCCTCTCCCTTCCTGCTATCACAAACCGCGCCATTCATTTCATCTCATTAACTCTTTAGGTGAGTTTGACGTCAGGAAGGGCATCCGGTCATAAAACTCGCTACGAATATTAATCTTGGGATGATGGAATATGATCGGTAGTTTCTGAAGGGGTGATTGGGGCGATTCTTTATGAAGAGTGTTCGCGGTTTTCAGCTCTAGTGATTGTCGAGTTTGTGTTCACTTTCCAAGAACTTAGTGTTGGTTTTAGGGCCTTAAAACGTGGTTTGCGGTGTCCCAGAGTAGGTACCGAGATTTGCTCCCCGCGTCGTAAATCTTATAAGAGCTTTGTCTCATCGTTGTACGACAAAGCCGTTTTTTCACATACATTGGCCTATGCTGTTGTGGCAAAGGGCCTAAATCTAGAGCAGAAGCCGAATTTTAAGAAATCCTTTTTTAGTGCACATCCAGGGCAAAAGATGAACCTATATTCCTACCTAGCATACGGTATGTACGAGTTCTTCGTACGGGAATTGGTAATCGATTTCACGATTCCTTCTGGAATTTATGTGAAGTTAAATGCCTGTATTCGTGTTAAACTGATATTCCTTTACGAAAGCATGTGGCAGTAACGTGAAGTACGGTAAAGCTGAACAGAGTGGAAACAGAAGGGGGCAGATCAGTGTTTATTGAACGGTACAGGTCCTGTCCGAAGTTGTGCGTATTTTACCGTACTTCTCGGTTACATATTGTTGTTCATCTGATACCGGGAGTGGTACTTTGGCTGAAGACGATAACCTATCGTATTATCTGTTCTATCGTAACGGGTGAAATGGCTCTTTAGTTAAACCCTTTAACCTAACTTGAAATGATATGGCAGCCTGTAAAACAGTCCATTAATATCTCCCCTGTTATCCTCCTATCGAAAAAGTGCACATGAGAAAAACATTTTTAGAAATTGATTTCCGTTAAGGCTGGCAGTTTTCCATTAAGGTTGGTCATGCATGTTTTGTGGAAGGCTAAAATTACTGTTTCCGCTTCCTATAAACCCCCAAACCAATTTGGGACTTAGAAATAATATTGGTCCTAATACCTATCCAAGGACAGATATAAAGACTGGTAGAAATATGAGTAGTCTCCGAGTTATAGAAATTCAACAAATGGACGAACAGACAAATCGACAAAGAAGCTAAGAAAAGTCCGCTCTAAAATATTCGTATTGAAATGATGCGCATGAGAATTAAAAAAAATATCTATTTAGGCAGATATATTTCCGTTAAGTTTGGTTCTGTATATTTTGTGGGAGTGCAAAAACGCTTTTCGGATTAGTATAAACCTCAGTCAGTTCAGGGATTTAGAAACAACATTGGCCCTAAAACCTACCCAATGACAGGTGGGTTCTAAGTAGGAAAAGTGGAAAAAACAACCGGGATGGCTTACACAGGTGCACAATGACTTGGCAGAAATAGGTATCAAGGAGGAGGATATAAAAGAAAGGACATAATTTAGGAAGAAGGTTGCGGGAATGAGGGATGCGTCTGAAGAGCAAACATGCGAAGCCACGGAATATCTCGGTGGAAGAACGAGCAAGAAGTCAAAGACTCAAGAATCTTTGTCGAGAATGTAAAGAGAAGGGTATCAGTCTGCGTGATGGAAGGAAGATTGTGTAAATGGGGCCCACAGGTGGCCATATCGATAAACAATAATAATAATAATAATAATAATAATATCCAGTAGCTTTCAAGTTATAAGAATTCAGGCGACTAGACAGACACCTAAACTAAAACATATGCAATGGTCATACCGGATAACTGAATGAATTTCGCCAAAATAGTCATTGTACAGATACACGGTCGTTGCGATTTTATTTATATAGATAAGGAATCTGCTCCGCGTACGACACCTTTTGGGCTCTGTCCCCTGGACAGCCTGTAAAACTGTCTGTTAATGATATCTCCCTTGTTAATCATCCTATCGAAAAAGTGCTCATGAGAAAGTTTTAGAAATGGATTTCCCTCAAGGTTGGTTGATTCTCATCCAGGTTGGTCTGGTGTATTCTGTGGGAGAGTAAAAGCAGTTTCGGTTTCCTATAAACTCCCCAGTCCACTCCGGGAATTTGAAATGCTATGGACCTTAAAACCTACCTTTGGACAGGGGGATGTTAAATGTCACGGTTCGTCAAAATATTTCCTGTAGTTTCGTAATTATAAGAAATATGCTTTACACGCACCCGCTTTTAGGGTAAGTCCGCTGGAAAACGCTCCGTTGATGACATCTCCCTTTTTAATCTTCGTATTGAAATGATGCACATGAGAAACACGTTTTTAGACATTGGTTTTCATTAAGGCAGGTAGATTTCTGTTTGGTTGTGTATATTTTGTGGGAGTCCAAAATCACGGTTTTGGTTTCGTATAAACCCCCAGTCATTGAAGGGATTTATAAACAATATTGACCCTTAAACCTATCCAAGGACAGGTGGATTCTAAATAGAAAGTTTGGTAGAAATATATCCAGTAGTTTTCAAGTTACAAGAACTCAGCTCGGACACCAAAGCTGAAAAATATGCAGTTTTTTATTATTACACCTGAAACTGATAACTGAACGAAAATTTCGCCAGAATATTCAATGTACAGATGCGGTTAAGATTTTGATGTAGATTTCAGCTTTCTAGGTCTTTTGGATTTGGAGATTTTATAATCAGTAGAGATACTCGGCTTTCATATACAGGGTGAAGCGAAATTCGCGCACTCGGGCGTCGCAGCGTGACTCCTCACATGCCAGCAATAAAAAAATGTCTCTCACAAAACTTCGTCTTGCGAGTATATCCGGCAGAAAAAGAACGCTGAAGAGTGACAATCTGGCACCACTGTACTAACATGTAGGGTAAACACCTCTGTCAGCACGTATTAAAAATGCTGTACAGTTGGTGCAGTGGGTAGAGTTTAGGGTTAGCATGCAGGAGGTCGAGGGTTCGATCTTGGGTTGATGCTCATTTTTTATTTGCTTATTTCCATCGGTCATTGCATATTGTAATACAGTAAGACGCCGTTTCTTAGGTCATATGTATCTTACATTTACAAAATTTAGTAACGCTGATCACGTAACTCATCTAGTAGATGAAGTGGTGCGAATAAATTCACGCCCGCGACGTGGAAAGGGCGTCTTTCAAAGCTGACCAAAGAAAACGAATGTTCGTCCATCTCTAGGATTCTAGTATGTAAGTGCAAATGGTTTCTAGAGGACCCGCTGCAATCGCTGTTGACGATTAAGATGCCAGATACCATAACACCTGGACTACATTTCGTTCGTTAATTATCTGTTTACTCTCCAGGGTCGGTTTTCCCTCGGACTCGGCGAGGGATCCGAACTCTACCGCCTCAAGGGCAGTGTCCTGGACTCTGGGTCGGGGGATACAACTGGGGAGTACCTTGCCCAGGTGGCCTCCCCTGCTATGCTGAACAGGGGCCTTGTGGGGGGATGGGAAGTTAGGAAGGGATAGACAAGGAAGAGGGAAGGAAGCGGCCGTGGTCATCCCGGCATTTGCCTGGAGGAGAAGTGGGAAACCACGGAAAACCACTTCTAGGATGGCTGAGGAGGGAATCGAACCCCCCTCTACTCAGTTGACCTCCCGAGGCTGAGTGGACGTCGTTCCAGCCCTCGTACCACTTTTCAAATTTCGTGGCAGAGCCGGGAATCGAACCCGGGCCTTCGGGGGTGGCAGCTAATCACACTAACCACTACACCACAGAGGCGGACTGGACTACATTTACGAAATCAAAAACATACGCCTCAACCCAGGATCGACCCGTCAACTTCCTGCACGCTAACCCATAACTCGATCCACTGCACCAACTGTACACCACGACTGATGTGCTGACAAATTGCCAGATTGCCACTCTTCAACGTCCTTTTCCTCCCGGATATACTCGCAGAACGAACTTTTGTGAGAGACATTTTTTTATTGCTGACATGTGAGGAGTCGCGCTGCGACGCCCGAGTGCGCGAATTTCGCTGCATCCTGTTTATACTGTGTAAGATATATCAATGGTTTTAACGAACAGACCCGAGCAATTCTGCATATATCCAGTGAACTCTGCTGAAGGAATACGGCATTTAGGAATTTTCTTTCCCTCTAGGACAACTGGACGACTTAGTGTGCTCTGATCTAAGATATTCGGATCCTGTTATAGGTTGATTCAGTTGATCATGTTGCCAAGTGGTTAAATTAGACCTGCTGATGTGCGTATAGATTTGCTGCTGCAGGCTATTGTATATGAATCTCCTGTGGCAAGGAAACTTATGAGTTGCTGCTAACCTGAAATGTTAAGAACACACACAATTCAGAAATCGACCAAATCACTGAATGAAAATGTGAAAAGAGACAGAATTACACAGTAGGTGCTATTCCATTTTGTATAAAAGAAATTGAACGTGGTCCAAACATACGAGCTACAAAAATCAATGAAAAATCCGTTAAAAAGTTACGGGAAATAATATGAACTTGTCTTAAGCCGAAATCGAGGAGGGAAGATACGTTTCCTGTCTTAAAATTTTATGACAGTTTCTGTTCAGTAAATGATCAGATTCAGCAGGAGACATCCGTGGTGATTTTTTTATACTGACCACTGACGCTCTGGAACTTCATGTTCAACATTAATTCAGACCCACTCTGCTTTTTGTACAGCTCAGTGTGCCAACACCGACGGGGTTTATTTTCCTTTTGTAAATAGCCAATTATCATAGGTCGGGCTGAGTGGCTCAGACGGTTAAGGCGCTGGCCTTCTAACCCCAACTTGGCAGGTTCGATCCTGGCTCAGACCGGTGGTATTTGAAGGTGCTCAAATACGACAGCCCCGTGTCGGTAGATTTACTGGCACGTAAAAGAACTCCTGCGGGACTAAATTCCGGCACCTCGCCTCTCCGAAGACCTTAAAAAGTAGTTAGTGGGACGTAAAGCAAATAACATTATTATTATTATTATTATTATTATTATTATTATTATTATTATTATTATTCATTATCATAGCTGCGCCACTTGCTACTAACATAGCAAGCAGAGTTTCGGATCAGAAGACATCTTTTGCATAGAAACCTACAAACTGATCATGCTCGCGAGAAATGGCACGAGCAGAGTCCTTGAGTTTTCCTCGTGTGTAGAGTTTAATGCATGAAGGTATGGAAGTTCTAGACGACAGGCTTTCACATCCTTTACTCTTGTTAGCGTACCGGTAGGCATTATTCTCGTGTTGCGTCATACAGTAGGTGCGAAAGTTCGGTTCTGTGCCAGTCTGCCCACATACACTGCATGCTGTCAGAGCATGGTTTTGTACAGCATTGTACACACTGCTTTCACCTAGCGTGAATCATAACGAAGAGCCCTTGTTAACTGCCAGCATTAAGACTCATTGCACGCATTTGTTGTTAACGATAGGAGCGATATTATTGTAAGTGTGAGCATGGATGTGCAAGTGCTTCCTGATAGATACTTGAACTTTGACACACGTTATTTTGCTCTTTATAACAATAATCGACCGTAGGTTATCGTAAAATTCCTGCACACCGCAGTTCACACTAGAGATTTGCAATTTAAGATGAGCTTCTGTTTCTAAATTGAAACGGGGTTATTGTAACGAATACTTGTTTTTTAAAGCAATACCGCCACCGCTAATTTGTTAAATTATCCATTAATTCATCACACTGAGACAGTAGTGACACCAAATCACAATTGCAGTTTCAAAATATAGAACATTGGAAAAGGATTTGGTGATATATTAAATAAAACTTTCTTCCATTCCCACCTGAAGTTTTTGATGATACGTGCAAAGCGAAAATGGACTGTGCGGTAGTGTGATATGATCTACAGATGCGTGGTCGGCGTAGGGTAAATTACGGAAATATCGTGTCAGATAATGGCAATTTTAAGGAAGTGTCCGCGTGTCAATGCCACGACGGTGGTTGTGTAAGGATAATAACCCTCTTAAGCAGTAGGAGGACGTGCTGTCGGAGCAGAAATTACCCTCAAAATTCCACATGTAAGATGAGTTAGTGTAAATTACACAAACATTATATTTACCTTGGAGTATATAAAGCATTTGGCCCACTAAAACGTTTATCCCTAGATAACTAGAAAACAGGCCTTGGCGCGTGGTTGAGCGAAGTAACATGATCAGCTTATTCGACGTCTAACGGCTGCGCTTTAATCAATCGCCACCAGTCATTACCATTTGCTCTCATCTGATTAACAGTCTTAGTTTTCGTTAATAATACGAGCCTTCGCACACGGCAACAGTAACCCTTGCGTTTTACAATAGCAGTTTCATCGTGAAATTTTAAATGCTATTTTACCGGTCGCAATATGGTTTTGCAAAAACAATAGCGACGGCGTGCGAATAAAAAAACGTGGAGAGAAACATGGAGGAAATAAACAGCTGAGTAATTCGCGGACTTACGAGGCATCTTTGTAGAAAGCAAATATTCTCATTCTCTATTATAATATTGTATAGGAAAACCTTTAACAAAGTTCATTCTAATTTTAATAAAATAATTAGTACAAATCGGTCTTATCCTATAATGTAACTTAAAATTGAGAGTACTACTTTCAGGTCTATGGTTCATCGCGGCATGGAAGTAGTATTGTTGATCAGAGATGCATCCAAATCGATCCCACTGTGGGACATGCAGTACAAAGGACTAACTCCTTCAGATACCTAGGAGAATGGATAACCCCAACATGAAGATCAGGCCATGAACAGCAGATGCATCAAAGTGGAAAGCGTCTACCACCTATGTAAGAGTACAGTATGTACAAATCCAAATCCCTCAACCTCTAACTCAGGCATTGCAGTATAGTAGTGAGACCGTCGGTACTATACGCCTCAGAATGCCTAAACATGATAAGGGCAACTCAGAAAACTGGAACTGCAGGAAAGGAAGAACCTGAGAAAAATTATGGGCCCTATTAAAGAAGGCAAGTACAGAATCAGGCACGACAATGAACTGTACCAACAATTGGATGCATTACATATGAGGAAGAGATTGAACTTCTATGGTCATGTCATGAGAAAAGACTTTCAACAATTGAACATTGCTCCCAGTGAGATCTATGACAGGAATAGGTACAGAACGTTGATTAGAACATCAACTCTCCAGTCACTAACAGATAAAACAGTACGTCCGGGAGAAAGTGTGAAATAGACTCAGGAGTGGAAAGACGTCCACAGTACAAGAATGGAGTAGAACTGGTCTAAGAAGAAAGTTGATAAACATAAGAACCACGTGGTCCATAGCAGGCCCAAACGGAACTAAAAAAAGCTACTTGTTTTACTGCAACGATCTCAACATTGAGGTACCGTAGTGGATGTTAGCTATTTCCACTGAACTACTAGAAACACATCTTTATTTCATCATCTGCAGATCCTTTCCCCTTTTCAGTAGTAATCGTGTCAACGCCACTAGAAGAAGCCTTATCTGTAGAATTTTGACATGTTTTATCTTGTGCTTCATTTTTTTTAAATGATAAATTTTAAACACTAGAAAATTTAGGTTCGTTACCCGTTGCATATAAAACAGTAAACTTTCAGCTAGTATTTCAAATATTACTTGTGCAGTAAAACTCCTTTTGAAACACATTCGCTATAATGCACCGCAATCCCCAAGCTCCTCGCAACTTCTTGGGGAGCGTTGTACACATAAGGTCGCTGAGGTAAAACGGCACATGCCGACGTGCAGCCTGTTGCCTATTGATGTCAGTCCGTCGGCCACTACTAGGACTAGTCCATTTTTATTATTTTATTAGCTTTCTGAAAATGATCAAGGCTGCCGCAGGGACCGATCTTAACAAAGACACAAAATATGGTTGTACAATTGCAGATAAAAGATAGGAAAATAGTAGACGAAACACAATAACGCAAGTTATGTAGCAAACAAGTGATTTCGTAAAATCGCGATAGATCCCTTAACTATGCTCATCCCTGGCGAACTTTGGAGACGTACGAAGGCAGAAATAAAACTGCTGGTACAGCGCATTAAAGAGAGTGCTCTCACTTCACTTATTTCAGTCGAACATAGTATTGATCTCTGCAGTGTAAGATGCTACAAAAAGAAGTTACGTTTGCGAGCAATTTTATCACAAACTCTCTGACATTCGTATGCGACACGCCAGGTAATTTCCTTTTCAGTGTAATGTGTACACACGATGAAGCATGTTAAATTCAGCTCTAGACACAGATAAATTAAAAATGCAGCGTACCGAGTAAATGGGTACGTGCTTTCGGTCACAAAGCTGTCACCTTGCATTCGGAAGATAGTGGGGGCAGCCCTGAAAAGCGTATTCCGGTGTTTGCCATTTTCACACCAAGCAAATGCGTGGCTTGTACCTTGATTAAGGCCACAGTTGCTTCCTTCCGGCTCCTAGACTCCTTCTATCCCATCTTCATAAGACATATCTCTGTCGGTGTGACGTAAAGCGAAAATTTCAGAAATATTAATGCACCACACGAACTTCGGCTCCAGAACCACGTCTACTCCCACTGCTTAGATTAGATGATTGTATACACATGATTATTGAGGATTCATCCACGCCACTTGTCCTCACCAGAAGCTAGTCGTTAAATTTTATACTGTTCCTCATGTTTATGGCCCATGACAGCCGTCTCAATGGTGTAAGTTCCGTCTCTTTGCCGATAATCACAAATGTATTAGCCTTAATAATGTACGGTAATTGTCATGAACGTGAACATCACACACTTTACTTTGTAGTGATATTTCCGTCCTTCCGCGAATAGCATTTTTTTACTTCAGAAACCTGTCTGTTTTTTAGGGTACCGTATTTGACTACGCACTAAGAAACTGACAGATATTAAAGAGACTACCAGACTGACGAGCGCGCATGGCAAAAAAATACACTGCTACCCTTCTTTACAGCACATGCAAAACCTCCAGTATACACTGACTTAGCAAACGTCATGGGATCGTCACCTAATAGCGTGTGGGGCCTCCTCTGGCCCTGCGAACTGCAGTGAGACGCCGTGGAAGTGAGTTGACAAGTCCCTGGTAGTCCTCTGGAAGCAGCTGACACCAAATCGTTTGCAGAGCGGCCGCCAATGCTGGTCTGTTCGTGGGTGCAGGATCCATGGCACGGAGCCTGCGTTCCAGGACATCCCGGATATGCTCGATAGGGTTCATATCGGGGCTCCTGGGTGGCCATGGCAGTCGTTGGACCTCCGCTGCATGTTCCTGGAACCATTCCCGGGCGACGTGGGAGCGATGTGGCGGCGCGTTATCTTGAAACGCCGCAGAACCGTCTGGGTGCTGGAAGGCCAAAAATGGGTGGAGATGGTCTCCGAGCAGCTCAACATACCGCGTACCATTCAAAGTCTCTTCCAGAACAACTGGGGGGCCCATTCCATACGATAAAGATGCATTCTAGACCATAAGAGACACCAGCGCCCTGGACCACACCTTCGAGGCAGGCGGGATCCATCGCTTCATGTGGTCTGCGCCATACACGGTGCCTCCCACCGGCATGGTGCAGTTGAAATCGTGATTCGTTCGACCATATCACGTTACGCCGTTGTTGCAGTGTCCATCCCTGATCACTGGCGACAAATGCGCATCGTTGTGCCCGATGACGTTGGGTTAACAGTGGCACCCGTATGCGGTGCCGGCTCCTATACCCCATAGAGCCCGTGTTACAACGGATTGTCCACTGGGAGACGTGTCTAGCATGGCTTGTGTTGAATTGAGCCGTGATTTGTTACTCGGTTGCCCGTCTGTCACTATTGACAATCCGTCTCAGATGTCGCGGGTCACTGCCATCGAGGGTGGCTGGACGGCCGGTCGTTCGTCTGTAGTGGACGGTGACACCCGCATTCAACCATTCACGATACACCCTGGACACGGTTGGACGTGTGAAGCCGAATTCCCGCAGCACTTTCGAAATCGCAGTTCCCATCCGTCGGGCACCGACCACCATACCCCGTTGGAACGGCGTGAGCTCACGGCGACGTTCCATGTTACACCTGTCACATGCACAGCCACTGCTCACAAGGTCTCCTGTACAACTGTCGCTGGCACAGGGGGCGTGTGGTGCGCAGACAACACACATGCGCATCATTGCTCCGCTATTCCAGGATATTTGCTCAGTCAGTGTAGTTCGGGACAAAACATGACCTCGCCTCACACCACTACTCTCCAAGGGCAGCCCGGAGTCTATTAGCGGCGTATAGGATTTACTACGTCTGGCGTAGTCAGTTGCCAAATCGTCTACCCCATTAGCACTAAACGAGCCAGAGCAGGAATAAAACATATTTATGGAATTTGTCATTTCGATGCAAACTGAATTATAATTATATTATTATTACTAGCTGATGTACACACGCTTCGCTATGTGGATTCTCAGAAAGACTGTCTTCATGGTTTTCTAACCAAAGTCAACATAGGTCATTACAAAAACGTCAGTAGGAATGTTGCGATTAAAAGCAATGTTATCATATAAAATACTCGATCAAATGAAAAACCGCACATTTGCTCACTTTTAACGAACAGTACTACGGCGCCGATCTAACAGTCCAAATCTTCAGAGCTGGAATGACCAGGCCGCATATAGCCGTGAACACTCCTCTGCCATAAAAAAAAAAAAGTAAGTGTGCACACTGCTCATTCCAATCAGTGCCACAGAGTAGGGATTGAATAGTTCGAAGGCTATGAAGAATCAGTGTGTTATATACCAGTGGTATCAGAAAATGTTTGAATCAGAGGAATGGCATGCTAAAGAATATAACAAGTTATCTAACACCCCAGCTACTTCCCGCCAATATTCAGGCAGGCAGTTATATTCGGTACGACGGGGCGAGTTGGCCGTGCGGTTAGGGGCGCGCAGCTGTAAGCTTTCATCAGCGAGATAGTGGGTTCGAACTCCACTGCCTTAAAATGGATTTCGGTGGTGTCCCATTTTCACACCAGGCAAATGGAAGGACTGTACCTTAGTTACGCCCATAGCCGCTTCCTTCTCACTCCTAACCCTTTCCTATCCCATAGTCGCCCTAAGACCTATCTGTGTCGGTGCGACGTAAAGCAAATTATTGAAAAATACTCGGTACGCAACAGTAATCACATCTATCGGAGATGATTGGCAACGGAAAACACAAAGCACATAACAACAAACAATGGTCAATGTAATGCTAGTGATAATCAATTTTATGAGGTTTCTATATTGTAGGCCTTCACATTTAGTTGTCTTTCGACTATTTGATATCAAGGCGTCTTATAAAATTATGGCGTAGACTATAGTTCCTTATTCCCTGACTTTACATACCGATTTTTATAAAAATTCTGTTCACCCATTTTCTCGTGACTCGGTGCTGATATGGACTTCATCAACAAGAATCGAAATTTATGACTATCTGTTATCATATCCGGTACAGTGAAAATGTGTAAGGCACAAATGATCGGAAATTTAATATCTTATAACTTTGGTTATGTAGTATTTATCGACAGGACCACTAATAACATAAATATTTAAGAATTACATTTTAACCTTTCCCCTAAACTACCATTTCACTCAGCGTGAATAAAATAATGTATAGTGTAGATTATAGCGACTTATTTCACGATTTTGCATACCGATTTTTCAATAAGATAGGGCTACTAACAACATAAATAATTCGAAGTTTTAGGCATTCCCCTAAACTACCATTTCTCTCAACGTATATGAAATTATTTATAGCCTAGATTGTAGCGACTTACTCCTCGACTTCGCATACCGATTTTCATTCAGTTCTCTTTAGTCGTTTTCTAGTGATGCGTGCGTGTACGTACTACATAGGTACAGAGACAGAAATGACGGAAAATTAAAAAGTGCATTTCCTTGTTACCGTGGACACAGCCGATACAGAAATGCCATTCTGTTTCAATTCTGAGCAGTGTACATACAATATATATATAGATCACTATTATTGTAGCTCGGGAATTTAGACATGACAAAATTAAGATAAATCGGAAATTATAGACGATATCGGAACGTCAGTTGGACTACTCAATCTCTCCGCAGTTTCGTTTCACGACATTATAATGGCAAATATCGACGAAAGTAACCTATAGGATTGTCCGGCCCATCGGTGTAGGGGGCAACACGTCCGCCTGTCGCCGGCGGCCCCCGCTTCGATTTCCGGCTGGTTCAGGGTTTTTTAATTGTAATGATTAATATCCCTGGCCTGGGGACTGGGTCTTTGTGACGTCTTTAATCTTCTTTTCCTCACACAAAACATTCCACACTACCACTATTCCAATTACACGCAGGTTCATACAATATGGTGCCAGTAGGGGCAAAAGATCCTCATGGGTCGACGCCTCGAACAAATAGCATTAAAAAACCTTATAGAATTAATCATTTCAATAGTATTAACCTATGGCCACATTCTCCATATCCGGGCGAGTTGGTCGTGCGGTTAGGAGCGCACAGCTGTGAACTCGCACCCGGGAGATAGTGGGTTCGAACCCCACTCTCGGCAGCCCTGAAGATGGTTTTCCGTGGTTTCTGGTTTTCACCCCAGGCAAATGGTGGGGCTGTACGTTAAGGCGATGGCCGCTTCCTTCCCATTCCTAGGGCTTTCTTGTCCCATCGTCGGCATACGATCTATCTGTGTCGGTGCGACGTAAAACAAATAGCAAAGAAAAATAAATAAAAACATTCTCCATACCTCTAAATTACAAGAAATCGGCAATCGAAGTAAATATCTTTTCCATAGAGGAGTATGTATTTCTACAGCAAAAACTTAGGTCGCTGGCACCACCTGTCGAGCTATGAAACTACTCCGATTACAGTGCGTGGACTCGATTTTCAAGGTCGGTAAGGAGCTAGCTAGAGCGACCCATGAAGTCGGCCATGGCTCGCTCCAGTCTATTAATACATGTTTTCCTCGGCACCCTCTGGTGCAGCGGATCCAGGACCTGCTGGCCGGGTGTTCAGATGCCGGCACCATTATCACGTTTGTGTGGCTCCCAAGCCACATGGGTGTAGAGGGAAACGAGTTAGCTTATAAGACTACCAAGGAGGTTGTTACTTTGCCCCCTTTGCCTTACAGGGTTCTAGCAAGTGATGTTCGCTCTCAGCTGAGACATTTTTTTATGTCCCATTGGGAGATGGAGTGGCAGGCCACTCCACTTCCAAATAAGCTGAGAGCGATAAGCGGTAAAACGACGGTATGTAGGACATCCCTTCGGGCTTCTCGGAGAGAAGCAGTGGTATTATATCGTCTTCGGATCGTCCACCGTATAGTAACGCACTCCTATTTACTGCAAGGAGAATCCCCTCCGGTGTGTACCGATGTGTAGCCTACTTGCGGCGATCATCTTACCATGTTACACATCCTTACGGAGTGCGTGGACGTGGTCAATCTGCGCTGCAGTCTAAAACTCTTGAGTACCATCTCCTTCATGCTGCGAGATGACGAGCAGTCAGCAGACCTAGTCATCCGTTTTATGTGGAATTATGGTTTGTTTCATCGCATATAAACGTACTGTTTCGTATTTGTCTTTGTGTTATTGTTAACTACTTTTTTTAAAAAAATTTGACTCCGTTTTAGTTTGTGTTTGTATATTTTACATACATACATACATACATTATCATTATAGACTGTTATGCCTTTCAGCGTTGTCTGCAAGCGTCTGAGAATTTACTAAACGTCGCCACAATCCTCGATTTGCAACTAGCGTTGTGGCCCCATTTAGTTCTATACATCTTATCTTTAAATCGTTAGAAACAGAGTCTAACCATCGTCGTTTTGGTCTCCCTCTACTTCTCTTACACTCCATAACTTAGTCCATTATTCTCCTAGGTAACCTATCCTCCTCCATTCGCCTCACATGACCCCACCGCCGAAGCCGGTTTATGCGTACAGCTTCGAGTTCATTCCTAAATTAGCCTTTATCTCCTCATTCCGAGTACCCTCCTGCCATTGTTCCCACCTGTTTGTACCAGCAATCATTCTTGCTACTTTGTCTGTTACTTCTAACTTATTAATAAGATATGCTGAGTCCACCCAGCTTTCGCTCCCGTAAAGCAAAGTTGGTCTGAAAACAGACCGATGTAAAGATAGTTTCGTCTGGGAGCTGACTTCCTTCTTACAGAATACTGCTGATCGCAACTGCGAACTCACTGCATTAGCTTTACTACACCTTGATTCAATCTCACTATATTACCATCCTGGGAGAACACACAACCTAAATACTTGAAATTATAGACCTGTTCTAGCTTTGTATCACCAATCTGACATTATTTCTGTTGAATTTCTTACCTACTGACATCAATTTAGTCTTCCGAGAGGCTAATTTTCATACCATACTCATTGCACCTATTTTCAAGTTCCAAGATATTACACTGCAGGCTTTCGGCACAATCTGCCATTAAGACCAAGTCGTCAGCATAGGCTAGACTGCTTACTACATTTCCACCTAACTGAATCTCTCCCTGCCATTTTATACCTTTCAGCAGATAATCCATGTAAACTACGAACAGCAAAGGTGAAAGATTACAGCCTTGTCTAACCCCTGTAAGTACCCTGAACCAGGAACTCATTCTACCATCAAATCTCACTGAAGCCCAATTGTCAACATAAATGCCTTTGATTGATTTTAATAATCTACCTTTAATTCAATAGTCTGCCAGTATAGTGAACATCTTTTCCCTCGGTACCCTGTCATATGCTTTCTCTAGATCTACGAAACATAAACACAACTGCCTATTCCTCTCATAGCATTTTTCAATTACCTGGCGCATACTGAAAATCTGATCCTGACAGCCTCTCTGTGGTGTGAAACCACACTGGTTTTCATCCAACTTCCTCTCAACAACTGCTCGCACCCTCCCTTCTTCTGTTAGTCATCATGATACACTGTTATGGCAGACTAACCTTATCTCTGTTCTATGCAGACATCATATTAGCCACTGAAAATAAACCCATGAATGGAATATGCAACAAGGACTGTAATTAGCCAAGAAATGGAATTTATATCAGCTCCATAAAAAAAGCGAGAGAGTTAAGTATATGCTCGGTTACTTTCATATCTACCATGACACTACATGAAAACAGCTTGTTTGACAAAATTCCTCCTTCGTTACACTCTGGACACCCAGATGAGAGTTGACGCAGCATCGCTAAAGTGGAGACAAGTCCCTGCTGTTAACTCTGACATAAAGATACCTGATCATATGAAGGCAGAAATTTATAAAACAATTGTGCGCCCAGTAGAATTGAATGCTAATCAGTGACAAGATAATGGGGACGGGCTTTTCACACGCTGGAGATGAAAATTCTGTGATGGTCACTTGGATTGGCTCGTTACGACCATGCAAAAAGTGACATTGTGCACCAAAGGCTTGGTGTAGTCCGAATTGTGGAGAAAGCAAGGCAGACTGACTCCAGTGATGTGGTTATCATGAGAAAAGTCTAAGATTCTGTGGCCAAAAGAGCACTCGTTGTCGACCTCGTGATAGACCGCTAAAGAGGTAGAGGGATAACATCAAGGGTGACATGCGCAATGTGGATCTCAACCGTGAAGGCATCCATAACAGAGCCTTGTGGAAGAGACTTAGCAGCAGACCCTTTGTAATGGGATGAATGTTAGGAAAGCAGAAGAATACCGTCTGTTAGAGACATGTATCATCCAGAGAAAACAAGTTCGTATGGATGTAAAATGACATAAAATTCATATCTGCACTTAGTTTCACACTAGCCCAACATTAGGCAATCACCTGTGATATGAAAACTGGGTTTAGAAGATGAGTATTTGTATCATTGGAGTTGTATTTTACTTTTAAAGAATGGCAGTATTTTGACTAATTTAATGTATTAAGTCATGTTAAACCACAACCTGCCTCCCTTGAGCAGTTTCACAGCTGTGAAAGACAGGTATAAAAGACAGTGTCATACTGAATTCTCATGAGGAAGAGATAAGAGCATATATTTTCTGTTTTGCTGTTGACAAACATACGAAAGGTGTTTCTACAACAAACATGGACAACAGTGCATTAGGCCAATTCCAGGCGTCGCGTGTGTACATTTGTACATTTCTTTTTAACATACATATGAAACTTACCACCTAAACAAATTGGGATTTATGCCTAATAATGCCTAGATGATACTTAATAACCCCCACAAATTTCATTATTATAAATCTGATGTATGAGATTTTATAAACTTTTAAACGTAGCGATCGATGTTTACATGGGGCGGACTTTAAACTTCGCATACCTTTACGTTTTTTCTAAATTCTCCGAATTGTGGTAACTTTTATTGGTAATGTTAATATGTTTACAAGAAGGACAAATGTACATTTTGTGAAAAAAAACCCCACATATGTAAGTTGCGTAATGTCTGCGTAATATATTTAAAAGCGATCGTCGCGTGTTTACTTGACAGCGTCGCGGGATTACACACGCGAATCTGCGCTATGGCGACATGGCATGAGGGGCTAATAAATCTTTAACTCTGCATCAAATACGATCACTGAATGATAAAACGTACATTTAATATCGCAACAAGTAATAATAGAGAAGGGGCGACATGGCGCAGCGGTCAAACTGCTTGCAAACATCAAGACGGACTGGGTTCGAGTCCCGATTAATGCATCTGTGATTTTGGACGTGAAAGTCACGCCCGGTGGTTCGGATTTCACGTAAAATATGAGGTTCCGTCGCTTATGATAGTGTGATTATCGGTTACGTAAAACTACAAGCTTCCTTCCTCCCAATAATAATAATAATAATAATAATAATAATAATAATAATAATAATACCGGTAATAATAATAATAATAATAATAATAATAATAATAATAATAATAATAATAATAATAATATATAACTACATATACTGGTACGGACATGTGGCCTAAGTAAAGTGTTTTTATGAATTTGCACGCATTTATTTAACACTAATAACAGTGAATGTAAAATGAACTAAAATATTTAAAAATATCTGGACATTCAACGCTTACCAGTACATAGCCTACGGTTTGAATGAAAGTTTGATCAGGAAAAAAATATAAAATGAAAAAACCATTTATGTTCATTCTGCTTCTGGTATAGACTCATCAAAATACCATTTCCCACGAGTAAAACGAGGCACCGGCAATTTTCTTTCGATTTCACTTTCATTTTAAAAGCACTCGTCTTTCGTCGGTGATTCACAAAACCGTTTAGCTTCGTCGTGGCACTTGCGAAAATTGGTTACAAAATAAACATCACTTTCAGTTATGGTAAAACATAATACTTGGAATGTTTCTTTCCGCTGTATTTACCAAGGACGAAGTATCCCACTTCAAAAGTCGTATCACGGGGTGTATTTTTGTCATCTGCTTTGATCTTGTAGTCTGGATGTAGAGCGTGTGTGGTAGTGTTCCTGAATATTATTATTTTCTTGTCTGAAGTATGTATTTTTTTTATTGACTCCACATAGTGAAAATCATGTGTTCCTGGTACTGCACAGACATCAGCGAAGCGGCTTTTCAGAATGGGTTTACTCCTTTCAACATCTTCAGAAGGAACAAATATAACATTTGTGTGCGCTGAATTTCTTTTCGCTATTCCACGACATCGTGCACGTTTATAAGGTCCCTTTTTGCACGTAGAGCAACAGTCGAATTACGTTTCAGTGTTCCGCCAACACCGTCAACAGCACTTTTCCCGTGACCAGGCGCAAAAAAAAAAAAAAAAAAAAAAAAAAAAAAAAAAAAAAAAAAATATATATATCCATGTTACATTCCTTCCAAAAGTTTTCTTAAAAAACGTTAGGTTTGCGAACATGAACCTTTGCCTGAACTGGCTCGCCGCCCCGTCCGAGAAGATGAACACATTCGTGATTTTTGGTCGTTTTTCCTTGGTGTCTGTTAATACTCTGCCTAAAAATTAGTGCGTGGCATATTTGTCTTGCTCCACATGGTCAGACATAATCGCATATGAAGCGTGATTTCCTCCCGCAAATCACGCAACAGGAGTAAATATCATAATTTGTCGGCAATGCCAATAACCCTGAATTTCATCTTGTGGATGAATAGTGAAATTCTCCGCGAAATCCACTTGCAAAACCATTGAATTTTCATAAACAAGGGGCACGATGTTACTAGTGTATCAAAACACTCTTGAACTGTGCCAGATTCTTGATTTCGGGATACGTGATTTTAATCATCACTTTGCCACTGGTACACTCAGTTTCGTCTCCAGGATTCCTGTACACATGGCTCCATGCGACGGGGAACTCCCCGGCCGCGCGCTCGCGAGAACGTCTTAAACACGCGACGTATTTTACTATCAGCTTCGTATGAATCCATTTGAAATTTTAAACGAATGATATAGCAATTTGAAAGGGTGTACAGTATTGGCTTTGCATACCAAATTTTATTTAAATTGAGCCACGCACTTTTCGTCTACAGAAACTTTTATACCATTTTCGTCGCGTGTTTACACGGCTAGCAGCAATAAATTCGTCGCCTTATTATACCTTATATAAACTGTTAATAACCTTTATTAGTACTTTACTATGAAGAGAAAGAGCATTAGAATTAACATTTACCATAATTATTTTGATACCTTTTCGTCATAATAAACAGTAATTCCTAAAATATTGAGAAATATCAAATGGATTTAGACTGCAGATAAAGGTTCAATTAACCACACAATTAAAAATTGAAAGACATCAATAAATGAATACATATCATAAAATTAATAAAATTTAATGCTTTATCTATCATAAACACCAATTGTTGAGTTTAAAAACTTTACTTCTTTCCTTCTTGGGTTGACAATTCTCTGGAATTAGCCATTAAAGAAAAGTAATTAAGTTTTGGAAGCATTATATACATAAGAAACCATGATCATTGGAAGTTCACTAACTAAAAATTTAGAAAAAAATCCTTCAAAAAATATTTGGGCACAGAATGCACAGCAGTGTGGATTAAAACAAAAGGATATTTAATCATGCCTCCTCATAATAATTGGATAATTGAAATTGAAGATCTTCAAGAAATCAACATAACAGATTAAATTACATGCGACAAGCCTAGCTTTAAAATGTTCGTGGATAAACGTCATTTTCTGAAAAACCAGTGCATGAACCAACACTTCATGGACGGAAGAATGGAAGAAGTATCATAGCAAGAGGGTGAAAAGATTCTAGGAAGAGCTGAAAGCAAATTCATCTAGCAAACAAGTTCAGTTATGCTCCTTTTCCAGGCACAATGCTCTGTAGAAGAATAAAAGCAACTGTATTTCAGTAAACTATTTTTCTTAACAAGAACAGTATATTTTTCTATGTAAATTACAGTTGATAAAAAAGAAGTTTTATTAGGGCAATCTTATGTCTTATACTTGATAGCTGGCAACTGCACGAGCTTATTTTACTTCTGCCACTATAATCATTGCTGTTCCTATAGGAATTAAAATTTTTAGCTGACTTGCCACACTACGTGGAACTCAATTAACTTATAGTCCAGCCTTACTTTGAGTATTGGGGTTTGTCTTCCTCTTCACTATCACTACTGTGGGGAAACTGTTTTTTCTTTACAATAGATACTGGTTTGTCATATGGTTGCATTTGGTGGTTGCTTTGGATTATGTGTTTGATTTTATGTATTTCATTTTTATTTATAAAGCATACCATATGTCCATTGATTGTATAACTTGAAATTTTGAATATAAGTTTAAACGATTATGGATAATATTTCTGTGGATAATGTTCCATTAGTTTCATTCAAATTTTCTGGTGATTGTTGCAGGGGGGTGAGACTGCGTCATCGACAGGACGTGTGTCATCCTCGCGAAGCCGTACGTCAGATGAACCTCACATTGGCAAGTACAAGCTGCTCAAGACCATTGGAAAGGGCAACTTTGCCAAGGTGAAACTAGCCAAACATGTTCCTACGGGAAAAGAGGCAAGTTTAAAATTATCTGTTCTGTATTTGGGTGTAAAAGTTTAATGTTCCTCATTGAAGTAAATTTGTACAATCTATACTGATATTTTTCTATATATACATTTTTACATCCTCCACAGGGATGTTTATTACTAACTAGCTGATGTACCCGTGTTTTGCTACGGGGTTCCCAGAAAGACTGACCTTTTGGTTTTCCTAACTGAAGTAAACAAAGACCATTGCAGAAAAGTCACTAGGAAAGTAGCGATTAAAAGCAATGTTATCATATAAAATACTCGATCAAATGAAAAACCACACATTTTCTCACTTTTAACGAACAGTACTATGGTGTTGATCTAACAGTTCAAAGTTCTACAGCTGGAATGACCAGGCCGCAGACAGCCGTGAACATTCCTCAGCCATAATTCCCTTAAATATGTACACTGCTCATTCCAATCGGTGCCTCAAAGTAGGGATTGAATAGCTCGAATGCTATTATGAGCCTGTGTGTTATGTACCAGTAGTTTCAGAAAATTTATGAACCGTGGAATGGCATGCTAAAGAATAAAGTTATCTAACTCCCCAGCAACTTTCCTCCAATATTCAGGTAGGCTGTTACACTCGGTACAACTGGCCGAGTTGGCCGTGTGGTTAGCGACGCGCAGCTGTGTGCTTGCATCTGGCGAATTCGAACCCCACTGTCGGCATCCCTGAAGATGGTATTCCGTGGTTTCCCATTTTCACACCAGGAAAATGCTGGGACTGTTATCTTAATTAAGGCCAAGGCCACTTTGTTTACACTCCTAGCCCTTTCCTATCCCATCGTCGCCATAATACCTATCTGTCTCGGTGCAACGTAAGGTAAATTAAAATAAAACACTCGGTACACAGCAGTATCAATCAATCAATACTGATCTGCATTTAGGGCAGTCGCCCAGGTGGCAGATTCCCTATCTGTTGTTTTCCTAGCCTTTTCCTAAATGATTTCAAAGAAATTGGAAATTTATTGAACAACTCCCTTGGTAAGTTATTCCAATCCGACTCCCCTTCCTATAAATGAATATTTGCCCCAGTTTGTCCTCTTGAATTTCAACTTTTTCTTCATATTGTGATCTTTCCTACTTTTATAAACGCTGCGCAAACTTATTCGTCTACTAATATCATTCCACGCCATCTCTCCGCTGACAGCTCGGAACATACCACTTATTGCAAGTGACTGATCTCATGTTTTAATCCGTATTGAAATCTGTTGATATACAATAATAAAGTTTTATTATGAATCCACCTGTTCAATCCATTATAATACATTATAATACATAATACATTGAACAGGTGGATTCATAATAAAACTTTATTATTGTACATACCACTTAGTCAAGCAGCTCTCCTTTCTCTCAATTCTACCCAGCCCAATCTTTGCAACATTTTTGTAACGCTACTCTTTTGTCGGAAATCGCCCAGAACAAATTGAGCTGCTTTTCTTTGAATTTTTTCCAGTTCTTGAATAAGGTAATCCTGGTTAGGGTCCCATACACTGAAACCATACTCTAGTTGGGGTCTTACCAGAGACTTACATGCCCTCTCCTTTACATCCTTACTACAGCCGCTAAACACCCTCATAACCATGTGGAGAGATCTGTACCCTTTATTTACAATTCCATTTGTGTGCTTACCCCAATGAAGATCTTTCCTTATATTAACACCTAGATACTTACAATGATCCCCGAAAGGAACTTTCACCCCATCAACGCAGTAATTAAAACTGAGAGGGCTTTCCTATTTATGAAACTCACAACCTGACTTTTAGCCCCGTTCTCAACATACCATTGCCTGCTGTCCATCTGACAACATTTTCAAGGTCACGTTGCAGTTGCTCACAATCTTGTAACTTATTTATTACTCTATAGAGAATATCATCATCCGCAAAAAGCCTTACCTCTGATTCCACTCCTTTACTCATATAATTTATATATATAAGAAAACATAAAGAACCGGGCGAGTTGGCCGTGCGCGTAGAGGCGCGCGGCTGTGAGCTTGCATCCGGGAGATAGTAGGTTCGAATCCCACTATCGGCGGCCCTGAAGATGGTTTTCCGTGGTTTCCCATTTTCACACCAGGCAAATGCTGGGGCTGTACCTTAAGGCCACGGCCGCTTCCTTCCAACTCCTAGGCCTTTCCTATCCCATCGTCGCCATAAGATCTATCTGTGTCGGTGCGACGTAAAGCCCCTAAAAAAAACAACAACAAAAGAAAAACAACATAAAGGTCCGATAATACTGCCTTGAGGAATTCCCCTCTTAATTATTACAGGGTCAGATAAAGCTTATGTATCGTAGATGAGTGGCAACAGAAGACACAAAGCCCACCACAACAAACAGTGGTCAGTGTAATGTTATTGTTGATCAATTTTATGAGCTATATTGTAGGCCTTCACATTTAGTTCTTTCGACTCTGTGATATTAGGGTGTCCTATAAAATTATTTATAGCGTAGACTGTAGTTCCTTATTCTCAGACTTCACATACAGATTTTCATTAAATTCTGTTTACCCATTTTCTCTTGACTCGGCACTACCCATTTTCTCTTGACTCGGCACTGATATGGACTTAGTAACAAAAATCCATATTCTTGAATATATCTGTGATCATAACTGGTGCGGTAATAATGTAAGTTATGTAGTATTTATCGATTCGACAACTAATAACAAATATTTGAGAATTACATTTTAGGCCTTCCCCTAAACTACCATTTCACCCAGCATGAATAAAATTTGTTATGGCACTACTTATTTCCTGAATTCACATACCGATTTTTGTTAAGATAGCACCCCTAACAACAAATATTTGAGAATTAAATTTTAGGCTTCCCCCTAAACTACCTTTTTTCTCAGTGTGAATATAACTATTAATGGCCTAATTGTAGCGACTTATTTCCCGACTTCGCCTACCGATTTTTCAGTAAGATACAACCACTAATAATATAAATATTTGAGTATTAAATTTTAGGCCTTCCCCTAAACTACCATTTCACTCAGCATGAATACAATTATTTATGGCCTAGATTATAGCGACTTGTTCTCCAACTTTGCATACCTATTTTCATTAAGATACGACCACTAATAACAAAAATATTCGAGAATTAAACTTTAGGCATTCCCTAAACTACCATTTCACTCAGTGTGAATACAGTTATTTATAGCCTAGAATGCAACGACTTATTCCCTGACCTTGCATACCGATTTTCATTAAATTCTCTTCAGTCGTTTTCTCGTGATGCGTGTACAGACAGACAGACAGACAGACAGACAGACCATTTCCTTGTTACTGTGGACACGACTGATTCAGAAATATAATCCTTTTTAAATTCTGAGCAATTTACAGACAAAACTGTTGTTTTATTTATATATAGATTAATTCAAACCATGAATCAATCACTACTGATCTGCATTTAGGGCAGTCACCCAGGTGACAGATTCCCTATCTGTTGTTTTCCTAGCCTCTTAAAAAATGATTTCAAAGTAATTGGAAATTAATTGAACATCTCCCTTGATAAGTTATTCCAATCCCTAATTCCCCTTCCTACAAATGAATATTTGCCCCAATTTGTTCTCTTGAATTCAGACTTTATCTTCACTCAAATTTATTCGTTAGTAATGAATTAGTTGGTAACCACCTTCTATTTAATAATGAATATAAACATGTGAAATTATCTTTGTATGGTAGATTTGATTTGTTGGTTCCCCATGTTGTAATAATATTTTGTACAGTTTAGCCTAAGCAAGCAACGGGTGTGGACGTGCTGGGTTGAGTGTGCCACTAGAGCAGGAGTGGAGTGTTAGTGGGGAGTGCAAGAGGGAAGCGGAGAGTGGCGAGGAAGATGATTGGTGTGGATCAATATCGGGTAGTTATCGGAAGAAGGCACGGGAGAAGGAAGCAACCAAAAGAGAAGGAAGTAAAGTGAAAATGGGAAAGAAGGGGGATATGATGTTGGTGTCAGCGGTGATTATGCTATTGCTAGTTATAGGGGGCATGGAAGTAAACCCCGGCCAGACTTCCAGTGGCAACATGAGTTGGGAAGAGGTGGAAGTCATAAGGAAGGTGGTAAAAGAGGTTGTCGAAGAAGTTTGCCCATTTGAGCTGATCAAACATATGGTGCAGGAGCAAGTGAAGGAGTTAGAAAATATGAAGCAATGGTTCCAGAAAAGAATGGATGAAACATTAACCAAAGTAGGAAATGAGAGAATTGTGTCATTCAGAGAGGAAAGAGGAAATATGGAAGAGGAAGTATGGAAGCTGAAGATAGAAGTAGAAGGCAGTAGTCAGGATCGAAGAAAGAAATGCCTATTTATATATGGCGTGCCAGAGGAAAAGAGAGAGGACAAAGTGAGTACAATTTAAAAAGTGTTTGAGCTGATCCAGACCAAAATGAAAATTAATTTCAGCGAAGTTGATGTAGATGATGTGGAAAGGATAGGTAAAGTGCATGGTCGCAGGCCTATAAAAGTGAAGTTGTTATCCACAGTGATGGTTGAAATAGTGATAAATGCGCGTAATCTACAGAATGGAAAAAAATTGGATTAAGAGAGACATGGGAAGAGAAAGTAATAAGAATTTAAAAATCTTTAAGAAGCGTTTAGTTAGGGCCAGACACAAAGGATTAAAAGCGCAAATTAGGGGTCAGCAATTAGTGGTAACCAATGGCAGGTGGATAAGATACTGGACAGTGACAAAATTACGGGTAATTTAGGAGAGGCTGAAACAGGAAGAAGTGGTGGGGGCGAGAGTGGAAGAAAGGCAGGCATTGGAAAACAGTGCCGGAGAAGACGGGCATGGTAAAAAAGTAAACTCTTGTCCTCATCCCGAGGTGGTGCAGCACTTTTCAGGCACAACCTCAATGGAGGTGCTGCGCTGCATGTACCGTTTCAACCACATACCAGCCCTCCTGCCATTCTTAAATTTCTGGCAGTAAAGGGAATCTAACCCAGGCCTCCGAGGATGGCAGTTAATAGTGCTAACCCTTACGCTACGGAGGCACACACGAACATGGTGAAAAAGAAAGACCGGGAACCAGGGAGGATATAGAAGCTGTTTTGGAAGCGTCAAGCTCGGAGGAAAGGCAGAGAGGTGGACACAGTGATGGAGTGGATGTGCATAGTGAAAAGGAAAGGACAGTGGATATCAAGGAGAGAATAGAAACGTCTAGGGTAACGGACAGGGACGTGGCCAGGGAAATAAGAAAAGAGATTAGATGGGATGACTGTATAAGAGAATTGCAGAGGAATTACAAAGTTATGGAAAGTCTTAAGGAGGAACTTAATAAAAGGGATGCTTTGAACAAACGGAGAAGCATGAATCCAAAGGATTTATGGTGAAAGAAAGCTAAAACTGATGAGGGCATAGTAACGAGAAGTAAAAAGTAAAGTAAAGTTACTAAGTTAGGGGATAGTGTGTGTGTGTTTAATTGTATTTGATGAATAATGAATAGTGAAGGTAAGAGATTTTGAATAAGTGATACGAGATTGATGAATGGAGTGGTGGTGGCTTAGTGTGATAATGCTAAGAGTGAATTATTACTCTAAGACTGATTATTAAGAGGTTTGTTTGGTGGTATGTTAAGAATGAGGTTAATGAATGATGGTTAATGTGGAGTCTGATTTGAAGGTTAAAGGAGATGGAATATTTGAATGATAGAGAGTGATTTGAAGGTATATAAAGAATTATGGTAAGTTTGAGTGAGGGTTCTAAAAGTGATCAGGATTAAGTGGAAGAGAAATGTGATAGTTAAGTATATTTGAGTTAGAAGTGAGTGTAAGAGTGATTATTATAAGTGATTGTAAATTTGAAATGAATAGTGAATTTAATGTGGAGGTTGAATGAGAACTGAGTGGTGGTTGTTAAGTGTGATTATGCTCAGAGTGATTATAGTAAAGTAATTTGAATTACAGGCGAATGTAAGAGTGATTATGATTAAGAGGTGGATTTGGTGGTATGTTGAGAATGAGGGTAATTAATGATGGTTAATGTGGAGTCTGGCTTGAAGTGTAAAGGAGATTGAATTTTTGAATGACAAGAGATTAATTTGGAGGTACAGTGGAACCTCGATTCTCCGTTTTTCGAGGGACCCTGGGAAAAAAAACGTACAGCACGGGAAAACGGAAAATCTGGGAACGAACCATGAACAATTTGGCTAAACATCACAAAAATTAAATATGTATACGTATAATCTGACAAACGCCCCTAAACCATACCAAACCAAACTACAGCTCCAATGGGCCTTCTGCCTACCAGGCGACCGCCCTCACTCCGAAGGCCTGCAGATACGAGGGATGCATGGTCAGTATGACGAATCCTCTCGACAGTTATTCCTGGCTCTCTAGACCGGAATCGCCATATCACCATTAAATAGCTCCTCAATTCAAGGTAATCGTAGAATGACTGAACTTGTAACCAGCCCTCATATCCGCGTAAAAATGTTTGACCTGGCCAGTAATCAAATTTGGGCCCTTCGGGTGAGAGGCAAGCAAGTTAGACCGCAGGGCTGGCTTCAAACGTTAATTACCGATACGCAACTTTAAAATCTCGAAACTTTACATTCAGTTTTACCAGGGAATCTTCGTCATATTCCTCTGCAAACTTCGTCATATTCCTTTGAAAACTTCTTTCAGCTCAGCAACTTTGAGCAGCCAAACCAAATACAGTGGCCAAACTCTTCGAAAAATCTAATACCCGTAACGCAAAGCCAAACAACAATCAACCACAAGTAGTTTTTCATTTTTTAATCTAATGAGATGAAGCAGATTAGGTACAAAAGCGTCCATCATGATGGCAAAATCCTTTTTTTAAAATTTTTTTTATTTTTTATTTTTTATTATAAATCTTCCATTGTAATTTAGTCACCGGAATGCTGTTCCTAGTCAGTTTATGGAAATCTTGTACCACGTAGATTAGGCCTAGGATACATCGACTTTTAGAGGTTATGTTGAACGCGAGAATATGGTTTCGAAGGTAACAATCCTCAAGTTCTCGAATGCATTATATTTTGTTCTGCCCGTCACTAATCACAATCAAATTGGAATGAGAAAAAATATCATTAACATTCCCGAAATTACGATTATTCGCGACCTTGAACTCAGCTGGAAAGCGCACTGGCTGTACAAGTCGGTACGAGTGCGAGATACAAAGTTTTTAAATGTAACTTGCGCAATAAAACAATTGCAGCTTTTTTAACATTTTAACACAAAAACATTAAATTCCCAGTCTTATATTAGGACCAGAACAGCAAATGGCAATCCCAAATCCTCCCATGGCTTTATGTACGTATGTAAGGTGCAACATCTGTTCTGGTCTCAATAACATAATCGTACGATATACGATAATATTGAAATTCTAAATTCATGTTACTTAAGTAGGAACAGTTTCCATTCCTGCCTGAAAGCCCAGTGACTATACAGTGCCCTGAGGGAAATGCCGAAAACCTGCTTGGCGACACACTCGAAAAAAGTAAATAAAAAAAAATAAACATCTAACCCTGGACATAATGTAGACGTTTTGCAAGTATGAACATTTGACGAAATTCGTTCCGTCTTCATATAGAGCTGTCGAAATGCACTCTGTCTCCTGCCAGTTGTCGAAGGCACTCTCTGCTTTATGATTTCCTAGGATTCTCTAAACAATACTACCCAAATGCGATGCTAAGATGATCCCTTAATCAAGTTCAGCGCCGATCGCTTTTCCAGTTCAGTACCGGTACTGCTTCAAATTACCACCATGACGGGACATCAACACCAATATTCGTGCTGTAGCCGTCCTTTCGTAAGATACAGATTCTTGGAAACCGTGTGATCGAGGATTTAGCGTTGATGGGACTGAAATTTCTGGACGGTTGATCCGGGAAATAGTTTCTTTGAGGAACGGATAATGCAGGATTCTTACAACGTGATTTAATTAGGATGCTCGCGGGACCACGTAATTTGAACGAACAATACGGGAAAACATTGTTTCCGGGAACATATAATCGAGGTTCTACTGTATGTAAAGGATGACGGTAATTTTCAGTGATGGTTCTAAAAGTGATGATGATTAGGAGATGGATTTGATAAGTTAATGTGAGGGTGGCCTGAAGGTTAAATGAGATTGGAGTGGTGGTGGCTATGAGTGATTGTGTTTGTTAATTGTATATGAAAGGAAAGTATGATTGGTAATTTTGAGTGAAGGTTGCTAAGAGTGATTATGATTAAGAGATGGGTATGATAATTTAATGTGAGTGTGGCCTGAAATTGAAAGGTGATTAGAGTGGTGGTGGTGGTATAATTTAATGTGGAGTCTGGCTTGAAATTTAAATGAGATTAAGTATGGTTAAACATATTTGAAAGATTAATTTGGGGGTAAAATTAGATAATGAGTGGTAAAAGGGAAGTAAGTAGTACAAGTATAAAGTTGCAACGTGAGCAGAATGAGGCACACAAACTTGGCAGGTGATGTAATATTAAGTCTGGATCAGCAAGCCTTAGTAGGTCAAGAGGGAGGATGGTATGAGGAGTGGAATGTGCAAAGGTTCGCGAGTCCAGTCAGGAGACATAGGAAGGTCTTTAGCTTTCATATGCCGTTTTGCCGACAATTGCCGTTTTATTGTATTTCACTTTATATTATGTAATTTTATTTTGTTCATTCAGTTGCCGCATTACCATGACTATCGGATCTCCGGAAGGGAGTTGACCGTGGGTCATTTGATTATTATTATTATTATTATTATTATTATTATTATTATTATTATTATTATTATTATTTTGTTTTATTTGTATGTTGTATGCCGTATAATCTCGAATACCACCGGCCACCGAATATGGTCCCCACCCTAAATTTGAGACGGCAGAATACGAAAAAGAAAAAAAATTAAAAAACTTGCATACCTATTTAATTTTCTTCAAATATACCACAAATATAAATTCAAACAGCTTACAATTAATAAAATCACAAAAATCGTAAATAAAATCGGATCAGTCTAATACTTGGATCATTCACAGTTCACCATCGTCATCTGGTTTCACCATAGGAACTTCCATCGCTGGCATCTTTCCACAAATAGTCGTCCTCACTACCGTCCACTGAATTTGAAATTCCACATTTCTTAGAACTTTTGGACACTAGATCATTGGGAATGCGCACCTATGCGGTCATGGTCCAGCTGCATATTAGTCCCACTTCAGGCCTCTTCACTCGTCCGGTTGGTGTTAACGCGTGATCACCAGCAGACATCCATTTAGTGTACAACTGTTTCATTGCAGTTTTGACAGGCCGGTTCTCGCACACATCCAACGGCTGTAGAATAGAAGTTAGTCCTCCGGGAATTATCGCAAGATCGTTTTTTTTCTTTCCTCATCATATCTTTACGGCGTTAGTTGTATGTCTTCGGTAACTGTCCAACACAAGCATGTTTGGTTTCTGTAACCAAGCTCCCAGTCCTCAACTAATGCACTGTCCATCCAGCGGGACTCATGTGTTCTAACAATAACACCGGACGGCAGTTTTCTTTCTGAAGTGTTTCCCTTTTCAGAACCACATATGGAGGGAGTTTAGTTCCATCCGCTAATACGCACAACATTACCGTGCATCGTTGCTTTTCATTACCACCTGTTCTGATGGTTACACTTATGGAACCCTTCGTATCCACTGTATTTTCCAACAGCATTTCAGAATAGACAGGTGTCTGGTCAGCATTCCCAATTTGCGACGGCAAATACCTAAGAATTTTGTTTCCTCAAGAGAATAATGGATGCTGAAAGGCCGTTAATTTTTCTTCATATGCCCCAGGGAGATGTTGTGAAATAGACGTATGTCTCCGAATGCACAATCCCTTTCTCTGATAAGTTTCGGATCCATCCACTGCTTGCAGTAAATCCCTGTTTTTTGAGTTTGTTTTAGATCTCTTTGTGCTTTCAATTGACTTTTTAACTAGAAACACCATATCCTAACTCACGTTTTTCTATCACAAATTTCTGGAGTCATTATTCAATTTCTGGAAACACTGCACTCCGCTCGCGGAACGCTCTGCAATCGCCATTACTTTTGAAATGTTTTTCCTTCCTCTGCCAGACTAACAGGTCTAACAAATGACAACTACGGAAGGATGTGGAAACGTGGAAGGAACCCTACTAGGCCATGAGATAGTATCTCATTGTGGGGAAAGGGAAACATGCAGCAACCACCCTTAAGCTCAAGTGTATTAAAAACCTAAAGTACATCAAATAGAAAATAGGCCAGCAAATAATCTAAAAAAATAAAACTTAACACTGAGCAGAAATACATACTAACGGACTGTTGAATACCACAGCTCTTCAGATAGTGATTTATACAAACTTTAACACAGGGATTGTCTCAGGATTACTGGAGGCAATCTGAAAGAAGGTTAAATTTACATAGTTTACAATTTAGAACAAATTAAGAGTTGCCTCCGAAGAGACAAATGCTGCAATGGCTGTCCATCGAGGCACAGTCATTCAGAAAACTCAAAATTGGTAAATGTGGAAATCTAGAGGAAAACTCCATTACGCGAAAACAAATGACATTACCACCTAAGGTTACATTAAATAAGGGAAGGCCGAAACACAAGAATGAATTTTAATGAAGTGAAAAAACAACATTGCGCTTACCATGAGAGACCAGGGACCCCCAGACGGGGTAGACCCCGAGCGCGTGTGCTCGCTAGGTCTCTTGGTCAGATGGAAAAGATGCAGAACACACGCATCACACATACGAGGAGCCCATGACCAGAAATCGTGCGATCACAAGTAGAACAATAAAAACATGGAACTTCCCCAGATCTCCGTATTCACCAATTAAAAATGTTAATATACTGGCCAATACACATAGTTCTTATTGTGACCAATACAAATTGTAAATTTTAGATGATAAAGATTTTTTTTTTTTTTTTTTTTTTTTTTGCAAGTTCTCGAACATTTCAATTGAGACACAAAAGTTTTCCTCAGCGGAAACGGCACGTGCGGTATAGGCCTGCTCAAAAGTAAGAACCCTTTTAATTTTTTCTAACGCATTTCAAAATGACAGTACAATTTAGTTCAGTAATTCTTCTTTAGAGTTCATGTTCTGCATAGGCGTAAATTTTAAATCTTAATAATAGTAGTAATAATTTTGTCCAATCATAATTAACGTTCTTCTCCAGTCCAAATCCAAAATGATAATTTTAAATATCATACTCGGCCAAATTTTCAAGTCAAAACAAAATAAACAGATTTTACAATCTCAAAATGACTGACTTTTGTCCTTAATGTGTTTTTTTCTTGAGGACTGTTCAAAAACAGGTCACATACACTTCAGATGGCATTTCATGACCAACAAGTTGTGGTTAGTCTTCATCTGCTCCTGGGAAAGCCTAGAGAACACCTGGTTTCTGAATCTCTTGCTTAATCATAATGAAGTCTGTTTGATACCTTCTAGTGTTCCCAGGTTTCGTCATTTGTGGTTGAACTAAGTATTAGCAAGGACTAATCCTCGCCGATAGATGGGGGCTTCATTCCATTCCTGACCCGGTCGAATGACTGGAAACAGGCTGTGGATTTTTTTCATTTTCATTAGCAAGGACAA
This sequence comes from Anabrus simplex, assembly GCF_040414725.1. Lineage (NCBI taxonomy): Eukaryota > Metazoa > Arthropoda > Insecta > Orthoptera > Tettigoniidae > Anabrus > Anabrus simplex. Next base: position 1,047,267,285 of record NC_090265.1, on the reverse strand, counting down.
AATTATGATCGGTGCAGAAGTTAACCAGCCGACTTCCTCTTTTAGTCCTTTGTCCCAATCCGAATTCTCCTACTGTATTACCTTCTCTTTCTTGCCCTACCACTGCATTCCACTCTCCCGTCACAAGTAGATTTGCATCACCTTTTACATATTGCATTAAATTTTCTATCTCTTCTATATTCTTTCAATTTCTTCATTGACCGCTGAACTAGTAGTCGTATAGACCTGAATTATTGTGATGGGCACTGCATACCTCCCACGTATTCCGTTTTTTTCATAAAATGTACGGATTTTGAGTATGTTTTATGGTTGTACGCATGAACAATGTTGTTATATGGATTTTGAATATCCACGCTTGTTTTCGCTTCCTGCGTTCAAATTGGATTTGTTTGACTTTCGATAGTAGCTGAAATTAATAGTCACATTATCGATTATCACTGTGCTGTTGTGACCTGTTCCACCTCAACTGCTACTTCAACTGTTACTTCATTCACTCATCACTGAGATGTTCCCAAACAAGTAGCAAGCTGTGATTTTGAAAATAAATCAGTGAAAAGTAGCAGGCTATTTATTTATTTATCGTGTCAGAAGTACAAAGTAAGAGAGACAAAAATTAAACAAAGAAATTTTAAACATTGGTTGACCAAAAATTGGCCACGACAAGCGCATTTGGAGTTGCCCTCGTTAGATCTTTAATGGTACAAGTGGCTGGAGAAGATGGACACAGTAGAAGATGTTCGTTAGTCTGCTTAGTACCACACTTGCAGTAAACTGTCTCCACAGGAAGGCCCCATTTCTGTAGGTTGGTCTTGCATCTCGTGGTACTGGAGCGTAATCAATTGAGAGCCTTCCATGTTGTCCACTTTTCAGAATGTCCAGGAGGAAGTTCTTCCTTTGGAACCATCCATTCTCTCAAATGTTGACATTTTTCCCGCCACATTGAGATTCTTGCTTGTTGTGGAGTTCCTTTAAGAGCTTCAGTGGTTGTCAAGAAGCTCTTTCTTGATTTCAACCTAGGATGTGCTGGTTGACAGGCATACAAAGGATGGGCTTCCATAGTCATAGCCTTGCTTTTCTCATGCCTAGCAGCAATCTCACGTCGGATTTCAGGTGGTGCTATACCAGCGAGACAGGCTGTGAATTTATATGTAACTTTGGTAACTGCATTGTGCTTTGTAGAAGTTGAAAGGCTTTGTTTGTGCGGGGGTGACATTGGCGGTTGTTCTGAAACTCATGGAATTGTGTGACGAATTTGTAAGCGATTTAGTATTTTTAGTGGTGTTCATAATGAGTTCAACTAAGAAACTATATTATCAATATTTTAGGGAGGCATACTCAGCTTAATTTCCTTGTTTTATACAATCGGGGAAAGGTGAAACATACGCATTCTGTTCCATGTGCTTGTGTGATATAAACAGTTCTCATGGAGGTAGAACAGAATTAGTAAATCACGTTAAATCTGCTAAACATTTCTCCAATACAAAACTTAAGGATGGCACTCAGAAAATTAATTTTTTCTTTTACCTCATCTGGAGCCGACCTTTATATAATAAGAGCGGAATGCTTGTTCACTTCATTTTTAATCCCGTTGGCTGCTGCTGATCATGCTGGTGCTCTGCTTAGGAAAATGTTTCCAGGTTCAAAAATTGCAAAAAAAAATATGGTAGTGGTTGTACAAAAACCACACACACAGTTTGAAAGAAATGGCTACGGATTCAAGAAGTGAACTCGGTTACATGCAACGTGAACCATTTTCTTTAGCTACAGATGGGAGGAATAATAGTAATACCAAGCTTTACCCTATTGTCATCACCTGTTTTGTGACAAAGGAGAAAAAGATAGTTAGCTCTGTATTGTCTGCCCCAGGCTTGGTGGGTGATTCAACGGGATGTAATATTGGTTATTCGGTAAGTTCACTGAGCGTTACAAAATGCCAAATAAAAATTGTGTAGCATTCTGTTCCGACAATTCTTCAGTATGATTGGAAAGAAGAATAGAGTTGCTGCTGTTTTAAGGGAAGCACAGTCATCTGTCTTTGTACTGGGTTGCTCATGCCATTTGATTAACTTGGCTGCTGAGAAAGGTGCAAGCAGTTTGCCTGTTAAAGTTGAACTATTAGTTGACATCTATTATTTAGAAAAGAGTTGTAAGAAAGAATGCCTTAAGAAATTCCAAGAGCTTCACAACAAGGAAACGAAGAAGATACTGAAACATGTTTGCACAAGGTGGCTATCGTTCGAAAGGTGTCTCCAGAGGCTGTTAGACCAATGGGATCCACTACTGGGTTTCTTTAAAGATGAGGTGCCTGTTAATGCTCAGTGTGCATCAACTACTAGCGTAACATAATTTACGATCTCAAAAGGCGAGCCTGGTAATTCCAAATACCATGAAAAGAGGAAAGCTACTTTGTCGTCAGAATTGGTCTCTTCCAAGAGATTTGCATGTGTCTCAAAATCTGACACTCCTGTGCTAAAGAATAAGAACATGATTCAAAATCGTGAAGAACATTTTTGTATGGTTCTGTCATCAGGCTTAAATAAGGAATTCTGTGCCTTCTTGTATGCTGTCATTCCTTTATTTGAGAATGTCAATTCTACACTTCAGAGTGCTTCCCCTCACATTCATAAACCAAAAGTGATCAAAAGTTCCTTTTTATTGAAAGTTCCATACCATTCTATTGAGTAAATGAGAGGCAATGATGAGCTAGTCATTGGCGTTGAGACAGTGAACTTGGTGAAGAAATTTAATGTTACAGATAAATCAGCATTCTTTTCATCTGCCAGGCGTTACTTCTGCACAGCATGTGATTACAAATTATTAACAAGGTCCCTCTCAGTGATGAAGTACTGAAACATGCAAAGGTTGCAGATGTTTCGAAAATTGAAGATGCCCAGTTTTCTTCTGTGCAATTCTTTATAGAAGGATTTCCATCATTGCTGCTGAGGAAGGTTAGTGATTCAGTTGAGGATGCAGTGAATGTGCTTCAGAATCAATTTGTAGCTCTTCAGATTGATGACTGTACTACTGTTGAATGAGAATCTGCAGATGACACCAAATGGGCTCGCTTGATGAACATCCATGGAGCTGATGGTGTTCCTAAGTATGATAGGATAACCAGGCTATTGCTGTCTGTTCTGACTCTACCGCACAGCAATGCTGAGTGTGAATGTGTGTTCAGCTTGGTGAAAAAGAATCAGAATCAGTTTAGGTCCTCAGTGTCAAATGAAATTCTGGATTCTATTTGTTTTGAAAACTAGAAGTACTGGTCCATGTTACTCGAGTAGTTTTTCTCCAGAATTACTGAAGAAAGCAAAGAAAGCAACTCTTCTCCATTTGTCCTCTTCAGCCTGTGATGGATAATAGCCTGCATACTGTGAACTTGACAGAATTTTGTAAATAAAAGTAGATGTTTACTTTCATTTTGACAGTGACTCGCAAGTTTAAAGTGCAGAAAAACACAGTTTTGTGTACTGTGTGAACTGTTCCCAGTGTTAAGTGAAAACAGATGAGCACTCATCGAGATGTAATTTTGTTTAAAGATATGAACTTCATTAATGTTTCCGTATTGAACTGAGATCAACGATAGGATATCTCTTAGGTTTAACCTTTTCAATACTAATTATACTAATTACACTAATACTAATTACTAATCAGATGATATTATACATGTCAAAACCGGTCCCCAAATTTAATAAAAGGTATTTGTAACATAAACACGTACCTAATTAGTATTGAAAAGGTTGAACCTAATAGATATCTTATCGTTGATGTAATTTTGTGTAAGTATTTAATTTCATAGGTGATCATAACATGTATTTGACTTGTATTAGTATTGTTTGTAATCCCCCCCCCCCCCTGCCGTCCTTTTTCACTATGTCTCAAGGCTTTGCGACGCATGCGCGTTGTTAAAATTTTTCTGCTTAAGGATCTTCTGAATTACTCTTTTTGAATGTTGGCGAGTATGGCATTAGCTTGGTGTCTGTCTTGACGACGACAACAATCCTTTCACTATGTTGGTCGTAGGAGCTTACCCGGTGCCCTATTTTCTTAGTTATTATTAAACCAACTCCTGCATTCCCCCTGTTTGATTTTGTGTTGATAATTCTGTAGTCGCCCAACCAAAATATCTGCTCTTTGTGCCAACATAATTCACTTACGTAAACCACATCTTGTTTAGTCTACCCATTTATCTTTTCATATTTTTTAACCTGCCACGACGATTCAAAGTTCCAACATTCAATGCTCCGACTCGCAGAATGCCAGTATCAATCTTCACAATGATAGTCCCGTCTTGTGTAGATGCCCATCTGATATAGTTGCACTTACGGCTTAGCTAACTGCTTCATTGGGACACCGTAGCCTCCCCACCACGGCAACATCACACGGTTCACAAGGGAGGGTGATTGTTTTTATAAGATGCAAAACCATGTGATTGTTAGCGCTCATTGAACAGGAGTATAACAAAGGTGTCCTTTGAAATGAGAATAAAAAATGAGGGTGGTGGGGAAGTGAATCATCAAATAAGTTAATTTCTTGTGGCCATTGCTTGCCTTGCGTAGGTCTTGTAAGGCAGATCCTCTTATGAGGGTGGATGATATGTTGTGCATGGGAAACTATAGGTTAGTGTGGTGTGTGTTACTGGAATGTTGGACAGCACAGACAGCCAGGTCATGAGCCAAAGGAATCAACTGCCAAGGATTAAAATCCTTGAAGATTATAACAAAGTTGTCCTTTGAAATTATAATAAAAAATGAGGGGGGTGGGGGGAAGGGAATCATTAAATAAGTTAATTTCTTGTGGCCATTGCTTGCCTTGCGCAGGTCTTGTAAGGCAGATCCTCCTATGAGGGTGGATGATATGTTGTGCATGGGAGACTGTAGGTTAGTGTGGTGTGTGTTACTGGAATGTTGGACAGCACAGAGAACCAGGTCATGAGTCGAGGGAATCAACTGCCGAGGATTAAAATCCTTGAAGATTGTTTCTCCATGGTTTCCCATTTTCACACCAGGCGAATGCTGGGGCTGTACCTTTAAGAAGGCCATGGCCGCTTCCTTTACACACCTAACCCTTTCCTATCCCATCGTCACCATACGACTTAACCGTGTTGGTGTGACGTAAAGCAACTTGTAAAAAAATATTAAAAAATTAAAAAAATCCTTGAACCCGAGCTGAAATGAAATCCTGGGTTTGCGGGATCAAATGCCAAGACACTGGCCATTCTGCCATGGAGCCAACCCTAAAAGAGGTGTTAAAAGCCTAGGCCTCAAATGTCCTTAAGTCATCGAGCCAGAAGAAAATGTTTAATGATGTAGAATGTCCCAGGCCCCTAAAACTAATCAAGAGGAACATTGCACTAACTGACCTTTGTTGTTGGATGACTTGTGCAGTCTCTCTTTCCTGGCACTCACCTCCACTTTAAATGTTACTGATGTTATTACAAAAGCTAACCCTTCTATAATGGGGATGGGAATGCTACTGTTGGATTCAAAAGTATGGATATTAGAGTTTAAATGTTGAAAAAATGAGTTGGTTTGATTTTTCATCGTGGAACTCGTGGTAGGTAATGCCAACATGTGACTTGAATGATACCTGCAACACATCATAATGGCAATTTGGGTCCCTTCACTGTATGGTTCGCGATGCAGAATGCAACCCAAAAGTTAGGAAGTAACTTATCAGTCGCTACTTGCAGTAGTAATAGGAGATAACCTTCAAATGGGGTGAAGTTGGCCGATTTTACATTTCATATTTAAATATTTCTAGAATGAAAAATGATAGGAACCTCATTTATCTTTTAAAATTTATGTCTATGCCACTACTAACAATATTCATGGGCTTTGCAAATGTCACATGTTACAGATGAAGAGGAAACTGTCGTACGTGTCCTGGTAAAGTTAACCCCACTATTGGGTTAAGTTGACTGGCTATTTGTTTTGCGTTAAACTTAGTTTTATAGTAATGTGGAAGAACATGATATGAACTTAAAACAAAGTTTTGATATGCTTAAACAACCAATAAATTTTACAAATTAAGAATTTTCACACAAGTTCTCACAAACAGTCTCTTCTTCCTTCACACTAACAGCAGTCTGACCACCTTGATTTTTACCATCGTGACCGTGAATTCAGTTCATGAGAGTTCCTTTAAGGATATTGTATGCTTTGTTTCCTTTATTGATACTTATTTTTCCTTCTAATACTTCTTTTAAACACCTTTCTAAAACTTCATTATTATACTTTTTCTACTGTAGATTTTCGTTCATTAACATGTGGCATTTTCACACTCTGGACAGCTATGAGGTGTACACATGGAGAAAGGTATGGAATACCTGGCAAACACATAATTTCATTTTAATGATTCAGTCACTCGTATAACTTATGTCCATCTGCACTTCAACATCTTTGTGGAGAACGAAATCAACTCAATTTCTGGCTTCATTAGGATTCTCACTCCATTGCCGTATATAACTATAAGATTTTTGTTCCTGAACCTTTCCATTTCATCTCGACCAACCCTAAAATACTGAGTGTGCATGTGTCCATGAGGCCTACAATTTCTTTGCATGTACCAGTATCCCCTGTGGGTGGGGGACGCAGACGTAGAATACATCCATGGTATCCCCTGCCTGTCATGAGAGGCGGCTAAAAGGGACGACCAAGGGATGATAGAATTAGAACCATGAAACTACTTGTAATTAGTACCATCATGCGGGGAACATCACGGGTCGCCTTTACTTGCGATTAGTACCACTATGTTAAGTACACAATAAGTTCAAGATTAGCAGCAGCAGAGAGTGGTTCACTGTGAGTTTACAGTACCTGTGATTAGTACCGCTATATGAGTGACACCATGGGTCTGCATTGCCTGTGATTAGTACTCACTATGTGAGGAACACCACGGGAATACCAGCGTCCGTGATTGGTACACCTATGTGATGAACATCATTGCTTTGCATTGCCTTTGAGTGGTGCCAATACGTGAGAAACACCATAGGTGTGCGAAACCTGTGCGACGTACGATACTTGTGAGTAGTACCATAATATGTGGAACACTGTCAGTCTACACTCCCTTTGATTAGGTCCGCAGCATGGCAAATATCATGGTTCTACTTTACTAGCGATAAGTAGTATTATGAGGGTTCGTTGTCTAAAGGGATCCAAAATCCAGGTCATCAGGCATCATAGTTTCAAGAATGTGCTTTAGAAGCAGTCCCTTGGTTAGTAATACTATTGTTTTCAGATAGTTTCTGGGAAGGTGGGGCATTGCGGGTCAGATCCACAGATAGTCTTAAATTCATATTCATCCATTCATTCATCATCACGTTTTGAATTCTGGTCAGTGGATGATTTTGGACTTTTAAATTGTCATTGCATTTCGTCTCATTTCGTTCCATTAGGGGCCGTTGCCCTCGATGTAGGGCCCCTTTAAACAACAAGCATCATCATAATCATCAACAGCATTTACCAGTATAGGTGAAGATATTGAGGTTTCCAGTTCTGAGCTGTTTCTTCCTGAATAATGTCGGTCTCTTCCTGCATCTCCGATGAGCCTCGGGTTGTTGGCCGTCTTAAATTCGTGAGTTGCATGAAGAGTTGTTGTCTTGTCTGGTAATTTTAACACTTTACATCCGAGACTTGTTTTGGTTTTGAAAGCTACGATCTATAAACTCTCTTCGAGTAGTTTGCTAGGCTCTAACACTGTAGAGGATTTTCTGTTTGGGTGATCTCCCTTTGCCTTTGGCAGTCCCCTACCACACCTGCAAGGCAGAAGCGGTGTGGTGAATTTGTGTGGCATTTTCTACACAAAGAACTTACCAGGCCTCCTAAGGGAGAACCCTTCCGCCCTCAGCCGTTGGTTCTCCCTTAGTTTGTTGGGTTTGGTACTGGCCGCCCAACCCTCAGCCAGACAGTCACAGGTATTACTTTCTACTGTCACATACAGTAGCAGGGTGTTCCTGACCTGACCATTTCTTCTGGTTGCTTCAGTTTGTTTACACTACTGGTGTTTGGTCTACAACCCTCGCATTGAAGTCCTTCATCAGCACAGTACCTTTATTTTCATACACATTCCTTAATATGTTTATAACTGACTGAGTTGGCCATGCAGTTGGGGTCGCAGAGCTGTGAAATTGCATCTGGGAGATGGTGGATTTGAATCCTACGGTACCGGGCGAGTTGGCCGTGTGGTTAGGGTCGCGCAGCTGTGAGCTTGCATCTGGGAGATACTGGGTTCGAACCCCACTGCCGGCAGCCCTGAAGATGGTTTTCGTGGTTTCCCATTTTCACACCAAGCAAATGCTAGAGCTGTACCTTAATTGAGGCCACGGCCGCTTCCTTCCCACTTCTAGGCATTTCCTGTCCCATCATCATCATAAGACCTATCTGTGTCAGAGCAACCTAAAGCAAATAGCAAAATGAATCCAATAATCAGCAGCCCTGAAGGTGGTTAACCGTGGTTTCCTATCTTCATACTGAAGTAGAAATTAGTCAGATTTAAGTTGTATGTGTATGTGCAAAATTTGATTCTGGGGCTATATGCATAAATCGTGCTCAAACACCACTAATTTACTACTTCAGTGTTTTTAGTATATTTGAACTTTTAAAATTCTAAAAGTTAATTGCATAACGAAGTTCTGTATCGTATTTGTTGATATGATGCCAGAGAATAAGAAATGAGTTTATAGTTATGTTCTTTTCTTTGTTCACAGGTGGCCATCAAAATAATAGACAAAACTCAGTTAAATCCTGGCAGTCTACAAAAGGTAAGATATTTTTGCATATTCCTTTTTATGGCCTGCATAATTTTGTCATATTTTTTAGTGTGGAATGTGATGATTATTTGAAATTAGTAATGAGTTGTCATATAGTTATTCATTGTATTTTTCAGCTTTTTAGAGAAGTTAGAATAATGAAGATGCTAGATCATCCAAACATAGGTAAGCTGAATTTAATTTCATTGTTAAAGATTTCTTTAAATGTCTTTCCAATGTTTACAAATTTGCTGAACTTTCCTTTGCAGTTTAATTTTTAAATTATTTATTCTGAGTAAATGAATTATTGTTCCCTCCCCACTCCCATGAATGTTCTGTATAATATCATTTTTATTACAGTGAAATTGTTTCAAGTGATCGAAACAGAAAAGACATTGTACTTAGTAATGGAGTATGCTAGTGGTGGAGAGGTGTTTGATTACCTCGTTTTACACGGCCGCATGAAGGAAAAGGAAGCTCGCGCCAAGTTTCGGCAGGTAGGTCTCTTATTTCTTCATTCTTTGCCTAGAACTGGGTGTTATGTTGCCACTTTCCATATCTCAGTATAAAATAGATTGGGGCTTTTATCTTTTCATGTCATTTGTTTGAAGAGTAGAGGCTACTAGGAAACCTTTTGATGTTTAAACAAACTCAAATGGAGTGACCTAATCAGGGTAAGAAAACTGTGAATGACAGATTAGTCTGCATGTATGAAAGTTCATGTACCCAAAATGAATACCAGTAAAGGATGGGGGAAGGGCATGGAGTTTTAGAATTTGGTTTCTCCATGCTTGGGACTGTAAGCGCATGCCAGGAATGTGTCGCTGAACTCTCACCTCGAGCTTTGCAGAACTTCCACAAGACTTTTTTTTTTTTTGGAGGGGGAGTTAATTTTTTCTGCCTATTGCATCTAACATGAGGCATCCCCATCCCGTGGAATGGATTTGTTTCTACATAATCTCAAACTTTCTTGCTATTATGATTGACAAGAGAAGGCTATACTGTTGGCCCTATCTTCAAGAAGTATAGCAATTTGCTTTTTATCATGTACAGTAGAACTTCGCTTAACCGAAACCCGGCTTAACCAAAATGCTCTGGCAAAATTGTATTCTAATATTTTGTTTTTACCCTCTCATCCTTAGCCATCAATATTAGTAATTCTCTTGCTATATGTGCTGAGAACTGCTAGGCAAACCCCATTTTTTATATTAGGACTTATGCCAGAATGCACATGTAGCATTAACAAAGAAGTTTCTTACCCTCTAGTTCATTCCATGATACATTTCTTTTTGAACAAGTAGGAATTATCATTGTGTTATTCGTCATGAAGATCATGTAGACTGTGGTTAACGTTGCTTCATTTGCAGGAGTTTCATCTTGTGTACTGTTAAGACTGTACTGCAGCTTAATTGATTTCAAATTGTTATTAAAATTCAGTACCACACTCTTTAAGTACAGTACTGAAATAAAATTACTGTATACAGTATTCAGTTCAGTGGTAACAAAATAAATTGTTTCATTATTTCAGATTGTTTTGCGCTTTGTTGAACAAAGCAATAAATCTACACCAGCTGATGTATTGTTGCTTAAACGGTGGCGCGACATAGCTGCACGACAGCCCTGCACCAAGTAAATTCAGAAAAAAATCACTGAATTTTATACAATGAGTGACATTAAACATTTTAATGTTAATATACAGTTTGCACTTTACTTAACACAGTCTATACATTTTTATTTCGACATCTAACTTCCGAAAATATTTACCATGCGTCATCCGAAAAAATGCGTCAACCAAAGTGGCTCCGCCCCCTTTATTTTGGATTAACGGGGTTCTACTGTGTTTGAAAACTTACATCTTTATCTATCCTACATGATATTTACATTGAATGGATTGATTCATTTAATCATTTTCTCAAATGTGTAAAAGATGAATGTCCTTGTGACTGGTTTTACTTATGCCCCAATAAAGCTAGGAGCTGAAGAACACAACTCAGCAGGTAGCAAGATCGTACCCTGCGAGACTACTGCAAATGTGTTCTTTTGGAATTCTATCGCACCGCTTGTGTAAATTTACTGTCAAAGTGATCATTCCCACTAGATCCAGCATATTTTAGTTGATTAGAATATCAATTTTGAATGTCGGTCTTGTCCAATTGAAAGGTTCGCTTGTTAGCCGTTTATTGGTGGTTGGTCAGTCTGTTGGTAGACAGTCTTGCCACATGATCATAGAAAGTTCTTCCCCACACAGTTGGAGAGCCCCTTTATCCAAGAGTAAAGCTCTGAATTGCGATGTCTCCGATAATTCCCACCTTCCAGTACCGGACGTAGAATCTTTTTGAGAATTCTTCTCTCTCATACTTCCAGTTTTTCATTCAGGCCTTTTCTATTTAGTGGAAGACACTCTCAGGACGTCCGGGCTGATGACTGTAGGGTTTCTGCTTCATATTGCACATCAGGCATCAGCTTTTGTAGGTGTTTTGAGCCTGTCAACAGACCAGTTCCGCCTTGTTAACTTTTGCGGAGAGGGATACTTTCTCTGATTAAATTGGGTTTAGTCCATTCACCAAGGTGCTTAAATTTTGTCCACTTGCCTGATTTTACCCTACAGTCGGTTACCTTGGTTTGACTTCTGTTTTGATCTCTAAGGTTTCAGAGATTTCGTCTCTGAATTTATTCTTGGAATGTGTTTCATTCAGTATTTGTAGAATGAGTCTTCAGGTTTTTTTTTTTTCAAGTCCTATCAAAAATTTTACTAAGGGCCTTTTGGTGAAGTCTTAATTCCTGAAATCAACAATGGTAACTACCACCTTGAGGTTTCTGATTTTGGAGTATGCTAGTACTGTTTTTGGGTCAAAGAATTGCTCGGCACAGGATCAACTCTTCCTGAATCCTCACTGGTAGTCCCCCAGTTTCCCTGACCTTGTTAGTAAGGCTTTAGATGGTACCTTGTATGTGACGGGATGGTGAGGGATCCCTCTGTAGTTGTTCACATCTTTAAGTTCTCCTTTCATGTGAAGGGGAAAGATCAAATCTGAGGTTCTGTCAGATGGCAGCCCCTCTGTTTCTGAGATGTTTTTAATGATCTCCATGAGCATGTTCACTGTCTTGCTAGCGGCACACTTCTAGAGTTTGGCCAAACTGGTGACCTCTGCAGTTGCCCTGTTCGTGAGCAGCTGGTGATTTGACTGACTTCTTCCACTGATGGAGGTAGTGTCTGGATATGGTGTCATTTTTTCTGCAGTAAGTTTCCATAGGGTGGATCATAACTGAGCTGGTTCATGAAGTACTTAGCTAGGTGGTGGCTGTTGTCCTTGTTGTAAACCAGCTTGCCTTTTTTGCCTTTTAGGTCTCTTAAATGTGGGCTTGGTTGAGTATACAGTATTTACTGACAAGGAAGGGTGCCAACTGCTTTTGTGCATATTTTGAATCTGTATAGTGTGTTGAATAGACAATATCGAAATACGCATACCATGCAAATTACAACTGCTATGGGCAAGAAACATAGGAGTTACGAGCTGCCAAATGAGGGGTTCAGGTGTGAAACATGGTAAGTGACAATTTTGGCAATATTGAGTTATTGAATGTAAAACATGGTGCCTGACCTGGTTTGAAAGGAGCGGTTAGTTTTTTGGTATCTCAATAGATGGTAGCAGTATACAGACTTATTTTTCCTGCTAACTCCAAACCAGTACTTGTAAGACATGGTATGTGAGACAAAATGGCTGCTAGAAGGAAGTTGGTGTTTGATAGGGAAAAGGAAGTGTGCAATGCTGCAATAGCTTCTAGTGAGTGATTAAGACTGTGATGTTTCTTATAAGTACCAGCCTATCAAACAGAGGAAAATAGAATTGAACACTACACTGTTAATATCCAAAAAGAGGTAATATGATTTTATAACCTCACTTCTCCCGCTTGCAAGTATGTCGGTATCTACTGCAGTTACCATGTTGTACGTGCATTGGGGTATCTACTGTATATAGCATGTTATTCTTGCACAGTGTGACCATATTACATTTTGAAAAAGGCGGATAGATTGCATAAAATTATTGCAAGTTTGAAATTAAGGTTTTTATTGCAAAAACACCTATTTTAATTATAAATTTGTTGTGTATACATGTTTAATTTATTTTTCTGTGTTGATCCTGTCACTGATGACATGGACGGTAACGGAGAAAGATGTGGGAGAAAAAAGAAACTGCTTTGAATCAGCAACAAAAAGTTTAGAAGATCGCAATATAGGTCCACCTTATCTGCAGAAACTAGTAAAGAAGCAAAAGACAAAAAGTTGTCACCCAGGTCCTCCCGGCTGTAACTACAAGAAAGCATGCCTTCAGATACTCAGTGAAGACGCTAGCAGGGACATTTTTCAGAACTTTTTGCATATGGGAAATTATGATTTTCAGATGTACTCTTCCAGTTCTATTCAAGAGACCCTATCTCATAGATGCAAGCAAATAGTAGTTCTGATATGTGTATACCACAAGCATGTAAAACATGGTATCTACCATTTTCAGTGTTTTGTACTGGTTGATATTAGTGTTTTTCAAAGAGTAAAAAAATACTTCGTGTATGATATGCAAAGTTCAATTAAACAGTAAGACAAGTATTAATTTTTGTAAATGTTTGCCTTCCCGGTAACTCCAAAGCACTAAAGCACTAAAATGTCAGTTACCATGTTTTACACCCGAACCCCTCAAATATAGACAATAAGTACACGTAAAGACGAGAATTCCTTGTGCTGATTAATCCAGACACTGCTGAATATTGTAAACGGACGAGCGATGCATTTAGTTACGTTTAAATACCAGAAATAAAACACTGGGTTCAGAGACAAGAATACACGTGTGTGAAGGAAGGGTGCCATCCATTACAATAACAATCATTATCATGTATGAATGGGTGGTTGCTGCAACCGAACCCACAGCACCATAAGTCATCTTTGCTCCCTTAACGGCAAGAGTTCTCCCAGAACATATCTCTTTACAAAACTCTTGACTGATCTAAATTAATAATATGCTTTGGTGTAAAATAATACTCTTCAATGAAACACCGTACTTCCATAACAAACTCGTCAGCTTTCTCTTCTATATCAGCGGCATCACCAACAAATCTTCTGCCAAGTTTATGCGTGATAGTGCGAGAAACATTTAATTCCAGCAACACTCTCCAGTATCATTTCATTTCATTAATCATTGCCCCAGAGGAATGCGACAGGCCTCGGCAGCCGGCACAATTCCCATCCTTGCCGCTAGAAGGGGCCTTAATTCGTTCCATTCCTGACCCAGTTGAATGACTGGAAACAGGCTGTGGATTTTCATTTCATTGCGAGGAACAAATAATTTTTTTCTTTTAAACCGTTTTCGTCACGATTTGGAAGCTTTGAATGTCAAGATGGTGTTTGGATTACTTTATGCTTTCAAAGACATCGCCCAGATTCGTAGCATTCAGTCCTTGTATAATTCAGTGTTGTTTTCACATGGCAATGAACTGATCACGTACCTTGCTACTTATTCTTTCTTGAGGCACCTTCCTTTTTCTGCCGTGTCATTTCAGTGACTTTTTGAAGTATGAGAGAGAGAGAGAGAGAGAGAGAGAGAGAGAGAGAGAGAGAGAGAGAGAGAGAGAGTGTGTGTGTGTTTGTTTACAGTAGCGAATTTAACTCTTACTGAACATCTCTCGGGCTACTCCAGGGCGACGCCATTGTAGAGGATCATTTCCCATTTCCTCTAGGCTGCTTCATCCAGATTGTGTAAGCGTCAGCCAAGTAACCTACAGGAAATTTTGTTTTATTCGCCTTTGTTGGTGGTGGTGGACAATACGAGAAACCGCTGTTCTCTTGTCACTGCCAATGCTGGGCTGCTTTGTGAAATTGTTTCATTTTCTAGGTGTATCGCTGGATCATCCCTAAAATCACATTCAATATCATCTTCATCGGTGATGTCTTCGTACTCCTCAACAAGAATGTCTTCTTTCAAGTAGTTCTTTTGTACTTGTTTGAAAACTATGCAGTCTACCCTAGTTCACTATTAAGTTGAAGTTAACCTTTCAATACTGTTAAAATAAGAAATGTAAGTTTTACACTCCTACTTAATTATAATTGGGACCGGTTTCGACCAGTATTCTTGGTCATCATCAGCCGATCACGAATAAGTATAAAAGACAATGCGCAGGTAAATAAAATGTGAAGTTTAAATAATTCTGTCGGTTGCTGGTTGTGAAGCACTAAAACACTTAGGGAGCACTGTGTGTTGAAATTTCAGCTAATCACAAATAAGTATGAAGATTAAATATAAGATTGAAGATAAGATTAAATATAAGATTAAATAATTCTGTCAGATGCGGTTTATTTCAGTATTATGAAGAAGTTTAGAATCGAGCAGTTCATGAGGCACTGTGTGTCGATAGTTCTGAAAATATTGAAGAAGTCATAGATCAAATACGTAAATGTAGTACGGAGGAAGTTCTTGAAGAGTTAAATAATCTGATTTCATAAGAAATATGGTTAAAGTCAGTTGGCTTACTTATTCTCATCTTATTACCAGTTATCCATTTTTCAAATGAGTTGTAAAAGCCGAAAACTTCATAAGAGTTTTGGGGAGATTTTAAAGATAAATTCTCACTTCATGTAGCTCAATGGAAGTCATGTGCTTTAGAAATCCAAGGATTAGTTGCTAGAATGAAGTTATATGTTCAGAAATACAACAGCACCAAAGATAATGAAGAAAAAATTGTTGATACTGCAGCATATGGCAATAAAGATCAAAATTCAGAGACAGATCCAAAATTTTGACCTTCAGCATCAAAACAAAAAATATTATTAGTTACATATCAGCTATCCACTTAGAGTACCGTCTCTAAAAATTAAGCAGTGTCAGATTAGTCACCTTGTCCAAACTAGTGAAAAACAAAATTCTGGTATGCTGCAAACAGTTCCTTCCCCTCTATTAATAATTCAAAATTCAGAAGACTCTGAAGTATGTTGTGACCTGGATATAGTCCTCCATCATCTTCTGCAGTAGCTGGACCACTTCTTGAAGAAATTTATCAAGGAGAGGGATCAGTGTTTCAAGGCGTTTTTGGTGTTGCACTATGTATGAGCTTAGATGGATGGTCAAATGTGCATAATGAGTGCATTGTATGTGCTACAGTGACCAGTGAAAATATATCTATTCAAGACAGTTGATACACGTGGGCATTCCCAGACACAAGACTACTTAAGTGAACTTCGAAAAATTCAGTAAAAATTTGTGGGAGCGAATTAAAGGGTGGTGTGAAAAGCTTTGTTACAGACAGTCTTCTCTCCCAGAATCTTACCAGTGACACCTCAGATGTAAAGAAACATGGAGTAGAAATTGTGAAATACTTTTGGAATAATCATTTTGCCAGTGCAAATTTAGGAATGAAGGGAGGAATCTTGCCTTAAGAAGTTTGATGGAATATGTTGTCTGACTGCCTTCAGTCTTGCATTAAAAACTGGCAACTACTTGTGTAGATTTGTGGAGAAAATAGATAAGATTCAAGATTCCATTAAGAGAACTGTTAGTGAGTTTCAAATGAAACATAATTCTGAAGACGTTTTAAATGAATTACAACTAAGAGCACTGACTCTTAATATTTCGACTGTACCATTGGACAAGCAGTTAGTGTGGAAAAAACTACAGTATAATATGGAGGAATTACAAGTGTTACGGAAATCTGCAACAAATGATACTAAAAACAATAATATTTGAAGAACGTTACAATCAAGCATTGGCTGCACCACATTTTCTGGCTTTCGTTGTTTACCCCTAATTAAACAACTCAGATTATGTTTAAAAATATCCATCCAGGCATGAATGTGCGTTTCAATTTTCTCAGGAAAAATATGCAGGTACATCATTTCTGTCAGTATTTGTGAAAAACCAAGCAAAATCTCAACCCTTCATTCCAACGATGTTCACCAATGAAGTGGTGCAAAGTGTGTGTGCTTTGCAGTGGTGGAAATCGCAAGAAAATGTCAGTGGCAAGTTGGTAATAGATGAAGTTATGCAACTCTTAATACCTAGAACATCATCCACTGGTGTAGAACGTGTATTTTCAATGTTTGGTGTTGTTCATTCAAAGTTATGGAACAGGCTTGGTGTGGAGAAAGCGACCAAGCTTGTGTGTTTATATAAACACTTAAATAAGGAAGCTATAAATGTGGCTGAAGATGAAGAACTAGCCTAGAAACAGGCTTAGTGTAAACAAATTTCTAGATTATTTTAAAAAAGTCATGAGACAGAAAAACTGGTTTAAAATATGTTTTAATCTGTCATATCTCAATTCAAAATATTCTTAAGACAGAATTTATATTGATTCTTCATTGTTCATCTTAGGTTCTTATTATACTAGGACACTAGTAGCGCTGAAGTTGTCGCCAACGCAGAAGTTCACTAGACACTGATGTCGCTACCAGAAATAATTATAATGTGCGATTCCTTTGTCCTCCTGTCAGCGGATGTTGACAGTTCCTTATCAGATTCATCACTACCATTTTGTCCAATTTTTTTTTTTTTTTTCAGTATCGTCCTCCATATATTCTCCATCTTCCAAAATTTCTACTTCGGGATCACTATTTATCAGAAAATGTTCTACTTATTCATCAACAAGTGATTGAATGTGTATTTTGAGATACCATGATGGTTACACGTTAATAGAAAAGACGAAATAATCGGATTGTTGGTTTTCCCATTTCATATCATACTCTTAACAAAATGGTACATAATGCCCTATGTCTCTCTTCTGAACAATTGCGTTCAGTAGTGTTGATGCCAAATAATTCTTCCTTATATCGAACACCATTAAAAATTCAAATATATACACACAATCGAGCATAGTTAGTTGTTTCTGAAGATTCGTCCAGAGCCAGAGAGTATACAGAAACATAATTTATTTCCTACTTGAATTAAGTACGAACATGCATTGATAACAATTCTATCTTGCGCACATTTGTAGTAGCAGACAGTGGTATACTTTTCATGGCTGTAATCTCTTTTGCATCACTTGAAAATTACTTAGTTACCGAGCTCGATAGCTGCATTTAAACCTAGGAATTTCATTTTTGTCCGTATTTAACTGAGAAAGGATGATAGGAAAAACTTAAAACGGTCCACCTTTTCACATTTTTGTATTGAAAAGGTGGACCGTTTTAAGTTTTTCCTATCATCCTCGATAGCTGCATTCGCTTAAGTGTGGCAAGTATCCCGTATTCGGGAGAGAGTAGGTTCGAGAGTAGGTCGGCAGCACTGAAAATGGTTTTCCGTGGTTTCCCATTTTCACACCAGGCGAATGCTGGGACTGTACCTTAATTAAGGCCACGGCTGCTTCATTCCAATTCCTATGCCTTTCCTATCCCATCGTCGCCATAAGACCTATCTGTCTCGGTGCGACGTAAAGCAACTAGCAAAAATTACTTGTTGACTAGGCACTCCTTCACGTTTTCAGAGATGACAAATTATTCTTTCTTTTTCAGTATACTCTTAAAGAAGCCTTCTCTTCTTCAGTGGTAATTCTTCTCGTGCCTTGTTGGCTGGCCCCTAATGGAACCTTCAACTGTTTATTAATCTTCCAGTTTCTTGCATCACTGTCAAGTGAAAATTGTTGGTCGTAACTGGAATGTTTACTGTTAAGATGTCACTTTACATTCCCACTCTTAACCAAAACAACTGTGTGATTCCGCATTAAACATGTCTGGTTTGAGGTACGGGTAGGTAAAAGTTATCCTTACCCGGACAAGGGACCAGCTTTCTTCGGAATGCAGAACTGTAGGGCCACAATAGCCATCAGCTATGCAACGGAACAGTTGTTCACGTTATGGTATTGTTTGTTAATGGCCTGGCCAATCTGACCAGCATGCATAGTTGTCTGCGGCAAGCTATTCCCATGATTTAAAGTTAAAAACTTCATAATGGGTCCGTATTGAACTGAGCATAACAATAATAAAGGTAAATTTAAGAGGTTCACCTATTCAATACAAAACAATTTTGTTGCTCTGCTTAAGCCACAACATGTTTATTTTGGTACCGTTTTCAACACTGGGCGACTGTCATCATCAGCCGATCTTATAAAGACGATCAGAGAACAAATTATAGAAGAAAATATGCACACATAGAATACAGGTCCTCGGCAAAACTACCCTTGAGAATAAGTGGTTCATAGATAAAATACAAAGGATGATAGAGCTTAAAAATGAATCAGTTGCTGACAAGTTAAAACCTTGAGCCTTATGTAATCTAGAAATGAAGATGAGACCACATTTAATGTTAAGTCTTAATCATATAAGTTTCTGCTACTAACAAGTTAACCTTGTGAGTTTTATTTATGACGATAAGATCACATTAGGTGTTGAGTCGTGATTGTATATGTTATTTTTGTTTAAAACTTGAGTGAACACTAAGAACTTGGCAAATAGTCTTCCTGTGAAAAAATGAAGTTGTTCTCATGCAAACTGTGCAGCTGTAAGTAATTGCGCTTTGTCTGATTTTTCTAAGCTAGTGTTGTTTCATACTACGAAAGGTGGAGAACATTACAAGTGGAGGTCACTAGTTGTTTCTGTGACCGATGTTTCTCAGTCCGATGCGGATCCTGAGGCATGGAGAAAGGAAATGGCCTAATTATAAAAGCTAACGACATATAGACTACTAAGGAGGGAAAGAAGAAAAACGACATGTGATATGACACTCACCCTGTGTAGCCTGCTGCAGGGCGCCTGAAGCATGGATGGGAACATAGAGCTGGTACGTGTGAGAGTCAAGGGCAGAGCAGGGGTAGGGGCTAGGCAGGAGAAGGGAGATGGTTGTGAGGAAGGGGAGTGAAGGGCAGTTGTATGAGGGGAATCCAGAGGGTGGTGTGGTAGCGGCTTGTAACGTGATAAGGTGTTACGCGTAAAATGAAAGTTGGATTTGTAAATGTGGTATTTTTGAGAAGTGTTATGAGAAAATCAAAAAGAATTTTGGGGTTCTCAGAAATGTCATTCAGATTTAAATTAGAGTTGAAATATTGATCCAGATTAATATAACAGTTTTCGGTGGCGCCGAGCAAAGGGCCTTTACTTAGTGTCTCCAGAATTTCAATATCTTGATCTATACTAATTGAAACTATGTTTTAAGTCTTGAATATGCTGACCCACCGCAGAAAATCTATATTTTATTGCGTTGACGTGTTCCACATACCTAATTTTGAAATCGCCTCCGGTCTGCCCAATGTAAGAACAATTACAGTTATTGCAACTCCACTTCAATAAATAAAACTAATGCTTTTTTTTTAGATCATGGGCTATAGGTTAAGTTGCAATAACTGTAATTGTTCTTACATTGGGCAGATCGGACCTAATTTCAAAATTAGGTATGCAGAACACATCAACGCAATAAAATATAATAGATTTTCTGCGGTGGGTCAGCATATTCAAGACTTTAAAAGCTTGATTAGTATAGATCAAGATATCTAAATTCTGGGGACATTAAGTAAATACATCTTTGCTCTACACCACCAAAAACTGTTATATTCATCTGAATCAATATTTCAACTCTAATTTAAATTTGAATGACATTTCTGAGAAAACATATAAAATAAAATACAAAATTTATTTCACCTACTCAGTACTATACAGTAATTGCAATGTTAATAAATACATTACAATATATTAACAAGGTACTAGTTTCAACCCTATATGGGTCATCATCAGTCTAACTAAGATACTTATGGATATGCCAAGTCCTAAGACAGAATTACATTGTGGAAATGAGATTTAAAAGAATGAACTGTGTATGTGATGCGTTGATGTACATAAAAAATGGTGGATTGATGAACTGTTATAGATGAAATATAGGGCCAAAACTAGTACCCTGTTAATATATTGTAATGTATTCATAAACATTGCAATTACTGTATAGTATTGAGTAGGTGGAATAAATTTTGTATTTTATTTTATATGTAATCTTAATTCAATATGGAACCAATAATGAAGTTGAATGATTTCTGAGAAACCCAAAATTATTTTTGACTTTCTCATTACACTTCTCAAAAATACCACATTTACAAATAAAAGTTTGATCTTTCATTTTACACGTAATACCTTATCACGTTACGTACCCCTACCATACCGTCCTTTGGATTCCCCTCACACAACTGCCCCCCACTCTCCTTCCTCAGAACCATCTCCCTTCTTCCGCCTAGCCCTACCTATGCTCTGCCCTTGTCTCACACACGTCCCAGCTCTCAGTTCGCATCCATGCTTCAGGCGCCCTGCAGCAGGCTACTCAGGGTGAGTGTCGTATTACATGCCGTTTTCCTTCTTTCCCTCCTTAGTAGTCTATATGTCTTTAGCTTTTCTAATTAAGCCATTTCCTTTCTCTATGCTTCAGGATCCGCATAGGACTGAGAAATATCAGTCACAGAAAGAACTAGTGACCTTCACTTGTAATGTTCTCCACCTTTCGTAGTATGGAACAACACTAGCTTAGAAAAATCAGATAAAGCGCAATTACTTACAGCTGCACAGTTTGCATGAGATCAACTTCATTTTTTTCTCAGGAAGACTATACACTCAAGAATCAACATCTAATGTGATCTTATATTAAATAAAACTCACAAGGTTAACTTGTTAGTAGCAGAAGACTTACATGATTAAGGCATAACATTAAATGTGGTCTCATTTTCATTTCTAGATTACATAAGACTCCCAAGGTTTTAACTTGTCAGCAACTGAAGATTCATTTTTTTAAGCTCTATCATCCTTTGTATTTTATCTATGAACCACTTATTCTTAAGGGTAATTTTGCTAAGGACCTGTATTCTATGTGTGCATGTTTCCGTGTGTAATTTGTTCTTTATACGATCGGCTGATGATGACACTCGCCTAGTGTTGAAACCGGTACCAAAATAAACAGGTTGTGACTTAAGCAGAGCTACAAAAGTGTTTGGTATTGAAAAGGTGGACCTCTTAAATTTACCTTTATTACTGCTATTCCCGTGAGTTTGTTGCAGTTGGGTGGTGGGGAGTGGTTTGAACTCCACTGCTGGCCATCTTGAAGATAGTGTTCCCATTTTCTCCTTCAGAGTACAGATAAGGAGCAGGAATCATCATCATCATTAGAATAGGCCAAGTTACGCTTAATGTCATATTGTTGAACAAGTTAAATGTTCAATGCGTATAAGTTCAAAACGTGAAGTTGCTCCCTGCAATATCACAAACAAAACTCTGTCACTGCAATAGTGCTAGTCGTTCCTGTGGAAGGAGGATATACATGTTGGTATCGTTCTCGTTGACAGTAGATGCTCAATTCTATAGATGCAACAAGAGGCTGCAGCTGTTGTAAACACTTGTGTACGTATCCTAGCAGGCTCATCACTAGCTACCACCAGCTGCTACATTGCAGTTTTTGTAATTCCCAAAATAACTGTTCCCTGGAAAATGGTGCAAGCTGAAGCTTGTGGCATTGTAATACTCTCCCAAAGGTCTATTACTTGTATTACTTTGGTGCATCATTTACGTTCCACCCTGTATGTGTAATTACATTGTAAGACAGTGTCTACTGTGCATCCTTTTTTCTTCAAAAGAACTGACCATCGTCATTCTTCTGTTTGTCATTGGGTTGTACTGAATCTGTGACCTACCCTGATGTGGCCCGTGCATCAATGTTTCGACTCGTAGGTTTCATTTCTACTTCTACTCTAGCAGCGCCCGCGTCCTCCTCCAGGAATCTCAAGTGATCTGCACCAAGGAGCAAGTCATCTTCATTGCCATTTGAAACTGTAAAGAGATACTGCCCAATTTTAGCATCTTGCATGAAAACATTTCTTTGCTTTCTGGAAGATGTCTAAAAGAAAGACCAAAGAAAACTCAGACCAGAATCATACCAGTTCTGTACTAATTCACATAAAATCACACACTTAACTTCGTAAAAAGATGAACAGGTACTGTGCTTCAAGGCAGTTTCCATTGAAATGTGATGCTTTTGCATTGTGAGTTCTGTACATGTGAGTTTCCTTGTCCTCTAGTTTTACTCGTATTGACAATTGGATTGCCCGTGATCCATAAATTTAACCTAATTTGGATAACATGGTAAGCAGTACTGTTCTACCGGGTGATCGTACAATATTTTCAGTGTATGTACTTCAAATTTCCCTTGTTGCATTTTCAAATATTAAACCAAATGTCTTAAATACACCAAAATGTATTTTCATACATTAAACATGAAATTCCTGTAGTTCAATATTTTAATTTGCTAGGGTGCACACACATGGCAAATATTGCATTACTTTTGTGATTAATTTCCTTATAGCATGTTGTTATGCATATAGATCACATCTAAAATATCACGTTGTTATAAAGATACCGGGCGAGTTGGTTGTGCAGTTAGAGATGCACAGCTGTGAGTTTGTATCCGGGAGATAGTGGGTTCAATCCCCACTGTCGGCAGCCCTGAAGATGGTTTTCCGTGGTTTCCCATTTTCACACCAGGCTAATGTTGGGGCTGTATTATAATTAAGGCCACAGCTGCTTCCTTCCCATTCCTAGGCCCTTCCTATCCCATCATCACAATAAGACCTATCTGTGTCAGTGCGACGTAAAACAAATAGCAACAACAACAAAATGTTGCAAAGAAATTATTTTTGCTTGAGTGATGGATGACTTGAAAGAGTTGATTTTATCTATTGCTTCTAATCATCATCATCATCATCATCATCATCATCATAGCCCCTCCAGGATGCCGGGTAGGGTAGTGTTGATGAGTCTTCGCCATCGTCTGTCCAGAAATAACTTCTCTCTCACTTCTGACTCTCAGTTCTCTTCAAATCCTCTTTCAGCTCGTATAGCCATGTCTTCCTAGATCTCACTGGCCTTCTTTCTAGGCATACATGTGGTGTTCTTGTGCCAGGCATTCACTTTACATATCCATACCATATTAGTCTCGAAGATATCTTCTCTTCTATATGTTACCTCTACTACAGTGGTAACACAAAACAAGGCACAAACACAGTTAAGAGGGGAAGGTAAGAGCAAACTACACAATATCAGAAATCACTACACACTCGGATAAACAGTAGCTGGCATTACGCGGATTTCCAACAAAACATGTATCTAAATATCAGTAGGGCCAACTAGTGGACAACAAACCGGGAAGATGAAAAAGGCTGGGAACCTACCAAAGGCATTGACATGGCTTAGATTGCAGATTCCGAAATGAATCGCCGTGATCCTTGGATTTGAAAAATATTATTTACAAAATAATTTTACAAATACATTCCCAATACAATTCCAAGTTACGAGCTATAAGTTCAGTGATATACATAGCTTAGAGGTTCTTTGATAATACTTTTGTAGCAGTGTAAATTCAAATTTCAAATCAACTATACATCTAGTTACCAATGCAGTTGTACAATGCAATTTACAGAGAAGTGAAACAGGTTCTCCAAAATCTAGCGTACCTCAAGTGATACAGAACTACCAGAGGCAAACCCCAAGGGAAATAATATTAAACTACAACCTACATATCTTAGTGAAACAAGAAATGGGAATGCCTTGGAAACGAACAGATAAGCCCAGCTGAAAAACTAAGGCGTCATAAGTAACTAATTTGGCGAATCTAGGAGAGGTTAGGGCAAACTCCTGTATGAAAAGCAAATTGGAACATTACGGAAATTTTAGCAGGAACGGAATTCAAGAGTGCTTACCCGAGGAGAGTGCCATCCCAGAAACCGGGCGACGTCAAACAGAGAGGCTGCTCACAGACAGACAGACAGATAGACCAAGACCGACAGAATTCAGAATCCGAATTAATTCTAACACTGCCTCGCTCTCTATATATAGGAAATTCTGGCCTTGGAGCCGCCAATCAGCGTACAAGAGTTCCCTATCGCTACCTAGACTCACCAATCACAACCTTACTTTCGGTTGCAAACTTTGACTAACATTCTAGAATACGCCTGATCGCGAATGTTGTATTTCCAGAACAGTCAGAAATATTTTCTAGAATACATTACCCACAAAACAACACACCCTGTTCCATAATTCATGTAACTTTCTGGATCCTTCCAGGAAATATAGAACAGAATTCTACTATTTACAAATGCACATGTCACCAATCTTACACAGTACAGGTTAGGTCATTACGTTATATCATGCTTTACAAATAACAGTACAGGTTAGGTCATAATAAGTGAAACATCATATTGTACTTCACAAATAGTCTAAAAAAAAACAAAAAAAAAACAAAAAAAAAACACTACTTTCCACTTGCACTACATAGTTCACTTGTGACACTATAGACTCCAGTTCCATTCTGCACCCCTACAGTATGCGAACCTGTAGTTTCCTTCCATGAATACTATATGTTACTGTGTTAGACCAACCCCATGATATTCTTCTCGCATGCCCACGGCAAATCTGGGTACGATGAGCATCGAGGAATAAATAGCCGGAAAAACACAATACATACACAGGCAGAAAGATAACCAAAAATGAATTTAAAAAATAAAAAAATCAGTAGAAGCTCAAATAGACCCGTGGTAATGCGGCATTACATACATATTTACTTATGATGTTAACGCGAACCAGGTTGAAAATGACTAGAGACAAAGTCATGAATTGAACTCGAGCTTATTAAATTAAAAGGGTAAAGTTTGAAGTGCTACCCCTCCTATTCCCACAATAATAATGTCAATTTAAAAAATCAGTACGGTTTATGAAACAATAAGTAAATTAGAATAATAAATGGCCACACAAAAAATCAGAAAGAGATTATTAAAAAATGGGAAACAGGTCCAGATGGAAACAATACATGACCTCAATACACAATTCACTATCCTCATAGCATCGTGCCTCCTCATAACCTGAATCAGCTGACAGATTTAATCACACATAGAATACAATTAAATAGGAAATAATAAAAGAAATTGTTACCTGGGTACAAAATACAGTGAATGTACTGTATGATGTGTAGCTCAGCCCAAAGTAATAAATTACTTATCTCCACATCATCATGACGAGTCTCTAACGGTCGCGATATGCTGCCATTCAGTGGGATGTCGCTCAACAGTGGTTTCCAACGAACACAAAAAGAAGAAAGATCAAATATGGCCAAACCAAAGATGAAGGGAAGAGAAGGTGCGCGCAGGCATGACTCTTGGGATCAGAGACAAACAAAGCGTAACTAAGGGAATATATACACACATACCAAAAAATAATTGCCAGGGTCCCAAAAGCAAAAATAGGAATAAACGACACAAGTAGGCAATATGATGTGGTCCTGCATACCTCACATTCTAACACTCGCACAATAGGTTAAAGGGGTCCAAGAAACAGGGAACGCATGGTTTAAAGGACCCAAATGTAGAAGTAGGGTTCCCAAATAACGTTTCGTGCAGATATTCAAGGCCAAACGCACACAAGATCGGAGGCCCAAATCACATCATCATTACGTCTCTCATATACAATTCAAATGCCAAAACAGCACAAATCATCCATGTACAGAACGTTCCAATTCACAACATATTGAGGACATCAGAGAGCAATTTGGTACATGAATAATAATAGTACTGAGACTTCCACACATGAATCGTAGAATAAAATCAACGTAAAACATATCAAAGATACAACAGAGCTAATTTACGCAATACAGATACAAATCAATGAACCAAATTGTGACACAAGGGAAAACATGGCTGATATGAATGTTATATGGGCAACAACAGAAAGAGCAAAATGGGCCACCAAATAAAATAAAATTCCCACAGAGGCGATATAAATTGACATAATCTACACGGCTAACAAAAAAAAGTTAAAATTTTTTAAAAAATAAATACAGGTTGAAAAATAAAATTAAAAGGTAGTTACATTATCTGAATCAGGCCATACATATATGTGCGAAGGCACGTTGGAAACCTCTGAGACAGAGCGCAAATTCTTAAAGAGTTTAAAATAACGCTTGTAAAAACAAGCATTTATGAACATCGTGTCACCCATCATAACCCTTCACCAAGAATGAAGACTTTTGAAGATGAGTCATGGAAAAATCTAGATAGATAAGATCAGGAACAAACCTTGTAAAGTCACAGGATGACAAGGGCGACATTTGTGATCTCCTTGGATTAAGTTTAGGTGTACAATAAATTTCAAAGAGTTGGCCATGATACCGAAATCAATGAGTTCACAAATAGTTCGGCCATAAACCAAACCAGATAAAGACGGAAGTGATTAGGATATGGCACAATTCTGGTGTTATCATCATTACATGGTTCTTGCATGTTTTTTGGAGGGTAATTCGTAGAATTTAAATTTTACATGCCTGTTATTTACTAACTTTTCTCTCTTTCAGTACTCGTACCCTAATTTTTGTCTCTCTTATGTATTTCACAGATTGTTTCTGCAGTGCAGTATTGTCATCAGAAAAAGATCATTCACAGAGACTTGAAGGTAGTGATTTTTTCATTAATAAATTTTTAATCTTTATAACACAAAGATAAAATGAGAGATGATTTGTTTAATTCCTGGGATACGAGGAAATGTTGATTACTCAGAGCATGTTTTCCTTTTTAAATTGTAGGCTGAAAATTTGCTGCTGGATAGTGAAATGAATATTAAAATAGCAGACTTTGGTTTTAGTAACGAATTTACCCCCGGCAATAAATTGGATACCTTCTGCGGTAGTCCACCATATGCTGCACCAGAATTGTTCCAAGGTAAGTTGATACTGTATAACTTCCATTGTATTTGGTTGTGTTCAGTACAGTATGGTTGTGAAAATGAAATATTCATTGATATTCTGTATATTATAAAAAGTGTAGTTTCACTTGGGCATGGCACTGTATGTATGAATTTGATTTCCAGGCAAAAAGTATGATGGACCAGAAGTCGATGTATGGTCTCTAGGTGTTATCTTGTATACTTTGGTCAGTGGATCGTTGCCATTTGATGGCTCCACTCTCAGGGAACTCCGAGAACGAGTACTTCGGGGAAAATATCGGATACCATTCTACATGTCAACGGACTGTGAGAACCTTCTCAAAAAGTTTTTGGTATTAAATCCTGCCAAGAGAGCATCGTTAGAAGTAAGTAGAATGTATTGTAAAAATTGCTATTAAAAGTGAACTTTCTCTGAAACATGGGAACAGATTATTTTATTTTTGTTGTAGAATATAATGAAAGACAAATGGATGAACATGGGATATGAAGAAGACGAACTGAAGCCTTACATGGAGCCAGAACCTGACTACAAAGATCTCAAAAGGATAGGTACGAAATGTTAACCTACTTAAGCAGTTTAAATCTTATTCATGCAGCTTTACCCTTTGACATAAATATTTCCTGTTCTTCCTTTTTGTAAGGTAACTACAGTACTAAAGCAGAAAATATCACATATTCGCTTGTTATGTAATGTAGTGCTTGTAAAGCATATGTAAGTAGTTTTGGCTTTGTTAGTATTTTAAAATGTCTTAGGATCAGGAGAGTCTTTCTGTGGTTTTCTCCTGTGAAGTCTCTAACATTTCAAATATTGTAATCTGAATGCAGGGTGGTAAATAAACACTCAATTGTCGGTCTGAGTTGCTCAGATGGTTGAGGTGTTGGTCTCCTGAGCCCAACTTGGCAGGTTCAATACTGGCTCAGTCCGGTGGTATCACAAGGGGCTGAAATATGTCAGCCTTATTTCGGTAGACTTACTGGCATATAAAAACTCCTGCAGGACAAAATTCTGGCACCTCAGCATCCCTGAAAAGCATCAAAAGTAGTTAATGGGACGTACAAACAATAACTTTATTAAATACACAAGTAGTAGCATTTCGTCGATGCCGGGACAAAACTTCCTATGTGATAATATTTTTGGAAATATACTGACCCGCAGCACAAACATTATATCCACTTCTTTGTGACAAAACAGTTATTGATTTAATCATTTTCAACAATATATCCCTTCAAGAAGGAAAAAACTTGTTACATATTGTGTTTCTTCTATTTTAAGTTACAGTACAGTACAGTACATTGTGATTCGGTATGGAACTTCTGCTTAAGGAAAACTTATACACATCATATAGTTATGCTTTCCATCCGGTATTTTCTTCAACTCAAGTCTCCAACTGTTATATTTAATGAACAAGAACTTCATTTTCACGCTTTGTTCTGCACGCGTTTTTACAACGCTCCGCCTACTGAGATACATTTAAGTCATGACGGTCGCCAGTTCAATTTTTTTCAAAGTTGACAGCATGGTAGCAACTCTATGTATTATATTTTAGCTTTTTGAGGTAACCTATCCATTCACTTCACATAACCCCACCACACAAGCTGGTTTTTAAACAAGTAGTCTTGCATATAGAGTTCATTTCCAACTTAACAATTATCTCCATTCCAACTACCCTCCCGCCATTGTTACCCAATGGTTCCTACCAGCAATAATTCTTGTCACATTTTTATTTGGAAGGATTTATTGTTGAGGATGAAGTTAAAACCTGTTTTGCTTATTGCATTTTAATATACCAGTTTTGAAAGCTGTGTTTGCCATTGTTCTGATGTAAAGACAAGAAAAATCAAAACTTGCCTAGCAGTGAGTCGAGATAGGTTCTTCTGATCTACAAGTTCTAAAAAGTTTTATTTGAAGATCACGTTTATAGGAAATGCTACTGACAGACCAATTATTCTGTCCTTCCTGAAACTACACTGTTAGGCTATGATTTTCTCTTCCATCCTTCTTCATATCCTATCTAAAATTATTTCTGGGATCATAGCTGCAAGCTGGATGGGTGTAATTCTTCACCTTTCTTACTATCTCCATTGTTGAAAATTGTTATAATAATTCCTCTTCTCGTATACTTTGGTACTGTACCTCGAATTTGGCTAGCTCTTGGGAGAACTCGAAGATTGTCTCAGGTAGTGAAGGGAACCGTAATGGGTGTTGCTATGGAGAAATATGTTTTGGAATGATTACACAACTTGTTTTGTGGTTTATTGAAATGAATGAAGTCCTCTATGATGAAAATGAACAGTTCAGTCATAATATTGTGGGCAGTTGCTTTTCTTTCCCTCTCGTTCATTGGGATGGGCACCTCTGAGTTGAAGGCTGTCCTCGTATGCTGTGAACCCTTACTGAATGAGTTGTGCTCCTGTAGCCCTTTACCATAAACATCAGTTAGTATCACTCCCTATGATACTCCATACCGGTAATGATTCAAGATGCAGATTGTTCTGCTGGTGGACTGGCTTGGAACCCAGGACACAATACCATGGAACCAAGAATTCAGTTTATGGTGCATCTCTGTGGATGCCATCATGGAACAAATGGACACCACCTGCGGTATGGCGCAACGTTCATTTTATCCTGTAGCTATCTCAAACAAGGGTCTATGTCGAAGCAGTGACGCTGTTGCATTTGATCTAAACAACACCTCTCTCGTAGCTCACTAAATAAATTAAATCTTGCTGGATGAAAACACTTGTGTATTTTACACTATTGACCACTTAAAACTAATACATAAAGCAAAAAACACGCGTGCCTAGTCGAGCTTCTCCTCTCTCCTGACACTCTCCTCAAGTACTGCCACTGTTCCACATGTCGTCAGGTGAACTAAACAGAGCTAAGTAACCAAACATGCCGCCCACCTAATTTGGACTAAAAATTACAAATGAATGAACAAATTGACACAAAAAGGGGTATGTACATTGCAAGTCACCAAGGAAAAGGAGAAAAAAAAAAGGAAAGCAATCGCACTGTAAATTCTGCACAGTTCAGTCATCTGATGCTGTGGTATAACAAAGATACATGGACATGAGAGTTAATAGCAGAAAAAACACACAACTACACGTCCATAGATAATGGGTGTCTCATAGGTCAGTAGGTAGGAAACAAGCATATCTTGGTAGCTGGTCGTTGGTAGATTCCCTTGGCAGTGCACACAGACACCACTCGAACATGACTGCCAGCTCCAGGATGAACCTCCTCTGTGATGCCAGTTTGCCACCTAAGGGGTGGAATATTGTCTTCCTTGATAAGGACACGTGTTTCCGTCTGGATGTTGGTCTTGGGGTTGTGCCATTTGGTTCATTGCTGTAATTGAGAGAGGTAGTCACATGACCATCGCTTCCATATTTGCTGTTGACCCTGTTGACACCGCTGAACTAGCTGCCATCAGGATACATATGAAATTGAAGTAGTAAGACAGCCTGGTTCAGGGAAGGATAAGAGTGATTATCCAATCAAAAAGTGTCCAGGAGTGAGGAAGGAAAATTCATCAGGATGGTTGGGTAAGGGGGTTATTGGTTGGGAATTTAAGCACGCTTCAATCCGAGTCAAAAGGGTCCACGTTTCTTCAAAGGTGAGAAGTGTGTCTCCTGCGACCCTCTTGAGGTGATTTTTCACTGACTTGATTCCTGCTTCCCAAAGACCTCCAAATTGGGGAGCATGAGGTGGAATGAAGTGCCAGTCAATACCTTCGTTGGAAGCAAACTTCTTAACAGCAGACTGATGACTGCAGGACCTCATCAGGTGCTGCAGTTCCTTCAGCTTTCTCATTACTCCAGCTAATCAGGTTCTGTTATCACT
Organism: Anabrus simplex; assembly: GCF_040414725.1. Lineage (NCBI taxonomy): Eukaryota > Metazoa > Arthropoda > Insecta > Orthoptera > Tettigoniidae > Anabrus > Anabrus simplex. The sequence goes on along the minus strand of NC_090265.1, from coordinate 1,047,235,983 downwards.
AAAGATCTTGCTGCATCGTCCACGCCGTGAGATGAACCTCTGTAGAGCTGCAATGAATGCCTCAATAGATAGACTGCTAATAAGCTCGAGATGAACTGTTTTAGTGGCCATACACACGAAGAGGGCAATGCAACAGTTTGTTCGTGTCCTAGGGGTGCCATGCTTGATATATAAGGGACCCCCATAGTCAACTCCACAGTTGGAAAATGGTCGAAAATGGTCTACTGGATTTAACCCTTGCTGGGGGTAGCTGACCCATGAGTTGATTTGCCATGGTTGCCCTTAATTTGAAACAAGTGAGACAGTTGTGAATGACCTGTCTGATAGATTTTCCATTAGTGAACCAGAATCTCTGACATAGAGATGCTAACACCAACTGACTTCCCATGTGTAAAAGCCTATGATCATCATGCAGGATGATGAGTTTGGTGATATGGTGTTTGCGATGCAATATAAGGAGATGTTTCTGGTCATAGGGGGCTGAAGAGTTTTCAAGTCTACCGCCCACCCTAATCAAATTGTCGCCGTCAAGAAAAAGATGAAGTGCCACATGTTTGCTTTCGGATGGGATCATCTTCCCCTCTTGCAGGCTGTGTAGTTCTTGAGCAAAGGTGGAACGTTGCGTCATGCCAACGACAACCTTCAGGGAATCACGTAACTCAGCCGTGGTCAATGGCCCATGACGCCTCTCAGTAATGTTACTTTTCAGATTTTAAAGAAATCTAAGCAGATAGACTGTCACTCGTTCCAGTCTAGACCAAGTGGAAGAGCTCTAAGGTAGTTGTCCAGCTCATGGTTAATTGTCACGAGGCCCATAACTGGCAGTCGATCTTCTGGTATGTTAAAGATTGTTTCCTCTAAGACTGTCCAATTTGATGGATGATTCTGAAGCCAACGAGGTCCCGCCCACCATAAGCAGCTTTGTCTCAAGTTCCTGTGGTTCAAGTCCTCTTGAAATACAGTCTGCGGGTTTGTCTTGTGAGGGAATGTGTTTCCAGTCCTCTACTCTTGATAAGTCCTGTATTTCTGACACCCTATTAGCCACAAAAGTCTTCCAAGAATTGGGTGAACCTGCTATCCAAGCTAGAACTATCGTAGAGTCCGTCCAGCAATATCGAGCATCGATCCTCATATTGATAGATACAGACGCCTTATTCATCAATCGGCTCAATAGTACAGCACCACATAGTTCCAACTTTGGAGGTGCCACTCTCGACTTAGCAGTCAATAGGGAGACAGTAACATTACCATTAATGTTAATGCACTGCAGAAAAATACAGGCACCATACGCTTTCTCCGATGCGTCCGAGAAACCATGTAGCTCCAGGCGAACCATTGCTCCATTACATGTGACTCTCCTTCGTATGACGATCTTGTTCAGTGCAGATAGGTGTTTATGGGTTTTCATCCGTGACATTTCAATTTGTTTGGGGAGGGATTCATCCCAGTCTACCTGTTGCCAAAGTGTTTGGATGAAGAGCTTGCATCGTACAATAACTGGACCAAGTAGTCCCTGAGGATCAAATATGGCTGCTACAGTAGCCAGAATGGTGCGTTTAGTCCACTGTGGAGGGGCATCCTTAGTTGATGTAACTCTGAACTTGAATACGTCTTCGACAGGGTGCCAGAGGATGCCAAGTGTCTTCACTACATCTCCAAAATTTAAATTACAAGGGACCTGATTTTCTTGCAATTCTAAAGGAATGGATGCCAATATGTCAGGGTGATGAGCATGCCATTTCCTCATTCCTGCTGTGGTTAGAAGGGAAGTCAGTTCCACCTGTAACTGCTGGGCATCTTGGATAGAGTTGGTTCCAGTCAGCAGGTCATCAACATAGAAATCACATTTCACAGGCTCGTGAAAATCTTCGTTGCTCTTCCCTTGCCAACTGAATCAGACATCTTTTTGCTAAGAATGGAGCTGCTGCTGTTCCATAGATCACCACTGTAAGCCTGTAGATCTTCAGTGGTTGATGGGGTGAACTGCGGCAAACAATTCTCTGTAAATCGCGGTCTTCAAGATGGACGCTGATCTGGCGATACATTTTCTCGATATCTGCAGTTACGACTTACTGGTGGGTACGAAACCGAAGGGCAACGGAGAACAGATCTTGTTGCACTGTGTGTCCGACCATCATAATATCATTAAGAGATACTGATGTTGTAGTTTCAGACAACGCATCAAAGACTACCCTAACCTTCGTCGTTATGCTACTTTTCTTTACAACAGCATGATGCGGCAAGTAGTAGGATCCTTGACTTTGAATAGGGGCTTCAACTTCCTTCATGTGTTCCAGTTGGTGATATTCCTGCATGTAGTTAGTATATTCCTCCTTCAGTGCAACATGTCTATCCAGTCTTCTGTCTGAGTAATGGAAAAGTTTCTTAGCAGTGTCCAGTGAGTCTGCTAGGTTGCTCCGATTGGAACGAAGGGGCAGTTTTAACTACAAAACATCCCATTTCTTCTCGAGTGGTGTGCCTCTGAAAGTGTTCTTCACATTACCTTTCTTCCTTTGTGAGTGGATTGGTCCTCTCTTCTTCCTGTGCCCAGAAGCATTCAATCTGTGCATGCAGCATATCACCCTTTAACCCTTTAGAAATAAAGTCTTAGTTGTAGCACTTCGATGCTGTACAGAGTGGTTTGGTATGCAGCCAGCAAGTACCCATCCAAGAGTAGTGTTTTGAAGAGTGGGATAGCCTTTCCTTGTGCGCTGTCCAGCTAGTAAGATATCATAGAATACACTTGCTCCTAGGAGAAGATCAATATCGTGTCGTCGTTTAAACCGTGAATCTGCTAATACTATGTCCGGAGGCAAGTTCCAATCATCACAGTCAATTCTAGTAGTAGGAAGTTGACCAGTTATTTGTCCTAGCACAGAGCAAACAATGGATTTCCCATAGTCACTAACTCTGTAAAAGATGGAAAGTTGGCAAATGTATGAAGATTCCACTGTTTTCATATTGTTAATGCCACTGATTGGCATGGAATGGCAACTTAGTTTGAGTCCTAGCCGGTTCGCAAGGTCATGCGACGTGAAGTTCATTTGAGAACCACTCTCCAGCAAGGCTCGACATTCATGAAATCTACCACTACTGTCGCTAATGTGAACCACAGCAGTTGATAGGAGAACTTCGTGTTGTTGAAATGCTCCTTTCAATGAGCAATGTGACTGCTGCTGTGGGGGATAGCTTGTTGAATTTGATGACCTCTGGTTGTTTTGCTGATAATGTAGCAGTGTGTGATGCCTTTGGTTACACATTCTACAACTGCCTGAAGTGCAACTGCTTGCAATGTGATCACCCTTCAAACAATTGAGACAGAGCCTGCGGTTTCTAATTAACTTGAAATGCTCATTAACAGACATATCCTTAAATTTAGAGCACCGACAGAGAAAATGTGAAGCACCAGAAAGTTCACATGATGAGGGAATGGAGGTGTATGAACTGGTGGAAAGCTTTGAAGATCCGCTGACCTTGCCTATTTCTTGCTTCTATTCTCTGGTCTTATGGGAGGAGACGATTTCTAGAGTCTGGCAGTTACTTTCAAGGAAGAGGATTAAGTCGTGTAAACTTGGGCATTTGTACCCCGAGGTCGAGTTCTTTCACTGTTTACGGAGACTTAGGCTTATCTGTTGGAGTAGCAGGTGTGACAGGATGACCTCATGCAAGGGGGTCTTAATTTTCAAGGCTCCTATCGCATTGAGATTGCTACACAGCTGATTTATGAGCACTCGTAGGTCTTTGGGCGATTCACCATTAACAACTGGAAGTGATGTCCGACTCGTTGGCTGAACGGTCAGCGTACTGGCCTTCGGTTCAGAGGGTCCCGGGTTCGATTCCCGGCTGGGTCGGGAATTTTAACCTTCATTGGTTAATTCCACTGGCCCGGGGGCTGGGTGTTTGTGCTGTCCCCAACATCCCTGCAACTCACACACTACACACAACACTATTTCCACCACAATAACACGCAGTTCCCTACACATGGCAGATGCCGCCCATCCTCATCGGAGGGTCTGCCTTACAAGGGCTGCACGCGGCTAGAAATAGCCACACGAAATTATTATACTGGAAGTGATAGAAGCTCCTTGGTGTGAAGATCTAAGATGAGCCTTGGGTTATGATAACGAGTACATATTAAGTCCCATGCTACTTTGAAGTTTTCTTGCGTTACTGGAAGGTTTTCAATTACCTGTAATTTATGGGCTTCATCTGATACACTTGACAGCAAGTAATAATAGCGTTGTATGTCAGTCAGAGAATCGTTACTGATGATTAGCGACTTAAAGGTGTCATTTATTTATATCGTGTCAGAAGCATACATAAGTTTAAAATTAAAGATAAGGAAAAACATAAAACATAATATAAATACTCCAATGGCGAAGAGCCACATTAAACTATGTGAGCCCAAAACCTTGCAACATCAAGTGCATTTGGCTTCGCTTTAACCAGGTCTTCTGTTGTGCAGCTGAATGGGCATGAACCGCATTGCAGCAAATGGGCTGTGGTCTGCTCTTCTCCACATACACACAAGGTACTGTCCACTTCGAAACCCCATTTCTTCTGGTTTACCCTGCACCGCGTAACACCAGAGCGCAGTCTGTTCAGTGCTCTCCAATTCACCCAATCTGTGACATGGCCAGGAGGGAGTTCCTCTTTTGGGGTCATCCATTGACTGATCCTCGTATGTTGACTCCTGACGCACCATTCTTGAATTCTTGCTTGCTGTGCTGTTCCTGCAAGTGTTTCGGTTACTGTCAAGAAGCTTTCCCTAGATTTAAGCCGCTGGCGTGGTGGCTCATATCCAAACAAAGGGTGGGCTTCCGATGTCGACACCTTTCTCTTTTCTTTCTTGGCTGCCACATCACGGCGAATATCGGGAGGTTTCGCTGAGTGCTACATCAACTGCTTTGGTATGGTGTCATGAAAGTGCATGAATTCTGCGATACAACCCTTAAATTTAGGTAAAGAAATAGTAGGTAATTTGAGTAAGTTACCATTGGTTGTGGTTGAACTGTCTGCAGGAGAGGAAGGCTAGGCAGTGTTAGTTAACAAGAGTTTGAATTTTTGACTGAATGTCTAAACAAATTTCTTCAAATGCTTCCCTTACAGAATTGTGAATAATGTCGTCGTCATTTATTTCGAGTTGACTCTGAACGTCGTCGTATTCCTCGATACTTCTTTGTAAATGTTCCTGCCTCGTATGATATAATTTAAGTTTTCTCCTTGAAAATTACTGATAAAGTTTCCTAAGCGAATAACTCGAGATTTCACAACAGCCCTTTTTTCCATCAATGTGTGCTTTAGAGTTCCTTCCATGATGGGAATGACAAGCAAGGAATAACAAGGAATGACAAGTGAACCAGACTGCACTCGCCCCTCGAGGACGCAATGATACTGCTCCTGGTGGCTGACCTGTGAGTTGAAATCTCTGTTGGCTTCACTGCTCCTTGTTCTGGCGGTGTACTGTCACTGTTTGCTCCACTGGCTGAAAATGTGGTGGCAGCCCTGTTGTATGATGGCTCGGTTTGGTTTACTCGACGACATGGCGCTTATTACATGTGATAAAATTCATTTTTGGGTGCGTATTGAAAATATTTGCATTAAATAACACTTGTGGGTTTTATTATTCATCCACCTATTCAATTCAATACAATACAATCTTAAAAATTAGGACATTGTCCTTATCAAAATGAACATGAAATTAATATATTAGATGGTACATGTTTTGCCTATCAATAGTAGGCATCATCAGCCTTTTTCACCTTAGGAGTAGATCAGGTACCTGATTGGAAATAACTTATGAATGCTGTTAAAAACTATGCCGTTTAAAATGTATTAGAAATTGTTAAACAACTATTACAATATAAAATGTAATATGCTGTTACTTGACAATATTTGTGATAATATTGGAGTCTAAAAACATGAAATTATTTGAAGATGATGACATATTAAAAGCTATTACAATAAAGATAAAAATCAGAAAACGCATTCCATTTAGTTGTCAGATTGCGTGTTGTTAAAAACTTACGGAAAGTTGTGCAATGGTAATGGTCGTTGGTTCTTGAAGTTAATAAATATTGATTTTCATTTATTTGCTTATAAATTTTGAAGAATTTTCATATGGTCTGGTTCCTTTTGAGATTATATTAGTTTGAAAAGTTGGTGCCGTAGGTTATATTGAAGTCTGTGTAGACGTCATTAGACAATCTTCTCTGATGTGGTAAGATTTTGTGATAGGTGTGGCTTTTTGCTGTTGGGTGTGTTGTGGTGAGCGTATTAGTTGGAAGGGAACGTTGTTGTCATTCGGGGTTAGTCCAATGTATGATGAATTCCCTTTGACCGCTGAGATGTTAGCTTCTGTTGAGAGTTTTAGATTTAATCTATTCCTAAGGTGAAAAAAAAGGCTGATGATGCCTACTATTGATAGGCGAAACATGTACCATCTAATATATTAATTTCATGTTAACAATTTTGATAAGGACAATGTCGTAATTTTTAAGATTGTATTGTATTGAATAGGTGGATGAATAATAAAACATACAAGTGTTATTTAATGCAAACATGGCGCTTCCTGCAAAAATCCACAAGTTTTCTTCTTGCACCCTAAACACTGACATAAGCTGCTTTAATGCATATGACTTCACATTGAAAATAATACTGACACTATAAATTCCTAAATTGTTCGCATTGCGTACGACGGCAATGTAATTATTTCCTTGACGTTCTACGCTTGGACGGACCTCGTGGTTCAAGCGTGCTGTTAAAATTTTAAAATTTAAATTTAAAATTTTAACGCCCGGCGTCCCCTAGAAAGACTCCAAAAACAGTTTAATATCCTGTTTAGACTACTCACTGCCAGAAATAGGGAGAATATTATCAACACTACTTACATCTAGACCATCTTTGCTATCTGAAGCAACAGGTCATTGCTCGCATGGTGCAATATGTGTGTCATTCACTGCATCACTTCCACATAAATGCATTACACTAGCACTAGAATTATCATTTACACAATTTATCCTCACTCTCCTCACAATCACTTGAAACATATGACAAATTATCAGCGTATAATATCACCAGGAGTCAATCCACTGTTTACCGGCGCTGCCATTTTGTTTACTAGCATTGATGGATACTCTGGAGATATTCGAAGGCAGAAACAAATGCCATTGACACACTAAAATGGGTATAACCAGTACTAAAAGAAGCATAGATTTTCTACCATTTAGGTGCATCAACGATAATCTCCAAGTAGTTCCTCATTAACCGTTAGATGGCATCAGAAGACAGAGCTGCACCAACACGTATTCATGCGTGATCGGCTGCAGAGCACCGTGCTGGGAAACACGTGTTGATACATGAGCGGACAGCATTGTGTTAATGTTCTACCAATAAATATCGGAGATCATATGAATTTTAGAATCGAGGAGAATGAGGTTAAACCTTGTATTTAACATCCATTAGTTTTAGTATAGCGTGTTACCAATATTCTAGCAAGGGTACACGTTCTCTCTTACTTAAGTTGAGTATATACAGATATCTCGTTTCCATATATGGAATATTTAGGCGGTCCCATTAAATTTCTTATGGCAACAGATCAAAAGACAAAACGTCCAGCAACAGAGTGAGCGGCTGTGCAGTTTCGGTCATGTAGCTGTCAGCTTGCATTCAGGAGATAGCGGATTCAGACAACACTGTCGGCAGCCCTGAAAGGGAATTTAACGTTGTTTCCCAAGGGATTTTACGTTGTTTCCCATTTTTGCACGCGACAAATGCTGGTATGGGCCTTAATCAAAGCTAGGGTCGCTTTCTTCCCACTCCTAGTGTTTTCCTGCCCCATAGTCGTCGTAAGAACTATCTGTGAAAAAAATAAATAATAAATAAAAATCTATCCTGTTTCATGTCTCAAAGCAATAAGTAATTCTACAGTATCTTTTTAGAGAATGTTAAATACAAAACAAAAGAATATTGTACAGCATAGTGACTCACCTGTTTCTAACTTCTATGAACTCTGCCCAGCTGCAAGTTACAAAGTTATGTCACAATCTCCACTCCTTGAAGTGCCTTCATGGCTTGTACGGGGTTAGGAGACATTGAGGTTCTGGAAATGTTCTGTAGGAGTTCTTTCATGTGACAATCTACTGAGGAGGTACTAATGTATATTGTAACACCCTCAGAAACCACTTGACTGAGCTAGAATCAAACGTGCCAACAGCCAGCACCGTACCATCCGTGTATTCAGCTCTGCAGTAATGTGTTTCTTGCTGTGCTTATGGAACGTTCAAGTTTGAAGAATATACTTTAACTTTCTGTTCTCCTTGTACATAAAGATGTCTTCTCTCTGTTATTGGGTTCATTTATCCTTGACCCTGCAATTCATGATAACTTGCTTTTTAGATGTAAAAAGTTGTCTTCATTGCTTACTGCCGTTTATGCTGGTTGTACACTTTAGCTAGTTCTAATGCATGCATTTAAGAAACTTAATCTTTCATTTTTCCAATGAATGAGATTTAATAAGCTCATTTTGTTCTTGTCGTGCATGGTAGTTGGATGTTCTGAAGTCTCATGCTTGTGATTCCGTCACTATATTTTTTTCCAGAAGCCCTAGTCAGCATGGGCTACAACAGGAACGAGATAGAAGAGAGCCTCGGCAATGCCAAGTACGACGATGTATTTGCAACTTACCTGTTGCTGGGTCGCAAATCCTCAGATGTAAGTAACAGTAACTCTATCATCACTAGTAGAGTATATTTGGTGAAGTTAGTATTTTTGTTTACGAGTAATATTGATATTTATTATTTAGTAATGACTTTTGAAACTAGATATGGATTAATAGAGCATGCACGATCTCAGTTCTACTGACCATAGAACTTTGCATATTTTTTAACTTGGAGTGAAGGAAATAAATTTACCCATTGCAGCACATATTCAAATATTTTCTTTGCTTTCCCATACAACAGTTTCTGATGCATCGTGTCTGCGATAAATGTTGATCAAGAAGGCTGGATGTCACGAACACCTTAAAAGATTCACCAATGCTACTACAGTATTGTTTTATTATTAATTCATAGTGATTTTTTCTTTGCAGTACTTACAATTTTCGTTCAAATATTCTTGTCAGACACATGACATGCATTAACATGCACCTCTGTTCTTATTGATCAGTCACACTGATTTATCTAGTTGATTATGGATATAATACAAAATTATATTCCTTAATATGTATGTGTAATTATTATGCTTAAAATAAAATATTTTGCAGTTATGCTCAACTAAGCTGACCATATTTGACTGAGAGAAAAGTGACAGACTAGAATGGCAAACACAAAAGAGATTTTATAATATTCTGTATTCTTTACATAAAGGTAATGGGTTTCTGTTTATTATTCAGAACCTATACAATATATGTGATGCTCTCCAAGAAACCATACCTTAAGTCGTGTGACAAAACTTTACACCCCCCCCCCCCCCCAAAAAAGAAAGAAACATGTGAAGGGCAAGAAATACTGATTTTTTTTTTAGATTTCAGCTCCATCTATAGCCTGATCGTTGAAGTACATGATGAAAGGAGTGACAGTAACATGACCCTGTGGAAAACCTTCAAAATAACCTCGGAAACAAGCTGTGCAGTCTAATAGATCCATACTTTTTTTTTTAAAGTCCTAGTGGAAATTTAACATTGGCAACTTAAGGTATGGTTTCTTAAAATGAAGTTCCTGCATTGTCTTCTTGTATCAAAATATGAAATAACTAGCTTGTTCATCAAGATAATGTACAGTTACAACTATAGACATTTACTTGGTTGCATATTTTATAACTGATCATTTTAACTGCCCGCACAGTAGACCAGTCCTTGCGCTTGATTTGTTTCTTCATGCAGACAACTGCATCGCACGAAATAAAAATAACATCATGTGGAGAGTTATGTCAGGTTTACATGAAGAAATAACTATTTATTTTATTCCAGTGGGTCATACGGCTTTTTTGTTTTTGTGACTGGACTTTTGGTTTCATGATAAGGAAGTACCGCGTGATAAGATATTGTCCCGGATGTTCAGGATGTCACCGCTGAGTCAAAACTTAACAAAGCTGCCATTAACGGAAAAGAAACTGGCGAGCTGTTAATAAATATGTATGGCTGACAACATGGTTAAAAAGAGTTCCTTAGATTGCATCTTTCAGTCATTTTACTGTGACCGAGCTCGATAGCTGTAGTCGCTTAAGTGCGGTCAGTATCCAGTAATCGGGAGATAGGGGGTTCGAGCCCCACTGTCGGCAGCCCTGAAGATGGTTTTCCGTGGTTTCCCATTTTCACACCAGGCAAATGCCAGGACTGTACCTTAATTAAGGCCATGGCCGCTTCCTTCCAATTCCTAGGCCTTTCCTATTCCATCATCGCTGTAAGACATATCTGCGATAGAAAAAAAAAACCTGCGGTCAGTACATGTGGAAAAGAAGAAAAAAATAGGTGGACTGTCCAACTGTAATTGTGAAGATTTGCGAGGCAGATTATCTTCCTCAGAACCTATCTATGAAGTTGGAAGTAAAAGGCACAACTGCAGAAAGGATGAAATATCTGTTTGACAACATTCAAGAGTTCTGCACAGCCGTTAATAAGGCCGCTGGACTGGTCCAAGCAGAGAGACTGTGTTAGCAAAAGCAAAAGGGAAAGCCGTACATAATTAGGAACATTCCAGAAAAATGAGCAGCAATTCAGTTTTGTAATTACAGGATACAAGATAAGATTAGTAATGTAAATCGTTTATTGGATACAGACTGTGTAGCTTCAGAACAATCTTTTAAAATATCCTACATCATTATAATCATCTTCTTCTACTCCTTCGTAACATAACTTCTATTATTATAATTATTGTATCCCTTATCTTATTTGTACATCTTAAGACAAAACTTTTACGTATACGAGTGCTACAAGACTAAAACTTCATTTTTCATATTTTCAAATTTTGAACAGGTTTACATATTTAATTTCCAGTGAATAAAACTCCTAAATATTTATGACAATTATTTTAATACACAAAGCTGATATTTCTTTATGCAGCAAAACAGTCAGATTTTTAAAAATCCTTAATTCGAAGTGTGTTCAAAAACAGACCGAACTTTGTAAACTGCAACATTGAGCGAGTTGTGACTGTGGCGGCGCCTAGCGGCAACTTCTGACAACAGACCGCTGCTTTCCGCATTCCATTGCCTGCATTATCAGTTCAGTTAGAACCTCTGAAGTGATTGCGTGTGTCACATGTTCGTCGAATTCTATAATGAAACAGCTTGAGGAACAACGCGTGTGCGTGAAGTTCTGCTTCAAAGTTGGGGAAACGTTTGTGGAAACATTTGAAATGTTGAAGCTAGCATACAGGGAGGAATGTATGAGTCGTACACAATGCTACGAGTGGTTTAAACGTTTCAAAGACGGTAGAACGTCTGTCACTGAAGACCCTAGGCCTGGGCGACCTTCCACATCAACATACGACCGCCATGTCGAGAGAGTACGTGAAGTGATTAGTTGAAATCGTCGTTTGACTGTACCAGAATGTTTTAATGCATTTGAGAGATGCTGTGCGCAGGAAGAGGCCTGAACTGTGGGAAAACAAATCCTGGATGTTGCACCATGACAATGCGCCAGCACATGCCTCTCTCTCGGTCCGCAGTTATCTGGCAAAACACCAAATTCCTGTTGTGCCCCATCCGCCCTATTCTCCCGACTTGGCTCCAGCAGACTTTTTCTTATTCCCCAAATTGAAAACCACCTTGAAAGGACATAGTTTCCAAGACATTGAAGAGATCAAGGAGAATGCGACGAGGCAACTTCGCGCCATCAAAGAAAGTGCATTCCAGGAAGCATTCCAAAAGTGGAAGAAACGTTGGCAACACGCTGTTGATAGTGCAGGGGACTATTTTGAAGGGGACAGTCTGTGAAATGATGTAAGCTACATAATAAAGTTTTTCTAGCCACAGTTCGGTCTTTTTTTGAACACACTTCGTATATTATTGGGGTACTATTCCCCCATTTTCAAGTCGATTTTCTCACAATTCAATAAATTCTGTCTTACAACTTCAAAGTTACATAATGTGATCAACTTCAAAGTTACATAAAGTGATCAGTTTTTAAGCTAGACTTCTGGTTTTCACAAAAACGATCAGAAGTTCATCTGTATATATAAAATAAGTTTTGTCTGTACATTGCTCAGAATTTGAAAAGACTGGTATTTCTGTATCGGTCATGTCCATAGTAACAAGAAAATGTACTTTTTACTTTTCCGTAATTTCTGTATGTATGTATGTACACGCACCACGAGAAAACGGCTGAAGAGAATTTAATGAAAATCGGTATGTAAAGTCGGGGGATGAGCCACTACAATCTAGGCTATAAATCATTTTATTCACTCTGAGTGAAATGGTACTTTAGGGGAGAGCCTTAAATTTAATTATCGAATATTTATATTATTAGCAGTCCTATCGATAAATACTATATAACTAAAGTTATATAGAATTCAATTTCTAGTCATTTACGTCTTATACATTTTACCGTACTGGCTCTGATAACATAGATATTAATGAATTTGTATTTTCGTTGCTAAGTCCATATAAACGCCGAGCCACGAGAAAATGGGTTAACAGAATTTAATGTAAACCGCTATATAGAGTCAGGGATAAGAAACTACAGTCGAGGCTGTAAATAATTTTATTTTCCCCGAGATGAAATGGTAGTTTAGGGGAAGGCGTCTAATATTTTATTTTAAATACCGGTACCTAACAAAAGTTATAGACAATACAATTTCCGATCATTTATGTTTCATTCAGTTTTACTGTACCGACTATGATAAGAGTGGTATTTCAGAAGGCCTACAATATCCAAAGCGCTTAACACTGATCAACAATTACTTTACATTGACCATTGTTGTGATGTTCTTCATTTCTTATTGTGCCGCTCAACTCTGATAGATGGGATTGCTACTGTGTACCGAGTATAACAGCCTGACTGAACATTGGCGGGAAATAGCTGGGGAGTTGGGAAACTTTCTTCTTTAGCATGCCATTCCTCTGGATCATACATTTTCTGATACTGCAGGTATGTAACACACTGGTTCATCATAGCATTCACCAGTATTCAGTAATCGGGAGATAGTGGGTTCGAGCCCCACTGTCGGCAGCCCTGAAAATGGTTTTCCATGGTTTCCCATTTTCACATCAGGCAAATGCCGGGACTGTACCTTAAGGCCACGGCCGCTTCCTTCCACTTCTTAGGCCTTTCCTAACCCATCGTCTCCATAAGACATATCTGTGTTGGTGCGACGTAAACCAAAAAAAGAAGAATAAAACCCATCATAGCATTCGAGCTATTCAATCCCTACTCTGAGGCATGGATTGGACTGAGTCGTGTGCATATTTAACAGAATAATGACAGAGGAGTGTTCATGGCAGTCTGTGACCTGGTTGTTCCAGCTCTGGTACTTTGGACTGTTAGATCGGCACCGTAGTACTGTGCGTTGAAAGTGAGAAAGTGTGCGGTTTTTCATTTGATCGAGTATTTTATATGATAACATTGCTTTCAATCGCTACATTTCTACTGACGTTTTTGTAATGACCTATGTTGAATTCAGTTAGGAAAACCACCAAGTCAGTCTTTTTAAGAATCCCGTAGTGATGCACGGGTACATCAGCTAGTATGAAATAAATAAAAAATGTGCTTTTCCAACTTGAAAGTATGGTTTCCTGGAGAGCGTCACATTAGTGGGATGTAGGAGTTGATCGTTTCACTGTGCACTTATCAGGAATATTTCGGGGAATTTTGATCCTCAGTACCTTATACTAAAACTTGTCATAGTCCATTATATAATTTTTGTCTTATAGCTAACATACAGTGTCTCAACAATCTAGATTTTTCCTTTGACCTTATACTTTACACGATAGTAAGCACCCTCTCAGCTCAACAGATGTACTTCCTGGTACAAATAATAAATTGTACATTACTACAAAGTCTTGAAAGTCGACACATTTTTCAGTCAATTGTAAAAGAAAGAAAAAGATAAACTAAGGCCCCTGTTATTTTAAAATTTAACAAGCTGTTCAGAATCGACAAAGTACAAGCAGTGTTTTCTAACAGGATGTTTTCATCAGGAGGCACTAATTTTAAGAATTTCCTAAGATGTGCTGTGTTTTAACATGTTTTAGCCCCATTCCAGTGAACACCATGCATTCTTTAACTTCAAACCACATGAGTTTATTTTAATTAATCAAACGAGTGCTTATGAATTAACCGAGGATCATGCACTCGTCCTCAAATTTAGAGACATTAATTTTAAGAAATTTTTAAGAAGGGTCATTTATTTGAAAGTGCATTGGTTTTAACGTGACATTCCATTTTTTCAGGAGACTTAAGGATCCTCATGAAGATTCAAATGTTTTAAATGTATGCCATTTAGTTTATGAGAGAATGATTATTCTTTACCATTAATTGTTTGTCAGCTTATGGTGGCTTAAAACAAATTGAAACATGTACTGTCCAATTGTAACTCATCATGAGTAATAAAAGTACAGATTAGGGTGACCTTCAATTTATGTAACCAGCCAACTTTATTAGCCTCCTGGGGATTATATTTCAGTTCCGAGACCTGCTTACTGCCAAAATGATTACACTATCCTAGGTGTAAATCTTTTTGAGTTTTGGAACCAACTCTTATTTCAATTTTTTTTGCGTTTATGATGAGGTATGGGAGGACTGGTTGGGAGTGGGTTGCATAGGCTCAAGCCACATTTGCACATATTTGTAAGCATGTTGGGATAGAGGAAATAACTACAAATCTTCAACCGTTTTTCTGTGTTTCCACTAATCGCTATTTCCACTGGTAGTGGAGCGATTGTAAGGTGCTGGACTTCTTAACCATTCTGTTATATATGGAAGATGTTAGCTTACACTCCTCAATTAGCCAACAAGTGTTAAGGTTCCGAATGACTTCTGTCATGAAGGCAGTGAATTTGCTTTTTCCTGTGGTTTCACTGCGAGAATATGTACACTTATGTTGTGCAGTTGTGTGGTTCTGTGGGATCGTTGGTTGTTGTGATGCACCGATGTGTTTTGCGTTTCTGATAGCGTTTTCATTTTCTGTATTTTAACTGGAAATTCTTCCCATAATGCTTGTGTGAAATTTAGATCTTTATTTTCACCATCGTGTTCATTTTTATTGTTTACCATTGATTGTACATCCTTCAAGATCTCCAAAGAGATATAGTGCACGCCACTAGGTCACATTTCTGTAAATCTGTGTCTCATTTCTACTGACCATAAGTACTCCAGTATTGAATTCGCCAATATTTTTTTATGCTTTCATCTGTGCTTTAATCATTTGTCTTGTGATATTGATGCTTTTATACTGGGTTATGTCTGTAATATTACTTGATCCTCTTATTGTAATCCTTTTACCACAGATTAGTTTTAGTGTTATTGTTTTGGTTCATTCATCACACACATCTTAATTTCATTGCACTAAAATTAAAGTCAAAGTGACCCTTGTGGTGTTATAATTGACTTATTATTTAGCATCTGAAAAGGAAAGCTGAACCCTCAGCTTTAATAGAAATTGTTGAACACTCGTAGTGTAGAATGTAACTTATGTCTCAAGAACTTTACCATGAGAAGTATACTTATTCACATTACTAGTCGCAATGAAGTTCTGAATGATGTACAAAATTCACCCAAAATAACACAAACCATCACAGAATGCAACATAACAGCTAAAAATCTAAACAAATTACCTCAATCACTGAAGGAATGGGAGCTATGTGGATGGCTTTTCAAAAGTATCAATTGCTTCATGGTTCAATCTCGCATTCAGCCTCACCAGAACAACATCAGTCAACTTCGTCAAAAGTCGTCTTTTATGAATCCCAGCAATACTGATTCTGTAGCTCCAAGTCCAAACAATCCGTGTCAAAGTAGTTCAGATCTTGGACGTCAGACTTCAACAATGAATGCAAGGGCTTGTCTTTCTGGATTCACCTGTAAATCAAGAATTTGATTTGACAGTTAATAACTGCTGCATATTTCTCAGGGAAGCTGTGAATAGTTGTAAAGGCCCTGGCATCTGTTGGTAAAATACAATAAAATGAGGCAGACCAGGAAAAATAATCTTTATGAAGTAACTTACAAAAAAGATTTTAAAATCCTAGATAGGCAAATAATTGAGCCTGTGCATAGCTGTCTGTAGTGAAGGCCGTGGCATGAGAGACTTGGCAACACCATAGCGACATGTGGCTATTGGCTGCTCTCACCGTTCACTTCAATGAATTAACTTTGAGGTCGTGCTGATTTTCTTCTGGATTACAGCTTTTAACTTCAAAATGATATAGTTAAGTGTGTGGAAATGCTTAGGTCTTGTGTAGTGCCTGGTGTTAAGACCAGTTATGTTTCTTGAATTAAAATAGAAGCCTACGTAAGGTCTCTTAAATTTCCTAAAAATGTAGCGCGTCGGGAAGAATGGATTCACGCTATTCCATGAGCCCTCTGGGAACCAAATGACAAGCTGATTGTTTAAATGAAACATTTTTGTGATTCAGATGGCAAGGAATGCGAATATGTACTTGAAGCTCCTGTTTTAAGCGATAGTGTAGTACCAAAAATATTCTCAGGCGTTGTCCTCTTATCTTAGCAGCAAGGTGATTGTAAAAAGGAAATCACCTGAAGACAGAATAATAGAAATGGAAAAGTGGCAGAAAAATGCAGAAGAGTATGAGAAAAGAACAGAGGATGAAAATAGATTTGCTTCCTTTGAAAACTTTTCATTGATTGTTCGTTCAAGAGTTATTTCTAATTCACTGGAGTGGTTTGTGTATAGAAAAGAAAGTGTTTATATATTGTATAAATTAGATATTCCATCTGGGCATTTCCGTATTGTATCAATTTTCTTAATTTTATCAACGATAACAATCGGGCAGTTTTCTCGAAAAGTTAGTCTCTGATAGAGAATTTTTTCAATCTTTTTGTACAATTGGTTTTATGTCATACCACCGGGCGAGTTGGCCGTGCGCGTAGAGGCGCGCGGCTGTGAGCTTGCATCCGGGAGATAGTAGGTTCGAATCCCACTATCGGCAGCCCTGAAGATGGTTTTCCGTGGTTTCCCATTTTCACACCAGGCAAATGCTGGGGCTGTACCTTAATTAAGGCCACGGCCGCTTCCTTCCAACTCCTAGGCCTTTCCTATCCCATCGTCGCCATAAGACCTATCTGTGTCGGTGCGACGTAAAGCCCCTAGCAAAAAAAAAAAAAAAAATTATGTCATACCATATAATGTAAAACATAAGCTAAAGGTTTCCACCTGTTCAATACTGTTTGTTGTAACCTTAAAAATGTTACATATATTTGTTCAAACTCGTTTCGGTGTTACCAGAGCCCATAATCAGTCAAAATCAAAGTAAAGGCAAGAAATAAATAAATAAATAAATAAATAAATATGAAGCAAGCATGACATTCAAGACAAGTACAGATTTTAAAAACACTCATCACTATCACATGTCCTGTGCAAGCTCTCAGCTTTCCTCCAAATGGAAGACTGCACCTCACAGAAGACCACGTGAAACACTAAAATATCAGCACTAGAGGAATTTCTAGAACTCAGCTCAGCTGAAACAAGTGTGAACACAATGATGTTGATGGGAAAGTGTTGATGTTATTTGTTTCCAATATGGATCATTAAAGAAGCACTTAAAATACCAGCACATTGAGATTTTCAAGGAGCACCGAGGAGGAAAATAAAATTGCTTCCTTTGAAAACTTTCCATTGATTTTTCATTCAAGAGTTATTTTTAATTCACTGGAGTGGTTTGTACATGGATCTTCAAACAGAACTTGATTATAAAGGCCTGAATGGTTCTAGCTAACTTTTTTTTCTTTGCTAGGGGCTTTACGTCGCACCGACACAGATAGGTCTTATGGCGACGATGGGATAGGAAAGGCCTAGGAGTTGGAAGGAAGCGGCCGTGGCCTTAATTAAGGTACAGCCCCAGCATTTGCCTGGTGTGAAAATGGGAAACCACGGAAAACCATTTTCAGGGCTGCCGATAGTGGGATTCGAACCTACTATCTCCCGGATGCAAGCTCACAGCCGCGCGCCTCTACACGCATGGCCAACTCGCCCAGTCTAGCTAACTTTCCTGTGTGATTCTGAGCATGGCCATGCACAACACCTGACTTATACTGGCAATATGAGTTCACATACATTTCACCCAAAAGATGATTTACATATCGCTGTCTTACAGTGAAAGTATGGAAAGTGATCATGTATTACTAATTGTGGAATTAAAACAAGTAAAAATCCCTAAAATTGTATTGAAGAAACCAAAGATCAGGATTTGGTAATTGGAGGGGGAGGATGAAAGAATGGCATTCCAAGATTGTATAAAAAGGAAGTTTTGTAACATGGAAATACGAAGTGGAGAAGAAGAGTGGGACAATTTAAGACAGACATTTGTGGAAGCAGCAATTGAGGTATGCAGATAAACAAAAGCAAAGATTGCGGGAAAGGAGACACGGTGGTTGACAGACAAAATAAAAAAAAGAAATAAAAGAAAGGATCGAGGTGAAGAAAGAAATGGATAAGGAAAAGGAAAAAAATTATCAGAGTGATGAGAATGAGATAGAAAGGTTAAATGTGGAATACAAAAGATTGAAACTACAAGTAAAGAGGAGTATCAAGGAAGAAAGGGAGAAATGTTGGGGAGAGTTTACCAACAAAATTGAGCAAGATAGTTGAGGAAATCAGAAACTTTTATACAGAGTAATAAAATCAAAAAGAATAAATCATGAAAAAATCAAGGCATTGGAGAGGGAAGATAGATCCATAGTACATAACAAAAAGGGTCTTCAGAAGGTGATTGGCTATTTTGAAAAAACTTTACAATGAGGATGACTGCTAGGAGAAAGGAGATAAAAACAATGGAAATAGTAGATGGAGAAGAGGAAGAGAACCCGATAACATGGTTGGAACTTGAAAGGGCAGTGGAAGCAATGACCAAAGGTAAAGCCAGTGGAAAAGACAAATTCAATGCTGATATGATTAAGGCAGCAGGAAGCATTGGACTACAGTAGCTATACAAAGCCTTCAATGCCATATGGAAGAATGAAAGGATACCTGAAGATTGGCAACAAGGAAGCATTGTACCACTGTTCAAAAAAGGAAATAGGAAGAAATGTGAAAATTATAGAGGTATAATCCTATTACCACGTGGGTTAAAAATAATGGAGAAAGTCGTAGACAAAAGACTGAGAGATATAATAGAAACACAGTTAGAGGAAGAACAATATGGCTTTAGACCCAATAGATCAACAATAGACTTGATATTTACAGTGCGAACGATAATGGAAAAACATCGGGAAAGGAACAAGGAAATCATTTTCGTATTTTTGATTTGGAAAAAGCTTATGATACAGTTAAGAGAAAACATGTATGGGAATGCCTACTGAAAAGGAATGTACCAAAATCATTAACATGATCAAAATGTTGTATCATGAGAGTAAAAAAGCAATGTAAAAGTGGAGAGTAGTGACTTTGAAACATTTTATACAAAAAATATGTCTCAAACAAGGAAGTGCACTGTGACCATTATTCTTTATTATATTGATGGATGGAATCATAAAACGTGTAAAACAGAGTATCAGTAGGATGAAGTGAATTCTTTGGTATTTGCAAATGATGTGGTGATTTAGGGAAAGGGAGAAAAAGAAGTACAAAGAAGACTGGACATTTAGAATGAAAATCTGAAGGAGTTTGGAATGGTAATTAGTAAAAAGAAAACTGTAGTCATGCACTGAGAAAAAGAGAAAAAGAAAAGCCAAGCGAATATAGATAGAGAACAGTTAGAGAATGTAGAACAGTTTACATATCTGGGTAGCATTATTAATAAGAGTAATGAAATCAACGCTGAAATTAATAACAGACTGTGTAAAAGTACAACATTTTATCATCAAGTCAGAGAGCTTTTATGGTATGACAAAGTACCCAAGAGAACGAAATTAACATTATATAAACATTATTTCATACCAGTTGTAACATATGGACTAGAAACGCTGGTAACTAATAAGAGACAAGATGGTAAGATCCAAGCAGTAGAAATGAAATGTTTTTAAACATCGGTTAAAAAGAAAAGAAGAGATAGAATTCAAAATATTAAAATCAGAGAAGAGCTGAATATAGAATCGTTAGTGCAGAACATACAGGAAGCAAGACTGAGATGATTCAGACACGCAAAAAGAATGGGAAAGGAACAGGTAACAAGAAGGGAATTGGAATGAGAAGTTTCGGGAAAGAGACCAGTTGGAAGACCGAGAAGGTGGATAGAGCAAATTTGGAAGGACATCAGAGAAACTGGATTGGATGTGGCGGAAGTAATGGAGCAGGAAAAGTGGAAGTACAGAAAGGAGTCGAGGAGGCTTGTAAACTACACCCGGGCGACTGCAGTGGGACCTTGATGATGATGATGATGATGATGATGTCGTCGTCTTACAGAATGACCACGAGCTATACTCTTAGGGAAACTGTCATTATCTTGATCAGGTGACACATGTAATGCATTTGCTATGCGTTTGAAATGTCTAGAATGAAAAAGGAACATAATGTTTTCACTGCGAATAGCAGCATAACAAGAAGATATGTAGTATATTAGAAATGAAAACTGAAAAAGAAGGCAAGAATATAACTTCTTGGATACACACACAGGTGTTGAAACTGATGGCTTAAAAACACTGCTTGCTTGGAGTCTGGAAATTCTTCATCCGAGTGAAATTCAATGAAAGTCTCGATCTGACAGCTGGCCTTTGATATGGTTAACCATTTTCTTTCACTGCACCTGAGGTTCCAGCTTATTATTTGCATGGCATACACAATAATTGTTCAGAATGTCCCTGAGTTGTGACCATTTCTGTAACTTTCCCTTTAATAAGGGATCATCCTTACAAACATTTTTGCCTTTTGCAAACACTGGTAGCTCCAACAACACTGACACTTTTATTGCTACCTCAACTTTTGGTACTTCATTGATTGGCAGTGTGTAAAATACAAATTCATTTTCACTGCATTCTGATGGATTAGTTTTCCTAAACAGTCAGCAAGGAGGGTTTTACAATCTTTTATGCCTACAGGATCTACAATTTTGTCTTGCTCAACAAGTTTTTGAACTTCCTCCTGCTCTCTTTTCTGATTTTCCTTATGCCTGTCTTCTGGAGTTCCTTGTGGATGGTCTGAGTTTGGTTAAATAATAGGGAAGGTTTTGGGAAAATCCTAGGGGGAGCACCAGACTGTAATGTAGGCCTATCTTTTTTTCCTTGTTTTCCTTTCACCATTGTGAACAGTGTAAGTCTCAAATATTTCCACATCTTCAGGAGCAAAGTGTTTCACACAGACTATACTAGATGAAGTAGGGTTTCAGTTGTCTCTGGGCATACATTTCAACCATGAAGCTTTCATTGCATCATCCTATGAAAATCTGAACACTGAAATGTATCCTTGAGTAGAATCATAGTTGCTGGAGCACGAAGGAACACAACAATGCCTTGGCATCTGAAATTATTTTTCTGATTATGCCACATGGTGCCACGATTATTTCAGCTAAGTTACTTTCTTAAAACTACAGCTGCAGTCCTAAATTGAACCTGGGTGCTACGCCAGCCCCACACAAACATAAGTTAACGTACGAATTAAATATATATATATATATATATATATGAATAATCTGGGCATGAAAGGATGAGACGTAAGTGTCCCGTACATCTGTGAAAAGGTTTGCCTACCTAGCAGGGGTACAGTCATAAAATCCCCTGCAGCATATGCAACTCTTCTTACAGAACGGAAGAGCTTGCTAGAATTGCGTACTTAATAGCAGTGTTAACTTTACAACACCTATAATATATGCAACACTCTTTACCACAGTATAGGGTTGAAGATTGTAGGACCGGACGAGTTGGCCGTGCGCGTAGAGGCGCGCGGCTGTGAGCTTGCATCCGGGAGATAGTAGGTTCGAATCCCACTATCGGCAGCCCTGAAAATGGTTTTCCGTGGTTTCCCATTTTCACACCAGGCAAATGCTGGGGCTGTACCTTAATTAAGGCCACGGCCGCTTCCTTCCAACTCCTAGGCCTTTCCTATCCCATCGTCGCCATAAGACCTATCTGTGTCGGCGCGACGTAAAGCCCCTACAAAAAAGAAGAAGAAGAAGAACATTGTAGGAACTAGACTGCGGTTACGGAACATCTCGCTTCTACTAGTGCTTTAAGATGCTAGTAGCTTGAGACGCTTTCACGTTAGTCTCTATAGTTGACTGGACGCCAGTTTAAGTCTAGCTTTAGTTGTGGTTGTCATACTTGTGCAACGTAAAATAAAATAACACAATCATGCTGCTCTTTTAAACTACTCAATTTTAAAAATACAAACACAGATGGGTATAAAAACTATTTGTATTCTCGCTCTTATACATACTGCAACGTGAGAAAGCTTACCTTTGCTGTAAATTGTTGTTCCAGGATACCAAATAGCATAGAGGTTAATTTTTAAAACTATAACACACAAAATATCTTCAGTATACTGTGAATTTAAAACAATGCCATCAAGTTAATTCACGCACAACACAAACTACAATGATACACCACATTAGACTTATTTACAAATTGCGTACACAGAAGTCACAAGCTTCACTCCAAGCGACTTTGCCGGTTCTCCAATGTCACGGCCTTAATGTAGTCTGGCCATGGCTTGTGCCATTTCAATACCATTGTAATCAAAATGTGGTGAGGAATACTCTCTCTCTTCCCAATGCTTAGTAGATTGTGGACTGAGTTGTTTGGATTTTCTGAGTATTATAGCAGTCTCTTTGGTTCTACCAGTGTACACTTGCTTCATAAATATGATGAGGTGTGCAGGATGAATACTTTCATAACTGAGCAAGTTGTCATAACTAGAGATGACATTTTTATTGGATGTTGGGGGATTCAAATAGATACTGCACTTCAGAAAGTCAGTCAGTCTCTCTCTCACAGAACTAAGTGAAAGGAAAATAGCAGAGGTATATGGGTACAAGTTAATCCTGGGTATGGAAAATCTGTTGGCACTTGCTTTTTACAGTGATTTGGTGCTTCTATGCAGGAACAAAGCAACAGCTGAACATCTTACTGATGGAGTAAAAATTTATTTAGTCAAGATTGGACTCCAAATACAGTAAATACTATGAAAAGTAAAGGCATGTTCGTATGTAAAGGTCAGCTCTGCAGACCTGCCAACATTGATGGATTTTTCATAATTTTTACGGAATTTTTGCTAATACTAGCTGTTACCCGCGGCTTCGCTCACGTGGATTTCAAGGAAACGTGCAGGAAAATGAAACCAATTTTTACATCTGTAACACCTTCAGTTTTTGAGATATGAGTATCCTCATAAAAATAATTCAATCTTTTTTATAAAAAGTTTTCAACCCCTATTTCACTTCTTTTCACCCCCTGAAGTGGATTTTGTGAGTAAAAGGATTTGTGTTTATTTTTAAAAGAGATTCCGAATACAAATTTTTACATGTGTGAACTGAGGAGCATCGTTTCAAATCGTATTAAGTGCACAGATTATAATTTTACAGGAAGTTCCTAAGCAAATAAGACATGTCAAAATTCTCAACGGCAAAATCTAGGTATTGAGGTTATGTTCCCAAATCAGTCGTGATTCAAATCATTTCCCAATACATGAAGGTGTCATTCCAATTACACAATTTCACTTAATACGTTTTGAACCAATTCGCTGAACAAAATACGTTTTGATACAACCTCTTATTCACATAATACGATTTGAAACTTTCGTTTGATTCCAAAGATTGTTATTGACTTTATTGTTAGTTACAGCGCATCATGTGCAGTAAATTATTATTAACACATTGTTAATGCTATATGGATGTTTACAGTCTTGAAAGTAATTCTCCTTCCTCATGCAAACAGTCACAGCCATCATTATGAATCGGTCTACCAGTATCTGACGTTGAACCGATGTTGGTAGTGCTGAAACATAAAATAGTAAACTGTCGAACTCCTTCCAGTTGTCTCCAAATCTGGTTTTCAGCAGGTTCTCGACGTCCAGTTTTTAACATCAGGTAATGCTCTCAGTTTATCCATTACAGGAGGTTCATGTACCTGGCCCCGCCTTATGCCTCGTTTCAGAAGGGTTATGAATCGCTTTGAGGGGTCATCAAACCTGTACGTCAGTTCCATCTTCACGTAACGTGGTACTGACCACTTTTCTCGCTTTTCTTCAGAATCACCGTTTGCGCTTCTTTAATCCCGTCCAGTTTGTTAAAATGCTTGGCGAGGATCTTGTAGTCCCTTATAACCCATTCTTTTCCTAGATGATTTACAGTCCCCACAGACTGATAGATCTCTGGGTATTCCTCGAGAGTAACGATGTCAGAGCACTTATGAAGAAACTTTTCTACAACACGAGAAACCTTGTCTGCATGTAAAAAGGAATCTTCTATGACAGGAAAGACGACAACAATCATGGAAATATTAGCGGGTGCTTTGGTTTGTAGCCATAAACTAGAGCATGGATAATATGCATGTTCTTGTTTTGGCCTCCACATCTGTCTGCGAACAACCTGATATAGGTGATCGATTTATCGAAATGTACCTCATCTAAAAACGAGGTAACAGGTGATGACACTTTGTTTGGCCCTCTTTCAGCCTGTCTCATTCCGTACATAAAGTTTCAGATTCTGAATATTGACATCGCTAACACACAGTGCGTAACATGATATTTGGAGCGAATAGAACGCTTCGCCAGTTGATGATTTAGGAAGCGGTTGTACCTGTTGCAAATCAAAGCAGAAGAACATTGTGTTAGCAGGTTGTTCCCTCATAAGTTTGTGAAAAACCTGTGAGCAAATTTTATCTGCTCCCATATCAGCTAGTAAACGGTTCTTTTTGTCACTATCTTTTTCATATTTAATCTGAAAGAGCATTCGAGCGCAGTAACTACAAACATGCGTGAATGGTGTCCCAAGCCAAGTGTTGAACTGTATACGGAAAATATTCTGGAAGAATCTCTTTCACTTTCAGGTCCGTGGAAACACTCTCCTACGGGTAAGTAGCCCTCCATGGTGATCGAAAGTGAACGGGCATGCAAGCAATACCACAATGTCAAGTTCGATATAAAATTAGCGGGAACAGCCAACAAAAGAGTGGGATAAATACAGGCTGGGAAACATTATCGTTAACATAATATGTTTTGAACCGTTCGCCGTGGTGCACATAATGCGATTTGTTCCGAATCATGTTTTTCAGCACTAAAATCCTATGGGAAAGAATACGAAATGACCCGATTTAACTCAACAGTGTTAAAGAGCATATCCTAATTGGCGGTAAACCGCATCAAAACATATTCTGACCTCGACTGCATTTAATACGTTTTGAAACGATGCTCCTAAACTGTTAAGGTTTTGAGATTTTAAAAAAATTCACCTCGTTAGTGACAGAATATCCAAAAATCCTCCCTTGAAGAACATCTACACTGTAATATAAATGTATCTCCAAACTGTAATTTCTTTATATCCAGTAGTTTAGGCTCGACGATGATGAAGCACTCAGTCAGTCAGTCAGTCAGTCAGGACATGTTATTTTATATATATTGTTGTTGTTACCTATGGTTTTATTGGGTAGTAACTCCAATACAAAATTGATATCTCTAAACAACAGTAATATAGAAATAATATCAGTCTTGTTTCATCTTGTTCTTGGCTGTCCAGTATACGTAGGTCGGGTAAATTTCCTTGTTTTGGTTGGATTGGGTTGAGTCCTGTGCACTGATATAGGTGTTTTGATTTCATTACTGATTCAGTAATTTCGCAGATGGTACACTTCTCCGTTGGGTGTATTTTGATTCTAGCTAGATCTGCAGCTAAGCAGTAGTGTCCTGTTTCCAATCTGAAGGTTGCCACTGCTTGTTTCCTTGGCTTGCTCTTATTGTTGTCCCATAGGTTTTTTTTTCTCTTCATTGTAGTAAGTTGGGTAGTTTCTTTCTTCCATTTTTCAAGGTTTTTGTATGTGATTATCTTCTTGATTGAGTTAGCTGCCAGATGTTTGGTTCTCTTTTGTGCCTTTTTTGCTATTTTGTCTGCCAGTTTGTTGCCTTCTAAAAGTTTTAAATTTTGTTAGTAGATGTTCAAAGTCATTTATTCTTAATGAATGGGGTTTTGTATTTGAGGATACTGCTTGTACGGCATCTAGTGAATCTGTGAGTAGGACTGCTTTTTCCAGTGAATTGACTATAAATTAGATTTTGTATAGCAAGATAGAGAACTTCTATTTTTCCATCAAATTTATTATATCTGCCTACTGGAGCATACTGTGAGAATACCGATATTTGTCAGAAAACTCCAGCGCCTACTCCTCTGTCATCTATTTGTGAACCGTCCGTGAAGACTCTTAACCACTGATCTTCAGTATATTTTTTCATTTAGCATACTAAGTGCTGAGCTTCTCAGCATTACTAGGATACCTCTCTTTTAGATAATCTGGGAGAGATAGGTTGGTTTGTATTGAGGTGTAGTCCAATAGACTTATTGGTTCAGGGGTGGTTTCAATTTCAGATGGTATACTTAGTGCTTTTAAAATATTTCTACTAGCAACTTCTTTTTAACTTGTTTGGTAGTTGAAAAGTGTGATACTAGATGTCGCTCCTTCCTATTTTAGACTGTTCATAACATGATTCTGTCTCTTCTCATCTTGTTTTTATCCATCTCTGATTTAGGAATCTTTCAAATCAATTCAGCATGTTCTTTCTCACTCCATAGTTTTTTAACTTTCTGATGAGTTTTGATCTCCAAATGATATCGTAGGCTTCTTTAAGTCTACGAAGACTGGTAATGTACTCTTCTGCTCATGGAAGCCTTGTTTCATGTCTTGGACAAGTTTTGTTACTGAATTTGAGGTTGACATGCTTGTTCTGAATCCTGCTTATTCTTCAAAGTATTTTTCTTTCTCCAAATACAAATTTAGGCACGTTGATACCATTCCTTCACATAGGGTTATGGGTCGGTATGATTCCATTTTGTTTTCATCTTTCCCAGATTTTAGAATTGGGATGATAGTACCTTTAGTCCAGTCTGTTGGTAGAGGTAAATCATTGAGCCAAAAGACATTGCAAATTTTTAGGAGTGTTTTGCTTGCTTTGGGACCAAATTTTTTTTACAAATTCTGGGAAGATTTTGTCGTCTACAGGCGCTGTTTTTTGTATTGTATGTTAAAAATTGCTTTATCCATTTCTTCCTTGGAGGACTAAAGTATACACCTCTTCTAGATGTGTGCTCCCGAATGTGTTTTCAATGTGTGTCTTTTTTTAAGTGATAACATTGCCGTGTATTTTGATAGTGTGGCTGTATTTCTCTGGCTACTTACTGTTTAATGAGCTCAGTAGTTTGTGTGCTTTGGGTCCATCGTTTCTGAAGTCTATTGTGTTAATAAGTTTTTCCCATGTTGTTTTCTTGGCTTCACTAATTTTTCTTTTCAATATTGCGTTTTCTCGTTTCCATTCAATGGCATTGTGTAATTTTTGTTTTCTTCAGCATTTTCAGCAATTTTCTCTTGCTTTGTCCCTCTTTTTTGTTCAGTTCAGCATTCCAAAAGGGTTTATATCTGTATAGTTTTCCCCTTTGTATAGTTTCTTTTGCACTTTCCCTTAGAATTGCACTAAATTTGGGTTCAACTTGGTATGGAGAGTCTTTATCGGTTATGTCTTGAATTCTTCTTTCCATCGTTTCTTGACATTTGTTCCAGTTGGCTTTCTTCAAGTTCCACAGAATATTTTCTTTAGGTTTCCTTCCCTTCATTATCCTGATAACTGGCATTTGGTGTCTGCTTTCTGCGTTGCATTTTAAGTCTCTTTTGCATTGATCTGCAATGTTGGCTGATGTGAAAACTAAATCTGGGTTATAGTGCATGAAGGTTTTTGGCTGATTCTCTTCGTATAGTAGGATGAAGCAGTTGCTATTCAAATAGTTTTCAACTATTCTTCCTGCTGCATTTTTGTAATTGTATCCCCAATATTGGGATGCTCCATCAAAATTTCCTACAATGATAGAGTTTTATGTGGTTGGAGGACATCAAGATAGAGATTATTGTTGTTTGGAAGACTGTACAATCTATAAATTTGTATATTTAGTGTTTACCTACACTGTTATCTCTGTTATTTTGCTGGTGTCTAACTGCATCATCTCTTTGACTATTCGAAAATTTACTGAGAGGTCACTTTTGATAGTTACAAGGATTCGACATGCAATTCTTCTGTCTTTGTATAGGCCGTATGTTTTGTATCCTTTTGTTTGAAAATATGATATTTTCTTCAGAGATATTAGCTTCATTCACTATTAATATATCTTTGTTCATATCTATTAGTGTCTCATTGAATTCAGTCACCTTTGGGTTTGAGAAGCCTCCCGCATACCATTGGAGGATTTTTAGTGTATTGTTTTCATCCTTTTTCATTTGATAGGTTGATTTTGCCTTGAAAAAGGCAGTTGGTTTTCGTCGTTGAGTTGCCGTTGCTGTGCTGTTCCTCATTTTGCACCATCTGGGTGACATGTGTATATATTACGATATTATGGTTCAAGGCAAATTTATTATGGAAAATCAATGTTTTTTAACTTTCCAGATGAAAAATGACAAATGCTGAACCCTAAATGAAATACCAGGTTATTTTGTGACATGATGCACAAAGTGCATTACGCGCATTCCCATCATACCCCACTCTGGTCATCGCAACTTCGCGTTATGGCACCACATTCATTCACTTGGAGATCACACGTGGTTCTTTATCAAACTTTCTTATTCAGATTATTTTGTGATTAAGGAGTGTGTTAGTGCTGCAGAAATGAAGCAGGACTATGATTGCAGCAACACGACAGGGAATATTTACTGGGCTTCAAGAGTATTGCAAAAATATACAGAAAAATGGCTATGTCTCTTAACTTTGAAAATTAGTTATTGACAACGTGTTCCGTAGCATGTATTGCGATATTTCTGTGACCCATGTGGCTGGAGATGATTGTAGAAGATACATTGAATCGGTGAGACACAAATCACATAGTAAAAATAAGGCTGTCATATGATATAAATTTGCCAGGCTGAGTGACTTCAACTTGGCAGGTTCGATCCTGGCTCAGTCCAGTGGTATTTGAAGGTGCTCAAATATGTCTGCCTCATCGGTAGATCTACTGCACTTAAAAGAACTCTCGTGGGACTAAATTCCAGCACCTTGGCGTCTTCAAAAACCATAATAGTAGTTAATGACACGTGAAGCAAATAACATTATTATTGACATAAATTCGATGGTGATCAGTCAGTTGTTGTACTTGATAGGGTCAAATACGTCCACCTATTCAATACAAAGGCAAATGATAAATATCACTATATTTTTTTTCATAATATGTAGTTATCATCATTACAACATTAACATTATAGTACTAGTTTCGACCAACTTAGGCCATCATCCATTACACATATTTGAAAATTGGCGGTCACCTTATGATTATTATTATATTATTATTATTATTATTATTATTATTATTATTATTATTATTATTATTATTATTATTATTATTATTATTGCGCTTTTACAGGCCACATTGAACCACTGTAGTAGATTTCTGTCCGGTCTTCTATGTGTTTTATGGTGTTTTTTTGGTTTGTTTTTTTCCAATTCTGTTCTTCCAGTATTTCTTCATTCTATCTGATCTTCGATTTCTTTTTTCTGAAAATACCCTCGTAACTGTTCCTCTTCTATTTATTTACCTTGTTTTATTTATTCTTTAAATCCTCCAGTGTTACATCTAATTCTTTCATGTCTTTTTTTATTCCTTTTATCCAGACAGGTTGTTTTTGTTTCCAAAGCTTCTCCAAAATTCTGTGTATTAACCTCTCTTGAAGTGTTCACAACAGATGACCAAAGAATGATATTCTCTTCTTTTTTATGAATTATTATTATTATTATTATTATTATTATTATTATTATTATTATTATTATTATTATTATCATCATCATCAGTTACAAGTAGTTCTTGAAAATTAATTAGATAAATGAAATTTCTTGGAAGGAAATAACTATAATTTGAATTGTTAAAAGGGATTAAAAGTTAAAGTAAATTTTGGAACCCCCCCAAAAATAGGATTGCTTGATATGGTAAGTTGAGAAAAGAATGTATTACCATATTGTACAAAAATCAAGTCTCAATTCATTTCCAAAAATTATATACTGAAATAATCGCCAAATAAAATGACAAATCGTAACGAGATGAGTAAGTAATAAATCAACCATGATTCAGGTTAGAACGATGAAGTTCATAAGGTTGAAGATCACACGTCTATGGCAGTCGGGTAATGTCATAATTAATAACAAACAAAACTTCTTTTTTGTTTTCTAAAAGTAAACAAAAAGGGAGAACAATCCATCATCAAATAAATGACGTTATGAGGCAACAAACATGACAATAAAAAGGCACATTACGTTGGAGAATAATTTTGAGGTCTCGTTTACATCAATGTAAATTTTGAATTACGTACGTCAGAAAGTAATTCAAAGGTTAATATTAGGCCTAACGTCACATACAGCAATACTTCAAATTCAACCCATAATTGAAACCATTATGGAGGTTCAGATATTAAAGGAGGAAAATTTATCCTGACTGCAATTAAACAGGTTATGGCATGTCTTAAAACCAGATCAGTTTGGCATGTCAATGCCTAATACAATATCTCATTTTGATACAGATTGTGCAGTTTTAGGTTCTCTCTAACAATTTATATCATATTACAAGCGCAGTCCTATTTGATGTTCCGGAATAAGTAAGTCTATAGACGATGCGCGAAAAGTTTAATTTTTTGAGTTTACCGGTCACTCTCAAGTGCCAATTTGATCTCTGACATGTTCTGCTGCCATATGTTATGAATTATGTAGAACTGATTGATCACAGATTATAGCTTCGGGAAGTAACTTACAGAGCTTTTTTGTAGACGTCTGTGGAGTTCATCTGTGATGTAAACAAACATGGCGGAACCTCAATCTAGTTGCTCTTGCAGCGATGTTATTTCGGATCAAAGAATCTTTCAGTTATTAACCACAGTGGAAAGTGATGATGGAGATGATGATTTTAATGAACTGTTAAGCGATTTTGAAAGTGAGCGTGATACAAAGAGTGCCAAAAATATTGTATGTGAGAAAGAAACAGAGCCTCCTTCTAAACGAAAGAAAAAAATAACGATGAGTTCAAAAGCTATTTTATCACTATTTTCGTTGTGGACGCTGATTACTTTTCTCCACCAGACTTTCAAGTAACTGTGACAAGACTCTGAAAGCCAAATAGTGTTTGAAGACAACCAGAAAAATTTGATTTGTTAAAAACTTTTGTTTGCATCCGGGAGATAGTAGGTTCGAATCCCACTATCGGCAGCCCTGAAGATGGTTTTCCGTGGTTTCCCATTTTCACACCAGGCAAATGCTGGCTGGGGCTGTACCTTAATTAAGGCCACGGCCGCTTCCTTCCAACTCCTAGGCCTTTCCTATCCCATCGTTGACATAAGACCTATCTGTGTCGGTGCGACGTAAAGCCCCTAGCAAAAAAAAAAAAAAAAAACTTATGTGCTATAGTGGAGTTGGTGCAGATAGTTGAACAAATTTGTATCACAAACAACCAGTACAAAATATTGAACTTTCACCACATTCCAGATTTAGAAAGTATTTTAAAATATCAACTTATGTACATTTAAGAAGTTACATGTATTAGTTACCTACAGATTTTAGGAAATAATATTATATTGGGCTCTACTTTGTGTAGTGTACGCATAGGCACAAAAGTGTAATTTTGTTTTCTCTCAAAATAATATTGAACATATGTGTAGGATTTTCCATTTGCATTTAGATTTTTAAAGAACAAACATTTACAAACATTTTAAGGTAATTACCCCACTGATAAGTTAATAATTGAGGTTTCTACAAAAAAATTTACATTTGAATGGAAAAACTCAGCACTAAAGTACCAAACAGTCAATTGGTAACTCAGCACTTAAAAGGTTAAGTGTCACACCAACAGATAGCGTTGAAATGCATACTAGTCGCATCTACTCGTAAATTAAGAAAATGTATCATAAAGAAATAAGGTGTAAAAACACAGATTGATACAAATTTCTAAATTACCCCAAATATCATAAAGTTCCTTAGTAATGTCACAGGCACAATAAAACATTGTAATACACAAAAACATTGTAAAGGGAAGAGAACACATTAAAATAGGTCTGTAGTAAAAAACTTAAAGATGACACCAGTGTTCATCCGTTGCGTAGTATATTGTGGCAAAAATATGTTTGATAACAAGATACTATGTTGGAAAGCACAGTCTTAATCTTGATTATCCTTGTGGTGAAAGATATACTTGACAAACTCTTGAAACTTAGCTGAGGGTGTCATCTATAGGTTGTTACTCTAAGAAGTAATGGCCCAGATGATGTTAAGTCTGTCGATAGGGATTGTATGTATCCTGAATAAATGTCCCCCTCTATACTTATACCCAGCTTTCTTTTCCTCTACTTTAGCATTACAGAAATTTACATCTAGTGCTTTCATTTGAATAATTTCAAAGGGAAAATAGATTATGCAAAATACATTGCTGGAAACTAATAGAATGAAATTGCACTGGAATTCTGAGAAAACGTTATCAAAACCTTGAACTTCTTGATAGGTTTGACTATCCTATTACTCTGGACTATCAAAGATATTCTTGAACAACTGAACCCTGTCTTCCGTTAAATATCCATTGAGCTAGTCAAGTGGAATTTTGGGTACCTCCCTTCCCCCCACCCCGTTCATTCTACCTATATCTGTAGCTGAGAATTTCTTCTAGGCACTGGCCATATTTGAGTTACTTGTGGATTCACAAAGAGACTTGTATTTAAAATAATGTATCATTTGTTTAGCTTTATTCCTACTTGTTCTTTAATTTTATTATCAGTTTGGTCACAAGTATGTTTATAGCACCGAAAAGGTGCATCAAGCTGAGGCACCATGTTTTTAACTTAGGTTAGCCATGGATTAGGTTTACGGGATTGAAGCAAGTTGGTCATGTGGTTGGGGGCGTGCTGCTGTGAGCTTGCATTTGGTGGATAGTGGATTTGAATCTAACTCTCATCAGCCATGAAGGTGGCTTTGCGTGGTTTCCTATTTTCACATCAGGCAAATGCTGGGCTCTACCTTAAGGCCATGGTCATTTCCTTCCAACTTCTAGCCCTTTCCTATCCCATCGTCTCATTATTTTTGCATACTGCATAGCCTCTATCTTCCAAATTTAAAAAGCCATCCCATGGAAGATTATAGGCATTGTATCTTGATAGATTCAAAATTGATGTCCTTTTTATTCCTGCATGTTGCACATCTAGGTGTACATTCTGGAAAAAAGCGAGTGAGAAATAAGTTACGAGGTTCTAAGTAGACAGGGGTGGTACTAAAATTGCAATAATTAAAGGGTTATTGGTCACTTCAAGATCAATAAAGTAATGTGAAATGTAGTGTTATACACTTGGTTGATTAGTCGGGTGAGAGGGAAACATAGTCATGTCATGCGAGGAAAACAGTCTTCTAATTTCCTAGTACCGTAAGTAAGTTAGTGTTTTAATTCCCGTAGTGTAATCACATGTTAATTTGCTGGTAGCAAGTTGTGAAGAGAAGTTTCATATTTAATGATATAAGTTATTTTAGGTGGCTGATATTCTACTCCAATAAGTATTTTCTGTCCACTTGCAGTTACTTCAGTCAGTCATCGGTAACTCATTGGTCAGCGAGTTGTTCTTGAGGTCATCTCCACAATAAGGAAAAAATTTGGGGTAATTATGGAGATGGAGGGAGATTGTAGACATCAGACTGAACCATGCTATTTGGAATTGAAGGAGACGGCCAGCTTCTACTGATTCTTGTCAAATTATATTATTTTCCCTCAATATAGCCTGAATTTCATTCCAAGTGTGCGAGTAAGCTTACGATGTTCAAATGGCAACACTGCAGTGTGTGAGGATACAGCGAAATTCTTGTTTTGGGCTAGAGTGAAGTGCTGTTGTTAGAGCTATAGTCATTGTCAGAGGAAAGTCCCATAATTAACTTACAGACATGCTTGAACTAAAACAGAAAGCTTGCCTGGATTTCCTGATGGACTTCTTGCTGGTTAACACATAACAGTTGGAGACGAGCACGCACAAACCTAATAAAATTAACAATGTTGAGAAGGCACATCACTAGGGTCAAATTGCTCCGATAATCCATCTACTCACCATGTGAATTCGTTCACCAACTGTAATAATGTGCAGCTTCTTTCCATCATTTAGGTGGACTGGAAGTCTAGTGCTTCATTTAGAACATGCATCTGTGTGGATGTTTGGGAATCCATATTGAGCAGCTTTGTACCTTTCAGAGCTCACTTGGCCTGCCAGATGTGGTTCTTTCATTGCACCTGTGGAATTCAGTAACAATCGTTGTATTCCTCATAGACACCTCCTCAGTCGGTGTCTTCTTCGTATGGCCCAATCTATAGTAATCGCCACGTAAGGCAATACCCCAGAAAGTAAATATCGCCGCCCGATGCTCTTCTTTTCTCTTTTTTGTAATGGCTGATCACTGCTGCCAACCCGCCTGGTTACATATTAAAATCACCAGACATAACCATAACAAACTAACCTCAATGTAAACACCGATAATGAATGTTTCCCTACCCTATTAAATGATAAAAGTTAAGATGAAATAAATAAAGATATTCATAATGAAGTCGATTTCCACGCTCAATGAGGAATTAAGGAAATAAACACACTTTCTCACTCAAATTAATGTTACATATATCTGTCTTTATTTTGATATACAGTAGGCGTACTATAACCATATTCTTGAAAAGAGGGGCGTGTTAAACGATGCAATTTATTTAATAAGTCTTTGCAGTGTGATTTTCGAAAGTTCCAGACATCCAATGACTTACCTTTCTTTTGCGCGAACATTCCCTTCTCTCTTCAATACCGGTAACCAGTAAGGGGAGAGATTATTGGGCATATTTTCAGCCTGCAAGCTGGTTATATCTTCAAGCTTATCAGGAAACATATAGGAATACTAAGGTGCCAAGCTCCGTAAACGGAAATTAGGTCGGCTTTCAAGTTCACTGCGGCTTTGAAAATAATAATGTTATAAGTTCTACTGCCAAAATTTCGTCTCGCAAGACTTCCTCGTATTTCATGTACCGGTAGATCTGGACATGAGACTGGCGTATTTGAGCACTTTCATCATTTCACACAAACTATGTTATTAAATGCATTATCCGAACATGCCACAATTCTACTTACCTGGTATTAGTCAAATATATTTACAATCCCATACAAAAAGAAAATATGCTCGCAAATGTATCACTAGTGACTTTAACGGCAATGCGGTGGCAACACGCAATTCACGCTAGAACAGTGATTGAACGTTGCCAACGTGCCAGATTAACGGTAAATGTAAGACGTCGTACCGGCAAGTAGGGTCCCTAAACTGTATGGTTACCGACACTGAAAAAGACCTGCAAAATACCCAACAGCAGGAAAAGTAACTATAAATCAATATCTTAATATTACAGGGGGGAGAGGGTAAGGTTGCACCCTTAGGGTACGTCCTTACACGGAGAGGACTATATATGAATTTTAAACATATTACTGCTCCCCACTAATGAATGTTCAGCTTGCTTTTCAAAGTTCTAATGCCATGCCGTAGGTATATCCTTCAGTCGTATGTCCTAATGTCTTAACGTTTATGCGAATGTAGCTGCATTTTATTAAATTTTCCTATGACTTCATCGTACATTTGAAGCACATTACGATGGGACTTAAATATGAAGAGTGTGTAATGACACACTAAATATCCGTACATTTATTTCCTTATTCATAGGTCCTCTTGCAGTGTGTAGTTACTTATTCTATGTGAACAGGTAACTTTTTTAGATAATTATAGGAGACAAGTAATTCTGGCTTTCTACAAATGAGCAGTGTTATCCAACTCATCAGTGGATTAGGAGAGGATTCTGGTTGACTGCCCAGCACAACCAATATTCAGCTCATTTAAGCTGTACACGCTGTGCACCAAATAATGTTGATGTGTACAACGTTCTCGAGATCCTTCCAGTGGGCCATCCAGGCTTGGGTATTGAGCTGGTCAGAGAAATCCTGCAATTCATCTTGGAATACACATCACCGTTATTAACTCCAGTATATTAATAATAACCTGATATCTGAAAGCACAGGTATAATGTGGTATTCTAATGTAAAACCAGTGTGTTTATAGGGAACACATGGAGGGAGACATCACAGAACCTGAAGGAGAAATTGTCTGTGAGGAATTAAAGATTTCCATTTAAAATGCTTGGAGATATTATGGCTTGGCATAGGGCTATCATTGCTGTATTCCAGCTATCCTAAGATCGAGGTTAGGAAAAAAATTGTTCAAAACAAACACTACCCTACCCTACCCTACCCTACCCTAAGCAAGAATTAAAATGTAGAAGTTACAGGCCACTAGCAAGTCCTGATTCAGTAAAGACTGTAATCTCCAAACTTGAGGTCTCCAAACATCAAGAGTGCTGTCTACTAATGCACTCAACTACCTGCAACTGCCTACAGCTTTCACCTTTCGTACTGCAAATTGACATGCAGTTAGATGCTGATATGAATGTTATGACACTGAAACCTGGTTGGAACTCTTGAAATCCTATGTCTATATCTGTTAAGTTTATTTTTAAAAATACTTTATAGTTATCCAAAATGGATTTAAAAATCAGGGGAATGTGACTTGCTTACGCAAAGTTCCTGAAATGGACAAGCTCACAAAAATGAAAAATTTTGGTCATCATCATCATCATCATCATCATTTCCGATTATCCGGCTGTAGCCGGGTAGGAGCAAATACGGTTCATCTCCAATTTCTTCTGTCTTTTCACCACTTCTCCTCCAACACTGTGTCCCAGTCCAGGTTTCTTTCTCTAATGCTGCATTGGTTGTTGTCCTCCCATCTCAATCGTGGTCGTCCCCGGCTTCTCCTTCCTTGCATTTGCATTTCCATCACCTTTCTTGGCATTCTTTCATCACTCATTCGCTTTATGCGCCCAAACCATCTTAATTGGCTCTTCTCTATTCTATCATTTATTTTTTCCACTCCAGTTTCTTCCTGGATTTTCTCTCTTCTACTCTTCTGTATCATACTCCTCGAACATTTTGGCTGCCTGGATTAGACTCTCATCTTTCTTTGCCATTGTCAAAGTTTCTGCTCTGTAAGTTGTTATGGGTACATAATACATCTTGTACATAGTTTCCTTTGCTTCTATTGGCACATCTTTGTCCCATAACATGTTTCTTACACTATGATAGAAACAGCTTCCAGCTTGAATCCTCTTGCTAATTCCAGTGTCCAGTCGAGCATTCTCCATTAATTCACTCCCCAGGTATTTGAACATATTCACTACTTCTAGGGGCTTGTTTGCAAGTCTAATCTGACTTTTCCCTTCTTTCTCCCCTCTTCTTCTTCTTCTTCTTCTTCTTCTTCGTTTAGGCCTACGTTGGACCACGTGGTTCTTAACTCTGGTGAGCTCTTTTCTTCCTCTTAGCCCAGTATTCCTTCATTCTAGCCCTATGGATGTCTTTTCTTTCTTGAGTCCATTTCACTCCTACTTCTGGACGCAGTGATTTAGTTGTTAATGCCTGGAGAGAGTCAGATGTGTTGACTAACTTTCTGAACTTATCACGGTTGTAAATGTCAATGTTTAGGAATTGTAGGCCTTTCCGCACTAAATTCGTCCATTTGGCATTTGTTGCTTTACCTCTAGTTACAGTGTTGAAGCTCCTTGAAGTGAGTCTCTGGCTGTCCATCCTGACTACGTGACCATAGAACATTACTCTTCTCTTCCTCATAGCTGTTGTAATGCTCACTATTTTACTATACAGTTCCTTGTTGTGCCTGATTCTGTAGCCATCTCCTTCTTTAATGGGACCCATAATCCTTCTGAGGATCTTTTGCTCTTTCAGTTCCAGTTTTCTGAGTTGTCCTTTCTGGGACACTGAGGTGTTCAGTACAGATGGTCTTACTACGGTGTTGTAGTGTCTAAGTTGAACATTCAAGGAGAGGGATTTAGACTTGTATATCGTCGCTGCCGGGACAAAACCTCCTATGTGAAATCTTTTAGCTTAGAACTATGGCCGGTAAGGTTCTGTCATCTAAGGTACAATATTGTGTGAATATGGTCAAGGCATTCTCGCTCTTCATAATGTATGTGCTGCAGGTCAGTATATCTCCAAAAATAATTTACACTTAGGAGGTTTTGTCCCGGCAATGACGATATGTTCTTACAAAGATGATAAGCTCTTTCTAATTTAGTGCATCCACTCTTCATTGCAAGGTTGTCATTAACATTTGGGGTTATCCATTCTCCAAGATATTTGAATGAGTTGGCCTTGTGTATTATTTTGTCCCCCAAAGAAATGAAGTAGGGTGCTTCTCTGATGTTGGTCAGAAATTCTGTTTTACTGACAGCGATCTTTAGCCCTACTTTAGCAGCTATGCATTCTAGGGAGGATAGCTGGTATGTAGCTTCTTCCATACTTGAAGCTAAGAGTGTGAGGTCATCTGCGAAGGCTAGGCTTGTAACTGTTAACTTGTCTTTTTTTGTAGCCGATTTTTAATCCCGAGTTGTGAGCTAGTGTGTTCCTCCATTCCCTAATGACCTTCTCCAGCAGACAGTTAAACAGGATAGGGGACAAACCATCTCCTTGTCTAACACCTGTTTTGATCTCGAGGCTTTTTGATAATATCCCTCTGAATTTGACTTTGGACATGGTGTTCGTTAGAGTAGCCTTCACAAGATTCAAAGTCGTCTTATCCAGTCCCATTTCAGTCAATGTCTCAAAGAGGGACTGTCTGTCTACCGAGTCGTAAGGCTTCGTAAGGAAGTCAACGAAAATTGCTACATAGGGTGAGGTGCTGAGGTTTTTGTAGGTAAAGATAGTTTCGAGGTTCAGAATCTGCTCTGTGCATGATCTTGACTTCCTAAATCCAGCTTGGTACTCTCCTATGCAGGAATCTGCTGTTTTAAGCAATACTTTGGAGAAGATTTTGTAAGTCACTGATAGGAGAGAGACCCCTCTATAGTTGTTAGTCTAACTTCTCCCCTTTCTTTGCAGCGGGTGGATGATAGCTGAAGTCCAATCCCTTGGTAGTGTTTCTGTTGTCCAGATGTCAGTTATGATTCTGTGAATACTGTCAATTGACTCTTCATCTGCATGTTTCCATAATTCTGCAATGATGCCATCTTCGCCTGCTGCTTTGAGATTTTAGAGTTTTGTATAAGTTACTGGTGGTGTTCCTTTGAAAGTCTTTCTCTGCCTGATCTATGATGTCGTCGTTATATTGCCTCTTAGCATTTCTAATGGTCTTGGCCGTGTTCTTTCTGACTGTTAGGAAGACTGTATGATTTTCCGTGTTTTTTTTGCAGTTCCATTTCACCCATGCCTGTCTTCTCTCCTCTATTGCCTTATCACATATTGGTGTCCACCATGGGTGTTTACTCCTTCTGGTTGCAAGGATGGTTTCTGTTGCTGCATCTATCAGTGCCTTCTGTAGGTTAGGCCAATCCGTTTTATTCTGATTATTGCTTAGGACCTTAGTAAAGTTGTTGTTCTCTTTCAACTGGGCTGGATTAAATTTTGGAATTCTGGACCTGGTGTAATTGTTACCTCTGCACTTCGTGATTGGAATGAAATTTGCTTTGACCAAAGATAGGCAATGGTCTGAATCAATTTTGGCACCTCTCAATACCTTGACGTTCATTATTTCCTTGCTATTCCTTCTACTGATGGCAACGTGATCTAACTGGTACTCTCCTAGCAAGGGTTTGGGACATCTCCAGGTCTTAGCTTTTTGGGGGAGGTGTCTGAATGCTGTAGATTTAAGAACAAGATTGTGATTTTTACATA
This sequence comes from Anabrus simplex, assembly GCF_040414725.1. Classification (NCBI taxonomy): domain Eukaryota; kingdom Metazoa; phylum Arthropoda; class Insecta; order Orthoptera; family Tettigoniidae; genus Anabrus; species Anabrus simplex. The sequence continues at coordinate 1,047,195,944 of NC_090265.1, read as the reverse complement.
GATTGATCAGCCTCTCACCATTACAATTGGTTCTCTTGTGGGCCAGGTATTCTCCGACTATGTTCTCCTTACCAGTCTGGGCGTTGAAGTCCCCCATCAAGATGATCACGTGATTTTCTGGAATCTTATCGATTGTCTCTTGCAGTTCTTCCCAAAAGTATTCAGCACTTTCAATATCACTCTTATTAGTATCATTGGTAGGTGCATGGAAGTTTGCTTTGTTGAGACTTCTGAAGGCTATAGTGGACGTTCTCCCATTTGGTGACGAGAGGGAGATTATATATAGAGTTGATCATTTTGTTGTTGACTATGAAGCCAGTACCCAGGTGAGGCATATTCATCACTCTCTGACCTGGCTGTCCCTTGTAGATCCTGAAGCCTTGTGACTCAAAAGGTTCTTCGTCCATAAATCTTGTCTCCTGTAAAGCCGTTATAAGGATGTTGTGTTTTGTTAGGATGTCCAATGTATGTTTCAGTTTTCCTGTTTGTAGGAGGGAATTAATGTTTATTGTTGCCAGATAGTTGATGTGTTTCTTTCTCTTACATGAAGGTGCAGGCTCCCCAGAATCCGGTGGCCTGCTTGCTCCACTGTGAGTGGGGGTGGATTTGTTACCACCTTGGGTAGATTTCCAATTAGTTGTTTGCTCCATGTTTCCAGATTACGAAAAAGTTTAGTGGGGTTACCCGAAGGTAACGTGGTGTTTAACTATCAAGGTTGTAAGCCTTGAAGCCCCCAGCACTGATCGGTTCACTGACCCAGCTTCCTGCTGGGATTGGTTACCCAACGTTCTACTGGGTTGCTCAGCTTAAAGGCTTGGTTTCTCAGAACCGACGCATGCGAGGCCCGCCTCGCACAAATCCAGACTACACGAGCTTATGCAAGTGGTTTCTCAAGCTGCGTGGTGCGCAGTCTGCGCAACTTCGCAGTGAGACCTCGCAGCGTCACCGCGCACTGATTCGTCCGGCCAGATTTATGCGAGGCGACATTGTTTCTCTTCTTGTTTTCACTGTTTTAAGCAACACGATGAGCTTTAAGGATGAAAATGGACGAGGAACTTATTGAAGATGTTTGAATGCACCCAGTGTTGTATAACTTACAACACTAGAGCTACAAACACGAAGTTGTGAAAGACAACTTATGGAAAATGATATCGCTAAAGTTGGATAGAACAGCTAATAAATGTTGCTAGTTGAAATTTCATGTATTTCAGTAGTTTTTCCATTCTTCATCTTTCTTACTGCCATTTCAATTTCATTCATTGTAATTTCTTTATCTATTTCATCAACTAATTACCTTTCCTTGTGGTCTGTTGAATGACTGTCATTAGTTCTCATGTTCACCAACTTCTGAAAATACTCTCTCCATCTGTTTCTTATTTTGTCTAGCTTTGTTAATATGCCGCCTTCATCCTTCACAAATCTGGTGTTTCCCCGATTGCTCTTTTTGTTTCTTGTTTCTTGTGTCTTAACCTGGATCCACCCAGCGTGCCATATATGGCATGGCAAACTACACCGTCTTCTTGGACTCTTATTATTGAAACTGCGCGCACTGTTTTGTTTACTACAGTATTACATAAAATCAGTTTCATGGTCCGTATCGCACTTCAATAGATTCACAATTAAGTATTTATTTATTTTCCACCTAGTCGATACAGTGATTGCTTAAGGCAATTTTAAAGGTCAAAAGTGGTACATGTTTCGTATATTATCAACATCTTCAGCCACATAACACTGTTTAGATGAAAAATATATAAAATTGACAAAGTAATTTATATGGACCCAGTTGTGCTGTATTTTTCTCTAAGGTCCTTATATGTATGAGGATTAGCTAAGGTATGTCTTGGTGATGATAGGTGTCCTTTCATTTGAAGTAGAAATTTGGTGGTACTTATCTGGCATGCTGGGCGGAAGTGCTGTCTTTCTGTCCGGAACAACTCAGCGTACGATTGTTATAGTTCCAATGTTCCTTTCCGTTCATTTAACTTTTCTTTATCAACCTAGCTACGCACGATAGTGTAGGCTGTAAATCATATGATTTAATTTAACAATTTTTAATCACACAGAGCAAGTATTTCACATAAAATTGACACTACTTGCTGTTTTCTTGTTGAAATGTATCTTTTATGCAGTTATTCATCCTGTCTTTTTATGTGCTTCACATTTATGGGTTCATACATTTTTCTAAGAGAATTTCATTGCGAGAAGTATTCGATTTGTTGGAAAATTATGAACTTTCCGACTAGAAAAGGTATTTATGGAGCCTCCAGACGCTGCAGTTTTGTCGGATGACAGCGGGGATAAAACTGGAGGTGGCTTCACTGACAATTTACCTGGTACCTAGCTTCTGCGAACTAATGCATAATGCATGGCAGCTGAAACACATGTTTCGAGAAGACATTTTTCACCTTGAATTTCGACGAGCAATTGTCCAGACTTATCTTACATGCTACAAAGCTGCTCCCTTGTTCAGCAGATCTCATTGTTTTGGACATAATGCAGTACAGGAACTTCGGTACGATGGAATGCATCACTGGCTTTCTATAATTCCAGGAGCAAAGAGAAAATTGCCTTGCTAGGCCTAGAACGTAGTGTACAAAGTGCAATGTAGGTTTATATGTAGACTGTTTTACTTATTATCACTCGCACAAAGGTAATAAGTGGTCTGTACTTGCCTTTCAGAACATCACCGTTAGTGCAGTACTCGCATAAACAGGTGACTTATCTCTGTACATACTGCTGCTATAATTCCTCATACAGACTGATTGTCTCAAGATGTAATAAGTGACTTGGGTAGCTTGTGATATTTTAGCATTATTATTTAAAATATAAATTCATTTCCTCATACAATTAACAACTCAGGTCATTTACACCCCCGATAAAATCATCCCTAGCACCAAGAATCTAGGTATTTTTAATCGTTCTGGAACAATATTATTTTTGTAATATATGCAAATATTGAAGAAAAACTTTTATACTGATGATTTACAAGAGAAAGTGTTGGATAAAGGCATATCTGTAAGCCAAATGAGGAATAACATCCAAATTCCCATATGTGAAACAAAAGACAGCACTACCGCCCAGCGTGCCATATGGCACGGGCCTTTTCTCGGAAGTTACATGTCGAATAAATAAAATTAAAGCTTTTCTGAGATCTTCATATACACATTATCAAACGCTAAAAGTTGCAAGATGATTCGCAAAAAATATAATCTTGGGCGGATCCAGGTTAAGATACCATGCAATATCTTGCTGCCCCACATATCATCTCTCAATTTCTGTGTGAATAAGGCCCAGCTTTTACTCTTTTCTTCCTCCACTACTTTCTTGGCCAAATTATTTGCCTCCACATATTTTCTTCTACTTTCTTCAGTCTGTTTTCCATTCTTTCCATACCATTTTCTTTTCCTTCGCTTTAATCTTTACCCTATCATTCCACCAGTGTGTGTCTTTTTCTTTCACATTTCCTGGTGTTCTACCACATACCTTTCCTGCACATCCAACCAGTGCTTCCTTAAATCTTTTCCATTCGTCTTCAAATTTCCCCGTCTCCATCCTGGGTACCAAGGGTATTATTTCCCTTTGACATTCTTCTTGTATGCTTCTGTCCCTCAACTTCCATACTTTAATTCTTTTCTCTCTTCTTAATGGGTTTTTATTCAATCTTTCCCACTTTGTTTTCCTATCACAGTTCTGTGATCTCCAGCAAATCTGTAACATCTAACAAGTTCTTCCGGTGTTCTTTCTCGGTGATTATATAATCAATTATGGTCTTTGTTCGTCTGTCTCCCCAACCATACCTTGTAATCTTCTGATTGTTCTTCTTCCTAAACCAGGTGTTTCCAACAATCATTTGGTTCCCCATACAAAAATCCACCAACAACTCGCCTTCTGGATTTACATTTCCACATCCAAAGGGCCCTACAACATCTTCCTTTCCTTGTCTTTGCATTCCAACTTGTGCATTTACGAGGTGTGTTCAAAAAAAGACCGAACTGTAGCTAGAAAAACTTTATTATGTAGCTTACATCATTTCACAGACTGTCCCCTTCAAAATAGTCCCCTGCACTATCAACAGTGTGTTGCCAACGTTTCTTCCACTTTTGGAATGCTTCCTGGAATGCACTTTCTTTGATGGCGCGAAGTTGCCTCGTCGCATTCTCCTTGATCTCTTCAATGTCTTGGAAACTATGTCCTTTCAAGGTGGTTTTCAATTTGGGGAATAAGAAAAAGTCTGCTGGAGCCAAGTCGGGAGAATAGGGCGGATGGGGCACAACAGGAATTTGGTGTTTTGCCAGAAACTTCGGACCGAGAGAGAGGCATGTGCTGGCGCATTGTCATGGTGCAACATCCAGGATTTGTTTTCCCACAGTTCAGGCTTCTTCCTGCGCACAGCATCTCTCAAATGCGTTAAAACATTCTCGTGATGGACAATGCCTTTCCAATCAAAAACACACAATCAGCATCACCTTGATGTTTGAACGACTCATTCGTGCTTTTTTCGGTCGAGGAGAACCTTTCCCCACCCACTGTGATGATTGCCTTTTGGTTTCGACATCGTAACCGTACACCCACGTCTCATCTCCAGTGTTTCCACAAATGTTTTTCCAACTTTGAAGCAGAACTTCACGCACACGCGTTGTTCCTCAAGCTGTTTCATTATAGAATTCGACGAACATGTGAGACACGCAATCACTTCAGAGGCTCTAACTCAACTGATAATGCAGGCAATGGAATGCGGAAAGCAGCGGTCTGTTGTCAGAAGTTGCCGCTAGGCGCCGCCACAGTCACAACTCTCTCAGTGTTGCGGTTTGCGCGCAATTTACAAAGTTTGGTCTTTTTTTGAACACACCTCGTAGATCTTCCATCAATAGCACTTCCTTATCTTCTGTCTCTCCACTTCCTCTAAAAAGTCCTCTAGATGTTCATCTATGCAACCCATTTGTGGAGCATACAACTGGAATATATCCTTCATACCATTTTCAAACTGGAATCTCATCACCATCATCCTATCATGGATGCATTTTGTATATTCCACATATTCTTGGATTTCTTTTCTAAGTATGATGGCCACTCCATTTTTTGCCTCATGTCCTCTGCTGTAATTCAGCCTGTATTCTTCTTTCAGAGGTATCTTTCCCGTACACCTCTTCTTAGTCTCACACAGTCCAAGTATGGCTATATCTTTTTCTTTCATGAAGTCGACCAGTTATTCTGTCTTTCCCGCCATTGTCAGGACATTTACTGTCGCAATCTTGATGTAGTTTGGTTGCCCACTCTCCCAGTTCCCCCAGCACCCAAAGAGCTGCGCGTCGCTTTTAGCTGGGGGCGCCCTAATCTTTTCTGAAGCACCATATCATCTTTATCCGTATAGGCTATTGTTACCATGGCCTCACCACACCCAAAGACATTTTATACCTACTGCCAGGTTCAAAATTAGGCCGCCCCTAACATGGTGATAGACACCTTTCGTAGCCGCTCCTCTGGAGTACAGACTGTACGGGTATGCCCCTTCCGCCATCTCCACCGTATCAAAGTTCATCTTCTCCGCCGTAGGTGCTGTTGAGGACTTCACTCCTAACCCAGTGCAAGGGCCCTCCATATTTATGACCCTTGGAGGGAGGGTGTCCCAGTATTTTAAAGCCCCCAGGAATTGGGTTACCTGTTGGTCCGCGGTTATATTGGGTTTTTCAACCAGCCCTACATACTTTAGGGGCTCCCTATCCTCCACCTGGGGACACACTTTGTAGGGGTCAGGTTCCTCTCGTTACACTTGGAAGTTAACCTCACCCACAAAGGCTGAGGTTATTTGCAGAGGAAAATGTCATCAGTTTTGGAGAGTTTTCTTCTTTCGTGTTATACTATTATGTGTGTGTACTCTTGCATAGATGATCACTCTTCGACACTGTCTTTTCTTTTTTATTGTCTTTACTATCCCTTTATGATAGAGGAATTTTCATTACTTTGTAATGTGTTTCAGCCTGAAAGTGACGGATCACGGTCGGGCAGCTCGTTGTCGTTACGCAACATACCTCCTGCTGTTACTCCTGGCAATGCTCAATCACCATCCCATAGTCATCGTGGTGTACATCGTTCCATCTCAGCTACAAACGCGAAGCCTAGTCGGCGGGCTTCTTCTGGGGGTGAAACTTTGCGTGAGTCCCAAGCGCAAGGCACAGCTATTGGGGGTGGGCTGTCCTTCGGTATCTATGTGTTTTGCTGTCCCCCGCAGCCCTTGCCTGCTCTCTGTATGCATGTTACCCTTGTAAAATATATTTAATTTGACTTAAATGTTCATTTTGGGAACAACAGTTGTCACATGCTTTTTATTAAGATTTTTTTGCCAATTGGAAATACATGCATATTATTTAAGAGAGGCACTGATTATTTTATATCTTGGATATGTACTGTATGTTTATTTACTAAAAGATAATATGGTCTACAAGTTCAAGATTACAATCTATTCAAGATGGAATGATTCCATCACCTCTCTACATGATTCTATGTTATACTGCAATTGAAATAAACCTAAACATATTCTCTCTGTCTTTAATATTTTCTATCATTATGTACTGTTCAAATAATGTTTTGTTTTGAATCGACCTGTTCAAATAATGTTTTGTTTTGAATCGACATAAATGATACGTTTAGTGTTATATATCATCTAGCAGGACAACATTCATAAACCCTACCTACCTACCTTACTTTATGATAGTATGTGCATAATTTTTGAACTAAATTATAATGTTGACACTTTTGGGTAAAGCTACTTCAAAGTAGTTTCCTCCCTCCAGTTTGACTACTCAGCTTGTAGTTTCAATGATTGACGTTCACAAGTTGTTTGTATTCTTGTGTTTCAAGAGTTTATTTTCAATAGTATCGTGCTGCACAATATTTTCTTCCATTGGAGTTTTTTTAATTAGTTAATTCCTGCATGTCTAGGTAACTGTAGAAGTTTGTTGTAATTACTTTTTTATAGACTGGTCTTATTTTTTGAAATAGTTTTTCAGAATAATAATTATTAATTTTAAAGAGATGAGTAATTGAGCAAGCAAGATGTAAAATTGTGAAATGATGCATCCCATTTTGTACAGCTCTTTGAAGCGTTACTTGTTTACAAAATCAGCAAAACTTCTTATCGGTACTTTTGTGCTTTCTAGTGATCGGGAGCATAATTATGAAAATACTCTGCTTACCGGAAGCTGTTCCTTATCAGTTGTATTAAATAATTGTAGCCAGCCCTGTGGTGTAGAGGTAGCATGCCTGCCTCTTACCCGGAGGCCCCGGGTTTGATTCCCAGCCAGGTCAGGGATTTTTTTACCTAGATCTTAGGGCTGGTTCGGGGTCCACTTAGCCTACATATTTAGAATTGAGGGGCTATCTGATGGTGAGATAGCGGCCTCGGTCTAGAGAGCCAAGAATAACGGCCGAGAGAATTCTTCGTGTTGACCACATGACGCCTCATAATCTGCAGGCCTTCGGGCTGAACAATGGTTGCTTGGTAGGGCAAAGCCCTTCAGGGCTATAGTGCCATGGGGGTTAGGTTATTAAATAATTGTATGGTTGATTTTACACTCATTATTGGAGTCTGTGGTTTATCTAGTATTACTCATTGTGATAATATGGTAAAATACTGCTTTTTAAACTTATGGTTTGCACATCTTTAGAGTCTGTGCATTTATATGTAAACCTGAAGGTGTGATTTTTGTAAAATTTATTTTACGCCCACATTGGAGCACTGAAATCAATTTATATACAGTCAAGGCTTATGAATATTGGTTACAAATTTGGTTGATGTTTCTTCTTTAGTTCCCAGAAATGTTTCATTCTCTCTGACCTGGCTGCCCGTTCTTAGTTATGTTGTACTGTTCACGTGTATAAGTCTTCAGTTTAAGTCTTACGTTATTTCTCAGGATCCTCTTCTCTTCTCTGTTTTCAATTTGTTGAATTGTCAAGCCTAATTCATTTAAATCTTCTTAGACTTCTTTGAACCAGTGATTTTTAGTTTTACTATTCCAAAAGTAGTTGAATAAATGTTGGAGTATCCTACCTTCTGGTAGTCGTGATATGTGACAGAAAAAGCAACTCTTCTTTTCCGCATTGTATCTATTATAGACTCAGTCTCCTGGTATACAACTTCATTAGGCAGTAATTGCCATTGTCCATCTACTTGGTGTTTTTTTTGTTTAGAATTGTTGTAATGATTCGTCCGTCTATTTTCTGTAATTTATCTGTAGTTGATTTTGTATTCAAATTGAATAATGTTTCACTAGCATAGGGTGCTTCAGGTTTAATAACGGAGTTGTAGTGTTTAAATTTTGCATTTATCGAGAGAGATTTCTTCTTGTAGATTGGCCAAGTAATGTGTTGTGCTTGTTTTAATTTGGTAATTCTATTTTCAACTGATATTTTCTCTTTCCCTAAGTTGCAAGTTATAATCTCTCCAAGATATTTAAATTTATTAAGAACCTTAATTTGTTTGTTATTAGTCAGTGTGATAGGTGATGTTTCCACTTTGAAGGATGGCATCATTTCCATCTATTCAAAGGAAATTTGTAATCCAATTTTTGCTGCTATTTGTTCTAATTCTTCAATTTGGAGTTCAGCCTCTTCCACACTACTTGCAAGTATCTCAAGGTCATCTGCAAATGCTAGACAATTGAGTTTGATATTTTTGCCAATCTTAATGTTTGTATGACATTTCTTAGACCATTCTCGCATGACTTTCTCCAGTGCACAGTTAAACAGTATTGGTGAGAGACCATCCTCCTGTCGAAGTCCAGTCTGGATTTCAAATTATTCAGACAACTCTCCTCGGAATTTAACTTTTGCTCTAGTGTTCTTGAGGCTAACACCAACGAGATTAATGAGTTTCTGGTGTAACCCAAATTCTTTAAGGATTTCAAGTAATGACTCATGATGAATACTGTCATATGCTTTCTTGAAGTCAACAAAAGTGATAACTAGCTTTTTGTTTCTCATTCTTTGATGGTTCATAATCCATGTAAGACTAATGGTTTGGTCAGGGACAGCTTCTTCCAGGTCGAAATCCCCCCTGATACTCTCCAAGTTCTTGGTCGAGCTGTTCTTGAATTCTCATGAGGATAATTCTAGACGGGATATTATATATGATATCAAGTAGAGAGATTCCTCAGTAATTATTTGGATCCAGTCTATCCCCCTTTTTGTGTATTGGATGAATTATAGCTCTATTCCATTCTGCAGGCAGTTTTTCAGAGTTCTATACGTCTATGATGTGTTTGTAGGTTTTGAAGTGTTTAGTTCTTTGCATTCTTCCACAGCTCTGCAACCACTTGATTTTCTCCTGCAGCTTTATAATTCTTGGGACAATTAATCGCTTGAAGTACTAATGGAAGTCTGGTGGAATAAATAACCTTGTCTAAGCGTGTTTTAATTATTTTTTGGATGAGGTGAAAATTCTAGGTATTCTTTTGGGTCTTCAGTATTTAGTAATTCTTTAAAGTGATCAGGTAGAATTTCGGCATTCTCCTGATTATTGTGTGCTAGTTGACCTTGTTTATTTCTCATCGTGATTGTTTAAATGTCCTGTAATAGTCTCGTGTCTTATGTTGTTTGAATGATTCATCTATGTTAGCTAGGTTTTCTTTTTGATAGTCTCTTTTGATTCTTCTAAGTTCTTTGGCCATTTGTCAACTAGCAGTAGTTAGTTCATCTTGAGATTGTGCCATTTTCTTTTGTTGGTCATTTAGCCGTGCTTTGTGTCTTTTCTGTATTGCCATATCATATTCCTCATTCCACCAGGCGTGTTTCTTTCGCCTTTTCATAGGAGCAATTTCTTCGGCAATATTTTTTAGTTTATCAATAATCGTTTCCAGTTTGTCGCTTAGAGGTGTTTTGGATCTCTCCGTATACACTGCATTATTTATTAAGTAGCTGGAGTCATATTTCCTCCTAGTGAATTTACATGGTTTGTGATGTTTTCTTGGGGTTAACTTGATTTTAATCTTTGAAATACGAGGTGTGTTCAAAAAAAGACCGAACTGTGGCTAGAAAAACTTTATTATGTAGCTTACATCATTTCACAGACTGTCCCCTTCAAAATAGTCCCCTGCACTATCAACAGCGTGTTGCCAACGTTTCTTCCACTTTTGGAATGCTTCCTGGAATGCACTTTCTTTGATGGTGCGAAGTTGCCTCGTCGCATTCTCCTTGATCTCTTCAATGTCTTGGAAACTATGTCCTTTCAAGGTGGTTTTCAATTTGGGGAATAAGAAAAAGTCTGCTGGAGCCAAGTCGGGAGAATAGGGCGGATGGAGCACGACAGGAATTTGGTGTTTTGCCAGATAACTGCGGACCGAGAGAGAGGCATGTGCTGGCGCATTGTCATGGTGCAACATCTAGGATTTGTTTTCCCACAGTTCAGGCCTCTTCCTGCGCACAGCATCTCTCAAATGCGTTAAAACATTCTGGTACAGTTCTTTGTTCACTGTCTGGCCTCGGGGTACAAACTCGTGATGCACAATGCCTTTCCAATCAAAAAACACAATCAGCATCACCTTGATGTTTGAACGACTCATTCGTCTTCAGTGACAGACGTTCTACCGTCTTTGAAACGTTTAAACCACTCGTAGCATTGTGTACGACTCATGCATTCCTCCCCGTATGCTAGCTTCAACATTTCAAATGTTTCCACAAACTTTTTCCCAACTTTGAAGCAGAACTTCACGCACACGCGTTGTTCCTCAAGCTGTTTCATTATAGAATTCGACGAAATGCAGGCAATGGAATGCGGAAAGCAGCGGTCTGTTGTCAGAAGTTGCCGCTAGGCGCCGCCACAGTCACAACTCGCTCAATATTGCGGTTTGCGCGCAATTTACAAAGTTTGGTCTTTTTTTGAACACACTTCGTATAATGATCCGAATGATGTCCACCCCACGAAAGACTTTGACATTATAAATTTCTCTATGGTATTTTTTATCCATTGCTATGTGGTCTATCTGAAACTCACCCAGTTTAACATTAGGACATTTCCAGGTCATTAATTTGTGTGGTTTTCTCTTAAATCTTGTGGTTTCAAGAATAAGCCCACGGTCTGTGCAAAGCTCAATTAATATTTGACCCTTTCTATTTGTTAATTTGTGTGCTGGCCATTGACCTACCACTGTGCGATATTTTCTCTTTTGTCCAATTTTCGCGTTGATGTCTCCAAGCATAATTTTAACATGGTTGTCAGGGATATTTGAAATCATTTGGTCAAGCTCCTCCCAAAACATTTCATTTTCCTCTTTATTTGTCCTTTTTTTCATTTGTTGGGTCATGGACATTAATCAGTGTATATATTTTGTTCTCTCCTCTAATCGTTAAGGTTGCAGTTCTTGATGAGTTCGATGAATAGTCCTCCGCTGAATCTAATATGCTAGTATGAACCAGGAATTCCATTCCAAATTGGGGAACATTTTTCATTACTCTTTCCTGGAGGTCCTTTGTAAAGAGGATATCCCCCAGATTCGAATGGGTCCTGATCTGTGTTCCAAAGTTCTTGTAAGGCTGTGTTCCCAACTTTCATTATTGAATTGATGTTTAATGTTGCAAAGAAAGAGAATTTTCCTGGTTTACTGAATTTAAGTCTGTGTCTGTATCCGTGGTTTGTCTGTTGGGCTTTCAGGCGCTCTGACTCGCCATGATCTTCTTTGTGACACCCCACCGTATCAGAATGGTGTCTTTGGTTGGGTCTAGAATGTTGGATGTCCAAGCCAGTGGATTCTTTCATTAGAAGACTCTCCATGATAAGTTGATTGTCTGATCATTGATCAATGTTCTGACCGTGGTTAGGAGTCAAATCCCAGATGTGATGTGGGAAAGTGATTCATCCTAGTTGTTCAGGACTGGGAGTAGGCATTTCCTCCATACCCCTCAAACGTTATGGTTTTCCCGCCAATACTTGGGTTAGTGATTGCAGTGGTTTCCCACTGGGCGGTGGGGTCGCCACATCCCTACACCAGAAGGTGTGATTTATAGTAATGTAATTATAGTGGGAGAATTCAGAAACAGAATTTAAAGATACTTAATTGAATTAGTGTGTAAATTAAATCCAGATCATTGATGAGTAGTGACGTGGTATTGGACATACTTTAAATTGGTACATGAGGGGGTAGACTGTTGTGTTTGATAAATAATACAGTAGAACCTCGATAATTCGAAATCGGTTAATTCAAAATCTCGCCTAATTTGAAGAAGCTCTCGTTCCCGGAAACATGAGATATAGTTTTGCATGTTATTTCAATTGTTTAATTCGAAATACGGATAATTCGTAATTCGAAGTACAGTGTCGGCCGCATTACCGAAATTCAGACTTTAAATTCGAAACTGCCTGTACAATTAAAAACAATAGTATGTTACAGAGTAATTTCAACTCTAAATTTATCCGTACCGCGTCATAATAGAACGCGCGCTCCGGAACATGGAGGGGTAGCTTTCCGCACTTACTCACTTCGGTGGGTCTATTGTGCGCTTCATGATTGCCAAGTTGAATGAAATCGGAATTCTTTTGTATTCAACCTTTTAAGGAACGCCGTAATATCACACAACAGGCAGTGTGCGGGAAAACAGAATCCGCGAACACTGGCGATGCCGACAGTTGACGAAAAAACGTGGCTCATATAATAAATTCGTAGGCACCGAACAATATTGTCATTGCCGGTGAAATTGCTTTGCTTTATTTTCATGCGAGCCCAAACGGTCTTATGGTTTTAAAGGAGAAATTGCCAGCCGGGAAATCGTACAAGGGTGAGGGATGGGGGTCATAGTAGTGCGTTGCAATGCACATGGAAGCGAAATACTTTATCCCCTCATCATAGGAAAGTTTGATAAGCTACAATGTTTTAAGGGCGTTGCACACTTTCCATGCCAGTACAAAGCATCTAAAAATGCAAACAGTACAGAAATCCAAAAAAATAATGCATTTGCACAGGGGAACCAGCATAATTTATCCTCGTCTTTGAATTGTACAATTGCGTGAGGTTATGTTTGTCAGTGATTTATCCAAGTGCATTATTTGAACATTGTAAATGCACCTTGTTGGATACTACATTTCGAAAATAGTTTTTTCTGTGGCATTTGAAAGGTTTAAACTGTGAATCGAGGTGATTGCATGTGTTAACGGGTCTTAGAATACTTTGTGACGCGGCAAGTGTTTACATTTCTGAAGTACAAGAGAAGTGCCATGGCAGGATATCGTACAAGGATAGAGTCATAGGAAAGTTCGATTTTAAGGGCATCGGGTACTTTCTGTGTAAATACAAGGCATCTAAAATGCATACAGTATAGTAATCAAATTAATAAAGCACTTACACATGGGAGCCAGCATAGATTTCTCCTCGTCTTTGAATCGTGCTTTTTTTCTTTCTCTCGTTGCGTGAGGTTATGTTTACCAGTGAGATATCGGAGTGCATTATTTGAATACTGTAAATGCAACTTCTTGGATACATTTTGGAAATAGTTCCTTTTTCATGGCATTTGAAAGGTATAAACTGTGAAGCAAGGTTAAGTGCATGCAGTAACGGGCCTTAGAATATTTTGTAATGCGGCAAGGGTTGGTACTTCTGAATTGCGAATTGGCGGTTAATTCGAAATCACGTAATTCGAAGTCCGATTTTTGAGTCCCAGCGACTTCGAATTAACAAGGTTTTACTGTATAACCATAAGAACTGTTCCCTATTTCTAAGGAAAGCTTCTTGCAGACTTATATCTCTTTGATAGTTGGGTGAGTAGTGACTTTATGATTGGCAGTTACATACTGTTCCAAAAGGAAGAATAGTACTACTTTAGGATATTGCTGGATATAAAAACTGAGAACTATGAACTGTCCATGGGGGGAAAAAAAAGTACCAAGTCTAAAAACAGAAATTGTTGGGAAACAAAAGGAAACAAATTTGCATATTATTTACTGATGATTTTACATTTATGAAAGCTGTTGAGGCTGTCATTTGATTTATTGTCATGTGAAATTATGGTACTCTGTTAATAGGAAAAGCATAACTTAAAGGGAAATTTCCATGTAAGCATAAGATATGTGCCACGTAGTTCTTTATCGAGATATACACTGTTGAGCCATTACATTTTGATCTCCTACCCAGTACAATATAGGACAACCCTTAGCATGCAGAACCACGGCTACTCGTTGAGGCATAGATTCAGCAAGGTGATGGAAAGTATCTGAGGTATCTGATACCACAAGCGCAACAGCAGGTCCTCCAGTTGACTACAGCGCTGGGCTGTTGTGATGTTGCCCGAATCTGCTTCTCCAAGTCAAACCACACATGTTCAATAGGATTCATATCAGGTGTGTTTGGAGGACGCGCCATTAAAGCGAATTCACTATCATGTTCCTGGAACCATTACTTCATAATCCTCGCAGTGTTTATGTATATGCCATCTCCTGTTTTCAACACTAACTACGACTTTGTACGAATTTAGCACTAGATTTGAAACAATGTTTATATCGCGCGACCTTAAACGCCTTAACGAGGATACGTTCTCCCATATAGGCAGCTCTAAAACACCTTACGGCGTCTGCGGGGATGTCTTGTTGGAAATGGGAACACTTGATATGAGTAGATGGACTTTGTTCCCAATAATCTCGAGATGCTGGGTAGCTGTTATGGTTTGGTGTGTCCCATGACAACATCTTCCAGATCATCACACCTCTACCATCCTGTCTCTGCCTGACCCTGCAACCATGTGTTGTAGCCTCTCCTTGATATTGATGTACATATGTTCGGCTGTTGAAATAGCGAGCCAGAAATCAGGATTCGTTAGACCATGCAACATTTTTCTGATCATCCACTGTCCAGTGGGGAATGATTTTGTGCTCACCTCATGCACTGTCTTCTGTGGAGTACATTCACCATTGGGGTACAACTTGGTTGTGTGACTCTATAGTTCCGTTTGCGGAAGTGTTTAAAGAATTGTTTCCTAGCAAAAATTGGCCTGATCATCACCGTTGTGGCCCCGCAGTTGTTCTGAACAATACGCGACAGCCTCTGCTGGCTCCTGGCATCAGTAAACCAATGTTGATGCATTGTTGTTTGCCCATCATTACACCCTTTCGATATACGCTCACAACAGTAGCACGAGAGCAGTCCTTAAGCTGCGTTGTTTCAAAGATGCTGGCCATCAAAACACTGTGCCACCACAATCTGCTCTCTTATCAAACATGGGGAGATCTGACACCTGAGACACTGCTAACAGCAAGCCTGTAGACTTGCCATATATGTACTCCATGGTACCAACATGTTGCATCCCTGCTTCAAGTATCCTAAATTTTACCCAGTCAAAGTGGTCAAAATACAACGGCTCATCATTGAAAGATCCAAAAATTCACTTCGTACAAGAATATAAATTCAGTAAATCAACATGGAACAAACGTGAATATTACATACGATGAATAAAAATTAATGAATAAGAACTATTTTTAAAAAATTTGATGCTAAGTCTACAGTCTTTACGTAACATAACTTAAAATATCAAATAGTCTTGTCTGATCTGCATTTAGGGCTGCCGTTCTTGTGGAAGATTCCCAATCAGTTGTTGTCCTAGTCTTTTTTTTTTATTTTGCAAGAAGTTGGAAATTTCTTTCAAATCCTAATTCCTCTTCCTACAAACAAGTATGTGACCCAATATGTCATCTCGAACTCCAACTTTATCTCCATTACTATCCTCTTTCGTACTTTCTTTTAAAGCCTGTTATTCACCAACTAATTTGGTTTGAGACCATCTCTCCACTGACAGCTAGATTATACTGCTAGTTGAGCAGACTCCCAAGCCTTCCCTTCCCAAGTTTGCAACAATTTCCTTACACTACTCTCTTGTCGGAACCCAGGACAAATTGTGCTGCTTTCCATTATTAGTTCAGAAATGATTAAAATGATAGAGCATTTTTACAATAAAATACCTGGACAATCCCAGGTCCCCTCACGTTTAACACTCAAAATCATTTTACAAAACAAGTGAGACTAATGATCTATGTACATTAATCATCTTATGTCTGTGTATTTAGACTTGAACATTGGTGATGAATAACTAATACAACTCAGTAGAAATCAGTCAGAAACATTCCTCAGTGTAATAAAGTGTACTGACCATTAGGGTGGGCCGAAAAAACTCAATCTTTTTTCCAAGTCGTAATACCGCGGAAAAGTTGCAAATTGGGAAGAATAAAACAGGGTAAAGAAAGAAACAAAATAGGTTCATTTCTTCCGGTCGCACATGTTCTCTAAAGTTTGGCAAACTTAGGAAAAATGTATATTTTTACGATAATTTTCTACCTTGCTTAACTTGTCAGTATTTAAATGTAATAGCTCTATTAGACTGTTACTCGAACCATTAATGATTTAGAAAAAAGAATGGTTCAAATCAGTTATGGTAGCGTCCTATTCACGGATGGGTTATGGTTTAGCCTGCAGAGTGACATTTGCAGTCTGTTCATCTGGCATGCCCCTGGAACACGTTACAACCCTGCCAGTATTGTGGAAAGGGACGAATATGGCAGAACCAATGTTCTCGTCTGGAGCGGCTGCAAGTTAGGAACACGTATCACACTGCATGTGTTTCTTATGTGTACTGCAACGAGTGCTTCCTACAGGGATGACAACCTGCAACTGTATGTGCAGTTTTTTTGTGGTGGTGCATATGGACCCTGGTTTAATATGATGGAAGATAATTCTCGTCCACACAGGGCTGGGGTGATGGATGACTAGTACCTACAACATGAGGACAACACATGTCTGGAGTGGCCATGTGACTCCCCACACTTAAGTCCGATTGAGCATGTGTTGTACACTGTAGGCCGAAGGTTTGCAACTCCAACACCGCCACCATGGACCATCCTGGACCTCTAAAGGGCACTTGTCCAGCAATGGGATGCGTTACCGCAAGCCATGCTGGATGGTCCGCTCCAGCGTATGGGATGCGGTTGTGTATCCTGTATTGCCGTGCAAAGTCATCACACTCCATATTGTTGTTCTATATGCCACCAGCGGAGGAGCAGTACACACGACCAATGCTACCCATGTCTGGATTTGCTGTATATCTGGTATCAGTAACACTGTGTTCATTAGTCAGTACTGTCAGAGCACGTTTTAGTGTGCATATTATCACCATGCCCCACGTTTACCCGTGAATCTCAAAGATCCGTTAACTTATGGACATGAGTGCAGGTAGGTAGGTGTGCATGTGTTCTCTCACTAGCTGTTTGGAGTAAAACTTTTAATTAGATATTCTCTGTGCATCCTCTAGATTTATATGAGGTTTATCTTTATTATCTATTCTAGAAAATAAACTTACTAGCATGTGAATATTTGTATTACTGCAATCTAATTTTCTAATTTTCAGTTTTTTTTCTTCCATTGTTTTAGGGACACCAGCCGGTACGCAGAATGCTGCCAACCACAATCATGCACCAAGTAGTAATTTCAAACGCCAAAATACTGTAGATTCAGCCACAATAAAGGAGAATACTGCCCGTATAAACTCTGGTAGTGCTGTGACGCGGCCAACACCTACGAAGAACACAGTAAACATCCCTGTTTTAGACAGTAAGTATGTTTCATTTTCTGTAAATGATTTAACGGTTAGACATATTCTCTAGGGCGTCCAAACGTATAGAAATACACTCCTCTAGGATACTTTATTCATAGGTGGAATTGTTACCTTATGATTTCTCCTCCTTGTTGAAAATATTAAATACAAGGCTTGACTTTGTTCCCTTCTTTCTGTGCCAACAAACATTTTAGCTTCTTTCCTGACTGTTACAACTTCAACTTGTATGCACTTCCTGGCAGAATGTGATCGACTGAAAACAGTACAAGCATGTCTGAAAACAAAGAGCATCTTGTTATAGAGATTACTAGGCTTGTTAACCTTTACCACTCGTCTGTCGGGTGATGCCCGACATTACGACATTCCCGTTCCGGTCGCATGTTGGGCGAGACCCGACATGATATTGTTTCGCCCACCGTTTCTTAGCCAACAAAATAAACGATGCTATACTGTACTGCTATCTCTTGGTTCAGCGTGGAACTTTGTAGAATCCAGATATTATTTGATAGTCAGTCAATAATCTACTATTTAGAGGGCAATGTAGCCATCAGCTGTCCACTCACGCACATGGAAGGTCGAGCGATAGTAAACAAACATGGTCACCATGTGCTCTTCTAGTCATGTAGTTTACTGTTCATTGTTGTATATGTCGGGTAACACACAAAACCACAGTGTTTTCACACCTCTTCACCTTCCTTGTATCCTAAAAGTGAACTGGCGATGTGCGGCTGGTGTACCGTAACCCAACATGCGCCCGATGCTGACGGCTGGCGCAATTATAAATCAACTGATCCCGATTTCAAGAAATCGTCGTTTAGCCTACAAACTACCGTGAGGAATGAAACCAGTGACTGAATAGAGTTTTTCAATTGCTTTTAACCGATAATTTGTTCAGTGTTATAATGAATGAAACCAATCGGTATGCGATAACGATGATAATAATAATAATAATAATAATAATAATAATAATAATAATAATAATAATAAAAATGCTAGACAATTTGTCTTAAATTGCACATATTGCTTTTATTTGCTCCAATATAGCTTGCTTAAAACATGTATAGCCTAAATATATCATTTAAAAGCAAATGCTACCTCCAAAATCGTGAAAGATGAATACAGGTCATGTCTGTCTGTTAGGTCATCAGCCCAGAGGCTGGTTGGATCCTCATATAGCACCACCAACAGTTAGGCAGTTATAAGGAAACCCCAAAAACCAATGGCAGTACCAAAATGAGGCGTACTAGGCAAGATGAGGAGTGAGGTAGTTTGCCATTGCTTTCCTCACTGGGTCAGAAAGTACTATTGCAGCACGACTGACGCTATGAGCAGCAATAAGATAAAAATTCACATTTAAAATACGAGTAGTAGGGACAACATAGAGAACATTAATTCGATGGGTAAGAGTTAATACATTGAGGTTTATGTTCTATTTGGCTGTAAAAGGTTGCTCTTCTGTGCTTTAAGAACAAGTTTAAATTATTTATTTATTTATTTATTTATTTATTTATTTATTTATTTATTTATTTATTTATTTATTTATTTATTTATTTATTTATTTATTTATGCCTTTTTTTCCAGTGGCGAAGTTAGGGCTCGAGGCCCTCTCTTCCACTTCAGATATTTTTTAGATATTTTATTCTTCCACCATCAAGTACAGAAAATGTACACTAGGTATTGTCAGTATTAATAAAAATAATCTATATACAATATCTTAGTAACTATGCCTGAGTCATTAGAAAAATTATTTTAGCTACCTATATTATGTCAGTTTTTGAAATACCACATTCTAGATACTCTTCTACACTATAAAATGCCTTTTTCCTTAAGAATTGTGACAGTACCCTGTTAAATGCACTATTGTCTAATGTTCGAATAGGTAGTGGAAGCTTATTGTACATCTTAAGCTGTTGATAACAGTGGCTGTTTGTGCTTTTACTAAGCCTGGAGTAAGGAGTATCCAGATCATTCTTGTATCTTGTGTCGTGCATGTGAACTGTAGATCTTTCTTTAAATTTGGAAAGATTCTCTTTCACATGCATAATATTTGTAAGAATATATAAACAGGGAACTGTCATAATTTTTAGGCTCACAAAGGAAGTTTTACAGGAGTCTCTAAATTCTAATCCAGCAATTAGACGGACTGCCTTTTTCTGCCATATAAATACATTATTTGATGTGGGACAATTTCCCCATAACCTGATCCCATACAGTATATGAGGGTGAAAGAAAGCATGATAGGATGCAAGTAGCATATCCCGACTGATGCAGGTTTTCAGTTTCCGCAACAGATACCACACCCTGGCTAATCTCTTACAGAGTTCTGATGTATTACAAGATATTAGAATCATTCCGTATTGACGGTTTTCACTTTACAATGGCGAAAAATGAAAGTATCCTCCTATTCAATACATCATATATTCCGTCATTAGACGGAGTAAACAAGTTCAGACATGTTTCGGCTCGTTTGAGCCATCTTCAGTGAAAAAATTAGGGGGGTTGGAATAATTTACATAATATGAGTTGAAAAAATGCTAAAAAACATAATGAAAGCGCAAATGAAAAAACAAACAAAAGAGAGCCTAGACGGAAACAAAATAGCACAAATATACAATATTTACATCAATATGCAGAGCAAAAAACAACTTATTGCGACAAAATTCAGTGAAACAGGTGTTAATTTGAAATAATAATTGATACTAAAAACTGCGTTAACCTAAGAAACAAGGGAATGAGAAAACAAATGATGCAGATGGAAATGAATAATAGTAGCACATGGTGAGGTTGTGGACCTCATAGTTTACAAATTATTAGTTTATAAACGACAAAACAGTTTGAAATCGCTGTCAAAATCCTAGTGGAAACCCATCACATAAAATTGGTCAGGAGGAGAGCGGGAGCAAACATTTTGAGAGAAACCAAGCCTGAATTAACTTGCAGGCGAAAAGCCTGTGATAAGGAGAAAAAAACACCTTAAATTTAAGGCTTCAGAAATAGCAGCATTCTTAATATCTTCTCAATCTAGCGGTCCCTTTCTTCATTATTGTTTCATAATGTTGGCTGGTGTTTTGCCTTATTATAGAGGGGTCGGAAGGGCCGCATATAAAAATATGAGAAGCTGTGTTAGGTAGAAGACAGATGCATAGTAAATTGTAGTAATCTAGTGGAAACCGTCAATGAAGTTCTAATCTGTAATGGAAAAAATGAGGTTGTATGAGAAACATGGGTTGATAAGTAAAAAGTGTGGAATGGTTGTGAAGAAAGCTTAAACTTATGGTGTGCAGTAGGTGGTTGTCCTCTCTAGTGGCCTGGCTTTCTCAAAGTAACGGTCTCGTTCGCGTGATCGAGTCTAGTGTTGGTTCGGCTGTGTCTGCTAGGATGGAAGGAGCGGAGGGGGAAGGGGAGGTACAGGGCTGGTTTGAGGAAGGGAGGGGTGTTGAGTTGGAGAGATGGAGGTGGGTTTGTTTGGCAAATATAAAGAATGAATGTTTCAAGAGGATGTTAGTTTACTCGCTGACTTCTAAAGCTTGAATGGTGTGGCCTTCTTAAAGTGACGGTCTCGGTCGCGTGATCGAGTCTATTGTTGGTTGGCTGTGTTTGCTAGGTTGGAAGGAGCGGAGGGGGAGGGTTGGTGTGAGGGAGGGGGGGGGGGGGAGTGGTGGTGAGTCGGGGAGATGGAGGTGGGGTTTGTTTGTGTTATGGAAATTCTGACAAATGTATGGAATGAATGTTTCAAGTAGAATGTTCTTTTTCTCGCTGACTTCATTTAAATTGTGAGTGGGGTTCATAAACTGATCTAAATCGATGTGGATGCTCTCGAGAATGTTGAGCAAGGCGCCTTTTTGCTCATAATGCAAGATCTTCAGGTCTTTGTCTATTGGAGTGTATTCGTGGCTGGATGTTTTTTGGTGTTCGCTCATAGCTGAAAAACGATTATATTTGAGAGCGTTGCGATGTTCGGCGTATCTTATGACAAAATTGCGGCCTGTTTGACCTATGTAGTTGGAATTACAGGATTGGCACTTTAATTTGTAAACTCCGGAGTTCAAATATTTGTTGTTGATGTTGCTATTGTTATTGTTGACAGTGTGTGGATTGAAAATGAGTTTGGAGTTGGTGTGGGAGGTTCTGTAAGCTATTTTGATGCTGTGTTTCTTGAAAATATTAGAAATTTGGTAAATGTTACTATTATTGAAAGTGAATGTGGAAAATTTTTCTTTTGGAGCAGAATCTTTTACTAGGGTAGTCTTGGGTCTGCTTTTGTATCTATTGATGATTCTGCTGATGAAGGTTCTATTGTAACCATTGTGTTCTGCAATGTTGTAGATGGTATTAATTTCTTTTTTGAAATTCTTGCGAGATAAAGGGATAGTTAATGCTCTGAGGACCATGCTATTGTAAGCTGCTTTTTTATGTATGTCTGGGTGCACAGAGGTCTGATGGATGGTATTGATGGTGTGGGTGGGTTTCCTGTATATATTGAAGGATAAAGTGTTGTTGCTGTTGCGCATAATGGTTAAGTCCAGGTAATTAAGGGCTTTATTGTTTTCTGACTCTATGGTGAATTTTATATGTGGGTCACAGAAGTGCCAACTATTACGGAGTGTCCGTAATTGTTACGGATTTCACCTCACGATTACGGAATTACGGTAAAAGGAGAAATTATTACGGAAAAGCTGACATTACCACTGAAAAAGAGAAAAGAAGGAAAATGTTTAATCCTTTCGAGCCTTTCTCCTAAATCGTCGTCGTTTCAATGCTTGTGAGTTGGCAACGGTACTTATTCGATCGTGACTTCCTTTTGCTACCCATAAACGTTGTAAAATTCATTGTGAATGAAGGAGCTCAGGCACTGCTCTTCTCCACTATAAATCCTTCAGTAATGTTGTATTTGATGTGTTAAGTATACCTGAAAGTTGACAGAAAGATTGAGAAAGAAGTGAGGCCTACATTAAGCACATCTGCACTGGAATCGCTTATGGTTCAGTAGACGAAAATGTTATCACAGTGGGAAGGATGCTTCGAGAAAAACAACACTGAAAAGCAACTGCTGCGAGAGAAACAAGCTACAAGGAATGAGCAGCATTTAAAGTAAGATTTTATGTAATAATCCTTGCGGTGTAGCCTATGGAGTCCTACCTGTTTTATCAAAGAACTTGCAGGTTGTGTGCAAATTTTATTGAGTAATATGATATGCTTTCGAATAGATTGGTAGAGGGAAAGGCAAAACGAGTGTCATTATCAAGAAGGAAGGAGCATGCTTTGGACTTGACTCGAAATTTTTCTCGGGGAAGGGGGGCGATTACTGATAATCCACTTCAAAGGTTGGCACCTCTGGGGTCAATAGAGTTGAGAACAACAAACCTAACCTCACTTTGTTAAAGAAACAAAACACACTTGACAAGAAATGGAATGCTCTTTCAAAAACAAAAACAATACTTCGCAAACATAACAACTCAAATAACACAAGGTCTAATGATTTTCACCAACTTGTAGTAAACTTAAGTAAAATCATTCTTGATGCCGATGATCTTGATGTGCTGAGCAAGGGACCTAAACATAATTGGGGTAATCCTTCTAACCGTGATAATTTAATTTCCACCATAGCTGAATCTGAATTGGCCATTAATAAATTACCAATTAATATACAAGAAGAGGTCCGATATGAAGTCAAACACAAGCTATCTTCCATCCTCAATCAACAACAAACCATTAAACCCAACACAGTGCACGTAGCTAAAGTAAACAAACTTAAGAAAAAAGTGAAACAAAACGACTTAATTATAACAAAAGCCGACAAAGGAAATGCTACCGTAATCATGGACAAAAGTGACTATGTTAATAAAGCACACACGTTTTTTGCAGACAACAACTTCATAACCTCTAAAAAAGATCCAACTAATAAATTACGAAGAGACCTAAAAACCATCATCAAGAACATTTCATTTTTGTTTAATGACCTTGAAAAATCCAAAATGATTATCATGAATCCGAAACTTCCCACAGCCAAAGCGCTACCCAAGATCCATAAAACAGACATCCCCATAAGACCCATTATCAATTTCAGAAACAGTCCGACCTATGAAGTATCTCGTTTCATTCACAAATTCCTCAAGTCACACTATCGTTTTCAAGCCAACACATCAGTAAAGAACTCCTTAGAATTCTGCAATAAGATCAAACACTTTAATTTATCCAAACACCACACTTCATTCTTTTGATATTACTAACATGTACGCTAATGTTCCCGTTAACAGCACCGTACAATTGATCAAAAACAATCTCTCCAAATTCAGCAATTTAAGTATAGGCGAAATAGATGAATTTATTCGAATTCTGGAATTTACTTTGAACAACAATTTCTTCACTTTCAATAATGTCATTTACCAACAGATAGGTCTTCCCATGGGGTCACCAGCTTCAGCAATCCTTGCAGACATCTACATTGATCATTTAGAACATTCTCACATCATTGGCAAGATCAATGGCATTCAACACTGGACACGCTTTGTAGATGACACCTTTGTTATTTTAGACTCCCACGTTACCAACAGCAACACAGTACTTGGATTTCTCAACTCTATTGACCCACATATAAAATTCACCATAGAGTCAGAAAACAATAAAGCCCTTAATTACCTGGACTTAACCATTATGCGCAACAGCAACAACACTTTATCCTTCAATATATACAGGAAACCCACCCACACCATCAATACCATCCATCAGACCTCTGTGCACCCAGACATACATAAAAAAGCAGCTTACAATAGCATGGTCCTCAGAGCATTAACTATCCCTTTATCTCGCAAGAATTTCAAAAAAGAAATTAATACCATCTACAACATTGCAGAACACAATGGTTACAATAGAACCTTCATCAGCAGAATCATCAATAGATACAAAAGCAGACCCAAGACTACCCTAGTAAAAGATTCTGCTCCAAAAGAAAAATTTTCCACATTCACTTTCAATAATAGTAACATTTACCATATTTCTAATATTTTCAAGAAACACAGCATCAAAATAGCTTACAGAACCTCCCACACCAACTCCAAACTCATTTTCAATCCACACACTGTCAACAATAACAATAGCAACATCAACAACAAATATTTGAACTCCGGAGTTTACAAATTAAAGTGCCAATCCTGTAATTCCAGCTACATAGGTCAAACAGGCCGCAATTTTGTCATAAGATACGCCGAACATCGCAACGCTCTCAAATATAATCGTTTTTCAGCTATGAGCGAACACCAAAAAACATCCAGCCACGAATACACTTCAATAGACAAAGACCTGAAGATCTTGCATTATGAGCAAAAAGGCACCTTGCTCAACATTCTCGAGAGCATCCACATCGATTTAGATCAGTTTATGAACCCCACTCACAATTTAAATGAAGTCAGCGAGAAAAAGAACATTCTACTTGAAACATTCATTCCATACATTTGTCAGAATTTCCATAACACAAACAAACCCCACCTCCATCTCCCCGACTCACCACCACTCCCCCCCCCCCCCTCCCTCCTCACACCAACCCTCCCCCTCCGCTCCTTCCAACCTAGCAAACACAGCCAACCAACAATAGACTCGATCACGCGACCGAGACCGTCACTTTAAGAAGGCCACACCATTCGAGTTTTAGAAGTCAGCGAGTAAACTAACATCCTCTTGAAACATTCATTCCTTATATTTGCCAAAAAAACCCACCTCCATCTCTCCAACTCAACACCCCTCCCTTCCTCAAACCAGCCCTGTACCTCCCCTTCCCCCTCCGCTCCTTCCATCCTAGCAGACACAGCCGAACCAATAATAGACTCGATCACGCGAACGAGACCGTTACTTTGAGAAAGCCAGGCCACTAGAGAGGACAACCACCTACTGCACACCGTAAGTTTAAGCTTTCTTCACAACCATTCCACACTTTTTACTTATCAACCCATGTTTCTCATACAACCTCATTTTTTCCATTACAGATTAGAACTTCATTGACGGTTTCCACTAGATTACTACAATTTACTATGCATCTGTCTTCTACCTAACACAGCTTCTCATATTTTTATATGCGGCCCTTCCGACCCCTCTATAATAAGGCAAAACACCAGCCAACATTATGAAACAATAATGAAGAAAGGGACCGCTAGATTGAGAAGATATTAAGAATGCTGCTATTTCTGAAGCCTTAAATTTAAGGTGTTTTTTTCTCCTTATCACAGGCTTTTCGCCTGCAGGTTAATTCAGGCTTGGTTTTTCTCAAAATGTTTGCTCCCGCTCTCCTCCTGACCAATTTTATGTGATGGGTTTCCACTAGGATTTTGACAGCGATTTCAAACTGTTTTGTCGTTTATAAACTAATAATTTTTAAACTATGAGGTCCACAACCTCACCATGTGCTACTATTATTCATTTCCATCTGCATCATTTGTTTTCTCATTCCCTTGTTTCTTAGGTTAACGCAGTTTTTAGTATCAATTATTATTTCAAATTAACACCTGTTTCACTGAATTTTGTCGCAATAAGTTGTTTTTTGCTCTGCATATTGATGTAAATATTGTATATTTGTGCTATTTTGTTTCCGTCTAGGCTCTCTTTTGTTTGTTTTTTCATTTGCGCTTTCATTATGTTTTTTAGCCTTTTTTCAACTCATATTATGTAAATTATTCCAACCCCCCTAATTTTTTCACTGAAGATGGCTCAAACGAGCCGAAACATGTCTGAACTTGTTTACTCCGTCTAATGACGGAATATATGATGTATTGAATAGGAGGATACTTTCATTTTTCGCCATTGTAAAGTGAGTTCTGATGTATGTATTTCCCATGTAAGTCTTGTGTCTACATGTAGGCCTAATAATTTAACAGATTTACGGCAGCCATTATTTACAGTGTGATCCAAGGTAAATATGATATTTTCTGTTTTAGTGACGTTAATAGTTAATTTATTGTGATGAAACCAGTTTTCAGCAATTTTAACAGATGTGTTGACTTGGTTTTGTAGTGTTGTGATATCAACATTACTGTTTACGAAAGTTGTATCATCAGCATATAGAACTGATGTGCAGGGAACATTACATGCTTGGTCATTGATATAGACCAAAAACAGGAAAGGTCCCAAAACAGGCACTTGTGGGACACCTGTTTTAACCGTTTCCATACCAGATTTTTTATCACTTATTACCACCATCTGTCTCCTTTGATGGAGGTAGGATGCCATTAATTTCAGTTCATGACCCCTTACTCCATAATAACCAAGCTTGTGAATTAGGATTTCATGCGAGACACAATCAAAAGCTTTTGTCAGGTCAATTAATGTAGCACCTGTGACTGTTTTATTCTCAAAATTATTTAATATGTCTTTGATGACACATTCAACTGCTTTTATCGTTGAATGACCCTTTCTAAATCCAAACTGTTTGTTGTAAAGCAAATTATTTTTGAAAAAGTACTCGTCGAGTTGTATAAATATATAGGATTCAATAATTTTGCTCAAAATGGGTACTATTGTTATAGGGCGGTAATTTGATGGGCACATTCTATCCCCCTTTTTAAAGATAGGTATCACTTTAGACATCTTTAAACACTCAGGAAAAACACATTGTCTAAGCATTAAATTTATTAAAAATGTCAATGGCATTAATATCATGTCAATAACTGCTTTGATTGTATTGTTAGAGAGACCATAAATGTCTTGGGTACTAGATGAATTCAAATTTGTGACAATACTTCTGACTGTTTGCAGATTTACTTCCACCCACCTATAATCATTATTCAATACATTTGAGGGAAGATCAAAGTTATGCAACCAGTCTGAGAAATTATGTTTACTTGTATCCCCATCTGATGAAATGCTATTATCCTGATCACATGTGCTTTCATGTGCATTGATAAATACCTATTACACTGATCAGGTTCTAGAGGAATCACATCTTTGTTATTTAAAGTATGACTAGCACTTCTTATGATAGACCATGCAGCTTTGCATTTATTGTTCGCACTTTGGATATACCTGTCATTTGCTGCAAGTTTAGCCTCATGTATTTTTTTAAAATATAATTTCTTGTAGTTTTTGAATATTTCTTTATCCTTTAAATTATTATTCAATTTATACTTATTATAATAAGCTAACATAATCCTACGCATTTTACCCAAATTAGGCGTAAACCAGTTTTTAACTCTATTTCTTGGTTTAGAGCTGTTGGCCTTTATAGTTACAACTTTTTCAGGGAAGGCTGAATTAAAATATATCATTATCGTGTTAATGAAATAAGAAAATGCAAGGTTGACATCATTCATGGCATAAAGGCTAGTCCAGTCTGTTCTTATTAATTTGTCTTGGAATTCATTAACCCCTTTAATTGATATGACACGTGTGATGCATTTTAATTCTTTTGATGACTCGATAACTCTTCTCTTACAGTTAACTTTAAATTCAACCCAAACACCACCATGGTCTGACAATACGTCTTGTCCTAGAAATGAACATTTGTAAAATGATTTCTGTACATTGGTTACAACATTATCTAGGCATGCATTATTTCTTGTGGGTTCACCATGTGTACAGTATAAGTCATGCGATCTTAACATATTAAGGAAGTTTTGAGTATTTGGTGATACCTCTAAGATATTTACATTAAAGTCACCGGCTATAGCAATCTTTTGATCATATTTACAAGTTAAATAAGAAATCAACTTCTCTAACTATGATATAAATAATTTTACGTTGGTGTTAGGGGCACGATACACAGATACTACAACAAAATCATATTCACACAATCTAATAGCTACTGATTCACATAGGTTATTAATGCAAAAGGAGGAAACATCTATTACTTCAAATTTAAGTGATTTCTTAAAATATATTGCAGCTCCACCATGTGTTGGTGGGAAGTCTCTAGTAAAAATACTTCCTAATTCAAAATCATGAGGTATATATAGATTGGTCTCGTCTCTAGTCAGCCAGTGCTCATTTACACACAAAACATCAGTAGGCATTTTATTGAGTATTACATCTAATTCATCCAGTTTATTTCTAATTGACTGTAAGTTAATGTGAAAAATAACTATGTTGCTCATGATTGTTTCTACTGGTTCATTGATTTTAGTGATCTGATGAGAACCTAACCTAGTCTGTCTACCTTGCACATTAATACTATTCTCCAATACAGTTTTAAAAGTACCTAACCTGTCTAGACTACCATAAGCATTAATATCATTCCTTGACTCTAACACAACAGACCGATCTACATCGGTCACTTTCTCTAGTTCTTTAGAGGAATAGGAAAAGTTTTACACTCGACATCTTTGATTGCATTAGCAAACTCTAATATACTATTTACAACATACCTTTTTCCCAACCTATTTAGGTGCAGACCATGCCAGGTATGAAATCTTCTTCCTAAATTACTAATATCTACATATTTTACATTCTTGAAGTGCCTACATATTTTCAAAAGTTCTTCATTGACCTTGTTTACCTCCTTGTTAACACAAGACCATGCCGGAAGATCGTGTCTATGAGGAACCAAAAATACCACAACATTGGTGTGATGCAACTCTTGGAGTCTTGATCTGAGGGAAGATATCATTCCCCTTGCGTTATTTCTTCCCACGTCGTTAGTCCCTGCTAGATAAACAGCAACCCCCGTAGCTCCTAAATGTTTACAGTATTTTTTACTTTCTGAGGTTATGTCATTAAAATTTGCACCAGGCTTAATCACAGCAGAAACATCATGCTTGCTGTTTCTAATTAATTCTGAAGCAATATTCCTCCCCTGACTATCGGCAAAAAGTCTTATCTTCACAGATTATCGCGAGGTTTGGCAACTTGGTTTTACAATATTCTTGTTACTTTCACTTCGAACATCCAACAAATTTACTTCAGAGCTGTTATCTACAGATTCATGAGTGCCAGTTGCAAGGGGTTCAAACCTATTCTTTAAAACAGGAAAGTGACAATTGTCCTTTATCTGCTTTTTGAAGCCCGCGTATTTTACCGGCACCGATTCCCATTGTCTACAGTTTTTAGGCCTAACTGTTTCAGTTCACACAGGTTCATAATTCGAATCCAACTCGACCTCTAATCCACAGTTCAAATATTTACACTCCATCACATTAATCTTATCCGTAAGTGCGTCATTTTCAGCTTTAAGATCCTCAATGTCATTTCGCAAAATATTGATAATTTCCAACGCATTTTCATTCTCTCTATCTTTAGATTTCGAGCCGCCATCACCGATAACAATATTCACAACGCACTGATCACTTAACCACATACTAATCAAAATCATAAATAAAATACTGCGATATTTAAAATAGTTAAAACCAAACAAAAAATTAATAGAATTGAGAACAAATTTTAATACATTACTAAGTTAATAATAAAACTAATTAATAGTAAAAACTCTTAATGACTAGTCCTCAGGCGCTCACACATTCATACTTCAGCCATTCAGTTGGCTGTCCTCAGCAGGTAGTCTCAGCAGGTGACCTTAAATCTTTGTGAAGAGCTAGTTTCTCTGACCTGAGCTGGCAGGGAATTCCATAACCTGGCGCCGGTCACTACAAACGATCTATTAATTTTATTTGTGTGGTGCACTGGAATAGAAAGTGAGGATCTGGAACATGTATTTAAGTTGTGAAATGATGATAAAAAGGTGAATTTAGAAGAAATATACAGTGGCTGACTTTCAGCTAGTACTCTAAACACCATCGTTAAAATGTGTAGCTGCCGACGTTTATCAGGCTTCAGCCATGAGAGAGCCTTATAGTATGGGGTAATATGAACATCGTACCCGATATTGTAAATAAGTTGCAGGCAGGAATTCAGTGCTCGTTGAAGTTTAAGTGTTTCTTCTCTTGTCATATCAACTAGAACGTCACATTAATCAAGAATAGGGAGAACCAGTGTCTATATTAGTTTGTCCTTAAGCTCAAATGGAAATACATCTGCCGTTTAAAAGGGTGAAGCGCTCCAAAAATCTTCTTACAGATGATTTTCGTGTGATCAGACCAATCAAGTATTTCATTATATCATTGGCTACTAATTGCCCGAGATGCTGCTTGTTATGAGGGGCGTTCAATACTTAATGCAACCAGTTTTATTGTTTCTTGGCCAATTTCGGTTTATAAAAATTGGAATTTTGTTTGGGGCATCTTTGGACATACCCGCTTCGGCTCTTAAAGTTTAATTAATTTCAGATGGGTGGTTGAGCTATAACTGGCCTTCAAAATGGCGTCTGTAATGGAGATGAGTACGAAACAGAAAGTAGCTATTGAGTTTCTTTTGCTGGAAAACCAGAGTATCGCATACATTCATAGGTGCTTGCAGAATATCTACGGAGACCTGGCAGTGGACAAAAGCTCCGTGAATCAGGTGAGGCTTGTTTGATCATCACAACATGGCCGAGCATACCCATCTGATCTCCTGTGTGCCGGCTGGCTGCACACAGGTATGACGCCTGAAAAGTTTGAACGTGCAGACACCCTTATTGGTGGTGATCGTCGGATCAGTCAGACAGACAACCTGTACTTAACATATCTTCAACACGCACTACATGTACATAACACGACCTAATACGTTGAAATTCTAAATCTGTGAAGTCATATAATCCATCATTAGAACACACGCACATAAATTTGAGCTTATCTAACCGGAGCGCGCGAGGAGTACGTATGTCAGCAATTACGTAAGATCTAACTGAGCGCACATGGCTACGAAACATCGTCCCTAAGTTGCACCACCAATCACAATTGATCGACAACACCACCTAACAACAGTAAAGGAAATCGACAACTCGTCTAAGCAAAAACTAATTCGATAACGTGAATAGCTTTCGATTGGCTGAATTTCAAAGATCGTGGTAGTAGTATTACTAACAGCGGCACTCAGGCGCACACCGCATGGTAGTAGTATTACTAACAGCGGCACTCAGGCGCACGCCGCGTGGTAGTAGTATTACTACTGGCGGGCGCATAGTGTTAAGTATGCCGCAGCCGTCCTTTATAATTCCACCTTTACAATACTGCAATTGTCTTTATTGAAAAGACATTAGATTATACTCGTGATACATGTTTTGTCGTCTTCTGGGACATCTTCAGTCACAAATACAAAACATTCAAAATAAGGTGAGGACACGTTGAAATAAGTAAATGAAAAGTCTTCGTATCCTGTAAAGCCGTGTGATGGCATCTTGTCATTCTTCAGTGTTAAAATGGTGCAGCATGAATATGATACGAAGCATGATGTCCCGATAAAATCACAGATTATATTGTTGTTAATAGCTTTCTTGATTAGGAGGTGGAATTATACTGATGATGGAAGTTGAACTTCATTATGTGTTGACAAAAGGGGCCTAAAAAAGAAAAAGAAAAATTTGAATGTACTAAAGAATAAATTCAATTGAAATGTGAACTAAGTGCCCATCCGGTCACTCACCTCCTTGCCCGTCCTACGTCGACCACTCCACTTCAAGTGCTGAAGCTAACTGAGTGATGTCCTTGAAGGTCGTTGAGGACTGACTGTGAGGGAAGGTTGAGGGGAGTTTAATGTATTACTCATGTGCCTTCGTGAAAAGAATTTATCGATTAACTCCTTGAAAAGTATATTGATTTCCTCCGATATCTCATTAAGATTATAAATCGGGTTGCATGTTTGATCAGTGTTTATGAAAATGTTTTCTAAAATATTCAATAGATTTCTTTTCTTACGTAAATGGAGAATTTGAAGGTCTTATTGTATGCCTGTGAATGTATGATTGGTATGGACCATATGAGAACCGAATGCTGAGAATCTGCTGTACTCCGACGCATTCACATGTTCATTATACCTTACGTTAAAATTGCGGCTTGTCTGTCCAATATAACTCGCGGAACACTGCTGGCAGTTTAACTCTTTCGCTGCGCTATTTTTAAACAGAACACTTACAGAAAAATGTAATTTTTTTCGTATTTTCCAAATGAACTGAAATTTAATTTTTGTTAAAGGTTAGTGACATTCAACACCATTGCACCATTTTTAACCCAACTTTGGCAAACTAGCAGTGACATTTGACCTTGAAACACACATTACTGTGATACATCTCTGAACATGGAACTGGACACACTGCAGGCTGCCCTGGGTAATTCTTACAAAAATATACTGTCTGTTTTCTCTTGCACAGTCCCTTTCCTTTCTCTGAACATTTTGCTGGCAATATGGAACAAGCAACACAATTGGGTTTGTGACTCTTGTCCTCCTGCTCCCCAAGAAAGTGCGTCTCCGTCAGGCGCGCTTGAGGTATGTAATCAGAAGGTCTTCCTCATTTCGCCGGCGGACTGCGCTGATACTCTCGTAGAAGTCGGATTTTGGCAGAATTTCTGAAGTCAGGAGCACTAATTGCCCTTTGTTTTTGTTTTTTTAAGCTTATTGTACAATATTCTTCCTCTCATTAGTGAAGTTTCAATGCCATCACTAATATGCCACTAGTCCGAAACAAAATGAAGATCTTCCTCATTGGCACTTTCTTCCGAACAATCACTATGCACATCATTGCTTGTTTCATTGTCCAAATTTACTGAACAGACTTAATCAGAATCGGCCACTATAAGATAGAAGATTTCGTCACTGTTATTGCTAATGTTTTTCCACTCGCACATAGCTGCTGAGTGAAGCCTGCTATCGGCAAGACAGCTGACTGGAATGTTGGCAGGCGGGCGGGTGAAAGATCAAGTAAACATAGGTCCAGTATTTGCGGCAACGTTTTCAAACAATGCTTAGTACATAGTCAATACAGGACTATAGATGTATGTGTTATTAAATGCGCCTTTATTAAAGAAGTGCGTGGAAAATATAGCAGGAAAGTACCAAGTCGACAAAGGTCGATTTCCGCAGCGAATGCTGTAGGGAAGTAAGTCGACAGAAGTCGACTTCCGCAGCGAGAGAGTTAATTTGTAAACACCTTATTTCTGAAAATTGCTTTTGCCGTTATCGATAGTGTGCTTATTAAAGAAAAGATGAGCGTTGTTATTAGTTGTTTTAAAGTAAACTTTCCTATTAAGTTTCTTGAAAACATTTGTGATTTCGTATATTTTATGGTATCCTAAGTTAATGTGGAAAATTATATCTTCCCAATTTTGCTAATAATTTTATCCACAAATTGCCTGTTGAACCCGTTGCTTTTTGCTATAAAATAAATACTATCCAACTCAATTTTACGATCTACTTCTGACATGGGTATATTATAAGCTCTGTAAATCATACTGTAAAAGAAGGCCCTCTTATGTGCGGCCGGGTGTACGGAATTTTGTTTAATTACGTTCGCCGTTTGAGTGGGTTTCCTGAATATTTTAAACCTAAGTTTATTAGAGTCATTAATAATTGTAATGTCGAGAAAATTTAACTTCTTAAACGATCTTCTTTCATCCTTAATGAAAGGGAGTCCCAAAAACATGAACCCCGGTATTCAGACGGCTAGGGCACTACCGAAGGTGCATAAAGAGAATATACCTATAAGACCCATCATTAATTTCAGAAATAGCCCTATATATGACGTCTAGATTTATACACAATTTTTTGGAAAAACATTATAAATTTGAGGGTAACAGGTCTATTAAGACTCCAAAGGATTTTGCAATGTTATTAAAGATTTAAACATGCAATTGAGCCATATGATGTGTTCATTTGAACGTCAAAAATGTGTTCTTGAATATTCGAGTGTCACAAACGATAAATCTTGTAAAGAATAATCTACTTAAATACAGTAATTTGAGTAGGCAAGATAGCTGATTTTATTGATATATTGGGGTTCGTCACTGCTAATAATTACTTTATCTTCAATGACCAAATATGTAAACAGGAAGGTCTTCCTATGGGGGCCCGAGCTTCGGGAATTATTGTGGAAATTTATATGGATTTTCTTGAAAATAGTATAATCAACAACATTAAAGGAATAAGCTGGTTGAGATACGTAGATGATACGTTTATAATAATTTGTCATAGCATTACCAATGGAGAGGGTGTATTAGAACAATTAAACAATATGGATTCACAGATTTAAATTCACTTTCGAAAGTGAAAATAATAAAGCATTAAAGTTTCTTGACATTACAAATTAATGATTCTAATAAACTTAGGTTTAAAATATTCAGGAATCCCACTCAAATGACAATCGTAATTAGACAAAATTCCGTACACCCGGCAGCACATAAGAGGGCCTCCTTTTACAGTATGATTTACAGAGCTTATAACATACCCATGTCAGAAGAATCAAGAATCTTTATTTGCCATTGAAAATATGCAATGAAGTAGGCTTCTTCAACTGATAATAATTTAGTTCTTAGTATTACTTAGACTAAATGAACATACGCCTTTTATTAAAACTTAATACTAACATTATGCATTTCTAAGAATTCAGGGGTATTATAAAATGGATTTTCTATTAACCAATCATACATTTTTCTTTTAAAATTACATAAAGGAGTGGACCGTGCAGAATGTGGTAATTTATTAAATAATCTTAAACAACTGATTTTATGTGAGTGAGCAGTTTTTGACAGCCTGTGAATTAGGATGTCAGTCTGCCTTGCCCCGAGGTGCATGTTGTCTCTAATACTGAATTCATTTGTGTTGTTTTTAACATATGCCAAAGACATATAAATATACAAATTTATAACTGTCGGTATTTTAAGCTTAATGAAGAGAGGTCGACAATGGTTCATTGTACCAGCCCTACACATTGTTCGGACAACCTTTTTCCGTATTAGAAGAATATTATATACATAAGAAGAATGCCCCCATAATAACAGTCCATAAGTAATGTGTGACTGGAAGAGACCAAAATATGCCATCCTTAGGTAGTCACTGCTAACTAAATCCCTCTATTTCCATATGAAATAGGCCACTCGTGATTTTTTTTACAAACATGATCAATGTGTGTTTCCCAGTTCAATTTGGCATCAATATGAAATCCCAAAAGTTTGACTGACTTTCAATATCTTTGGATAATCCTAATGTGATAAATTGAGTTTTATCCTGATTGCACAACAGCCTATTGGATGAAAACCAACACATTCCACTTGCAAGAGCTTCCTGTGACATTTAATTCAAACCTGAGATGCTCTGGTGTTTTGTAATTAATGTTGTATCGTCCGCATACGATATGAGAGCACGACATTTGACATTTTGCGGTAAATCATTGACTGCCAGAATGAATAAAAATGGACCAAGGACAGAGCCCTGTGGCACACCAGTTGTATTAATCATGAAATTTTACTTGCAAAGCTTGAGATGTATGGCGTCGAGTATCCCTCACTGAACATAATTAAGTCATACTTTAATAACAGATATCAGTTTGTCTCAAATAAAAATTGGTATTCCACTGTGAAGAAAGTTACAATTAGAGTTTGATAATTTTAAGCTAACTTAAATTACTTCATCAGATGTGATTTAAACCAGTGGAAAGTGTTTTGGCAGGGGGGTTGATTGTGAAGAAAGTCACTCGCAGTTGTACCTGTTGCCTTAATTTGATCTCTGATTTCTTTTACAGAGTTTAAGAAATAATTATTCAGTTCTTCCGGATCAAGAAATGTATCTTGAGTTGAGTAGGGATGTTTTCTTGTGCTATAACATCCCATGCCGCCTTGCATTTGTTGGGTGCATTCTCAATATATTTTTCACAACCTAAAGTTTTGGCATGTATAAGATTTCTTTTATATAACTTTTTACAGTTAAGATAAGCTTTATACACGCCATTCTGCTCGGTTCCTACTTGACAAGAATTTTTATAAATTGTATACAGTGAAAGCATACTTTCTCTATACTGAGTCAATTCATCAGTATACCAGTTCAATTTCTTGCTTTTAAGCTTACCATTATGACTGATTTTTACCAGTAGATCGTAAAAATGAGCTGGATAGTATTTATTTTGTAGCAAAAAGCAACGGGTTCAACAGGCAATTTGTGGATAAAATTATTAGCAAAATTGAGAAGAAATAATTCTCCACATTAACCAAGGATACCAAAAACAAAGAAGATAGTTACGCCCTTTTCACCTGTAGTCAGTTTCTTTTAAAACAACCAATAACACTTATCTTTTCTTTAATCAGTGCACTATCAATAGCGGCAGTAGCAAATTTCAGAAATCAGGTGTTTACAAATTAAAGTGCCAGCAGTGTTCCGCCAGTTATATTGGACAGACACGCCACAATTTTCACATAAGGTATATGCGTCAAAGTACGGCAGATTCTCAGCATTCGGTTCTCATATGGTCGATACCAATCATACATTCACGGGCATACAACAGGACCTTCAAATTCTCCATTTATGTAAGAAAGGAAATCTATTGAATATTTTAGAAAACATTTTCATAAAAATTGATCAAACATGCAGCCCAATTTATAATCTTGATGAGATATCGGAGGAAATCAATACACTTTTCGAGGAGTTAATCAATAAATTCTTTTCACGAAGGCGCGTGAGTAATACTTTACCTTAAGCCTCTCTCCTTACATCAAACTCCCCTCACTGTCAGTCCTCAACGACCTTCGAGGACGTCTTTCAGTTAACTGTAGCACTTGAGGTGGAGTGATCGACATAGGACGGGCAAGGAAGTGAGTGACCGGACGGGCACTTAGTTCACATTTCAATTGAATTTATTCTTTAGTTCATTCAAATTTTTCTTTTTCTTTTTTAGGCCTCTATTGTCAACACATAATAAAGTTCAACTTGCATCATCAGTATAACTCCACCACCTAATCAAGAAAGCTATTTTAATGTGGCATTACTACTACACTCTTTTATGTACAATATGCACGTTATTTTATTTGCACAGCCACTTATGTTGTTTTAAAGTTGGGACAATTCGTTGTTTTTAACAACAATTTAATCTGTGATTTCAACTGGGCTTCATACTTCATGTCATGTTCAACCGCACCATTTTAACATTGAAGATTGACAAGACTCCATCATGCCGCGTCACAGGATACAAAGACTTCTTATTTACTTATTTCAACGTGTCCTCACCTTATTTAATGTTTTGTATTTGTGACTGAAGATGTCCCATAAGAGGACAAAACATGTATCAAGAGTATAATCTAATGTAGTCTTTTCAGTAAAGTTAATTACAGTATTGTAAAGGTGGAATTATAAATTCAATTTTTTATAAGTGGATACAGTTTCTTGAAAAACTCATGATCGAGGATTTAGCATTGATGGGACTAAAATTTCTAGACGGTTGATCCGGAAAATCGTTTCTTTGAGGAACGGATAATGCAGGATTTTTAAAACGTGATTTAATTAGAATGCTCGTGCGTATTTTAAGTTTAAAATGCATGGATTTTATTACTGGACCAGCATTCCTGGTACATAGTTGGCTTCGTTCAACACTGAAGAAAATGAGTTCTACTGTGCTACTACGGAGTCTAAGTTAATTCAGTGTAGAAATAATTCAATCACAGCTCATAATATATTGCGATGCAGACCTCCACAAGCTGATTGTCGGGTCTCGATCGTGGGACTTGACTGTGTCCTGTTGAGAATCCGCTTTTTTTTTAATAGCAGAATCGTGGCAATTGCAGCTGTTTTATTTCATTTACCAGTAATATCTTCTTTAATCCTTGGTGGATTTTAATAAAACTTGGTGGGATTGTAGATACTAGAGATGAATACGGTGACGTCATATTTTTATTGTAATTCCAAAAAAAATTATTCATGATAGAATGTTTTCAATATTTGATGGCTGATGGAATCATAGCCTTGGCGATTCGAGGCAGGTTACTAAGTCATCCACTCCACGTCACACACAGCATGCTTGCAGCTGCTAGCCGTTCCTTTGGCGCGCGGTGCGTATTTGAAGTTTAAAATGCATAGACTTCATTACTGGACCAGTGTTCCTGGTACAATATAATACATCTCCCTTTGTACTTTCCTTATAAAATAGAACTTCTTTAATACAGTATTTGCTAAATGTGTATTGAAAAAATTTTGAATTTAAAAAAAACTACGGAAGACATTATAGTAGGAGAAGGTATAAAAAGTTTGACACTGATTATTCTGTACACATACCTGAAAACTTCAAGTTTTTTAACTCATCTTCCGATTTTCCGACCTATTTTTATTTCTTCCTATTTTAGAGCACTATAACCTCCAGTATGGTCTATACTCTTCACCTAGGATAAATTATTGTGTGCTTGTGTATTTTATGCGACTTCATTTTCAAGCTTTCTTATTTGATGCTCCCACTGACTACAGCATTGTGTGAGTTTTACAGCTGGGAATTCGGGACAGCAATCTTCCTACAAACGTAGAGGCTAGTGACTCCGTTTATCAGGACGAAAGATTGAATTTCCTATTATGTGGTTCGCGCGCTGTTAACATCGTTTCTGAGCAGAGTTTCATTAGAGCTGTAGGCCACTAGGCCACGTGTGGGGGTTTTTTTCTTCTTCTTCCTCTCTCTGCGTATTTGAGTGCATTTGTATTCATTCTTAGTTCATAATTTTAATGAGTTAAAGTATTTCAGAGAGTTGTGTCAGCGACAGTTTGTGGTATTTTATCTTAACATTGTGGCCACAAAACATAACAAATATCATCTGCATGTGTTCAGAGGTACCTATGAAATTGAATTTTGAATTTTCATGTTACAAAGAAAGGAAACTTATGCATTTTGTTCTGTGTTTGTCGGTTGCTCTACCTGTCGGGAGGTTGTGGGTTCGGATCCCTCTGGTGTCCGGTTGGCCAGTTTTGTTCTGTACTTAACATCTCTTCAACACGTACTAAATGTATGTAACACGACCTAATAGGTTGAAAGTGTTTAGATTACAGTGCGGTCGTGAAAACTCAATATTCATTTACTACTTACTTGTTACGGGAAACGCGGACGTAAAGGAAAGTCTATGTTACAAAAGTGGCAAGGCATAACTGTGGAGACTTTGTTTTCCTGGCAGCTGTTTTGTTGATGGGTCATATGAAGAAAACAGGATGAAAGACTATTGCCCAACAAATAAATTGATCAAACCCCAATGTTCGGTAAAGTGACCCCAATATAATGGTCCGTTATTGGACCATTCCCTATGGGAATCAAGATCTATATCAAAGTGACCCCTCTCGACAATTTTTCCCTCATTCTAAGACTGCTTCACTTTTCTGACATTAATCTACAACCCCCAAGTGACAGACTTTGCAAAATTAGGCCTATTAATAAAATATTTCAGGGAGAATTTCCGATCTATATTCTATCCCTTCCAAAATATCTGTATTGATGAGCCTAGTTGCGACACAGGTTTGGTATAAAGGCGTTTATACCTTGCGATTGTGAAACTGGGTATATCCTTGATTTTATTGTTTTATTCTGGAAAGGAAACAGAAATTGAACACAATTAAAAACTCGGGAGTGTCTGGGCCAGTACCATACCATAAAGACATTTTGATAGGTGTGATTGATGTAAAGTCAAGTCAGTGTGTTATAAAGGATACAAAATCACATATAGGGAGTAATTAGATTTTTGTCAATTTTAATATCAGTTTCATTATTTTGAGAAAAATATTTTCTGTGCCACTGAATTAAATTAAATTGAAGGTATCAGTTATGTACCGTAAGTGTAAATTATGTAATTTTATTAATAGAGAAAAAGTTAGAATCAAAATAACTTCAAGTTAAGAATGCAAAAATTTCAAGAATAACTCGCTCCTGGTGGCTGCTAAGTGTCACCAAAATACTCACTGATCAAAAGGTTAACGAATGCTTGTCATTCTGTTGATGTATCAGTTTTGAAACACATGAAACAATGTACAGAAATGGAGGAAAAACTGTTTCAGGGAACGATTGATGGAGGCTTTCATTAGCTTTGTGTATG
The DNA here is from genome assembly GCF_040414725.1 of Anabrus simplex. Lineage (NCBI taxonomy): Eukaryota > Metazoa > Arthropoda > Insecta > Orthoptera > Tettigoniidae > Anabrus > Anabrus simplex. The sequence continues at coordinate 1,047,155,541 of NC_090265.1, read as the reverse complement.
CTCATGGAGCCAGTAGCAGTGAACTTGATCAGTTATGTAGTTCCATCAGTTTAGATAATATGGGTCACCATTCTCCAGTGAAACTATTGGGAAGAACAGTTACTGCATTTCGGGGAACGTAAAGCAACATCAGAATGCTTGAAGACAAAAATTTATACAGGTACACACGAACCTCATTTATCCAGTCCTCATTGCTCCGGATCTCCAGTTTATCTGGATTGAAAATATCAAAAATTTATTTACAGGGCCGAGTCTTCTTGAATATCTTTCCCGCCAAGGATAGTTAAGGACAGGAATTGGAAGTCATTCGGCCACAGTCTATCAATGGTACCATACCTGCATTCGCGTGAAATCGAGAACGGGAAACCGCAGGAAACCATTCCCAGTAGGCCGAGGTGGGATTCAAACCCACGCTTTTCTGAATGCAACGCACTACGAACGTGCCTCAGCACGCAGAGCTACGCCGCCCGGTAAACTTTGTTTAGTCACTTAATCAATCCCTTTTTTAATGATGGTCCTGCTGACATGGAGTCTATGACACTCGTGCAGTACTGCAGACGTTATCTCAGGTTCACATTGTTGCTCAGTAATGGCTCGCTGTGCAATTGCTTAAGACTAGTGATGCAAATTCCAGTGCCTCTGCTGACACTGGTGTGCACAGTGCCAGTGCCAAGCGCGTCACCGTGCCAAAACACCGGTGCCGCGGCACTGTCAGTGCCACGATGACTACTTATTCACTGGACTCGTATAAAAATGTTTATGCTTCATGTTTTGACAAAAAAGGAACTACACATAGATATACCGTAATTTATATTAATATTTACATGCAAAATACTACAAAATAACCCTCAATTAAGTTTTCCATTCACATTCATGAACATTATTTTTTTCACTTTATTCACTGACAATCTGTTTTGTGTGTTAGTCAAAATTTTACCTGTAAAATACTACAAAATAACCCTCAAATACATTTTCCATTCACATTCAAGAAAAGTATTTTTTTCCACTTCATTTGTTGACAAACTGATAGTGAAAATTTCATCAGCTTTCGAAAACACACCTTCGGCAGGCGTGGATGTTGCTACAACACACAACTTCCGATAGCTAAATAGTAAAGGTCAGGATACTGAAGCTTTCTTCCCAACCACCATTTTAACAGATCTGCCAGCCTATCTGTTAAGGGGTCTTCCGGGTACGACAAAGCATACGCCATTTTAAACATTTTATTGTTAATTTGAACAATATACAAGATTTACAAATATCTTGCACTGCTATGTACTGGTTTGTATCATGTGGAGTGAAATGGCTCCACAAAGGTCTAGATTTTCGCCTATCTGCCATTGACACGGAATTCAAGTCAATTGATAATATAACGAAAGAGAATAAAGCATAGCGTGCACGGTCCGGCAGCACTTGGTGGGACGGGGTGACCAATAGGTACCTACTTTGGAAGCAATCTGTCCTGGCATTGCCACTGATACCGGCACTGGCCTGTACGTGCCGTGCCACAAGGCAGTCACGTGGCCACGCACGATAGTGCTTCGTTCAGCGACAGTGCCAGCCGCTAGTGTCCGCCATACTTTTGGATGTACTCGCGGAAAAGCAGACTTGATTGATGTGTGTTCTCGTTCTTACTAAATAAGTTCAATATTCACGTTACAGACCTTTTTGTTCTTGTAAACATTTCACAGATTTATTCTTATGGCAGTGCCACTGGCACTGGTTAATTATAAATCGTGGCACTGTGCGTACCATGCCGTCTCTGGCACCGGTGTCAAAGCACGGTGCCAGTGCCTTCCTTACATCACTGCTTAAGACGATGAAAGAGGGAATTAGTCACCATATCCATTAGTCTGGGTGAGACCACATCAGTAGCTGAAGGTTAACACCTCGTTGTACAGTTACAGTATTTTGCTGTGCTGTATTGTACTGTTTGAGTGAGCGTGAAATGTCTTCAAAACGAAAGAAAGTGGTTATTTCCATGGACAAAAAGTTAAACATTAACCCGGGAGAGGCCGCGCGATGTTCGATTACACGAAAGGGCGCGCGCGGAACTTGTCTCCGCATCGGTATAGGCTCGCAATAAAGAAAGTTGCATTTGAGCTATGCCTTATTTATTCGGCTATAAGTAAAATAACATATTTTTGTACAATAGTGTAATATTTAGCTACATCTGCGCATACATTAAAGTACAGTATGTTGATTGTTTGTGCATGATTTAGACAAAGAAAATTTCACCATATTTGCTGTTATAAACATCTCATATTTTATCACTAGAGACTGCACTACATAACCTGGGTCGTCATTAGAATATACCAAGTCAGTTTCTTAAATCAGACAACTTTTCGATCTTAGTTCTGTCAGTCATTTTCAAAATTTATTGCTTGTAATAACATTTTCTACCTTTCTGGGAACCTCGTATTTTGAATCAGCTTCATTCCAGTTCCTCTGCATTCCGTAAATCTGAAAATCATGCAGTATATAAAAGTATAATATAGGCCTATTGGAATTCAATATAAAATCAATAAAAGGTGATTCACTTACCGCGTGGTTTAGTAGTCTTCTTCTAAGTACATTGCGACCGCAAAAAGAACCGTAAGTCTAAGAAGAAATGCATTCAGTGCTCACGGTGTGTATGCCCGGAACATTCGTTGATATCCATCATGATAGTGAAAGATAAAGCACAACTAGTAAATCAAACCATACACTGAATCAAACACAGTCACACTCGGACGGAAACACAACAATGTACGTGTCAGCAAGAGTCGCGCGCGGAGAATACTTCCGCAACGATGACAATACCTAACAGTAACAATCGCCACAGCAACAGAGTTAGAGATAGAAATAAACTAACCTTGACAATTGGTTTCCAAAATCCCCGAGAACAATAAGACAAGCGCACATGCGACTTGGTCAAAGTCACATTCTCGTACAAACAAAATAAGAAAAGTGCGGAGGTTTTCTCCGCGGCGCGCCCTCTCCCGGGTTAAACGGGCTGGACAAAAGAGAGCTATTGAAAAATAGTGCTGTAGACTATGGTGTAGGGACTTGCAACAGTGTCTGATTGGAAGAAAAAGCGAAAAGAAATTGAAGAATTCTGTTTTCAAATTATGACAAAAGGTACCTTAGAGAATCGTGCCACAGTAAAGAAAGCTAGAAATGAATCTCTAGATGACGCGTTATTCATGTTGTTTAGTGAAGAAAGAGAGCATGGTGTTCTAAATTCAGGGCCGATTTTACAAGAAAAGGTGCTTAGTTTAAACAGTAAGCTAGCAAATGGAGATCGTAACTTCATAGCTAGTCAGGGTCGATTGGGAAGGTGGAAATCTCGTCATAGCATATGCCAGCTTTCAGTGACTGGTGAAAGTTTTTCAGTGGATAAAGTTGCTGCTGACAGTTTCATAAAGGAATTTCAGGACATTATTTGCTCCGAAAACTTCAGATATATAACGCCAATGAATCTGGGCTGTTTTATCGTATGCTACCAAATAAGATACTAGCGTCTAAATTAGATGAATCGGCAAGGGGTTATAAAAGAAGTAAAGATCCCATTACAATTATGGCATGCGTCAATGCACTTGGAGGGCATAAATTTCCTCTCCTGTTCGTAGGGAAATAAAAAAAATCCCCGTGCTCTTAAAAATGTAAATCTATCTGCCTTGCCAGTTTCTTACACATCTCAAAAGAATGCATGGATGGACAGTGGAGCTTTCAAAAACTGGTTCCAAGAAGACTTCGTGCCAAACATAAAAAGGTTTGTAACGAAACAAGGTTTGCCAGTGAAGGCCATTTTGTTTATTGACAGTGCGCCGTCACATCTGGGAGTGGAAGGTCAGTGGTGATATCCGAGTGAAATTTCTGCCACCTAATGTAACAGCTCTGTTTCAACCAGTGGATCAGGGTGTGTTGGAAAACATCAAGCAGTTATACAGGAGGCAGCTGCTCAGCAAACCGATTGAAGAAGAGGGGAATATTGTATAATTTCGGAATTGAAATCAATAAATATGAAAGACATTTATATGATCGCATCTGCATGAGATCAAGTTACTGAAATGACAATTAAAAGGTCTTGGAAACATCTATGGCCTTCTATCTGCGCATCTACCACCAAGGTTTGTGAAGTTTGTTCCGATATTTTGGAAGTATATAGAACCAAACATATATCTATAAGCAGCAATTCATAGAAGGTACCAATCCAACGACGTAATAACTATTTTAAAGATATATTGACAAGCTGTCCGATAAGAAACAGGCTGGGACCAATGACAGGTCAGTGGAAGGAATAAGAACAACAATAATAAAGTTTAATCAAGACTATATATTCTTTCTACTTAAAAGATAACCAAAACAAAACTCTACATAACATGGTACATTAATAGAACAATTATTTTGAATAACGTATTTACAAGAAATCCCTAGACCATTTACAAAATGTTATATTAATTGAGGCAGTTCAAAAGGACGTAGCAAACTGCAAGCCGCAGAGGAACGGGATAAATAAACACAGTTTCCAAATAAACAAGAAGAGAAGGAGGGCAGTGGGGAGGGACAAGGACGGTATCGCAACAGCGGAAGTCGTCTAAGCACTTTGAGATGCAGAGTATAAAGTCAGTTCATAGTAAGGTTGTTAGAGTCCAGCCCTCGTGTTCAATCATTCAAAACTTTCGAGTCTAATGATTAATTGGATGCCATTGTTTTGTTAAAAAGAAATGCTCATGTTAACTGAAACCAGCCATGGAGGCGAAGGTAAGTTCAGCGCCCTGATTGCCAAAATCCACTAGGCAAATAATAATAATAATAATAATAATAATAATAATAATAATAATAATAATAATAATAATAATAATAATAATAAATAAAGCACTCTGTTGCTCACCCAATGCAGTAGAAAATAAACAGAGTTTCCCAGCAGAATACTGGGAACCTGTTGGACGACCCTCCAACCTCACTCAGTATCAGCGCTGGACTGAAGACTGAGGGATTGGGGGACGAATTTTTACCATCACAGAATGTTCGTGAAGGAAGCGCATATGGATTCGAGAAGCATCAGATAGTGACACAGCGAGTGACAACCCAGTGGTAGATCAGCATGCAGTGACCTATCCAGCAGGTTGGGCGCTAAGCGAGGCTGCAGCGAAGGTACAAGGCCGATTACATGAGTGTTGATAGCGGCGGGTAGAGCAAGACGAGTAGAGTTCGTGATAACGGCAGCTGTAATTAGGTGAGTGGCCGTTACATGTTGTGGAGTCTTCTGAGTGCCTTGAGACATTTGCACGCTTTCCTGGATGCTCTGACGTAGATGAGAATGAGTTAAATGACTGGTTGAGAAGTGGCTGTAATTCTGGCTACAACATACTGACGGTGAAGAAATTATTGCCTCTTGTTCCTTGGCAAGTAATGACGAGTGTGATGGTGAATTCGAAAATGAAACGGACTCTCCATCAGAAGAATCAATGACTCGTGGATAGGCAACAGTGCAGGTGGAAAAACTGATGGCCTATTTAGAATCCCAGACTGAAACCACACCGGCAGAACTGATGTTTGTAAAACGTCTTTGTGGTCATTCTGCGTGCAAACACTGTACAAATGTAACTCAGAAAAACTTCATGCATTATTTTTGTACAATTGAAAAAAGATATTACTGTACAACTTATGTTATTCTATATATATAAAATAAGAGTTTTGTCTGTACATTGCTCAGAAATTAAAAAGGATGGTATTTCTGTATCGGTCGTGTCCATAGAAACAAGGAAATGCCCTTTTTAATTTTCCGTAATATCTGTTTGTATGTATGTGTGTATATACACGCATCACGAGAAAACGGCTGAAGAGAATTTAATAAAAATCACTATGTAAAGTCCGGGAAAAGGCCACTACAATATAGGTTTTAAATAATCGTATTCACGCTGAGAGAAATGGTAGTTTAGGGGAAGGCCTAAAATTAATTTCTCTAATATTTGTTATTAGAGGTCCTATATTAATGAAAATTGGTATGAAAAGTCAGGGGTCGCTACAATCTACGCTATAAATAATTTTATTAACGCTGAGTGAAATAGAAGTTTAGAGGAAGACCTAAAATTTAAGTCCCAAATATTTGTGTTATTCGTGGTCCTGTCGTCAAATACTACATAACTAAAGTTATATAGCATTAAATTTCCGATCATTTATGTCTTATACACTTTTACTGTACCAGAGATATTCATGAATTTGGATTTTTGTTGCTAATTCTATACCAGCGCAGAGTCGCATGAAAATGGGTAAACAGAATTTAATGAAGATCTGTATATAATACAAGACAGAACAACTTTCAGAAGATTGATACAAAATTTCAATGGTTTCCAGGAGAAGGAAAAGAGGAAAGGTAATAACATCTGGACACAAGAGAGAAAAGAAACAGCAAGTGAAAGGATGAAGAACTATTGGAAGTCAAGAAAAGGAGGATTACTTTCCGTGACCCTTACATGGCCAGTATCGAAGAAAGAAGAAGAAAATAGGTATGTAAAGTCGGGGAATAAGGAACTACAGTCTACGATATAAATAATTTTGTAAGACGTCCTAATATCACAGAGTCGAAAGATAACTAAATGTGAAGGCCTAAAATACAGAAAGCTCATAACATTGATCAACAAAACGTTATATTGACCATTGTTTGTTGTGATGTGCTTTGTGTCTCTGTTGCCACTCATCTCTGATACATATGATTACTGCTGTATACAGAGTATTTTTTTCTTAATTTGCTTTACGTCGCACCGACACAGATAGGTCTTATGGCGATGATGGGATAGGAAAACGCTACGAGTGGGAAGGAAGTGGCCCTGGTATTAATTACGGTACAGCCCCAGCATTTCCCTACTGTGAAAATGGGACACCACGGAAAACCATCTTCAGGGCTGTCAACAGTGGGGTTCGAACCCACTACCTCCCGGATGCAAGCTCACAGCAGCGCACCCCTTATCGCACGGCCAACTCGACCAGTCGATGGAGTATAACAGCCTGTCTGAATATTGGCGGGAATTAGCTGGGGAGTTAGTTAAGTTTCCTTAGCATGCTATTCCTTGGTTCATAAATTTTCTGATACTACTTGTACGTAACAAACCGGTTCATCGTAGCATGCAAACTATTCAATCCCTACCCTGAGGAACTGATTGGAATGAGCAGTGTGCATACAGTAGAAGTCAGATAGTGCGGCACGTTCGGTACCGGCCCAGTGCCGGATTACCAAAAATGTGGGACTATCGGGCTGTACCTCTTACTAGGATATAGGTTAAGGCGTACAGCGAAAACAGCTGTAACACAGCATTTTGCAGTTAAATCGTTTTCTTTTTTATGTCGTAAATGGTGGACGAGCCAATTTTAAATTCATTCAACAAAATATTTCTATTCTCGCCTTCCTCCAGGCGTTTGATGATTTCCAGTTTCTGGTTGATGGTCAGAGTTACGTGTTTACGTTTCTCTCCTGATTTGGAACTTAAAGAAGGTTTTAGGTTTCGAGTACATTGTCACTGTTTAAATACCAAGGAAACTTCCACAGGGCACTTTGATATGTATGTTCACTACACTACTGCACTATTGTAATACCGATCCTAGATCGCAAGAAAAAATACTGCAGCTAAATGTGCTCGCAATCAAAACAATGTACTGAACCTGTGTTTTGTGACTGCCAACAATGTAGATTGTGTGTAACAATGGCAGACGTGTAGTGGACAATTCCGGCTGGTTTCGAACCGCGCTGTGCGCTTCAACCATCACAAACTTAAAAAAGAAAAACAAATCCTGGAATGGTGCCAGACCATCGGGCGTTCCGGACTAATGGAATTCTACTGTATTTAACGGAATAATGGCAGAGGTGTGTTCACGGCTGTTTGCGACCTGGTCATTTCAGCACTGTAACTTTGGGCTGTGAGATCGGCACCGTAGTACTGTTCGTTAAAAGTGAGAAAATGTGCGGTTTTCATTTCATTGAGTATTTTAGGCCTATATGATAACATTGCTTTTAATCGCTACATTCCTACTGATGTTTTTGTAATGGCCTAAGAACTTCAGTAAGGAAAACCACAAAGACATTCCCTCGGAGAATCCCATAGCGAAGCACGGGTACATCAGCTAGTTGATTATATAACATGTACTGTATTTGTTTTTTAATTTTTTTTAGATTATCCAGATTTTCGATAATCACAGACATGTAGAATTGCCACATCAATACAACAAACTGGGGAACAAAATCAGCTAACTGCATCGTCTTATCCGCAAAAGTCCTTAGAACTTTGAACAACGCTGATGATTTGAAACTGACCAGAGAATTGCTCAAAAGAGGAGGAGGAGGGGGGGGGGGGGTCCTCAGGATGAATAACCCTCAACAACTGGATCTCAGCGCTGTGTCACAATAATTCTAATTGCTTACCACTGAAAATAACCACATGTGGAAACAGTACTAACCCTCCCATATTATTGGTAAAATCAAAAAGCCAGGACCTAATTTTTAAAATTTCACTTCAACTCTTTTACTAATGCTTCATGAAATGAGGGACCCATTTTTTTTTTTAAATTGAATAAATATACTCTGCAATAACAAGTAATATTAATGAATTAAGATGAGATAATAGGATGGTACAATTAGGGTGAGAAATTTACAGTAGAAGAACATTAGAATGAGGAACCTCAGTTTACTTTACAAAAATAGTTTATTAGTTAATATTTCTTGAAAGGAAAATGGTTAAAACTGTTAAAGGGATTAGAACTCTTTAATTCTGGAACCCCATAATTATGACTGCTTGATAAGTAGAGCAAGATCAGGAGAAATAAAATCTCTAGTCTTAAAAAATTAAGTACTGAGAGGACAAATAATAGATGAACCAGAATCAATTCAATCACGATTCAGGATACAACCACGAAGTGACAGGGTTCACGATTCCACCTTATAGCCATAGGGTAATGATCATTTCAAACCAGTTACATCTGTTTTTTACACTCCTCAATACACAAGGCATTATTCAACGTACGGTTAACTAGCATTAAGACAGCTAATAATTTTGAGGTTTTGTTTACATCAATGTAAATACAGTAGGAATGAGTCAGAAGATATACTATTAGGTCTAACCTCAGGTACAGTAAACTTCATAAGAATTTCAAGAAACTTTAATAAAAAATTGGAATTATAACATACCTTCAAAATTTTACTAAGAAGTAATGTTCATAGAGGAAAAATTTGGTCCTAACTGTTATTAAAGATTCCCAATGGGTTAGTCATAAAATTGAGGTATAGTTACCATGCCGATATAACAGACACAAGAAATGGATATACATAAAATTTCGATTTAAAATTTACCAATAATATTTTATCATTGAATTTAAGGTTCCGGAATCAATATTTACTTCAGATAAGGTTACAGGATGAAAATTCAAACTACTACAAGGGCATCAGAAAACAATTGCCCAAGATTAAATAAAGGTGAAATGAAACATTTCAATGCCTTGCACCAGTATTAAAGTTCTAGGTGTGGCCCTTAGCCATGATGCAAAAATCCATCTGAACTAGACTCAATCTTCTTCAAGACTACAAAAGTCACTCATCTTTTTTTGTATCTAATTATTTGCCACATTGTCGCAGTTATGTATAGTGGCCACTTGATGCGCCACCAACTGGTGTGAACGTTTAGTTAATAGTCACGCCTACAGATATAGCATTCAAATGCACACCAGCTGCATTTCCTCATAACTTAAGGAAATGAAAAATTAGTGTAAAAACACCAATGACAAATTTCCAGATATTTCCAAATGTTAAGTTCCGTAGTAACGTCACAGCTGGCAGTGTTTGCCAACGCTGTGGAAGAATTTGTGGCTCGAGGATTGGCTCCACAGTTACGTAAGAACTCAGACTTGCCAGTAACAGCTGAGGAACACGATTATACTCGTCAGCGAGTGATAACATATTATCATCATCATGTTCTTGCTCAAAGGAAGTAACTAAAGTCAATGCATAGCGAGTGGAAGGTAAAAGTGGGATTTCTCCCCTAGTTCATTGGTTTCTCCTCTAGACGGCTCTCCTAGCAGTAAGTGAGCTTAAGCTTACAAGTCAGCATATGAATAAGTCAGTTATTGCATGCAAAATATTATGCTTTTGTTTACCGTTCCAGAAGTCAGTTGTCAAATAGTCTAGATAGCTTCTTGGTAGACTTTTAGGTCTTAAAAGATTTCAATTCCTTTCTCGTCTGTCTTGTTACAAAATGAAATTGTCCCTTCATATAATTTAACACAAGTTTAGAGATAATGTCCACAACATGGTTATTGCAGCATCTTATTCTTTCGAATTAATAGTGATACTTTGCAAACTGTCCAAACACTCGTAAAATATATCGCACCATAAACTGTGTTCACAGGAGAGTTTTGTTCCACTACACTTTCAACTTGCAGGAACACATTATAAACTGCTCTTGAAGGATGAGTGAGTAAAGTGTTGTCAATGCTATAGCCCTTAATAAATGTGAGGGCTGAGGCAGGTATTTCTTCTGTAAGCTTTCCGTGAAGCAGGCTGACACCACTTTTATGACATTTTGTGACTTGGATATGTTGCGTACTATATTTCCTTCCTCCTAGATAATAAATCAAACCCTCCTTAAGCAAGATTGGCTATTACTGTTAAATAGGCCTAAGTTGTTCTCCCAGTCCATGTTTCAGTGAAGTCTAGTGCTTGCTTTATTATAATTTTTGCTTTTTCTACTACAGCCTTATTTGTCTCTTCTGTCTTTTTAGCCAGTGTTCTCATTTTATTGACTAATAATGTCAATCTCAGTTCAAATTTGGGCTCACAATTACTACCTGATGACTGGGCATGTTTTGTTGAAATATAAATAGACTGTAACATGTGTAAATTCAGAAGCTCTGTTGTTGAAGGGTGGTCATCACAAGTTAATGAGTGTAGTATACCAAAGTGTCATTCTAGTGCATCTTGATTAAATTTGGCTGTGAGTACATATCGGAATCCATTATTCCACAAATACTCTGATATCTGGTGCTCTCAATTGTTACTGTTTAGGGATTCAAAAGTTCTTTCTGAAGCAAAAGTATTAATCTTCCCACTGAGGTTATCTCTCCATTTTATTAAGATTTGATGCCCATCAACTTCTACCGAGTTTTTATTAAACTGAACCTCTTCTCTTAGTTTTACTTTGTCAAATGTGAGAATTACCGTGCGATTGTTTTCACTCATCTCATCGCAGAAATAGTTATCAGTAGCACTAATGGCATGGGTGTTCACCCCATAAGAGCACTTAAGACCTTCAACTAATTTTTGCAGATGATCCTGCAAAGAAAGGGGAAGCATGTCTTGCCTTAACTCTTACAGTGCCAAGGTGCCGATGCATCGGCACTTACATTCTGTACGAAAAATGCCAGGATGCCGATTCGATCGGCACCCTCGTATAGGTGGTGTAGTTATGCAGTAAGGCGCTATATTGCGCCACAAATCAAGTAGAAAGAAGGTAGAATGTTTTTAATTCCTTCTTATGTCATTAGATGACACTGACATAGCTTCATTTTTGCTAGTTTACTCGTCGATTTTGAGTGTATGATCTGTGAGCGCTTGACGGCTACTACGATCCAATATGGCAGCCTCCTTGTTTGTTTATGTCCGCGTGTTGTGATTTGTTTTCAATAATTTTACGTTCTAATTGACGCATTTGAGTTATTTATCGTAATATATTAACTTTATTTTTATTTCTACTGTATTTATAGTTACTTAGCAATTTATTTAGGTCGTAGTAAAGTTGTAAATAGTACATTTATCACAACAAGGCATGTCGTTACCTAGGCCTAATTCGGGATAAGAAATTGAGGAACTTTTGGGGTGCTTTGAAGATGTAAGCGACTCTAATTTTAGCGAAAGTGATGATTATGATGTTTTTGGGGTCTTCAGATAGCGCACCAGGGATGATGAAGCCGTGCCATTGGCTAATGGGCTTACAACATTTCGTGCAACGTCAAAGAGTTATAGTAACAGTGCTAATGAAAATGTCAGTGACAGTGAATTAGATGATTATTGGACTGAATGCATATTCCCTGAAAGTAATGTTGTCCATCCCCACCATTTTTATCAAATCCCAGGGCCAAAAATGTAGGACTACCTCATCCTGATGCTCCACCCATAGAATATTTCAATCTGTTCTTTACACTTTCATTCCTGACACTATTAGTTGATTTTGTATGTTATTCTGATCTTCTGAACTGTTCTGTAGTAACAAATACTGCTATTAGACACAGTTCTCTCAAATTATTACTATTAATCTCCCAAAATTCATAAAATATCCAATCGTTGACAGGTTACACTGTTGGTGTCTTTCTCTCCACATGTTCAATGTTTTTGGAAATTAGTTTATAAATTGGAAAATAGACCTATATTAACAATATAAATTGGTATATATCATCCCCGATAAGAGTTAAGATGAAATATCTTCACTTTGTCACTTTGGATTTAGTGTAAAATGTGCTAATTAATTTCAAATTATGTTTTTCCTTTCTTTAAATAAAAAATAATATTATTTTTGTGCATAATATTCCACAAAATTTTGTTTTTTGAAATGCAATTCAAATGTTTATATTCCTTGGAGTATATCAAGCTCACATACCCAATTTTACCTCCATATCTTTTAAAATGAGACGTAAATAACAAATTGTATACAGTAATGGAAAATCCATTGAAACATGCTTGGCATTCTATGCATATGATGCCCTATTATGGGTCGGCATCCAAAGGGTTAAACAAGGTCTATAGCCCATAGGTGATTTAATTTTAAATAAAAGACTATCTAAAAGGAATTCATTGTCACAGCTCATCCCTTTCTTATTTCTTAGCTGGCCCTTTTTTTTTTTTAGCATGGTGTCAATAATCACCTTTTGCTTTCTGCTTAACCCGCCAGTGGTCGATAGGATGAAAGTAATGCGAGCAGTCGCGTGTTGAGCGAAATGCTCACGGTATGATGACGTGTTTTCATAATAAATACCAACCGATTTAAAGCGTAAATGTATTAACACATTAAATGAGCATGAGAATAAATCTTTAATGCTTATAATGAACACTAAAAATTATAAATAAAATTGCAAATAGTAATAAATCTCAAGTGTTTAACACTGTATCTGGAAAAAGACAATTCCCCACTTTCTAAAATAGTGTGTGCATCTTTCGCAATGCCCTTTACACAATGAGGATGAGTCACTATGTTTTCAGCTCAAGTACGTCTGCGTGGATTTCTTCTAGGTGGGGGTCTGCTTCACTTTGTCACCTTATCTTTCCTTATATAAACATTGTCACTAAACATGAAATTCTTATTTACCTCCAAGATATGTTGTTCGCCAGCTACAGATTGCTCTCCACGTACAGTTCCATCAGCCCGTTCTTCTGGCTCGGACTGTCTTGTATCCGTATTATGTTCTCTGTGTTCACTTTCACAGTCCGAGTCACTGTTTTCGCTCTCGAGTTGATCACTAGGATTTCATCAAACTATGCTAAAATGTCACGACTTGAAGCCATCGTCATGCACTAATTACACAATACATTAATACAATAAGTTGCAAAGAACTGCTTCATCTTTGAAACAACATCCAACAAAAACAAAACTATAATACACACAGAAATTGGCACCAATGTGACTGGTGACACATGAAGCAAAATGCTCACCGTTGACGGTTACTGATAATTCCTTCCTCCCTGTCCCTTCTCAAGGTCACAGGTGTGAGTTTCATTGCATTCGTCCTTCTCTCAAAACTGCAGTACGAAGGTACAACAGGGCTCAGGTTCGAAACTACATGCCGTATAAAAGAGTAGATGATTTCAAGTTAATGTCGGCTCACTTAAATAATTTGACTGTAATTTGGAATCTCTTAGTTGTTTTTCTAGCAACAAAATCGTAGCATTAGCTATTTTCATTTTATTACGGATAGTCATTAGGTTACGTCCCTGTCTCTTTAGTCTGTTTGCAAGTCTACTTATTGGCTTTTTAGCTGTGTCTGAATTTTTTTCTTTTTCTTTTAGCACACTCAGAAAAAGCATCAAAATTTAATTCGCGGTGAGGCTTGTATGATTTGTTAACTTTCCTCCATTTTCGGAGGCTGTCTCTACGGGGTAATTTTCGTTTAATTGTTTCGTGTTATATTGTAGCAAATTGGGGAATATATATGAGGGACAGCGCCAGTTTTCAGTTTCAATCTATCTCTAGGAATTGCTACCTGTTCGCCTTGTATTAGAAAAGAATCTGATTTAACTATCAGTTATCAGAAAATGTGTGAATCTTACACATAATACTTACCAGAAATGTTTTTGTCTCTTCTGGGAATCGCCTTCTTCCAACTTGAAAATTCTGCCTCATTTCTAGATGGTCTGAATAAGTATTTACCTTTTGTCATTATATAGCCAGACTTACAGCCTGGAACAAAGCAAGTAGGCATTTTTTCCTGCCTGGTATGTTTACACTAAGTAAAGAAATGCTATCACCAAATCACACGCTCCTCACTTAACCATAATGCACGAAGTTTTTACCTTCACAGAAGAATGCTATCGAACATAAACCTACTACTACTACTACTACTACTACTACTACTACTACTACTACTCATCATAGGCATTTATTCGTCAGCGAATATGTAGTATATAAATACAATATCATTTGGACACATTGTGTCGTCTCAGATGGCTGAACAGACCGATTCTGGATGCACAGATTTTATTGCACTGACAGCACACACTAGGAGTTGCAGCAGATGGTTGTGAAAGAATGCCACCCCTCGTATTCGCTCTTTCTTTCCTGCGGTTCCTCCTCTCAGCTTCTAATCTTCTCCTATCTTTTTCTAGATGTTCAACTTCATTGTATACAATGCTACGCCATTTGGGCCTATCCTCGGCTGTAGTTTCCCAGTTGATCGTATCAATATGACATCTTTTAAGATTATACTTTAGAACATCCTTATACCGTTTAAGCTGCCCTCCATGGTTACGCTGGCCATTCTTTAGTTGGGAGTACAAGATATTCTTTGGGAGGCGTGTATCTGGCATGCGGACGATATGACCAGCCCAGCATAGCTGATGCCTGACTATCATTGCCTCTATGCTTGTAGCGTTGGCTTCCTTGAGGATGCTAATGTTCGTTCGACGATCTTGCCATTTAACTTTCAGTATTCTCCGTAAGCATCGTTGATGATATTTTTCCAGGCATTTTAGGTTTCTCCTGTAGGTTGTCCAACCCTCAGATAGTAACGGTGCTGCCCCTAGCGGCTGATTCATCACAGTCCCTATACTAGCCAACAGGAAACAAGTTAGAGCTCACTCTTCCTCTTCCACTCGTTATGGTCATGGAATGTAGTTCCTGCATCTAAGGATTCATATCAAGCATGTTCAAAATGCATTTGTATAGTTCATACCCAAAGAAGAAATAAGCCAATGTTGTGTAACTATGGTTTTGGAATGTAGTTTTTACGTATAAAATAGCGTAATCAAGTATAATATTTCGTAGCGTAGTTTGCAGTAAATGAAATCTTACAGTGATCTTATTTTCTAATATTGAGTGACAGCTGCAATATAACCTCTATTTTGCATTACTTTGATTTAGCGTAAACGTGCTTTTACCAGAAGAAATTTCATGTACCAAAAATAATTCCATAACAGGAATGTAATTTTATATATGATACAACATAAATTCACATTAGGGCAGAACCCGCATTTAGTGTAAGGAAATGTAAAAATTCTCAAGTATTTATTTCTCTTCGTTATAAAAAAGACATCATAAGCTTGGTAAGAATGATAGAAAAAAGAGGAATTAATGCGCAGGTGCTTAGCACTTAAATGGGAAGTCAGGCTCACGTACACGTGTGGTAGCTGTAGTACAGTAGAAGAGAAACCAGTTGGATGATAATATTGTTATGCCCTTCGGAAATTCGTTCATTAATCTGTTAAGTACCCTTTAGTTATAGTGAGAATCATTTCAACGATCCATCAGTTATTATGAGCACATTTGGACGTTAGTTTTTCTGTTATTAATATTCATACACTAGAGTCAGGGTGTTCACATTGAATGCAATCGATCATCTTCCATATCAGTTCCTCTCTACATGCATGAGCGAGCTCTCCCCAACATTCAAGGGTGCTGTTGATGTCAATGAATAATACGCCACTATTCCAACGGGTGTGTGTAAATGTTGGGAGAGCGTGTATTCGCAATAATTGCACAAATAACACGGCCGATAACAGTTGTTAACTCTTTAGAAATAAAGGCTTAAGAAAAAAGTACTAGGTACTCAAATAAAATAACGTGATACTTCTCCTTCTCAAGATACACCAGTATGCATCACTTATTTCAGAGGTTAGTTTTATACTCCCGCATCTGGTTATAATTCAGAAAGGCTTTTCCCATGTAAATTTGTACTGATAATGTTATACTCTAGGCTTTAAATATGTGCACTGTAAACCTAGGTTAGGTGACTCCGTTTGAAGAAAGAAGAGTGCAAAGTTTGCCTCAGAAGCCTCTGGAGTGATGCTGTTACAGCTTTTAAGAATGAAATTGAACGTGCACGTTCACAGAAGATCAGAATTGAAAAATACCATACTAATAAGTAAGCCACTGTATGGAAAACATCCGTGGAAAGTTTTAAACAAACTTATTGCTGTTTCATACAGTGTGTTGTATTTTTTAAGATTTTTAACAGAACAGTTCTGCATTCAATGACAAACACTATTTTCAAAAAGAAGAGTTATCTATTGGCACACCATCATCAAGAAAACAATTTCTTAACCTACTATGAGATGTAGACGGAAACAAAGGTGATCAGTTTTAAGAGGTGTGGAACTAAGAGGCTACAGAGCTGGTTACAAATAGGGGATTATGTAAGCACTTAAGCTTGCAGACTGAATGCTAAAAGGCATAACAACACCAGGCAAATTGGGCGTGCAGTTAGGAGCGCCCAGCTGTGAGCTCTCATCCAGGAGATAGTGGGTTCGAACCCCACTGTCGGCAGTCCTGAAAGTGGTTTTCCGTGGTTTCCCATTTTCACACTACACAAATGCTGGGGCTGTACATTAATTAATGCCACGCCCGCTTCCTTCCCATTCCTAGGCCTTTCTTGTCCTATCGTCACCATAAGACCTATCTGTGTCGGTGCGACATAAAACAAATAGCAAAAAAATAGCCATAACAGTTTAAATGAAGATGTATGAGATGATGATCCATCATCTAGGAACCTCATTTCCCTGTGTATGTGCTGAGAATCATCCATAGCCTTCAGTAATTGTTCAGTTGGGGTCTGTATAGTGCATATACGTACATAAATATTCATTACAGACTGTTACGCCTTTCAGCATTCAGTCCAAGCTTCTGTGAATTTACTAAAAGTCATCACAAACCTCTATTTGTAACCAATTCTCTGTCCTCATTCACTTCTATACCTGTTATATTTTAAAATATTAGATAATGAAGTCTACCCATTGTAGTCTTGGTCTCCCTCTACTTCTCTTACCTTCCATAACAGAATCCATTATTCTCCTAGGTAACCTATCCTCCTCCATTCGCCTGACATGACACCACAACGAAAGACAATTTATATGCTTACAGCTTATTTCTAACATCCTTTATCTTCTCGTTCTGAGTACACTTCTGCAATTGTTCCTGCCTGTTTTTACCAGCAATCATTCTTGCTACTTTCATGTCTTTAAGAGATAAGAATTTCATATTGTTCCGTATTGAAGTGAGTTCACTGATAAGTTAAAAGAAAGTATAAAATAGTTCAACCTTTCAATACTATTAAAATACGAAATGTAAGTTTACATTCCTTTTTAATTAAAATTGGTACCGGTTTCGACCAGTGTTTTTGGTCATCATCAGCCGATCACAAATAAGTGTAAAATAATAAACAGATAAATAAATTGCGAAGTATAAAGAATTTTGTAGGTTGCTGTTAGTGAAGCACTATAATCTGTAGGGAATACTGTGCGTTGAAATATAGTCAATCACAAATAAGATTCACAGGTAAAAATAAGAAGTTTAGATGATACTGTCAGATGCAGTTTATGAAGCACTATAACACAATGTTATGTCATATGTTTTAATAACTTCATTGATCTAACTTACAAAACTTTTGGAAGCTGGTGCCGATCTACTCTTTAAGAGCTTGCTCCGTAATACATTTATATATTTGATCTGCAACTTCATAATTTTTTGTATCTATCGACAAGCAATGCTAATTCCTAAAATTATGCAGTGCCTCACAGACTGCAGCTGAACTCTTCAAGAATTTACTCCGTGCTACATTTAGATACATATTTGATTCTGCACCTCTTCACACACTGTGCTGTCTAACAAATCTAACTTTATCGTGTACTTTCGAAGAGCTATAACACAATAGTATTTGCACGATCAGGGGTAGTAAGAACAAGGATATTAAGTAAATGTAATACACTTACCAAGCTAATCCAAACCGAAGGTCATGACAACACATGGAAGTTACTTGAGCCCACCAAGGTCAGGTGGATTAAAGTATAAGTAAATTACTACTCGGTAAAATAAGTTACTACTGACTAAAATAAACAACGATTTTAAAGGAAATTATGAATTTAATAGGAAAGATCTTCACCAACATAATCCTTTTGGATTAATACATTTAAAAAAATATCATTGACAAGAACTTAAAATGTGCGAGATTTCATTAAAAGGAAAGAAAATCCTTTTTCAGACTTTGGGATCCCAGAACTTAACTAAGGAAATTCACAATTACAGTAAGTTAATGAATCAGAAAATAAAACCCGACTGTAGCACAAGAGTAGAAAAAGGTTTCTTAAAGACTATCTCTGGTTACTTGAAGAGATAACCATGCACAGTATTTCACCAGAACAAGTTCCTTAAAGGATAATATCCAGAAATTAAATAAATTCAGAAATTAAGAACCAGCAAAAACGAAACTTTCCAAGAAATAAACTTTAAAACTTCAACTCAAAGCTCTCGGTTGACCAAACAGTACATCCCATCCGCATAATGAATCAACATCATATCCCTGACAACCACATTCAACTCTCACAATAGAGAGAACGCCCGTCAGCTGCCAGCTCATAACAGAGAACCAGCATCACAGAAATGTTTACAAGTTGCAGTCTTGGCAACGAGATCACATGACCCCAGAAAGAAAATGGCTGCGCATAAACAACCGAGTTAGTCAAGAAACTGTTTTCAACTCACTAACTAACATTTGCCCTGGATGAACCTTTGACACACTTAAAAAATCATAAATACATTAAGAATGAATAATATCAGTTTTTACAATTATATCCAATCTGAATTTTAACATGTCAAGCACAACATTACGTGTTTGGAATTAATTAATACGCATAAACGTTACCAAAATCTTACATGAAAGAAACCCCAATGAGTTAAATTATGACGTTATTACGAAGTGATAACCTGTAACACCATGTCGAAACATATTCAAATGTAAATCGTTTGATTCGAGAAAGATCAAATATCATGCATAATATAATTTAGAATAATGTTTCCGCTTCGAACGATCAAAGAACAGTTCCACTTTCAGTTAGCGTGCATTTCTTCAAGTTAATCCAATACCCAGATCAAAATTTAGGCCTACTTACAATCTCACTGAGCATAAATTAAGAGGAAAAAGGAAACCGAAGTATTTTGGCTAACGCCGGTTGGTGAGTAATTCATCCAGTGTCGAAAAGCACGGCTCCTACTTCTTCTTCACTCAATTTTCAATTAAGTTTCCAATAGCAGCGATGAGGACGAATCTTTTTACACTCACAACCTTCGACAATCACAATAATCAAAACAAAAAACGTTCGGCGTATAGTCATATGCACGGAGATCACCAGAACAAGTGAGTACTTTGAATGCCACTAGATGGCAGTCCAATGCAGATGTCAAGTTTTACACAAGACTAAGGTTCGCGTGAATCACGCAAACTACTAGGAGCTTGCGGGTAAATGCTACGTCTTAAGTGACGTTCCTATACAATCAACGGAGTGTGACGTTTGATAGTTGACCTTGATTTAATGTGTCAATCGCCAGGTACTCGGATACCTTGAAACTCTTCAAATACTGTCAGAATGTAAGAGAATTTTAGAACTACAGTGCCAATCTACTCTTCAGAAATTGCTCAGTAGTGCATGAGCGTATTAGTCCCTAAAATTATACAGTGCCTCATAAACTGCCCTGTACTACATTTGGATATGTATTTGATTCTGGGCACATTCCCATACTGTGCTCTCTAATGCTTATGTCTTACTAATGTTCTTGATCCATGACTTCTTCATGATTGACACGCATTGCTGATCCTTAAAATTATACAGTGCCTTATAAACTGCAACTGATATATACGTATTTGTTTTTAGACTTTTTTCATAACATTGTGTTATAGTGCTTCATAAATTGCATCAGACAGTTGCATCTAAACTTCATATATTTACCTGTGCATCTTATTTGTGATTGACTATATTTCAATGCACAGTACTCTCTAAAAATTTTAGTGCTTCACTAACAGCAACCTACAAAATTCTCTATTCTTTGCAGTTTATTTATCTGTACATTGTTTTACACTTATTTGTGATCGGCTGATGATGACCAAAAATACTGGTTGAAACCGGTACCAATTTTAATTAAATAGGAATGTAAACTTATTTCTTATTTTAATAGTATTGAAAGGTTGAACCATTTTATAATTTCTTTTAACTTATTACTGTACTTTCATGTCTGTTGCTTCTAACTTAGGAATAAAATATTCCTATTCCACCTGGTTTTCACTCCCATAAAGCAAAGTTGGTCCGAAAACAGACTGATGTAAAGATACTGTGGTCTGGGAGCAGACTTCCTTCTTCCAGAATACTATTGATCACAACTCCCGAGCTCATTGCATTAGCTTTGCTACACCTTGATTCAATCTCACATGCTGTAATACCATCCTGGAAAAACGTACATAGTAAATAAATACTCTATAGTATCTACCTGTTCCATGTTTGTATCCTCAGTCTGACATAGTTCTCTTGGATTTCTTACTTACCGCCATCAGTTTAGTCTTGGAAAAGCTAATTTTCATTGCACCTGTTTATTAGACTGCAGGCTTTCGGTACAATCAACAATGAAAACCTAGTTGTCAGCATAGGCCAAACTGCTTACTATATTTTCACGTAACTGGATCCCTCCCTTCCTCTTGATACCTTTCAGTAGATGATCCATGTAAACTATGAACAACAACGGTGAAAGCGTACAAGCTTTTCTAACCCCTCTAAGTACAGTACCTTGAACCAAGAACTAATTCTACCATCAATTCTCACTGCAGCAGAATTGCCTTTGATTGATTTCAACAATCTCCCATTAATTCCATAATCCCCCAGTACACCAAACATCTTTTGCCTCCGGAGGCCTTGTCTAGATCTAGGAAACCTAAACGTAGTATTTAGGCTTTATTTTGTTTATGTATTTATTTATTTACTAGCAAATGTACTCGTGGTTTGCTACGGTATTGTACATTGTAAATGGATTTTGAAGTAGATTACTGTACACGCATTGAATAAGATTTTTAAAAATTGCATTTCTCTTATCGCTGTCCAAGGAACAGCATGGCGAGCTCCCCGTATGTTGTATCCAATGTAAAGTACAAGTTACGGAACTGTGACGATAATGGCAGTTCCGCTTTTCCACTGTGTTCACAATAGAGTTTGGGAGTTTCTACTATAACGGTAGGCTCATTTGCCTACTGCTCTTCACAATCAAGTTGGAAGTTTTCCTTATAATGGCAGGCACCTTCCATGCTGCCAGTCAAAATTGAGTTGTGCTGTTTTCATTATAATGACAGGCTCTTTTTCCTAATGCCGGTCACACTTGAATTGGTGAGTTTTGGTTATAATAGCAGGCCACTTTGCCTAATGCCAGTCACATTCAGGTTGGGTAAATTTGTTATTAATGGCAGGCACTCTTGCCTACTGTGAGAGACAAGTAGAATACAGGAGTTTTGTACAATATTGTATTCTCCCTTGCCTTCTGCCAGTCAATGTAATAGACAAGAAAATTGTTCCACCGATCAATACATTTATTGTGAATGAATTATTGCACTAGTACCGGTTTCGACCTATCTTGGCCATCATCAGCTAGCACACAAATTTACAGACATAGGACAAAATTACAAAGATGTTACGTAAGAGCATCCGGATGTCTAATGAAAAATGGAAGTAAAATATATTGCAGTATGTTGCGTTAAAATATCTCTGATTAAAAGTGGTGATGGTTAGAATAAACTAAAACCTATTGATAGAGCATGGACATGAGTACATAAACACATTAAAATATATATGCCACATCATGAGACATTAAAAAATATAGCACATTAAACACATTAAAACATGGTATATTTTAAAAACGTCTATTAAAATTTGAGTTCATGTTGCGTTGCATTCATTCTTCAATCCTCTTGTAGTTCTTGTGTTGATTAAGTTGAATATCGAGAATGTTCTATGGCTGATATACTTTGTATTGGTATGTTATAAGAACTCTTGTCATTAAAATTTGAAAATTGAGTACTGTGCAATTCAACTGTTGATGTAGTCAGGTAAGATTTATATATACAGCAAGATAGGGTTTAATTTTAGAGCAGTTGGTGGTGACACTTCTCTCGTCTATGCACTTTATATGGTTGTTATTGTTGTTGCTGTGGAGGTTGTGTACCGATATGTTTGGAGATTTGTTGTGTTCTGCTGCGAGTACGTCTGGGGCTTATGTGAGCTGTGTGGAGGGATCGGTACACAACCTCCACAGCAACAACAATAACAACCATATAAAGTGCATAGACGAGAGAAGTGTCAGCACCAACTGCTCTAAAATTAAACCCTATCTTGCTGTATATATAAATCTTACCTGACTACATCAACAGTTGAATTGCACAGTACTCAATTTTCAAATTTTCATGACAAGAGTTCTTATAACATACCAATACAAAGTATATCGGCCATAGAACATTCTCGATATTCAAGTTAATCAACACAAGAACTACAAGAGGATTGAAGAATGAATGCAATGCAACATGAACTCAAATTTTAATAGACGTTTTTAAAATATACCATGTTTTAATGTGTTTAATGTGCTATATTTTTAATGTCTTATGATGTGGCATATATATTTTAATGTGTTTATGTACTCATGTCCATGCTCAATCAATAGGTTTTAGTTTATTCTAACCATCACTACTTTTAATCAGAGATATTTTAACGCAACATACTGCAATATATTTTACTTCCATTTTTCATTAGACATCCGGATGCTCTTACGTAACATCTTTGTAATTTTGTCCTATGTCTGTAAATTTGTGTGCTAGCTGATGATGGCCAAGATAGGTCGAAACCGGTACTAGTGCAATAATTCATTCACAATAAATGTATTGATCGGTGGAACAATTTTTTTGTCTATTACATTGAATCCAATCAATACGGAATATGAAACTTATAAATAATAATTCTGCCAGTCAAATCGAGAACGGAATGATTAATTACAATGGTAGGCCATCCTTACCAATGCCACTTGCACAGAAGTTGCAGAAGGCCCCCATTCCTACTGCAAGTAAACATCAATGCCCAGTGCTTTCATTACAATTGCAACGCCTCTCCTACTGATAGTCGCTATCAGTTTGTACAATATTAATTACAATGGTAGAAAACGTTTTTCTAGATCGCTACAAATAGACCTCAGTGTATATATGACTTACCATTTAGCCTCCAAATACCTCAAAATTAAGGTTGGCACAGTCACATAATTTGTCCCAATATTTTGATATTTTTCGGGGGTAAAAAGTTAAACATTTGCATATGTTCAAATTTTTCCATTGGTTACAGGCTAAAA
This sequence comes from Anabrus simplex, assembly GCF_040414725.1. Taxonomy (NCBI): domain Eukaryota; kingdom Metazoa; phylum Arthropoda; class Insecta; order Orthoptera; family Tettigoniidae; genus Anabrus; species Anabrus simplex. The sequence goes on along the minus strand of NC_090265.1, from coordinate 1,047,131,677 downwards.
GCTATAATTTTGTCAAATTTCAATTTTCTAGCTCGTCCAGTAGATTATGCCGCCAATTTGATTTGAGGGTTAAAGATTAGGACTTGAGGAAATTTTAACCCCTTAGAAACTATAGGTTGAGGAAATTTCAAGCCCATGAAAACTATAGGTCATCGCTTTGGAAAGGTATACCCGACTGGGTGGAAGAAATGCTTACACTTGCGTTCTTATGCTGAAATTTTGGTTGAGAGCAATGCAGGAACATACACACGTGTCGATTTTGGACATTTTCTTTTTCACCCTTTCTCACTGTCCTATGCCAAAGAGGGCTGAACTTGGACTTTTTTAAAGTCCAGTGTGTTGCTATTTATGTCAGTGACCCCAAAAACAATGGACTAGACACTATTCTCGATTATTTTTACATATCACCCCCACCTCTTAGCGTGCTAGGGGTGTCTTACCCGTACGTGGTTTGTCTCCTGATAATAAGTCATAAGTCTACCAAGTTAGGTTGAAATCGCTCCAATACTTTAGGTGAGATGTAATACATAAACACCTATGCACATACAACCATGACATATATACTGCTTATATATAGATTTATGTTATTAACTGAGCAAGTTGGCTTTGAGGTTAGGGGCACGCAGCTGTGAGGTTGCATTCGGGACATAGTGGGTTTTGAACCCCATTGTAGATGTTTTCCATGTTTTCCCATTTTCACACCAGGCAAGTGCTGAGGATGCACCTTACTTAAGGCCACAGCCGCTTTCTTCCCACTCCTAGCCCTTTCCTGTCCCATCATCGCCATAAGACTTACCTGTGTTGGTGCAACAAAAAGCCAATTGTAAATAAAAATTCTAAAAATTTAAAGATAAATTTCATTTTCAGAGAACAATCTGAGCCATAGTTAATTATGGTGCAATACAAGTCCTGCCTGGAATGCAAGGGCAGTTTAACACAAGAGTAAACTTCAGCACAAACAGTAAAAAGTTTAACTACAGTATAGTGTGTAGGGTAGATATCTCCTATTATCGCTGTAATTGTGTAAATAATGTGTGATGGTGTAATTTATGTTAATACAGGCACAGTTTTCTGGAAAATGTATGCTATGTACTGAAACCTTGATGGAAGTTAAACCTCCATTTAACGTATTTAAAAAAAGTTTAGGTTCCTGTAAAAATACTAAATAGGGGGTTTGGCTGCATGTTACAGCTTAGATTCAAGTGTTTTGAAGTAAAATTTGTTTTCATTTAGTAAATACTGTTTTTATTGGTGCTAAATCACATTTGTGTTTCTAATAAACTAGGAAAGAACATTATATTTTGGACAAAATAAAATAACTTGCCCCCATTTAGTGTTAAATTTCATCGTTGATATATTCTAAACTTAGTAATGATATTTGAAACTATAATAATCAATATACTGTGCGTATTGAGATTGGAAATGTAGTAACATCAACAGCTGTCAAAACTCTGTCGGCAGTTACAGTTATATAATGTATTCTGGCGGTTCTTGTATTGAATAAAATGTTATATCTGAGAAAATACCAGTGATGGTATCTGTTATTTTATAGTTTATTTTTCAAGTATTTTTATAAAAAAAAATTATCCTCAATTATTTTTTGACAGACTTAAGAAGAGTTATGAATTTCTTGTTGTTGGTCCGTATTGAACTGAGAATAACATACGAATTATAACACAGTAGAGATTTCCACCTATTCATTACTAAGATGTATTTACAATATTTACATTACATGGGGCTAGTTTCAACCTTCCTCGGGGTCATCATCAGCCATATTAAAACATACACAATGTATGGCGAAATCCTAAAAAAATGAGTTTTAACAGTGAGAATCTTGTGGATATATAATTTACAAAATGAAGTGTGGTTGAAATGTTGCAAATGAAAATGAGAGATATTACGTGTGATGCAGGTGAGTAATAATTAATACAAGTAAATAATACATACTAAAAAGTCTTGAATAAAAGTACAAATAAGGTGCTCTGTGTTGTAAAAATGTATACACTCATGGAATTCAGTAGGTCCTGGTAATAATGAACACAATGTAAAATGACACATAAAAATATACAAGTATGTACAAAGTCTGGGTAGTAAAATGTGATGCTCTCTAGATGCAGAGTCGACTTTACACTGTATCAGCTTAAGCAGAGAATTTGGCAGTTGGTGTATTAAGTAAACAAGCTGTGTTGATGGGCTTGCATTGTTGATTGTTGGAGTTGTGCAGGATGTGAAGTTATTTTGAATTCTTGTTAAGAAGAAAGTAGACTCTGCGCGTGGAGATATTAATTCGTGGAATTCTCACTTCATAGTGGAAACCAAATTGGACCTTGCAGAACAGCTGAATCAATATTACATAGCATATCGTCCCACATTATAATCCGTAATGAGGGATAGTTGTCACGAATGAACTGCACAGTAGCCATGATGTGATCCAGATACAGTTGAGCACAACCATGTTTGCTATTCTCTATCCTCCGTATGTATGTCGGGCACAATCCCACGTGCCATTGGAGCAGCTTAATGAAATTAAGTAAGAATACGATATATCTCAAGATATGACAAAGAGCATCACTAATTTCAGAGGTTAGTTTATATCTTTTTGCGTGTGGTTAAATTTTGGAGAGGCTATTCCCATGTAAATTTATAGCGAGAATGTTGTCATTTCTCTACTGGCGTTCGAATATTTTTTCGTAATGTATATAGTACGGTTAAGTTAGGTGACACTGTGTGAATAAGAAAACTGAAACATTTGCCACAAAATGCGATCGGTCATCTTCGGTATCTTAGTTTTCTCGCCGTGTACACTTGCAAGCTATCTCCTCGACATTCAAGTGCAATGTCGGAGTTGATTAATAATGCCCATCAATTGCTGTTCTCTAAAGGAAAATTAAAAATGAAAGAGGGTGACACGTTTTCGTAATAAATGCGTAAATAATGCGGTTAATAGCAGTTGTAAGCTCATTAGAAATAAAGGCTATAGTAAACGATCGCTTAATTTTTAATGTTATGTACCGAAATTAAGTAAGAATGTGATACACGTCAAAATATGGCAGAGTACATCACTGATTCAGAGGATAGTTTATATTTTCTCGCAGCTAGTTAAATTACAGGAAGGCTGTTCCCATTTAATCTTGTAGCAAGGTGGTGTCATTTCTCTGCGTGTGCTTGAAATACATTTTCGTGATACAGTTTACAATGCACCTGTCATTTCCCTAACACAGCTGTTCAATTTTATGTCTCGGCCCTTCCGACCTCTTACAATAAGGCAAACCAACCAGCCAAGATTATGAAACGATAATCAAGAAAGGGACCGCTCGATTAAGAAAATATTGAGAATGCTGCTGTTCTAAAGCTTTAAATGTTTTTCGGTGTTTTCCCTTGTCACAGGCTTTTTGCCTGGACGTTATATCAGACTTGGTCTCTCAAACTTTTTGCTCCCACTCCCCTCCTAGCCAATTTGATGTGATGGGTTTCTACAAAGATAGATTTTCGACAGTGATTTCAACCTGTTTTCTTATTGTTACAAAACCAATATTTTGTAAACCATGAGGTCCGCAACCTCACTATGTGCACTTATTGTTCATTTCCATCTGTATAATTTTTCATTTCTTTTCTTTTTAGATTAACACCTGTTTCACTGAATTTTGTCGCACTGAGTTGTTTTTTGCTCCACATAATGATGTAAATATTGTATATTGTGCTAATTTTGTTTCCATCTAGGCTCTTTTGTTTCTTTCATTTGTTCCTTCATTATGTTTTATGGTGTTTTTTAACTTGTATTATGTCAATTATTCCCCCCCCCCCCTGTTTTTTCACTGAAGATGGCTCAAACAAGCTGAAACATTTTTGAATTTGTTTATTCCGTCTAGTGATGGAACATATGATGTATTGAATTAGGAGGATACACTCAGTTTTTCACCTTTGTAAAGTGGAAACTGTCGATATGGAGCGATTCTAATATCTTGTAATAGTTAGGTCTGGTCATGCTGTTCAAAGAAGAAAATTGGAACATTTGCAAGAGAGGCCTCTGGAATGATACTGTAATTTTTTTAGAATGAAATTAAACGTACACTTTTCACATAGTATCAGATTTTGAAAAATAATGAACGAGCCCAAGTTTTGAACAAACTGATTTCTGTTTCATACCGATTTTAATGTGTGTGGGTTTCTTCCCAACTTTTAAGAAAAATTTGATATAACGACAATTTGTTACAGCAAGTAAATTTTTCATGTTCATGAATTCTCGCTATAACAGACTACTGCTCGAGGGTGAGGTTACAAGGTGTATTTGTCCTGCTAACTTTCATTACCACTGGTTTGCTCTTGCTCACATTTTACCTATATTCTTTAAATTTGGTGTTCCAAAGATCTTGTCTCCTCTGAACATCTCTCAGTTTCTCCCCAAATGGCAAGATCATCAGCATTAAAATCTTCCTTATCTATTCCTTTTAGTGAAAAGAGCAATGGGGAAAGAGAAGTCCATTCTTGGACACCTCTTCTTGTTTTAAACCACTGAGATCTTCCATCTTCTACTTGCACACTACTTTCACAACCATCATGCAACATCTAAACTTTTTAAATTGGTGCATCTGGAATGTTATGTTTTTCTAAACATTCCCATATTTTTCCTCTCTCCACCCTGTCATATGCTTTTTCCATATCCAAAAACAATTATCAAGACCTTCCTTTTTTCCCCAAAACTTTTCCATTAACTGTCGGAGTGAAAAAATTAGGTCTGTGGTTCCTCTTATTCTTCTAAATCCGTGTTGCTCCTCTCCAAATTGGTCTTCCATTATTTCTCATTCTCTGTTCTATAATCTTCTCCATTATCTTAAGGCAGTGTGACAAAAGGGTGATGGCTCTGGAAATGGTGCACTTGTTTGTACCTTCTTTAAACAGTGGTATTATAAATCCTTTTTTTTTTTTTTTTTTCAAGTATCTGACAACTTGTTCTCTTTCCATATAACTTCTAGTGTTCGATATTACCACTGTATTCCAGGGATTCCATGTGCCTTAATCACGTCAGCTGTTAGTTCATATGCTGCCGCTGACTATCCACCTTTTATTTTCTTCAAGGCATTTCCTGTCTCTTTCAAAGTAAATGGAGATTGTTCCTTCTGTAATTCATTTGTGACCTTGGAAACCTGTTCTGTTTCACACTTCCTATTTGATAATTTTTCAAAATAACTCTTTTATCTCCTCTCCGATTCCTACCCTGTCTCTAATGATCCCGTCCTCTGTTTCAATAGCTTCAATTTCTTCCCTATGTGATACTTGGCTTTTCATCAACCTGTATAACATTTTCTGATTTCCCTTACTATCTTCCTCAATTCTTTGCGTGAACAGTACCCAGCTCTTCTCCTCTTCTTCTTTCACTACTCTTTTTACCTGGAGTTTCTTATTACTGTATGCTTGTTCCAGTCTTCGTATTTTTTCGTCCTGAGCCTATATATGTTTTTCAACATCTTTGCTTCTCCTTGCTATGTTTATTTCTTTAATTGTATAGTTTACTCTTGTCATTCCACCAACTTGTTTCTTTCTCCTTGACTTTACCTTTCATTTTACTTCATACCTTTATAGCTCAATTAAATATTGTTGTTCTAAATGCATTTCACTCTAACAACACCATCTGTCTCATTTCTTGGCAATTTGTTTGCTATGAGATTTTGAAAATCCTTCTTGATTTCTTCATTTTTCAGTTTCCATTCTTTAATCTTTGGCGATCTTTACTGCAGGTGTAGCTTTAACTACACAATTTCATACCTGCCAACCCTTCCGATTTACCGGGAAACTTTCCGGTTTTTAACTCGTCTTCCAATTTTTTGATTTATTTTTACTTCTTCCTATTTTTTACCATACAGCCAATACTCTTCCGTAGGATAAAGGATAAATTCTTATGTGCTTGTGTAATTTACGAAAGCTCATTTTCAAGCGTATTTGTTTGATGCTTTAATTGTGAGTGTTTTGTCCGTCACCTTCGTGTATCGTGTTTCCCGCTCACCACAGCAGCGTGTGCGCTTTATACAGCTGGAGATTCAGGGCGGCAATCGTCCTGCAAGCAAGAGAGGCTAGCGTGCGCTATCGGGACGAAAGAATGAGTTTGTTATTGTGCTGTTCGCAGGCTGTTAACATCGTTTCTGTGTGTAGTTTCATCGGATTTGTAGGCCACGTGTTTTTTCTTGCATTTCTGTGCTTTCCCCCTCTGTCAAAGTCGTATGTTAATAATGTATGGGACATACTGAATTGTTTTGTATGTGGTAGTTTCACGTATTTAAGTGCACGATTATAATGAGTTGAATGTTTTTAAGGGGGTTGTGTCAGTGACAGTTTCTGGTATTTTCTTTTGTCGTTATGGCCAAAAAAAATAACAAATGTAATCTCCAAGTGTTCAGAGATACCTATAAATTTCCATTCATTTTACCACCTGATAAAGTAAACTACCGTATTTGCTTGCGTAATTAACGCCCTTGCATAATTTACGCATCCCAATATTTTTGGGACCAAGGCCCTGTTTCATAAAACTAACTAATAATATTATCTAATAATAGTAGAACTCATAAAGATAATTATTAGTTAACCAAATTCTGTTTCATAAAGATTTACACATAATATTATCACTCATAATATTAGTTCATTAGGCAGCTGATACAAATGGAAGTTAGAATAGGTCTGTTGCATATGTTATTGGTTTTTGTTTGTTCCTAGCAGTAGGCTAGTGCTTGATCACAGCCGGCTATTAATCCATATGTTCGACAGCCTAACTCGATATTTTTGTTGTTGTGACTTTGATATATATGAGCATGGATAAAAGAAGTGAAACTAATGCGAGAGAAGAAAGTGTTTTTGCAGAAAGTGATTGATTTAAGCATCAACTATTTTACCTTTTTTATTGTACGTGCTGTTTAAAAGTGTCTCTGTTGTGATGAACTAGCAAAATCTTGGTTTATTACCCCCTGTGGGTGGGTGGGGGGGGGGGGGGGTAGAATAACACTCACGGTATCCCCTGCCTGTCGTAAGAGGCAACAAATGGGTTCCAGGGGCTCTCAACTTGGGAGCGTGGGTTGGTGACCTCGGGGCCCTCAGCTGAGTCCTAGTATTATTTCCACTTGTGCTAGGTTCCTCACTTTCACCTATTTGATCTGACCTCCCTTGTTCAACTCTTGTTTTTTTTCCGACCCTGACGGTATTAGGTTGCGAGCCCTACAGGATCATTCATTTTCACGCCCTCCTGACCCTTGTCTTTCTTTGGCTGATGCCTTCATTTTTCGAAGGGTCAGATCCCTTCCATTTTTCTATCTGATCAGTGTTATATAGAGGATCACCACCATCTTGATTTACTGGTGGTATAAGCCAAAATTTTAAAGGGTAGCTGGAGTCTCCGAACAGATCTGCACAGGAAAAAAGCAACGATACTGTGTATAAGTACCAACCCGTGGAGTGTAATTTGAAGGTGCTGTTTTGAGGTAATGCTTCATTCCATTCTATCAAGCAAATACTCAAAAGTTCAGTAATCTAATCTAAATCCCTTATTGTATTCCTATGTTTGTGTTTTTGGCCAAACATTTATTGAACGGTGAATACCTACACTCGTTCCTCATCACTATTTGAATGAGTAAACCATTTCACTGATATTTAACGATTTTATGCCAAAATATTAAAATATCACTCACTTTGGATTCACTAATAATATGGGTTATGAGTCAAAATACACTCATGGAAACAATCCCAATAATATGAGTAACTTTTATTAGTCATGTTATGAAACAATTTACTGATATTATTAGGAATATCTACTAATTATTTTGACTCAAACTAATAACTAATATTATTAGCTAATAACTCTATGAAATATAATACTAATATTATTAGTTAATATTATTGGTTTCTTACTAATAATATTATTGAAAGATGTTTTATGAAACAGGGCCCAAATGTTCATGTATTTGACTCGCCCACAACTTCGAACATCACGCTGCTCCAGATGTGTTTTGATATTGCCCCCTTCTTACCTGTCTACTCAGCCGGAGAATGAGAGTCTCAGTCGCAGACTGTTCGTTTTCTGGCTATGCAAAATTTTTAAGGGCAGGATTAGCTTAAGGACTAGCGACAATAAAAGAAAATAAACACTAAAATAAGGTTTTAACATTTATTAAAACTAGCACTTGTATTATATTTTTGGTTTGGTTTCTTCTCAGCCGGTTTCTTTGAAAATTCAGAATCTCTTCCCCAAAAATCAACGGATATAAATATATGTAATTATATAAATAAATATTAGCCTACAATGACTGAAATAAATGAATAATAGATTAAATTTGATGAGAAGGCCTTCTCTGATTAAATCAGATTATTTTAAACATTAAATAAATATTTCTTCGACTCAATCGACAATAATAGGATTAATTCTTTCTCTCATTAATGAAAAATATCAAAATAAAATTATCCTGTCGAAATTCCTTTCACAATATTTCTCATTAATGAAAAATATCAAAATAAAATTCTCCTGTCGAAATTCCTTTCACAATTTTTTTTCCAATCTTAAATTCATTAATCAGAATATTTTTTACAATTATCTTAAGATTCTTCCTAAAATTTACATTAATTGGATGCAGCGTCTTTCATTAATATCACCTACGTTGAAAATTCTTAGCAATGTAAGGGTTACAATAATTAACTTCGTGAGTTCCATCCACGGGCATGACCCTTGCTTATTCACTTTTTTCTGATACATCGAGCCCTATTCTATCTTATTTTGAATTAAAATTTACCAAAGATTCACATCTCCGTAAGATATAATCGACACAAAATCATGAAAAATCGATCAGAACACGCGCAGTGGGTAAGAGATCAAGTCAAATGTCGTCAAGGAAAATATCACAATTCACAAAAATTGGTAAATCAGACACACCACACTCACACTAGGGTACATGGGAATATTATATAATATTTACAATGAATACTAGTCTTTGATTATTATTTTAAAATTTTAATCTAAATCATGGAAGATTTCAGGTGACGGTATCGGCTAAAGAAATACCATTGCGACGAATTGGAATGTAATGACGTCAGGATTATCACTTCAATAATGAAACTAAATTCAACAACGATGTTCAAGAAATGTTAGAGATATAAATCACTCGAAAATATCATACAGAACGCACTTATCGCCGGTTAAAATAAATATTCGCGTCTATGGTCCATGAGTTGCAACATTATTATTATCCTCCTAATATCATGACTATCAATTAACACGTGCTCCAGTTGAAGAAATTATGTTCAGCAACATATTCTCTCTCATTAGACTCAACTAATGGATCCGTAAATCAAACGTCTAGTAATTGATCCATTCCTAAGTCCACAAATATTACAAGTATAACAACTGTAACAGATACAGTAAACTCAACAATGCAATAAACGCAGAAAACGTAGTAAATGATCCGTCAGGATTCGGCCGTATTCCAGGCTCATATCTGCTTAATTAGAGCACACATTGTCATATAAGAGCAAACAATATTTACACTCATGACCTTATCTTTTAACACGAGGTGAAGTTAAATTATTATTATTAACCGTGCGTGGTCACATCCGTGTATGCTAAAGCTTGATAAAATTATCTGATGACTCTAACACGTTTGAAATCCGTCCAAATATCGCAATATCGTTGAGGAAAATTTGACGTAAAGAAACATACTAATATTCTGTCCCACATGACTTAATTTATTATTTAATTTCAAATTAATTCATAATTATCGGAGAGGTCTATTATTTTTTATATACTCCTGTACTACTGAATTGGGACAGTAAGAATACATTTCGAAGACATCCACACTGCACTGACTATCTAATAGAGTCCAATACACACTCACACCCAATATCAAACTACCTCGCATCAAGGAAAGAAGAAATGAAATATCTAACTACTGCAACACTAACAGAAATCTATGCAAATGAATAAGGAAGGGTAATGTCTACATTTTATGTACACAGATTTACAGATTTAATTTTAATTAATATGATACTTAAGTGAATGTTGAAGCTGGATTTTGACCGATGACCTTAGACATGGGACAGGTCACCCACCATCGAACTCCGTGCCCTCCATGTCCGAAGTCGCCTCACATTTTAGAACATCATAGCAGCTGCGAGGACGAACATGGAATAACAATGGACTTCGTTCGGCTGGTATACTGGCATCTTGAAATTATCTCGAGCTCCACAGAGTCTTCCTCTTCTGTTTTCCCGGAATAGAATAAGCTGAAACTAACAAACAAGTCTTAGAACGTGTCCAGAACACACACGCGATGAGAAATGTTATGAATTAATACGTATCTTCTCCAATGGTCTTCTAAATTCGTAGATCAAATTTTTATAATAATCTGAACTGCCAAATAATCGAATCCAGGGAGGTCTGTTAATTGAATGTCGGCAGATTTTCCAAGTAGCAGCAAGTCATAAGAAGCAGTCAGAATTAGACGCAGGCTAAGACGAGGATGAACAGTATAATGAGCAGTTCCTTTGGGAAACACCACATTATAATCGTCTTGAGACGAGGGTGTGTTGCCGTAATCGTCTCTGATTGGTCCATAGCTTGCACTCGAGCGGGTGTTATAATTTTATTAGTGGTACAGTTAGATGTAGGACGGCCTTGACATTATCGATCGACTGGGTTTGGAAATCTCCCCTGCCGGTCACGTGGCATACAGCTGGCTATCAGGCGTATAAAAAATTTTCAGCTCTCCTCTCTCACCTTGGAAATTCCAGTTCCGAGCTGTTCGCCTCACGGTGATGCTGAACGGGGAAAATTTACACCCTGGCTGATGAACTAATATTTTAACACACTGAGATATTCAAATATTCCTTCTTTTACCAATTTTGAAGGGTACAATATAAAGATGTCGACTCCTCAAGTAGCAGGCTTCCTATTGGGAAAGTGGGCATTCCAAATACAGGGCAACGTGCTGTTATTAGCTGGCAGAAAATCTCACACTGCACTAATTTAACGAGCGTTTCGGGTACGGGACATTCTGTGATCTCAAAATTGTCAGTCCACAGTATTCGAGTAATACTGCATCATATGAACTTGTGGTGATCAGTTACGCCGAAGCATATGGGAATACGGCAGCGGACAGCAAGTATTCAGTATACAAGTGAAACGTGCGCTACTGCGGTAACAGAACTGCACTTCAAGCGGCTAACAAGTCTCGCAAAGCATTTCGCAGACCAAAAAGCGACGAATTGCTGAACTTTTGATAGGAAAGAGAGGGGATCAGCTATTACCGAACATGAGAGTCCATTGAAGAAATGAGGGATAAAAGGTCGTGAAATGTTATCAGAATCAGATTGTTCTCAATAGGAAAGTGTCGCATCAGCTTCAAGCCATGTAAGTCCTGCACCTATATCCAACAATCATGACATGACAGAAACTACAATATCCGTAACTTCAACTCAGGAAGGGTTGCATTCTGAAAAACAAAATGCAGGTGATATATTTTCCGTTCTTTGGAGAAGGAGAAGGGACAAGCTTTCAGAGTTACCAGTATTCGTACAGAAGCTGCTAGGAAAGGAAGGGAAGGAAAAACATACGGTTCAGGTGACTTTTAGGTTACGAATCAGGAAGAAAACGTCACTTGAACTTTGCTTTAATTTGTCTAATAATTGTAATTTGTACACTTAAATCCCAATTTTCTCCCATAATATTCAGCCAGTTGTAACAAAAATGGTATGTGTATCACAGCCATATTAAGAAACCTGCATATAGAATTTTTTCAAGTAGTAGAGATTTTTAAGTCCGAAAATTTAGAACTTAAAAATTATACAAACTTTATTATGATATATCTCCTTATATAAATTATGTACAGAAAAATTGATAGTTTGTGCTTTTAAAAGAAGTATTATCTACCTAATTACAAATTTACATTAACATGTTAATTAAATTTTGTGAAAAAATGGAATTAAAAATATCAAAAAAATCAATTTTTTGCTGGGAGAAAAAAACTGTTAATTGTATATGAATTAAATTTTCATGATATCTCTACTTTAATGTAGGTGACATTTCCGGAGTGTCACCGTAAGTAAACTATGAACAGTATTTTTAGATAATGATAATGAAGGGACGTGGAAGACATAAACTAATCCTTTGTTCTCCTACCTTAAAGCTGTCTTCTTTCGTATTGCTATTTATCAATTTTTACCTTTTTAAGCAATTTTAATATTGTGCAATTTCTTTTTATTGATAGAAATTAATACTTCTCTCTAGATATGTTTAATTCTATCTCCAGATGTTGGAAGTGGCGCTAGTCCAGGGAAGCCTCGAGGAGTAACGAAATCTAACACCATGACTAACAGGGTTTTAACGACTGGTGGTGGCTCAGTTGGTCGCAGAACAACAATCAGCTATGAGGCCAAAGCAGCCTCAAATGAGAAGACAAATGCTGCTGGAGATGCACCCAGGTATGTCATGAAACTGTCTTGCTTGATTGTGTAAGCTTTGTTGCTTGTTCTGTTGTCTGCAGCCTTAATGCTTTTGATCCCCTGCTGCAAATTAATTCATTGATAGCTACATTATTTAAAGTAAAAGTTGGGTACGACAAATCGAGATCATCCTACTCTGGTAGTGAACATAAGGCATTTCACATTATGCAGCAGCAGCGTATCATTCATTTGGCACTCCATGTTGTACGATCTCTTTCAATACATTTGTTCCTGACTTAACAATACACATTAAAACTCGGCAGAAGGTTTCACAATAGAGTTCTCTCTCTATGGGAAACCAAAACAGAAGATGAAAATTGACATACTGGCAGCCTAAGTTACGTCAATGCCTGTACACTGTAGCTGAGGCCATGTTAGTGCGACATTAAACAAGTAGGGGAAAAAACGCCTTTTAATTGCTCCATTCAGTGGGTGAAACAGACAGGAGAAAAGAGTGAGGTACACCCTTCAAAGGGTTAGAGGGAAATCACAATATGCCATTGTAACTCATGGGTATTATTTTATGAAAATGTTCTGTCAAGATGGTAATGAAAAGTATATTTAATATGTGTGGGTGTGTGTGTGTGTGTGTGTGTGTGTGTGTGTGTGTGTGTGTGTGTGTGTGTGTGTGTGGGGGGTTTTCTTTCTTGAGAGTTTTTTTCCCTCTCGCAAAATGTACAGTATGAGGATATGTGATCAGGTTCCGTTAATATTTTACTTCAGTTCTGAATTTAACGACTGTAGGCATAGAATAGTGGATACTTGCTTTACCCATTTCCTAACAATCTGTCTCAGATCTCTCTACTGCTGCCCTTCTCCCTTGAGCAAATCTGCCCCATTCCTTGTTATATCAGTCAGTTTCACATTGTTGATAAATGTTCGCTGCCAGGTGTTCTGGGTCTGGCCACTCGTTCATCTGTCTCCTAGTGGGACCCACTGCATGATAACTTGGGGCATATAAAGGACATAGCTAGCTAATTAGATTCTACATTGGGCAACAATAACGTGAGGGCTAGGCAAGTCACTATATTGCAGCACTTTCTCATTTGCATATGTGGTTGATGTACCATTTTTCAGGACTAGTAGGAACCAGTGGTATTTATTTATTTAGCACATGATGAATACAATATTTTATACAATATGTACAGCAGCCATCTCAAGTTCATAACTAAAGTTCCATATCAGAAGTTGAGAGGTGGAAAAGAGCTTTGCTTAAAACACAATGTAAGTCCTCTATAGAGCCTCTAGAAGCATCCAAATGACATTCAAATGCAATGCGATCTACTGTCTGCTCCTCTTCTCCGCAGTCACACTGCGGTGATGTATTCCATCTCCATTTGAAGAGAGTGGCTCCACATCTACCTTGGCCGGTCCTAATTCAATTTAGCGTCCTCCACTGCCATCTGGGAAGGAAAATCCATCTGGGCACTTGCAGGGGTAACTAGGATTGCTGTTGCCATTGTTCTTTCCAAGCATCCGATACATTAAAAGGACAATAATAATTATGAAATTAATGTCCTATGGTCCACCTTTTTCAAACTGTATTATGCAATATTATTGAATTACATTACTAAACTAGGGACTAGTTTCGGCCTTGACTGGCCATCTTCAGCCTTAATGTAACACATCTCGTAACTAAGCAAATGTAAAAACACACAATTGACATGAAAGCTAATGTACAAACACACACTTAATTTTAAAATCTGGGATGAACTAAGTGTAAAATCTGAAAAATAAATTAGGCTCTAAATTCTTAGCATATGGAGTATACTCATCATCTAGACTCTTTCTTGTATTGATATTCATAGAATTGTTAGTTCCATTAGTGCTACCCCCTGTGGGTGGGGGACACAGACGAAGAATACACCCATGGTATCCCCTGCCTGTTGTAAGAGGTGACTAAAAGGGGTGACCAAGGGATGATTATATTAGAACCATGTAATTAGTACCACCACGCGGGGAACACCGTGGGTTGCTTTTCCTTGCGCGTAGTACCACTATGTTAGGTACCACACAGGTTTGTGATTAGTAGGAAACGAGAGTGCAACGGCTTTTACTGTATCTGTGATTAGTAGCACTATATGAGTGACACCATGGGATGACGGAACCCATGGTTTTGGCTTGCCTATGTTTAGTACCCACTATATGAGGAACACTACGGGATAGTACGAGTCCCTTTGGTTAGAACACTTAGGTGATGAACACCATAGGTTTGCGTTGCCTGTCAATGGCGCTGCAATGTGCAAAACATGGTAGGTCTGTAATACATGTGAGAATTTCATTACCTGTGAGTAGTACCATAATGTGTGGAATACCGCAAGTGTACGCTACTCTTGATTAGTACCGCAACATGACAAATACCATGGTTCTACTTTCCTAGCGATAAGTACCATTATGACGGGACCGATGACTTGGATTTTGGACTCCTTTCGACTACAAGCATCATCGATTCAGTATCGTGCTATAGAAGCAGTCCCTTGTTCAGTAATACTATTGTTTTACGCCAGCTTCTGTGCATGTTAGGTAGGCACTGTGGGTCAGTTCCACTGATCGTTTTAACTTCATATCCATCCGTCCATCGTCCTCAAGTTTTGAATTGTGGTCAGTGGAAGATTATGTGGTTCTAATTTGTAATTTCATTTCTTCTCATTTTGTACCATTAGGGGCCGGTGACCTAGATGTTAGGCCTCTTTAAACAACAAGCATCAATCCGTCGCTCAACCATTAGTGCTAATCATTACAATTTCAGTTGCAAAACGGGAACTGGTAAATGTTGATTCTGTAGTCAGATCATCAATCACCAAATCTACACGAGTGGTGTTAGCAGTATGCAAGCCACTGGATGTCGCTGTAAATAACCACCAGCTGGCGCCGAACTGCTACATGGTGTTTCCAATACAGTATCAATTAAAGAAAGAGTCTGGATGATGAGCATACTCCAGATGCTAAGAATTTAGAGCCTAATTTATTTTTCAGATTTTACACTTAGTTCATCCCAGATTTTAATGTTAATTGTGAGTTTGTACATTAGTTTTCATGTCAGTTGTGTGTTTTTACATTTGTTTAGTTACTAGATGTGTTACATTAAGGCTGAAGATGGCCAGTCAAGGCCGAAACTAGTCCCTAGTTTAGTAATGTAATTCAATAATATTGCATAATACAGTATTGAAAAAGGTGGACCATAGGACATTAATTTAATAATTATTATTGTGATCACAATTCAATACAGATCAAAACCATGAAGTTTATATCCTATGAACATTAAAAGGTGGTGTCCTGTAGATTCATTGCTGTACACCAAGAAGAGTGTCCGGATTTCAGTCGTTTAGCTGGAGAAGCTGCTATGTTGGAATGAATGGGGAGGTGAGGATTGTTTTCTATTTTCTTCCATAAGCTAAGCAGTGACTGTAATCTTCTTAGGGATGGAGGTGGTATTTGACTTAGGGTGGAAAGCCAATGTGTGTTAGTTGGTTGGATTCACCCTGTGAGGTGGTATTTGACTTATGGCCGGTTTCTGGAATGACAGTTATCTGTAGATGCGTAGTTATCAGTGACTTAACATGGTGATCCGTTTAAAATGAGTTTCCGAAACAACAGTTATCGGCTTTTTCACGGTTATCTCCGCAACGACTGGTAAATGCAGCTAGTGCTGTGGTTACCTCTATGTTAGAACTGATTCCAACAAATAGCGCTATGAGGCGCCACTCCATACCGTTTCGTACAAGGTCTTGTATTAGTTTCATAAACATTCGATAGTGATAATGAACTGGTTATAATATATTTACAGTAATTCATTGTAGTTTTAACGTGCTTGGGTTGCTGGACTCGACAATATTTCTTTAGTACGTTTACTTCCATGTTATCACTTGGCTTTAGTCGCTGATTCCACTTGTATGGTGTCATCTGGCCCAGCTGTTTAGAGGTTACAATCTCCTCGAAGCATGACGCCTCTACTGTAGATATATCTTCCAATACGGGAAATGAATCGTCAAATAAAATAGAACTGGAGTCAAACGGATTTTCATCATGCTCTAATTGATCCTTCAGTGTAGATGTAATGTTAAGATCTCTTTCGTCAGGCTTTGAATCATGAGTCCCACCAACAGTTAGTGAACACCCAATCTGAAATTATGGAGTATTTACCATTAATATTTACATTTGTACTAAATAATAAATATCATAGGTACCGGTATGCATTTATTATAAACCTGCTGAATAATAAATATCTATTTTTCATTGCTTTTTTTAATGCTATTATATTCTTTAACCGGTGATGTGAGGTCTCAGACTCCTAATAAACATAAAACATCTGGACTTCTTTAATTAAAAATCTTGAAGGGAGCTGTAGTTTATGTTAACTTCTTGTCTGTTTCAACACACTTCACACCCTGAGTCAGGGTTAGCTCGCTATGTTCGATTGAAATTCTCAAGTTGACTTCACGTCAGCAGTTACGTATTTTTGTCAATGCATGTTGCGTGGTCAGTGTAAAAAAAAAAAAAAAAAAAAAAAAAAAAAAAAAATCTGCAGCTGTTGCAGCGAGAACAGATGGATATCACACCATCAGTGCAGAACTTCAGTGCCAGAATGATAGATTCCAAAGTGTGCGGCACGTTTTCATTTATGTGATTATTTTTATTTACGTTTGTTGTGTTCTGGATCAGTGAAAAGTGATCTGTTTGGTTATTGCGGTGCATTTTTATAATTTTACTGACGACAACGATCAAGGTGAAATTTAAGACGATGTCTGCATACTGTGAATAAGAAAGAAGGGGAAATAATATATATCTAATTTTTGCATCGTTAGATCGTGCATATTTTCATATTATGAGAGATTATGACATTGAAATATCAATACGGACCAAAAATGATATTTATTACATGTAATAAGTAACTAGATATCACCAAAATAACCCTAAAACATACGCGTAGAGACATCTATTGGATGACGAGAGATACTAAACCTGACGATAACTGTACTGTTTATTACCAGGGTTTATAAATCTGGATTTAAGTTTCCGGAAACTCATTGAAGTTAAAAGCACAGTTAAAGTTACAAGCGCTTTTAGGTAACTCTCAGGTAACTGTGGTGTACCAGAAACCGGCCATTAGGGTGGAAAGCCAATGTGTGTTAGTTGGTTGGATTCAACCTGTAATGATATGCATTACTTAGTTCAACCGAGTGTCTACTAGTCCAATGTGAGCACTGTTAAGCCAGGTTGGGCAGCAATATTCAATGATGGAATAAGTAAGTGCAAGAGCAGTGGATCTCAGGATTTGAGTATTAGTACCCCAGGATGTACGCACCAGCTTTCGAAGGATGTTATTCCTGGTCTTGATCTTGGCTGACACATTACAGAGGTGATTCTTGTAGGTCTAGGACCTGTCGTATACAACCTGTTGGTCAAGGAAAACTGAGGACAGACGCACCTAGAGGGCCTTCTCAGGGCCCTCAAGTTTGTAACATTGGCTCTTCAATGAAAATATGCCAGCTTAACACTGAGAGCATACGCGGAGCAAAGTGTGAACACCTAGCAAAAATTCTCAAAGAACGCCAGACTCATATCATCCTGCTTCAGGAACCAGCAGTGATTGAAAATTTTAATCTTGGTAATGTTACAGATTGACATCTTTCACATTTTGCTTACATAGATTGCGATCAGGAGGTCAATAGTAGGGCATAGGTGCAACTTGTTATTAAGAGATGCATGTTTCCAACCATATGAACTGCAGTTTTTGGATGGTTTTCCCCTTCGTCTGTTTCTGAAGTATTTCCTTGCTGTTGTCTCATTGTCCATTCTCATTAAGTGTCTATTCCACTGAGCCTATGCTTCTTTACAACACTGGTGATAGGATCCTTCCTCTTCACCTCATTCCAGAGGGTTTTCCTACGAGGGTTTTTTTTTTAAAATTCATTGTTCTGATGACTCTAATTGCTGTTGTTTGAATTCTGTTGAGTTCTCTTTTGGAGTACGTTTTCAAACCACAGATGAGAGTTCGTAGAAAATAGGTGTGGTACATAGTTATAATGGCTTTCTGGAGTAATTTGTTGTCCCTAAGCAGGTTCTTGTAAATGTTATATTTCTGAGGTATTTGAAGTGGGTAGATAATTTGGTTCCAAATGCGAGATGTTTGAATTTGTTCCGGTTTTGTTAAGAGTCTTTATTTCACTTGCTTTCAGTTTATATTCCAAGTACTTTCATATCAATACATCATCAGCAAATACCAAGGTGTTTGGTTTATTGACCATTTCCATGATAAGTTTTATGATCCAGTCCATGATCATTATGATGATGATGATGATGATGATGAACGTGATGGTAGCTCACTTACTTGCTAGATCCTCTCTCTGTCTCAGACCATTCATATATTCCATTGCCTTGTCAGACCCAGCTTCAACAGGCATCTTTACTTCATTAATCAAGAATTTTGTGAGTTGAAGACCTTCCGTGGCATTGCCAGATCATCTTCGGAGGAACTCTGTTGTAGGCCTTTTCAGTGGCCAAGAATGGCATCGCAAGGTTCTTTCCACATTCCAGTATCTCTTTCAGCATTCTCACTGCAAATATGAGATTCATAGACCTTTTATATTTCCCAAAGCCATGTTATTTTTCTTCGAATAAGAGTTCAGTTATCTTCCTTAGTCTCTTTTCTGTTCAGAATATGTGATGTCCTTCGAAGTTTCAAATTTTCTTTTATTTCCCTTCTGAAACAGCAGATTGATTACTCCTTTTATCCAATCTTCTGGAATCTCATCTTGCCAAATGAGTGAGGGGATCCTCTCTTCTCAGGTAAGCGAGAGCACTCTGTACATCCAATTTAGGCATGATGTTCTGGCTCCTATTAATATATCTGAGTTTGGGTGAATTTCTGGACTCATTTGTGTAATGGGTTTACCATCTCCCAACTTTCTGAGAAGGGACGAAGCTTCACAACTGGATTTTATGAAGTCAAGAGATTACATTTTTGAAATTCACTGTTGTCTTCTTGCAGAATCAAAGATATGTGAAAGTTGATCTTCAATTTCATGGTCACCATTGTCAATGTATTATTGACAAAGATTATCTATTTCCTTACTCCATCCAGGGATATACTCTCTGTGGAAGCCTGTAGGGATGTTCTTTTGCTTTAAATATCACAGCGCCCACAAATCTCTCATATCCTGTACTTTGTGGTATCCTTCGTAAACATTTGTTGCGGTACCGTGTAAAGGCAGGCCAGTTTGCTTCATTGAAATTTCAGCGTGGTTGTGAGGTAATTGAAACTAGAATCTGGATGCCAAGCTTGTAAAGGACTGGTTGGTGTTGACTGTGAGGAATGGCTGCGAGTGCTTACTCGATGACTGGTAAGGATTTACCATCTTGATTTCTTGAAACAAATCATAGGTCAGGGCAGTTCTTTAATCTCCACACTACAGATCTAAAAGTACCTCAATCCTTAGCATCGAAAATATGGAACAGGTCATTACTTTCTACCCAATTCATTAGCGCCTCTCCGTTGATGGTTATTGAAGTCTCCTACATAGACAGCTGGGTGGGGATGCACATCTAAAACTTGGTAAGCCATTCGACATTGGGTGATTTAGAGATATTTGAGACTACATTGCCACCTATTCCAAGTAACAACACTGTGAATATTCTCGCTTATACTAGAAGAGACAAGGTAAGCATAATCTGTGATGGAGTGCACGTAGGTGGCATTACCATACACTTGACAATAGGTAATTCCCATAACATCATATCCCGGAATCTTTCCTCTAGTTCTCAATTGCTGATCATCTGCAGCGTGAGTTTCTTGGATAACTTCTAAGTCAACTTCTTAAGAAAGTAGCATTTTAGACATCCCATAACTTTCAGAGAAGGGACCAAGCTTCACAACTAGATTTTGTGAAGTCAAGAGATTAAATTTTTGAAATCCGCTGTTGTCTTCTTACAGAATGCAAAATATTGACAAATACGGACAGTAGGTCGCAGTCTTTGGGTAGTAGGTTGATCCTGAAAAGGACGTTTGGATGATGAAGCTTTGTTCATTAATGTTGTATCTTGACCAGATGAGAAACATGTCTGGTCGCCCGTTTGCTGTTGCTCGCTTAGCACCACCTGGGGATCACGTGTAGGGTACTTAAGAGCCTATGGACATGAGCAACAGTGGTCATGACTTCCTAACATAACATGGATAAAGTATCCACAAAACGCATAAAGTAGAATCTGAAAATTCTTAAAGATAGTGTCCCAGATATATTGGATTATATATTGGAGTATTCCAGACCTTTTACCATAACTACTGTATTTACTGTTGCATTAGTCCCTCTTACGTATTAGACACCCCCCTTCCATGGCTTCTCGAGACGAAAATGGAAAAATGAAATCTCACATACAAGACCCCCCCCCCCAATGTCATTCGTCAGAGAACAATTATTTCACTTCGAAGTGGGTACAAGCCTTACTGCCAATCTGATGAAATCACATAAATTTGTGAATATTTTTGTCTGTATGATCCACGCGACCCACGCAATGAAAACACGTCGGAGGCATTCGGTACATCTGTGTTTCATAATTAAGAAATGCCCGCCTCTGTAGAGGCCTATGGCAGTTGTGATGATGTCACACAAATATGTGAATAGTTTCTTGTCCGACCTGCGCATTGCAATCACGCATCTGTCATGTATATGTGTCTGTGTTTTGTAGTTAAGAATGTCTGTCAGCGTAATGATTAGCACAATTACCTGCCGTTCTCGTTAGCCTGATTTCTATTGCTGATACCGTATTGCCAGGGTCAAGAAGGTTGATATGCGGTAAAAATTGTACATGCAACTCCCTTCAACTGGGGAGCTATCTAAAAAAAAAAAAAAAAGAGCTGCAACACATCGGGATGAGGAAATGAGTTTACTTATGTTAAGAAATATTGATTATTGTTGCTATTAATATAGCAGGTGAGATCATTAACAAAGTATCATTTAATATCTCGTAACTTGGGCCAGTATAGGTTATTTTAGAGAGAAGTAAGTAGTAATAATAATAATAATAATAGTAATTTTACGTCCCTACTTAACAATTTTTGGAGACGCCAAGCAAAACATACTATCCATTAATTAAAAAATAGAACGATCGTACGAAATTAAACAGTATGATAATAAAACACATTACCGTCACGTATAGATATCCATAAATGTGGCAAACTTTCCTGTTATTTATTTTTAATTTTCCCATTGTGGAACTTCTTGCACTATGCGGGTACTTGATAGTTTGCATAACAAACAATAGTCTCTCTTACCTCATTTACAGCTGTTTAGGTAAATCCTGCTGTGATAAATGTGGAGAACAAACATTAAATATTCTTAAAAAATAGCTGTTTGGCTTTCAACAGGTGCAGTTATGCAAGGAAAGCTTCCAGTCAGTATGTATTACATACGCTAGTTATCAGCTGGTGATTTGGGTCGCTTTCTACAGCACAGCATTATTCGGAGAGAGTGGCTTCTGCTACACATACATCAACTGGGATTATCAGAGATCATCTCCAGAAACCATTTTGGAATGGATTCTCACTGTTTGGACTCTGTAGTCAGGAACAAAACTGTTTTTAAAAGTTTCAAATAGATGGGACCTCGAATGCTTTCGATGCATAGCTGATGAAATGGCAGTGAAACTGACGTGATTTGGAATGATGACATGCCGGTAGCAGGGAAGTTGGCGGCACAAGACGTTAATTCATATGAAAGCAGTGATGATTACTCGTGTTTACTGTGTGGTAGGCCTACTGCTCAACTGACAGAGACAAATGACTGGCCATTAAATTCTTTTGTATCATTATTTGTCGACGAGCTTGAATATGAAGTGAGATGAATCTTCATAGCGAGTTTTTACGACCACGTTCCCTCCCTGACTTCAACCTAAACAGAGGTATTAATGAGATGAAACGAATGACATAATATGACCAACTACTTTATATGTAGGCCTAAAAGTCATGTTAACCTTTTGTCGCTTTACATTTAGAAATACTGATTTCCAATGGAAATAGCCAGTATAACTTGAATACATTCGCAAGTTTCTTAAAGAACAGTGTAGAATGTTTACATGCATAATTTATACACTGACTTAGCAAATGTCATGGGATAGTCACCTAATAGCGTGTATGGCCTCCTCCGGCCCTGCGAACTGCAGTGAGATGTCGTGGAAGTGAGTCAACAAGTCCCTGGTAGTCCTCTGGACGCAGCTGACACTAAATAGTTTGCAGAGCGGCCGCCAATGCTGGTCTGTTCGTGGCTGCAGGATCCATGTCACGGAGCCTGCGTTCCAGGACATCCCAGATATTCTCGATAGGGTTCATATTGGGGCTCCTGGGTGGCCATGGCAGTCGTTGGACCTCCGCTGCATGTTCCTGGAACCATTCCCGGGCGACGTGGGAGCGATGTGGAGGTGCGTTATCTTGAAACACCGGAGAACCGTCTGGGCGCTGGAAGGCTAAAAATGGGTGGAGATGGTCTCCGAGCAGCTCAACATACTGCATACCATTCAAAGTCTCTTCCAGAACAACTAGGGGGCCCATTCCATACCAGAAAAATGCACCTCAGACCATAACAGACACACCAGCGCCCTGGACCACACCTTCGAGGCAGGTGGGATCCATCGTTTCATGTGGTCTGTACCATACACGGTGCCTCCCATCGGCATGGTGCACTTGAAATCGTGATTCGTTACGCCATTGTTCCAGTTTCCATCCCTGGTGACTGGTGACAAATGCGCGTCGTTGTGCCCGATGACATTGGGTTAACAGTGGCACCCGTGTGCGGCACAGTCTCCCATACCCCATAGAGCCCATGTTCCTACGGATTGTCCACTGGGAGACGTGTCTAGCACAGCCTGTGTTGGATTGAGCCATGATTTGTTGCACAGTTGCCCGTCTGTTATTATTGACAATCCGTGTCGGATGTCGCCGGTCACGGTCATCGAGGGTAACTGGACGGCCGGTTGTTTGTCTGTTGTGGACCGTGACACCCGCATTCAACCATTCACGATACACCCTGGACACAGTTGATCGTGTGAAGCCGAATTTCCGCACCACTTCCGGAATCGCACTTCCCATCCGCCGGGCACCGACCATCATACCCCGTTCGAACGGTGTCAGCTCACGACAACGTTCCATGTTACATCTGTGACATGCACAGCCACTGCTCACAAGGTCTCCTATACAACTGCTGCTGCACAGGGGGCGTGTGGTGCGCAGACAACACACCTGTGCATCAGTGCTCCGCTATTCCATGCCATTTGCTTAGTCAGTGTAGTTCCTTATAGCCTAGAAGCCATGTGTTCACTGCACAAAGTTTGAGGTAATCGCATATTGGAAACCCCTCCCCCCACTAGAGTGGTGTCTAATACGGGAGTAAATTTGGTTTTGCAGTTGCTGATATCATATCAGGCAAGGCGCCTGGGGATGGATGTTATTCACCTGGAATTTATCGTTCATTGTGGGCATAGAGTTGAAGTATGGTTCTCAAACTTCTTCACTAACATCCTATAGAAGGGCAGTTGCCAGAGTTATTCAGACAATTATCATATCCATCTTGAAGAAAGGCAAATATATCAATAAACCAGAGAGCTGTTGCCATATTGCCCTGCTTAGTATGACCTTGTAAATTACTTGCAAGTTGCTTTACGTCGCTCCGACACAGTTAGGTCTTATGGCGATGATGGGAGAGGAAAGGGCTAGAAGTGGGAAGGAAGCGGCCATGGCCTTATTTAAGGTACAGACCCAGCATTTGCCTGGTGTGAAAATGGGAAACCACAGAAAACCATCTTCGTGGCTGCAGACAGTGGGACTCGAACCCATGATCTCCTGAATACTGGATACTGGCCGCACTTAAGCGACTGCAGCTATCGAGCTCGGTTGTAAATTACTAGAAAGGTTCCTTCGCAGTAGATTCGGCCCAAAGGTGCTCAAGAAAATCGCAGTGGAATAGGCAGGATTCCTCCCCAAACAGGACCACTACAGACCAAGTGATGTCTCGTACATCTTTCAGAAGCCAGCTATCAGAGAAAGTTTAAGACATTGGTGTCTTTCTTTCATCGACCTGACACCTATGACACAGTATGGAAGGATAGCCTACGCTTCAAGTTTGCGAAAGTGATACCATGTAAGATGACTGTCAACTCAAAGAGGAATACTGTGAGCACCAAAAGATCACAAAATAATGAATTTCCTCAGGGTACTGTTGTTGCTTCAGTCTTATTTAGCTTATATATCTCAGATATGCCCATCACACTTTCAAGAAAATTTCGTCATGCTAATGATTGGGCACTTGCTACTAGAGATTCAACATTCAAGAAATCCGAGATGACCCTAACAGATGACCTTGAAGAGTTGGTACAGTACTTTTAAGTTGTGCAGACTTGCAACCAAAGGGCTGGTTGCAGAAACAATTAGTTTTAAACCTTAGACAACGTCTAAGTTATGTGCAATGTTCAGCCAGTGTTTTACTAGACATCATTTAAGCTTCAGTATTGATTGTGGTAATTGTGGGATTCTTTTGCTCTAGATTGGTTTGACGTACAATAATTTGGTATATAAATGTCAAGTACAGTTTGCACAAGTTATTTTCCTATTTTTTTTTTAAAAAAAAAATACATTTTTCTTTTTCATTTTAAACAGGAGGTTATCTCTTGAGTGTTATACATATTTTTGTTGCAGTATCAAATGACTTCAAAATTCTTATAATATCCCTAGTACTGCTGCAGGATTTTACCTCAAGTGCTGCGGGTTAAGTTACTGCATTACAGACATTAAAAAATAAAAAATCCTGGCCTAGAAGTGGCTGAAATAATTGGTTGATGTGAATGAAAATATTATTTATGCAATTTGTGCACTATAAGCTTATGATGGATATCCATAACATTAATTTTAAGCCATTAGTTCCCTTTTGAAAAAATAAAAGATTTAGCTCAACATTTTTCAGAAATACCAGCATGGTGGAATAAAGTCTTAACACCCTCCTCTTTTTGGTGTTGTGATCCAAGTCCTTGTAACATTTCACACATACACCAACATCACATCCAAAGCAGCCATAGTTCTACCTTTTCATTTTTTTATTTCCAGGAGAATTGCATACAACACACCTGCGTTGATTATTGGGAAGTTTCTCTATAGTGTGAGAGGTGTTGCCGGAAGCTGGCATGTTTTGAACTTCTTCAGCACCACAGAGAGATTCCACGATGTTCACAATAAAGTCATACCTTTATATTAGTTTATCTTTATCTGTACTTTGTGTATATAGAATATAGGCGTTGAGGATGGCCATGTCAACAATATGAAAAAAGTTTGTACCAATTCCTATGGCTAGCTCGTTCAGCTGATACATGATCAATTTTCTAATCAGACACATCAGTGCCCCTCATCCCCTTCGTATACTCTATCACTACAACTGGCATAACAATTTCCCTCCCCTTCGAAGATCTCCGTTTCACCTTGTGGTTGATAGCTGGGCATGCAGTAGAGAGAACTGATAACATTTTTTTCTCTCTCCATGCAGTGAACAGCAAAGGGCCACTTCTTTTGTGTACAGTTTGTTCAGGCTCTAATTTTCAAGAGTTTATTACTGGAGGAAGATTTTTCTATTACTGTGAACTGTACCGGTAAAAAGAGTGTTCTTTTCCCAAAGAGCTAATGCCAGGTCAACAGAAGTATACCAGTTGTCTACAACAGTATGGTACCCCTTCCCAAATATATTTCCAATACTGTTCAGTATACTGAAAACTACATCATACCCCAATCCTTTACCACTTGGTGCAGAACCTCCAGACTTTACATGTGAATAAACACTGAACTGCACTGTGTGTTAGGAAACTGGTTCACACACCTTGAAAAGTTTAATTCCCCACTGGTGGTGATGCTTGTGTGGCAGATACTGAATCATATGAGTTCTGTTTTTAGTACCAACTAATGTCCCATCAATACTGAGTGTTTTCCCTGGAACATACTGATTTTTAAAACAAGAATTGAAGTGGTCAATGTCTGGCCTAACCTTGAAGAGGGGATCATAGTCCGGGTCACCTGGTTTCTTGCTGCATGTGTTGTCCACAATATGGAAAAATCTGTTTATTCGTAAGAACGTATCCCTTGCCATCACTTTTCTAAAGAAGGGTGTGTCTTGACTAGGGTTGACCAATAACTTGACAGGTTCTTATTCTTCACAAGACCCATATTTATGACCAAGCCAATAAAACGTTTTAAATCTGCCATCCCAGTACCACCATCTGGCCATAGACAAAATCGACTGTGCTTCTGTAGAACACCTAACTTATGGATGTATTGTCTGGCATAACGATTAGTCTCTTGCACTAATAATCTCCAGAACCCAAGGTTTTTAAAAAGCAGAAAGAAGTACACGATTGGGGCTGCATTACGGGGAGGCATATATCTGGGTCCTGGGTGGTGAACGGTAAATGAGACACTTTTTCTGGGGAATTCACATTCTGTAGTTTCCACATCACACCAATTCACACTCACATCTTCAAAACTTACATTACCAGTCGCCTGAAAACCTGTTGTAGAACCTGGAAACTCATCAACATACACGTCACTAGATTTTGGGACACCCTGTGAAAATCTACCCGATGCACTCACAATTTCATTCTCAATTACGTCATCTGATGAACTCTCCACATTATCCTCCACACAATAATCATCACTATCCGTATCATCATAAATAAGTCTTTCAATTTCATTATCGTCAACATAGACACCTGCCTTCCAAACAAATTATATTTTTGACTCTCAAATAGTTTCAAAAGAAAGATAAACCTTCTAACTAGCAGGTAAACATACTACTCCTGCGATCTCTTGAGATTCTTACGAACTACGACGATTTTCCCGACTGTCTGTCAGACAGACGATTGCAGTTGAGAAACAGTCACACCGTCTGTCAGACGGTCTGCAGTTCTTGGGTTAAACTATGTAGTATCTTAGGTTATTGAGAGAACACTATCACTGATATTATGATCAATTAAATGTGCATTATTTTTCCCGTTATCGTTATTTGTGCACTTGAATGATTACCGTATTTTCTTGAATAATTATGTCCTTGCATAATTTATGGTCCAAAGTGGAGAGAAAGAAATGTTCCCGTATAAGACGCACCCACTATTTAGAACATCCATCATGCAGCTCCGGATGCGTTTCGAAATAAAGATGTCAACTACTCGAGTAGCAGCCTTCCTATTGCGAAACCTGGCTTTTCAAATACTGGGGAATTTGTAGTTATCAGCTGGTAGGAAATACCACTGCACTAGTTCAGTGAGTGAATCAGCGCTGAAGTGGCAAGTGACTCTCTTTCAGTCTGGTACAAACATATTTTACGGGTGTTTCGGGTGAGATACATGTGCTTTCTTTGATCTCAAAACTGTTTATTAATCTACATTGAGCAAGTATTCGAGTAATAAACTCGTATAAACTCACACTGATCAGTCCCGCCGAAACATGCGGGAATAGGACAGCGGGCCGCAAGTATTCAGTGTCCGAATGCAAGTGCTTTACTGGTGGAAACAGAAAATTGCACTTAAAGCGGCCTACAAGTCTCTCAAAGCATTTTGTGGACCAAAAAGTGGCAAGTTTCCGCAAGTAGAGAAGGATCTACTTAAGGGGAGTCGGAAAGCCCTATGTTGCTAACATTCATTTGACAGAAAAGGTGCCTCGTTATCTCAGGAAGTACTAAGTTTAGAGCTTTGATATTTTTACTACTTATATTTACACCCTTTTCACAAGTACTGAACCAGGATGGAATGGTTGGAGCAAACGATTGTAAAGTTATGAATTTGTTTAATAAGTTCCAATTTTTTTTTTTTACAAAAAATGTCATTAAAAATGTATGTAAATCAGAAACTATACATGTGAAGTGCTTTTATCTGGTTCAGTAGCTATATTATGGCACAAGGTGACTCTCTGCAAACAATGAATTGCCTATTCAGTTTAGTTTCTGAGATAATGGGTCAAACATGTGGGGGGAAAAAAGTCATTTTTGAGAATATAATTTCAAAGTAAAACAGAGTTCACTCAAACATTTATTCAACACAGTGCCTAAAATGCAACTGTATGTAATCGAAACAATTGAAATGTTTGTTATGGCAGTGCCGGAAACCTCTGCGCATAACATTCAGGAATAGAACAGTGAAAACCACAGCCTTGTACATTAAAGGGTTCCAGATATTTATATTTAAAAAAAAAAAAAAAAAAATAGTCCAAGTTGCCCAATTTGACACGCATTGATATTTTAAAAGGTTTCTTTAAAATGCTTCCATGTGAGGTATTAAAATAAATTATACACCATTTTAATCAGCAGAGTCCAAATAATTGAATGAAGCAACATTTGAAAAACTTCATTTTAAAATTTTTTTTTATTTCTGACTCCCCTTAAATATGTGATTCCGTTATGCAACGATGGATATGTGTTTCTCCCGAAATGCTGTAATTTAAACGACGAGAAATAGCTGTTGCTCATGGAATCAGTGTCTCAGATTTTAAGGTTAGCCGAGACTGGATGATTAATTTTATGAAGAGAAATGGGCTTCCTTTTCGTCGAAGAACAACATTATGCCAAAGAATGCCGAATGATTTCAACCTCCCCCCCTAAAATTGATTTTCACTGCTTTGTGATTGAGAAGTGTAAAGTTCCATCTTTTTACCACTACTAGCATGCGGCACTGCAACATTAATCATCACTATCACTATCAGAATTTTCTGATTCACTGTCACTTTTCTCGGATCCGGCACTGTTATTATCACGACACACACAGTCTGAACCTTGACTCACTTACGTTACCACTTCTGTCCAGAATATCCAAAATATCACTGCTTGCTAATAACCGCCATGCTACTCATGTTTTCATCCTCAATGGAGATGTCAGTGCGTCTCTTAGCAAATGTCTGAAATATGTGCTCAAACTACTCGTGCTTAGCTCCATGGCTGCGAGCTGTCAAGCTACGTTACGTCCCACGAACAATCGTGTTGCTAGGAGCCGTGAGTATACCCCAAAGAGTTAAATAAATGCAGCATTACCATTTTGATTTAGCTCTAGTCTTCTCATTTTTTTATTTTATGAATGCTTCTGCTATATGGACTTTCCAGCATGGCTCAGGTTTAAAGTTCACTTTGTGTATTGGCAAATTCTGCTTTAGAACTTCTTGGCTACCTACCAGAACACTGATCAATCACGCTGAAGTGCTACCAGTATTTAATCGGTTGTAGCATTCCTTGGTTTGCATAACCACCCTGGCTTCTCACAAATCTTTATGCTCTCTTGTTGCTTCATGTTTTGCCATCTTTTGATTTTGATCTTGGTTTAAAATATGCTACAACCACGAAGTACATCACTGTATAAACTGGCTGCCAATGGATGGCACATCTGGCGAACCTGTGAAGTTTAGGTATACTGTATGTTGTCACCACTCTACATAGACTGTGTGAACGTTATCTTTGTTGTGAAGTATGTTCCTGAAAATGGTCTATTTGCACCCTGAAATATTAGTACTTATGGAAAGAAGAGTGGTTTCATGTTTAAAATCCACTTCCTCATGTTTTCAAATAGTTAGATAGTTTTAATCCCATTTGTTTTTGATTTAGCATGTAAACCAACGTGTGTGAAGTCATTAGTGCCTGGCTTCATAGGGTTTGAAAACTTCCATTTTCAAGCAGATATTACCAGTCAGTACACATTTCTGCTATTGTGGCCTTTTCACTTTGCAACTGAAATAAAAATAAAATGAGCCCTTACCTAGGAATATTGACCAGAAAAATATTCACTTTTGAATGTTATGGATGGATTGTAAAAACTTAACACGTTAGACCTACATACTGTGTTGTTGTTGAGGGCAACTGAAATAGCTTGTTATTATATAGAGGTAGGCTTACGTTGTTGTTGTTGTTGTTGTTGTTAGTCCATAGACAGGTTTGATGCAGCTTTCCATACCACTCTGGCCAGTGCTACCTTATTCATTTGTACGTAACTACTACATCATACATTTACTCTAATCTGTCTTATTTATACCTTGGCCTCTCCCTGTCATTTTTATACTGCCTACACTTCCCTAAAAAGCTAACTGAAGAAGACCTGGGTATCTTTCCTTTCAGTCTGTCTCTTCTTCTGGTCAAATTTTGCCAGATCTTTCTCCCACAAACTCAGTTTAGTATTTCTTTCATTTGTGATTCAATCTAACCATCTTACCTGCAGCATTCTTTTGTAACACCACATTTCAAAAGCTTCTAGTCTCTTTCTTTCTGAGCTACTTATTGTCTGTTTCATTTCCATACAGTGCCATGCTCCAAGTGAAGGTCTCCAAAAACATCTTATTTCTATATCTATGATTGAAGTGAGCAATTTTGTTTCTTAATAAAGGCCTTCCTTGCTTGTCTTAGTCTGCATTTTATGTCCTCCTGCCTTGATAAGTTATTTTACTACCCAAGTAACAATATTCATCTACTCCCTTTGTATTCGATTTATTTATTTTCATCTTGTACTCCTTCACCAAGATTCCATACCATTCAGCAATTTGTCCAGATCTTCTGCAGACTGGGATAGAATATCAGCAAATCTCTCCTTGGATTGTGATATCTTCTCCAAATTCCTCTTTGATATCCTTCATTGCCTGTTTTGTGTAAACACTGAAAAGGAGAGGGTACAAACTGCAGCCTTGCCTCACTCATTTATGTATTGCTGCTGCTTTTTCTTGGCCTTCGATTCTTATTACTGCAGACTGATTTTTGTGCAGACTATAGATAATTCTTTTTTCACAATATCTGATCCCAATCACCTTCAGAATCTCAAAATACCTTTGTCCAATCAACATTAATGAAAGCTTTATCTAGATCTTAATTCAATCCTCTTGAGATCAAACATAAAGTCAGGATTGCTTCATGTGTTTCTACATTTCTTGTGAAGCCTAATTGATCTTTTCCCTACTCACTTTCAACTTTTCTTTCATTCCATTCTTCTGTAAATAAGTGTCAACATTTTGTGTGTGTGAGTTACTAAACTAATTGTTGGTAGTTTTCACACTTGTCAGCACCTGCTTTCTTGGGCATAGGTATAATGACATTGTCTAAAATCAGGTGGCACTTCTCCTGTCTCGTGCATTTTACACACAATATGGAATAACCTCAACATTCTGGTTTCTGTAAGGCATTCAGTAATTCTGATAGTATGTCATCAATTCCAGGTGCCTTGTTCCTATTTAGGTCTTACAAAGTTCTGTTGAATTCTGACCTCAAAATTGGGTGTCCCGTAACATCACCATCGACAGTTTCTTCTTGTTCCCAATCATTATCGTCTATTTCTTTGCCTTGATAGAATTGTCTAATATGTTCTTGCTGTGTATCTGCCTTGTCTTCTTTCCCTAGAAGTGAATTTCCATCTGAGCACTTCATATCCATACACTTAGTTTTCCTTTTTCCAGTGGTTTCCTTGATTTCCCTGCATGCAGCCCCTACCTTACTTACAAGCAAACAACCTTCAACATCATTACACTACTCTTTCAGCTACTCGTCCTTAGCTGACCTGCACTTTCTATGTCCTTTTTTAATCACCTGTGTTACTTTCTGCCCTCATAATTTTTTGCATTCTTGTATTTTTGCTGTTCATCAGTCAGGTCTAATATCTCCTGCATTATCCACTGATCCTTACTTGATCTTACCTTTTGTCCTAACCTTCCTTCAGCAGCCCTACTGATCTCATTCTTCGTGACTGTCTACTCTTCATCTATTGTGTTTAGTCCGTGTGCAACATGTTCCTCGAAATAATCCCTCGTACACTTCTTTCAACTTATCTAGATCCCTTCATCTTGCATTCCTTCCTTACTTTAATTTCTTTAACTTCTCATATATAGTTGTGACTGAATGGGTGGTGCGGAGTAATAACATTCAGGGCATGGCTAGTGTGCCTGCATACTGTAATCGTGAAAATTGTTACTTATATTTCTGGTAGGAGTGCAATAGCATTTTCTGGTTCATTGAGGAAAGCAGTGGCAAACTACACCATTCCTTGTCATACCTTGTACGCCTCATTTTGACATCGCCATTGGTTTTTGAGTATTCAGTTAACCTCCGGGCTGAAGATTTAACAGGTGGATATTAAACTTGTGGTGCACAGTCCATTACGGCCTTGGCATGTCAAGGCTACCGTTGCTCAGTCATATTGGCTGCAGGTACTAGAGTGCCACATGGTCAGCGTCACATCATCATCATTTAAAGTTAAAAATTTCATTGTTCTGTATTGAAGAATATTACAGTTAAAATTGAAATAATTGATAAAGAGATTCAACCTATTCAATACAAAAGAATAAGAAATGTAGTGAATTACATTCTTATTTAATAATAAGTAGAAGTGGTACCGTTTTGACCCTAGTCCAGGTCATCATCAGCCGATTAAAACATGACAAACAATGCATAGGAAAAGGAGATAAAAGATCAAGTACACTCCGGATCAGTAGAAGAGGCGATATAAAAATGAACGGGGGTAGACGCTGTAAAATTCAGAAGTAAAATGTAAGTCACTTAAAAGAAAACAGTGCGTAATTTTCTGAGCGGCAGTATGGCACACGCAGTGTTAGGCAAAGTCTTATAATGTTTATGAATAGCGGAGAACAGTTAAATGAGCTAGTTTTTAAACACTGTCAGGCACAAAGTCGTATCATAATCGAACACATACGAAGATCCATAATCGTGCAGGAGTAGATGACGAGTAGATCTATTGAAGTAACTTGCCAGCTCCCGGTGATCAGCGTGATATATTTAACATCAGGCACTCTGGTTTCAAAGGCCAAAGTAAAATGGAGAATAGCTTGAGGATGCAGTAATTTTCTTCGGTTGCGGGAAAGTATATAGATAAATATAATATAATTCGATATAATTAATTGTGCTCCTATAGAATTCTAAGAATAGTTGACGTGAAAAAAAAAATTGTGAAGAGAAAAATAATAGTAAAAACCGCAATACCGGAAACAAATGAAAACGTATATGCACAGTGCGCAATTTTTTAAAATGTAAAAAATTCAGGTCATGATTGAAGTAGTCGAAATCGGCGCAAGGCAGGAGTTGAGTATGAATGAGAACCGAAATGAAGGTGGAATTTTTTTTTTTTTTTTAAAGAAAAGATAGAATAAATTAATAGAGGAAGAGGAATAGTGGAATTAGAGAAGAATAAAAGAAACTGAAGTTAAATGGTGTTGAGGAAGGATAAGATAGGGAGATGAAGGAGGGGTACTTTAGGGTGAGTTATTGGAGGTAGAAAATGTGGGTAGGAACTTTGTAAGGCATGGAAAATAGAATTGGGGATTTGAAATTCAGAATTTTTGAGAAGAAGAATTAGGAAGTCGAAAAGGATGTTGGGTTTTTCAGAAATGTCGTTTAAATTGAAATTAGGGTTGAAGTATTGATCAAGGTGAATAAAGCAATTTTCAGTAGTGTTTAAGAGGGGGGCCTTTGTTTATGATTTTAAGTATTTTCGTGTCTTTTTCAATATTGGTGAAACTATGCTTGGAGTCTTGTATGTGTTGTCCTATGGTGGAGAATCTATTGTATTTAATGGCATTGATATGTTCGGAGTATCTGATATTGAAGTTGCGGCCAGTTTGTCTGATGTAGGAGGAGTTGCAGTTGTTACATTTGAATCTGTACACTCCAGATTTAGAAAAAGCATTAGATTTATTTTGTGATTTATTGTGTAAAATATCCAAATTTCTGTTATTTCTAAAAGAAATTTTCATGTTGTGTTTTTTAAAAGTGTTAGTTATTTTATAAGCATCTTGAGTGAAAGTGAAATTGGAAAATGCAGTTGGTTTTGTTATGTCTTTTGATAAAGTGGTTTCAGGATGGTGTTCGAATTTGTTGATGATGCGGTTTATGAAGGAGTTGTTAAAGCCATTGAATTTAGCGATGTTACGGATGGTGTTCAATTCATTATTTAAATCTTTTTTAAAGGCACGAAAAATTAAACTGTTATAAGTAGCACGTTTATGTGCTTGAGGGTGCAAAGAGTCTTGTCGTATTGTGGTTACTGTTTGGGTTGGTTTTCTGAATATTTTGTAAGATAAAGAAGGAGGATGTCTAGTGATAGTTAAGTCTAGAAAGTTAAGAGTTTGGTTGTGTTCTGATTCGAGGGTGAATTTAATGTTAGTCTAAGTTGTTGAGATGAATAAGTGTAGAGGCTGCGTTGGTTGATTCTGCATTTGAAATTACCAAAGTGCCGTCGACATATCTGGCCCAAAAGAGAATGTTGGAAAAATTATTATTATTATTATTATTATTATTATTATTATTATTATTATTATTATTATTATTATTATTATTATTATTTATTTTTTTTTATTCTAAGAAGTCAAGGTAAATTTCAGCAAGAATGCCTGAAGCTGGTGAGCCCATAGCCAAGCCATCTTGTTGATAAATGGTGTTATCAAAGGTAAAATAATTATTGAGAACCAGTTTTAAAATAGACATGAAGTCTTGAATTTCAAGTTTACTTAGGATACTGAATTTGTTTAGGTTGTTGTTTATTATGGGGAATAATTTGGAAATTGGAATACTAGGGTACATGTTTACAATGTCAAAAGAATAGAGAGAAAAATTTGGTTGGATGTTAAAATTCTTTAATTTGTTGATTAGATCAGAAGTGTTTCTGATAGATTTGTTGTATAAAAATCGATAGTTTTTTAGTAAAAATGTTTGGATGAATTTAGAAGTATTGTATAGGGGACTGGGTCTGTAATTGATTATTGGATGGATGGGATGTTAGTTTTGTGAATTTTTGAGAGGGCTTTGGCAGTGGGTAGGCTTGGGTTCATGTTTATTAATTTAGTTTTTTCTTGATCTGTGAGGAGAAAGGAAGTGTTTTTTAAAGTTTGTTTGAGTAGGCGTTGGATTTTTGTGGTTGAGTCTTCTTTTACTGTACAAAAAGAAGAGTCACTGAAAAAAAATTTGGTTTTATCTAAGTAGTCAGTTTTTTCCATTATGACAGTATATATAAATTGACAAAGTAATGCTTTAAAGGAAGTGTCCTTAAAATTATGACAACATTAAAACAAACAAATAACTCAAGAGAAAATGTATAAATGATTTCTACAATTGAAAGCAGTTGTCAAGGAAACACTTGTACAATATTCCTTAGAGAATATGTCCTAATGAATATTCTTTTCTTAATAATTCATCAAAAAAGGGCAATTCATAAATTAAAAATTATACAATTTATAAGTGTCGAAATGAAGAAATCCAGATTTCACAGTGTGGCTCTTATTATTAATGTAGATGAAAATATAACTAATTCCTAGTTGTCAATTCTTATTAAACCTGCTTTCCTTTGGAACAGTAACTCCTGTCATTCTTTCGCAGTTTTGTGTCTGGTATAATATTGATGATGCGTTCTTCCTTGCTCTTGCACCTGAGGAGGTGGAGGAGTGGGGGATATAGGTGTTACATGTAACTAATCTCATGATTAGACCCGTATTGTAGTATTATGGATAGGGAGCAGACTTTTATGTGCTAAAAATGTGAAAAATATTTATTTTTTATGTGCTGAAAAACTTAAAAATATGTGATAAAAATTGAAATTTTCCTTTATATATCACATAACTACTCGCGCCCCAGAAGTAAATAAGTAGAATGTTTTGTATTAGAATATGGTGCTACCAAACGTGCCTCTTAAGGCATAAATGGTGTCTGTGTATGGAAACGTGCTGTATGGTATATTAATTTTTGATATGCCAGAGTAGATATTATGAATTACTTTTTTAAAGGTAATGTTTTGTTTAAATATGGCAAAAGCAACCTATCATCTTTGAAAAAATAGTACCAGTTCGTACTCGCCCATCACACGCTGGAATATTAGTTGCTAGAAGTAGTCTCAGAATTGCAGTGAACAACAAAGGTCATCTCCAAATTGTCCATCACAAATGCATGCCGATTATCTCTAAAGAACGCCTTATACTGCGAAAACGATCGCTCCGCATCACAGGAAGTCATGTCATAGAAAGAAAGAGATCCACCTTATCAATACTAAATTTAATAATGTTTTTTAAAACAGGACCGGTTTCGACTTATCACAAGTCATCCTCAGCTGTCATTTACATACACATTAGAATACATGTTTTAACAGTTGTATCTTACAAATGAACATGTCATGTTTGATAGACATTAGGTAGTATGTCTAGAAGTGAAATTCTGCTTCTTACATCTAAGTTTAGAGGATCAAGAATATAAAAAAGATATCTATCTTTAACACATTAAAAGAATTATAACACATGATAAAATTTGTTGTTTACACCTGACCTTGAATATAGCATTAACGTTCAAGTTTTACTAGTAATAGTTCTTTAAAAGGACTTCCATATTGCGTTGTTTTTAGTCGACTAAATATGCTTAAATGTAGCCACATGTGCTTATACAGTATACTTCTTATTAGGCTTAGACTTTGTCAAAATGAGTAATGTGAATTCGAAGTTGAAATTACAATAACAAAGTGAAATGCGTTTGAAATAATAGTAAGCTGGGTAATTGTAACCTCTGTTGAATAACTCCTGCAATTATATGCTATTTAAAATACATTTCATGCAAAGAAGATATTAGCACACTTCAAATATAAAAGTTGAAAGGTATAAGACAATCATATACGTTTTGTGAAATTCATATGAAGTATTGTTCTTTCTTCATGCGTATGTGTCAATTTCAAATGGGGTAGTATACTTTATATAAACTTTGACAAATTAAGTAATGTGAATCTGAATTTGAGATTGCGTTGAGAAATGAAATGCCAGGTAATTAAAACCTGTATTGAATGACCTCTTCAAATATATGCCGTGTAAAATACATTAAATGCAACATAAGACAATGGTACATTTCAATATGCAAGTTAAAAGGTAAGAGGCAGTCCTGCAAATTTGTAAATCTTCATATGAAGTACTGTTCTTCACGTGTACATGCCAAGTTCAAATGGGGCACTATTGGCCACTATTTGCTAAAATCCAATCACTATAAACTTATATTGTCTGGTTAAATATACAGATTGAAGATGAATGTGCTGCTGGGGTTATGAAAGCTGTTGTTGTAGGTGGTTCTATTTCGGTCTATGATACTTGCTAACTATCTGTAAAAAGTAAATGAAATCGATTAGAAGCGTATTAGAATGTTAAAGTGTTAAACTCTGTGTGTGTGTGTGCGTGCGTGCGTGCGTGCGTGCGTGCGTGTGTGGGGGGGGGGGGATTACTTACTGTCGTGAGATGATTGGGAAGTGTATCGCTTGGCAGCTTGGCGTGTACTATATCGTGAACTTGTGGTATTAGTGTCTGTTGCCGTGAGGGGAATGGAGGGGTGGGGAAGGGGAGTTGCTAACTGTGTAGAAGTGGAGTTAGTCGTGTCTTTCTCCTGCGCTGTGGATTGCGCGTGGTGTTGTTTATTGACTGTTCTCAGATAATGATTTTTTATAAAAGGGATGATTTATTAAATAAAATATTGGTTTTATCTGTTATTTCATTAATATTATAATTAGGGTTGGCATATTGGTCTACTGTTATATATAGTTCTTCAGTAATATTGAGTAAGGGTCCTTTGGGGTTTGTGCGTAATATTATCATATCATTATCTATATTAGTAAAGTTATGTTTGTAATCAACCCTGTGTTGTCCTATTGCCGAAAAATGGTTGTGTTTTATGGCATTGACGTGTTCGTTGTATCTGATAGTAAAGTTTCTGCCTGTACGTCCTATGTAGCTTGTTAGGCAGTTGTTGCAGCGGATACGGTAAACTCCAGAACGAAGGTATTTGTTGTTATTGTTGATAGTTTTTGTGTTTTGTATGATGATGTTGCTGTTATGTGTAGTCCTGTAGGCTATTTCAAGGTTGTTTTTTGAAAATGTTGGTTAACGAGTATATGTGCGTGTTATTAAATGTAAAGGTTGCGTAGTTTTTCTTAGGTTTGTCCATTTTTGATAATTTAGTTTTGGGTTTTGATTTGAATTTATGAATGATTGAATGATTGAACTTGGCATGTACACGTGAAGAACAGTACTTCATATGAAGATTTACAAATTTGCAGGACTGCCTCTTACCTTTTAACTTGCATATTGAAATGTACCATTGTCTTATGTTGCATTTAATGTATTTTACACGGCATATATTTGAAGAGGTCATTCAATACAGGTTTTAATTACCTGGCATTTCATTTCTCAACGCAATCTCAAATTCAGATTCACATTACTTAATTTGTCAAAGTTTATATAAAGTATACTACCCCATTTGAAATTGACACATACGCATGAAGAAAGAACAATACTTCATATGAATTTCACAAAACGTATATGATTGTCTTATACCTTTCAACTTTTATATTTGAAGTGTGCTAATGTCTTCTTTGCATGAAATGTATTTTAAATAGCATATAATTGCAGGAGTTATTCAACAGAGGTTACAATTACCCAGCTTACTATTATTTCAAACGCATTTCACTTTGTTATTGTAATTTCAACTTCGAATTCACATTACTCATTTTGACAAAGTCTAAGCCTAATAAGAAGTATACTGTATAAGCACATGCGGCTACATTTAAGCATATTTAGTCGACTAAAAACAACGCAATATGAAAGTCCTTTTAAAGAACTATTACTAGTAAAACTTGAACGTTAATGCTATATTCAAGGTCAGGTGTAAACAACAAATTTTATCATGTGTTATAATTCTTTTAATGTGTTATAGATATCTTTTTAATATTCTTGATCCTCTAAACTTAGATGTAAGAAGCAGAATTTCACTTCTAGACATACTACCTAATGTCTATCAAACATGACATGTTTATTTGTAAGATACAACTGTTAAAACATGTATTCTAATGTGTATGTAAATGACAGCTGAGGATGACTTGTGATAAGTCGAAACTGGTCCTGTTTTAAAAAACATTATTAAATTTAGTATTGATAAGGTGGATCTCTTTCTTTCTATGACATACTATAGATATCAATACGGAACATCATGAAATTTATTAATCAAGATCACAGGAAGTCAGATGAGCATAGTTAAAGAGAGGAATGTCACCAACAATAACGCCATCAATTTTGCCAACATGAGCACCCTCTAATACATTAGAAATTTGGCACATTGTTTGAAATCCTCTGTTTTTCCTGAACAAATTTTGACGTTTGACCTTTAACAGTCCCTGTACCTGCGAAGCCGGGAGTGGATCTAATTTATTTTCAACAGCGCGCACTTCCTTCACTGTTTCGGACAACAGGTTAGTGGATTTTTCAAGTATGTCTATAGTTTTACACAAGGAGCTTAGATTGGCAGATATAAACGCCAAATCTTTTTTCAAAGAGCTGTCTTTTAGTATCTCTTGAAGAATCTCAATTGACGACGCATCGTTTTTATCTAGCACGTTCACAACGGATGCAAAACTTTTAAAATTGTCTGCGTAGTATACCACAGCGCTAAGCCAGGTCCCCACCGCGTAACAATAGGTAGAGGAGGAAGCGCAAGATCCGGGCTTTTCTCTTTAATGAGGTCGATTTTTGAGGGTGCTTTTGCGAAGACTTTTTTTGCCATTAGACACTAATTTATCCACTTGAGGATACTGAGCCCGCACAGTTTCACATAACCTGTGTAGAGCATGAACAACGCAAGTTACGTGTATCATTTTTGGAAAGCTCACAGAAAGGCCTTCGGCTGCCTTTTTCATGTAAGCTGCACTGTCAGTACGGAAAAGCAATACATGGTCGTATTTTATACCTTTTGGCCAAAGTAAGTGCATGGCTTCATTGAATAACCTAGCTACAGTGACATGGTTTGCAGCAAGCATTTCTTTACACGCTAGCAAATAAGAATGTTCGCAAGCAGTTTTGTCATTCTTTAACACACCAACTACAACATTTCCTACTTTTCTGCCACTTGAATCAGTCGTTTCGCCAATGCTCACCCTCAGTTTTTTGCTATCACATACTGCCCGAATTCTCTGTAAAGTTTCTTCGTAACATTTTGGGAGATACTTTTTCCTTAATGTGGATTCGCCTGGAGGCTCAAAATTAATGTACTTTGTTAGGAAATTTCTCAGTCCCGGATTATTTATTTTACCAAGTGGAATGTCGGCGCAAACAAATGCTCTGCACACATCTAAATAATACTGGGAATATTTAGATGGGCCTGCATTTGAAGTAGCTGGTTCAGCTATTAGTAATTGTCGCGAACGCACACGCGAAGCAGCCGCAGTATGCTTATTTCCAGACAAATGCTGGGTTACTTGAGAACGTTGATCTGCATGTACTGTTTTACCACACGGTTGTCAAAATAATACTTTTCCATCGGTAGTGAAAATGCTTTTAAATTCTACTACATATTGAAGACGCGACCTTGTATTCGACTTTTCTTTTGGCATTATTTTGCAGGTTACGAGACACGCATTTATGGTGAATCACTGTTTCAATAAAAAGAATAGCAGCGGACACTGAAGGAAATATTTCTTATAAATCCATACAAAATCACACGACCACGGGAATGATATATGGACCCGAACAGCTAACCTTACTCTTAGGAGTGATGAAATTCCACTACCTAATGGTGGGGCAATATTCTTCCGAGTCTCCCATGTCGTAACGGAATTATGTCACCTTATCTCTCCGTGATTGCCTTTCGCTGATATTCTATAAACAAAACCCGAGAGGGCTGACTCCTAAAGAGTTGGAATGACATCATGCAAGGAAACATCTTGTGCAGCAAATCAAATCGCTGTCTAAATGTAACGACGTAGCCAGTGACCAGCAAGTTTTAGAACTTATGGAGGGAAGTCCATAAATAGCCGAAACATTCAGGTACTTGATTTTAAATACACTGTTAAAAACAATAGCGTAATCGTAAAATGAAAATATGAGCATTATTTTATAACACAGAAGCATTTTAAATGTTATTGATAAACAAATATTGTCGATTTATGTGCTTATTATAGATTTTCTTAAAATATGTATTTACATTTAAGAAATGTGAAAATGTGTTTTTATGTGAAATAAGATTCAGTTTTACACTCTGGGATGCACAATAGGAATAATAAACTTCGTAACTTGCGTTAAAACTTGCGCAAAAATATGTAATTACATAAAAATCCGCTCCCTAATTATGGATATAGGTGTATCAAGAACCTCCTTGCTGTCACCTATAGCTTCAACTGAGGAATAAGTGTTATGTGGCTGAAGATGTTGATAATATACAAAACATGTACCACTTTTAACCATTAAATTGCATTAAGCAATCATTGTATCGACTAGGTGGAAAATAAATAAATACTTACTTGTGAATCTATTGAAGTGTGATACGGACCATGAAGTTGATTTTATGTAACACTTGAAGTCTGTGATGGCTTTCAGCTGCAGGAATATCCTCGTTAACAAGGAATTCAAAGACAGCATTTTGCTGAAATTTCACTGTTAGCTATTTTGTAACAGCTTGCGTTCACACAATTGAGGCTAATTACCTTACGATATGGTACCTAAATGCATTGTGCTTTGTCTGTAGATTCACTGACACACTTGGTTATAGGTGCACTATTAATACATTCTGTTTTTTCTCTTCTATTAAAAATATACCTGTTCATTAATTTCAGTATGATCTTCTTGATTGTGTCTGAAAAATCTTATATGTAAGCTGGAAAATGATTTTCATGATTTATTTGTAACTCATACAGTGCACTCCCGATAATTTGCAGTAATTAATGCATGCACTTCCGTGAATTATCGAAAACCGCAAATTGTCCGCAGTCATTTTTAAGCCTGGTAAAAACAAAACCATAGGTTAAAATAATGAAATGTATTTTATGAACAAGCAGAAAATAATTATAACACTTCACATTGTATTGTAAGACACACTAAAGGAAAATTACAAAATGCCATGTGGGCTATGCCAACATTTGTATCTAACGAAAAAATTGGTCATTTTTTATTTCTTAGATGATTGTTCATTTTTTCTAATTTTGGATCATACATTTCTCAAGAAAACAATATCTGAAAATGAAAATTCATCTCTGTGTTCTATGTAAGAGATAAGTGTGTCTGTAGAGACACTAGCTTGGCTGTGGGAAACTTTCGGAGTTTCCGTTGCATCACTCCCGCTCTCGATATCGTCTGATTCTCCATCTTCCTCACCAACCGTCAAATTCCGTACAATATCCCCCTCACTTTCATGTCTCAAACCATAATCATCCTTATTGACGTCTAACCACTCAATAATGTCACTTTCTTCTGCATCTTGGCATTTATCCAGGTTTTTCAGTAATGATACCGTCGTGGTGAGACTACGTTGCCCGTTTGAAATATCGTCACTGAAGCCGGCAAATGCTTGCTCTTCACCTGGAACATATTTCCATGATCGTGCAAGCGTAGTAGCAGTAATTTTGTCCCATGACTTATTGACTGCATGAAGAGCATCCAACAAACTGAAGGCCTTCCAAAATGTTGGAATATCGATGCATTCCTCAACCAGTTGCTGTGACAGAGATGACCTGTAGTTCTTCTTTAAAGCAGCAATAATGCCTTGATCAATAGGTTGGAGAATAGAAGTTACATTAGGGGAAAGGTATTTCACGTAAATATCACCTTCTTTAAGTTCACTTTTGTGTGGATGAGAAGGTGCATTGTCAATCAAGAACAGTGCTTTGATTGGCAGTAACTGCTTAATTAGGTAGGCCGTCGCTTGTTTCACAAAATATCCTTAAATATCTGTGTGTCCATCCGCGCTGCCTTTTGATGGTAGTTCTACAAAGGTACATTCTCTCGTTTAAAACAACGGGGTTTTCTGGATTTCCCTTTTAATTTATGATCACCCCCTTGCATTAGCACACGCCATATTAGTTATTCCTTCCTCAGATATTTTGCAGCCTGTGGCTTGCTGCTCTTGTTGCATCACTAACGTTTGGGATGGTAAACATTTCCAATACAACCCTGCTTCGTCTGCATTGTAAAGTTGTCTAAGGTCAAGCTGTTCTTTTACAATGAATGATTGAAATTCCTGTGCGAACTTTCTAGCAGCACCCGTGTCTGCACTGAGACGCTCTCTTTGAATAGCAATTTCTTGAATTCCGTAGCATTTCTTAAACCACGTAAGCCAGCCAGAAGTTGCTTTAAA
Organism: Anabrus simplex; assembly: GCF_040414725.1. Taxonomy (NCBI): domain Eukaryota; kingdom Metazoa; phylum Arthropoda; class Insecta; order Orthoptera; family Tettigoniidae; genus Anabrus; species Anabrus simplex. The sequence goes on along the minus strand of NC_090265.1, from coordinate 1,047,088,091 downwards.
ATCGCCTTCTATGCCAAGAGCATCGTGAAAATGTTTTGCTTGCTCAGCACACATTGGGCCGGACACAGGAATACCTTCTGCTCGTTTTTGCTTAAACTACTGTATCATGGCTTCGTCCAGATTTGTCCGATGTTCTCATTGATTTCCGGGACGATTAACGATCACAATTAGCAGAAAATTTTATGAGGCTTTCCTTTTGCTTCTTCATGCCTCTCACTGTTGTTTAACCTGCACCAAACTTGCAGGCTAACTTTGATGATTCCTCACCTTTCTCCAGTCTTCCTACAATTTTCAGTTTTTCACAGACGGTTAACTTTTTATATTTCATTTTTTGACCACTCATATTGAATACTCTTACTACTGACTTATTCGAAACTTCGAAAAGACTTCCGCACTCCGTTCACACTTCTCAAGTACAGTAGCCTACAATACACTTCACTTGGCTTACAGTTCAGCGACCTTGGGCTGTGCGGAAAGGGAGGGTAAATTCAGAGCACATTCCTCTTCCATTGTCTCTGCTTCCAAGATTACGGTAATCTGTGCTATGTCATGCGCAGCAACATGCTCGAATGTTTCCAAGTTTGCAGCATTCTGGCAGCAGTGTGCATATAAGCATGATGCTACATCGTAGAGAAACAAAGTCCCGTCTCCTCAAACATTAATTATTTCGTCTCCATGCATCGCATTAAAATTCTTTTAAACTAGGCAGAGATTATTTTACTCGGTGTGAAAATTAGTGGGTGTAAGAATTAATACTTTAAAAAAAATAACTTTCCGAGCCCTGCAAATTAACCGCAAAGCGAATTATTCGCACGTGAATTATCGGGAGTGCACTGTAAATGAGAAAGTCCTTTGGAGTTATAGCTTACTTTCTTGCTATTTTTTTTTTTTTTTTTTTTTTTGCTTTACGTTGCCCAAACACAGATATGTCTTATGTAGACGATAGGATAGGAACCCTAGGAAGTGGAAGGAAGCGGCCGTGTCCTTAATTAAGGTACAGCCCCGGCATTTGCCTGGTGTGAAAATGGAAAACCACGGAAAACCATCTTCAAGGCTGCCGACAGTGGGTGATTACAGGATACTGTAAGTAAAATTCTTTCAAGAATAAAATTTACTGTGTCCACTTGTTCAATACAATTATAATACAGGTGGACACAGTAAATTTTATTCTTGAAAGAATTTTACTTATTACCTTCAATACGGAACAAATATGAGATTAGTTAACATAAAGAAATAAATTAACTGGATTAAAGCCACTATTTATTTATTTATTTATTTATTTATTTATTTATTTATTTATTTATTTATTTATTTATTTATTTATTTATTTATTTATTTATTTATAATAATAATAATAATAATAATAATAATAAAGCCAAGCTTGCAGCCAAATTGCATTGGCCTTCATCAGGGCATGTGAAGTTTTGCCTCCGACAGTGAGCAAAGAAATTATCTGAAGGAACATGGAAGTCATGCCCGTACTAACCACGGCCTACCCCACTAATTGGACTCAAGGATCGTGGCGCTGTGCTGTGGTGGTTGAGAGGGAAGTTACTGATGCACCGCCCTCTGTCGACAGTTTGAGTGCGTCCCGCTGTGCCATGGTGATGTTATGCATGTATTTCTGCAGTACAGGTCTCCATGTATTTGATAACTTGAAGCCGTCTTCCCTGTTGATGTTATTGGGCACAGCTCTATCTCTATGGCTTCCCTCACAAGACGAGCATAGAAGTCTTTTACAGGCGCGATGGCCTTCGCCTGGTCAAAGAGGATTTCATGGTCTGTAGTGTAGAAATGTTCTGCTATGGCAGACTGGCTTATAGCGTTCTCCGTGGAGGATGAAAGAGCGACATTCTTTACCGATCTGATGTGCTCTTTCACCCTGGTGCTAACAAGCCTTTTTGTCATGCCAACATATGAACAACCACAACCACATGGAATTTCAAGACGTGGCTTCTCTTTGACTGGTCGAAACAGGGATTTGAGCTTCCGGTCTGTGGTGAAAACAGGAATTATATTGTACTTCTTAAGAATGCGGCCTGTTCTGTCAGTTATACCTGCCACGTAAGGAGGGAATACTTTTTTCTTTTTGCTGTAGTCCTGGTTGGTGCTATTCAAGTTAGGCTCCTTCATCTTCACAGCTCGTGTTATGTCTCCAGATGTATAGCCGTTTTTCTTCATGGATGTTGTCAGTTCTCTCATTGCACTAGAGCGGTTATCATCATCTGCAACATATTCACCCTAGTATATAACATTCGAAGGAGAGCTGCTTTTTGGGAGGGGTGGTGATGTGAATACTTATGAAGGTATCTTTCAGAATATGTAGGTTTCTTGTACATTGCATGGCCTAGTGTACCATCGTTTTTCTTGTTTACTAACACATCAAGAAAAGGTAATTTGCCTTCATTTTCTACTTCCATTGTGAACTTGATCTTACTGTTAATGGAATTTAGGTGCTCTAAAAATTCATTTAAAGTTTCCCTTCCATGTGGCCAGACCGAAAATGTGTCATCCACGTAACGATAGAAGCACTTAGGTTTCAATGGCACTGTTGTTAATGCAGTAGACTCAAAGTGTTCCATAAAAATATTAGCAGCCACTGGTGACAAAGGTGAACCCATTGCTGCTCCTTCTGTCTTTTCGTAATAATCCCCTTTGTAGTAGAAGTAAGTGGATTTTAAACAAACTGCTGCCAGATTGGTCAAGTCCTCAGATAGGTATTCTCCGATGTGAGCAAGTGTTTCTTCTACAGGTATATTAGTGAAAAGTGACGTAACATCAAAGCTTACCAGGATGTCACCTTCGTCCACCCGTAGTTCATGTAACTTCTGCAAGAAATGTTTCGAATCTTTAATGTGATGTTCTGTCTTCCCTGTTTCTGGCTGTAGCAGTGATGAAATATAGCGGGCTAACTCGTGGGTCGCAGAACCAATGGCACTCACGATTGGTCTTAGTGGCACGCCATCCTTCTGTACTTTTGGGAGGCCATAAATGACTGGAGGTACCGGGTCTGAATTTAGTAAGGACTTCTGCAAGTGTTCTGGAAGTGTTAAGCTCTTCACTAGTCGAGTGACTTTTGTATTAATTTTCTTAGTGGGATTCCTAACTTTCTTATACGTTTCTTCTTCCAGTAGGTTGTTCATTTTTGTTTCGTAATCAGTTGTATTCATGATGACTGAAACATTACCTTTGTCAGCTGGAATTACAATTATACTTTTGTCTTTGCGAAACACATTAGCTTCTTTAAGTTCACGTTTGGTCAGGTTTTGACGTTGTGGCATTGCTTTTCTAAGCACGCAAGATACATCTTGACGAATTTCTTCCGCCTTATTTAACAGTAAATCTCTGATGGCACACACTACCCCACAGACAATCTTCTCTACTGGGATTCTTCTCGGCGCCACAGCGAAGTTAAAACCTATCTTTAGCACTGATATTGAGTTCTGATTCAGTACCTTATCAGACAGATTTACTATGACCTTGTTATAATCTCATTCCGGTGGTTTGCGTTGGACCATTTTCTGAAATTTCCTTTCTTGATTGTCTCTACTATACTCTTTTACACGTTCGGCCTGCTCATACGTTATCCTGTCTATCAAGGCCCAATGTTCAGTTTGAAAGTTAATGCTAATCTCCATGAATAAACTGAGTGTAATTTTATTGTACTTATCCAAATCCCTCCTAGTTTGTTGAATTTGATTTCGCCGCAAACGTCTGCTGGCTTCCGCCAGAATCTTCTTGGCTCCAGTTGTTTTCATATGATGTTTAATCTTGATCCATGAGGGCATCATGTCACTGTCACGGCATCTCTTCAAGAAGGCTAGTCTGGTGATTGACAACAGCGCCATTGAAACCTAAGTGCTTCTATCGTTACGTGGATGACACATTTTCGGTCTGGCCACATGGAAGGGAAACTTTAAATGAATTTTTAGAGCACCTAAATTCCATTAACAGTAAGATCAAGTTCACAATGGAAGTAGGAAATGAAGGCAAATTACCTTTTCTTGATGTGTTAGTAAACAAGAAGAACGATGGTACACTAGGCCATGCAGTGTACAAGAAACCTACATATTCTGAAAGATACCTTCATAAGTATTCACATCACCACCCCTCCCAAAAAGCAGCTCTCCTTCGAACGTTATATACTAGGGTGAATATGTTGCAGACGATGATAACCGCTCGAGTGCAATGAGAGAACTGACAACATCCATCAAGAAAAACAGCTATACATCTGGAGACATAACACGAGCTGTGAAGATGAAGGAGCCTAACTTGAATAGCACCAACCAGGACTACAGCAAAAAGAAAAAAGTATTCCTTCCTTATGATGCAGGTATAACTGACAGAATAGGGGGCATTCTTAAGAAGTACAATATAATTCCAGTTTTCACCGCAGACCGGAAGCTCAAATCCCTGTTTCGACCAGTCAAAGAAAAGTCACGTCTTGAAACACCGGGCGTATATGAAATTCCATGTGGTTGTGCTTGTTCATATGTTGGCATGACAAAAAGGCTTGTGAGCACCAGAGTGAAAGAGCACATCAGATCGGTAAAAAATGTCGCTCTTTCATCCTCCACGGAGAACGCTATAAGCCAGTCCGCCATAGCAGAACATTTCTACACTACAGACCATGAAATCCTCTTTGACCAGGCGAAGGTCATCGCGCCTGTAAAAGACTTCTATGCTTGTCATGTGAGGGAAGCCATAGAGATAGAGCTGCGCCCAAATAACATCAACAGGGAAGACGGCTTCAAGTTATCAAATACATGGAGACCTGTACTGCAGAAATACATGCATAACACCACCATGGCACAGCGGGACGCACTCAGACTGTCGACAGAGGGCGGTGCATCAGTAACTTCCCTCTCAACCACCACAGCACAGCGCCACGATCCTTGAGTCCAATTAGTGGGGTAGGCCGTGGATAGTACGGGCATGACTTCCATGTTCCTTCAGATAATTTCTTTGCTCACTGTCGGAGGCAAAACTTCACATGCCCTGATGAAGGCCAATGCAATTTGTCTGAAAGCTTGGCTTTATTATTAATAAATATACATATATATATATATATATAGTGGCTTTAATCCAGTTAATTTATTTCTTTATGTTAATACAATGAGCCACGAAAACTTTCGTTCATTAATGAGATTAGTTACTTGTACTGGATACTGGCCACACTTAAGCGACTGCAGCTATCGAGCTCGGTTTACTTTCTTGCACCACTTAGTATTTATAGCTAGAGATATTCATCAGTCAGGAGATCATTGTGTTAAAGCTCTGGCATATTGTTTAGCATCAGTGTTTTCAGAAAACCTTAGGTTGAACTCCCATTCTTAACATCTGTGTCCCACAGGTTGCACGCATTGACAGCGGGCTATGACGTTTGGTTTCAGCTATCGAGCCAGCCAGCTCCCTGGTTGATCCTGCCAGTAGTCATATGCTTGTCTCAAAGATTAAGCCATGCATGCCTCGGTGCAAGCCAATTTAAGGTGAAACCACGAATGGCTCATTAAATTAGTTATGATTGCTTAGATCGTACCACTTTACTTGGATAACTGTGGTAATTCTAGAAGTAATACATGCAAACAGAGTCCCAACCAGCAGTGGATGGGACACTTTTATTAGATCAAAATCAATCGGTCGGCTCGTCTGGTCCCTTTGCCTTGGTGACTCTGAATAATTTTGGGCTGATCGCACGGTCCTCGTACTGGTGACGCATCTTTCAAATGTCTGCCTAATCAACTATCGATGATAGGTTCTGCGCCTACCATGTTTTGTGTTGGGTAACGGGGAATCAAGGTTTGATTCTGGAGAGGGAGTGTGAGAAACTGCTACCACATCCAAGGAAGGCATACAACCAATGGCGGCCATTTTGCCTCGGGATTCCTAGCACTAAGTAGTTGCGCACGGCCACCATCTTGCACATTAGGCCCTGGGGTGGAAGCCCCTTTTCTATCTACTACGCATAGTAGCCGTAGCCTCAGTTCACGAAATTAGGCTGATAAAACTAATAGGTCATAAGTTACAAGTTGTGAGCCCCTTAGGCAGTTCTCTAGTTTGGTCTATATGAATAGAGTATAGCAGTAGTCTTTAATAGCAGCCCTCCCACCCTTCACTATCGTTCAACGTTGTTGTGTGCTGTATTCTCTTTTTCTACTCCAGGCAAATACCGTGGTAGTGCCTCTTGGTCAGGCCTAGTCACTTTGTTTTTTTGTTTTTTGACTATAATTTATTCTACAGTAACTCTGATTAGCAGTTGAGTTTGTCACACACTCAGTAAATATTTAAAGTTGATAGATATAATGCTCTGGCACTTTGGTGAATATACTAATGCAGTAATGGATTTTTTCTCTGTTTCTGTTTGTTTTTAATGAATTTCATGTTTTGTTTTGCTTTTTACTTAGTCTCATTCTGTATTTGTTAATTACTTCACAGCTTATGCCATTTATAGAAGGAGTGGGGAAAGGGGAACTACAGATGTTTACAAGTGGTATTGTTCAGAACGTAATTTATGCACATGGTGATATTCTTATAACAAAAGCAGTGATGTTTGTAGAGATTTATTGAAGAAGCAAATCTCAATTCACCTCACCAGTTCTTTTAATCAAAAATGTTTAAGAACGGTCTATGCTAGCTGACACTATATTGATTTTCATTTGATATTGATGAAAATATTTTTCAGGCTTTGGTGGATTATTATAATTAACACAAAAATAATTTTTAACTTCTAATTGAGTTAATTGGTGCAGAATGGTGGCTCGGAAGATAGTACAAGGAATAGTAGACCCTACGTTAAGTTAGGAAAGAAAGCCAGTCATTCTAATCAAAGTATTTATTTATAAAACATTTCACTTTGGAAAATAAAATATAGTTATGTAATATGGAGTAATATTTCTGTATTAAACTTACTTTGGGGAAATACTTCTGAATTCTGTTAATGATCCTTGTCATCCATCACTAATGTGGCAGTTAAGTTGCATGTTTGTGATAGCATAACATTAGTCTTAGTTTTGCTTGAAACTTTGTCAGTTTTTATTTTGAAATGGGATTAAACCTAACCGTCTGCCATTTACGTTACTAACAGAGTACATGTTTTCTTGCATGGCTCACAGAATAGGTATTGCATATATTTCTTGTAGATGAATTAATGCAGCTGCTACTACAAATGGAAGTACTTCAAGTTTTGTTTTTTTTTTTTTTTTTTAATCCCTCAAAACTCTGCTTGGAGCATAGGTCAAAGGTAGGTTGAAATTTGGTATATCGATGCTTTCCTTTAAAGAAGTATCAAGGCTTATTACTCGCAGGTTAACTGCTGGATGTTTAGTTACTAGACTTTTCTGTAAGATCACAGAATTTTCACATGAAGAATGTTTGAAGTTTTCAGAAGCTCAGGAAACCCTTTGTTGGATTCTAGATTTTCAAATAAATCTTCAAACATTTTGGCATCTTAAATGAATCTTAATGTATGAACATAATATTAAGAGCTTTCCTTCATGTACGTACAGTACTTTTCCTAATTTTAAATATTGCCTTTTAGTTTTGCTTCAAAGATCTATATATTTGTACTAAAAGAGATCAGAATTTTTGTATGTACAATAAAAAGTTGAACTAAATGAAAAGAGAACATCTCTATCATTGCTATTTAAGATATTTAAAAAAAAATGAAAAATCACTTTCTTTAGGTTTTTATTAGACACTATTATAATCATTTTCAGGCAGATTCTCCGAGGGCGGACAGCATCTGCTGTGTATAGGAAACTGTGTATTATTGTAGTGTGTGATTTATAGTGATGTTGGGAACGGTACAAACCCCCTGTCTCTGAGCCAAGGTCACAGTGGGCAACTGTAACTCTTATCCAAGTATACATATTCTTCAGCAGTTTACATTTTCACACTTGCAATGCTTTGCGAATATGTTTTATATGACTTAGTAGCCCTGTCTTGGCATGAAACATGCATCCACACAAATCACATGGAATGGCTGGGAGGAGGGGGAACTGTGCTTGGCGGTGCTTCCGTGCTTGTCTTTAGCGTCTTCATATCTGTCATTCCTCTTTAAATATTGTAACTGATGTAGAAACAGTGTGGCACCTAAGTGTACGATTCTCAGCAAGTGTATCCTGGGTTTGAGTATTGATTTCCAGGAGTCTTCATAATTTGCTTTAGCTGATCCTTGAAACACCTCAAAGGGGCTCTATGAAATCTTGTGCCGGAGCAGAATTGTACTGAAGTTAGAAAGTTTCTCTCCTTGGTGGCCTACAGCCACACACATGTTGTTAGCACGGTGGTTGGACAGATTCTCCTCGATCTACCAAAGTATTATTCCCTGTATTTCCTGTTCGAAGCTTCTCAAAGTTTTCCCCTCTACTTGTACCATAAAATTCACTCAATTTGTTTCTTACTGCGTGAACAATCTACGCAATATTTGCTTCTAGAAACACTTACAGAACTTTCTTTTGCGTTTTCTGTTTTACTCTGACGCCGTGTAGCTGACTATTGCATAACATTGCACCCACTGACTTAAGCTGCACCAGCTTGCTTCAAGTAGAACTTGTATGAAGTCTTATGCTTTTGAATACTTACAACTCTCTCCCACTTAATAAAATTATCACTCAATATTTGAAACACTATAACTTCTTGCCACTGTTACATGATCATAAAAACTAGCCATGCGTCTTGGTAGGTGTGCTAGGTACCAACTGATGAGCCCAGCCTAGTACACGAGGGCGAAACGCTGGCAACCAGGAATGAGTTAGCTGGAAAATTTATAATGTCCAATAACGGACCATTTATATTGGTATGATAAATTTACTCATTCGGAACAAATATTACAGATTCCCAATGGGAATAAACATCTGTATCATCTAGATCAATACTCGATATCCTTAGTCTCGGATGTCATGGATTTGAGACTCGCTCGAGTCCGTTCGCTCCGCACTGAGACATGAAAGGTGGCGCGTCGTGACACACGGTCGTGACGGTCTACACTCGTTCAAGTATTTGTGTAACAGTATTGATTGAAAGAACTTTCTGTGTGCCATTCCGTAACTTAAGTAGAGCACTGTTCACTCTCACCTTGTTAAGCAATGCATGATGCCTTTCTAACACACTGAAGGCTGCAGCATGGTCACCTTACAGCTTAGAAATCACAGATTCACCAAGCACACGACAACGCGCAGATTCTCAATCGGACTGGCTAATCGCAGAAGAAACTCTGTGTGGTGAGAAATCCCAAGCTTCTCTCCTAATATTAACTGCATAGTAAAATTTCTCAATATCCCAGGGCTTCCCCTTTTAAACTCATATCAAACTTTCACATTTCTTTTACGCATTCGACGCAAGGTGATAAATAGCAAATTTGTGGTAATTGATAAATGACTGCTAGGAGTGAAATATACACTTTTCAAATGTCAGTTTTGGGTAAAATATGGCATTTTAATTCAAAATCATACAATAAACAAGTAAACATTTCTTCCTGTGAAATAAGCAGTTATAAGCACTATCAAAGTTAAAAATGCTTGTCAACGTCTGTCTTATGAAGCATAACCTTCCTGCTTGCGTTTAGAAATGTGGGAAAGAGTATGCATTTTGCTTAGAAATCCAGGCTCTACTTATAACTATATGAAGAGAACTGTAACCTTCATTTACAATCTTGTTAAAGTGGTTACCTCAATGCAGATCTTTCCTTATATTACAGTAGATGCTTTCAGTGGTCCCCGTGAGGTAGCCTACTTTCACTCCAACATGGTAATTAAAACTGAGAGGACTTTTCCTCTTGGTGAAACTCGCATCCTGCCTTTTTACTCTGTTTACCATTATACCGTTGTTTGCTCTCCATCTTTAAGTCTCTTTACAGTTGCATAATTGCTTGAAAGATTAGACGAAGGTGAGTCCATGCAAAGAAATTGTAAATGAAGTTGGTGTGGACATTATAACGATTAGACTGGAAGAAGTATAGAAAAGAATACACACTGTTAAAATGATCAATCTTAACTATTATGCTGTAAAATTTATTATTGACCTTTTCAAAAAGCAATGCAATTAAAAGAAATCAATATTTTCAAATCTGGCATTTTATGTGCTATGCATATTTTGGTAGGAAATATGAATTTCCTATAGTAAATAATGGCCATTATTGCACATATAACAACACTTATTGTTGACATTACATAGCAGAGATACTCAATAACGTACATGTAAATAAAACCTTGCTCAACACTTACGAACAAACCCACCCTAAAACAATTTTACACATCGCACATTAGGGCAGTAGATAGTAAAACTAAACTATTACATGAAAATTGCAACTGAAACTTTAATCTGGGAATATTTGTAAATAAATTGGATGAATTTAAGTAACACGCAACGGCAACTTTTCTGGATTAAAGTATTAATAAGAGCTTTTTGAATTACTAATTTATATCTTTCAAAAATGTGCCATGCTAATTAGCTCAGGCTGTAGCAGTGTTGCTAACTCAGCAGATTTTCTGCCAATTTGGCAAATTTTTAAATGGTCCAGCAAATTAATTTTCCGTGTAACAGACGGCTGACTTTTTGACCGATTTTTGTAAGTTCTGTTCATGGTTTTCAGCGCTAGCAGTTTCACCTTTCGTCATGAGGAGGAAAATAATATAGAACTTGCTGTATAACTTACTATATTGAAGGAGCTTTACTCTCCACTTTGGCACAAATGAAATGTGATGATGATGCTTGTTGTTTAAAGGGGCCTAACATCTAAGGTCATCGGCCAGGTCGTTTTTACTGGAAATACATGTATTTTAAAATTCGCGTATATCTACCGGTGTATGGCAAAAACCAGAAAGAAATTTTCTACATGTCTACTACATAGAATAAACAACTGATTCAGAGTGATAAAAAGATTCAAAAACATTTTGTTGTTGATATTATGGTTGTCTATAACGTTTATTTTTAGGATGAGAAAAACATTTTCACACTTTCTCTCTCAGTATCTACTTTTTAAAAAATCATTTAGGATACAAAAGAATTTATGTAATGATGTAGAATGTATTTCTAAATATAATTCTATAAACTAATTACTTTGAATGAGAGAAATAAAAACATAAAAATTCAAACATATTTCCCTAGTAAAAACAAGACAATTTTATTCACTGATAAAATGTGCGTGTATATCGATGTATGGCAAATACTGACAAGAAAGTTTCTACTGCGGACTACATAGTATAAAAAATAATCCTGAGTTATAAAAATAAAATATAATAGTATTTATTTTAACGGAAAACCCCTTCTCATTTTTGGTTGCAATATCTATTTGAAAAAAGAACATATTAGAATACAACATAATTTGCGTAATTAAAAATTATATGGTGCTAAAGCTCTGATGGTCCTTGGTGTACTAAGCGACTGCTGCTCAGTCTGAAGACCTGCAGTTTACATTGCGATGCATGGTCATTGAGACGAATTCTCTCGGTCATTATACTTGGTTTTCTAGACAGAGGTCGCCATCTCACCCTCGGATATCTCCTCCCATTTAAGGTCATTTAGTTGCGTGGACCTCGAACCAACCCTCAGTCCTAGGTAAAAACCCTTGATCTGGCCGTAAATCGAACCCACCTCCGGGTGAGAGGCAGGCACGCTACACTTGGCCTGCGGGGACCAGCATTTATGTAATGATAGAGAATTTGTTTCTGAACAGAATTCTATAAAATAATTACTCTGAACGAGAAAAAGAAAAATAATAAAATTGCAAATTAAAATTTAGTATAGTATGTAAAAAGAAGGAAAATTACAAAATAAATTTACTCTCCGAAAATTGTTGAGATGAAGACTAATCACCAGATATATGTCGTTCAAAATTTGAGACCACTGTTGAAGTACTTAGGGGTATAGTCATGTGTACACTAATACTAATCATGTATCAGTGACACTAATAGGAACAATAAAGGCAATAAAAATACAGGATGTCTCCAAAAATCACCGACAAGGCTTGTGTGGGATGGCGTACTGATCGGTTTTTAAGGAGCCCCTGTCCGTAAATGCATGTCTTGGGCGCTGGAGAGCGTCGAACCCTAACAACGGTTGTGACAGTCTGTTTCAATTTAGTTTCCTAGTACCCTTAAACCACCTGTGTACTGCGGATGGACGTCTTCAGCCTAATAACATCCTGCGCATGCGCTACATTCCTCTGCAGAGTCCTTGATGCACATCCTACTGCGTTACTTATGTACTGTAGTCTGCCAGTGCAGTAACGTTAACAGCAGTGCAACATGTACCAGTACACAGCTGCGGAAATAAGTGACATGGTGCTTGCGTACAGAAAATCTGATTGCAGTGGTAGAGCTGCTGCAAGACCGTATACGGAATGTTTTCCAAACAGACGTACCCCACATCATTCCATGGTCGTGGCCTTCGAGAGACGACTTAGAGAAGCTGGACACTTCCACGTAGATAGTATGAAGAGTTTGGTGTTGTGTGACACTCCTGTAACGTCAGTGGAGGACCTTATAGCTCGAGTCCACGGAGCAATTGAAATTCTTCAAATACAACCGCACGTATTGGGTCTTGGGTGTAAGGCTAAGCACCGCAGATGTAGGTTCTGCAATGACGTAGGAGGTACACAAATCAAACCCCGTTTGTAATGAACCTGATGTGTTATTCATGTTTGGTTTATTGACGGCATGGAATGCACACCCATCTCACACTTTGAAGCGCTACAACGTCAAGCCGTGCATTTTCGGATATGGGTTCCTTCTTGAAAATGGATCAGTTTGCCTTCCCGAACAACATACTAAGCATTGTCGGTGTTTTTTTGGAACACCCCCTATTCAAGCCTAATGCAACTTTATAAAAAAAACTATTTTTTGTTGAAATAGAACTTTAAATATATTTTGTTTATTTAGGGCACTTATTGAAGAGGTGAACATTTAGTATGCAGGCCTTCATCGGACTTGATGCACACAGTTCACGACCTCTTCCCTGTTGCGGAGAGCTATATACAAAGCACTAATTTACCTGAAAATTTTTTTACGCCACACACAGGAACATCAGTGATAATTTTTTATCTATTCTCAAATCATTCAGCACTTAGAAATTCAATTATACTGGATTAGAACTGGAGTCTAGTCATTTTCTTTCCATTGCAGTTTTCTAAATACAATACATAAGCATTTAAGACCATTCTCGAGATGATATTGAATGCAACTTTTTTTTTTCTCTCCAGAATTTCCAAGTTCTACGTTCATCTAAATAAAAATACACCATCATGTCATTTGTATCAATTCCCCCCATATAACGATAATAGTATAAGTTCACATCAGGTTTCCTCTTGAGTTGAATACTGTTTCTAGCAGTTGCAGGCACTTCTGTTCCTATTGCAGCTCTGCATGTACTTATAATTACCACCTGATTTTTTGAGATTTTTCTGTTTGGATCCCACTAGTAAAATTGGCCCTGGTCTGAAATATTTATTACAAAGCAATTTAAATGGCTTTTTCACAGCATCTGATAGTCCCTTCCTGTTTCTTCATATAGTGCCGGTAATAAATGTTCCAACTGAATATAAATATTCTACGTAAACATGAGAACCTTTCATAAAATCATTCCCTAGAGACAGAAGTTTCGCCACTAGAGTGTAGGCCAGTCCATTAGTTTGATTTCATTTTTGTCTTCAATGGATCTTCCTCCTCGGTATGTATTGAAACCAAAACAATACTTGCTGTGTCACACAACATCCAAAATGTTATCTCCCACTTGTGATGGTGCTTATTTGGCATACATTCGAGTAGGTGTGTATGGCATTTAGTTCCAACTAAACTTTTGTCTATGGATAGTTGCTGGTGACGAGTATAATGATGTGTAAATAGCCTGTTAGCATGATCTAGAGGAGGCTGGAATTGAGCACAGGGATCATAGTTCTGATAGCCAGGAGGAAAAAGCTTAATGTTGTCAACCAAATTTTTAAAATTTAAAAGAAGCCGAAACCTATTCTTTAAGAACATCTTACCAAACCAAGGGGTAACGAAATGGTCTACACTACTCCAGTACAAAATAATACACAACCTTAGTGTCAATGTGACATAAGACCGACAAGGTCGTTCTACTTGAAGGTAAGATAAGGGTGTATTCTGCCCGACGGCAGGTCCGAATCTCCGCAGAGGTGTGCCCGAGCCGGAGTTTACATGCGGTAGGGTGGCCAGCTCCTTTCCGCTCCTCCATTCCCTTACCCCCACCAACAGCGTGTGACAACCCATCCAAATCTTGACCATGCCCAATGTTGCTTAACTTCGGAGATCTCATGGGATCCGGTGTTTCAACACAGCTACGGCCGTTGGCGTTCCACTTGAGACAACAGCTTTTTAACGTGATACTTTTGGTTTTGGTTTTCATCCATTCATTCTCTTTTTCCCCTTTACAGATGATGCACACTTATTAATCCCGTTATTGACAGTCTCAATACGCTGCTCAACACAGTGTCTCACTTTTTAAAAAGAATCAGCAAGTTGTATGTCAATCAAACTATTTTTCAGACGAGAGGATTTTTTTACCTCAACATGTTTTTTCTTTGTTAATCATGATCATTGTATTCTAATTCCACTTCATCAGTATTATTAATTTGTTTGTATAATGTAATAATTGAACTCCTACTGATGATGGCCTTTAGATTAGGCTGAAACATGTATAGATACCATCCCATCTAATATAGATGGTTATTTAGTATTGAAAAGGTATGTATGTTGGGTATTCAGCCCGAAGGCTGGTTTGATCCTCTATAGCTCCACCAACAGCTGTCATAAATAGCCTAGGCGTCACTGAAGAGGCGTACTAGGGAAATGAGGAGTGAGGTAGTTTCCCGTTGCTTTCCTCACCGAGCCAGCAGTTGCTATTACATATCAGTCTGCCAAGCCCACTGAAATGCATGCACCAACCGACCCTATGATCGATATTTTCACACCATTCATAACAGGGACTGGCTGCAGAAGGAATGGTATTACTAGCATCACTCATACCTGTCACTTTCATATCGTCACAACCAAGGATGAGACTGAGACAGGTCAATGAAAGTAACAAATTTGATATAGCCCATACCAGAAGACATAGTGCACTATAAACACTACATCTCGCCAGCAAAGGCATTATTGAAAAGGAGAATCATATAAATACTTTTTATTTGTCAAGTAAGAGAAGTTTTGTTATGCTGGTGTGATGGGTATCCTCACTGAATTCAGCAGCAGCAAATAAATTATCATTAAGGCGGGTACTCACTAGAGGGCTGCAACTTGCAACGCAACGATTGCTGCAACCTTGTATAATGTGTACGTTCTTCAAACCTCACTGCGAACACCAGTAGTTCTACAGCGTTCGTTACGACACATGCAACAATTATTAAATGTTGAACATTAATTTATTGAAACCACCTATTTAATACTGGTTAAGTCTATGACTATAACAATGTCATTACATTAACTTTGAGTATGGTACATGTTTCGCCTGGCATAGCAGGCATCATCAGCCATTAATTCTATCTCCAAGTCAGAGCTCTGAGTGGGTGCTATTTTAGGATTAATCATAGTCAATATTATTTATATAACATTGCAAAGGAGTGATTAAGCTGCCCATGTTTTAAAGTTCTAAAGGGACATTCTACTCATGTTCACATTTAATGGAATATATTGACTGTTAACTTTCATAATGTTGGTAATGAGAACGGCTTGCTGCAAGTGGAATTAAATCATCTGTAGATTTTTACAACTTATTGGAGATTAACATATGCTAGAACTATTCTTAAACATTATTTTTTACAACAATTTACATAATATATATGAAAATAATCACTTGTAACATGCAACAATGTAGTCCAGTATACTCGTTATAAGTGCTGTGTATATTCTGCTGCATTACCTAATCAAGGACTATAAACATCCCCGTCGTTGGTGGCAAGGTGACTTTTGCAAAGGTAAAGCTAATTCCAATTTGCTTCTGGATTTGAAATCGCAAGAAATAAGTGGATATTTTAAGAATTTCACTCGTATATCACCGACCGATTTCGAGTATGTATTAAATTTGGTTGAACCGAAAATAAAAACAAGGGACTCGAAATTTAGAGAAGCTACATCTGTTCAAAATAAATTGGCACTTACTTTGAGATTTTTAGCCACCAATGGCAGCTTCACCAGCTTGCAGTATCTCTTTGGAATATCCAAGCAAGTCATAAGTATTTTTTGTATTTGCTTTATGTTGCACCGACACAGATAGGTCTTATGGCGGTGATGGGATAGGAAAGGGCTAAATGGCTCAGACGGTTAAGGCGCTGGCCTTCTGACCCCAACGTGGCAGGTTCGATTCTGGCTCAGTCTGGTGGTATTTGAAGGTGCTCAGATACGTCAGCCGCGTGTCGGTAGTAAATTTCGGTACCTCCGAAGAACGAAAAAGTAGTTAGTGGGACGTAAAGCAAATAACATTATTATTAAAATGGGAAACCACGGGAAAATATCTTCAGTGCTGCCGACAGTGGGGTTCGAACTTGCTATCCTTCGGATGCAAGTACACAGCTGCACACCCTAACCTCACGGCCAACTCGCCCGGTAGTCGTAAGTAAATTTGTACCACAAGTGTGTCGAGCAAACATCAGCGAATTAAAAGATCATATAGAAGTAGGGTTCATTTAATTTTATTAAATATATCTTTTTTGTATGAGACGTCATTGATATTGAAATCATTTGATACTTCACTGAAAGGGCCCATAATAATGTGGAATTGCGATATAATTATATTAAATGTAGACAGGATTCCTCAGTCCACTCCATGACCTCTGCGCGTCGTGACTGCGGAATGTGCCAGGAACACGTCAACGAACACACTGCGCTCTGCTTTGTGTTCGCCGGAATACCGACAACCAGATGGATCACAGCGCGCCTCACTGCGAACGGTTGCAGCAACGAAGCTCAAGGCGTACTCATTAGAAAAATATGTTTGCAGCAAGTGTTGCGTTGCATGTTGCAGCCTGCTAGTGAGTACCCGCCTTTACAGTGAAACAACTGCCCTGCAACTGACGAGAGAACTTCTGTAACTTTAACATTATGTTTATGTTACATCTTCACGATGCAACTTTTTTTCCTGAACACTTTTTCAGCCACGTGATAATTTCACATCACAAGGTGGATAGAGAGACTGACTATCTGGGTAATGAGTTATTTCTTCTCTTCGGATTTAATTTTCCTTCCCACCTCACGGATGATATTTCCTGCTATGTACTCAACAACATTTCCAGAGTACATGGTGAATGACTCGCAATTTATAGCACAGCAGTCGTGGTCAGTAGAGATGCTGCCATAAGAAGGAACCATAATACATAGTTGAGAGAAACATCACTTCCTCTCGATGGGTCAGTCTGTCCCGGTAAACGCTTCCTGTATGCTGATCTGAATTGCTCTGCATTGGGTTTGTTTCCTCCCCTATTAGGTATGGATGAGTAGAGCAATTCTGAATTGTCAGTATTTCCTTGAGCAAGTAAACTCTTATCATTAACTGAGCACCCGACCCTGTGGAGAAACTGGACAAGGGTTGGACACCACACTCACTCACTCTCTCTCTCTCTCTCTCTCTCTCTCTCTCTCTCTCTTTCTCTCTTGTGTTCTTCAATGTTCTGAACTGAGAGTACTTTGCTGTTTGGGATACCACTCATCTCTCTTCATGTTGTTCACCCATTACCTATTCAGCTACTTGTCATTTAGTGAGAAACTGTGACGAGAATTTGTGCTTTACAGTGGCAAAAATTAAGATGATCTTTCAATATACGTAGCCTTCTTTAGAAAAGAATTGAACTTACCTGAAATAGGATACACCGTTCGTTTTGTTTGAATAAAACAAGCAAAAGAGAATGCAGGCATATTCACTCTTCAATAAGACAAACTACAAAATAATTTCTATCAACGATGAACTTGACGCACATGCGAGATTACTCAAATAGCTCCAGACAGCTGTTTTTGTTAGCTGGTACTTTTGTATCATGGGTGCTGTAGTGTTGCTTGCCTCCACCCAGAGCGCTCATCGTTAATCAAGCTGATATAGCCACTCTATGTATTATATTCTAGCTCATTGTTAGTCATGGTTTGGTGGAAGGCACTTTATAACAGCATGAGGGAGTTCTCTGTGAATTGAAGAGAGCGTTAAAGCTTCAGCTAGTGTATATTGTACTTGCAGACAATGATAAAGAATCTCAATACCCCATTTAGTAGCTGTATCTGATGGTTTTGAAACCAAGTCAGGAGTCAGTGGCTTAAGATGGATGAATCAGTGTCCCCTTACATATGCCTGTCTTGAAGTATTGACCTTATGGTCTAAATTCGTATAGTGGGTTTCAGAAAGTGGTTTGCAGTAAAAGATGCCAGTTCTTCTTTGCCTGGAGCACACTCTTGTGAGAGCAGACACATTTCTTTATAGATGTATAGTTTAATTAACACATTGCAGACCGGGTTATCATCACACTGCTCAATACCTGTGCCCGGCCATTTTCTGTGTAACATATTGCTACAGCGCATGCACAAAAACAAATGAGCCGAGCTTCACTAACCTTGTACTGATTACAGTGAAATTTGCAGGAGACCTTTGGTAAGACTCCTAATGAAGTTTCCTGGTGTGGTATCTGCTCAAATCTATTTCTACTCACTGTATATGGTTGTTTAAATGGGGGGATCAGTTGACCAGTAGTCTTTCCAATACGACTTTTTTTACCTGTCCCATCAATATAAACAAAGCAAAAAATCATTGTGTCGTATTGTTACATCAGGCCACTTCAAGCTCTTAGGGGATATTTTGTGTGATGATGAAGTTCGCTCATGATACAATTTTGCATGCTCGGCAACAAATTCAAAGAAATCATCACAAAAGGTAAGCCACACTACTCAATATTTTGAGGTTCAAGTCTTACCGTTTTGCCAAGAAGTCCTGGGAAATCCTCTATTATAAATAGTTATATTATAAATCCTCTAAAGTCGGTGTATTAATTTTTTTTAGAGCTTTCAACATCGAACTCGCGGTCGTCAACATCACTGGGGCAATCCGGTTACTTATCCAGATATAATTAATTAAAAATCTCGTCTTCATCTTAGCTCGTGTTCAGTCCGGGAAGCGCCATCTCACCCACCACACAGCTCCTTGAACGATGTAAACATGAGGTCGGAAAACTCGGCAAATAAATCATAAAACACAAGAAGAACGTAACGCAAAGCTATCATGGAATAACACAAAAGCTTCAACACCGAGATTCTAGTAACCTTGACCGCCAGCTAGTTTCAGAAGTTTAGACAGATGTCACCGAGCATACAAGTCTCGTGAAGATGAGTTAACTCGTCTCCCGTCCGCAATGTGTTAAGTTGCTGAATGGTTCTAGAGAAGTTATGCATGTCACGCTCAGATATTTTGAACAGTTATTAGCTATTCAATTAAAACATGTTATTGTAATTTTAAAATGCCCTGAAACCTGTATTAAGCGACCAGTGATGGTTCGACGGAAACAGGGTCCTTTAGAGAGGTGTGTTGTGTGAGAGCAGTAGGCATTTAATAAGAATTTTGAGTAGTATTGCTTATATTGTAATAGAAACATGATCTGATAGTCTACTTCCATTTTTGCATATTGGTTTCACTTGCTCTTATACAGTTAGTACACTTCTTGTCTAGCTACATTTTTTGTCGCACCATACACTAACATGAACAACAAACTATTATGGCATGAAGCTTCCTCCCAGTGTTTTAATCCAGCACTGAGTTACAATCTGTTGTTGGAATTTCCTGATTGGCCTGGCTGTTTAAACTGGACTGTTTAACATTAGCCCCTCAGGTTTCCTTCCTAACTAAACACAGGTTATCTTTGAATTCAGAAAGGTTGATCTCCTGATCTTCTTGGTCACTGTATTCATCCAAAGGCAGAGCATCCAGGTAATTTCTTACATAACATGAGAATGGCACTGTACAGTTAATCCTACAAAGAATGTAGCGAGGGACTTAAAAGTCATCAAGTCACTTTCTTCTTCTTCTTCTTCTTCTTCTCTTCTTCTTCTCTTCTTCTTCTTCTCTTCTTCTTCTTCTTCTTCTTCTTCTTCTTCTTCTCCTTCCGTCACTCTTATCCAGAGAACTCCTCAGTTGGGCTGTAGATCTTTGACCTCATCCACTTCTTGCATCTCCCTGCTAAAAACGAGAGATGCGCATTGTTTCTGGGGTACTCCTTAGATCTTTGGTAAAACAGGTCACTTCCTTCTGGACATTATTTTATCCCAAACTAGGACAATTTTGACAGGTCAGTTGAAACCATTTAAATACCCAGCCATACAATGCTGGACAGCAGGTTACCTCGGAACCCTATCATTAATGCCACAGTTACTATATTGTTTTAGAAGGCAGATAGGCAGACATCATTTTAGATACACACTGTATACAATAGATTTATGGTGTCCATGATTGTTACATCAAGTCACTTTGGTCTGACACTATGGTTAGCCAGTTCAAGTTCCATTGTGGAACAAGAAAAAAAAATTACCATCAAAGTATTGACCATTGACCAGCAGGGTAGGAGAGGCAGTGACATACAATTTTTGATCACTAGATTGCGTGCCAAAATCTGGATTCATTTACAAACTTCTCTACAGTATTTATATGAATATGTGGATGGCGATTCGTGCATCGTCTGGGGACATTAAGCCACGAGCAGACCTCTTGTGATGAGCCTCCATTTTCATGTGGGTTGTGGTTTTAGTTGGCATGCAGTAAGTTACCACAAGGGGAAACCTGAATATTTCTAGATATTCTGGAATGCTCCCGACAGTTGTCGAAGCCTGAAGTATCCAGTCCATCTTTTTAAGTTGATTACAATGTGTCAAACATTAGGTCTGTTCTGAATTGATACCACTTTTCTTGTGAATAAAATACTATTTTATTGTAAAATTTTTATGTAGGATCACCCAGTTACTGCACACATTATACTTAAAAATGAATGGCAACAGTTTACTAATTAATATTTATTTGCGAAGTTTCTAGTCCTAACATTAGGTTTTCAGATGGTTGGTATTTACCTGGAAAGGGCAGTCACTTCGTTACACGCACCAGTTTCTTCACACAGCAGCTATAAGCACACTGGTTCAAACAAGTCTCTTGGCTATAAAGCAGTATGACAACTGTACAATTGGCTCAACTCCAGAGAAGGACAATGACTCGTGCAGTCAATTCACCATGACCACTCCGCATACTGAACTACTCAGCACATATTGCTTGGCAACACTAGTCAAGGACAACCACTAAACAAAGGCACTACTATATACATGATGGTAACCACCTCAACACTTCATCATGATGATGCTCTCTCAACACTCGCAGCTCTGCTCCAACATCACAGTCCTCTTTGCAGAGAGCCTGCTTATATATTCCTTCATAGGTTACGATTTTCATTTCCGTGTTGACATTGCGCCTTTCCTGTGTCCAGGACGCGTCGTGAAGAAATCCAGACTAGTATACTCTCAGGGTTAGTTAACTGGCATTATTTTTAACATGAATTCCGGGAAAGATGCGCAATACTTCTTGACGACCGAATCATTTGCCCCAATTAACGATGGGATGTCTCCATCTTACGAATCATTAGTTTCAGCAAGAAAATAATTCCTGTTATACCTTAAATCTGAAAATATGAAATGCTTAAACTAGGTGATTAATATGAATACCAATCTATATATTTAAAAAAGTTATGAAAACTAACGTCAGTCAGTCCAGCCATTCTGTCCGGTCGATTTCCTTCATTTTTTAAAAAAACTGAAAGGTATTCATGCACAGATTTGTCATCCAGTACTATAAATCACTTAACTTATGCCTTCCTCAAATTATTTGATTTTTTTCACTTTTTTGTCTCTTTGAAGCAATCATCCTTGGTTCTAATTGAGGTACAGAGTTTGTTTTGGCATAAGAACACTCAGTGGATAAAGCTCTTTCATTTTAGCTCTTAACTATTTAAATTGGTTGATTCTGAGAAAAGTTATGAGTGCACATTCAATTTGATGTCTCATTTCTTCAACATTTTTTCTCATTGAAGCAATCATATCTTTCGTTCTAATTGAGGTACACAGTTCTTTATGGTCTAAAAACGCTCAATGGATCAAGTACCTTTTTTTTTTTTTTTTTTTTTTTTTTTTTTTTGAGGTAATAACTACTTAAATTGGTAGATTCTGAGAAAAGTTATGAGTATATTTGTCTCCATGACGAAGATCTTTGAGGGACTTTTTTACCCGATGAGTGCTACGCCCGCCTATAGACGGGCTGACGCGGCCGGTCCACCAGTGCTACGCCCGTCTATAGACTGTGCGCGAGAATTTTAATTTTTTTTAGTTTACCAGTTCACTTTCGAGTGCAAATTTTATCTCTGACATGTTCTGCCATCTGTTGGGCATTATGTAGAACTAACTGATCAGAGATTATAGCTTCGGGAAGTAACTTACAGAGCTTTTTGTAGACGTCTGTGGAGTTCATCTGTGATGAAAATAAACATGGCGGAACAGCAATTTACTTGCTCTTGCAGCGATGTTATTTCGTATCACAGAATCTTTCCGTTATTAACCACAGCGGAAAGTGATGATAGAGATAATCATTTAAAGGAATTGTTAAGCGATTTTGAAAGTGAGAGTGCTGAAAATATTGTATGTGAGAGAGAAACAGAGCCCCCTTCTAAACGACAAAAGAAAAACACAGTGAGTACAAAAGCTATTTTATCGCTAATTTCATAGGGGATGGATTACTTTTCTCCACCAGACTTCCAGGTAACTGTGACGGGCTCTGAGAGCCAAGTAATGTTTGATGACAACCCGAAAATCATTAATTTTTTAGAAACTCTTGTGCCAGTGGAGTTGGTGCAGATAGTTGAACAATTCGGCATTACAAACAACCAGTAGAAAACATTTAACTATCACCCCATTTCAGGTTTGGAAAGCATTTTAAAATATCAGCCTATATACTTCTAAGAAGTTACATGTATTAGTTGCCAACAGATTTTAGGAAATATTATTATTTTGGGCTCTTTACTTTGTCTAAAGATAATGCACGGATGGGCACATAAGTGTAATTTTGTTATTCTCTCAAAATAATATTGAACATAAGTGTAGGATTTTCCATTTGCATTTAGATTTATAAACAACCAACATTTATAAACATTCTAAGCTAATCACCCCACTGATAAGTTAAAAAATGAGGCTTGTACATATTTTTATTTGCATATGAATGAAAAAACTCAGCACTGAGGTACCAATCACTCAACTGGTAACTCAGGGTTAACAGTTGCTCCAAGGAACGTTAAATTCAATTGCTTTGTGTGATGTATTTTCAAGTGTTTTGTTGACATAATATTACATTCTGTTACCACAGTAGATCATGTGCTCGGGAGATAGTAGGTTCGAACCCCACTGTCGGCAGCCCTGAAAATGGTTTTCCGTGGTTTCCCATTTTCACACCAGGCAAATGCTGGGGCTGTACCTTAATTAAGGCCACGGCCGCTTCCTTCCCACTCCTAGCCCTTTCCTGTCCCATCGTCGCCATAAGACCTATCTGTGTCGGTGCGACGTAAAGCAAAAAAAAAAAAAAAAAAAAAAGATCATGTGCTTTATTTCATTAACTCGAAACTTTGCAAATACATCCGTGAGGATAGTAATGAACAGCACCATACTTTGTATATTGCGATTGAAGCCAGCGGGAAACTGCTATATCTCAATCATAATTATTTATTCAAACTCTAAAAATTGTGAAAAGAAAAATGTAATTGAGGAAAATCATCCTTCGACATTAAATTCATTAATTCTGCTTTGTTGTAGTAACTAGGATTGTAGATCCAAAAAAAATTATAATAATTATGTAGAATAAAAGTTATTTAAATTTGAAATCATAAAATAAAATTTGAAATGAAGTCGCATAACATCTTCACATCATAAATAACATTATTAAAATGTTCATAAATCAAAATCGAAGTCCCTTTAAATTACAAATCATCTTCTAAAGTATCATATTTCAGCATCATATTTCGCTCTTCTTCTAATTACTGTACTTAAGATGAGCATTAGAGTTTGTTTGTTGTTGGAATGTTAATTCATTTCAATGCACCAGGAAAAAGATAAGTATCAAATTAGCAATAATATATGCTAATATTTACATCACTTGTCAACACAAATGTATCATTAATCTTCCAATCAATTTGACCATAAAAATGTAACTAAGGAGATATATTCTCACATGAACATCTGAATTCCAACATCTTACCTTGTGTCATTTACTAAAATAGGTAAAGGATATTATGCATGAAGAGTCTATGAATTATCTAACCTGGAATTATTTATTTAAAAAAAACATGCCTATGCATATGATTCGGTGTGTCATGCTTATCTTCTAAGATGATTCAACATTACGGTAGAGATCTAGGTTAAAATTAATCAAATCATTACTCACCATCTCCTAAAATGATTGTGGTGATCTACTGATGCCATAACTTATTATTAACTCCACCATATATTTTCATCATTGTAGGATATGGATTACTTGTCAACGAAAGATCATCATGGTACCATACATAGTAATGATCCTGGGTTGCATCATATATCCTTCTCTTTTTTTCATAATCAATCATTTTCTTCTTTACCGACATAGCAACACATATTCGAATTCTCTATCCTTCGTTTATATTCATTTAATTCTTCAATATCAATTTCTTCTCATATATCATACAATATTTCTTCTTATTCTTCCCAATAATTCTCATATGTATTTCAACTTGACACTTGAAATCATTTAATTCCTAATTGTTGTTGTTTGAGTCATAGACTGGTTTGATGCAGCTCTCCATACCACTCTATCCTGTGCTAACCTTTTCATTTCTACGTAACTATTGCATCCTACATCTGCTCTAATCTGCTTGTCATATTCATACCTTGGTCTACCCCTACCGTTCTTACCACCTACACTTCCTTCAAAAACCAACTGAACAAGTTCTGGGTGTCTTAAGATGTGTCCTATCATTCTATCTCTTCTTTTCGTCAAATTTAGCCAAATCGATCTCCTCTCACCAATTCGATTCAGTATCTCTTCATTCGTGATTCGATCTATCCATCTCGCCTTCAGCATTCTTCTGTAACACCACATTTCAAAAGCTTCAATTCTCTTTCTTTCTGAGCTAGTTATCGTCCATGTTTCACTTCCATACAATGCCACGCTCCACACGAAAGTCTTCAAAAACATCTTTCTAATTCCGATATCAATGTTTGAAGTGAGCAAATTTCTTTTCTTAAGAAAGCTCTTCCTTGCTTGTGCTAGTCCGCATTTTATGTCCTCCTTACTTCTGCCATCGTTAGTTATTTTACTACCCAAGTAACAATATTCATCTACTTCCTTTAAGACTTCATTTCCTAATCTAATATTTCCTACATCACCTGCCTTTGTTAGACTGCACTCCATTACTTTTGTTTTGGACTTGTTTATTTTCATCTTGTACTCCTTACCCAAGACTTCAACCATACCATTCAGCATCTTCTCGAGATCTTCTGCAGTCTCAGATAAAATAACAATATCATCGGCAAATCTCAAGGTTTTGATTTCCTCTCCTTGGACTGTGATTCCCTTTCCAAATTTCTCTTTGATTTCCTTTACTGCCTGTTTGATGTAAACATTGAAAAGGAGAGGGGACAAACTGCAGCCTTGCCTCACTCCTTTCTGGATTGCTGCTTCTTTTTCAAAGCCCGCGATTCATATCACTGCAGACTGATTTTTATACAGATTGTAGATAATTCTTCGTTCTTGGTATCTGATCCCTATCATCTTCAGAATCATAAATAGCTTGGTCCAATTAACATTATCGAATGCCTTTTCTAGATCTACGAATGCCATGTACGTGGGCTTGTCCTTCTTGATTCGATCCTCTAAGATCAGACGTAAAGTCAGTATTGCTTCACGTGTGCCTACATTTCTTCTGAAGCCAAACTGATCTTCTCCCAACTCAGCTTCAACTTGTTTTTCCATTCTTCTGTTAAAATTTTGCAGGCATGAGATACTAAACTAATGGTGCGGTAGTTTTCACACCTGTCAGCACCGGCTTTCTTGGGAATAGGTATAACAACGTTCTTCCGAAAATCGGATGGGACTTCTCCTGTCTCATACATCTTGCACACTAAATGAAATAACCTTGCCATGCTGGTTTCTCCTAAGGCAGTCGGTAATTCAGAGGGAATGTCATCAATTCCAGGTGCCTTGTTCCTATTGAGGTCACTCACAGCTCTGTCAAACTCTGACCTCAAAATTGGGTCTCCCATTTCATCAGCATCAACAGACTCTTCATGTTCCAGAACCAAATTATTTACATCTAGATACAACTGTTGGATATGCTCCTGCCATCTTTCTGCTTTATCTTCTTTCCCTAGAAGTGGCTTTCCATCTGAGCTCTTAATATTCATACACCTAGATTTCCTTTCTCCAAAGGTTTCCTTGATTTTCCTGTATGCAGCATCTACCTTACCCAGGACCATACAGCCTTCGACATCCTTGCACTTCTCCTTCAGCCATTCTTCCTTAGCTACCTTGCACTTTCTATCCACTTGATTCTTTAATTGCCTGTATTCTTTTCTGCCCTCTTCATTTCTAGCATTTTTGTATTTTCGTCGTTCATCAATCAGGTTGCGCAAATGCGATACAAATATACATATGTGAAGTTAGTTGTGTTATAATATTGAATCCTTCTAACATTATAGTTTCAATGATAACGGTTCATGGTGTGGTTTACTGTAGTCACTTGCTAGTTCGTGAACCATGGGGAACGGCTGACAGGCCTAGTAAGCGGTCCTGAGAGTCGGGATACCAGTTGCTATGGAATGGGAGTGGGCATCTCGGACATAATCTGAGTCATAGTCCTCCTTGTGCTCAGGCGGCTAGGACTATACAATCCACCGGTGGTCTTTAACTCGTTAGAGGAGAGATCCTCACTTGGACTATATGCAAGTAGGGTAGCATCCTGCTTCATGAATTTACCGAGCTCAGAACATTTGAAGGAAGCTTCAGACCTATGGGAGTTATGGAGTCCCACTCCCAGTTGACAGGCAAGGGACTCCTTGGAAACAACGTGACGAACAAAATGGAATTTGATGGAGAGCTATCAATATTAATGGGGCTTCTGGAAGAAAGAAAGTAGAACTGGCTGAGTCAGCTAAGAGGATGCATCTGGCTATGCTAGGAGTAAGTGAAATACGGGTAAAGGGAGATAACAAGGAAGAGATAGGATATTATAAAGTGTACTTGACGGGTGTAAGAAAGGGAAGCGCACAGCATGGGCTAGGGCTCTTTGTCAGGAATACCATTGTACACAACAGTTCCTGTTAGGCACGTAAATGAGCGAATGATGTGGGTAGATTTGGCAATTGGAGGAATTAAGACGAGAATTGTCACAGTGTATTCACCGTGTGAAGGTGCAGATGAAAATGAAGTTGACAAGTTTTATGAAGCATTGAGTGACATTGTAGTCAGGGTCAACAGCAATGATAGAATAGTGCTAATGGGCTATTTCAATGCAAGAGTTGTGAATAGAACTGAAGGATATGAAAGGGTGATTGGTAAATGTGGGGAAGATATGGAAGCTAATGGAAATGGGAAGCGTTTGCTGGACTTCTGTGCTAGTATGGGTTTAGCTGTTACGAATATATTCTTCAAGCACAAGACTATTCACCGCAACACATGGGAGGCTAAGGGTACCAGATCTATAATAAACTATATCTTAACCATCTCTGAATTCAGGAAATCTGTTAGGAATGTACGAGTTTTCCGGAATTTTTCAATGATACAGACCGCTGTCTGATCTGTAGTGAATGAAGTACCTCTGGGCCTAGGGTAGAGAAAGTGAAATCTGTCTGCAGATGAATAAGCGTAGAAAATCTCCAGAATGAGAAAATTAGAAGTACATGGATATGATTAGTGAGAAGTTTCGAATAGACAGTAAGCAGGTTCAGGATATAGAAAGAGAATGGGTGGCATACAGGGATGCTGTAGTAGAAACAGCAACGGAATGCCTAGGAACAACTATTCATAAAGATGGGAAGAGGCGAATGTCTTGGTGGAATGATGAAGTGAGAGCAGCCTGTAAACGTAAAAAGAAGGCTTATCAGAAATGGCTCCAAACAAGGGCCGAGGCAGACAGGGTTTTGTACGTAGATGAAAGAAAGAGAGCGAAACAAATAGTTGTTGAATCCAAAAAGAAGTCTTGGGAAGATTTTGGTAATAACCTGGAAAGGCTAGGTCAGGCAGCAGGGAAACCTTTCTGGGCAGTGGTAAAGAATCTTAGGAAGGGAGGGAAAAAGGAAATGAACAGTGTTTTGAGTAATTCAGGTGAATTCATAACAGATCTCAGGGAATCACTGGAGGGGTGGAAGGAATATTTTGAACATCTTCTCAATGTAAAAGGAAATCTTCCTGGTGGTGTTGCGAACAGCCAAGCTCATGGGGAGGAGGAAAATGATATTGGTGAAATTACACTTGAGGAAGTGGAAAGGATGGTAAATAAACTCATTGTCATAAAGCATCAGGAATAGATGAAATTAGACCTGAAATGGTGAAGTATAGTGCGAAGGCAGGGATGAAATAGCTTTATAGAGTAGTAAGATTAGCATGGTGTATTGGTAAGGTACATTCGGATATGACAAAAGCAGTAATTGCACGTATCTGTACGCAAGGGAACAGGAGCGATTGCAACAACTATCGAGGTATCTCATTGATTAGTATACCAAGCAAAGTATTCACTGGCATGTTGGAAAGGAGGGTGCGATCAGTAGTTCAGATGAAGTTGGATGAAAATCAGTGTGGTTTCAGACCACAGAGGGGCTGTCAGGATCAGATTTTCAGTGTGCGTCAGGTAATTGAAAAATGCTACAAGAGGAATAGGCAGTTGTGTTTGTTTCGTAGATCTAGAGAAAGCATATGACAGGATACCGAGGGAAGAGATGTTTGCCATACTGGAGCCATACTGGAGGACTATGGAATCAAAGGTAGATTATTAAAATCAATCAAAGGCATTTATGTTGACATTTGGGCTTCAGTGAGAATGTATTGTAAAATGAGTTCTTGGTTCAGGGTACTTATAGGTGTTAGACAAGTCTGTAATCTTTCACCTTTGCTGTTAGTAGTTTACATGGATCATCTGCTGAAAGGTATAAAATGGCAGGGAGGGATTCAGTTAGGTGGAAATGTAGTAAGCAGTCTGGCCTATGCTGACGACTTGGTCCTAATGGCAGATTGTGTCAAAAGCCTGCGGTCAAATATCTTGGGACTTGAAAATAGGTGCAATGAGTAAGGTATGAAAATTAGCCTTTTGAAGACTAAATTGATGTCAGTAGATTAGAAATTCAACATAATTGAATGTGAGATCGGTGATACAAAGCTAGAACAGTTTGAAAATTTCAAGTTTTTAGGTTGCGTTCTCCCAGGATGGTAATATAGTGAGATTGAATCATGGTGTAGTAAAACTAATGCAGTGAGGTCGCAGTTGTGATCAACAATATTCTGTAAGAAGGAAGTAAGCTCCCAGATGAAACTATCTTTACATCGGTCTGTTTTCAGATCAACTTTGCTTTACAGGAGCAAAAGCTGGGTGGACTCAGGATATCTTATTCATAAGTTAGAAGTGTTTGAGTCGTAAGTCCATAGACTGGTTTGATGCAGCCCTTTATGCCACCCTATCCTGTGCTAACCTTTTCATTTCTGCGTAACTACTGCATCCTACATCTGCTCTAATATGCTTGTCATATTCAAACCTTGGTCTACTCCTACCGTTCTTACCACCTACACTTCCTTCAAAAACCAGCTGCGCAAGTCCTGGGTGTCTTCAGATGTGTCCTATCATTCGATCTCTCCTTCTTGTCAGATTTAGCCAAATCGATCTCCTCTCACCAATTTGATTCAGTATCTCTTCATTCGTGATTCGACCTATCCATCTCACCTTCAGCATTCTGATTTAACACCACATTTCAAAAGTTTCTATTCTCTTTCTTTGTGAGCTAGTTATCGTCCATGTTTCACTTCCATATGCCGGGCTGAGTGGCTCAGGTGGTTAAGGCGCTGGCCTACTAACCCCGACTTGGCAGGTTTGATCCTGGCTCAGTCCAGTGGTATTTGAAGGTGCTCAAATACGACAGCCCCGTGTCAGTAGATTTACTGGCGCATAAAAGAACTCCCACAGTACTAAATTCTGGCACCTCGGCATCTCCGAAGACCTTAAAAAATAGTTAGTGGGACGTAAAGCAAATAACATTAATCATTATTATTACTTCCATACAATGCCATGCACCACACAAAAGTCTTCAAAAACATCTTTCTAATTCCTATATCAATGTTTGAAGTGAGCAAATTTCTTTTCTTAAGAAAGCTCTTCCTTGCTTGTGCTAGTCTGCATTTTACGTCCTCCTTACTTCTGCCATCGTTGGTTATTTTACTACCCAAGTAACAATATTCATCTACTTCCTTTAAGACTTCATTTCCTAATCTAACATTTCAAACATCACCTGCCTTTGTACGACTGCACTCCGTTACTTTTTTTTTTTTTTTTTTGGACTTATTTATTTCCATCTTGTACTCCTTACCCAAGACTTCATCCATACCATTCAGCAACTTGGAGATCTTCTGCCGTCTCAGATAAAATAACAATATCATCGGCAAGTCTCAAGGTTTTGATTTCTTCCCCTTGGACTGTGATTTCCTTTCCAAATTTCTCTTTGATTTCCTTTACTGGCTGTTCTATGTAAACATTGAATAGGAGAGGGGGACAAACTGCAGCCTTGCCTCACTCCTTTCTGGATTGCTGCTTCTTTTTCAAAGCCCTCGATTCTTATCACTGCAGAATGTTTTTTTTTTTTACAGATTGAAGATAATTTTTCGTTCTTGGTATCTGATCCCTATCATCTTCAGAATCATAAATAGCTTGGTCCAATCAACATTATCAAATGCCTTTTCTAGATTTACGAATGCCATGTACGTGGGCTTGTCCTTGATTCGATCCTCTAAGATCAGACGTAAAGTCAGGATTGCTTCATGTGTTCCTACATTTCTTCTGAAGCCAAATTGATCTTCTCCCCCACTCAGCTTCAACTTGTTTTTCCATTCTTCTGTAAATAATACGTGTTAAAATTTTGCAGGCATGAGATACTAAACTAATGGTGCGGTAGTTTTCACACCTGTCAGCACCGGCTTTCTTGGGAATGGGTATAACAACATTCTTCCAAAAATCTGATGGGACTTCTCCTGTCTCATACATCTTGCACACTAAATGAAATAACCTTGCCATGCTGGTTTCTCCTAAGGCAATCAGTAATTCAGAGGAAATGTCATCAATTCCAGGTGCCTTGTTCCTATTTAGGTCTCTCACAGCTCTGTCAAACTCTGACCTCAAAATTGGGTCTCCCATTTCATCAGCATCAACAGGCTGTTCTTGTTCCAGAACCAAATTATCTACATCTTTACCTTGATACAACCGTTGGATATGCTCCTGCCATCTTTCTGCTTTGTCTTCTTTCCCTAGAAGTGGCTTTCCATCTGAGCTCTTAATATTCATACAACTAGATTTCCTTTCTCCAAAGGTTTCCTTTATTTTCCTGTATGCATAATCTACCTTTCCCAGGACCGTACAACCTTCGACATCCTTGCACTTCTCCTTCAGCCATTCTTCCTTAGCTACCTTGCACTTTCTGTTCACTTGATTCTTTAATTGCCTGTATTCTTTTCTGCCCTCTTCATTTCTAGCATTTTTGTATTTTCGTCGTTCATCAATCATGTCTAGTATCTCTTGAGTTATCCACTGATTCTTCGTTGATCTTTTCTTCCTTCCTAACATCTCTTCAGCAGTCCTACTGACTTCATTTTTCATGACTATCCACTCTTCCCCTATTGTGTTTCCTTCAGCCTTTTCATTTGGCCCTTGTGCCACATGTTGCTTAAAACAATCCCAACAAGTTAGAAGTAACAGACATGAAAGTAGCAAGAATGATTGCTGGTACAAACAGGTGGGAACAATGACAGGAGGGTACTCAGAATGAAGAGATAAAGGCTGGATGGATGAAGCTGTACGCATAACCGGCTTTGGTGGTGGGGTCATGCGAGACGAATGGAGGAGGATAGGTTACCTAGGAAAATAATGGACTCTGTTATGGATGAGTTAAGAGAAGTGGAGGGAGACCAAGACAACTATGGTTAGACTCGGTTTCTAACAATTTAAAGATAGGAGGTATGGAACTAAATGAGGCCACAGCACTAGTTGCAAATAGAGGATTTTGGTGACGTTTAGTAAATTCACAGAGGTTTGCAAACTAAATGCTGAAAGGCATAAGTCTATAATGATTATGTATGTATGTATTGCACCATTTGGTTTATTAATGTTCCCGCGGTGACTTCCTCTATCGCGCCGCGTTGGAGCATTAATTAAATATACACCTGTTTAAACATTGCTCCGGCTACAAAATTCACAACATAGGGTCAAGAATCATACCTAGACTCTGTATTATATCATTTATGGATAATTTACATGAAAACTGGGATATCATGTATGAACACGAGCAATAACAATAAGGTGCATATTCGTTTCTCAGGGTAAATTACTTCCATTGTATTCCCATATACTCTAGACAAGTCGTAGGTTCCGTTGAAGAGTAGCTATATGCTCAATCAGTCATTCAGTTTCCATACATTTAGGTAATTGCCTGATCAACGCTTAGTATTCGGCATAAACAAATTCAATTGATCCATATATTATCTTATTACTACGTACTATGAGTTACTTTAAGAATAGAAACGCAATAGTAATACTATATCTAGTTTATTAGCATGCTAATATATTATAAAGTGGAATATCAATGCATCTGTCGGCAATAAAGAAAAAGTCGTACGAAATCACAAAAACATTCTTAAATTCCTGACTTCTGAGATAAACATAGTTGAAAATCTTTAAATTTCCATTATATTTGTTTACATTTACGTTAACCTTTAATAATATATCATATTATCAGTATTTAAGTTGATTCATGGGGAAAGGTAGGGACCAAAACTTTATTCATCAAGGGGGAGTGGAATATCTTCCTGTTATTACTGTTTGGGACTGTCTTTGAGGCATCATTTGGGTTTGCATCTTTCCTTTTGGTCTATTTGTCTGAATTTATTTGGATACTTGTTTGGATTCTCACTTCTGACTCATCACGTCACGAGATAAGTATTACGTTGTTTAAATCTGGGTTCAAAAACACCAATACAATTATTAACATTCCAATCATAGCTAAAATTGAATAAATTAAAACTGTACACCATCATATGTACGTAATAAACCAAATATCCTTACTGCAGAGTGCCATAGATATAATAGTAAATCAGTCTAACCTGCGAAAATCGATCCACAAATTCCTAATCATATGCCAATGTATTTACTTATATTCTCAAATATCTCTTCGCTGTGCCAAGATTTTGTCAAAGAAAACCGTTCTTCATATTAGCATTGACGCGCTGAACTTCAAAAAAATATATATATATGCGAGACTCCATTTTATTCTTGTATATTTATATTATGTAACGTATAATAAACAAGTAACCTATCAATACCTTCAGCTTGAAAGTCACTACGAAACATATTATGTTTGGCTCAAGTCATACACAACTTAACATGGCCTGAATCCTTCACTTGCAGTGCTAATCCTAATATAAATATTATATGTAACACAAGAATTCGCAATTCAATCGGCTATCCCTTACTCATGCGACGAACAGAAAACGTATCTCCTCATACTAACATCATCTTGCCATACTATTATTCCATTTCCTTTATATACCTCCATATTTAAAAAAAAAACATATTCATTTAACTCCATTTAAATAACCTGTGTTACGGTAGAAATACTTAATAGCCTGAATATTCTTTCACACACTGCAACTCCGTAATATTTCAACATTTCCTTACGATACAATTATCGTACTGGCCATGTCTGCAACTCATATTGACCTTAAATATTAGGTTACGTCTCGTATCTCGCATGCATTTTCTATGACCACAACTGGTTTAACGTTTCACAGTCTGCTCGTATAGATTAGCACTACACATGCATATGTGCTCAATCTGATCTTGTT
The DNA here is from genome assembly GCF_040414725.1 of Anabrus simplex. Lineage (NCBI taxonomy): Eukaryota > Metazoa > Arthropoda > Insecta > Orthoptera > Tettigoniidae > Anabrus > Anabrus simplex. The sequence continues at coordinate 1,047,053,972 of NC_090265.1, read as the reverse complement.
TCCATTAACCTAAAATTATCTCATAAGCACCATAGTTATACTGCAGAAAATGGCACATATCATCGGTTAATAATTGGCATTTATACTCTAGTATCCGTTCATTGGCACTAAATCTCTTACTTTTAGCACTCCTGCACTCATACGAAATATTTTTCATCAACTAGTTTCAAATTCAATACGATGTAACTCATAATACTTATCTCGTAACGGGATTTTTGCTGCTGGATTTCTCCTGGTCTAGGACATCTTGGAACAGGTAGCCCTTGCAGTCCAAAGATTACGTCATCTGCAGCTCCGGCTGGGAATCTTGGCTTGAGCTATTTTCATCTTGAGCGATCAATCCATCTGTTTAGGCTGACTCCATCTTGTCACCAGTTCTCATGAAATGACAAAACAACAAATACATGGTAGAATGCATATTTCACTGGTGATCAGTAGGTTATTCAATACGTATTAATTGCCTTGTGATTCTCGTATTGGTCGTAAATATCTTTCTTAATTTGATAATTTCTTTAACTCGGCCTACTTTTTGTTAATTCTTTAGCCTAAACAGATATTGTTTCCCACTTGGAAACAATAAATTATGCCTTCCTTAGCATAAATTGGCCGCTATAATATTAATTTCGGCAATGTTCGACTCGGCTGTAGTCTCTTTTTGCTTCTGAATTTGGCTGTTGCAATAATAAATATTCTTCTTCAAATCTTCGTTTTTCCTGCCGATATTTTGCAGATAAAGTCTTCAACGATGTCTGTATATTATTACTTTAATATTTAATGTTGCGCTAATCTTTTTCTTCTCCTTCAGTAGGTTGTGCTGGTCCTCTTCAACTCGTAACATTTATCAAGGTAGTCAAGAATCGGTTCCATTCAAAAATTTTTATGGTCCATCATTATTTAATCTTGAAACTCTTTTCTTTGCGACCGGTCGATATAGATTTACTATATCTCTATTCTGAGCATTTGCACATTGCCTGAAGCTATTGTACGCTATATTTGTCCACTGTTTCCATGACATTTACGGCCGCTAATGTAACGTAATGGTACAGTATGTATGTATGATAATTCTTTCATTGTGAATTTAATCTTAATAATGTTTGCAGATTACCAATATGTGTACCCTTGTCTCAGTTTTATATGTTGAAATTATCGTTTTAGAAGTTGATTTAGCTATATCCGCGTAGTATCGAATTCTCTTCCTTGTAAGTGAGTAAAGACTTAGTCTTCGCCGTTATGAAATTTCAATGTAAGATCTCCTTTATAATTCTCTTCTTATTTTGCCGGTTTTAATTACTGCTTCTGCAATTATGCGACCTCTAATAAGTGTAGATCTCGTAAATCTAGTTCTTTTAATGATTCTCTTCCAACTCTTGCGATTTTATACGTGTTTTCAGTCTCTTCAGATAAACACGTCCGTTCATTAAGCTTGCTCATTCAATTACCCTTTTGCAATAGTACAGTGTCTTAACAATTCTGAGTCTTTTTTTGTCACTGCCAAGTTGATCTTTACTATTCCAATCTCGGTAGGTATCGTATCTCCTTGATATGAATGACTGAGTTTATGCGTCATTTTTAACTTCGATATCGGCAATTGTGACCATTTTAGCTCCATTGAATTATCATCTTAGGACAGTGAAATGGCACAACGTATAACTAATATAATAAGAGTTTGAGAGATGTTCCACCATTCAACACAGTGTAAAATATTTGAAATATAATAAGTGAAGACTGGTTTCGACTGCCTTGGAGTCATCATCAGTTCTTTTAGATAATTAAATCAATGGGAATCTGATAACAACCATTATGGGGATTGCCTACATATATCTCCATAGGTTGACAAAAAATCATGACAAAATTGTACACACAATGGCAATTGCCCAAATACTTATCTATAGGTTGTCCTAAAACATAATGACAAATTATGTACACAATGACCTGAAACACTTGGCACTTTAAGAAAGATTTTGGAAAGTATACTGTCGTGTGTTTGTAGAACACCGAACAGACTTGTCAGTTTTGTTGCAATAAACTTGAAACTGTGAACTGGTAGAAATAAAACCTAATGACAAATTATATACACATTGACCAGAAACTCTTGGCATTTTAAGAAAGTTCTTCAATCTACGTTAAAAATACTGCCATGTGTTTGTAGAACACAGAACAGACTTGTCGGTCTTGTTTCAATCTACTTGAAAATATATGAACTAGTTGAAAATACACTCATTGACATGAAATGCTGGCTACTTTAAAAACTTTCTTGTGTGCATTTCATGTCGATGTATATATTTCAACTACAGTAATTCATATATTTTCGAGTAGGTTGAAACAAGACTAACAGGTCTGTTCCGTGTTCCACAAACACACGGCAGTGTTTTTAAACCAGAACCAAAACTTTCTTAAAGTGCCAAGTATTTCATGTCAGTGTGTGCGTTTCATGTCGGTGTGTAGATTTCAACTAGTTGCTATATTTTCTAGTAGATTAAAACAAGACCAACGTCTGTTCTGTGTTCCACATACACATAGCAGTGTTTTTTAACTAGAACCAGGAACTTTCTTAGAATGCCAGGCATTTCTGGTTAGTGCGTGTATAATTTGTCATTCGGTTTTACTTCAATCGGTTCACGTGTTTTCAAGTTTATTGTAACAAGACTGACAACTCTGTTCTGTGTTCTACAAACACATGACAGTATACTTTCCAAAATCTATCTTAACACATTGCTGACCGGATGCTTGAGCTTGTCACATACCCTGTGGACCGGACATTTTTCTACTAAGCATATTAGGGTGCACTTGATTATAAAAATGTAAATAAATATTAAACCAGTCAATATTTTATCTTTAAAGTTGGTATGGGTACTCTCCAATGCCCCTAGTAGTAGTGGATCTGCCTTCACAAAACCATCTTCAGCGTCAATTCCTAACACATCATTAATGTTTAAATCGTTGTCGTCGTCAGAATCACTTGAATAAATATGTACACTAGGTAACTTACGGCCTGTAGAGGCTTGAATATCACTTCCATATCACTCTCACATTCAGTTTCCACTAATTCATTAGACTATTTCCATTTGAACGATCATAGGCGTATAATTCTTCTAAAATATCGTCGTCAGCTAACATCGTATTCCGTGAGTGCTCCATCTTATTGACTGAACCGGCAGAAAGAAAGTCGACGTTTCGAAACTAAATCAAAGAATAAAAGAGGCCGTGAATAAAAGAAAAGTGGCAGATATACATCTACGATTTATTCTACTTGATGTGCACGTCCGAAATAGTTCAAGATATGGTCAAGAGATGTCACAGGAAGACCGAAAGCAATGTCGTGAATAAAACCGAGATTTCTCGGGGCCCGTCACCTACCGCTGGCGAGCGTATTACGAGATTTCTCGGGGCCCGTCACCCATGTGATAAAGTGCCAAGTGTCATGAAGAATTAAAATGTTTGAGATGTGGCCTGAATATGAACATTTTAGTTTTGCGAAGTCCACGGGGGACACCAGACAATAAGCGCAATACAAGGAGAGGCCATCACATGCCCTCGGGCTGGCCAGGCGCTTCCCAGCCTCACTCGCTCGTTCCTTCCAGGGAATATCGAAAGGGGCTTTCAGAGGACTGGCAGTCATATGAACGTATAGCAGTATATTAAGATTTTACATAATTCAGGACAATTCATACTACATCTGGTTTAATGGCTTACGTTTACCTGCTTTCATTGGAACTGTGAAAAACAGATTAACAGCATATATTTACATTAGGTTGCAACCTAAATATAGTATTGTAATATTACTTTAAAAATAAAGTTGCCATTATGGTATGAAATGGTGCAATGTAGATATTGGTTCAGTATGTGGTGCGTAATATAGAAACTAAATATTCTTATGTTAAAAATTAATTTTGACTTTTCTTATTAAGTAATTAAATCTGTAAACTAGATTAATACAGATTTTTGCACTATTTGGCTTTAATATGCAACAATTTTTTGGGATATATGTGAAGACTGACTTGGATGAATATAGGAGTGTATAATATAAGAATCAAAGTGTAAGCTCAAAAAAATTAAATATTATTTTAAGATAAATAACATATTTGTGTATGGAATGCTATCCTAAAAGTATTTAATTCGTTGACTAAACTTATAGCAATTAACTCTTAGTCTACTTTCTACCTTAAATGGGGAGTTTACAAGTAGCTAGATCTGAATTCCTCCACACTTTGCTGGCATGTGGCCCCTTCTTGTGTGTTCAGCACTCTGGGAGCAGGAGACGGGCTGCCTACTCGTTCAGCTAAGGGCCATATCAAGTCAGCATCCATCTCGACTGCCGGCAGAGCCGACCATGGCACCCTAGAAACCCCTCTAGATCCTCTAAGGCAAAGGTAGTATCAGCAGTTACTCTCTGTGTACTTTCCCTCCAATGTAGCAGTGTAGCCAAGTAGTCTTGACATACAATGAACTTAGGAGATACTCTCCACCTGATACACTTTCAGAGATAGCCATGCTACAGTTGTGCTACTCTCCATGTAGTATTTGGCATGTAGCATGTTCTGTTCAAAGCCAGTGCATGTGACATCCTTGTGTTGCACTGCCATGTTGGGGAGTTGAATGTTGTATGTGCATGAGCATGTCACTTTCGGATGCCTTCAATGTGTGTGGAATGTTTTGTTTATCAGTAACTCTGTATTCTTACTCATTATGATTTTTCAGGCTATTTAACATGAACAGAGTAATCGTGCACCTTACTGATGGTGGAAACCTTAATAATTCCTATATGACCGACTTGTGATATTCTACCTGTTATAAAATTTTACTCTAGAGAATGTTTGAACAAATCTGTGTATATGTATCGATTGTAAAATGCAAATGAGTAATGTTCATTATATAAACACCCTCCAAATCTACTTGTGGCCAGTTTAGCATGCGTTAGTCACCTGGTATTACCGGAACTACTGCTTATGCTTGATGCTTGTTTGAAGGGGCCCGAGATCTGGGCCATTGGCCCTTACCAAAGCTAATCCACGCTGTTGAGAATACGACAAATTTGATACTGGAAATAACACACTTTCCCTTTTCAAATTGTATGTGTGAAATTCATTTATTCCTGAACTAGAAATCCAAACAATTAATTCACATCATCTTCCTTCGAAGTACTCTGAGTAAAAAGAATATATCACAGCATTTAATTTATTACAATATTTTTCAGTTAAGAGATAAGAATTTCATTTTGTTCTGAATTGAAGCGAGTTCAATATTAAGTTAAAAGAAGGTATATAATGGTTCCACCTTTCAATACTATTAATATAAGAAATGTAAGTTTACATTCCCATTTAATTAAAATTGGTATCTGTTTCAACCAGTATTCATGGTCATCATCAGCCAGTTATTTTATAATAATGCATAGACAAATAAAATGCAAACAAATGAGTGTCAAATCAAGTCATATACAGAGTCATTGGAAAAGAATACTGTATATTTTAAAAAAAGATATTGAGTGAATATGGTGTTAAACTGAAGAGGAAAGAAAGGAGTGTCTTCTAATCTGCTGCTAGTAGTCGTTCTATTTGCCTGAACTTGACTTATCATTTTTCTATGCATTGTTTTAACCCAATGAGTGCTACGCCCGCCTATAGATGGGCTGACGTGGCCGGTCCAGCACTGCTATGCCTGTCTATAGACGGTGCGCAAGAATTTTAATGTTTATGAGTTTCCCGGTTCACTTTCGAGCACCAGTTTGATCTCTGACACGTTCTGCCATCTGTTGGGCATTATGTAGTACTAATTCATCAGTCGGGAAGTAACTTACAGAGCTTTTTGTAGACATCTGTGGAGTTCATCTGTGATGTAAACTAATATGGCATAACAACAATCTACTTGCTATTGCAGCGATGTTATTTTGAATCAGAGAATCTTTCAGTTATTAACCACAGCGGAAAGTGATGATGGAGATGATGATTTTAATGAATTGTTAAGCCATTTTGAAAGTGAGAGTGATAGAGTGCCGAAAATATTGCATGTGAGAAACAGAGCCTTCTTCTAAAGCTATTTTTATCACTATTTCCATGGCGGGACGGATTACTTCTCTTCACAAGACGTTCAAGTAACTGTGACAGGCTCTGAGGGCCTAGTTGTTTTGATGACAAACCGAAATAGTTGATTTTTAAAAACTTTTGTGCCATTGGATTTGGTGCAGATAGTTGAACAAATCGGTATCACAAACAACCAGTAGAAAACATTTAACTATCACCACATTCCAGGTTTAGAAAGTATTTTAAAATATCAACATATACTTCTAAGAAGTTACATATATTACTTGCCTACATATCTTAGGAAATATTATTATTTTGGGCTCTTTACTTTGTACAAAGTTAATGCATGCCTGGGCACATAAGTGTAATTTTGTTTTCTCTCAAAGTAATATTGAACATAAGTGTAGGATTTTCCATTTGCAATTAGCTTTATAAAGAACCGATATTTATAAACATTTTAAGCTAATTCCCCCACTGATAAGTTAAAAATTTAGGCTTCTACAATTTTTTTTGCAAACGAATGAGAAAACTCAGCACTGAGGTACCAAACAGTCAACTCGTAACTAAGCACTTTTAGCTATTTTGCTTTATGTAGCATCGACACAGATAGGTCTTCTGTGGACGATGGGACGGGAAAGGCCTAGGAATGGGAAGGAAGCGGCTGTGGCCTTAATTAAGGTACAGCCCCAGCATTTGCCTTGTGTGAAAATGGGAAACCACGGAAAACCATCTCCAGGGCTGCCGACATTGGGATTCGAACCCACTATCTCGCGGATGCGAGCTCACAGCTGCGCACTCCTAACCGCACGGCCAACTCGCCCGGTTAACTCAGCGCTTCAAAGGTTCAACTTATAATTGGCTGATGATGACCATGAATATGGGTCGAAAGGGGTACCAATTTTAATTAAATAGGAATGTAAACTAAGATTTAGCCCGCCTGGTGGCCATGATCGTTAAGGCGCTGAAGTCTAAACGGTCTAACACCGAGGTTAGCCGGTTCGAGTCCCGTTGGTCGAAAAAATTTTCACCATCAGAATGTTGGCCGGCAGGGTAAGGGAGGTGGTGGTATACAATTTCTAATCACTAGATTGCGTGCCAAAAGCCTGGATTAAATTCCAAACCTCTCCGCAGTGCTCATATGGAGTGAGGGCATATGACGCTGTTGATGGTGATTCGTCCGTCGGATGGGGACGTTAAGCCTTGAGCAGACCCCTTGGTGCTATTCGACAGGAGTAGGCTATGTGCCGGCACCGGGTTTCACCCTCTCCCTACTATCATATATCACGTCATTCATTTCATCTCTCATTAACTCCTCTGATGAGGTTGACGTCAGGAAGGGCATCCGGTCATAAAAAAACGCCACGACAAATTCATCTCACCTCATACCCGACCCCGTAGGGAAACGGGACAAGGGCTGGACAAACAGGAATGTAAACTAAGATTTCTTATATTAATAGTATTGAAAGGTGGAACCATTATATACCTTCTTTTAACTTAATATATTTTTAAGTGTCGAAATTCTACATCACTAATGGACACAAATGGTGAGAAACTCGGGATTAGACTTTTCAGTGTATTGATTGAAGGGCCCTAACCACTATCACAACATTCGTTTACCTATATGATTTTTTTTAAAAATCTGAAAAACAGCGATTGACAGCTTGGCAATATAGTTTCTGGTTTCAAGAGTAGTTTAATAGAAAAGCTGCAGTCGTTTTTTCTGGCTTGTACTTGTTCATAATTAAAGTGTAGATCAAACTTTGCTTTGACCTTTAGGGGCTTATTATTTGTACTCCAGGGAGTAGATGATAAAATGCAAAATCCATAGGTTACTCCTTCGAGTAATGTTCATAACTTCTTTTGTTGTCGTCATCGTAGTTTTGTTTGATGATTTGATGATTATATCTCAAGGTTTTTAAAATGTACTTTTCTTGACCTTGAAGGCTTTTATGTTGTTGTCTTTTCCTGGTAGTGTCAGCCCTAAGAGGCCGTTCTGAATGGTTTTAATTCTGCATTATATATATGAATTAAATGCAGATTTGTTTGGAAAAATCAATTTTCAGTATTTTTCTGTTCCGCTGAAACTTCCTAAAAAGCAGATGGTGAGTTTTCCACTTTTCTTTCTTTCTTTCTTTCTTTCTTTCTTTCCTTCCTTCCTTCCCATGTTTTACTGTCTGTTCTTCACCTCAGATGTACTTGATGTCTTCCAACGTGAAACCCTACTGTTTCAAAACATTCTGACCTGGCGAGTTGGCCAAGCAGTTAGGGGCGCGCAGCTGTGAGCTTGCCTCTGGGAGTTATTGAGTTCAAACCCCACTGTCGGCAGCCCTGAGGATGGTTTTCCGTGGTTTCTCATTTTCACACCGGGCAAACTGGGGCTATACCTTAATTAAGGCCACGGCTCTTCCTTCCCACTCCTAGCCCTTTCCTATTCCATCATTGCTCTAATACCTATCTGTGTCGGTGTGACGTAAAGCCAATTGTTGTTTCAAAACAGACCTGGTTTTCCCAACATCAGTTCTTAAATGGTTAATAGAACCTTCATACAATCCAGTTCCAGCTGCTCTATAGTTCACACGTATCAGTATTTTGGAATTGGTTCCATATCCATGGGCAAGGAAGACTTTGACGAGTTTTCTGTGAAAAACTCTAAATATTAATTATAAACATTCAGAATCACAAACATTTCTTCTCCTTCAGTGAACTACAGTAGAATATAGTTGCATTCCATTAGTAAAGGTAAAACTTGATTTAAATTGTCTAGATGTGTGCAGAGAAAATTTTATAACATACAGTACCATGTGGAGTTATCACAAGAATAGATGGTCCTAAAACCATTCAGAGTTTGCTAGCAGAGAGGTTATGTTCAGTATTCACATGTCTATACATTCACTATCATTCAAGTGTAAGTATAGGAAAGGAACAAATGTCAAAGTCATATATACATAGTCGTTGGAAAAGAATACCGTATATTTAAAAGAACATATTGGGTGATTATGGTTGTAAACTAAAGAGGATCGAAAGAAGTGTATTTTAATCTGCTGCTAGTAATTGTTCTATTCGCCTGACCTTGACATATAACCTAGTATTCATGTTAGGGTCACCCTTAGCAATAGGCAGTTTTCTGAAAGTTAAAATTTTGCTGCTCCTGCCCCATAAACCTGTCCCAATCTACAAAAAACTCTCCATGCAAAACTCCAACACAATTGGATAACTTAAAGGGGACCCTCGAATGCCTCGAATTTGGAAAACAGTAGAAGCAAGAACAAATTCCATTCAAAACTGTAAATAACAATTGTAATCCCAAAAATAAAGTCTCCTATTTTTTTTTTATAAATACTGAACTCTGTTCATGTGGCTGTTGGTCACAATATTGTGAAGAGTGTTTCCCACGCTTGCATATACACATGCGCACGCCACTCTGAAGCTTGGCAGCCGTTGAGAATGAGAGCTCCCGTTGGATGTTACCGCGATTTGTGCGCAGTTATTAGGTTTTTGAACGCGAAAGGTGCTGAACTGATTGAAATCCATCGCCAATTGAGGGAAGTGTATGGTGTGTCGTGCATGGATGTCAAAAATGTTCGTAAGTGGTGTAGAGTGTTTGCAGCCGGTCGTGAACTGAAATTTACGACGAACGAACAAAGGAGCGGGAGACTGTCAGTTTCCGTCGAGACAGTCGCGAAGGTTGAGCAAATCGTGCATGAAGATCAGCGGATCACCCTGGACGATCTCTGCACTTTGGTCCTGAGGTTTCCCGAAGCGCCGCTCACTACTTCCTGAACAGCATGGCAGGGAGCTGGTATGATACGGGCGTACAAAAACTGTCACATCATTTACAAAAATGCATCGACCGAAATGGTGATTATGTAGAAAAATAGCTGAATGTTCAAGCTGTAAAATGATGTAAACCAATGTAGAAATAAACAGGTTTATGAACGAGAGCGGATCAGAAAATAAGTTGCACTTCCCAGTTATGGCCATTTATTACACCACCTATACAACAGCAACAAGACTATAACGACATACACTGTAACGTCACTTTTCCACATAGTTTCCAAGAGACTCCAAACATTTCTGCGAACGCACAACCAACTTGTCGATGCCGGATGCTTAGAAGAAATTTTCTCCAGCATTCTGCAACCACTCGAAGACAGCGGCCTTCACCTCCTCATCGGTCTGGAAACGTCTACCACTGAGCTCCGTTTTGAGCTTACCAAACAGATGAGTCATATGGCGCTAGGTCGGGACTGTAGGGTGGATGTTGCCAGACCTCCCACTTGAAACGCTGCAGCAGTTCTCTCGTTTGGCGGGCCTTGTGAGGTGTTGCCTTATCATGCAACAAAATCACACCGGCACTCAATTTCCCCCGGCGCTTCTCTTTAATCACTTTACGCAACCGGTGCAGCGTTTGACAATACGACGCCGCGTTGATCGTCGTTCCTTTCGGCATTAATTCCACGTGCAGCAAACCCTCCATGTCAAAGAACACTGTAGCCATAACCTTACTGGCTGAAGGTTGAACCTTGGCCTTCTTTCGTTGTGGTGATGAGGGGTGCACCCATTCCATTGATCTTCGCTTCGTTTCGAAAGTGAAGTGGTGGACCCACGTTTCGTCGCCTGTGACGATTTGCCTCAGAAACCCGTTGCCATCTGCGGCTTAGCGTTGCAAAAATGCCACGGAGGATTGGAAACATTGTCCCTTGTGCTCATCGGTGAGAATATATGGGACCCATCTTTGACACAGCTTACGATATCCAAGATCCTCGTGAACATTGGCGAACACACTGCCATACGACAGAGAAGTATTTCCAGAAGGGTACACAGTCTATCGTAGAGACCGAGGAGATAAAAAGGGAGGGGGGTGTTTATTCTGGTGAAGGAAACTTACTGTTCACATGAATGGTTTACCGATGAAAGGGATGAAATATTAGGGATAAAATTAGTTTGTGATAATATGAAGGAGGTGGGAATTATAGGAACATACAGGCCTGGAAGAGAGGAAAGAGACATGTAAATCTTCGAGAAAATAATAATTATACTCGTAAAAACAATAATAATGATATGCTAATAATTGGGGGAGATCTAAATTTGCCTGAAGTTGAATGGAATGGAGCTGCAAGTGAAGCCCATGAACAGAAACTGGCAAATAAGTTAATTTGGGAGGGAGGATTTATGCAAGTAGTACATGAACCGACTCGTCTCAATAACTTACTAGATGTATTCTTGGTTAAACCATGGGAAATAGTTGATAAAACTGAGGTAATTGAAGGAATAGGAGACCATAAGGCTGTAATAGTGGATGTAGGACTCGTACCAAAAAGGCTTAATAAGAGGGTTACACAAGACAAGAAATTGTACAGAAAAACTAAAGTTGATGAATTTGGGACTTACCTTAAATCACAATTCAGTTGTTGGATAAGTGAAGGGAGTAACGTGGATACACTTTGGGCTAAATTTAAAGGAATTATATGGGAAGGAGAGAAGAGATTTGTACCTGTTAAGAAGGGTAAAATGACCTCAGACGCTGTTTATTATACAAGGGAAATAAGAAAATTAAAAAGAAAATGCAGAATAGTAAACAGGAAAATCAAAGAGGGTAGGGAGAGTAGAGAAACTAGAAAACAGCTAATGAGGGAACTGAATAGAGTGAAAAAGGAAGCAAAAGAGAATTATATGAATGGCATACTTCAAGAGGGTAATGACCACAAAGGGAAATGGGAAAAGCTGTATTCATATATCAGGAATCAAAAAGGGAAAGGAATCCAAATTCCTACAATGGTGGGAGAAGGGGGTGAACACTATTTAACAGATACTGAGAAAGCAAACCTATTTAGTAGGGAATTTAGAGATTCAGTAGATGATTGTCAAGAGTTGGAAACCGAAACAGAAGATAGAGAGGGAGAGAGACAGAGGGGAAACGAGAAGCTTCTCATTCACAAACGAAGACATTTTCAGAAAAATACAACTGCTTCAGCAAGGAAAAGCAGCAGGAAGTGATCAAATTACTGGGGAGGTATTAAAGACAATGGGGTAGTACATAGTGCCTTATTTAAAATTTCTCGTTGACTATGTCATAAATAATAGTGTAATACCAAAGGAATGGAAGGAATCTATAATAATACCAATTTATAAAGGAAAGGGTGATAAAAAGGAAACCAGAGAAATACAGACCAATCAGCCTGACCAGTATAGTTTGTAAAATACTGGAGAGTTTAATATCGAAGTACATCAGAGGGATATGTGATGATAAAAATTGGTTCATGAGGAGCCAGTATGGATTTAGAAAGAAATTTTCTTGTGAGGTACAACTGGTGGGATTTCAGCAGGACATATCAGATTAGTTGGATTCAGGAGGTCAGTTAGATTGCATAGCCATAGATCTTTCCAAAGGAGTTGAACATGGAATATTATTAAAGAAATTGGAGGGAATAGGATTGGACATAAGGGTTACACGTTGGATAAAAACATTTCTAAATTCAAGGGTTCAGAAAGTCAAAGTAGGAAATAATGTATCTCAGGAAGAGAAAGTTTGGAAGGGAATTGCACAGGGTAGTATAATCGGTCCGTTACTTTTCGTAATATACGCAAATGATTTAGGGAACAATATAACATCAAAATTAAGATTGTATGCAGATGACATAATCGTTTATAGGGAAATAAACAACATTGAGGATTGTTCAGAATTACAAAGGGACCTTGAATGTATCCAACAATGGGTTGAAGAAAATAATATGAAGGTTAATGGAGGCAAAGCAACTGTTACAACTTTTACAAACAGGAGCTTTAAAACTGAATTTGAATATACTTTGGATGAGGTAGTTATCCCAAAAGATGGCAAGTGCAAATACTTAGGTGTGAGATTTGAAAGTAATTTGCACTGGAAGGGTCATATTGATGACATTGTTGGGAAAGCATACAGATCGTTACATGTCATAATGAGGCTACTTAAAGGATGCAACAAAGAATTAAAAGGAAAAAGTTACTTGAGTATTGTTCGTCCATTATTGGAATATGCAAACAGTGTTTGGGATCCTCACCAAGAATACCTAATAAAAGAAATAGATAGTGTGCAGAGGAAAGCAGCAAGATTTGTAACAGGGGATTTCAGGAGAAAGAGTAGTGTATCAGAAATGTTAAAGGAACTTGGGTGGGAAACTTAAAGTAAGAGAAGGGAGAAAACTAGACTTAGGATTATATAGAGCCTATGCAGGAGAAGAAGCATGGGGAGATATCCGTGAGAGGCTTCAGTTGGAAAATAATTATATCGGCAGGACTGACCACAAATATAAAATTAGAAGGAATTTTAGCAGAAGCGATTTTCATTCATTGGGAAGGGTGTGAAGGAGTGGAACAGTTTACCAGGGGTAGTGTTTGATCCTTTTCCAAAATCTGTACAGATATTCAAGAAGAGAATAAACAGCAACAGAGAAAATAAATGAAGTGTTAGAGGGCATTCGACCAGTGCAAGTTATTGTAAATAAAATATGTGTGTGAATAAATTAATTCCATCCCCTGGTCTAAGGAGTTTGGACAGCCAAAGTAGGGGACTGCCTGTAGGGGTAAAGTACAGTGGGGACTTCGAGGGCCCTGGGACCGCTACGGTAGCTGTGAAGGCCCTTCAGGAACTCTGAAAAGTGGTGGCAAAAGGGGCTCTGGTTAAGACGCAGCAGGTCATTATGCTACTTAGGATCCAGAAAGGGTAAAAAAAAAAATAATAGTAAATAAATAAATGCAATGTAAATATTAATCTTATACCAGTTGTATAGTACCATTTGAAGTAATTCAACATACTGTATATCAGTTGACTATATTTGTAAGTAGTACAGGAGATATTATAAGTAGAATTTTGTAAACAATATAAATTTATTAAGGATGAGCTGTGTGTTTAATAGAAAACATTGTTAGTGTAAATTGTATAATATTGTATTATAGGAAAATTTTCTTCTCTTGTTAATTTAATATTTAGTGCTTGACAATAATGTATTTTAGTGTACCATTTGCCCCCCGAGGTAGACACCTCATTTGCAAATAAAGAGATTTTGATTTGGATGTTCAGCCGCATCGCGATTTCTCTCCGTATAATGCGCCGATTCTGTCTAATGATCGCATTCGCACTGTTAACCTTTGCACAGGTCCTGGACGTTGCGGGCCTGCCTTTGCGATGGTTGTCTGTGATATACGTGCGTCCGGCTTCGAATTGCTGACACCACTTTACGATACCTTGCCGGGAAATGGCCCGCTCCCCATACACAGCACTAATTTCACGATGAATGTATGTGCAATTCTTCTTTTTGGCTCATAGGAATCGGATTGTCGCACGCACCTCATATTTGGAGTGAACGTCCAGTTGACGTGCCATTGCATTTGGCCGCTATTCACACAATACTAGACGAGACACCACAGCGACCTGCGTAACAGACGTTTGGGCATTGTCTGTCCCTTTCTCCGCTGTGCCCATGTTTGCTCATTGTAAACATTCAGAATTACAAACATTTTCTTCTCCTTTAGTGATCTTCTTCTTCTTCCTCTTCTTCCCCTTTGTGCTGTTAGACGTCGGGACATTTCAGCCATTTACTAAAGTTTCTTCTGTCGTGCGCCATTCTCTGAACCTCACCCAGGTTCTTCCCTCGCCTTCTGATCAGTACTCCTCCCATTCAATCCGTGGCCTCCCTCTTGTTCTTCTTCCTTTTCGTCTGGCTCGCCACACCTGCTTCGCTTTCCTTTCATCTTCCATTCTTTCTAGGTGACCAATCCAGTGCAATCTTCTCCTCTCAATGACATCCATTATTGGCTCCTGCTGAAGCTCATCTCTTACTGTGGTGTTTCTAATATGGTCTCTTCGAGTTTTCCCAGCAACTTTCCGTAAATATCTAATCTCAGCGGCAACCAGACAGCTCTCCAGTTTTTATGCACTGTCCAACTCTCTGTACCACACAGGAGGGTTGGCAGGTACACAGCATGATATACCCACATTTTTATGTTTCTAATCATTTCTTTCTTCCCTATGATTGTGTTGTTTATACCATACTAATCTTGATTAGCTTTTCTAATTCTGTTGTTTATTTCTGCCTCTAATTTTCCGTCCTCTCTGAAAATGGTGCCCAGATACTCAATTTGTTCTACTTGCTCAATATCCTCATTGTTCCACTTGATTTGAAGCTGTACTTTTTCTCCTTTGGTGAACTGCATGACCTTGGTTTTGCTTGCATTCACTTTCATCCCATGGTCCTAGAAGGCGTAAGCCCATTCAGTAAGAGCTTTGTGGAGATCCTCCTCTTTCCCAGCCAAAATCGGAATGTCGTCTGCATAGATCAGGGATTAGACATATATTGGTCTCGTGTTCCAGTTGCCAACCTTAATTCTTTTAGTTCTTCTTTTACACTGCTTAATGACTTGGTTCATGAAGATCACAAAGAGAAGAGGACTCGAGCTGTCACCCTGCTTTACTGCCTTCACCATTTCGAATTCCCTAGAGCATTCACCAGCTATTCTCACCACTCCTTGGACTCTATTGTACATGCTCCTCATGCGGCATAAGAGAGTCTTGGTTACCTTTTCCTCTTCAAGTGCTACCCAAAGCTGTTCCCTGAGGACAGAGTCAAATGCGGCCTTTAGGTCGACAAATGCAGCTAGAACATCCTTCCCTCGACTAAGTCGTTTCTCTATAACAGTTCTTAGTGTGTATATATGGTCATGTGTTTGTCGACTTGGCCTGAAAGCACACTGTTCTTCCAACTTTTCCTCTACTTCTTGTCTCAGCCTCCTCTCCAATATGCGAGAGTATATCTTTCCGGCCACACTGGAAAGACAAATTGCTCGATAGTTTGCACAGTCCAGAGTGCTGCCCTTCTTATGGATAGGGACAATAATGTTCGTCTCCCAATCCTTTGGAATCTTCTGAATGCTCCATGCTGTTGGCGTATCCTTGTCATCCATTTCACCACAGCCTCTCCTCCATACTTCATCAATTCTGGTGAAATTTCATCCCAAACAGCTGCCTTACCCACCTTCATTTCAGTGATAGCCTCTCTTACTTCACTCTGCATAATTGTCTCCCCTTCTTCTAGTTCTTCTTCTGCCCCGTTACCGGTGTTGTCTTGTAAATTCTGGTCTGCGCAGAACACATCCTCATAGTACGTGTTCCATGTATCAAAATGTCCCATGGCCTCATTTGGATCTTCTGGTTCCTGTCTTTAATGTTCCTGATTCTCTTTCCAGTTTTGCCTTGGAGGGATCTTAGTATCTTCCAAAACTTTGTCTGATTATTTCTGATTCCATTTCCTCACCAAATTCCTGCCAGTTCCTTTCTTTTGCCGCTTAGCTTCATTACGTGCTTCAACATAGTTCCTCCAGTCCTCTACCCTTCTTGTTCTCATGTACTCCTTCCAGGCTACCTTTTTCCTCCTTACAACTTCCTGGACTTCCTCAGTCCACCACTTTGTTCGTTTCCTTCATGCGTTTACTATAGTTTTCCCACAGACCTCTTCTGCTACTTTGATAATATTAGTCTTAAATTCACTCCATCTCTCTTCTAAGTTCCAACCTCTCTCAGGTTCTTCTCTTTCTGTTTGCTAAAGTATTTCCCCCAACTTCTGAACATAATTCTGCCTTACCTCTTCCTCTCTAAATGCAGAAATTCTTATTTTCTCAAATCGAAGATAAGAGGGTGTGGGTGTAGCCTTGAATCTTGTTTTCATAACCAGAAGCCGATGTTCTGTACTCAATTCTGCACTGCGGAAGACCCTTACATCTAGTGCTGCGTAAGTCATGTTCTTAGTGTAACAAAAGTAGTCAATGCAACTCTTTGCTCCTCGGCCTACTGCCTCAAAAGTTACTTAATGGATACTTTTATGGGGGAAGAAGGTGTTTCCAATCCTTAGCTCGTTATCAATACAGAATTCCAGCATTCTTTCACCATTGGTATTGATGGTTCGTTCTGCTCCATGTTGGCCCTTACATCCATGTCCTCGACGTAACCTATTTCCGATCCTAGCATTCCGGTCCCCCATCACAATAACATGTCTACTTCTTTCCCTGGCTTTGTCTGTAGCTTTTTGCATTTGAACATAACATTGCTCCTTGTCTACTTCTTGCATATCTTCAGTGGGGGCATAGATCTGCACTAGCGTAATACTTTCTTCTAGTTCCACATCCACTGTGATAAGTCTGGAGTTAATAGGTTCCCATCCTGTCGCTTTGTTTTCCACTGCTTCGGACATAATGATGGCCACACCTTCTTTTGCCCGTTCATTCCTGCTGACTCCTGAGTATCTCATTACATATCCCTTATCCAGATTTATTTGGCCATTACCTTTTCTCTTGGTTTCACTGACTCCAAGTATGGCAAGCTTGTACTTTTCCATTTCTTCGACTATTTCTACCTCCTTCCCTGACAGAGAGGTCACATTCCAAATACCAATTCTCATATACCATTTCGTGCCAGGTTGTTCCCTTGTTATCCGTCCGGCTACTCTCATGTTTCTCTGAATAGTTAATTTTGCTCCACGTGGGTTATTAGCCTACGGAAGCTAGCATGATGAGGGGGCTGCTCTGTTAGCTGTCATGCCAGTCCGTTTTCTGTCAGGGTATCTTCCCTTAGCCTTTGGGGTCCAGTCCCTATCTGCAAGGTGGCAATTTGTGGTTCGCAGTTCCTCTGCCTACTCCGCCGTTGAGGTGTTTTCAAGGTTCCTTCTTCCACCTTCGTAGCCATTGACTGCCAACTTCTGATGAATTTATGTGCCATTTCCTGCACAAAGGCTTCATCTGGCCTCCAAAAGGGGAACTTCTCCGCCCGTAGCCGTTGGCCCCCCTCCTGGTTGTCAGATTTGGTAATGGCCACCTGACCCTCGACCAGACAGTCGCAGGTTGTACCGTCTACTGTCACATGCGGTAGCAGGATATTCCTGACCGGCTTAGTGATCTACAATAGAATATAGTTTCACGTACATAATGCTTCCGTATTACAACCTTTTTTTTTTTTTTTTTGTTAATACAGAAATTGATGTGATCAGATTCAGTCAATCCCTACAATTGTTTCAGTATGTTCTGAATAAAATTTACGAAAAGTTAACTTGAAAAATTCTTAACACAATTTGAAAAAAATTAGGAAATTTAAGGGTTTCTTAATGAAGCACACAATTTCAACACAAGATAAACACTTTTATTTTTTCAACAGTAATTTCTATGGACACTGAACATTGCGCATTATATTTGAGTAAGAGCGGATTTTGTGGCAGTTGGATACTTTTTATGATTTTTTGTAAGGATTTGTAAAACATTTTGTCAGTTTCATCTTGTGTGAGAATGTTGTTATAGTCTTGAGTAAGTTTTACACATTTGACGTCATTCACAAAAACTATTCTCAATTTTCACAAGCCCTCTTTGGTAATCAGGGTCATCCTTGCATGTTGATGGGTCTTTATCAAGGAAATCTATACTGAGAGAAAATCTGGTAAAGAATTTTTTTAAATTAAAAGTTACAAAAGAAGAAAACTCATTGTTTGTAAAGGAAGAAAAATCATTTTCATTCAGAATGTATCTCTTCAGTTTATTTACTTCTTCCTCTACTTCACATTTGCCTTAACTTCTGTTGGAACAGTATTGGCAAATACGGATAGAGCCACAGTTTTAGGAACTAAATACCATAGATATTTAGAAAACTTTTTTGCAGCAGCCTTGCTGATTTCTGGATCAGTATCTTGATAACATATCAGTTCGCACATAAAGAGGAAATCATGCTATAGTACTTAAGTTGCTTGTGGTGAAAGAAACCAGGCTCGAAGTACACTCCAAGAAAAATACATATTCTTAAAGAATACTTCTCTCTGTGAGAAAACTTAAATTTATCTTCAAAGAGGTACATATTGAATGCATAAATTGCTTTTGACAACCACCTAGCATGACTGACAGCTTCAGGTATACGAAATGTTACACTATTTTTTGGAATGCCACTAAGAAAGATCATTGTTATCTCCAACAATTCTCTGTAAGCATCTCGCTGTTGTTTCTGCGTAGAAATGTGGTATTCAACAAATTCAAGAGTGGTGGAGCAAACATTGCCACGCACTTCATTGATGCCATTTGTGTAAACCTTCTTGTTGAGTTTCGTCCAGGTTTCTCTAAATCTTTTGAAAAATGCCATGTCTGGACCAGAAGTTGGACCCATCAATAAGTCAAAGCAGCCCTTCACAACTAACTCAAATATGATGGCGGCAGGGAAAGCACGAGAGATTGCGGCTGAACAAATTTTTCTAGATTTGTACAGGTACCGTTTACCCATCCCACGTTGCTTGCTGTCATCACAACCACGTGCCTGAATTTTGTCTGGTAGTCTCCACTGCCTGGTAAGCAGCCATTGCCTGCTCTTCTCCTGAAGATGTTGGGATTTCAGGGTCTCCCAGCAATTGCCACTTGCCCTGAAAACTTGCTATTATTGCCAGTCTATCAACCTTTTCAACGCCTGTGAGTGCTGGAAGCAGTTTTTCATCCCAGTGCAACACTAGTTCTTTAAAGTTGTTTGTTAAATTTGTGCTCTATTTCCATTTATTTTTCTTCTCAATTTTTTTTTCTTTGGCATTGAAAAGAAGTACGATTTATTACAAAGTTTTCAGTATCGCTACCGAAAGCTTCTGAACAGCTATTAATATATGAATCGCATTTGTCAGTGATTTTGTGCGTACCAAAAACTTCAGAGAGACTGGGAGTGAAAAACTGCAATGTACCTCTTTGTTGGAACTGCTGTTCCAGTTATTGCTGTAGCTGAAATTTGCTGATCACTGACAGTGAAATTTTCACTGTCTTCACCACCACTGCATTTGCTGCTTGATGTGGAATCTCCAATTTCTGGGGTCGCAAATTGATGATTATCAACATTTTGTTCCATTTCTTTGCAAGTTCTTTTCCTTCTGGCAGTTTCCATTTCGGTATGCTTCAGTGCTCTTTTCTCTTCATGTTTTAAATCTACACCAACCATGATGCCCAAGTGTGTTCTTTTTGGCACTGAAACTTTAAGAACTTCTTATCCTCTTCAATTTTCACCTCTCCCAAAGCATCTGATTGAGCTATGATGTAGAGATCATCCAACGGTTCCACAAAAATGTCTTTTTTCCTTGTCTGAAGTTCTAGTCAAATTTTCTGTAAACATTTCTCATAGAGTTTGAGTAACTTGTCAGCAGACCGGTTAGTTCTTTTAGTGGGAATTCATGCTTTTTTGCCAAAAAACGGAAAATTCTTGAATCACTAATGGGACACTTCACCCCCTCGTGTTAAGATTTACAACTCTTACATTGCAGAGGAAAACTCTTAAAACTTCCCAGTTACAATATCAAGGATAAGTCTGAAGAATTGTCTGATGTAAGGTAAAATTTTACGATAAAATAGTATTTATCTATAATAAGGACTTCGGGTTCGTGAGGGTCATCTTGTAATTGTCCAAATGAGCTTAAATTTTGCATATAGATTGTTTTCTTATTAATTTGAACAAGATAGCGGGGTGGGAACTACTCTTTTTGATGGTTGAAAAATAAGGGCCACCCAAAAATATAAATAATATATATCGTGTTTGCATACGTGCGGTTTAGCACGAGCAGGCCAGAACAATATTCTACCTCCATCTCTGGAGTTCATGACGAGAGACCCCATTTGTTCAAAGATTTCAGTAGCTGAAGATGTGCAAATTGTCTTTCTCCCTTTTCTGTTTCTCCTTCTTACCACAATGGCCTGCTATCCGTTTTTTGCTTTGCGATGCACTGACACAGATAGGTCTTACGGTAACAGGATAGGAAAGGGCTAGAAGTGGGAAGGAAGCGGCCGTGACCTTATTTAAGGTACAGCCCTAGCATTTGCCTCGTGTGAAAATGGGAAACCACGGAAAATGATCTTCAAGGCTGCCGACAGTGGGATTTGAACCCTCTATCTCCCGAATATTGGATACTGGCTGCACTTAAGTGACTGCGGCTATTGAGCTTGATCATCTTATTTTCTCTCTCTCATTTCATTTAATTGCTTTATTACTGTCTGGACAGTTTCATTCCACCATGGGTTCTCTCTCTCCCTCTCCCTCCCTCCCTCCCTCCCTCCCTGCCTCCCTCCTGCCTTACTTTTAGTTTAGCTAGTCATAGCGATTTTTTTAAATGATGAATTAATTTTTTGGTGTCGTCGTGTTTTGAAGATCCCTTAGTATAGTTATTCCAATGACCATATTATTAACTTCAATATTTACAGTGAATACTGCTCTTTCATTGTAATACTAGTTTCAGTACCAGCCATTGACGGGACAGTTGTTTAGCGTGTGCATGATCACATTTTTTGTACACCCCTCTCCAGGTTCTGAGGCACATAAGTGGGCATGCTTCTCCATCAGCAGCTTGTCATGACATACTTGCTTCCTCCCTCTCTGGAACCCTTTGCAGTTTCATTTTTTTTTTTTTTTTTTTTTTTTTTTTTTGCATTACTGCTGATCTTTTGATCTCTTTCTTCCGGTATAAAGGAAAGCCAAGTATCGGCTTAATATTAAACAAATACTGACAGGTGTACAAAGCCTTCCTAATGTTGCTGAAACAATCTCTACAGCAACTTTTTACAGTTTTTAGTGCTAGTTACTGGTTCTTGGGCTTTCACATAACTGCCACCGATATTTCCTTTATATTTCACTGTATCGGAAAAAAGGATATAGAACAAAAATTTTCCTTGAGCTTACCAATCGTAAGAGAGAGATTCTTGAGGCCCCTTCTTAACCCATTCAAGTGACAATAAAAGGCCGCATTGTTGGCTGTGGAATCAGATTTAATTTGTCTGCCAGTAGTTTGAGCATATTTGTTTCACAAAAACATGCATAAAATACTAACTACTGAAGATAATTCATTCAAATTTTGCATTCATGCCATTGAAAGTTATGACTTACCCATACTTCATTCTGTGAATGATTGCTGGCTGTGATACAAATGGTTTGTTCGGAATAATTTTAAAAGGTGGACCCATGTACTCTAGAAACATTGCAATTTTGCACGGTGGGCGACTCTACATTTTGTGATCACAATTCAATACAGATCAAAACCATGAAGTTTATATCCTATGATTTATTTCCTATGAGAGTATGCTGTCAAGGTAAGGAAATGTTGACTAGTTGAAGGCTCACTCCGTCCATGGAGGCATTGATCTGTGTATGTCCTTCTCCAGGGCCTGGTTCATAGAGAATCCGTATCTTATTGGTATTAGGTTTGAGACCAATTTTTCTGTATGCATTTGAAAAGGCTTTCAAGATTAACACTTGTCCTTTTTCAGAATGAGTTACAACTGCATTATCATCAGCATATTGTAACTTGACTAATATTATAGAAAGTGTACACGTCTTTTCCCTTAGACTGCTCAAATTAAAAAGTTTCCCATCCAGTCTATAGTTCATCTGTATTCCTGGAGGAAGAACATACCTGACTAGCTGCAGAACTGCGGCTATATATAATGAGAACAAAGTGGGGGCAATCACACAGCCTTGCTTAACGCAGGTATTGATATGAAGAGTTGGTACTGATAACAGCTGCCATTATATCAGTGTAGAGTAGTTTCAAGATAGAAATAAATTTCTGTGAAAAACCATACAATCTTAAAATCCTCCACAAAGCATCATGGTTTACAGAATCAAATACCGAAATGAGGTCAATGAAGGCAATATAAAGAATTCTAGTTTGTTCTCTGCGTTTTTCCTGAAGCTGACAACTGTGAACATCATATCCATGGTTCCTCCTGAAGGCCTGAAGCCACACTGACTCTGGTAATATTTCCTCCACCAAGGATAATATACGATTTGCCAAAATGTTAGCGATAAGCCTTCCTAAGGAAGACAATAATGATATTCCCCAATAGTTATTACAATCTGTTCGATCACCTTTCTTAAATATTGGAACTGTAAGATTATCTCCGAAATCTTGGATGCATTTTTTTCAGGGTTCTGAATTCCAGCAGTCAGTTCATTAGTTCATGTACTTGTCTTATGAGTTCCTCACCACCTTCTATGAGATCTTCTGCAGGTATACCATCCATACCGGTGGCCTTGTGTCGCTTCGTAATTAACAGCACGCTTAACTTCATCCAGTGTGTTAGGAGCCAAGTTCTTTGATGGGTGCCTCTTCTATTGAATCATACACCTGTTCATCAACAACTGATTCTTGATTTAGGAGTTTTAAAAGTGTACTTCTATCACAGCTATTTTATACCAATATTGACCTATGGTATGCAAAACATGCACCCTTACAAAAGGAGATTCATCAAGACTGCAAGCATCAGATTAAATTTCTTAGATCCACCATCCAGAAGACCAAGATGGACAAGTTGAGAAAAGAGGTGGTGAGGAAAGAAGCCGGAATAAATACATCCCTATTAGACAGAATCGGCACATCCAGACTATGGTGGTATGGGCATTTGATGAGGATGGAGCCTACAAGAACAGCCAGAATAAATTTGGGAAGACAGGTGGAGGGCAAAAGACCTGCAGGAAGACCTAAAACCCAATGGATGGACATGATCAAGGTTGATTTAGTTGCCAGAGGATGGGCAGTGGATGATGTTCTCCATGACAAGTTGTATATGGGCAGGAAGAAGTGGAAGAGGCTCATTGACAGTACCCGGGAAACTAGAACTGTACAATGAGGAGGAGGATGATGATGGTGACTTCTGCCACTGGACCAGAGTGGATTTCTACCAAAGGTGATGAGATCATAAACTGCTTTCGTGGCTTGGGAGAATTGCCGCAAATCTTTGTCTGCTAGATATTGTAGCTCTTTTGCTTTGGTTGTCCACAGTGTGTTTTTGAGCACACAGGTTCTTTGAACAGTTGCTTTGCTGAAACAAAAGGGTTCTTTCTTTGCGAGGCAGTTCATGTCTTTTTGCCACACTTGCAAGGCTTTTCTGTTCTCTGAGATCAATGCTTCAATCTCTTCATAATTTTCATCAAACCAATCCTGATATTTCTTGATCTTATATCCCATCGTTTCTTTGCGAGCGTACCGAATAGTGGTCTTCAGGCTCTCCAAGTCTTGTGTTACATCCTGATGATACTTATCTGACAGTGTCTGACGAAGCAGTTTTCTATATTGTGAGGTATATTCTGAAATTCCAAATTTCACAGTGTCAAAAGCGTGTTTGCAGCTCTTCTGTTATTTTCTCCTCTGAGCGGATAGTGACAAATTCATAACTGATCTGATAAGTCGGTGATCTATCCAACAGTCATCTGCTTCTGTCATTGCTTTGGTAATAAAAACATTGCGTAGGTCTTTTTTGCGGACGATTACATAATCAATTATGTATGCCAGTGCTTCGATCTAGGATGCTGCCCTGAAGTTTTAACCCACGAGTGGTCGCTAGGACGAAAGTAATGCAAGTGGTCGCGTGTTGAGCAAAATGCTCACGATATGGTATGACGTGTTTTCATAATAAATACCAACCGATTTCATCTGTAAATGTGTTAACACATTAAATAAACATGAGAATAAATCTCGGGTGGTTATAAAAACACTAAAAATTACAAATAAAATTGCAAGTAGTAATAAATCTCAAGAGGTTATAACTGTATTTGGAAAAGGCAATTCCCAACTTTCTAAAATAGTGTGTGCCTCTTTCGCAATGCCCTTTACAGAAAGAGGATGAGTCACTATATTTTCAGCACAAGTATGCGAGTGTGGATTTCGTCTACTCCACTTTTTCACCTTATCTTTCCCTATATAAACATTGTCACTAAACGTAAAATTCTCATTTACCTCCAACATATGTTGTTCGCAAGCTACAGATTGCTCTCCAGGTGTACGCTTACTTCAGCACATTCTTCTGGCTCGGACTGTTCAGTATCCGTATTACGTTCACTATGTTCACTTTCATAGTCCGAGTCACTGTTTTCTCCCTTGAGTTGATCACTAGGAATTTTATCAACCAAGCTAAAATGTCACGACTTGAAGCAATCGTCACGCACTAATTACACAACACATTAATACAATGAGTTGCAAAGAACTGTTTCAACTATGAAACAACATACAATACCAAATCTATAACACACACAGAAATTAGCACGAAATTGACTGGTCGTACGTGAAGCAAAATGCTCACCATTGACGGTCGCTGATAATTCCTTCCTCACTGTCCCTTCTCAAAGTCACAGATGTGCGTTTCATTGCATTCGTCCTTCTCTCAAAACTGCAGTACGAAGGTACAACAGGGTTCATGTTCTAAACTACATGCTGTATCAGAGAGTAGACGATTTTCAATGACCATGAGCATTTCACTCGTATAGTGACCACTGGCGAGTTAAAGCAATTCTTTTGGTGAAAAATGGTGGTCGTCATTGCTAAATCATGGTCAGCCCATTTTGAGAATAGTCTAATGGTATTAGGAGTTTTCACTGCCAATTCAATCCTTGACAATGATACCATTCCATACGTTGTTGTCCTTGCCCACTCTGGCATTAAAATTGTCAAATAAGATTATTTTGTCTTACTGATTAATGTTTAAATTAATAAATTTCATTGTTTGTCCATATTGAACCAAGATTACGACTTTTATTATAATTTGGATCCACCTTATTCAATACATAAAAACTGTTGTTTAGATGAAATTACAACACATATTTCAATCAGAACTAGTTTCGACACCTATTTCCCCCCTTCGGTCCCGACCAGCCTTGGACACTTGATTACTAACGCAACACTGCTCGCTAGGCTTCATTGTGCTTCGCATGGACAGCGATCTTTTGAGGTGAGTCGCGTAAAAATGTTTACGTTATAAGGCGTAATTTTATATATTGCCTCTTCATTTAAGTGATAGTTTATTGCATTCCTATTATTTCAGGTACGCATTGAACTGGGAACGTTGTACTTGTTAACATCTTAAAGGACCGAGTGCACGTTTCCACCTCACTAGGATTGCTCCATTAAAGCGACTCTGAAGAATTTATTGAAGTATTTTAATACGATTCTACGTCACGTTTTAAGAAGTGTGATAAATTAAGCTAATGTTTCTTCAAGACTATTTTATTTTTACGTTGTTGTTCTTTTAAATCCAAGTTATTTTATTAGTGAGCAAACCGGTTTCCATATGTTTTCATTAATTTAAGGTTTAAGACTCGCAAGTCTCGGACTTGTAGAAAATATGGACTTTGAGACAGAATAATCGTAACACAGTTTTAGGTTGTTAATGTGGTTTTAAATTGTGTTCAATTTGATGTAGATAAACTTATGTGATTGCCAATTTTTCCAAGAACCTATATCAGCTGATCATGACGCAGAGGGGCATCGAAACTAGTTCTGATTGAAATATGTGTTGTAATTTCATCTGAACAATAGTTTTTATGTATTGAATAAGGTGGATCCAAATTATAATAATGTGATTAATGTTTGACAGGATGCCACCCAGATCTGAATAAAATGATTCTATGATGTCATCATCAGAATAGAGTGTGGGTGCATTTGCGTTGATCACTGTGTCATGTTGATTGTCATTTAACCGAAGTCTTAGTGTTATAAGGCATTCGTTATATCTAGTGGGAAGCTCTGACAGTTCCTTGAGAAGATTATTCTTGATAGCAAAGCCTATTCCGTGTAATTGCTGCTCAGTGGTAGCTTTTCCCTTCTAGAAGAAGCTCTAACCTGCTCCTTGTTCATTCAAATGACCTTCATGAGCAAGATGGGTTTTGTGGAGTACTGCTTTGTTGATGTTATATCTTCTTAATTCTCTACCCACTATGGCTGTTCTCCTTTTGGGTCTCTCGGTTGCGGGGTCATCATTGTTCTTTCATTCCACATTGCAAAATATAATTTATTTGTTCAACCACATAAAGGTGTTACCATCAGATGCGACTATCTGATCGGTAATATTAGCCTAAATAGGACTGCTCAGATGTCTATTCTGCAACCAAATTGCTCTACAGCCATTTTAACAGAATTTCCTTGTTCTGATTTATAAAATTTGCTTTATTTAGATAACTCAACATGTGGCCCTCCCATATCAGACTTTCTCCAATGCACTTCTTTCCAAGCACCACAAGTGTTATTCAACCAATGGACCAGGGCATTGTTCAGAATGTTAAAGTGCATTATCATAAACTGTTAATGCTATCTCTTCTTGCCAGATGAATTCTACGGCACCCACCTCTGAACTTATTTAAAATTGTTGTGGTGCTAGATAGAGTATTTTGGATAAGCCAAGGTGTAAACAAGTAGTTACCAGAAACCGACAAAGTGTTTCGGAAAGGCAGGGTTTTCAACAAGAAAAGTTATTGATAGTGAAAAAAATGAGGATGAACAGAAAAAACTACAAACTATATTAATGCAGCTGCATTCAGTTTCAATGCTGAGGACTACATAAGCATAGACACTGGTGTGCAAGCCTTAACAGACACAATGGATGTAGATGGCTTAGTTCAGAATTTTATGGACAGTCAGAAAGAACAGGAGGAGGAGGAAGAATAATATGGCACTGAGTTGGAAGAAGAGTATATGTTAAAGACATGTCAAGATGCTGTCAAAACTTTTAATGGACTACATGAATTTGCTCTACAGCGAAATGATTCTGATATGCTTGGTGTGGTTTCTCAGGCTATAGTGTTTGTGGAAAGTCGAGCAGCTAACCAGCATTGTGTGCATAAAACTCTCCTTCACTGTTTGTAAAAATTAATGAATCTTGTATACAGTGATTTTTCTTTTCATTGCAATGTTTACTTGTACTGTATTAATTTGTAGCAGAAATATGTAAATACAATACTAAAAAAGGTTAGTACACAATTTTATCTTTTCTCAGTATATCCGTTATATGCATGTTCATGGTTTAGTTATTTCATCATAGGCCTTTCTCTGTTAATCGGAAACCTGTCTTTAAAGGAAAAAATTTGCTAGTCCCGTTTTATTCCGCTGAAGACGGGTTTTACTGTATTTAGTTAAAGTGACATCAAGGCACGGAGCTAGGACGTTTCGTCACTGTTGTTAATGTCGTGCTGTATGTTGATTAGAGTATCAGATTAGTCACAAGCAGGCTTTGGATATTTATGAACTGTTTCTTAATTTTGTGCGGCTATTTGTAGCAGAGTGCAGCCCTGGTAGGGCAGACCCTCCGAAGAGGGTGGACGGCATCTGCCATGTGTAGGTAACTCTGTGTTATTGTGATGGAGGATAGTGTTATGTGTGGTGTGTAAGTTGCAGAGATGTTGCGGACAACACAAACACCCATTCCCCGGGCTACTGGAATTAACCAATGAAGGTTAAAATCCTCGACCCGGCCGGGAATCGAACTCGGGACCCTCTGAACTGAAGGCCAGTATGCTGACCATTCAGCCAATGAGTCGGACATTATGAACCTTACATATTGCATATGCAGTAGCATATTTGAAGTAGTTTAAACTCAGTAGCGAAAGTTAGGAACTGGTGCATGATTTGTATAATGTTTAGGAAGTTGAGCAGTTCTGGTTATTGCCAAGTAGACTGTTTGTCAGGTGGGTATCATATTTGAATTATCAATGCCAGCTCTACATGCAGTCTACTTGCAACCGAATTAGGAAAGAACTGATTCCTGGATTTTTACTTAAAACAGTGCTATCTTTTGCCCTCTTTGTAAGGAGTTAAACGCAATTTCTTTTCATGCACAATTAATTCTTGTCAGTCCTCCTTTGGTTGTGTTGGAACAGGTTATGGTTCTTAGTACATTAAAATACCGTGTTATTCCTACTTAAATTATAATGCCTAAGGGGAAGAGAACTGTTTATGATTTATTGAAAGTGAATATACATGAGTGAAGATTTTAGCACTGACGGAAGTATTTTGTTTTGGAAATAGTAGCACAGTCGTAACTGCAACTAAAACTATCAAGTTCGTCATCTTCAACAACAAAACACAATAAACTGAAACTGGAAAACTTTAAACCAAAACACAAGCCTCTTGTGACAACAGCATTTGTTAAACCTGGACCAACACAAAGTAAATTCAATGAAAATTTCTATAAAACATTTGCCTTGGCTAACATACCACTGGCCAAATTAAACAATAAGGCGTTAATTCAGTTTCTGGAGGAGTATATGAAACAACCCGTCTCAGATGAATCAACATTAGGAAGAATTACATTCTTGGAATGTATGAAGTAATGTTACATAAACTAAGAGAAAAGGTTGATGGAAAGTATTAGGGTCTTGCTAGACAAATAACTGGTATAGATTGAAGATCGGTGATCAGCTTCATGTTTGGAATTTTAGGAGAAGAAGAAAAAGAGCAGACTGATACTGAACAACTCATAATAGTTGGTTCCAATTTCATCTGCATATTGTCAGCTATCAAGTAATTGCACAAAAAAAGGACTGTATCTTCATGATGATGATGTTCTTTTTTAAATCATCAGTCCATAGACTAGTCTGATGCAGCCATCCTATCCTGTGATAACATTTTCACTTTTGTGTAACTACTACATCCCACACATATGGTACTCTAATCTGTTTGTCTGGGTGTCATAGATGTGTTCTATCATTGTATCTCTTCTTTTTGTCAAATTGTGTCAAATTGATCTCTTACAAATTTAATTCAGTATCTTTTTATTTGTATTTCATTCTGCCCTTCTTGCCTTCAGCATCCTTGTATAACCCCACTTCTCGAAAGCTTCTGTTTTCTTTCTTTCTGAGCTAGTCATTGCCCATGTTAACTTCTGTACAATGCCACTGGGTGGTTACTAATACAGCGATACCAGGAACACTTTAAGGCTATAAAATACAACAGATATTCAGCTTTTGCAGAATGTGTTTACAATAACAACCATATTTTCAAGGCTTTTAAGAAAGACAAGAAGGTAACATAAAAATATTGAAATATTTATGGCAGAGATAAAAAGAACCTGATGAGGTTCTGAATGAAGCTGCTATTAGTAATATATTGCCTTCAGTCTTGGATGACAGTGTCACATCCTACTAGCACACCTGCCCAACGGCTTTAACATGTGCAGCCAACCCTCCTAATGGTATATTACGGCATAACACGGCAACTTTTCAGGTCTAGCTTTAGGTTTTTACAATCTGCCATTCATCTGTATTTAGTTTACAGTTTAATTGATCTTCGCTGTATTTTATCTCTTCAATGCACCCTGTATGAATTAGCTTGTTTTAAATAGTTTTAATCACTGATGAAGGACCTTAGTGTTTGAAAACCGGTTCTGAACTAAAAGTTTGTGTGTTGATATGAGTCTAATTTTAATAATACTATTAAAAAGCAGCCTGATGGCACCAAATTAAAATGCTTGCACGCGGTAGCTGAGGCCATAAGATTATTATTATTATTATTATTATTATTATTATTATTATTATTATTATTATTATTATTATTATTATTCCGAGGTATCTGTGGAACAGCAGAGGTGAAAAAAGGTGCTGGGATGAATAGGTCTCAACTTACGAAATTAAAGTTAATTTAAAATTTAACAAAGATTATATTTTCTTTTCAAGATCAAGAAATAACAAGTATGACAGGTACTCAGTAGCATATCAACAAATTAAGAAAGTACAATTGCAATTTGGTAATGGATTTGGGCTTCGAGCCCCCAGGCACGCAATCCTTGAGCAATGAGCCCACTTTACCTATGTACCAAGATCAACAAAGGGGCAGAAAACCCCAATCATGCCAAGGAGCACTAGCTCCCAAATACCCAGTTAAGCCTGCTTGACGCACACAGAAACAAAGTTTAAGAAAGAGCAACCTGCTCACAAAGTTCAAGCCTATTCAAAGGCCACACCAAACTCAACCTTCAAGCTGCCCTCCAGGCACACAAGAACAGGGGTAAAAATACCCAACCTCTGAGGCCTATTCAGTAAAGAAACAGGACAATTACATGGCCCCAAAATACCAACTTGAGTGGAGGCGTAACTTGCACTCCTAATAAACTTTTTTAAAACCTATTTGGCACTAGGCCGCTTATGCAAGGGCTAATCTCATACTACGGAGGTGACACGATAGGAAAACTTTATTACATTACAAAGAGAAGGGAAACTGTTATGAAAACGTAGTCACCTCAGACAATATGAGTGGGAGCTCGAGAGGGTTAGGCACTCTCTATCCCAATTTTTAGTTAAAGAGACAGAATTTATACCAAGTGTCTTTTACATTTCAAAGGAAAGTTACATGATAAAAGTTTCGAACTTGCCCCGAGGGTTAAACTGCTGAGCTAGCGAGCAAAGAAGTTATTAAAAGGCCATTACCTGATGGATGAACTGCTGCCCGAAGAAAGAGGCGCCTCCCACCCCCTGCTACATAATCACGCAAGGATAGATGTTACTGAAGTGGCCCGGAGACCAGAAAATCAGCAGTTTAAATACCCTCATGGAACATTCGAGGCCTTTCAAGAATAAGAACCCCCACCCCCCTCAATATTGGGTAGCATAAAGCAACATCTCCATATCGGAGAAGACATACGTTATTGGTCAAAAATTAATTAGAGAAATTCAGGATTGGCTAAATTCAAAACAAGCGGAAAGAGAAGGGTTATACTGCCAACCAAAAAATAACTGAAGGAAATTTAACAAAGAACAAACTTATGACTACAAAATTTCTTCAAAAAAAGTTCCTTCACTCCGCACTAGGGTGCACAATTGTAGTTCCTAAGTAGTGCCATATAGAAGAGAATGTTCACACTTCTTACTACAGAGCAAACAAATATAAATCGAAAAAGACACAGTTCAGAACTCTTCAAAATTTACAATAGCGACATCTTCTGAGAAACTTTAGAATTAACATGGTTGTTAAAGTTCAGGCTTCCTCCAGTAGAGGAGTTTCAACTGGCGCAATGTTTGAATTAGCGGCGTGGAGGTGTACCGCCCGGTACAATTATTATTATTATTATTATTATTATTATTATTATTTATTATTTATTGGAACTTCTGAAAGGTTGCTACACCCCTTTCCATGAACCATTCATTAGTCTGTTCTCTTTGTCACACAAACCTTCCCGCTGCAGCAAGGTCACATGTTTCACAGGAGAGGTTCCTTCACGTTAGTACTAGAATTCGTGGTTTCCCATTTTCACACTCGGCAAATGCTGGAGCTGTACACCTTAAGGCCATGGCTGCTTCTTTCCCACTCCTAGCCCTTTCCTATCCTATTGTTGACATAAGACCTATCTGTGTGACGTAAAGCCATTTGTAAAAATAAAAAAAAATATAACCTAATTGTGGATTAATTTGAATGATCTCTATTGAACCTGTTAAAGAGTCTCTGGTCTCTGCAAAATAAACATTTCTGGTGTTCTCTAAAGCAAAGAAAAAGTGACTGTGCATAGATTTTAAGTTGGAGCATGCAAAGGCATTTTACTTAAAAAAATAGACACAACTCTGTGTTTGAGCACCTGTTGCATTATTCTGTAATTAAATATAGTCAAAACTTCTATGTTTCATTCGGAAACTGGGGAATTGTATTGTGGTATGGTAAGTTTTTATTATTTTGGCGATCTTTAATGTGTAACATTTATTTACAAGTTATGATTTGCTAATTGATATCAGATTAATGTTTGTTTGCATATTAATGTTTGTTTGCAATGGATATTTCAAATTTTTAGTGCATATTTTGACATTTTTAACTGCAGGATTATCCTAAGCCTTGTTATGAGGTAGATTCGGTACCATGCAAAAAAAAAACCTCATAATCAGTGAATGATTTCTGTACTTACAAATATAATCAGCTCATATACAGTACAGTGAGTGGAATTATTTCAAATAATACTATACAACTGCTATAAGATTTAAATTTATGTTGTTTTTTTTTTTTAAACCCATTCTGGTACCTAACAAGCTTAACGACATGCTATGTCTTAACCAGAGCCCCCTTTGTCGCCGCTTTTCAGAGTTCCTGAAGGGCCCCCACATCTACCGTAACAGTCTCCTACTTCAGCCTTCCAATCTCCATAGGCCAGGGGATGGAATTTATTCACAAAAATTCTTAATTTACAGTAACGTGCACAAGTCGAATGCCCTCTTAACTTTTCTGTGTTGCTGTTTATTCTTTTCTTGAATATCTGTACAGATTTTGAAGAATGATCAAACACTTTGCCGGTAAACTGTTCCACTCCTTCACGCCCTTCCCGATGAATGAAAATTTACCCCCAATCGCTTCTGCCAAAATCCCTTTTAACTTTATACTTGTGGTCAGCGCTGGTGATGTAATTATTTTCCAACTGAAGCCTCTCACAGATTTCCCCCCATGCTTTCCCTCCCATATAGGCTCTTTATAATCCTCTAAGTCTAGTTTTCTCCCTTCTCTTACTTAAAATTTCCCACCCAAGTTACTCTAATGTTTCTGATACACTACTTATTCTCCTGAAGTCCCCTGTTACAAATCTTGCTGGTTTCCTCTGCACACCAACTATTTCTTTTATTAGGTATTCCTGGTGAGTATCCCCAACACTGTTTGCATGTTCCAATACTTAAGTGACTTTTCTCTTTTAATTCTTTGTTGCATTCTTTATGTAGCCTCATTATGACGTGTAATGATCTGTATGCTTTCCGAACAATGTCATCCACATGACTCTTCCAGTGCAAATTACTTTTAAATCTTACACCTAAGTATTTGCACTAGCCATCATTTGGTACAATTACCTCATCCAAAGTATATTTAAATTCAGTTTTTAAGCTCCTGTTTGTAAATGTTGTAAGAATTTGCCTCCTTTAACCTCCATATTATTCTCTTCAACCCATTGTTGGATACTGTTAAGGTCCCTTTGTAATTCTGCACAATCCTCAAAGTTATTTGTTTCCCTATAAACAAGTATGTCATCTGCATACGATCTTATTTTTGATGTTACATTGTTCCCTAAATCATTTGCTTATATTAAGAAAAGTAATGGACAGATTATACTACCATGTGGAATTTTCTTCCAAACTTTCTCTTCCTGTGATACATTATTTCCTACTTTGACTTTCTGAACTCTCGAATTTAGAAATGTTCTTATCCAACGTATAACCTTTATGTCCAAACCTATTCCCTCCAGTTTCTTTAATAATATTCCATGTTCCACTCTGTCAAATGTTTTGGAAAGGTATATGGCTATGCAATCCAACTGGCCTCCTGAATCCAGCTGATCTGATAAGTCCTTCTGAAATCCCACCAGTTGTGCCTCACAAGAAGATTTCTTTCTAAATCCATACTGGCTCCTCATGAGCCAATTTTTATCTTCACATACCCGTCTAATGTACTTTGCTACTAAACTCTCCAGTATTTTTCAAACTACACTGGTCAGGCTGACTGGTCTGTAGTTCTCAGGTTTCCTTTTTTCACCCTTTCCTTTATAAATTGGTATTGTAGATTTGTTCCGTTCCTTTGGTATTACACTATTATTTATGACATAGTGAAAGAGAAATTTTAAATAAGCCACTGTGTACCACCCCATTGTCTTTAATACCTCCTCAGTAATTTGATCACTCCCTGCTGCTTTTCCTTTCTGAAGCAGTTGGATTTCTCTGAAAATACTGTATCCTCATTTGTTAATGAGAAGCTTCTTGTTTCCCTCTGTCTCCCTCTCTAATCTTCTGTTTTGGTTTCCAAATCCTGACAATCTTCTACTGAATCTATGAATTCTGTACTAAAAAGATTTCCTTTCTCATTATCTGTTAAAAGGTGTTCACCCCCTTCTCCCACAATTGTGGAAATTTTGATTCCTAATATATGAATACAGCTTTTTCCATTGCCCTTTGTGATCATTACCCTCATGAAGTATGCCATTCATTTTGCTTCCTTTTTCACTCTATTAAGTTCCCTCATTAACTGTTTTCTAGTTTCTCTATTCTCCCTACCCTCTTAAATTTCCTCTTTACTATTCTACATTTTCTTTTTAATTTTCGTATTGCCCTTGTATAATAAACCAGGTCTAAGGTCATTTTACCCTTAACAGGTACAAATTTCTTCTCTCCTCCTCAAATGATTCCTTTACAGTTTGCCCAAAGTGTATCCACATAATCCCTTCACTTATCCAACAACTGAATTGTAATTTAAGGTCAATTTTTCTGTACAATTTCCTGTCTTGTGTGACCCTCTTATTAAGCCTTTTTGGTACCAGTCCTACATCCGTTATTACAGCCTTATGGTCACCTATTCCCTCAATTACCTCAGTTTTATCAAGAATTTCCCATGGTTTAACAAAAAATACATCTAGTAAGTTATTGAGACGGGTTGGTGCTTGTACTACTTGTGTAAATCCTCTCTCCCAAATTAAATTATTTGCCAGTTTCTGTTCATGAGCTTCACTTCCAGCTCCATTCCATTCGACTTCAGGCAATTTTAGATCCCCCCCAATTATTACCCTATCATTGTTATTGTTTTTATGAGTATGATCTAGTTTCTCAAATATTTCCATGTCTCTTACATTTGGAGGGTCCTGGGTTCGATTCCCAGCCGGGTCGGGGATTTTAATTGCCTCTGATTGATTTTTCTGGCCTGGGGAGTGTGTGTTGGTGTTTGTTCCAACACTTTGCTCTTCATATTCACACAACACACTACGCTACCAACCACCACAGGAACACGCAATAGTGAATTACATCCCTCCCTATAGTGTTGGCGTCAGAAGGGCATCCGACCGTAAAACAGGGCCAAATCCACATGTGTGACACAATTCGCACCTGCGACCCCACAGGTGTGGGAAAAGCAGTAGAGAAAGATGATGATTTCCATGACTCTTTCCTCTCTTCCAGGCCTATATGTTCCTTTAATTCCCACCTCCTTCATATTATCACAAACTAATTTTATCTCCAATATTGTGTCCCTTTCATCGTTAAACCATTCATGTGAGTAATAAGTTTCCTTCAGCAGAATACACACACCCCCTCCCATTTTATCTCCTCGGTCGCTGCGATAGACTGTAAGTTATACCCTTCTGGAAATACTTCTCTATTACCCACATGTTCTCTCAACCATGATTCCACTCCTATCACCACATCAATCTCATAAGATTCCATTAATATCCCAAATTTTAATTACTTACTTCACTGTGCCAGTTTACCAAGAGCAATCTGACCCCCTTCCTCCCTAAAACTTGACTTTTGTGATTGGGTAACTCAAAATTCCTTACTTTCCTGAATTTCACTTTCTAGTTGACTAGTTCTACTAGTTTTCCTGGTCAGTATTATGACCCAAGGGAGTTGCTTTTTTTTTTTACAGTACATATCTTATGATTAATAAAATCGAGAACAATATTTGCAATCTTTCATTTACCTGCATTGTTTACATAAAGGCCATGTTTTGTTAACAGTGTCTCTCGAAGCTGCTGCATTCAATTACCTGAGTATTACAAAAGTGTTTACAAAATTTTACAAATATTAACTTTGTCCACTTCAATGTTCACACATGAGTCTCTACTCAGATCATGCCTGTGGGGCATGTTCATTACATGTCTGGAGCTTGAAGTGGAGTTCATGAACAGATACTGGCAAATAATTTAATTGGGGGGGGGGGGGGGGGATTTACACTAGTAATACAAGCACAAACTCTTCTCAATAACTTACAAGATGTACTTTTGGTTAAACCATAAGAAATTGTTGATAAAACTGAGGTAATTGAAGGAATTGGTAACCATAAGGCTGTATTAGCTGGTACTATTACTAAACTACTTACTGAACAAAACTTAAAAATACTTCATTCTTCGATCCTGCAGGTGGTGGAGATCCAATTCTCTATCAATACCTTTTCTAATATTTTGGGCACCGAGAAGTGTGAGTCAGCTTACCTGACGTACGTTTAAGTTGAGAACTGACATTCTTGGCGTCGTCGTGAGCTACGTCGTTCATCCCACCAATAATCACTACTGCATCACGACTTCCAAGATTTCTTGCTGCCTGCTCCGTTTTTTCCAGTACCTTTTTGATTGGGGCCCCAGGATAGATGATGGCTGATGCTGCAATATCTTCAGTGTTCATTTCCTTCGCAATTCCTCTCACCTGGCTATCACCAAATATAAGAATGTTCAACCCTTCGCCGGTGCACTGTGTGAGATTTTAGGCCTAACTTTACCGCATCTCGTAACGGAGTTAGTGCTATCAGTTTGACTGTTTCCCTTACATATAAGTCCTTGTGTGTCATTTACTCCCCTCAGAGCTGAAAATCTAATCTAGTTTTCTTTGTCTAACTGTGCACTTTTCCTCCTAGAATCCGAAACAACTTGACACCATGCACTTGAATTCACGGAGTCACCTGTGTTCTGAGTGTTTACTTTCGATTCCAGTAAACGTACCTTATCCTTTAAGATCTCATTCTCCGCTTTTAATACTTGTAAATCCTGTTGCAATAAAGATAGAATTACAAGTACATTATCATTACCTCCTGTCCGGCTCCATGGCTAAGTGGTTAGCGTGCTGACCTTTGGTCACAGGGGTCCGGGGTTCGATTCCTGGCAGGGTTGGGGATTTTACCCATCGTTGGTTCATTTATCTGGCACGGGGGCTGGGTGGATGTGTAGTCTTCATAATTTCATCCTCATCACGACACGCAGGTCGCTTATGGGTGTCGAATCAAAAGACCTGCACCTGCCGAGCCGAACATGTCCTCGGATACTCCCAGCACTAAAAGCCATACGCCATTTCATTTCATCATTATCTCCATCCTCGAAGGAATGAGATGCCATTGTTTGGTTGTAAATGTTTGCTATGAGTTTTTTGATGGATTCTTCATTCAGAAATTTCATAAATGTTTTGCCCGGAACTCTTGAACTCTGTGTGATCTTACCTCTACCGATGTGCTGGTTACTGCCATTATAGGTTGCATGCATTCTAAAACCTTAATACCACCCCTGTCAAGAGCATGGGCATGATGAGTACGTTCTTTCTGTCACTTGCATTGATATACAGTATATACATGTTGTAAATCACAGTGCCAAGCAAGGCTGTTTTTTGCAATTCTGTGTTGGAGTTGCATGAAACCTGTGTACATTAACTTTATATCCTGGCATTTGGTTGACGTAAACCAGATTTCACTACTCATTTGAAATTTTGTACTTCTAATCACTTTCAAATTCTACTTTGCATGAAAGAAATTACAATGGAAACTTAGCATTTTGGTATTTCCTCTAAGTTTTTTTTGGTAACAAGTGACTAATCATCCATTTAAATATGTTACCAAAAGTCTGGTGAATAAAATGTTTTTAACCTATCCTCCAGTAATGGAACTAACATTATTGTACCTCATACGGTAGAGCGCTGGCCTTCTGATCCCAACTTGGTGGGTTTGATGTTGGCTCACTCCATTTGTTTTTGAAGGTCCACAGATACATTGGCTTTGTTTAGATAGATTTACTACCATGTAAAGGAACTTGCACGGGACAAAATTTTGGCACCTCAGCATCTCCGAGAACTTGAAAAGTAGTAAATTGAAAAATTATTAGAAACTGTATTATATGACAAACAGTCCATGTGATGGCAATTGCACAATCCCCAAAGAACTAAAAAATTTTCATCAACAGAAACTTTGTTCTGTCTTCAATGTGAAATAGGAGAATCATGTTTCCAGTCTTGCAGTTCATGAGAAAACATGCACGAACAGTATACTGGGTGGTCAGAAACAATATGAACCATTTATATGAGCATTATATTGTTGATTATATTGATAAATAATTTAATACCTTGCACCGTTGTCATTTTATCAGCTGCTGAAGTTAGCCAATCAGATAGCTTTGTGGACGAATTCAAATGGGCTTTGTAAAGCGGTGTTATTAAATTTGTAAGTGGCTTAGATCGGATTGAAAACCATACTAAGAAATTAGCATCAAATACAAACACACCCTTGGTTTCTGCCGGTGTTTCCATAGCGTACTTGGTATGGCGTGATCCTGTTTGATTGGAGGTCCGTGTTCATATCACTCCTCTGATGAAATTCTTTTTCTTTGATGAGCTCTCTAAACCTGCCTTAAACCACATCCAGATTTATCAGCACTACATCATAAAGCCCATTTGAATTTGCATGCAGAGCCTGATTGGCTAATTTTAGCAGCTGATAATATGACAGTAATGAAAGATATCAAATTATACATACTCACATCTTCATTATAGACTGTTAATGCCTTTCAGCATTCAGTCTGCAAGCTTCTGTGAATGTCGTAACTGCTGCCACAATCCTCTGTTTGTCACTAGTTCTGTGACCTCGTTTAGTTCTGTTTCTCTTATCTTTAATTCGTTAGAAACAAAGTCTAACCATCGTTGTCTTGTTCTCCCTTTACTTCTCTTATCCTCCATAACAGAGTCCGTTAATCTCCTGGGTAACCTATACTACATTCACCCCACCACCGAAGCCAGTTTATCTGTAAAACTTCATCCATCAATTTCATTCCCAACTTATCCTTTATCTCTTCCTCCTGAGTACTCTCCTACCATTGTTCCCACTGGTTTGTATCAGGAATCATTCTCGCTACTTTCATGTCTGTCTTCTAACTTATGAATAAGATGTACAGAGTCCACCCAGCTTTCCCTCCCATAAATCAGTATTCATGTACCTCAGAGCAGTTGGCTTGCTAAGTCTAACACTGCAGAGGGTTTTCTGTCAGAGTAATCTCTTATCCTTTGGCATTCCCTTGCCACTTCTACAAGGCAGCAGCATTTTGATGAATTTGTGTGTCATTTCCTACTCAAAGGCTTCAGGAGGCCTCCTAAAGAATAACTCCTCTGGGCTTAGCCATTTGTTCTCCTTTAGATTTTCAGGGTTGATACTGGCTGTTGGACCCTTCACCGAGACAGTCACAGGTAGCACTGTCTGTGTCACATATGGTAGCATAATTGCTCATGAGCTGACTGGAACATTGCTTGATGAGGAACATGGATTCATGAAGGATGAAAGTTCTGTGGGTTGCATTTTTGCCGCAAAAGTGCTTACGGAAAAGTACTGGAAACATGGAACGAATCTTTTGTTTATATTTTTGGAAATTTAAAAGTCCTGCGACAGTGGGCCTGTGAACAAGGGCTGGGAATGTCAGGAAGACATCAAGGTGCCAAAGTACCTGATTGACAAAGTAAAAGTACTATACCAGAATTGTTACAGCTGAGTTTAGATAGGCAACGGACAATCAAATTGGTTTGAGACAAAGAGAGTTGTCCACTTACTCATAATAGTAATAGAGAAGATCATAAAGTCCATCTAGAAAATGGACAATCAATCAAATGCCCTGGTATTTGCTGATAATCTGTTATGAGGAGAAACTGAATGTGAAGTACAGAAAAAAACTGTCCGAATGAACACTATGTTCAGTAACTTTAAGCTGAAAATGATCAAATAATGTTGGTAATACCTCCTGCTTTGTCTCTTGTCACATGACCTGTGTTACAATTATTTGATGTTAAATCATTTGGCTTGCACTCATGATACTCTGTTCCACTATCACCTGACGACAGAGGAAGTGCTTTGTAGTAGCTTTTATTCAAATTGACTGATATTGATTCAAGTCATTTTGGTACAAGAGTATGCAGTAACATTTACAGATCTACATTTTGACATGAAATGTCTGTAATTTCCTGCATCAGAATATTGAATTTTTAAAAACTCTCTAGTTCGATATCTTTGAAGGTTAAGAAGATAGAGGTTTATTTTACTTTTCCAATGCCTTTTGCAAGAAACTCGCCACTTTAAGCAAATCTTTTTTTATTCCTTTCTGCAAGAGCTTTCTATGGACATAAATATGAGTAACACATTCCTGACAGGACCTAAGTTCACTCGTGTTTATGAATTGTGTATTAAACTTAATGTGCCAGTAATGCCTTGGTTCTTTTTTTTTTTTAATAACAGACAGCAAAACAGCCATACATCAAAAGGTACTCCTTCAGCCCTGTCAGCATCCTCGCATACCAGCCACATAATAATACAGATGTTGATTCCCAAAGGGAATTTAAAATATTTGTCCCGAATGAGTAAATTTATAATACCAATATAATGGTCCGTTATTGGACATTACAAATTTTCCAGCTAACTCATTCTTGGTTGCCTGCGTTTCGCCCTCGTGTGCTAAGTTAGGCTCATCAGTTGGGACTTAGCACACCACCCAAGACGCAAGGCTAGTGCATACCGTGGAGGCCACTGCATAGGCTACTTGAAGCCACCAGCAGTGCCAATGCACTATGATGAGAGCTATGTCTCATTTCCAAAATTTGATGCCTGTCTGGCCATCAGATAATACAGATGTTGATTCCCAAAGGGAATTTAAAATATTTGTCCCGAATGAGTAAATTTATAATACCAATATAATGGTCCGTTATTGGACATTACAAATTTTCCAGCTAACTCATTCTTGGTTGCCTGCGTTTTGCCCTCGTGTGCTAAGTTAGGCTCATCAGTTGAGACATAGCTCTCATAGTGCATTGGCACTGCTGGTGGCTTCAAGTAGCGTATGCAGTGGCCTCCACGGTATGCACTAGCCTTGCGTCTTGGGTGGTGTGCTAAGTCCCAACTGATGAGCCTAACTTAGCACACGAGGGCGAAACGCAGGCAACCAAGACTGAGTTAGCTGGAAAATTTGTAATGTCCAATAACGGACCATTATATTGGTATTATAAATTTACTCATTCGGGACAAATATTTTAAATTCCCTTTGGGAATCAACATCTGTATTATCTGATGGCCAGGCGGGCATCAAATTTTGGAAATGAGACATAGCTCTCATAGTGCATTGGCACTGCTGGTGGCTTCAAGTAGCATATGCAGTGGCCTCCACGGTATGCACTAGCCTTGCGTCTTGGGTGGTGTGCTAAGTCCCAACTGATGAGCCTAACTTAGCACACGAGGGCGAAACGCAGGCAACCAAGAATGAGTTAGCTGGAAAATTTGTAATGTCCAATAACAGACCATTATATTGGTATTACCAGCCACATGTTATTTTCCGTGACCCCCTCCCTCCTCCCTTCTCATTCATTTACTACAGACTTCAGGAGTACCACCGGCATCAAACTCAGACATTACAGACCTACAGCCTAGCAAGTATGCTTGCCTTTGCAATACATACCCCTGGCCAGTAGGCAGTAATTATAGATCTTTGAACGTCAAAAACTTATTATTAAAAATGATTTACATATTCCACTAGAGGACCTGTGCTGCTCTGCAGCATTTGTTAGAAATAGATCAGGTACCGTGTTTTTATTTAAAATTGCGTCCTTCTGCCTGGGTACTATTTTGAACGTTTACTTTTAGGATTTGTATTACCTCTTATCTTTGGAATATTTTTTTGTAGATTTCTTTGTTGTGATGTTGATTGATAATTTACTTTTCTTAATTGTTTTACGTCACACAGGCACAGATTGGTTTATAGTGACGATGGGATAGGAAAGAGGTAGGAGTGGGAAGGAAGTGACCATGGCCTTAATTAAGGTAGAACTTCAGCATTAGCCTGGTGTGAAAATTGGAAACCATGGAAAAAACACCGTATCTTGTTTTGTGTGGAACTTTGTCCTTGTGGCAGCCCAGGTTGTCTGGGAAGTAATTTATCCTTTCACATAAGATAAAGTGATAACTGTGTGTATTTAAACATAGCTCTATAAATAATTGATGTATACGATTCCATCTGTCATCGGGACTGTCACCAGTCAGCCTAGATAACCCCAAAACTGTGAATTCAGTACTGATATGTCAATTTGGGACATTTTCCCTCTTACTTCTTGTGACCTGTATGCCGATAGAGACTGAACTTGGACTTGAACGGCATCCAAAGTGTCACAGTTCAAAGTATTGATTTAACACTAATGTTGGTAGTTTTCAATGACTTACATGTCTGTCCTTCCCAACCCCGAACCATAGGGGTGTCTGATCCCCTCAGTATTTCGCTCCAGATAATAAGTCATGTGTATCAAGTTCGGTTGACATGTAGGAACATAAACAGATGTATACATGATCTTGATCATTTTGGACATTTTGTACCCGCTGTGGGTGGGGGATGCAGGCGAAGAAAATACACCCACTGTATCACCTGCCTGTCGTAAGAGGCAACTAAAAGGGGCCACCAAGGGATAATTGAACTAGAACCATGAAACTACTTGTGATTGGTACCATGACACAGGGAACACCATGGGTTGCCTTTGCTTGCGAGTAGTACCGCTATGTTAGGTACACAATAGGTTTGTGATTAGTAGCAGCAGAGACCGAAGTCGATAGCTGCAGTCGCTTAAGTGCGGCCAGTATCCAGTATTCGGGAGATAGTAGGTTCGAACCCCACTGTCGGCAGCCCTGAAAATTTTTTTTTCCCATTTTCACACCAGGCAAATGCTGGGGCTGTACCTTAATTAAGGCCACGGCCGCTTCCCACTCCTAGCCCTTCCCTGTACCATCGTCGCCATAAGACCTATCTGTGTCGGTGCGACGTAAAGCAACTAGCAAGTAGCAGCAGAGAGCCTTTCTCTGTCTGTTTCCAGTACCTGTGATGAGTACCACTATATGCAGAACATCACGGGCTTATGTTGCCTGTGATTTATACAATTATGTGAGGAAACACCACAGGTCTGGGCATTGCCTGTGATTTGTGCCCACTATGTGAGGAACATCACGGGATGCATCTTTGTGAGGTGCACCATGGGTTCGCGTTGCCTACAAATGGTGCCATTATGTGAGAAACACCATAGGTCTGCATTAACAGTGCGACGTACAATACTTGTGAGTAGTACCATATGTTGGGAACACCGTGAGTTTACACTACATTTGATTAGTATCACAACTTGAGAAATACCATGGTTCTACTTTACTAGCGATAGTACCATTACGATGGACCATTGATGTGGATTTATAACCCCTTTAGGCAACAAGCATCATCGATTCAGGATTGTGCTTTGGAAGCAGTCCCTTGGCCAGTATTACATTTTCTGGGAACCTGAGGTATTGCAGGTTGGTTCCACTGATAGTTTTAAATTCATATTCATCCATTCGTTCACCATAATCTCGTTCTGAATTCTGGTCAGTGGATGAATTTTGGACTTTTAAATTGTCATTGCATTTCGTCTC
Source organism: Anabrus simplex (assembly GCF_040414725.1). Taxonomy (NCBI): domain Eukaryota; kingdom Metazoa; phylum Arthropoda; class Insecta; order Orthoptera; family Tettigoniidae; genus Anabrus; species Anabrus simplex. Next base: position 1,047,010,018 of record NC_090265.1, on the reverse strand, counting down.
ATTTTGTACCATTAGGACCGATGACCTAGATGTTAGAAACCTTTAAACAACAGTCATCATCATCATCATCATCATCATGATGGACATTTTCTTTTGCACCCCTTCACCCCTTCACACCTATGCAAGTGGTGGCTGAACTTGAGACGTAAATGTCATCCGGAGTGTCACTATTCAATCCAGCGATCCTGAAAACTATGGATTCAACAATAATACCAGGTGTATGCATAAGTCTTCTCCGGTTTCACTAAGAGATGGTCCCAGCGAACAGTATGCAGTATATGAATTTGACACATACGTAAGTTTGTTCGTCTGACATTAACCTACCAGCACACACAAGTTGAGTCTGCCAAACACTAGCTTCTGTGTTGTATCTTTCAGTGATCATTTCTATGTTTGTGCCTGAAAAAGGAAAATTTGTGGCATGCATTGCTTTTCTTATTGAATCAAAAGAAAAAGGCTGTGGTAAGTCATCGTTTGCTGGTAGAAACATGGTGAACACGCTCCATCAATTAGAACATGTAGGAAATTGTTCTGACAATTGAAATGTGGTGATATGTGTGTGAAAGACAGTGCGCTTTCTGGTAGACCACAAACGTACGAAGATGAGCAATTGCAGGCATTACTGGATGATGACTCAACTCAAACTCATCAGCAATTGGCACAAGCATTAAATGTGTCACAAGAAACAATCAGCAGACATTCACGAGCAATGGGGAAGATCAGTAAGCTCGGCAAATCGGTTTCACACGATTTGAATGAACTGCAAGTGGAAAATCGCAAAGTCACTTCTTAAATGCTGCTTCAACGCTACGAAAGAAAATCATTTCTGTACTGAATTGTGACAGGTGACAAAAAATGGATTTGGAAATCCAAAGCGGAGAAAACTGTGGCTCTCATCTGCTGAAGCCATTCCTTAAACACCAAGGCCAAATCGCTTCAGCAAGAAGACCATGCTTTGTGTCTGGTGGGACCCGAGCGGTATTGTGTATTATTACTCTTGAAGCCCGATGAAACCGTTAATGCACAACGCTACCGCCAACAAATGATTAATTTAAATCAGGCATTGATCGACAATCAGAATGGTCCAGAAGAATGGCAAAGTGATTTTGTTACTTTATAGTCTGCCGTCTCACACAGCAAAACCAGTGAAACACCGCTTGAAATCCCTTGGATGGGACATCCTTCTGCACCTGCCGTATTCCCCCCAACCTGGCACCATCTATCACCTCTTCGCATCAATGGGACACGCACTCGCAGAGCAGCCCTTCAGCAATCTCGAGAAAGTTGGAAAATTGCTCAATGATTGGTTTGCCGCAAAAGGCAAGCAGTTTTTCTTGCATGGTATTCATAACTTATCTCAAAGATGGGCGATGTGTGTAGAAGCCGTTGGCCAATATTTTGAATCAACAAAAAATGAATTTCCCTTGAAAATTGTGTGTGTTATTTACCACAAAAACCAGCAAAACCTTATGCTTACACCTGGTATGGGTCCTTGTCAATTATATGTACATGCTGGTCCCTCCCCATTCCACCCCCAGAGGTGCAAGCTGTGTCTTACTCCCATGGTATTTCTCTTCAGATGGTAAAACGCTAGAACAGCTGAGAATCCCACATTCCTAGTACAGTGGTAAGGCGTCATTTGGCACTTCATAAGAAATGCTTTGAAACGTTCAAAATGGAACACAATGCAAGGTGTATTTTCTTCTACTGTGTTTCCACAAATTTATTTTACACACAAAGACCTGGCATTAATGTATGGACCTCTTACATTACTCGTGGACACATGAATAATCACAAACAACTGCACCTTGTTTGTTTCTATTTCTGTAAGGTGTTTTCAAAAAAAATTAACCAATTGAAATCCTTTTCTTAGTTGTCCACGTTGAAACAATTATAAATTTTCAGAACTACTTTAAGAAAATTAAAAACACCCTAAACACTTTTTGCACACACAACTTCTCCTTTTCTGCGCACACTTTCCGCACACTGCTTTGAGACACCTGCTGCAGGCATCGGTAGATTTATTGCCTTTACACAAACCAACTTGTAATAATAATAATAACTTAAATGTTTCCACCTTTTCAATACAATATATTCACAAATTTACAAAATTATACGGTACTAGTTTCGACCCATCTAGGGGTCATCATCAGCCGTATTGGAGCAAAGATCATTTGTGGCGAAATCCTTGTAAATTTTGTAAATTTGTGAATATATTGTATTGAAAAGGTGGAAACATTTAAGTTATTATTATTATTACTTATATATTGTTCAATACGGACCAAAAACATGAAATTCATAACCAACAAACCAACTTGGGCACTTCTGCTTTTATGATGGACACGGTCCTACAGCATCCCCTTGTTGTTGTTGTTGTTGTTGTTGTTGCCCCTGCTCATCACGCCTTGTTATTTCACTTGCCGGCTGGAGGATGAACTTCTTCCGCTTTATCTTCCTACCCGTTTCTTGCTTGCAAACGTCCGAGGCATTGACAGCTGTTAGGTCTAGGATATTGTAAAAGACATGCATTGGCCACCTCCTGCATGCAGGCTTAGTGGTATATTCACGGGACATTTGGTCGACCACATCTCCTCGGTCCAGTCCATGTTCTTGGGTTCTTTTTGAGTGTTTGGTTCTGTGTGTTGTATCATTAGACGAAACACAAATTCATCAAAGAGGAGGCGAAAGGCACTAATGACAGAGTCGTCAATTCTGCGCAAGCATATGTGGTAGGACCTTTCCTCTCTTTCAGGATGTTCATTGCAGTCCACCTTCCAGATAAAGAGTTAAAATCCAAGTCCTCTCTACTTGGCTCCGTCTCGGGTGTCAGTCTTCGCTGATGAAACACCTAACACAGACAGACATATGGAGCGAGTTTGGAGACAGATTAGCACTTTCAATTTCTCCTTTGCATAATTCATCCTCTGTCTCATTACGGTCATCGTCCTCACTAATCTTGCTTGTCCCAAGCATGAAATCGCTGTCTGAATCGGATAGTTCACTTTCAGACTCGTCTGAATTTTCTAACATACAAGACACCTAGTCAATAGAAGGAAGATTGTAACATGAAATGTCTGTAAGAATACGACATTCTAAATTATGAGATGAATACAATAATCCCGCTAACTAGAACTCTCATTTGACAATAAGACTGTTCTGCTGTTAAGTCATGTGTGTACCAAATTTGGTTGAAATTACAGATTTGCCTATAGTTGCACTAATTTCTAATCTTTATGTAAAGATATTGCTCCTTTACTGCATGCTATATGCTAAATACAGAATACTAATAATCCAGGCCGGGTACACACTGTTGTGTGACATTGCAAACTGCTGCATTGTAATAAGGAATTTTACAGATGTCAAAATTACCCAGGGTATGTCATATCAAAAATCTATGAAAATGTAGATATTTTTCTGGGTGTGATATATCACGATAAACAAGACAAGAAACTATGAAAAGTCAAGATATTTGAAGAGAAATGACACAAGAATGCTCACATTATTAAAGAAAAATTGAAGATGAGTGTCATTTTGACCCCAGCACTGTTCTGCTGTTAAGTCATGTGTGTACCAAATTTGGTTGAAATTACAGATTTGCCTATAGTTGCACTAATTTCTAATCTTTATGTAAAGATATTGCTCCTTTACTGCATGCTATATGCTAAATACAGAATGTATTGCGGGTTAAGTTAAGCCTCCACCTGCAATTATTGGAGTGGTCATTTAAATGACTTGATTTTGGGGTTATTCAAACTTGACTGAACTTGGAGACCTATCAGTGCTTGATGATTCATTGGCAGGTAATTCTGGAGAGAATGAAACAATGAAGCAAATCGGTCCAGTAGAAAGGGCGGACAAATGGACTTGACTAAGCTGTTTTTTAGTAAACTCTTATATCATCACTGCTGTGCCAAAACCGCAAATGTGACAATGCTCTTCCCATCTATTATTTCCCTTCAAACTGTTTATGCCTCCCAGCCATATATTGATATGCAGTCCATCAGAACAATTTTTGTTAATGAACAATTAAATACATCATACTATCAGAGTGAGAAAATTTGTCACGCAAATGTAAATTGCTAGAGTACGGTACCAGTGTTCCCTTATTCTACATCATAGTAAGTTGGCCCAAACCAGTCAGCGGATCCCAGGCGTGCTCAATTCGAACTCCATTAAAATCTATATATATAAAATAACTTGTCCTGACTGACTGACTGATTCATCATCGGCGAGCCAAAACTACTGGACATAAAAAAATGAAATTTTGGGCATAGATTCATATTAAGATGTAGGTGCTCGCTAAGAGAGGATTTTTGGATATTCCTTTGCTAAGGGGGTGAAAAGGGGGGTTAAATTTTAAAATGAGTGTATCTATATCTCAAAACTTTGAAAGTTTACAGATGTAAAAATTGGTATTTAGAATCTCCTTTAAAAATAAGGAAACGCGTATTTTTTTGTTTTCAGCAAATCCCAATAGGAGGGGTGAAAAACGGTGAAAAAGGGGTTGAATGCCTTTAATCAGAATACCAGTACTTATACCGCAGAAACTCAAGATATTACAGACCTATAAATTGGTACTTTTGATCTCTTTTAAAAATAAAGAAACGCGTCTTTTTTTGTTTTTGAAAAATCCAATTAATGGGACGGTGAAAAGGGGGGTGAATTTTTAAAAACAGTGCATCTATATCTCAAAACTTCTAAAGTTTACAGATGTAAAAATAGGTATTTAGAATCTTCATTAAAAATAAAGAAACACTTTTTTTTTCGGAAAATCCCAATAGGAGGGGTGAAAAGTGGTGAAAAATGCGTTGATGCCTTTAATGAGGATACTTATATCTCAGAAACTGACAATATTACTGACCTGAAAACTGGTGTTTCGAATCTCCTTTAAAAATAAAGAAGCACGAATTTTTGTGTTTTTGGAAAATCCAATTAATGGGCGGGGGGGGGGGGGTGAAAAGAGGGTGAATTTTTAAAATGATTATATCTATATCTCAAAACTTTTAAAGTTTATGGATGTAAAAATTGATAGAATCTCCTTTAAAAATAAAGAAACACGTATGTTTTTGTTTTCTGTAAATCGCAATAGGACGGGTTTTCGGAAATACCACTTGGGTGGAAGGGGGGTGTGTGTGTGTGTAAAAGTGACTGAAAATGGTGTCGATTTCTTTTAATTAGGCTACTGATATCTCAAAAATGAAAATGTCACAGGCGTGAAATTTGGTATTTGGCTCTCTATAAACAAAGAAAAACGCGTTTTGAAGGGGAAACCATCTTGGGCGGCGGGAGTGAAAAAGAGTTGAATTCCTTTCATGAGGACACACAAATCAAAAACTGAAGAAGTTAAGAGTCGTGATAATTGGTATTTAGAAGATCATTTACTATTAAAGAAACAAGTATTTTTTGCCGGAAAATTCACCCGGGGGGGGGGGAGGTGAAAGGAAGTGAAAAAAGGTGAATTATTTGTATGGGGATACTTTTATCTCAAGACTGAAGATAATAGACGTGAAAATTGGTGCTTGGAATCTCCTTTAAACAGAAACACGCCTTCTTTTAATTTTTCTTTGGGGGGGGGGGGTTAAATAAACTTAACGGCGGTGGTGTGTAAAAGGAGGTGAGACCAATTGATTTTACTGTTCATAATGTACTTATAAGGAGCCTCCGTTGCTCACACGGCAGTGCGCCGGCCTCTCACAGCTGAGTTCCGTGGTTCAAATCCCGATCACTCCATGTGATATTCGTTCTGGACAAATCGGAGGCGGGACAGGTTTTTCTCTGGATACTCCAGTTTTCCCTGTCATCATTCATTCCAGCAACACTGTCCAATATTTAATTTCATTTGTCATTCATCGCTTATTGCCCGAGAGGAGTGCTTCGGTAGCCGGCACAATTCCTATTGTCGCTGTTAGATGGGGCTTTATTCATTCCATTCCTGACCCTGTCGAATGACTGGAAACAGGCTGTAGATTTTCGATGTACTTATTCTGATCATTTTTAATCTTTCCTGGGTTCGATTTCAACAGCCATCTTTTCCTTCGGAGTACATTCTTAGATTACAGTAGACTCTCCTGGCATATAAATAAAAATTTAAACACATTTGAAATAAACGATAGGAATGAGATTGACCGTCAAATTATTCACCTCTATAATAAGGTCAATAATGCACCGAAGTATGTCATTCGTATCGCCAGAAATCCCGCACACTTGCCTATGCGCGACAATGGTGCTGGTCACCATTTCAACAATGACAATGGTAGCAGATGTAATTTACCGCCAAGTAGCGGTCTTGCATCTTGCTGTGGGATCCAGAACATCTAATAATAATAATAATAATAATAATAATAATGTTCTGGGCCGTCGTCAAATTGTGTGGACCGCGCTGGAAACGGGTCCTGGCCTGGTAATGACTACGAATACAGTCAAGCCGCGGGTTCAGTACCGCCAAGGCACCCAAGATGACACCACGCCGGATCTCCTTCAGGATTTGATCCATACTAAAAATGCTTATAGGAAAAGATGGTAAAGATTTAGGGGCCGAAGTGACCGCGTGGAATACCTGGACCTACCTCGGGAAGTACGAAATCGATTGCTGGAAAGAAAGATTGAAAAATGTGGGGAACTTTGCCATAATCTCTCAGAAAACGAGTCAGATCGCGAATTTTGGCGGATTCTCTCAGAAAACGAGTCAGATCGCGAATTTCGGAGGATTATATATAAAACGTTAAGTATTTAATTATAAATTTCAGTATAAAACCGTAGCGAAGCACGGGTATCTTGCTAGTATATCATAAAATTACACCCTGGATTTGGTGATAGGGAACATATACAGTATGTTATGGACAAGACAAGGTAAACCATAGCTATAAATGATGGTGGCAGAAGCACAATGTCAGATTCAAGGATAATATAATTCATAAATTAATGAAATAAACTGTCAGTTATTCATAAAGATAAAAGAAATGAAATAGACTGTCAATCAAAAAAATGAGTGACAAATATACAAATTTAAAAGAAAGTTGTTTTGATTTCCTAGAGTTCACCTTGAGAATCTTTACGAAGAGGCTTAGCAACCATGCGCCGACACACGCACTAAACATTTACACTGAACACTTTAAAGAACTTGGCTCGCATGTTTGCTGCATACACCTGGCTTGTTTTGTTAATTTCATTCAACAATAGATGAGTACTTTCCTTGCCTGCACACTCGACTTTGCAGTAGGGTCCCTAACCTTAGACGTCACCCAATGTAATGCGCTTTGGGAGAAATACTTATCTAACTGTACACATAAAATATCTGAGTGGTAAAACACATGCTACTATTATACAACTCACAACACAAAAAAAACAAACAAAAAAAACCACATGAAACTGGATCAAAATCACACACAAATAAATCATATGAAAAGAAACAAATATTTATTCAAATCAAGGAACATAGCTCAACTTATTTTGCTTTCCCATATAATAAGCATGGCACATTCAGGCTAATCCAGCACACACAATTTAGATAGAAAAGGTATCACACTGAATAAATAACACTTCAGACAATTCACTCCCTAATCAACGTTGGTCTCAGGGAAAGAGAGCATGACACAAATTCAAATAAACATTGATATTATAACAACAGGATGACTCAGAAATGGAAACAACGTGCTGTTTAAAGATCTCGTCTGCAGCAATACAGAAATGACGAGGACAAAGTACAAAACAAAATTGACCTCTTCCAAAAACCCTCCTCAGTAGAGGCATATAAATTACCCTCACCTATCACGCTGGAATATCTCATATTCAGACTCCCTAAAACAGCAAAATCCTCACGGGATCCTAGCCTTACCCACTCGCTGAAACAAATCTACCCTAGGCAAGTTACATAATAAACATCGATAAAAAGTCCGCACTTGTTAAGTAAAATTCAAATAAATGACCAACTCTGCTCTGATTCAAAATTTGAAGACTGAAATAACACCAAATTTTATGTAAATTCATTCCTAGAAGTCCAGAAATTTAGTGAACTAACTTGCACTACCCACTCGAGCAATTAATAATTTAAAGAAATCTGAACTTCCACACTCGGAACTTGAAACATGAGATTCCCATAGCGAAACGGTTAACCAACAATAACTTCTCAACGCCACAGAATTTATCGTGTTCACACTTGGAAAACACAAGATGATGCTAAGAAGTGTATGGATCACTGCTCTAGCAGTATTCACACTCACACCTCATACACATCACTAGGAAAATGTTGCTGCATGTTCTCATGGCCTTTAAATCCCATTATCTAACTAACCCTGTACCTTTTACCGAGTCAAATCTTATTCCCTTTTTTTTTTTTTTAAGTTATACATTTACCCCGAGATGTGCATTGCATCTCAACACCAAAAGAAATGCAAAACTAAAACACTAAAGAAAGTCAGAAATATTAATTATAAAATTCATGCTAACCACTTTGCTGCAAAAATAAAATAAATTGCAAACTGTGACTTAATGCATTAGTCAATTTTTACTTTACTATATTTACAAATTATTGTAAGTGTTATCTAAAAATTTCAGGACATAGTCCTGTGAAACAAAATTTTAAGCCTATTGAGTTTGTGACAAAACCTACCCCTCAGCAACATTAGACAGTAATATCACAGTCATAATTTAATCTAAAATCTGGTACTAATCTATTTAGAAGATCCATCACATCCGCTTCCAGCCAGGCATCTCCCACTCTTTAGTGACCTCCCATGGTCACGGTGATGTCCTCAATGATGAAGTTGAAATCTCCATAGGTCTCCATCCTCGGCGAAGAAACACGTTCCTCGGGTTGTCTCCTTCTTGGTTGCTATGTGGACTCCTATTATGACACACCGTTCGTTCATTTATTAGAAACTGGGACAGGGAATTTTCACTAGTTGCGTATAATACAATATTAAATAGGAGGAGGGATCCACCTTTCAATACTCTGTTGTTAAATTGAACCAAATAGAAGTTGCAACCTGTTCATTTGGGACTGGTTTCAACACATTTGAAGTGTCATCATCAGTCAATTAGCAAAGCAATGCAAAAATTAGATCATAAAGATCTAAAAACAAATAACACAATGATCACAGTCAAAAGAGTAAAAAGAACACCACTATTTCTTGCCGAAACAAATCCAGTTGAAGTTCATATGCAGGTCTAGTACAATCCTGTTATGCCACATTCACATACGAAGACGTAAGATGATGATGTATTTGAGATCGATAACGAGTTAAAGGACTTGTTCTAATATGCAAACTTGAAGGATAACTCGTTACGAAATTGAACTTGTGATACGCAGTTATGTATAGTTGTTGCTAGGCAGGTCTTGTAGGCATTTGTTTCTCCGGCCAAAGAGTAAAAGGTGACGTAATTGAAGTCTTCGGAAAACAGTGTAGGACTTAATTTTGACATTTCAAAGTGGATATATATAAATTTTAAAAGTAATTTAAATTGTTAAAAAGAATAAAACAAAAATATATAAAAATTAGGAAGAAATTTTAAAAGAAATTACAGTGTGAGGCTCAACTCGAAACAGCTTGCCATGGTGATTGATAATTCATTCAAAAATTTCTTAAGAATAATTACAATTACAAGTTTTATCGAATAAGTCTGTTAAAAAAAAAAACCATAGAACTTGTTCAGAAATGAAGATTCATTTTGTGATGTAAAAATATTAGGCCTTTTAATATACATTTTAACTAGGTAAAAATAGCTTTTCTTTATTCTTTTTTATAGTACTAGAGGAACATTTGCAGAAACATAACAGGAGGTTTGTTCCGCTCTGATTCAAAAAGTCCGGTCCTGCAACAATCGAGCAAACGTCTTCTGCCTTGACGGCATATACATGGCTAAAATCTCTAATATGTATACGAGGGTATTAACTTCAAAGGATGTCAAATTGGACGTTAAGATGGTAGATTTCTAGTGGCAGCAACAATGCAAGCAGTGACAAGGTACATTTTATCAATGGCTGACTAATAGATCCATCCAGGGTGATGATACACGTTGTAAGAGTGTAGAGGATAGGAGGAATGAGTGGACAATTCAAGAGTGTTTCTAAATATGTTCCATGTCTTACGTGTTGGGTACAACCAGCATTATTATACAAAAAACAGCAAAGTGTACATATAGTGACTAGTGTTGAGGTTAAACAGGAAAATGCTTAATGTTAATGTGATGAGATGTTGTATCTTGAGACTTGGATAAGGTAGATTTTGATGTAAATACGCTGACGAAGGGAGTTAAGGCTCCCGAAACAAGTACGTATAAATTATAATAATTATTCAAATACTAATAATATATTGACAGTGTGGACCAATCAATCACCAGTTGTACTATTATTACTCAAATTCCTCCCATACTCGGCCAAGCATGTCCTTCATCACTGATGTTATGGCAGTACGGATCTGGTTCTTCAACTCTTCTAGGTTCTATGGGAGTGGTGGTCCATAAGCGTTGTCTTTAACAAAACCCCACAGGAAGAAGTCGCAGGGTGTCAAATCCGGTAACCATGGAGCCCAGCTGATACATGCTAAGTCGCCAGCTCCTTGATGACCAATCCAACGGTTCGGTAGAGTTTCATTCAGATATTCACGCACTTGGCGACTCCAGTGAGGGGGTGCCCCATCTTGTTGAAAAATGAAGTCTCCTCGGAAACAACCAGTTTTGTAACATAACGAGGTACTGCTGACCGTTAACCATGTTTCCATCAGAGAACAATGGGCCATAAACAGATGATCGGGATATCGCACAAAACACATTGATCTTGGGTGAATCTCGTACATGTTCAATGACTGCATATGGGTTCTGTAGGGCCCCAAATTCGAACATTGTGCTTATTCACCTGACCACTAACCTGGAAAGTCGCTTCATCACTGAACACGATGTATGTGAAAATTATATCATTGTCAATAGCATCAAGAATATCATTACAAAATACCACACGTTTGCGTTTGTCATCAGGATGCAGAGCTTGTAACAGCTGTAACTTGTACGGCTTCATAACCAACCGACGTCTCAAAACACGCCAGATTGTTGTTGTAGGCAGTTGTAACTCCCAACTGGCACGAGGAGTTGATTTTGAAGGACTACGTTGGAAAGCAGTTCAGTTTGTGTAACATTTTCTTCAGGAACATGAGGGTGGCCAGGACTCTTTCCTTTACATACACATCCTGTATCTACAAACTATTGATACTATCTGCGAATGTTCCACCCATTCGGAGGATCGATTTGGTACCTCAACCTGAAACTTCTTTGCACTGTAATCACGAAATTGCACTTTGCAAACTCGAGAACACAAAATAATTTCTGCTGCGGAGTAGCCATTTTAAACATACGACGGTTCCCAAGCAAAACAGAAGACAACTGACATCTAGCGGCTATTAATATAAACTAGACTATGTATTTGCTTCTCCAATAGCCGAGCCGAGGCGCAGCGATCGATAGTTTCGACAAAATAATACTTTGTAATACGTATATTCATATTGAAACACCCGGTCCTGTATAACACATTCTTTGTAAATTACATTTTGGCATTATTGCAACTTTAACCTTCCTTAATACTAAGGTCAAAAACACACATGGATTAGGCCTACCATGTGAGATTCAAATGTGTATTTTTCCATATTTTATTTAAAAAAATGAAATGTTGTCAATTTAAGCATGATTAATTTTGTCTGTATTATGTTGTGAAATACTTTCACTGTCACCATGAGACCTAAGTCACCCTGAACAAATCATAAATCACATGTTTGTAAGGAACATTCAGATACAAAAACTGAAACCACATGCAAGTCCTGATCAGGAGTACTTATTTTATTTTATTTTAATTTATTTCATACCACCAACAGAGATATTTCTCCAAATACAGGTGGCTTAGTCACTATACATCAATTATTAAATATAACAAATATCATAAAGAACTTAATGTCTAAAAATAAAAATATACAATGTTATTAATAAGTAACAAATGGAATTTACAGCGCATTAATACTCTTTCAAGTTTGAAGTGCACTTATGACCTAAAATACTTAATGTCTAAAAATGAATAAAATAAAAGTAGAAATACAGAAACATAAAATAAATTAAGAATTAGTATCTACAAAAGAAATAACTCTAATCTTAAACTGGCGCCGGTTAAAGCAACTGACATATAAAAGAAAATCGTGGAAAGTAAGGCATGAAATGTATGTTTGGTAAGAGATGAGTTGTGGCAATCTGTATGAACAACACATTAAATCTTAAGTACAAATAGACGCTAGTAATCACAATTTGTTTGCAGTTTCCTCTACATTTTGCTTATCTATATTTAACCCATTAGTGCTCCTGATTACGATAAATATTTTTAAAAATATTTTTCATCGTTTCTGGTTTATAATGAACCTAGTAAGAAGTAAGAACTGAAATTTCAAAAAAATATATTCATCGAGTAGTCATTTTTGACTGGCAACTTAAGTTGCTGGGGAGCACATACATTGTCAAAATCAGAAGGAAACTATAACTTATTACACTCATATTTACAGTTCACATGTTATTTCAAATTTGTGCCGAAGAGCACATACATAGTCAAAAGGCACAAGGAAACAATAACATTTTACAATCATAATCCACATCTTATTTCAACATAGTCAAAGCCAGAAGGAAACAATAACTTTTTACAGTCATAATCCACGTCTTATTTCCAATTTGTGGAAATGTCATTGTCAGTTCACTGCTTGTGGAATACCTTGAAGCATTTGTTTGGATGCAGAGGTGCATCACACTTCCTACACAAATACGCCGTGTGATTTCCGCATACTCTACATCGCCTGTACTTGGATGTTCCCTTCTCAATGATGTGATCCATTCGGTCTCGCCTCACATCATCTAACACCGGTGAGAACTCTAATGTTGGTCGGATGCCTGGAGATTGCTGTGGCGTCCCAAAAGACTTCAGAAGACATACAATACATTGACGACGAAATTCCAACAATGCCATATCGTGCCCAAATCTGCGGAACAGAAGCCATGCTTGCACACAGGAAACGTCAACGGCCCAAGCAAAGAATGGCCATCTTTGTCCTAATATTGCAGCGGTATGTCGGTACGAACTGGTCATTGATATCTACACCATCCATGTGTTTATTATACTGGGCGATGAGACGTGGAATATCCACCAATATTCTTTTCTTCTCTGTACGTGAATATCTGTAGCACTTTTTCTTTGGTTCAGTGCTGTCACAGTTGGTTAGTACTGGTACAACATTGTTGTCATTCCACCTTACCACCAAAAGGTCCTTAATAGACGATACTGCCGTTGCAAATCTGGGCTCTTTTTTCCACATTTTCTTATCTGGCAAGTGCATGCTTGGAAGGCATCTGTTTTCTCGGAGAGTCCCAGTGCCTCCTAATCTCCTCCTTGTTAGCTCCTGCATGAGAGGTACGGAGGTGAACAAGTTATCAAAGTATACCTTAGTACCAGGCACAGGATGTGCATAGTCCAACAAACCTAGAACCACATTACCACCCTGCCTAAGTTTGTTGTTGGAAGCTGAGTAGACGCACCACAGTAAGGTTCCACGTGAAATATATAACCAGAAGGATCGGCAGCCACCCACAGTTTGTACCCGAATCTTATCGGCTTGCCGCGAATAAATTGCTTTCACCCATGCTTTCCATAGTATGGTATAATACTTTCATCAATACTGATAGTACTGCCGGGGCATAAAATCTTGAATGAATTATTCAAGAAACTGAAAATTGGACGAAACTTGAACATGCGATTTTCTCCTGTATTTTCGTCATTGTTGGCCAGATGGAGGTGTCGTAAAATTTCCTCGAAGCGCTTACGCCGTATAGCTTCGGTAACTAGAGGTATGTGCACGTCTGGTTCATTTCTCCAGTAAAGTCCTATTCACAGGTTATCACACACTTCCCTGTGAATAGCATTACAGCAATAAGGGTGAGTATTTCATTTGTGGATCTTTTTGAGTTCGCTTATTTTTAATAAAATTCCAGAATGATTTAGTGTCTTTCGTGATGTTGTTTTGAATTTCAGAGATATAACAGTATTGTATGCTTGGTTGATTTAAACATATTTCCTGAATTGTTTATATACATGTTTACTGTGATCAGAAAATTTTTGATGTCATGCAATTCTATCAACTTAATATTTTGGATTTTTTCCAAAGTAAACCAAACTGGGTATTTCGTTCTCGGGGGGGGGGAAGCTTTTTTGGGGACCGCGACTTACAGAGTTTACTTTCACATAAAAATGTTTTACTGCTTCATCTACATCTTCAATTTTTCCCAACTCAGACCAGTATGTTTTTTGAAACGTTATATATACCAAGAAAATTTGCTATCTGAAAATCATACGCTATAGTACGAATTTGCTCCATTCGATCACATTCAGCTCTTGGTTCTAGAAGAATTGTTAGTGCAGGATGGTGTGCATCTTTTGGGACTAACGGATATTGCTCTCTGCTTACAGTTACCCACTTACATTAGTTAAAATGAGATCAAGAGTTCTATCATTATCGTAAAAAACATTATTGGGAGATTTCAATTCATGCAGAGACATAAAATTAGCTATGGACTTGTATGCGATTCCACCATTTTATCATAATCTAAACTAACGATTAATGGAAGTTTGAAATTGCCTACAAGTATGATATCCAGGCTTTGAAGTTTTACCCATTCTATCTCTACAATATACATTATACCTATTATCTAAAGAGTTCACCATCGCCGACGTCACTACTTAACCATGTCTCGGAAATTAACAGTATATCATGTTCTGAATCAGTACTATTTACGTAAAATTCATTTAATTTGGTATTGAGTCCTCTCACTTTCTGATAATAAATAGAAATTATATTAGAATCCCTCATGAGTTTGAAGGATAAGTCATTTTAGTTCAACTTACTGACGTCCTCAAGTGTTTAGATTATATTCCATTACTTGGAAAGCCAAGCTGGGATCAGTTCAGATTCCTCTTCACTTTACTTCTCTGAATAAAGTTTTCTTTTTCTGTTCTCCGCACAAACTTCACAATGATTCCCGCTGAAGACTGATGGGGTTGTTTCTTTAATCTGTGGCAGGTGTCTTATCATTTCATTGTTCACTTCAACGTCCAATACTCGACCTAATACCTTCACTAATTCCAGTGTGTCTTCTGTTCTTGTTTCAGGAATTCCATGAATTTCGATGGAATTCCTCCTACCATACTGGTCTAAATCATCAAGCTGCAATGTTACATCGTTTAGCTACGTTTTAAGTTGAAGGTTCTCCTCTTTCAGTTTGTCAATATGTCGAAGCACAGCGCTATTTCTTTTGATTGTAGGTTAATTAGCTCCGCGGTGGTGCCAAGTTTGTCATGAGTTAATTCTAAACTCTTGCCCATTTCCTGTTTGGTTTCCATGTCTTTCATTTTCACGTTCTCTAGTTCAGTCTTTACACTTTTCATCTCTGTTTTAACTTTTGCTACTTCATTCAACTCGGTAGTTGGTAGGTATCACTAACATATAGCGCCTGCGCTTTATCACCACTGGCTACTACCGGACATGTCTTACACTTCCATAACTGTCCCTCCGATTCTATTATGTCCCATGGTAACCACATTGAAGGGACTTAAGAGAATGCAACATGTGGAGAAAAGTATGGTGGAAATAATATCACGTAGATATAAAACATATTCATTATATCCTCCAAATCCTCCAGATTATCAGGATTATATTCTCAAGCTAAAAATATACAATTTCTGTGTCAAGCTATTAAATAAGACATTGTTGTCAGAGAAAAACATATTTTTATTGTTTATACAAAAAAGAAATAATTAACAGGCAGTGTTGGGACAGAGAGACATTGTAAAAAAAACACCGTACCTCCTTTACCAATCAGGGTACAAATATACCCCACATCAGTTTTAGGTGCATAATTTTAAAAATTGAAGAAAAGAGCATTGCCAGGGTATGTATTTTTAACACAGACTTATGAGCTGACAGGATCGTGCCATAGCAAGAACGCTAAATCCGTGGTGTGTTTCTGTTTGATGCTGATTTCTTGGCATGGTTCCCACGCCAGTCTTAAGACTCGCCCATTTGAATTCACCCTCTAAGCAATCTGATTGGCTGATTTCAAATGGCGCAAGATATCAATTTAAAAAAAATATATATTTATCAGTATGACAAACCCTCTAATACTCATATACCCAGTTCACGTTTATTCTGACCACTCTGTATATGTTTTTCGAGTGAAAAATAGATTCTTGACATTTATGTTGTTTTGTTGGGGCACATCAAGGATTTGATTAATATAATAAATTGAAAGTTGCTCCTGGTTTACTACGAGCACAATGTCGCCCAATGCAGAATTGAAAATCGGCACATTAGCAGTTTGTTTGCAGTAAACGTACAATCCTTCAAGTTTACATCGCGATAAATTATGACACGGAGAATCAACTCTCTTTCCTAAGTAGCGGAGAGGAAGAAATTCATACCCTTGGTGTTAAAATTACGACATGGGGTAAAGGACTTACATTTGGACATTATAAATTTTCCAGCCAACTCATTCCTGTTTGCCAGCGTTTCGCCCCAGTGTGCTAGCTCATCAGTTGGTAAATAGCACACCCACCAAGACGCATGACTAGTGCATACCGTGGAGGCCACTGCGTAGGCGATTTGGAGCCACCGGCACTGCCAGTGCACTATGAGAGACTTTGTCTCATTACCAAAAATTGATGTTTGCCTGGCCATCAGATGATGTAGATGTTGATTCCCATACGGAACATGAAATATTTTTCCCGAATGAGTAAATTTATAATACCAATATAAATGGTCCATTATTGGACGTTAAAAATTTTCCAGCTAACTCATTCCTGGTTGCCAGCGTTTCGCCCCAGTGTGCTAGCTCATCAGTTGGTAAATAGCACACCCACCTAGACGCATGGCTAGTGCATACCGTGGTGGACACTCTTTAATCCTTTATGATGTCAAGTCGGTTCAGCTGTTTTTTCAAACTCACGGTAGCAAAAATCGGTCTAGTGTTTTAAATATTAAATGTTGTTGTTATTCATATTACAGTAATTATAATTACTCATGTAATAATAATAGCAGATTTTACAATGGTGAAATTGTATACTTTTAACTCTCCTCTCTCTCTTTATCCTCCTCTATTTTCATTTGCCTTGTGCTCCTCTACATCACAGTTTGGTAATGTGAAGGTAGAAGGCTTAGTATAAATAACATTTTTAATGCCATAAATGATTATGATAATGAGTAAATCATCCTTAGTGTTCACAGTGGATCATTTTACCATTTACCAGGCGAGTTGGCCATGCGGTTAGGGGCGCGCGGCTGTGAGCTTGCATCCGGGAGATAGTGGATTCGAATTCCACTGTCGACAGCCCTGAAGATGGTTTTCCGTGGTTTCCCATTTTTCATGCCAGGCAAATGCTGGGGCTATACCTAATTAAGGCCATGGCTGCTTCCTTCCAACTCCTAGGTCGTTCCTATCCCATTGTCGCCATAAGACCTATTCTGTGTCGGAGCGACATAAAGCCACTAGCAGTTTACCATTTGGAAATCATACAGTTTACATTTGTTTGGGAACCTTCATAATTCAAATTTTTTTTGTAGCACTACTTTTAGGGCAGTGAATTGTACTGTCTTTACAACCTACAGTAAGACTGTAATAAAATTCAATGCATTGGTATAAATACTTAACTTATTCTGTAAAACTCAAAATAGTGATCGGATTCAGACATTGGTAGATTGATTACATTCTTATATGCAGGAAGAAAAAAAAAAAAAAATGTAATGGAATTCACCCCAATTTGTGAGGTCAAAATGATCAACAATTAAATGTAAATGATAGGTAAAAATATCAACAAAATATAAATTGAGAATCAAATTTCATTGAAGTCCAATACTAAACAATTCAGATTTACATCACAATCTAACTGCAGTGAATGGAGTTTTTTTTTTTTCCCCTCTTCAATTCCCAATTTTTTTCAATTCCCGATATCTTATTGGATTTACCTCATTTTCCGGTACATTTTAACTTTCATTGAATACATTGTTTTATGTATATTAATGTTTGTTTCATGTGGTATTGAGCAGCAGTGGCGTTGGACGTGGCCCACCTGTTTCGCCAGCTGTAAGTAACCGTCAACCGTTCCCACGCAATGTGCCGAGCCGCTCTACGTTCCACAGTGGCCAGAACCGGCGCAATCACCCAACGTATGGCCCCGCCACTCCACTGCAGACTCAGGATACGTCCGCTATTACTCATTCGGGTCGTACGTCGTCCTTTTTCTCCAAACTCTCCTCTAGATTCTCCAAACGGTAAGTACCACTCAAAAATATTTGTCTTGTTTGAGTTGGAAGAATTGTTTTGTATGACAATCACTTCATTTTCACAAAACCTTTTATATAACAAGTTTCTATTTTGAAAATATTGTATTCAGCTTTGCAAATTCTTTTTTACTAATAGAATTTTAATTCATGTAAGAGTTACAATTAATGCATGTGATACTGAAAAGGCTGTTAATGGTAATAATTTCCCCCCATTTTACTGTAAGGAAAGAATTTGGTAGTTGTTCCAGGCACAACATAAAGGTACAAAGTTTGAAATTACTTCAAATTGATGAGGACTAAATTTGGATATTATTTATCTTACCATTCTGAAATACAGTAATTGGCTTACACATTAAAAACTCCTTCTTTTTACCATCTTGTGTCTATAGCTCTCAATCTAGTGTCAGTGTGGTCCATTTGTTTTCATCTTTGAGGTCAAATTGTAGGTATGGAATGCATTCCAGGGCTGGGGTAAATATTCTCTCAAAGGTTAACATTATTATTGGAAGTAGTATGGTGCTCTAATTACGGATGAAATTGAAATGAGCAATTCTCCTGTGAAACTGTGGGTGTAGAGCCGTTGGGGTAGGCTTGTAGGGTTGTTTATTTCACAATGCTTAGAAGTGGAACTTTCTTCAAATTATCTATTTAAGACATTGAAGAAGCTGAAAAATTTGTTAGTAAGCTTTACACGTTTTCTGAAATAACATCCGTTAAACCTCAAATATTTCTCATACTTGGAAAGATGAAAACATCTGTGAGAAACCCTGTCTATTAGAGGGCTAGTTAAGATGTCAACTCAGGCTGGTTGTAGGTCAGTTTGCTTGCTAGTTGGACCACTTTGATATACTGTATTGACTCAGAAGCCACTCTTGTTATCCAGATTTCACCTTCAAATAGTGTGAAAAAGGTATGTATTTCTCCTTTTGTGTGTGTGTGTTTTGTTTATTATTATTTCATATGCTTCTTCCAGCAGTTAGTTTAGCCGTTATACTGGTAAGAAAGTCTGCTTTTTGCGGAAATGAATGATCATAGCAAAAAGCATCATCTAGTCTAGAAATTGAGTGTAGTTGCAACACAGGTTTCAAATATGTTGTTGTCCAATATAATAAAACCATAACCAGCAACAAAGCTCCAAGAAAATATGAATTGTACAATGCACAAAATAAGATGCCTGGCCTTTGCAGTTGACTTAGCAATCATAGTTGTTGGTGTCAAAGTTCTACACAAGACGATGGTGAAGACTTTGAGAACTTGAACTTGTACCCTGGAGAATGCCTTTTAACAACCATCCATGGAACAATTGGGGG
Organism: Anabrus simplex; assembly: GCF_040414725.1. Lineage (NCBI taxonomy): Eukaryota > Metazoa > Arthropoda > Insecta > Orthoptera > Tettigoniidae > Anabrus > Anabrus simplex. The sequence goes on along the minus strand of NC_090265.1, from coordinate 1,046,990,364 downwards.
AGTTGATCTTTTCTGGTATCTCTGTGAATGGATTCACCCCATTGATAGAGACAGCACCTTCCTCCTAGAAAGATGTACAATACTCAACTCAGTTTACCAACTGTCACGAAACTGATACAACAAGAAGTGCATTTCGAAGAATGCCAAGATCAATCACTAGAGAACTGCAGTTCCTGTACACAGCAGAGACTCTGCTAATGAGCAGGAAAAGCACCATGGACAACCTGGAATAAGCTGAAGAGCGTATCTTCAGGAAAATTCATGGACCCAGAATACTCCCCGACAGAACCTATGGACTGAACTATACAGACAGTTGGAAATTGCCATATTCTAATTCCACTGGAATTTCTGACCTTGATGTCCTACACCACTTGAAATGCTGTGATACGATTATTTCTTGGTCCTTGCCGAAGGTAGTAAAGTGTTCAGAGATGCTTTAAACATAATAATCCAATTTGCTTTTGAGTATCTCTATAACAAGAGTATCATCAATTAGCTAAAATAAAAACTAAGTATAGAAATAGATTTGCTATATATCGCTCTGATTTAAGCTCACCACTACACTGCCAGTCATTAAGCAAGTGTCAGCAGGTTCATCCATTCCAACTAACATGTACTTATTTTTTTAGTTAATTAGGTAAAGATGATGATTTAAAAAAATGTTAAAGCTTATATGTAAAATCTTCCTGATAGCCTCCATGAATATGCTTTTTCTGCTATTTATCCATTTGTAAAATTAAAGATATTTCCAAGGTCGATTTACCAACTTCCCACATATTATCCCTAATGGACTGATTTTCTGAAACAGTGTGCAAGATACATGTGAATAAATACTTGAATGACTCTCGTTCGAAGGTGAAAGTCCAAAGGGTGTGTCTTTTTTCCTTTGACACTTTTAAATTTACATTACAGCAGTACAAGTAGATAACACCATATATACTGTAAAAAAATGACAATGGCAGTCTGATAATTCGCTAAAGACAGGCACTGGAAGTATTAACCAAGATTGACCTACAGTAGTCATAGTGAGGTAGTGGCAGAAATATTACAAGAGACGGTGGTACCGGGGTAACAAAATCCTGCATAGTTAGAAAACAGACCATTTCTTGAAAGTGTATATTCTGATACCACATGTAATCACTATTTCCTTAACTGACTGTTTGCCAGTTACTGTTTTGGAGAAGGTGGAGAAGTATACAGAGCTGTTGTTACTGCACTCATTCTGAATTGCACCAACAGTGCATTTAGAATAAGTATAGAGGACTGATATCTATGAAGCAAATACAGTAATACGACGGACTGAAACACATCCCCTCGACACAGTTATCAGGCCCTCACCTCTGTTATACACTCACATCCAGTAATGAAAGGTTCAAACTAGACAAAATGTCTTTTTTTACAAGAATCAACCCAATTCTGCAACATGAGATAACAAATGGACTTGACTTTATCAGGCGCAACTTCACAGAAGCAAGTATATGCAAGGATAATGGCAGAGAAGAAGAAGAAGAAGAAGAAGAAGAAGAAGAACTTTACAAGGCCCTGCGAGTTCCAAACTTCAATATAGTGGAATGTCTTTCAACATATTTTGAAGATGTCGCTCATCAGTCAAGAAGATTCTTGGACCACCTTAATCTGCCATTTTCGAAAGTAATTTTATCATTTTCAAGTTTTATGAAATTAATTAAAATCTCTTTAAATTATGTAAAATCATGGGGCATTTTACTAACATTATTTTGTCAATCTAGCACTGCCCCTTCCTGGGGTTTGGATTAATAAATATATATATATATTACCAGTGTATATTCAGAACTCCTTCATGTGCCAAACTTTTCTGGTACTTTGTAATGGTTCTGAAATGCTGCATGTTAAGCATGCCACTGATGTTCTGAGCCATACGAATGTATTGATGCAAGTTAAGTGTCCAAATAATTACTTTTTTGAATTGAAATGTATTTATTGATTACAGTTTGCCTCTGGGGCTATGAGCCCATTTATATTGTAACTACATTGAAAACAATATACAAAACAATTATTGCAGAAAGAGAACAAAAGAGAAGATTAAACTAAAGTTTGAAATCTAGGAACAAACTTGAACATTATAACATAATTTAAAAAATAACATACAGTGGTTAACCTGAAATATTCTGAACATTGAAAGAAGTAACAGAAACATTGAAATTGGTTGAAGTGGTTGCAATAAGGAACTAAGGTGATGTTTAACAAGAAGTTAATATGATCATCGTAAATGCTGCCTAATGAACGGAATAATTTTACAACAACAACAAAAAACTGATAGCCACCCCTATTAGGGAATCAAAAGATCGGCCTCCTAATCAGTTCATAATAATAATATTTATCTTATATGATGTTTGGATTAAGCATATTTGAGTCATAACTCAAGATTACAATTGCCACCATCAGGCAGATTGTCTCCTTCAGATTTTATTTGAAAAAGGAAATTCAATACATGGTTCTTCATGTTAGGGTGTACAAGTGGAGTCTAACAATCACCAAAGAGTTTTTGTGCACAGAGTCCATAGCAGATAATAGTGTCTGGGATTTTGTTTATTCTTAAAAAGTTCAAGATATGCTCCACAAGCAGGAAATACAGATATAGATCTAGAGGAATACCTTGAATATCTGGAAGGCCATATACAGGACAAACAAGTTGTGATCATAGGAGACATGAATGCCCAAGGTCAGGAAAGAAAAGGTGATGAGATTATGGGACCATTTGGATATGGAAAGAGAAACAAGGCTGGAGATATTTTGGTAGACTTTTGTAGAAGAAATGACTGATCATTGGTAACACATGCTTTCAAAAGAAAAACAGAAGATAACAAGATATAGTTGGGATAACAAAATGAAAACTTTGATAGATTACATTTTGGTCGAGAAAGGTAACAGGAAAATGCTGGTAGATGTAACAGCCCTCCCAAGTGAATCTTTTGAAGGAGATCGCAGAATTGTGATACCTAAGTTAATGATGGGAAAGATACAAAAATGACTGAGATTAGGCAGAGAAAGCTAAAGGTGTGGAGGAAATAAATGAAGAGTTCCAGACACACATTAAAACAAGTATACCTAAGGGAGACATCGGAAGGGTCAAAGAAGAATGGGCGTCATGGTGGAGTCTGCAGAAAAGACCTGTGGAAGAGTATCAGGAAGGAAGAAAGAGCAAGAAACGCTTTGGTGGAATGACAGGGTAAAAGGTATAGTTAAACGGAAGAAACAAGCTTGGAAAAGATGGCTGAGAAACAAAACAACAGAACGCAAAACAGAACACAGGTACTGCAAGGAGGAGTGATTCAAGGTGGTTAAAGAAGAGAAAAAGATATCCTAGCAAAAATTTACTGAATCTCTGCAAGAAGATACAACCGGAAACAAAAAGATCTTATAACAGTAGGTAAAAAAGAGAAGAAAAACCCAGATGAAAGTGCTAACTTCATTAAAAATGTACAGGAGGAAGTGATGACACAGAAGCAGGATACAGTATCATGTCTAGAAGCAAGATATATTGCAGAGGTGGGGAAAATACTTTGAACAGCTTTACAACATGCAAAATACCTCAGTACAAGGGGAAATCGAAGAACCAGATTTAGTGCAGATGGAAGATAAGGAAAACGAGGTGTCCATGGCAGAGATTGAGTGGGCCACTAAAAGAATGAGATGAGGCAAGGCAGCTGGAATTGACAAGGTCACCTTAGAAATGATAATAGCAGCAGGAGCAGTTGGTCTACAGTGGTTGTATAGACTCTTCAGAGTGATATGGAAGAAAAGACTGTTTCAAAAGAGTGGACAAAAGGGGTCATTATACAAATTTTCAAGAAAGGAGATAGGAAACAATGTGAAAATTACAGAGGAGTGACATGAATACCTCATACAGCTAAGATCCTTGAAAGAATCTTGGATAAACGAATAAAAGACAGAGTAGAACACCATTATGGATTCAGAACAGGCAGGTCCACATTTGACCCAATATTACATTTAATGTCAAAAATTTCATTATTGGTCTGTATTGAAATGAGATTTACAGTCAGTGATAAGGGTAGGGTTTTCCACCTGTTCAATACTATAAAAAATGTAAAATAATTAAAAGGTCACATTTTTATTGTCATTTTTGGTACCGGTTTTGGCAATTTTATTTGCCATCATCAGCCTAGGAGGAAGTATCAAGGACATTTAACTAGTTACATTAGAATATTTATAATATAAATGTATGTACAAACACAGAACCTTCTAAAATAAATGGTTATTTGCTATTGCGTTACATCATAAAACATTTGGATAGTTGAAAAACAAAGACAAAAAACCTTGTAAGGTTCTAGAAGAGATAAAATGTTTTATATACAGTCTTGTACATGTATATCTCCTGGCGTTGTTAAATGTTTGTAACTACGCATAAAATGAATTATAGCACCAAGTTTCAGATAAAATTTCCTTTTTAATTATATCTTAACTAGCTGATGTCCCCGTGCTTCGCTATGGGATTGAATTCTCAGAGAGACTGACCGTGTGGTTTTCCTAACTGAAGTCAACATAGCTCATTACGAAAACTTCGGTAGGAAAGTAGCGATTAAAAGCAATGATATAATATACCTAAAATACTCAATCAAATGAAAAACCGCACATTTTCTCACTTTTAAGGAACAGGACTAAGCTGCCGATCTAACAGTCCAAAGTTCCAGAGCTGGAATGATCAAAGCCGCTGATAGCCGTGATCCGTGAAGACTCCCACGGCATAAACTATGCCTTTCTACTAATCTGTTTCCTAGAAGTGCCTGATGAGTCGGAAAATATTAATTCACTACATTGGCGGCGGAAAAATCTATCCGACTTGGAGGCTAATTTTTCCTCCAAGCCAGAGGAGAAACCCACTCTTCACTGCTAATTTGGAATCAAATGAATGTAGAATTTAATAAAAGTAAAGAGGAAGAAGCTTTAATTAAGAAGCGGATCTTTCCAGGGTCAAATTTTGAGTTATTTAGTTAATTGTGGTGCTATAATTTGGAATAGGCCTAAATTGTTATTCTATACCAGGCCATACTACTACTACTACTACTACTACTACTACTACTACTACTACTACTACTACTACTACTACTAAGTGAGCCTCTGCCTTAAGTATGGACACTGCTCATTCAAAACAGCGCATCAGATTAGGGATCGCGTAGCTGGAATACTATGATGAACCTGTGTGTTACGTACCAGCTGTATCAGGAAATGTATGAACCAGAGGAATGGCATGCTAAAGGCTGTTATAGTCGGTACGCAGCAGTAATCCCATCTGTTGGAGTTGAGAGGCAGCTTAAGAGACAATGGACATCACATCAAACAATGGTCAATGTAATGCTATTGTTGATCAATGCCATGCGCTTTTGATATTGTAGGTCTTCACATTTAGTTTTCTTCCGACTTTGAAATACCACTCTTACCATAGTTGGCACGGTAAAACTGATTAAAACATAAATGATCGGAAATTGTATTCCCTATAACTTTTCTTATGTAATACTTTTCGATAGCACCAATAACATGGGTATTTAAAAATTACATTTTAGGCGCCTTCCCCTAAACTACAATTTCATCCAGGGTGAATAAATTTGTTTATAGTTTAGACTGTTGTTTCTCATTCCCCGACTCTCTTTAACGATTTTCATTAAATTCTGTTAACCCATTTTCTCGTAGCTCGGCATTGATATGGACTTGGCAACAAAATTACAATTTCATGAAAATCTGTGTTATCACAGTCGGTACGGTAAAAATGTACAAGACATAAATGGTCGGAAATTTAATTAGATATAACTTTGGTTATGTAGTATTTATCGATACGACCACTAATAATTTAAATATTTGAGAATTAAATTTCAAACCTTCCCCTAAACTACCATTTCACTGAGTGTGAATAGAATGATTCATAGCCTAGATTATAATGGCTCATTCCCCGACTATGCATGCCAATTTTCATTGAGATAGGGCCACTCATAACGTAAATATTTAAGAATTACATTTTGGCCTTCCCCTAAACTACCATTTCACTCAGCGTGAATAAAATTATTTATAGTCTGGATTGTAGCGACTTATTTCTCGGCTTTGAATACCAATTTTCATTAAGATAGGACCACTAATAACATAAATATTTGAAAATTAAATTTTATGCCTTCCCCTAAACTACCATTTCTACCAGCGTAAATAAAATTATTTATGGCCTAGGTTATAGTGACTTATTCCCCGACTTTGCATATCGATTTTCATTAAATTCTCTTTAGCCGTTTTCTAGTGATGAGTGTACATACATACAGACAAAGAGACAGACAGGCAGAAATTACGGAAAAGTAAAAAGTGCATTTCCTGTTACTGTGGCCATGACCGATACAGAAATACCATTCTTTTCAAATTATGAGCAATGTACAGACAAAACTCGTATTTTATATATATATAGATATCTGTTAATAATATACAATATTGGCCTTGAAGTGATATATAAAACCTTTTTAAACATTCTGTTATGAGAGATCTTTACAAGAATACACTACCAGCTAATTTTGTTCTAGGGTATTGTTATACAGTGTAAGCAGGTAGAAGACCATTTTATTGACCAATTTGTGTATTTTAAAAAAAAAAAAAAACCCAGTTCCTCATGGATTATGGTCAAGGAGCCACCTATATTGCTTGGATTGTTTAGTTGTTTGATTAAAAGATTTAATGGCATATAACTTGCATGGATTCACTGAAACAGCTTGACTTGGTAGTGTATCAATAGTTTTAGTCCTATATTTTAGTATTATATTCAATATTGTGAGGTAAACTTGAGGCGGTAAGTTGACAGACAAGATTTTGCGAAAATACATTATTTTCAGGTGGATAATCGTGAATCTGGAAAGATCTCAAATCAAACGGACCTAAAAGAAAAAATTTGAACTTCGTGTTAGTGTGACGAAAACAGGGACCAAGAAAAGTCCTAGGCAAATAGAAGATGGAAACTCACGTCAAGCACCACATTCGCGGGCGAGGAGTTAAAGAGGAACTGCCTAGCAGAATGTCGGGCAACAAGCCGCGAGCATCAGCGGGGAATCAGGGCTTGCCAGGTAGGGGAAGGGGAGGTCGCGGTAACAGGAGAACACAAGTTGGGGGGGGGGGGTGGATTCCAGTAGGGGTAGTAAGCCAGCGTGTTGTATACTGTTTTATATATTGATTGATGTTTTGGAATTTTAAGATTGTTCATAACTGAAATTAGTATATCAAATAAGATAGTAGGCTTTTCGGATAGATCATTAAGATTAAAATTTGGGTTGTAGTATTGGTCCAATAGAACGAAACATTGCTCCGTTAGGTCTAATAGAAGACCTTTATTCATTATTTCGACGATGTCTATATCATTGTTGATGCCATAGAGGTTGTGTTTGTAGTTCTGTATATGCTGTCCTATTGCTGAGAATCTTTTGTATTTGATAGCATTAACGTGTTCGTTATATCTGATTTTGAAGGATCTCCCTGTTTGCCCAATGTATACGCTGGAACAGTCGTTGCAGTGAAATCTGTGAACGCCTGATGTATCGAAAGGGTTGGAAGTGTTGACAAGGAAAATATGGAAAATATATGGAAAAAATATATTTAAAATATCAAGATTTCTGCTATTGATCTTGAAGGAGATTTTAGTATTTTTCTTTTTAAATATGTTTGTTACTCGGTAAATGTCAGGGTTAAATGTAAAGGCAAATGATGGAAAGGTATTGGGAATATGGAAAAGACATGGTGGTAACATTTCTAGATATTAAAAAGGCATATGATAGTGTCCCAAGGAATTTGGTATGGAAAACATTGACAGAGGCACAGATTGGGAATGAAACAATGCAGATGGTAATAGCATTGTATCAAAATTTTGAAAGCTGTGTTAAAACCAAAGTGGGTGAAACTGAATGGTTCATAATTGAGACAAACTTCAGACGGGGAAGTGTATTGTCTCCCTTACTCTTCATTATCATCATGGATAGAATTCTACATAATATCAAGGAAAACTTGATGGGCGAGCAAGTAAAGTCTGCTCTTTGCTGATGACATTGTAGTTTGGGGAGATAATGAAGAGGAAATACAGATGCAAGTTGTGGAATGAGGAGATAAGAAATTTTGGAATGAAGATTAGTACTGCGAAACGCAAGACTTTGATCATGACGAGAGGCAACAGAAAATCCAGGGGAGTGATAAAAATAGGAAATGAACCTCTTGAAGTAGTGAAAATTTTTTAATATTTGGGCAGCACGATGTCACAAGATGGAAATTTGGATGGAGAAATTGATTTAAGAATACAGCAGTCTGCAAGTTTCTACCAGTGTGTGAGAGACATTGTTTGGAACAAAGATGTCACAATGAAGTGCAAGGTTTTGTACTCTTCCTATTATAAACCTATACTGACTTATGCTTCAGCAGCCTAGATGTTGACTAAGTGGAACTCAAGTAAAATACAAGCAGCTGAAATGAGGTTCTTGGAGAGCATGCACGGAAAGACAAGACAAGATAGAATACGAAATGAGGAAATACAGAGAAGCGTGGGACTGTATGAACTTCAAGAAGAGATTGATACAGCAAAGTTAAAATGGTTTGGACACACGAGAATGCCAGGAGAGAGAATACCAAAGAGAACATTCATGGTTACAGAGGTTGTAAAGAGGCCTAGGGGACGGCCTAGATTGAGATGGAGCTCTGTTGTGGACTGTATTACAAATAGAGGAGTCGATAGCAATAAAGTACTGGAAGAGGAATGGTGGAAAGATCGAGTGAGGTGGAGGGCTTTGGTACACTACCCTACCCAGAGAGAATCTGGAAAAGGGAATGGATAAAGAAAGATGATGATTTAGTTTCTGATCCAGAATGAGAAGTGGTGAATAAACCAACTGGTTCAAATTTCTTGTGAGCCAATTATTGCAGAAGGATTAAATTGACTTTAGTCTTGATATGTTACCCCAAGGTACCGTATTGTTTCATCCAATGAAATGCACTCGGTTGTATTCCCATACAGAGTTGTGAGAGCAGAGGTGATCAGCTGACCTTTACGCATCAATATGGCCTTGCTTTTCGTAGTATTTATTTGAAGTCCGATCTTGGCTAAAGAAATTATTATGAGAATCTGTAAGATATTCAGCTGCAGCTTTGTTTTTACACAGTAGCACCAAATCATTGGCAAAAGCATCCGCTGTCAGATTTTCCATACCCGGTGTTAAGTTGTACCCATTTTCCTCGGCTAATTCTCTTTCACTTAGTTCTCTCAGAACATGATCATGACGAGAGGCTAAATTGGATAGTATAGGAGAGAGGAGAGCGCCTTCAACTACGCCTTTCTTGATAGAGATTTGACTTGTTCTAGTTGTTCCTTTAATTTGTATGTTGGTTGAATTTTCCTTAAGGAGATTAATTACTGTTCTAAGTTCTGGTGAAACAGCAATGGTGGAGATTAATTACTGTTCTAAGTTCTGGTGAAACAGCAATGGTGCTTAGAGTTCATTCTATATGCTCATAGGATACATTATCAAACACTTAAGTTTTGAGTCTTTAATGCACCCATCTACAATAGATGAATTAATAAAAGTTCCCGGACAAGATAAAAAAACCATTTTGATTAGGACTGAATAGAACATATTTTCAGAGTATTTTTTCTATCTCATGTTCAACAATTCTCCATAATATGGAGTGTATTGTTATAGGTTGCCAGTTATAGACATTGTCTGGATCTCCACCTTTATGAATTAACATTGTTCTACCATGCCTAAAGCACGATGGGACATACACTCAACGAACCATGTAGGTTGCATTGAAAGAAATGGTTTTGTATGCACCACCTAGTTGAATGTTGGGAGTCGGGAACCCATTTCTACCAGGACTGTAAGGAGGCAACTACACCGCATAGGCATCACTAGCTGACTCCAACTCGTGTCCCTTTGCTGACACCTCGACACTGAGCTCAGCAACGTGCATGGGGCCGCGAACATCAGCAGTGGACCATGAAACAGTGGCGGCGTGTGGTATGGTCCGATGAATCCTGGTTTCAGTTGTATCGAGCTGATGGGCACGCGAGAATGTGGTGTATGCCCCATGAAGCTATGGATCCTGCGAGTCAATAAGGTTGTGTCCAGGTGCGAGGTGGCTCAGTTCTGGTCTGGGAGGCCTTAAGAGTACCCTGAAGGAGATGCCATTGTTTCAACAGGACAATGTGCCATGTCACCGCTCTGTAGTGGCACACAGATGGTTGGAGGATCCCTCCAGTGAAGTTACAGCCATTGATTGGCGCTCCAGACCCCTGATCTTAATCCAATCAAGCATTTATGGGTTGCTGTCGATGCTGGTGTGTGCTACATGTACCCCGCATCAACTACACAAGATCAATTGTGGGTGGCATTGCGAGATGCTTGGGTCCAGATCCCTCCAGAACGATTCCAACACCTTGTAGTGTCGATGTCTCGCCGTATTGCTGTCATTTTGAGGGCTCGCAGAGGATCAACTCATTGTTAAAATCACATTCAGTGTCTTCCCATGACTTTTGGCCACTCAGTGTATAGCCTAGCCTCGGAAATCGGTGATGCATACTGTCGTATCTTGAAGTATCACATTCGTATTTAATTTTAGAACTTGGTATTATAATTAAGCTATTATTTACTTCATCCTTAATTTCGAACGAGTTTACCACTGCAAACGGCCATGTTATTAACACACCTGTTGTGCAAACATGTTCTTGCCTTGCCTCTTGTTGCCTCTCATTATGAACTTGTAACATTGAACGTATGTTTTTTTTTTTTTTTATTATATAAAAGTGGGTCGTGAGTCGATGGGTGTTACTTCAATAGAATTGAACCAAATTTATGGTTTGGACAGGTGCCCATGGGCATCTTTGTAGTGGAACCAGGTGAAATTTGTGGACAGAAAGACAAAGGAGGGTTAGCTGGAGCAAGAAACTGATTGGCTGCTTTCAAGGACAGCTCTGGCTGCCTAGGCAACTGTTCACTTTCATGTGTAGTCGGGCTGTCACTGCTAAAATGTCAGGATCACTTAGCTAAACTGTGATCGACTTCGACAGTGCCTTTGGATGTCAACAAGAGCGCTTCCTAATGTGCGTAACAGGAAAGCACAGTAGATGATTGATGATATTCAATATAAACACAGAAGTTTATAACCAATAAAATGTGTGCTAAGTCACTTGTACAAATGTGTGATTAATGAATTAATTGGTGGAAGGATTCTTGCCTGTATTCAAAGGTTTATGACACAGGTTAATATAGGAGTTTTTGAGGGGCATTAAAGAAAACTGTTCTTACAGTGGGGTTCTTTTTATTTTTATATGCTATATTTGCTGCAGGGCCTTCTACTCTAATTCAACAAATTCTCCTCACTATCTTTGATGACTTACATTCATACTCATGTTAGGTTTTTTTTTTTTTCATTGTAAAGAAGTGTACTTTAGTTTCATATTTATTTGCATGGCTGAATCTTGCATAACGGAAACCACCTTTATTGCTTAAAATGAAGTGATTTGTTGTTATTTATTGTAACTTGATGTCATGGTTATGTCCACTGTTGTCCAGTGGTTAAAATGCTTGTTCTTTGTGTAATTGTGCTTGTTTTATTATTTTTCGTATATAAAACTATAATAACATTTGTGTCATAGTTTACCATTAGACATTGGACATGGCCAGGTGTTTTAAATACATGCTAAATGAACTCATTTCTACTCTCTTTCAAACATGAATTGGGTATGGAAGTTTGACGTGCTTAAATGTACAGCTATAGCATGTTTACCCTCCTCTGCTATTCAGAAGTTGGAGGTTGAAATGAGTTCATTCTGTCGTTGCTTGGGCTATTGTTTGTCACTGCTGTGTTTGGTTGGGATGCACAATGATAGCATTTTATTGGAAATTTGTGCCAAATGGAATTGCATCACATTTTTTTACTTTGTTGATTTCATCTCTTCAGACTTGTATCTACAGAGACCGTAGTGAAAGCTGTTTTGTGTTCAGTAGAAAAGTGTGATGTTGAGGTTGATATCGTCATTGTGCATCCTAAAGCATTAAGAAAGACATTGATGCATTGCTTTTCATTTGTGTCCACTGCAGGCTTATGTTACTAAGCTTGCATTTGACTTAAGGAGTGTTACATCCTTCTATGCCGTACCTTCCTCTTTGATGCAGCGCACACTGAACAGTCTTTCACTACATGGTCACTGTTGGAGAAAGAAAGGGAAACAGCAGAATAAAGCTCGTTCTATGTGCTGCAGGTTGTGCTTACCTGTTCTTGGTCTTAAAGGTGCAAGTTTTCATTGTAGGCTGTATAAACATAAGAATATTGTTATACGGTGAAGATACTCAATATATCGTGAATGCAACTTTTTTTTTTTTTACCTATGTTGCAGGCAAACCTTCACTGTGTTCACTTTTCATGCTTCTATATATGCTCTTCATAACAGTCCTACTTCAAAAATTGAAACTAGTATTTCTTTAACCTTAGGCCTAGTCTGCCATCAGTTTTTCTATATTCCACATTCACCATCATACATGATTACCTCAGGATAACCCATATCTATCTATCTATCTATCGGTATATCTCCTTTGCTGGCGAGATGTAGTGTTTACAGTGCACTATGTCTTCTGGTATGGGCTAGAGTAAATTTGTTACTTTCATTGGCCTGTCTTAGTCGCATCCTTGGCTTTGACAATATGAAAGTGACTGTGATGCTAGTAATACCATTCCTTATGCAGCCAGTCCCTGTTATGAATGGTGTGAAAATATCACCCATTGGGTCGGTTGGTGCATGCATTTCAGTGGGCTTGGCAGACTGAAATGTAGTAGCAAATTCTGGCTCAGTGAGGAAAGCAACAGGAAACTACCTCACTCCTTGTTTCCGTAGTATGCCTCTTCAGTGACGTCTAGGCATTTATGACAGCTGTGGAGGATCAAACCAGCCTTGGGGCTGAATACCCCAACATACATATAGTACGCGAAACTTTTCTTGAGCCCTGAGCTCCATAGTGCAGAATGGGAACTAGGGCTCAAGAAAAGGTTCACGAACTATACATATATACATTATCTCAAGATGATTAATTTGTATAGTTAGACTCTATCTGGTGGCAGCGATTGGGGGTATAAAGGAAAAACATTACATATTCCATACTAGATGCCTGAAACTAGGAATTATTTTTTTTTAATGCGATTTGTACAAGCCCTGTTGTCTTATCAGCTAGTTCGTTGCTTTATTTTAATTAATAACAAACCTGGGTACTTTTCTTGTCTGTAAATTTTTTGCCCCCTCCCCTCCAATTCCCACTTGCCACTGCTGACTCCATCTAAGCATAGTTGTACAAGCCTGCTTCAAATTTTTATATCAGCTACTTATTTGGTGAAATGTTTACAGGAGTTTTTTTTAAATCTTGACTGCACTTGTAACCAAGGCAGTTCTGCTTTAATCAGTTCGTTTCTAGAAACAAAGTAGTCTCTTACCGAGTAATTGTTAGAACAAAATACATTATGAGAGATAATGTTGAAACATGTCATAATCCAAAACATTATTATTATTATTATTATTATTATTATTATTATTATTATTATTATTATTATTATTATTGTTGTTGTTGTTGTTGTTGTTTAAGTGAATGAACACAATAATATGGTAGTGTGGACAAAAAGAGTAATAAGGGCAGTCAGCCATGAAAACGCAAAATGACAGGCTGCCTCCACTTCAAAAACTGATTTCTTCATAGATGGGGCTTTCCCATCATCAAAACAGCTTCTAGATCTTTTTCTTCATCAGCCTTCAGAGACTAATTTTCTGTTTCAAACCTCAGTCAGCTGAGCATGCATCCACACATGCTGAGGAACCATTCTTCGAAATTCTTATTTGTATAAAAACAATAGTGCTTGTGAAGATTTGGAGTTCCTTGTGTGTTGATAGCTGTCTTTGTGTTGCTTCATAGCCTATAGTTGTGGGAAGACTTGGGTGTGAGGAGATGAGCTGCTCAGTTAAGCAGTATTTTTCAAGCTGTTACAAGAGAGGGAGCACAGAATGACAAATACATCAAGCACAGTGCTCATTTACTTATTTGATTATTATTGTTCTAATTAATGTGGGATATTAATTTAAATATAGTTATTACTTTAATGTCCACTTCTCAGAGTGAAATTTTAACAGAGGCATCAACAACCTAAGGTCATTGGACACCTTCATACACAGTTAGTATGGATTAGCTGATGGGTAATTCCTCTTAAAACAACAATCTCCACCACCACCACCACCACCACCACCACATTTTCCTTTAACAATCCCAATATGGTTTTGCTCACGTTAAGGTGTTCTGGAGTTTCAAGTCTGCAATGTAGTTTTTCAATGAAATGGGATTGAGTGAATCTTCTGTATCACTCAACGAATTGTCGTTGGATGTCAATTAGAAAAATGTCAACAAGGAATGTCCATGGCCTTTTGCAACCAGTAAACTCGCATTTGTTGAAAGAGAAACAAACTTATACTAATTGGATCTTCTTGGACTCAGTGAGGCACACTGGAGGGGGAAATCATAAGAGTTCTAAAGGTAAGAAACACCTGGCTCTGGGTGAAAAAATATCAAAATTAAGATTTTTAGCATTCCTTAGTATTTATGATTTAGAGAGCACAAATGTGTTGAAAGAATCAAAAAGTTGTGTAAAATGAGCATTTTATGAGACTTCAATTATGATGCTACACGTAGAAAGGGCGCTCACTTTTACCAAGTCTTATATTTATACCTGTAACTTCTATACTTTTACACATAGATTTCTGAATGCAGTTCCATTCTCGTCTGTAATGTGCAATCTCCACTATGGAACAATTTTGTCTTGATTTTGGGCATTTATATTTCTAATAGCTTAAAATAGTAACAGCATATTATGTAAAGCAATGCCTTTGCAGCTTCATTTGATTGCTGAATGTTATAGTCTCCAATATGTCGACACTTTCTTTTGTCAAAAGCACTGGTTGCACTGTGCATGCTTTCTATTCCATATCCACTCCTAATGAACTCAGTTGTTTGCTTTGTAATGGAATGATTTCCTTTTACGATGGAAATATTTTCAAAATATCCCTTCCAAGTGATACCCTGGGCTCTATTATGTTTTACCCGAAACGGTATTCATTTCCCTTTTCCTTCCTTTTCTAAGATTCTTTATTACAGTCCAGAAAGAATTCCTTGCCACATGACTACGCCTTTCCAGTTTATTGCCAATCATTAGCGATTTGTTGTGCTCTATTTCCTTCACCTTCATACAATTCCCTATCTACAACAGTTCATTTTTGTATCCATTTTTATATGCCTTCTTTTAAATTTAATTTTACAAGCTGGCCTGACTTCATCCTTCCACCAAGATGTTGTCTTTTTGTCTCATCTTTCTGCACTGCCAGACATTCCTTGCAGTTCCTGTTATAGCACTCTTGTTTGTCGCTCATCGTTTTCTATTTCCTGAACTTTTTTTTTTTTTTTTTTTCATTAATAATATTCTTGAACTTTTGTCTTAATTTCCATGTGTTGGACATTGTCTGCCCTCATCTCTCTGCAGACTGACTACACTTTTGCTAACCAAAGCTAAGTGATACCTAGTTGTAAGATAGCGGTACCTGTACATTCATAATGGATTTTTGTAAACTCTGTTTGGTTGTAAAGTCTATTAAGGAGTTGATTCTCCTACCACCCTGTTATGTGCTAGTGAATTGCCTAATGTTTGAATAATCGCATTCTAGCACAGTAGTCCAATTAAAAGCTTCCCATTGCTATTAGTTTTGGTATTGTCCCCCACATTCACCCATCACCTTTTCTTATCCTTCAGATCTGTTTCCGCCTTCATTGAAATCATCCTTGTCATTGATGTGTTTCATGTAACTTACCTATCTAATGCACAATCCTCATCTTTCCCTGCACATGATGAATACATTGAGATGTTCTAATCCTTATTGCTGCAACATATTTTCATCTATTTATTTACATCCCTATGTACATTCTTAGCTCATTTACATGACTTCAAGAAGCTGTGTTGAATGCTATGATTTTTCTAATGAACAATCACACCCCACTTTCTGCTCTTCAGTTTTTCATACCTGTTCAGAAGACTTATCTCTTCTTTGTTCTTTCTTTTTACCCAAGCTTCATGAACTTCTAGCAAGTGCAGATATATCCTCCTTCCTGTCTTAACCAATTCTACTTTTGTAACTTCCATTAATATCAATGCCACTGCAATGAATTGCATTTTGTTCTCCTAGCTTTCTGCAAGGATCCCTTGCCCTTTGAAATAGATAAATAGATCACTCCCATAGGTCCGAGGCTTGCTGAAACCATTGAATGTATACCAAAATATCTGTAAAGCAGGGTGATTTGCTTGCTCTAGGGGACCATTTGGTGGATTGAGTAGTTTCTACCATCTGAGCACAATGGTGGGTCACTACCAAGAATGTTGTACAGTATGTTTTAGATGCCTATTCCATAGCAACTGAGATCCTGACGCTCTGGACCTCTTACTAGGCAACTCTGCCATTGCCCGTGGTTCACAAATTTGGTCACCACTCCAGGAATCCATGTCTTGAGCCACTAAAAATCACGACTCTTTAAGGATTTAACCCTCAAGCCTGTCATTGTAATACCCCAGCTGTGGGAGATCTCTGAATAGAGATATCTAAGAGCAGGAGCGATGCATCGTGTCATTTGATGGAGGAGACTGATCTAAGCACAAGTAGCAGGATGCCTGGAGGTTTCTTATGCATCTTGAGTTGCGATCCAAGAGCTAGATAGGGACATGCAAATGTAACTGCTAACCAGATTGCCCCCAGCTTGTGAAAAATTTTAAA
Source organism: Anabrus simplex (assembly GCF_040414725.1). Taxonomy (NCBI): domain Eukaryota; kingdom Metazoa; phylum Arthropoda; class Insecta; order Orthoptera; family Tettigoniidae; genus Anabrus; species Anabrus simplex. The sequence goes on along the minus strand of NC_090265.1, from coordinate 1,046,973,521 downwards.
CCTGACCACCATATATGTAGGTCAGACTTCAAAATTGTACAGTCAGAAGAATTAGAGTCTAGTCAAGTTACCCAGCCTTTCTGCATGGCGGAACTGAAGGCAGCCATTGACAGGTTGTAAGAGACACATGGGTAGATATCACATTAGAGTAGATTGAACACTTTGGTGTTCAAGAAAGAGAGTGGGTCCTGAAACTCGTTAACCTACTGTGTAAAACTTACCAGGCAAGTTGGCCGTGCGGTTAGAGATGCACGGATGTGAGCTTGCATCCGGGAGATAGTGGGTTCGAATCCTACTGTCGGCAGCCCTGAAGATGGTTTTCCGTGGTTTCCCATTTGCACACCAGGCAAATGCTTGGGCTGTACCTTAAGGTCATGGCCGCTCCCAACTCCTAGGCCTTTCCTATTCCATCGTCGCCATAAGACCTATCTGTGTCGGTGCGCCCATCGTCGCCATAAGACCTATCTGTGTCGGTGCAACATAAAGCCACTAGAAAAAAAAAAATGCAAAACTTGTAATTTTCCAAAAATCTGGAAGAAATAACTGGTCACACCTATTTCAAAACTAGAAAAATGTCAGCTGAACCCAAAAACTACAGGCCATTATCCTTGTTGTGTCACTTAAAATCTTTGAGCGAATGCTGCTCAACCTTTTAATTCATGTTGTAGAGCCAGTTCTAATACAACTAGCAGGCTTCAGACAAGGGGAAAACTGTATATTTCAGGTTCTTAACCTTACACAATTAATTGAGGATGGCTTAAAAACCTGGAAAATCACAGGAGTAGCTTTCATAGATCTGATTGCTGCCTATGACACTGTCAGCCACCGTGCATTGTCACGGTAGATGGATGGGATCATGAAGGATTATCACCAAACTTATTCAAAGTCTTCTTCAAAACAGCAGATTTTATGTGGATTTCCAGGGACAGTGTAGTCATTGGAAAAGTTGAAGGAATGACTTGCCACAAGGAAATGTTCTGTCATCAATGTTATTTAACATCTACACCAATGACCATCCACTTTCGATGAACACAGGAAATTTCCTTTATGCAGGCAATCTGGCATTAGCAAGTCGAGGGAAATCTTCGAAGATGTTGAGCCCACTTTACAGATGCGTTGAGAAATTTCATCTTCAGCACAATCAAGCATGTCGCGAACTTAACATCTTATAGCAAGGATTACATTTAGTAAACACGCCTAATCCAAAATATCTGGGAGTCACTCCGACTTATAAGCAGCATTGCCAGAATACAAGGCTGAAGGTGGAAGATTGGAATAACATCCTTCGTAAAATTACTGGTAGCACAAGGGGTCTCGGCCAATAACCCCAAGAATGACAGATCTTGCATTATCTTACTTTATTGCAGAATATACCTGCTCAGTTAGGTGCAAACCTACCCACGCAAACAAAGTTGACAAAGCGCTCGATGAAACATGTAGGCTTGTTACAGTTTGCCTGAGGCCTACACCTCTTGAAAAACCTACCAGCTTGCAGGGATAGTGCCACCAGGTATAAGTAGTGAGGTAGCTGCCAGTGCAGAGAAAACTAAACACGTCCAGCAGCAACCCCACCTGCTGTATGGTTATGTACCAGCTACCCCTAGATTGTGATCCAGGATGAGCTTCCTGAAAACCACTGCAGTCTAGCAAACTACATCGACTACAGCAAGAAAACAAATATGGTTTTCTTGACTTGTTAATAACTCTACCCTGGCCTCATCCATCAGACTGCCTCCCACATAGACAAAAACAAACTTGAATTGTGTGCAGATCACTCAGTTGTCATTGTTCTGGAGTTGGAAGATCGAAAAGCAATCTCCCGAAATGGCACTTCCTTGTCAACAACGTTAACTGCAACTGTGGAGAACCGTAGATCGTGGAATATCTACTGGATTGCGTGCTGTGCTCTGCACCTTGTACAGTAGATCTTCTCCTTGGAACATCAAACGCTGTTGAAGTTGTACGCCACTAGTCTACCGTGGTTTGACTGAATTTAAGATTACCATTTTTGTATCTATATATTTTGTTTGTTTCCAACTTGAATAAAAAATTGAAATACCCCTAGCTGCACCCACAGTATGCTTGATTTCTAGCTTACTGCCAATGCTGAGTGCAGCATCATATGAATTTTGCTAGAATTTCCAAACAAGCAGGTGAAAAATTATTAAAAACATTCCGTAACAATAACACATTACATAATATAAAAATGTGGTAATCTCATTATCGTCTATACTGGGACTTAATGTTATAGTCCTCCCATTCATTCACATTTCTTGCCATATTGTCACATATTAAATCGTCAGCATCACTATCTTCACTGGAAATTATAGTGAGCTCTTCCTTTGTCATTGTCACACCCTGGATTATTATCACTGCCATTATTAATGGGTAAATTATCTATATCTGTGTCACCAATACTTCCACCAAGACCTGTAATTTACAAACTAATTTTAAACATGTATTCAGAGTTAAAATTTTTAAAAAAATTACAGTGAAGATATACGACCTCTCTTGGCGATAAGTTAGGTGTGACTGAAGCCAAGAACTGCCTCTTCCTGCTATGTTTTGACAAAGTAAATAACTATTATAAAATCTGTGTAGCAGGCATTTCAAATTCCAAGGCGTATCATTGCGCAGTACATGCTGTGACTGTAAAAAACCAGTGAGTGCACAATTATGCCATACGTGCTTGGGGCGTTAAATAGTGATCTCAAAAAGGAAACAAAGTGAAGGAGTTGAACTCTATTACATAGTTTAACTAAGCAGTAAATATCAATCTGGCATGTTATTCTGTCTGAGTGTGGGAGGTAACCTCTTGCTGTGTTGCTGTGGCCATTAAATCTTAATGAAGTTCAATCATTGTAATTGGCAAATGTCTCTTTTAGAGAACGGATGAGTGAAACTACCTGCACTTAAAAGTAAGACCACCTCAATCAGGTTATGGTAACCTTAAGTCTTTTTAAGGCCTGTTTTCACATGTAGGACTGTGCTTCGGCTGTGCTTCAACCGTGCTACGGCGCTGTCGCCTGCTCTGTCTTTTCACATGTAGGACTGTGCTGCGACTGTGCTGTGGTCATGTGGTCCTTGTTCATTGCATTTGTGCTCACAGGTTGGAGACATGGATCCGAACGAAGAAGACGTAGTTATTGCCTGCGCAGCGTAATTGTTTGACAACAAAAGAAGAAGAAAAATAAGAATTATAAAGGCATTCATGTTGTTGAACTAAAATTATCACTTGTTCGTCCATCTTTAAGGAAGACAACTGCGCCACACCTACTACTGCAAACTATCACACAATGTATCTCAACCAACGAGCACAGTACTCGCACAGCGCATTGCGCACTCTATGTTATTCTGTGCTCGTTGGTCACTGGATCACGTACGACCGAGTGCTTCCGATTGCCACCGAAATAAGACGGAAGTCCGGCTTGGCAACACTAGGGCGACCGTTTCTAATTTTCACATGTGGTACTGTGCTGAGACCAGGCGACGACTGTGTGGGCCGTAATCGCTCTGCTTGGCGATCCATGACAGCACGGTACCAACACGGTAGGGACACAGTCCTACATGTGAAAATACTCAACTGCTGTTCAATGCAAATGGAATGGTTTATACTGTTTGGCGATTGCGGACGACACAGCACGGTCGAAGCACAGTCGCAGCACAGTCCTACATGTGAAAACAGGCCTTTAGTCGTCCATTTTAGAAGTTTGGCATAGCACCAACAACCTACCTACAAAAAACTACAAGGGTAAAAGGATTTTTAAAAATTACTAAATCAAAATCCCTGTGGGCATTTTGTGGGGGCAGAAATCCTGGTCAGAGAATGTGGAAAGTGGAAGTTAGATCTGTGCTTCTGACAGTAGTAAAGGAAAGATAGTGTCATGGAAGTTTTTCTTGAGGGAAGTTGGAATTTCTTGTCATTGTTGTTGCCAAATTTGTGTCTGTGTATCTGTGGAATCTCTTCACATCCACACCACTTAAATGGCTGCCAGTATTAACTAACATCCATCCATCCTCCTCATCTTCGAAGGCTAACTGCTCTGAAGAAGGAATGGTTAAAGTGTACGACAAATATACTTGTCGATTCAGCAGGGCTGCAACCCTCAGAAGCATGGAAGATTAAAATCTCGACATCCATCATGGCAACTAGGAAAGAGACTGGTTGAATCGCAGTAAAACATGAATAATGCCTGGAGGGAAGAGTGGACTGCTTCAAACCCTGACCAGCTAGGATTGATATCTGACCATTGTAGGAAACTTGCTGGGTTCAACTTGCCAAGAAGTATCTCGGCTTCATTGAACAGGGTGCGGACCGGTCTTGGAAGATGCAACTTCTGGCTCCACAAGTGGGGAAAATGTCCAGCCCTCATTGCGATTGCAGTCACGTAGCTCACAGTCCACCCTGTAATGATGTGCCCACTTCGGAGCTTCCAGGGAGGATACCACGAACTTCATGTGGCAAGTGAAGAGGCAGAGTCATTAAATTATAAGTTAATTTCCATCGATTGATCCTTTGTCCAATTGTTGTTCTTATCTACTTTAGGTGTATATAGTTTTAAGTGTATATTATATATATAGTTTCTCTGTACCCTCTATATGCCATAAATAAATAAATAAATAAATAAATAAATAAATATGTATGAACTTCTAAATTTGTAAAGCTGTGTTTGGCATTAAATTTGCTACACCCGGATTAAGTGGTTCTTGTGGTTTGAATTAGATTTAAGATTTATTTTTTACTTAAAGCTGATTTGGAGGAACAAATATTATATCTTTAAAATTCAGACAAGGAGAAAGATTTTACTGCAATTTTGGTTCATTGGCATTTCATTATTGTTTTATGATTTGGTGAACATTTGAAAATTATCTGTTAGGAACTTCGTCAAATTAAGGTTCTTTATTAGCACCACTAAACACTGTAGAGAAATGGTCTCCTTCTGTCTGTCATTTTTATCCATACTAACTACACTCGCCAGCAAAAAAGCAAAACACTGTTTCAGACAAAATTTTATGTTGATCCATTTGAAACCTTGTATAAAAAATATTAGGACATATCAACAGTATAACTGTATATCATGGGTTAGTTAAGTTGCCCTTTTGAGAAATGTCTGCACAATAATTGATAAACATTATTGATCGTGCCAATCACAACACCAATATTGCCAATCCCTCCTTTGAAAAAGAACAACCACAAACAGCTGTCTTAAGTTTCATTGCTGTGAATTCTTGTGCCATGTATTTTTGTGGACATTACAGCTTGTCTAGAACAGTCTCGCTTCTAAGTCGGGGTCATAATGGCTCCTTCACCTGAAAATTCAGCAAGGGCCATGGCATTACAGATGATCTGCGCACTATATGCTATGCAGCAGATTTTATAGGCGCCTCTTGTTCTGTACACGTCAGAACTGTTAAAAGGTACAAAGAGGACATGGAAGCGCCAGGAAGCACGGTTCTGGTCATATGAGAAGCACTACTGAACATAATGGGGAATGTGCTAGTCACAAGGTTCAGAGCGCTCTAGCAGACTTCCCTGAGTTACCATGCAGGCTAGCGTTGTGAGTTGCTAATGTATTATCGAGGGATATTTTCATTTATAATGGATTTAATGCTGTGAGTTTTGTACCCTAAAGTGAATCAAATGTACTACCACAAAAGAGCATGCTATTACAAATGATATCATATGTACTAAATAACAAGGTTTGATTTTTTAAACAGTGTGCTTTACGTCTCACCAACACATGCAGGACGCATGGTGACTAAGGGATTGGGAAGGAATTGACAATGGTCTTAATTAAGGTAATGGGGTTAAGACCCAAAAACAAAAATACTTATTCGTCCTAAACCGTTTAACGTACAAAAACAAAATTTAAATGGTGCTATATATATTTTTAAATCCTAGATATATTGAAACATTCCACCCCTAAAGCATTAAATGAGGTTAGCTCCAGAAATTAAATTATTTACCCCGTCCAAAACCGTTTAACGTACAAAGTTATAATTTTACAAGAAGGTTTTGTCCTAGGTGTCAAATTTGATGTGATTCAGAATATTTAATAATCTTCTTCTTTGTCGTTTAGGCCTATTGAGGACCACGGGGCTCGTACCTACTCTTTGGTAAAGTTTTTGCTTTCTTCCAATACTCCTTCATTTGCTGACTGAGCCAGCTTTCTCTCTTCTGTCCACTTAGTTCCTGTAATCTTCTTACTTGTAAGGGACGTTGGGAAAACACTGTGTCGGATGGCTTGACAGTACAGCATTCGGTCATGAGTTTGTCCCAGTGGGATACCTAGTTGTTTCATATCAGACTTAACTGACATGATCCATTTGTTCTTAGAAGCCTTGCCTCTTCCTGTTACTGTGAATATCCTGTTGGTGACTCTTTCGGAATCCAGATGGGCCAAGTGTCCATAAAAGGTCAGGCGCCTTTTCCTTATACACGTGACAATGTCCTCCTGGTATTCATACAGTTCATCATTATGGCGGATTCTGTAAATGCTTCCTTCTTCTCTGATTGGTTCTAATATCCTCCTCAGGACCTTCCTCTCTTTTAACTCCAGCTTTTTGAGTGGGCCCTTCCTGGTCATTACAAGGCATACAGAACAGATGGTTTGGCGACCGAGTTGTAGTGTCCGAGTTTGAGGTTCTTGGAGAGGCACTTAGATGAATAGATATTACGACACGAGTAATAAGCCCCTTCAGACTTGGTACATCTGGCATCTATGGCTAGGTTCTCACTCTGATTCGCAGAGATCCATTCTCCCAAGTACTTAACTGCAGGCACTTTTCGTATAGTAGCGTCTGTAAGAGGAATTGTAGAAGGGGCCTCCTTGATATTGGTCATAAATTCAGTCTTCTGGATGCTGATCTTCAGACCAATCTTAACCGCTACACTATAAAGACTCTGTAAGTTGTATAGCCTCCTCTATATTATTTGCCAGTAGAATGAGGTCATCGGCAAAGGCTAGGCACGGGACAATGAGGTTGTCTCTCTTGTACTCAAGCTTCAGTCCAGCTCCCAGTGGTAGCATCGTTCTCCATTCCCTAATGATCTTTTCCAGGACACAGTTGAAGAGAATGCAGGAGAGACTATCACCTTTCTAACTCCTGTTCTGATTGGAAAGCTTTCGGATAGCTCACCTCTGAATCTGACCTTGGACGTCATGTTTCTCAGAGTGGCTTGAACTAATCGTAGGGTCTTCCCATCCAGACCAAGTTTCCATAGTATGGAGGAAAGGGGGTGTCTGTCCACACAGTCATAAGCTTTCTGAAAATCTACTAGGACCACCACCCAGGGATGTCCACCTCGGCTTTTGTAATTGAGAACTGTCTTAAGATTTTGTATCTGTTCTGGACAAGATCTAGTCTTACAGAAACCAGCTTGGTATTCACCTAACTGTGAGTCTAGCTGTGTGGTGACTATTGAGCAGGGCTACAGAGAGGATCTTGTAGGTAATTTGTAACAAGGTAATACCTCTATAATTGTTGAGGTCTGTCTTACTTCCCTTCTTGTGGAGGGGATGAATCATGGCAGACGTCCATCCTTGATTTATAAATTTCATTTTTGTTCCATATTGATAGCCACCAAATATCATAAAAAGAAAGAAAGGTTCCACCTAATCAATACTTATTTATTATCACATGTATGATGGAATATCATATGTATAACAGAACCGGTTTCGACCTTGTACATGTGATATTCCATAATACATGTGATAATAAATAAGTATTGATTAGGTGGAACCTTTCTTTCTTTTTATGATATTAGACGTCCATCCTTCGGGTAGAGACTGTTGTCCATATGTCCTTTATGATTTGATGGATACTCTGCAAAGACTGGTCATCTGCATGTTTCCACATCTTGGCAACTATGCCATCTTCACCTGAAGCAGTGTTCTTGAGTCCACCGATGATGTCCATTATTTCTTCTCTCGTAGGTGGTTGAGAATCGGGGTTCCTGTGTGAATGCTCATGGAAAATAAGCTTTTCTTCAGGTTCCTCCGTGTTTAGTACCTTCTGGAAATAATCTGCTGCAAGAGTTTTGTTGCAGTCTTTATTGTTCAGTTGAAGTTTTCTATCTGGCCCGTGGAGGTTGAGGGTAGGAGCTGTGTACTGGGTCGTTTGTTTCTTAAGTCCTTTGTACAGGTCTCTTGAGTTGTTTAATAATAATATTATTCAAAAAAGACCATTAAACTGTTCATACAAAGCTCACTTAGAAACCTTCAGTTTTTCTCTCATCGTGGTTCTTCGTCTTCTGTCCACTTGGCTCCTGTCTTCGACTTGTGGTTTCTCTCTGACTCTACTTCCCACTTGCTGATTTTTGTTCTATAGCACATTCAGTCTGCGATGTTGGCCACTTTGATTCCTGAATTTTTTCAGATCTTGGCGGATTTCCGATGTCCACCTATTTGTTTTGATGTTTCCTGTTGCCTCTAATAAGATTCTTATCAGTCTGTTTTCTGAAAGGCACTTGATGTGTCCATAAAATTACAGGCGTCTTTTTCTGATGTCAGCTGCAAGGTTTGAGAGCTCCTCGGTTTTTGTCCGAGATTGCAGCTGGTATCCTTCAACAGTTTTGCGCCAAGAATTTTTCTGATGATTTTACGTTCCTCTTTCAGGATGTCTTCTAGTACTGTTTTTCTGTGGAGATCCAGTGTTTCACTCCAGTATTTCAGGTTTGATCCCAGTGTTGTAATGTTGAATTTAGGTGAAGATTGAGAGGCACTTTTTGTTGTAAATGTTTTGCATTCGGCCGAGGGCTGTCTTCATTTTCTGGATGCGGAACTCGAGGGCCTACTGTTCTTTTCCTGTTGGTACTACAATTTCTCTGAGATATCGGATCTCGGTTACTTTTTATATTGTGCTAGATTTCGTGTTCAAATCCTGGAGGTTGCAGTGGTTGCACATGGCCTTGGTTTTTTAGAAGGAGATTTGTAGGCCAAATTTTTCTGAGCATTTCTTGAGGTTTTCGATTTGGCTGATTGCCTGATGTTCGTTTGTTACGGGGATCGCGAGATCATCTGCAAAAACAAGACAGGAGATCTTTTCATGTTTTCTTGTCATACTTAATGGTTGTCGATTTCCTTGAGCTTTTAGAGCTTGTTCCCATTCTCTCATAATTTTGTCGAGGGCTATGTTAAATAGTGGGGAAAGTCCTTGTCGGACTCTGGTTTTTATCTGAAATTTTTCAGATGTATTTCCCATGAATTTTACTTGTGAGGTTGTGTTGGTGAGAGTTAGTCTGATGATTTTTTGAGTGTTGTTGTCTGGTCCATATTCACTCGGTGTTCAGAAGAGGGATTGCCAGTCAGTGAAGTCGTATGCTTTCTCGATGTCCACGAAGGTGCAGATTGTGGGTTGTTTTCTGGTATGTCGTAGTTTCAAGATAGTTTTCAGATTAAGTACCTGTTTTGCACAGGATCTGTAGGGCCTGAAGCCTGCTTGGTATTCGCCTATGAGTGGTTCTAGTTATTCCTGTGTTCTTTGGAGGAGGACTGCGGAGAGGATTTTGTATGCAACTTGCACCAGGGAAATTTCCCTGTAATTCATATCAGTTCGGTCACCTTTTTTGTCAAGTGAAACGAGGAAGGAGTTTGTTCAATTTCCTGTTAGTTTTTCTGTTTTACAAATTTCTTACATGATTTGTGAGAGTTCTTGGAGTGAATTCTTTCCTAGATGTTTAAGAAGCTCTGCCACGATCCAGTCATATCCAGATGTCTTGTTGTTGTTTAGTCGTTCTATGTGTCGGTGTATTTCCTCTTGTGTAGGTGCGGATGAGTCTGGATTCGGGTTCGTTTGGGATTTATCTGGAAACCTTTCTGTTTATTCTGGGCAGTTGAGTAGTGATTCAAAGTATCTTGTGAGTTCCTTGGTGTTTTTGTCATCTGTGAGAACCAATTTTCCGTTTCGTTTTCTAAAGCAGAGGTTCTTAGGCATGTACAAATTTAATCTGTTGCGGAAGACACTGTAAAAATCTCTGGTGTTGTAGTTGCGGAATTCCTGTTCGGCCGACTTCAGTTGGTTTTCCAGGTATTTCCTCTTGGTTTGTCTGATGAGTTTAGAGGTCTGTCTGCGCAGAAATTTTCCTCATTTTGAGGTGTACGGTTGTTGATGAACTCTGGTATGCAAAAATTTTTTCGATATGGCTTGGTCACATTCAGTGTTCCAAAAAGTGTCTGTTGTGGGATGTGTTCTGATGCACTCTTCAGGATCTTGTCGTGGAATTCGTTCTATGTTTTTGCTGGGATTTTTTCCCACGTTTCCCTGAGATTTGATGTTTTTATTTGTGTTGTCCAATTTTTTGTTTGCCTTGTATTTTTGGTAGAAGCGTTTTGGGATAAATTGCACTTTGATTCTTGTTAGATGTTGGTCCGAGTCAATGTTGGCTGCTCTGCATACTTGGACATTGTGTACTTTTTTGTGCTGGGAAGGAGATGGCAACATGATCAATCTGGTGTTTGCTGCAGCAGGTTTTGTGTGATTCCCATGTGTAGAGCTTATTGGGGTTTTTCTGTAGGGATGTTGACATAATTTTCAGGTCATGTTGTTGACAGAGCTGAATGAGGCGCTTGCCGTTTTTGTTAGTTTTTTAGTTTTTTCATGTGCTGAGAATCTTAGTGCGGTTTTTCTGTACCAATTTTACCGTTGAAATTGACAAGAATGATTGTGTCTTTTTTCAGGGATTTTGATGAGTGTTGCTTCAAGTTTGTTCCAGAACTTTTCTGTTTGTTTCTGATCTTTGCATTCGTTGGCGAGTGCGTGGACATTTATGAAGGTGTGGTGGCGATTTGCACGGCAAAGTTGCAACGTCATTACTCTCTTGTTTATGGGTGTAATCTCTTCTACAGAGTTCACAATCTCTTTGTGTACGAAAAAGGCCATGCCTAACCTTAGCGTGGCTTTTCCTACTGTTCGTGTAGTTTTGCTCTTGAAAATGCGGTAGTTACCTATTCTGATGTCTCCGACTCGGTGAGTCTGTTCTTTGGATATTTCGCTGATATAATTCTGATGTTAATCTGAGAATTTTGCCTACTTTTAATAGTGTGTTGATGTTTAGTGTGCCAATGTAGAAGTGTGTTTTGGTGGGAAGTTTGCCAGAGAGCTCAGAGTGTCTTTCGTGTAAGCCTGGCTCCTCCACAATCCGAGTGGCCGGTTTCCACCTTCGTTTTCACTTGGTGGGTGGGTGGATGGGTTACCACCAGGAGTAATATTGTTCTTACTTGCACGATTCATGGAGTGCTTGTTCTCAAGCGATTGGGTTGATCCCGAGGGATTCGAGTACAATAAAGTGTACCATAAAGAAGGTGACTTCCCATTGCCCGACCGACGGCCGACTGACTTCCCTCCCAGGGCAAGCCTCCTTATATAGAGTCGAGGCTCGCGTGTACTTTGGAAAGCACTTCCCGGGTGGGAGCGTCCGCCGGATTATCGGCCGATGCAATGGGGCACCACGAGAGGCGCATGCCCCTCTGTGCTACTTTATTAATAACATCAAGATACAATGCTAACAAGAAAGGATTACAATGCAAGACAGCCCCACGGTTCGACTGCAAGGTATATCGGGCCACGGCACTAACAGTATACACAATCACATGGTCAAACAGGTCAATAGCCGGCTCCTGGAGCAGATGGTGCACTCCCATGACAGCTGTGGCCGTCTCAGCTACGTTGATGCGGTGTTGGAGCTCAAATGCCTGGTCCCAAGCCTGGTTGAGGTGTGGGCAGACCGCTGCAATGCTGTTTGGCACGTCCGTGAAGATAGGGATGGGTGAAGTGCCTGGAGCCTTCTTCTAAGGCAGCTGCTCCGACTCTTGAGTACAGGCGCTGACCAGTTGCAGCACCAAATAGGTGAAAAGACGCTACTGGATTTATTATTATCCTATGCCGTTGGCCATCTAGTGGCTCTTCCGCCTTTAGGGACAGTTTCCCACTCCAGGGACAAGAGAGTGCCCTGAACCTTTACCCTCTCATCCACCCTCCGAAGAGGCCGTTGGCACTTGGTGGAGGAGGACCGCTTATACCAGTGGTCACTCGGTTTGTGGGCGCAGTTTAACGTCGTTATTATGTTATTGGTTTATGGTTATTGGAGATGCCAGGGGGCCAGAATTTTGTCCTGCAGGTTTGCTGGGAAATCTAGCGACACAGGACAGACGTATTTGAGCACCTTTAAATACCACTGGACAGATTGAACCTGTCAACTTGGGCTCAGAAAACCAGGGCCGTAATCATTTGAGCCATTCGCCATGGCTTCACGATGTTTCTCCCCTAAGGAGTTTAGATGGGTGTCGACTATCACAATATTCATTTTACCGATAGCATTTCATATACAAACTTAAAAGTTCACGTGAAGGTTGGTCTTTGTCCTAGATGTTAAATAAGAAATATTTTTAAAACATTCTACCCCTAAAACAAAACATTCATCCATTACTGTTCAACGTACAAAGTCAAAATTTCACAGGTTAGTTGTATCTACGCTCTACATGTTAAATGGATTTAAAACACCCAATTTGTATGGTGTTTAAATGAGTGATAGATCCGAAAATAAATTTAATCGTTCCTCCAAAATAATTTGATGTACGAACTGAGGGTGTATTTTATAGGCTAACCAACTGTCGACTCTTCAAAATTTAAAACTTGATAACTTTCATTTTAAAACCGTAGCAAAACATGGGTTTCTTGCTCTTGCTTTATAACAGAAAACTTAAATGTTTGAACCAATACATCTACATCTCTCTAATTTGGTAAAATATGTGTTTTTTGTAAATAAACATGAAACCTATATTTGGTAAAAATAGGATCAAAACTGAAGAACTTTCAAAATTCACTCATAATTCCCCTTAATATGTTCTGCAGGAAAGAGTTCAGATTTAATTACAGGAAGAGTGAAATCTGGAATGCGCACAAAATTAATTATTGGATTATAATAAATTTAGCGTTGTATTTAACAAGGATAGTCTGCCTCTGTGGTGTAGTGGTTAGTGTGATTAGCTGCCACCCCGGAGGCCTGGATTCAATTCCTGGCTCTGCCACAAAATTTCAAAAGTGGTATGGGGACTGACCTTCTCAGCCTCGGGAAGTCAACTGAGTAGATGGGGTTTGATTGCCATCTCATCCATCCTCATCAGGAGTTCAACTGAGTAAAGGGGGTTCGATTCCCACCTCAGCAATCCTCAAACTGGTTTTCCGTGTTTTCCCGCTACTTCTCCAGGCAAATGCCGGGATGGTAACTAAATTAAAGGTGCGGTCGCTTCCTTCCAATCTTCCCATCCTCTACAAGATCCCTGTTTCGCATAGCAGGTGAGGTCATCTTGTCCTCCTCTTCAGTTTAATCCCTGACCAAATGTCTCACGCTCCAGAACACTGCCCTTGAGGTGGTAGAGGTGGGATCTCTCGCCAAGTTAAAGGGGGAGAACCAACCCTGAACAGAAAATGGATTTTATTAATATAATAAACAAGGATATGGAACTTATGAGACATTATTAATGTCTGGTTTAATAATGACTTACACCACTCTCTAGGTGTCAGTTATACCTCTAGTATTATTTTACAGTACTTGCGCGTAGTACCACTTTGTCAGGTACACAATAGGTTTATGATTGGTAGCAATAGAGTGCGTTGGCGGCTTTTACAGTAGCCTACCTGTGATTCGTACCCATATATGAGCAACACCATGGGATTAGCGACACCATGGTTCTGCCTTGCTTATGCTTAGTACCCACTCTTTGAAGAACACCACGGGATAGTGCGGGTCCCTGTGTTTAGTCCACTTACGTGAGGAACACCATAGGTTTGTGTTGCCTGTAAGTAGCGCCGTAGTGTGCGAAACACCATAGGTCTGTGTTACATGTGCGAATTTCATTACCTGGGCATAGTACCCTACTGTGTGGAATACCGCTACTTTTGATTAGTACCGCATCATGACACATAGCATGGTTCTATTTTTCTAGCGATAAGTACCATTATGAGGGGCCGATGACCTGGACTTTGGACCTGTTTCGACTACAAGCATCATCGAGTCAGTATTGTGCTTTAGAAGCTGTCCCTTGGTCAGTAATACTATAGTTTAACGCTAAGTTTTTAGGAATGTGTGGCATTGCGGGTTGGATCCACTGATTGTTTTAACTTCATATCCATCCATCCATTCATTCTTCATCCTCACGTTTTCGAATTCTGGTCACTGGAGGATTATGGATTTTTAAATTGTCATACCATTTCGTCTTATTTCGTACCATTAGGAGCCGATGACCTAGATGTTCAGCCCTTTTAAACAACAAGCATCATCATCATCATCATCATCATCATCATCATCATACCACTTATTTTCAACAAAATCAGACAAGTCATTCAGAAGTTATAGCAAAGTTTGTGGCAGCATGTAAAATTGTGATATGTTTCTAAAATGTATTACCACTGTAGGGTAAAACTTGGCCAGCTTTTAATACGAGCTTGAAATGTTAACTCTGCAAATAAATCCATCTATTATTTAAACTTCCTTGTAAAAGGATGATGTTGAATGCAAGTAGGTATTATTTTCAAATGAGCTGAGAACAGGAGTCCCTTATAGCGTACGATTCTTTCAGTGTGCTATGGCTCTGTATGTCTCGCTGCAGCGGAAGTTCGGCTCCCTGCCAATGTCCAGTGTACCAGTAATGGAGAGAGGCACTTGAATGAATCAAAACACTGCTTCGAATCATACACTGAATAGCGAACAATACTGTGGAGCAGTGAAGCTCAGTGCTGTTTACAGATGAATCCAGATTCTGTTCTAGGCTACGGGGTGGAAGGCAGAGAGTATGGAGAAGGTCTGGGAAATGTTATTCACCCTGTACTTTCCGTGCAAGGATGTCTTCAATGGAAGCTTGGTGATGGTCTGGGCTAGAAGTACCACTGATGCATGGACAGAGCTTGTGTTTTTCGAGATTGGAAGTCTGGCAGCCCACTGATACATAGATTTTAGTGGAGCATATGCTTCCTTTTGCACCTGTTATCGGCAAGAATTATATCATGATGCATGACAGTGCTTGCCAGCACGTTGCTGTTCGTGTACATGAGTATCCGGATGAAGTCGGATTGAGCACATGGTGTGTCCTGTTCATAGTCCTGACCTAAACCTGATAGAGCATGTCTGGGAAATGCTTGGCGGATGTGCTAGGAATTGTTCGCCTGACACACTGGTTCAACTTTGGGCTGCGTTCCTGCGTTCCAGGCAGAATGGGAGCTCATACCACAAGAGAACATTCGAGTTTGCATCCTTAACTTGCCTGATCAACTCACAGCTGTAACTGCAGTTAGAGGTGGTAATACCCACTACGGAGGCAATGGAAATGCGTTGAAAACATGTGAACAAATTAACTGCATACAAAACTGTGCAGAACTCCAGGTTTTGACATTTCCAAATTTGTCTTGTGGACTGTTGTGATTGTCACAATCTGTAATGTTTGTTAGTAATTGAGCTGAAACTTTTCAAATGGGCTATTTGATTTGAAATTCAGTACATTGCTGTATTGTGTTATGTCATAATATTGTTTTTACCAGATTACAAATGGACTAACATTAAATTTTGCCTGAAATACGTAGTTTTGCATCTTTTGCTGGTGAGTGTAGTTTGTGACATGTAAGCACCTTCATGAGATGTGCATTACTTGTGAGCAACAGAGTGACAGAGCGAGGTGTTGTATGTAGGTGAATCCAAAATTAATTCAGTAGGATGCATCACCAATGCCAAATAATAGCATTAATAATGTTATAATTATGCGAGTTTTATGTGTAAAAGTGTCCTTTGAAATTTATCTCTTGTGATATAAGTTGGAACAAATTTATATTCATAGATATTTATCTGACCTTCGACTGTGAAAATATGAAAGAGGTAAAGGTATGAGCAGTGATGAACGCTATTCCCCATGCAGATTGTCCATATCATGAATGGTATGCACCTATGGCATGTAGAGCATAAATGTTACAGTGGGTGTAGTAGACTGATATACCAGTGTGTGCGTGTATGTGTGTTTTTTTTTTTCTTTTTCTTCTGCCACTTTTCCCTCATCTTGGTGGGCTTGCAGGTGCAAAGTGTCATACATGTGGATTTGACCGTGATTTACAGCCAGGTGCCCTCCTTGGTGGCAATCTTGTATGGAGAGGTGTATTCACTATTGTGTGTTTCTGTAGTGGTTTGTAATGTGGTGTGTTTATGCGGAGAAGCCTATTGAGACAAACTTCAGACGTCCAGTCCCCGAGTCAGCAGAATTAATCAGAAGTGCTTAAAATCCCTGATCCAGCTGGGAATCGAACTTGGGACCCTCTAAACTGAAGATGTCAATGCTGACCATTCAGCTAGGTTGTCAGATGGATAAATATGTATAACTAGCAGTTTCCCACTCCGGCCCCGCAGTGTAGGGGGCAACGCGTTTGCCTGTCACCCGCCGATCCCAGGTTCGATTCCCAGCCTGGTCAGGGATTTTTAATTGTAAATTATTAATATCCCTGGCCTGGGGACTGGGTGTTTGTGTTGTTCTTAATGTTCGTTTCCTCTCATTCAACACTCTACACTTCCAAAATTACACGCAGGTTCATATCATATGGTGCAAGTAGTGGCAAAAGATCTCTAGAGGTCGACGCCACAAACAAATTTCTTTTTAATTAAAAAAAAAGTATCCTATGCTCTCCACCCGTAATGTATCATGTTGTTCATTAATATCCCTATGGATATACTTGAAAAGTTTTGAGATAATGGACATCAAGTGTTGTGGTAATAGAACTTAATATTACAGTGGAACCTTGGTATCTCGAATCACCTCAGGAGCAAAATTTTTATTTAGGGTTGTTGAAAATTCAAGATATAAAGAAATACCATTTTTGAGTATGTATAGCATATAAGTGAATCATATCTATGCGCTTATACTGAATACATTATTTTTAACATTATTGAAAAATATTCAAACTAACTCTATTTTACGGCATCACTGTAATTATAGGCCTAACCCTTATTATAGTAACTTTTTTTTTTTTTAGAAGACAGGATGTACATACAGTCGTCGGCAGCCACAACTCGTATCCGAGTATGTTTTTCACTTGCAATTTATGTACAGCCCGTTTTGTGTAAATGACGTTGATGACTCATCAGACCAATTCTTGCATAGAACATGTGATCACATTTCGTACACCGAAGAGAAGGGGGTGGACGTGGTTGAGTTTGTGTGAGTTTTCTTCTAAGACAAGCCTCTGTTTGCAGTCGTCGGCACTCAATTTCAAATTGCAATACAGCAGTGGATATGATTGCTCACCAGCAAGGGCAATCTTCAGCAAGTCTCTGCCAATTACTGGAGTCAATGTTTGTGCTCTTCAAGGTTTGTTTTTTGAGCTGATCCTTGAAGCATTTCAGAGGTGCACCACGTGCCCTCCTGCCAGAACTGAGTTTACTGTATAGTATCTGTCGTGGTAGCCTATTGTCATCCATGTGTTGGACATGACCAATCCATCTAAGCTGGTGACCTATGATGGAAGCTTCTATACTGTTCATCTGTGCCCTTTCAAATTCTACAACATTGGGGACATAATCCTCCCATTTGATATTCATAATGATCCTAAACTTCTGCTGGTGAAAACGTTCTAATTTCTTGATGTCGCAGCGGTATAGAGTCCATGTTTCACATCCATACAATAAAGTGGAAACGACAGCTTGGTACACCATCAGTTTAGTGAATATATTTAGGTCTTTGTTAGAAAAGACTTGGCAAGATAGACGTCCAAAAGCACAGTGAGGAGCAGCTTGTATTCTATTTTCTACATATACATCTCCGAGGTACGAGACGAGGAAATACTCGCAAGGTAGGGAAAGAAGTCTACTTGTTCCAGAGATGTATCTGAATGGTAACGTTGAAGTCTGGCAAACTAGTTCCTAGGGTAGGTTGTGTTAAAACCTTAGTTTTCTGAATGTTGATAGACAGGATAAAATGCTCATAAGCAGTCTTAAAGCAATCGACTGACAATTGCAAGTCCTCTGGAGAATGAGCTGGAGTAGCATTGTCATCTACATATTGCAGTTCAGTAACCCGGGTGAGATGGGCAAGTCTTTTAGAGCGAATCCTGACTTATTAAAAATCCCTCCATCAAGTCTGTAGCTAATTTCTACATGTGCATAGTTGCCAGATGTCTCATAAAGCATAGCTGTCAGGTACAAGCAAACAGTGTAGGTGCAAGCACACAACCTTGCTTTAGTCCATTAGTAATAGGAAATTCTTCTGACACTTTGTTTTGATAGAGAACCTGATCAACCATATCATCATGAAGAGCCCGGACAAGTCCAACAACATGTTCGGGGCTGCTAAGCTGCATCTCTATGCACAGTATCAAAGGCCTTTTCAAGGTCATAAAACACCAAAAACAAGGGTTTCTGTCATGCTCTGCACTTTTCCTGTAAAAAAAATCAAGAAATTCGTATAACCGAATTTTTAGTAATACAAAAATAAATACACGTGAAGAATAGGACTAACGGTCGGAAAATTTAAGTTACTTCGAGAAAATTTGAGTAATGGAGGTTTGAGATATCGAGGTTTGACTGTATATAACAAACACTTAAAAATACATCTCCTACAGAAAATAAATTACATTTGTTTTTCTGCAGTTTGGTGACTTTTTTAACTTATTGTAAATTATTGATATTGTTTTATTAATTTTTTACAGCTTTTCTAACTACAAAATCATTAATCCATTGCCATAGAATAAACTGTATTCTGTGTCGTACTATTAGGAGCACAAATATATAAATTCCTCTGAGTTCCAATCCTGGAAAGCTGCATAAATTGAGAAACAGAGTTTCTAAATTAATCCCTGTTTCTTTCAGCGATTGACCTTGAGCCTTGTTTAGTTATCGCAAAAGTTTCATTACACTGACGTTGTACAATCTCATAAACCAGCAACAGTTTCTACTACTAAGCATGACTTTCCCTTATGATGAAGTTGAGGTGAAAGATGGAGAACAGACTTTCTAATTGATGCAGTCTGTGATTAAAATGGAGTATTTACAAGTGGAAAGAAATTAAGTCAAGAAAATATATATTAAAGACATAGTTTTAGAACTAAGAAATTAAGAAGAGTGTAAAAATGGGTTACATGGTATCGAAGCAAGTAATCCACACCTGAAAGCAATTATTCCATACTCATTCATGGAATTGAGGTTAATTTTCCACAGAATGAATTGCTAAATTATATCATGAAGCAAAATCCAGCTGTAAATTAAGTTATCACAGCAGGCCTTGAAGACTTAAGGTCGATTCACACATTTCCGGGACGTGACGGCACTTTCCGTGACGTGACGGCGTTTTCCGTGAAAATAAAATATCGTCGCCATATAAACGAAGGGATACGTTTCAACACTTCCGTTGATGTTATTCGCCGTAACCTTCAGTGCTTCTCCGTGATTCGTGCCGGCAATACGTATTCGCTCGCCAACGATATTTTCTTGTTTTCACGGACGTGATTTCTCTCTTCCCGCCTTCCTGCTTCTCTGCTTTCTTCGAGTACTGAGGTTATCTGTGTACGTTTGAACTGTTCTTTACCTCCCAAAATGAAGGACGAATTGCTGATTGAATTAGTGAAGGCACGCACTTTTCTATATAATTTAGCTGATTAGAAATACATGGATAGTGGTTTGAAGAAGCGTGTATGGGACGAAATTGGCTATAAAATGGAAGCTGAATGTAGATAACTAACATTTTTTGCTTTTAAGATTAAGGAAATCAGTCTGTCTGTACATAGGCACCGACTTTGGCACGGCAAGGCACTTTCTGCCCCCCAACCTACAAAGTCAGGGGTATTAAAAATTAATCAACAATTTCATTTATTTAATTTTTCAAGTAATTAAAAGCAAATGTAGTGTATCCGTGAAATTTTATTTCATTGTCCTTTTTTTCCTAGGGGCTTTACGTCGCACCGACACAGATAGGTCTTATGGCGACGATGGGATAGGAAAGGTCTAGGAGTTGGAAGGAAGCGGCCGTGGCCTTAATTAAGGTACAGCCCCAGCATTTGCCTGGTGTGAAAATGGGAAACCACGGAAACCACTCTCCTTCCTTACCCCTGAGTTTCCATATAGGATGAACCCACTGTTTCTTCCTCTCTTTGTCCTCTTCATACAGGATTATAGCTATCATCATCATCATCACTAAAAACAAAAACTCATCATGGAACACTTGATTGCCGACTTCTAACTGCACGGAACTGAAGTGTGAGAACAGACGTGAAATATTCATGTCGGAAAGGACGGATACGGACACGGAGAGCGCCGTCACGTCCCGGAGATGTGTGAATCGACCTTATATAGAACAATTTTTTGAAGATGTCGAGATGGCACCACAAAGTATGCAGTGGTTGAACTTGGCCCCACCATTTTTTAGGCACTTCCTCTTTCAGAACTGGAGGGGAAAGTTTTTAATAGGAGCATCTTGAGCTGGCGTTGCCATAGGTACGGCTGATCATTCCTTGATCAGTTTCTAAGACCGGGAGGTTTTCTTAAATATATTGAAAAATTGTTGATTTTAGGACCTTAAAATATTGTTTTTGGTGTCCCTCTGGGAACTACTGGGTATTGGTTCTCGCAGTGAGGGGCATAAAATGAGCTGTGTCCAGCCCTTCTATGAAAACAATATTTTGCCTATTTTATGGACTATTTTTGTTTTGTTCCTGCTTACAACATGGAGTTAAAATTTGAATTTCACACTATAACTAAGTGCGTCATCGACCTTGGTGTAAATTTTCGTACTGATCGGTGTATGCTTGATGTAGATTTGTATAACTAACAAACCCATTTTCACACCAGGCAAATCCTGCGTCTGTGCCTTAATTAAGGCCATGGCTGCTTCCTTCCCAATCCTTGTCCTTTTCCATCCTTACATCACCTAAAACCTTCAGTGTGGTTAACGTAAAACCAGTTTAACATTAATAAGAGACTTCAAACCAAATTTCTCCTTCGACTCTATACAAGAAGCTACAGTCGCTCCTTCCAGCTAATATTTAACACAGCTGCTTGCCATTGAACTTTCTTCTTCACTCATGCTTTAAGAAGACTACAGATTTATCTCTTCACACGAGATTTACAACAATCTAACCACTTTATATGTTATTTAAACCCCACTTGAAGTATCAAGCATTTCCCTTGCCCCTACAGCATAATTTGAGTGAGTGGCAGAAATGTCTCATTACTAGCTTTAAATCTATTTAAACTCCACTTGGAGCAATCAGCAACATTCATAATTATTCTGACGTTTGAACTGTTTAGGATCCAAACTTTTCTCTTAACGCCCTTAACCAACACCGCTTTACACGATTCAACGTAACAATTTGCATTCTTTTAGAACTGCCCCTACAGCATAATTGAAGAAACGTCTCATTACTAGTTCTAAAATGTTTTTAAACTCTACTTGGAGTAATCAGCAACATTCTTCATCATTATTATGACGTTTAAACTGCTTAGGATCCAAACTTTTCTCTAACGCCCTCAACCAACACAGGGCGCCGTTTTACAAAAATTCAGCGTAGCAATTTGCGTTCTTATAGAACTACCATTATGCAACTTGTTACCACATTTTTAGACAAGGACATTCAAGAAAGTGTATAAATTAAGACTATTTGTTTGTTAGACTTCATTAAGACTTTATTTTTAAGAATATCTTAACTACTGTCAACCATCTCGCTCACCTTTTGAAGCATATTTCCTACATCATCCTCGCATTCATTTGTAATTTTCTTTTTTAAATCAACCACAATTAAGAACGATCAGGATCCTGATTTTTTTATCTTTCGGATTGAGATTAAGGCTGAAGATGCCCTTAATAAAGGGCGAAACATGTCCTTATAATTTTATTCACAGATTTTAATTCTTAATTAAAAATCACTTTTATGTATTGAATATTTGGAATATATAAACATTAATATTTATTTGACTTTATTGTACAATTCAATACGGACTAAAATATGAGAATTATAACATGTAGTGCTCTGATTTATCGTGGAAAAATATAGATGTTTGTGAATGTGTTAGATGACCTTGCAGAAAGTTATTTTACGTAGTATGTATTCATTCCTTAAAGAAGTTGAATACTCGTGTCTCCTAGTACAGTTCTAAAATAGCCCAATTCTTTGATGCAGCCCCAAAAATATATTGTCCATACAATGTACCTTACTTCAACAAGAGAGTTAGGTTTAACGAGGATGTAATTTAGAAAAAAAATTTCATTACCAACAGTAGCATTTGTGTCGAATGTTGTTAAGCCCTTTTAAGAAATGTCTTTAAAATGTTTTGATGTTTTCTCAGGTGATGGAATACACTGATAAGCATCTCTTTAAAGATGGTTAAGAAATAAATAAATTAGTACGCTACTACTGAGGGTTCAGGCATTGACATTTTGGAGTAATATCCAAAACTGAGACTTAAAACAGTTTTCTGAAGAGCTTCATTTTTTTGTGTGGTATAACTTTTCGAAGTAGGGATATATTTTACAGCAAATATAATGGTGAAAGGTGTATATGTTGCATTAGGTAACATCTAATTGTTTTTTCAACTGTATCTTGTAAATAAAAGTTGGTGTATGAAAAGTGACCACAGAAATCTAGTCATATGAAAAGAATTGCCCTCACTATGAGACCTAAATTATGTCTACATTTTTTTGGGAATTGTGTATGAGTCTGAGCATTGCTTTAAAAGTCAACAATGATTGGGTATCACAGTATCAGAGAAATCTTAAAATATGTAAGTTCTATGCCTCTTGTGCCAGAATTAGTTTTCAATACAAGAGACACATGTTTTCCTTTCTTTTGACTGAATTGTCATGATGATTTCATTGGAAAACATATGCTCAAATCTTCTAATGAGTGCCATAATGGTCCTTATCTTCTTATCCTTGCTGCATGTCTCAGAAACCCGGTTTTCACTTATTCTTATTTTGTTCTGGTTTCAAACTCTTCACATTCAGACATTGATTTACCGCGTAGTAACTGGAAATCTGTGCTTAAAAATCTGAACTTACAAATTCATAAATTCCTTTGCAAATAATATCTCACTCTACTGTTGTACAATGTTGATATTTTCTGATGTAACAAAATCCAGATGCTGTGGAAATGTTTAGTTCATTTAGAGAAATATGCTTGGTGAAGACTGAA
The DNA here is from genome assembly GCF_040414725.1 of Anabrus simplex. Taxonomy (NCBI): domain Eukaryota; kingdom Metazoa; phylum Arthropoda; class Insecta; order Orthoptera; family Tettigoniidae; genus Anabrus; species Anabrus simplex. The sequence goes on along the minus strand of NC_090265.1, from coordinate 1,046,950,370 downwards.
AGGTGTTAGCTGAGTGTTAGCCATCTGTTGAAATAGACATACAATGTTAATTGGAGGAAGATTTACTTTTTCTGCCATCTTAGAAATCATGCCATTATTTCATCGGAAATGTATTGTATTCATCTGCTGTTTCTCAAGTTCACTGCAGTAGGTGGTGGTTTTAGATGTGTGTGAGGTTCCATGTGAAAGATTGGATTGTTTGCTTAATGTGGTATTCTGCTTATTATATTTGTGAATGTTCAAAAGTTACAGTTGCAATTTCAAATAAAATTTGGTAATTAAAGTGGCTTATTTATTTGGTTAGTTTGGTCCCCTTTATGGTATTCATATTCCAAGAAGCCAGTTACAGGAAGGCAGGTCTTGATTAAGTAATGTGACCACTTCATTGACCAAATAGAGGTTTACAGCAAAATATATTACCAGTTCATTAAAGTCTTCTTAAGTTATTCCTAACACAAGTTTAGTCATCTTTTACTTGGTGTTTGATTTAAATTCATACAAGCAGTGGAAATTTTAGAGTTTGTTAAGAAGGAAGCCATACTTTCCAGTGTCAGCTCAGTTAAATATAACTTAAAAGCTCTTCAGTCTGTTGTACACACAAGTTCAGCATAAATGTACCTGTAAAAAAACAACCCACTATTGATCAAAGAATAAACATACACACTATTAAACAAAAAATGACATGTTTCACATACAATGCTAGAGCAGAGGCAAGGCAGGACTTCATTAAGATAAGTTCCAGATTTCAATTTCATAGGTGTTTGGATAGAAATAAACATAAATATTTCCAAATATTGATTGTGACTTGATAACAATATCATAATACAGTCAATACTGATCTGCATTTAGGGCAGTCGCCTAGGTGGCAGATTCCCTATCTGTTGTTTTCCTTAGCCTTTTCTTTAATGATTTCAAAGAAATTGGAAATGTATTGAACATCTCCCTGGGTAAGTTATTCCAATCCCTAACTCCCATTCCTGTAAATGAATATTTGCCTCAATTTGTCCTCTTGAATTCCAACTTTATCTTCATATTGTTATCTTTCCTACTTTTAAAGACGCCACTCAAAATTATTCGTCTACTAATGTCATTTCACGCCATCTCTCTGCTGACAGCTCGGAACATACCACTTACAGAGACTTAAAGTAATTAAAAATCTTCCACCTTTTTGATACTTTTTATTTGCTTTTTAGCAAATTAATTAAATATAAACAGTACATGTTTCGTTCTCACTTGAGAACATCTTCAGCTGTTGTTAAAGTGTCAAGAAGTCAATCATTAAAAAAAAAAAAATCATTTTAACTGAAAGACAAACAGATATTTTTAGTGTAACAGAGTTGAAACTTTTAACAACTATTCCATTGAATAGATATAATTTTTTAAGTAGGTTAACTATGTATTCATCCTGTCTCATTTCATCAACCCATTAACCCCCACATAGTTTTAGCATCATTTTAACTTAATTTATATTTATATAGTTTTTAAGAGGAATAATGTACCTGAAAATAATGTACTCAGAAACTTAGCGATTCACCTAAGCTTAACAACAGCTCAAGATGTTCTCAAGTGAGAACGAAACAGGTACTGTTTATAATTAACACCCAGAACAAATCGCTGCTCTTCTTTGGATTTTTTTTTTTTCCAGTTCTTGAATCAGGTAATCCTGGTGAGGGTCCCATACACTGGAACCATACTAAAGTTGGGGTCTTACCAGAGACTTATATGCCCTCTCCTTTACATCCTTACTACAACCCCTAAACACCCTCATAACCATGTGCAGAGATCCGTACCATTTATTTACAATCCCATTTATGTGATTACCCTAATGAAGATCTTTCCTTATATTAACACCTAGATACTTACGATGATCCCTAAAAGGAACTTTCACCCCATCAACACAGTAATTAAAACTGAGAGGATTTTTCCTATTTGTGAAACACACAACCTAACTTTTAACCCCGTTTATCAACATACCGTTGCCTGCTGTCCATCTCACAACATTATCTAGGTCACGTTGAAGTTGCTCACAATCTTGTAACTTATTTATTACTCTATACAGAATATCATCATCTGCAAAAAGCCTTACCTCTGATTCCACTTCTTTACTCATTTATATATATGTAAGAAAACATGAAGGTCCAATTATACTGCCCTGAGGAATTTCCCTCTTAATTATTATAGGGTCAGATAAAGCTTCACCTACTCGAATTCTCTGAGATCTATTTTCTAGAAATATAGCAACCCATTCAGTCACTCTTTTGTCTAGTCCAGTTGCACTCATTTTTGCCAGTTGTCTCCCATGATCCACCCTATCAAATGCTTTAGACAGGTCAATCACAATACAGTACATTTGACCTCCTGAATCCAAGATATCTGCTATATCTTGCTGGAATCCTACAAGTTGAGCTTCAGTGGAATAACCTTTCCTAAAACCGAACTGCCTTCTATCGAACCAGTTATTAATTTCACAAACCTTTATAATCAGAAAGAATGCCTTCCCAAAGCTTACATGCAACGCATGTCAAACTTACTGGCCTGTAATTTTCAGCCTTATGTCCATCACCCTTTCCTTTATACATGGGGGCTACTATAGCAACTCGCCATTCATCTGGTATAGCTCCTTCAAGCAAATAATAATCAGATAAGTACTTCAGATATGGTACTATATCCCAACCCCTTGTCTTTAGTATATCCCCAGAAATCTTATCAATTCCAGCCACTTTTCTAGTTTTCAACTTTTGTATCTTATTGTAAATGTCATTGTTATCATATGTAAATTTTAATACTTCTTTAGCATTAGTCTCCTCCTCTTTCTGGACATTATCCTTGTAACCAACAATCTTTACATACTGCTGACTGAATACTTCTTCCCCTTGAAGATCGTCTCATACACACTCCCCTTGTTCATTAATTATTCCTGGAATGTCCTTCTTGGAACCTGTTTATGCCTTAAAATACCTATACATACCCTTCCATTTATCACTAAAATTTGTATGACTGTCAATTATGCTTGCCATCATGTTATTCTTAGCTGCCTTCTTTGCTAGATTCAATTTCCTAGTAAGTTCCTTCAATTTCTCCTTAACTTCCACAGACATTTCTGACTGTATTTCTTTCCAATCTGCACCTCCTTCTTAGTCTCTTTATTTCTTTATTATAATAAGGTGGGTCTTTACCATGTCTTAGCACCTTTAAAGGTACAAACCTGTTTTCACATTCCTCAATAATTGCTTTCAACCCATCCCAGAGTCTGTTTACATTTTTATTTACTGTTTTCCACTGATCATAGTTACTTTTTAAAAACTGCCTTGTGCCTGCTCTATCAGCCATATGATACTGCCTAATAGTCCTACTTTTAAGACCTTCCTTTCTAACACATTTACTTTTAACTACGACAAAAACAGCTTCATGATCACTAATGCCATCTATTACTTCGGTTTCTCTATAGAGCTCATCTGGTTTTACCAGCACCATGACCAGGATATTTTTCCCTCTAGTTGGTTCCATCACTTTCTGAATCAGCTGCCCTTCCCATATTAGCTTATTTGCCATTTGTTGGTCATGCTTCCTGTCGTTCGCATTTCCTTCCCAACTGACATTTGGTAAATTCAGATCTCCCGCTACAATCACATTCCTTTCCATGTCGTTTCCCACATAGCTGATTATCTTATCAAATAATTCTGAATCCATGTCAGCGCTACCCTTTACCGGTCTGTCCACTCCAAAGACATCAAGTTGCCTATTTTCTTTAGAAATGTGCCTTACACCTAGAATTTCATATTTCTCATCTTTAACTTTTTCGTAGCTTACAAATTCTTCTTTCACCAGAATGAATACTCCCCCTCCCACCATTCCTATCCTATCTCTGATACTCTCCAGTTCCGTGAGAAAATTTCTGCATCCATTATATCATTTCTCAGCCATGATTCAACTCCTGTTACAATATCTGGTAAATATATATCTATTAAATTACTCAATTCTATTCCTTTCTTTACAGTACTTCTACAGTTCAACACTAACATTTTTATGTCATCCCTACTTGACCACCAGATCTCTGTACCCTTATCACCACTCCCTAGACAACCCTGTTTCCCTGAATGTACCTGCCTATTACCCTTCAATCTGAGCGCAGGTCGCTATCGCATACCCACCCATTAGGATCTAGAAATTTCACTCCCAGTTTCCCACATACCCACTCCATAGTCTCATTTAAATCCCCAATCACCCTCCATTCAGTATCCCTCCTACACAGAATTCCACTGATAACAATTTCCGCTTTCTTGAATTTCATCCGTGCTGCATTTACCAGATCCCACACATCCCCAACTATATTGGTACTTATATCAGCTTGCCTTACGTTGTTGGTACCAACGTGAAACACTACCACCTTCTCCTTTCCCTCCTCCCTCTCTTCTACTTTCCTCAACTCTGCCTCAATCTAGTTCCTGGATAACACTCTACCCTGGTTCCCTTTCCTCCACACACTTTCCCCACGTGTCTAACGATGGAATCCCCCATGACCAGAGCCTCAGCCCTACCCACCTCATTTGATCCCCTCCCCTCCTGGTCAGCCCTATCTTCCCTGATAGCTGCAGAAGCTACTTCCTCCTCCCCATGACCCTGTTTCACCTGTCTTTTCCTATCCTCTACTCTACATTTCCCTTTCCTACCTTTTTCCTTCGTCCTACTTCCACATATCTCGGCAACAGTTCCCTGTTCCTCATCCCTCTGTTGCTGTTCCTGGAGTGGCTCGTACTGATTTCGCACAGACACCTGTCCTGAATTCTGATCCTGAATAGAACCCTTAGCCTGCAATCTCCTTCCCCTTAGAACATTAGACCACCTATCTTCTACAACTCCCCCCTTTCCTTCCTCTCCCTCTTGTATACCTACTTTAACCTGTACATTGTTTGAGGGAACCCTATCTTCCTTCCTGTCTTCCGTAAGAGTCCTAATTATCTCCCTCAAACTCTTCATCTCCTCCCTCATACCTCTCAATGCCTCGCCACACCCACAGTCCGTACATTTGCACTCCTTAGCTATTCTTTACGGAAAAAATCAAAATAACAGGAAAATAAAAATAACTTATGTGCAAAAAAAAAAAATGAATGGAATGATATATTGTCTGGGATAGTACTCAAAGGTCCCACGACGATAAGGTTATTAATATACAACTACACTACAATCCTACTTAGTCGAACTCTATTTTTATCCTACAGCACCTGTTAATTACTGAATACTGAAAGGGATACCGAAGAATTACACAAATCTAAACTGCAATGAAGCCTATCCTAGTTACAACAACAGAGTTTTAGTAAAAGAGTTTCTACAGATACCTCTACTATACCAGTACTACACAAATATTTTACAATAATAAAATTAGCACACTAAATTCTAATAAGATATTACTCGTATACTACTGTACAGTACACTACAATAAGTTTAAACTACGTACAGACGTATCCTAATTACAATACTGGTACCGTATGTCACTACTAAGCACAAACAGATATGAAAATTGCAAGAACTACTGTACTCAAAGATTATGAACAAAGCTAAATGCTTAGACAGGTTATTAGTACTATGCTTTATTAGATTCACACAAAAGATATACACGAATATAGCAGGGAAGATACGCTACAGTCTAAATATACTGTATCTATATACACTTACAATTCTTAGCTGAAATGTGGTTATATGAATTTTTACCGCTGGTGGATTATTATTATTATTTTCCCTACTACGCGGGACAGAGAATAAAAGTGTACTTAGATGCTGAAAAATATGAGGTTGTCTACAATAATTTCTGTCAAAACTACACGGGGGGTTGAACTGCAATATTATTGAGATATAGGAATTTGATTATTAACTTTTACTTGATTAATAAACGAAGGTGGAAAGTACGAAGTATGCAGGGAACTAAGACTACAAATTGTTGGAATAGTAATCAGCGGATTTTGTATTTATTTACACAACTACTGTGTGCATGTAGCAACATCAACAACAATTCTAATAGAATCTTTAACAATCCAAAAACTGTTAAGTACCGTAAATTATCCAGTGAAATCACTGTGTATTCTCTTTTAACTTCTTTTTAAATGGAAGTTTACAGGCGAATCATGTTATTTAATTTAATAAATTGTTACTTTCGTGATAGTTTGAACGGATATCTATACGAAATATCGGAAATGTTGCGGCGGGAGTTACAATGAGTTACAACTCCTTATGATAATCTGCCTTTGTAAGTATACCAAGGAACCTACAGATATTTAAAAATATTGTTTTAAAAGTTAATGATGATGTTGTTTTGAGAACAAAACATGTCATTCTTTGTTTAATAGTGTGTATCTTGATTCCTTGTTCAATAGTACGTGTGTGTGTGGACTTTTTTGCAGGTATATTACAGTGTAATATTTATATTGAACTTGTGTGTTCAACAAATTGAAAGGCTTTTAATGTACATTTCATTCTAGAGTACACATACTCCTTTAACAAGAGGCTGTGGTTGCTGCGAATACTTAGTATAAAGGAACGAAATTTAGCAGTCTCAGTTAAAGTGTCTTTTAGGCCATTATATTCAAGATACTAAAAGGCTGTCATTTCTGAAAATAAACATTAATTCTCCCTCCAGTTTATCAAAGCAAGGTATATTTTACATAATGCATCCAAGTCGGCTGGCTGTAGTGTTCAAATTTACTCCTATCAGCATGCTCAAAATATGCAAATTTTCTGAAATCTGTAAACTGTTTTTCCAACCCTTGTCTCATTTCTCTACGGGGTCAGGTGCGAGGTCAGATGAATCTGTCGTGCCGGGTTTTTATGACCGTATGCCATTCCTGACGTCAACCTCATCAGAGGAGTTACAAAGATGAAATGAATGACATATTTGTAGTAGGAACGGAGAGGATGAAACCTGGTACTGGCACGTAGCCTACTCCTGTCGAATAGCACCAAGAGGTCTGCTCAAGGCTTATCACCATCCAACAGAGGAATTGCAGTCAGCAGTGTCATATGCCCTCACTCCATATGAGCACTGTGGAGTGGTTTGGAATTTAATCCAGGCATGCATTCTGGTGATTAGAAATTGTATACCACCACCTCCCCTACCCTGCCAGCCAACGTTCTGATGGTGAAATTTTTTTCGACTAATGGGACTCGAACCGTTTAGACTTCAACGCCTTAACAATCATGTCCACCAGGCGGGCTGCTTCTGAAAACTGTAAACTTCAATTCAGAATTCACAACTACAGTGTCCGGTACTTCATTAGATAGTCTTTCCAATTCATTACAAACGTTTATACTAAACTTGCTCTGGATTTCATCATCTGTTAATTTCTGACTTAGAACTCTTCAGTTTTATAGCTATTCATTTACATTATCTTCAAGTCTTAAATTCTTTAAGGCTTCAAAACAATTCTCAATTTTTATCTGCCATTTTACCCTGCAGAATGTTAAACAACACATTAGTGAACATAAATATATTGTAAGAAACAATATGAACTTCCCATCATTGTAAGACTTTATTAACTCTTCAGCATGGTGGATTGAATTAGGATCCCAACCATAATTTTCCATAACGTCACATGAGGTTGACATAATTTATGTTCAAAATGCAGGGGAATGAAAATTACACTCCTAGAATGGTAGCTCCACCTAGTTTTGCTGGGACTTTGTACCTTGAACCTATATTGTATTAGCAATTCACTACTTCTGCTAGAGTTTCTATAGAAGCTGTTAAACCTAGTAAGATTTGTGACAAACAGCTTAACTTTTGTTATATTCTTACAACAGGAATGAGCACTAACTTCATTTTATGTGCATAACAGTGAATGAACATTCCATGTGGAAAATGTTTCTTAATAATTACATTAACATCACAGTGCACGATTAGATGTTAAAGGCAATGCACTGGGCTAGCCTAAGCTCTGTACAAACCCCTCCAAGCTGTAACATGAAGAGCGCATGTGCAATCGGCTGGTGAAGTGAATAGCCTTAGTGCTTAAATGTGAAGGAGTGTACAAGTTTTTAATTATTAGGATACCAAAGAGGAATAATTTACTAGTGGGCCTGTTGTGCAGCAGATCTGGCTGCAGAATTCACAGCTTTTACTCCAGGGCAATTAAATAAAATGTTGTTCAAGTTTGAATCATAGTAGACTAGGGGACCCGTGCGAGAAATCTTGCATGTTCATAAAGTATGTGGTGGAGTAGCCTCCTGGTGAACTAAGGAATACACAAATCAGTAGAATATTAGACAATCTTACTTACCACTTAATGTAATCTTTGGTTGTTTAAGATTTATGGTATCCACTTGAACGGAAGCAAATGCAAGTGCATTATTACTGTATACTGATGAATATTCCGGAAGTAATTTTTGGTTTTACTGCCATTCTTTTCTTAACTGATAATTACAGCATATTATAATAACATAAAGCAGGCATCCCAGTGGCCAAAATCTGAAGTGGACAGCAATAATGGCGCATATTTTCCTACAGCAACAGCATTTGCAAATTGCACACTTCGTACAATTTTTTTAAACTCGTATTTTAAATAAATTATCAATATTTATGAAATGAGAGTGCAATTAGTCACTGCTAATGTCTTTTCTCTTTCTTTTGAATGATCATTTTTCTCAATCGGTTACTTGTGAGCACCACAAGAAGGATCTGTACTACTGAAATAATATATGTTATGAATACAAATAAAAGCTATCATGATTATTTTTATTTTTTATTTTTACTGGATAGGCTCAGCCTTACAGCCTAATAGGATGCTACACACCTCATTATGAGAATGCTTGGAGTTATGAATCTTCTTTTTGCTTCAAAACAGTTTTAAGTATTTTAAAATTCTTAGAAAATGTATAAAGTAGATATCGTGTGACAAGATTGTTACGTTTCGGTGATGGATGCAATAAACAAGCTTTCAGTGTAGATAAATCTGATATTGTCAAAAATGAGCAAGAGTGGGCAGAGCTTTTTAGTTTCCTATGGAAATATGTTGCTACCTCCCTGAAAAAAGAATTTTACCTATTTCCTTTTTTTTTTAATTTTTGGTGTTGGTTTCAAGTTTAAGCACGAGAACAATCTGTTTGCTGAAAGAGCTTTATTGTGTGTTGTTGGGATCGAGGCCTCTGTTGCAATTCTGTTTGGATTGTTTCATTGTACCTTTAGTTTTTTCTTATGTTAACATGTAAAGAAAAGAACACTTAAATTAGTCTTTGTATATCTTTTATTGAACTAGTTGCAGAGCTTTCTACTTCCCAAGTGTGTGTACAATGGCTACAGGTATTCATTACAGCAGGAATAGTATGTTGTTCGAAGTCTAACAGTTCCTACATATCTGCAAAATCCATATATCTTTTTGTAGGAAAATGTTTAGGGAAATATTTAAATAAATATATATATGTGTGTGTGTGTTTACCCATGTTATCAGATTACATCCTAAAATTTAATGTGTTAAGAAAGTTCATGCCAGTTCTGTGTTTTAGAGAAATTAACAGCTGAGATTTATAGTTTTGTTATACTTACATGTTTTGAATCTTCAGAAAATTTTCCGTGCAAAATTTCCTTAAAAGTACAATATTTCTTCAATACTCATTTTGTTTTCATTTAATTGAACTTGGCTCGAGTGTACTTTGAGTAAATAGCAAATTATGTTAATATGCTACCTTTTATTCATCAAGTTCATTAGCTTAACAGATTGTGGTAAATCCTCTACTAAGTGGACAGTACTTTTTTAACATAATGTGTCGAATAAAGAATGAATGATGAATGTTACGGATAGATGTGTAAATCAGTAGCCAGTTGTTGTTATTATTATATTGCAGTATTAAAGTGCAACAGCTAATATTAATCATGAATACTGATAGCCATTGTACCCCTGGGTAGTTGAGACCTAGCGCAGCTTCTTACATTAGCTGGCACTGATAGGTTTTATTGTGTGCTTATTCTTAGGACCTAAATTTGGGAGGGCGCTCGCTTGCTGGGGTCTGGAAGCTGTTCCATGGCAACGCCAGCCTATCTGATCTACCTCCTACAAAGCATATTACATACAGTGCAGTGAGGTATCCAAAGTTGTTTGCAAAACAGGGTGGACACTTGAGCATTAGTATGTATCTTTTTCATTCCATGTTAAATGAGACATTACAGTTCATACGAACTAAACACCAGTGGACCATTTCAGTCTTTTACTTTCCTGGTGACCGTTTTAATCTTCATGCAGGCGGTGTTCAGTGAAGTGGCATTTAACCAACTAATTTCTTACTGGAAGTGAAGAATGCTCAGAAATCCTCAACATCGATACTGTTAAAATTCTTGTGATTTTATGTGAATAGCTTTTGATAGTGTGCCAATTCGTGCCATATCAACCTTATTTTCTGTTTATATTCTCATCTAGTTAATTCAGGTAATTTTTATAGAAAAAGTTCAATTTTGACTTTGTAATCTTTCTTGTATCATTGGAAGTAATACAGAGACTTCAAATTTTATCATTACTATTTAAAAATCAAAAGTCCTTCATTTATATTCTTGCTTTTTGAAATGACAGGATATTTCAGTTGATGCCTTGTGCCATATTCTTGGCAGTAGAAGAGGAGAGATTTTTCAACACATCTATTTTAACAATAACTGCTGGCTATAGATAAATGTTGTTCATTATTTAAAGGCTAGTGTTTTTAAGGATTTGTTGTAATATTTTGTTAGTACTTTGCATAATCATTTATATATTTCTTTATCCATACTGTTACTCATCTTGTATGATTCGGGGATACAGTTGGTTTTTATACTAGAAATTGTTTAAAATCATCTTTAGGAAGGAGTAGAGAGAATGATTGCTTCCCTTTATTAATTTATTAAACTGATGTTCCTTCTTCTTTTCTATGTATAAACGGGTAAGCTCATCTTTAATGCAGTGTTCTCCCCAAAATAAAGGATTGTCAGCAATATTAACTGGTAGAATAGCAAATCTATATTCAGTTCAAAGTTTATTTTTGTTTAACGTAGTGTAAGTTTTTCCAAAAAAAAGTACTTCGAAGGGTGCAAATGATATATGCATTTAATTCATTGGGTTCACGTGAACATTATTTAAAAAATTGTGAGGTTTCACATGTAATATATTATTCAGAGTTTGCTTTCACTCCTTACAACATTTTAAACAACATTGAAGTATTACTAATAGTAACAGTGATATTGATACAGTGACTTACTAGTAGTTAACACTGTTATTTGAATGCTTCCATCCACTGTTCTCATAGACTCTTTTGTTTGTATGATTTTTCCACAAAATATACATTCCACTCTGCATTTAGTTCATTGAACTTGATTGCAGATGGTTTCCTTAAAGTCAAATAGCATTTAAACATACTTTCATTTCATTCCAAATGTGTGAAAAAATAGTGTTACACGAATGACCACTGTCTATTCTGGAATTTGCTATTGGCCCTGTGGATAAAGTGCCAATTGCATGGTTTCATTAAATTAGCAGGATTCGGAGGCTTTCATCCGAGGGAGATATTTGAACTTGATTTAGGTTCAATTATTTTATCCATGGAAAGTGCCTGGCAAAATTTTCCTTGTGGAGGACACTGCAAAATCTCTCCTTCTCCTTAAAGACATCATTTCCAAGTCAATACCATATGTCATCTCTGAAAGTTGTTCTTGAACCAGACATTTATAACTGTAATCTTTCAGTGATCTCAGTTGGAGGGAAAAGTAGTGTATTGAGTGTGGCATACTGATGCACAGACAATACAATTACCATCAGTAAGAAGTTGACCTCTTGGAGTTCTTCACATTAATTACACCACTTAACATTATTTCCTCTCTTTTTGACTGACGTGTGAAAGCACTCTTTTAACAAGGAAGTAATTATTAGCAGCATTTTGTTTTATTTCTCTTCAGTATACAGTGACTATGTAGTGAAAAGAATACATTTAACAAATGAATCACCATTAGAAAATCGGTAATAAAATGCAATGCATATTATATATTATGTAGAGTGTATATTGATATTTTGTAGTGCCTTGTCATAATAGGTATTTTATACATATGTCTAGAGTACATTCTAAATCATGTTATTGAGACTGATAGAACAAATTTCTTTATAGGATAAATTTTACTGCCTACAAATTGTTTTCATTTCTACAGGGACAAATCATTGAACTAAAATTCACATTGTGTAACTGGCATATTTATTCTGCTGAATGTAGTGCCAGTTTGTTCAGTATGATTTTAGTGTTTCACAATAAATGTGCTCCAGGTATTAATACACACAATCTCATAAATCATTGAATTCGTGTCACCTGTTCTCCTTACTCAAAAGGTTTTCCATGCAATCCTTTTGCTTGTTGAAAAGTGAACAGGGTTTTGCATGGTCAAAAGAGACTTTGGCGTACTGGTATTTCAAACATTATTTAAAAAAAAAAATTTGTTTCCTTTGTTAGAGTTTTGAATAAAAATGTTCATACCCGGGGGTCATACCTGAGAAATTGTTCCTGATTTGAAGGACATCTTTTGCTTAAATGAATTGATCTTTGAGTCCTAAAATTTGAAGAAATGATAATATGTACTTAATATTCTGTCACCTATTGGTGGCGACAATGGTACTAATAGTTTGCTATCTACATGCTAAATGGAACATTGTTACATATTGTGCTGTGAATATTTGCTCTTTCAGTTAATATAACGAAAGAGATTTGCATTAAGAATTATGCCTTCATCTCCAAATAATCAAGAGGATGGTTCCATAGTTAAAAATATGTGCTTTTCAAACTAGATCACAGGTGTATTTAATAAGTAGCACAGTGAAATGTCTATGATTGATAATATTAACAGAAGGCACTTCGCGGAATGATGGGGTTTCTTAAGGGACTGTTGATTTTTTTAAGTGCCTGACATCAGTTGGATTACTTCTTTGAAATACGTAGATGGCTTTCTTTGAAGTTCGTAGATGGCTTCTGCTTTTTTTTAAATGTAACTCACTTAATACACAAAGAAACTTTTGCCTCTGACAAAGAATGGTAAAAATCAGATTCTTTAATATTATTCCCTTAATCATAAAATTCCTCAACATGCTGAGTGCATGATTTGAGGGCATATTATTTCTAATTCTGCTGTTCTTAGGTGATCGACGTAATTTAAGCAGAATATTTTAACCAAACATTGTGGTATATTGACGAAATTATGTTTGAAGTTCTGCCTGCAGTAAAGCACATATTACTAGATAGCAGAGCCATCCTTATTTTTCTCCATGGTTAGGAACCCAGATGAAAACTAAGAACAGTGGGTTACTTTCTTACTTGTAACAAGCAGAAACAGAACATTGTTTGAAACTCTGCTTTTAATAATTGAAGAGTTCCATTTGCCAGCTACTTATAATGTATGTTTGATCTGTTTGCTTATGTAAATGTGTGTTGGTAGGTCATACAGGTGTTATATCCGTTCTTTCGGCTAAGACATTTATGCCCAACACCCATCAATCAGAGTTTTAAATTACTTTTGGACGTTGAATAAATTAATATCACAATACCAAAGAGGTGGAAGAAATTCCCATAGTACTCGTAAACCATCTCGTAATTTTTTTTAAGGGTACAGACATCACCAATGACAAAAGATAGGAAATGTCAAACAGTGTGGTATAACAAATAAGTGCTAGTAGTGTTATACTCATCTCATAGTACTGTAGACACCCCCTAATTATAGAAGATCTTGAGCATCTGGGTTGTGAGGAAAGGGACCAACCTAAGAGTTCAATTAGGGTATATAGGGGAGAAATTTATCTTCTATACAGTTATATACTAACTGAACCCAAGATACAAACAAACCTGCAGGACTGTTAAAGTTAGCTTGGATGAGAAAGTTTACAAACAGATGGCTTAAACTAATAGATTCATGTTTAATCTAATGCAGAAGAGGTATTTATATATATTTATTTACACTGGTGGAAAAAAATATCCTAACACCATGAAATAAGGAATGTAGAATATGGAAATTAGGCAATATATTTGTTCAGGTAACATATTTAATTGATTGAAGGTGCAAGACTACAGGTTAATATTCACGCGAGAAAAGGAATCGCAAATGTGCCATGCTGGTCCATTAATAACTGGTGTAATCACCTGAATGTTGAATGCATGCAAGGAAACGTGTGCATTGTGTCGTACAGGTGTCGGATGTCGGCTTGTGGGATGGAGTTCTATGCCTGTTGCACTTCGTCGGTCAATGCAGAGACGGTTAATGCCAATTGTGGATGATGCTGGAGTTGTCCAATGATGTCCTATACATGCTCCACTGGGCACAGATCGGGGGATCGAGCAGGCCATGGCAACCTATTGACACTTTGTAGAGCACGTTGGGTTACAACAGCGACATGGGGGTGTTAGAAAATACCCCGGTGAATGCTGTTCATGAATGGCAGCACAACAGGTCGAATCACCAGACAGACATACACATCTGCAGTCAGGGTGCGTGGGATAACCACGAGAGTGCTCCTGCTGTCATAGGAAATTGCTCCACAGACCTGAACTCCTGGTGTGGGTCCAGTGTGTCGACGCCGCAGACAGGTGGAATGCAGGCACTCACCTGGCCTCCTCCTAACCAACACATGGTCATCACTTGCACCAAGGCAGAACCATCTTTCATTGGAAAACACAATGGACCTCCACTCCATCCTCCAACGAGCTCTCGCTTGACATCACTGAAGTCACAGACCGCACTGGTTTGGGTTAAGTGGAATGCACGCCGCTGGGCGTCTGGCTCGGAGCTGCTCTTCGGTCAACTGATTTCAAACGGTTTTTTGTGTCACAGTGATGCCAACTGCTGCTCGAATTGCTGCTGCTTGCACAGTCTGCTGCGCCACAGTCACATGCCAAATACAGCTGTCCTCTCTCTCGGTGGTGTCAAGGAGACGTCCGGAGCCTGGTCTTCTTGCAAACGTACCTTCTTGTGACCACTGCCACTGGCACGCATGTACAGTGCAGACATTCCTGCTATATCATTCTGCAATAACGCAGAAGGAAAATCCACCTTCAGGTAGCCCTGTTATGTGGCCTCATTCAACCACAACGAGCTGTTGATATTGGCCTCTTCGTCATCGTAAAGACATTCTTGACCCACTCACAGTCCCTCCTTCCAATCTCACATGTAACTGACGCTCTCGCACAGTACAGCCCGTATTTAAACAAACCTGATGTGCAACATCATGGGGCCACTACTAGTGCCACGTTAATGTGATTTGTGGGAAATTTGAATCATCTTCTTCTTTCAGATGTATAAACACACCTACCAATGTTCATTAATCTAGCACAAATCCTTGGTGTTCGGACATTTTGTTTCTGCCAGTGTATTTATTTATTTAGGTAGCAGTCGGTTAATAGTTGTTTTTGTTACATATGTCAATTAAGAATAACTCTAGAGCACAAGATTATAAAGAATGGTAACTTATTTTACTCTGCTCTCTGCTTGCTTGTTCTCCTGATGGACAGATCAGGAAATATTTTGATCAAGATACATGTTCCTGTTGCAGATCAATGACCTGCATGGCAAACTCCTTAATAAAGTGGTTTTTATTATTATTATTTTATCATTATCATCATGTTGTTTCCTTTGCCAGTGGTGTCCTTCAAAGACTTATCAAGTCCACTGAAACTCGTCAAAAAGGGACCTGATTTAATTGAGAATTCTAATGCTAATATTGGTATTATTATAGTTTACACTATTGGAAATATAGGTCTTCAGGAAGGAGATAAGAATGTAGGAGATTAATAGAATATTTCAAACGAATCCCATTGTAAGTAACCTGTGTACAACCCGCATGGTGGCAACGATTGTTAAGGCATTAGGTCTGTTTGGTCTGACTCTGTGGTTTGCCGGTTCATGTCCAGTTGGTTGAAAAATATTCATCAGAATATTGGGCAGCAGGGTAGGGGAGGTGGTACATGGTTTTTAATTACTAGATTGTGTGCCAAAAGTCTGGATTCAATTCCAGACCTCTCCACAGTGTTCATGTGGAGTGAGACCTTATGACATTGGTGATTTGTCTGTCTGATAGAGATGTTAAGCCTTGAGCAGTCCGATCCTTAGTAGACTTTGTTCCAATATCATGTTTCACCCTCTCCATACATAATCACCATCATCACCCTATACCCAGACACGCAGGTTGCCCGTAGGCATCAGATAGAAAGGCCTGCATCTGGTGAGCCAAACATTCCCAGCACTAAAAGCCATACAGTAAATAAATATTCTTTAAATGACTTGTTGAGGCGTAACTCTAAAATATCTTTTATTAACGGAATGGCTTGCCCAAGTGATTTTGACTCGGTGATACTGGTAGTTCAGCTGTAAGTTTATATTCAGAAGATGGTGGGCTAGATCTCTATTGTCAGCAGCTGTAAAGGTTTTCCATGGTTTCCTATTTTTGCACCAGGCAAATGCTTAGGGCTGTACTTCATTTCATGCTACAACCATCCCAGTCCTGCCAATTTCCTATCTCATCATTGCTGAAAGCCAGTAGAAGTTGGTATGAGAAAAGTGTACTTTTATCCTTTGCATACCACATTAATACTTATCTGATCACCTTATTTTTTTGTCTGTTTTGTTGATACAACTGGATTTGTGTAGCGTTGTTGCTGAGGTATTTCTGAACTAGATCTTCTAACTGTTAAACCTGTATTCATAGAAGCACTAACTTTTCTACACATCAGTAAAAATGCCCAGTTATATGTACACACTAAGACTTGCTACATATTATCATAAAATATTGCATAATGAATGACAAAGGAATGAATCTGTACTTAATGTTGGCTTAGTTGAGGCAAGATAGTACTGTACTGTATCAGTAAGGGCTGGGCATTCTCTACTTTGTGTTCTGTGTCATTCATTGACTGCTGTCATCTGTGTCGCCCAGAACTAGAGTTCTGCATTTCAGGTCTTCAATGAATGTCTCCTTTAGGTCTATGCTAAGGGAGAGATGAAACAGTCAGATATTGCGAACCCTTGATATCAAGGCTTTTCTAAACATTTTCTCTGATGTGCTTAATGAAGTGTAAAATGAAAACTTTACATTTAAATGTACAGTTCAATAACTGTATATACTCTTCCATCCTTTTCTTTTTTTTCCACCATCTAGTAAACTGGAGATACACTGCCAGAGGTGTACATCCCTTGGCACTTTTCCTTACATACTGCCACTTCCATGTAAGCATTAGGTTGCTACCAGAAGTATGATGTTCATTCAAATCATCTTATTTTCCTTTACTTGCATAAACTGAATATCACCAACTGAACTAACAAGGGGAGTCAACTGGTGTGGTGGACACAAATTTTGTTGAGTTTTTGCAAGGTTAATCTATATGGGTGTTCAAAATCAGCAACTGTTTGCCCATTCCCTTGAATGGGCTTCAGTTTTTGAAATTTTAACTTGTAATACAAAAAATTGCTGTTAATAAGTGCAAAAATGTTCATGCCCATGTTCATCATCAGTTTAGTGCTGTCCCACTGGAGCAGGGTCCACTTTTAGAATCTTTGATCTCACATTGCTCGGTTCTGGTCAACAGTTGAATGAATGCTGCAGTTTCTCTTGTCCTTGTTGATAAGTCCGTGTCCATATTAATGGAATCTTAAAAGAGACTCCTGATGTATGTTGAGTATTCAGTACAAAGGCTGGTTTGATCCTCAACAGCTCCATCATTTGCCATAGATGGCTTAGGCATTACCGAAGAGGCATACTAGGAAAATTAGTTTCCCATTGCTTTTCTCATTCTGCCAGCCGTTGCTATAGAATATCATTGTGCCAAGCCCACTGAAATGTATGCACCAACCAACCCTGTTAGCAGCATTTTTACACCGTTCATAGCGGTCCACTTTTAGAATCTTTGATCTCACATTGCTCGGTTCTGGTCAACAGTTGAATGAATGCTGCAGTTTCTCTTGTCCTTGTTGATAAGTCCGTGTCCATATTAATGGAATCTTAAAAGAGACTCCTGATGTATGTTGAGTATTCAGTACAAAGGCTGGTTTGATCCTCAACAGCTCCATCATTTGCCATAGATGGCTTAGGCATTACCGAAGAGGCATACTAGGAAAATTAGTTTCCCATTGCTTTTCTCATTCTGCCAGCCGTTGCTATAGAATATCATTGTGCCAAGCCCACTGAAATGTATGCACCAACCAACCCTGTTAGCAGCATTTTTACACCGTTCATAGCAGGGACTGGCCGCGTACGGAATAGCATTACTAGCATCACTCGTACCTCAGGCACTTTCTGTTGTCAAAGCTGAGGATGAGACTGAGACATACGGACAGTTCAGTGAAAGTAACAAATTTGTTCTAGCCCATACCAGCAGACATAGTGTATGATTAGCACAAGGTCTCGCTATCAGAGGCAACAATATTTGATGGTACATTAAAAACTATGCTGTTGAAGTACTAATAACCTACTTATGGTTTAAATTTATATTAAGACAAAGATTAATAAGTTCATTGAAGAAACTAATTACAAAATTGATACTATTGTTTCTACATAATTTTAAAATAGGTAAGGTCATTATGTAATTGACAGCAAGGTGGTGCGCCGGGCTGAGTGGCTCAGGCAGTTGAGGCGCTGGCCTTCTGACCCCAACTTGGTAGGTTCGATCCTGGCTCAGTGCTCAAATACGTCAGCCTTGTGTCGGTAGATTTACTGGCACTTAAAAACTCCTGCGGGACTAAATTCCGGCACCTCGGCGTCTCCGAAAACCGTAAAAGAGTAGTTAGTGGGACGTAAAGCAAATAACATTATTATTAGCTAGGTGGTGCATTAGGTGTTCATTTGCTATGCCCAAGGATAATCAAGATGATGGATTTATATAGGACATTCAAAAAACGTCCTTCGGACAAATTCCTTACTTCAGTATCTAAACATCACAGAATTTATCATCATCATCATCATCATCATCATCATCATCATCATCATCATCATAGTAATGCCCTGACAAAAGTGCCTTGAGGTACCTGGAATTCAACCACTTAGTCTTTGAAGTCTTACATTGGTGCATTTTCATCTATAGATATAGGTTTGCAGAAATTCCCAGAGGAAGAAATCAGAAAAGGAACACCCTGAAAGTGCAAAATGGAAACATCAAAATGCTGGATATGATTCAAATAACGAGTTCAATACAGTCCTGGTAGTTAATAATTTTACTGTAGAATGGTAGACCTAGAATATGACAGCAAAACAATAGTTCTGAAGTATTCCAAGTTTAATCTGTTGTCTTTGCCAATGTACTGAATGGTGCGGTATATCATAGACTGAATTGCAGTGCCTCTGTACAATTGAATGACTGTTCTTCTGCATTGGGCCAGAAGCTGTGTACCTTATCTCATTTCCTAAGTGTTCAGGTTTGTTCTTGTCCAAGATAGTTGAGTTTTGGAGGGCTGGAAAAATCTCAACACACTATGATATTCTTCACATGCTAAGGATCTCTAGTAGTGCACACAGCATTCATTACATTACCTGATGAAATTTAACTCAGCCATAAGAACCATGAAGAAGAGTTAGGGCAGCATTGACCAGAGTAAGGCTGCGTAGTTGGCACTACTTCGTAAGATTTGCAACCAGGTAGCTGAGGCCACAAATTTTTAAAATTTACATTTCATTTTGGCCACTTAGGACCACGGCTTACACTTGTCAGCCTCTACGGATTTCAAGTACCTTGGTAGATAATGCAGTTCTTTGCTCTTCAGATCACTTTGTGCCAGTTCTTCTTTTCACTCCTTCCTTAAGATCATTTATCCTGTGTACTTAGATGCTGAACTTATGGTGCATCTTGCTTGAACAAGTGCCTTTGAGGCACCAGTAGATAATCTTCCCTTCAGTTCAGTTGGTCATGGAGTGGTACATTTCCAAGTTGTGAGAAAGAGAATTGTGTGTATTCTGGTGACCATGTACAGAAATAACCGTGAGATGGGAGGTTGAAGGTATGTACTGAGACCCAGTTCAGGACATCATGGGAGAGGACCGTGGTTGCTCCTTGAATCTCTGTCCTAACAGTCAGGAATCATCTACTAAAGTCATCATCACTGCTCCTGTGAGTCAAGACTACTGCTGGACTCTACTCATTGCAGAAGATGCCTACTACTGTGTTGACAATGAGATGGAGTGTGTTTGTGCTTTTCAGTGTTAAAAGCCACTTCTGACGGGGCATAAGCAGTGTACATGGCCAGGTCTTACGTACACCTAGATAGAGACGCATCAGTCCCACCGCAGGAAAGCTGAAGTGGGGAGTCATGTCTTATGAATCAGGTTTGCCAGGTGCCAGACAAGCTTGTTACCACAGGCCATAGCATTATATGATTGGTTATGTTTCGTGCAGTGAAAGAGTAGAATCAGCTCTGCCAAGGCAACCTACCATAAAATATAAATCACGTTTAAGATTATGTAACAGTTATTATTTATGCAACAATTAAGCCTATGTACAGTATATGAAATTCACATCTTTTTCACTTCTAATTAAGCAACACACAGTCAACAAACATATCTAAATAAACATTTCTTCACCTTTTCACCTTCAGAACTGTTCTTTCTTATGGAAAAACTACCTATTGATGCACTAGATGAAGTAAATATTTTATTATTCCTGTACTCATTTCCTTGAGTATGATGCAATGCAGTGCTGTGACCATGTACTGAATTTTATATATATATATATATATATATATATTTACAGTACTTGCATACTGCATTATATTTATTATTACTGCTTTCCAGGCACTGGCACAGATCTTCTTCCGATCATGATGCCCAAAATACACATAATCGTCCGTTTTTCTTTTCACCAGAAGCATCTACTTTATGATTTTCTCTTGGTTTCTAAGTTCAAACCATACCAGTAGAAAGCATTAAATGGTCAACAGCCTTCAGCTGAATCTATAGATTAAAAAGCAGCCAACCATTGCACGCTATTTTAATCTCTAGCGCTCCAAGTAGAAGTCTGCACACCACCCAGTTTGTTCACTCACTCATGTGACCCTCATACAGTTGACCATCTCGGTCGAACTTGAGCGGGTTGGCTAGCAGCATGTATTCAGAGGTAAGGCCTCAATGCGATTAGTCAGTGTCGATGAGGTTACGACAAATGAATATTAAAGGAGCGAGGAAAGGGAGTGGCTGCCTGTAAAATGTTGGACACATGGAAATATTGTAACAAAATATGCATTCTGCTTCACATGTAGAAGTAATTTAATTACAAACTGAACTTGCTATAAACACTAAGAGATCAACTTATCACATCAGTAGATATGGAACATTAACTTGCACTGTCGTTCACATTATCATAAACATTCACCATTATTGTTTTGTTTGTTTTAGTACAGAATGAATCGAGCATCATTTATTCTATCTGGGTTAAGCAAGCTCTTTTTATTTTTTTTCTCCCTCTCGCTAATTGGATACCAGCTGAACTGAAATTTCTTTCGCTTGTTACATTGGAGGTTGGAATAGACGTATTTTCTATTTTAGCAGAGCAAATATTAGTCTGTGTGTTTGTTTTTTTCTTGATGGCAGTTTGCAAGGGGATTATCATCAGAAAGATGGCAATTGAATAAATAAGTATAAACTTCCTTACCGTTAATCAAATATAGTTTCCCAGCCTTACCAACATGCCATTCCAAAAGAAAAGGTGAAAAAAAAAATTGTTATCTAGGTCGGCAAATCCACTGGCATTGCACACTCAGAATACTTCTTTTCTCTCTTCCGCACTCAAAAGTTTAAGTTGTTATGGATGCACAGGCACCATTCTCTATAGAAAAATTTCTGGCAACATTTTAGCTCGTACTTCGGCGGCTTACACTTCATTGTTCCATGCAGTTGTTGTAGGGGGAGAATATCGGCAGTGTTTATTTGATAAGTAAAATTAAAAATCCGCCTTTTCAATACTAATATTAAATCAAATGAGTTATAACATTTATTTGGAACTAGTTTCGACGCTGGTGAGCGTCATCTTCAGCCAAATATGTGAACAGGCAATCGTAAATATACATATCGTCATTAAATCAATGCACGTATAAACACTCTTAATATGGGACTTACGATGCCCCTAAAAGTATCTGGAGAATAAAACTTCAAATAATCACAATTTCAACATCTTGAAGTCACGATCAGCAGGATACTTAACACAGTATAATCCTTCTCGCGCAAGTTAGAACTTAGAAAGTATTGAGTTTGACTTAGAACAATAGAAACAATTTACAACATTTAAAACAGATGACTGTTCTGTTTGTTTTTCAAGAATAATTTTAATGTTTATAAAGAAACTGTATACATGTTTACTTTCTGCTTCTGATCAATTGTGACAAGACCTTTTATTTAAATTGAGAATCTTCCTAGAACTCAGAACTTTCAAGATTCTATCTTGAGTAAACTAAGTATCGTTCTAATTGTGACTGTCATATTTACATTTATTTATTTATTTCACATTGAACAGGAGGCTTTTGCCCAATGATCACAATACCCTTAAAAGAAAATGAACCATTCCTCCTACTGCCTCCTACCATATATAAAACTAATGAAGCAGAGAAGAAACAAAATTTTAGCTCTTACTCGGAGACCTTGGCAATACGCACACTATATAAGAAAATTAATTGCCTTTCGGTGATATAGGACAGTAAGATAAATAAAAACACATCGGCACTCTGTAGGGGTACACGCCCTCCCCCCCATCCTTTTGTGTCTGCAACAATTGCCTATTCACTTCCTCTTAACACGCACATATGTCATATTTACAGGGAAACTCTATATGTGGTTCGACCTTTGTATAACATTTCATTTATGACAGGACTTTTCATTTATTTGAGAATCTTACAGTTCTGAGTCAAACTCAATACTTTCAAAGTACTAACTTGAGTGAAAAGGATTATACTGTGTTGAGTGCCGTGCTAATCGTGACTTCAAGATTTTTGAAATTGTGATTATTTACATTTTCATTTCTCCCGATACTTTTTTTTTTTGCTAGGGGCTTTACGTCGCGCCGGCACAGATAGGTCTTATGGCGACGATGGGATAGGAAAGGCCTAGGAGTTGAAAGGAAGCGGCCGTGGCCTTAATTAAGGTACAGCCCCAGCATTTGCCTGGTGTGAAAATGGGAAACCACGGAAAACCATTTTCAGGGCTGCCGATAGTGGGATTCGAACCTACTATCTCCCGGATGCAAGCTCACAGCCGCGCGCCTCTACGCGCACGGCCAACTCGCCCGGTCCCGATACTTTTAGGGGCATCATAAGTCCCATATTAAGAGTGTTTATATGCGCATTGATTTAATGATATGTATATTTATATTTGGCTGAAGATGACTCCCACCAGCATTGAAGCTAGTTCCAAGTAAATGTTATAACTTATTCGGTTTAATATTAGTATTGAAAAGGTGGATTTTTAATTTTACTTATCTATTATTCTTGGTTCAATACAGACTTTAAAATGAAATTCTTAAATTTAAATGTTTATTCATCCATAGTTTGCACCAACATTAAGAAGTTCTTGACACAGATCTGTGGAAACTGTTCACAAGCATAAAGGGACAGAGATCTGTTGCATACATTTTGACGCATTTCTGTGTAGCCCAATATTTGTTTGATGTGTCATATTTGATGGATGCTCTGTATTTATATGTGTGTGTTTTCATCCATGAGGTAGTAGATGCAAACGTTGATAACGAAGCACGGCATTTACATGATACACATCCTCTGTGTTGACCATTCACAGCTGTTGCTAGCAAGAAGTATTCCTACACTTCACTCTTCATCCCTTCTTTCTTCTGTAATCCATATTCCTTACTCTCAAGTTTTGCTTTTACTCTTGTCTTTGGACTCTCGTTCTGTGTTTGCAACGAATGTAATAGTGACTGCGAATGTAAATCAGTCGGCTGGAATGTGGTGACAGATCACACACACACACACTAGCTGACTAGGACTTAACTACATGACTACCTTAGCTTGACTGACTGCAGATGAGGAATGCGGACCTTTAGCTCTAAATATCCAAGGTCAAAATCACCAGATGTCGAATTGGAACAGTTATCACTCCCATAATCCATGATGCAGCAACTAATTTGAAATGTTGAAGGAGAGAAGAAATTTCCAAATAAAGAGTCATTGGAATTCCAGGTAGTCTGAGAACCCTGAAAATAGTTTAATGTCTAATGTAATCAACACTACCCTGGCGGCAGCAGCAGGATATGTACGAGTCATGTAACCTAATCTGATTGCATTCGTGCATGATCACAGTTCTTCTAGCACGATAAGGCACTTTCTCTTGCTGTACTAGTTATGTAGTAAGCTCCAAAAATCAGCTGCTATGAATCTACTTCATGAAGCTACCTCAAAAATCTCCTGATATCTCTCTAATTTTATAATTGTGTGAATGGACGGAATGCCAGATAATTGTCTCAAAATGTGTGCAACAAATATTGCTTATTGGCTGTGCTCCTTGAAGCAGCAAAGAATGCCAAACCTTGCCTGTACATTCAGGATCTCTGCAATTCTATGCACGAGAGAATCCAGGTGTATCCAACAGCACTAAATGGCTGTATACAGTTCTGATGACTGAGGCCACAAAGTTCTACAAGGCAAATGCGAAGATACATTACATTAATATTGAAATGAATTATATAGTTCCATTACCACTATCTCCTTGCCATTTTTCAGCTCTTTTTTGTTATTCATTTTTGGCATTACTTTTTCCAGTACACAAGAATGTGATAGCCAGTAACTGATATTATTGCTGGCTTCTCACTAAGGGAGCCATGGTTTGCATACCAGTTAATGTATGCAAGTATTCTGAAACTAAAAGACTTATCCTTGTGGTTTTAATTTTACATTCTCTTGACCATGATCAGAAAATAGGCATATTACCAAACATTTCGTAGGAGAAAATTGACATGCAGTGTTTGCATGTCCTTAAATTGGATCAGGGTGAACCTGCTGTAGGCTGCTACTTAAATGTTCGTACTGGGTGCGCTGAGCTTTGAAAATTTTATTGAAGTATGTTACATGACATACATGGTTATCGTTATTGTTCATTGCACATTGAAAAAGCAAAACATAAACATGTTTGTGGAGACAGTGTGGTTTAAACAATAAACTCTATAATGATAGTGATAACATAAATGCAGAACACCAAAACAAACTGTTCATAGCGATTTCACTTGTTCTGGGAGCAATGGCGTTAATAGTCCGTTACACTATCTTAGTAATGTCCTTCGGAGGTGCTCGCTGATATATCCATGATTTGTTGACTGATTATGTATCCAAAAACTTCATGTGGTGAGGTGGCACATAGATGGAAAGAACTTGGAGGTCGTTCACTTTCTTGTTTATGAGTTTTATTACTGTGGCATACTTTGGAGGCAGTGCCTTCTGAGAGATAAAAAGCCAACTGATGGTATGACTTGGACCTGCCCTTCTACAATTGCACTCTAATGGAATGTGCACGGTGGTGGTTCTTGTTGATTGGTGCTTTTGTTTCTAGTAAGTTGCTTGGGATGTAATGGTCAACAGCTCTGAGTAATGCATGAGTGTGATCAATAACCTACGTAATGTCTGCACTGTTGTTAGTACCTGCAATTAATCAAAGCGAGCCTTGAAAGGAGCAATCTTAACTTATATGCCAAGTATTATTCACTGGGCATTCAAGCTTAGATATCTGCTGTTCTATATGTAAGTGTGACAAATAGTGGTTCTCGAAGAATACTTCCATGTCTTATATTTTATTTTCTAGTGTATATGGCTGAAATGCTGATCACACTGTACATGTGAATGTCCAAATATCATAAAGTAGCATTCAATGTCCTTCAATCTCCCTTCATGATTTTGCGAAGCCATGTTGGATCCATGTTTGTAATTATCAAGGCAACTTGCCATTTCAATAGAACTAGACATCACTACTCTCTCTTTCCATACGCACATGAATTTTCCTATCATGCTTGGAGGAATTATAGGTCCAAAGCTTATTTTTATCATACTGCACACTGGTTGTTACCTTCGGTATAGAAAATCAAAACAAATTATGGTCACAGATAGCTTCTGGTTATCTGTAAAAGATCATTACCTCATTTTACCTAAATTTTTCTCTCCTATAAATTTTATTTGTTCAGCATCCGCTACCTCACGTAGACTGTTAATTTTATATCTCTTATAAGCATATAATACCCCACTATAGTTGCTCTTGTATATGTGTTTATAACATGACTGCGACAGAAACCGATAATGGCATATTCCCCCTTCTCTTGCAGCACTGTGCCAGCCCCGCAGTTTAGGGGTAGTGTACCTGCTTCTTACGTGGAGGCCCAGGTTAGATTCCCAGCCAGGTCAGGGATTTTTACCTAGGTCTGAGGGCTGGTTCAAGGTCCACTCAGCCTGCGTGATTACAGTTGAGAAGCTATCTGACGGCGAGATTGTAGCCAGTCTAGAAAGCCAAGAATAACAGCCTAGAGGATTCGTCGTCCTGACCACACGACACCTCGTAATCTGCAGATCTTCAGGCTGAGTAGCACTTGGTTGGTAGTCCATGGCCCTTTGTGGCTATTGCACCATGGAGCTTGGGCTTGGCTTGGCTTGCAGTACTGTAGTATTAATTTCAACCAGTCACAGGTGCCACGTTGTTATGGATTTTTAAAGTAAAGGTTGCTTTCGATTCAGTACGAGCGAGTTCATCAACTCGTGCCGGACTGGCCTGGATGGAGTTATGGGATATGGCAAAGAAAAGGAAAGGTTTACTCATGGCAGGCTGCCCTTCTATTACAGAACACTCTATATGATAATGTCTGTTACATGGAATGAAGTGAATTCAGAACACAATTTTTGTTGGCCGTGGCCTCTATATACTATGGTAGTTATAGAAATAGTTGATCGGTATGGGTAGGATCCATTGTTAGTTGGTGGTGTTGTTTCGTGTAAGTTGCTTTTGGACATAATTGTCAACTTCTCTGTGCCCTGTGTATTCCGTGGTTTTGATTGATAACCTGTGTGATGTCTGCACTGCAGTTAATTGAAGCTAGCTTTGAAAGGAGCAATCGTAACTTACATGGCAGGTATCATTTACTTGGCGTTGAAGTTATAATACCATGAACCCCCTTTGGGTGGAGGATGCAGATTAAGAATACACCCGCGGTATTCCCTGCCTGTCGTAAGAGGCGACTAAAAGGGGTGACCAAGGGATGATTGAATTAGAACCATGAAACTACTTGTGATTAGTACCATTATGTGAGAAACACCATAGGTCTGGGCGTTGCCGATGATTAGTACCACCAAATCAGCGACACAGTTGGTCTGCATTGCCTGTGATTTGTACCCACTATTTGAGAAACACCACAGGGTAGTACGAGGCCCTGTGATTAGTACACCTATGTGAGGTGCACCATGGATTTGCTTTGCCTACGAATGGCTCAGTTATGTGAGAAACACCATAGGTCTACGTTACCTGTGCGACGTACAATACTTGCAAGTAAAACCATAATGTTTCGAACACCGCGAGTTTGCACTACTTCTGATTAGTGCCGCAACTTGAGAAATACCATGGTTCTACTTTACTAGCAATAAGTACTATTATGAGGGGCCATTGACCTGAATTCTGAATCTCTTTAGACAACAAGCATCATCAATTCAGGATTGTGCTTTGGAAGCAGTCCCTTGGTCAGTAATATAGTTTCTGTGAAGGCGAGCCATTGCAGGTCGGATCCACTGATAGTTTTAAATTCATATTCAGCTATTCATTCTTCATCATTAAGTTTTGAAGTCTGGTCAGTGGATGAATTTTGGACTTTTAAATTGTCATTGCATTTTGTCTCATTTCGCACCAGTAGGGGCTGATGACCTACTGCAAGCATCATCATCAAAATACCATGAAAAATGTGCTCCCAAGGCTTCTCAGCTGTTCAGTTTGGCAGAATCCATTTCTTTTTGTCCGGTATCTGTCTAGTCTTGTTAATCCCAGGACCTTGGTAGTGGTCTAGGTTTGATTACTTGCTCTGCCAGGGTCTTTCAAAGTATTGATATAGCTTTGGTTGTCAAGTTCCATAAGGACAATTGAGAGTCTATCTGGTATTTTGTAGATTGAGGAAAGGAAACTAACTTTAATTGCAGTTACACGTATTACAAACAGACCATGTTTTTCTTCAGACCTGCCCTTTACATACTAAAATGAATCGTCAGCAGTAAGAAAAACCTTTATCAGCTCATTATATCACCTTTTGCCAATCAAGTTCTTACAAAATGTAGGATAATCTTATCAGTTGAATAAATTCAACACACTATTTCACTTCATTATTGTCAGCTTCAGAATTTTACTTTATTTTATTCTAGATATTCATATAGAAAGATTTTCTCTCAGATTATCTGTGTTTTCAAGTGACAGCATAACATAGTGGATTGAGTTGCATCTGTTGTGCCACGATTTTTCTAAACTCCAGCTTGGTTCGTTGTAAGTTTGACTATCTCACGAATCCTTTTGCTGAGAATACGTTCTAAGACCTTCATCGCATGACTCAAAAGTCTGAGTGAGCAATAATTAGAACAATTGGCAGGACTTCCCTTCTTCTTGAAGATTGGTACGGTAATGCTCCATCGCCAATCTGATGGTATTTTACCTTCTATGATGATCTGGTTGAAAAGCTGTTAGCCATACTCCCGCATCCCACCGCTGAGAGCCCCAGAACTCTGCCGGAAGATCATCGGGGCCGGTGGCTTTCCCTGGTTTCATCTTCTTCTGAACAGCTTGGACTTCGGTGACGTCAATTTCTTTCACTGGACCTTCAGTAGAAGAGGTGGGTGGGGAAATTTTTTCGTTGAAAGTTTATCAAAATAGCTCCGCCAGCGTTCTCGCACTTCCTTCCAGTCGACCACCAGTTCACTTGTTTTGTCAATTAATGCCGTAAAAATATTTGATGTCTTCCGCTTTGTGGTGCCTCGATTCGAGTAGCCTGTAAATATAAATGTGCCGCTCGCCTAAGTTTTGCATATCGGTTTGCTTTTGTAACGGAATTGGCCTTCTTCGCTTCACTATGGTCTGCTGTGCAGGCATTTTGACGAGATGGTGTTTTATCTGAAAGAAACTCATGGTACAGCTGTTTCTTCTTCCGCACTGTATCTTTAACATCGTCATTCCAAAGCCATGTGTCTTTATCAATCCTTCGTCGTCCTGGTTTAGTTGTTCCAAGAATAGAACGTGCGGCTTCATGAAAGGCGTCTTTAGTTTAGTCCAGCTCTCTTTACCTGTGGTGATTGGTGGCACTGTAATTTTTGTGTCGGCCTCCTCCTCCTTAAAGCGTCACCATTTTATTCTTTCAGGTCTATTTCTGGGTAAGTATTCGGCTCCTGGTGATTTTATGCGTAGCTTACAGATGACTGGTCGATCTTGCATCGCGACTGTTTCGTAAGGAACAACTTTTGTATCTAGAATATCTTTGAAATTCCATTGTCTCAAAAGGATGTAGTCAATCTGAGTTGCATTAGAGCCACTGTAGTACGTGATTAGGTGAGTATCATCCTTTTTGAACCAAGTGTTCGTGGTGATCAGATTGTGAGTTTCTGCATAATCAAGAGTTTGTTGGCTGTCATTCTTCTCTCCATATCCATGTCCGCCATGGGCGGTGTGGTCTTCTTTTCTCTGTCTGACATGTCCGTACAGATCACCGGCAATCATAAGGTCGTCTTCTGGTGGCACTTCACCAGTCTTCTCGTCAAGCAGTTCTCAGAAGGAATCTTTGGTTTCTGCGTCTAAGCCGGTTTGTGGAGTGTAGGCACTGAAAAATGGATCTTCCTTCTATCCACAGCATATATGATTTTCATCAAACGATCATTGTAACATTTCACCTTAGACAGAACCATCAAATTTTGCTGATATAACAATGCCAACACCATTAGTTGTTGTTTGGGTTCCGTTGTATACGGGGGCTTTTCTCCACTCCATCTTGTTTCCTGCACCGCACAGATGTCTATATGTCTTCTTTCAAGTGCTGTGATCAATTCGCTGCTTCAACCAGACGTAGTCCCGACATTCAGTGATGCTATACAGAATGTGGGAGCTCACTTGTTTAGCAGTCGCCACCAATGCGATGGTAACCCTTGCATCCTTTTCGCACTTACTGGGCCCTGCCGATGCGTGCCACATTCAGTGGGGGACGCCCTAGCCGTGGTTCCAATTCCATGAGACAACATTTCCATAAGGATGTGACGGTATGATTTTACGGCCGGCCTGTCATGAAGCCTGTCGCCAAGCATTTTAGAGCTGCTGCCAGCAGGTAGTTAGGCCGCTCCCTGACCTTGAGAACAGACTCCTTTTGTAGCTGTTCCTCTGGAGAACCAATGCTTTGTTCCTCTCTGCATTAATTCCCAGAAAGATAGAGTGCCTCATCTGCCAACTGCACCGTACCGATGGTCTCCATCTCTGCCGATGTTGCCATTAAGGTCTTAGACACACTTCCATGGCTGAAGAAGGTTATTTCTAGAGTTGCACGAACACCATGAAAACACAACCAAGATTTTGTGTCCTGGAGACAGCTCTTCCGCTCTCTCCACCATTGGGAATCTGAAACTCCCTTTCCGCCTTTGAGACCATTGACCAGGTTTCACCTGGTAACCCTAGGCAGGGGCACTTACAGTGTAGTACCATCCAGAGCCAGATGGACCCAGGTTTTTTAACAAAGTGTTACTCGTCCCACTCCTTGCATAAAATGAATTTCATTTAAAGCCCATATTGTCCCACTCCTTCCTCATCACTAGCGAGATGTGGCCCCAGACTTTGGAGTGGCAATGATGGAGTTTATGGTTTAATTGAAACATTGAGTAAATTAACATAACCTAATCATTAATCATTCCTCTTATATTTGTAAGACTTAAATAGCGTGAAAGATTGTTATAAACTTCTGGGACTGTGATGTTGTTAACCGTACTTTACATTCTGCTTCCATCTCACAGGGACATTTCCAGAGCAAAACTTATTTAAATAAATAAGACACTTCAAGGCATGACTTGAGTTGGTACTAATTATAAACTGCTTATTAGAAAGAAACACAGAAAACATTAATTGTATAAGGATATTAATTTAAATTTCTATTTTTTAAATTTATTTTATGTATATCTATTATGAGGATTTTATTTATAGGTATGTTTTCAAAGTTCATGTGTTCCTTGATGATGGTGTTAGGTATATAGATCATATTCATATTAAGTACATCTGGTCTAGTTTGATTTGTGCATGAGCTATGGTGTAAATTGTACCTGTTGGAAACAGAGAAGTGCCTACTCGTATACTGAACTGCCTGTTTCCTTGAACTAAAAATAGATTTAAAATATTTGCATACAGTATTTTTTGCTTTCTTTCAAATCGATGTTCTAATTTTGTGTATGTGCATGGGTGGGTGTGTGCGTGGGTGATGTATATATTTATTTCTGTATTTACTTGTAAAAAGATAAACTTATGTGGGTGATATATATATTTCTGTATTTACTTCTGAAAAGAGAAACTTATGTTTTCATAAAAATATGAAGATACTGTCTTGTATATATTCTCCCCCAGTGTGAAAGTGAGGAGTATTATAATTTGTTATTTCACTGTGAATAAAATTCTTCTTCTGTAAACCTAGAGTATTTTTGGCCCAAGTTTTACTCTCTGGATTTAATCATTCTAACAGTGTGTGAGAAACTGTTATGCAAATAAATTGTTGGGATGATTTATTTTTATTTTATTTTTTATTTGTATTTCATAAATATTTTCAGTGGCCGTTCAGTATTCAAGATTTCTGAATATCGAAGAATAAGTGATTTTTAAAAATAAAGAATGAATTGTTATAACAAGAAATTTTGAATTTGAAAACTTGATAGGTTCAATTTACATTCAATTTGTAAGTAATTGGATCATTTCAATTCATCATTGTAATTTCCACATCCTCGTGTCTTGGACAAGTAATATGTGAAATATACTGTATTATGAATACTTACAGAACATGACATGTTAGAAGTATGAGTTCTTGATTGTGTAGACTTCTCTGTACCAGGCGAGTTGGCCATGCGCGTAGAGGCGCGCGGCTGTGAGCTTGCATCCGGGAGATCGTAGGTTCGAATCCCACTAATGGCAGCCCTGAAAATGGTTTTCCGTGGTTTCCCATTTTCACACCAGGCAAATGCTGGGGCTGTACCTTAATTAAGGCCACGGCCGCTTCCTTCTAACTCCTAGGCCTTTCCTATCCCATCGTCGCCATAAGACCTATCTGTGTTGGTGCGACGTAAAGCCCCCTAGCAAAAAAAGACTTCTCTGTAGACCGAGCAAGTGGGTCACTTGGTTAGGGTCGCGCAGCTGTGAGCTTGCATTTGGGAGACAGTGGTTCGACCACCACTTTCAGCAGCCCTGAAGATGGTTTTCTGTGGTTTCCCATTTTCACACTAGGCAATGCTTATTAAGGCTATGGCTGCTTTCTTCCCACTCCTAGCCCTTTCCCATACCATCATCACCATTAAGACCTATCTGTGTTGGTGCAACATAAAATGAATAATTTTTTAAAATTCAAAAAATAACTTGTCTGCAGTTATTTTTTAAAAATTCAAAAAATAACTTGTCTGCAGTTTTTTAAATGGAAAAATGTTATCCTGGTATGTGTGAACACTCTAGTGGTCACGCGAAGAAAAGTCACGTCAGTGGTCGTGCCCATCACAACTGTGATCCGTACTTTCTTTGTGATATAAGGCTATTCTATACTATTTATTCAGTGATGTGATTATGTGTTGTGAAAAGAACTTAATTTTCTGTACAATATAATATAATTATGCATGCATTTATAAAAAATGCCTGAAAAATTACCGGACATTGTGATTTGTCTCACTTACTTCCTCCCTATTGTTTTTGGGGTACCTCACTCTGCTTCATTCAGCCATCGATTTATATTCTCATATTCATCCATTTTGTACTTATATACCAATAATTAATATAAACACATAAAACGGAGTAGATATATGCACATGAACTGAGATTAGACACCATAATAAGAGAAAAAAAAAAACAGTCAAAAAAGTCACGCTAGTGGTCGCACAGATCACAGTTGTGATCCACAAGAAAATATTGTTCTATAATGCAACAATCATCAGTCAAGGTTAGCAGACTACTGCTTTATCAGAGAGGGGATGGAACACGAGGAATGTACACAGATGCTCAAGGTCAACAGTCATACCAAGAAAACAGGAGCGAGAAAACTAAACGGCTGCATCACTATTGTGCAGTACTGCCATCTATCAACTGTTTTCGGAGCTGTTTTGGATTTATAGTTTTACGTCCCTCACTTGATAACATGTGATATGATAATACAAGAAAAAGGCGATCATTATTAGCCAGCAAACATTAAATATTGTTTTGGGTTATCATTGTTATTGTTAATGTAGCAGTTTGGTGATGATGATGATGATGATGATGATGATGATGATGATCTGACAGTATACTTTTATAATTGCAGTTCATACTGCTGATTATTTAAAACTGAAAACTGTTTCAGGGCAGGCCAGTTTTTTTTTGTTTGTTTAATACCAGGATCTGAAGGCTGATTTGAAGTCACTCGTCCTACGTGATTGCAGTCAAAGGGCTACCTGATAGTTAGGTAGAGGCCTCAGTATAGAAAACCAAGAATAAAAGCAGAGTGAATTTGTTGTGCTAACCATGAATTACCTCTTAATCTGCTGGTCGTTGGGATAAGCAAAGGACACTTGGTAGGCCAAGGCCCTTCAGGGCTGTCATGCCAAACGTTGTTTGTCATTTTGTCATAGAATGATGATCATGATGATGATAATAATAATAATAATAATAATAATAATAATATAAATAAATAATAGCCAGTGTGAACTTGAACTACATAAATCAACCAGTGAGTGCAAAGAGTATAATATTGTGATGTATTCTTCACCAATTGTTTTTCATACATATTAATAATGTATTAGGACAGAATCTTAAATAATCACCAATATGAACTTCAATTGTATAAAGACTAAAAACCGGTCAGAGCATAAATTATAGTCCATATCGCAACAATTTTTTACCAGTTGTTACTAATGATGATGATGATAGATTCTGATAGAATACCCTTAAAAATTGTCAGTATTAACTTAGATTACATAAAAACAAAACAGTGAGTGCATGGGGTATAATGATATATTACAACAACAGTTGTACCATCGTTAGTAATAATAATATATTCTGACAGAATACTGTTAAATATTCACGAATTTGGACTTAAATGACATATTTATGACACACTAAAAAATGTCTCCAGGTGATTACACTTGTATTGAAAATTAATACGCTAGAAAATAATACACTGTCTACACCCATGACCCACCAGAATGTGGAAAAGGCTGAAGAATAAGAAGAAGCTGGTATCATTCATTGCCTAGGAGTGCTTTTCTATCCCATGTGGACCATGTATGTATTGTACCAGTAAAATAGCCCGACTTCATGAATTAATTTTAAAGTTAGCACGAAGTAGTTCTCAGGGCAATACTGGGTGGTTTCTAGCTAGGGCTTGGTACAGGAGGCAGGGTCCTCCCTACAAGAAAGATTTTAAATGGATTGAATAATAGTTTTTTTTAAATTCAGAAAATGCATTTCAAAGTGCACATCACCTTACTGTTGATAGTCGCTGTCTTCAACATCGCCTTTTGATGGCCCGTGCTCCCGCTTCACCAGGCTGAACTGGAATGGAACACGTTCTGCAAGTTTCCAAGATTACGTTGAGATAAGGCCGGAACACACAGGTCGGTTTGAGATGGGTTTGAGTCTCGAACTTTCAACGTTCTGGACGATCTCCGATGATGTTGCGGGGTAATCACTCGTCGCATAACTTACACGAGTGTCCAAAATTACACAGTCCCCCGACACTTCGGTTTAACGGCACTGTTTCATTTAATATGCTTGTGATATGCAGTCTAATTCACTCTTAATCTTGTCGATAAGTTCACTAAAGATGAAGATGCGGGTAGCATCAAGATTGGAAGAAAATAAAGCACAGTTCATGAATAGAAATAATGAAACTGAAAATTGTTCACGTATTTGTCACAGTTCGTGGTGATTTTCCACAAATAAAGTAGCACTTGACGTTGAAATGTATGATGCTCTAGAGTTTATCAAAGACACTGCTGTCAGTCATGAAATAATACTAAACACTTTGACGAAGAACTAAGGTTGAAATGAAAAGCACAGTTCGTTGTTAGGCGCACTTGACATAAAAAAAAAATAGGTGACTGTTCGAGAGTTTATCAAAGACACTGCTGTCAGCCACACACAAATAATTTACACACTGTCCAGAAGAAATATTACACAATTTTGTTTGAATTGGATAAGGAGCACAGTTTGAGTTCAGAGTGAAACCTTGGTGTCGTAGCACATGATTATGGTAATCACTTGCAGTAACGTTCATGTGAAAGTTTGAACACTTTCATAAACACCATAAATGAGATTATGCTGACTGAGATTTAACAAAATGTCACAGTTAATGGTATAACGTAGTAGTGTCACACAGAATTAAAAAGAAATATCACTGTTCCTAGTATATCGCAGTAATGTCACATTTAATATTGATTCAGAGACTAATTTTCACACAGGTAACGTGGTAATAAACTCAGTTCCACAAGAATGAAAGTAAGTTATATCGAGAAGTTTCTATATGCGCACAGAATACAAGTTCGGCTTGACTGTTGTCACCTAACTCCGATACATGACTTGTCATAATCAGAGTTCCAACACACGCAAAATGTGCAAGTTCAACACGCCTGTCAGAGTTTAAGTCCTACATGAAGACTTTAAATATTCGAAGATAGCCTCTGTCAGCACTTCGACGAACACTGCAGTGTGGAGAGTCACACTGCACACTCAGCTATGACTGTGTGATCTGGGTAAAGTGAGCTCTCCTTATATTCAGTTCAGGGCTCCTACATCGTCATATAATGTGATCTCTTTGAGGCTGATTATCTCGTGAATCCCTTGACGGATTTATTTAAGATTCACAATTTAAGACGTTTATGTTATCCTCTTCAAAATGACGTACCGCTCAAGTAGCTGCAATTATTATTACAGAAGTTTTAAATTTTTCCACATCAAATGTTCGCGAAGGCGTGATGTTCATATCCAGAACATAACAGGCCATGCAGGCTACACGTGCTGTCAGGCGGGTAGTCTATACTTCCCTGCAGCTACGTCATACACACGGCAGTTGCTGGCTCGCCTGCTCGCTCCTCCGAACGTAAACAAACCTAGTTCTCTCTGATACCAATATAATGGTATTATAAATTTACTCATTCGGGACAAATATTTTAGGTTCCCTATGGGAATCAATATCTACACTAGTTCTCTCTGAACGTCTTGCGTGATGAAGTACAATTACTCCTCAAAAAATACGGCATGTACAGGTCGTAATCGGTACATATCCCTCCCTCTCAGGGAAAAAGAAAATACTATGAGGATTTTCTTTTGATTTCATCTTACTCAAAGTATTTTTTGAGATTTGAGGCATTGCAGATGCCTTCAAGGTTGCCATCTAGTCTGGTGATCTTATAGGCACCGTTGTCCAAGGATTCAACAATCCTGTAAGGGCCAAAATACAAAGGACAAAATTTTGCATAGCCCCTTAATTCTGGACGAGACAACGCAGGTTTCCGAATTAACACCTTGTCTCCCACTTGCAAGGGTTGTCTAAATTTACGGTTCCTATTCCTTCGTTGTCTGATGTTGGCAGCATGCCTCAATTTCCCTAAGGCTTTAGCGATTTTCGCATGTTGATCGATCGCTGTGTTTGGTGAAGCAGGGAGAATAGCATCCCATGGACAAACAGGTGTATGCCCACGATGCACTGACATTGGAATATCTCCAGTAGATTCGTGGATAGTGGAGTTGACTATCATCTGCATAACCGGAAGCACATCAATCCATTTCCAGTGTTCTTCCCCGCAGTACATCCAACAGAATCTGGCGATCTCCCTCATCAATCGCTCAGCAGGGTTGGCTTCTGGATGACGAATAGAATTCATTATATGATAATTTCTAACTCTTCTATAGCCGCCTGGAATTCTGCGGATGTGAACTGGCTTCCATGATCTGTCAGCAGGAATGGTGTCCCCATCTCAGGAAAGACAGTCCTGCGGAGTCTCCTTAAAATATTCCCGGTGTTTCCCTTCGGGATAGGCAACAACATGGTGAACTTGGAAAAGACGTCCACGATGACTAAGACATGCTTGTTACCTCTGGTCGCGTTCGGAAGTGGACCGTACAGGTCGAGCGCCATCACTTCCTGTGGCTTCTCTGGGATGGTAGGCCTTGGATATTCCCTCGTAAGATAATTATTCGGTTTAATCCGTTGGCATAAGTCGCAAGTTTTTATAGTTCTTCTAATATCATTCCGGAGGTACTCCCAGATGAACTTTTCCTTTATTACACTGGCCACTCTGTCCACTCCAGCATGTCCTATGATGAACTGGCAATGCCAGATGATGGTTTCTCGAAATTTAGCCGGGGCATAAATCCATTTAGTGGTCCTGGTTGCGTCAACATGCTTATAGAGTAGGTTGTTGTCCCATGAGAAAGATTGGGCTGTCTGCCTAATCCGGGCATAGTCTGGATCGTGTTGTGGGATCGATCCTTCACAGAAACGAATAATTTCTCTTAGCCTGTGGTCTCTCTGCTGGGCTTGAGATAGATACCGAAGTCTTCTCAAAAACTCGTCATCACTATCAGTGACTGAAATCAGACAGGCTATGGCTGCATCTGCGGGATTTCGACTGGGGGCGTCGACTAGTACATTTTTCTTTCCAGGCCGATGGACAGTGGAAACATTAAATTGCTGAATGAATAGCGCCCACCTAGTGACCCGTTCATTTGTGAGGTCGGAAGATAGAATGAAAGTTAATGCCTTGTGGTCCGTATAGATAGTGATCGGGAACCCAAAGACAACTTTCTTCCAATATAGGAGCAAATATACAATAGCTAGGGCTTCTAGTGCTGTGACGGTGTACACTTTTTCATGCATCCTTAGCTTCCGACTTAAGAACAAAATTAACAGCTACAGCTTGACATCGCGCTCACTAGGGTCGACCCGGTAGAGAACCGCTCCGATCCCTATCGCTGGCTCGCCTGCTCGCTCCTCCGAACGTAAACAAACCAAGTTTGCTCTGAACGTCTTGCGTGATGATGAAGTACAATTACTCGTCAAAAAATACGGCATGTACAGGTCGTAACTGGTACAGTATGTATGTTCAGTCCGTCAGCAATTCCACTGGTGGAACCTTAACAGCTCTGCCATCAGCTGTCATAGATGGCCTAGGTATCACTAAAGAAGCGTACTAGGGAAATGAGGAGTGAGGTAGTTTCCCATTGCTTTCTTTGCCGAGCTAGAGTTGCTATTACATATCAGTCTGCCAAACCCACTGAATTGCATTCACCAACCGACCCTATGAGCAACATTTTCACACCATTCATAGCAGAGACTGGCTGGATAAGGATTGGCATTACTAGCATCGCTCATACCTCAGTCACTTTCATATTGTCAAAGCCAAGGATAAGACAGAGACAGATCTATGAAAGTAACAAAATTGCTCTAGCCAATACCAGAAGACATAGTGCACTGTAAACAGTAGGTCCTTCCAGCAAAGACATGTGGAGCATGCATGAATGATACTTGGGCATCATTTATATGGCTTATTCACGTAACTTCATTTGTGGGACGACATTCGTGACGATTGCCGTGATTTAATTTATACCGGGCGAGTTGGCCGTGCGCGTAGAGGCGCGCGGCTGTGAGCTTGCATCCGGGAGATAGTAGGTTCATATCCCACTATCGGCAGCCCTGAAGATGGTTTTCCGTGGTTTCCCATTTTTACATCAGGCAAATGCTGGGGCTGTACCTTAATTAAGGCCACGGCCGCTTCCAACTCCTAGGCCTTTCCCATCCCATCGTCGCCATAAGACCTGTCTGTGTCGGTGCGACGTAAAGCCACTAGCAAAAAAAAAAAAAAAAATTAATTTATTGGGCGCTGTAGGACCACCAGCAATGGTAGTCAACACTGTTTTTATCTCTGTTAGAATTTTATTTTTGATGATTTTTACCATGTTACAATATTTTTTCTTCTTTTTTCACAATTTTAGCCAATTATTTACTTTCGATATTTGTTTACCATTTTCCTGATCTCAACAAATGAAGACATGAAATTAGGTGCCTGTGGTCTATTGTGCCAGCACTTTCTGACTTCACTCGTCATATTTAAACCATTCCGTTACATTTGTTTTCGTTAATGATACTTCATTCCACAACAGTAAAAGTCTTGCATGGAAAATGAATATAGTCACACATCATATTTTTCATGTTATCTGTCCATGCTTTACCATTCATGTGGCCTTGCAATGAATGTCAGTTTAGCTTGGAGTCATAAATCTTCATGTGAACTGTCCCTAGTGTTGGGGGTCAATGGAGTCGATGCTCTCGATTCCAGGCTTCAGTTGCACACATCCGTAGTTCACAGTTCTTGCATTAACCCTTCTGCTAAATGGAAAGCTTTTGCAGGAAAATGGTAGCAGCTGACTTGATAGAGGAAGAAATAGGGCCTTTATTTTCAGCTGAATTTACTGACAGTGAACTTGAACGTGATTAAATTTTCAAGTCAAGTGACAGTCGTAATGGCAGTAATACATGTGATGGTGGGGGAATAGGATACGAGTTGCCTCATCCTAGACCTAATCTGTGTGTACAACTGCTTGGAGATCGTGGACAACCAGTGATATAGGCTTGCCTAAGTTTCCTGTGAATTCGGTAAGTGGGTTTGTGGGTCATGGTAATAGACCGGTAAGAAAATTTTCACACCAGACAAATGCCAAGGCTGTACCTTAATTAAGGCCATGATCGCTTTGTTCCCACTTCTAGGCCTTTCCTATCCCACCACCGCCATAAGACCTGTCTCTGTGTGTGTGACATAAAGCAAATTGTGTATTTACAAAAAAATTCTCTCTGAATTCCTGAAAGCTGCTGCCTTCCCCCTCCCCCTGCAAGAGAAAGTGTTGTTTTGAAATTGTTGATTACTATCTGAATGTTGAATATGAGGGATTCTATAGTATTTAATTCGAAACAGTCTTGCATTTATGGCTTAGCGTGCCTGCCTCTCACCCAGATTTTCTGGCCTGTCCAGGGATTTTAATTCTGGGCCGAGGGCTGGAACAGGGCTCAGTTAAACTCATGAGACCAACTTAGGAGCTGTGTGATAAAAGAGGCAGGGAACCTATTCACAAAATCCAAACAAAATGACTGAGGACATCGTCATACTGACTACAGTACATGACATTCCAGGTCACTTGACTAGATAGCAGTTGTCTTGGCAAGCCCCCATAATATGCTGTATGGGCCACAGGCTGTTTTTTTATTATTTAATTTATAATGCTGTGGGGATATCATGTCATAGTAGTACATAAGCCTGTCTTCAACAGTCGAAATTACCATCTATAATAGCTGCCTCTGTGGATCAGCGGTAGAGTGTCGGCCTCCGGATCCCAAGATAGCGGGTTCAAACCCGGCAGAGGTAGTCAGATTTTTGAAGGGCGGAAAAAAGTCCATTTGACACTCCATGTCGTGCGATGTCGACGTAAAAGATCTCTGGTGACACATTTGGTGTTTACCCGACAAAATTAAATCTCAGCCATAGACGCCCAAGAGAGTTTTGGTTTACTCGATCTGCCATCTAGTGGGGGCCTAGAGTAAAACGGAAGGTCGAAATTGACGAGCAGACAGCCAGATGGCGTCAAATTGAAATGTCTGCACATGGTAGCTGAGGCCATACGAATATTATTATGATGATTCTTCTTCTTGTTTCGTTTCGGCCAACTAAGGACCACGTCATTTCAACTGTTTCCCTTGAGCTTTAATGTTGGTCCAGTACTCCTTCATTCGTATACGGTGTTGCTCCTTTCGTTCTTCCGTCCATGCCTTTCCAGTTTTCATCTTCGGCTTTGGTAGGAAACTCTGATGTTCTTGGAGTTTTTTCTTAAGTGGGACATGCTCTTGGATATCCTCAAATGAGATCCCAATCTCCTGCAGATCTTTCTGTACCTCACTGAACCATGCCCCCTTTGCCTTTTTCTCTTGGAGGAAAGTGAAAATGCGGTTGGTTAACCGTGTTGAATTCATTCGGGCCATGTGTCCATAAAAAGTAATCCTCCTTTTTCGCATCACATCAGTTATTTTCTCCACATGCGAGTACAACTCCTGGTTGTGCCGTCTCCTAAACTCGCCGTTGTCTTTGACTGGACCTAAGATTTTTCTCAAAATCTTTCTTTCCTTGGCCTCCAATTTCTCCATCATGCCTTTTTTGTTCATGGCGAGACATTCCGCAGCATATAAAACCTCTGGCCGGATAACAGTGCAATAGTGTTTGATTTTTGCATTCAGAGATATAGATCTTTTGTTATAGACATTTTTAGTCAGATGGTAAGCCATTTCCATTTTATTCATGCGTGAAGAAAAGGCTTCTTTTTCGGACAAGTTAGGTTCTGTCCATTCACCAAGATCCTTAAATTTTTCAACTCGCTTGACTTTTCCGTGAGTCCCTTCTAGTTCACTTGGCGCCTGTTTGATGTTTGTAATGAATTTCATTTTCTCAAAGGAGATTTGGAGGCCCGCCTTTGCAGCTTGTGTTTGAAGCTGGTTGATCTGCTTCGTGGCCACATCCAAGGAATCAGCGAAAACCACGAGATCATCTGCAAATGCTAGACAGTCAATTGAAAGGTTCTTGTTTTTGTGGCCTAGTCTGACTCCGCTTTAGACTCCTTCATAACTCATTTCTCTGCGCCATTCACGGATCACTTTCTCAAGAACACAGTTGAACAACAGAGGTGAGAGACCATCTCCTTGCCTAACTCCTGTCCATATTTCAAAGGCCTCTGAAATCTCTCCTCTAAACTTCACTTTTGAGATGGTGTTGGTGAGAGTCTGTTGGATGATCACTCTTGTTTTACCATCCAAGCCAAATTCCTTTAAGATCTGAAGTAGGGTAGTTCT
Source organism: Anabrus simplex (assembly GCF_040414725.1). Lineage (NCBI taxonomy): Eukaryota > Metazoa > Arthropoda > Insecta > Orthoptera > Tettigoniidae > Anabrus > Anabrus simplex. The sequence goes on along the minus strand of NC_090265.1, from coordinate 1,046,908,343 downwards.
ATCAATTGAATCATAGGCCTTCTTAAAGTCGATGAACGTTACTACAAAAGGCTTGCTCCTTAGTTTAAGATATGAAAGGACAGATTTCAGATTCATAATCTGCTCCACACATGACCATCCTTTCCTGAAACCTCCTTGGTAATCATCCAGCTCTGCATCTAGCTGTTCTTCTGCCCTGATTTGAAGAGCTTTCGAGAGAATTTTGTAGGTTATAAGTAGGAGGGAGATGCCGCGATAGTTGTTAACATCCGACTTGTCGCCTTTCTTATGAAGTGGGTGGATTAGGGCAGATGTCCAGTCACTTGGAAGTCTTTCAGTGTTCCAGATTTCATGTATGATGTCCGTTAATTTTTCCACTGCATTGTCACTAGCAAACTTCCATAATTCAGCTATTATCGAATCTTCACCCGGCGCTTTATTATTCTTCAAGAATTGGATAATCTGTCTCGCTTCCTCTTTCGTAGGTGGAGCTGAATCTCGGTGAACTGTTGTTTTATCTTCAAATGTGAATCTGGACATTGGGGCCTCGCAGTTAAGAAGGGATTCGAAGTATTTTGCAAGGATCCGGCAGTTTTCCTTGTCGTTATGGGCTAGGTTTCCATTGGAATCTCTGAACTGTAGGCTCAGTGGGTCGTATTTCCTCAGGTTGCTTTTAAATGTTTTATAAAAGTCGCGTGTATTGTTCTTGAAATCCTGCTCAATTTGAGCCAGCTGATGTTTATCAAAAGCCCATTTAACGCTGCGGATGGTTTTTGCTGCACACTTTCTCTCATTTAAGAAGTTTGTCCAGTTGACTTGGTTCTTTAGCGAGTTCCATTTCTGCCAGGCGAACTGTCTTTGCCTTATCGCTGCATCACATTCACTGTTCCACCAAGCATGCTTCCTGGGCTTAGTAAGCTGAACCGTCTCTTTAGATGTTTTGACCAGGGCCTCGCGCAGTTGTTCCCAGTTCTCTGCATCCACCGATTGTAGTTTCTGAGTGAATTCATGGTTAGATCCTAGTTTTTCTCTATCAAATCTTTCAATCCTTTTGGCTCGAACTCTCCTTGTGTTTCTCGGGAGCAGTTTGATTTTTATCTTGGATAGATAGTGATCTGAGTCCAGTTTTGCTTGTCTTAGAACTTTAACATTCTGAAGTTCTCTTTGAGCCTTCCGCGCGATCGCGACATGATCAATCTGGAATTCACCAAGGTGGTGATTTGGGGATTATCAGGTCTTCTGTTTCTTGGGCAGGTGTTTAAAAGCAGTAGACTTCATTACGAGGTTAAATGCCTTACACAGCTCTATTAGCCTTTCTCCATTACGATTTGTTCTCTGGTGAGCAGGATAGTTGCCAACGATGTTTCGGAACTTTCTCTCTTTGCCTACTTGGGCATTGAAATCTCCAAGCATGATTATGGTATGTTTGTCTGGAATCTTGGATAAAATCGCAAGTTCTTCCCAGAATCTATCAGTTCCCTCTGTGTCTCTCTTGTTCGCTTGGTTGATCGGCGTATGAACGTTCACAATAGTATACATTTTGTTTGTGCTTCGAAAGGACAGAGTTGAGACTCTGCTATTCACAGAGGTGAAATTTGTTATTGAGTCCGGAATCATTTTGTTGACTACAAATGCTGTGCCAAGGTGGAGGACAGTTTTTATGACACGTTTACCAGGTTTACCCTTGAAGATCCTGTAACCTTCAGATTCAAAGGCCTGCTCATCTGTAAATCTCGTTTCCTGAATTGCTGCAATCAATATTTGCTGTTGCGATAGGATATCTGTGAGCTGTTTCAGTTTTCCTACCTTCTGGAGAGAATTGGCATTAAAGGTAGCAAAGAAATTCTTGGCTCTGTTTGATCTTTCGTGAAGTCTCCGATACCTCCAAGCATGTTGGTGCAGGCTCCCCAGAATCCGAAGGCCCGCTAACGTCGTACAAGACGACGGTGGATTGGTTACCACCTGGGGTAGTAGCTTTAGCTGAAATTTCCTCCATGCTTTTTTCACATTTGAAAAACTGTAGAATGGGGTCGGTGATATTTTGCACCGACCAAGGTACTACCAAGGTTGTGAGCCTTGGAGCCCCCAGCACTGATCGGTTCACCGACCCAGTTTCCCGCTGGGATTGGTTACCCAACCTTCCACTGGGTTGCTCGGCTTAACAGGGGCACCTCTTGTAGGTTACGTGCTGGAGTTGGAGTGAAAGAGGCTAGTTGGATTCTCTTGCTGAATCCAATAGTTTATTGTTGCAGATGGTCGCAACGACGCATTTCACTCCCATTTGCCAGGGACGTGAAGTCCCTTCCTAGGTTGACTCCTAGGACCCTATTATGATGATGATTATTATTATTATTATTATTATTATTATTATTATTATTATTATTATTATCTATAATGTAATTGGAAATGCTAAATGGACTATTAAATATATCTTATGAATAAAAGTTACACTTTCCAGGTTTTATACGGCATTCGAATCGAATCAAGACAGTTACTATAGCATTTCCTTACAAACCATATTGAGTGCAGTTGTAGCTCGGAATTGTACTTTTACGTCCATGGATCTGCATACTCTGAGAAAGCGCAACATACTGTACATCTCTCCAAAACAAATCACCTTCAACTGCGTCATATGCCCTTACTCCATCTTAGCACTGTGAAGAGGTTTGAAATGTAATCCAAACCCTATTAATGTTATTTGCTTTACGCCCCACTTACTACCTCTTTACAGTTTGGGGGAAATCCAAATTTTTTGTCACACATTGTAGTAATTAGAAATTCTAAAACACAACCTCCCCCACCCTGCCAGCCAATATTCTGATAGTATAAATATTTTCAATGTAGTGGACTCGAAATGGCTAACCATGGTGTTGGTCCATACAGTCTCGAGACGTTAATAACCATGGCCACCAGGTAGATTGCTCTACCTCGTGCTTACTGATAGAGTTAAACCCAGAATGGAAACCCAAAAAAAAGTAATTCATTTAAATGAAATGTAGTATGCCTCTTCAGTGACGCCTAGGTTATTTATGACAGTGTTGGCGGAGTTGCAGAGGATCAAACCTGCCTTTGGGCTGAATACCCAAAATACAGTATTTTTTCACTGAAGCATTCAAGTATGACAGTCGCCACTGCATTGTTCTTGTAACCCATAACTTGTGCCAGTTTAAGTCTCTCAAATATGTCTGTGGGAGACAACAAAAGCCAGGATGTGTGCAGTGCAACATCATGCCGAAAGATATAGCTGTGTACCTACATCATCATGGTGGTGAATATGTGACAAAGACTTTACTGACATATTTTTCTTTGTCATTAGAGATTCCTTGTATGTATTTTGCTTGCAAAGAAGACATTTAACTTGTACCAATTTCAGCTGTTGAAACCTTCTTGTTTTCTCAACATCGCTCTGAATGACAGAATTAGGGATATTTTATATATATATATCACAGTGAAACCTGCCTGCCCTTAGCAGAAACTTTATGAACCAGGAAACTGTCTATAACGGAATATTTACCGGTACTATGAATTATGGTTTAATATTAATGTAATTTTACCTGTATTTATTGGAACCTGTCTGACGTAGAAACCGAAGGAAATATTACTATTGAAACGAAAAAAAAAATTAAATTGCCTTCATAACCCTAGTCAGTACGTGTGTGTTCCAAATGGATGCAAGATGGCAGAGATAGTGACTGCTACAACAGACTCTCGATCAGTGCAATTATGGTGATGCCAGTGCAGAAGATTACATGGCCCATTGTTCTCCCCAGAAATTTTCGTCAGCCAGGTGGCAGGAATGAGTAGCTGGGTGGAGAATACTACGAAAAAGATGAACAAGATAATATTTCAGTTATTTCCGTTAGGGTATTGATGATGATGATAATAATATGGTCTCGGCTACGGTGTGCAAACATCTTCATTTGACGCTATCTGGCAAGATGCACCTTGCTACATATGCAACCACCACTATGCAAGAGTGAAACGTGTAATCTAAAATGCCTGAGTTTGCTCCAGTTCTTTTGACAGGTAGGTGTACATCGTTATCAGACCCCACATTCTATATCTCGTGACCACTGCTTGTGTTTACTGATATTTTGGTGACGAAGGAAATACTTCCTTACAATGTTATAGAGTATTGACGTCATAATTAGGTACTTCGCTATATGATGGTGCAATGTATTGTAATTGTGTCACATTGTACGCGACAACTGTTAGACGATGTCCGAAATGCAACGTAAGTTGTGGGTGTCTGTTATTTTGAAGAGATGCCACATAGCACAGACCACTGTGTTGTTTGTTCAAAAGAAGTAAAATACGTCGGCAGAAATACTTCGAGGCTGATCCGGCACTTAAAAGCGCATATTATCGCTAAAGGGGAATCACCACAGAACACCTCCGGCCCGGTCTGCATCACAAGAAGCTATTCCTGTCGACAACCATTGCGAGCTATCCGTGTAGATGTACATCCTATCTACAGTTATTAACCTATTATAAAGGTTATTCAGCTAAGATCTCCACCTGAAATTACTCGTGAACTGTTTAAGATACTGACATTCTGTTTTCACTCATAGTTCGACATGCAGTGCTTTCTTAAGCTGTTGAGAATATGTATTGGCACACACGTTTCCATATGAAAACTGGCGATGATATACTATCAAGCTTACACTCATAGTTAATGGGACGTCGCACTGCTCTCAGCACAGAAGCAGTTTCTGTAGAACACTTTCCCGCCTTGTCAGTACTTTACATATTTTATTATATTTAATTACCATACATGTTTCGAGAGCTAACTACTCTCGTCTTCAGCAGTGCCAAAACATCAAAACTAAATCTTTGGACTTGATACATTTGTACAGATTTAGTTATCAACAGAATTATTATATATAAATCTTGAAATTTTTAAAATATTTCTGTGTTTTTCAACTTTTACTTACTATGTCATTTATTACAAACTTTAAAATAGAAAATTTCAAATCATAAAATGAATAAAACCTATTAAATTAGTCACTATATGCTAGAATTTAAAATCTGCTCTGCTCTTGGAACTTGCGTCCTTATTTTCCTCTATAAAAAATAAATGTTTCTTTGTGTCTAAATTTACGTTTACTTTGTCATTTAGTAAAACACTTTAAAATAAAATAGAATAATTTTCAATTCATAAAATTAATAGCACCTCTTAAGTCACTATATGTTGAATTTAAATTATTTTCTGCTCTCTTCTTGAAATTTCTCCTTTCCTTAATTATTCAGTTTCAGCTGGTTACCAAATTTATCCACAAATTAAAATAACATTCCACTACTCTGAATCAAACAAACATGTCCTTGCTCCTTTGCTTGCTGTCAATGACCTTACGAGGCAGGCTGCTACTTGTCGACATTGAATTTAAATTATTTTCTGCTCTCTTCTTGAAATTTCTTCTTTCCTTAATACTTGTCAACAGTAGCAGTTCGTCTCGTAAGGTCATTGACAGCAAGCAAAGAGCAAGAACATGTTTGTTTGATTCAAACTAGTGAAATGTTATTTTAATTTGTGAATAAATTTGGTAACCAGTTGAAACTGAAGAATTTGATGGTTAAAATTGCTAGTATGGTCATTAACAGCAAGCAAAGGAGCAAGGACATATTTGTTTGGTCCAGACTAGTGGAATGTTATTTTAATTTGTGGATAAATTTGGTAACGGCTGAAACTGAAGAATTAAGGAAAGGATAAATTTCAAGAAGAGAACAGAACATAATTTAAATTCAACATACAGAGACGTAAGAGGTGTTACCTATTTTATGAATTGAAAATTATTCTATTTTAAAGTGTTTCACTAAATGACAAAGTAAATGTAAATTTAGACACAAACATTTCGTTTATTTTTTAGAGGTAAATTAGGATGTAAGTTCCAAGAGCAGAGCAGATTTTAAATTTTAGCATATAATGTCTAATAGGTTTCATTCATTTTATGATTTGAAATTTTCTATTTTAAAGTTTGTAATAAATGACATAGTAAGTCAAAGTTGAAACACAGAAATATTTTAACAATTTCAAGATTTATATATAATTATTCTGTTGATAACTATATCTGTACAAATGTATCAAGTCCAAAGATTTAGTTTTGATGTTTTGGCACCGCTAAAGAAGAGAGTAGTTAGCTCTCAAAATATGTACGGTAATTAAGTATAATAAAATATGTAAAGTATTGACAAGGCGGGAAAGTGTTCTATAGAAATTGAATATAAGTCAATACAGACAGGATTAACCAACATGGTTAAAATAATCAGTTTTGCACAGAAGCAGTCTCGAAAGTGTTGCCCAGTACCCTTGTCGAAAGAATTGGAGCAAACTTGGGCATTTAGATTACAGGTTCCACTTGTGTGTAATGGTGGTTGCATATGAAGCAAAGCACATCTTTCCCTGTCTCAAGTTTGAATAATGCACGCATCTAGTATCCAGGTAGGTGTACATCCTATGTACAGGTATTCACAAATTATACAGGGTTATTTAGCTGAGATATCCACCTAAAATAAGTCTGAAACAGTTTAAGATACTGACATTCTGTTTTCAGTTTCGTTACTGGTATTAAGGAGCTCATAGTTCAACACACAGTGCTTTCCTAGGCTTTTGACAATATGTATCGGCACACATGTTTCCATATGAGAACTGCTGATGATTTACTATCCAGCGTACACTCATAGTTACAGAGACATAGCACAGATTGCAGCACAAAAGAACCGGTCTCGAGATTCTCACGAGAGTCTGAGATCTGTGAGGTTAGTCTCGAGCGAGAACGTTGCCCATCGCTAGCTGGGGGAGTCCTACTGGAAAGAAAATGGAGGAGTGAAAACTTTTTGAAACACTTTGTCACATACAGTCTCATCCAGCCAAGCAAGCCTCTGGAATTTTTTATTTTCGTGTTACTAGGTGTTACTGCTTTTTGAATTGTCTGACAGTGTTTACTGCCTGCTCATGCAAAGTGAATTTCATGTTAGCAGCTTTCAGTATACGTTGAAGAACAGTGGGATATCCTGTAGCCAAATAGTTTCTTTTGGAAAAAGAGAGAAAATGTGTGGTGGGGATGCAGTATGTTCCTAATATTCATGGAGTTCATACTCTGCTCAAAGTCTCTTCCAATTTTCCATTGAAGCATAGGTCATATAGCTTTTTTCAGTGGAGTGACAATTTTTCTCTGGAATTTGTAAGCTATTGTGTTGGGATATGAACTAATACAAAAGTGCTGCTATATTACCATTATATCAGATTCATGTCTACATGAATCTGCATTTTCAGGTTGATGTTTATGCCTTTTTAATGACCTTGAAGCATTACAAATATGTTAAGATTTTGTTTGTCCAGAAGTTTAATAATCATGCTTTCTCAGAAGTTTCTGCCAGTTGTCCTGTTCAGTGCTGTGCTCCTCCAATTCTTGATTTTCAGGATCCTGATGTCCTGACACACATTTCTCGCACCTCAAGCTTTGGTCTACCAACATCTCAAGATTCTTTTGGCAACTTATTAAATATCTCCTTCATTATCCTATTATCATTGGCATTTAGCACGTGTCCAGCCTCGATAGCCCGTCGATTTTAATGACTTTCAACAGTATCTGGTTTATTAAATATCCTATTAAGCTCATATTTATGTATTTTTCATACTTAGTTTTCTTCTTTTGACCCAAAAATGCATCTGAGAATCCATCCGACAATCGCCATGAATAGCATCATATGAACACTGCAGAGAGGTTTGGAATTGAATGTAGGCTTTTGGCACACAATATAGTGGTTAGAAATTGTATTCCACCAGTGGGATTCGAATCGGCTAATCACGATGTCAGACCTTATAAACTTAACACCTTAGCAATCATGCCCACCAGGCAGGACTGTAGAAAAAATTTAAGGCATCACACAAACTTTCTTCCAGCATAACTTGCCATGCCACAGATGATGAAAAACTAACAGTGTAGTCGGAGAGAAACATCTTTTTGGTCAAACAGAATAAGCTTCATTCCATAAGAAATTTGTATCACTAGTGGTGTACTTCAGTGTTCACTAAAATCCATAGGGTATCCAAAACTACCTCCCCCCCATGCTATGTTGGCAGTATTGTTTTGTTGTGGACTTTTCCATCAGTGTCTGTTTAATTATTCTGCTACCAAACAGTTTAAGGTACTTTAAGACAGGAATGGGTTCCAGTAAGGATATTCCAGAGATTAATGAACAAGGGGAGTACCGTATATACACATGAGGACTTACACAAGGCAGAAGTATTCAGTCAGCAGTCTTAGAGGAGGTGACTAATACTGGTGGAGTACCAAAATTTACCTTGTATTAATAAAAAAGAAAGTTTACCAAATCATACAAAAGTTGAAAGCTAGGAAAATGGCTGGGATTGATAAGATTTCTGGGGATATACTAAAGGTAATGGATTATATTACTGTATCTGAAATATTTATTTAATTACTGTTTGCATGGAGAAGATATACCAAAGGGATAGAGAATTGCTATTGTAGCTAAGTGTACAAAGGAAAGGGTGATAAATGTAAAACAAACAATTACAGTCCAGTAAGCTTACAGAATCGGTGTAGTGCATCATCAAGAGTTTCCTGTCCGTTCCAAAAGTGTTTGAACCCGTCAAAAACACACAACACATTTTCTTTTTACAGCTTCTGTTCCATTGTCTTTCATCAACATCGCATGTGTCTGCGTCACAATTTTTCCCAATTTATAACAAACCTTGATGTTTGTGTGTTGCTCTATTGCATTATGACACAAGTCTTCACACACACTACGTTAGACTAGCCACAGACTTACCTGCTTCAGCTCCATGTGTTCAACGCTAACATGGCTCTTCTTCAGATATCCTTCTATTCACATCCGCACGCAGTGTTACCGCATGATGCCATTGTGATATCAGTCCAGTCACAACACTCATAGACATACCTTGTGTGTAAATGAAATGAGTAAATAACTGGAATTACAGCTAAGGCTTTTTGCAGACAGATATACTGTATAGCGAGTAAATATGTTACAGGATTATGAGCCTGCAAAAATGACCTCGACGGTGTTGTGAGATGGACAGCAGACAATGGTATGATGGTAAACGGGATTAAGAGTCAGTTTGTAGTTACCCAACAGGAATGGTTCTCTTAGTTTTAATTACTGTGTTAGTGGGGTGAAAGTACCTCACAGGGATCACTGTAAGCAGATACTTAGGTGTTAATATAAGGAAATATCTTCATTGGGTTAATTACATTAACAAGGTTGTAAATAAATGTTACAGTTATCTTCATATGGTTATGGGACTATTTAGAGGTTGTAAGGTTGTAAAGGAGAGGGTATATAATTCTCTGGTAAGACCCCAATTAGACTATGGTTCCAGTGTATATGACCCACACCAGGGTTACTTGATACAAGAACTGGAAAAGATTCAAAGGAATGCAACACGATTTTTACTAGGTGATTTCCAACAAAAGAGTAGTGTTACAAAAATGTTGCAAAGTTTGAGGTGGGAAGACTTGGGAGTAAGGAGACTTGCTCCTTGACAGAGCAATATATTCCATGCTATCAGTGGAGAGTTGAAAGATGGAATTCAAGAGGACAAATTAGGGCAAATATTCATTTATGGGTAGAGGAATTAGGGATTAGAATAATATATCAAGGGAACTGTTTGATAAATTTCAGAGTTGCAGAGCGAGTTGGCCATGCAGTTTAGGTCGCATAGCAGTGGGCTTGCATTCAGGAGGTGGTGGGTTTGAATCCCATAATCGGCAGCCCTGAAGATGATGATTTTCCATGGTTTCCTTCTTTCACTCCAGACACATACTGGGACCGTACCTTAATAAGGCCATGGCTCCTACCTCTCAAATCCTAGTCCTTTCCCATCCTTTCATTGCTGAAAACCTTTGATGTGTTTGTGCAATGTTAAACTGCTGGCAAAAGAAATCATAGTTCTTTGAATGAGGAATGCGAGTTAAAGAATAGATAGGGAATCTGCATCTTGGGTGACAGCCCTAAATGCAGATCAGTTTTCATAGATAGGGAATCTGCATCTTGGGTGACAGCCCTAAATGCAGATCAGTTATCATTTGCGGAACGCTTACTATGATTTAAATGGCGTGTCTGCACAGTGAGGTATTAGTGCGTTTTGGAAATTGTTAGCCCTGCTATTTGCTTTACGTCGCACGGACACAGACATGTCTTACGGTGGCCATACCTGCCAACCCTTCCGATTTACCCGGAAACTTTCGTTTTTTTAACCCGTCTTCCGATTTTCCGATTTATTTTTAATTCCTCCTATGTTTGACCAATATAACCTCCAGTACAGTCAATACTCTTCCCCTAGGATAAAGGATAAATTCTTGTGTAATTTACCAGTGGCGGCTCGTGGCTGTAAAGTATGGTGAAGAGCTATTTCGAGCGTCAGATTTAGGAACTTCTTTCTTTCTTTCTTTCTTTCTTTCTTTCTTTCTTTCTTTCTTTCTTTCTTTCTTTCTTAATCTGCTTACCCTCCAGGGTTGGTTTTTCCCTCGGACTCGGCGAGGGATTCCACCTCTACCGCCTCAAGGACAGTGTCCTGGAGCTTCAGACTCTGGTTCGGGGGATTCAACTGGGGAGGGTGACCAGTACCTCGTCCAGGCGGCTTTACCTGTTGTGCTGAACAGGGGCCTTGGAGGGGGATGGGAAGATAGACAAGGAAGAGGGAAGGAAGCGGCCGTGGCCTTAAGTTACGTACCATCCCGGCATTTGCCTGGAGGAGAAGTGGAAAACCACTTCCAGGATGGCTGAGGTGGGAATCGAGCCCACCTGTACTCAGTTGATCTCCCGAGGCTGAGTGGACCCCGTTCCAGCTCTCCTACCACTTTTCAAATTTCGTGGCAGAGCCGGGCAGCTAATCACACTAACCACTACACCACAGAGGAGGACAAGATTTAGGAACTACGTGTTGTTTTCGGTTGTTTTGTACTCGTACCTGTGACTGGCGGAGGGTCCAGCACATGACTACGGTTTATTGAATTTAATGTTTCGTCATGACCACGAAAAGCTAGTTCTTGCTTACTTAAATAGAGCACTGCTTCAATTACCAACTGAAGGAAAAGCCTATTTAAATGTACATTTTCACTGAACTGTACAATTACAATATACAGTCTAGCATTGTCCTTCAGGACGTCAGAGATCGTATTTTGGTTTGTTTCCAATGTCTTGAAATCTAGCTGCCGTATTTTATGTTCTGCAGAGTCTGAGTGCTTATTTAAAGAACGTGTTATGTTCACAAGGGCTGAAAATCCTTCTTTATTCCAAACCTTATTTTTATCGATAAAAGGCAAGCAGGCCCAACAAAACAACTTCTGTAGAGCTGGAGAGTAGCACAACCATGAAAATTCCTTAAATCACGATCGTTTGAAACTAAGATTGTAAGATTTACCAGAATGTTTCACTTCTTTTGTAGCACAAATTTGCAGTGATTCAGTAGGGCGATCAAAACGTAGAACTTCATTCTGATCTTCGTTTCTCCAAAGTGAAAATGGTGTTTAGAATAAAACTAGCTGATGTACCCGTGCTTCGCTACGGGATTCTCAGAAAGACTGACTTTGTGGTTTTCCTAACTGAAGTCAACATAGGTCATTACAAAAACGTCAGTAGGAATGTAGCGATTAAAAGCAATGTTATCACATAAAATATTCGATCAAATGAAAAACTACACATTTTCTCACTTTTAACGAACAGTACTACGGTGCCGATCTAACAGTCCAAAGTTCCAGAGCTGGAATGACCAGGTCGCAGGCAGCCGTAAACACTCCTCTGCCAATATTCCGTTAAATATGCACACTTCTCATTCCAATCAGTGCCTCAGAGTAGGGATTGAATAGCTCGAATGCTATGATGAACCAGTGTGTTACGTGCCAGTAGTATCGGGAAATTTATGAAACAGAGGAATGGCATGCTAAAGAAGTAAGTTACCTAATTCTACAGCTACTTCTCGCCAATATTTAGGCAGACTGTTACACTCGTACGACTGGGCGAGTTGGCCGTGTAGTTAGGGGCACGCAGCTGTGAGCTTGCATGCGGGAGATAGTGGATTTGAACCCCAGTCTCGGCAGCCCTGAAGATGTTATTCCGTGGATTTCCATTTTCACACCTGGCAAATACTGCCAAGATTGCTTCCTTCACATTCATAGCCCTTTCAGCAGCAGTAACCCTATCTTTCGGAGATGAGTGGCAACAGAAAACAAAGCACATCACAACAAACAATGCTCAATGTAATGTTAATGTTGATCAATTTTATGAGCTTTCTATATTGTAGGCCTTCACATTTAGTTTTCTTTCGACTCTGTGATATTTAGGGCGTCTTATAATATTTATAGCGTAGACTGCAATCCCTTATTCTCCGACTTTACATACCGATTTTCATTAAATCCTGTTTACCCATTTTCTCGTGATTCGGCACTAATAAGGACTTAGTAACAAAAATCCAAATTTATGAATATCTCTGATCATAGCCGCTATGGTAACTATGTATAATACATAAATGATCGGAAATATAATACTACATAACTAAAATATTATGTAGTCTTCATCGATACGACAACTAATAACATAATTATTTGGGAATTAAATTTTAGGCCTACCCCTAAACTACCATTTCATTTAGCGTGAATAACATTATTTATGACATAGCCCAGCAACTTATTCCTCGACTTCGCATACCGATTTTCATTAAGATAGGACCACTAATAACACAAATATTTGAGAATTCCTTTGTAGGCCTTCCCCTAAACTATAATTTTTCTCAGCGTGAATACAATTAATTATGGCCTAGATTGTAGTGACTTACTCTTCGACTTCCCCTACCGATTTTCGTTAAGATACAACTATTAATAACAAATATTTGAGAATTAAATTTTAAGCCTTTCCCTAAGCTACCATTTCATTCAGTGTGAATAACATTATTTATGGCATAGATTATAGCGACTTATTACCTGACTTTGTATACTGATTTCCGTTAAATTCTCTTCAGGCGTTTCCTCGTGATGCATGTATATACGGAAAAGTACTGTGGGCACGACTGATCCAGAAATACCATCCTTTTTAAATTCTGAGCAATGTACAGACAAAACTCTTATTTTTTTATATATATTGTGGTGCTATAATTTGGAATATGCCTAAATTGTTATTCTGGACCAGGCCATACTACTACTACTACTACTACTACTACTACTACTACTACTACTACTACTACTACTACTACTACTAAGTCAGCCTCTGCCTTAAGTATGCACACTGCTCATTCAAAACAGCGCGTCAGAGTAGGGATCGAATAACTGGAAAACTATGAAGAACCAGTGTGTTACGTACCAACTGTATCAGAAAATGTATGGACCAGAGGAATGACATGCTAAAGAAGAAAGTCTTCTAACTCCCCGGCTATTTCCCCCCCAATATTCAGTCAGGCTGTTATACTCGGTACGCAGCAGTAATCCCATCTAACGGAGTTGAGAGGCAGCATAAGAAACAAATAACATCACAACAAACAATGGTCAATGTAATGTTATTGTTGATCAATGTTATGCGCTTTCGATATTGTAGGCCTTCACATTTAGTTTTCTTCCGAATTTGAAATACCACTCATTACAGTCGGTGCGGTAAAACTGAATAAAACATAAATGATCGGAAATTGTATTCTCTGTAACTTTTGTTATGTAGTATTTTTCGATAGGACCAAAAACATAGGTATTTAAATTTTAGGCGCCTTCCCCTAAACTACAATTTCTTGTTTTATTTTGCTAGTGGCTTTACGTCACACCGACTCAGAGAGGTCTTATGGCGGTGATGGAATAGGAAAGGACTAGGAGTTAGAAGGAAGCGGCCGTGGCCTTAATTAAGGTACAGCCCCAGCATTTGCCTGGTGTGAAAATGGGAAACCACGTAAAACCATCTTCAGGGCTGCCGATAGTGTGATTCGAAACCACTATCTCCCGGATGCAAGCTCACAGTCGTGCGCCTCTAACCGCGCAGCCAACTCGCCCGGTAAACTACAATTTCATCCAGGGTGAATAAAATTGTTTATAGCTTAGACTGTAGTTTCCTATTCCCCGACTCTATATACCGATTTTCATTAAATTCCGTTACCCCATTTCCTCGTGGGTCGGCGTCGATGTGGACTTAGCAACCAAAATACAAATTCATTAATATCTGTGTTATCATAGCCGGTAGGGTAAAATGTATAAGACATAAATGGTCGGAAATTTCATTCTGTATAACTTTGGTTATGTAGTATTTATCGATAGGACCACTAATAACACAAATATTTGAGAATTAAATTTTAGGCCTTCCCCTAAACTACCATTTAATTCCATGTGAATAAAATGATGTACAGCCTAGATTGTAGTGGCTAATTCTCCGACTTGTATACCAGTTTTCAAAGAGATAGGACCACTAGTGACGTAAATATTTAAGAATTACATTTCAGGCCTTCCCCTACACTACCATTTTACTCTGCGTAAATAAAATTATTTATAACCAAGATTGTAGCGACTTATTCTCCAACTTTGCATACCAATTTTTATTAAGATAGGACCAGTAATAACATAAATATTTGAAAATTAAATTTTAGGTCTTCCCCCAAACTACCATTTCTATCAGCGTGAATAAAATTATTTATGGCTTAGATTGTAGCGACTTACTCCCCGACTTTGCGCACCGATTTTCATTAAATTCTCTTTAGCCGTTTTCTAGTGATGCGTGTACATACAGACAGACAGAAATTACGGAAAAGAAAAAAGTGCATTTCCTTGTTACTGTGAACATGACCGATACAGAAATACCATTCTTTTCAAATTCTGAGCAATGTACAGACAAAACTCTTATTTTATATATATAGATGCACACTGTCATAAATAGGATACATATTTAAATAAAACATCACAACACTACGAATGAACCACGATGCGTAAGTACTCGTACTTCACACAGGATGACGCTCTTCCGACAACTTCACTAGCACATTCCGCTATGTGGAAAGTACGCGGGTGACGTCACGGCTGTCATGGCAACCGCCAAGGCCAAGCGCTAGGAGGGAGCACTTGGGAGGTAGAGGCTGCTGCGGAATCTCTGGTCTTCACTCAGTCTCACGCGCCGTACTATGGCCGACAGCGGGCGCTTTCGTGAGTTCCCCTGGTTCTCATCAGCTGATGAGGTGCTCCAAATAGCTTAATATGATAATAGTGGAAACTCTCTTCACTTAGCACGCAGAGCAGCGGCGACGGCACGTAGTGCTGCCATCTAGCGGCTCGCAGGGAATACTAACATAATGCGCTATTCAAACACCATTTCGACTTCCAACCCAACGAAATACAGATTTTAAGACATTTGCGTCGTTCTTGTAACATAATATAGGGAAGGAAAAAGGTTGATGTTGATGTGAATGAACCAGTGATAGGAATAAAACAAATGTATTGTCAAATTAAAACATTAGATCATCATCGCCACAAGACCTATCTGTGTCGGTGCGACATAAAGCAACTAGCATCAATTAATTAAAACATTAGATCATCATGTTATGACCAGGGCCTACAGTCTTCAAGAGCAAATCACACGTGCAATATCTTTTTAAACTTCGTATTTTTACAGGCAATATTTTTCTCTGTTGAGTCATTGGTTCAATTCACATATGCCTTTATAATACTTGTCAGTCAGTAATTTTGCACAGCTGTTACATATGCCTACACTACATTCATTCAATGACAAAAACCTGTCAGTTAATTTTCTTCTAATCCCATCTGTACTTTCTAACAAAACTTACAAAAACTATCCTTAAATGTTCTTGATATTTTAGCACCTAACTTTCCCCCATAAATATTCAGAAACATCATTTTAGAATTGTCATTATTTTTTTATTTCTATGTGCAAGTTTCCCATGCTATAATCATTATCATAAGATGACAATACATCCCTACACTCAACATGGGGAAATTTGCTACATGCCCAGCCCATGACATAATGGTCTGCATTTTCCTGTATTATGGTATATCATGGTCATAATCTGTTACCTGATCACTTAACTCACACTGTTGAGTGAGATTAGCAAAAAAATTGCACATCATCACATGATTATGAGTCAGTAGAAAGTCTGCAACATCAGATTCACAATTGTCATCAGAAGCACAGAGCAATAGATTTATCATAACACTCCTTATGACACTGCAAAATTTTGTTGCATCTGGGGTTACATTGTTACCTCCTCTTGCTCTGATGATGGAAAAATTGCTTTCAATGCAGTCCTGCGAGAGCCTCCTTGTTAGTAAATAATGAAAACCATAATCACTATATAATTCTGACCACAATAGTTTCAGTGCAGAAATATTGTCTATCCAACCCTGAATACAGAGAGGGTTGCCTTTGCGGTTATTCAAAACTTTGAGTTGTTTTAGACAATCACAAATTTCGTCCAGTTTTTTCATATGCCCTGAGTCATTGCCTAAGTGTCTCCTGTACTCTTTGGGGCTACTGAGACTTGAATTAAAGATATCATACAAAGTATCACACATTTCTATAAAATCTGCAGTGTTTGCAGCACTTGATTGCAAAGAATTGAATAACACATGAACTAGCATTCCAGAAGCTACAGAATGGCTGAGGACCCTGGTGGCTAAACATACCCTCATATTTGAAAAGGGGGGGAGTGTGATACATTTCTTTGTTAACTTTGGGACTAACCTTGGAATCATTTTTGAGTCCTTGTTGTAAAATTCTCTTATGTGAGACCAACTACATATTTTACCACTAGAAACAGTCATACTTTTTCAGATTGTTTCTCACTGACTTGATTAAGTGAGGTGGATCATGAAAAAAATATTCTCATCATTTACCTCAATGAATGGCTGCTCTGCAGTAACACCTAACAGTTTCCTAACATTCATATTATTACTCCCTTGATCACACACAACTGCTTTAGGCACTAACCCTACAGCCTGAAGTTGACTGACAATAAATAGTACCAGCTCTTTGACGTAGTGTCCTGCCATAGCATTGTTTGTTAGGAAGTACCCAATTATTTGTAATTGAGGTGCAAACCTTTAATCATGAATACCATAGCCCCGTTACATTGTTGGCGCATGGGAGCTGTGATTGGCTGTACAGGAGTATCAACACGAAAATCTTCATAGCCCTCCAGCTGATCCTTCTGAGAATCATGACAGTGATGTCTTGATGGAAATTTCATCAAATACCAGTGAAATAACCTTCTCCTCCCTTCTCATGTTCTTAGCTTTTATTCCCAGCAAGCTTAGAACCGTTTTATTTACTCCAGGTTCCACTTGAGCATTTTGTAACCAGCTTCTTAATGACCTGGTACTTGGCAAAGAAAAATGATTTTGCATGAACTTGTATGACTTTGGTGAACAATAGTGCAAAGCTAAGGCAAAACTTCTGTCAGTACTCAAATATCTTCGACCCTGAGCTTTACGGTTCCTTTGATTTAGTTGAAGATTTATAAAGTCCTGAGCAACACTGTTATCCACAACACTTTTCTCTCAGTTACACTTTGACTGATTTTTCTGCAGCACAGACAATTTTCTTCTCAAACTTTTATTCACTGATCTGTACTTGGATAGCAACTTCTGAGAATTCCTATATTTCAACATTAAGTTCGAACAGCATTTACTCAGTCTCTGTTCTGCGGGCACTTTTTCATCTTCCTGGACTGCACTTTTTGTTGGTACCGGTAACTCGTCTGAAATTTCTGGGTTAGATTCATGCTCTCGTTTCCTTTTCTTTGGGCTACTCCTCAAGTTTGTCTGTTTGACATTGTGGCATATCAGTGATGGCACTGCACCTGACCAAATTCTGTAACAAACATAAAGATTTAATAATCAGGCATTCACTAGTGATAAAAGTTATAATGATGGAAAAATGCAATATTTGTACTTCAAGCAAGTTCATAAGCAAAACCAGAAGAAAATATATTATATACCTACCCTTGGCTTAAGAGATTTTTGTTTCTGAAATCCTTTTCTGAGAAGTGGTCCAAGCACACTACATATCTTTTATTTAAATGTTCTGGTCCTTTGGTCTTCTGAATTTCATCTAAATCTGGTCTTCACAACCTACTGAGTACACATAAAAATCGATTAAAAGCATAGGTTTAACCATAACAATATTTTAAAGAAAGTGTGTTCTCATAAATAGAAGAAAAATACTGGCACGTAAACATTAACTCAAACTTTGTTGTTAGGAAATCTGTAAAATGACTTGCGTTCACTTTGTCTTCTGTAATTAAAACACCCATACATAGCACAAATAAATCCTCTTCCTGCCATTTCCAAAATCGTGATACTAACAAGCACAAAACTATCTGAAGTACAAATAAGACACTTCTGGCATACACAGCTGACAGCAGTACCATGAGTAGTTAGCCTCTCGAACCGCTAGGTGGCACGCAGAAGCGGTGTCGCCAGTTTCTCGCAGGAGTTTCTACTATTATCATATTAAGCAATTTGGGTGCTCCAAACGCCGTACAATAAAACATTTTCTTTCCATAAAACCAACAAATATCTTAAGAAAAATAAATTTAAGTAATTCATTATGGTAAAAATAAGTGGTGAAGTGGCACTTCACCTACTTCACCTGAAAAGCCGCCCCTGTAATTTACCCAACTTCATTTTCAAGCGCTTTTATTTGATGCTTCATTTCGCGAGTGTATCGTCCGTCGCCTTCGTGTATCGTGTTTCCTGCTCGCTACAGCAGCATGTGTGTTTTACGCCTGGGGATTTGGGAGGGCAATCGTTCTATAAGCAAGAGAAGCTAGCGAGCGGTTTATCGGGACGAAAGAATGAGTTTCGTATTGTGTGGTTCTCGCACTCTTAACATCATTTCTGTGCGTAATTTCGTTGGAATAGTATGCCACGTGTTTTTGCTAGCGGTTCTGTGCTCTTCCCCATGGCAAAGTCGTATGTTAATAATGTATTAGACATACCGATCTGTTTTGTATGTGGTAGTTTCGCGTATTTAAGTGCATTTTTGTTTATTCTTACTTCATATTTTTAATGAGTTGAATGTATTTCAGGGAGTTGTGTCGGTGACAGTTTCTGGTATTTTCTCTTCACTTCATGGCCAAAAAACATAACAAACGTTATCTCCAAGTGTTCAGAGATACTTATAAAATTAAATTTCCGGTAATTTTACAGTCTAATAAAGGAAACTATTATGCGAATCACCTCGTGAGATAAATTTTACTTTGAGTTATCGAAATTTCGTGATATACAGAATACCGTTTTTGAGCATGTGAATTATATGTATCTACGGGCTTATACTGAATGCATTATTTTTAACGGTACTTAAAAATATACAAAGAAACTCTATTTTACGGCATCACTTTAATTATAACACGTATTATAGTAACTTTTTACAAGACAGGACACAGTACATACTGTAGTGAAACACATTTGGGAAAAAAAATCCGTTGGTCTGTTCTGTTTGTTGCGGTTAAACAAGGTTAAACCTTCCTCCCTTCACGTTGAAACTTCTTGTCAATACACAGAGCCGAGTTTCGTAAACGGAGCTTGTCATCCGCGACTTCTGGGCTTTCTTTCGTACGTGACCGCACGGGTGGCCCAGATTGGTTGCGCAGTAGATGTTAGTTTTACCTCGTCCTGCTCGTGACGTCATCACAGGAGCACCGTGACTGTGTAGCATACAACTGCACGTGTATCTTATATCGTGGTTTATAGCTGTCTGTCTTATAAAGAAAGGATTTCCATGTAATATCTATACGCAATTTCTTTCCGTATATTGCTGTTCGTTTATATAGTGGCCTACTGTATTTTGCGTCGTGTGTGTGTGTGTGTTCTAGTTCGTTTCTCGAGATCTCTGTTAAGTTGCTGTGTTTCGTGCTGTGAGGTGCACTTTTTTTTGCCTGAACAGTGTAATAGTAGCTGGAGTGAAATTTCTGTGTTCATAGTATCATTGCGATAGAAAACCGTGCCGCAATCTACACAGCGACACCTGATTGTTCACCAGAGGGATTTCGGTACCTCGCCGGCTACATCGCCTTGCGTGGAAGAAAATATGACAGGTCAATGGGGAAATGCTTTCCATTTCTTCTGGTACAGCCCCTGTGGGATGAATAGAGGTTATCTCGGGGAGATCTACTCGTTCCATCAGAAGAATGATAAACCAAATAAAGGAGTTAATTTTCACGGGCACTCACGGAGGTGCTGAGCTGTGACGCATACTTTATATTATACGCAAAGTGTGCCAAATAATTAGCAGTAAATTCCCCGCTGTACCACCAGAAATAGTAAAAATGTATGTTAGAATGAGAACATTTATACGCATACGACAAATGAACATTCGGGCAAGAACTGAAAAGTCCATAGCAGCTCATCGGCGAAAGGCACGACAGTGGATTTCATCTTCAAAAGCAACCACTTCATGACATCTGATCGCACAGGTAGGACTGTGTTCTAATTAAGTGTTTCTCCTGTTCTTTCTTATTCTTTAATTTTAAAAAGTAGGAATATCTATGCATGGTTTCGAATATGAACTTACTGCTGCTGTTATAATACGTGTTAAGCTTTAAACTCGATACCTGCGGAAGTGAGTCAGTATATCGTATGTTAACATAGGTAGTTCCATTACGGAAGTTCTGCTGTCAAGATTTAATATTACAAATATATCATATCTCTAAATAATTATGTTAACAGATTTGAGAGCGCGTAACCTTCCTCAAACTAAATAGAGGAACTTGGAAATGTTAATAAATTTCAAGCGTTGGTCAGTGCGCTATCACGTTACATTTACGCCTTATTCGTAATAGAAATAATGAAAACTTACTATGCTGTACTCTCTTTCAATCTTATAACATCAGTAATCTTTATGTCTAGTCTGCAATTAGTTCTGAGAGACTGTAATGTTTGCTGGTATTATGAGATTCCTACCGATTTGCGCGCTCTCGGCTCGGCTGCTTTGCTCCTATTGTGACGTCATTTCGTTAACCGATAGCAGCTCGTCTCGCGTTGGGCCCAACCTTTAGTAGTGTTTAAGAACCTTGCGTGACCGGTAATTGACACCCGAGAAACGGCGAGACTTTGCCGATTTGCCGATCACTAGAAGTTCGAGTTTTTCGGTTGGCGTCATATTAGTTTCCAGCTTCACTGGAACCCTTTCTTTAATTATTAACTGTTCCTCACAAACCGCGAATGCCGTATTGCACAGTTAATGTTACACAAAATTCGAGTTACAGAGTATTTTTTGCTTCAAGGGAGGAAATGTTTGCTTCGAGAAATCGTATAACCGAATTTCGAGAATAGAGTAATATATACACGTCAAGAATAGGACAAACAGCCGGAAAATCTAAGTTAGTTTGGGATACTGAAAATTCGAGTAATGGAGGTTAGAGATATCGAGGTTCGACTGTATTATTATTCGTATGTGTGTGTCATAAATGAGAGTGATTAGGTATACATTTTCTTGTAACCATTTTAAATGTTTTTAGTTAAAGATTTTAAATTTAATGGTCAATTCACTTTGTAACTGTAGATATGTATGCTTTTTATCCTGTCCTTTTTTTTCACTTAGACCGTGGCACAATATATGTGATGAAATCCAAGAATTAAAAAAATCTTCCTATTTTTTTATTTCTAAAAGTTGGCAGCTATGCGTGGCCATAATTAAGGTACATCCCCGGCATTTGCCTGGTGTGAAAATGGGAAACCATGGAAAACCATCTTCAGGGCTGCCAACAGTGGGATTCGAACCCACTATCTCCCGGATGCGAGCTCACTACTGCGCGCCCCTAACCGCACTGCCAACTCGCCCGGTCTCCTATAGCCCTGATGGGCCTTGGCCTACCAAGCAACCGCTCCTCAACCCGAAGGCTTGCAGATTATGAGGTTGTTTATGGTCGGCACAACAAATCCTCTCAGATGCTATTCTGGCCTTCTGGAAAGGGGCCACTAACTTGTCGTGAGATAGCTCCTGAATTGTTTTCACATAGGCTGAAGGAACCTTGAGCCAACCTTCAGGACCAGGTTAAAATCTTCGACATTGCCAAGAATCAAACCCAGCCTCCAGTAACAGGAAGGCTTACTCCCCTGGTCAGTATGGCCAGCACATGTTCCATTCAGATCTATCTCACCCTGAGGCAAAGAGTACCTTGATCATCCTATGTGCGCAAAATTACAACCTTGGAGCTGTGTGTAGAGTTGAATAAATTGGCTTTGTTACATTAGAAATAATCTCGCCAACAGTGAATGTATTGAACCCTTTGGGGTCCACAATGAAGGATACCTACCTTCCTTAACCTATCTGTCTCTTGGGTCGTATCGGGTTCTTCGTCACTTGCTGAGGTAAAGGTAAGGTTCAGTAATTCTAATCTATCTACTCAAATGAAAGGTCTGTTTAAAAATATTCCTATTTATTCAAGTAATCTCTGAAGAGTTAATCATTTATCATCGGTATCATTGGGATCCAATCGTGTCCACTGGACACCACAATCATTTTACACAGAAGGTCAGAACACTGGTGTGAGCCTTTGACGTAACTGCCTGATGGGCATCCTTATTAGAAACCATTGTTTCAATTATTAATTAAAGAAAAGAAAGTCTGGAAATCCTTAGATTCAGCTTCCACGTGAGACTATGTGTACCATCATGTGATTCTTTATGGTCCAGTCTTCGTAACATGAACTCCGGACTCTGGGTATAATTAAGGCAGTCCAATCGGTGTGTGCCACACAGTGGTTATACGGCATGGACCTTTAATTGAATCGATGTGACCTGCAACTATGTCATGGACCGACATCTAAACTTCTAAGTTACTTTAAAGTCATTGTGGATGATGACCGCAAGGAAAATGATGCTACGGTGGCATATGGCCCTACTCTAAGTCACTGAGGTTCATGACCCCATGACCATCCAAGTTTTAAGCTGAAGGCTAAACACAATTAAGTTACATCGGTTGATGACCGAAGTTTCCACTTTTACTAACCCCAGCACATTTACTGCTCCATCAATCAGTCAAATAATGCAACAACAACAATGCTCACAATACTTTGTGGCAGTAAAATCCATTAACTTCGGATATGTCCCCTTAATCGTTACGTTAACATTTACATATTCCCCTGAAAAATGAACTAAGATTTCCAGAATGCATCTTCAAGTCATTCGCTTGATTTAAAGTTATTTCAAAATATGTTTCCACTGAATTTAACAATTAAATAAATTTAAATGATTTAATGAAATCTTAATGAACAACAAATTCTATCTCCGCGGACGAATGGTTTATTTCACAAGTCCCTACTTAACGTCTTGATGTAATTCATTTTTAATCATGTTGGATGGATATTGTCGGTAGCTGGAAAAAATTTACATCACATATTTCCAGTATTCATCTTGTTTCGTGACATCACACTTTAATGTAATCTAATACTAACCATTATTACTACTTGGATAACCCTGATAATTAAGTGCAAAGCCATAAGTAACTCGCCGTACAATGTAAACCGATTATGATGTCATATCTTGTCATAAAAGTTCCGTGAAGCTTTGTGCGCCCCTCACAAACAAAACAATCATCATTACAATCGCTCTGTTTTGAACAACCCTGAAATTGGCTAACCTCGCTCATTATACTCTAAGTTCGTGGTCTCAAATGTACATTACAATCTCAGTTAAACAAATTTAGAGTATCTAATAACACACACGTTATTCCCGGATGATAATTTCAACTAGATTCCGTAATTATAATTTCCGTTGCCAAGAAATGCGATCTCAATTCTAACACACTGCCCAAATCCGAACTCCTATCAGCTGACGGCATTGAGACACGACCCCGCTCCACTGTGATATGAACAATCTGCTTTGTCTTGCTTCACTGGCCTCTCAGAATGGAACCTTTAACTTTGCCGAGATAATTAAACAAATACGATATTTCTGACCAACAAAATGCACATAGATTATACTTCAAAATGCCATACAATAATTGTACACGTCGCAAATTAATACCGGCATGGTTTTTTCGAGTTCTACTTTCCATCCCAAACATTACACAAAATCTTCCTCGAGCTTATACATATCCCGGCACATTTACAGGCTTCCAATCACCTGATTCAAAATCCTATCTCAACTCATACGACAACTCTGAACTCTACCTCACTCGACGGCTCTCACTAACAAAGACGCATAACACGCACAAATACATTAATAATGAACACTTCGCATAATGATCTCGTATTTTCTAAAACTGGATTTCACAAAATGACGGTCAAAATTCTACTTTATATTGTCAGTCAGAAACAGTTTAAATGGACATAGAATAACGTTTCCCTTCGTGACAAATTCACCACTCTAAATTTCTCAACCCGACAGCGCTCTTTCACTCGATTGAAAATGGGTAACCATGGAATTCTTACATTAATTCCATCAAATTTCAGACAGAAAATTTTTACGTCAGATAAAATATCCGAATTTGACATCACAAAAGTATAGGAATAAATTCACGGAAATGACGATCTACTCTGGACGTGATATCACTTCGAAGCCCTCACTAATAACTTTTACATGTCACACGGCACTTGCAATATTTAAAATTTATCCAAGCAGAAAATAAAACAAATGACCTTTCGTCATATTTTGACATTCGCCAGAAAACATAGGGGTGACCAACTGCGTCATAAAAACCCATTTCAAATGCACATAAGTTTGACATCACAAAACAAGATATAGTAAGTGGTAAGATGGTAAGGCACATACCTCAGATTGACGTTGGATTCCATCCTTCGGCTCACCCGTGACCTTCCGCCGCTTATCTAGCCATTTTACATTTCTGGCTGTACATCATAATCTTTATTTATTTTTCCTGGAAATAAAACATTAAAAAAAAGAAATGCCCTTCACTTATTGATTTTGTTGATCGCACTTGACTGATAGTATTTATTTCCCGCACACGAATTACTTCCCTTACCACACACAACTATATATAAAAACTTCTTCCTCTATCTTGGCCGTCCTTTTTATACAATTACTTCTGCTCAAAGAAAAACTATCTCCACATGGAATCAAGTCCCCAGCCACATCGGCTAAAATCTGTTGGTTGGACTTAGTCTACCTTTGTCGATCGATTTACAGAGTAGTTCAACCCTCTGTCTTCAGCCTCACGATACAAAATGCAGGGGGTTTCAACATGGCGTCCCTTCTATATTTATAGACAGTACCCCCCTCTCTCCAGGCATTTTCCCTTTGCCGCCAAGAAAATTTGCATAACTTTTGTGACTTAAATGAACCGTATTTAAAAGAGTTTTGGGTGTAACCACATACAGTACTTGGTACATACACCGGGCGAGTTGGCCGTGCGTGTAGAGGCGCGCGGCTGTGAGCTTGCATCCGGGAGATAGTAGGTTCGAATCCCACTATCGGCAGCCCTGAAGATGGTTTCCCGTGGTTTCCCATTTTCACACCAGGCAAATGCTGGGGCTGTGCCTTAATTAAGGCCACGGCCGCTTCCTTCCAACTCCTAGGCCTTTCCCATCCCATCGTCGCCATAAGACCTATCTGTGTCGGTGCGACGAAAAGTCCGTAGCAATAGTACGTGCTACATGGCTATCGGTAGTGTTCCTGGACATTTAAAATTTATGCACATTAATTTAACTGGTTAGATGACCTCATTTGATAGGCACTACTTTTCTGTAGACTTCGCGTGGGGACGCTAGATACACGCGCCCTTCTGAAATAATCCCCAGAAATGGCTTAGCAGTCTCAAATCCGTCTTACTAAAGACCAATTGTCTTAAAAAGAAATACAGGACCATCATTATATTGCATTCACCACTAATTCTTTCATTTAATTATATTTATTCGACATAAACTTCCTTCTGTATCCTTCCACTGCCGACACCTGCGGATGATGTCACGTATCCCAGCGTGGGACGGAAAGTAGCTACCTCGTTGCCACGTGTCACTCCCGTGATATCAAGAAATTTTCAGAAATGTAACTTTTCATACTTAAAATTCTTATGGCACAAAGGTCATGGGTTCAGTACTGCAGAGTTTTCACCAGATTGGTCCCATGAATACTCCACAGGAACTCACAACATGTTTGTTTCTTTTGAATATAAAGAATGAACTTCATTTTTAAGTTCAGGTTAAACACAAATTCCTGGAGATTTGGGTAGGTACTTCCAGTAAGTTACAGCTGTTGTGCAACCTCTTTTCTTAATGAAATGTGAAGTATTAAAAATCGTTGCTTACTCAATGTAGAGATTGGTAAGTGCCATAAATAAGAACAGTGTGTAGAAAAAAGACAGAATAAATGACGAGTGAAGGAATTTTTTTCACCTATTTGAAACTTTTTTGGGGGGGGGGGAATATTCTGAACAATGACTTGACTTTCAATGTTCATGGATTTAAAATTTGCCCTATACATCTGAATTCAATTTAACAGGCGGGGTAAATGGCTCAGACGGAAGAGTACTGGCTTTCTGAGCCTAATTTTTTTGTTTTAATCCTTGCTAAGTCTGGTGGTTTTTTGAAGATACTGAATTATGTTAGCTTCATGTCATTAAATTTACTAGCATGTGACAGAACTCGCAGAATGTTTTGGCACCTCAGCATCTTCTTAAGACTGTAAAAGTAGTGGGGACAGAAAACCAATATCATTTAACACAAACCCCAAGGAAGTTCATAAAAGTTATGTTACGCTGACATCGTAGCCCTGTTTATTAAACACTGTAACCTGGAATAAGTGCTTTAAACTGACTTGACCCACTTCGGAATTACTTCCTTAAGTGGCAGCTTCAACCCAGTGCTAACAAACTTGAGGTATTTTGTTTGCACCTGAATAACAACTCGGTTGATATTCAGCTCCGGATAACATTTGAAGGGAAGATCCTAAAACACAATTTCTGAAAGCACTTTGTAATAACTTTGGATCAAGCTACACATCCAAAACACTAGAACTTAGGCCTTAGAACTGGCCTTCTCTGTGGCTGAATACTTTGCTCACTTCAGCTCAAATGTTCTCCATATTAAGTTAGTTAACATCTTACTGTATTAACACCACGAGGCTGATTGCCAGTTCTATTAGATCCACTGAACTGTACTGGCTTCATGCCTTCGTAAGTCTTCAACAGTATTCTTCCACCTTGCCTTCGCAGAAAAGTTTCACTGATCCTTATTGGTATTCTTCAAAGAAATGGGCTTAAATCCAAGCATGCACCAACAATCTTCTATACTTTGGGACTTAACAAGGAACCATTTTGATCCCAGTGGTTAATGAATACATCTCAGAAACAAGTCTAAGTGGATGTCATTTCTGAATTCAGCAAGATCATCTGCCCCAGGTTTTAACTACTCAAAGAAAGGCTGAACATCTCTGAACAGAATCCGGACTAACCACAGAGTTTGTGGTGGAACTTTAAGTGGGTCGATTTTCTCTATCCCCAATGCATCTGTGGTATTCCTGAACAAGCCATCCAGCACATTGTAATTGAGTGGTATTAGAGGGGGTTGGTCACTCTGATGGGATAAACTTGTTAATCTGAGATTCTAAACAATATACATTAGTGTTTGCTTTTTGTTTTTTTTTTCCCCGTCCTCTCTGAACCTCATTATATGCTTTACCAAAGGATAATTGAGTGGGTGAAAACCATAACGGTATAAGTGACATTTTTAAAAAAATGAGTTAAGTGCAGGATGTAACTCCGGGAGGATGTATCCTTTCACCAGTGAAGAGATACAAGTGATAGCGGTAATATTCTGCGCTCTAGTGATGTGTGGTATAACTACAAATAGCATGCTTTATATGAGTGTTGAAGATGTTTAAATGCCTTTTTCTCTGAATGACCAAAATGCTACTTATACCGTTATGGTTTTCACCCATTCAATTAATAACATTGGTGGCTGATGGTATCTAAAGCTGGGTGTTGCACTAAAATTTTCAATGTTGCATTTTTAAATGAGAAGCTTACAGACATTACAAGAAACCGTAGTATCCTTAAGTAATGAACTGCATTCCTATTGAAATTGAAATATATCCAGCAATTAAAACACAGGAAATAAGAGGCTAATTATATAACTATAGTTATTCTTACCTCACTTGAATTGAAAAAAAAATTGCCCTCCTGTTTTTCATTGATGCAAACTTGCTAGTCACCCGTTGATTAAAGTCTGCGATTTCCATCACCAGATCTCTTTCTGTAGAAAGCATTGCCAAGCCCAACAATCTTTCCTGGGTCATAGAGTTCCTTAAGAAAGTTTTTATTCTATTCAGAGTAGAAAGACATCTTTCTGTTTCGACAGACTTCATAGGGATTGTAAGAATTAACCTCAGCAGTTTCAAGCACTCAGTGGAAGTCCTCTCTAGGTTGTTGGTTATTACAAACTCTGCTAGACTAACAGCACCCGACAATGATCTGAATTCTTGTTCTAAATAGATGGAAGGTAGTTCATGGCATAGTTTCAATTTGTTTAAATCGTATACACTGAAAACACTGTCTGTAAGATACCTTCAGGGAACTTCGAACAGTACAAGCGGAACTTCTCAGGAAGAAAGAATGATGAAGCTACAAGATGACCGAAGAAGCTAAAACGATCTTTAGCCTGGGGGGAAGTTATCACGTCGCACACTTCCTTTGCTTCTCTTTTCCATTCAGTCTTGTACAATTTCTCTTTCTTCAATGAGCAATTGGTAGGTTCGTTACCACTCGTGAGGTCTATTTTTTCTCGGATCTTGGAGATATTTACTTCAAATGCTGAAACGGCCTTATGTGCAGAACCCGCATCAGTGTCTCCATGTTGTAGCTGACCAAAGAGAACTGCGACTAGTGGCATAACTTTACAGAAGAATTCCAGCCAATAATTGAAACCATAACTGGAAAGAACTTTTTTATGATCAAGAGCCTGACAAATTGTTTACGCATCGTGATTGAAAATTCCACCTAGTACGACAAGCCAGTGGCAAACGTTTCATCACCGCCTCATCAGGTATCGCAGTCCATACGCATCATGATTGAAAATTTCACCTAGTAGGACAAGCCAGTGGCAAAAGTTTCCTCACCACCTCATCCGGTATTGCGGTCCACTGTGGGCTCTTGAAGAAGAATGACCAGATTCCGTGCAAACTTGAAAAAAATATTTGCACATTGTGGTTTATTGATCTGCCTTGCTCATTACAAGATTAACTTGATGGGCATAGCAATGCACATATTCTGCATTGGGATAGGATTTGTTTACAATAGCTTGTACCCCACCAGAGGAACCAATCATAACGGATGCCCCGTCATATGTCCGTGCAATTCATTTTTGGGGAGTTTCATATACTTTGTGCTTCTTTAATTCCCCCAAATAAACACTCAGCTAACGTCTGTGCATCATGTTTTGCAGGAGACCGGAAATTCCAGAACCTTTCTGTTGGTTTTCCTTGGTTTGCCATTTTCACACCAGGCAAATGCTGGGGCTGTGCCTCAAGGCCACGGCCACTTTCTTCCCATTCCTAAGCCTTCCCTACTCCATCGTCGCCATAAGACCTATATGTGTCAGTGTGACGTAAAGCAAAAATAAAAACTAGCCATCTGGAATATATTTAAAATGTCACTGGTTTCATAGTTTAATTCTGATTCCCTTATTTGTTTTGATACTTCTTCTTGGCATACCTCCAACATAATATGCAAAAGTTTATTTTGAATTGTTTTGGATGTTTCTTTGAAAACAGTTGCCTTTTCCGAATGATATTATAGCACGCATCCAATTCAGCACTAAAATTAATTAGTCCTCTGACAATACCTGGGTTTGATTATGATTGTTTCATCATGCCCCTTATTGCCAGTTCAAAAGAACCTCAGAAACGAATGCAGTTTATGAAAATATTTAACACATACCTGTTATGCCTAACTTCTTTGTTATACACCGCAATTTTCCTTCTGTACGCACTGTCGAGTTGTGCAGCTTCTTTGACATTTCCAAAAAGTCAGTCTTAAACAGTTTTGAATGTGAACAGCTGAAGTTTCATGTTTATTTTGGTACTGAAGTGGTTTATGTCCATAACTCCTACTTTGGTCCACGCGGCTTCCCCACCAAACAGCAAGCGCAGGAAGCTGAATAACGCATATGTATCTTCTCAACCAAATAACCAATCACTATTTGTATAAATATCCCTTTTAAACACCCTCTTAAACTGTCAGTTTCCAGTGTTAATATTTTGCACAATATTTAAGTCCCGTAACGGTCTTCTGAGTGTCTTTATGGTAAGTTTCTCCTCATCAGAAAGCTGGGAAACTCTCTAACTTTACAGTATTCATTTTTGCTCAACACTCCACTGCGCATAAGATTACACCTCAAAAAGTTAAGATTTCAAACTAAACATTCAGTTACAATAAAATACTAATCCACGCACAGGTGATAGATTTGAGCACTAATGCCATGAAATGATACCAACAAATAGTTAAACTATCACAAACACCGGCAGCTTTGTGATGAACTTATACTTGCAATCCAGAATCCATCAGCTATAACAACGCGCAGAAAAAACTATCTAGAGCCAAAACACACCAAGACCTACACGTAATAAATGTAAACATAACATCTACAGTAACACCAACAACTCCATGTCGGAATATTCCAGCTGTTTACCCACATGTGACAATGTTGGCACTAAGCTCATTTT
Organism: Anabrus simplex; assembly: GCF_040414725.1. Lineage (NCBI taxonomy): Eukaryota > Metazoa > Arthropoda > Insecta > Orthoptera > Tettigoniidae > Anabrus > Anabrus simplex. Next base: position 1,046,877,732 of record NC_090265.1, on the reverse strand, counting down.
ACCAAAATGATGTTATTCTGATCAGAAAACGTTTCCTCCGAAAGAATATCCTCAAAACAAATTTGGGGATGAAAAAAATTATGATTGCTGATGAAATACCAGTGTTGGTAATATTGTGGGTGGTGCGGTACGGCGCACCCTAAGTGGCGTGGAAAACAAATTAACTGTTGAGAGAAGAGATCTCTGCAGAATGGTGCAATCTAACAGGGACATTTGGAATTGTTTTTCGATAGGGGACTTGCTGGTCTCTTGCAACTCCGTAGGACCGATACTGGCGGGCATGCTACCTGATGCTATACACTGTATACAGGCTTAAGATCGTCCCTGCTGAAACTAAATAGTGGCACACTGTGCGCTGGGGAGTTGCCATAGGAAAGTCAACCCCCTGAGTTTGATTTGAGGACAGCAGAGTTTATTGGTATGTTACGAAGCATTAGTACTTCGAACGAACAAAGATTGTTGGTGTTAACACATTTTAGAGTATAATGTTAGGTTTATTTAACTGCAAAATAGGAAGAATGGACGACAAATGAAGTGTAAATTATTGGGAGTTGTGCAATACTGCGACAATACCATGCACCGCCCTTGATTAATAATCAGATCTGAGGCAGTATGGAGAGAAATATTTATGATATTAAGTTCATTTGTGTTTTACATGGAAGTGAAAGTGCAGTGTTTTATAAAAGTCAGTATAAGAATATACATGAAGTAGTGAGGCACTTCCAGCAACCTAGAAGCTTTAATAATAATCACCTTCACTGCAGCCAATGGCCATTATAATGATAAAACAACAAAGTACTATAAATACTATTAAAAACATAATATTAATTGATACTATTCACTGTACAGTTTATTTATCGAAATAGTTTGCTTTGCACACTAGGTAATGATATCTGTCATGTTGTTCCCACACCACTCACATTAACCAATAAACTTTAAAACTTTAGTACCTGATACTCCCTGAATCCTTACAAAAATATTGAATATTTTAAAAAAGCTCAGAGGGATTCTAAATTGCTGCCCAAAGGCAAGCATACGTTATCTTCATTACCAGCTGTAGAACCACGGCCATAGAGGCCTGCTACCAACAGTTGTGACGTCACGCGTATAGTGTTCACTCTCCGTCATCGCGTTTAATTCCTATATTGCTTATACGATACTTTTTATCATAATTTTGACAAAGAAAATGCAATAATAAGCGTATAAACACAAAACACCGAAGAAACACTATCAAAAGTATACATACGAATACACAAATATATGCACTCAAGGTTGACGATGAATAGACGAATGGTTTTCTCTCAAAACAATGCAATTCTTTTATGCTTGTCTGAGCACATGAATAAATTAAGAAACGTATTTTCCAAAATATGACAGATCTTGGTCACAACACTCATTAACTCAGCAGCACACACCCACACTTGTCACAGGTTTTTCAACTTTCATTATCAAAACATTGAAAACATTGAAAGAAACATCCCTAGAATTTTCACTGTCTGAAAATATCTTTGAATCAGATATCAAGGTATGATTTAATGTGTAGCTTTCCACAATTTATAAAGTATAGTATGATGGTCACTAGGCAAACTGTTGCTGTTTCTAAAATGCCATTATATTACACTTATTTGAGCATATAGTGTTATTAATTAATTATTTATGAATGACAGGAAAATATTTGCTATGATATGATAGATCTTGGATACAACGCTCATTAACTCTGCAGCTCACACCCACACTTGTCACAGAAATTACCAGATATTTCAACTTTCATTATCAAAACATTGAAAGAAACATCCCTACAACTACCACTGAATGAGATATCAAGGTCTGAGTTAATGTGTAGTTTTTCACAATTTGAAAAGTAGTATGATGGTCACTCAGCAAACTGTTGCTGTCTCTAAAATGCCCTTACATTACACATATTTGAGCACATAATGCTATTAATTATTTATGAATGACAGTTAGGAAAAGTATTGGCCATGATATGATAGATCTTCGACACAACACTCATTAACTCTGCAGCTCACACCCACACTTGTCACAGAAATTACCAGGTTTTTCAACTTCCATTATCAAATCATTGAAAGAAAGATCCCTACGATTTCCGCTGTTTAAACATACATCTTTGAATCAGATATCAAGGCCGGAATTAACATGTAGCCCTCCATGACAAATCATTTAATGCTCAATAGGCGAACTGTTGTCTCTAAAATGAATCAATTTTAGTAGAAAATTCAAGTACATTTAGGGTTGTTAACTTACCCAACAAGTCCTCATAATTTGATATCTTGTCTCCTTCTTCTGGCGATTTTCATTTGGCAGGTGTTGGTTGAGACATATATGACGGCTGCCCAGGAAATATAGTTGGCACAGCTAGGAAATATATCAATATCAATCAATACTGATCTGCATTTAGGGCAGTCGCCCAGGTGGCAGATTCCCTATCTGTTGCTTTCCTAGCCTTTTCCTAAATGATTTCAAAGAAATAGGAAATTTATTGAACGACTCCCTTGGTAAGTTATTCCAATCCCTAACTCCCCTTCCTATAAACGAATATTTGCCCCAGTTTGTCCTCTTGCAAATGTTGAGATAGCCACCTCCTTATTTGAACGGTAATTGGATTTAGGCCTACATCCAGGCACTCTACACATTCGTCCCATTTTACAAAGAGGGGCATACACTACACTAACACATTATAGTAATAATCATAATTAAATGATAAACTTTAGAGTACTTTAGAAAATTCATAATAGCTCAGTGGGTACACTTAACCTATCACATAACCTAGCAATACTTCCTAACATCAGGCTGCTCAAATTAGAATTCTATAGTATTTAACACATACTACTGCTGAAAATACATCCTTTACTGATGCATTTTCATACAGTTATGACTTTTAAACACGAACGAATACTTCTAACAACGTTGAAATAACAACGGGCTACGAAACCACCATGTAAACAAGACTCATGCCTATATATCGCTGCACTAAAAAACTGACGTCATCAGTATGGAACTGTCATGTGTAGCAGGCCGGAACTTCGAGTTGGCCGTGGTAGAACCCATGCTTTGCTATGGGTCAGAAATGGTTAAATGTTAATCTTGTAATTTTGGAGGGCAATTGAACTTCGGGCTTCATCACTTGCCTGCACACAATTTAATGTTTCTACCATAGTGCTCCGCAATTTAGAATATGTTGCCAAGTTATTTGTGATGGCTGATCCCAAAGGTAGCTTTTCATGATAGTGAGCGTACATCTTATGTGGAAACACAATTTCAAAATTCGTTATAGGTGTACCATTCATAGTGAATTTCATTATTTATTGTGTGGACATTCCATGAATACCCTGCTGTATAGTTTGAGACAGAAAGATAATATAAACAAAGAACTCTGAATAAATTAACCGAAAGACAATTCTATTTATATAAAAGATAGCTATAATACCAGTCGTTTGCTGGAACACACAATATTTGGTTCGAATTGGTTTGAAAAATATTGTGTTTAAATGGTTATGCAACCCCTACCTAATAAAATAATGCCATGGGTGCTTAGTGTGTCCTGAGGAACATTACGGGGGAGAGATGAATGAGCTTTTCTAAATCCTGTATTTATGCTCCTTCTAAGGGTCAATGAACTTAAGTCTACATCACATGCCTGCACATAATTTCATGTTCCTATCAAACACAATAACATTCCTCAATTTACCTCATGTCGCTGGGCCTACAGTACAGACATCACACACCGATTACGTCAGTACACAGTACGCCATCTGTATTGGAGTCGTTGAGCTATTATCCTAGCCTCTTCTGCTAGGCGGGATTGTCTCCTCTATTGTACTCTTGGCACATGTAGTGTGCAGTAAAGTCGCAGGTATCAGACCGATTTTTGCTTTAACTTTTGACTGTGGGGTGCAGTGGTGTAGTGGATACGACGTTGATCTACTAATCCCAAGTTATCGGGTCAGTGGCTTTTAAGGGTGTTTAAAGGTGGCAACCCCATGTCGTTGGCTTCTGGCAGGTTCATGAACTACTGCGGGACATTTTGTTAAGAATGGACAGACGTTAAACAGCTTGGATTATTAATTTTTGACTACGGTTCGTTATCTCAAATTCATCCATTTGCTGTCCTCCATCATCCCTGAAAGGTTGTAACATCAACACAGATATACCCTGTATAAATCTGATGCCTTTCAGTGTTCATTCTGCCAGCCTTATTGAATTAACTAAGTACGTCCATAAATTACAGCTAGCTCCGTGGTTTTGTTTGGTTCCACACCTCTTTTCAGTAAATCATCAAAAACGGAGTCTAACAATCTACCACCACCTTGATTTTCTTCTATTTCTCTTATCCTCCATAGCCCGAGTCCATTATTCTCCTAGGCAATGTGTCGTCCTTTAACCTCACATGAGCTGTCTATTGAAGTTGGCTTTTGTGTACATCGTCATCCATCAAATTTATTCCCAAACTAGCCACTCCTAATTATGTATACCCTCCTGCCATTGTTCCCAGTCATCTGTACAAGCTACCATTCTCTCTGCTTTCACTCCCATTTTGCTAAGTCCATCTCAAAACAGGTTGATGTCTTAGGTAGTGCACAGTTTCCCGAGTCCAAGTCTCTTGGTTCAGGATGGCGTAGACCTCTGGCCACTTTGTGAAGTAGTCCATGGCCAGGAGTAGGTAACGGTTCCCGGCGTCAGATTCGGGGAATGGTCCCGCAACATCAATGCCGATCCCTTCGAAAGGTGCTCCAACGTTGTACTACATCATCTTGTCCTTTCTCCTGGTACATGGGGCCCGGCTCGCCGCGCAGGTGTCACACAGATGGTACATCCTCTCAACATCGTTCCTCAGGTGCACCCAGTAGTAACGCTTTTGGGCACGATCTAGGGACTAATTCACTCCCAAGTTGCCGGCAGTAGTGCCCGCATGAAACTGTCAGCATTTCTTTCCTCATGCTTCTGTTAATTATCAGCTGGGCAATGTGCTTCTTTCATCGGTCGATTCCCACACACGGGTAAGTACTCCGTCACTAACCATGAGAGACGACCACTGGACCCAGTACGCCTTATTGGTTGGACTGCGTTCGGCGATGTCTTTTCATTCTGGTCTCTAAGCTGCCTCTGTGGGTCCGTGGTAGAGTGTCGGCCTCCGGATCCCAAGATAGCGGGTTCAAACCCGGCAGAGGTAGTCGGATTTTTGAAGGGCGGAAAAAAGTCCATTCGACACTCCATGTCGTACGATGTCGGCATGTAAAAGATCTCTGGTGATACATTTGGTATTTACCCGACAAAATTAATTAAATCTCAGCCATAGACGCCCAAGAGAGATCCGGTTTACTCTAGGTCCGCTAGATGGCAGACAGAGTAAACCGGAACGTCGAAATTGACGAGCAGACAGCCAGATGGCGTCAAATCAAAATGTCTGCAAACGGTAGCTGAGGCCATACGATTATTATTATTATTATTATTATTATTCTTCTGGTCTCTGTCCTGACTCTACTTCCCATAAGATCAGCCCGATGTCATCCTTCCGCTACTACCTCCTGAAGGCGTCCCGATCCCATCCTTCAGTGCTGGTGGCCCTCACAGCCCAGGTGTCCACCACGCGACCTGTCTCTCCACTTTCTGGCAGTGTGCACAATTCTCAAGGCCCGGTCTTCTGGATAGAACGTCGGCGTTTCAGTGCTTCCTTCCTCTTCTGTGCTCGGTGGTGAAGTCATACTCCTGAAGGCGATATAACCAGCGAGCTGTCTGTCCTTCTACGTTTCTGAAGCTTAGGAGCCAGATCAGTGCGCAGATGGAAAGGCTGCCCATGCAGATACTTGTGGAAGTGCTCCAAGGTCTTCACTATGGCCAGCAATTCCCGACGCGTCACGCAGTAATTTATCTCAGCTTTTGACAACATCTTGCTGAAATAGCTGATCACCTTCTCCATCACTGGCGTCGGTGTCTACGATGAACTTCTCCCCAGGCTTGGGGTATCCTAGGATGGGTGCCGTACACAGGGACTCCTTCAGCGTCCAAAAGGCATCCTCCGCCTCATTTGACCATTGGAAAGGCCTCCTCTCTTCGGTGAGCCGGATAAGGGGCTTTGAGATGTCTGCATAGCCAGCTATAAATCTGCGGTAGTACGTGCAAAGGCCAAGGAATCTCCTCAGTTCTCGCTTGTCCTTCAGAGCCAGCCAGTCCCTGACAGCTCTTAACTTCTCTGGATCAGTGGCTACTCCCTCCGATGACATGATGTGGCCCAGGAATTCACCTCCTTCTGGAACAGGTGGCATTTTCCGGGATTTAACTTTAGGTGAGCCCCACGTAGCCTCTTGAACACGTTCTGCAGGTTCTCAACATGCTCTCTGAACGTGCGTTCCACAGTAATTATATCGCCCAGATACATGAGGCAGGCGTTGCGAGTTAGCCCCCTCAATACAGACTCCATCATTCGCTCGAAGGGCATCACGGTGAACTGGTAGAGCCCTTGGCCAGTTGAGAACGCAGTCTTCTCTTTGTCTTCCAGGTGGAGCGCCACTTGCCAGTACCCAGACTTCAGATCTAAAGTCAAAAACCACTAGCGCCAGATAATGTGTCCAGGGTGTTGTCTATCCGAGGTAACGGGAAACGGTCCTTCGTGACGTCGTTCAACTCGCAGTAATCGACGCAGAACCGGGGCTCACCGCTCTTTTTCTTTGCCTGGACCACTGGTGATGACCCTGGGCTGTTCAACTCCTAGATGACTCCCCGCTACTTCATGTCACCCAGCATCTGGTCGATTTCTGCCCTTTTGCCAGGGGTACTGTACGAGGTGGCTGTCAGATTGGAGTGGCATCGTCAGTGTTAATGCGATGGTACACTATCCGTCTTTCCGTAGTCGCCTCTGGTAGCAGTGAAGATGTACCTAAACTCATGGATTTGTTCCTTAAGCTCCCTGAACTGTCTCGCCTCCAAATGTTTCCGGGCGTCGGATATAATCATCCGGAGGTTATCCGATCCTTCGCCTGCTTCCAGGGCCTGTGCGTCTTCGTCGTCCACTGGCACGACACACGTAACTGGTTCACAAGTCCCAAGCTTGGTCCCGCTGGGTATCCTCTGCTCCTGTGACTTCGAATTCAATATGCGTACCGGCATGCAGCTTTGTGCCGGAACAAGCGTCCTTGCCAGGTAGAGTCATTGATCGACGGTCCTGATTCCATGAGCACGCTGTCCCGTTCTGTGGGTGGCGTGCGTCGTTCTCCTGTAACAGGGCGGGTCTCCGGCGCGTCCTTGCTTCTCGCGGCTCGTATTTTTGGTCATGGTGCCGCTTTTCCCTTCACTGCCTCCACCCTCAGGACTAACATCAGGGCCTCTCTGAGGTTATGCTCCCCGCTGAGCATCAGCTTTTGACGGATCTCAGCGTCGCAGAGCTCATCGATGAATGTATAGGCTACTTCCTGCTGAATGTGGTCCTGAGGTAGCCCACCTAGAGCCTTGTGAGCTAGCTGCTCCACATCTTCCGCGAATTACTGCAGTGTCTCATTAACGCGCCGGGTCCTCTTCCTCAGCTGGACTCGGTAGGCGGCTGCCAGCTGGTGGTCACCGTATCGGCTGTCGATCGCTCTAACAATCTCCTCATAAATGGCACCCGGCTGGTGGCTGTGTAGCACTTCCGCTGCTGTCCCTTGCGGTCCAGCGATTAGGTGCATGGCCCTTCTTTCTGATGTCCAACCGTTGTGCCTGCACATGGTCTCGAATTGGGTCCGGAAGGTTCTCCATGATGTGGTCCCGTCGAAGCACGGTGGTTTTACCTTCCCAGCGCTGGAGCCGCTGTCGTGGCTGGTGGTCCTAGCACGAGTCTCCATGGCCGTCACTCTCGTACAAAGGGCGCTTACTTCCTCTTTCAGGTCTGGAACCCCTGGCTCCACAACCTGCGGTATTTCTTTGATCTGTTTTTCAACGAGTTCCTGTACGTCCTGCTTAATGTCACTCTTTAATTTTCTTTCTAGAGTGCGCACTTCCTGTTCTAATTTACTTTGTCAACCCTTAAGTTCATTCAATTCCAGTTTCAGTTCGCTCTTGATTTCGTCCTGTTTGGATGAGAGTTCGGTAAACTCAATAAGGAGAGTCTGAAACTGTTCGCTATCCATTTTACTATTCGCTAGAGTTTGCTAGTTACGAAATTACTGCTACCAGTCGATCCGATTCTGACACCAGTTGTGACGAGTTGGTGGGGTAGCAAGATAAATTAACACTAGACTGGTAGCTTCTGTACTAAAATGTATTAACTAATGCTAATAAATCACTTACACCTCAGTACACAGTCAGGATTCCCGACTACAGCTTTTTTAGCTTTCTTTCTTCACGCAATATTTGTTTACCCTCGACGCTACGACACTTTCTGCTGTTCTCTTTTTTTCTCTCTGTTTTTCCGATCACAGAGTCTAAGAGTAAATGGGCGGACCAGATGGTGACGTCACCAGACACACTCAAATTCCAACATGGCGGACACGGTAACCATTACAATATGTAAAATTGTTTGCGTGATTTCAAAGAGGATTATTCAATGCAACACTTCCATTCACCCAAGAGAAATCTGATAGATGTCTCTATCGCTTATCAATTGCGGTATTGGTTTATATCTTAACACTACATAACTTACATACTGTACCAAAATCTATAAATTATAAGTTATGACTTGCTTGAAGCTTGATATTATTGACAAAATTGAAATATTATCTTTTAAAGTATTTGTTCAATAATACTTTTTATCATAGAAATCATCACAATATTCATTAGAAAAGGTAGTTAATTCAGCTTAGCTTTAACGTTTCATTTTAAAATTATATGAATCACATTTCACAAGTCTGCGTGGATTGGAATTGTTAAACTAGATTAATTTTTCTTAACAAAAATGTGTCTCACTTATTCAGGGACTAGGTTCCTGATATTAAGAATGATTGCTTTGATCTGTCTTCATAAATTAGACGCATACAGAATAAGATCAGTTTCATTCCTGTGTAGCATTCATTGGCTACATATCATTTAATATCTTCTAAATTAGAATATAATCATCAACATATTCAGTATCTACTTTGGGAATGAGTGATATTGTCCTAAATAGTTACGGTAGCTTCATAATTAAATTGCGTATAGGTTTGTAGGGAATACCATGGATGAAAATTCTAAGTCCTTATTAGTCATAAGATATTAAGACATTAAATACTATATATTTCACTAATAACTTGTTATATTAGCTACAGTGAATTTATTATTGAAATTGCCATGTGATTGAAGATCATGGGTTATTGGATTTATTTTTGATGACCAATACCTATCAATAGCTCATAAGTACCGTATCATGTTGCCATTTGCCATGCGGAATGGATTATTTATTACATAAACATCATCACCACCAAAACTACCATTGATCCGCGTCTGCTCTACTAAACTACTCTCCATTTATTAATGTTTATAAATCCCTCCTCATATTTCTTCACATTTAACATAATTCATCAATTCTTTCCTTCATATAACAATATTCTATCATTTCACACTTCCTTCCTCGTATTTCTTTTTATATATTTTTACCACACCTCATGTCAGTATTTCTTACTTAATTCACAGTAACGCATAATTCAATTCACTTCTCACAAAACCACAGTATCATTTCACAGATCAACAACTATCATTTCTACCAATATGTATCTTATTTATACATATGCATCCATATTTATCCTCTTCTGTTTTATTACTGGCGATAAATGATCAATCTTTACAAACTTGATATCCTACAACTCAATATTATTATCTAATACATTCTATTCTCATCACGTATTCCTATTAATGGCAAGGTTTATTATTACATATAATTTACAAAGTTTATTCCACCTACTCAATACTGTACAATAATTGCAATGTCTATGAATACATTACAGTATGTTATGAAGGGACTAGTTTGAACCCTATGTGGCTCATCATCAGCCTAACTAAGATACACTTATGGATTTGCCGAAGTCCTAAGACAAAATTGCATTGTGGAAATAAAAATTTAAAAGAATGAACTGTGTATGTGATGCGATAATGTACATATAAAATGGAGTGATGAAATGTTATAGATAAAATAATGTTGTACTGATCAATGACAAATACAATTTTCAGGTTTTACATCAATGGCAATTAGACTGTAAGAATAGTATCACACAATTTTTTACAATGATGATTAAAATATGCCCTTGTTAGTGAATACTCTAAAATTGCACTTTAAAAGTGTACAATGCCGGTTGAATGCAAAGTCCAGATACTTCTGTTGAGTTCTAAATTTCAAGTGCATCTTCAAGTAGAGAACTGAGAGTTGAACATTGGTGCAGAGGGTGTCAGTCTTGCTTGAAGTCCAATATTTCTGATACAGAAATTAAATGCAGATAAAACCATACGACATTCTTATAATATAATGGATTCTTGCTGTGGTGTGAGGAGAATTCCCAATCCAAGTTGGAACCAATAGAACCTGATGATGAAAAAGTTAGAATTAACGCGAGATATTTTAAAGGAAGGGTATGGCGAAAAACGAAGAAAGAAAACGAGTACTCACCTTGTGCGCAATGTGAACGACCTGACTTGTAGAGTGCAACTAGAGGAATGAGAATGGCATGGAATAGGAGAGGAAGCAAGTTGGTGAAGGCAGGAGCAATCCCGTGGAGCGGGTGGCGTGCGAAGGGAAGGGAGGGGCAGGGAAATGGAAAGTGGCTTAAGGCGGGGCCGACGGGTGGGGGAACGATGGTGATTGTATCGGCGGAGGACCCTTAATTAACTTAAAGAAAGCTTTTTGATCCGCTAAATTGTTTTTTCTGAAATAGGTAATGAGTAAATCAAATAAAATATTAGACTTTTCCATTATTTTGTTAAGGTTATAGTTAGCATTAAACTACTGGTCCAGATGTACATAAAAATTCTCAGTTATATTAAGCAGACGGCCCTTGTTAGCTATTTCAAAATGTCCATGTGTAGTTCAATATTCATGAATTTATGATTATAATCGACCATATGTTGGCCGATAGCTGAAAATTTATTATATATGACTGTGTTGATGTGTTCCAAATATCTTGTTTCAAAACTCCTTCCAGTTTGCCGTACATAAGAAATATTAGTGCAGGAGTTACAATCGAGCCTGTAAACACCTGATTTTTTGTACCTGTTGACCTTGTTGATGTGTGACGTGTTATGTAGAATGTGTGTACTGTTATTATTGGTTTTGAATGCTATTTTTACGCCTTCTTTCTTGAAAATATTAGTGATCTTATGAATTTTGTTGTTAGAAGTGGAAGTAGTAAAGGATTCGTATTTAGGTAGTTCTTTCTTAAGTGTTGTTTTGGGACGAAATTTATGTTTATTGATATTACTTTCTATAAAGTGGCTACCGAAGCCGTTGAATTTTGCAATACCGCGAATAGTATTCAGTTCAATGGGAAGATCTTTCTTGGTGATGGGTATGTTGAATGCTCGGTGAACTAGTATGAATTAACTAATTTCTTCATCAGAAGTAGGTGTTAATTACTATAAAATGGTTTAAGAGACCAGTACTTACTTTGTCATCTGATGATGAATTTATCATGTTATTGATTCATTTAATAAATGAGTTAATGTTAATTCTTTCGATTATTATATGTTGACGTGTTATGTAGAATGTGTGTACTGTTATTATTGGTTTTGAATGCTATTATATGTTGCTCTTTTGTAAGGTGTGGGATGAGTTGAATCTTGACGAATAGTAACTGTGGATTGGGTGGGTTTTCTATAAATTGTATAGGTTAAGGAATCTGGATGTCTTATTATGGTTAGAGAGGGCCGTGTGCCCTGACTTCGCCACATGAAAGAAGCCATAATAAATAAATAAATAAATAAATAAATCTAGAAAGTTGATCTTTTGATCTTTTTCTGATTCCAGAGTAAATTTGATATGGGAGTCGATGCTATGTAGCCCTTGAAGGATGCTGGGAGCGTCTGTTGATTTTTCATTTATAATTGCTAGAACATCAACAACATCAACACTCCTCCGCCGTTATTCCATTATATGCACACTGCTCATTCCAAACAGTGCTTCAGAGTAGTGATTGAATAGCTCGAATGCTATGATGAACCAGTGTTTTACGTACCAGTAGCGGTAGTATCAGAAAATGTATGAACCAGAGAAATGGCATGCTAAAGAAGAAAGTTATCAGACTCCCCAGCTACTTCCCGCCAATATTCAGGCAGGCTGTTACTCTGTATGACCGGGAGAATTGGCCGTGTGGTTAGTGATGCGCAGCTGTGAGCTTGCATCCGGGAGATAGTGGATTCAAACACTACTGTTGGCAGCGCTGAAGATGGTATTCCATATTTTCCCCTTTTTCACACCAGGCAAATGCTGGGACTGTACCTTAATTAAGGCCAAGGCCGCTTCCTTAACGCTCCTAGCCCTTTCCTCTCCCATTGTCACCATCGTTCGGTGCAACGTAAAGGACGTTTTCAAAAAAATGGTAGGCAGCAGTAATCCTATCTATTGGAGATGAGTCGCAACAGAAGAGACAAAACACATCACAACAAAAATGGTCAATGTAATGTTATTGTTGTTCAATTTTATAACCTTTCTATATTGTAGGCTTTCACATTTAGTTTTCTTTCGACCCTGTGATATTAAGCCGTCTTATAAAATTATTTATAGCGTAGACTGTAGTTCCTTATTCTCCGACTTTTACATACCGATTTTCGTTAAATTCTGTTTACCTGTTTTCTCATGACTCAGCGATGATATGGACTTAGTAACACAAATCCAAATTCATGAATATCTCTGTGATAATAGCCGGTACTGTAACAATGTATAAGACATAAATGATTGGAAATTTAATACTATATAACTGTAGTTATGTAGTTTTTATCGATAGACCACTAATAACAAATATTTGAGAATTAAATTTAAGGTTTTCCGCTAAACTACCATTTTTCTCATCGTCAATACAATTATTTATAGCCTAGGTTATAGCGACTTATTCCCCGACTTTGCATACCGATTTTTAATAAGATACGACCACTAATAACATAAATATTTGAGAATTAAATTTTAGGCCTTCCCCTAAACTACCATTTCACTCAGTGTGAATAAAATTATTTATGGCCTAGATTGTAGCGACTTATTCCCCGACGTCGCGTACTAATTTTCATTAAATTCTCTTCAGCCGTTTTCTCGTGATTCATGCACATACATACAGACAGAAATTACAGAAAATTAAAAAGTGCATTTCCTTGTTACTGTGGACACTACTGATACAGAAATACCATCCTTTTTAAATTCTGAGCAATGTACAGATAAAACTCTTATTTTATATATATATAGATTGCATTGTTACAGTATGTGTTAAAAACATGTTCTATCACCGTGTGTACACACTGACTGAATGGGATATTAATGAGGTTTCTGTAGACTACCCAGCCCACTTTTCTGGATTCTGTACAGCAACCGCAATGAAGTAAGGGCCCAATATTCCATGACCAGACACTGTGCACTGAATAGGAACCTGCACACTGTTTAGTGGTTTGTGTATAATGACATCAATCGATCAATCAATCATTCAATACTGATCTGCATTAGGGCAGTCGCCCAGGTGGCAGATTCCCTGTCTGTTGTTTTCCCAGCCTTTTCCTAAATGATTTCAAAGAAATCGATAATTTATTGAACATCTCCCTTGGTAAGTTATTCCAATCCCTAACTCCCCTTCCTATAAATGAATATTTGCCCTAGTTTGTCCTCTTGAATTCCGACTTTATCTTCATCTTTCCTACTTTTATAAATGCCACTCAAACTTATTCGTCTACTAATGTCATTCCACGCCATCTCTGCGCTGACAGCTCGGAACATACCACTTAATGTAGGATGCTAAATGGTTTATTTTGTCACCTATTCAATGCATATAAATTTTATATTTAGGAATTTATTTTAATTCCGCTTGTTTGTTTTTGATTTTGAAGTAAAGGAACTTGGTGCCTTCTATACTTTATTCCATTTGATATGTCTTAATGATGCGATATTACAACATGATGACGGACATGACTGTTGCATGCGTAACCATTTTCAACAATACAAAATCATCTGACCAATCGGTAATAGGCTTGGAAAGTGCCAACTTCAATTAATGAAATACATTTGCAAAAATTAAAAGTCTCTTCATAACATCTTGCCCCCCTTGGAAAGGAGTTCTTTCAACTAACTATTGTAATCTTATACCTATTGTAAAAATACTTGTTCTTAACATATGCATTAATACAAAACTCTATACATACATATTTTTATCATTAAAAGAAAATAATATTGAAATTATATCGTTGATGAAAAATAACACAAAGTTAAAGATATCACAGGAAATCTTGAATTCCTTGTCATCCCCTTATGGGAAGAGGGCATATTTTCTTGATGCTTCGGGTGAAAGTTCCACGAGCCATCCAAACAGTGACAACCCTCACCTCACCATCTCGTCCGGGGTGAACTTGAACTATCCTACCTCTGGGCCACTCTAGAGGAGGGATGTTGTCCTCAATAACACCAAAGAATCAACATCAATACGTCGATTGGTATCATGCCACTTGACGCGTTTTTGCAATTCCTGCAAGTATTCTCGCTGCCATCTCTGCCACAACCGCTGCCAAATTTTCTGCAAGTGCTGCCAACGTGACAAGCGGTTATTGGGTTCTCTCAACAAATCCCTTTGCACGGGTTGCACGATCGAGTCACTTAGAAGAAAATGTGCTGGTGTTAAGACTTCTAAATCATTTGGATAATTTGGCAAGGGAGTAAGGGGATGTGAATTTAATACAGCCTTTATATTGCAAAGAATAGTGTAAGTTTCTTTGAAAGTTAGCACGCGTCCCTGTGTTTCAGTCAGCAGATGTCTTTTCATCATCTTTACAGCTGCTTCCCACAATCCCCCAAAGTGGGGTGACCGGGGAGGAATGAAACTCCACTGTATCTGCTGCTGAACGAGTGAGGAGGTAATGTTCATTGACCCCTTTTCCAAAAAGGACTGCATATCTTGTAGTTCGTTGGCTGCTCCAATGAAATTCTTCCCATTATCAGAGAAAAGCTGCTTGCACAAACCTCTTTTCGCCGTAAAGCGTTGCAGTGCAGCTAAGAAAGCTTCGGTCGTTAGCTCCGACACCAACTCCAAATGCACTGCCTTGGTACTGAAGCATGTAAATACAGCTACGTAACTCTTGTAAGTATGAATGCGGACCCTTCTGTAGCTTTCTCTTACAGATATTGGACCTACATAGTCCACTCCTGTGGTAACAAAGGGTCGAACAACTAACGTAACCCTTTCTTTTGGTAAATCTGCCGTGCGTACCTCTGGAACTGTAGGATGGTAACAAAAACACCTCTTGACAATCCTTTTTGCTTCTCTTCTGGTGCTGATAGGCCAATATCATTGTCGAGTTGCATGTAGCAGTTGCTCTGGGGGACAATGCTTCAGATGACTATGTTCATTTTCCATGATCATTCTGGTGATGTGATGATTTGCTGGTAGAAGCACAGGATGTGTCTGTTCTGATGTTAGCTCTGAAAAACGAAGCCTTCCTCCAACCCTAATCAGTCCGTCACTATCCAGAAACGGACTGAGTGACTTTAGAGAACTCTTCTTTGGGAGGTCTTGATTATTAATTAAGCAATGTAGTACTTGAGGGAATGCTTCAAATTCTGTCCATTTGACTACCTGTTTCTCTGCTTTACAAGTTTCTTGTATTTCTAGTGAACCCTTTTTCCTTTCTGGCGGTTTGATTTTGTAATTATAAATGTATCTTTGACAATATGCTACTATACAGCATAATTTCGGAAATGACGAGAATTTATTAAGTAGAACGCTGGTTGATGTTGCTGTCAACGTAACTGCTGTGACGTTCAGCTCTGGTAGTTCTGTTTCAAATTCTTCTGACTGCTCTGGTTGTTGATGTTGTGTGCGAAGCCAAGAAGGTCCACTCCACCACAGCTTTTTATCTTTGAGTTCTGCTGAAGTAATTCCTCTTGAGAGAAGATCAGCTGGATTTTCAGTCGAAGGAACATGCTTCCAGGTGGTTGCATCAGTGGCTTCTTGAATCTTTGCAATCCTGTTTGCCACAAATGTCTTCAGCAGCCTTGGCTCAGTGTTGATCCATCCCAAAACAATTGTACTGTCACTCCATAATCTGATCTGACCAATTTTTTCTTTCAAAGCACTCACTGTTGTTTTGACAAGTTGTGCAAGAAGAAGGGCTGGCTCCAATTCGAATCTTGGCAACGAAATGGTTTTTAAAGGAGCTACTTTCGTCTTCGCACAAAGTAAATTGGAAATGTAGAGACCACTTTGCGTTTGACAAACTGCATAAATGCATGCTCCAAAGGCCTTCTCTGAAGCATCACTAAATCCAAACAAATCAAAAGAGCCAGAGCTATTCCCAGGATTTATGTTTCTCATAATTCTGATGTTGTTCAGTCTTTCTAATGACGCATAATACTCGTTCCAAATCTGAAGGTGCTCCCCGAGACAATGGCTGATCCCATTCAAATCCATCTACCCATAAGTGTTGCATCAACATCTTCCCTTTGATCAGTACTGGACCCACGAGTCCTAGTGGATCAAAAATCTGTGCGATTTTGGAGGCGACTTCTGTTTTGGATCTTGGTGACTGCTTTGCCAGCTAAACTCGAAACTTAAGGCAACCTTGTGCTGAGTCCCAGAGGAGTCCAAGAGTCTTACTAGCTTCACCTTTGTCTAAAACCAGTGAAGTCCCTTCGTCGCTTTTGCTCTTCAAATCCTGCAAGATCTCTTTGCTGTTGGACCTCCATTTCCTCAAATGCATTCCACCACTCTTGAGTATATTTTGTATTTCCCGCCGTAGCCCGATCACTTCTTCTAGAATGTCTCCTCCACTTAAGCAGTCATCCATATAAAAATCATCGCGAATAGCCTTTGCTGCTGCTGGAAATTCATTTTCATGAAGAGTAGCCAATTCATTTAGGCATCTCATGGCATGGTAAGGTGCCGATGCTCTTCCGTATGTTACTGTATTCAACTGATAAATCCTCGCAGGGGCTGAAGATTCCTCTTTCCACAAAATCTGCTGTAATGCTCGATCTTCAGGATGGATGAGGATTTGCCGAAACATCTTTTCCACTTCTGCCGTCATGACGTACTTATGGCTGCGAAATCTAAGTACAATGTGAAAAAGATCTCTCTGTAAATTAGGTCCTGTCATGAGCTTGTCATTGAGTGATGTCCCGAGTGATGTTTCTGCCGAGGCATCAAATACCACTCTGACCTTTGTGGTGTCACTATCTGGACGTACCACTGGTTGATGGGGTATGAAGTATGAATTTGGTGCATCTTGATTTTGGTTTCTTTCAATGAAGCTCATATGTCCTAGTTTTTCATATTCATTCATTAAATCTGCATAAGGTGTCTTGAGTTCAGGGTGTCTGCTTAATCTCTTGACTTATGATTCTAGTCTGTTTAGTGCGTGTTTTCTTGATTCTCCGAGGATGACATCTGGCTTGATAGGGAGCCTTACGATGAATCTACCTGTTGTATCTCTCAAAACGGTGTCCATGAACTGTCTTTCACATATTCTTTCTTCTGATGTGTAATGTTGAATCTCCGGAATTGCTTCTTGTTTCCAAAATTTCTCCACCTGATCTAATAATTGTTGATTGCTAATTTTCATGTATGTTGTTGTTGATCCTTGTTTGTTC
This sequence comes from Anabrus simplex, assembly GCF_040414725.1. NCBI lineage: Eukaryota > Metazoa > Arthropoda > Insecta > Orthoptera > Tettigoniidae > Anabrus > Anabrus simplex. The sequence goes on along the minus strand of NC_090265.1, from coordinate 1,046,860,013 downwards.
TCAAAAACTTCACCACCTATAATCCAGCCTAATCGAGTGTTTTGCAGAGCTGGTTGTCCTTCAGCTTCATTCTTGGGTGGACCTATGACTATTCTCCAATAAAGTCCTGCACCAATTAACATGTCTATGTCTCCAGGCTTGTTGAATGTGGGATCTGCCAAGTGAATGTCCTTTGGAATAATAATCTTGTCCTTCTTGATCTCCAACTATGGCAATCGTCCCGTTATAGTTAGCAAAACTAGAAATTCTGCTTCCACCTCAAATCCGTCATTCCTTGAAGCGAGGTGTACTCTCGTGATCCTTTTTGTTTCCACTTTGGAAGAATCTACTCCAATGATCTGTGTGTTTGTCTTGACATTCGGTAAACCAAGTTTCTTATACAGAACTTCCTTTATTAGATTCAACTGAGATCGCGGATACAATAAGGCTCGGCATGTCATTCTTCTTCCGTGAACATCTTTTACATCAATTAAAGCTGTTGACAAAAGTATTTGTGATGTTATTCCTTTCGCCAAGCTCACATTGAGTGAAGCAGGTGAATGCTGAGATTCGACACACAGGTTTATGGGGACTTGATTTTCTTTAACATTTTGTTTCTGTTTGTCATCTTCCTCAGCATGTAAAAGTGTGTTGTGAAGAAGTCCACATTTCTTGCATTTTGATCCTCTGCAATTTCTTGCAATATGTCCTGGTTTCAAACAGTTCCTTTTTATCGAAGCAGTTTTCTTCTGTCTTCAACTGATCGTTTAATTAATTCTTCATATATAAAAATGGGGTTACTTCCACCACACAGATTACAGCCTGCCTGAGACGTCGTCATAACAACTTTCTTGCTAGGTTGTCTGTCTTTCGGATTTGCCTTCGTGTTCAATGCCTTGGTTTTGTTATGATTTAAAAGCATATACGATTGGGAACACTCAGTTAAAAATTTCAAGAAATCATCCAATGTTGGCATCTTCTCTGGAGTGTTGCCTTTCACCCTTTCCTGCCAATGTCTTTACTCAATGAAATCCGGCTGCTTCTTTGCTAGATGAATAACCAATGTGTCCCAATATTGAACCGGTTGCTTCATTGCTTTTAATGAAGCGATGTGAGTTTGAATATGAAATTGAAGTTGCTTGATTGATTCAGAATTGTTCCCTTTAAAAACTGTATGAAACTTGAAAAGTTCATCTAGATGTGTCTCGATTATCATCATTTGATTATCATATGTATCTACAAGCAAGTTCCACGCACTTGTGTAGTTTTCTTCTGAAATGGTAAAACCTTGAATGACTTTGCGTGCCTCGCCCTGCAGAAGACTGATATTTTTTTATATTTGTTAGTTGTTAGTTGAGTATCATTATGAATGGTTGACTCAAAACTGTTCTTAAAAAACAACCATTTTGTGAATTTGCCGTTGAATTCCGGTAAATTAATTTCTGGTAATTTATGTATTCTTCTGTTATGATGTTGTGGAACTTCCTGTTGATGAATGGCGTTGTTTACTGCCGTGTTCATTTGAGCTAGTAAATTATTTTGAACATCCTCTGCTTCATCTATTATCGTTTGCAGTTGTGTAACTGCGCTGAAGTAAATAGATTCAAAAAGCTCTCGCTCTCCCTCACATTCCTCTTGAAACTGTAGTGCAGCTGTTTCATCAGTGATCTCTGTTTCCTCAATTTTAATTTGTACTTCTTCAAAAGAATTCCATAGCTCTTCACATTTTTTAATTCTAACCTTCGCCTCTGATTTTGACGTGTCAGCTGTAATAGACTTTATTATTCTTGTTAACGTGCCTTTTACTCAACTACGCGATTGTTTCAATTTAGTTAGTTGCGACATATTGAAATTAATTGAAATTATGCTGTGTAAGTTCGAAGGGATTGCGTGAAGGTTATGTATAAATTCAAAGGAATCGTGTTGCTGAATTGAGGTTATATGACAAAGGAATATGGATCTTTTATATTTATGACAACAGGAGGATCCGTGGACTTCAATTATTATTTTATTATTATTATTATTATTATGTTGATCACTGTATGTTTATGTTACGAACATGCACTAAGGGAAAGAGGCTAGAATCTAAGTCGAAGAGTAGCGTATGTATAGCAAGGATGGTGTATATGTCAGAGAGACTCACGGTCGCACGGAGATTCTTACACTGAGCGGCGAGAAGAATGTAAATCTTGAAATCTTGTCTTTACTTCTTTGTATGTACGCAACATCGAATCGTACTTGCCTGATTACTGATTTATGCTGCACTCCGTTGAAGTTGTTGGCCTCAGCGGTCTGATTTTCGTTATGAACGAGAATGCAATATCCGTGAATGATTCCACGAATTCGAGATGTGTTGTATTTTTACTCCGGTGCTTAACCTCAATTGCGACGCATTGTTTTCATTTCTGCATTTCACTTTGCATGATCTTGCTCGTACTGAATATCTCAGGTTATTGAGAGCCGTGCTGTTGGGCGCCAATGTTTGTTTGTGATTTTGAAGTAAAGGAACTTGGTGCCTTCTATACTTTATTCCATTTGATATGTCTTAATGATGCGATATTACAACTTGATGACTGATATGACTGTTGCATGCGTAACCATTTTCAACAATACAAAATCATCTGACCAATCGGTAATAGGCTTGGAAAGTGCCAACTTCAATTAATGAAATACATTTGCAAAAATTAAAAGTCTCTTCATAACACCGCTTGAGACATGTTTCACCCTTCATTGAGGGCATCATCAGTCAAATTACCTCCTCAAGGCAAAAATCAGGTACCTGATTAGTATTTAACATGCATAAATTATTACACATTACAATGGGAAAATTAAGTACGAGAAACTCTTGTACAACGGTGATGGTTAAACAATATAAGTTTAAAGTTTAAATATAAGTTTAAAATTTAAGAATATTGACAGAATTAAATGTTGTAAAGATATGTAAATAATGTAAATGCACTGTGTGGCATTTCTAAATCCCCACTTCAGCTACAAAATTATTGCATATTCTTGTTGACCTTCAGAGACAAAGGAACAAAATTGAAGTCTCAGATAAATTGGATTGTCAGGAGGAAGAATATTGGACCCAGTATTCTTCAATATCTATACAAATGATTCACCACTTCCTGTTCCTCGCAATAAAAGCAGCCCTAATTATATTAAAAACCTTCCTTTAAAAAATGATACAACTTTCATAGTGGGTGGGATGAAAGAAAGTTGAATCATCTGGGGTGTAACTGGAAAAATTCAAGAAATCATACATTTTGATATGTGCCAAACCACCTAAATTATTTTGCTAGGGGCAATGTTGGTCTTCTCCCTTACCTTATGAAGCAGTGCTACATCATCAGCCAGGAAGCGTAAGGCCTAACTGGTGCTCCAAGCTGCAAATATTTATAACTGCTGGCTTAGCTCTTTGTTATTTTACAGGAAAGTAATCTTCTGCAAAATGATATAAATTACCTAATAAATAGGTTTGGCTTTCTGACATTCCACTTTCTAGTAATGGTTGTAAAGTTATATCCATAGAGCATTAAGATACCATATATTTCAGGAAATCAAGTAAAGGTAAATATAATCCATACATGTATTGTGACATTTATGGCTGTTATTCCCTTTAAATTTGAATTGTTTCTTTTGTTATGTAGGCATCTTAACCCATATCTGCCCAAATTATTTTTCTGTGGAATATTGCGATATATTTCGTAAGTAGGTACAGTTGTTTGTAACCTAAATGAAAGGCTTATGATGATTTTAGGTTTCATTAACATATATTTTCGCGGAGATTTACCGTGTCGACATATGTCGACAGTGAGCATGAACGGGTAGGGTAAGAGACATGCTCAAAAAAGGAACTTTTCTTCGCATTTTAAGCTTATATGAATGTAATAATTAATCAGTTAGTGAATATTAGTCACATACTGTAAGTGTTGAATAAGCAGAAAATATTTTAAAAACATGATTCAAAACATAAATGAGGAACAGTTTCGTCTCAATTTAGAATGCATACTATTTCAAAACAAAAGGACAATATTTGTATGTTTATAGTACTTGTTATACACACAATACCAAATTTTGAGCAAGTATGATCACTCTGAAAATAGCAAAAAAGGAACACTACGAGTAGAATTTCATAACAGTTTAGTCTGCGTTTTGAGGTTACACTCTGTTTCTCTTCATCCAGTCTGGTTTAGCGTGAGTGAAATGACTCGAAGCAAAGGACGTGGCGGCCAACATCACATTCTTGCACTGTTTCCTGGCAGTTTTACCACAGTGAGTGCACCGTACTTCCTTCCCTCTTGTTTGGAGGTAGTTGGATACCCCATCGGAACGCACTTACGGCAACACGCGTGAAGATACTTTTGTACTCGGTCTTCATGCTTTAGGACGCGTAGCGGCACGTGATAGGATATATGTCCTAACGATGTACCGTGTGAAGCCGAGAAGGTCTAAATTTTCCTCTATGCCCTTTGGGGTCAAACGGTAAAGTTGCCATGCATTGTCCATGGAGACGTTCAGAAGGAACGCAATTAGAGGTCGGTACCATTTCTTGTTTTTGATGCTGATGCGGTAACAAGATACATTTTGATCCAATCGATCGACGCTCCCCATGTGCATATTATGCAGAATTATACATGCTGGCTGAATTACTGTTATATATTTCATTTTAACATTACCATTGTACCATTTTCACTTATTTTTGAACACACTAGTTCAGCATCAGCCCGGAGTTGATTACCAGAGAGTCTGTTTATATCTCCACAAGACTCATCATCATCACTATTCCCATCACTATGGAAAGCATTTTCAGGTTCTATGTATATATTAGCATCTAGGATTGTGATTCCTCTAGGATGATTACGATCTACTCGACGGTCACTCTGAGAAGAATAAATTAAAATTGTGTATCAGTACTGAGGCAGTCGCATTCGCGCCCACTGTCAACATATGTCGACGTGGATATTTTTTGCTCTGCTAGACAAAAGCAACTATAAATCAGCCATAAATGAATTCAAAATCTGTTAAAGGCATGTTTCGTTATTACGTTTAACACAAAAGTCCGATCTTACTTTCAACTATAACAATATTATAAGAAAATATTACTCACCGTGACGAAGCTTCATCCTCTTGAGTGTATACGGAATGATATTTCATACGCAGCCACGCGATAAGGCGCGAAAACAAGTGATTCTTGTTTTCGTGCTGTGCAGTAAGTATCAAACTATGAACTGTAAACAATGCACCTCAAAAATATTATTCAGGTTTACCGATATAAGATCGACAATATTCAGATATCAACGTCGACAAATGTCGACAGTGGGCACATATGGGTTAAATGAAGCTGAAAAATAAATATTCACTTACAGTTTATTATTATGATTGCTTATCTCACCTTCATATGGTGTGTGTAGTATCATTCTTATTTCATTTCATAACATTTCAAATAATTGTGACTTGTCAGCAGTTCTTGGTACCCCTCCAAACCATAGTAATGTTCCTTAGTACATTCACATATTGCATTGTTCTCTCAACTACTTTACAGTAAGAAATATTTTTGGACATTATCTTGAAATACAGAATGATCCAGGTAAAATATGGGACTTAAGCAAAGCTTATTGTTCAACAGACCACTTGGTTAAGCTGGACTTATATTGTGGAAATCAGAAATCAACTACCAAATTTCTGCTGATTGGCCTCAACAGGTAGCCTGATATTTTTAAGGATAAATATTGGTCGATCAGATCATCCTGAAATCGTAGGTGCTTGACGTTAGTAAACTAACGATCCTAACCATGGCAAGGTTTTGTACCTTGGCAGCCAATGCTGAAAAATGATTGTGCACTTCAGAACAGATGCTACCTAAATTAGCCATTTGATTAATTTTATTAATTTTAATGTTGCTTGACAAGATATATGAATGAATGAATGAATGATCTTCAAAATTATTCATGTTCCACTGCATTAAAAAAAGCAGTATGACTTTGATGTATTATGTTTGCTTTGCTATGAATATATGTTAAATTACTGTGGGGCCGTCTCAGCTGATGTGTTCAAAATTAAATGTGCATATATTTAGTAACTTTTTCTTTCTCATGTGTATATATTCCATTCTCTTTGATATTGACTTCATAATCCTGTGAATATTCTCTGTTGTTATGATTCATTCATCCCATATATCTGGTGAGAAAATCCTCCTTTAAGTACCCCATTTATTGTTAGTTTCTCTTACTCTTTAATAGTTTTTTAATATGTTTTGAGAGAAGAGTTTTGTTGAATGATTCTAGCAAGTGTTTTCAGCATGCCAAACAACAGCCCTTGCTCATGTATTATGTTAGTGTGGTTTAATGATATGCTCAGTTTGCTTTTATTGCCTTTTCACTTGCTGTATTTTCTGGTTGGTATTCAATAGAACAGTGAGAGAGAGTGCCCGCACACACCTTTTTCTTTTTTTTTTTAACTTGACCGTGATTACTACATCTGTTTTCTTTTTGATTTTCAGACCCATGGACGCGGTCCCTAAACACGTAGTTAGGTATGTTATATCTTTTTTACAATTCTTATTAAGGTTAAGTTTATTTCTGTAGTAGTTATGATCTGGTATTAAAGTTTGTTAAATTTTATATTTCTGTGTTAATCTGTTACTGTAACAGGTTATTTAGTAAATTGGTATACATGTTCACAAGTGCTGTTGCGTATTTAAATTCATATTTATTTTAAGAGAATTAAAGTATAAGGTAAAGGAGGGTAAGAGTACGCAGACAGATAAGAGTGCGCAGTGGTTTAATTCAGCTATTGGTAATGATGCTGATAAGGATTTGGTGGTGCAGCATGGTAAGAAGTTGCTTACTGAGTGTTTTTACCAATGAGTTAGAAGCTCCATGAATTTGGCTGTGAATGAGAGGTAAGATCCTGTTTTGGATACTTTCATTGTAAATTTGATCACTCATATAATAAGAGTGTAACATTTTCGAGTGTAAATGGAGTGAATTATAATTTTCATATGATAAGAATTGTGTTTTCATGTAGTCCATGCTACTGTGTCAAAATCCATTATAACGCTAATTCTTCTGCCATCTAGCGAGTTTTATTGCTACACTGAACTGAACAGCCAAGAGTACATGCCACATTTGAAGCTGTGTACTTTTGGACGCCTTCTGAAAAGTGATCAGTCCATCATTAGTTTTTTTATTGTAGTTTATGTAATCGGGTTTCTCTTGGCGAAATGTTAATTATGATTGTTATTATGATCAGTAATATTATCTTTCAGAATCATCGTGGATAAATACAAACGGACGACGGATAGAAGCAATTTTACTTAGGAGATGTTTGAAAAAACAAAAGTCCTTTTAAGAAAAGAGAGGCTCACATGGCCAAGAAAATGGGAGTCAATGAAGCTACTCTTCAGAAAAGGCTAAAAGCAGCGAGTATTATCTTTAGGTGCCAAATTAGTTGACATACTCTAAAGAGTCCGATGGGGAAAAAATACATAGTCATTTTTATTGTCCTTGCAGGGTACGGTTCCACAATCATTAGGCTGATTTAAGAAAGTATTTGATGAATCCATGGAAAGTGAGCTGGCGAGACAAACATATTCAAGACTTGGATTCAAGATTTCATTAAATAACTAGAAAATGGCTGATGAAGGTGGCATATGATTTCACGGACTTCTACATCCTTTCAACGAAGAAAGAAAGCAAGCAGGCAAGGATTGGGTAGTAAGCTTCTGTAAGAACCAGGGCTTTTCTCTTTGCACCCACAAACAGTGTAGTTAGGCAAAGCTATGGAGTTTAACAAAGTTCAGGCAAGTAGATTTATTGTCAATTTGAAGGACTGTCTTGAAAGATTCCAGTTTCAACCACACCGAATATTTCACGTAGACGAGACAGGAGTTTCCACCATTCCAGACCAAGTCACCTAAGGTTTATGTGAAAACTGATAAGAGAAGAGTTCACAAAATTAAGTCTGGGGAGAAAGGTCAGATCATTTAAGCTGTTTTCTGCATAAATCCAACTGGCAATTACATACCAGTGGGTCTTATCTTCCCTAGAAAATGCATGAAATTAGAACTTTCAGAGTGTACACCCATAGGCACGCTACCTATGATTTCAGAATCTCATTATATGAACACAGAGCTTTTCTTGCAGTGGATAAGACACTTCGTTAAGACTTCTGCCGATGGCCCTGTTTTCCTCATTCTGCACAATCATGTGTCCCATTGTTCTCTCCCAGCTGTTATTTTCTTTAGAGAGAATCACAAAATTCTTCTGTCTCCGCCACCTCATGCAAGTCACATGATACAGCCACCGGATAGGGTAATCTTCACTCCCTTCAAGATGATCTACGCTGAAGAAGTGGAGAAATGGTTCTGTTCTTATTCAGGGAGAGCTGACACTCAAATACAGATATCCGGACTGTTTCAAGTGGCATACAATAGAGAAGCAAATCCTGAAAAGGCTGCACACTCATTTTCTGCTATGAATATTAATTTTTACCCATTCAACCCTAATATTTTTTCTGAGGAAGAGTTTCTTTGCGCAGAGGTCACTCGTGTTACAATACCTGAAGAGTTCAAAGAAGCCTCGGTAGAGAGAGAAGCTATGTGATTGACCTCAGATGTGGAAAGAGCTGAAAGATGACTGAAGAAACAGGAAACGATAAATGTAATGGATGTGTTAGAATTAGTGTGCTTCACCCACTGCCAAAGTACAAGAACAAAACTCACACCAAAAGGCCTGAAATTCTGTCAGGTTCTCCATATAAAAATGCACTTGTGAAGAAACAAGTAAAAAAGGAGGAAGAGCTTTGTAGGGAAGAAGAGAAAGGACTAGATCTAAATCTGAGAAGAATGAGAGAGGAAAAACCCTTGCGAAGAGCTCAACTAGTCCAAAGCCTCTACTTCAAAGGTGGCCAAAAATGAGGAATGCGTCTGTCCTGGTTTTTGTGAAGTGCAGGATGATGACTGCGTGCATTGCAATGAGTGTTCTGAGTGGTGGCACGAACTATGTTCCTCTTTCAAGGGCAAAGTTCTTTTGTTTGTTACTATTGTTAGTTGTTTCCGGATATCTTAGCTGTTTTCAGATACTTGTTTTTTCACTGGGTGTAGTTAAAAGCTGTTTTAATTTTATTATCATATATGGACAGTATCATTTTTATTTACGGGGACCATTATAAATAAAATATTTGACATGTGTACTCTTGGCCTCTGTAAAGCCCACTCTTACCCACATAGGACAGCCAAGAGTATGCATTTCACAAAAACTATTAAAAATAAATAAATGTAATTGTATGTAAATGTTAATATGTTCCAACTATTTATTAACATTGTTTGATTGTTTTACTTTCATGTGGTGCAGTTTCATGAATAAAAGTTAGCTTAGTAAGAAAGTTATTAACCAAAGTAAACTAAGTGTGTACTCTTATCCTCTTTTACCTTAGCTGTCCTTACTGGTTCAGGTTATAGAGTTTGTCTTACTTGGTTATATTGATTTAATTATATTATTATTGATACTGCTTAACCACATTGTGTGTCCAGACTTATTTTCCACATTATAATAAAAATAATTGTTCTTATACCTGTTCATCCTTCATATCAACTAAGAGACACTATTCTTTCATAGCAGTCCGCATCAACTCAACTTTTATAATGTGTCTGCCAGTTTCCAAATACATGACGTAGGCCAATCTTTGTGATACATTTCACGATACAGTTCTTTAGCAGTACTTATGAGTCCTCAAATGGATGGCCATGTGGTTCCGACATGTGTGAAGATGATAGAAGAAATTCACAGGGGACTAGGTCATGCTGTAGTTCACAGGGTATGTTGAATTTATCCCATGATTCCTTTCCTTGATTTGCCTCTTGGGGATCTGCATTACATGATGGTTTTTCCACGACCCCTTTGAAGTTGCGGACATTGAATGTTTCTTTGCAATGTCCCTAATCAGTTTCACAAACATTGATGTGTAGAACTCCGCTGTAACTGTAGTGTGCTGAGAAACTGCATGCTAGTAAACCATTCCCTTGTAATCAAAGAAAGGGAACAGTCTCCATCCATCACCATACCAGCAGATGAAATAGCTTTCCCCTAATTAATGTCGGAGAGTCAGCCAATTTCTTTATTTTGCTGGTATGTTTTCCTTCTGGGTCGTAGTGGTGCACTCGTAACTAATCACTGATGATAACCTCAGTTTGTTCAGAAGTCAATAGACATGAAACTCAGGGTGGGCACAAACAAGGGCCCTTTGCAGATAGAGATGCATAATTGTGAAAATGCTGCCATATGGCATTCCTGGGATTTAGCGGAGTTTTTAATTTTTTTCTTTTAAATTAATCAGCCAGGCTAAATTGACAGTCACAGCAGCTGTCTTGATGTTGACTTCAGTGATAGCAGGTGGAGAAACACCAGCTTAATAACAATGAAGAGCCTTCCTTCTAGAAAGCCCTTGGGTCACATAAAGATTGTAGCACAGGGCAATGAATGGTTACCATAAGTTGCAGCTAATACATGTGTTTTAAACAAAAATATGTTTTACTGCAATGACCTCAATTTTTTAGTATGTGAATTATAAATAGTGCCATCAACAAAGATCATTGCTGTCAACTAAGGATATGATGGTGCTGCCACCTGTAGGTATTGTATGTGAATCCCTATTCATTACAGAAATGGAAGCTGTGGGGTGAAAAGCCAATCTCACTCTTTCTTGATCAACCTTTGTATTACTGAAGATCCTGTAAGAGCTGTGTAATCGTTTTCCAAAATATTTAATATTTACAGTTTCAGTAAATTCAGTCTTGTTTTAGTGGACATCACCAATCAATTGTTTCATACAATTTACAAGCTATAGATCTCTGAAGTTTTTAATATACTTCAGTGTATCTTATCACCTGCAGAGAAGTGATGTGCTTAGTGTTATTCCTGTTAATGTCTAGGACAATTATTTTGTTAAACTACAATTTACAGATTGGGTGTAAATAGTAATTAGGTTTAAGTGTAGTTTTTAAGGTAGTAGTAGATATATTTAAATATAACAAGAAGAGCATGCATGTATCAGTATAATATGAATACAATAAATGTTTACTATCTCATCAGTTCCAGATGATCCAGAACTAAGGAATAGGAATATCATATCAGAGTTAGTGTTATTCATACCTAAACTTGGTTACCACATAACTAGCTCCCAGTCTGAGGGTATGGTCAATCTTACCATGTACTGTTCTCTTCATCTGGTTTCACCATGCACTTTCTGAGAGGCGCAACGGGAAAATTCCATCTTCAGCCGAACCCTGAATATTCTAGTAACCCATCGTCGAGATGTAAATAAAAGGCCGCGGTGAATGAGGAGTAGTCGTAGTAGTGACGGAAGGTCGAGTGTGTGGTGGGTGTTCCACCAGTTATTGTTGGAGTTCCGTAGTCAGGCCAGTGTCCCATTGGCTTTAGAGTATCTGAGAGCAGAGTACGGTGTGTGTATTGCCTAGGAATACTGACTGGAGTACTTTAAGTTTGCTTACATGGAGTGAGTGATTTGACCTTGATGGCAGAAGTGTTGGTTGTCGTCTGTGCCCTGCCGGAGTCAGAATATTGTCGCGTACTGAGCAGTGTACTAGCTGTGTACTGCCTTGGAGTATTGTATGTGTACTACCGAGGATAGCGGATTGCCAAGGAGTCAGTGTGTGGAGCAGCTGTCGTGAGTGTAATTAGAAAAGTGTTAATGGTTGTAGTCGTGAGGAGTATTGTCCTGCTGTTTGACACTGTTGGGCTGTTAGTGTTTAGTTGTCAGTGTTAAGTAGTTCACTTTGTTTGGCTGTGTGAATTACTGGACTTTCTCTGAAGTAAAACCAAGGAATAGTAGTTGTTGATAAACTTAACCATAATAGGTATTTTATTTGATCTTGTATTGACTTGTCTAAATGTATTAAAGAAACTATTTAAAATAGTTTATGTTGTCCACCTTATCAATACACTTGTAATCATTGAAAATTTATTCTATCGTACATATTTCGGAAACAATATGCATTCCCTTCATCATTGAAGTCAAATCAAGGGAATGCATATTGTCCTGAAATATGTCTGATAGAATAAATAATTTTCAGTGATTAAAAGTGTATTGACAAGTCGGACCCAACATATACTATTTTAAATAGTTCCTTTAGTAGATAAAGGAACAGTTGTCATGTGTGTGGTGGTTAGCAGCCTTGTGTTCAAACCTCTGTGTGCGAAGTGGGTGAGCTTGCAGGAGTGAAAGTACAAGTAAGGCAAGCCTTTAAATAGGCAGCAGTTAGTGAGTTTGGTCATTCATGAGCGAATGGAATTTTTTTCTGTGTGTGTGCGCGCGCGCGTGTGTGTGTGTGTGTGTCTCTCTCTCTCTCTCTCTCTCTCTCTCTCTCTCTCTCTCTCTCTCATCCTGAAATAGAATAGAGCAATAAAACAGACGTGTTTTATTCATAACAATACATATGCGAGTACTTTATTATCTCGTGGTACTAAGGAGTTAGCTTGAAACTAGTAAGAATTTCTTTGTAGGAACAGCATTATTGGTTCAACTATGAGATCAAGCTATGCTTTTCTTATATGAAGGGCTGAAAAATAGTGGCATAAGTCGATGTTGGACAGTTTATAAAACAAAACATCTTTGCATTTGTACGCATAAAAAAAAACTCATGTTTTCCTAAAAGAAACATTCCAGCAGTGTATTTATTATTTAGACAACATTAATGTATCTGCAGTACCATCACTCATTTGTTTCACTTTCACTTAAGGGTGTAACTGGACTTGCACACTATAATCCTAAACAGATTAACAAATTATGAAATTTTCATATTCTCTATTATATAAAGCCATGTATGAAATGTATAGGATTGGGAAAATTAATACTTTATTGGACATAATGAACATAGAAAATGGTATGAATTACATTTTTAGGTAATGCTGAAAATTTTCTAATTACGTTAAATGTAAAAAAATTGATTAAAACTAAACATATTAAAAATAATGATTGAATGAAATCAACGCTTAACAGGTTCTTAGTCTTTCACTTGTTCCTCTTCTTCATCTGTCTGAGGCCCACGTCTTGAAGAGCTCTAGGTCTTTTTACATTCCTGAAAAAGTTGTAATGTACTGGAGGGATGTATTTTAGTAGATATAATATGCCTCTTTTCTTAACACCATTGATCTCCCGTAACCCATCATACATCTGTGCCTGATTGTAGATAATAAATTTCATATTATTCCGTATTGATGAGGAATATAATGTAAAACAAAAGCTAAAGGTTTCCACCTATTCAGTACTATTTATTGTAACCTTAAAAAGTTACATAAATTTGATGAAAATAGTTTCGATCTTGCTAGAGACCATCATCAGTCAAAATCAATAAAAGTTAAGGTAAGAGATGAATTTATCATGGCATTATACTTCATGTCCACCTCTGTGGTGTAGTGGTTAGCGTGATTAGCTGCCACCCCCGGAGGCCCGGGTTCGATTCCCGGCTCTGCCACGAAATTTGAAAAGTGGTACGAGGGCTGGAACGGGGTCCACTCAGCTTCGGGAGGTCAACTGAGTAGAGGTGGGTTCGATTCCCACCTCAGCCATCCTGGAAGTGGTTTTCCGTGGTTTCCCACTTCTCCTCCAGGCGAATGCCGGGATGGTACGTAACTTAAGGCCACGGCCGCTTCCTTCCCTCTTCCTTGCCTATCCCTTCCAATCTTCCCATCCCTCCACAAGGCCCCTGTTCAGCATAGCAGGTGAGGCCGCCTGGGCGAGGTACTGGTCATACTCCCCAGTTGTATCCCCCGACCAAGAGTCTGAAGCTCCAGGACACTGCCCTTGAGGCGGTAGAGGTGGGATCCCTCGCTAAGTCCGAGGGAAAAACTGGACCTGGAGGGTAAACAGATGATGATGATGATTATACTTCATAAATTTTATCTATAATTCATGTCTTACCTTAATATTAATTTTAACTGATGATGGTCTCTAGCAAGACCAAAACTAGTTTCATCAAATATATGTAACATTTTTAATGTTTCAATAAATAGTATTGAATTGGTAGAAACCTTTAGCTTTTGTTTTACATCATCTGTGCCTGCCCGGTATTTTTTAACAACCTCGACTGCACTTCTTCTTTGGGTATAATGCCTATTTCACTGAATGGAAAGGATACATATTTACAATATCGAATGAATGAAGAGAATGGGTTGAATGGTAAGCTTTTTAATTTTTTGATCAATTCTTTAGTGTTTTTAACAGATTTTTTAGACAGAAATCGATAGTTCCTCCTTAAAAACCCCTGAATGAATTGTAATGCTTTATATAACTGGCTCGATTTATAGTTAATGATCGGGCAAATGGGGACGCCGATTTTGTGTATCTTGGGGAAGGCTTTGGTGGTGGGTAAACGTGAGTTCATATTAATTAGTTTAGTTTTTCCTTGATCTGTCAATAAATATGAAGTATTCTTGAAGACATGTAGAATAAGCAGTCTTGACCAATTGTATTTTCTGATTTTTCCTGATTTTTATACGAAAATCTCCTGATGTTTGGTTTTGTGAAGTTGGCAGGTATGGGAATGGTTGAAGTTAGAAGAAATTGAAGGAACTTATTATGAAATAGAATTTAACAAAAAGTCAGCTAAAGATAACATGATTGCAATTGTAATTGGCATGCATGAATTTTAGAGAAATATGGAAGAGTAAATTTGTTATTAGTTAGATAACACTTCTTGTAAAAGCACTACATATCAATTTTTCTGTACATAATTTATATAAGGAGATATATCCTACTAAAATTTGTGTAATTTTTATGTTCTAAAATTTTGAAAAAATTCTGCAATGAAAAATTCCATATGCAGGTTTCTTAATATAGCTGTGATACATACACCACACAAATTTTGTTACATTTGGCTGAATATTATGGGAGAAAATTGGATTTAACTGTAAAAATTACAATTGGTGGGAAAATTAAAGCAAAATTCAAGTGACATTTTCTTCCTGATTCATTACCTAAAAGTCACCAGAACCGTATGTTTTTCCTTCCCTTCCTTCCTTTCTTAGCAGCTCCTGTATGAATACTGGTAACTCTGGAAGCTTCTTTCTTTCTTTCTTTCTTTCTTTCTTTCTTTCTTTCTTTCTTCTTCTTCTGCTTCTCCTCCTCCTCCTCCTCCTCCAAAGAATGGAAAATGATTCACCTGCATTTTGTTTTTCACAATGCAACCTTTCCTGAGTCGAAGTTATGGGGATTGTTGGATATATGTGCAGCATTTACATGGCTTGAAGTTGATGTGACACTTTCCTGATGAGAACAATCTGATTCTGATAACATTTATGACCTTTTGTCGCTGATTTCTTCAATGGGGACTCCGGTTCAGTAATAGCCGATCCCCATCTTTTTCCTATCAAAAGTTCAGCAATTTGTCGTTTAGCTAAGGCTGATTTATGTTTACACATATTGTTTATTCCCTTGAATACAAGCTATCAATTATTAAAGCACACTGTCTTTCAGTAATAACAGTATGTTGATACGCAACTACAAGACGTTACTTGTGCACGTACTTCTCAAAAGTAAACAGACTGGCTACCACGACAGAACCCACAAAATTAAACGTACAAGAATAACAACACTTATAGTAGTCGGCACTATTGTAGTACCATCAGGAATACCAATACAAGCATAAAATGGTGCTCAATGACAGTCAAGTACTGAAATATTAGTCCGTAACAGGCTTGATAAGTTCATTCAGAAATATGGTAGATCTTGCAGCTTGAGTATGTATAAATATATTGGGATAAGAGGGGGCTGGGGTTGGCCCAAAACGGGCATATTTGATTCAATGGAAACATGACAGTGACATCATTACCTAACAAAGCAGTTCAGCAGATGCCACACAGACTGGCAGACAAAGCATTATTAAGGTGATAAATTGTTTGAATTCAACAAAATGACTTTGTGACAAGAAAGAAGAAACTCAATCCTTTCAATTTCAGTCATTAAAAAAATTGCCAAAATGACCAAAATATCTATTTTTATCTCTGGAATGTCGCCTTAAACAGTTTCTAGAAATGACATTCTGGGGGGATCACTAATGAACAAGGGGGTATATATGTGAGGACTTACAGAAGGCGAAGTATTCGGTCAACAGTATCCGATAGTTGAACTTAAAAATAATCCAGATAGAGGGGATGACAAATACTGACAAAGTACTGAAATTTACTTATGATAATAAAAACATTTACAAGAGTATGCAAAAGTTGAAAGGTAGAATAGCAGGTGGGATTGATAAGATTTCTGTGGATATACTAAAGGCACTTGGTTTGGATATAGTGCCATATCTGAATTATTTACAGTAAAACCTTTTTAAGACAATTCTGCAGGGGACAAGGAAAGAGAAGTTTCAAACTAGACAACGTACTATTGAATACAAAAATAAAAACTATCAAAAGGAATATGTTAACACTTGAGATGTCTTTTTCCGACATGCGTGCATTTTCATAGTGTATTTACGGGTACTGTGAAAGATATAGCTATCTACCATTTCTAAAGATGAGATGAGGGTAGTAAAAGGTGTGAAAAAGACTAAAACAAATATGAAAACCTTTTCCACTGGGGCTTATTAGGTAACAGCAGTAAATTGAAAGGTGTTTGAAACACCAACCAAAAAATATGTGGCCCATAAAAGTATTTGCATATTGTTCTAAAACAAATGTTAGCTGAAGCCTTATAAAGACTTTTGTATGGAGTGTAGCCCAATATGGAAAGCATGAAGCATGGGCAATAAAAGGTGCTTTTGACATATTACATTGAACTGAGGACTGGCGAAGGGATCACTAAATGTGAGAGAACAACAATGTGACAAAGTTTGTACAAGGGGAGATTGATAGACACAGCTCGAGACACCCAACACTTGCACTGTCAACACAGCTAAGTGATGCAATTCTTTGAAAGAATACCTCTCTTTAAATTATTAGCTGCTTCAATACGGAATTCTCAGAAAGACTGACTTTGTGGTTTTCCTAACTTAAGTCAACATAGGTCATTACAAAAACGTCAGTAGGAAAGTAGCAATTAAAAGCAATGCTATCATATAAAATACTGGATTAAATGAAAAACCGCACATTTTATCACTTTTAACGAACAGTACTACGGTCCCAGTCTAACAGTCCGAAGTTCCAGAGCTGGAATGACCAGACCACAGACTGACGTGAACACTCCTCTGCCATTATTCCATTAGATATGCGCGCTGCTCATTCCAATCAGTACCTCAGAGTAGGGATTGAATAGCTCGAATGATATGATGAATCAGTGTGTTACGTACCAGTAGTATCAGAAAATTTACGAACCAGAGGAATAGCATGCTAAAGAAGAAATCTAACTCCCCAGCTACTTCCTGTCAATATTCAGGCAGGCTGTTACACTCTGTACGACCAAGCGAGTTGGCTGTGTTGTTAGGGGTGCGCAGCTGTGAGCTTGCATCTGGGAGATAGTGGATTCGAACCCCACTGTCGGCAGTGCTGAAGATGGTATTCCGTGGTTTCCCACTTTCACACCAGGCAAATGTTGGGACTGTTACCTTAATTAAAGCTATGGCTGCTTCTTCACACTCCTAGCCTTTTTTTATCACATTGTCGCCATAAGACTTATCTGTGTCGGTGCAACGTAAAGCAAATAAAAAAAATACTTGGTACGCAGCAGTAATCCTTCCTACCAGAGATGAGTGGCAACAGAAGACACAAAGCACATCACAACAAACAATGGTCAATGTACGAGGGCGGTTTGAAAAGTTCTCGGAATCACCGCTAGATGTCAGTGCTAGAGCAACGAGGTTCCCGCGCAATAATCACACATCCTTTGTGAGTGAACACGTGGCGCGTCAGTGCTCTAGCTGCAGGATTGTGGTAGAGACGACTCTTTGTTGTTCCCGCGTAGTGATTTGTGACAATGGAAAAAAACTGAGATTCGAGCAGTGATTAAATACTTTGTAAAGAAAGGTATGAAAGCAAAGGAAATTCATGCCGACTTTCAGAACACACTGGGGGACTCTGCTCCTTCATTTTCAACTGTTGCCAAGTGGATCAGCGAGTTTAAATTTGGTCGGGAGAGCTTGGATGATGATTCGCGTAGTGGACGGCCAAAAAGTGTTATGACCCCAGAATTTATCGCAAAAGTGCATAAAATGGTCGTGGAGGATCGTCGACTGATAGTGCGGGAGATTGCTGAAGCTGTAGGGGTGTCTTCTGAACGGGTATATTATATATAAACTGAAGAATTGGGTATGAAAAAATTATCCGCAAGATGGGTGCCGCGGACAATAAACGCACCAGATTGGAAATGTCCAAACGAAGTCTGGCCCGTTTTCAGTGCAACCAACAAGATTTTTTGCGCCGGTTTGTGACTACAGATGAAACTTGTGTCCACTACTATACCCCAGAGACAAAACAGCAGTCAAAGCAGTGGAAACATGCTGATTCACCACCACCAAAGAAAGCAAAGGCAGGGCGTTCAGCCGGAAAGGTCATGGTCTCAGTTTTCTGGGATGCAAAAGGCATTCTGCTGATAGATTATCTTCCTACTGGCCAAACAATTACAGGGCAATACTATGCAAACCTCCTAGACCAACTACAGGAAAAGATATGTGAAACAAGGCCTGGTTTGGCAAGGAAAAAGGTCATCTTTCATCGGGACAACGCTCCGCCGCACACAAGTGTTATTGCCATGGCAAAACTTCATGAACTGGGGTACGAATTGTTGTCACATCCACCTTATTCACCTGATTTGGCACCATCAGACTATCAACTATTCCCCAAGCTGAAAATTTTCCTCGGTGGACGGAGATTTTCTACAAGGGAAGAACTGACAGCCGAATTGGAGAGGTATTTTGCAGGCCTGGAGGAATATCATTTTCGAGACGGGATCAAGGCATTGGAACATCGCTGGACCAAATGCGTTAGTCTACAGGGAGACTAGGTTGAAAAATAAAAGCAGTTCCACCGAGGTAAGATACTTAATTCTAGTACATTCCGAGAACTTTTCAAACCACCTATGTAATGTTATTGTTGATCAATGTTAGGAGATATCTATGTTGTAGGCCTTCACATTTAGTTTTCGTTTGACTCTGTGATTTGTAAAATTAATTATAGCGTAGACTGTATTTCCTTATTCTCTGACTTAACATACCAATTTTCATTAAATTCTGTTTACCCATTTTCTCGTGACTCGCGCTGATATGGACTCGGCAACAAAAACCAAATTCACTAATATATTTGTGATCATAGCCGGTACAGTAACAATGTATAAGACATAAATGATCGGAAATTTAATACTGTATAACTTTAGTTAGGTAGTATTTATCGATTTGACCACTAATAAATATTTGAGAATTAAATTTTAGGCCTTCCCCTAAGCTACCATTTCACTTAGCATGAATACAATTATTTATGGCCTAGATTATAGCGACTTATTCCCCGACTCTGCATACCGATTTTCATTAAGATAGGACCACTAATAGCATAAATATTTGAGAATTACATTTTAGGCTTTTCCCTAAACTACAATTTTTCTCAGGGTGAATACAATTATTTATGGCCTGGATTGTAGCGGCTTCTTCCCCGACTTTGTGTACTGATTTTCATTAAATTTTCTTCAGCCGTTTTCTCGTGATGCGCGTACATACAGACAGACAGAAATTACGGAAAATTAAAAAGTGCATTTCCTTGTTTCTGTGGCCATGACTGATTTATAAATGTCATCCTTTTTAAATTCGGATCAATGTACAGACAAAACTATTATTTTATATAGAGAGAGAGATTTTTAGATGTTGGAGACTCGGGCTTTTCGAACTATATTCAAGTGTTTAATTAAGAAACTAAAGTCAGTGTAAAATTAGGGAAAAAGTAGTGTTTTCTTTCAAATGTGCTACATCCTTCAAAATATTTAAAATATGTAATATTTATAAAAATATTTATTATACATTGAAATATGTAAAAATATGTAATTTTAAACTCCTGAAATAATGGTCCTTTTAGTGTGATTGACCGACATTTTAGCTTTTCTTGTAGCTACATATTTGGGAACAGAATATGTAATTACATCATCCAGGCTCTAATGATGATGATGATGATGATGATGATCTCACCAAAGGAAATGTATCTTTCGAGAATTGTTTAACCTGCTTAGGCTACAATGTTCAACTGTTGAAAAGTGCGATTTTTGTTGTTGAGCAATTCCTGAACTATTTAGTGAATCATATTTTTGACACCAAGAAGTGGAATCCTTCTTGTAGTGCTTCTTATGAAAGAAGATGACTTCTTTAATTTCAAATAAGCTGCTGACAGATACATTAACATATCCAACTTTCATATTTTGAAAGTACAGTACATCAGGCTAGCAGCTAAATGTGCTGCAAGTTCGATTGACACTAATGGAAGAGTTCAAAGAAATATACATTTTGAAACAAGGAGTGAAGCCTTCTGATCTTGGGCAAGCAGAATTGGAAGCACTTCAGGGAGCAAAGAGTCTGACAGAAGAGAAGAGGAAGGACTTGTATAAAATGATGCCTTACATTTTAAAAAATGAAAATAGAACGTTTTAGGAGGACTTACTGAAGAAATTGCTCTTAAAATTATCTCATTACATGAACTAGCAAAAATTAAAGGAAAGACAAAAGGACTTAACTGAAATAATTCCTGGTAATGATGATAAAAAGTAACATTTTCCTAGTAAAATGAAGAACTTTATGCTGTAGTGCTTGAATCGTTTTAAATGTTAGCACATTTTAACACATACAGTATCAAATTTTTCCACAACCTTTTACACAGAAACTATATCAAATAGAATAAAGTAGTGTATATATATAGTATAAAAGCTTTGAATGCATATTTTGCATGTATCATGCTTTGCCTCTCCAAACTGTTTTATTCTCATGCTGTACACATTTTGTTTAACTCAAAACTATGACCTGTTATTTATTTACATGCCTCAAATCATCGTGCACATCATCAGACAATTCCTTGTTAAGTAAGGAAAGAATCCACTTTTCATTTTGTTTGGTCATTACTAAATATAAGCTACAAGGTTAATATTACAACTGAACAGAAAGAAAATTAAAATCAATTTTAATGGTTGCGGAGGGTCACAGTAACACAGGAGCCTGTTTTTTCAACAATTGTAAGCAGCAGCTGAATAATAACCACGCCTTTAGGAGGCGGGAAGGAAGTTGGGTAGGTACAATAAAGGAGGACTACCAGGTGTGTTTGGTGCGGGAAGAGGAATGGAAAACAACTTATGCAGGGTAATCATGACCCCGCGCAACCATTCACGGGTTAAGTTCTGTTATGACAATCAAGGTATGTAAGAATCCATGACCCTAACCGGTAACGTGACATCCACGTGATGAGGTACAAACAAATGGAAGTGCTTAATACCTGAAAATAAACACAGGCAAGGACAACCAAACTGCAAATAATGATTCATATCCAGCAAAAATGAAATTTACCATCTATATGTATAAAATAAGAGTTTTGTTTGTACATTCCTCAGAATTTGAAAAGAATGATATTTCTGTATCAGTCGTGTCCACAGTAACAAGGGAATGCACTTTTTACTTTTCCGTAATTTCTGCCTGCCTCTCTCTCTCTGTATGTATGTATGTATGTATGTATGTATGTACGTATGTATGTACATGCATCACGAGAAAACGGCTGAAGAGGATTTCATGAAAATCAATTTGTGAAGTTGGGGGATGAGCCACTACAATCTAGGCCAGGGATGGCGAACCTTTTCCAACTAGTGTGCCATTTTAAGTCTGGTTTATTATTCTCATCTGTTGACTGTGCCACTTGTTTTCCACTAAGGGATGTCTACAACCTACGACCCGACCCCCCCCCCGGCGACTTCCTTTATAAATTCCCGATTATGTTTCATAATATGTTATTTATTTATTCATTCACTGATTTATTTATTTATTTATTTATTTATTTATTATACATATATGTTGTGAATACATTTGATTGCATGTTCCGTGGGGCTGTACTTCAATTATGGCCCACGGCGGTTTCCTTCCCACTCGTAAGCCTGTCCCATCGTCGCCACAAGACGTATCTGTGTCGGTGTGACGTAAAACAAATTGTAAAAAAAATATTATTAGATATAAAAATCAAAAGTACTAATACTGCGAATGGACTTCACTTTCTCCATTCCAGGTTGTAGTTTGTACGCTCACAATTAAACTAATTTCTCCCTGATCACATTTCCATGAGGATATCTAAAGAAACGGCTATCCTTGTTTGTAAGGCCACATTCATGATTTCATCAAAACATACTGCATACATGTGAGAGTTAACCAAATTAGCTTTCAACTGCTCCGAAACTTCTTCACTCATTTTTATTATTCTATCCTTGACAGCAGTTCAGCTGGCTGGCATTCCTTTATTTCTGTTAAGTATTAGTTGTTTGTTAGGGAAGTTTTCAAATAATGTGTTGGACGTCAAAAAGAAACTTTCTTTCAACAACTCACCATCAGAAATCGGTTTCCCATGCATGCTGTACTATGCAGTGAGACAGATAGAAACAGCCGCACTGATAATATTCCTTGGCCGGAAAGATGATACAAAAGAACTGGTTTGTTTTGTGTAATGTTCGATATTTTGTGAAACGAACTCTCTTCTTTCTTCATTTGAAATGCAACAAACATTTGAATGACCAGTCTCGAAATTGCGCTTTACATTAAATGAGGGGATACAATTATTGTTTTCGAACACAGGCAACACATCTCTTTAACTGGCCGAATTCTCTTGGCCAGAGTTCTTGAAACATACGGTCACCACCTTTGTTAAGTTTCTGTTCTTTTCGGCACCGAAAACGTGTTTGCGATGTCCGTATACAAAACCACCAGAAAACGGCACTATCTCACTTGACTTTCGGACCTATCAGTGTAGCCGTGTTGCCATATTGCACGTCCGAATGGAACTAGGATTTAGATTTTCGATATTTATTTCTTACACGTGAAACACTATAAGATATGCATTGTCTGTAGTACAAGACGTATATATAAAATAATATTATGTTCATGTGGCGTGCCACTGAAATCGTGTTCGCGTGTCACCTAGTGACACGCGTGGCATAGGTTCGCCATCCCTGATCTAGGCTATAAATCATTTTATTTGTGATGAGTGAAATGGTAGTTTAGGGGAAGGCCTAAAATTTAATTCTCAAATATTTATATTATTAGTGGTACTATTGATAAATACTACATAACTTAAGTTATATAGAATTAAATTTCCGATCATTTGTGTGTTATGCATGTTTACTGTACCGGCTATGATAACATAGATATTCATGAATTTGTATTTACGTTGCCAAGTCCATATCAACACCGAGCCACGAGAAAATGGATAAACAGAATTGAATGTAAATCGGTATATAGAGTTGGGGAATAAAAAACTACAGTTTAAGCTATAAAAGTTTTATTCACCCTGGATGAAATTGTAATTTAGGGGAAGGTGCAAAAAATTTAATTTTTAAATACCTATGTTATTTTACTTCGAAAAGTACTACATTACAAAAGTTACAGAGAATACAATTTCCTATCATTTACGTTGTATTCAGTTTTTACCTACCGACTGTGATAAGAGTGGTATTTCAGAGTCAGAAGAAAACTAAACATGAAGGCCTACAATATCGAAAGTGCATAACATTGATCAAAATAACATTACATTGACCATTGTTTGTTGTGATGATCTTTGTCTTTTATGCTGCCACTCAACTCCGATATATGTTGATTTCGGTTGGGAAAACCACTAAGGCAGTCTTTCTGAGAATGTGGAGAGTATCTGCCATTATAATGAAAACTCAACCTGATTGTGCCTGTAGGTAGGCAAGCGAGCTTACCATTACAATGAAAATTCCCTCACCCAGTCTTCATCTGAGAAAATATGTTTTCTGACTTCCCCGTCGTGTTTCTAGGGTAATGTTAAGAGCTGTGCAATTCAATACAATCTTGCTCACAACGTGTACACTACCTAACCTATAATTCTGTATACAATGTAGAATACCTTAGCGAAGCCTGGGTACATCAGCTAGTTCATTATAAATCCAGATTTAAACAAAAGATTTAGAGAAAATAATTGTAGGAATGGAAGTAGTTTCATAATAATATGTCTGGATAATAAAATTTCTAGAAAACTAAAGAAATAATCCAACTTGGGCAAAGAAAAGTATCACAGTTAAACACATTTGGATTCAATAAAATTTAAAATGACAACTCCATTTTGCACAAATCATTATGCCAACATTCAGTGAACCGAAGAAGAAGAAGAAGAAGAAGAAGAAGAAGAAGAAGAAGAAGGTGAAAGAAAGAAAATTAAATCGCTTCACAATTAATTTGATAAACATTTCAGTTTGATATGTTAGCAAAGATTTCTGAACATTGCAGTACACTGTGTTATTGATGTTCAGTTAAAACCTGCTTAGCTGTTTTCGAAAATACAATCGGTTTGGTCTTGCCAGTATTCATAAACGGTTCAAATGCTGTATTGATCGTACAATGTTATTAATAATAATTTGTAAATCGGCTAGTTTACTGGCTAACTATCACCAGCAAAAGAGATTTTATTAATGACATTGTCATTTAATGTCTAGGTTAACCCATTGGGATATTGATTTTCTAGCTCTTTACATGCCCACGATTAGTATTTACCGTCATGGAAAAGAGTATAGACACCAGAGGTAATACGTTAGTAAAATATTTATCCTTCACCCCATACAGAAACAAGTTACACCAAAATTTAGCTTTTTTATTCTACGTTTAATTATGTGGAGTAGAAATTTTTATCTTGCCTAGTTAAAATTTTAACGCAGGGTGAACAAAAAAAAAAAGTGCTGATATTTTTTCCATTTCCAACGGAGCGCTCACTTTGAAAATTCATAACTTCAAAAATTTGATCTGATCATTACCAAATTTTAACATATCTTAAAGCAACTTATTGTTGATCAGAGTACCAAGTTTTTATTTCATCTGATATTTTTGTGAAAAGGGTTGTAAATTTTATGAAACGTTTTCTCATTATGGGTGATCATGGCCGTAAAAAAAACTTGGCTTGTTATGAAGCTCATGAGAATGTCAGATTAAAATTAAAATTTTTTGGCTAAAATTATTATTATTATTATTATTATTATTATTATTATTATTATTTGCCAGCATGTAATTGTTGATTTTATATTGATTTATATTTAATTGAGTGGTTTGGAGAGAAGAAAGCAGCGTTGCCCAGTTGGTCTATTTGCCATGCCAACCGAACTCTCACTGCTCTGTACCAGCTTTGAGTCATATAGACCTACTGCGCAATAAATGTGTTGTGTTGTGGGGTGAGAAAGTGAAATACTGGATGACAAAAAGTGGTGTTTTCCTCGATCGCCCAGAACTTTAAAAACAAAACGTTCTACAAATTGAACGCATCCCACTGATTACTATCGATATATTGAAGAGATACACTTCAAAGAAGCCCTATTACCTAGCCCCGAGTGAAGATAAATTTAAATGACCTGGCCAGTATTCGAGCCCAGAATCCTTGTATCCGAAAACCAACACACTCACCAATCAGCTATGGAGTTTGACAAAGAGTAAATGATAATTTGGCACACACTGTTGGGGGTTAAACTTTTCCTGCCCAGGAAAAGCCAACGATGAAGGATGGACATGCAACCTTACATTCCCTTCAGAACCGAGCAGTGAAGATTCTCACGGTATCTTACATTTTGCCTGCGATTCTCATTGTTAACATAGAAATGAGACATTTTGAAGAAACAATTACTTCTTTTCTACTTCTAAGCGAAGTAAGTTTCCAAATAATTCTGTGAAGTGCACTGACATATTAATCACTGATGAATCGAGGAGGTCCTTCTCATAAGCGAGAACTTACAGCGAAATATACTACATAATTCTATCATTCATATATCGAGTGCTAGTCAATAAAGGTTTTAAACAACTGACGAAACAACAAACATCCACTTATTGTATAGCAGGGAGCGCCCAATTGATGTTCAACCCAGCAATGTCGCTAGGGTTTCCAGGGCCAGGTGCATTGTTCTCGCCGGCCAGTAGGCTGCTTCCTTCTCTCACAACCACCCAATTAAATATAAATCAGTATATAATCAGCAATTGCATGTAGGCAAAAAGCAGTTTTAATTTTTAGTGTGACATTCTCATGACCTTCATGAAAAGGCAAATTTTTTAGGCTATGATCACCCAAGTAATGAGAACATGTTTTTTTTTACAAAATTTACAACAACCTTTTTCACAAACATCAGATGAAATAAAAACTGTGTGGACAGGTTAAAAATAAGTTTACTTTAAGACACACTGAAGTTTCATAATGATCAAATCAATACTTTTAAAGTTATGAATTTTCAATATGAGCGCTCCGTTGGAAATGGAAAAAATACAGGCATTTTTTGTTCAACCTGCGTTAAAATTTTAACTGGGTACGATAAAAATGTCTACTCTAGATAATTAAACATAGAATAAAAGAAGCTAAATTTTGGTGTAGCTTGTTTCTATATGTGACAAAGGATAAACATTTTATTAACGAATTAATTCGGGTGTCTAAACTTTTTTCCATGACATTAATTTTCAACATAAATCACAGTTCATGAGAACTTTAATTTATTAGTTATTATAGTTTTCTCATGCAGATGTTAATTTATGAAATGAAAAGGTCATAAATGTTACCTTTGGATATTGTGGCATTTCAGTAGTTTACATTTTTCGTCTTGTTAGCACCACTAGCACCCAGCATTACAACATTAGTCATCACTATCACTATTCAGAATTTTCTGATTCGCTGTAACTTTTTTTGTGTCCACCACTGTTACATTTTCCACTGACACTAAATAATTCTTCACAATCTGAAGTTTCTGACTCGCTTTCATTATCACTTCTGTTCAGAATATCCTATCAATCAATCAATACTGATCTGCATTTAGGGCAGTTGCCCAGGTGGCAGATTCCATATCTGTTGTTTTCCTAGCCTTTTCCTAAATGATTTCAAAAAAATTGGAAATTTATTGAAAATCTCCCTTGGTAAGTTATTCCAATCCGTAACTCCCCTTCCTATAAATGAATATTTGCCCCAGTTTGTCCTCTTGAATTCCAACTTTACCGTCATATTGTGATCTTTCATACTTTTATAAACACCACTCAAACTTATTCGTCTACTAATGTCATTCCATGCCACCTCTCAGCTGACAGCTCGGAACATACCACTTAGTCGAGCAGCTCTCCTTCTTTCTCTCAATTCTTCCCAGCCCAAACTTTGCAACATTTTTGTAACGCTGCTCTTTGTCGGAAATCACCCAGAACAAATCAAGCTACTTTTCTTTGGATTTTTTCCAGTTCTTGAATCAGGTAATCCTGGTGAGGGTCCCATACACTGGAACCATACTCTAGTTGGGGTCTTACCAGAGACTTGTATGCCCTCTCCTTTACATCCTTACAACCCCTAAACACCCTCATAACCATGTGCAGAGATCGGTACCCTTTATTTACAATCCCATTTATGTGATTACCCCAATGTAGATCTTTCCTTATATTATCACCTAGATACTTACATTGATCCCCAAAAGGAACGTTCACCCCATCAACGCAGTAATTAAAACTGAGAGGACTTTCCCTATTTGTGAAACTCACAACCTGACTTTGCCTGCTGTCCATCTCGCAACATTTTCGAAGTCACATTGCAGTTGCTCACAATCTTGTAACTTATTTATTACTCTATAGAGAATAACATCATCCTCAAAAAGTCTTGCCTCTGATTCCACTCCTTTACTCATATTATTTATATATATAAGAAAACATAAAGGGCTGATAATACTGCGTTGAGGAATTCCCCCCTTAATTATTACAGGGTCAGATAAAGCTTCACCTACTCCTAATTCTCTGAGATCTATTTTCTGGAAATATAGCAACCCATTCAGTCACTCTTTTGTCTAGTCCAATTGCACAGATTTTTGCCAGTAGTATCCCATGATCCACCCTATCAAATGCTTTAGACAGGTCAATCACAATACAGTACATTTGACCTCCTGAATCCAAGATATCTGCTATATCTTGCTGGAATCCTACAAGTTGAGCTTCAGTGGAATAACCTTTCCTAAAACCGAACTGCCTTCTATCGAACCAGTTATTAATTTCACAAACCTTTATAATCAGAAAGAATGCCTTCCCAAAGCTTACATGCAACGCATGTCAAACTTACCGGCCTGTAATTTTCAGCTTTATGTCTATCACCCTTTCCTTTATACACAGGGGCTACTATAGCAACTCTCCATTCATCTGGTATAACTCCTCCGACCAAACAATAATCAAATAAGTACTTCAGATATGGTATATCCCCAGAAATCTTATTAATTCCAGCCACTTTTCTAGTTTTCAACTTTTGTATCTTATTGTAGATGTCATTGTTATTATATGTAAATTTTAAAACTTCTTTAGCCTTAGTCTCCTCCTCTATCTGGACATTATCCTTGTAACCAACAATCCTTACATACTGCTGACTGAATACTTATGCCTTTTGAAGATCCTCACATACACACTCCCCTTGTTCATTAATTATTCCTGGAATGTCCTTCTTGGAACCTGTTTATGCCTTAAAATACCTATACATACCCTTCCATTTTTCACTAAAATGTGTATGACTGCCAATTATGCTTGCCATCATGTTATCCTTAGCTGCCTTCTTTGCTAGATTCAATTTCTAGTAAGTTCCTTCAATTTCTCCTTACTTCCACAGCCATTTCTAACTGTATTTCTTTCCAGTCGGCACCTCCTTCTTAATCTCTTTATTTCTCTATTATAATAAGGTGGATCTTTACCATTCCTTACCTCCCTTAACTCATTGGGCCCGAGCCACGGAACCGTTCCATGCTTCGTCTCGGTGGACCAAATGCCGGACCACGGAACTGTTCCGTTGTCTCATTTTACTACGTAATTCAACTTTTCCTCAAGAGATGGCAGAGTGGGTTGCATTTGTAATTTGTGTAGGGATTCTTTCTTTGCAATGTTATATGCTCTTTGCTAATATATATCGATAGTGTGCTTGGTAATATTAGTTTGAAGTGGGCTATCTCTCGACTTTGAGATTTGCTTGTAAACAAGATGGCTGCCAGTATGGAACTGATATTTACCGATATATAATCCCTTTTAGAAAGTAATGATGATTAGGAATGTAATTTTTTCAGTGAAATTAGTAGTAATATTAGTATTAGTGTTAGCAATGCTCCTGAAGAACAAATAGATGTGGAAATCGAAGAGGAAATGTAAAAAGAAGGCCGTGTTACAGCTCAGCAGGTGGACTGAGTACGTACCCGTGATGCTAATAAAATAAAATGTTTTACTGTATTCCTTGTTCCGCAGTTTGTGGTATGAAAGCCTTTTGTTTTCATGTATATTTAAATCTTTAATGGTCTTGTAAGTAAGAAATTTCTCACGACATGAATCGACACTATATTTTCTCCAAAATAATCCCAGCGCCAATGCAGTTTCAATCCAACAAATATGCAGGGCTCAATGGGTTAAAGGTACAAACCTGTTTTCGCATTCCTCAACAATTTCTTTAAACCCATCCCAGAGTCTGTTTACATTTTTAATTACCGTTTTCTACCGATCATAGTTACTTTTTAGAAACTGCCTCATGCCTGCTTTATCAGCCATATGGTACTGCATAATAATCCTACTTATAAGACCTTCCTTTCTATCACATTTATTTTTAACTACGACCAAAACAGCTTCATGATCACTAATACCATCTATTGCTTCAGTTTCTCTATAGAGCTCATCTGGTTTTATCAGCACCACATCCAGGATATTTTTCCTTCTGGTTGGTTCCATCACTTTCTGAATCAGCTGGCCTTCCCCTATTAACTTATTTGCCATTTGTTGGTCATGCTTCCTGTCGTTTGCATTTCCTTCCCAATTGACATCTGATAAATTCAGATCTCCCGCTACAATCACATTTCTTTCCTTGTCATTTCCTACATGGCTGAATATCTTATCAAATAATTCTGAATCCGTGTCAGTGCTACCCTTTCCCGGTCTGTACACTCCAAATATATCTAGTTGCCTATTATCTTTAGAAATGAGCCTTATACCTAGAATTTCATGTGTGTCATCTTTAACTTTTTGCAGCTTACGAATTCTTCTTTCACCAGAATGAATACTCCCCCTCCCACCATTCCTATCCTATCTCTACGATACATACTCCAGTTCCGTGAGAAAATTTCAGCATCCATTATATCCTTTCTCAGCCATGATTCAACTCCTATTATAATATCTGGTAAATATATATTTATTAAATTAATTATATTCCTTTCTTTACAATACTTCTACAGTTCAACACTAACAATTTTATGTCATCCCTACTTGATTTCCAGTTCCCTGTTCCCTTATCACCGCTCCCTAGGCCACCCTGTTTCCCTGATTGTACCTCCCTATTACCCTTCCAAACAAATTTTGTAACTTATACGTACCACTGCGATTTAAGTGAAGGCCATCTGAGCGCAGATCCCTATCTCCTACCCACCCATTAGGATCTAGAAATTTCACTCCCAGTTTCCCACATACCCACTCCATAGTCTCATTTAAATCCCCAATCACCCTCCAGTCAGTATCCCTCCTACACAGTATTCCACTAATAGCAATCTCCGCTTTCTTAAACTTCACCCGTGCTGCATTTGCCAGATCCCACACATCTCCAACTATGTTGGTACTTATATCAGCTTGCCTTACGTTGTTGGTACCAACGTGAAACACTACCACCTTCTCCTTCCCCTCCTCTCTCTTCTACTTTACTCAACATCTGCCTCAACCTAATTCCTGGATAACATTCTATCCTGGTTCCCTTTCCTCCACACACTTTCCCCACATGTCTAACCATGGAATCCCCCATGACCAGAGCCTCAACCCTGCCCACCTCATTTGATCCCCTCCCCTCCTGGTCAGCCCTATCTTTCCTGATAGCTGCAGAAGCTACTTCCTCCTCCCTTTTCTCCTTCCCATGACCCTGTTCCACCTGTCTTTTCCTATCCTCTACTCTACTATTCCCTTTCCTACCTTTTCCCTTCCTCCTACTTCCACACATCTCAGCAACAGTTCCCTGTCCCTCATCTTCCCTCTGTTGTTCTATCTGGAGCGACTCGTACCGATTCCGCACAGACTCCTGTCCTGAATTCTGATCCTGAATAGAGCCCTTAGCCTGCAATCTCCTTCCCCTCCCTCTTGTACACCTACTGTAACCTGTACATTGTTTGAGGGAGTCCTATCTTCCTTCCTGTCTTCTGTGAGAATCCTAATTATCTCCCTCAAACTCTCCAACTCCTGCCTTCTTTGCACCATGCTACTCATCTTCGATATAGATAGACATGACGGAGAATAACTTTTCAAGATTTATAATGCAAACTGTTTGAGATAATCTAACGCAATTACCATTGCAAAAAGGAGCAACTCTTCCTCTTTCCAATGGTAGTCGGTGCTATCCCTTGGCGAACATCTGAAATACGTACTCAAAGTTGCTACTGCTCTGCTCCATGGCTGCGAGCCGTCAAGCTACGTTACATCCCGTGGGCAATCACACGGCCGGTAGCCATTAGTATATGCCAATGAGTGAACATCCTCAACAGCTTCTGTGAACACAGCCTCAGAGTAGATATTAAAAAAGAGAGGGGGACAGGACATTGCCCTTACATATAGCTATGTCCTCAGTTGTCTCTCCCTCTATTTGGACCTCTGCTGTTTGGTTCCAGTAGAGCTGAGTGATGATACATAGACACCATTATCAACACCAGTAGTTTTTAAAATCTCAGTAAATTTAGTCAATTGAGCATTTGTACATGTTGACATTCATATCCATATTCTTTATTAGACTGTTCTGAATGTTTAGAGGAACATTCTGTGAGAGACTTGATGCATATGTCTTCAAAAGTATATCTACTTAAATACAGTACCATCTGATATCATAATGAGTTACATTATTATGATGAATGTATCAAGGTGTCTGGTACATGAATTGCATATGTTACATTTTATATTTTTCTCCCTTTCAGTAGCACAGTGAATGATGATCAAGTGAAGCCACGTTCATTACGCTTCACCTGGAGTATGAAGACAACATCATCACGTGATCCAAATGAAATAATGGCAGAAATTCGTAAGGTTAGTGTTTCCAGAATGTTAAAATGATTCCTTAGAGTTGATTAATCCTATTAATGGAAAGATAAAGGATATATTTGCAGAATTTCTCCTAACTGAAAGTATATCCATATCCTTGAATTTTGAAAGGAGAAAAAATGGTAGTATCTTGTTTCTTAGTTTTTCCAAGTACAGCCTCATATTTTGTCAGTCTGTCAGAACTTTTCTCATAGAGGCTGAGGGAAGAATTCCTTAAAATCAGTCCTGAGACATACTACTGCTCTGTCCAGTTATTTTTTAAAAAAAAATGTTAAAACCATGCTTGTTTCTTATTCCTGTTACAAACATTATACCCACGAAAATTAAGATCTGGAATATCTACTGGCTTGCATATTTGTACACTAGTGTTTTTAGTTAAAAGACAAGATTCAGCACTAATCTTCCAAGTGAAACGGAAATTCTGTTCCGTTGTCCAGCAGAGCAGTAACCCTGAATTGACTGTGAATGTTGGAGATGCTAGGGTATACAACAGAATTGTATAAAACACTAAGAATTCTTGTGCATCAGATTAGTTACACCTAGTTCTTCAGATTCACTTTTGCTATCACTATCTCCTTCAACTGGAATAAGATCATCTCCGTTGTCATTAAGCATCACATCCAATTTCCATACTCCCAATGCCACTTTTCTCCTTCACAAGGATGCACTTCAACCTTTAAAATAACAAATAAAAGGCTACAGGTTTAAAAGTAGTTGTTCATTTATTTTTTAACTAAGTTGACAGAACTTGATTACACTGTCTGAAATTCAAGGTGTTTGCTTGAATGGTGGCTGTTTAACATGTCTCTTTAAAAAAACATATAAAGAGGTTTCCATTTGGCTTCCCTGGATATTCATTATCAAGTAAAATACTGTATGCATATAATTAAATCTATATGTATAAAATAACATGTCTTGACTGGCTGGCTGACTGACTGACTGACTGACTGACTGATTCATAACTACTGGGCATAACAGGTGTATGAAAAAGTTTTTGCCGATTTTTGTGGTAAAGAAAACACGTAATTTTCAAGGGAAATTCATGTTTTGTTTATTCAAAATGTTTCCATCGGCTTCTACATGTCGTGCATCTTTCAGGTAAGTTATGAATGTCCTGAGTTCAAGATGTCTGCTTGACAGGAGGCTGTTTAACATGTCTCTTCAAATTTGGGGGTGCGAAAATTATGCAAGTGCAAAAATAACGTGGGTAAATATGGTAACTACTAAATCCCTACATGAATATCACTCTTTTTTTAATATTCCCTCCTAAAAATATCTTGAATCCACTAGTTCTAATGGAAAAATTGCTATATTGGCACTGCTGCCTTGGTTCACAAAGTAATTGACAGCAACATACATACATACATTATCATTATAGACTGTTATGCTTTTCTGCAAGCCTCTGTGAGTTTACTAAACGTCGCCACAATCCTCGATTTGCAACTAGTGTTGTGGCCTCGTTTAGTTCTATACCTCTTATCTTTAAATCGTTAGAAACTGAGTCTAACCATCGTCCTCTTGGTCTACCTCTACTTCTCTTACCCTCCATAACTGAGTTCATTATTCTCCTAGGTAACCTATCCTCCTCCATTCGCCTCACATGACCCCACCACCGAAGCCGGTTTATGCGTACAGCTTCATCCATAGAGTTCATTCCTAAATAAGCCTTTATCTCCTCATTCCGAGTACCCTTCTGCCATTGTTCCCACCTGTTTGTACCATCAATCATTCTTGCTACTTTCATGTCTGTTACTTCTAACTTATGAATAAGATATCCTGAGTCCACCCAGCTTTCGCTCCCATAAAGCAAAGTTGGTCTGAAAACAGACCGATGTAAAGATAGTTTCGTCTGGGAGCTGACTTCCTTCTTATAGAATACCGTTGATCACAACTGCGAGCTCACTGCATTAGCTTTACAACACCTTGATTCCATCTCACTTACTATATTACCATCCTTGCAGAACACACAACCTAAATACTTGAAATTATCGACCTGTTCTAGCTTAAACGTAAAACACTTTCAAGATTAAAATTATTGTGTCCACCTTTTCAATACAAATATATATATTTTTTAGTGATTAAATTCTACATGAATTAAAAACACCAGTTAGGGACATGTTTCGCCCTCATTATGGGCATCTTCAGCCTAAAACTAAATCTTAAGGTCAAGAATTAAAACTATAAACATCAGAACTTAATAGTAAACTTATTACTAAATACAATGGTCTTATGCTTTTTACATAGTTTACAATATGTACAGTATGTACAATATGTACATTAACTTTGCCAGAATTTACGAACAATGAATTAATTTATTTTATAATGACTAGACATCCAAATTGTAGATTGGATTGATCACAGCGTGAATTGGGGTTTCTCAAATTATATTGACTAGAGAATACCACAGCGTGAGTTGGGGTTTCTTCAATTGTTATGGCCGCCTGAGTCGTAAGTATTGTTACAAAACCCGATCCTTGGTTAAAGTCGTTCATGTTAGGGTATGAATCAGTTTGAATATTCCTTTAGAAAGAAGCATGGTTATGTATTAAGGTTGAAGCACGTATGTTGGAAACTATTGCTAATCGAAAAAGTTTTTTTGGAATATTTTGTCATTCTTGTTGATTAACGTCGCATTGGTGCATTGTTCAACCTTGGGGGGAATACGAGTTGTCTGTAACTGGATAAGAGAAAAAACAGGTAATTAGAATGATGAAAGTGCAATCCAATATTATAATTGCATACTGGGAACTTGATTCTGATTTACGGCCTGGATTAACCTCGGGGTTGTCTCATATAATGGATTTTTGTTATCAATGACATCGTTAAGATTATTATTTTTATTATAAGTTTGTTGCAAATAAATGTACAAGTTCTCATGTCATTGATAACAAAAATCCGTTATATGAGACAACCCCGAGGTTAATCCAGGCCGTAAATCAGAATAAAGTTCCCAGTATGTTTACATCACAGAACGCATGCGCTCCAATAGCCACGCCTAATGCCAGGCCCGCCCAATCCAATTCGAGTAACACCTCTCAAGCAACAACACGGTCGCGCGATTTGAAACTCACTCCCCCTTCCCCTCCACGCTCCACCCCAGCGTTACAGCATCCATACTACACTAGGAGTAGCAAGCTTAGTCGTTCAGACACAACCGGAACGATTTTTCCCAGCTAACATCGATGAGACAAGTAAGTTCATGTGATAACACTCACTCTGCAATTATAATATTGGATTCCACTTTCATCATTCTAATTATCCGTTTTTTCTCTTATCCAGTTACAGACAACTCGTACAACAAGAATGACAAAATATTCCAAAAAAAATTGTTTCGATTAGCAATAGTTTCCAACATACGTGCTTCAACCTTAATACATAACCATGCTTCTTTCTAAAGGAATATTCAAACTGATTCATACCCTAACATGAACGACTTTAACCAAGGATCGGGTTTTGTAACAATACTTACGACTCAGGCGACCATAACAATTGAAGAAACCCCAACTCACGCTGTGGTATTCTCTAGTCAATATAATTTGAGAAACCCCAATTCACGCAGTGATCAATCCAATCTACAATTTGGATGTCTAGTCATTATAAAATAAATTAATTCATTGTTCGTAAATTCTGGCAAAGTTAATGTACATATTGTACATACTGTACATATTGTAAACTATGTAAAAAGCATAAGACCATTGTATTTAGTAATAAGTTTACTATTAAGTTCCGATGTTTATAGTTTTAATTCTTGACCTTAAGATTTAGTTTTAGGCTGAAGATGCCCATAACGAGGGCGAAACATGTCCCTAACTGGTGTTTTTAATTCATGTAGAATTTAATCACTAAAAAATATATATTTGTTAATCTTGAAAATGTTTTACTTATTGTATCTTCAATACGGACCAAAATGAGATTAGTTACTTGTAACTGTTCTAGCTTTGTATCACCAATCTGACATTCTATTCTGTTGAATTTCTTACCTCCTGACATCAATTTAGTCTTAGAGAGGCTAATTTTCATACCATACTCATTGCACCTATTTTCAAGTTGCAAGATATTAGACTGCAGGCTTTCGGCACAATCTGCCATTAAGACCAAGTCGTCAGCATAGGCCAGACTACTTACTGCATTTCCACCTAACTGAATCCCTCCCTGCCATTTTATACCTCTTAGCAGATGATCCATGTAAACTACGAACAGTAAAGGTGAAAGATTACAGCATTGTCTAACCCCTGCAAGTACCCTGAACCAAGAACTCATTCTACCATCAATTCTCACTAAAGCCCAATTGTCAACATAAATGCCTTTGATTTATTTTAATAATCTACCTTTAATTCCATAGTCCCCCAGTATAGCGAACATCTTTTCCCTCGGTACCCTGTCATATGTTTTCTCTAGATCTACGAAACATAAACACAACTGCCTATTCCTCTCGTAGCATTTTCCAATTAGCTGGCGTAAACTGAAAACCTGATCTTGACAGCCTCTCTGTGGTCCGAAACCACACTGGTTTTCATCCAACTTCCTCTCAACGACTGATCACACCCTCCCTCCCAAGATGCCAGTGAATGCTTTGCCTCGTATACTAATCAATGAGATACCTTGATAGTTGTTGCAATCCTTCCTGTTCCCTTGCTTATAGATAGGTGGACTTACTGCTTTTGTCCAATCTGAAGGTACCTTACCAACACTCCATGCTAATCTTACTACTCTATGAAGCCATTTCATCCCTGCCTTCCCACTATACTTCACCATTTCAAGTCTAATTTCATCTATTCCTGCTGCTTTATGACAATGGAGTTTATTTACCATCCTTTCCACTTCCTCAAGGGTAATTTCACCAACATCATTTTCCTTCTTCCCCTGATCTTGGCTGTTCGCAACACCGCTAGGAAGATTCCCTTTTGCGTTGAGAAGATGTTCAAAATATTCTCTCCACCTCTCCAGTGATTCCCTGCGATCTATTATGAGTTCACCTGAATTACTCAAAACACTGTTCATTTCCTTTTTCCCTCCCTTCCTAAGATTCTTTATTACTGTCCAGAAAGGTTTCCCCGCTGCTTGACCTAGCCTTTCTAGGTTTTTACCAAAATCTTCCCACGACTTCTTTTTGGATTCACCAACTATTTGTTTTGCTCTGTTTCTTTCATCTACGTACAAATCCCTGTCGGCCTCAGTCCTTGTTTGAAGCCATTTTTGATAAGCCTTCTTTTTACGTTTACAAGCTGCTCTCACATCTTCATTCCACCAAGATGTTCGCCTTTTCCCATCTTTCCACACAGTTGTTCCTAGGCATTCCCTTGCTGTTTCTACAACAGCATCAATGTATGCCATCCAATCACGTTCTATATCCTTAACCTGCTTACTGTCTACTGTTCGAAACTTCTCACTAGTCATATCCATGTCCTGTCTAATTTCCTCATCCTGGAGATTTTTTACCCTTATTCGTTTGGAGACCGATTTCACTTTCTCTACCCTAGGCCTAGAGATACTTAGTTCACTACAGATCAGATAGTGGTCTGTATCATCGAAAAATCCCCGGGAAACTCGTACATTCCTAACAGATTTCCTGAATTCAAAGTCAGTTAAGATATAGTCTGTTATGGATCTGGTACCTCTAGCTTTCCATGTGTAGCAGAGAGTAGCCTTATGCTTGAAGAATGTATTCGTAACTGCTAAACCCATACTAGCACAGAAGTCCACCAAACGCTTCCCATTCCCATTAGTTTCCATATCTTCCCCACATTTACCAATCACCCTTTCATATCCTTCAGTTCTATTTCCAACTCTCGCATTGAAATCGCCCATTAGCATTATTCTCTTAGCTGTTGACCCCAACCACGATGTCACTCAATGCTTCATAAAACTTGTCAACTTCATCCTCATCTGCACCCTCACATGGTGAATACACTGAGACAATTCTCGTCCTAATTCCTCCAACTGACAACATCTACCCACATCATTCGCTCATTTACATACCTAACAGAAACTATGTTGTGTGCAAAGTATTCCTGATAAACAGCCCTACCCCATACTCTGGCCCTTCCCTTCCTAACACCCGTCAAATACACTTTATAATCTCCTATCCCTTCCTCATTATCTCCCCTTACCCGTATTTCACTTACTCCTAGCACAGCCAGATGCATCCTCTTAGCTGACTCAGCCATTTCTACTTTCTTTCTTCCATAAGCCCCATATATTGATAGCTCCCCATCGAATTCCATTTTGTTCGCCAAGGTGTTTCCAAGGACTCCCTCACCTGTCAAATGGGAGTGGGACTCCATTACTCCCATAGATCCGAGGCTTGCTTAAAATGTTCTGAACTCGGTTAATTCATGAAGCAGGATGCTACCCTACTTACACATAGTCCAAGTGAGGATCTCTCCCCTAACGGGTTATGGACCGCCGGTGGATTGTATAGTCCTAGCCGCCTGAGCACAAGGAGGGCCATGACTCAGAATATGTCCGAGATGCCCACTCCCATTCCATAGGAACTGGTATCCCGACTCTCAGGACCACTTATTAGGCCACTCAGCCATTGCCCATGGTTCACAAATTAGGACGTGACTACAGTAACCCACACCATGAACCATGAAAGCAAATATGGCACAAAAATGTCTCTTTCCAGCTTATATTTTTTTGAAAGATAAGAATTTCATTATGGTCTGTATTGAACTGAGATCACAATTGAAATTAATAAAATTATGTAATGGTTCCACCTTTTCAATACATGTAAACTTAGTAATGTTAGATTACATTACTAAGTTTACCGATTATACTCGATCAGTCTTTGCAGATTTCATTAGATACTTGTGGACAATATCTCTCGATACGATGACTTCAGACTCGGGTTACATTACTAAATTTACATGTATTGAAAAGGTGGAACAATTTATTACATAATTTTATTAATTTTAATTGTAATATTTTTCCTCACATTATTTATGTTTCTAGTTTCATCCAGTTTCTGTCATGAGAAAACTTTTCTTCATTGGAGAGAGTGGAATGAAACTTTCTATTTTAAAAACATTAACCTACCAAGCTGCTGTAAAGAAAGTTCAGCTTCTTGATAAGCTATATTTTCAATTCAAGGCGGTGCTGAAGTGGACAGAAGATCACATTATCCTGAACAACTTTCAGTGCACACCACAGAGGGATTCAGTTTCATTGCTGATATGCATTATACACAATCAGTCTTTGCAGATTTCATTAGATACTCGTGGACAGTATCTCAATACGATGACTTCAGACTCAGGAGGTTTAAAAAACTGCCAGAACAGATTTGACATTAAAATGCAGTGCTGTTTCAGAAAACTGCCTGAAGCAAACTTTCATGAAGTGCTCAGACTGTGATCAGCAACTCTTCCTGGCATTCTGTACTCTGTGGACACATTCATCCTCTTAATCCTTTACCAAGAGCCACCAACAACCCATTTATTGAACTTGGTATGTAATGACAAACATGGCCGTGAAGTGCAGTGAAAAGACTAGTTTTGAATGTGTGTTATATACACATCATATGCGCTTACATGAGTCATAACCCTCCTGCAAACACAACTTGCACAATCTCCCTTGTAGGAATGAAAATAATCTCACAAAGGATCAGAGTGAGACGTCTTCCTCTCGTGAGTAATCTGAAAGCATTTAAAAGGACTGTAATATAGAGGTTTCTGTGGGATAGCTGGAGGACAGCAGTGATATTATTTCATCTTTTTACTGAGATAGCCACACTTTCTGTTGGGAGAAGGACCTCAGGGATTGTGAGAGATTATTGCTGTTTCCTATTAAAGTTCTCTCGGTCATATCTTGTCATTTTCCAACCTCGTCAATAATTTGAGCCATAGAAATTTCCTGGCCCTTTACTGTTTACTCAGTACCCAGGTTTTTCGAACTCTTCCTCTTTCAACTTATATTATGAGAAGCTTGTTGTTTCACTTTTACATGAACAGTCCTCACCAGACTCCCCTCTGTAGAGCTGCACGATATGTGATGCACGTTTCTACAGAGTACCCAGATTTATCCAACTTTTGCTGTGATCTAAACTATAATACCTCACGTACAAGAGTGGTAACAATTGTCAGAACAGGATGTTGAGACCAAGATTGCCACTATTAGGTTGAGAAATATCTGAAGTAATAGGACATTGTAATGTTCAGTGTGTTTCTTAATTTATTCAAGTTATTTTTTCTTTTTCTTTTCTTAACTGTATCTGAATTTATCTGCTTTGAATTATTTTGTCACCTTCAACTTTTGGAAGTTGGAATCTCACATCTTCCCTATTAGATTAGAGAATTGCAGATGATGAGGATCCTTTTTGGAATAATATCTGAAGTCTTAAATATCATCATTATTTTACAGTTCCAGGTTCCTGAGTACTGTTGGCGAGCCTCTTTCATTCTGTCTTATTAAGATCAGTTCTATTGTTAATGGCGTCCTCCAGTGTCTTTCCCCGATCTGCAATATCCATCTTTACAATGTCCATCCAGTGGGTTCTTGGTCTTCCCACCATCCGTTTTTCTGCCACATGTCTCTCCAAGTTAACACATTCTGTCCTTGTTGGCTCCATCCCCATATGCCCAAACCACCTCAATTTGGAAATGCTGACCCAGTCTAACAATGATGCCTCAATCCCTGCTTCCTTTGTAACCACACCATTCCTTAACTTGTCCAGTTTGGTTTTTTGAATTGTGGACCTAAGGAACTTCATCTCAGATGTCTGCAACCTTGATGAGTCTTTCTTATTGAGGGTGCAGGTTTCGATACCATAGGTTAAGATTGGTATGAAGTACTGATTGAACATCACCAGTTTTGATTTTGTTGGTACTTTTGTACCCCAGAGGAGTACTTGCTGGTAAAAGTGAGAGCTCTTCTGCACTCTGTTTGCCACCTCTTTTGTGGCTAGTGTATTTCGAGATATATCCAATTCTTAAATTTAAATCTTGACTTATAACTTACTTGCAAGATTAATGTGAAGTAATATTACTAGAAATGGAAAGGAATAAACAGGTGTTTTTCTTATTATTTATGGTTCTAATTGACTTTGTACTCTTAGGTTGACAATCATATCTGAAGTACTCTTATGGCACTTTCCAATGCTGAAGACAATTAAAATTTTTCAGCTCCTTTTTATTGAACATAACCTTTAATGGCCTCTTAAGCCATTTCAGAAACATTAGTATTGGGAGTGAAGTGTAAAATATACTGTACTATTTGTATTTGTGTAATATTCAAATTGTAGCCTTTTTGAGAGCAATTTTTATTTTTTGCAGGTTCTGGATGCTAACAACTGTGACTATGAGCAGCGTGAACGTTTCTTGCTCCTCTGTGTGCATGGTGATCCAAACACAGACTCGTTGGTGCAGTGGGAGATAGAAGTGTGTAAATTGCCACGCCTGTCTCTCAATGGAGTCCGTTTCAAGCGCATCTCTGGCACATCTATTGGGTTCAAGAATATTGCCTCGAAGATAGCAAATGAATTGAAACTGTGACTACCCGTTCTGGAGGGGGCTTGCAGCGAGGAAGAGGGGAGCGTGCCCCCTCCGACTAGTATGCCTTCAAGAGGCTGACGATGGAAGATTGGCCCGCGGCGGCCATGGCGATTCCGGCGGTGATTTGACCCCAGCAGCGGGAATGTGTACTTCAACCAGTCGTCTTCACTTATTGGGTGCTTTTTGGACTGGATGTTTCCTTAAACAAAGTTGCATCTTTTGTGAGATTGGCAGTGTAACTGTATACAGCCATCACATTTAGTTTCAAATGGAGACTGAATTTTCCCGTTAAGCAGGCTTCGGATGAGGATGTCTCCAGAGCAGCCCTTCACACATACTTTGCTAGCCCAACTTTATCTCCAGGGAAAGCTTACCTCCATGGAGCTGTTGTTTTTGGATCAGGTTTTACAATGCCTGTGGCTGCTGGCTCCTGTAGTTTCCTGTTATATATTCCCGTGCTGGATTGTTCTGTTTGGCAGTAGATATGTTTAGCTGCTGCTAAAGGATATGCTTTGCTTGTTAACAAACCGTTTTGTTGCATGGGGCATACAGAGTGGACCTCAAGTAATGCCAGTGGGTATTGTCTGTTCAAATGTTGATGATTATTAGGTTTTCATT
Organism: Anabrus simplex; assembly: GCF_040414725.1. Taxonomy (NCBI): domain Eukaryota; kingdom Metazoa; phylum Arthropoda; class Insecta; order Orthoptera; family Tettigoniidae; genus Anabrus; species Anabrus simplex. The sequence continues at coordinate 1,046,817,728 of NC_090265.1, read as the reverse complement.
GACTCACATTGGCTGTGATTCAGAAACAGCGTAGCATAATATTGCACCTACTAAGGCAACATGTGACTGTAACAAGCATAAAATTATATACATAAGAGTATTTTGCCTTGTAGGTAAAAATAACCAATATACTTTTTATCTAATACACATTGTAAACTTGTATAAATTAAAACCTGACCTTGTAAATATGATCAAGAATTAAAATATAAAGACCTATGAAATTCCTCATAATATATATATTAAGTGTGGTTTCTGTGACAAGCATGTGAGGAACTGGGCATTTCACATGTTGGCAGCACTGATGAAAGATTCTTTCACCTCTAAATATCCAGCAGATTGACATTTTAAAACATGATCCAAATTCCATTGACAAATCTATTTTTAATTTCTGTTTCACTAAGGTAAAATATATTTCTCAGCCAATTCTAACTTAAAACGAACACGGTGGTTTTGTGTTATAGGGAAAACAGTGCAGCACATGTGACTAATGCATGTAAGTTATGGTCTCTCCAGTGCTATGTTTCATCCTGCCATGAATTACATCTTTATTAGTTCATGTGTTGTGTTTTTCAGTCTTAAGTCACCTTTTTTACTACCGTATGCAAGAAATAAGGATTGATTAAAAAAAGAAATCATCCATAAATTTCTCCTCATCCTTCAAATACAGTTTTTTCTATAATTCAGGATTTTATTAATATAAGAACCTCATATTATAATTAATAACTGTGATCACACTATAAACATAAAATAAACTCAAAATTATACACACAAATGTCTCAAATTACTGTTGCAGACTTTGCACCATGCAGTGAACATGGTGTAGAAAAATGCTTTTTATTACTTTTATTTAATTTTTTAAGTATTTAAAGCTAGTGAGCTGAGAGTGCAGTTTTACTGAAACATTTTTCAGTAAGAAGTAAAAAATTCGTACACCCAAAAGATACATACATTTCTGCAACTACACAGACATGCTCAGATTAAACCTGCATTTATTATCTGTAATAATAGTAGTAGTAATAATGTATTAGTGCCTTCAGTTTGTTAAGTTGTTATACTGCCTTCTTGACAGTTCCTTTCTCAATTTAAATTGATCTACAGTGTATACTTCTGGGGAGAAATTGCATATTCTTGGTGGATAGATAAGTATTTTTATCTGCAGGTGTAATTTATATATTGAAGTTTTATTCTCCATTTCTTATTTTCTGCTGTTGTTGCTTGTTGGGTGAATAAACTGAAGTTGTGCCTTAATGAAACAGTAAAATGCCAGTCCATAATATTGAACATTTCTGGCTCTCAGACAGGGATCGTGGGTAACAAATTGCATACCATACATAATATCAGCACAAGCCATCAAATAACTATTGTTTCTGAAATGATCAGACATTTACCAGTAATGGGTAAATCATTTCCATATTTTTAAATTTACTTTCATCTCTGTTTAGGCATTTATGATTGGAAGAATCCTGTGGTTGTTAATATTAGTAGTATTTTGTTACTTAATTTTACTCTCCATTTCAAAGCTCTTTGAATATTTAGAGTATGAAGGAGCAAAACTAAGAATTTACTAATATATTAATAGTAACCAGGTAGTACAAAATTTCAGAACGTAACACTAAAGGGTTGGTGAAAGGTGACATTTTACTGCTGTAATATCACTATAGTCACATAGGAGATACAAGAACAACATAAGAAAAATATCCGTAAGGGGAGAAATAGGAAGATTATTAAATATTTGTCTACCAGATATGCTTCCCTTCTAAAATATTTCTGGAATGACAGTTTATATACAATATATAATTTTTCTTTCTGAAATTGCACTAAAAATAAGAGGGCTAAATATCAGTAATTTTGTGCATTTGTAACTTGTTCTAAAATATTTTTAAGAGTCTAGCTCACACTGTTAACTTCGGGTTTCTCTCTTTCATTCTATGATATTCAGAATAACATTAAATTTTTATTATTTTATTTATAGACTTGTACCTGTATTCGTTGTGCTCCAATTTCTCGCGTGTTTTGCTGACCTTGTACATTAAACAATTTAATTTTTTGGCAAATTGATCATATGATAAATAAGGTGAAAATAGCAAGTGTGATGCTTCCATGAACGTCATGCTATTTTGTTGTCATTTTTATAGTCATTAATTTCTTCTTCTTTTTTTCTGACATACGCAGGTTTAGAATTCAGGAAGCATTCTGAAGTAAAATTTTAATACGATAGGGAAGATGAGATGTTTCTCGGGAGTAGTATAAGACCTAGTCTAAAAGTATATTTGTTCTTATAGTTGAATATCCCTTACTCTAGTGAGCTACTGTGCAGTATTGGAGACTTGTTGTCTTAAAATGTTGTATTCTAAGCTTATTATGCCTTTACACATTATTTTACAATCCGATTTCTTTCTTAACTTGCATACTCCACTTGAATGGTGGATGCAGAATTTTGTATCAACAATTATTTTCCTTCATCTCTTCTTAAGAATATGTGGATATGATTTACATGAATTTGGTTTGAGTTAGCGCATAAATTTCCCAAATCATATGTCTTCACCTCATTAACTATTTTTGTAGTTGAAAGGCTTTGATATTTTACATTCTGAATGTAGAATGCACCAGTAGTTTTTCCTCAGATTATGTATTGCGTTTGCCAGAACTATAAAATCAGTACATAAAATATGGACTTTTGTATTGCTGGAATGACTTTTTCATAAGAAAACTATTTGATGTGAATGCTGAAATGGTAGTCTTTACTTGCTGCGTGGGTACTAATCATCTCTGTATATACATTTTTTACCCCAAATCAGCAGTAGAGAATAGAGGAAATGGAGATTACATGCTTGCTTTAATCAGAAACATTTGTCTTTTCTAAATTGATCACTTCCAAACTGTTAAATCTAGCTACTGACTAAAAATATCAAGAAACTGATCTTGGATATTTTGAGAACTCAAACAGGAAAATGAGAAACCTTCTTTCTTTTGAGTTGTAAGTTGTCAGCACTATAAATTCTTAAAATAATTCATCCCCATGTGTTCCTTTGTTGAAAACCATATCTAAAAAATTCAATCCATTAAGCCCTTCAAAAAGTCAAAGATCATAAATTTCTTAACACTGGCCTTCACTGACCATAGATGTGATCTGACAATATTTACAGTTGCTAAATCTTTCTTTTTTGATTTATGATATTATTCATTCTGAACTGGTCCAGACTAATACTAGATGGTTATGGTTTCATTGTAATATACTACATAGAGAAAATTAGGTTGGAACAATATAAAAGACTAAAAACAATCGTCAACCACTGAGAATATTGTTCTTTCCATGTATCATATTTCATTAAAATGGTATAATGATACATTCTTTCAGCATTCTAGCAAAGTGAAACACAACCTTTTCTGTATCTAATGTGCTTGGATACAGCAAAGTTCTGATTAATATGAAGGGATCATCAGTCGCTTCAAGGACACTACTTATTACTGGAATTGTTGGCATTGAGAAGACTTGTTGCATGTCAATACTTCATGAAAGAATATTTTATCCTTGATAGAAATTCTAAAGAATATTTGCCCAGTAAATTCTCTATTTATTCCCTCCTGATGTGTAGATTTGATCCAGTTTAACTACATTTAAAGAGATTTTAGTATATAATGTACATGATTTTCTATTTGAAAAATTCTGTAGCAGCTATTACCACACTAATTTAATTAAAATTAGCTGTATTTTGTTGTCTTCTGTTTTATTCTGATTTATGTAGAAATTCAAAGGCTACAAAAAGATGAACAGTACTTGCTGATGATCTAGTTAAAACTTGGATAATACAATTAGGTTATTCCTCCACCGTGTTGGCCCTTGTAATTGAATGAATAAGATGGGGGTTTTCCGCAGCATCTTTCGTGCATGACTGTTTACAAATTCTAAAGAAAGAATAGATTCACTCTTTCAGTGGTCATTCTGCACACATAACTTTTCTCTGAATTTCAAGAAATATTGTCAGTACAGATGAATCTTTAATTGCTGTCATGGATGGGAGGAGGTGTAATATTTCTTTCATACTGTAATTGTAAACAGAGAAACCTTAACAGGAGAAACCATTTCTTTGAATATTTAGTATTTTCATGTGGATGCTTTGTGACCTCTTTTTTTTAATTTGCCCTTTATAACAGTTACCTAACCAGGACATGATATTAGCTGTTTACTTTGAAGTATGTTTTGATAAAATGACTTAGTCTTAACCCATTAGTGCCTATTTTTTATTCCACAGTATTTTTGGGAATAATACAAATGTGTACTTTTCAGTAAATTACCTTGCCATATGGCATTGCTACGCATTTGAATGAAGTAATGTCACTCTTTTAAATGAAGAGTCTATCTGTGTTTATTTACAGGAATATAATATTAAGAAAACATCACTGTCATGTTTTGCTTTGCAGTCCAGAAAGCCAGAGGACAATTTTTTTATAATGGAGAATAATTTCTCATTTATCAGGTTAGCAATCCTTATTTGATAACTTAGCAAGATCGTTATACAATCTGCCATTGCTAAGTAGTGTTTTGGAAAGGAGTGCCAGACTGACAAGCCCAAATGCATTACCCATGCCCCCCCTCTCACACTCACAGCCTGTTAACCCTGTCTGTTGCTGTTAGTGTAATTGTAGAAAATTCTGGCCACCTTATAAACAATCGTAGGCAGAAATATAGCCTTAAACAAAAATACATTTGGTATCCTAATTTCAGTTCCCATTTAGATGGGTTCATGTGAGCTCATGGGCATCAGTTTCGAATGTGGAGTATGTTATATAAGATTGTCCATCCTATCACATCTCACAAAATTTGACATTTGACTGCCTTGTGACAATGCTGATGAGTGAACAGTCTTCCAGCTTACCTTTAGTAATACCTGATGCTTCTGCACTTACACATTAACCACTTCTCTTCTGAATTTTCATTGGGACATTTTCTGATTATTTGTTTAGTTCTACAAAAATCCAACTGTTGTGAATGGCTACGTTGGACATCTCTGAAATGTAACTTACTGACCCCTATCTTCATCTCCCAAATCCTAGTCTGTATCTAGTCTAGGTTCTGGAGGCTCAATGAAAATAATCATCAACAGTATGCTGAGTATATATAACACCGGTATACAAAACCTTCAGCAGACCCCTTGGTGCTGTTCGACAGGAGTAGGCTATGTGCTAGCACCGGATTTCACCCTCTCCCTACTAACATACATCACATCATTCAATTCATCTCATTAATTCCTCTGATAAGGTTGACGTCAGGAAGGGCATCCGGTCATAAAAACCCGCCACAACAGATTCATCTCACCTCATACCCGACCCCGTAGGGAAACGGGACAAGGGTTGGACAAACATACAAAGCAAAGGTTGAGCAAGTTAAAATCCTCTCCCAATGAAAAATGTAATTGATTTATATCACTGAGTATAAGCATCTAGCGTGTCCATATGGCAACCCTAAAATAAAACTCTGCTTAGCTCAACTAATTTATGTTATACATATTTTTTTTTTTTTTTTTTTTTCCATGAATCATTTTTGAAGTATCTTCAGTAAAAATATAAAGATTAAACCAATAATTACCTACGTGGAGATAGTGGTGTACTTGTGCAAAACCTTCATTTTTGTGTAATTATTGGCAACAGTTGATATTTAACTGCATAGTTATAACAGTGAAAAAGAAAGAAAAAATGGGAGTAATATTATGTAGCACACATGCTAATACAGTTAAAAAAGACTTTACCAGCAAAATTTGACTCCTCTAGACCTACAGTAGAAGTCCGCTATAGCGAGTACGGCATATAGCGAGAACTCCGTTATAACAACAGCTTTTTTCTGTCCCTTAAAAATCTCTACCCCTTTCCACCCTGAGATATTTTCTTTGAAATTTGGATTTTTTTCCTTACTTCAATGTATGTAATTTTAAGCCTAGATTTCAGAAAAAATAGTAAAAAAACATATTTTCTTCGCCATTCTCGTGGAAAACCACCCGCACGATCATACTAGTTGAGGTTTATTTGAGCACATTTCTTTGCTGAATGACACATATTGAGAATATGAAATTCTGTAAGTGGATGATTTTATTTACAGTGAATCAAATATATGAAGTAAAATTCTTTGAAAAGTAGTCTTCGGTTCAATGCCGGTTGGGGACTCGGTGATTGACGTGTAGGTAAAAGATTAGAGAATTATTATCAGTAGAATCATTATCTCCTATGTTTTCTTCTTCATCAATATCGCCACCGTGATGAGAATCATCAGAATCATTACCTACGTGTGACGATATAGGTTCAGGTACCCACTCATCGTGAGGAAAGCAACGGGAAACTACCTCACTCCTCATTTCCCTAGTACGCCCCTTCAGTGGTGCCTAGGCCATCTATGACAGCTGATGGCAGAGCTGTTGAGGATCCCACCAGCGGAATCGCTGACAGACTGAACAACACACCCACTCATCACCACCACCACCACCTTCACTGAGTAAGTCCTCCGCAACATCGTGCTAGTTACAGATTGACAGTTTATTATAACCGCTAGGTTCAAAAAGTAGCATTGTTAAGGATATGTATACCTTCTATGATGATTCTGGGATGTTTTAAAAAGATTCACAACTAAATCAATATGTAAAAGATAATAAAAAGGGACAATTTAACTTGCGGCCGCATGATATGTTTTGTTTACGAAAGTTTAAACACGTGCTACCTCCTTGTGCCCAACTATTGAAATAAAACAACTGCAGTACCCGCACGATCGTGTGGCTCAGGGTGGAAAGGGCTATATTAAACTGTTTATTATCCTTCGGTTACAGCAGGAACCCTATCACTAATGCATCCGTTATTACAAGCGAATAAGCGTGCATAATTTTTTCCATTATATGCACTCCAGCTATTATATTGAATGTGATCGATCATCTTCGGCATAAATATTTCGCTGTGTGTACTAGCGAGCGCTCTGGTAGACATTTGAACTCGAAGGTGATATATGAGTCGACGAGTGTGTTCTATAAGCACAGTTCGAAATGAAAGAGAGCATGTTTTCATAATAAATGCGTAAATAACGTGGGTGATAGCAGAAATGAAGGTTGAAGTAAACGATTGCTTAATTTTAAAACTATGTACTGAAATTAAGCAAGAATATGATACATCTCAAGATACGGTGCAGAGTGGACGACTGATTTTGGAGGTTAGTTTATTCAGTAAAACCTCGTTTAGGCGTTCTGCAGGGGACATGGAAAGATAATGTGTTGAGCGAGTTTAAACTCAGCCATGTGCAAGAGAAATGACTTTTATTTATTTATTTATTTATTTATTTATTTATTTATTTATTTATTTATTTATTTATTTATTTATTTATTTACGAAGCACAAGATACAGCTACATTGAGCAAATTTCACTTGCACTGTCAACAGACTAATTAACAAGTGTAAACTTTCATGATAAAATATAACAAACATAACAAGAGATAACAAGATCAGGTATACAGCCTTTTAATGTAAGGGACCCTCACCATGTTTACTTGATTCGAGAACTGGAAAAAGTCCAAAGAAAAGCTGCTTGATTTGTTCTGGGTGATTTCCGACAAAAGAGTAGCGTTACAAAAATTTTGCAAAGTTTGGGGTGGGAAGACTTGGGAGAAAGGAGACGAGCTGCTTGACTAAGTGGTAAGTTCCAAGCTGTCAGTGGAGAGATGGCGTGGAATGACATCAGTAGACGAATAAGTTTGAGTAGTGTTTTTAAAAGTAGGAAAGATCACAATGAAGATAAAGTTGGAATTCAAGAGGGCAAATTGGGACAAATATTTGTTTATAGGAAGGGGAGCTAGGGATTGGAATAACTTACCAAGGAAGATGTTCAATAAATTTCCAATTTCTTTGCAATCATTTAAGAAAAGGCTAGGAAAACAACAGATAGGGAATCTGCCACCTGGGCGACTGCCCTAAATGCAGATCAGTAGTGATTGATTGATTGATTGATTGATTGATTGATTGATTGATTGATTGATTGATGAACATGGTTTAGGCTGAATGAATGAACTTACGGACTGTCCAAATAGAAAACCATGAGAATGTCCGTGTTCATAGCCAAGTCGTCTTGGGTCAAAATGGCAGTATAACCTCTTCACAATCAACTTATCGTTAGGAGATTGTTTACACCCCTCCTGAATATACTTTTACTTGATGCTATGTCAAGATCTTGTCTCCTATTAATATTGTTAAAGAGAGTTGGGAGGGGGATTAGGAAAGATCGTTTATTGAGTGGTGAGTGTGGGGAATGTGGAGAAGGTCTTTGGTTCTAGTGGAGCAGGAAGGAACACGGAGAGATAAGAGTGAGACAAGATGTTCCGAGCGGTAACTCAGATCAGCTATCTGTCGCCTGATGTGCAGTGGTGACACATTTATTGCCCTTAATACCTGCTGCGTAGACAGATTTCTCAGTTTAGGGTTTCCGTTCCTAACAATTGCAGCAAAGAAGGATACTGCTCTGTCTAACTAGTTAATATTGGAGGGGGGAGGCTGCTGTTCAAATCGGAGAGCAGTGGTTCAAGAGAGGTTGAATGATCGCGAGGAAGAAGTAACAAAGAATAATGGGATCAGAAATTTCTGAAGCTGTAGGGAATGCCTAGCAATTTCGTAGCCTTGGTTCTATATGTTTCTATGTGGTTCTTAAATTGTTATTTTGTTTAATATTAAGAATTTCATTTTTTGTCCGTATTGACTCGAGATTTACAATGCTTATAAAGTTAAAGTTTGTATCGAATATTACACCTAAGTCACGCTGTTGTGTAACTAGAGTGATGGACTTGTCGACTAGGTAATATGATTTATATCACAAATATTATTATAATATTTATAGATCCAGAGCCTCCGTGGCTCAGATGGCAGCGCATCGGCCTCTCACCGCTGGATACCGTGGTTCAAATCCCTGTCACTCCATGTGAGATTTGTGCTGGACAAAACGGAGGCGGGACAGGTTTTTCTCCGGGTACTCCGGTTTTCCCTGTCATCTTTCATTCCAGCAACACTCTCTATTATCATTTCATAGCATTTATCAGTCATTATTAAATCGCCTTGGGAGTGGCGACCCCATTGTAATAACAGCCTATATATGTTTCATTCATTACATCCCTGACCCGGCCAAGACTGGAAAACAGGTTGTAGGTTTTCATTTTCATTTATAGATCCACCTGTTCAATACAATACAAATACTTGTAGGTAATATGATGTCGGTAGAGGAGACTTACATTGTGTTATGGTCATGTGGCTGCATTTTTTTGGATTGGGGATAAGTTTCCTAGTACGGCACCAGTTTCAGAGGGCGTTGAGTGAGGACAGTAGCAGAGCTGCATCTGCTGGATTTCTGATCTTCCTAAATACCTTGCAGTCGTCAGCAAAAGTAGGGTATTTGCTGTTTCGTTGAGTTTGGATGGCAGATCATCCATAAACAAGGAAAACAGCAAGGGTCCAAGAGCACTACCTTGTGGGACACCGGAGGTGACTGGTAACCATGAGGATCAAGTACCTGATATTAGCACACTCTGCCAACGATTATGTAGGAAGCCAGCAAGAAGGGTCAGAAGACTGCCATGTATATTATATCGTTCAGAGAGTTTGTGGAGGAGCAGAGTCTGGTCTGCAGAATCAAAAGCTTTCGAAATGTCTGCGTAGCTGATATCCAGCTGTGATTTAGCTGCAATGGCATGTAATGCAAAACTATGCAGAGTGGCCAGGTTTGTTAGACAAGAGCCACCTGGTAAAAAACCATGCTGATTGGTTGAGATATAGGGCAAGGTGAATGTGAGGAGACGCTGGTGTATCATTTTTTCAAAGATAAAGTTTAATGTGGAGAGAATAGAAATTGGTCAGTAAGCTGAAACTATAAATTTGTTGCCTGATTTCAGAAGTGGAACATATATTTGCCTGTTTCTAGGTAATATGAAAATAGCCTGTGACAAAACATCTGTTGGGAGCATTTTTAGAAAAAGAGGACCTATAGTGTCGGGACTAGTAGCTTTGTTGGTTCGAAGAGTTTAAAGAAGGTTATGAACTTCACTTGATGTAGTAGTTATGCTTGATAGGGTTCTGTTTGAAACTGTACCTACGGGAGGGGAGAAGTTGAAGAAAAAAAAATACCTATTGAACAGTTAATTGCGATTGGCGACGTCTGCTGTTGCATCATTGTGTTTCACGCTGACAAGAATCCGCTCTGTCCTTCTCCGTGTGTTGATGAAACGCCAGTAGCGCTTGGGATTGCTGCGGACGTTTTCAGTGACAGTGTCTACGTGTGTTTTGTAGTCTCTTCTGACCATAAACCTCACGTGGCGGCGGATTTTAACGAAGATACTGTGAGTGTGTGGGCGCCAAACTCTCTTCTTATTAAATAGTATCAGTCTGGTTTCTTGTGATATCCAGTGTTGATATTTGCTGGTAGTAGCCCGTTGTGCAGCTGAATCCCTCTGTGGTGTGAACTGAAAGTTGTTCAGGATAATGTGATATTCTGTCCACTTCAGCACCGCCTTGAATTGAAAATATAGCATATCAAGAAGCTGAACTTTCTTTACAGCAGTTTGGTAGGTTAATATTTTTAAAATAGAAAGTATCATTCCACTCTCTCCAACGAAGAAAAAGTGTTATTGATGGTCTCGGATTGAAACAGTTTAATATGTACCCAACACCCTGGACCTCATGCTCTCCTCATTAGAACTTAAAACATTAACCCCAGCCAGAAACCTTTTCCTCTGCAACCACCAGTCCCTCGATGCTACATTCCTCCTACCCCATCCCTCCTCAAAGCCTCACAGCAGGACATCCCCTGCCCTACCTACATCTGGCGCCATGCTGAATGGCCTGTAATGTGTGGTGCCCTGGAATAACTTCCCTGGAGCCTTCTCGAAATAGCTGATATTGAATCGGCTCTTGACCTGCTGTACAACTGGCTGCAAGCTGCAATTAAAGACTTGCTGAGTGGTAGTTCACTGTCACTAGCCCACGAGAGCCATGTTTCAGTAAGTTTGATCACGTCAACTTCTCTTAAATCTGGAGGGGATAGTTCACAATCGGAGAGCTTATTATTTAGGCTTTGCACATTCTGACAATAGATGTTTAGATCTGTTTTCATTTCACAAGTGGTGGGACCTGGGTTTGAATGGATATCTCCCGCCAATAGTAAGAGGTAAAGCAAGCCCTAATTGCTGAGCGACCAGGTCTAGGCTCGTTCAGCTCAGAGAGAGTAGGGAGGCACCTATATGTCTGGAAAATGGCGTCCAGTCAGAGAGAACGCCAGAATGAATAGTTTCTCTCTGCCAGGAGCCATGCAAAAGGAGAACTCCCTTTTTCACTTGCACACACTGATTCCTTAACTCGAATATAACCGTACAGAGAACTGTGAAGCGCAACAAATCTGATTATTACCACACAAACAACACAAAGTGCAGCAGCACTAAGCTTGCACGTGTCTGCTCTAGCTGCCATTATTTTCCCTTGAATACGACAACACTTTGACTCGAATTGAAACTCGAAAGTGCGAGTTTCAACATACACACCACTGTCGAAAGAGGCAGATGCCTGTCCACTTCCTGGATTTGTCTTCATTAATAAATGATTTCACGACTTTTTCAGTATCTAAGGTTCCTACCTTCCAATACTTGTCAATTTCCTATAGCTAGTTTATTGTTTACACTATCTTAGTCTAAAGCAAAAAAGCATAAACCAGTCAAAAGAATCCTCCATTAACATCGAACCCAGTTCAACCTTTCACCCTCCAATTAAGAATCTAACTGATGTTGTTTTCGAGGACAAAGAGTTACAGATCATCAACAAAGGACCCAAACATAATTGGTCTAGTCCATATAACCAAAAGCAATACACAACCACCATTGCCGAAGTGGAACAAGTCATAGCTCAGCTCGCAATAGATCAACGACCTGAAACTAAACTCGAAGTCAAAAAGAAACTTCAAGAATTATTTAAAGATCAGAAAGATAACACGTCCCATTTACCTTCTAAAGATATTAAAGGCTTAAAACAAAAAATAAAAGATAATGACTTTATAATCACAAAGGCAGATATGAATAAACCAGAGACGTATCTCTTGTCTCATAAATATTACGACACGTCTCAAATGTATATGAATAAAAAAGCGATTTCTCAGCCGTGACCTTTGCTCCTTGAGACACAGCTCGTTAGAGAGTTCTCTCGGAGACACATCTCCAAATGTACATGAATAAACTGGAGCTTAGTCTCTCTGAATGGAGACTGATCTCAGAATTTCTTGAGACTGCCCAGAAGGTGACTCAGGGAGATAGAATCAGGCTGAAAACATGATAGCGGAGTTTATGGTGATTTTACAACGGAGAACAAAAATTTATAAAGCATGAAGAGATTCTCTCGAACATGATTATTAAGATCTCTACCGTTTCCGGAAAGAAAATGTGGAATGGTTAGCATAACGTTTTCTGGAGCCAATACACGAGACATTCATATAACAATAATGATAAAGATGATGACGATGATAGCCTTTAGCGATAGGATTTACAAGCATCATAAAGTCTAAAATGTTCAAAATCAAACCAGAAATATGCAAAACCGTGCAACATACAAATCTGAAAATTTTCTTAGTAATTATTAAATGAATTTAATTATTCTTAATCTATTCCACATTTGTGATTTTTTTCTGTACGTCGACATTTTTCTATTCACAAAATACGACTTGACATTTTATAAATAAAATTAATTCACAATCACGGAAAAGGCCGAAACAAAACATAGCTATGTTTAAGATATCATTTACAATTATTCAAGGCTTTCTTTATTCACTTTGTCCTGCTCCTTAGCTGAATGGTCAGCGTAGTACTCTTCGGTTCAGGGGGCCCCCGGGTTCGATTCGCGGTCGGGTCAAAGATTTTAACCTTAAATCCTCAACATTCCTGCAACTCACACACAACACTATCCTCCACTACAATAACACAGCAGATGACACCCATCCTCGTCGGAGGGTCTGCCTTACAAGGGCTGTACCAGGATAGAAATATTACATATTATTATTATTAATATTATTATTATGCACATTTTGATATCTGGAAGGATATTTCTTCAAGTCTGAAAATTATCGCTGTATATCACATGTTGGCCAAATGGTATTGAACGAATGTGTGAGTATCTTTGGTCCTGGTGTAAGCTATCCCATTTATGTTTACTCCGAGTGCCGTAAAATTCCCTGCCCATGCCTTTTTCGATTACTCTGTTTCTAAGTTTATTTAAAAGTTTCAACCGGCGGCTCATGCCCTTGAGAAAAATGTGCTGTAACTGGTTTCACAACATTTAACAGATTCGCATAATGACATTATTCTGCCAATGATTTGCTGCCTCTACGAGTGCTGCTCTTTCCGAACCATCGCACCAAAATCTCACTTGCACCGAATACTACAAGGGAAGCATTTGTTTTGGATCAGACAGATTTCGATGCAACTTCGATGAATTGTAAATCCATCTGTCTTAAATTTATTGCTGATATTCACTTTGTCATAAAATCAACGACATTGTTATAATTAATTTCTAAAGAACAGCTGGGTGGTTTGCAGCTGTATTGACCTTGCGTATGAACTGTAAAAATGCACTGATAGTTCTATTTTAAAGTTACATTAAACAGTGCACTTTAGAGTGAAAATTAGATTTTGACAACATGAACAGAATGTCTTGCTCATCAAACCCATTTTACTAACATGCACATTATATGAATATTGCAAAATATCAGGCTTTTAATACTTCTCTGTCGTTTACAGTTGAAGCTAAAATATGTAATATGAAATCCTCGTCATTTGTATATAAACTTGCATGCTATTAATAGCCTTAAACTTTCGGATTCTTGTCGAGTGTCATTCATTTTGTCACACTGCGGGTAACCTATATAACAACGTCAAATCGTGCAGTGATGTTCTGATGTCTTAATTGACCATCCTACCAAATTTCATTGAAATCGCTGCCATCTACACGCCACGTTCCATTTAAAACTGGAGCAAGAATTTACAGTCAATAAATACCGGTACGAAAATATTATTTCAAGGCAGAGCAGTTATCACCATTGAGTTCCAGATATCTTAGCTCATAATGTTACTAAGTTTCATTGCAATTGATGCGGTCCATATCAAACAAATCCCTTGTTGGTTATATTTGTCTATGAATATGGATAGCCTTTTGTATTATTTCTATGTTTTTAAAGTTTGAAATTTAGACAGTTTATGCAACAGTATATAGGTATTGGTTGTATATTATATACCGGGTGATTTGGCCGTGCGGTTAGGGGCACGCGGCTGTGAGCTTATATCCGGGAGGTAGTGGGTTCAAGCCCCACGGTCGGCAACCCTGAATATCGTTTTCCGTGGTTTCCCATTTTTACACCAGGCAAATGTGCTGGGACTGTAACTTAACTAAGGCCATGGTCGCTTCCATCCCACTCCTAAACCTATCCCATCGTCACCATAAGACCTATCTGTGTCGGTGCGACGTAAAACAAATTGTAGAAAAAGTACATTATATGCAGAAACACCCCTAGCTATGCACAGGTATGATCAATAAACTCTTCATATTCGTGAAGTTTGAAGTACGAAGCGTGTTTAAAAAGTGTTTGAGTGACATTTAATGACTGCAGAAAATTATGCATTTGAATGTGGATCCTAAATGTGATGATAAATACAATGTAATTTCTTACACAATATCTTGAATGAAACTTACAAAAAATAAACCTTAAATCAGTCGTTCCCAAGCTGGGGTGCAAGTATAACAAGTGTACGAGCCACTACGTTTGTGTAAGCCTAGAAAGAATTGAAATAATTGATTACTGAATATTGACTAATACGAAAGGTATAGTTTGCTGAATAGGCTCCCAAGTGAAACACAACTGAAGAAGAAAAGGGCTGTCAAGAACTATTCTAAATGAAAAAAATATCGGTGGGTGTTCAATTTCGGTTGTACTTGTTTGTTCTGCTCTTTTCTCCCTTTCATGTAAAAGATTTTCCATTTGCAGTTGCAAAACCTGTTTTTGCACCGACATGAGTTCTTCTGTTTTTTTTTTTTTTTTTTCGAGAACACACGGTCGCTTTTCAATCTTTTTCACTTGTAAATATAACACTTTCATCTGTTCCAGCAAAACCACTCTTTGTAGCTCTCCGATTGTAAAGTCACTCGTCAGCTGAGAGATACCAGAGCTAGTATGCGAGACTCATCTCAAGCGGAAGGAGACAAGTCTCGTTAGCGAGAAACAACCTATATTCATACACATGACGAGTTCTGTCTCGCAAGTGACATCCGTCTCAATCCTCCTTCGAGACTTGTCTCCGAGTTAAATCTCATTTTTATTCATATCACCCAATGTGTCAGTTATCATGCACAGGAAAGAGTACATAGAAAAAACCGAAGCATTTTTCTCTGATAACACTTTTTGCAAAAATTAAAAAAGACCCTACTAACTCTGTCCAAAGAAAACTAAAACAAATACTTAAAAACATTCATTTCATCCTTAATGAGAATGAAATATCAAGCTTAATTAACAAGAATCCAAGACTACCGGAGAATGAAATATCAGGCTTAATTAACATTAATCCAAGACTACCGACAGCAAGAGCTTTACCTAAGATACACAAACCTGACATACCCATAAGACCAATTATTAACTTTAAAAACAGCTCTACCTATAAAACCTCTAAATTTATCAATAATTTCCTTTAAAAAATGTACTGTACTTTCCAAAGTGGAACCACAATCAGTAATTCAATAGAATTTTGTAAAATTATTGAGAACACTAAATCAAACCATCTTCCACCTTGAACTCATTCGACATTACTAATATGTATTCCTCCCACTATCGGCAGCCCTGAAGATGGTTTTGCGTGGTTTCCCATTTTCACACCAGGCAAATACTGGGGCTGTACCTTAATTAAGGCCATGGCCACTTCCAACTCCTAGGCCTTTCCTATTCCATCGTCGCCATAAGACCTATCTGTGTTGGTCCGACGTAAAGCCCGTAGCAAAAAAAAAAATATGTATTCTACCATCCCTACAAAAGAAACTCTAGATATAATTAAGAACAACTTAAGGACATAAGAAACTTAGTAACCATGAAATAGAAGAATTTATGCTACTCCTAGAATTCACCCTTAACAATAAATATTTTTCCTTCAATAATATGGTATATCAACAGAGAGGTCTCCCAATGGGATCTCCAGCGTCAGGTATCCTTGCTGAAATATACATGGATCATTTAGAAAAACATTTTTAAATGAAGAAAAAATTATCTGGCTACGGTTTTTTGATGACATTTTTGCAATTACAGATGAACAAATCAATGGTAGCACTAATTTAATAGACCAAATTAACAGCTTAGACCCTTCACGTTCATTATTATTATTGGTGCGAAAAGAAGTTTTGAAATTAACATTAAAAACGGAGAACAATAAAAAACTAAATTTCCTGGATTTAACAGTCAAAAGAAAAGAGAAGTTATCATTTTCAGTCTTTAGAAAATCAACCCAAACTATAAATACCATATGAAAAGATTCGTACCATCCTGAGGCACATAAAAGGAGTTCTTTTTTTAAGCGTGTTAAATAGACCCTTCAACATTCCCCTGTCCCAAAACGATTTCCAGAAAGAAATTAATATCGTTTACAAAACAGCGATAAGCAATGGATACACAAAACACTATATAGATAGATAAATAAATAAATAAAATGAAGAATAAAACTTTGCCACTTTCACTTATAATAATGGGAACATTTACCAGATTACTAATATTTTCAATAAACTTAATTTCAAAATTTCTTTTCGCACCAATAATAATAATGAACGTTTTATTTTCAAACTCCAAAGCATTGCAAGTAATAAACAGATATTCAAATTCAGGGATATATAAACTTAAATGTTCAAATTGTGCCAATTCATACATTGGGCAAACGGGACGTAATTTCCTAGTAAGATACCAAGAACATTAATGCTGAGAAACATAGGAAATATTCGGCCACGAGTCTTCACATGACTGAATATAAACATAATTATACGACAATAGAAAAGGACTTGACCATTCTGCGAACATTAAACAAAGGTAAATTAATGAATATTTTGGAAAATATCTGTATTGAGATTGATCAGAAACAAAACCCCAGCCAGAATATTAACGAAATGTCCATGGCTAAAATTGTAAATATGGAAATTGTCAAATGAGAACCTACAATAAGTGTCCTCAATTTTAAAATATACTTTTCTCTGTTTAATACTTTGGTCAGAGCAAATCAGGATCTAGAACTAATTTGTATTGAATAGGTGGACAATAATAAACACTTGTACCATTATTGACTTAATGTATATTTCAATACGGACTAACCATGAGATTTGTAACATGTTAAGTCAGATATAACGACAATCCGCTATTAAAATTTTGGCCATTATGAATTCTCGCTATAACGGACTCTTACTGTATTTTAAAACAACCTATTTGACGTGTCCGTACCGCAACCATAGGCGCTAATGGGTTATAATAAGTTTCAGACTCTGTTACGAAATAGAATCAATCTCAGCTGATGGCATTCAGCATAAATCTTAAGAGGTCACTCGATATACGGAGTGACAAGTCACTTTTGACTCTCATTGCCCACCATCTTCTTTAGGGGTATCTAATAAAAAGCTGCCCCTCCTATGCTTTATTAGTTGAATAGAACATGAGTGTGTGTTTGAATGCTTGTATATATGTATGTATGTATGTATGTATGTATGTATGTATGTATGTATGTATAGAAGTTTATGCTGTGGGGGATATGTGTGCGTGCATGTGCATTCATGCCTGTTAGTTGGGTGAATGAAGACAATTCAATAACTAGCACTAAATATGGTGCTGGGTTGGACGACCAAGTATGCAAACTGTGTATTAGGGTGTGAATGCGAGTTCAGTGTTTGGATATATCGAATTAATTACCATTGCAGAACTGAAATGGTTTAAAAGAACACTAAATTGAGTGCTTGGGTTCTAAACATGTCTTCAAGTGTGATTCTCATTGTGAAGTCTGTTACAATATGAAGAAACGTATCTCAACAACACGAATGCTACAAAACTTCTAAATATAAACAGAATGGCTTGAAATGTTGAAGATTCAAGTAGGTTTTGTTTTATTTGTGTTGCACACTTACTACAGGTGTAAGTGTAAAAATAAACAAAAACTGTAATTTATTACTGTGTTGGTCCCTACAGTATTTAGCACATAAAATGCCTTTCCATAAAGCAAAATACAAATCAACCTTGTAGATATCCAGTTGTTTATTATACCTTCAGTGTCTTCTTTGCTTTAAAGCTCTGTATTTTAATATTCTGGTGATAAATCACAGTGGTGGAAGTTTTGAAGCATAAGGGAGTATGACTGTAGTGTTAAAAATTTATAATAAAATGAACATAACTGATACCATTGCCTATCGTTTTACATTGTCCTCTAGCATTGTGGTACTTACATGCTGTGCACAATTCCTGCTAATTAGCAATATTTTTTTTGATCAATTCAAGCAAATTAACATTTTTATTACATATTTTTAGAAGAAAAATGACCAAAATCAAACTTAATCTGTAAAACAGTAATATGCAATGGAAACACAAATATAGACAAAAAAATATTTCTACAAAAATAGGCTATTTTATGTTAAATTATTTAAATTTATTCCTCTTTTAATTCTGTAATGTGCTTAGATACTCTGAAAATACCAGAGAAATTTGTATTTGTTTCTTAAACTCCAATAATGGGATGTTCTATTTTATTGTTCCCTTTTGTTCTATTTTCATAAAGTTGAACTTTTTCATGGAATTATTAGTTCTTGTAAATTTTGACAGTAAATTAAGGGTAGGTATGAAATTTTCTTGAATGCAGGGATTGTTTTCTTGAATCTTTATTCTAAACAATGAAACACCTAACTTGATTTGTTTTCCCATTGAATACCTGTTAACTGTTTGAAAGAATATTGTGTTAAAAAGATATTTGTAAACTTTCCTCTAGATAGGCATTAGTGGTGAAAAATCTGTTTTCAGGGACCTTCTGCAAGTGTGTTCTGTAACCATAGCCACCAGTTTCTTTCTGAAGTTTTGAGTGTGAATTATTTCTGTTGCATTGTATCTGTCAGTCATTAATTAGGGTATTGTTTATAGTACCAGCCCGTAGATATTTAGGCAAATGCGTACTTAGTTCCCCTGAGGGATAGTGGAAAATAACATATATTCTTGATTTGCATCAACATGAGGGATATTTAAAGCATTTTATAGTACCAAAAATGACCTGTAATGGGGGTTGTTACCTTTTTTGACATTACTTCCTAAAAATGCTAAAAATTGAAAATTTGCTGTGCTCTGAAGAATTATAATTTGTTTTTAATGTTCTTTGTTAGACTGAAATGTTATTTTCCATTTGTCTGTAATGTGGGTGCTGTTTTGCAACTACAAAAATAATAATTATTATTATTATTATTCTGAACAGATAGACAAAAGAAAGTGTGTGCTATGCATCATTGCAAAGGGAGGGTAAGAGACACTATAACTATTGCATTGGCATTCATTTTTGCACCCTACTCTGTCCTTATGCCTTTGTCCTAGGTCAGCGGAGAAGTAGCATGCATCGCCTGTGATAAAAGTGGGTTACAAAATCTATCGATAACTTAAATCGACCTAGGACTGGTGCAAGACTGCATATTTTAGTAAATGAGAAGTCACTGAATTAAAGGTTTGAACAAAATTGAATGAGTAAAATGCATGAATAAATACAGTAACAAATAAACGATAAACAAATTTACAAATTTTACAGAGAAAAACAAATCTAAACGTCACAGGAGTGAGTCGTCATTAGGGTCACGAACCCCTGTCGTAACAAAATCCTAAGTGGCGAGTAACAAAGGTGAATACGTGTATTGCGAACTTAAATCAGATGAGCTATCTAAGAGTGGCATAAGCCATGAGTTTCTAGGCAGCGCATTGATACACAATAAAGAGACCCGCGTCTCACCCAAATATTTTCAAGTAAAATCTGAACTGGTCGGTAACATATACAAGAAAACACACATTCTTGGAACTGACGCACCAACCCCCAAAATGCACAGATACTACTATCTTGGGTCCGCCCAGATAACATTGGACAGGGTAGAACCTGCGACCGACATACAGCGTGTGCAAGTATGAGTATGAAGGATGAGTTCACCACCTAATCAATACTTTATTTTACATAGTGTCAATATTATTTACATAAAAAGACAGTACCGGTTTCAACCCGTATATAGGTCATCTTCAGCTGCTAGAAAACCTACTTAATAGCGACTGTACAGAATAAATACTACTAAAATTAAAATAGGATGCCACTAAATAAACATGATACCACTATTCTAAAATTACTTAATGTTAAGATATATACATATGGTACAGTTTTGGGGTTAAGGGACTATTTTCAAAAATTACATTTACTGAGGTTGGAATTGGATATCATTTTTAGAGTTTAACAAGAATCATTGACATTCAGGTGTCAAGTTATCTGTGTTAAATGCCACTATTATGTACAACGGTTTATGAGATGTTTAAAGTGCATTGTTGTGCCGAAAATATGTGGGGCGTCATGTTCCTTAGAATAAGAGATTCAGCAACCAGTTCACGGACACATAGCTTATACTCTGTCTATATCACTGCTGAAAAATATGTTAGTGAGTGCCACTATTCTAAAAAATACTTAACATTAAGATGTATACATATGGTACAGTTTTGGGGTTGAAGGGTTTTACACTGGCTCCAAGATTACTACATATTACAAAAGTTCTATTTGCTGAGGTTGAAATTGGATACAATTCTTAGAATTTATGAAGAATCATTGACATACTGGTGTCAGGCTCAGATATCTAATGTTGAATGCCAGTACTATGTCCAACGGTTATTCAAAGTTCATTGTTGGGCCGCAAGTATGCGGGGACGTGTTCATTAGAATAAGAGGTTTAGTAACCTGTTTACAGATACATAGCTCTTTCTCAGTTTATATCAATGATAAAACACAAGCTAGTTTATAGTAGACTTCCTTATTGAGGTTTATGTTGCTGTGCTGTGACACACTTAGACAACTTCGTATACACGTATGCAAAATAAGACGACAAAACTCAAAAGAAAAAAATATACACACGATCACTTATAATTCACTGAAAAACACCACCTGTTAAAGAAAAACATGAAAATACTCTTGATGTCACGTCATGATGTCTCGTCTGCACACACGAGGCGTCACCTGTGTCTGCCCTAAAAGTGGGCGAGTCTTGAGACGTCAATGGCGAAGGTTACAGCTTGGCCAAGAAATGCAGTGAATGAGCAAAGGAAGTTAACAATCTTTCACTTGCAGACGGACCGACTGTGTTTGGCTTCTTGTGACGGGAAATTCCGTCCGCCCCATTGATTCTTTGGGTCACCGACCTTCGAGTTGCCTGCTCTGACACAATACATTTGCCCAAATAGCTCGCACAAATACGTATCAATTGGACACAGGCAGGGAAACAAAAATGAGAATTTACATTTTTCACAATTCAACATCGCGTCAATAATATCGCCATCCAAGTGCAAAATAACAAGCCGTGTGTCACACAAATTCATACATCGACACAGATGGCTTCTCACATCTAAAGAAGCGCAGGTTCATATCTTGGCTTATTCACAGCCCCACAATACAGTCGTCTCGCAACTAAATCGTATCTCAGCGATCATATTCAAATCCATAGACGCACTCCGGCCTCATACTCTGTTCCATCTTAATTCTCACCTCATCTCTTCATGACTATGGTCCAATCCATTCCTCAATTAATTTAAAAGAACCTTGCTCACAACGATGGAATAAATTTAATATAATTGCACGTGTGGCTCCAAGCTGAAAATAGCATGCTGTGTGCACAACCTAGCCTTAACTACAGATAACCTGTCCCAAATTCCTGCACAAACACTAGAGGTGGCTTTACTTCGTAATTAATTAAGACATTGACATCATAACTTGCACCAAACAAAAGGTGCTCTCGAAACAAAATAAATCAAACAATTAATCATTATCCTACAATTACCACAAACCTTCTAATTCAGATCTAAATATAAAACAGATGTCAGCCCCAAGTTGAAATTACATTACATTAAATTACATTAAAACTAATGAATTTATGTACAAGATTAATTAAAATGAAAAGAACAGTGCATCATGTGTCTCCATTATATGTCATGCTGAAAATATATCGGTTAACTCATCCTATTGTCATCCATCATCGCCTTCAACTCCCAACTGGAACACGTGGTTGTCTTAAGCCATCATGTTGGCTTGGATGTTTGTCCTGGAACACCTGTAGTCGAATCCTTGGACAGCCATCTGCGGAGTTATCTATTTCTTTCTTGAGCTGATGTTTCTGGACCTGGTTGCTGCAGACAGAACACTCTTCCTATTAATTGCCTTGTAATGCTTACGCGCAGCACTGTGACTTAGGCGAGACCAATAGACTAATCTCACTACTTTTAAATAAGTTTGTTAAAAGCATTGCCTATTATGGTTGAAAAACCAGTCGCAGATAAGTTCATAAGGCATACGATTAGCGTGACCTGCACTCAAAATAACCACAAACTCAATTTTCTTTGCATAAATAAAATACACAGTCTGGGCTCAAAGGAGCTATTGACATCTGAATATACTGTTTGTAACACATTAAATTCGTATTAGCTAATGACTTTCTGTAGCTCTCGGAATTTTACATAGATCTATTAGTTAGACAAAGGTTGAAAGCAAACGTTATGCGCGGCGCACTGTCAATCATGGACCGACAAACGGCTCTCAAGAAATATTATGAATGAATGAGCATGAGCTCGCAGGGCGGCTCTGCTTTATAGGGGATGGCTTTGTCCGTTAGGGTCGATGAATCCCAGGCCTATCTCCAGTCGGTCTTTGTAAGGTGGCAGTTGCTCTTCAACCGTCGTTTGAATTCGAACACATAAATGTCACATCTGCCTGGATCTTGCCGCTATGGCAACCTTTTTATAAATTAAGCAGACACCTACTATGGTTTGATGTCTCTTACAAATGCCGCTTACGTAGAAATATCTGTAACAAGTGACGATCTGTCCCACCCGGAATGCCCGTGTTTGTCTGCGGAAAGTTGGCACACTCGGCTCCACGTGACCAATTCAAAGTTTTCTGTCGCAGTCATATAACTGCTATCTCTCTTTCGCTGGCTCGTTTCAAATAAATTTGAACTAAACCGTTTGTTTGAAGCCGGGGTTTATACGAATTCTCCCACGGTCTTGTACTGGCTCTGGGTGGATAACACCTCCTAAAACACAGAGTTTGGCCTCCAGTTGGCTCTGTATTTAAAATGTGCAGGCTCAATAAATGATGGATAATGACCATGCCATAACAAATCTAATGAAGAATTATTATCTCATTAATAAATATGTTGCAGAATTATTATGGCATTTATAAATATGATTGATTGCTGGACCGTGAACGGGTGATATGGTTCATTACTTGACTTGTATTCCCATTGAATACCGGTTAACTGTTTCAAAGAATATTGTGTTAAAAATATATTTGTAAACTTTTTGTTTCCTCTAGAGAGGCATTAGTCGTGAAAAATCTCTTTTCAGGGACTACTCTGCAAGTTTATTCTGTAACCATAGCCACCAGTTTCCTTCTCAAGTTTTGAGTGTGAAGTATTTCTGTTGCATGGTATCTGTCAGTCGTCATTAATTAAGGTATTCTTCTTCTTCTTCTTCTTCTTCTTCTTGTCGTTTGGGCCTACTGAGGACCGCGGGGCTCGTTTCGACTCCTGTATGGAAATTCTGTTTTTTCTTCGCCCAGAAAACTTTCATCTTCTGGCTCTATACTCGTTTCCTTTCCTCGGTCCACTTCGGTCGGGTGGTGCCTGTACTCTGTCTGCTGGTGAGAGACTCTGGAAACACACCTTGAAAGGTCAACTGCCAGAATAATACACTATCCTGTATGGTTTGTTCTGGAATCCCCAGCTGTTCTAATTTGGACTTCATTGTGGTGATCCATTTATTTTTGGACGCTTTCCCTCTGCCTGTAGTGGTAAAGATCTTGCTGGTAAGTCTGTAAGTACTCATACGAGTCAAATGTCTATTGAAAGTAACTATGTAACTATGTCTTCTTGATGGTCATAGATCTCATTGTTGTCTTATCCTGTAAGTACCATTCCCTTCTCTTCTTCTTTCGGTGCCTATCCGTTTCAGATGTTGGCGATCATGATGGCTATTTTCGTCTTGTTTGTGGCAGCGCGGAACAGTTCAACTGATGACATATTGCACCAGCCTCTAAGATTGTCAAGCCAAGATATTCTTCTTCTTTCAGGACCTCTTTTGCTGTTGATTTTCCCCTGGAGTATTTTTTGGAGTAGGTTGTATCTATCTGTGTTGCGCATTATATGTCCCAGATACTGCAGCTTTCGGCATTTCACTATCTTGATAAACTGAGGTGTTGTGTTCATCCTTCTCATTACTTCCACGTTTGTAATTCTCTGGGTCCAAGATATTCTCAGGATCTGCCTATAAAGCCATGTTTCAAAGGCCTCCAGCTTCTTCTCTGTGTTTTTATTTAAGGTCCATGTCTCTACACCATATAAAAGAACAGAAAATACATAACAGTGCAGAAGTCTGATTTTAGTCCCTAAAGTTAGATTGTGGCTTTTAAACACATTACTCATTTTCTGGAACACACTTCTTACTTTTCCAATGCGTACCTTAACTTCTTGTGAGCAATCCCAGTCTTCATTTATTATGGTTCCAAGGTATGTATATTGTTTTACCCTTTCTATACTCTTTTGATTTATAACAAAGTTTATTCCGGAAATATTTTCCTTACTTATAACCATGAGTTTTGTCTTTGCGGTGTTTATTTCAAACCCGCATTGGCTGCTGACTCTTACAATTCTATCCATTAGTGATTGTAGCGCTTGGATAGTATCAGCAAATACAATTGTATCATCAGCATACCGGATGTTGTTTAATCTCACTCCATTTATCAAAATTCCTTCTTCTATATCTTCCAAGGCTTCTCTAAATATGTATTCTGAATACAAATTAAATAGTATAGGTGACAAGATACATCCTTGCCTCACTCCTCTCAGGATTTTGACTGCTTCGGTGTGTTCTCCTTCAACACGCAACACCGCTGTTTGATTCCAGTACAGCGTCTTGATGATTCGCAGATCTTTCCTCCATTCCAATATTTCTCAAAATATCCATCAATTTTTCATGTTTTACACAGTCAAAGGCTTTCTGGTAGTCTATTAAACAAGTAAATACATTCTTATTTACATCTCTACATCTCTGAAAGAGGACCTGCACACTGAACAAAGCTTCTCTCGTACCTACTGCTTTCATAAACCCAAATTGATTAGGGGCTATCTGATCTTCACACAGTCTGTATATTCTTCTGT
The DNA here is from genome assembly GCF_040414725.1 of Anabrus simplex. Lineage (NCBI taxonomy): Eukaryota > Metazoa > Arthropoda > Insecta > Orthoptera > Tettigoniidae > Anabrus > Anabrus simplex. The sequence goes on along the minus strand of NC_090265.1, from coordinate 1,046,792,265 downwards.
GTATCACTCTCAAGAACACTTTCAAGAGATGACTCATCACGCTTATTGTGCGGTAATCTCCACATTGGTTTGCGTTTTGCTTTTTCGGCAAGGTGATGAACTCTGATTTGAGCCATTCTGATGGAATATTCCCGGATACATAAATTCTCTTATTGGTTCTAAAATCTTTCTTAGTATTTTTCGTTCCTGAGCTCTAGCTTCCTCAGTGGACCTTTTGTGTTCATAAGACACTCAGAGGCGTACAGTACGGACGGTCTTACTACTGAATTCTAATGTTGGAGTTTAAGGTTCTTAGAGAGGCACTTGGATGTATAGATGCTCCTACAGGTATGGTAGATCCTTTTCAACTGGGTGCATCTGGTGTCTATTGCTAATGTCTCATTCTCGGTTGCTGAAATCCACTCCCCTAGGTACTTCACTGCAGGAACCTTACGAATGGTGGTGTTTTCCAATGGCATAGTAGATGGGACTCCCTTTATGTTAGTCATGAACTCAGTTTCCTTTATATTGACCCTCAAGCTGGTTTTAGCTGTTATGGTATAGAGGCTCTGTAGCTGGTGAGTAGCTTCTTCTATGTTGTTGGCTAATAAGGTAAGGTCGTCGGCAAAGGCCAGGCAAGGTGCACTGAGATTGTCTTTCTTGTAGCCAATTTTCAGTCCACTTCCTGGAGGTAATGTGGCAGTCCATTCCCTGATAATCTTCTCTAGAACGCAATTGAAGAGAATGCAAGAAATTCCATCACCTTGTCTAACTCCCGTTTGGATAGAGAAACTCTCTGAGAGCTCACCTCTGCACTTTACTTTGGAGGTGGTGTTCTTCAGCGTAGCCTGGATTAGTCTGGTGGACTTCTCATCCAGGCCTAATTCCCATAAGGTGTAGATGATGGTCTACGTATCTATTGAATCATATGCCTTCTGGAAGTCCACTGGTATGACTACCCATTGGTGTCCGCCACGATTCTTGTACCTCAGGATTGTCTTGAGGTTCTGTATCTGCTTTGTGTAAGATCTATTTGCATGAAAACCGGCCTGATATTCACCTAATTGGGAATCCAGTTGACTGACCACTCTGGTTTGCAGGGCTTTAGAAAAGATCTTGTACATAACCGATATTAGAGAGATGCCTCTGTAGTTGTCGAGGTCTATCTTACTACCTTTCTTGTGTAGAGGATGGATCACCACTGAGGTCCATTCCTCAGGTAAGGTCTCCATTGCCCAAATATCCTCTATGATCTGATGGATGCTTTGTATGGATTGTTCATCAGCATGTTTCCACATCTCCGCTACTATACCGTCTTCACCTGAGGCCTTGTTCTTTAGGCTCTTGATAATCTCCCTTATTTCTTCAATGGTTGGCGGCATGGAGTCTCGGTCTCTGGAAAGAGGCTCAGAGAATGCGAGTCTCTCTTTAGGTTCCTCTGCATTGAGGAGCTGTTTGAAATACCCTGCAAGAGTATTGGTACAATCCTTGTTGAACTGAAGCTTCCCATCAGGTCCACGAAGATGAAGGGTGGGAGCTGTGTACTTCGTTGTCTGTTTTCTGAGTTCCCTGTAGAAATCTGTTGAGTTGTGCCTCTTAAAGTCCTCTTCCGCCTTGTTAGAGCCTTGTTATGGTTCCTCTTAGCCTGTCGTACTATACTGGCAGTTATTTTCCTTTGAGTAAGGAAGGCCTGGTAGTTAGTCTCATTTTTCCCATTGGTTCCACGTGACCCAGGCTCTGCATCTATCTTCTATAGCATGGTCACATGTAGTGGTCCACCATGGATGTTTTCCTTTGTTGGATGAGGCAGGCATGGTCTCCTGAGCAGCGTCCAGTAGAGCTTTTTGTAGGTTGGGCCACCCTTGCTTCTGTCTGTTTTCTTTCAGAGTGACTTTGAAATCTTCATCACTCAGTCGGAGGATGTTGAACTTTGATATTTTAGCCTTTCTATCGACATTAGGTGGCCTCCTCAGTGGTTGTAGGATGGGTATTGTTTATAGTACCAGTCCTTAGATTTGTAGGCAAATTCCTATTTAGTTCCCCTGAGGGATAGTGGAAAATAACATATATTCTTGATCTGCATCAACATAAGGGATATTTAAAGCATTTTATAGTACCAAAAATGACCTATAATGGGGGTTGTTACCTTTTTTGACATTACTTACTAAATATGCCTAAAATGGAAAATTTGCTGTGCTCTGAAGAGTTGTAATTTGTTTTTAATATTCTTTGTTAGACTGAAATATTATTTTCCATTTGTCTGTAATGTGGGTGCTGTTTTTCAACTACAAAAATAATAATAATAATTATTATTATTCTGAACAGATAGACAAAAGAAATAGTATGCTATGCATCATGCAAAGGAAGAGTAAGAAGCTCTATAACTCTTGCATTGGCGTTCATTTTATATGCTGCTCCACTCTGAAATAATACGTCTGGCAACATTTTTATAATTTCTCTTCGCTGGTTTCCCTAAAATATCGTTAACAGATCTTATGGAAGACACTGCTAGCACACTACAGAGGCACTTGAGGAATAATCCAAGTAACAAAAGATGAAAATATGAGTATATATAATTGTTAGATTGTTTTGATGGTGCTAGGCTCTGGTGGTATTTAAAGGAGCTGAAATACACCTGCCTCACATTAGTGGATTTATCGCCGCATAAAAGAATTTTTGCAGAACAAATTCCAGCATTTTGTCTTTTCTAAAAACTATAATAAAATTGGTTAGTGGAACTTAAAACCTATGATATGTTTTGCCGGTGTGAGCTGCTGTTCCAAGTTAGAAAGCATATTAGTGCTATAGACAAGCATTGCAGCACAAATTACATACAGCATAAGTGACACTGCTCCACATAGTTAGGATACGCTGGAAATGAGTTTTATTGTGTCTGTCTGTAGTGTTCATAAGTGCTCATTTACACGAATACCAATTTTTAGGACAAGGATGCAACACTGAGATATAAACAAATTTCACAGATTTTGTTCAGCTCATTTCTTGAAGCCACAAATTTACTGCATTGCAAATTTGTTGTGGTGAAAAATATACTATCGCTGTTACTTTCATGCTGATCTGTTCGTTATGAAAAGTTTTCCTATGTTGCTAGTTTGTTAAGGCCTGAAAAGAGAAATTGACTTTAGTGGAAACATACCCTGCTAATTTTTTCATAGAACAATTTTTCCGAGTTTATAATTTGGTCATGTCATAAGAATGTAATTTCCTGTCAGGCTTAATTGTACTAGGATGGAAAATTGGACAAATAGACACACGCACAAGCTACACAGTTCTAGCAGTGTGAGGCAAGTTGCATAGGACAAGGTGTGCCCTACCAGGCTTCGAATGGAAGACCCACACATAATAATGCTTCAGAGTAACCTGGTAAACAACCACAGATCAGACTATAGTGAAGAGTGGCCCAAATTGCCAACACAAGCTTCAAACGCTCCCCTCCTACTTTCTGTGCTAGCCTCGGCAACTCGAGCACTTGGAGGGGGGTTACATTCGAATATGAAAGCCGTATTTCTGGATTAGTCTTTCTACAGGATACTGCTTAGCACTGCTAGAAATGACAAGAATCAGGTAATGTGGTTACAAAGACTAGTTTATTCTGAATTGCGACATAAAAGAAACAACCCTATGCAATAAATTTTCCACATATGGAGGGAAAAGAAAAGAAATAAGCACTTCAAATTGACTAGTCTGAGGGTGTTCAGTGACCTCACTCGGCATAAGCTTCATTTAGCACCAAGGTATGATTGAGGTCTGCCAACTAATATCGTCTATCTTTCCCTCATTAATTTCATTCTTCTGTCGATCACACCGTGTAATACGAGATGATGCCCCCTTACACAATACATTCTATTCTTAGCACGTAATTAACCGGTTCCTACGTTACATAATTGATATATTAGAAAAATATTTACATAACACACAAAGAAACACAACACTGAGCTCGACTCCCCAATCTGACACGAAGACGGACAACGTTGGACATCGATTCTGTTTGAGCTCAAAGAAATACTCAATAAACACAATCATATGTACACATCATGTATAAATGGGGCCATTCCTGAAAGAAAAACATGGCTATCAATTTCTTCTGCCCCACGCCAGCTTAATGTAAGCTCGCACAAGCCGGCCCACTCGGACCTGGGCTCGAACTGGATGCCTTCCGACTGAGACGTACATATTTGAAAAACCCTAAACTATCCGTGGCCTCATACTACCGGATATTGAGGGGGATCTGTAACGATTTATTAACTACCCCCTAAATCATCGTGATCTTACCACTTACACAAGCGTTCTTAGTCCGAGTCATTGAAAAACAAGACACAGTGTGAAATCCAGAGTCCAGAGCCTTTAAATTCAATAAAAATGGTAGACCGCTCTGCTACTAGGGGAGAGAAAAACGAAAGGAAAGGTCATTATGCGCAACTGGGTCAACTCATTCAGTAGCTGCACGGGGTTCCTGACCCTTCACAATTATAACGGCCAGTTTCCCTTTCATGGATACACATATTTCTTGCCCACTTCATTAGTTTATTCCATTTATTTCATCTTACCGCAGAATTCCCAAGATATATTTATTTATTCTCTACACTTTCATTCTTTACGTTGAGCGCCGAGTGTGGGGCAACGTAACATTCGAAGTATCTTATCGTAGCCTATTTTGGGCGTTCGGCCCTCTTATTACATCTCATATCGCGTATTCTAATTACTTGGGGCATAGGGCACTCGTGATTCCTCTCTCAACCCTTCATATTTCTCTTTGCTCATCGCAAAAAAATATTCGGACTATTTCTTCAAGCCTCCGCATCTCACTGGTTACGGACAAAAATACAATCCAGAAAAATTCTGGTCAGATAATAAATAATCAAGGGAAATGTGCATATTGTCCACATAATTTACCTAAATAACCCAGTTCTGTGCCTCTCTGTTAGAACTTATTCTTTCTGGGTGCTCATGCCTTAAGTATACGTATCAGCTAAGCATGCATTGTCTAACTGGCCCGTGAGCTCCCCAGCATATGCGATAGCCATATTGGACATGAAATAACTTTTGGACGTGGTATTCCTGGCTCATGAACACTACTGTTTCCACCGCCTTAGGGGGAACTCGAAATACTCTTCTATCCTTGTTTGTCATACTTGCTAGGATATTATTCATATTAATAATTACTCACGAAAAACTAACCACATAGAAAAATGGTTTGTCCGGTGAGTTAGCTCCGTTGAATTTACGTTCTCATGACAAAAACAATAAAAATTCCATATTAGGACATGCATTATTTATAACATTTATGTATTACAAAAGAAAAATCATATCCTATGACCCCGGTTATTCTTTATCGTGCCTAGAAATACAAATTACATCAACTCATCTGTATGGTGGCTGTTTTTCCTTCCACAGGAAACCCATGGTAGAGTTTACTGCTCCATCAACTCGGCGCTGGAGACGAGTGTGTTTTCCTTCGATCCTGGTCTGCAATAGTCCATCATCCTGTTAGCTCGTTTACTGCTATAATCCAAAAGGAGTGTCAACTCCAGAACTCGTCACACGTTCCTCTGTCTACAGCGACACACACAGAATTTACACAAGGTTTTTCCTTATGCTGGCAGGTCTTTCGAATCACAAGCACTGCGTATTCACAGAATGAGTCGGGTGGCTCATAGGACTTGAGAACACGGACTCTGAATAGAGGACTAGATATCACCAATTTATTGATACCGCATACTCATTTAGGCCGACACTGTTCATAGCCGACTCCCACTACTCATTAACAAATTATTCTTGCAGCCTACTTAATTGACACGTGGCACTGAGATACTTGCCTAGGCTCGCTTGGCTATTATTCGACTTCCTACATACAGTTCACAAGATTTTTAGAATTCACGGCCGCGACAGACACAAATTTCTCTTCGCAAGCGGTAAATAGACTGCGGATGGTAGACTGTAAAAACTGTAACACATTGTCCTCTCTCAACTTTCCTCTATGAACTACCCTCAGCGAGGGCCGGACATATTATCTCCGCGCCAGAAGACTGGAGGTGGAGACCTTTCACGTTTCATTAAGGAAATCGGCTCCATTCTTCACGGGAATTCAAGACAATTAAAAGGTGCGTAATTTAACTCTCGACTTCCTCTTTCATTTGAGCCAGGTGTGATGGAATCCCATCGGCAGTTCTTACGTAATTAGGCTCCCGCCATTAATTATATAACTCGCGTCCACTTGGGGAAGGAGCTATATTTGAGCGCAATTCTCTTCATGATGAGAATGCCAAAAGCATAGAAGGAAATGATGATAGGAAAGAGGACTAGAAGTCGGCCTAGAACTATGTGGAAGGATACAGCGAAAGAGTGCATTAAGGATTGTGGAATCAACATTGACTTAGGAATAGCGGAAGAACAGAGTGAAGTGGAGGGCATTAGTACATTACCCTTCCTTATACTAGCCAAAGAGAATGTGGAACAGGGATAGGGGTATGAGGAAGATTATGACAGATTGACTGTGGTGATAATATTATGAATAAAACTACAATGTGTATGCCAATAAATTATATCCTTTAATTTTAGTGCCTAATTTTGTGTGTGTGTAGCTTATTTTAGGCACCTAAAGATTGTGGGTTCCCTCCCGAGCCTAAAATTCTGAGGTCTGGATAGCATAGAATTCAAAGCACAACCAAATGTACAATCATGCTCAGGCAATATGAGTAGAATGTAGTACGAGTATCTAATTGGAAATCAGCTAGTTGTGTAAAACATTGAAATCATTTTGGTTGCCACTTAATTTATTTCCACAATTTGCTGCTAAAAGACGGCATATATTAACACCTTGGCTGCCATAGTGGTACATTGTATTGCTGTGTGAGTTCTCGTGAGGCCACAGGGGTACCAAGTACCGCTGACAGGTGTTGTATGACTTTCCGTGCTGGGCCGGTGGACCACTGAGCTGTTGACTTCACTAAGGTAGCATACCGTTCTGGCCTTGCAGCAAATCCTGGCATGCTGTTAAATGAAATTCTCGTGGAGAACACCCTGTAATAACAGTAGCTTCTATTATTTTTTAACCCTGTCACACATAATCTAGTGCCATTGCACAACTTAGATTGTTTGAGGTTATGTACAAACGTTGCAGGTGCTCCTACTTTCAAACGAATTTTGTGAGATGGGAATCCTGGAGGATTGAGTATTTAGGAATTCTATTGGATAATTGACAGCTTCGTCCATTTGTAATACCGTGTCGACCGATTTATACTCATTTCTTCTGCATCAAAATATGTAAGCAATGCTTAATTTATTTCATTATCCGTCTCATTAAAGTAAATCTGAAAAAGTCCAGGATCTTGATGAGCATTTGGCAATAGACTGCCTATGGACCTTGCACTTTGAAAGTTGTCATAAAGCCGGGTTGGATGACTTGCTTAGCACCAAAAAATGTCATTTGAAAACAGCTGCTATATTTTCTAATTCGATCAAAATATGTCCATGATCTGGATGGGCATCCATTAGTAACTGTACAATGGTTCAGGTGGAGATTAGAATGGTGGCAGCTGAACCTTGCCAGAATCGCAACACATGCCTGGTGTTTAATATTTCCACTTGAGAGCATTGCAGAATTGGCATTTATGGATCATTGTACCAGTGGTTATCAAGCTGTTATCTTCGTAATTAATTTCAGGATCGTAAGACATCCCGAAAAGAAACTTAATTTTACAAGGACGCAATCGTCTTTCTAGAACCATGCTTGCGGACCTCAAACAAATGTTTGACATGCCTCACTCGATTGCCTACACCAAATACTTTAATACACCAATAACGGACAGCTCTATCTCAACAGCATTGAGTCGAGTGCGAACAGCGATGGTGGTGACATCTAGCGTGTTGGTGTGAACTGCATACTCGTCTATGCTACAGTTGAGAGGAATGCAATACACTCATTGGAAATATTTTTGTTAAAATAATAAATTGAATAATCATAATAATTAAAAATGACATTTTAAAATATGAAATGCCTCTTTCATAAACCTCCAAACGAGCATTATGTTAGCCGTGCCTTTCGCTATGTCTTGAAAATTAAAAGCAGCATTTGTTTGAGAATCCAACCATCCTCTGGGGGAAATATTTAACAACTACCTACTCTCTCCAGTTTTTTCTAGCCTGGCGAATGACATTGTATGGACTTAGCCTAGTTTTGCGGCCGGATGCTTTTCCTACCACCAGTCGTATGTGGAGGGATATATATTCACTACCTCGTGTGATGTGTTGTATATATTTGAAGATGCGTATGAATACGAACACAAACCAGTAGCCCCCCGATCTACAGGAATTAACAGACGCGAATAAAATCTCCGACTCAGTCGGGAATCGTACCAGGGTCCTCTGAACCGAAAGCCAGTACGCTGACCTTTCTGTGGTGGTGATTATTTTTTAAGAGGAAGTACAACTGGCCAGTCATCCTCTATTAACACTAATCAGAAGGGAAATGGAAGAGATCCAACACTCCTAAGAATGAAGGTATCATAAAAACAGGGGGCACGAAGCGCTAACCATTCAGCCAAATCGCCAGAGCGGGCAGATAACTTAACAACATCCATGATTTATTACAATTTTGGGAAAGAAAAGCTGTAATTAAGGAACAGGAGTTTTGATCCATTATTTTGACCTTCTTCTTCTTCTTCTTCTTCGATACGGCCGATCTTCCCGAATGCTACAGGAGAACTCAGCTCACGCTGCTCTCTCGTTTTTGCTGGTACTTTGAATTTTCTGTTTTACCTCTGAAGACAGAAATACATAATATGTATAATACATTGGGGTTACGGTGAGTGAACTAGGATGTTCTTGACAAGGAAGAAGTGTTCAGAATTTCCTAAAGTCTCTTTCACAAATTTATGCATGAAGCATTACCATACACACGTATTAAATTAGTTGGACTGGTGCTCAAGCCTATGCCTATAATACACTGAAATAATTGTCTTGCCCGATTCTGTGGTGTAGTGGTTCATGTCATTAGCTAATACCCCCGGAGGCCAGGGTTCGATTCCAGGCTCTGCCACGAAAATGAAAAGTGGTACGAGGGTTGGAACGGGGACCTCTCAGCCTCGGGAGGTCAACTGAATAGAGGTGGGTTCGATTCCCACCTCAGCCATCCTGGAAGTGGCCATCCTTCTCCAGGCAAATGCCGGGATGGTACCTAACTTAAGGCCACGGCCGCTTCCTTCCCTCTTCCTTGTCTATCCCTTCCAATCTCCCTATGCCCCCGCAAAGCCCCTGTTCAGCATAGCAGGTGAGGCCGCCTGGGCGAGGTACTGGTCATCCTCCCCAGTTATATCCCCCGACCCAGATTCTGAAGCTCCAGGACACTGCCCTTGAGGCGGTAGAGGTGGGATCGATGGCTGAGTCCGAGGGAAAAACCGACCCTGGAGGGTAAACAGATAAAGAAGAATTTTCTTACGCCCGGCTGAGTGGCTCAGACGGTTGATGAGATGGCCTTCTGATCCAATTTTGGCAGGTTCGATCCTGGCTCAGTCCGGTGGTATTTGAAGGTGCTCAAATACCTCAGCCTCGTGTAGGCAGATTTACTGGCATGTAAAAGAATTCCTGGGGGACTATATTCCGGCACCTCGGCGTCTCCGAAAACCGTAAAAGTACTTAGTGGGACGTAAAGAAAATTATTATTATTATTTTCTTACAGTAAAAAAATGACTGGATTCGAAACTCATGGCCTTCAATTTTCAATTTCAAGACTACCGCGATAACCATTACGCTACAGGCCCACAAGTTTTCGTTTGTGAAATTTATGGTACTGTTTAACAATGTGGACCCTCAAGTTTGAGTATACTAGAGTTCCATATATGTTAATATTATTGTTTTTACGTCTCACTAACATTTCAGTAGAGTATTTGATTGTTTTTCTTAATATAAGGGTCATAGAATGTAACCTCAACATAGATGCGAGGTCATAACTTTTTTAATACTTGCTGTCCTTATCAGTTCCCATGCCCATTAGCTTGTGGGTAATTTGTTCAGCGCATAACACTTTTCTTGGAATATAACTGCAATGTAAGATTATTTAGTGACAAACACTGATACATTATAAACATGGCAGTGCGCCAAGAATCATACAGATGACAATATGTTATTGAAGAGTTGGTCACACCAAGCCATGTAGGTAGCAGCACTATCGACTTTCTCACTGAAAACAGCAAGCTGTCCCGTATTATCATATTAAAGTATTTGCCTACACGTAACATCACACGATATCTATTGTTGTTAAGGTACTCTTTGTCTTTGGGCAACCTGCAGCTGTTGCCAAAGAGAATAAGTGGCTGTTGCAGGAAGATTGTCTCTCCTTCGTCAATATCACCGCCGTCTCGATCCTCTTATACTGCCTGCTCTATGCCACTAGCTTAACACAGGAAGGCGCGACTACCAATAGTTCTCCAAATCGCCGTAAGAGTGCAGCAGTAGACGCACAATCTTCGCTGTCAGTGTGGGTGTAGCACTGTATTATTGGTGCATGAATGTGTGTGAAAACCTGAGTTATTTTGTACAATGAGTAAACGTGTCTGGTCACTTTCGTTCGTACAAGATATATTTTTAATAGAACTGTGAAATGAATTAATTATGTTATGTTTATAGATATTTCAAAAGTGATTTTAAGGTGTTGGTACTTGTTTCTTTCCGTTCGTGCAAGGTATATTTTTGGTAGAACTGAAACTTCAGATTCTTTCCCCGAAATATTCAACTGTTGTATACCATGTTGCCAATCTCGGCAAGGTTGTTCGCAGCCAGAAAATATACGACTCCATGAAATGCCGTCTGGAAGAGAATTGAGAGAAAAGCGGCTGTCGGCTTTATCTAGGCAAGGATCTAATGAAGGAAGTAATTGGATATCCTCAGATTACTCTCGCATCTGTGCCTTTACACCTTATTTCAGAATTTGATGGAGCCTCCGCGGCTCAGGCGGTAGACGCCGGCCTCTCACCGCTGGGTTCTGTGGTTCAAATCCCGGTCACTCCATGTGAGATTTGTGCTGGACAAAGCGGAGGCGGGACAGGTTTTTCTCCGGATACTCCGATTTTCCCTGTCATATTTAATTCCAGAAACACTCTCGAATATCATTTCATTTGTCATTCATTAATCATTGCCCCGGAGGGGTGCGACAGGCTTCGCCAGCCGGCACAATTCCTACCTTCCCTGGTAGATGGGGCTTCGTTCATTCCATTCCTGGCCCAGTCGAATGACTGGAAAAAGGCTGCGGATATTTTTTCCAGAAGGTGATTAAAGCCGTGGAGGATAGTGGATTCCTTGTGATAACAATTGTGACGGACAATCACAAAACGCCTTCATGTTTAGATATTTTGGACAACCTCAGATATCCAGACGATAATATTCCAATCAAACTAGAAACAGGAAATCAAATCCTAACTTGCGGGTACTAGGTTCGTGTTGTTGAAGCGAGGATGGAGCGCGACATTTGTGTCAGCAACATCTCACTGCCTAGAGCTTCGACACAGCTAAATGGAACTGATTATGCATTAGGACAGAGTAGGAGTTCGATACCCAAAACCTTGTTTTGTCGCTCTGGTAAGGCATCTGTAGGAGTTCGTTTAAGCTGCTGTGCCCTATTGTCGAAGTTCTTAAAACGTACGATCGTAATACGAGGACTTGCGACGTCTTCCCTTTCAGAATACCGGGTGAGTTGGCCGTACTGTTAAGAGCGCGCAGCTGTGAGCTTGCATCCGGGAGATAGTAGGTTCGAACCCAACTGTCGGCAGCCCTGAAGATGGTTTTCCGTGGTTTCCCATTTTCACACCAGGCAAATGCTGGGGCAGTACCTTAATTAAGGCCACGGCCACTTCCTTCCCATTCCTAGGCCTTTCCTATCCCACAGTCGCCATAAGACCTATCCGTGTCGGTGCGACGTAAAACAAATAGGAAAAAAAAACTTTCAGAATGTGTTTTGTTACAGCGTGAGGTCAAAGAACATCAGCAAACTGTTAGTGATATTATCCTAACCAAGTTCGTAAGACCTCTATTATTTGATATTGCGTTGGCAAGAACACAAAAAGTACGGTAACAGGAAAATCTTTAAATTGTGCATGAAGAGGCCAACTGCGACTTCATCCAGGTAATATTGCCGATATTTAATATTACTGATGTAATTTACGAGCTTTAGTGAACATATGACCAAACTGCATAGTGTTTTGTAGGCTGTCGTCATTAGAATAAGTTTAGAACATTGTGCGTCTATGTCTGCCCTCTAGCGGAGAAATTTTGTCGCAGCGTAGTCGCAAAAAGCCTCGCATTGAGCAGGCAGTATAGGAGGATCGAGACGGCGGTGGTCAATATGAGTGACATATCTTCGAACCATAGACTGCTTTGCTAATGACGCATGCGCGCGCCGAGCTGGTACTGCTCAAGGATAATCGCCTAGGCTGTTTTACGAGTTGTACAGATGACGCGTTTGAATTTTCCTGTGATATGCGCGATTATTTTGCTGGTGTGTAGCTGCCGCTGCTCTATGAAACTCGGGATTATATTTCTGGTATCTCGGTGCCGCTGCTCTATGAACCTTCGGGTTATGCTCCTGGTACATGACTGCCGCTGCTCTATGGACCTCGGGATTTTTCTTTTGGTATTTACTTATAGCAATGGTATGTGCGGAAAGATTATTCTGTAAAAATATGGCTGCTGCTTTTTAAATTGTATTTTTCTCGTAGCATTTGAGTATCGAGCACGACGTTTTTCAGAAACTTTTGTAACAACGAATGAAGCACTTGTTTCTTTGCACAGACATTCATATACAGTACTTCAAAATGTCCATTAGAGAAATTACTAGTAAATCGCAATATTTTTACGGTATTAGGTCCATCACTAAATGTCCAATATAAATTTTGATCACGATAAACTTCAAAGCGGAACGGAATTATTTTGCCTGCTGCCGTCAATTCACATATTCCACCATATGTCGAATCTTCTGACACGAAAAGTCGGCACTCTTCCGAGGAGGAATGGTTATTACCAAGATGATTTTCGTACAAGATGGAGACAAATTATGAAACAATAGCTTCACGAACTTCTTTATGCCGTAACTGAGTAGAATATAAAATGTAAGAAAGATCTAAATAGACACGCACCGTCACCTACAGAGGATGGTTGCCTATAGAGCGTTCCAACCTTAAATTGCAGTACAGCGTAGATGGAGCGCGCTGTTGCGAAATCGACTCATGGAGATCACGCTCGAGTGTGACTCAAACAGGGCGTCACAGTTCCACATTTTTCCTTTGTCATTTTGTAATTTTAAGTTCCTTCATTCATACATTAATATTTTTAGGCACTGGCGTTGCTCTCAGACATTGGACGTACACCTTCTATCATTACTGCAAGGCCTGATGTTCCCGCTTTGGATGAACTGGGTTCGGGAAATGAACTTGAGGATGATCCGGACGATGAAGAAGGTCGTATTAAAAACTTTTCATCACCGACATCGTCCTGTAATTCGTCTGCTTTCCACAAACCGCATTTTTCTTTTTCTTTACTTCGTTCACGTAATTTGCCCAATTGTCTTATGTTTTTATGGCATAAAAATGTTAGTTCAGCATTTGAAACAAAGCCATGTTCATTACCCGCGTAGACGGGTCCTCACGGTCCTCGGCTTTTCGGTGGCCTAAGTCCCGAACTCGCCCCTTCAATGGCGCCTGGCGTGCACTTTTCACTGCCCTATCCTTCCATTCTTTTGTCACTGTCTGCCCAATATTTACCCACGATTAATCTGTGTAAATTATAGCTTTATTTTGTGCCCTCAAACGTTTTATCTCCCGGAGATATCTGTGCCTCCGATTAATCATTTCATCGGTTTCAATGAAAGCTGCTTTATTACCCCTATATCATGCAAGAAGCGATACAACGTAGTTTTGGAAAATCGTGGCAAAGAATCTTCTCCATTTACCCGACTCAAAATCACGTTCAATGTCGGTGGTATGTTAGCAAATAAGAGAGAGTGAACGACCCGACGCACTCCACTTCGCATAATTTCATCATATTTAGTTTTCCTTGCATTTTTCTGCCGTCCTTCTCTTTTTTGCGGGAGTTCGCTAAGGACCATGTGTGTGTTCCTTCCTTATAACATAGATTGTTCTTTCGGAACAACTTGTAGCTTTAGCTGTTTCACTGATTGCGCTGCTTAAAAATAATCCAGGATACTCGTTATAATATTGCGTTCTTTTCCCCTTACCTACGGAACGTTTCTTTTTAATTTGACGATCCATTGTACATCCTTCTGCACTTTTTCTTCGAACTAAGAACACCCTGCACGAGCACGAACTGACAACTACACAGACTACACAAACACAACAAACACAATCCACTTGTCCTCAAGAACTATACATTTATCACTGATCATGTCCGGATCCATGGCTAAATGGTTAGCGTGCTGGCCTTTGCTCCAGAGGGCCTCGGGTTCGATTCCCGGCCGGGTCGGGGATTTTAACCTTCGTTGGTTAATTCCAGTGGCTCGGGGGCTGGGTGTGTGTGCCGTCTTCAGAATTAGAATTCATCACAGGTAGGGCCCCAGCGAAGGTCGCCTATGCGGCGTCAACTCGAAAGACCTGAACTCGGCCTCTTCGGAGGCCACACACTATAAAATATCATTGATATATATATCACCGATCTTTATTTAATGAATCTTATAATACTGATTAAATGAACACCACTGCACACGGCTGTCAGTATATTTAAAAGACCAGCCAGTCGAGTCACTCGTGAAACGTAAACAAACGAGACGTTCTCCCTGTCATAAATTAAGAGATAACGAGATAAGGACTCGAGGTATGATTTAAAAATAACTTCCATATTCGAAGACCGTTTGCTTTGCTTTAACCACGCCATGATCCTTCTGCACTTTTTCTTCGAAATTAGATCCCCACGCACGAGCACGAACTCACGAACCACACAAACGAAATACACTTTCCCTCAAGAATTGTACAAATGTCACTGATATGTATTTAATCACTATTATACATACTACTGACGAAATGGGTACTGCACTGAATGCGACTGTCTGGAAATGTTATTTGTATTTTGTATTTATTAATGAACAAAACAGGCGTTCAGCACCGAATACATGTTCACAATAATAATAAATAAATAACTAATAATAAACGCAGTCCAACCCAAGCCACCACTCTCCACCACATACAAAATAAAATGAAATGAACACCTCATCAGCCTGTTCTATGTTTACAATCTGCTGCTGGTGTTGCAACTTGCTGCTTGTTATCACTCACACGTACCCACTCATCACGCGACCTTCTTGCTTCAGCATTTTCATCACCTCTATTGTTCCCTGACCAACTCCAAAATAAGCTACACCAGCAACATTACACTATTGCATACCAAACCAGCCATGACACTAACATTGCATTCAATCTTTCAGATTCCACCTCCTATAGTACAAGTCTAAATAATAACAACAATATTCCGTCATTGCATTCCAATCCATCATACCACAGCTTTTACCAATCAGCGTTAACATTGCTTCATATCATTTCACTCCGCCATAACACTCCATAATAAAATTACCTCTCCATCTCCCAAAAATTTCGACCATGCATAACAAATACCAATCACGCCTATACCAACACCTCTCCAACATCATACTCCTTCCTCCTCTCCATACAAACAAACCACAATTTACAAAATTGTAATAAAATCACCTCTCTCCAGCTCCAAAAATTTCAATACTCATACCAGACACCAATACAATAATACCCCCTCCCAACTTCCACGAATTCGGCCGTAAATAAACCATCTCAATACCATACCATACATCACCTAATCATACATACTAAGCCTCCAATGCTTCCGACACCATATCTCAGCAATACAACACATACCAACACCTCTCCAACATCATATTTCTTCCTCCTCTCCATACAAACAAACCAAAATTTACAAAATAACAATAAACTCACCTCTAACCAGCTCCAGAAATTAAATACTTATACCAGACACCAATACAATAATACCACCTCCCAACTCCCACGAAGTCAACCATAAATAAACCATCTCAGTACCAAACCATACATCACCTAAATACTAAACCTTCAATACTTCCCACACCACATTTCAGCAATACAGCACCAACTCCACATTATATACCACCTCTACTTATATCACCACTTCTCTCACACTACATTCCAACGATATAACACTTTTCCAACACCACATTTACCACCACTCCTCCAACTCCAAATATCACAATAAATATATCACTTCACCATTACCACATCTCAGCCTTCACAAATTATTTACCATCATAACCTAATGAAATTACAATGAATAACCAATACCAGTCACGCATATACCAACACCTTTCCAACATATTTCTTCATCCTATACCACTTCTCCATTACCATATTTATACCACCACTCCTCCAACTCCACATATCAACAATAAATATACCACTTCACCATTACCACATTTCAGCCTTCACAAATAATTACCATCATAACCTAATAAAATTACAATGAATAACAATTACTAACATATCATAAAACAAACAGACCATGCAATCCTGTCCTCTTACCCAGCTCCGCCTAACTAAGTATTCAGTCCCTATATTCCCTAATCCATTAGAATTTTAACATACTATCCCCTTCCCTTATACAGATAACTATTCCACCCCCCTATTCCCCTGCCCACCCTCTAACTCACTCTCCTTCATTTTACTCTCGCAGGCCTTTTTTGTCGCACAAAAATACCTGTTCAATTCACCCCCTTTTTCCCATTGTTTAATAATCCATCTCAGTATTGCGTTCTCATCCCCTCTCCCCAGTATTTCCCGATGCTCGGCACTCAATAATCCATGTCTTAACCCCCTCGTTACCTCACAGTCTCTTAGCAAGTGAAACTCATCATTCACATCTCCACAAAGTACACACCTTGTCTTATCCCTGCCCTGTAACCAGCCTTTATTCCTTGGCAGACCTAAAAGCCACCACATCATCCCATATCGTTTTGACCTATCGACGTATCTAATATTCAACCCTGCTATCTCCTCTATTTTCGTCAAAACAGTCAGCGAATTTCTTAGTCTGCTTTCCCCCAATAATTTCTGCCTATGGATATCTCTAATTCTCCTTTCCAGTATATTCATCCCTCTCACTTCTGTCTTAGACCAAACCTCCCCCCACAGGTGTCCTAATCCTATCCTCTCCAAATATCCCTTTATTTTTTCTAACCATCCACCCTTATACATGCTCTTAAATTGCTGTACATATGCTGCCTGTAAAACTCTCCCACCTTCCTGTCTTTTTAAATTCATCCAATATCTAACTATTCTTTTCACACCCTCTGATTCCAAATCCTCCCCACACATTAATTCCGCCCCTACATTTGCTGTACACCTCGGTAAGCCCATCACTAACTTGGCAAAACTACTAACAATCCTTCTTAGTTCCTCTCTTTTCTCATCCAGCCCCCAAACTTCTGCTCCGTATAATACCCTCCCCACGATTACCGACCTGAACACGAGTCTCAGTGTTTTGTAACTGATCCCCGGGTACTTGAGTAGCAAATTTCTGACTGAGGCTAAGGCTGCCAATCCTCTATATTTCACTCTTTTGATCTGGTCACTCCAAGTTCCTTTATCATTAAAAATAACTCCTAGATATTGTCTGGAAATGTTAAAAGCGCATGTTTGGGATATCACTACCGGTACTTCAGCCAGCCAGCCAACCAGACAGCCGAGTCACGCGCGAAACCAAAATCCAAGGAGATATTCTTCCTGTCACAAATTAAGAACTAAGCAAGATAAGAACTTCGGGATTATTTTAAAAATAACTTCCATATCTGAAGACCATTTGCCTCGCTTTGACCCCCCACGCAAATTCAATAGGAAAGACGCTGGCCAGAGACTGACTTTTTCGTGCCTGCACATAAAATTCCCTGAACATGACTGAAAATAAACGCATATACTGCATTTTGTTATCATTTAAATTTAAAAATAAACTTACCTACATCGAGCTGAAATGCTTCTTTACCAGCAGTGAAAAAATTAGGAAAATAATGAATATAAAATAAGAGTTATGACATGATAAGTTCTATGCAATGAAGATTTTGCATTTGGCGAAACTTTCCATTATATTACCATTTTCACCCTAAATTATTTTTTTTACATTTTTTTTTTGTTAACGGCATCAAATGCGCCTTGAAATTCTGTACATAACACGATATTCATCCATTTTAACCGATAACATTCTGATTTCCTACGGATATTTGGCAAACCCGCTGCATTAGAGTAGGACAGCGCTACCCGCAAAACATGGGAGAAGGAAAGAGACGGAATTATCCCATTACTGCTGTACTGCAATTAAAGGTTGGAACGCTCTATAGTTGTATTTCCTCTTAAAACAATAATCATCACCACCACCGTCACCTACAATATAAACAATGGTATGTGGCAACACTTCACCATTAATGTTTAGATAAGTTACTGCCATTATGCTGTGTGCAAGAAAAAGACGTTATCGCACTGCAGTCTGTTATTTAGCTGTATCCTTGAAATATCACACACCAGTACGTTGAACCTTCTGGTATCA
The DNA here is from genome assembly GCF_040414725.1 of Anabrus simplex. Lineage (NCBI taxonomy): Eukaryota > Metazoa > Arthropoda > Insecta > Orthoptera > Tettigoniidae > Anabrus > Anabrus simplex. The sequence goes on along the minus strand of NC_090265.1, from coordinate 1,046,773,680 downwards.
AATGTTGGTACTCTTCTGAGGAGGAATAGTTATTAGCAAGGATTGCCAAGGTTTAAACCCTTATTGCTCAAGAGTTCCATCACACTTACTTCACTACGGGTCGACAATTTTATGCAAGTTGACTCCGGTCTCTCCTTCGTCAATATGAGTGACATATCTTCGAACCATAGGCTGTTTTGCTAATGACGCATGCGCGCGCCGAGCTGGTACTGCTTTCGCCTAAGCTGTTTTACGAGTTGTACGGATGAAACAATTCTTTTAAACTGTAAGCGGCTGCATAACTCACTAATAAAATATAAAATTGTAATAATTTTCTTTGATAAAACAATATTCCTGTACTAAAAAAGCCACCAACAGACAGATTCGAACCTGCATTCTTGCAGTCTGTAGTCTGTTGACTTAACCGTCGCGCTATCAGCACAGCATAAAACAGCTTCTCATGAATTCACTCACAAACATTCGTATATATAGGTCTATATACTCTTAATTGTACTTTATTTTCTTTAAGAACTTGGTACATAACCGTCTTAAAATATACGGTAGCGGAGTGAATTGGCGCGTACATTTACATGTTGGAAAGTGCCGCGGCCATTTCTAACTGGCAAAAGCCAAAGATTCATGCGAGCAAGGGAAGTATTTCATCTGGAAAATCTTGAAAATAAATATATTTCCGTTGACTTTTCAAGAAATGCAAGCTTTTTGCTGTACTATTGAGACGATTTGGAAGACTGTATGAATATAATGTACAATATTGTTCAAAAGCGGAGATATTTAACACAAATGTAAAACTACATATCACCCCTTTTCGCCCCTTTAAAATCGGAATTTTAAAAATATCTTTTAAAATTGTATTTATGATATATGAAAATAAATATCTGAATGAATTATAAGTGCAATATTTTTCACAAAAACGGAGAAATTCAACAAAAAATAAAATCACATTTCACCCCTTTAAAATAGGAATTTTTAAAAATCCTTTCTTAGTGCGCATCTAAGCTACTGTACTATATATAATTTCCATTTATTTTGGAAAGACCTCCTGTATTTACAGGCTGCCGCTAAGAACAAGGTAAAACATATCAATTTTCTGTACATATCTAATTAAGGAAAATTCAAACCTAGCTGTAGAGGTGGTGCCTCATGATCTTGATGGAGGCTCGGAGGACGAGGGTCGCGATTTCGGGGATGAGCTTCATTGGGAGTTGGAAACGCTTCCATGTGGCGACGAAGTGACGAGGTATGTTACCGCTAGCTCCGACCATTATCCCTATTATTTCAATTTTGCCGGGCTGAGTGGCTCAGACGGTTAAGGCGCTGGCCTTCTAACCCCAACTTGGCAGGTTCGATCCTGGCTCAGTCCGGTGGTATTTGAAGGTGCTCAAATACGACAGCCCCGTGTCGGTAGATTTACTGGCACATAAAAGAACTCCTGCGGGACTAAGTTCCGTCACCTCGGCGTCTCCGAAGAACTTAAAAAGTAGTTAGTGGGACGTAAAGCAACTAACATTATTATTATTATTATTATTATTATTATTATTATTATTATTTCAATTTCTTGAAGGTGGTATTTTGATTTGTAGTAAGGGATAGTGGGTTTGTATTTGTTAATCTTTTCTAGATTGACCTCCTCTGGCTGACCGTTATGGTGCTTGAACCTAACAGTCGGATCTAATATGAATCCTTGGGAGCTGTTGTCAGTAAAGGCTATGATGTCAATTCTCTGCGAACTACCATTTATGGCCAGTCCGTGTACCTCGTCATGTACATTGAATCCCTTCTTTCTCAGTTCTTCGGCAATGAAGGATCTGATCTGGTGGTGCCGCGTGTTTCTTAGGAGCTCCCCGCGTGTGCAGAATCCCAGGACATGACCAAGAGTTTCTTTCTCTCCGTGGCAATGCCGACAGAGGTTGTCCAGGGATCTGCCTGGCACCGAGCGCACCGTAGAAACATTAGCAGTCATCTTTATAGCCTCTCTTTTCACTCATTACAAGACAGTCCGGTATGATCCCGCACCCAAGAGTTTGCATTTTTTGTCAACTTCTGCAATACCTTTGGGCTGAATAGAGATTTCATATATAACATCGCGATTACCATACTCAAGAAGTACATCATGATCTTCTAGAACCATGCTTGCGGACCTCAAACAAATGTTTGACATACCTCACGCAATTGCCTACACGTAACATCACACGATATCCATATATTGTTGTTAAGGTACTCTTTGTCTTTGGGCAACCTGCAGCTGTTGCAGGAAGATTGTACAATAATACATGTCCTCAAAGTTTCATGCAATTATCTCCAGTAGGTTTTGCTGTGCGTTGATTATCAGTCAGTCAGTCAGGACATCTTGCTTTATATATACAAGATGATATGTGCAAAGCAGTGGAATCAGGGATAAGGCTTTTTGCAGATGATGTTATTCTGTACAGAGTAATAAATAAGTTACAAGCTTGTGAGCAACTGCAAAACGACCTCGATAATGCCGTGAGATAACAGTAGGCATTGGTATGATGATAAACGGGGTTAAAAGACAGGTTGTGAGTTTCATAAATAGGAAATGTACTCTCGGTTTTAATTATTGCGTTGATGGGGTCAAAGTTCCTTTTGGGGATCATTGTAAGTACCTAGGTGTTAATATAAGGAAAGATCTTCATTGGTGTAATCACATAAATATGATTGTAAATAAAGGGTACAGATCTCTGCACATGGTTAGGAGGGTGTTTAGGGGTCTTAGTAAGGATGTAAAGGAGAGAGCATATGTCTCTGGTAAGACCCCTACTACAGTATGGATACAGCGTATGTGACCCTCACCAGGATCACTTGATTCAAGAACTGGAAAAAAATCCAAAGAAAAATAACTCGATTTTCTCCGGGTGATCTCCGACAAAAGGGTAGCGTTACAAAAATGTTGCAAAGTTTGGGCTGGGAAGACTTGTGAGAAAGGAGACGAGCTGCTCGACTAAGTGGTATGTTCCGAGCTGTCAGTGGAGAGAGGGCGTGAAATGAACATTAGTAGACGAATAAATTTGAGTGGTATCTTTAACAGCAGGGAAGATCACAAAATGAAGATAAAGCTGGAATGCATGAGGACAAATTGGGGCAAATATTCATTTATAGGAAGGAGAGGTACTGATTGGAATAACGTACCAAGGGAGATGTTCAATAAATTTCTTTGCAATCATTTAGGAAGAGGCTAGGGAAACAACAAATAAGGAATCTGCTACCTGGGCGACTGCCCTAATTACAGATCAGTAGTGATTGATTGATTCATAAGTTAACCCTTACTATCCTCTTCAGTCCCGAACCTGTTTTTGCATTCAATGGGTTATATTTTGCTCAAATAACTTTAAAAAATCACCAAAGAAAATTAATATGCTTCACGAAGTTGTTTTATGACGTGTAGCATATATGCTACAACAGGACTCAAAGTTGACTTTCCTACCAATATTATATTTTCTTTAAATTGTTTTGTATTATTGTAAGTAAACAAAGTCACATGTAGAGCATATGCTACATACGGACTGAGGAGGCTATATAGCTGCGAAGTGAAATGGAAGGACAAAGTTCTAGAACATAATTACACACCGAAATACTTGGGTGTTACTTTGGATCGTTCTCTAACTTACAGGGAACACTGTTTAAATATCAAGGCAATGGTCTCCTCTCAGAACTCCCTGCTCCGTAAAGTGACAGGTTCAAAGTGGGGTGTCCATTCTCATACGGTAAGGGAAACGGTCTTAGCATTTTGTTACTCAGCAGGGGAGTGTGCGAGTCCCGTTTGGTAGGCTATACATCTACACCAGCCAAAAAATTCGATGTCGCCCTGAATGAAACGTGCAGACATATTATAGGATGTCTGAAACCAACACCCGCAGACAAACTGTACTCCCTTGCAGGGATAGCCCCTTCTGAGGTCAGGCGCGAAGTAGCTGCAAATGTGGAGAGGTAAATGGCTTCTACCAGCTTAGCCCACTCCCTACACGGATACAAACTACCACCAACTCAATTGAAGTTGAGGAAGAGTTTTATGCACTACTCATCCCCCACTAGTGCAGATGCAAAGAAGACCAGACTTTACTCTGGAATCAGAAGATCCCTTTTCATCCAGAGTGCTTAAAATTGGAGGAAAATCTTCCCCCTGTTCATGAAGAAACCTGGACTACATGGAAGGCACTGACCAGACTAAGAGCAGGTGTTGGAAGATCCAACGACAATGTGAAGAAATGGGGCCTCGTGAAAGGGGATCAGATCCTATGTGAATGCGGCGTGGTACAATGACAAGGCACCTTATTAATTGCCGTCTGTGCACCTTTAAATGCACACAACTTGATCCAGCACAGGCCAGTATCGGTGCTGTTAACGTGGCCAAATTCTGAGGCCGGTATTTTATAACTGTATAATTTTATGTAAATATTGTAATTTAATTAATTTTATTTAATTTTGTAATATTCATCTGTAACGTATATATTGCTACTGGCACGAATAAATAAAATTATCCACTTTCCATTTTTCTTTTTTCTCTATAATATCACCAAGACATCACACTTTCCTTTTCCCATTGTCATTAAAGGAACTATTATATAACATATACTTACACTTTCAATACATCTACATTCAAACAGTTCATCAACCATAATAAACGATTAATACAGTTTACAATTGCAGTTTGTAAACAAATATACATTAAAAATTAAAACCACTCCATCAACGAGCTAGAATAACATACCTGACATCAGCGCTCCCTGCTTGAAGCAAGTTGATAAGGGGCAGCCATGTTAACGGTTGTCAAAACAAAGCGAATTGGCGCGAGAGCATATGTTGAGGTGACAGGGAGATCGTGCATGCCAATTTAATTCCCGAAGTTTTAAGAAGTGAAAACATAGATTCTCGCTTTCAAGAATGCCAGCCTTAAGCTCAGCGTATGGTAGTACTAATCGAAGTAATAAGACCAAGGATATATTGTACTTTAAGTAAGTATTACTGAATTATAGCCGAGATTCCTTTTTGTAATTTCTGTTTGTAATTAAATCCATTTTATTGTTTACTTAGCGAAAGTACGGATAGCCACGGTATTTATTTGTCGAATTTTGTTTCAGATTTCGTTTAAAGAACAAGGAATTAACCGAACAATGCGTTGTGAGGGCGAAAAGAGATAAATGGTACGGTATCCCACTCAATTCAGTTGCTTATGCTCTGTACATTTCCAGCCCCATTTAATTTTCATTCACATTTACAATGAAAGGAAATGGAGCGCCCACCACCAAGAAAACGTAACCACAAAAAATCACTTCGTTCAAACGTACACCAAGTATTATAAATACAGCATTTTACTGCTATTTTTGAAATGTATACAACCTTTATTGTAGATGCCTGTTGCCTTGGTTTTTAAAACTATGCCACACTTCATAATGGACAACTTTCAAGCTTACCTTTCAGCTAGTAATCCCAGTATGATATGGTAATGGGAGAAACATGATATTCCCCCTATATTATAATAAATAATTACACTAAACGATTATTGTGGTAAAGTATTCATGGGCGCCTCTGTGGTGTACTGGTTAGCTGAGCAGCTGCCACCCCTGGAAGCACGGGTTCGATTCCCGGCTCCGCCACGAAATTTGAAAAGGGGTACTGGGGCTGGAACGGGATTCTATCAGCCTGGGGAGGTCAACTGAGTAGAAGTGGGTTTTACTCCCACCTCAGCCATCCTCGAAGTGATTTTCCGTAGTTTCCCACTTCTCCTCCATGCAAATGCCGGGATGGTACCTAACTTAAGGCCACGGCCGCTTCCTTCCCCCCCCACAAGGCCCCTGTTCAGCATAGCAGGTGCAGCCCTCCCTCACAGTTGTATCCCCCGACCCAATGTCTCACGCTCCAGAACACTGTCCTTGACGTGGTAGAGGTGGGATCCGTCGCTGAGTCCGTGGGAAAAACCAACCTGGGAGGGTAAACAGATTAAGAAAGGAACACAGTACTCATGAGGATGCAATAATTTTAAAAATATGAACAGAATGAGGTTGTAACCTATTGTAGGTCGCTATGATTTTAAGGTTTCCTGTCATAAATATTTATGTCCATCGTTTTTATTCTAATTTACGCTTAACCACAACAGCCAAGCAGGGTAACGCTCTTGTTCCTATTTCGAGGCCTCGTATGTCACTGTGCGATGATTTCGAACTACCCTACAATCAACTGATTGTGATGTTGGCCTCGTGCCGCAATATGATGAAGTGGCGGTATTCGCTTTCATGCTTCAAGCTTTCGGCAACGGTCTTTAATTCTCTCCCAGCGATTCTAAAATGCGCATTTTCTACACTTTTCGTCATTTAAAGGCCATGCCCCCTTGCTTGTGTGACCACAGGAAACATTGCGGACGTTCGTTCTATTAGGTTCACCCAGGCAGAGCTTCCGCCTCTCTATGTTATTCTAGCTCGTTGCACTCCATGCACCTAGCTACAGTTACATTTTATGCACCGTAATTATAAGAGACAAATATGTTCATTCCGAAACCAACAACCCTTCAATCCCACTCTAGTTTATAAGTTTGTAAGAATTGTGGACATATTCCATCTTCGTAAACGTAAAGACGCAACGCCGTTAGCTGAAATTTTGAATCTTGCGAAGGGAACAGCGTTATTCCAGGAATGGAATAGGTTAGTTGTATACCATCTCTGCAACAATAAACAGTCCTAAATGAATAAACCATAGCAATCTATATTTAAAGCCGGAAGGTACGCTTGGCAACACTGTATCTATCTATCAAGCGGAAGCCGAGAGAAAAGGGGACGTGTCCCATTTTGAATGACTTCAGCCATATTCACTACATTTAGACCAACACGGTGATTGTGATAAATACACACTCTTCGTAAAATGGTACTAAGGAACACACACATCAGTAAATGCATTCACTGAAGTTAGAAATACACATTTTACATTAATAAAAACAAAACACTTTAAGAACATTACTCACAATCTCGATTATTGTGGAGCGTTGTCAGCTTCCTCCGCTTAGTGTTTTTATCCTCACTGCTGACAAAACTTGTCTTTTTCATCTGCTTTCAGCACTTATTTAACACGACATTGGAAAATGAAAACAATAAACAATCTATCGCACCATTATTGTCACGAGTGTCACGACAACAATGACGGCGTTCAGACCAGAAATGTTAATTGTCATCTCTTCCCACAGGAGCTCAGAATAGAGAAAACAGAAATTATTTATAATTTTCACAACCCAGATTGTCTTCGTATACACTGTTCTGCAGACACACCCAGTACAATGTGATGGCACCCCTAACCCACCTCTCTGAAGTTCTTCAAAATAGGGATCACCTGTTTCATTATTCTGCAGGAGACCTAAGCAAGTGTCACAACTTATCCTTCTGGATATTATCCTTATTGTATACCCAGAAACGTACAGCATTTTACCTCTGCCCTCCAAAAGAAATTCACCTGATAAAAGTGAGTCCAACTTGTTTGTTACTGCCATATTGAGCCCAATAACATCTGTCTTGATAGAATCAGACATTTCTAATTGGCTACAGTCAAACCTCACTTTTCCATACCATCACCACCACCACCGCAACCCTAGAACACCCTTAGTCCTTACCTTGGCCACAGGGACATTCCTTGTAATGTGTCCTGATGGTGAACGTGTTAAGAACTACTGAACCTTTTCTTCTTTACTAGTTTTTACTGGACAAGAAGAAAACTACATATTATTGTATAAAAGACGCATTTGCCAGTCTTAACACACCAATACGATGACAATGTTTAAAGTCCGGGGTATGGTGTGATTTGGTGATTTGCTTACAATCAAACTTATATAACTAGAATATTTTATATCTCTAATCAATTTTCCCTTCCCAATGGAATCTTATGTATTTTCTGTAATTCACAGTTGTATTACATGAATTTTTCAATATCTGGAAGGATATTTTAAGCTCAGATTTAAAATACTTGTTCTGAATCTGGAAGTTATGCAGAACATTGCAATTATGCATACTAGATTATCCCCACACAAAACTGGTAGGTCGCCTCCGGATACAAGAATAACACACTGACTTCATTTTGACTAGCCATGTGTGATAGCATCTTAACGGTACTGGATTACTCAAGACCAAGTCAAAACAGTAATGTCAGCACCATGAAAAAGAAATGTGTGCTGAAAAGTTTAAGTACAGGTGAAAAACAGAGGTTGGTTGAAGAAGTGCAAAAAAGTGGGAGAACGAAGAAATAATACTAAAATTGCAAATGTAGAAGAAATAGTGACATTGAAAATAATAGGGAGTAAATTTAACAGTACAGGTAATTTTTAAAAAATGAAACCAAAGTAGTATTCACGTTTTTCTGTATCTCAAATTTTCCGTAAATCAAAGTATGTTCATCCTCCAGAAGTCTTTTGAGATATCAACTGTACATGTTTAATACTCACCACTAGTTTAGTATTTTACTGTGTGAAAGTTTAATATTATTTACTGGTGACGTGAACGCTACTGATCCACGAAATATCACTGTAATATTTGTCACAATGTGAAAGGTTATCATTGATTTACTCAAATAAAGTCTCAAATCCCAGGTAGATTAAGAAATACCGTCGTTACTAGCAAGAAATATGAATACGAACTTACGAGCTGTAAACAGGAGTCCATCATGTTGCATATCGCTGCTCGCGCCGTCTTTTGTTTGTTTCTTGAGGTCCAGGGCTGGCACCGATGAATGGAAGTGCCATGTCTAGCGCGGACAGTTCAAAAAGCAAAATGGAGGTGAACAACATTAAGAATGTTATCGCTTTTTTTGACGACGAAAATCACCATGTAATAAGGAAATTACAAGACCTAAATCTCGTGCCGAAGCAACCGGAAAATAGCATGATCCCTGGACCAACAGATACATTACTTTATTAAAGGAACAGCACTATTACACAATTGACAGTTGAAGTGACACGACACCAAAGCATTACCGTAAGCAAAGACATGACACACGAAAGCGTTGTGTTACACATAAACAAAACACGGAAGCCCTGCGACGCAGAAAAAATTGTATATAGCGGAAAGGCAGTAAAGTATGTATTCTGTAAAATTAAATATTTCCATAATTTCTTAATCTACCTGGGATTTTAGACTTTATTTGAGTAAATCAATGATTACCTTTCATATGTGACAAATATTACAGTGATATTTCGTGGATCAGTAGCGTTCACGTCACCTTATTTACTTACTAAGGGAAAAAATTGACGCTTAAATTGGAGAATATTGCTTTGTTTCCACAAAAAAAAAAATGTGAGACAGTAGTGAGCTCAAGAAAAACAAGCCTAATTTACGATATTAGTTGGTCTAATGAAGGATTACATTTAATAATTACAGTGATTATTATAAACGTGTCCGACTCCATGGCTAAATGGTTAGTGTGCTGGCCTTTGGTCACAGGGCCCTGGTTCGATTCCCGGCAGGGTCAGGAATTTTAACCATCATTGGTTAATTTCGATGGCACGGGGGCTGGGTGTGTGTGTCGTCTTGATCATCATTTCATCCTCATCAAAATGCACAGGTCGCCTACGGTCGTCAAATCAAAAGACCTGCAGCTCGCGAGCCGAACCTGTCCTCGGACACTCGCGGCACTAAAACCGGTACGCCATTTCATTTCATTATAAAAGTGAAAATGTAGAGAGAAAACTACCCACATTTGCCACGAGATCCTATACGAATTTGCAACAGTACATGTTTTATATTGCCCAGGGCGCTCCTGTGGATCATTGGTATAGAGTCTGTCTCCTGGTCCCAAGAACACTGTTTCAAACCTGACAGTGTTAGTCAGATTAGTGGAGGGTGGTGAGAGGTTTCTTTGGCACGCATTGTTTTATGATTTTGACATGTAAAAGATATCTGGGCGGCACATTTCAATATTTAACAGATTGGCCAATAGAGATGTGGTTTCTGTACTGTGTGGTAGAGTAAAATAGAACATCGAAATTGACGGCAGGTAGCCTGAATGACATCAACTTGAAATGCTTGCATACAGTAGTTATGTGTATATTACGTAGTACAGTCATTAAGTTCTGAGGCTGACCACATGAAGGCGCTGTGGTGCACTATAGCGAATAGGTAGCGCCGTGGTATGGTACCATGTCAGTTAGTGTCTCGTCCACAGTTCGCGCTGGTTCCCAGTGGTGAGTGGACGTGACTATCGGTGCTAGCGTATTAATCGGTATAGTTTGCGAGTAGGTTCGGTTTTGGTAAGGCTGATTCTCCACGAGCAGGTAAAACGCCGCTGTTCGCCCGCTACAAACCCGCTTGCGGAACAGAACTATGGGGTATTTGTAGAGCTGTCTACACGGGCGGTTTGCACGCCGCGGGTGGACGCGTCCATGAGCGGGCAGGCGGGTCTAACGCCAGCAGAGGCGTCAATCCCGCTAGCGGTAGAACAGCGAATCATACTCCACGAGGCGGCAGTGAGCAGTTCGCCCGCCTCTGTCGCACGATAGGAACTGCCTGAAGTGTAGTATATTCTTTACTAGCTGATGTACCCGTGCTTCGCTACGGAATTCTACATTGTATACAGAATTCTAGGTTGGGTAGTGTACATGTTGTGAGCAAGATTGGATTAAGTTCCATTGCTCCTAACGTTACCCTAGAAACGCGACGGGGAAGTCACCGAACGTCTTTTCTAATATGAAGACTGTATTAGGGAATATCCATTGTAACGATAGGCCCGCTTACCTACCATCAGTCAAAATCAAGTTGGGGAGCATTATAATGGCAGACACTCAATCTCCATCTGCCTTTTTAACATCCTCAGAAAGACTGTATTAGTCATTTTCCCAACTGAAATGAACATAGATCATTACAATGATGTCAGTAGGAATGACACGATTAAAAGCAATCTTTTAATATGAAATACTCGATCAAATGAAAAACCACGCATTTTCTCACTTTTAATGAACAGTACTACGCTTGCGATCTAACAATCCAAATTTTCATAGCTGGAGTGACCAAGCCGCAGACAATCGTGATCCGTGAACACTCTTCGTCTTTTTTCGTGGGGGGGGGGGGGGCAGGGTCGAATAGTGGAGAGTCCCAGGGCAAAAACTACTACTCTGTTTCCTAGCAATACACAATGAATCGGAAAATCTCAATTCACTACACTGGCGGGGGAAGAAACTATCTGACTAGGAGGCAAATTCTTCCTCAAAGCCAGAGGAGAAAGCCCCTCTTCACGTCTAATTTGGAATAAAATCAATATAGATTTAATAAAAGTGAAGCGGAAGAAACTTTTCTTAAGAAACGGCTCTCTTTAGGGTTGAATTTTGATTTATTTAGTGAATTGTGGTGCTATAATTTGGAGTAGACTTAAATTATAATTCTAGACCAGGTCACACTACTACTACTACTACTACTACTACTACTACTACTACCACCACCACTAAGTGAGCCTCTGCCTTAAGTGTGCGCACTGCTCATTCAAAACAGCGCGTCAGAGTAGGGATCGAATAACTGGAATACTATGATGAGCCAATGTGTTACGTACTAGCAGTATCAGGAAATGTATGAACCAGAGGAATGGAATGCTAAAGATGAACGTTTTCTAACTCCCCAGCTATTTCCCGTCAATATTCAGTCAGGCTGTTATACTCTGTACGCAGCAGTAATCCCATATATTGGAGTTAAGCGGCAGCATAAGAGACAAAGAACATCACGACAAACAATGGTCAATATAATGTTATTGTAGATGAATGTTATGCGCTTTCGATATAGTAGGCCTTCACATTATTTTAGTTTTCTTCCGACTCTGAAATACCACTCTTATCATAGTCGGTGTGGTGAAACTGAATAAAACATAAAGGTAAGGTTGTGTACTGCTCGAAGGCAGGTCCGAACCTCCGCAGAGGTGTGCCTGAGCCGGAGTTTACGTGCGGTGGAGTGGCCAGTTCTTTTCCGCTCCTCCATTCCCTTACCCCCACCAACAGCGTGTGACAACCCATCCCAAGCTTGACCACGCCCAATGTTGCTTAACTTCGGAGATCTCACGGGATCCGGTGTGGCAACCCATCCCAATCTTGACCACGCCCAATGTTCCTTAACTTCGGAGATCTCACGGGATCCGGTGTTTCAACACGGCTATGGTCTTTGGCAATAAAACATAAATGATCGTAAATTGCATTATCTCTAACTTTTGTTATGCAGTACTTTTCGATAGGACCAATAACTTATTGTAGGTAGGCCTATTTAAAAATACATTTTTGGTGCCTTTTCCTAAACTACAGTTTCATCCGGGGTGAATAAAATTGTTTATAGCTTAGACTGTAGTTTCTTATTCCCCGACTCTATGTACCGATTTTCATCATATTATGTTAACCCATTTTCTCCTGGTTCGGCGTTGATATGGACTTAAGCTACAAAAATATAAATTCATGAATGTCTCTGTTGTCATAGCCGGTACGGTAAACATGTAAGAGACATAAATGATCGGAAATTTAATTCTATATAACTTGATTTATATAATATTTATTGATAAGACCACTAAAAATATAAATATTTGAGAATTAAATTTCAGGACTTCCCCTAAACTACCACTTCACTAGTTTAGTAATACACAACTTAATAAGTTCAAAAAGCTCATCGAATGAAGCAAATGACATTCTATAATATTGGAAAAACATTTCCGGATAGTTCCTGTGTTCGCACAACTTTAAATGAAATTGTCCAGTGGTGAGCCGATTCGATAACGCAGGGTGAGTCCACCAACGTCTTTTCTTACCAGTTTTACTTTTTAATATTGTTAATAACTGTAGATTAACAGCTCCTACAACACAACCTATTTGTACGACATCCATCATTACAGTAAGGCGGGTTTATCGCTGGTGGAGAATGGCTACGCGTGTCGCCGGCGTTTTTGGCGCTGTTTACAGGCGTCAGTTCAACCGCTCGTGTAGAATAGGCAAAAAGTTTGAGCGTTCAGGCGGGCGAACAGCGGCGTTTTACCTGCTCGTGGAGAATCAGCCTAAGGTGTTCAAGTTTCTTCGCTTCCTTGGGAGTGGTGTGGGAGTCTTGTGAGTAATTATATGTATTCATTTCCCAACTCCCTCCGAACCTCATGGCGGAGTCGAGTGGGGGACAGAGTATGGAGGAGGAGTCAATTGAGGTAGATAGTCGTGAGTTCTCTTTGGATAACACCCTCGTGTTAAATGACCCACCCCCACCTGATAGTAACCGTGCTCCCTCTCCTAAAGTTGATGTGTATTCTCTGAAACCTGACACACAGACATATGATGAGATACATACGGGACCCTACTTAGTATTTGTGGAGGCCATTGCTGACGGTAAGAACTTGGGCAGCATCCATCCCATGGCTTTGGGAAAAAAAAATTATGATCGTAAATTTAAGGTGTTACTCAACTGGCTCGGTGAGGTCGCCATAGGATCCAAATTGAGTTTAATTCACGAACAAAAGCTAACGATTTTCTCACCAACCCTATCTTAAAGGAAAAAAAAACCTTAAAGCGTTTATTCCTTCCGCGTCACTCTATAAGATAGGCGTTATTCGAGGGGTTGATAAAGATTTATCGGTCGAGGAACTTTGTAAGGTTGCTGAATCAACCGCCCCCTTAGTCGAAGCACAGAGAATGAACCGACGCTCCTTTCAGGATGGCCGCGTCAGTTACATTCCAACTGGTACCATTAGACTCACGTTTCGCAGCCAGACTCTCCCTGATTTCATTTCCATCTACCGGGTTCGTACCCAGGTCGAACCATTTGTTTTCCAGCCGACGATTTGCCGGCGATGCCAACGATACGGCCACACCAGAAAAAAACTGTAGGGCTCAACACCCTCGATGCGCTAATTGCGCACATGAACATGAAACTATAGAATGTAAGAATTCTACCCGACGTTGTCTCAATTGTTCAGGAGAACATTCCGTAGGTTCCCTTCAATGCCCAGAACATCAACGGCAACAGGAACTGAAAAAAAATGCAGGCGTTGGACGTCCCTCAGTTATCCTCAGAGTCCTTTTTTACCCCGACAGCCAATAGATTCAACCCCCTTTTGAACTTACACAACTTTCCTCCGCTTCCGAGCACTTCGCCGTTTCCTCAACCCCAGCCGACGAGAAAGCGAAAAATTACGGCGGTCGTTTCATCGCCTCCACCTAGTCCGGATCGTTCGCCAGGTTACGATGTCAAGGGATATCGTGCTCTTCTCAAACAGCCTCCCTCTGTCAAAACTGCTATACATTCTCTACCTTCCATATCGGGGACAAACCTCCCGACCACTTCCAGGCATGTAGATTCTACTGTATACTCCAAGCAAGACAGTTTCCGGGCCTCGAACCGGATATCGGCTACCATTACAGCTATTTCAAACAAACTTTCTGCTTATGCCCGGGCGGCTGAAAACGATGCTAAATGGTCTAAAATGCTCCTCACCATGCAAGAGGAAGTTCAGTCACTACTCCACTCATTAGTATCATTTATATCGTTAAATGATCATTCTTCAGTGGAATGCACGTAGCGTAATTCACAAGAGACATGAATTATTCTTACTCATTGATTCTTACAAACCTCATCTCATTTTCATCAGTGAAACTTGGTTGGCTCCGGCCAAACATTTTCATATACCCCATTATACTGTTATTCGTCATGACAATTATGGTTTTGACGGGGCGTGTATTTTGGTCCATAACAGCCTACCATACTCGTCGGTATCATTAACGTATAAAATACCTGGTACACAGGCGGTCGCTATTGTGATCGACCACATCCAATTTCCATCTATTGCCCCGCGAGAATTCAAGGCACGTATGCTGATTGGGAGACTTTTTTCTTACAACTGCCGCACCCCTTTCTTCTGGGGGGCGATTTAAACGGGCACCATCGGAGTTGGGGATGTGACGTTAGGTGCCCTAAGGGCAATAAAATAGCTAAATTAGCGGCATCACATCAGTTACGGATTTTGAATGATGGGTCACCTACTCGCGTTACGCCCCCTTCTACGCATAAAAGTGCTGTGGATTTAACTATCTGTTCGAGTAATCTGGCGCACCGTGTGGAATGGGAGATCGTCAAGGACACCCATTCCAGCGACCATTTCCCTATCTTTATTGGGTTGGCTGACAGTCTCCCCGCCGCTCAACCCCCGGTTAAAGTAAGCAGACGAATGCGCCACTTCAATTCTTCTCAGTTTCAACATTTTTTAGTCCACAAGTTTGCAGCCTTAGGAGGTCAACCGGTGTCCTACAGTTCCTTCACAGCTATTATCACTGAATATCTAGATCTCTACCATCCACTCCAACTATATTTCCCACCTAAATCTATCGTTTATGCATGCTGGTGGGACGCGGAATGCACCGCCTTAATATCACGCCGGAAAGCAGCTTTGCGCTCCTTTCGACGTTTGGGTACGTTCCAATCTTATTTACATTATAAAGTCATAGTAGCACAATCGAAAAAGGTTTTTAATGATAAACGCCGCCGAGCTTGGAAAACTTTCATTGCCTCGTTAAATAGGCAGACACCGTCCAAACATATATGGAGAGCAATAGCTGGTCTATCGAACCGCCTCCTTAATCCACCGTCTACTATACATTTCAATATGAATGCTTTGATAACCTTTTTTCATCACCTCACGCCGGATTCGGTAGACTCTCAGTATGGTTTCGTTATCCCTCCTAGTTCCAATACCTTTTCGTCGCTCATGAGCCCAATTGACATAGAAGAATTAAATCTGGTTATCAATACTTCCAACAATTCGACACCTGGACGGGATGCGATCTCGTATTCCGTACTAAAGCAACTCCCCCTTCTAGCTAGGCAACATTTACTTCACATTTTCAATCATTGCCTTGAGACGGCTCGAACTCCTTCCACATGGAATGACTTTTATCTCGTACCCCTGTTGAAACCAGGTAAAAATCCTCTCCTTACTGATAGTTATAGGGGTATCTACCTGGGCCAATGCCTTAGGAAACTTTTCCAAAAAATTCTTCTGGAACGCCTCAAATGGTCTCTCGATTTTTATAACCTGCTACCAAAATAGGTCGTTCTGCCTCTGATGCCATTAATCTTTTGGTCACAGATATCAGTTTAGCACGGTGTCGGAAGGAACCTTTGTTGGCAATTTTCTTTGACTTACGGGGAGCATATGATCATGTTGACTTAAAAATTCTACTCCAAAAATTGCTAAATTACAATTTTCCGCCGCTCTTTATTAATCTCCTATTGAATATGCTAAGACACAGATCACTTCAACTCAAACATTTCCCACAAATCTCAGCACGTCTGACCTCTACGGGGCTCCCTCAGGGGGATATTCTAAGTCCTATTCTCTTCTCAATCTATTCGATGTCCCTCGAGAACATTATTACACGCAGAGCACGTATGATCCAATTTGCTGACGATCTCGTGATATATCTCAGTCTTCCACAACTTGAAGAGGTTTATACGTCATTACATCTGACGTTATTGGATTTTGGAAAGTGGCTCCATGATCATAACTTAGAGGTATCTTTCGCCAAATGTCGTGCGATGATTTTCTCTTGGGCTCGGCGTACAGATCACCCGCCTATTCGCTTCCAAGGGTTTTCGATCCCGATAGTCCAGTCTACGAAATATCTTGGTATTTACCTTGACCGGAAATTACTATGGCATTCCCACCTCAAATACCTGGTGGATAAGTCCTTTCCTAAAAAATCACTCTTTCTTGCCCTACGACATAGATCTTGGGGATCCGATCCTAGTACGATGCTTCTGTTATATCGTAACATTATTCGATCGTCTTTGGATTATGGCTCGGGGTTTATCGACACGGCGGCCAAGAACAAACTTAATCACTTGGATTCACTGCAAGTACAGTTTGTTAAACTTTGTCTTGGGGCTCTCCCATCTTCCCCCAACAATGCCACCCTGGTTGAAGCTGCGGAATTCCCCTTAAATCTGCGGCGAAAATTGCTAGCAACCAAGTTTCTTCTACGGACTTTATCTCTAAACTCTCACCCTCTCATCCCTAAATTATCTTTGCTCGTTCGTTATTATCAAGATATGGGTGCTCAGTTACACAGATTCCCCGCGCTGGCTTGGGCTTATTGGAAATTTAGCTATCTTCGCAACTCTATTCTGCGTAACCCGTCCACAGCTAACTACATTTTCCCCTTTCAGGCAAACTACTATGTCCCTGACATGATACTCCCCACGTCAGGGGAGGTCCCATCTTTTGGCCCGGCCCGGACACAAAGTGCTCAGAAATATGTCCATCACATTTTGGCACAGGATGTTCACACATTAGCACCAGTCTTCTATACTGATGGGTCCAAAATTTGCACCCCCCCCCAGGTGTGGGGGCGGCCTTTTTCTCTCCAGATCTTGTTCTAGGTAAACAATTCTCCCTCCCGTCGGAGACTTCTATCTTTATGGCTGAAGCTTTCGCCATCCGTCAAGCCCTCTTATACGTTAAGTACTCCCGCCTCGAAACTGCCACTATTGCTTCTGATTGCTTGAGTGTGCTTCAGGCTTTACACAATCCCAATTACCGTTCTCATTGGTACATTCAGAATCTTCGAAAAATTTGTTTCGATCTCCATCAACGAGGTAAAAAGATTAAATTTATCTGGGTTCCGGGTCATTCCCATATCACTGGTAATGAACAGGCTGATCGCTTAGCTCAGGCTGCTGCGCATGGTCAGGGTGTGGCGTTTTATTTGATGTTGCCCTACATGGAATTTTGGAGCGGTTGTTGCGAGACTCTACGACAGATTTGGCAGACTGAGTGGAGTAACCCCGCGTGTCGAAAAGGACGGAACTTATTCACGATTCTCCCGATTGTCCCACGTTCTCCGTGGTTTACAAAACATCCTTATACTCGACGTCATATTACGAATCTTGTCCGTTTGCGGCTTAACCACATGTGCACGCCGGATCAATTATTTCGGATGAAGTTGGTCGCGTCTAACCTCTGTCAGTGTCGTACGTCGATTGCTACCATTAATCATCTACTTTTTCAATGTCCGTTACTCGAAATTAGCAGGCGTAAATGGTTACAACCTTTTTTCGTACACAATTCGCGTTACCCACTCAATTGACGTGTTGGATACTCGATCCCACGCCTACTACGGTAATTGCCCTCTCGAATTTCCTTTATGACACTAATTGTTTACTGTAGGTTCGGTGTTGTTGTTTTCTTTTTCCCCTTATGTGTCGACCTGGTCTTGTTTGTGATGGTAGAAGTCGCCAAGTATCGGTCACTCTGGCGTGAAGTCTAGTACCTTGTGTCCTTGTGTTTTTTCTGTGTGGTAGATATGTAATTGAATTCCTTATCCCCCTTTTTTTGCATTCCATATTCTGTTTCAGTCTCCTCCATCTTTTGTGTTTGTTTAGAGAATGCGTGGCTGGGTATACCGCTCCCAAGCGAAGCCCATTAAATTATACGATCAAGACAAGACAAGACAAGTCTCTCGTCCCTGCAAGAGACAGTTGAGTCCATGCATTGGAAGCAGACGTACGGTCGTTATTGTGACGGTGATTGGAATGCGTCTGTCGGACCTTGACATGTCACACTTTGAGCAACGGGCAAACATGAAGTTCTGCCAGAAATTAGGCAAAACCGCTGCTGAAACCTTTGAAATGATGCAGCAGGTTTACGGCGAGGACGCATTGAGTAGCAGTGTTGTGTTTAGGTGGCATCGATATTTTGTGCAAGAACGGGACCGTTTGGAAGATGATGTGCGTACTGGTCGGCTACAAACAGTTCGAACGGAACGCAAGATCAAGAAGTTGCAACATTGGTGCGTGCTAACAGCTCCCAATCGGTAGACGATCTCGCAGCAGCAATAGGGGTCAGCCATGGTACTTGTCACAAAATACTGACGGATATTAACGATTTTATATCTTTAGCATAGATCAGTTCTAAAACACGTTTTCTCAAAAAAAGGAGAGGAGAGTATCCCTCAATCATATGACAGAGCACTATGTTAACGTGTCAGGCCAAGCAGAGTAACTGGAAACGTGCACGAGGCAGTGCGCAGTTAGTTGCGCAGAACACAAATCAAGGCCCTTCCCCAGAGGTATTCCGTAGTAGGAGCATAGGAATGAAAAGGGGACACCAAACAAATAATAAGCCCAAGGGATCATGTTTTAAGAATCATGACATATATTGTAACAACATCAAAAGAAAGCTTATAAATACGATACATAGCAATTAAAACTCATAAATCTTTGGTATAGGTCAAGTACTGGAATAGTGGACATGTTAGAAGATTAAGTTAAGAAAATAAGGCGTATGTACAAGTGCTTTGTGAGAATTATAAACAGATGACAAGATGCAAATGGTTACAATGGTATCAATATCGTAGCAAGGACGTACCCTGAATATACTTCAAAAAAATTACTAGTGGAGTGATACATTCAGTAAACATTGGGATAGTAATGCGAAGAAACCACCACATCGATATTTCACAATATTGAATCCCCCGAAAACGAATTTCATTTAACTAGAAGAACAAGTTAACATTAATTTTAAAACCATTAAATAGAAGAACAGTTATGAAAATTCGCAGACCATTACTAATCTTTTAGTGCATTATTAATTTCTCATAGAAGAAGAAGAATAGGAAGCAACAAGGGCATACACCGGTAGAAGGAGAGGTAGGGAAAATATATAAAGAAAAAACAAAACACAGGGAATGGCATTAAGGGAACAGGCAGGGATTAGGCTGCAAAACCCCGTTGAAGGTTAAGTTCATTTCAACACACGATGTAAGGTTCGAGCTCGCTTATTGGTCCGCCAAGGAAAACTCCCCAATCACAGTTGTCAATGTTCACAGAAATGAAGGAAGTGCTCCATAGTGTAAGTAAAGTCCAAAAGGGACCGAAATTTTAAAAGCTTGATATTTGTAACAAAGTCTGTGAGGAGCTAGAAAGAATATCAACATGAATATGTAAAATAAAACATGAGTCTGCTCACCCAGCGAGACGTAGAATGTTCCCACACATGTTAAATACGTCAGCACGGACCAGCCGCGGACGATATAAAACTCCCACTGCTTACAATAGCATAATGCACACACCTGATCGCCGATCAAGGCGAAACGGCAAGTTTATATAGGCCGGAGAGCCAGGCGTGGAATGAACGGGAACAATGATGACGTCAGGGGGTGGCGGCGAGAGGAAAGCAATCACACACAGTTGTGAGGCAGACAAGGCAACAGATGGATGGTAAACGTAGCAGTCCAATGTCACTAGCGATGAATATGCACGAGGTAAGAAAACATATATATATATCGGGAGCACGTTACACGGATGACCTCAACATGCCTCATGTTACCCTGCACGTTGTGTCATGAATCCTATCGCAAGACCAACGTGATGATCGCATGAAGATTTGTGGTGACCTCATCAATAGTGCTGACGATGACCCGACGTTTCTTAACCGGATAACTAGAGACGAAACGTGGTGTTTCCTTTCAGCGGTGCTTCCAGCAGCTATACCAACGTTGGCAAACGTGCAGAACGACGAACGTCGACTATATTGAGGGTGGAAGTGGTTCTGTGTAGGTGTATGCCATGTAATGCGGCATCGTGTGCATCATTTAGAGTCGTGTGGGTGCCTACCCTCCAGGCGTCAAGTCTCAGAACTTAATGAATGTACTACGTATAGTATTACCAAGGAAAGGGTGGAGGTGATGGAGGTGGTGTTGATTATTGTTTTGAGAGGAAGTGCAACTAGGCAACCATCCTCTATATAACTAGTTGGAGGAAATAAATGAAAGAGATCCGACACTTCGAAAAATTAAGGTATCGGCCAAAGAAAGACAAGGGCCACGAAGGGAATGAAAATGAAAGGCTCCGTAGGCCTTGAATGCTGTAATACCGTCGGGGTTGGAAAAGAACAAGAGTTGACAAGGGAGGTCGGACAGGATAGATGGAAAGTGAGGAACCTGGCACAAGTAAGTGGAATCAATACCAGAACTCAGCTCAGGGCCCCAAAGAGATATAAACCATAGTGTGATTAAAAGCAAAAAAACTGCAACAAAATTCAAATAGAAGGGCATCTTAAAACAAGTAAGTGGTCTCGCACACTTACCTATTATCCGCGAAACTGTTAGTGATCATCTTAGCCCCAAAAAGCAATGCCACAATCGTGGTTCACGAAGAGGTTTTGGGGTATATGAAATGCAATTTTGTGTGAGTTTTTATACTTTAGGGATTTTCAGATAATATCTTAGTGCAGTAGGTACCGAGGAGTAATTAATCTTTATCAACTTACCAAATCCTCGCGGGCGAAGCCGTGGGTAACAGCTAGTACTTTAATAAAACGGAGGAGATAATGGCAGCAATCAAAGCTCTTAGGCTCAGTATGAAAATGGCAAATGAAAACTTAGAACGTAGGATCGCCGAGACTGATCTTGAACAAACTAATGAGCCTAGCTCTAATCTTGAACGCCGAATTAATTAGTCTAGTTCTAATCTTGAACGCAGACTTATTGAGACTAGCGCTAGACTAGAACAACTTAATGAGTCCAGTTCTAATCTTAAACGTCAACTTAAGTAGTCCGTAGTTCAGATGAATGCAGAAGCTGACAAAAAATTAGAGGAAGCGAATACTAACTTATTCTCCGGACCACATTTTGAGCAGACTAAAGCGGAAGTGACGTCATTGGCTCGTCACACTCGCCGTGGTTGCCAAATGAGCCGGCGCGCGATTCAAAGTTGTACTCCACCACTATAATACAGCACAGCTCACGGATTGAACCTCGAATGAATTTAAAATAATACATTAACGTATGCGTGTTAGAATCCCATACAGTTTTTTAAGGGTTTACATCTTCAAACAATTAATTTACTGAATTACATTTTTAATGTGAAAACCTACAGTCTGTTTTCCAGTCAATGACCGGGTCAGGGATGGAATAAATGAAGCTCCATCTTGCGGCGAGGACAGGACTTGAGCCGGCTGCCGAAGCCTGTTTCACTCCTCTGGGGCAATGATTAATGACTGACAGATGAAATTAAATGATACCGGAGAGTGGTGCTGGAATTAGAGATGACAGGAAAAACCGGAGTACCCAGAGAAAAACCTGTCCCGCCTCCGTTTTGTCCAGCAAAAATCTCACATGGATTGACCGGGATTTGAGCCACGGAATCCAGCGTTGAGAGGCCGACGCGCTGCCACCTGAGCCACGGAGGCTTTCACAATTTTAATGTACTAACTACAATTTCAGAGTACAATTTCAATAAATTAGTTATTACAAATATATTTTTATAAAAATATTCTTCTTCTTCTTAATCTGTTTACCCTCCAAGGTTGGCTTTTCCCTCGGATTCAGCGAGGGATCTTACCTCTACCGCCTCAAGGGCAGTGTTCTGGAGTTTCAGGCTTTGGGTCGGGGGATACAACTGGGGAGAATGACCAGTACCTCGTCCAGGCGGCCTCTCCTGCTATGCTGAACAGGGGCCTTGTGGAGAGATGGGAAGATTGGATGGGACTGACAAGGAAGAGGGAAGGAAGCGGCCGTGGCCTTAAGTGAGGTACCATCCTGGCATTTGCCTGGAGGAGAAGTGGGAAACCACGGAAAACCACTTCGAGGATGGCTGAGGTGGGAATCGAATCCACCTCTACTCAGTTGACCTCCCGAGGCTGAGTGGACCCCGTTCCAGCCCTCGTACCATTTTTCAAATTTCGTGGCAGAGCCGGGAATCGAACCCGGACCTCCGGTGGCAGCTAATCACGCTAACCACTACACCACAGAGGCGGACTATAAAAATATTATTATTATTATCAATATACAGTATAAATATTATATATACTGTATATATTATTTATTATTCACTATTATTATCTAAATATATGGCCTGATTTCTGATTGAAATGAGTTGCTACTCACGAGCGATTTATGAAAAAGGGAGAGAAGTGAGGATTATATATGGGCCTACTCATACTGGAATTAACTTGGAACTTACAGATGAAATTGGGGATTCCGGGCGAAAACCTGTCCCACCTCCGCTTTGTCCAGTACAATTTCAATGAATTAGTTATTACAAATATATTTTTATAAAAAATTATTACATATTATTATTATTATTATTATTATTATTATTATTATCATCACGCAGGAGGTTTCAGCGTCAGCTTACCTTGTGCCGCAGTAATTAATCTGTGTCACTATCGAGTGGCTGCAAACCCAAGTCAGAATCAGAACCGGGGTCAGCACACGAGATAAACTAATCCTGCCGTCAATACTATTCGCTCGGAAATGCTTATAAACAGACAGAATCATATTTCTCTCGCCGGAAGTAAAAATCTTGCGTTTCTTCTTCAACTGATAACAGTCTGGTGAATTTTTGTTCGGATCCATTGCACAATAATATCCAATAACGAGTAAGAATAAACCTACAAACGTACAAGAGACTACAAGAATTATGAATTAGCACACAATACGCACATACACTGTTTTTGTAAAAGCGAAGCACACTGATAAAATTCTCTCAATGATTTTTTAAACAGACTGTGATTGAAACTGCGCTAACGTGTTCAGGACATCCACTGAGTGAGTAAGTATGGCAGCTCCGCATTGACTGCACCATTACCAAAACTCGCTCTGAGTAGCGCACCCCGCTTGCCCCCTCATCTATCGTGTGACAACACCGAGGGCGCTGCCCCTGTCGCCCGCGCCATCCCCTGGTCTATACACTCACTTCCGCTTTAGTCTGCTCAAAAGGTGGTCCGGAGAATAGAACAAAGGCTCACTCAGGCTAGCATTCGCATCGAACAAAAATTTAGAGTTCAACACTAGGATAGAAGTAAAAATTGTCGAAATGAATGACTAACCGAAAAATAACATGGAGGTCATGAAGGAAGTCATGAAAACTTAAGTTGTAGCCCTTCTCAAAGGCGATATCCAAGCTATTCTTCCAAGAGTCACACTCACAGTTATCCTTAGCCCAGGTTAAGATAGCCCCTATTCAGGAGAATCTCAGAGACTCACTCAAAACTGACATTCAAAGAGTAGGTAACTAGGTCAGTCTTGTAAAGTGTAGAGAGGGAGTGTTTGATAAAATGTTTACATCCCAATTAGATACTACCCATACTCAGATCAAGCGTATCGATATATGTCGAGATTTATTCGAGCTAAAAGAGGACATTCGGCAAGAAGTTGGAATAAGGCACTGTTAAACAACAGGCGGAAGATGTTAAAATAGAACTACAAGGACAGATAGAAACTCTTAGTAGTAAAGTCTCTCATTTAGAACTAAGAGGTGATCCCTTATTTTCATCAAGTTTACTAGGGACTCCGAAAAACACGAATATCACTACTGTCATCCGAATGGCGGATGAAAAGCCTGCTAAATTCTCAAGGAAGGAGATATACACAGCTAGGGAATTTCTATTCAACACTGAGGAATATTTTCAAGAGCGATCGTTCCTGATCGGCAGCTCCGTGTTGTCTCTAAACTACTAGAGGGACGCGCATTATCGTGGTATTCCGCTTTTAAATTTTGTTTTAATACCTATTCAGAGTTTAAAGAGGGTCTACTTAAGCGCTTCTGGAATTCGGAGACGCACCATCTAATTAAATTGCTGTTGTACGATAAGAAGTATAATACTTCGATAAATACGTCCCGTTATTCGGACTAACTTATTGGGCAACATAAGAAAATGCAATTCTTTGATCCACCATTGCCTGAACAAGAGATTCGTAGGTTGGACACCGGCCATGCTCAGTCTTTACCCAGAGGGGGTAAAACCAAAGAGGTAACTACCAATCCCGTCGCCATTGTGACACAAGGACGCCCAGATCCGGAAATACCGGAGGAACAGGATGCACAACGAACAACACCTCTCCGATATCGAGGGTATAAAGGACGACCATATCGAGGGAAAGTGCCGTTCCAAAGTAGATCTACATGGAAGAAGCCAACAGAGGCCCAGCAAAAAGAGGACAGAGGTTCCTATCGGAAAGAATTGAATAGACAATGGCGAGATACTCAAGATTAAATGAAAGAACGGCGGAAGGGAGATGATCAAGTAGGAGCCGCATCATTGGAGTATCAAGTGTCTTCTCGTAAAAGACACGAAGCACCTGCCCCGAACTCCGACGCAACGGGTACCAAAAACCCCTCACCTTTTCTCTTAGAAAGATTGTCTGAAGACAGAAGGAAGAGAGAGCCGCTCAGCGTGACCAAGGTATATTACTGGCACGTAGTGGACTCCGAACTGCTCCGCGAGAACACAACACCATCTAGGCAAAGAGTCCAGCGTATCTTACCAATAATTGCCATTAGGATTAGTAACATCGGAATTA
Organism: Anabrus simplex; assembly: GCF_040414725.1. Classification (NCBI taxonomy): domain Eukaryota; kingdom Metazoa; phylum Arthropoda; class Insecta; order Orthoptera; family Tettigoniidae; genus Anabrus; species Anabrus simplex. Next base: position 1,046,748,392 of record NC_090265.1, on the reverse strand, counting down.
TGCCATTAGTAGATTCAGGAACGCAAGCCTCCCTCATTTCAACTAAACTATTAGAAGCCATAAAGGAAAGAGATGATGTACTTGTGATACCTGTCGCCCAATTTAGGATGAAAGGACTGTGCCAGATAAATGCATTAAATGTACGTTGCAGACTTTTATGGAATTCATCGTGGGAAATGTTTAATTCAAGCACATTTTTAGTGCTTTTTCAGGTGAAATGTAATATTATTCTTGGTTCTGATTCCCTTATTAAACACTACCTGATGTACCCGTGCTTCGCCACGGGATTCTCAGAAAGACTGACTTGGTGGTTTTCCTAACTGAATTCAACATAGGTCATTACCAAAAAGGTCAGTAGGAATGTAGCGATTGAAAGCAATGTTATCATATAAAATACTCGATCAAATGAATAACCGCACCCTTCTCACTTTCAACGAACAGTACTACGGTGTCGATCTAAGAGTCCAAAGTTCCAGAGCTGGAATAACCAGGTCGCAGACTGCTGTGAACACTCCTCTGTCATTATTCCGTTAAATATGCACACTACTCATTCCAATCAGTGGCTCAGAGTAGGAATTGAATAGCTCGAATACTATGATGAACCAGTGTGTTACGTACAAGATACACTGACTGACAGTGACAATGCAACACCAAGGAGGAGTGGTTCGAAAGGGATGAAAGTTGGAGAAAAAACAGAGACGGCACGGATGAATAATTGATGTTTATTTCAAACCGATATGCAGGTTACACAATGCGCACGGCATCGACTCAGTAGGATGTAGGACCACCGCGAGCGGCGATGCACGCAGAAACACGTCGAGGTACAGAGTCAATAAGAGTGCGGATGGTGTCCTGAGGGATGGTTCTCCATTCTGTGTCAACCATTTGCCACAGTTGGTCGTCCGTACGAGGCTGGGGCAGAGTTTGCAAACGGCGCCCAATGAGATCCCACACGTGTTCGATTGGTGAGAGATCCGGAGAGTACGCTGGCCACGGAAGCATCTGTACACCTCGTAGAGCCTGTTAGGAGATGCGAGCAGTGTGTGGGCGGGCATTATCCTGCTGAAACAGAGCATTGGGCAGCCCCTGAAGGTACGGGAGTGCCACCGACCGCAGCACATGCTGCACGTAGCGGTGGGCATTTAACGTGCCTTGAATACGCACTAGAGGTGACGTGGAATCATACGCAATAGCGCCCCAAACCATGATGCCGCGTTGTCTAGCGGTAGGGCGCTCCACAGTTACTGCCGGATTTGACCTTTCTCCACGCCGACGCCACACTCGTCTGCGGTGACTATCACTGACAGAACAGAAGCGTGACTCATCGGAGAAAACGACGTTCCGCCATTCCCTCATCCAAGTCGCTCTAGCCCGGCACCATGCCAGGCGTGCACGTCTATGCTGTGGAGTCAATGGTAGTCTTCTGAGCGGGCGCCGGGAGTGCAGGCCTCCTTCAACCAATCGACGGGAAATTGTTCTGGTCGATATTGGAACAGCCAGGGTGTCTTGCACATGCTGAAGAATGGCGGTTGACGTGGCGTGCGGGGCTGCCACCGCTTGGCGGCGGATGCGCCGATCCTCGCGTGCTGACGTCACTCGGGCTGCGCCTGGACCCCTCGCACGTGCCACATGTCCCTGCGCCAACCATCTTCGCCACAGGCGCTGCACCGTGGACACATCCCTATGGGTATCGGCTGCGATTTGACGAAGCGACCAACCTGCCCTTCTCAGCCCGATCACCATACCCCTCGTAAAGTCGTCTGTCTGCTGGAAATGCCTCCGTTGACGGCGGCCTGGCATTCTTAGCTATACACGTGTCCTGTGGCACACGACAACACGTTCTACAATGACTGTCGGCTGAGAAATCACGGTACGAAGTGGGCCATTCGCCAGCGCCGTGTCCCATTTATCGTTCGCTACGTGCGCAGCACAGCGGCGCATTTTACATCATGAGCATACCTCAGTGACGTCAGTCTACCCTGCAATTGGCATAAAGTTCTGACCACTCCTTCTTGGTGTTGCATTTGCTCTCTCAGTCAGTGTATATCAGGAAATGTATGAACCAGAGGAATGGCATGCTAAAGAAAAAAGTTATCTTACACCCCAGCTACTTCCCAACAATATACAGGCAGGCTGTTACAGTCGGTACGACCAGGCGAGTTGGCCGTGTGGTTACGGACGTGCAGCTGTGGGCTTGCATCCGGGAGATAGTGGATTCGAACCCCACTGCCGGCAACCCTGAAGATCGTATTCGGGAGATAGTGGGTTCGAGCCCCACTCTCGGCAGCCCTGACGATGTTTTTCCGTGGTTTCCCATTTTCACACCAGGCAAATGCCGGGACTGTACCTTAATTGAAGCCACGGCCGCTTCCTTCCATTTCCTAGACCTTCCCTATCCCATCGTCGCCATAAGCCATATCTGTGTCGGTGCGACGTCAAGCAAATTTAAAAAACCTCGGCACGCTGCAGTAATCCTATCTATCGGGGATGAGAGGAAACAGAAGACAAAAAGCACATCGCAACAAACAATGGTCAATGTAATGTTATTGTTGATAAAGTTTATGAGCTTTCTATATTGCAGGCCTTCACATTAGTTTTCTTTCGACTCTGTGATATTAGGGTGTCTTACAAAGTAATTTATATCGTAGACTGTAGTTCCTTATTCTCAGACTTTACATACCGATTTTCACTAAATTCTGTTTACCCATTTTCTCGTGACTCGGCGCTGATATGGACTTAGTAACAAAAATCCAAATTCATGAATATCTCCGATTATATGCGGTACGGTAACAATGTATAAGACATAAGTGATCGGAAATTTAATAACTTCTTACATAACTACTACTAACTTACGACATAACTAAAGTTATGTTAGTTATGTAGTATTTATCGATACGACCACTAATAACCTAAATAACTTATTTGAGAATTACATTTCAGACCTTCCCCTAAACTACCATTTCACTCAGCGTGAATAAAATAATTTGCAGTCTAGATTGCAGTGGTTCATCACCCGACATTACATACCGATTTTCTTTAAATTATCTTCAGCCGTTTTATCATGATGCGTGTACATACATACATACATACATACATACATACATACATACATACATACATACAGACAGACAGACAGAAATTACGGAAAAGTAAAAAAATGCATTTCGTTGTTGTTGACATGACCGATACAAAAATACCATTCTTTTCAAATTCTAAGTAATGTACAGACAAAACTCTTATTTTATATATATAGATTTATCGATACGACCACTAATAACATAAACAACTTATTTGAGAAGTACATTTCAGACCTTCCCCTAAACTACCATTTCACTCAGTGTGAATAAAATAATTTATAGCCGCGCTTGTAGCGGTTCATCACCCGACATAACATGCCAATTTTCATTAAATTCTCTTCGGCCGTTTTCTATTGATGCGTGTACAGACAGACAGACAGACAGACAGACAGACAGACAGACAGACAGACAGACAGACAGACAGACAGAAATTATGGAAAAGTAAAAAATGCATTTCCTTGTTACTGTGGACATGATAGATACAGAAATACCATTCATTTCAAATTCTGAGCTATGTACAGGCAAAACACTTATTTTATATATAGATTACATTTCAGGCCTTCCTCTAAACTACCATTTCACTCAGTGTGAATAACATTATTGATAGCCTAGATTATAGCGACCTATTCCCCGACTTTGCATACCAATTTTCGTGAAGATACGATCACTAATAAAATAAATATTTGAAAATTAAATTTTAGGCCTTCCCCTAAACTACCATTTTTCTCAGCGTGTATAACCTATATTGTAGCGACTCATTTCCCGTCTTTGTCTAGCGATTTTTATTAGGACACGACCACTAATAACATAAATATTTGAGAATTATATTTCAGGCCTTCCCCTAAACTACCATTTCACTCAGCGTGATTAAAATAATTTATAGCCTAGATTGTAGCGGTTCATCACCCGACTTTACGTTCCGATTTTCATTAAATTCTCTTCAGCCGTTTTCTCGTGATGCGTGTACATACATACATACATACATACATACATACATACATACATACAGACAGACAGACAGACAGACAGACAGACACACAGACAGACAGACAGACAGACAGACAGACATTACGGAAAAGTAAAAAATGCATTTTCTTGTTACTGAGGACATGACCGATACAGAAATACCATTGTTTTCAAATTCTGAGCAATATACAGACAAAACTCTTATTTTATATATATAGATGGATGAGCGATTGATTACGCTGCAAACGTCTTTACATTTTACAATGTTCACCCAGTAGAATTACAACTGCTTGCAGGAAATGATGGTCGAATACAAGGGATAGATACCTTGCAGGAATACTTCGATGGTTAGTTCCGTCCAAGCAGTGGCCAGAACAGGTCGACAGGTTATACTGCACTCCGAGTGAAGTAAAAGTGTCAAGTGTTAGCGTATCGTACCATTTAGTGACTTAGTGTACACTTAAAATTCGTAACTAGTGAAGTGTACCTTTCAGCGGTATCAAACTCGACCATCTACAGCCGAAATTCATGTATGGGCATCAGATACTTTGAAGGTCAACATGGATCAGTTGGAAGCTCTACAACTGGACGCCACAACAAACTCAGTATATATATAAAGGTAATCTCACGAAATATATTAGATAGATTGTGAAATAACTGTGCTGGACAAAGTAGTGTTTCCTTGTTTAATGGTGAACGAATTCCAGTGGAAATAACTGAAGCCAGCATAGAGGCTACGAGAGTCAAACTTTTTAACATTCCTCCAGAAATTCCTAACGAAAAACTTTTGCACCCATTTCTCCAAGTATGGTATTGTTAAAAGGATAACGGATTAATATTGGTCCAAACACTACAAACTCCCTGTTACTAATGGAATAAGGCAAATTCAAATTGAATTAAAACAACAAAGTCCATTCTTTATTACTCTAGAAGGGTTTCGAAGTCAAGTTATCTACGACGTACAAGAAAAGACGTGTGCGATATGTAATGTCCCCGATCACCTCCGTAGTGCATGTCCACGGCACACATACCCTACTAGCTGATGTACCCGTGCTTCGCTACGGAATTCTACATTGTATACAGAATTCTAGGTTAGGTAGTGTACACGTTGTGAGCAAGATTGTATGAAATTGCATAGCTCTTAACGTTACCTTAGAAACGCGATGGGGAAGTCACCAAAAATATTTTCTCATATGAAGACTGAGTTGGGGAATTTTCACTGTAATGGTAGACCCACTTGCATACCATCAGTCACAATGAGGTTGGGGATCTTTCATTATAATGGTAGACACTCACTCTTCACCTGCCTTTTTACATCCTCAGAAAGGCTGTCTTACTGGTTTTCCAAACTGAAATGAACATACATTACAATAACGTCAGTAGGAATGGCGTGATTAAAAGCAATGCTTTCATATGAAATACTCGATCAAATGAACAATCAGACTTTTTCTCACTTTGAACGAACAGGACTAAGCTGCCGATCTAACAGTCCAAAGTTTCAGAGCTGGAATGACCAAGCCGCAGACAGCCGTGAGCCGTAAACACTCTTCGTCCTTTTTCGGCGCGGAGGGGGCTCCCAGGGCAAAAACTATGCCCTTTTACTAATCTGTTTCCAAGGAGTACCCGATGAGTCGGAAAGTATCAATTCACTACAGTGGCAGCGGAAAAATCTATCTGACTTGGAGGCAAATTTTTCCTCCAATCCAGAGGAGAAACCCCCTCTTCACTGCTAATTTGGAATAAAATGAATGTAGAATTTAATTAAAAAATTAAGAGGAAGAAGCTTTCCTTAAGAAATAACACTTTTCAGGGTTGAATTTTGAGTTATTTAGTGAATTGTGGTGCTATAATTTGGAATAGGCCTAAATTGTTATTCTAGACCAGGCCATACTACTACTCTACTAAGTGAACCTCTGCCTTAAGTATGCCCACTGCTTATTCAAACAGCGCGTCAGAGTAGGGATCTAATAGCTGGAATACTATGATGTACCAGTGTGTTACGTACCAGCTGTATCAGAAAATGTATGAACCAGAGGAATGGCATGCTAAAGAAAAAAGGTTTTCTAACTCCCCGGCTATTTCCCGCCAATATTCAGTCAGGCTGTTATACTCTGTACGCAGCAGTAGTCCCATCTATCGGAGTTGAGAGACAACATAAGAGACAAAGAATATCACAACAAACAATGGTCAATGTAATGTTATTGTTGATCAATGTTATGCGCTTTCGATATTGTAGGGTTTCACATTTAGTAATCTTCCAACTCTGAAATACCACTTTTGTCATAGCCGGTACGGTAAAACTGAATAAAACATAAATGACCGGAAATTGTATTCTCTATAACTTTTATGTAGTACTTTTCGATAGGACGAATACATAGGTATTTAAAAATTACATTTTAGGCACCTTCCCCTAAAACTACAATTTCATCCAGGGTGAATAAACTTGTTTATAGCTTAGACTGTAGTTTCCTATTCTCCGACTCTATATACCGATTTTCATTAAATTCTGTTAACCCATTTCCTCGTGGCTCGACGTTGATATGGACTTAGCAACAAAAATACAAATTCACGAATATCTGTGTTATCATAGCCGGTACGGTAAAAATGTATAAGACACAAATGGTCGGAGATTTAATTCTATATAATTTTGGTTATGTAGTACTTATCGATACGACCACTAATAATATAATTATTTGAGAATTAAATTCTAGGCCTTCCCCTAAACTACCATTTCACTCAGCGTAAATTAAATGATTTATAGCCTAGATTGCAGTAGCTCCTTCTTCGACATTGCATACCAATTTTCAGTGTAAATATTTAAGAATTAAGTTTTATGCCTTCCCCTAAACTACCATTTCACTCATCGTGAATAAAATTATTTTTATTCTAGATTATAGCGACTTATTCCCCGACTTAGCATACCAATTTTTATTAAGATAGTACCATTAATGACGTAAATATTTGAAAATTAAATTTTAGTCCTTCCCCTAAACTACCATTTCAATCAGCGTGAATTAATTTATAGCCTAGATTGTAGCGACTTAATCCCCGACTTTGTATACCGATTTTCATTAAATTATCCTTAACCGTTTTCTAGTGATGCGTGTACATACATACATACATACATACATACAGACAGACAGACAGACAGACAGACAGACAGACAGACAGACAGACAGACAGACAGACAGACAGACAGACAGACAGACAGACAGACAGACAGAAATGACTAAAAGTAAAAACTACATTTCCTTGTTACTGTGGACATGACCGATACAGAAATACCATTCTTTTCAAATTCTGAGCAATGCACAGACAAAACGCTTATTTTACGCATATAGATGATGCGCCTGGAAAAACTTCGTACGGCTAGTCAACCACTAGTCCCGTCGGCAGTTCCATCCAATAATAGCCACAACGAACAGCAGAGACCACTAGATAATGCGGATTTCCCTCCGTTATCGAATACGCCATTACAAGATAACTACAACAAAGCGAAAGTTGTATTCAACATCCCCGACACTAGAGAGTCACAACACAGCACAGAGCCGGGTAGCCAGGCCCAGGCACTCGAACGTAACCAAACCTCGGAGGTACTGCGTCCGCTCATGCAGGCAAACATGTTCCGGGAACAGGAATCACAACATGAACCACAAGAAAATAATCAACTTCAGAATGAACAGATGCCTTTACAAAACAACAATAGTTCTGATGAGAGCCAACAGGACATTATTTACATGGATACGGAAATTCGTACTAGACAAGGTATTGAGAACACACAGATGACAGGAACGCAAGTGAAACGTCAATTCAATCTCGTGAAGACTCCTTGCAGAACATCTCCGATACGACACGTAGCCAGTTACCCCTTGATATCCCACAATACTCTCCAACAGGGGAGACTGGTGAACTCAAGGCGCCTCTGAATCGATGGTGAGAGGATGTAGACAACAACATCGAAGAAAAGGAGTCAGAAAACACAGGGAGGGAGATCAGTAACTCGTCTTCTATCGAAACTCCACTTCCAATGAAGAACCCCTACAAACTAAAACAGTACGGTCCTCAAAAGAGGTCACACATAAGGCAACGCAGCCATACACAAGCCCCAATGTCCCAAGATTAAAAGAAGACACTCCTCAGGCTGTTCAGGTGATCGATGCTGCACATGGGACATAGACTAACCACTTTTATTATTACGGCAATGTTATTAACGTATACGATTATGATACTGAATATAAACTCTATAGGCCTACAAACTGTAAATAAGCAACTTCTACTAAAACAACTCATTCGAGACCAGGACACTGATATCGCTCTACTACAGGAAGTTTCATCAATTGATCTGCAGCCCATTCCTGACTACGAAACTCTTGTGAATGTAAATGATAATAAACGAGGTACCGCTATATTCATTAAGGACAGTATCCCATACACTGGCCCTATCTTTCTGTTCAACTCGCGAGGGATCAGCATACGTGTTAGAGATCTACTGATCGTTAATGTCTATGCACCTTCAGGTTCGCAGGCCAGATCTGAAAGACGACATTTTTTTTAGATATCCTTCCTCTTATTCAACAGTTCCAAGGCAACATGATACTTGGGGGCGATTTTAATGCAGTCATGTCAGCGAAAGACCAAACTGGTTCTTATCGAAGTTGTCCATCTTTGGCTGCTTTGATACAAGGGCTAAAACTGAAAGATACTTGGGAACTGAAAAGGTCGCTATCTGCCGGATACACTTATTTCTACAACACAGGAGTCTCCCGATTACTGTAGACAGAATTTTCTTAGCAAAAATTTGCATGGAGAAGTACGCCAAGAAGATGTATGTTCTTTAGGAATTTCCTAATCATTGTGCATACATATGCAAGTTAGGCAACCAGCTCTAGGCCCAACCCGTGGACGGGGATCCTGGAAACTAAATCAAAATATATTACTGGATATGGAGTTACAAGAACAATTTTCCACAGAATGGCAACGATGGAGACGACAAATAAAGCGATATAAAGACACGTTGGACTGGTGGCTGTTATATGCGAAACCCCGAGTTATAAAATCCATGGAGGCGTACAGCTCCCAGTGCAATCGCATGTATAGGCATACAACTGAATTTCACCATCAATGCTTACGCCAGCTATATACAGAAGACCCTGCGAACCCAATGATTTATCACACAATAAAACAATTAAGGGCCCATTTGCTGATATTGCACGGGAGGTACCAAGGACTAAAATACGCGCCCGAGACAATCAATGTAAAAGTGAGAAAACGCCTTCAGTTTATCATCTAATCCCAGCATGTCGTAGGGGACGCCACTGAGCCGTCAAAGAGTAATGCACAATTTACGGTTCAATTTGTAGCAATGTACAACTGTAAAACTGGGACACCTATTTCCTAAGAATTAGAGATCGATGTGGGGCTTTCTGGCTTACGTGAATGTTTACTCAAGCATCAGGTAAGGAAGTGTTGGTTAATTGGATTATAGGACCTCTACCGTATATACTTTGGTTGTTACATAGGATGCCAGGAATACATTCTCTCCGTCTCTTGGTGGTAGACATACTGTATAACGTGTAAAAACGGTCCCAAATTCTACACACCAACATTCCTAAAATGCACTATCATGCAAGTTAACACTATATGTGCCGAAGTGAGAAGAAAAGTCATATTATGCAAGATTAAACCTCCAGATATTCGCTATTAAATCGAAAATCTTCAAAATATGCATTGTGCATGAATTTTCTCCTAAAACGCTAAAATATGCAAACAATCACGGAAAAGAACGGTCTCAATTCGATCTTTTCTATATTTGTTCCTCCTACGTTTATATTATGTGTTAATGCTAAATCATTTGCTTGTAATTTGTTTAGGAAATTTTGCTTTGATTTATCTATATCTCATCTTACTACCACACCTTACTAGCCAAACCTCAGTTTTGCGGAAAGAGTTAACCGTAACGTACATGCTATACTCTTTGCATACCAGCATAACCAGCAATCTAAATGGGATTCCTGCATTCATTGGATTTCTTATGCTTTTAATTCTTCTGTTCACGAATCACATGGGCAAACATTCATGTCCTTAACGCTTGGCTTTACTGCTTTTTCATCCCATTTCTTATGTGTTTGACATTGATTCTCTTCTTCCTGACAATCCAGATCCGGAGGATATTAGCAAAATGTGGGACAGAGCGAGAGCCAAACTTGTTTCCTATGCTAACGTGCAAAACGAATATGATAAAGGTCGCAGACCTACCAGTTTATCTGTTGGTGACACTGTTTTTCTTCAAGTCTTACCCTAGTAGTAAGGCTATAAATACATTTTCTGCAAAATTAGCTGCTTGTTATCACGGTCCTTGTACGGTGTTAAAATTGTTTAACTCCTGTATCCTTGTTAGTTAATGATCCTGTTGCCAAGCGCATTAGACGAGTACACTTGAGTCAAATTAACCCCACTTAATCACCAGAATTGTGTTAACTTATATAATAATCAGTCCAGCCCCGCAGTGTAGAGGGCAAGGCGTCCGCCTGTAACCCAGCGGCCCTGGGTTCGATTCCCGGCTGGGTCAGGGGTTTTTAATTGCAATGATTAATATCCTTGGCCTGGGGACTGGGTGTTTGTGACGTCCTTAATCTTCCTCTCTTCACACACAACATTCCACACTACCACTATTCCAATTACACGCCGGTTCATACAATATGGTGCCAGTAGGAGCAAAAGATCCACACAGGTCGACGCCCCGAACAAATAGCATTAAATATATATAATAGTAATTTAAATTAAGTTTCTTTCTAAAGCTTACAATTACTAATTCAGTTCAAAATGATGTAACTTGTCCATACACTAGGTATAATGTCATTTATTGATATCAGTGGTAATCGTATATGAATCATGTGTTACTAAACATCAAGAGATATCGAACTTTGTGCGTGAAAATAATTAATGGTATTCTCTTCTGGACATTATCGGGTGCTGTTTCGTTTTGATAATATCGGTAATCTTTAGGCATGAGACGTGCCACCATGTAGTTAATGCGTATGTTTGTGTATTCCGGTCTACAAAATTATTTTTGGTCCTCTTGGAGGTGTTGTGTGCTTCTTCATGTTTCTTTTGCAGATATTTTCGCACCATTATCCATCCATGCAACTACTATTCGGAGACAAGAATGTATAAATCATATGATTGTTTACTGCACTCTGTACTGGTGGGATTAAACTTCTACGTTATGCACTGTCAACCTGTGTGGTGAGTGATGCGACGATGGCCACGTTGACATCGCCTCCTGGTCACACTAAATCTATTTGTCACCTGGTAAATTGTGAAGATCTGGTTTTCATCAACCAAGTAAGACCACTCCATGTTAATTCAACTTGATAAATTTTGGACTTGTACATACTGCGATCAATATGTGAAGATTGTTTGGACATAGTATAACCTAGTATCAAACGTTCTTTTCTCTACCCCTTTGTTCTGGCTTCAGGAGGGGAGAATATTTAATTCATTCCATTCACTGAACCAACATAAGTAACTCCCAAAAACAAACACGGCACAAATGAGTATAAGAACAAGAAACTACTTACCTTGCCCACAGTGAGTGGAAGCACACATTAAATTAATTAGAGGTAAAAAGCCAGGACTTAAAATGAAATTTGATACTTGAAGAATTACTATTGATGCTCAGTATACCAAATGATAAAGACAAGAACTTCTTAAGGTGGAAACATAATATTTAATGATTAATAATAAAAATCAAATTGGGAGATGTTTCAAAATTTCATAATGTTTAACAAGGTTTTTTTAGAAATTGATGATAACAGAAAAAAATCTCATATAAGTCTCAAATACTGGGCAGGACCATAGTTCCTTTGATAGTTATAACTAAGTTAATTCGATCCAATGGCAAATGTAAATTAATGAAATTAATAAAAGTTGAAATTTGTTTCAACCTAATTAACCTTCACATTAAATGGTTATAATTACAATCATAGTAACAATTCACATTTAATGTGCATTTCAAATGCGACCTCAACGGAAGTTTAACTTAATCTACTTAAGCCTTCAAATTAAATGATTAAATATAAAACCATAGTAAAGCATTCCCCAATATAATCACATGTCAAAAGAAATACGAGTTTTCCACCAAAACTACAGAACAAAATCACACAAGAGAACGATGCTGACCTAGCCAAGCTACTACTAACAAAAGGCAAGGTGTGAATCAAAGTGTACTAAAAAAGAAAATATACACTAATAATAACGATGAGAGAAAAACAAAACTCTAATCACGAGAAAATACAAAACACAGGCAAAACCACAATAAATAATAATGTAAATAGAGTACAAAATACATAGTGTGCCCTTCCAAAGGCAACAAATGCGGTGATCTTCTTCCTTCCTCTGTGCGCCGGCTGCTCCTGTAAATAATGACATTTAAATGATACTCACCGCTGCATGTAGACTCTTCTTCCTCAGTCGCGGTGCGTCCGAAATATCCCACAGGTGATAGGCCACACGTCGATCGGGGAGTGAGGAAATGAAAAGATGGGGAAAACTAAACTATAATAACGGTACCCAAAGACTGAATTAAAATTTAAATAACAAACTGATTTATTGAACAAAGTGCAAAAATTGAGAATAAACTGGCGAAGAATATAAACAAAGTGAAATGAAATGAAATTTAAAAAAATTAAAGATCTACCTTACGATAACTCAAATATCTGCCTAAATAAATTAACTGAAGGTCGACAAAATTTAAACTGTTCCAGATTACGTTGACACTGTCTCCAAGACGATGACGTGAATAAATTCAAAACTCTGGTCAGAAAATACCACCTCATTTGAAATGCTGAATTGTATTACATAGAAAAGTGTCTATCAAAATAAATTAGTGTAGTTAATTAATTAATTTGTTAAGTCATCAGATCAACACTGACTCAGAGGTGTTTATCAAATATTTAACACAAGTGACTCAGTTGGGAAGCTCCCAACTCTAAATAAACATCGACTGCACTAACCATGTGTAACAAATAAAAGAAAGAATTAGAGAAACAACCATGAACATTGTACTTCATCTACCACATAACCATTGCCACATTTTAAAACTACTCGTGGTTGACAAGAAATTATTGAAACATGAACCTGAGTGTTACAATCACTCATTTAATTATTTAAACTTCACCTGCATGACTGTGATAGCCTGGACTTCTTTAAAATATAAAATAATTAGGCCAAGTGCCTCACGTTTACATTTCAAATGGTTGCCGCTGACTGCATTTCATTACGAACTCATTATTTGTGGTACCACCACTAGATGGAGGCATATCCCATCTCATTTACCTCATTCATTGCGGCAGTTATGATAGAACTGGTTTATTAAAGATCGCTTCATTTCCTAATTAAAATGTAGTGGATTTTAAAGGCTTGGTAATTACTGAATGTCTGGTATGAGCATACCTCTACTGTGGTTTTGACTATGACCTAATCGATGATCTCTTATCCTAACACATGAAATCTTATTTACATAATTAAACTTGTTAATGGAGAAACACTGCTCCAACACAAAAAATACTGAAATCAAAAATAGCCAAACTACACCTATCTATTTACATCAATCAAATACAAATAATTCACGTATGATCAGATCCAAAAATAACACGGTGATAAAAGATACAAAAAGAAAGAATAATAACAAAAATCTGGATCCCAACATCGCTGCCTGCTGAAAAATAATAGAGATAAATAAATAAATAAAATGCGCACATCTCGGAGTTTAAAGGAAATTTTACCCCGCTACATGTAGCAAAATACTGTGAATTTGACGGCAATCTCTAACCTCAGACGAAAATGTCTGGCCATGACACAATTCAGCCTGTATGGACAATAATTACTGCTATTGCATGTCATCCATGACTCTACATGACTGTCAAAATGCACATTGATACGTCGCTCCACTCCCATATTACCGCGTGCAATAACTCGCATATTGCCGAGCATCTACTTTCCCTGGAACTATTTGAAACAAATACAGGCTTCTGCCTATAATCATAATCCATGTCGTTACATATTTAACACTCTTGGTTAAATTATTCATCTCTCAATTCTATTTACTCATCATTATTCTCGACGTAGTAACTCATAATACGGCCTCGCTCATAACCGGCGGGCGAAATATCTGTCGTGCACATCTCTATTTCTTACGACAGTGTTCATGACATGGTCCAAATATCACATTTCCATTATCAACGCAGATCATCAGGGATATTATTCACTTAGCTCGATCTCTAGATCATTCTCTGCTTCACATATTGCAGAATATCAGAGCTGACTTATCAATGGCTTCCTGTCACTAACTGTTTACTAAAAATGACGAGATTGCCTCTCAAAAACACAGCTATTGAAAAAAAATGAGTAACCGCAATTACACACAGAAATAAATACTCGCATGTCCACCAAATCGTCGCAAAAATACACGGTATAAGAACTACCGGAAACGGTCATGTGAATGATGATTACACAACATAAACAAACTGAATGCGCAAGTAGCAAAAATAAGCATTAAAAATCAACAAGGCGGCATCTACAAACCCATAACTTCAACAGAAATATCGCTCATAATTAACGTTATAATAACATTATTATTATTATTATTCATCTGCATTACACTCATTTAAATCTAATAAGATAGCATTCTAATCTGTCAAAGTGACTTACTACAAAATGATCCATAATAATTATGCAAACACATTTACGTAAAGAGAGTGCAAATACCCTAGCTCACACTTATTATTATTATTATTATTATTATTATTATTATTATTATTATTATTATATGAATTATTTACAATCCTATCTAACAGTCTAAGCTACATTTGATCATCGATTAGTTTATAGTCCTACATATTTTATTTATGCATTCTTTTTGCTCATACCTTGGTGATGGAGGCAGGTTGGATCACCCTCCGGGCTCTGTCATGATGAATTGCAATTCCATCTTGAAGCTGATGTGGTATTCCGAATTTTCACACACGCATACTTGATACATTTTTATAAAGGCGTTACACACGCTCACATTTACATAAACACCCGCATTTTCTAGCACTTCAATGAAGATTATACAACAGCACTGCATAAACATCTGACGTGAAGTCGAAAGTTTTCTCTCCGCTACCTGCCTGACGTCTCCTGCTGGTCACACACACCCCTCTCAGTTTGTTTGTTTAAGGCTTACCGGTTGTTCACCTCTTCGGAACATAACAGTTTACTCAAGGTCTAAACATCGCGGCCTTCTATTAATGAAAAGTCATTCTCCTCCCTGTCTGCTTCGACTAATTTCTCCCCCGTAATATCTCGCTTGCCATAACAGTTCATTGAAAGTGATGAAAACAAGCTAAAAGTACTGTTTCCAATGATGTGTGGAGAAATTTTTATACTAATCGTCCTCCGAAATAACAGAATAAAATGGCCTTTCAACAAATCCAAACTACACGTGGATTAGAAAAACTTTATGCAGTTACGTGTTGTGACATGTTCCATTGTCCCTCTCGGTTGGTTATGTAAGTTCATCTAAGGCAAGTGTAGAAAAGTGTAGCTATTGCCTGATTATCTCTGCATAAATTCAAATAAGATAAAAGTTTGTTAGTGTGTTCATTTCTCCTGAAATATTACTCTCCCAAGTAAAATACATGGCTCCCCCGGATGCCAACAAGAGTCTCTGATCGCTTTCCTACCAGACTCAGAATTCACAAAGAAACGTTCACACAAGACTGAACTCAACATCAACACGTCTGGATTAAGCACCAACTAACTAACTGACTTTGAAAACTGCCACACACTAACTGAATTAACTGACACACTGAAGAATCACCACGCTGCACGTTGGTTTTTGTAATCAGTTCTCCCCCCACTTCGGAAATAGTTCTGTGGAAGGGATGTGGCGTAGTAATCTAGCAGTTGCAGTGGCGTGCGGTGATTTCGAAAAGTGGGTATGCTGTCCAAACTAGGGCGTACTAATTACCGTACGTAGGAAGTACAATGTCCGCCTCTGTGGTGTAGTGGTTAGTGTGATTAGCTGCCACCCGCGGAGGCCCGGGTTCGATTGCCGGCTCTGCCACGAAATTTGAAAAGTGGTACGAGGGCTGAAACAAGGTCCACTCAGCCTCGGGAGGTCAAATGAGTAGAGGTGGGTTCAATTCCACCTCAGCCATCCTGGAAGTGGTTTTCCGTGGTTTCTCACTTCTCCTCCAGGAAAATGCCGGGATGGTACGTAACATAAGGCCACGGCCACTTTCTTCCTTCTTCCTTGTCTATCCCTTCCAATCTTCCCATCTCCCCGCGAGGCCCCCGTTCAGTATAGCAGGTGAGGCCACATAGGTGAGATACTGGTCATTCTCCCCAGTTGTATCCCTGGCTGAAGCTCCAGGACACTGACCTTGAGGCAGTAGAGGTGGGATCCCTCGCTGAGTCCGAGGGAAAAACCGACCTTGGAGAATAACTAGATTAAGAAGAAGAAGAAGGAAGTAGAAATTAACGTACATTATTATGTAAAAGAATGTTACCACGCTGTAACCATATAGACTTAAGTGTAATCTCATGAAAATTGAAGGACTTCTAACCAGAGCGTGTGGTATCATGTCAAATCCTTGGCTTCTCAGGAAACACAAAATAACTGTAGATTGAAAAAATCGATTTAATTTTAAAGCTGTAATTAACTTATTGAGATGTGTAGAAATAGTTTATTTATTCCCAATGACAGTGCATAATCCATTTAAAAAGGACAACATGCGTGTCAGTGTTGCGTTTTTGTCTGAAAATATTTATTTTATTCATTTTCCTACATCAAAGTGCATAGATTAGTAGAAATCACGTATATTTCATGAATTACCCGTCACTATTCTGTTAAAGAAATTCCTTGATCTCTTATGTATGTATATACCAGAAAACTCTCTGTCCTGTTGCACTGTTTACCCTTCAGCCTGGAAGCCGACTTGAAATATCTCTGACACTTGTACGTATATGCCTATCTCAAAATTGATAGTAACTTATTTGCTACGTTTTTGTCAGAGGTTCTTCTATTGTCCACTGTATGCTCCACTACTAACAGAACTATACATTAAGTCTCTCCACAAAATTTTTGGTTGCTTTGAGTCTACATGAAGGTGATATCTAGATCGTCTCACTTGTTTTGTGAATGTTGTGATGGCATTATCATAAAATGTGTCTATACTTTCCAGTTGGTGGAAAACTTCCTTTTCTATGGATAGAACTGCCAAGAGTGAAAGTTGCTCTTGACTCTGTGTTGACCTCTGATAAGTCTTAATCCTCCTGAGAGCTGAAAATGATCTTTCAACTGACGCTGTTGTGCTTGGAACTGTTACTATAACTACACCCAACTTGTACACTTCAGGCAGGGCTGTATCTAAATGCTTGCTTTTCAGGGAACACACTAACTGATGAGGGTGATGACCATAAAATTCGTCAAACGAATACAGCACGGTAAGTTCATTCTTCAATCGGATAAAATCAAACGAGCCTTTTTTTAGGACAGTTTAAGATTTTCAAAATTAGAATGAGGAAAAGTAGCTTTGTACGCTTCATAGTTCTGAGGATCCAACAAGGAAGTAAACTGTAATTGGTTTAATAACCCAAATCGTTCGTCTAATTGTACAATAATGTTATCAGAAATAGAGTGGTAATGGCATTCCCTTGAAATGATTGGATCTTCTTCCCGATATTGTCGTTTAGTTGGTAGAGAGTCTTCGACACCATGATAGACCAGAGTCTTGGCCAAAATTACGTAGCATTTATTCCGGAGGTTTAGTATCTCTCTTTCGATTTCCTGAACTTTATGAGAGCAATATAGGACGTCTAAATGCTTGGATTGAAGGATGTTGAAAAGGGTATCAGTGAAGGTAAAAATGTTGTTAAAATCAGTAACAAAAAGGAAGTTTCAATGCTAGTTAGAAATTTCATGAAACCTTGTGCCGCTATTGCTGTCCCACTGTCCTAGTTTGAACTTTCGTCTAATACACTCCGAAAGAATTTAAGGAATGAAGTGCGATGTTTTTTCATTGAGTAAACAAGACGAGATGAAAAATTCCGCAGTGTTGGGGCATTTCTAGGCATTCTCTTTGCTGTAAATTCTTTCAGTTTATGAGATCGTTTAGAGGACTTGTGAAAAAATCATCCTAGTCCCGTTAAGGTCTAAAACATATTCTACAATCCTTGATAGAGGAAATTGATTATGACAAAATCAGATTAAGCTTGTGACTAAAGCAATGGATAAATATGGCCTTCGGAAAGAGTTCTTGTACTTTAGTTATTAGTCCACTTGTGTGGCCGGCCATCACAGCTGCTCCGTCGAACGTTTGTGCAACCAACCTGTAGTTTAAGTCAAACTCAGTAATAATGTTTTTCACGTGTTCAGGCAAACCACTGGCTGTTCAAACTGCGCTAACATCAGTGAAGGAAAGGAACCTTTCGTGAACTTTACCACTTTCAGAATTAACGTATCTCAGAGTGGTTGATAATTGAGACAAACTCATAATGTCTGAAGTCTCGTCTAGAAGAAGGGCAACAAAAATAGCGTGTTATATTTCTGACTTCACTTTTTTCCAAAAGTACATCACTGACAGCCCTTATTAAGTCATTTTGTATCCTGTTTGAAGTTCCGCGAAACAGGGTCGATGTTTCTACGTGCGTACTTAACATCACATCGTAAGTGGCGAGTAAGTTCAATGCACCAAAATAAGTACTCCTGTTCAAAGAATACCCTCAGAATATCCTCGGAATAGTAATTCGTGAGTAACTAAAAACACACAACACAATCAATCGCTTGAGCAGCTCTCTGATTTTCCGAACGGTATCATTACATTGTACAGTGCTTGCACGCAGTTGAGCATCGATCTGAATATCAGTTCTAGATTTTCCAAACATTCTCAGCCGTAACACTGCAGAAATGTGTGACTGCGATTTCTCATGGTTTTGAATGGCATTGTGCAAGTTACTCAGATTATCAAAACCAGTGCCAGACCAAGCAGTTCGGTCTCATGCAAAGAGTAAACATGGCCAGCAAAACGGTTCATTAAATTTGGAACTTCCAGCAATCCATTGTGTTTTACTGTACCGTACTGTGAAGTTTGGAAATGACGAACGAACTCTTGATTTTTGTTTTTATGCGTCTCTTTAAGGTTGGGCATATCTGGAGAAGGTTTTCCGAATTGAACAATTTCTAGTTTCTCACATGAGCTCCTAAAACGAAACGGTTTGTCCAACAGTTGTCAATCACACAAATTAAGTCAGCCATCGCAAATACGGTATTATGATAGTTGAAACTAAGAAGAAATTATATTTCTCTAAATACTTCTACATAAACACACAATTACGCACTCACGACACAGGCTAATTATAAGTACTGTCCACGTTGCATATTATTATTATTATTATTATTATTATTATTATTATTATTATTATTATTATTATTATTATTATAAAAATAGTTAGGACGTACGCTCCTACAAACACGTCACATGGTCCGCAACAACGCTGGTACCTACTAGTAGGCAATTTTTCTCACATTGTTACACTTAAGAAGAAACTAATTTTCAATTCTAAAATGAAGTGGATACTTCTAATTTTACTGTCAGTTGTCACTCACAAGAGCTGTTTCAGCAATAAGCCGAATCACAATAAATAAACGCATCTTCGAATACCACCAGACTGAGCCAGGGTCTAACCCGCTAACCTGAGTTCAGAAAGAAAGCGTTCTACCGCCGAAGTTACACAGCCCGGCGAGAAAAGATATAGAATACATCGTGCTTCACACCGATACACCGTGCGATCAAACCGGGCAGCGTTGAGTTGTCGGCTTACCTAGCTCGCTTACTGGCGCGGTTACTACGCATGCGTCAACTTGAACTCAACCCTGGGCGAGTCAAGCGATAGGTGTCGGTGTACCCTCGCTACTGCAGAAATTCGCAGTGCAGAAATTACACCCACATACTGCAGAAAACCATACGGCATCTAATGTTATAGTTTTAAAAAATATTGCCAACTGACAAGATAAAATTAATTGTTGCACTTACAGTTGAATTAGTGCTTACTTTGCTTCTCAAGTCGAGCGGGTAAGCCCGGCTTAGCCTGCATACCCACAATGCACGCTACTGAGCAGTTGGGAGCGCTTTATCATACATCCGTAGGTTAAAGCTTTAAGGAATATGTACAAAATCTTCCAACTTACTTGTTATATTGCGCCGTGGGAAATGATCACAGGGTAATCCACACGACGGCGTTATTTTCTTTCTGCGAATCCTCTCTTCCCGCCATAGCGAAATACTGACTGTAGATTCCCGCTATGACAAAACATTCAAATTTGCGATTTTGTGATTGGCTGAGACTTTCGCGCTCTTAGCAGCATGGATATCGCTTTCTCCCCCGCCAGTGCATGATTGCGATTTTCCGACTCATCGGCTATTCCTAGGAAACAGATGAGTAAAAGGGCATAGTTTTCGCCCTGGGACTCTCCAGTTCGATGCCTCCAACACCAAAAAAAAAAAAAAAAAAAAAAAAAAAGCTTCCATTTTCTGCCAAGGGTTGGCGGGTATTATCGTTGTCTCTCTTGCCCTTCTAAGTAGGTCAGGCTCAACGCGTGATTTTCCCGTGAGAATCGAGTAGAAAGTTGCCACTCCTTGCCGGTACCATAAACTTTATTGGATGTAGCACTTAGGCCAGTCTATAAGCTGTTCGTGCTATGAGAAAAGTTTTGCGGATCTCCTTGCCGTCTGACAGGCGCCAGAATGTCGCTTTGTGACTGCTAGCTTTCACAGCCTACTGTTGTATTCCAATATGCGAATTATTCAACTTTTAATTCGTACATTAATTACGCAAATTCGCTTATGGGTGCAATAGATAGACAAAAATGAAGTAAAATAAAATACGCAAATCCCGGAATAAGAAAAGGAAGAAACCTACAACACATGGGAATAAGAAACACATTCCAATGAAATAATGAACTTACACAGCAATCTTTACTATCATAGGCCCATATATATGCGATTCGAAATCAACTCACTTACCCCATTAATAATAATAATAATAATAATAATAATAATAATAATAATAATAATAATAATAATACCTCCATATAACATAAGAGCCGTTTATAATGTCGAATTTTTCCAAAATCATTTTGACAAGAAGCTACAAATCAACCCATATTAAACAAATTTTCGGTCCGTGAAGGATATTCCAATAAAATAAAGTGCAGAAAATCATCCCCTTAAAGTCCTTTTAGTTAGTTACAAATCAAAAATAGTTTCTTCTTTCTCCCATGGCGTCATTAATATCCTACGCCGACGCCAAAACGGAATTTTTCAAGTTGAATTAATCTTGGGGTAAAACGTTGTTGAATTTATCCACCGGGTAGCAGAACAGATCAGTTTATGTAAGGAATTGGAATTACATCAGCCAAGACGAAAATTAAGACGTTAATAAAATTTATGATACCATCCCTACCACCTCGGCACACTGCCAATTTTAAACTTAAAAAACGCCACATAACGATCTCAGAATCACACGATATTTTTAAAAAGGTAGAGGAAACAAATGAATATATTTGTCTACATTATTCTATCCTGGAATATGAAACTCCATTTCGCCGATCACAGGACGTGCAGATACACATATTGTACGCGCACTTTTTAGTGACAGACGGACACTCTAGTGATGAATCGGTCGACGTCGGTTATTTTCGAGATTCGTATCGGCAACCTTTGAAACACAAACTGAGAATCGCTTATGATCGCTGCCCGACATCTGGCGTACACTTTACGTACCGGTACTCGCACTGTTGTTCTTTACACAGCAAAGCCAAACTATAGAATTCATGCTAGGAACAAGTTTTGCATCGAGAAATGTTATATAATATTATATATATTGTGTGTGTAAGACACAGTTGTTGGCGTAAGATAATAAAGGTTTAGAAAATTCATATCCACCGATCATATTATCGATTCAATTCAGATTTCATTTCCGTTCAGTTGGCAGTATTACCGGAACCGGCAGTGCTCCCTCCTTACTCCTCAACCCAGTACAAAAATCTATCACGAAAAAGTGCGCGAACAATACGCACATCCATCTTGAATGGCAGACACAAGCTGTGTTCGTCTGGCGAAGCTCGCTCGAGGAAGAAGAAGCGTTCCGCGCATGCGCACCAGTATTGATTTTTCCGGGAGGCCAATCCCAGCTCTCATCAAGTACACAACAATTATATATCACACATTTCAAATAATTAGAAACGGTAAAATTACATTAATTAAACAGACATACCAAACAATGGATAGTTAAACGCCACGAACCTACTACGCTGGCGAAGCAGGGGGAGAGGTGATACTCCTACGTGGCGCGTCCCAGGTGGCGGATAGGGGGTCCTAACCGGCTTGCCGGCGGACACGAGGGAAATAAAATACCTCTCGCGAACCAACCACACAACCCCCTGTGGGTGGGGGACGAAGACGAAGAATACATCCACAGTATCTCCTGCCTGACGTAAGAGGCGACTGAAAGGGGCGACCAACGGATGATTATATTAGAACCATGAAACTCCTTGTGATTGCTGACCAAGGGACTGCGTCTATAGCATAATACTGAATCGATAATGCTTTTAGTCCAAAGGGGTCCAAAATCCAAGTCATCGGCCCCTCGTAATGGTACTTATCGCTAGGAAAGTAAAACCACTGTATTTGTCATGTTGCGGTACTAATCAAAAGTAGCGGAGACTCTCGGTATTCCATACATTATCATACTACTCACAGGTAATGAAATTCGCACATGTAATACAGACCTATGTTGTTTCGCACATTGCGGCGCCATTTACAGGCAACGCAAACCTATGGTGTTCATCACACAAGTGTACTAATCACAGGTAATTGCGCTATCCCGTGGTGTTCCTCATATAGTGGGTACTAATCATTAGCAACCCAGAACCATAGTGTTGCTCATATAGTGGTACTAATCATAGGTACTGTAAAACCCGACAACGCACTCTTTTGCTACTAATCACAAACCTATTTGGTACCTACCATAGTGGTACTACGAGCAAATAAAAGCGACCCATGATGTTCCCCGCGTGGTGGTACTAATTACAAGTAGTTTCATGGTTCTGATACAATCATCCCTTGGTCGCCTCTTACGACAGGCAGGGGTACCGTGGGTGTATTCTTCGTCTGCGTCCCCCACCGACAGGGGGTAGCTTTAATTCTTGTTTGATCTATAATACAAAAATCGTAACATGTCTGTTCTCAGTCCCAAGTAAGAAGCCATCTTTATTTGTTATTATTACTACAAAGAAAAACAAAGATAACATGAAACAAAAGATAAATGAAAGAGCATGGACGAGCCGTCTCTGTTACCATTCTTAACATCAGCACATCTTACTTCCAATTCTCAACACCCTTGTGCACCGGGGCTACTATTGCAACTATCCGTTCATTTGGTATAGCTCCTTCATGCAAACAGTAATTAAATATTTCAGATATGGCACTATATCACAGCCCACAGCCTTTAACATATCCCCAGAAATATTACCAATCCCAGCTGCCTTTCTAACTTTGAGCTTTTGTATATTTTTATAAATGTCTTAAGTATCGTAGGTAAATTTCAGTATTTCACTAGTATTAGTCTCCTCATCTATCAGGACATTACCGGTAACCTATATCCAACTACCTTTTTGGCTTGGCTTACGAATGAACACCCAACACAACCCCCATGGCGCAACAACCCCGGAGGGTCATGGCCTACCAAGCGACTGCTGTTCAGCCCGAACACCAAAGCAGATTACCAGGTGTCACGTGGTCACCACCATGATCACATCGGGCATTATTCTTGGCTTTCTAGACCGGACATATGAAACTGCATCTACATCTACTGAGCTTCATTTCAATGCTACCGGGCGAATTGGCCGTGCGCGTAGAGGCGCGCGGCTGTGAGCTTGCATCCGGGAGATAGTAGGTTCGAATCCCACTATCGGCAGCCCTGAAGATGGTTTTCCGTGGTTTCCCATTTTCACACCAGGCAAATGCTGGGGCTGTACCTTAATTAAGGCCACGGCCGCTTCCTTCCAACTCCTAGGCCTTTCCTATCCCATCGTCGCCATAAAACCTATCTGTGTCGGTGCGACGTGAAGCCCCTAGCAAAAAAAAAATTCAATGCTAATCATTGATACAGTTTCAGATCGAAATGTATAAAATACGAAAAAATAGAATATCTGCTTTGAAATATGAATCTTACAACAAACCGATGCTGAAGATGGTAAAAACCATCTTCGTGTAAAATTGACTCATTTTGGAGAGGTGGTGGGAATGTTAAGCCACACCTCGTAATCTGTTTGTCTTGTTTTCATATTCTTCAGATACTGAATCGAATTGGCGAGAGGAGATCGATTTGGCTAAATTTGACGAGAAGAAGAGATAGAATGATAGGACACATCTTTAGACACCTAGGACTTGTTCAGCTGGTTTTTGAAGGAAGTGTTGGTGGTAAGAATGGCAGGGGTAGACCAAGCAGATTAGAGCAGATGAAGGATGCAATAGTTACGTAGAAATGCAAAGGTTAGCACAGGATAGGGTGGCATAGATAGCTGTATCAAACCAGTCTAAGGACTGATGACTCAAACAACAACAATACCGAATTTTATGCGATGTCTTATGCCAATCTCTCGTGGCTGCTTGGAATCAAGTATACCATGCCCGATGTGTTATTTATCCCCATTTAGAACAGATGGCAGCTCATGCTATGAGTATCACCAAAGCATTTCTTTCTATCTTATCTGCATGTTGTGTGATCTCTGACAGTCGGACGGGGAGAAAAAGAAAAAAAAGATGGAGACGGTGTTTTGTGATGTGACTTTCATCTCTTACAGAAGGGATTATGGAGGTTTTAAAACGTTATTCTGTACGACACTCTGAGTTTGGAGTCAGAACTATGACTACCGGTACCTCTTCTCGAGGTAATATTTGTTCCTATCATTCTCGGTTTGCTATAATTATATTAGCCTGTTTATAAGGAGGTATCTCGTTTTGTGCGTTATTTCTTTTATATCTTGTTGCAGACTCATTTTCCGTTATCGCCCGTCCTTTACATGTCTGCTGACTAAGACAATGGACCAGATTTCCCGTCCGATTGCGGCAAGGTCGTCCCATTTAAATCCTGCTCTAGACGTTGTACGCAAGTGGAACTTGAAATTCTCTGGCGAGGAAGAAGGCATTTCAGTCACTAAGTTCTTGGAAGAAATAGAAGCCATCGCGGCGTGTACCTCGATGTCTTTAGATCTGTTTGTTCCTGTTATTCCTTGTATGTTATAAGGGTGTGCCAGCAAGTGGTTTCGGTTAAGTAAATATAAGTTTCTGTGTTGGCCTGATTTTGCCAAGGAACTCAAAGTAAGATTCGGTTTACTTTACATGGATTTCATTCTCAAACAGGAAATACTCAGGACTCGAGTTTGAGAAGTCCAATGATGAATATGCCACTGGCATATTAACCTTGTTCAATCGCCTCGATATCAGTGTACGGGAGTCCGAAATTTTTTGACACATTCTACCGGAATCTAGCTCCTCGGTACAGATTATTTATGAAAAGATCTGAAGTGAGCTGTGTCCATGACATCAGTCTCTGCCATGAATTTGAGTCGACGTTGCAGTTAAACAATTTGTACCAGCCTCCACCTCCTGCTAGTGACTGTTTTGTTCCCGATACTCCTTGCCGCGTTGCTCCTAAAGCTGTCCCTTTTGCTAGATCGCCCACCCGTGACCGATATCCTAGAAGATCTGTTGACTATTTAGAATCGCCCCGTTCCTCTGATCGCGAAGCCGGTGCTCTTCTAAGTCAAGACGTGTCTCGTCTTAAGGTGGCGAATTCATTCAAGTGTTGGAATTGCGAAAAAGAGGGACACGTTTCTAGAAACTCGATGTCTAAATCTTCCGTAAATTTTTGTCAGTGTGGTCTGATAGATATGTATCGTAACATCTGTCCGAGGTGCAACGGTAATCAGGGAAACTAATTTCGCACCAACGTGATGGCCCGTCGTTGGTGCCAGGTCGTACCTCAAATAGCAAAACTTGCGGACTCCCTTCGTCTTCACCCTGGGTGAATGTTTCTTGTGGTTCGCGTGTCATGTACGCTCATTTGGACACCGGGTCTTGTAATTCCTTCGTCGATCAGTCTTTTGTCGAGGGGATGGTGGATGGCTTTTAGTGCCGGGAGTGTCCGAGGACAAGTTCGGCTCACCAGGTGCAGGTCTTTTCACTGGACGCCGGTGCCAGCGAAATTAACCAATGATGGTTCAAATTCCCGACCCTGCCGGGAATCGAGCCCGGGACCCCTGGGACCAAAGGCCAGCACGCTAACCATTTAGCCATGGAGCCGGACGGAATGGTGTTGAAAGACCTCCGTATATAGTTGTCCCGAAGCTTGTGTCATCGTGTACTTCCGGTGACACGTGTCAGAGCTCATTTAAAGATTCACAATTTCTCTTGGGATTAGAACTGTAATGTCGTCCCTGGTTTGACCGTTCCACTAGTTTTAGGCTCTGATTTCATGCTAGCCACCGGGTTGTTTATCGACAAGTCATTAGACTAAGGAAACATTGTTTCACGGTCAGCCCTGAGAAAGTATCCTTGTGTTCCAGGCGGATCAAAATTTTAGGGCATATCATCTCCAGTACCGGTATCTCAGTAAATCCAGAGAGAGTGAAGTGTATTCGTGAGTTTCCCAGACCTAAGAATCTCCATGGTGTCCGCAGTTTCTTGGCATGGTTGGGTTTTACAGCAGATTTATCCCCAATATTTCCGACATTTCAACTCCGACGAACTCGTCAAAGAGGAAGAACACTCCTTTTTGTTGGGGTGACACTCAAGTCCTGATTTGAACAATGATTTCGTTTTTTAATGCGATACCAGCGACATTGCTGTCTCAGTTGTGTAGAGGAATCTGTTTTGTGATATTTCTCTCACCACACAGTAGGCACAGTGCTTAAGATTATATTCCAAATTATTTCTTTCTCGAAATAGGAAAAATAATAATCCCGAGGTAGAAGGTAACAACCTTTTAACATCATAATCTCTATTTTTATCTTACACCCCCCACGGAGATTAAATCTGTAGGCTATATCTAAAATAAGAGTTTTGTCTGTACATTGCTCAGAATTCAAAAAGGATGGTATTTCTGTATCAGTCGTGTCCACAGTAACACGGAAATATACTTTTTAATTGTTCGTAATTTCTGTCTGTCTGTATATATGAAGGGTTGCGGCACTATATATCGAACACTTAAGGTTATCTCTACGAATTATTGATCAGTATTTTTTTCCAGTGAAGAAAGGACCACTGAAATAGTTATAAAACCTTAACGGAACATCCCCTGGTTGCAACTGGCTTGTTCAGACTTTTAAAATGTACAATTTGTAGGCTTCAGGCGCCTTTAAATGCAACAGTTGTATTCCTTCATATATCGAATGGTCTGCGTTATATATCGATCAGTGAGGTCTTATTTATCGAACACGTTTTTTATATATCGAAAGGTAAGGTTTTAAATACCGAACAGAAATATTTATTTTAAATCACTTTATTTTATACATTATATGATTGTAATTACATGAGCAAAATAGAATGATTCTTAAATATAAATCACAAAAGTAGAGGAAGCAATATTAATACACATTAAAATATCCCGAGAAAAACACACACACACACACACACACACACACACACACACACACACACACACACACAAAAAAACCAGTTTCTTATCTCTACCCTTCCACAGAGAACAGAACATATCTTTATACTTCCTTGTTTCTTTTCTTTCTCCTCAATTCTTCCCGGTACTCCTTTGAAGATATCGCGTATGTTTTCTTTAATCTAAACTGATGAGGTTTTCCTGGTACTTGAGGAACTTTGAGAAAATCTCTGAAAGAATCTTCGCTACTACTTGAGGTGGGTGAGCAAGCGAGTTCCGAAGCAATTTCATGCTCATTCAATATTTTCGGCTTGAGAACTTTTACTCCACTTTTCAAAATGACGGCACCAGGAAGATCTTTCTTGGGAGAAGGTACATACACCTCTAAACGTTCATCATTCCACGTGAAATCATCTCTTCCCTGATCACCATCATCTTCTGATGAACTGTCTGTCATCGTTTCATTCTGATTAGTAGATATTGTTTCACATGTTGCATTGTACCGAGTTGTAACACTTCTCCAATAAGCATACAAATCTGGTTCACCATCATTCTGCTTTTCTCCATCACGTCTTAGTTTGTCATTGAAGTTATCGAGAATGCGAGAAGGCAAGAATTTCTCCAGGTCATCAAGCACAAACTTTAACTTCTGATTGGAAGTGGAAAGGGATGATGGGCTGCCTTCGTCACTCTCTTGCTGTTGCCTTCCAACCGGGGATTTCAAAATATCTGAAACACATTTTGTGTAGTCCACAGCGTTGGGATCTAGAGGATAGAGACCACACTTACGAAAGGCGCTTTTCACAATATCTGGCCTAGCAGCATCATCCCAAACTTTCTTTAACATGGGTGCAAAATTTACCTTGGTTACTGATGCACCGAGAGTTCGTATTTTCTCGTCTTGAAGAGCATTTTCCCATGCTCTCTTTAGAGGTGCATATACCCCCACATCTGCTGGTTGCAGAAGATGGGTGGCGTTAGGGAAAAGGCAGTACAATATTATTCCATTGTCGTGACAATATTCACTGACTTGAAGGGATAAAGTGACTCCTGTGTCCATCAAGAAATAAAATAACAGGAAGTGTTATTTTCTCTACCTCTAGCCATGACCTAAAGTGTTGAAGGTAGTTCAGAAACGTTGGGGCCTTCATCCAGCCACTTTCAGTTTTCTCGTAGATCCAAGTTTCAGGTACACTATCTTTGATAAGTTGCTGAAGTCGTATGTTGCTGTAGACGATCATTGTTGGGGCACAACGCCCGTCGGCACAGAAATTTCCGAGCATTGTTATGCCTTCTTTCTCTTTAGAGGTTGCCGTAATTTGAAGCTGTTCCCCTCTGACTCCAAGGTACTTTCCTGAAACCTTATGGAACAGAAAATTTGTCTCGTCTGCATTGAAGATCCTGCTTGGGTCTTCCATAATTGAACTTACATCCTCAGATTCCAGGTAGCACGACAGTCCAGCAAACCAACCACGTATTCTCTCTTCAGAGACAGCAGCTCTGCCCTTGCTAATGGTTTCAGCCTTCTTCTGAGACAGGGAAGGATGCCGTCCCATAAAACATTTGAACCAGGTCTTCCATACTTAAACGGTGTGCTCCTTCCTGATGACTGCACAATTTGCTGAACAGTGTCAAGTAAATTCTTTTTCTTCAACGGAAATCCTCTCTTAGCCATGTTGATTACCCATTCACTAATGCCCTCTTCTTCTCGTGGACTCAAGAACGGCTTCCGCCCAAGGGCAGTCTGAATCTTCTGACGTCCAGAAAGTTTGTCGTTTAACGTTGTTAAAGGGACCTGGTATGTTTTAGATGCCTGCATTTGCGACATCATACCGGACTTAACCTGTTGAACAGTTTCAGTCAAGGCAGATAATGAATACTGACACCTTTTCATTTTTCAACTGGTTTAACTTTGGCTTTTGGGATAGTTCCCCCATTGGGCGTCTTAATTTTGACCATAGTCAAACTCTGAGCACTAGTTAAGGAAATAAATATTATTTTCTGCTTTCTAGTTTTAAATAGCTAAAATGTAATAAAATTGTTTTTTTTTAAAGAGTGAGGGATAACTGCCCCCACACACCCCCTCTTGTCGACGCCACTTTATTTGCCGACGACGACGACGAGAAACCTTGGATAGTGACAGGATTGTTAAATAAAGTGATTAGAACAACGTACGGCATCAGACAGACACAAGACTTCGTAAAGGAAATCTAACTATACCCGATGAAGTTCAAAATTCAGGCCCTCTCAAATTACAGATAGACGCCTCAGCAGTCACGACCACAGATATCCGGACTTCGGCGCCAAATAAAACAGTACTACAAATTAAAATCATAAACAGCCCATTCATTTTCAGTGGTGTTCGATATTAAGGGTTGTTTTTGTATTACATGAACCTCATTTATCGAACGTCCTTTCGGGAGTCAAATATCGAACAGTATTTTATTTTAGAAATAAATATGAAGATATGTGAAAACTCACAATACAAGAAAATAATAAATATGTATGTATGTTAACACAACCTATTATTTAAAGGATACCTTCTGAAGACACTATGTTACCGACAAAAACAGATAATCACAGGGACACTGCACCTTAGTAACAATACAACAATCTCATCAAAATCCCGCCAAGTCCAAAGTTCTAAGACTTTCCCGCGCTCGCCAACACGGTAACGACTTCGACCTATCGATTGATATAAAGCTACGTCAAATCAAATCAAATCAAATCAAATCAAATCAAATCAAATCAAATCAAATCAAATCAAAATCTCTTTATTTGCAAATGAGGTGCCTACCTCAGTGGCAAATGGTACACTAAAATACATTATTGTCAAGCACTAAATATTAAATTAACAAGAGAACAAAATTTTCCTATAATACAATATTATACAATTTATGCTAACAATTTTTTCTATTAAACACACAGCTCATCCTTAGTAAATTTATATTGTTTACAAAATTCTACTAATAATATCTCCTGTACTACTTACAAATATAGTCAACTGATATACTTTATGTGGAATTACTTCAAATGATACTGTACAACTGGTATAAGATTAAAATTTACATTGCATTTATTTACTTTTTTCCTTTACCCATTCTGAAACCTAAGTACCATAACGACCTGCTGCGTCTTATCCAGAGCCCCTTTTGCCACCACTTTTCAGAGTTCCTGAAGGGCCTTCACAGCTACCGTAGCGGTCCCAGGGCCCTCGAAGTCCCCACTGTACTTCACCCCTACTTTGGCTGTCCAAACTCCTTAGACTAGGGGATGGAATTAATTTATTCACACACATTTTTTATTTACATTAACCTGCACTGGTCGAAGGCCCTCTAATATTTCATTTATTTTCTCTGTTGCTGTTTATTCTCTTCTTGAATATCTGTACAGATTTTGGAAAAGGATCAAACACTACCCCTGGTAAACTGTTCCACTCCTTTACACCCTTCCCAATGAATGAAAATTTACCCCAATCGCTTCTACTAAAATTTCTTCTAATTTTACATTTGTGGTCAGTCCTACCGATATAATTATTTTCCAACTGAAGCCTCTCACAGATATCTCCCCATGCTGCTTCTCCTGTATAGGCTCTATATAACCCTATAAGTCAAGTTTTCTCCCTTCTCTTACTTAAAGTTTCCCACCCTAGTTCCTTTAACATTTCTGATACACTACTCTTTCTCCTGAAATCCCCTGTTACAAACCTTGCTGCTTTCCTCTGCACACTGTCTATTTCTTTTATTAGGTATTCTTGGTGAGGATCCCAAACACTGTTTGCATATTCCAATAATGGACGAACCACACTTAGGTAACTTTTCTCTTTTAATTCTTTGTTGCATCCTTTAAGTAGCCTCATTATGACATGTAATGATCTGTATGCTTTCCCAACAATGTCATCCACATGACCCTTCCAGTGCAAATTACTTTCAAATTTTACACCTAAGTATTTGCACTTGCCATCTTTTGGGATAACTACCCCATCCAAAGTATATTCAAATTCAGTTTTATAACTCCTGTTTGTAAATGTTGTAACAGTTGATTTGCCTCCATTAACCTTCATATTATTCTCTTCAACCCATTGTTGGATACTCTCAAGGTCCCTTTGTAATTCTGAACAATCCTCAATGGTATTCATTTCCCTATAAACAATTATGTCATCTGCATACAACCCTATTTTTGATGTTATATTATTCCCTAAATCATTTACGTATATTAAGAAAAGTAACGGACCGATTATACTACCCTGTGCAATTCCCTTCCAAACTTTCTCTTCCTGCGATACGTTATTTCCTACTTTGACTTTCTGAACCCTTGAATTTAGAAATGCTTTCACCCAACGTGTAACCCTTACGTCCAGTCCTATTCCCTCCAATTTCTTTAATAATATTCCATGTTCCACTCTATCAAAGGCTTTGGAAATATCTATGGCTATGCAATCTAACTGGCCTCCTGAACCCAATTGATCTGATATGTCCTGCTGAAATCCCACCAGTTGTGCCTCACAAGAAAATTTCTTTCTAAATCCATACTGGCTCCTCATGAACCAATTTTTATGAAACTATACTGGTCAGGCTGATTGGTCTATAGTTTTCTGGTTTCCTTTTATCACCCTTTCCTTTATAAATTGGTATTATTATAGATTCCTTCCATTCCTTTGGTATTACACTATTATTTATGACATAGTCAAAGAGAAATTTTAAATAAGGCACTATGTACCACCCCATTGTCTTTAATACCTTCCCAGTAATTTGATAACTTCCTGCTGCTTTTCCTTGCTGAAGCAGTTGGATTTCTCTGAAAATATCTTCATTTGTGAATGAGAAGCTTCTTGTTTCCCTCTGTGTCTCTCCTTCTGTATCTTCCGTTTCGGTTTCCAACTCCTGACAATCATCTACTGAATATCTGAATTCCTTACTAAAGAGGTTTGCTTTCTCAGTATCTGTTAAATAGTGTTCACCCCCTTCTCCCACCATTGTAGGAATTTGGATTCCTTTTCCTTTTTGATTCCTGATATATGAATACAGCCTTTTCCATTTCCCTTTGTGGTCATTACGCTCTTGAAGAATGCCATTCATATAATTCTCTTTTGATTCCTTTTTCACTCTATTCAGTTCCCTCATTAGCTGTTTTCTAGTTTCTCTACTCTCCCTACCTTCTTTGATCTTCCTGTTTACTATTCTACATTTTCTTTTTAATTTTCTTATTTCCCTTGTATAATAAACAGGGTCTGAGGTCATTTTACCCTTCTTAACAGGTACAAATCTCTTCTCTCCTTCCCAAATGATTCCTTTGAATTTAGCCCAAAGTGTATCCACATTACTCCCTTCACTTATCCAACAACTGAATTGTGATTTAAGGTAAGTCCCAAATTCATCAACTTTAGTTTTTCTGTACAATTTCTTGTCTTGTGTGACCCTCTTATTAAGCCTTTTTGGTACCAGTCCTACATCCATTATTACAGCCTTATGGTCACCTATTCCTTCAATTACCTCAGTTTTATCAACAATTTCCCATGGTTTAATCAAGAATACATCTAGTAAGTTATTGAGATGAGTTGGTTCTTGAACTACTTGTGTAAATCCTCCCTCCCAGATTAACTTATTTGCCAGTTTCTGTTCATGGGCTTCACTTGTAGCTCCATTCCATTCAACTTCAGGCAAGTTTAGATCCCCCCCAATTATTACCACATCATTATTATTGTTTTTATGAGTATAATCTATTATTTTCTCAAATATTTCCACGTCCCTTTCCTCTCTTCCTGGCCTGTATGTTCCTATAATTCCCACCTCCATCATATTATCACAAATGAATTTTATCCCTAATATTTCATCCCTTTCATCGGTAAACCATTCATGTGAACAATAAGTTTTCTTCACCAGAATAAACACTCCCCCTCCCTTTTTATCTCCTCGGTCTCTATGATAGACTGTGTACCCTTCTGGAAATACTTCTCTGTTACCAACCCCTTCTCTCAACCACGATTCCACTCCTATCACCACATCAGTCTCATAAGATTCCATCAATGTACCGAATTTTAATTGTTTATTTACTATACTCTGACAGTTTACCAAGAGCAATCTCAGACCCCCTTCCTCCCTAAAACTTGACTGTTGCAATTGGTTAACTTGAAATTCCCTGCCTTCCCGAGTTTCATTTTCTAGTTGGCTGAGCCAGCTTGAAGTACGGCTGGCTCTTTCTACTAGTTTTCCTGGTCAGTATTATAACTCAAGGGAGTTGCCTTTTTTACAGTACTTATCTTAAGATTAATAAAATCTAGAACAATATTTGCTATCTTTCGTTTGGAAGTTTGGAAGGGTGAATTTAGAAATCTCACATGTTATGTAAACTTTTCTATATCCTTATTTTGAAATGGGATGTGCGAACTGTTCGATATTTAAAAATGGTGTTCGATATATAGTGCCATTACCCTATGTACGTACATGCATCACAAGAAAACGGCTGAAGAGAATTGAATGAAAATCGGTATGCAAAGTCGGGGAATAAGTCGCTACAATCTAGGCTATAAATAATTTTAATCACGCTGAGTGAAATGGTAGTTTAGGGGAAGGCATAAAATTTATTTCTCAAATATTTATTAGTGGTCGTATCTTAACGAAAGTCGGTAGGCGAACTCGTTACAATTTAGGCCATATTTAACTGTATTTAGGCTGAGAAAAATGGTATTTTAGGGGAAGGCCTAAAATTTAAATATCAAAAATACATGTTATTAGTTGTCGTATCAATATAAATACTACATAACTAAAGTTATATCTGTGGCTTGGTTCTAAGCGCCAATGTCAAAAAACCTGTTTTTGAGCCATGAGCATTTAAAGTTTTGCTTATATTTTTCCAATTTTTTTTTTTACAACAACTAACTTTAAATAACTTTATAGCGGTACTTTCTTCGTGTAAGTCACCTTATTAAACGCTAATTTTTTCTATCGTATTCTTTAAAAATTGCCAGGTCTCTAATCTTTATTGGTAATCTAACATTATTAGCAAGGGCTTATTTAATTAAACGCTAACTGTTCGTTTAGTACTTAACAGAGACATTGGCCCTTTTAACATGTTGCAAGCCAGGATAAAACGCGTTTGTATAAGTTAATATCTCAATTTCGATAAAAAATGACTGGTCCTTTTAGAACCAAGCCACAGATATAGTATTAAATTTCCGATTCTCTTATACATTGTCAACGTACCGGCTATTATCACAGAGACATTTATGAATTTGGATATTTTTTACAAAGTCCATATTCGTGCCGAGTCACAAGAAAATGGGTAACCAGAATTTAATGAGAATTGGTATGTCAAGTCAGAGAATAAGGAACTACAGTCTACGCTATAAATTATTTTATAAGACGCCCTAATATCACAAAGTCGAAAGGAAACTAAATGTAAAGCCCTACAATGTAGAAAGCTCATAAAATCGATCAACAATAACATTGCATTGACCATTGTTTGTTGTGATGTGCTTTGTGTCTTCTGTTGCCACTCATCTCCGATAGATAGGATTACTGCTGCGTACCGAATATTTTTAAAAAAATTTACCTTGCATTGCACCGACACAAATAGGTCTTATGGCGACGATGGGATAGGAAAGGGCTAGGGGTTTGAAGAAAGCGGCCTTGGCCTTAAGGTACAGCCAAAGCATTTGCCTGGTGTGAAAATGGGAAACCACGGAATACCATCTTCAGGGCTACCGACAGTGGGGTTCGAATACACTATTTCCTGGATGCAAGCTCTCAGCTGCGCACCTCTAATTACACGGCCAACTCGCCTGGTCGTACCGAGTGTAACAGTCTGCCTCAATATTGGCGGGAAGTAGCTGGGAGTTAGATAACTTTCTTCTTTTGTATGCCATTCCTCTGGTTCATAAATTTTCTGATACTACTGGTACGTAACACACTCATGAGTTCGATCTGAAAGCACAGATCAGAAATCTGGATTGCTGCAAAAGGGGTACGGCACATCCAGTCCAAACGCACAGCGTAAACATAGTCGCTGCAAAACACGTATTCATATCGTGCAGAAAGACGAACATGAATCGCACAGAATCAGCGACAAAACACAATGTAGAGCACGAACTCGAGCCAAGACATCGAAGATAAAGAAAAAATAAAGGCCTCCAACCAAACATAGCAAGCAAATCCACCACGCACATGAACAATCGGGCCGATGCCACCTTTCGCTCTTAGCCGAAATGAGCACACATAAGCAGACATGTAAAGGAAGGGAGGTAACGGAAAATAAGTCTGCAACAAGATATAAAGAAAATAATGCACAGAACGAGAGATGACTTTATAAACAGGCTAATATAACTATGGCAAACCGAGAATGATAGGAACAAACATTACCTTGGGAAGAAGCAGTCATTTTTCTGACTCCAAACTCTGAGAGTCGTACAGGATAACGTTTATAATACCTTCTGTAAGAGACAAAAGCCACATCACAAAACACCGTCTCCATGTTACTTTATCACCGTCCGACTGTCAAAGATCACACAACATACAGATAAGATAGAAAGAAATGCTTTGGCGATCCTCATATCAAGTGCTGCCACCTGTCTTTATAGGGATAAATTACATATTGGCCAGGGTATAACTGATGCCAAGAGCCACGACAGACTGGCGTAAGACATTGCATAAAGTGCTGTATCTGAAGGATATGAAAACAAGACAAGCAGGATAGGAGGTGTGGCTCAACATTTCCACCACCTCCCCGAAATGAGTCTCCCTTGTTGACCAAGCAAGGGGGGGCTCATTTTATACTAGGGATAAGACTTACAGCAAAACACACGTGCATGACTACAGGTAAACTTGTACTATAGGATAATCTAAACATTTACATAAATATAAATTTGGAGGAATATGTTGGTACAAGTGTTCATTCACTAAGGCCAACACAACACCTCAAAGAGTGTGATGGTGTGCGCAGTGGAAGTGCTGGCAGGGTGAACAGTAATCCAGACAGGAGCAATTATCCTGAGTTTCCTTTTTATCGTCTCCAATATTTGATATACGTATGGGTGTAAATAGAAATAGTGAGGAAAACAATGTTATGTCTTCTGTAAATGTGTTTTTCAATAATGATTTCTTTATTTGTGCAAGCAAACTAACAAATGCCAGTCAGGTAATTGCAGTGGCACACAGACCATTTACAAAGTGTTCACTAGGCTGTTTCAGACACAGGTTCCTCTGGATGTGTTTGAGATGAAGACATTTTTGGGGCTTGTCTTCATTACTGGTATTGATAATAAACTTACACATAAAATGTATTGGACTGAAGATCCTCTTTTCAGCAGTCCCAGTTTTCTTCTTTCTAAAACCATGCCATGCAATAGATTCGAAGCAATGATGTCATTTTTACATTTCAGCAACAGCAGCAATAACACACTATAAAATTAGACCAATCCTGGATATGTTGCGTAACATTTTCAGAAGTATAAACACCTAGAATGCAACTTGCCATTGATGAAGGGATGTTTGTGTGGTATGGTAGGTTGTGTTTCATTGTACAACCCAGGTGAAATAACCAGGCACGGTATTATGATCTGCATGGTCTGCAAATCTCTTAGTGGATATATTTGCAAATTATTGGTTTATGATGGAGCAGGTCTGACCTTAGAGAACACAGTGATTGAGTTGTTAACTCTGATCTTGGAAAAGTGTACCATGGCTACATGTACAATTTTTATTACTGTAATAGTGTGAAACATTCGCAGAAGATATTTGACTTGGAAACTGTCACATGCGGTATAGTAAACTAGGGGATTACCTAAAGACTTGAAGGATGAACTGAAAGATTTAAAAGCATGGGGAAATTAATTTTAAAAGGGAAGGGCTGGTTGTTATTCAGTATTGGAAGGATAAGAGAGAAATGAATATTGTGTCAACTGGACATTCTACTACAATGGTTGAAGTAAAGAAGAGGTTCAACAATACCAAATTCAAACCTGAGGGTATTGTTGATTATAATAAATACATGCACGGTGTTGACAATGCTGACTAATACCAAATACTTTATTACACCAATACCGGACAGCTCTATCTCAACAGCATTGAGCGGAGTGCGAACAGCGACGGTGGTGACATCTAGCGTGCAGGTGTGACAAGCCCAGGAACTGCATACTTATCTATGCTACAGTTGAGAGGAATGCATCTACACACATTGGAAATATTTTTGTTAAAATAACTGAACAATCATAATAATTAAGAATTAAATTTTAAAATATGAAATGCCTCCTTCATAAACTCCAAACGAGCACTTTGTTAGCCGTGCGTTTCGCTATGTCTTAAAAATTAAAATCAGAATTTGAGTATCCGCCTAGCCTCTGGGAGGAATATTCACCTACTACTCTCTTCTCTTCTTTCTAGACTTTTCCCAGTTACCTTGGGAAGCACTTTGTGTAGACTTAGCCTAATTTTCTGGCCGGATGCCTTTCCTAACACCAACCCTATGTGGAAGGATATATGTATTTACTATTGTGTGTTTCTGTGGTTGTTTTTCGTGTGTTATGTTGTATATATTTGAAGAGGCGTATGAATACGAATACAAACCCGTAGGCCCTGATCTACACGAATTAACAGAAGAGATTTAAATCTCCGACTCAGCCGGAAATCGTACCAGGGCCCTCTGAACCGAAGGCCAGTGTGCTGACCATTCCGTGGTGGTGATTATTATTTTAAGAGGAAGCATAACTGGCCAAACATCCTCTCAGAAGGGCAATGGAAGAGGACCAAAACTCCGAAGAATGAAGGTATCATCAAAAGAAAGAGAAGGGCCACGAAGCGCTAACCATTCAACCAAAGCGCCAGAGGCGGCAGATACCTTAACAATATCCATGGTTTATGAAGATTTCGGGAAAGAGAAGGTGTAATTAAGGAACAGGAGGTTTGGTCCATTGTTTCTTCTCCTTCCCCTTTTCATTTTCCTTCTTCTTCTTCCTCTTCTTCGGTACCCGGCCAATCTTCCCGAACTCTACAGAAGAACTCACCACAAGCTGCTGTCTCACCTTTGCCGGACTTTGAATGTTCTGTTTCACCTCTGAAGACAGAAATACTAATCTGTATATATAATACATATTGGGGTTACGTGAGTGACCTACGATGTGCCTGACATTTAAGAAGTGTTCATAATTTCCCAAAGTCTCTTTCACATATTTATGTATGAAGAATTACCCTACATGCGTATTAAATTAGTTGACTGGTGCTCAAGCCTATGAAAATAATACACTGAAATAATTTTCTTACGCTGGGGTGAGTGGCTCATACGGTTGAGGCGCTGGCCTTCTGATCCAAATTTGGCAGGTTCGATCCTGGCTCAGTCTGCTGGTATTTGTAGGTGCTCAAATACGCGAGCCTCGTGCAGACAGATTAACTGCCACGTAAAAAGATTCTTGTGGGATGGAATTCCGGTACGTTGGCGTATCCCAAAAAGTAGTTAGTGGGGCGTAAAGAAAATTATTATTATTATTATTACTATCTTACAGTAAAAAGAGCCGACTGGATTCGAAACTCATGGCCTTCAATTTTCAATTTCAAGACTACCACGATAACCACTACGCTACAGGCCCACAAGTTTTCAACTGTGAAATTTATGGTAGCCTACTATTTAACAATGTGGACCCTCAAGTTTGAGTGTACTAGAGTTCCATATTTGTAAATGTTATTGGTTTTACGTCCCACCAATATTTCAGTAGAGTATCTGATTGATTTCCTAATGTAAGGTGCATAGAATGTAACGTCAATATAGATGCGAGGTCATTACTTTTTCTAATACTTGCGGTCCTGATCAGTTCCCATACCATTATCTTGTTCGTTAATTTGTTCAGCGCATAACGCTTTTCTTGGAATATAAGCTTAACTGCAATGTAAGATTATTTAGTGACAAATACTGATACATACATTATAAACAACACGCCAGAGCGCCAAGAATCATACAGATGGCAATATGTTACTGAAGAGTTTGTCACACCAAGCCATGTAGGTAGCAGCACTATCGACGTTCTCGCTGAAAACTGCAAGCTGTCCGGTATTATCATATTAAAGTATTTGCTAATACCTAGCCTTGTATCCATTTCTCTGCAAAGCAGTCAACTATCCTAAGGAACTATCTTCTCTTCTGTTACTTTTTCCAGATGGTTCAGCCAGGGGTATGTGATACACAATATCATATACTCAAAGTTTACTGGTACCCTTCCTGATTGTATGTTTAAAATTTCATTCATTTTTGTACTTAGGTTGTAGAGAAATGTGAATTCATATGCACTAATGTAGAACTCATCTGTCAAGTAGGTGGCTTTCTAAAAAAAGGCTGGGCACCAGCAGTTGCAAGCTGCTCAGGCAGCTGGTAGTGAAAGTTTAATATTCTAGTAACTCATCACTAATAAAACACTAGCACAAATAATTTAAAATGATTACACTATCTTTCTACTATGGCAATATACAGACAGAATACACAATGCTGTCTAAGAAGATATAACAGACCACATCAAAACACAGAAATAAGAGAGGATATTAGTTCCTATCTTACAATTTTCCTGCAAGTCAAATGGGGCAAATATTATTTCTGTGGCTTATGCCTGTGTTTGCACAGGTTTAAGTACTAACTGTAAAGCTCTGTTTACACTAAGCGCAATTTCCTCACAAAATAATTTCACGAGGGAATTGAGTCTAGTGTAGATGCTCCCCCACCCCTGAGTAATTGCAGAGCGAGGGCCCTCACTGCGAGCCGGAGCTCAGTTAGTTTTTGTCCGCGCATCAAACGGTTTCCCTCATCGAATTTCGCTCAATGTAAACGTGATCCCCATAGTTGCGCGAGGGATGAATCAAGAACAGTCCTTGCAGCTCATCGAGCTCTACAAAAATCGAGATTTTATGTGGAATCCGAAAAACAAAACTATTTCAATTGCAAAAAAAGAGAAGATGTGTGGAAAGAAATTAGTTCTACTATTTCTACACTGAAAGGTATGATGAAAGCGCTACTGGGATCATATCGAAGCGAAAGATCGAAAGAAAATAAGAGCAGAGTCACTGGATCAGGTAAGCAATTACTATTGGTTTATATTGCAAAATTGTGTCATTTCATTACTTTTTTGAGCCTACCAGTACCTATTTTGAAGCATTCTTGGGTCATTGTGAGGAACGTACACCGACTGACACGAAAAATGCAACATTTCAATTTCTTACAAAAATTGAAATTTATTTTAACTTTATGACACTTTTATGACACTAATCTACTATATGATGATGAAATATTGTAGTACGGTCCCATGTAGGTGTCTAACAATGAAAAAAAGAATGACTCAACAATGGAAAAAAAGACGATTATAAAATTAACTCATAAAGGTAATGCACAGCTGCAGCAGCTGGAGGGACAAAACAATTTTCCATGTTGGCTGCAAAACCAGAACTGAAGCTTTCAGGCTTGTTTAAGGCGGCTCACCCCACTCGCGCTATTTTTCACTCTGAATTGCGCTCTGTTTTTGGTAGTGCGAAATTTCACTCGAAGCGAATAAGTTTCGCCCGAGTGACTTTTGAGAGGGAGTTTCGCTAGTGTAAACGCAGTTTAACACCCCCATGTCCTTGTCAACCATCTCACACTTGCAATTGCTCTTATGTCGCACCGGTGCCAGTATTCAACGCATGCTGCATGACCTATCTGTTGCCCGGCTTGATGAAAGAACAATTAGGAAGTGTGGTATCTCTGATGAGGACATGTGTATGTGTGTTACAGTCTGTGCTTACACCCCATGCATAACAGAGGCATAATACTACTTGCCTCATTTGGCATGTGCGTAAATTGCGAGACAGGGTATTAGTTCATATATTATTTCAGTTTGTTTTGATGGGGTCTAATACACCCTCGTCTTCAAAGACCGCATTTTGTATTCACCTTGTATAAAATCACGGTTTATCTGATACAGATGCCTAAAGTTTAATTGCCATTGCTAATCAAACACTGTAGATGAAGCAAGTGTCATAAATACCATTAAATATTAATTTCTAAGAGAGTCAATTGAAACTTTTGTACATATCATGAATTTAAAAAACTATGGAAACTTGCATAAAATACAGAAATTAATAAAGTGTAATGATTCAAGTTAGTTGCTATACATTTATTTGTAAGAAAAAACTGTACATCAATGATCAACAATATTTCAGTATAAATGTATTTACAAATGTACAGAGGTCTCTATGGAGGAACCAAACTGAATGTCTCCATACACTGAAGTAACCATGAGACAGGCAAAGACTTCACATGAGCCATACTATATTTGAGCTGTGGTTCACCTCTCCCAGGCTGATAGATGATATAATGTGAGCAGCTGGCAAAGGGACCTGAACCACGAGCATGATAGGGGACGGTGCATTCCATAGGTGGAATAGCTTCTGGATTAGGCTCACGTGTCAAGAGAACACCGCCACCACTTCGGATTAATGCTGTTAAATCATTTTTAGTGAAAACTGATTCACCAAATGAGTACTTTCCACTTGCCAAGTAGAAGAAACAACCATTAAAAATGCTGGGTAGCTGAAAAAGAAAGTGTAATTAAAGTAATTAAAATCCTTACTAAACAAACAAGTTATACACACAGAAAACATAAATACTACGTTGTTTAAAATAAACATGATCCATCATGATAAT
The DNA here is from genome assembly GCF_040414725.1 of Anabrus simplex. Taxonomy (NCBI): domain Eukaryota; kingdom Metazoa; phylum Arthropoda; class Insecta; order Orthoptera; family Tettigoniidae; genus Anabrus; species Anabrus simplex. The sequence continues at coordinate 1,046,705,976 of NC_090265.1, read as the reverse complement.
GATCAAATTTAATTGCTATGGATTTATTCGTAACAAAAAATGTACATTAATGATAAATAACAATGACCATGGAGGGAGAGTACTTCCCTACTCTACTCCAAGTTGTTGCCCCTTCTATGGTACAATGCTCGCTCACTCTTTGTGGGGATGTGGCTAGTGTAACCCACGTGCAGACTGCAGATGTTTATTTACGTATATTATGTTGCAGAAATCTTTGTGTGATGAGTTCGACATCAAAATCCTCAAGTGTGTCTGGAAGAGCTCTTGGGGGTCAAATGTGGGAAATCTTGTACGTTTACCAATATTTCAAGACAGTGAAAGAGGCACAATAGCCAATGCACTACAAATGACAAGTGAAGGTACCAGTGTTTCGGCGAGTTCTGTAAGTATAATAGTGAAAGAAGGCAAGAGAATTCTTGCGAGGAACAAACTTAGGGCCGATACCTTCATTTTTTAAAATGTCAAAAACCCTCCAATTTTTCCTCTCTGTTTAGTGTTAATAGAAGATGGTTACCTAGTACTCCTTTCTCTTGAAACATTCACCACCACTTCTTATGAAAAAGGAAACCCCACAATAGGTAAACATCTTAGTTTCATTAAAGGTGATGGTCTGATTGATCGCAGAAGGCGAAGGATAAAAAACTGGGTTTCAGGTGGAGGAATGTCAGTCTAAGAGGAATTTGCTTAACAAGGACAAGGTACCTACAACAAATCAGACAGTGCAGGCATGAAGGTTACAACAGTGTTTAAGTTGATGGTACGTACACTCAGCAGTCGCACATTGTACTAAAGTGTTGGTGATCGGAAGAAGAAATAGGGGCTACAGCAAATATTGGGGCTGGGCAAAGACTAATATAATTGTTTGTGGAGGTGGTGAAGAAGGTTTTGTGGATGGGGTCTTGCTAGTTTTAAATCAGGACAAAAATCAGGTGACTATCACGTCAATGAACGTTTTAAAAATGGTTCGAAACACAGGTACTACTGTATTTACACGTGTAAAGGCCGCACCCGAGTTTTGAAACGAAATTTGTGGGGAATTTTTGTTTTCTGAATTCCCTTGTAGACTCGAAGTATGTAGCTTCATTCTGCGAAATGTGGCAATGTTGTACATTCCTTAGAGTTCAATGTTCACCTGACAGTATCAGGTACAGCCTTAGTTGAGGGTGAGGAAAGTACAGTATCAAGTAGCATTCATTGTTTGCAAGGTACACTTCAAAATTTACATCACAGGTGGTGTGTTATGCGAAAGGAAATGGTAACACAGAAGTGGAAAGGAAGTTTGATGTTGAAGAAAAGAACGTGCGGCATTGGATTTTAATTAAAGATGCATTTAAAAGTCATGGAATTGGCATGCATTCTGCAGGGAACAGAGCGCAATATCCAGAAGCGGAAAATGATCTTCTAGAGAACATACGTAAAACATGAGCAGACAGATTTTCTATATCAGTTGAAATGCTACAGTTTGAAGAAAAAATTGCTGAAAGAATGAAAATTCCTGAAAGTCAATTTAAAGCAGGTTACGGTTGGGCAAGGCATTTTATGGCACGACATGAGTTGATTATTCGCAGAGCGTCTATAGTTCAGCGGCTACCCAAAACGTACCAGGAGAAACTGCTCGCATTTCAGCAACATGTCTTGAATTTAAAGAAAACACAAGATTACACAGTGGGAGCAATAGAAAATGCTAACAAAACTCCTGTATTTTATGAAATGTCTGGGGAACTACAGTCAACAAAGCAGGCTAAAAAACAGCATTGTACCATAATGTTGTGCATCAATGCTAATGGGGACAAACTCCTGCCTTTTGAAATTTTTAAGCAAAAAGCAATGCCAAAGGCAAAGCTGCCCCCAGGGATGCAAGCTAGAGTGCAGGAATAGGGGTGGATGAACGATGATTTGTACAGGGACTGATTAAAACCAGTGTGGTTTCATTGTCCTCGTGCTCTATTATGTCGGCCATTCAGGTTGGTGACTGACAGCTTCCGTGGCCACTTGACAGAGAAAGTGAAAAAGTTTATGAGAAAATAGCGATGGGACATGGTTGCGATTCCTGGTGGAACGACAGGCATGCTGCAAGCCCTGGATGTCTGCAACAGCCAGCCTTTTGAGGAGGCAGGTTTGCGGCATTTCTACCACGAAGGGAGGTGCAGTTTTAAAGAAACGACACCCAGAGGATGATTCAAGAAGCCTTAAATTTCTCAAATGTGTGAACGGGTCCTGGATGCGTGAAAATTAATCCCAGCAGAGATGGTAGACAAGAGCTTCAAAATCACATCAATTTCCAAAGCAATGGACGGGACCGAAGACGGCTTGGTGTGGGCCGCATCATCTGACAGCGTCAGGGACGGTGACAGTGATAAAGGGCCAAGTGATGATGAATAGGTATTTCAAACTATTTCAATCATGTTTGGATGCAATTGGGTGTCAGGTATGAAGATACTAATGTTTTATATTAGTAAAGTGTTCTAAACTAAAGGGTGCTTATTGTATTTAATTTACAAACTCTGAGTACAAGCTGCACCCCATGTTTACCTATCTATTTTAGTAATAAAAGTGCGACCTATACATGCATAAATACAGTACTCCCAGCTTTGCAGTGTACGAGCGTTACTGTCATGGACACCACCACCACTAACGCACCATACCAATGAACTCATTTAATTAGTCCAAAGCACTCGTCACGAAAAAGTCTTCTCAGTTGATATTATTCACTGAAATGGCCACATTCCTTTGTGCCTATCATCTTACCATCCGCATCTCAATCCAATTGAGCTAGTTTGGGACGATATTAAAGGCCAAGCCACACAGCTGTCAATTGGTGGTCTTTTAAAAGAAAAAAGAGGAGCATTTTGAAAACTTCTCCAGGAATACACAGGCGATAAATGGAGATGATGTAGCATGTGCAAGGTAGGAAGAAGGAATACTCAAATCATGACTGTTATTGACTCTGAGATTGACAGAATTATCATCAGAGTAAATGGGAGTGATGAAATAGTTACATCCAGAGATTACACAGACAGCAACAACCCTCGACAATGGTAGCAAGTCGGGGAGGCAGCTTGAGGGCCCATGGAGGGGGAAGGAGGCTTACAGCCAGTGCTGATGAGCGTTTGCCGTAACTTTTTTTTTTTCCTCTTCAATCTGGTAGATCTATAGCATGTCTGCCACAGTGCTCTGGGTGGTGCCAAGGCGAAATAGCAACACCATAGTTAAAGTACCCTCCATATAGCTTCATCCGCTTAAAGTGGGTTACTTTTAATAGATCAGATCGAATAAATTAATTGCATAAATTGTGCTGTGTGTGTGTGTTATACAAATGCACAAACCGTACAAAAAAACCCACAAAAGGTGAACCATATTTTAAATAAAGCTTTTAGTAAAGTACACTAAATAAAATTTGATAAGAAAATAAAATTGCCAGTGACTGGAGGCAAGGAATGATCATTTAGAGAAGAATAGAATGGTTATAGGTGTATTCTTGGATATCGAGAAGGTATATGATCACATTCCATGTTAACACTCATGGGAAGGTCAGATGTCAAGAAATGCCAGATGAGATTATAGCTTTAAGTAAAAAGACTATAACTTAAGGCAAAGAGCTGTGTGCATATTCAAGGCGGTAAGTCAACTTGTTTTGAAACCAAGAGCAGAGTCCAGTAAGGATGTTTTGTATCGCCATTTTTGTTCATTACCATAATGGATGAGGTTATAAAAGCAGTGAATGAAGGATCAGACAACAAATGCACTTGGGGTACGATGCACATTCGTATCCCTGAAATATCACTATAAAATTTGTCACAAGTGGAACATAATAATTGCTTTTGCACATATCAAGTGAAAAATCTGCAGCAAATTAAGAAATACCGTCGTTATTTGAGAAATATGAAAACATACTTAGGGCTTGTAGACAGGACTGGTTTATGTCGTACTCCGCTGCTGGTGCCGTCTTTTGTTACTTTCTTCAGGTCCAGGAATGGGACCATGGAATGGGAGTGCTATGTCTGTGGATTCTCATTATCTTTGTCCATTCGCTGCTGGTGCTGTCTTTTGTTACTTTCTTCAGGTCCAGGGCTAGCACCGTGGAATAGGAGTGCTATGTCTGTGGATATACCAATAATTCACTAGTCCACAGAATTATTCTTATGTACATTGGCCATACCATTTTGTTGCCTATTAAATATTGCATATCACGATACAATTCAGGAAATGATGTCATTGACAACTGAAGCAATGAAACGAAAGCAAAGAACTTCAGTGAACACAGACATCACACACACAATTGTTGAAAGTGTAAGACAAAAGACATACGTGTCACTGTGAGCGCAACACCAAATGTACTTGTAAAGTGGTAAAGTACGTATACATAATATTCTCCAAAAATCAAATATTTCTTAATTTGCCGCAGATTTTTCACTTGATATGTGTAAAAGCAATTATTATGTTCCATTTGTGACAAATTTTATAGTGATATTTCAGGGATACGAATGCGCACTATACCCTGTACTTGTATTTGCTGATATTGTTATGCTATGAGGTGAGACAGAAGCAGAAGTTCAAACTAAACTAAACTAAACTAAACTAAACTAAACTAAATCTTTTGCAAGAAGAATATGAAAGAATGGGAATGATCATCAGTCAAATGCAAACCGTTAATTTAGTGATGAGTCAAAATCCTGAACAGCCTCCGTGGCTCATATGGCAGTGCGTCGGCCTCTCACTGCTGGATACCGTGGTTCAAATTCCGGTCACTCCATGTGAGATTTGTGCTGGACAAAGCAGAGGCAGGACAGGTTTCTCTCCGGGTACTCCGGTTTTCCCTGTCATCTTTCATTCCAGCAACACTCTCCATTTTCATTTCATAGCATCTATCAGTCATTAATAAATCACTTTGGGAATGGCGACCCCATCGTACTAATAGCCTATATCTGGTTCATTCATTACATCCCTGACCCGGTCAATGACTGGAAAACAGGTTGTAGGTTTTCATTTTTTTTCATTTTAAAAAACCTGAAGCAGGCCAACTGCAAGTGCAAAATGAAATGGTAGATATTATTAATAACTTCAAATACTTAGGGAGCTTCATCTCCTCTGACAATACCATAAACCAAGAAATAAGCAATAGAATACAAGCTGCATCAAAATTCTTCCACACCATTCATCAACTACTTTGGGTACAAGCTCACACTGTACAAAACATTTCTTGTACAAATTCTTAACATATGGATGGGAAGCAGCAACGACTAGACCTGAAAAAAAAAAAGTCACCTACAAGCCACTGAAATGATGTTCCTTCGTTCCTTTTTTCGAAAGACAATTTCCTTACAGCCAATAACTTACAAAATTCTTTCGAAAGAAGTAATTTCAGGAAACAAATTACAAGAACAAATAATGATGGAAACTCTACACGACCAAAACCAAACCCCATGGCGCAACAACCACGAAGGTCCATGGTCTACAAAGCGACCGCTGCTCAGTCTGAAGGCCTGCAGAACTCTACATGACACAGCCATTAAAACAGGTCTTCAAAATTTCATATGAAAAAACTACATATATCAAACATAGACAAAACAGAGAAAAGTACCTAACACAACATGGACATATTCAAAGAGTTGATAAATTTAAATATCTGGGAGAATGGATCCAGTCAAATGGACTCAGTAACACAGCCTGCAAAGAGAGATTGAAGGAGATGGACATGGCTTACAAACCCACTCAATGTTACAACAAACGATCAATATTGTTCCAGGCAAGGCACTACACAACTGCAATTAAACCAGAGGTATTATAAGGATCAGAATGTTTAACAAAGACCAAAAGAAATGAGCAAGGGCTGGAAAAGAATGAAAGGAAAATTTTAGAATACCCACCCCCCAAAAAAGATATTTGGATGATGACAAAAAATTAAGACACAAAGACAATTACAGACACAAAAGATGAAGATTACAATTCCAGGGTCTCCTTCCAGAATGAACAACAGGCTAACTTCTGGCTAATCTAATCTTGATTACATCTTTACATCTCCAAATTAAAAACCCCACCAAATGGTTGAGTAGATATTATGGGATTTACAAAGACTGAAAATCACAGATGGCATAACTAATTAACAGGGGTAGTCTTCCAGTGACAAATCACTTCTGCAGATTTTTTGCTTTTGCAAATTCAATGTCATCCTCACAGAGTGTTGTCAGATGAACAGAAGCAGGCTAACGTATGAAGAAGTTCTGGCAAAAAAAAAACGTGTACCATAGTCTTAAGTTCCAAGTAGTCTATAATTGGCCAAATTCATTAATTAAAAAATAATCAATCCACAATATATTATTTAAAAATTTATTTATTCCTATCAGAAGCATACATTTTACATAACATGGTACTTAATGACATACATATCAAATTCCGTAGTGTCTGCCCAGAATTTTGCCAAATCATGGGCATTAGGTGTTTCAGCCATCAAGTCCTCCATTCTGCAACTTAAAGGAGGCTTACCATATTTACTCGTGTATTAGACCGCCCTTGGCTTTTCGAGACAAAGAAAATGAAAAAATAAATCTCGCATACAAGACCCCCCAATGTAATTCGTCAGAGAAGAACAACGATTCCGCTTCAAAGCGGTTTCGTCCGTATGACCCATGCAATGAAGACAAGTGTTGAAATAATGCGGTACATCTGTGTTTTGTGGAGGTGAATAGTTTTGTGTCCAACCCTCGCATTGCAAGCACACGTCAGTCAAGTATATACGTCTGTGTTTTGTAGTTAAGAATGTCCGTCAGCATAATTATCTGCCGTTCTCGGGAGCCTGAGTTCGATTTGCGGTAAAAACGGTACATGCAACTCCCTTGCACTGGGGGCTGCACCACCTCGGAATGAGGAAACGAGTTTACTTTAGTTAAAAAATATGCACAGTTGTTGCTACTAGATCTATTAATATAGGCAGGTGAGATCATTAACAAAGTGATCGTTTAATATCTCGTAACTCAGGCCAATGTAGGGTCTTTTGGGAGAGAAGTAGGTTTAAACGTGATAAAAACAGTCCAATCACAATTGTTTTACTCGCCAACGTACCTAACAAATACAGTAAAACCTCGTTAATTCGAAGCCGTTGGGGCTAAAAAATCGAACTTCGAATTACGTGATTTTGAATTACCCGCCAATTCGCAATTCAGAAGTACCAAACCTCGCCGCGTTACAAAATGTTCTAAGGCCCGTAACTGCATGCAGTTAACCTTGATTCACAGTATATACCTTCCCAATGCTATGATAAAAGAACTATTTCCAAAATGTATCCAAGAAGGTGCATTTACAGTATTCAAATAATGCACTTGGATATCTCACTGGCAAACATAACCTCACCCAACGACAGAAAGAAAGAATTAGCACGATTCAAAGACAGCAGAAATCTATGCTGGCTCCCATGTGCAAGTGCTTTACTTATTGCATTACTATACTGTATGCATTTTAGATGCCTTGTATTTATACAGAAAGTACCCAATGCCCTTAAAATCGAACTTTCCTACGACTCTATCCTTGTACGATTTCCCGCCATGGCACTTCTCTCGTTCTTCAGAAATGTAAACACTTGCCGCGTCACTAAGACCCATTAATACATGCAATCACCTCGATTCACAGTTTAAACTTTTCAAATGCCATGGAAAAAATTATTTCCGAAATGTGTCCAACAAGGAGCATTTACAATGTTCAAATAATGCAGTTGGATAAATCTCTGAAAACATAACCTCGCGCAACGAAAGAAAAAAAATCACACAATTCAAAGACGAGGATAAATGATGCTGGTTCCCCTGTGCAAATGCATTATTTTTTGGATTTCTGTACTGTTTGCATTTTTAGATGCTTTGTACTGGCATGGAAAGTGCCCGACACCTTAAAACATTGTGGATTATCAAACTTTCCTATGACGAGAGGATAAAGTTTCTCGCTTCCATGTGCATTAGAGATGGGGAGATTCTGAACGAGTGATTCAAAATGAACGAATCATTGCACTGAACGATTGAATCATGATTCAGTGAACGAAATGAATCGACTCGTTTGTGAATCGAAATCTGAATCGAGAGATGGCAGCCGCAACTCGTTCCTTGGTTCCTCGTTCGTTCTGATTCATATCGCCAAATCGGGTATCCTCCATTTTTGAATCAATGACTACTTGTGAAGAACGACTCTGTTATTTTTTATTTAACCTGAACTAAAAGTCCGGTCCACAAGTCAAATACTCCTAACCTAACCTTACAGGAAAAAATATTTTTTTTAATAAGAAATTATCACGTAGTTTCAAGTCACACACTTCTCGGAACTTTAATATACACTCAACTTCCAGCTCGTTGCGAAATGTTAGGTTAAGTTTATCTCAAGGTTCCCGTTCACGTTCTTGTTCTCTGAACTAACGTGTGAAACAAGGCGACAAAATGTTCATATCTACTATAAATTTCAAATTCGATTCTCCTATAGTTTCGAATGGTAGCTACTTAAGTTTGGAAAGGATTAGTCAGACAGTTGTGTAGCATTTTTCGACTGTAACCTCTAAAAAAGGATAGTACTCTTGTTAATATGCTATCAATTATTATTATTATTATAACTTGAACATTTCACTTCTTGTAACCTGCAAACATGTAAAGCAGTAGCAGTAATAAAGAACATAACGGAATGGTTCATCTGAGTCCATGGTTTCGCTTTCGGCTCTCCGTCACGTGGGATTGGAATGAACGAATTAAATGAACGAATCAAATGAACGAATCAAATGAACGAATCATTTTAGTGAATCGGTTCAAATGAATCGGTTCTTCTAAAAGAATCAGATTCCCCATCTCTAATGTGCATTGCAACGCACTACAATGACCCCCATCCCCCTACCCTTGTACGATTCCCCGGCTGCCACTTTCTCCTTTAAAACCATAAGACCGTTTGGGCTCGCATTAAAAGAAAGCAATGCAGTTTCATCGGCAATGACAAAGTTGTTCGATGCCTACGAATTTATTATATGAGCAAATGTGGGCATCGCCAGTGTTCGCAGATTCTGTTTTTGCGCACACTGCCTGTTGCGCGATATTACGGCGTTCCTTAAAAGGTTGAATACAAAATAATTCTGATTTCATTCAACTTAGCAATCATGAAGCGCAATGCAGACGCACCGAAGTGAGTGTGTGTAAAGTTACCCCTTCACGTTCTGGAACACGCGTTATATTATGACGCGGATAAACTTAGAGTTGAAATTACTCTGTAACATACTACTGTTTCGAATTAAAAGTCTGAATTTCGGTAATGGGGCCGACATTGTACTTCGAATTACGAATTATCCGTATTTCGAATTAAACAATTTAAATAACATGCAAAACTGTATCTCATGTTTCCGGGAACGAGAGCTTCTTCGAATTAGGCGGGATTTTGAATTAACCGATTTCGAATTATCGAGGTTCTACGGTAATAATAATAATAATAATAATAATAATAATAATAATATTGATTTTTTATGTCCCCACTTACTTTCAATGATTTTCAGAGACGCCAAACAAAACATACTGTACGAAATTAAACATTATGATAATAAACATTACCGTCACACCTGTAGATAGCCATAAATGTGGCAAACTTCCCTGTTATTTATTTTTATTCTTTCCGTCTTGGAACGTTTGGCACTAACCGGGCGATACCATACCTAATCTAAACAACGTGGTCTCTCTTATCTCACTTACAGCTGTTTAGGTAAATCCTGATATGATAAATGTAGAGAACAAGCATAAAATATACTTATAAATAAGGGTCTGGCTTTCAACAGCCGCAGTTTTCAAAAGAATGCTTCCATTCACTATGTATTACACTCAGAAATACAACTCGTAACGCTAGTTACAGCTGGTAGTTTGGCACGCTTTCAACAACATGGCTTTATTCAGGAGTGGCCTCTGCTACACATACACCAGCTTGCAATATCAGAGACCATCTCCAGAAAACACACAGTTGGGAACAAACCTAATTTAAAAGGTTAAAAAAGACGGGACCTCAAATGCTTTCGGTCTTGATTGCAGTGAATGGCTGACGAGAGGGCAGTGAAGACGACTTCACTTGGAATGACGACAAGCCGGCAGTAGGAAAGTTAGCAACGCAAAACAATTAAAATGAAAGCAATGATCAGGTTTACTGTGTGGTAGACCTACTGCTCAACTAACAGAGACAAATGACTGGCCATAGAGTTATTTTGTATCAATTTTGCATAATATGATAATACGATACCCTTATCCCTTTTCTCCAAGGGGTCGAGTATGACGTGAGACGAATCTTCGTAGCGAGTATTTACGACCATATGCCCTTCCTGATGTCGACCTCAGAGGAATTGATGAGATGAAACGAATTACATGATATGAGTAACTAAAACATTATACAGTATTTACTTTATGTGTACGCATAAAAGTCGTGTTCACCATTTATTGACATTTTTACATTTAGAAATACTGCCTTCCAACGAAAATAGCCATTATAACTGAAGTACACAGCTCAAAAAAATGAGGGGAACGTGTTTTTGACCGAGCTCGATAGCTGCAGTTGCTTAAGTGCGGCCAGTATCCAGTATTCGGGAGATAGTAGGTTCGAACCCCACTGTCGGCAGCCCTGAAAATGGTTTTCCGTGGTTTCCCATTTTCGCACCAGGCAAATGCTGGGGCTGTACCTTAATTAGGGCCACGTCCACTTCCTTCCCACTCCTAGCCCTTTCCTGTCCCATCGTCGCTGTAAGACCTATCTGTGTCGGTGCGACGTAAAACAACTAGAAAAAAAAACACACACACACACACAATAACAACATGTTTTTGAAAGTATGCCAATACCTCACACCAAGGTATATTAACCAAAAAATAATAATTTAAAAAATCATAAATTCACAATATATTATTTAAAAATTTATATTTGTGCGAACTGTTTTTTTTATCATATTTTAAACCTACTTCTCTCCCAAAAGACCCTACATTGACCCGAGTTACGAGATATTAAACGATCACTTTGTTAATGATCTCGCCTGCCTATACTAATAGGCCTAGCAACAACTGTGCATATTTTTTACCATATTCTTTACCGTTGAAGTATACAGTCCTCCAGGGTGGATTTTTATCACAGTTGGAGAGCCTCAGTATGGTGTATGTCCTCCACGAGCATTTATCACAGCTTGTCACCTACGTGGCATGCTTCATATAAGTCGACAGAGGTCACGTTGCAGTATCAGGTCCCATTATTTAACGAGAGCCTGTTCGAGGTCTTGGAGAGTTTGTGGTGGAACAGGATACCCATGAACACTTCTGTCAAGCCTATCCCACACATGCTCAATGGGATTAAGTTTGGGACTCACTGCTGGCCATTCCATCTCTTGAATGTCCAGTTCCCGCAAGACAGCTCTGCTGATGTGCGCTTCATGAGCCCTGGCATTGTCGTGCATGAGTACGAATTCAGGGCCAACACCGTATGCAGCAACCAACACATGCCACAGCAGTATCTGCTCAAGGTATCCTGCAGCGGTAAGATTACCACAGACGACAAGATCTGTACGGCCATCAATACTGATGCCATCCCAAACCATCACAGAACCATGTCCGAATCGGTCGCCTTCTTGGACAACATTAGGTATGTACTGCTCACCACGGTGTCTCCATATACGTTGACGTCCATCACGTTGTGTCAGGGGAAATATGAACAACACAGGTCTCCACCGGCGAAGTGGCCAGTTAACGTGGGTACAGGCAAACAGAGGGCAAGCGGCATGATGTTGCTGCATTAAATGGGGCACTCGAACAGGACGTCTGGGTCATAAGGACACTTCTCTTAACCTGTTCCTTACTGTCTGGTCAGACACAACTCCAGTGACCCTCCTGAGGGCTTGTTGCAGTTCTCTGGCAGTTGCTGAACGCCGCCGCAACGCACAGATGGTCAGATATCAGTCATCCTGTGGGGTTGTCGTGCATCCATGACCTTGTCCAACCCTCCTTGTGAACTGGCCTGTCCCACTGCAGTGATTCCACAAGCGTTGAATAGCTGAGTGACACTGAGATCCACAGCAACACGACGAAAAGTCCATCCTTCCTGGATCAAAGTGACGGCCCTTGCGACTTGAATCTCGTTAAGATGTCTCATGGGATGTGCTGGTTTACGTACAACATGCTCAGATGACCGCAGTAGTCTGTGTACCTCACGACACACAGAGACACCACTATTCACTTTGTTTTGAGGGGTCACCTGACAGTTTAATGCATGGCTATGCCTACAGATGGAGTATAACTTTGATTTGACACACTCTGAGTAGCTAAGGTCTCAAGGTATGCTGTACGACCATTGGAACCCCATCTACCAAATTAACGTTCACATACCAGACGTTACAAAACATGTTCCCCTAATTTTTTTGAACTGTGTACATTCATAGGTTTGTTAAAGAACAGTGTAAAATGTTTACATGTACAATTTATAGCTCTTTATAGCCTAGAAGTCATGTGTTCACTGTACAAAATTTGAGGTTATTACATATTGGAGGCCCCTATACTTTTTTGGCTGTAAAAGTGGGGGGGGGGGGTCTAATACGCAAGTAAATACGGTACTACAGTTCATGAAATGGGCTGTGGTTTGGACTTCACCACATTCACATAGCCTGGATGTGCCAGGAAAGTCCCAATTTACCATATTGATTCTTGATCTAACAATCCCAGTGGGAAGCCTGTTCAACGATTTCCAAGTAGACCAACGTTCATGACCTGGAGGGAGATGTTCAATTAGTAGCATCCAACCAGCAAGTTGAGGATTTCTATTCATGACGTATATTTTGGCCGTGTAATTAATTAAAAAACACACTCTACACTTTTCAAAAGGAACCTTGCCTTTCTTCATCAGGAGACAACAGAGAAATGAAATGACGCATTATAAGTTGCAAGGAGAAAGTAACAAGGAACTTAAAATGGTGCCCTAAGATGTAAAAGGGACGCCGTTTTAGGTCCATGATAGAGACAATGTGGGGCTGCAGTCCCTTTAGCCCCCCCCCCCCACCAATCCGGCCCTAGTTATCTCTATCATACATACATACATACATATCCCACGTCGTTCCATCTTAAGTGATGGGTCGGCAAATGAGGCTTCTCTACCAGTTGCGGTCTCTGAACTTCTCTCCTTCATTATAAGTTAAGAACTTCATTTTCCCGTATTGAACTGAGATTAACTAAGGTTAAGTTATGAGTAGGTTCCCACCTTCCAATACTTATCAATTTCTATATAATAGGCTTATTAATTACATAATATAAACCATATAATCTCTAGTACATGTTTCGTTCCGATTATGGAACATCTTCAGCTAAAATTTGATAAAATGGCAAGACAATTAAAATACATTGATGTTATGATGATACAAAAGCTAAAAGATATGATAAAATGGCTCGAAGATTAAAACATATGATAATGATGATGAGATAAAGTTCATTCATGTTGGTTAAAAATTCAACAAGTCAGTGTTCAAATGACGAATTAAAAACGGCGATAAGGTTCTTCTTCATGTTGGAGACGTGTACATTTTGTTGATCTTGAAGATAAATTGAAGAAATACAAGATTTTCTTATATGTATTTATCGGGGGAACTCTTGATAAAATAACCGTAGTTGAAGTTGTGTTTTGGTAGGATTATTGAAATGAGTCTGAAACGAGAAAAGAATGAGTAAAATAGAAAATATTTTAAGGAGAAAACCTTGTTAAAAATGTATGTTCGCGAGAATGAAGGATAATGGAGTTGATTACCTTATAGTCAGTCTTGTCGTATTTAACGTCCTCCCTTATGCCGTATTGTTAACTGACTGAGTCCTGTGTACGTGTGTAAGGTACTTGCGGTGGGCGGGGAGTATTGGAAGGAGAGGTAAGTGACGCGAGGAGAGCTGGTGAAATGTTGTGTAGGGTGGAGCTAACTGAGGAGTGGCGTTGTGATAGGCTAGGGGAAACGGAAGGAAAGGTAGGGGGACAATTATGTAGGGTGGAGCTAATCGGAAGGAGGTGTGTTGGTTGTTTGTTGGGATTCTTTTTGATGGTTTTTCTAGATGAATCTAAATTGGTAGCCTCTTCTAATAATATATTTATATTTTCCGTAATTTCGTTAACATTCTGGTTGGGATTTCGCTTCTGATCAATTTCAATATAGATATTTTCAAGGATATTCATTAATTTACCTTTGTTTAGCGTTCGTAGAATGGTTAAGTCCCTTTCTATCGATGTAAAATTGTGTTGAACTGAGATTCACAATTAGAATTAAAGAAGGTTCAACCTATTCAATACAAAATGTGTTGTACAAGGTGTTCACAATAAATAATATGTTCACATACCAGATGTTACAAAACATGTTCCCCTAATTTTTTTGAACTGTGTACATTCATAGGTTGTGAACACCTTGTACAACACATTTTGTATTGAATAGGTTGAACCTTCTTTAATTCTAATTGTGCTTCTCTCCTTCTTCGATGCCTTCCAAAGTATGTCCTCGCTGTTAAATGTCAATCTTCACCATGTCCTTGTACCCGAATCTTGGTCGCCCTCTTGGTCTTTTGTCTTCAAGTTTTAGATCATACATTTTATTCGATAATCTGTTATCTCCCATGCGTTGCATATGTCCATAGCATCTCAGTCGTTGCGCCGTTATTCTGTCCTGCAGTCTTACAACTTGAGCCTGCTTGCGGATTTCATTACGGACTCTGTCCCTCCGTGTTTTACCAATCATGCTATGGACAAATCTCATTTCTACTGCCTGAATTCTACTAATATCATTATTTCTCATGGTCCATGTTTTGCAATCATAGGTCAGGATTAGTACGTAATAGGTTTCATATATGAATCTCTTACATTTTGTTGGTATTTTCTTGTTCCATATTATGTCTAACTATTTTGTAAAAGTTGGTACCTGCCTGAATTCTGTGGGAAATTTCCTTGTCTATAGAACCAGTATCAGAGATAACACTTCCAAGATATTTGAATTGATGGTTCATCTGTAGCTGTTTCCCCTCCATTTCAATGTGTCCCATTGGTTGTCCGTATCTCTTCATGACCATAACCTTACTTTTCTCTTGGCTGAAGATGAGTCCATATTCTTTAGCAGAATCTGTCCAGGAGTTTATTTGTCCTTGAAGGTCTTCTTTAGAGTCTCCCCACAAGCATATTTCGTCCGCGAACAAGATAACTTTCATTTTCTTACCTCCAATGGTTTGGTGAAGTTTTCTCTGAATCTCGTTCATCGCAGTGATGAAAAGAAGAGACAAAACACCACCCTGTCTTAACCCGGATTTTATATCAAAGGTTTCAGTCATTCTTGCAGGTGTTTTGACTTTACTTCGGGTATCTTCATACAAATTCTTGATCCTGTGTATCATGTCATCCTGTATTCCAATTTTCTTCAGTGTTTTCCACACCTTCTTTCTGTTCACAGCATCAAATGCTTTCTTGATATCCAGAAAGGCTAACCACAAATCTCGGTTGTATTCGTAGTATTTTTTCCATTAACTGTCGGACTGTAAAGATTAACCCTCTTAGTGCCAGGCCCGGGTGCTCAGAGTATGCCAAGAGTGCCAGACAGATTTAGAGAATTTTGCAGGTTCTCACTCTCTGGACTAAATAGTTCACAAATGTTATAACTATGATTTGAAATTGTTATTGAATGTTAACAGGAATACACTATTACTGCTGAACTAAATCAAAACACTGAAATGCCCTTGGGTATTTTGAAAAAAATATTTTCCAAACAATTTTCAAACACCAGAATTTAAAAATCAGAAACAAAACAAAAAACAACAGAAAATTTAACTCAACGATATATATTGATGACTTTTTTGCAATGTCCTATTTCAGATGAATAAACATGTAAAGTTTCACATTTTTATCTTGAGTATTTTAAGAGTTATGTACAGTGGTATCGTAATATGCAATTGGCATGGCCAACAATAGGATCGAACCTGGCACATGGGTTGTAGTCAGGGTGACCAGATGGTAATAGATTATCATTGTTCACAAGATGAAAGAATCCCAAGATCAATTGGAATCTGTTTCTTGAGAACATATTTCCAAAAAATGGAATATAACGGTTTTTTTTTAATCCAATAAGAAAATATGCTCGGCCATCTAGCTATACCCATTTCCAACAAAACAGCAACGAAACCCTTCATTTCAATCAATGTAACCGGGCACCACTGCTGTGCTCTGGCATGTGGTGACAAAACATAATTTGTCATATCTGTTTGTCTCTGTAGTTATGAGGTTCCATAACTGAGCCGTGAAAAATAAAATAAAAATACGCTATAGGTTTGCGCCTCGGGCCAGGAGTATCATAATAATCACGTGAGGGTTGGTATTTTGCATCTTGATCTAATAGAATTTCACGGAAAACATGAAGTTTTTGCTGTTGGGTATTGTTACAGCCTTAATCGTCAGTACTGTCACTCAGACGGTCATTACCACTTTCAATGTTTACACTCTGACAATGAGCACGTGGTTGAGTGTTTACAGAAAACACTCTGTTATCACTCCAAATAACACTTTCACGTTCCCCTTCCTCACTTGTTGGAGGAGTGAATTCCTTATCTGAGTCTTCATCATCCCCTTCTGTACTAAAAAATATTAAGATATACAGCCAGTTCGTCATCGTTAACAAAATAACTTCTCCCGCTAGTCGCCATTTTACTCACGCGGCATGGAGATCATACGTCGTAGATGAACACGGACTTTAGAAATTCAATGCATGATAAAGAATGAATTTACGCACTATCTAGCGATGTAGTTAAAATCTAATGACAATTCTCTATGGACTGGACACATAAAAGGTTGCAATCTGACAGCCCAAGTTGTACAAACTCGTATAGAATTGCGCGCTATCCAAACAATGATATATCGTGGTTGGCACTTTACGCGTATATACGAAACAACGATATATCGTTGTCTGGCTCTCTATGGGTTAAATCAGGTGTTGATGTCCCCTTCCTGAATCCATATTGTTCTTTGAAGAGGTTCTCTTCAATAAGGGGTCTGATTTTATGCTCTATAATTCTTTCATAAAGTTTACCAACTTGAGACGTTAAAGTGATGCCTCTATAGTTAAAACATTCCTTTCTATCTCCTTTCTTGAAATTTGGAATTATGATGCCTGTTTTCCAATCGACTGGTATGTCCCCTTCTTTCCAGATCTTACGAAAGGGTCTGTAGATCCAACGTTTTCCAGAAATGCCCGTAGCCTTGATCATTTCTCCATTAATTTCGTCAGCACTAGCTGATTTTCCAGTTTTGATGTTTTTCCAGGCATATTCTACATCACTCCATGTTAAGTCTAACCCGCTGTCAGAGGCAGACTTGCATGAGATAGTACCGGTACTGTCATTTTGTGTAGGCTGCACGCAATTCACATTTAGCAATTCATCAAAGTAAGTCCTCCAAGTCTCTTTGATCTTCTCATCTTCAGTGATCAGATTTTCATTATCATATCTTAGGTATTTGGAGTGTTCTTTATCTCTTTTTCTATTGTTCATCATCCCATATAACATTTTCTTATTACCATTAACATCCTCTTTCAATTCATCACTCCACTTGTTCAACCACTTCTTTCGTTCTTCTGTAACAACTTTGTTTGCTTGTGTTTTAGCAACCCAGTATAGTTCCTTATTATGGTCAGTCCGGTCCTTGAAATATTTTCCGAACATGTTGTTCTTGTTCAGGACACCAGTTCTTGTTCTGTCATTCCACCATGGCGTTTCCTTCCATCTTCTTGTGCCACTGGTTCATCCACATACCTTCTCAGTTATCATTACTAGATTTTCTTTCAGACCCTTCCATTCCTCCTCAACTGTTCTTTCATCTGTCTTTTGGTATTACTGTTTTGATGTTTTCTTGGAACTCTATTATTCTATCATTGTCCTTCAGCTTCCAAGTCTTGAGTTTCATTACCTGTGTTGTTCTTTCTTCTTAACTTGTTAAACTTGAAGTATCCAATGGGGAGTCTATGATCACTTTCCAGGAAGACACTAGGAATCACTTTTACGTCTATTTTGTAGTTGTTTCTGGATCAAAAAGTAATCTATAAGATATTCACTTTTTCCATCCCTTCCATATCTTGTGACCTTATGGCTTTTTGTTTTTGATACCATGAGTTCCCTATTACAAGGTTGTTCCTCACACAGAGATCAAGTAGTCTAGTTCCTTCTAGGTTTCGTGGACCCCATCCATGTGCTCCTAGAATACTTTCATATCCATCTCTCATAGTTCCTACTTGAGCATTCACATCCCCTATGATAAATCATTCGATCTCCTCTTATTCTTTCTTCTATGTCTTCTTCAAAATGTTCTTTTTCTTCATCTTCACAATCAGTCTGTGGTGCATAGCACTGAATGATGATGATGATGATGATGATGATGATCTGGGAGGAATCCAATTTCAGCATTATGTGAAGAATCTCATCAGAAACACATTTTACTTCTACTACATGATCATTCATTTGATGATCCATAACAACACTAACTCCATTTTTTGTTTGATCTCCACCTGACTGGAATAGATGATATCCCTCTCTGAGTTCCTTTGATTCTTTTCCCTTCCACTTGGTTTCACTGAGACCCAGTATGTTTATGTTCTTTGTTTTCATTAAGTCTACACATTCCTCTATTTTGCCAGTTAGTGTCAGAATGTTTAGCGTGGCAATTTTGATTACAGTCTAATATCGAGTTTTGTGTGTTCTCCTCTTAGGTTGTGATGGAGCATCAGGTATTGAAACGTCATTAATATCATTACCAAGGAGGGAACTAGAGTCATTATTCTGGTGATTACAATATTTCCATCCAAGGCCTCGTTTAGTTTTGAAAGCAATTCCAAATTATTCAGAAGCTGACTTGCTAAGCCTATCACTTTCGAAGATTTTTCTGTCAGGGTTATCTCTCTTAGCCTTTAATAGTCCCCTATCAACCAGCAAGGCAGCAGGCCCTCAGTCAGATCTCAGGGATCAGATATTGCCTCTTCTGCCAGACCCACCGTACCAGTGCTTTTCACTTCCGCCTTCACCCGTATCCCTGAGCATGGGTTCCGTGTTATACCCCACAGGACAGCGTCCCTGCCTGAACTCAGCCATCCTATCACTCCAGCCTACTGAAGTGTAGGGTGCCCACCCCTGTGACGTGGACGCGCCAGACAGGAATTACTCAAGTGGAGGAATAGGGAAGGTGACCCTATCTCCCTTGAGTCGAGTTAATGGTTGTGTATGGTGCCACAACCAATTGCCTAGTTGTCTCCATCATGGGACTAAAATGGCATCCCTTTTACATCTTAGGGCACCATTTTAAGTTCCTTGTTGCTTTCTCCTTACAACCTTTAATGCGTCGTTTCATTACTCTGTTGTCTCCTGATGAAGAAAGGCAAGGTTCCTTTTGAAATGCGTAGAGTGTGTTTATAATTATTTACACGGCCCAAAATATACTTCATGAATACTTACACGGGCTGTGAAAGTCTAAATGATAATATGAGGATTTCTAGTTGTCCATAATCTCAACCTCGTGGATCTTTGGCTGTATTCAGGAAACTCCTCCTACACCTCAATTGTCAGTGGTCAGGTTCATATCTTTACAATGGTTGTGCACATGAGGCAAATGCTTTAGTTCTCTCATTCATGGATGCAACTTTTCTTCTAATAACTGGGGAGCAATTCCAGCAAAACAGCAGATTCTCTTTCGTAGTGTTGGTCTCAAACAGCCAGTGATAAGTCGACATGTTTCATTTAGAGAAATGGAAACTTGTTCAGCATGACTGGATCTGTTCCAAACAGGGTAAGCGTACTCCGCAGCTTGGATGTGTACCCCAATTGTTTCCAGACAATTTGCAGAGGATGTTGTTTCTAGCTGACACTTTCTGCTTGATATTCATGCAGTGTTGTTTGTAGTTGAGAGCACGATCCATACACCTAGATAATTAGGTGCAGCAGTGTCATCTGCATACTGCAGATCCGTAATGGAGGAAATCTTCGTAAACTTTTGAGAGCGAAGACTAGTCAGATTGAACGGTCCCCCATTAAAGCAATATCTGACCTTTACCCCTTGGTGTTATATAGATGTTCCATATCGCATGGCAGCTAGATAAAGATCGAACACATCTATGAGGAGAGGACCTACTTAGGGTAACCCTGTTGTTGGCACAAATACCTAGTCCCCAAGCCAGAGAAATGAACAAATTGAGGTTAAAATCCCTGGCCGAGCGGGAATCGAACCTGGGCTAAAGGCCAGCATGCAAACCAGTTAGCTATGGAGCATGAAATAATAATTGTTCCTGGCCTTTTTCCAGTTAGCCGGGTTTTGCATTTTTGTATGGATTCAGCCCAATTTTACGGTTAGATGCCTTTCCTGACGCCAACCCTACGTGGAGATCTATCACTATTGTGTGTTTCTGTACTGGTTTGTAGTGTGTAGATGGTTACTGATACAAATTGATTTTCTCCCAACTCAGTTTCAACTTGTTTTTCCCTTCTTCTGTAAATAATGTGTGTTAAAATTCTGCACGCATGACATACTAAACTAATGGTGAGGCAGTTTCCACACTTGTCAGCACCGGCTTTCTCGGGAATAGGTATAACAACATTCTGCTGAAAATCGCAAGTTGCTTTACGTCGCACCGACACAGATAGGTCTTATGGCGACGATGGGAGAGGAAGGTGCTAGGAGCGGGAAGGAAGCGGCCTTAGCCTTAATTAAGGTACAGCTCCAGCATTTGGCTGGTGTGAAAATGGGAAACCATGGAAAACCATCTTCACGGCTGCCGACGGTGGGGTTCGAACCCACTATCTCCCGAATATTAAAAATAACACTTGTAACATACTTTGTATTTACTGGACACTGGCCGCACTTAAGCGACTGTAGCTATTGAGCTCAGTCTGCTGAAATTCGGATGGCTCTTCTCCCGTATCATACATCTTACACACTAAATGGAATAACCTCACCATGCTGGTTTCTCCTCAGGCAGTCAGTAATTCTGAGGGTATGTCATCAATTCCCGGTGCCTTGTTCCTACTTAGGTCTCTCAAAGCTCTGTCGACTTCTGACCTCAAAATTGAGTCTCCCATGTCATCAGCATCAACAGGTTCTTCTTGTTTCAGAACCATAATATCTACTTCTTCACCCTGATACAACTGTTGGATATGTTCCTGCCATCTTTCTGACTTGTTTTCTTTCCCTAGAAGTGGTTTTTCCATCTGAGCTCTTAATATTCATACGCCTACTTTTCTTTTCTACAAAGGTTTCCTTGATTTTCCTGTATGCAGCATCTACCTTTCCTACAACCATACAACCTTCAACATCCTTGCACTTCTCTTAAAGCCATTCTTTCTTAGCTGTCCTGCACTTTCTATCTACTTCAGTATTTGCCTGTATTCTTTTCTGCCCTCCTCATTTTTTGCATTCTTGTACTTTTGTCGTTTGTCAATCAGGTCTAGTATCTCCTGTCTTATCCGTTGATTCTTAGAGTTGATCTTTCCTTGTTTCCTAACTTTTCTTCAGCAGCCTTACTGATCTCATTCTTCATGGCTGTCCATTCTTCCTCTACTGTGTTTCTTTCAGCCTTTTCATTCAGTCCTTGTGTTACATTCCTTGAAACAATCCCTCACACTCTTTTCTTTCAACTTGTCTAGATCCCATCTTCTTGCATTCCTCCCTTTTTTCAATTTCAACTTCAGATGGCATTTCATGACCAACAGGTTATGGTCAGAGTCCACATCTGCTCCTGGGAAAGACTTTCAATCCAACACCTGGTTTCTGAATCTCTGCCTAATCATAATGGAGTCTATTTGATACCTTCCAGTGTCTCCAGGTCTCATCCATGTATACAGCCGTCATCTGTAGTGTTTGAACCAAGTGTTGTATGTTCAGTCTTCAGCCCTAAGGCTGGATGGATCCTCAACAGCTCCGCCATCAGCTGTCATAGATGGCCCAGGCATTACTGAAGAGGCATACTAGGGAAATGAGGAGTGAAGTAGTTTCCCGTTTCTTCCCTCACCAAGCCAGAAGTTGCTATTACAACAATTACAATGCCCACTGAAATGCATGCACTAACCGACCCTATGAGCAACATTTTCACACCATTCATAGCAGGGACTGGCTGCAGAAGGAATGACATTACTAGCATCACCTCAGTCACTTTCATTATTGTCAAAGCCAAGGAAAAGATAGATCAATGGAAGTAACAAAATTGCTCTAGCCCATACCAGAAGACATAGTGCACTGTAAACACTGGGTTCTGCCAGCAAAGGCATGAACCAATGTTAGAAAGGACTAAATTATGACCGATGCAGAATTCAACCAGCTGGCTCCCTCTTTCATTCCCTTGCCCCAAATCCAAATTCTCCTATTGTATTACTTTCTCTTTCTTGGCATGTCACTGCATTCCAGTCTCCTATCACAATAAGATTCCCATGACCTTTTTCATATTGTATTAAATCTTGCAGCTCTTCACATATTCTTTAGATTTCTTCATCATCTGCTGAAATTGTAGGCATAGAGACCTGCACTACTGTGGTGGGCAATGACTTGGTGTCTGTCTTGACAACAACAATCCTTTCACTATGCTGGTCGTATCAATTATATATGATTTCCATCAATGGGTACTAATGAGTTAAGCCAAAGAAAGTATTAACTGTTTTCGAAATGCTGAAGGCAGTAGCATCATTCCTGACTATAAACAAGATATCGCAACAGATATTCTTCAGACTATTTGGAGGAAGGCTGCAGTAGTTCCTTTGTTGCCATTACTGAAAACTGCACAAGGTGTTACAAGAACATGTTTTAACTGAATGGTTATGATCAAAAATTAACAATATGGCAATATTCTTTCCAAGTGCAATATCCATTACGTGAAATTTGAAGCATTTTGATCTTCTGACAGTAAAATATTGTTTGGCCTAAAGGGGTTAATTATAATGAGGCTTCAATACATTAATATATAAAGAAAACTGCTTGTTATGAAATGCTTCATAATATTATAATGTTTAGACTAAAAAAATAATTACCAACTGCTCAGCATTGATTCTCCCTTTCCTTGGACCCTCGCTGTTAGGGTAGTTGACAGTTCCTTTGACTTCAAAATCTCCAGGATCAACTAGTGCGTTTTGATGCAGACACTGATAAATCCCTATAAATAATAATATTTACAATATTTTATTGTCCACACATTTTTGTAACATATATTAACCATCAATGTTATATACAATGATCAAGTGTCCACTAGGAAACATTTAAAGGAAATAGGTCTCAGATTGTGGTAGAAATACATTACTAGAATCTGGTACTGCACCAAAACCTCAGAAAATTAAATGAAGGCTAGCTGAAACCTGTAAAAACATGACTGTCAATGGGGTAATATTTAGTGAAGGATTTCCATATGTAAGGCATTCTCTGTACAATTACTTTTTGCATTATTGCAACTTTAAGGGCGTCATAAGTTCGTATTCTTGATATTGCAACATTTGCCATGGCTGAAAACTGGCTGAGGTAAATTGAAACCTGCACGTTCCAGCATTTCCCCTTGAGCTTTATTGACCATGATACAACATGCCAAGCGAATTGGAAATTGGTGCCACGTAAAGGAAAATGAAGTGTTTTATCTGATGGAGTTAAATCATCTCAAGGGATTATAGCTCTCTCTCTCTCTCTCTCTATTTTAAATGTACAGTGCACTGATTTGACAGTTGGGAAGCTACGCTACTAATATAACACAAAGCCCTAAATTGATGCACTTTTGTATTAAGCATTGGCATACACTGTATGTTTTTCCAGTGTGCACGAGATCACCGATGAAAAATGTCGTTGGGGCACGTCAAGGATTTAATTAATATAATTGAAAGTTGGTCCTGGTTTACTATATGACCACAATGTTAGCTTAACCAGAACTGAAAATTGGCACGTTAGCTGTTTGTTCATAGTAAATGTACGAACCTTCGGGCTTCGTTGGCAGTAAATTATGACACAGAGGATCAACTCACTTTCCTAATTACCAGAGTGGAAGAAATTCACAGCCTTACTGTTAAAATTAACACATGGAGAAAAGGTTAAGTGTAAGAGAGGGCCATGTGCTCTAACTTTGCCACATGAAAGAAGCCATAATAAATAAATAAATAAATAAATAAATAAATAAATAAATAAATAAATAAATAAATAAATAAATAAATAAATAAATAAATAAATTTCTCCAACTCATTTCAAGCTAGCAAATACAGGGAGAACTACAAAGAGACAGTTAACACTGCGCTGAACACCTTCTTGACTAAAAGACTCTGCAACATAACATAGACTGGAATAGCTGACCGGAAGATGTCCAAATATGCATGTGTGCTTGCACCCTTCTGCCTCCCCTCTCGCACTGTATGGCTCAGCGTTTGCACAGTCCAGGTGGCCTTGAAGTACTGGCGAGCGTTTTGGCGAATCAGAATACTACATTTTACTTTAATATATAATTTACAAATATACAGTAAGAAATTTTTATGCTGATTATTGTGAATCTGAAGAGAATTGCATAGGTAAGAAACCAGACAATCTTTTTAAAATGTACTGTATATAATACACTAGGTTATGTACCCATGCTTCACTAAGGAATTGTAAACAGAATTCTAGATATAAGAGCATCTGCATTGTAAGATCTTGTTATATTGCAGTGCTTTTAGCAGTACTCAAGAAACACCACAGGGAGGTCGCTACACATTGTTTCTCATGTAGTCTGGGATGGGGAGTTTTCATTACAATGGCAGCTCCATTTCCTACTATCAGACAGTCGAGTTTCAGAGTTTAGATTATATGGCAAGCCCCCTTGTCTACAGCCAGTCACAACTGATTTTGGGAGCTTTCATTACCAAGGCCCTTTGCTGCTTCTAGTCACATTCAAATTGGGGAATTTTCATTATAATGGCAGACCACTTGCCTACTGTCAATTACACTCGACTTTAGAAGTTCTCATTATAATGACACTATCCCTTGCCTACAGCTTGTCAACTGAATTAAGTAGTTGTAATGATAAAGGCAGACCCTCTTGCCTACCGCCGTTCAAATTATGTTTTTTCTAGGTTGTTGCTGAAATCAGGTTGTTTTATAAAACTTCCTCGTTAATTACATTTTTTGTTTGTCCCTATGGCTGCAAAATCACAATTCTGTCAGGAGCTTACATGTGAACAGGCTACATATAACTGGCCATGGGAAAAACAAGAGAGAATCCACTTACGATAGCTTACGATAGCCTTCTGATTAATCTTTAAGGGCAAAAAGAAAATACATTTAATTAATTTTCATTGGAATTTTTTAAAGTATCGTAATGTTTATTAATTTTAGGGCAGCTACCCCCTGATGGATTCTATTTATTCAAATTACTTTTAAGTTATACAGATGATTTTGTACTATTTGGAGTGAATCTATCAAAACAACAGTTTACTTCCCTTGCAGAACAGTAGCTGGGAGTTGAAACCTATTGAAAATATTTACAGAGAAATTTGTAATTGTTGCACATGCACCAACTTCCCAGTTAATAATTTTATACTTATGTCCCAAGCCACAAAAGCAAGGCTCATAGTGCCTTTTCTATTCTGTATCAACCTCGTGGACTGCTTTCCATCTCGCTTAAATATAACTGTTGGATTGATGATGATGCCTTTGTTGGATTTTCTGTCAATGGCTACAATGTCGACTCATTTAATGGAACCTTCAGTTGACGTACAGGTTACTTCTTGTGTTTCCAACCCCACTGTCGGCAGCCCTAAAAATGGTCTTCCGTAGTTTCCCATTTTCACATCAGGCAAATGGTGGGGTTGTACCTTAATCAATGCCACAGATGCTTCCTTCCCACTCCTAGGCCTTTCCTATGCCATCGTCGCCATAAGACCTATCTGTGTCAATGCGCCGTAAAGCAAATTGTAAAAAAAAATTACTATTGGGTTCAATTTTTGTGGATTCAAGTTGAGGCTATTTTTCACAAGATATTGGTTATCAATATCATATCTATCATAATTACTGCGGAGTCTTCATCTTTAGATACAAGGGTGATATTGGCGAAGAATATCTTGTTAATGAGGCAGAAGTTTACTAGGTTATGAAAGGAATGAATATTGACAGCACTCCTGGGCCTGACAAGAGATTTTTTTGAAAGTGGTTAGAAACTAAAATGTGTCCAAGTCATTTGTCTTATTGCTAATACAATGTTAGCCTGGGGATATGTACCACAAATATTTTGATTTTCAAATCAGAAGACCCCAGCGTATTAGTGAACTGGCATCCCATTACAATATTTTCAGTACTAAGTATCTTAGAGAGGACACTTGAGAGGAAGTTTTGGCCATACTTACCAAGGATATTCAAATTCGTAGAGGAGTAGCTCAGGGTTCACTCTTATCACCTCTGTTATTCAATGCTGGTAATGATTTTATATTGAGATGAACGATAATAAAATTACCTCTAAGTTTGGATATACACTTGTATGATCTCGAAAATTTGACACTCTCTCTCTCTCTCAGAATAGAGTCAAATATATTAAAAATAATTTTCTGAAAAACAAACCAGAGTGAATAATAATTCTGGGATTAGTGTGCATCCCTTTAACGTTCTTTTTAACATTATACAAACCACTGTGTGAAAACATCTGGACAAAATTTTCAACTATAATTACAATTGATACATTTACATAAAATAAGAAGAGAGATATACAGTTCAACTATGGATGTAGTGAACTCTGTTATAATGAACATTTGGCTAAAGTGAATCTAAATGCCTGATCCAGATTCACACACATATTACTGTAATACAAACTAAAAATATGCTTATAGTAATAAAAAAAGTATGTATATTGCATTCTAAAATAATTGATTTTTCTGCAAAAACTTTGTTTAGAGAAGAAAAACACTCTCATCAATCTTCATTTGCTAAAATTAACAAAAGGAGCTCCAGGAGGCAAAGAGAGAACCTTCTCCATCCTCCGCTTAAGAAACAACAGACACCACAGACTAAGAAGAAGAAGAACAGCTGACTACTTTTTAAATACAAACCAGTTTGAAGTGCGTCAAAAATTCTGCGCATGTCAGTGTATTAACCATACTGGACACATCTGGATAACTGGGTACAGAAGAAGGAGAGCCGTTCAATGAACGCTTTTGCCTGTATCCTCCTCCTTTGTCTTCTAATCAGATTTTAATTAAAACAGTTGCAAATAATGACTTCTTGAGGGCTGTCGGTGTAACAGAACTTCGATATAAGTCGAATGCTTTCGATCGATTGTCAAAATCAGGTCAAAAGAAAGGAAAGTTTTAAATTATCCATAAATGCGTAAATATGTATTAAAACTGGGTGTTCACGTGCTCCTGAGAGCCCACTGCCACTGAATGATGATAATATGAAAATAAAGTTGGAATTCAAAGGGACAAATTGGAACAAATGTGCATTTCAATTATTTTTTCTTACTGAACAATGTACAGTATATCATTAATCAAACTGTGCACAGTCACAATCATCATTGATCTGCATTTAGGACTGTCATCCAAGAAGCAGATTCCCTATAAATTGTCTACCTCAAGCAAGTGGCTGAATGATTTGGGGGTCATATAGCTGTCAGCTTTCATTCGAGAGATAGTAAGTTCGAACCCCACTATCAGCAGTCCCGAAGATAGTTTTCTATGGTTTCCCCATTTTAACACTAAGCAAATGATGGGACTGTACCTTAATTAAGACCACTGTTGTTTCCTTCTTGTTCCTAGCTTTTTCCACCCCATATCTGCCATAAGACACGCCTGTGATGCTGCAACGTATAGCAATTGTATTGTACTTATTTACTTAGACCTTTCTTATATGATTTCAAAAAAGTTAGACATTTATCAAACATTTCTCTTGATAAATTATTCCAATCCTTAATTCCCTTTCTTTTCAATGCTTTATTTTTCTTTTTTGCTAGTGGTTTAATGTTGCACTAACACGAATGTTTTCAGCGATGCAAGGATGGGAAAAAGCTAGGATTGGAAAGGAAGCGGCCGTGTGAATCACTTTCCTATAGATGAACATTTGTCCCAATTTGTCCTCTTGAATTCCAAATTTATTTTCATATTATCATCATCATTCAGTGGTGGTGGGCTCTCAGGAGCACGTGAGCACATGAACACCCAGTTAATACATATTTACATATTTATGGATAATTTAAAACTTTCCCTTTCTTTCGACCTGATTTGGACGATCGATCGAAAGCATTTGACTTGTATCAAAGCTCCGTTACACTGTCAGTTGTTAGTTTTGACTGACAGTGCAGTGAGCACACTGGATAATGCGCTATTGTGCTGAAGACTACACGCATGCACAAATCAGATGATGTCATGGTTTATGTACTGATATTCCCATTAGTGAGGAGCACTGTTAGGTACGTGCCTTGCCGTCTACAGTCACCCTCAAACCAGTGGCAGTATTACAGTTGACTACAAGGGTCCGCCACCTCCCCTATTACGGTTAGCCATAGCATCCCAGTAGCTACTATTGCATTACACTACCGGTAGATTTCGCTATTAATTCTGAATATGCATTTTCTAGCTCGTTGTGAGCAGGTGTTTGTAATCACAAGAAGAAGTTTGCTTTACCTTGTGATCGGAAAATCTTTTCAAGTGAAATTAATTTGAGTGTTGTGTTTTGCTTCTGTGTTTGTATGGTTTGTGACCGTGGTATTCTTTGTGTACAGGTACTAGCAAAATACTGTATTAACTTATCAGGATAAGTTAGAAATTAAAAGGCTTGGACTGGACAGACCAGATTTGATTATCGAAAGAATTACAAAAACTGACAAACACGAGTATAGGCGTAAGTTTAAGAGAGAAGTGTACGGAACATGCAAGTGCTGTGGATGTACATCTAGGAATGTGCTCTTTTTTGTTTGCCCTGTTTATTGTTCAACAAAGAAAGAAGTGTGTGGAATTCAGCAGGGTGCACAGACCTTGCTCATTTGAGTGAAAAAATAAACATGAAAATTCTCATGCACACAAAAACGTGAGTATTGAATACTCTATGAGAGGCCGTGTCAATATCACCACGCAGCTGGATTCTGCTTACCGTGAATCGATTAAGAAATATAATGAACAAGTTGATGCAAATACGTATAACTGTCCAGATTAATCGACTGTGTTCAGTTTTGTGGAGCTTTCGAACTGTCACTGCGTGGCCACGATGAAACTGATACTTCTGATAGTCCTGGGATTTTCAGGGGACTGGTAAACTTTGTAAGCTCTATTGACAATGCAATGAAAGAGCATTTGGAAAGTGCTACCGTTTTAACAGGTACTTCCCACACTATTAAAGATGAACTTCTTGATTGCATGTTGAGCGTGTGCAGAGATAAACTATATAATGAGATTCATGCCGCTCATTATTTGCCAGTTATGGCTGATGAAACAACAGGTGTTTCTACATTGCAACAAATGGTAATTATTTATAGATATGAAGTTGGAGGAGTTGCGGTAGAAAGGTTCTGGGGTTTTGTCAACCCAAAAGCTCAAGGCGCGGAGGCTATTTTTGGATTTGTTCATGCAGAATTAGAATGGCAAGTGGGCAGCCACAGACAGAAGGTTATTGGACTAAGTGGCAATATTAAGTGAGGGTAGAAAAGGGGTGCAGACCAGAATAAGGGAGATTTACCCTCAAGCATATTACATTCATTGTTATGCCCATCAGTTCAATTTAATTTTATGGAAAGCGGCATCTATAGAGTTTGTGTACGATCTTTCTTCCTACTTAACAGCCTTTCCGACATTCTTTTATCGATCAGCGCAAAGAACGAAAGTTTTGGATTCGATGGTAGAGAAGAGGCTTCCGAAGACTATAACCACCAGATGGCATTTCTCAGCTCACTTAGTCCAAACCGTATATGAGAACATGGGCAATTTAATAGAAGGTCTTGAAGAATTTCGAAATTCATCTCATACTGACTATGTCATGAGGCGGGTGAGCTCTGGGCTTCTGTACAGTTTGAAAGATACGGAATTTATGTTTTGGCTACAAATCTTTCACCATTTGATGCCACATGCAGACATTCTTTTCACATTACTGCAGCACAGAAATATCGATGCAGTTAAAGTGAAAGAACATATTTCAGAATTCCGAAGGCATGTTGAGAAAGTCAGGGACTGCACCACAGACTTGGATGCTGATATATTCTCCACTGATCAACTCGCTCAAAAGAGGCAAAAAACCTCAGATCGTTCAGTAGCTGCTAAAGAAGTAAGTTATTACGTAATAACTGTTCACATGGAAAAATGATTTTCATTCCTTTCTCACTTACTGGCTTCTAGTCCAATTGATTTGCATGTGATTGGTATCTAATCAGACTCTTTCCCAGAAAGAGAACTAAATACAGTGGCACATATGTATCCCTGCTTAAATAAGACACAACTGAACACTGAACTAGTAGAAGTATTGTATATGAGAAACTACTTTTAGGAAGCTGATGGGGCCGTTACCATGTTGCAGATTCTGCTTGACAATGAACTAGATAGGGACAGATTTCCAAACTATGTGAATTACTTCGAATGGTTGTCACAACCCCAATGACGACAGCGGAGTCTGAGAGGTATTTTTCTACTCTGAAATGAATTAAGATGTTTCTGAGGAACACCATGGTTGGAGAATGACTGTTAGCACTGGCTATCCTTGCTACAGAGAAGAGATTTGTCAACAACATCAGTGACTTCAATCGTAAAGTGATTGAGAAATTTGCACGATTGAAGGACAGATTTCCTGTACAAATAATCAGAATTTACGCGAGTTGCTAATCTAAACGCTATCATTTAATTAAGCATGATCTAATGTTGTTGGTTGTATTGCATGCTAAATGTTTAGAGTAGTGTTATCTACAGGGTGGCGCATGAATAGTTGACACATTTAATTTTAGAATAACAACTTCATTTTTCACAGAACACTAATGAAATTTTAGACACAGGCAGCTTGGACCCTGGAAATACATTTCACGATATTACATGATCAATGTGGCCTCCACTTTGGCGGATAACCTCTTTGAGACGAGTACCCATGTTTCTGACTACTTTGCGGTACAGGTCTTCATGAATTTCACTGGAGAGCAGCACAAACCGAGCACGCATTTCCATGCGGCTTTGAGGTCTTAAAGGGAAGAGTTTTTCTATCAAATAGCTCCATAAAAAGAAATCACAAGGATTTAAATCTGGGCTTTAAGGAGGCTAGAAGAATCCGCCATAATTGTTGTACTGTGGGTAACGATGAGACATTACACGATCAACACATGCTCCCCTCAAAAACTCAAGAACATTGTTAGCTGTGTGAGGTGTTGCACCATCTTGCATAAACCACTGCGTATGAATAGGTACAGTGAGAATTTGAGGCATGAATTCATTCTCCAGCATGTCCTTGTATCGCTATGCATTAACTGTCTGACTGAAGAAAAATGGTGCAATTAACCCGTGACTTGACAGAGCTACCCACAGACTCACTTTTTCCCCATACGTGTTTTTCTGTGAATAAAGTCTGGTTTTCTGTAGCCCAAAACCGCACATTTCGTTTATTAACTGCCCCTTTGAGATGAAATAGGCTTCGTCAGAGAGCCAAGTGTTGAACAGTACTTCATCTTTATCTTGAGTCCATAAGGCGTACTGCAAACTCTTCTGCCTGTGAAGGTCGGTTAGCTTGTGTAGCACAGACATTTTGTACGGGTACAATATTGAAGGTCGCCGTGTAACATTCTTTGAACTGAATGGTGCAATATTCCACTTTCTCATGAAGCCCCCCGTGTTGACTTGTATGGGCTGCGCTGCATGGCGACCCTCAGCGCAGCGATGTTTTCGGGAGACCGAACTCCTAGTGCACATGGTCGCTTTTCTTCCAGCACACTGCCTTTTCCTTCAAAGTTTCTGTATAAGCGAAGGGTGGTGTTCCTTGCTGGTACCCACCTAGTCTGAAATACAGCTCGAATATTATTTTTTGTGTCGCCGTAACACTTCTTGATTCGCATTAAAAGATAACTGTTTTGGCGCGCTGCTGAACGGAGAGTCAGCCGTGGTCGGCCATGGCAGAAAGGTCACTGGAATGCAGGAATTTGGAGACAAAGCAGCAGTGTCACCTCTACAGATATTTCCATGAAACAGGGAAGGTGTGCGCGAAATTTTAACAACATAGCACTTAAGTTGCATTTTATATTTGCTTTTCAAATGTGACAACTATTCGTGCGCCACCCTGTATAATTTCCAAAACGAGAATAATTAACATGCGATACAGTACAACCCTGATTAACCAAGATAATATAGAGACTATTGGGGGTCAATTCGGAAACATTAATTTTAACAATCAACCGGTAAAAACGATAACACATTATTTCTATGCTTCTTGTCATACCCAGGTGAACTTTGTGCTGTTTAAAAACCAAGAATGGTGCTTGCATCCTTCGATGTTCGCAGTGCAGTAAAGTTATGAATTTTACTTTTGTTCTACACTAACAGATTAGTCATGTATAAAATTTGTTCTTGGTCACAGGGGTTATACCATACTAGTTGTGAAGAAGGAACCATGCAAGGAAATTTTGGTGAAATGAATTATGTACCGTACCTATGTTACTTTTTTTGCTGATTTGAGACATGAACAAAAATGCTGTTGTGAACCCCCTAAAAATTTTGTCACGAGCCGCCACTGTTATCATTCCTACATTAAGTTTCATTCAAGGTTATTAGTCTACTAATGCAATTCCACGCTATCTCTCCAATGAAAGCTCGGAACATACCGCTTAGATGAGTAGCTTGTCTTACTCCGAAATCTTCCCAGCTCAAAGTTTGCAGTACTTTCGTAACACTACTCTCGTCAGAAATCAGCAGGAACAAACTGTGCTACTTTCCTTGGTATATTTTCCAGTTCTCATATCAAGTAATCCTGGTGCAGGTCCCATAAACAGAAACCGTATTCTAATTGGGGTCATACCAGAGACATATATGCCCTCTCCTTTACATCCTTACAATTCCTCAATACCCTCATAACCACAGGAATAAATCTGAAACCTTTATTTACAACCTCATTATTGTGATAACCCCAAAAGAGCTCTTTCTTATATTAAAAAACCTAGGTACTTACAGTGATCTCTGAGGGTTACTATTACACCATTAACACAGTCATTAAAATAGAGGACTTTTCCTTGTGGTGAAAATTAAAACTCTTCATCACGTTTACCACCATATCCTAGTCTTTTATCTTCTCCCAACATTGCAGAGGTCTTTTTGCAGTTGATTGCAATTTTGAACTTATTTATTTCTCTATAGAGTATAACAACAACAACAACAACAACTGCAAAAAGTTTTCTCTGCAACTTCGGTTCTTAACTCATCATTTATATACATGAGAAAACATAAAAGTCCAATAATACTGTCCTGTGGGGACCCTCCCCCCCTTAATCACTATAGGATCAGATAATGCTTCACCTACTCTAAATCTCAGATTTCCGTTTTCTACCAATATAGCCACCCATTCAATCATTCTTGTCTAGTCTAATAGCTTTCATTTTCATTAACAGTCTCCCATGATCTGCCTTATCAAAAGCCTTGGATAGGTGAATAGCGATAAGAGTCCATTTGACCTTCTGAACCTAAAATATTTGTTATTTTTGCTACAATCTTGTAAGCTGAGACTCACAGGAATAACTTTTCTTCCATCCAACCAGTCAGTAATTCCATATGTTGTGAATTGAAATAAGTGCCATTTCAAAGGATTTAAGTGTCATTTTGGTGTTATGAGTAATTTTTACTTTTGCTGGATCCTAAAATTTTATATTTTTATATATCTATACTATTGGGTTACTGTTAAGTATTTTTTACAATGAGAATCATAACTAGTAATAATTTGCTTTATGTTGCATAGACACAGATAGGTCTTATGATTACAATATGATAGGAAAAGGTTAGGAGTGAGAAGGAAACAATCGTGGTCTTAATGGTATATATGCCTGGTGTGAAAATGGGAAACCGCGGAAAACCATTTTCACGGTTGCTGACAGTGGGGTTTGAACCCACTATGTCCCGAATGCAAGCTGACAAGTACATGACCAAACTGTGCAATCACTCATTCTCTCATTCAGTACTGTGAGGTTTTAAATTCTTACCTAATGGTTGTTGAGGTTTCTGTTTCCCTTCTGATTTCCCACTTTTGGGATTAGTTAATTTAACCTGAGGGCTGTCAAAATGAATCTTTTCAGAGACTGAACTAGGGATAACTTTTGGTGCCATGTGATATTTTGTAGTGATGGGCAACGCTCTCGCTCGAGACTGACGTCGCAGATCTCGAGACTCTCGCGAGAATCCCGAGACCGATCCTCCTGTAGCGCAAGCCGTGCGACGTACCTGTAAACTGTAAACTTGACAGTATATCATTGGCAGTTATTGCGTGAAATAACGTTCTCTTATGAAAACGTGTGAGCCAATACATTTTGTCAAACGCCTGGAAAAGTACTGCATGTTCAACTATGAACCTCTTAATACCATTAACTAAAGTGGAAACAGAATGTCAGTATCTTAAACTGTTCACGACTTATTTGGGGTGGACATCTTAGGTAAATAACAATGCATACTTTGTGAATAACTGTAGATAGGATGTACACCTACTTGGATACTAGAGGCATGCATTATTAGAACCTGAGACAGGGAAGATGTGCTTTGTTACTTATGCAACCCCCATTACATGAGTGGAACGTGTAACAGGGGTGATGGGCAACGCTTTCGAGACCGATTCTCGTGTGATGCCAGCTGTGCGACGTCCCAGTAACTACAAGTGTATGCTCGATAGTTATCATTAGGGAGCGGATTTTTATGTGCTAAAAATGTGAAAAGTATTTATTTTTTATGTGCTGAAAAACTTTTAAATATGTGATAAAAAATTGAAATTATTTTCCTTTAAATATCACATAACTACTCGCGCTCAAGAAGTAAATAAGTATAATGTTTTGTATTAGAATATGGTGCTACCAAACGTGCTCCTTAAGGCAAAATGATGTCTGTGTATGGAAACGTGCTGTATGGTATATTAATTTTTGATATTCCAGAGTAGATATTATGAATGGTTATTTTTTAAAGGTAATGATTTGCTTAAATATGGCAAAAGCAACCTATCATCTTTGAAAAAATAGTACCAGTTCGTACTCACCCATCACACGCTGGAATATTAGTTGCTAGAAGTAGTCTTAGAATTGCAGTGAACAACAAAGGTCATCTCCAAATTGTCCATCACAAATGCATGCCGATTATCTCTTAAGAATGCCTTATACTGGAAGTCAGACGAGCATAGTTAAACAGAGGAATGTCACCAACAATAACGCCATCAATTTCGCCAACATGAGCACCATCTAATACATTAGAAATTTGCCATATTGTTTGAAATCCTCTGTTTTTCCTGAACAAATTTTGATATTTGATCTTTAACAGTCCCTGTATCTGCGAAGCCGGGAGCGAATCCAATTTATTTTCAACAGCGCGCACTTCCTGCACTGTTTCGGACAACAGGTTAGTGAATTTTTCAAGCAAGTCTATAGTTTTACACAAGAAGCTTAGATTGGCAGATATAAACGCCGAATCATTTTTCAAAGAGCTGTCTTTTAGTATCTCTTGAAGAATCTCAATTGACGACGCGCCGTTTTTATCTAGCACGTTCAGAACGGATGCAAAACTTTCGAAATTGTCTGCGTAGTATACCACAGCGCTAAGCCAGGTATCCCACCGCGTAACAATAGGCAGAGGAGGAAGCGCAAGATCCGGGTTTTTCTCTTTAAAGAGATCGATTCTTGAGGGTGCTTTTACGAAGACTTTTTTGCCATTAGACACTAATTTATACACTTGAGGATACTGAGCGCGCACAGTTTCACATAACCTGTGTAGAGCATGAACAACGCAAGTTACGTGTATCATTTTCGGAAACCTCACAGAAAGGCCTTCGGCTGCCTTTTCCATGTAAGCTCCAATGTCAGTAAGGAAAAGCAATACATGGTCGTATTTTATACCTTTTGGCCAAAGTAAGTGCATGGCTTCATTGAATAACCTAGCTACAGTGACGTGGTTTGCAGCAAGCATTTTTTTACACGCTAGCAAATAAGAATGTTCGCAAGCAGTTTTGTCATTCTTCAACACACCAATTACAACATTTCCTACTTTTCTGCCACTTGAATCAGTGGTTTCGTCAATGCTCACCCACAGTTTTTCGCTATCACATACTGCCCTAATTATCTGTAAAGTTTCTTCGTAACATTTTGGGAGATAGTTTTTCCTTAATGTGAATTCGTCTGAAGGCTCAAAATTAATGTACTTTGTTAGGAAATTTCTCAGTCCCAGATTATTTAATTTACCAAGAGGAATGTCAGCGCAAACAAATGCTCTCCACACATCTAAATAATACTGGGAATATTTAGATGGGCCTGCATTTGAAGTAGCTGGTTCAGCTATTAGTAATTGTCGCGAACGCACACGCGAAGCAGCCGCAGTATGCTTATTTTCAGACAAATGCTGGATTACTTGAGAACGTTGATCTACACGTACTGTTTTACCACACGGTTGGCAAAATAATACTTTTCCATCGGTAGCGAAAATGCTTTTAAATTCCACTACATATTGTTGAAGACACGACCTTGTACTCGACTTCTCTTTTGGCATTATTTTGCAGGTTACGACACACGCATTTACGGTGAAGCACTTTTCAATAAAAAGAATAGCAGCGGACACTGAAGGAAATATTTCTTATAAATCCATACAAAATCACACGACCACGGGAATGATATGTGGACCCGAACAGCTAACCTTACTCTTAGGAGTGATGAAATTCCACTACCTAATGGTGGGGCAATATTCTTCCGAGTCTCCCATGTCGTAACGGAATTACGTCACCTTATCTCTCCGCGATTGCCTTTTGCTGATATTCTATAAACAAAATCCGAGAGGGCTGACTCATAAAGAGTTGGAATGACATCGTGCAAGGAAACATGTTGTGCAGCAAATCAAATCGCTGTCTAAATATAACAACGTAGCCAGTGACCAGTAAGTTTTAGGTCTTATAGAGGGAAGTCCATAAATAGCCGAAACATTCAGATACATTATGTTAAATACACTGTTAAAAACAATACCGTAATCGTAAAATGAAAATATGAGCATTGTTTTATAACACAGAAGCATTTTAAATTTTATTGGTCAACAAATATTGGCGATTTATGTGCTTATTTTAGACTTTCTTAAAATATGTATTTACATTTAAAAAATATGTGAAAATATGTGTTTTTATGTGAAATAAGATTCAGTTTTTACACTTGGGGATGCGCAATAGGAATAATGAACTTCGTAACT
Source organism: Anabrus simplex (assembly GCF_040414725.1). NCBI lineage: Eukaryota > Metazoa > Arthropoda > Insecta > Orthoptera > Tettigoniidae > Anabrus > Anabrus simplex. The sequence goes on along the minus strand of NC_090265.1, from coordinate 1,046,668,645 downwards.
TGCATTAAAACTTACGCAAAAAAAAGATGTAATTACATAAAAATCCGCTCCCTAGTTATCAGCAGTTCTCACATGGAAACGTGTGTGACGATAAATTTTGTCAAAATCCTATGAAAGCACTGCATGTTGAATTATGAGCTCCTTACCATTAACGAAAGTGAATACAGAATGCCAGTATCTTATACTGTTCACGAGTTATGTCAGGTGGACATAACCCCTATAATTTGTTAATAATTATTATTAGGATGTAATCCTACCTGGATGCCTCACAATCATTCGAACCTGAGACAGGGAAGATGTGCTTTGCACTTCAGAAAAGTATGAAAGTATGCTTTTGGCTGTAAGTAACCAGACAAATTCTTTGCAATTCACGTGAAATGGGTGTCAATAATAATAATAATAATAATAATAATAATAATAATAATAATAATAATAATAATAATAATAATAATAATAATAATAATAACAACAACAACAATAATAATAATTTTAATCCAAGAAACTTGTTGTGTTGCTGTGGTGGTGATTGCTCAAGTTTGTAAAGAATGCAATGAAAACAATCAGCAATGTGTTGCTCAATAATTATGGTGAGAAAAGAACAAGAGATTCTTGAAACAAGTAACAGCAAAAGGAATGTTAAAGTTTAAAAAAAAAATGCTATTTCTATTTACAGGCCTAGTAATACTTCTTCGTTTAGTGGTTTTCCAAGTCATTAATGTTTAATGATGAAATATACATGTATTATTTGACTTTATAATGCACAGAGGATCATAAAATGTTTCTAGTTCAAAGGTCCTCAAACTATTATGAGATTGAACCCCTCACAAATGGGTAAAAGTTCAATGTACCCCCACAAAAAATATATCCCTAAATGATAGGTTAAAAAAATATGAGTACCTGGCTAATTATTACAGCATTTTAATTGATTATAAACCTTTCTTTTACACACACATTGTAAATAAGAGGAAATTGTGAAATTAAACACATCACAAGAAATCAACATCTATATCATCTGATCGCCAGGCAGGCATCAAATTTTGGAAGTGAGACATAGTCTCTTATAGTGCATTGGCACTGCTGGTGGCTTCCAGTAACCTATGCAGTGGCCTCCACGGTATGCACTAGCCTTGCGTCTTGGTAGGTGTGCTAAGTACCAACTGATAAGCCCAATTTAGCACACAAGGGTGAAACGCAGGCAACCAAGAATGAGTTAGCTGGAAAATTTATAATGTCCAATAACGGACCATTATATTGGTATTATAAATTTACTCATTCAGGACAAATATTTCATGTTCCTTATGGGAATAAACATCTATATCAACAGTTTTCTGATGTCATAGTCCACGTGAAACTTTCAAGCAAAGTGTGGCTCCATATACACATATATAACTTTCTTCTTATTTATTTCCATATTTAAATTTTTCATTTTCCCCCTGAAGGCTGCTTGCGTACCCCCACTAAAACTCAGGCGTACCCCTAGGGTTACACTTACCCAGTTTGAGAACCAATGCTTTAGATAATAGAAAAAGCATGACAGTCTGTTTCGACTGGGTCAGGAATGGAATGAATGAAGCCCCCATCTGGCAGTGAGGATAGGAATTGTGCCGACTGCCAAAGCCTGTCACACTCCTCTGGGGCAATGATTAATGAATGATAGATGAACAATTGGAGAGTGTTGCTGGAATGAATTATGACAGAGAAAACCGGAGTGCCCAGAGAAAAACCTGTCCCGCCTCCGCTTTGTCCAGCACAAATTTCACATGGAGTGACCAGGATTTGAACCATGGAACCAGCGGTGAAAGGCCGGCATGCTGCCGCCTGAGCCATGGAGGCTTAGTTCCCATTACTAATAAATCTTAAAATAAGATTTCACAGTATCTACAGCGGAGAAGAAGGGCTTCAGCATGGTGTACATGACGGAAGAGATAACCCGGTGGTCGGGTTGACTGAGTAAAAGGTATCTGTATCCAAATTGGAAGCAGATATCAACCGTAGCATCTGTACCTCAGAGAGGCGGCTACAACAGCGACTGTTCCCTATGTTAAGGGCAACTGTTGAACGGAAAAAAATAGCATTGAGGAAGGCAACAGGAAACTACCTCACTTTTCCGCAGGATATCATCAGTATGACTGAACAATTAAATACTTTGGCTCCAAGTCCCCGGCAGGTCTTCAGTGGTCATGGGGTGCTAAGAATCTCCGGGTTGGCCGTAATGAAAACATGCACTTGGAATGTGAGAAGCATGTATGAAGAAGGGAAGATCTATAATACCATCAGAGAAATGTAAAGACTCCAAATAAACACCTTGGGAATAAGCGAAATGCGATGGCCAGGATCAGGTGGTTCCAGAATCAAAGATCGTTTTGTCTATTGCTGAGGAAACAACAAACCGAATTGTCTAAATGAGTTGGCATCATACTGGGTAAGGAAGAAAATGATGTAGTTAAGGCTGTCATTCCGTTATCAGACAGAGTTTTACTGATCAAGTTTGACTGAAAACTTTTTGATATAAATACTGCACAAGTATATGCTCCCACATGTGACAGAACTGGTGATGATATCGAAAAGTTTTACGGACACATTAATGAAGCCCTAAAAAGATTTAAAATATTGGAAATAACCAAACTAATGGGAGATTTCAATGCAAAAGTGGAAAAGATGTGTGTGAGAACATAATTGGCAATTGTGGCTTGGGTGAGGGAAACTATCACAGGGACAGATTTGTTCAATTTTGTCAAGAGGAGAACTTTGTTGTGACAAATACCTTCTAGAAGTAGGAGATTGTACACTTGGAAATTAAATGCTGAAATCAAGCCAAGGATTGTGAGAATTACATTTCTTACATTTTGATTTAAAAGACATTCAGAGACTGCATTAAGGTCGTGATGTTCATTGGATCATAATCCACTGGTCGCATAAAATAAGCTGAAATTAAAGATAATGAAAAAGTTGGTCAGTCCTACACCTGATAATGCAAAACTCCAAGGAAAAAGGAATGAATAGGGGGACAAGCTTGTAGAATTTTGTGTCGAGCACGATCTGGTGATTGTGACACCTTCTCCATAATGTTAAACAGATGCTTTTATACTAGGAAGTCTCCAGCAGACTACTCACCAAGAGTGGTTAGGAATCAAATGCAGTAGATTATGTCATGATTGGGAAAAGGTTCTGGAATGCCGTGTAAGCTGTTAAAAGCATGCCGGGAGCATTGGGGACTAGAAATCTAAGCACTCTTCGATGACGAGAAGAAGCAAGAAGTCATTAAAAATGTGTAACAATAATTTAAAATCCAGGGAGAGACAGATACTGCGCTCAGAAACTGCATTGTGGACACATGTACACACAGAACGCATAAATCTGGGTGCCGAACGACATTCTGGCCCTCACGTCAATATAAAAACTGAGATTCGAGTAGCTACAGAGAACACCATGTAAGGATTAGACAAGACATCAGGAAGGTTAAAGCCACAGGGTCTGAGAACTGATGTGCCAGAACTGAGGACCTACAAAGGCACCATGATAATATGTTCCATCTGCACAAGAAAATTCATGAGGTGGTTAGGTGTAGACAGACTAGACTAATGAGCTGCCTGACAGAGAGAAACAGCAACCTGATCCTCAATGAAGACACAAATATGCAGCGATGGATGGAGTATATACAAGAACTATTAGATTATACGGAATACCTAGAGAAGAAGCTGCAATGGTCCCATTGATTACAGTGGCTGAGGTAGAACAGGCCCTAAAGAGGATGAAAAGTGCAAAAGCTCCAGGCCCAGATAAACTTCCATCAGAATTGCTTAAAATTCTGGGTATGCAGGGGAGAAAACTAATGCTAACACTTTTCAACAAGATTTACGAGACCGAAAAACTCCCCGATGACTGGTTGCAGTCAAAGGTCATGAGCTTGCCAAAGAACCTAGCACAAGAGACCACTGTATAATCAGACTGATGAGCACCATGCTGAAAAACTTCCTACAGATAATTTACAGGAAAATTGAAGAGCAAACTGGTGATACCAAGTTCGGATTTCATACGGAAGTTGGAACTCGAGAAGCCCTGTTTAGCATTCAGGTTTTTGTTCAAAGATGCAGAGAGGTCAGTTTCCTAGTATTCACATGCTTCATTGACTTTGAGAAGATATTAGACTTTGGCATGAGAAAATGATAACCATACTGAAAGAGACAGGTATAGATGACAAAAATGGCTGTGTAATTAAAAACATATACTGAAAACAGAAAGCCTGAGTTCAAGTGAGACACAGATTCACAAATGAAGTCACAATGAAATGAAGTGTGAGACAAGGCTGTATTCTCTCCCCACCCCTGTTCAACCTATAATACTCAAGAGACCTGCTTCAGGGAGGCTCTACACAATATAGGTAATGACGTCAAAGCAAATGGAGTGACGAATAACATCAGATATGCCGACGACACTATCCGTATGGGCAACAGCATGGAGAACCTGCAGCAGATCTTGCCAAAAGTGGTGGAGACATGCGAAAACGTTGGTCTAAACTTGAACTTAAAAAGACCAACATGACTGTGAGCAAGGGCTCTGTTGTAGATCCCAGTCTGTGGGTCAACGGAGTTCCGATACAGAGGGTTGAGAAAATCGTGTACTTAGGCAGTGTCGCCAATGAACACTGGGACCATTCCCAAGAAATAAAGTGACGCATTGAGAAGGCCAGGGCAGCATTTACAAGCCTTCGTCAAGTGATCTGTAGCAGAGCACTGTCATTGCAGCTTTGGGTTAGGATAACACGATGGTATGTGTTGTACGGAGTCGTGTCCTGGACGATGACCATGAGAAGATTAGAAGCATTTCAAATGTGAGTCTATAGTTGCATGCTTTGTATCAGCTGGACAGACAGAATAAGGAAAGAGGAGGTATTGAACAAAAAGAGCTGTGTAGGGCTGTAAGATCAAGAACCTCTCCTACTTTGGTCATATCATGAGTAGACATCGGATTTGTATGCAATTTTGTTTGCCGATATGTACAGTAGATTTCCAAAACTGACAAGGAAGTGTGTTTGAAGGTGAAACTGAACAGATATTAAGTTTACACACTTCCATATCATACCAGCTAGAATCAGTCAAGAAGCTAGAAACACATGGGTAGCGTCTTGGTAATTTGCTGGACATTATGGAGAACGTGAAGCGTGAACTGGAAGGTATCCCAGGAAACCTTGGATTCCATCCATAAACAAAACTTTGTGATGTCCTTAAACAAAATCCGGGCTTCAACATCATGGAAGTTATAGACAAATACAGTATTTGGCTGATACTGATAATGTGGATCTACCAGAATGTTTAACACACTCGCTCCCAAATTCAAGTACTGTCCTGACATCCATAGAAGTAGAGATCATTCTCTGCATTGAAGTTAGTTTTAACACAAAAACACCCAGATTTATACCAGAAAACTTGGAGAAGATTGTTGTAGTATACTGCAAAGCAAATCATGGACAGGAAAAGTAGGGTGTGCAGTGTGAAATGAAGGAGGAACGTGTATTTAAGTATGTTTCTTCACATTTGTTTTTTTTAACATGGTTTTCTTACAATACACTGTGTGTTATCTAGGAGACATGTGCATATTGTTTTAACAGTGAACACTAATAAGATTGATACGTCTCAAAAACTATGCAAGGATTGTTTATATCAGTGAAACAGCTGCAGCTGTAAGTAGTGTGATTTCTTGTTTTTCATTCAGTTGTTTATTCATGATCATGATTTTATACAGTAGATTGATGTGGGTGAATCACTTGAGTCTAGTAAAGGAATTTTATGTTTTCATTTCATACAAGTGTTTAACAGCATGAAAATAAGTGCATGCATAAATGTATATTTCACCACTTTTCTCAGCATAGTTGCATGCTTATATTAGTGATTTATACAACATTTAATGGAACGTCTAATCATGAGGCAGCCGGAACTTCCGCTTTCCTACCAAAAATTATACAAGGGAAGATTGAAGGGAAGAAGGAGACCCTGCACATCTTGCCTGGAGAATCTGCAACAGTGGATCGGATGAACAACCTTTCGTTATTATGTGCAGCAAAAAATATTAGGTAGCCAAAATGATTGCCAATGTCTGATGATGGATATGGCACAAGAAGAAGCAGCAGCATAAAATGTGTTGATATCACAAGTATATTTGTGTGTTAATAGGAAGAAACATGTATATAAATAACTATCCAGACGCTAGTCATAAACAAACATATATCATTCAACCTGTTAAGTTGAGAGTAGCTGGCACGTTGCTGGAGCAAGTACAATGTTTTAGGAATCTTGTATGTGTACCTGATCACAGTTGGAACAATGCTGTTGAAAGTTGAAAGTAGGTCCCAGTTTGAATAGTTAAGGACTGCATTCAAGACAATGAGCAAACCTCTCTGTAACAGGGACTTTGGAAGAAGGAGAAGAATAAGAATACAAAGAGACCTTGGCTTTTCATATTCTCATAGTAGCATGGCAGACAACTGCTTACTCGCAACTGCAGATTTTTCTGATGTTCCCAACTAATCAATACTATATATGTTGTAAAATGTATTTATTTACATCTAAATTGCAATGCGGAGGGTTGCCCCAGTTAAGTTTGGATGATTTTGATGTACCTTTTGTCCTAGGCGATTCCTTTTCTCCAGACCCGATTATGCTTCATATGGTAGCCACGGGCACAGACTATTTCCCTGCATCTCAATTTCCACTGCAGAAGATTTCGACGGAGTACAGGAAGAGAAATATTGTCCCACACCTCCTTGCACACTTTCCAAAGACCTTCAATAGTGTGGGATGTCTAAAAGAAAGCCCTCTTTTCAGGAGACCAAAGGCATAGAAATCCATCGGCGAGGGATCAGGAGATCTGACAGGGATGTCACTAAATGGTATGACAAGGACACTCTCCTCTGCTTCTTTTCTCTCGTAGTAGGTGACTGGTGATCTGGCAGTATGACTGTATGCTTTATCCATGTGGATCCAGACATTTGAAGCATCCTCACCGTACACCCGGGGCGATATCTTCGTCGAAATAGGAGTCTATGACATTCTCCTGGAAGTAGGTAGCATTGATATTCACATTTTTTGGCACTCTGAGGATTCTGAGTTTACCCCAGGCACAATATCCTGCCACTACCATGAACCCCCTAACAAAGTTTTCTTTGTTTTCTTTGACGAAGTTTGAATGCCCCTTGCAGCCTTTTAGGTGACAGCAAATTGCTTGGGGCTTGTTGATATCATGCAAATAAACCAAAGCTTCATCCAGGGTAATTACAGACTGCTATTTATTCCTGCTAGGTAGTTTAGTATAATTTTCTGGCATTAGTGAACCATTCTTTAATGGGTCTTGCTTTCAAAGCATGTCCATGTGCCTTATGCCATTTTACCAGGTTCATATCATCTTTAATTATACGGTAAACTGTACCTTTAGATGTGCTTGTGTGGCTGGCAAGGTGTCTGAGTTGGTGGATTTTCCTTTAGGACAACAGCCTTTACTTTCTTAATGATGTCCAGAGTTCTGGAGGGTCAAACACTATTCCGCAGCAGTTTTTTCGAAGTTGTTGTTTCTGGTGGGAAGCCTTTCTGATGTAATTTTAACACAATGCCTACAGATGACTTACTAGTATTGAGACCTTTCATTTTACACTATTGTACAATCCCCAGTAATGAGAAAATAGCATAGGAAATACCGTATCTACACGAGTAATCCCCGCACATTTAAAAAAAAATTTTGAGGCACGAAATTGGGGTGTGGGTTTTATTTGCGTCAAGGTTGCCAACACGCTCCTGGCTCACCTAGTTTTTGATGCTGAGCGTACAGTTATGCTTTGTGTACAGTTATGCTTTGTGCAACCGTAGATGGATGAAAACTGTCTCCATATGTCATATTTAAACAGAAACAATTCAGAATTTTAATTCTAAATTGAGTTCACATTTTTTTAAAATAGTACCTATTTTACAGAGTAATTTAAATTTAAAATTTCTCCGTGTCACAATAGAACGCGTCTTCCGGAATGTGCAGGGGTAGCTTTCCGCACTTTCACTCACTTCGGTGTTTCTATAGTGTGTTTCATAGTTGAAAATAGAGTGAAATCGTAATTCTTTTGTATTCAGTGTTTTAAGGAATGCCACAATATCACGCAGCAGGCAGTAAACGCAAAAGCAGAATCCGCGAAAACTGGCATTTCTGAATTACAAGATGGCTGTTAATTCGAAATCACGTAATTGGAAGTCCGATTTCTGTATTACAAAGACTTCGAATTAATGAGGTTTTACTCTATCGCAAAACTAACATCAGATTTTGCCGGTGTGTCTATTTTAAGTGTTTACATTGCACAAAAAGAATTATCCACCACCGGTCATGTTACTGTCCAGTAAAAAGAGACCACGTGTGAGAAGTGTTTTAGGCCCATATTCACCAACGTCAGTTCTTTTGCTGTTATCTTAGATTTTCAAAACTCGGATAATGTCATTATCTCGGATAACGCTCACTTCCGTATTCACCACGGAATTTATTATCTTGGTTTACCAAAACTAAGTTTTTGTTTCAATCTGAGTTTGAACCGCAAATTTTTCATACTAAAGCACGCCCGCATGGAAAACAAATGACTACGTGCTGCCGCCGCTATCGAAATGTAAACCAAGTTTATGATTCCATTTGGGGTTTGCAAATAATTTGCATAAACTATGCCGGCTATTGAGCAGAAACAAAGAAAGAAGCCTAACATGACTTTCTGAGAGAGTGATTGTTATTCAATCTGGTGGCAGAAAGCATTAACAAAAATAATAATAAATTATGGCCTACCCATTGTATATTTCACTCAAATAATAAGGCAGTATTTCTTCATTCTTTATTTAAAAGTCACCCAGTCGCATACCGTACAAGATATAATCAAGACTTATTTTAGGCTTATCTGTGTTGGGAATTCCAGCTTATGTTCGATCATACTAACAGTGTCGAAGCTTTAGATAACCTAAAATGTGTCTGGTCGTAGTAGTCCGCAAAATATGCCGCATGTACTTTCATCCATCTAAGACATTTGTTAATTGCATAATCTTGATCATAACACTTGTCGCTGTGTTTTTCTCTAGCAATTAGACATTCCAGCCGTCTACGAGTAGCCATCTTATATTTTCCAATTTTACCGGCCAGCCAATCTCCGGTAAAATTTTAAACCGAGATAATACTCGTTATCCGAGATAATGCTGTTGGTGAATACAAACTTAACTGTTATCTTGGATTACGTAGCATTAAACTAACATAAAAGCCAACTCCACAAACTTGTAAGTAATTTAGGAGAGGATTCTAGTGATGCAAGAGACAACGAATCTTCCCATCTACAGGGAATCGAGCCTATTGCAAGTTCAGATTAATGAAATACCTGTCGCGCAGGTAGGCCTACTTGCTCATTTTCATGGAAAATATATTTCATAGTAGTGATATTTGCGTAAAGACCACGTGGACCTCGCGGAGTGATACGAAATATTTGTTTATGCCTACGTTACTCTTTTAGTCCATTTAATTTTTTTCAAAATGAGCCTTCTTAAAATGAGGGTGCTGGCATTATTCGACGGCAGGGATTATTCAGGTAAATACGGTACTAATGATGTAGCCTTGCCATACATCTACAATTCGGCAGGCCATAAGGCAACATGGTATTAAGTATGTGGCACTTCTCTTAAGTCACACTGACCACACAAAAAAAAGAAGACACGCAGCTGCTTCCAGGAGCGACACGTTCGCTCAAGGTTGCATCCTGTATTAACTGGGGCAACCCTCCGTACTAGCTTCGATCCATGGATCATCCTCAGTTGCTTACAATAACAATTAAAATAGTACATTCATAAACATTAGAAACCACTTGTCTTTGAATTTGTCATATGTTACAGTATTAAAATCTAATAAACGTCCACGTTTCATTTCACTACCACATCGCTTTCTGTTGAATTAAAACACTCTTCTCAAACTTTTATAAATTCACTGTGTTAAAATCTACACAGTTCAAAGAAATTAGGGGAACAGTTTTTGAACGAATGCCACGCTCCACAAAACAATACCTCACACCCACCTATATTACCAACTAAAGCTTTATTCTTTACTGTTGAAGTATACAAAAGAACATCGATGGATTCATTTTCATTTTCAGAACACAAATGGAAATGTTCAAATAGGGGTGAAAACAAAGTAATAACAGTCCTCCAGGGTGGATTTTTATACAGTTGGAGAGCTTCAGTATGGTGTATGTCCTCCATGAGCATTTATCACAGCTTGGCACCTACGTGACATGCTCCATATAAGTCGACGGAGGTCACATTATGGTATCAGGTCCCATTCTTCAATGAGAGCCTCTTCGAGGTCTTGGAGAGTCTGTGGTGGAATAGGGCGCCCATGAATACTTCTGTCAAGCCTATCCCACACATGCTCGCTAGGTTAAGGTCGGGACTCACAGCTTGCCATTCCAGTTCTCTCAAGACAGCTCTGGTGATGCGCACTACATGCGCCTTGTGGTGCATGAGTATGAATTCAGGACCAACATCGTATGCAGCAACCAACACATGCTGTAGCAATATCTGCTCAATGTACCCCGCAGCGGTAAGATTACCACGGACGGCGACAACATCCATACGGCCATCAATGCTGATGCCACCCCACAACATCACAGAACCTTGTCTGAATCGGTCGCCCTCCTGGACAACATTTGGCATGAACTGCTCACCACGGCCTCTCCATACACGATGAAGTCATCACTCTGTGTCAGGGGAAATCTGGACTCGTCTGTGAACAACACAGGTCTCCAATGGCGAAGTTGCCAGTTGACGTGGGTACGGGCAAACAGAAGGCAAGCTGCGCGATGTTGCTGCGTTGAACGGCACACTCAAACAGAACGTCTGTGTCATAAGGACACTTAGCCTGTTCCTTACTGTCTGGTCAGACACTGACTCCAGTGACCCTCCTGAGGTCTTGTTGCAGTTCTCTGGCAGTTGCTGAACGACGTTGCAACGCACAGATGGTCAGATATCGGTCATCCTGTGGGGCTGTCATGCGTCCATGACCTTGTGAACTGGCCTGTCTCATTGTAGCGATTCCACAAGTGGTGAATAACTGACGGAGAGACATGAGATCCACAGCAACACGACAAAAAGTTCATCCTTCCTGGATCAAAGTGATGGCCCTTGCGACTTGAACCTCGTTAAGATGTCTCATGGGATGTGCTGGTTGAGTACAACGTGCTCAAATGACCGCAGTAGTCTGTCCCTCACGACGACACACCACTATTCACTTTATTTTGAGGGGTCACCTGACAGTTTAATGCATGGCTAGCCTACAGATGGAGTATAACTTCGATTTACCATAAACTGAGTAGCTAAGGTCTCAAGGTATGCTGTACGATCACTGGAACCCCGTCCGGCTCCATGGCTAAATGGTTAGCGTGCTGGCCTTTGGCCCCAGGTTCGATTCCCGGCAGGGTTGGGAATTTTAACCGTCGTTGGCTAATTTTGCTGGCACGGGGGCTGGGTATATGTGTCTTCATCATCATTTCATACTCATCATGACGTGCAGGTCACCTACGGGGGTCAAATCAAAAGACGTGCACCTGGCAAGCCGAACATGTCTTCGGACACACCCGGCACTAAAAGCCATATGCCATTTCATTTCATTGGAACTCCATCTACCAAATTAACGTTCACGTACTAGACGTTACAAAACATGTTCCCCTAATTTTTCTGAACTGTTTAGTAACCAGTTTGTTTAATTTGTTGCACTGACAATTAAAAGAGTACATACACTATCATTAGCAACCATTTTCTTCGAGTTAGTGTCATATATTTCAGTCTTAAAATCTAATAAAATGTCTGTTTCATTTCACTGGCATATCTCCATCTGTTGAATGGAGAACTTTAAGCCTGTTAGGATTACATAATTGTGTTGCCTCAAAACACTGACATTTTTTTTCCAGTGACCTTCAAATGTTGTTAATATTTGTAACATTGGTGACTCAGTGACGTGAGCGTAAGGTATTATATGTTCAAACACTAAACAGCAAATCTCTTGCGTGTCCATCAAAATTCTTCCAATCTGGCATAAGAAAGTTCAAATCTGGCTCACTCAAATTGAAGCACAGTTCTCCACAGCTGTTACAATGGCAGAATTACTAAATTTAGTTATATAATCGGATCCCTAGGGCCAGATGTTGAGGAACGATTATTCTGATTCAGGAAGTGCACAGGCCCCTCGCTAATGGCAGTGCATAGTGCAGAGGGCCAAGTAAATTAAAGCCATTTATTAGTTATGGATAACTCCTCCAGTATAAGATTTCTGGTAGAGGCAGGAGTGGACATTTAAGTTATCCCCCCACTGCAGTGGACAGAAGACAACTCACAAAACGTGTTCTGTATGCTGGCAGATGGTACACTGATGCACTATTTTGGTGAACGCCTTGCAAAAAATTGAGTTAGGCCTTAGACGTCCATTTTTCTGGTCTTCCACCATAGAAAAATATCCAACAATCTATTCTTGGAGCCGGTTTCCTGAATTTCAGATTGGTGGTAGATACCAAGACAAATAACTCATCGATAGTACCACCAGCCTTTCCACCATTTGCAGTAGCTATGAAGTGCTCCACTTTACAGTGTGTTTATTTGCTTGACCCCCAGAAAAAGTATTCATTTCTATTGCAAGATTATCTAAAATTTAAAGTTAAAATTTAATAGATATTCAGTTTTACCACACAACTTCTACTGTAGGACCTCCAATTACAGTAAAACCCAGACAGCTACCACCTGACAAGCTCTCTCAAGTGAAAAGTGTGTTTCAAAAGGTGATAGATCTGGGCATTTGCAAATCCTCCAAAAGGCCATGGTCAAGTCCCCTCCATTTAATCCCAAAAAAAGAAGGTTCTTGGGGCCATATGGTGATTACAGAGCTCTAAATGCGGTTATACACTAGTGGTACAATTTATGAACTTCATCGTGAAGATCCGTATTGATACAGTTAAAACTAAGAAACAATGTTAGGTTTTGGTCCACCCAATCGATAACATTAAGGAAAGTGCAAAAGGCCTTATTCAAGTTCGAGGACAAGAACATAAAACACTTTTTCCTCACGTTTTGTAGCAGAAGAGGGTGGGTTTGACAAATTTGGAAGAATATGCTATTCTTTCAGGGGCATGTGGAGTAGCAGAATCAAGAATTCTCTTCTTCTAATACCCTTTGGAACCACTTTGCTCAACTCTAGGTATTCTGAAAGATGTCAAGCTTGTGGAAATGTTTTGGGTACAAAATATTACTTCCTTCTTGAAGAAAGAAAGAAGCGGATCCCACTAGCCCAGTAGTCTTTCCAAACATCTGCCTAAAGATAACCATCTAGTATGTACATGCTTCAGAATTTTCTTTGCCTCTTTACTGTGCAAGTTCTGAAATTTCTGAAGGCGTTCTTTTCCTTTGACACTCTTTTCTAAGAAATAAAATATATCAACAAAGATCTCATCCACTTAAAGTGATCTTCCAGCACCTTTTTCAGCTGCTAGATTAATCAGGGGGCAAATGCAACCTATGATGGCAATACCTGGTTCCTTTAGAACAGCTAAAACCCCATTTTTGTGTCCTATCATAACAGAAGCATTGTTGCAGCAGAAAGCCACACAGTTTTCAATTGGTAGGTTATGAGAATTCAGCTGTGATACATCAGGTTATCTGCATCATATCATTGCTTCCATCCGTTGCCAAAGAAAATGGTCAGTTCTGAAGGCCCTTAACTTCAGATGATGCATTTTTTGCCATTTTATTTACAATGCACGTCGTTTACATATGAGCACAGCTATATTTCTTTGCAACTTCTGTTCTTAAATAGAGCACCAGCATGATAAGCTACACTTAAATGCACATTGTGTTCCACCGAAAGGGAAGTAAACAGACACTCGGCTCTGTCGCTGTCAACGTTTCCAGACTTGGCAAGAAAGGGGTTGATTTTCTTGTTATCTTCCTTTGATTTAACATAACTTACGTGTTTACCACACTTCACATTATTACTTAAACCATTTCTTCCAGCATGTGCAATATTAATATCACACCCACATACCATGCAAAAGGCAAATTTTTCTCCCTTTCTTGATTGTAGTATACACGGAAAATAAATTCTTCAAATGTCTGGAAGTACTGGTTCTTGGTAAAAAAAAACACCACACACACACACACACGCACACGCACGGAACGAATGTAATTAGTTTAAGGAATACAGGAAATTGCGAAGCAGGAAGTTATAACACAAAAACTCGCGAACACTTCATTAACTCTTAGAGTGCCGGAGAGCGCGATTGCGCTCCTCTGTAGCCTAGCGAAAAGTGCCACGAGCGCGATCCGTGTTGCAGCTGTCTATGTAAGTCATAATAGTTTGCACATATCTGACAGATGGCAGCTTCAGTCGGCATCACTCTGTAGTAGATACTACATAGTTTCCAAATCTACCACCAGAATCTCTGTGTGACATGTTGTGTTGATGTTATGATTTTTTTCTATTTCAGCTGTTTGGCGCGTACCTGTAGACCATGTGTTCGTAATAATGGCGACTAGTTCTCGTATGACGCTTGAAATTGATGACGATTTGGTACAATATATTGATTGAGTGATGATTCTGATTATATCGAGTCAGGCAACGATTCAGATGATACTGAGATTAATAATAACGCTGGTAACGTTTCAAAAAGTGACGATAGTGGTTATGTTTGCCGACTTACTCGTGTGACAGTGATGCATGAAATTTCCGATAAAGACGGTAATGATAGTGACGGGAATAATGATGGAATTGACAGAGACAGTAATTACGATGATGACCAGATTCCCGAATTCCGTAAAATTCAGTCCGATCACGACGTGCAATTTTAGCCCTCTCCTGTATTCCTCGAGACGCCCGGCCCTAAACATGCACCTCCTCCTGATGCTAGACCACACTAGTATTTTAATCCATTTTTACAAGAACTATTATTCTTAAAACACTGATATTTTACAAACTAGTAAACAATGCATCAGTGTGCACAGGAATACCAAATTTAGGTGAGTATGATCAAAATACTAGGATATACTGACATCCAAATTTGAATTTTAAAATTTTTCAAAAATTGCATGAACACATTTAATTTTTTGCTCGTAAGTATGAATTATTTTCGTGATGTTAATATAATGCGTGAAGAGAGGGATAACTTAGCTACAAGAAAATATAAACTACAATGAGATATCTTGAAAAGTGTGGATAGGATATGCTTTTATCTTCGGTGCTACGTAATAGGCATTTTCTCTCTGGCATTCTTAGCAACCACGGCAGTAAGGGAGCCGGCACTAAGAGGGTTAAAATATGTCATAACCTTAAATGGCCAAAACATTCTTTCCAGGAGCACCAACTTCGTGAACAAAGAACACCACTCACGTGGTCAAAGCATATAGGTTAAATCACAAGCGAATGGAGAGGAACAAAGAATTTGCGGAGCAGATCATGTCGACACCTGACATGGAAGAACGGTTTTCTCGGCTTTAAATTCAATTACAACGACGACACAAACATCACACGGTTAAAAGTACTAATCAATTAAAGAATGAGTTATCGACTATCATGCACTTGCCTTCGACTCACACAAACATTCGATTGTACAGAAGTGAGGTGATTATCGAATGTTGAAGTTTCAAATTTTTGTCCGCAAAGTCATAAAAAGGCAACGTCCTTCCATAAAATGAGGCAATTTCTGAAAATTTTACTGATAAACTGTAAAAGTTGGCAGGTATATACAATACATACCACCAGTGCCATTGGTAGTTATGAGGGTGTTGATAGTTTTTTCCCCACAATGTTGATATTGTTGGACCACTTTCCCCACCAGAAGCATTTACCTACTTATCATCATCAACCGTTTCTCTAGTTGGACAAAAGCTACACCGCTTCAGAATATTACAGCAAAATTAGCGGCAAGAGCTCTCTTCCACTTGTGGATAGCCTGGCATGGTGCTTCATCCATCATTACTACAAACAGAGGTAAACAGTTCGACTGATCACTCTTCAGCAAGCTGATGAAACTCCTTGGAATTCATCATATCAAGACAACTGGCTACCATCCTACCACCAAAGGAAAGGCTGACCACCAGCATCGTCAGCTTAAAGCTGCACTTCGAGCTCCACTATCAACGAGCTGGGTATCATGGCTTCCCATAGTTTTACTTGGCCTAAGATCACTGATCACTCATCATACCACATATGGACGCATCCCCAGCCGCACTGGTCTATCGCAAGAAATAATTTCCATGGTGATTCAAAATAAAATAAAAAGGGGATCCACCTATTCAATAACTTTTATTACACTAGCCTGCAAAAAAAAAAAAAAAAACTTTTTTTGTGCGGTAAAAACGAAAAAAGGTGAGTTTTATGAATTTCTTAATGCAGAATTCGAGAAAAAAAAATTAGTTTTGGCATATCACGTCTGGTTTAATGGCAATTTTACAAAATGTTATTTTGTTCTTACGTAAAATAGTTGATACTTAGTATTGATTAAATTTGATGTATTAATGTAAATTTCAGCTTGCAAAACGAAATCATATTTTGCATGCATTAAATACACATAAATGCGGCTTTGTAAGTAAGTAGATGGTTTGTATTGTATTTTTAATGTATATTGAAATTCGTGAAACTGAAGCATAAAGCGCCTTTTTAGTTTCGGCTGTAGTTTCTTTTAAAATAATATAACCGTGCCTTGAATAAAAATTACATGGTTCAACATATATAGTTTTTTACTTACATTATGTGCAGGTTAGATTCACACCTCCGTCTTTTCCCGTTTTCCGTGGAATTTCCGAGTTTTTGAAGTTCCTGAATGATCTCTAGAAGGGTCGTCTCGTGCAATCGACCAACAGTAATCGGCCATCATATTCACATCTCAACGTCCCCCTGATAGCATCGTTCTGCATCTTTGAGGTCCTGGTGAAACCTTTCACCTTGATCTTCACTGACAGCTCCTGAATTTGGAGCGAAATAATCCAAATGCAAAGCTAAGAAATGAAGCTTAAGGCTCATATTACAACTGAGTTCCTTAAACATTACCAACATTTTCCTTACAATTTCTTTGTATTGAGGTTCCTTAATGTTGCCAAGGAATTTAGTCACTACATCTTTGAATGCGTTCCAATGCCTCTTTCTTGATTTGGGTCATCGTGTCCGTGAAATTTTTTTCCTTCATCAGTTTACGAATCTGTGGTTCATCAAATACGCTTTCTTTGATTTTTGAATCTGATAATGAGGGTAATTTAGTGGATAAATATTGGAAGCATAGGCTACTTTTATCTAATGCCTTGACATACTGTTCCATCAATCCTAATTTGATGTGCAAGGGTGGAAGTAGAATTTTTTTACGGTCAATAAGACTTACATTTAAGACATTTTTGGATCCTGGTTGTAGTTGTTTCCTTTCTGGCCAATTCACTGTATCCCAATGTTTATCCCATGCCTTGCTATCCCATTCGCATAGAAAACAGGGAAATTTTGTATAGCCTTTTTGTTATCCCAGCAACAATCCAATGATCTTCAAATCACCGCAAATTTGCCAACCATGCTCGTGATATTTAATTTTTTCAAGCACCAACTTTAAGGTCTCGTATGTTTCAGACATTTTTGTGGAGTGTGCAAGTGGTATGGATGCCAGAACATTTGTTTTATGAAGCAAAACAGCCTTTAAACTTCTTTTGGAAGAGTCAATAAAACCACGCCAGTTACTAGGATCATACTCTTTCACTCCCAGTTGATGTAGAAGATTTGAAACATCCGTACAAAATATAAGTTCGTCTTGTTGAGTATAATACTTTTGGACTGTTATCTTTGCAAGGAAACTGCTTTATCAGTCCATCATAAACACTGCATAAGAGCTGGGGCTTTTAACACGTCTGTTCATTCAAGTGGTCTAAGATGAAAGACAAACGCTCAACTGTCTTATCTTCAATCCTACATACCTCGCGGTCTATTGCGTATCTGGGGCAGTTTGTTATGAATTTACCAGGAAACCCCCAACTACAAAATGAAAATTTAAACAGCAATAAGCCTATAATAAAATGCAAACAATAACAAATCAAATAATTGTATTCTAAAAAAAAAGTTGCGCGAGAACATCTCTCAACATTGCATCTTACGAATTCATGCAGATACTAAAACACTGAATTGCGTCAAAACTAGACGTGATAGGAAAAATATAGCATCATTTTCGGAATCAGGGCAGCGATTTCTATAAGAATTACATATGTTCTATTTTACCACAAAATCATGTTGGCTAGTGTTATTGATGTAATTTTATGAACATCAAGATCTTGTGGTACTAGTTTCAATTTAACAATAAGGTCATATTCAGCCACTTAATTTTAAAATTGACGAACACACGACAACAACAAATATGTAGGTGGATGGTCCGCCTAGTCAATACTAAATATTAATTATTTATATTTACATAAATCTAGTACGTTTCGGGAATCTATATACATTCCCTTCATCAGCTAGTCAAATTAAAATTCCTGTACACAAAAAGGCCTAATAAAAAGGGGGGGCCCCATTAAGAAATCCAAAAACTATTGCCTATACAATTTAACATTTTTAAAATCAAAGTGTGGATGCATGGAATTAAATTCCATCTAGTCGAATAGGATAAAACAATAGAATAGAGTCTGTATGCATTAAAATATTGAGCACTATGTTCTTGTTGTGGCGTTAGATCACTGTGTACTTGAAGATCCGATAATTTCTTGTAAAATTCAATTGGAGTTGAGAATAAAAGAATAGTGCAAAAACTTATTATCATGCCGAAACCATCCGATAATGGGCGTGCTATGCAGCCAGGTGATGTGAGCTTAAAATGATCTGTAAGAGGGAGAAGTAAAATAGAAACTGTAATCGGAAGACTATAACGAACAAAATGAGAATACAACGCGTGAAGTTATTAAAACTTACCAATACAAGAAGTACGTGAGGCTGTCATATAACTATTAAGGATATATAAAAGTGGCTGAGGTTGTTCGGAGACTGATTGCGGAGTTGCAGTGGGAGGCGCGGTGAATGGACGGAGGAGGGGAGAGTACTGCCCCTGTGTGCTAACTTCATACTTCCCGTCTTACGCGCTTTTCTTCCTTCCTTCTCTTTTGCTCTCACATATTGCGTCACCAATTTAAACAACTGGTTATCCTCTGCCATGTGCTTGTTAAGGCTATTTTCATTATCAAATTTTTGTAACATGTAAATTTCTAACTTTTCAAGGGTATTTATTCTTTTACCTTTGTTTAGCGGGTGTAATAGAACCATGTCCCGTTCAATATTAGTGAAGTGATGATTATTGTCGTGCATGTGTTCACACATAGCAGAGTATCTAGAATATCTTCGTGCATTCACAGGCTCTTTATACCATACCGACACTCCTCCCCGACTGTCCTATATACTTTTTTTTTTTTGCAGTCTTGGCAAGACAATTTATATACTACCGACTTACTGAAAATGCTACTGGTGTTTACGCTATTCGAGTTGAACAAAATTATATTATTATCGGTCCTAAAGGATATGTGGATGTTGTGTTTCCTAAAGAGTTTAACCAAGCCATATGATTGTTAATATACGTGAATGTTGCAAATTTCTTCTTTTCTTTCCTATTAACAAGTAGGTCTATTCATGACCTTACTCTTTATCCTGTTGACATAGCTTGTAGGGTAACCATTTCTTCTGGCAATATCTTGGATAATGTTTATCTCTTTATTAAATTCACTTCTATCTAGTGGTGTTCTTACTGCTCTATTAATCAGGCTATAAAATGCCGCTTTCTTGTGTTGTCCCGGGTGGTTTGAGTCTTTCCTGATAACAATATCTGTATGTGAAGGTTTTCTGAATACATGATAAACAAGGTTTTTTATTTTCTCTAGTTACTGTTACGTCTAGGTAGTTTAAACTTTTATTCTCTTCTGATTCACTTGTAAATGTTATGTGTTTATCTAAGTTGTTTAACTGGTCTAACAACTCATTTGGTTTGAGGTCCTGCTCATTAATGATAAATGTGTCATCGAAAAACCTCAACCATAAATCTAATCCTCTTATTTTACCGACTATTTTATTAGATTCCATGTGGTCCATATATATATCCGCAAGGATGCCAGACGCTGGTGATCCCATGGCCAACCCATTAACTTGTTTATACATGTTGTTATTAAAAGTAAAAAGTTGTCTTCTAGTGTGAACGTTAATAAGTTGATGAATTCGTCTATCTCTACTTTACTCAAAGGGCTGTGTGTATTAAAGTTATCTTTAACAATGTCAATAGTCTCCATAATTGGGATGTTCGAGTACATATCTTTAACATCAAAGCTATGGATGGTATTATGTTGCGATAAAATGACGGTTTTTGTCCTATCACAAAAATCTGTGGTATTGCGAAGGCTGGTGTCTACATTAAATCTATAATATTTCTTTAAAAACGTGTGTGTAAATTTGGCCGTTTTATATGTGGGACTGTTTCTGAAGTTTATGACCGGTCTAAGAGGTATAGTATGTTATAGTCTTCCGATTACAGTTTCTATTTTACTTCTCCCTCTTACAGATCATTTCAAGCTCACATCACCTGGCTGCATAACACGCCCATTATCGGATGGTTTCAGCATGATAATAAGTTTTTGCACTATTCTTTTATTCTCAACTCCAATTGAATTCCACAACAAGAACATAGTGCTCAATATTTTAATGCATACAGACTCTATTCTATTCGACTAAATGGAATTTAATTCCATGCATCCACACTTTGATTTTAAAAATGTTAAATTGTATAGGCAATAGTTTATGGATTTCTTAATGGGGCCCCCCTTTTTATTAGGCCTTTTTGTGTACAGGAATTTTAATTTTAATTTGACTAGCTGATGAAGGGAATGTATATAGATTCCCGAAACATGTACTAGACTTATGTAAATAAATATAAATAATTAATATTTAGTATTGACCATCCACCTACATATTTGTGATCAAGTCAATACGGATCAAATACCGGCCACTATGGTCCAGATTATTAATAGTGAAACACACGACAAGTTATATACAATAAAACAAGTACTGAAACCTAGTCTTAAAAATGAATGGAACATGCGGTGTTAAAACATTGTGGTCTCTTCTTGTGAAGGACAATAGTTTTTTGCAGTTCATCCAGGTGATGTGTCTTGAGGTGCTTAATTGTAGTAGTTAAAGATGTAACTGTAGTAGTTGAAGATGTAAACAATGTGATTTATCTTCAATATACGATAAACATAGACCAGATAAAAACCTCAATCCTCATTCTCTTAACACTTTCCATTTACCACTGCAGAAATCTCCCACCCCTTTACACCAGTCATACGTTATACGATAAATAATATGTCAAAGAAAGTTGTTTTTGTTTTCAACACAGATCTGAATAGGCAAATAAGATATAAGAAAGAAAGTTAATAATGTCATTTGCTTTACGTCCCACTAACTACTTTTTAAGATCTTCGGAGACGCCGAGGTGCCGGAATTTAGTCCAGCAGGAGTTCTTTTACGTGCCAGTAAATCTACCGACACGGGGCTGTCATATTTGAGCACCTTCAAATACCACCGAACTGAGCCAGGATCGAACCTGCCAAGTTGGGGTTAGAAGGCCAGCGCCTTAACCGCCTGAGCCACTCAGCCCGGCTATGAAAGAAGGAAAAAGAAGAATAAACCTATGGTTAAGAGAAGAAAAGAGTTGAAGACACGACAATGTTTATGAGACTCATCCCCTTGAAGTACATTCTAATGTATGTTATCGATGTTGTAATAGAAATCACAAAAGCCTGAGTAAAAACTGTGACAGGTGGAAGAAATGGAAAACGAGGAGGGGAGGGAGGGGGCATGGTTACATTTAGGGTACAGCTGATGGGTGTAAAGGGGTGGGAGGTTTCTGCAGTGGTAAATGGAAAGTGTTAAGAAAATGAGGATTGAGGTTTTTATCTGGTCTAGGTTTATCGTATATTGGAATAATAATGTAAAATAGTATGTTAGATTTCTTGGGAATTTTGTTAAGATTAAAATTAGGATAAAAATATTGCTCCAAATGAATGAAACAGTTTTCAGGAATGTTCAGTAGGGCACCCTTGTCAACTACCTTGAGAATCGTTATATCCTGCTCAACACACATAAATTTATGTTTAGCTTCCAATTCATGTTGGCCCAGTCTGGCAGAGAATCTATTATATTTTTTTTTTTTGCATTAACATGCTCCAGATAACGTGTTAAAAAGCCCTTGCCCGTTTGACCTAGATACGTATGTATGTGGCTTTACAACATTGCATTTCAATTTGTATACACGCTTCTGAGAACCTATCATACTGATTTACAGAATGAGTGTTCTAAAAATTAAAAGCTCTGCTATTATTAGTAATGTAAGCAATTGTTTGGCCATGCTTTTTGAAAATATTGGAGATCTGATATATGTCTTCGTTACTGAAAGTGAAAATAGAAATCAGAATGTACTTCAAGGAGGTGAGTCTCAAACATTATCGCACCTTCAATTCTTTTCTTCTCTGAACCATAGCTTTATCGTTCTTTTTCTTTCTTTCAGACATCTTATTTGTCTATTCAGATCCATGTTGAAAACACAACCAACCTTTTTGGACCATGTTACTTATTGTACAAACATTAATATGTCCTAGCTGAAAATAAAGCACATTGTTTAAATCTTTAACTACAGAAATTAAGCACCTCAAGACACATCACCTGGACGTAATCTTAACTGGATGAACTGCAATTAACTATTGTCCTTCACAAGAAGAGACAACGTTTTAACACTGTATGTTTCGTTAATTTTTATGACTAGGTTTCAATACTTGTTTTATTGTACATAATTTGTCATGCGTTTGTCAATTTTAAGGTTAAATGGCTGATTTTTTTTTTGCTATTGGTTTTACGTCGCACCAACACAGATATGTCTTATGGCGACGATGGGACAGGAAAGGGCTAGGACTAGGAAGGAAGCGGCCATAGTCTTAATTAAGGTACATTTGCCTGGTGTGAAAATGGGAAACCACGGAAAACCATCTTCAGGTTTGCCGACAGTGGGGTTTGAACATACTATCTCCCGAATACTGGATGCTGTATGTCTCAAGTATTATTACAATATTAATACTGGATGCTGGCCGCACTTAAGCGACTGCAGCTATCGAGCTCAGTTAAGTGGCTGAAGATGACCTTATTGTTAGGTACCACAAGGTCTTGATGTTCATATAATTACATAAATAATAAAAGTGTATTGAACACGTGGATTTTTTTTTTTTGAATTGGATCAGGTCTATGGCAAGCCTATGAGGCTACCCGCTGATCTCTTTGAAAATACCATAAACACTACAGATCTACCCACATACATCCTTAAGCTCAAGTAGCATGTCCAATCCCTGCGACCTACCCAACCCAATCATCAATCTGCGAAATGCCCGTTCATCCATCCTCGTCGCCCTTCAAAATGCTAGCATGACAGGAAACGTTTCAAAACGGAAATGCCTCATGAACAACAAACTGTATCAGTCGTTCAACTCAAAACCGTTTTCTTCTTTATGATGTCAATCAGTGTACATCTTAACAACCCAGTAAATCACATAGTGCAGATAACTAGTCATCACCTCCCCCAACAACCAAGATAACCCACACAAGATCTGGAAGAGTTGTCCACTTTCCATCCAAGTACCTCTCCGTTGCCACCGGGGAGGGAGTATGTGGCAGTAGCATACATCACTCCAAGGAATAGAGAATACCATTTATGGCATACGGCATTGCAAAGAATAATAGTACCGTTGATGTTGTCTTTTGTAAATATAACTTCCAAGATCTTTTTCTAAAAAAGGAGAATAAAGTTTACTGATGCACCTGGTTACATCTATACACGATGCTGTTGATCTTTGTAACACCCTCAATCATACAAATTAAAGACGAGGCCATTTGTGTTATACTACTATTCAAGATGTTTGCAAAGAAACAGTAGGATATAAGACCAGAAAACATCAGGACCAGTCTGATGAAATTCAAGAAATTGAAGCATTGATCTCAGAGAAGAGAAAAGCCTTGCAAGCATGGCGAAGGGACATGAACTCCCACTCTAAGAAACAAGCCGTAAGTATTGCTAAAGCAAATGTCCAAAGAAAAACCTGTGAGCTCAAGAATGCATGGTGGACAGCAAGGGCAAAAGAGTTGGAATATCTAGATATAAAGATTCACGACAGTTCTTCCAAGCGACAAAAGCAGTTTATGGTCCCACCACCTTTGGGAGGAATCCTCTTTGGTCCAGCGATAAGAGTACACTTTTAAAAGATCAGTACTCCATCATGAATAGGTGGAAAGAGCATTTTGAAGACCTCTTGAACCAGGATCCAATTATTGAACAGGTCTATGATATATTAAAACAAGCTCCCATCAATGAAGAACTTGGCTCCCCACCAACACTAGGTGTAAGCATGCTGTAAATCAAGCAAAGCGTCACAAAGCCTCTAGTCCTGATGGTATACCAGTGGAAGCTCTCAAAGAAGGAGGCGAGGAACTAATAAGACACATACACTGACTGACAGAGCAAATGCAACACCAAGAAGGAGTGGTTCGAAAGGGATGAAAGTTGGGGAAAAAAACAGACGGCACGGACAAATAATTGATGTTTATTTCAAACCGATATGCAGGTTACACAATGCGCACGGCATCGACTCAGTAGGATGTAGGACCACCGCGAGCGGCGATGCACGCAGAAACACGTCGAGGTACAGAGTCAATAAGTGCGGATGGTGTCCTGAGGGATGGTTCTCCATTCTCTGTCAACCATTTGCCACAGTTGGTCATCCGTACGAGGCTGGGGCAGAGTTTGCAAACGGCGTCCAATGAGATCCCACACGTGTTCGATTGGTGAGAGATCCGGAGAGTACGCTGGCCACGGAAGCATCTGTACACCTCGTAGAGCCTGTTGGGAGATGCGAGCAGTGTGTGGGCGGGCATTATCCTGCTGAAACAGAGCATTGGGCAGCCCCTGAAGGTACGGGAGTGCCACCAGAGGTGACGTGGAATCATACGCAATAGCGCCCCAAACCAGTTACTGCTCCACAGTTACTGCCGGATTTGACCTTTCTCCACGCCGACGCCACACTCGTCTGCGGTGACTATCACTGACAGAACAGAAGCGTGACTCATCGGAGAACACGACGTTCCGCCATTCCCTCATCCAAGTCGCTTTAGCCCGGCACCATGCCAGGCGTGCACGTCTATGCTGTGGAGTCAATGGTAGTCTTCTGAGCGGACGCCGGGAGTGCAGGCCTCCTTCAACCAATCGACGGGAAATTGTTCTGGTCGATATTGGAACAGCCAGGGTGTCTTGCACATGCTGAAGAATGGCGGTTGACGTGGCGTGCGGGGCTGCCACCGCTTGGCGGCGGATGCGCCGATCCTCGCGTGCTGACGTCACTCGGGCTGCGCCTGGACCCCTCGCACGTGCCACATGTCCCTGCGCCAACCATCTTCGCCACAGGCACTGCACCGTGGACACATCCCTATGGGTATCGGCTGCGATTTGACGAAGCGACCAACCTGCCCTTCTTAGCCCGATCACCATACTCCTCGTAAAGTCGTCTGTCTGCTGGAAATGCCTCCGTTGACGGCGGCCTGGCATTCTTAGCTATACACGTGTCCTGTGGCACACGACAACACGTTCTACAATGACTGTCGGCTGAGAAATCACGGTACGAAGTGGGCCATTCGCCAACGCCGTGTCCCATTTATCGTTCGCTACGTGTGCAGCACAGCGGCGCATTTCACATCATGAGCATACCTCAGTGACGTCAGTCTACCCTGCAACTGGCATAAAGTTCTGACCACTCCTTCTTGGTGTTGCATTTGCTCTGTCAGTCAGTGTACATGACCCGATTGTCAAAATTTGGAGCACAGAAGAAATGCCTCCTGATTTCAGAGACAGTCTTGTAGTTCCCATATTTAAGAAAGGGGATCGAACAAACTGCAATAACTATCGGGGAATATCCTTACTGTCGTGCCTGTGAAAGCTTATTGCTCGAATCTTGGCAAAACGTATTGTATCCCTGGTGGAGAAAATACTTCCAGAGTCAGTGTGGATTCAGGCCTTCTAGAGGAACCACAGATACAATATTCACAGCTCGTCAACTTCAGGAAAAATGTAGAGAACAAAATAGACCTCTTTATATTGCCTTTATTGAGCTTACTAAGGCATTTGACTCTGTGAACCGAGAAGCTTTGTGGAAAATTTTAGCTCTACATGGCTTTCCACAGAAATTTATTGCCATCTTGAAATTGCTCCACATTGATACGATGGCAGCTGTCATTGGCAACGGCTCTATTGGAGAGCCATTCCATATCAATACTGGTGTTAAGCAAGGCTGTGTGATAGCCCCCACTTTGTTTTTCTTGTATGTTGCCACTGTCATGGAACTTGTCAGAGATGATCTCCCTCCAGGAATTCATATAACTTACAGGATGGATGGTAAACTTTTAATTTGAGCCGTTTAAAGGCAGGAACTCGGACATTGTCTGCAGCATTAGTTGAGTTACAGTACGTTGATGATAATGCTGTCGTAGCTCAGACACAAGAAGAGCTTGTGATAATCCTGAATGGTTTTTCTGCTGCGTACAACAAGATCGGACTCAAACTGAAAACCAGCAAAACACAGATCCTATACCAACTAGCCCCTGGGGAAGGTCAAAGAGATATCAATGTCACAATTGATGGAGTGTGCCTTAAAGTTGTAAACACCTCCCCATACCTTGGCAGCACCCTCTCATCAAGCGCAAATATAGATTCAGAAATCCAAGACAGAATTAACTGTGCAGGAGCATCCTTTGCTAAGTTAAGATCTCAAGGTTTTGACAATCATGATGTCAATATCACAACAAAGATTCTTGTGTACAATTCTGTTGTAGTTCCAACCTGACTCTACGGATCTGAATCCTGGACATGCTACAGTCGACACCTTAAGAAGCTGGAACAGTATCATCAATGTTGCTGGAGAATACTGCAAATAACTTGGCAAGACAGGCATACAAATATCAGCGTTCTTAAAGAGGCACACACCACCAGTATAGGATTGATGGTTTTAAGACTCCAGCTATGATGGACAGGGCACTAGTTCGCATGCCCAATAATCACATTCCCAAACAAGTGTTTTACTCCGAGCTATCAGTAGGTAAACGTTGTGTAGGCGGTCAGAGGAAACGATTTAACCCCTCAGTGCCGACCTCTATATGTGGTATAGACCCCCTTTTCTTCCGTAGCCGCCGACCTCTATACGTGGTATAGACCCATACATGGTTTCGCATTTACGGCTATAGCGCGAAGAGTTTTGGTGTTATGGATATGCAAATTGTTTTGTTTCCAAGAAGACATTTTCGGGTTTATCAGTGTTCTAAATAAGTATTGAAAATCGTTAAAGTGTAGCTGCTTTTGCAAGGATAAGTATATGTCAATTATGTCTGAGCACCAATCCCTGCTTTTTTAATAGTCCGTTTGCTTCATTCTTTCCCACAGAATAAAATAAAGAAATGATGATCTGAGAAGTTTGTCGTTTCGTGTGATGTTCTTTGCTCTAATTTTGTATTAAGAGTGCGGTTTATTTATTATATTTGTCTTTATTTCTCAGCTTGTAGTCTTTTCGTAACTCTCTACGAGTACTCTGTATAGGCATCAGTTAGTGCTGCTTTCTGTCATACGACACGAGAAGCAGTTGTGCATGGTATATATTTCGTTTGAAAGAAGATGTATCGACCTTTTAATCTGAAATATGTATCGAGTTGTTTTGATTCGTCATAAATGTTATTCCCCTAATTTAGTTTCGTCCTGCCGCTTTCGGTCCCGCTGCAGCTTCATCAGCTTGTGTGACGCACCGCGCTCAATGGCTAGCTCCTGCTGAGTGTAGCGTGCTTGAAATATTGTATAATTCAAATGAAAGTTTAGTCGGAAGTAGTAGTGGCAGTATTAGCAGTAGTGATAATGAAATAGATGATGTAGCAGTGGTAAATGATGAGAGTGATGATGAGGAGGAACCAGTACTTGGAAATTTCGTGTAGGAGGCTATAGATACGCATACAGGTCAAAGGGAAGCTTTCAACAGTGAATTATGATTCCTAGATTCTCCAATAATATTTAGACAAGTCACAGGGACAAACATTGAGCAGTTATCTTATCAGTTTCAGCTGATGGAAGGTTTGTTTACGTAGTACAAAATACGCTTCTCGGGCGGGAAACGAAATATTCAAGGCCGGCGCGCATCAGATAATACAGTTCCAAGGTTGCAGGAAATACGTTTTATCAGGAAATTAGCACCCAAGAGTGAGAAATCCAAACCTCAGAGACGTTGTATCGCGTGTTCAAAACACGGTGAAAAGAAGACATCGGTGTACTGCTGCCAGGAGTGTGCCTTGGGTCTCTGTCTCGAAGAGTGCTTCGAACTCTATCACACGGAACTAAATTACTAAGGAAATGTGAAACAATTATGTAATTATCTTCATGTACATAGTTCTACCATAAGGAATTCCAAATTTCGTGAATATCGGGCCACTCTTATACTAGTAGTAACGCTTTAAGTGAATCAATGTATTTCAGTCGCGCGTAGTTGAAATCTCATCCGGCAGCGGGATAGGAAGCTCTTTAAACGGCTGCGACGCTGAGGGGTTAAAGATGTAATCAAGGCTAACTTAAAGAGATGTAATTAACATTGATGTTGATAACTGGGAGAACTTAGTCCTTGACTGTTCATCCTGGAGATCACTACTCCATTACGGCACACTGTCTTTTGAAGAAAACCGCCGACGTACAGTGAATGACAAGGCAATGTAGGAAAGAAAAAGAAGTGCTGAGGAGACATAGAAATAACATGACTGCTCCACCTGGACTACCTGTCATCACTGTGGCAAATTGTGTAACTCTCGCATTGGACTGTATAGTCACCTCCGAACGCATAGATGACTAGGCATCCTGCCTGGAAGACAAACCTACTCGATTACGAGTGTTTGCTATCATCACCATCACCACCACCACCACCACCACCACCTAATGTAACAAGGAACTAACATGTTTTGTGCATTAAACCATAAAATAATGTGTTTCATTAAGCACAAGTAGATAATAACAAAAATTAAAAGATATAATGCACCTTCTCTCTATGCTTACCTTCTAACCTAAGCTATTAACGGACAAATACTAAATTTACATACTGCTATACAGAGAAATGAAGCAATTTGGTGTGTTCCAAAAAGCGACTGCTTACAAGTTGTTGTAGTTAGTGATAAAAAAAGAAGGGTAGTGAGCACTGGGTAAATTCAAAACACTCATTTATACCTTATCATCTATATACAGTGCTAATACCAGCTAATCAACTACATCCCACTGACTGAACAGGTCGCACAACCTCCACTTAGCGATAAGGTATGTTATTAACGGGTTTACCAGAAAGATAGCCGCTCCTCTATCTTCTAAAAACAATTTCCTGTGCTATTTGTTGTTTGGGTGTTATGCATCGTCGATCTAGAAATCGGATCTCAGTGATGTCTGCAAGAGTTATTACAAATGATTTGAGCGATTTCAAAGCTCTACAATAACTTTATTATTTGCAATATTGTTACAAGGCTTTACACACCCATAGAAAAACTCAAAAAGTTTTTTTCATTTACAAATGTTCGATATATGCCTCTTTAGTGATTCTGTAGACATCAAGCCTACAATCAAGTTCGTTCCACACTCAGCGCAGCATGTCCCTATCAATGGATTCAAAAGCACATTTGATGCGAGCTCGCAGTTCTGGGAGGTTTTTTTTTGGGAGAGGAGGTGTA
Organism: Anabrus simplex; assembly: GCF_040414725.1. NCBI lineage: Eukaryota > Metazoa > Arthropoda > Insecta > Orthoptera > Tettigoniidae > Anabrus > Anabrus simplex. Next base: position 1,046,638,792 of record NC_090265.1, on the reverse strand, counting down.
AATACAGAGTCTTTAACATAACCCCACACAAAGAAATCGCATGGGGTTAGGTCAAGAGAGCATGGAGGCCATGACATGAATTGCTGATCATCTGCTCCACCATGACCGATCCATCGGTTTGGCAGTCTCCTGTTTATGAATTGACGAACATCACCATAGAAGTGGGGTGGAAAATAATAATTAAATTAATGTCGTAATGGTCCACATTTTTCAATTCTCTAATATGCAATATTATTGAATTATGTTACTAAACTAGGGACAAATTTCGGCCTTGGCTGGCCATCTTCAGCCTTAATGTAATACATCCAATAACTAAACAAACACACAATTGACACCATCCTGTTGGAAGATGAAGTCCGTGCTGTCCTCCAGTTGCGGCGTGAGCCAATTTTACAGCATGTCCAGATACATGTGTCCTGTAACAAATATTTCGCAGAAGAAAAATGAGCCGTACACTTTAAATCGTGAGACTGCACAAAACACATTAACTTTCGGTGAATTTTGAATGTGCTGCACGATAGCGTGAGGATTCTCTACCCCTCAGATTCGCACAATGTGTCTGTTCACTGCACCATTAACAAAAAATGCTGATTCATCACTGAAGACAAGTTTTGTACTAAACTCATCCTCTTCCATACACTGTTGCAACCACGCCGAAAATTCAAGGCATTTGACTTTGTCATCGGGAGTCAGGGCTTGTAGCAATAAGCGGTAAGGCTTCTGCTTTAGTCATTTCCGTAAGATTTTCCAAACGGTCGGGTGTGGTATGTTCAGTTTTCTGCTTGCTCTCTGCGTCGACTTCTGTGGGCTACGCGTGAAACTTGCCCACACGCGAGCAACTGTTTCTTCAATCACTACAGCATACCTGCCAACTTTTAGAAACCAACAATAGGAAGAAATTTTAGTTCTTGGATTTCATCACATATATTCCACCACGCTCTAGGTGAAAAAATGTCAACTAAGAAAACATGAAAATGGTTACAAGAAAATGTACCTAATCATTCTAATCTGTAACACTTACATAATAATAATAATAATAATAATAATAATAATAATAATAATAATAATAATAATAATAATAATAAAAATAATAATAAAAATAATATTATGTCACACCGAGAAGCCTCCGTGGTTTAGGTGCCAGCGCCGGGCTCTCACTGCTGGTTCCGTGGTTCAAATCCCGTTGACTCCATGTGAGATTTGTGGTGGACAAAGTGGTGGGACAGGTTTTTCTCTGGGTACCCCGATTTTTCCTGTCATAATTCATTCCAGCAACACTCTCCAATATCATTTCATTTGTCATTCATTAATCACTGCCTCAGAGTGCAGCAGGCTTCAGCAGCTGGCACAATTCCTATCCTCACCACAAGATGGGGGCTTCATTCATTCCATTCCTGACCTGGTCAGATGACTGGAAACAGGCTGTGGATTTTCGTTTCATGTCGCACCGACACACGCAAAAAATGCATAAAACCGTACTTTTCCGTGTAATTAACACACTTTTTTGACGAAAAATACAGGCGAAAACTTCAGATGCATAAATTATTCAAGGAATTCAGGTATTTAAATATTATTTACAATTCATTTACAATTAAATGATACATATACATACATATATATATAAAATAAAGAGTTTTGTCTGTACATTGCTCAGAATTTGAAAAGAATGGTATTTCTGTATCAGTCATGCGCTCAGTAACAAGAAAATGCATTTTTAACTTTTCCGTAATTTCTGTCTGTCTGTCTGTCTGTCTGTCTGTATGTACACGCATCATGAGAAAACGGCTGAAGAGAATTTAATGAAAATCGGAATGTAAAGTCGGGTGATGAACCGCTACAATCTAGGCTATCAATTATTTTAATCACGCTGAGTGAAATGGTAGTTTAAGGGAAGGCCTGAAATTCAATTCACAAATATTTATGTTATTAGTGGTCGTGCCCTAATGAAAATCGCTAGAAATAAGTCGCTACAATACAGGCTATGCACGCTGAGAAAAATGGTAGTTTAGGGGAAGGCCTAAAATTTAACTGTCAAATATTTATTTTATTAGTGGTCGTATCTTCACGAAAATTGGTATGCAAAGTCGGGGAATAGGTCGCTATAATCTAGGCTATCAATAATGTTATTCACACTGAGTGAAATGGTAGTTTAGAGGAAGGCCTGAAATGTAATCTATATATAAATAAGTGTTTTGCCTGTACATTGCTCAGAATTTGAAATGAATGGTATTTCTGTATCTGTCATGTCCACAGTAACAAGGAAATGCATTTTTTACTTTTCCATAATTTCTGTCTGTCTGTATGATTGTACACGCATCAATAGAAAATGGCTGAAGAGAATTTAATGAAAATTGGCATGCTCGGCTATAAATTATTTTATTCACGCTGAGTGAAATGGTAGTTTAGGGGAAGTTCTGAAATATAATTCTCAAATAGTTATTTATGTTATTAGTGGTCGTATCGATAAATCTATATATATATAAAATAAGAGTTTTGTGTGTACATTACTTAGAATTTGAAAAGAATGGTATTTCTGTATCGGTCATGTCAACAATAACAATGAAATGCATTTTTTACTTTTCCTTAATTTCTGTCTGTCTGTCTGTCTGTCTGTCTGTCTGTCTGTCTGTCTGTCTGTCTGTCTGTCTGTATGTATGTATGTACATGCATCATGATAAAACGGCTGAAGATAATTTAAAGAAAATCGGTATGTAATGTCAGGTGACGAACCACTGCAATCTAGGCTGCAAATTATTTTATTCACGCTGAGTGAAATGGTAGTTTAGGGGAAGATCTGAAATGTAATTCTCAAATAAGTTATTTATGTTATTAGTGGTCGTATCGATACATACTACATAACTAACATAACTTAAGTTATGTCGTAAGTTAGTAGTAGTTATGTAAGAAGTTATTAAATTTCCGATCACTTATGTCTTATACATTGTTATCGTAGCGCATATAATCGGAGATATTCATGAATTTGGATATTTGTTACTAAGTCCATATCAGCGCCGAGTCACGAGAAAATGGGTAAACAGAATTTAGTGAAAATCGGTATGTAAAGTCTGAGAATAAGGAACTACAGTCTACGATATAAATTACTTTGTAAGACACCCTAATATCACAGAGTCGAAAGAAAACTAATGTGAAGGCCTGCAATATAGAAAGCTCAAACTTTATCAACAATAACATTACATTGACCATTGTTTGTTGCGATGTGCTTTTTGTCTTCTGTTTCCTCTCATCCCCGATAGATACGATTACTGCAGCGTACCAAGGTTTTTTTAATTTGCTTGACGTCGCACCGACACAGGTAGGTCTTATGGCAACAATGGGATAGGAAATGATTAGTGGTGTGAAGGAAGTGGCCTTGGCTTTAAGGTACAGCCTGGTGAGACTGGTGTGAAAATGGAAAACCACGGAATGACAATTTTTTTTTTTTTTGCTTAACGTCGCACCGACACAGATATGTCTTATGGCGACGATGGGATAGGAAAGGTCTAGGAAGTGGAAGGAAGCGGCCGTGGCTTTAATTAAGGTACAGTCCCGGCATTTGCCTGGTGTGAAAGTGGGAAACCACGGAAAACCGTCAGGGCTGCCGACAGTGGGGCTCGAACCCACTATCTCCCGAATACGATCTTCAGGGTTGCCGGCAGTGGGGTTCGAATCCACTATCTCCCGGATGCAAGCTCACAGCTGCGCGCCCGTAACCACATGGCCAACTCGCCTGGTCGTACCAACTGTAACAGCCTGCCTGTATATTGGCGGGAAGTAGCTGGGGTGTAAGATAACTTTCTTTTTTAGCATACCATTCCTCTGGTTCGTACATTTTTTGATATATCTGGTACGTAACACACTGGTTCATCATAGTATTCGAGCTATACAATCCCTACTCTGAGGCACTGATTGGAATGAGTAGTGTGCATATTTAACGGAATAATGACAGAGGAGTGTTCACGGCTGCGACCTGGTTATTCCAGCTCTGGAACTTTGGACTCTTAGATCGACACCGTAGTACTGTTCGTTGAAAGTGAGAAAGTGTGCGCTTATTCATTTGATCGAGTATTTTATATGATAACATTGCTTTCAATCGCTACATTGCTACTGACCTTTTTGGTAATGACCTATGTTGAATTCAGTTAGGAAAACCACCAAGTCAGTCTTTCTGAGAATCCCGTAGCGAAGCACGGGTACGTCAGCTAGTATATATATATAAAATAAGAGTTTTGCCTGTACATTGCTCAGAATTAAAAAAGGATGCTATTTCTGTATCGGTCGTGGCCAAAGTAGCAAGGAAATAATTTCTGTCTGTCTGTACACGCATCACGAGAAAACGGCTGAAGAGAATTACAGAGATATTTATGAATTTGGATTTTTGTTGCTAAGTTCATATCAGCGCCAAGTCACGAGAAAATGGACAAACTGAATTTAATGAAAATCGTTATGTAAAGTCGGGGAATAAGAAACTACACTATACATTATAAATAATTTCGTAAGACGCCCTAATATCACAGTTGAAACAAAACTAGATGTGAAGGCCTACAATACAGAAAGCTCACAACATTGAACAACAATAACATTACATTGACCATTGTCTGTTGTGATGTGCTTGGTGTCTTCTGTTGCCAGTCATGTACGATAGATGGGATTACTGCTGTATACCGAGTATTTTTTAATTTGCTTTACGTCGCACAGACACAGATAGATATTATGGCGACGATGGGATAGGAAAGGGCTAGGAGTGGAAAGGAAGCGGGACTGGCGTTAACTACGGTACAGCCCCAGCATTTGCCTGGTGTGAAAAAGGGAGCCTTCGGAAAACCATCTTCAGGGCTGTCGACAGTGGTTTTCGAACCCACTACCTCCCGGCTGAAAACTCATATCTATGCGCCCCTAACCGCAGGGCCAACTCGCCCGGTCGTACCGAGTATAACAGCCCCTGCCTGAATATTGGCGGGAAGTAGGTGGGGAGTTAAGATAACTTTCTTCTTAAGCATGCCATTCCTCTGGTTCTTAAATTTTCTGATACTACTGGTATGTAACGAACTGGTTCATCATAGCATTCGAGCTATTCAATCCCTACCCTGAGGCACTGATTGGAATGCGCAGTGTGTATATTTAATGGAACAATGGCAGAGAAGTGTTCGCGGCTGTCTGCGGCCTGGTCATTCCGGCACTGGAACTTTGGACTGTTAGATCGACATCGTAGAACAGTTCGTTAAAAGTGAGAAAATGTGCGGTTGTTCATTTGAGCGAGTATTTTATATGATAACATTGCTTTTAATCCCTACATTCCTACTGACCTTTTTGTAATGGTCTAACTGTAGTTAGGAAAATCACAAAGACAGTCTGAGAATCCCGTAGCGAAGCACGGGTACATCAGCTAGTCAAATATAATTTATAAACACAACTGGTTCAACTCATTTGCGGTCATAGTCATTTGGCGTAAAATCCTGGCGTGAGATTTTTGTCTGAAAAGTCAAATAGGGCATATCAGGCAAGTTAGACACATGGGTTTGAAGTACCGACACTGGAAAATATTCTTCCTGTTACAAGCTGACGACCTGAAGTGAAATAAACATGAACTAATAAAAGTACAATTCATGTAATGTGATAACAATGACATACCGGCAAAAAAAGACCTGTCCAACACGAGAAGGGCTGGGCATCAAAGGAAGGACCCTGCTAGATTACTCCAAATCGTTCGTATCCAATCTTGTACGAGTGACGTGTCCGTCCACCCTTTTTTCTTGAATAAGAATGTGGATCACTCTCGGAAATTTTACTTTCAACATTGTTTTTTTGTTTTAGAACAATGTAAGGTGCGACCTTTCTGCCATCAGCTGTTACAGCAAGTACTGCAGTACATCGTTGTTTTTCGCTTCCGGTAGCGCGTATAATAACACTCGATGTTAGTTTCTTATCGATTGTTCGACTCTGTGGCATATGGAAAGTGATTGGCACCTGACCTGTGGTTCCTATTTGGGAGATCAAATATCCCTTCACTTTACGCTTCTCAATCACAAAGCGATAAAAATGGTTGAAATCATTCGTCATTTTTTAGCATAATGTTGTACTTCATTGAAGAGAAAGACCATTTTTCTTCATGTAATTAATCAAGCCTCGGCTAACCTTCAAATCCAAGACACTGATTCCATGTGCAGCGGCTATTTCCCATTGCATAACAAAATCATATTCAAGCAGATCCTCCTCTACTTGCGGATACTTGCCGCTTTTTGGTCCGCGAAATGCTTTGCGAGATTTGTTGGTTGCTTGAAGTGTGCTTCTCTGTTACCGCAGTAGCGCACGTTGCATTTGGACACAATACTTGCTGCCCGCCCGCTGCCCTATTATCGGATATTTCAGCATAACTGATCACCGCGAGTTTGTATGATGCAGTATTACTCGAATACTGTGGACTAACAAACAATTTTGAGATCACAGAATGTCCCGTACCCAAAACACTCTTAAAATATGTTCATATCAGGCTGGAATAGAGTGTCACTAGTCACTTCTGGGCTGATTCTCTCACTGAACTAGTGCGGTGGGATTTCCTGCCGGCTAATAACAGCACATTGTCCTGTATTTGGAATGCCCGCTTTCGCAATAGGAAGGCTGCTACTTGAGTAGTTGAGATCTTTATTTCGAAACGCTTCCGGAGCTGCGTGATGAATGTTGGAATTTGTGGGTGTGTCAAATACGTTAACATTTCCTTTTCTCCACTTTGGACCCAAAAATATTGAGATGCGTAAATTATGCAAGGGTGTTAATTATGCGAGAAAATATGGCAGTTTCCTTTATCAGATGGTAAAATGAACAGAAATTTATAGATATCTCTGAACACTTGGAGATAACGTTTGTTATATTTTATGGCCATAACTAGAAGACTTACGCACTTGAATACGCAGAACTACCACATGCCAAACAATTCAATATGTCTCATACATTATTAACATACAACTTTGACAGACGGGGAAAGCACAGAAACGCAAGAAATCACACGTGGCCTACAACTTCGACGAAAGTACATACAAAAACGATGTCAACAGCGCGCGAACAACACAATAACAAACTCATTCTTTCGTCCCGGTTAACTGAGTCGCTAGCGCACACTAGCCTCTCTAGCTTGCAGGACGATTGCCATCCCGAATTCTCAGCTGTATAAAGGGCACACGCTGGTGTGGTGAGCGGTAAACACGCTACAAAGGCGGCGGACGAAACACTCGCGAAATAAAGCATCAAATAAATATGCTTGAAAATGAGGTTTCATAAATTACACAAGCATGTAAGAATTTATCCCTTATCCTAGGGGAAAAGTACTGGACGTACTGGAGATTATATTGGTCAAAAATAGGAAAAACGGAAGATGAGTTAAAAAATGGGAAGTTTCCGGGTAAATTGGAAGGGTCGGCAGGTAGGATATGCTGCAGGCCGATCCGTTGATTTCCCCTTACAGAGGCATCCTGAAGCCTTAAACTGCACATACCATCTCCGAATGGAGTTAGCAGTTTGTGGATCTTTGGGGTACTTCGTCCTGAAGTGTCGTTGCACTGTTATGACAGACTGATGCAAGTGCATTTTAAGCACAACAAACGCTTTCTCGGCTCCTGTCGCCATCTTGTCTCACTGCGCACTGCTGCTGCACTCTCATGGCAGAAAGCTGAAGTATGACTTCAGCAGACCAAAACTTTGAGTTATTCTACACGACTGTTGAATTTCATGATCACACAGTATGTTAATTGATAGAGCTACAGTGAATTTATGAAATCGCTTCAATCATTTGTAATAACCCTGTACTATATACGCTTCTCTTCATGGTCAGTACTGTACAAGTTTATCCTGATTGGTGGGTCTCTAATGTGGCAGATTCTTCAATTTATGCTAGTGGCCAAATTTTGTAGGGTTGAGTGTACACAATTTACATTAAATTATGTTAAATGCCATAGTTAATCAGCTCATATGCATATCAAATCTTACTATAATGATACTTCAGTTATAATTGATACTTACAACTAGTATTAATAAGCCATTTCCCTGTAAGAATTGCATGGAGGATTGGAACTGATGGAGAACACTGGTTGTCATTCACTTCCACTACTACATGATTCACATCAGAGCTATAAAGAAAAAACATTTTTAAAATGTATGCGCATACATAGGAAGTATATTTAAATATTAGGATAATTAACAATTTTTACAAGAGGATGCATGTTGAGCTAGTACTGAAATAAATAAATAAATAAATAAATAAATAAATAAATAAATAAATAAATAAATAAATAAATAAATAAATAAATAAATAAATAAATAAATAAATAAATAAATAAATAAATAAATTTGTCTTGTGCAGAAGATAACACAAAGGAATTATAATGGACAACACAAATTTTAGAGGGGAGACAATGGGCAAGTGTACTACTCATTCTGTAGAATTTAAGAGACGATGAGGATGCAGAATTTCAGTTCTTTAACAAGGCAAAGCCAAACAAGCTGAAATATTGTATTTTAAACACCCTTAAATGCCACCAATCTCAGCCAGGACTGAGCCAGCCATCTTAGAAGAAGGATCACAAACTGACCATACCACTGAAGTTAGTATCAAGTTCCTAGTCAATATGGTGTGAACTAGAATAGAAAACATTTGGTTGGAACAGATTTGTTTGTCATGGGATACTTCAGTTTCTCTCAACAGTTTTCTTAGACGTATACTCTAATCAGTTCCCTCATTCTCACTAAACAAGTCTATAGCTTTCTAGGCTCACTGCTTCCCTTTCATGAAATCACGGTCTGAATTCCATTCAATATGTAACGCATTTCAGTGTTATTCTGATTTGCTAGAAAAAAAAAAATTGCATTAGATTCAGCTTACCAAGCCAAAAATTAGCATTTAAAAAGATATATTTATTTTAAGCTAAATTTTATGTTTACGCTACAGGAAGAATTAATGAAATGTCTGCCCTGGTCCTAGAGATACGCATAAAATTGTGACTGACTGACGTGTTGCCACGCCCCCTTCTTTGTACACTTTCATTCTGTTTTCCTTTGTAAATTTATAAGCCTCTAAACCACACGCCATAGGCAGAATTGATATGTACAGATACGAGACACGTTAGTGTTTTGTTCTCAAGGAGTCCTTTACATGTGTGATGTAGAATCTCCATGGAACCAAGTCCCACGTGTTGAATAATATTTTGCAAACTGTAACATGGTGTGGATTATCAGTTGTGTGATTCAGTGTGAAACCTCATGTATACCGTACTGCAGTATGGGTGCTTGAAAGGTAATCATATAAATCTAGGAAATGATGTTTCAAAAGAAATGAGCACACAAAATCTGGAAGAAAAAAGCAGCGAATGACACTAATGATACTCAGACACGTAACCTCAGTACAGACGGCAAAACGTTTACTCCAAAAGTCGGAGTTGGAGGTGATAGTGGTCTGGACTGCTATATTTTTGATATAATTTTTTTTTTTTTGCTAGTTGCTTAACGTCGCACCGACAGAGATAGGTCTTATGGCGACGATGGGACAGGAAAGGGTTAGGAGTGGGAAGGAAGCGGCCGTGGGCTTAATTAAGGTACAGCCCCAGCATTTGCCTGGTGTGAAAATGGGAAACCACGGAAAACCATCTTCAGAGCTGCTGACAGTGGGGGTTCGAACCTACTATCTCCCGAATACTGGATACTGGCCGCTCTTAAGCAACTGCAGCTATCGAGCTCGGTATTTTTGATATAAAAGTTATCTTTCATGAGTTATGAAAATGTCTTAGCTGTGTATGTGGTGAACTGGTGGAACTTATTCTAACCAATTTAGGTTGTTTGGGCTGAAGAGTGACAGTTATCTGTATATCTTGTTTACAAGTAGGTATACTGTATATAATAATAACAATGCAATGTTAAAGAAAACAAATAATGTGTTACCTGTAAACAAGGCTGAAGTGTATTTTGCACTATTATGAACATGCCACCATCTGTGTATAAAAAGTACCTATGCCCTTATTGTTGATCATATTCTTGATGCCACTGGTAAAGTTTCAGAAGAATGTATGATCAGTGTCTTGTGGTGGAACTAGGTTGACAACTAGGGACCACACTTCATACAATGGTGAAACTGCTGCTATTGGATTTAAAACTGATGAAGTTGTGGACTTTAAAGTAATGTCATAAGTACGGTTGGAATGGCAAGGAAAACACTGTAGAATACGCTGAATTCATGGAAATGCACTCAAAAGTATTTGAAAGAAATTGCACAGGTACAGCTGGCAGCATGGAGGTGGAGGAAATGAAACAAATATTTAGTTGGCAGAAGAGAAGTTGGGAATGAAATATGTCGATTACACGGGGAATGCTGATACAAAAACCTACAGTGCAATCAATGAAAACGGTATTGTACTACAACCCGTACCTCATTCAGGTCAGTTGGATGGTACATTACTTTTTTTTTATATACTGTATTTATTCTTTTAAAAATAAATATTTTCAGCTGCTCAAAATAAATAAAGCCATGTCCAAAAATGCACGGGGACTCTTCTTAGAAATCTCAAGGCTAACTATAAAGGAAAAAAATTAGAAAGATGGCAAATCAGTGTCAGGTAAAAATAGGCTCACTGATGCTGTTATTAACATATCAGTGTACTATGGCAATGCAATTAGAAATAACCATACTTCTTTCAAAAGTGACTAAAAAGCTGGCTGATGGCAAAGGGCATTCACAGTATACAGGAACTTATAGAAAAATGATTGTACTTCCATATAAATCAGCAAAGATTTGCAAATATATGTACGGTATAAATAAATATATATATATACTACATGTTGGTATAATAAAATATTTAGTACTAGATATATTCCAAGAGAATGAACGATGTTTAATAACAATAAAAATGAACGGAAGAGTGAAGATTTTAATCAAATGGGACTGGAACCAGAAGCTTGCTGCAATCAAGGGCTGAATCAGAAGGATAGAAGGATATGAAAAGAATTCAATCAGCTGAGAAGAGATCACGCAACTCCATGAAGGAAGCTAGGAGATGCAGAAAGAGGCTCAAATTACAGGAAGAAGGAAAGAAAGAAGATAATGTAGTGATTTATCAGGGGTTCAAAAATGGTATTTTTATGCAAACATTTTTGTTGCTGCCTTCCTGAAAAAAATTAAATACAGCTTCCATCAAAAGTTTTTTACTATGTCATGGTTGATTTCTTCCAGGGTTTCCTCTCACGGTATTTATTCTTTTAAAAATATTTTCAGCTGCTCAAAATACCTCAAGTAAAGGTAAATAAGGCCATGTCCAAAAATGCATGGGGACTCTTCTTAGAAATCTCAAGGCTCAAATGAATAGAAGAGTGAAGATTTTAATCAAATGGGACTGGAACCAGAAGCTCAGTAGGATGGTACATTACTTTTTTTTACATACTGTATTTATTCTTTTAAAAATAAATATTTTCAGCTGCTCAAAATAAAAATACAATACAAATATACTTAATTTAGTGTTAGTGATTGAGGTTCATTTCGTAGGTGGAGATTTAATACATACTTCTAAAAAAAGTATAAAAATCCTTATAAACTTGGGATACGTAAGGGCAACAGTGATGCATGGTTAAAAAGGCAGGAAATTTTGAAAATTTTATAAAACCTGTAATAATAATAATAATAATAATAATAATAATAATAATAATAATAATAATAATAATAATTAGAATTTTGGCATTTTAGAAGTTGCTTCTGATTGCCAAGAAGCATACTCAACATTTTCATGATCATTTCTCCTTGTCCAACTCCCGTCCGGTCAGGGTGTTGATGGTACTTCTCCACCATTCTCTCTTCTTCCACCACTCCTCTTCAGTAATTCTATCCCAGTCCAGTTTTCTTTTTCTTAAACTATTCTTGACCGAGTTTATCCATCTTGCTCTTGCCCTCTTTCCCTCTATCTTAGCCTCCAACACTAGTTTTGGTATCCTTCCCTCTTCTATCCTCATAACATGTCCAAACCATCTCAATTTATTCTTCTCCATCCTATAACTCAGTTTTCTTGACCCCTATTTCTTATCTGACCTCAACATTTCTTACTAAGGATAATGTCCTGATAGAGGAGGTGACTAATATTAAAGAAGAATTAACATTTACCTATAACATAATTCACAATACAATACAAAGGTTGAAAACTAGAAAGCAGCTGAAATTGATAAAATTTCGGGGGATATACTAAAGACAATGGGTTGGTACCATATCTGAAGTATAGTTTGCATGAAGGAGCTATACCGAATGAATGGAGAGTTGCTATAGTAGCCCCTGTGTATAAAGGAAAAGGTGATAGACATAAAGCAGAAAATTACAGGCCTGTTTGACATGCATTGCAAGATTTGGGAAAGCATTCTTTCTGATAATATTAGTCATTGGGCAGTTCAGGATTCCAGCAAGATATAGCAGATATCTTGGATTCAGGAGATCAAATGGACTGTATTGCAATTGAGGCAGTGAGTGAGAGAGTGGGCTATGCCAGAGTTGGGTGGAACTGAGATATTTAGAGTTTTGTGTTTGCTCTAATAATGGAAAAAACATTCCTATTAACATATAATTTATTGTTTACCATTTCAAAGCATACATTTCAAACTCTTTAGGAAAATTATTTACAGGGTGTAATTCCATCATTTAACCGGCCCCTTAGGCCCTTTCCACCTGCAAATAACCTTGCATTACTACCTATAGGTTCGCTAACAGTACCTACCCAAAAATTGCCTTCATTACCTGGTTGCTATGAAACATTTAGTCCTTTATAACAGTCCGGTTCCATGGCTAAACGGTTAGAGTGCTGGCCTTTGACCACAGGGTCCCGGGTTCGATTCTCGGTGGGGTCGGCAATTTTAACCATCATTGGTTAAATTTGCTGCCACGAAGGCTGGATGTATGTGTCGTTTTCATCATTTCATCTTCATCACGACGCGCAGGTCGCCCACGGGTGTCAAATAAAGACCTGCACCTGGTGAGCCGAACATGTCCTCGGACACTCCCGGCACTAAAAGCCATACGCCATTTCATTTCATCAAGCAGTAGTCACAGTTTCCTTCGAAGCATTCAGATCGAAATGCAGAGAGAAGATTGTATGCTGCAGTTGCCTTTACTTGATGTAGCCGTATCCCTAGAGGTATGATCTTCTTCTTTAGCTTGCCATTCGTAACACACTTTGCATGTATCTGTGTGAGGCATTTTGAAGCCGATATTAACTTTCGTATTAAATATAGTCCTGTATGTGCCACAACTAACATTCTTCATGCCAGTATCATCTCTTCTTTGTATACCGTACATCTCTTCAACTGATTTCACAACTCGAATGAATTTTTTTTAACCTTCTTACTTAGTGACTTACAAGGGATTTTTTTCTTAATATGGTATATTACTGATTTCTCATCTTCATCACTTAACTTATGCTTCTAATTACTGTGCTTATCTCTGAGATCCACATAAGGTGATACTATCGAGCTGGTACATGATGATGATCCTTCGCGTTCAGATTGGCCTCCTTCCGGCACATTAACGTGTACTCTAATCCAAAGTTTCTACACACTTTAGCCCTTTTGCACTTATCATCATTTCTAAGTCGTTTTTAGGTTTCTCACAGCTACTCACTATTACTTCTCCTTCACCGTCCGCCAGTTTGTACACAACTAACACGTGTTTGAGATTAAGCGCAGCGATTGGCCAGCTCGCGTAGCTGACAGACAGCGCACACATTGAATGCTTCTAGCTGCTTGGCATAGCTCACTCTCTCGCAGTATAAACGTGAGATGAGCAATTCACAGAAAATATGTTCTTTAAAAAAGAAAGGAAAGAGCCTGCGGAAGTCTTTGATATTTTGCACAATGAAAGATGAATGTAAGCCCTACACAAGGGTACCAATAACTCAATTTTGACAAAATCTCGGCATAGCCCACTCTCTCACTTACTGCCTCAATTGACCTATCTAAGACATTTGATAAGGTAGATCATGGGAGACTACTGGCAAAAATGAGTGCAACTGGATACACAAGAGAGTGACTGAATGGGTGGCTATATTTCTAGAAAATAGATCTCAGAGAATTAGAGTAGAGGAAGGTTTGCCTGGCCCTGTAATAATTCAGAGGGGAATTTATGTGCTTTTTGTAGATGATGTTATTCTATATACAATAATAAATAAGTTACAAGAATGTGAGAAACTGCAAAATGACCTTGATAATTTTGTGAGACGCACAGGGTTAAAAGTCAGGTTGTGAGTTTCAAAAATAGTAAAAGTCCTCTCAGTTTTAATTACAGGGGTAAAATATCCTTTTGGGATCATTGAAAGTACCTAGGTGTTAATATAAGGAAAGATCTTCATTGGAATAAACACATAAATTAAATTGTAAAATAAAGGGTATAGATCTCTCTACACATTGTTATGAGGGTATTTAGGGGTTGTAGTACGGATGTAAAGGAGAGGACATAAGTCTCTGGTAAGACCGAGTATGGTTCCAGTGTATGAGACCCTCACCAGGATTACTTGATTCAAGAACTGGAAAAAATCCAAAGAAAAGCAGCTCGATTAGTTCTGGGTGATTTCTGACAAAAGAGTAGCGTTACGAAAATGTTGCAAAGTTTGGGCTGGGAAGACTTGCAAGAAGGGAGAGGAGCTGCTCGACTAAGTGGTATGTTCGAAGCTGTCAGTGGAGAGATAGCGCGGAATGACATTAATAGACGAATAACCTTGAGTGGTATCTTTAAAAGTAGGAAAGATCACAATATGAAGATAAAGTTGGAATTCAAGGCAACAAATTGGGGCATTTATTCATTTATATGAAGGGGAGTTAAGAATTAGAATAACTTCCCAAGGGAGATGTTCAATAAATTTCCATTTTCTTTGCAATCATTTAATAAAAGGCTAGGAAAACAACAGATATGGAATCTGCCACCTGGGCGACTGCCCTAAATTCAGATCAGTAGTGATTTATGATTACTCTTGTCTCTCCTTGTCTTCCCTACCATACTCCTCAGGAACTACATCTCACTGGCCTGAATTTTATCCTCATCTCTTGCAGAATGTCCAAGTCTCTGATGCTTGTGTTAACCCTTGAATACCTGTATATTTTCTGCTGTGGAATCCTGTTTTGAGTTTATGTTTGTACCTAACAATTAATTGTAAGTGTGAATGTTCGATTTTGCATCACTTGGTACCCGTTTGCGAGAAGCAGGCAGGTACCATATGGCACCGCTAGGCAATGCAGTAGTCAACAGATGCAATGCTCCCTTAGCTGTTGCAGTGTTGGAGGAACTTGGCTGGCATTTACTCAGTGTGTTATATTTATAAGTAGAGAGGGTATTATTGTTATTATTATTATTATTATTATTATTATTATTAGCTATAAAAATTGAATAAATTTACTGCAAACTGATAATTATATTTCAAAACACACACACAAAATCAATCTTATGCAGAAACTTACCAGTTCTATTCTAACATACTAATATATTACAAGGAATGGAGACAGCAATCTGAAATACCCACAGTCAGGCAGTGAGTATTACTGCTTGTGAACATGGAACATGACAGAACATTGCAAACATAGTCCTACTTAACACTTCACACACTCGGTGCATGCCTGGGAGTTTCATTCTTCATACGCATACTTCAGCCTTCGTGAATTATGCACCAGGTCACCTAGTAATTAGATAAATTATCAAGTTCTTTGAAATCAGTTTAGAAAATACTAGGTAAATAACTGATCTGGGCGATAACCCTATATGCAAATGAATTATGACAGTGATCAATCGATTGAGTAATATGATGATATAGATGTTGATTCCCATAGGGAACCTGAAATATTTGTCCTGAATCAGTAAATTTATAATAGCAATATAAACAGACCGTTATTGGACATTATAAATTTTCCAACTAACTCATTCCTGGTTGCCAGTGTTTCGCCCCAGTGTGCTAAGTTGGGCTCATCAGATGGTAAATAGCACACCCACCATCTCCAATAATGGACCATTTATATTGGTATTATGAGTAATATGATTGAAGGAAAATGGAAATCTCTTTGTCCAGATCTTCAGGCTTCCACGTTGCTACCAGCTGGTTCGCTTTTCGAGATTTGGCTTAGGTCTCTCTCTCTCTCACTCTCCATCCACACTATCTGCGGCTTCATCTCTACCCAATTGCTGACCCTCCAGACAATAAAACTTCAGCTTTTGCCCACAATTGCTTCCCAAACAAGTTATCGCCTCAAAATCGTCATCTTTGAGCAGTTGAAGAGCTTCTTGTAGAGTAAGAGCACTCTGAAAACACAAGGAAAATGTATGTAACAGACCATAATAATGTATGAGAGTCCGCACTTTCGCATATTTCCCAGGTCTTCTCTTGGCGATGCAAGCCCTCCGCCACATATGCCTTGGTCTCGTGTGATCTTGAAGGAGGACAACCCCTTCTACTCTACACTCCGTCAATCTTCCTTTCGAGCTCTGGACTTTACGGTAGTTCCCGAGTTTGAGAAGATACTCCTCCTTCCATCTCTTCAGGAAGTCCTCATGTAGCTTTTGTCCGAGTCTCACTTCCCTTCTGAGGTCTTTGAGGATACTTGGCTCTGGACCAATGGGCAACGCTGTCAGTTGTTCACCATTTAAAATGGCTTCGTGCCAGTTTCTCGGCGCCATCTTTAATAGGTCAAGTGTTAAGGATGGCTTCTATTTCCACCTGTAAGGTTGTAAGCATCTCTTTGTCAACCTGCGACCGTCCCAACACTTTTCTCAGGCACCATTTGGTAGTTCCAACCATCCTTTTCCACAACCCTCCGCACCAAGCCGCCCGTGGAGCAATGAACTTCCAGGAGACCTGAAGGTGAGAGAAGTGCTGGCTCGTGAGTGGACTAGTGAACATTGGGTGAGAACAGCCAGTTTCTTATTCGCTGCCTGGAACATCTTCGCGTTGTCAGAGTAGATAGTATATGGTACTCCTCTTCTACCATAGAACCGTCTAAATGCCATCAGAAACATGTCCGATGCTAGTTTAAAGCGCAGAACTCTTGTAGTAGCACACGTGAAGAGGATGATGTAAGATTTTTGTGGTCGGCTCTCCACCTTTATGTAAAGTGGACCGGTGAAATAGACACCCGTGACGGTGTGATGGCCGATCTGGTACAGGTTAGGATACGGATAAGGATACACAGTGACCGTCGGTTATATTTTGATACAGTTAGATTCAGTTATAGATAGTTACGATATACAGAGATACTCTGCCACGGTTGGGTTTATATAAATACACAGTGACGGTTAGGATTCCACCAGCACTAGTTAGGTTAATGATCAAACATTAACATGTTGGGCACGGGAACATAAAAACATTTTTAAACATTGTAAGGTGCCAGGTTAGAAAACATACCCCATGAAACTCAGAGGAACTCCCTAGTTAATAATCCTTTTAGCGTAGAGAGGTGCCCAAGCAAAACAATCAATACACACTCATTTAAAACACTGTACCAAAGTAACGTAGTAGGCAACAACCAGCTGACAGCTTAATAGCAATAAGAAACCCAGTGCACACCAATTATCCAAGGTTGTGCACCCAGTAAATCCAAATAAATTACCACGTAGAGGCACCACGCAGAAGCAGTTAATGCAATAAGTAAATACAAGTAAAAGGCAAGACAACTTACCTCAAAGGTGAGAATGTGGAAGGTGCCTTAGGATCGTTACAACCGAGACCTTGTTTAAATAATCATAGTAAACCTAGGATATTAGCACACGACCTTTTGACATGAAAGGATAAGCCGAGGTTTTTTGAAATACCGAAATTTAATTAAAAGCACCAAATGAACATTACACAACAATAAATAAGGAAGAATAAGTCAAGGGTTCTGAAATCAAGATCAAGGATGGAGCAAATAGATAATTAATTTCTTTAAATCGCAACCACCAAGGAGAGAAATGAAACCAATCTTTAGCACGGTGTTATTATAGATCAACCTGCATTAATTAACAGGACTCGGAAAACCAGCAAACCCCAAAAGCGCAAATCAATGGAAATACACTAATACACGGTACCGGCCTGGTACAATACCAAATAGGTTGGCACGAAGAAACAGCTAAATTCAGAATTAGGAAATAAATCGCAGGAAATTCCCACAATCACACCACCAAGGCAGTGGAGTGCAGAACAAGGGTAATTCGGCAATACAATGACAACACTTTCAGAAGCGTAACGGAGCAAGCAGATATTTCTGCTAAATACAATATTTCATACTTAAAATCATAGGCCAAAAATCCAGAATGGCATCACAAGCACTGAGAAGTAGTTACCGTAAGGGTCCACACCAACTCAGTAAGAGATTTCCAGAATACGCAGAAGTTTCTGCCGAATTCAATATTTCACACACATAAATCACAGGAGGGATAACACAGATTCCCCCAACAAACAATCAGATACCGGGGAAGGAATTAAAGTAAACCAATAATAATAATAATTCCCCAAAATTCCAAGTCAAGCTCAGATCAACCAATTCCAACCATAATCCGTGCCAGTCACCAACCAACTCATCAGTTATCGCATAAAATCAACAATCTCAATCAATATCATTAACAAGAATAGTCACCAAGACGACCGCAAATTAAAATTAGAAACAGACAGTCAACGAGTGACAAAACACCGTTGAACGGATTGGTATTCATTTTTCTCAGCTCCTTTTAAAACAATAACAATTTACCACGCAGGGTGGTTGGTGATGGAGATTAACCTTACAGGACCGTTAGGTATGTTTGGTTTTTCGCAAGTTTTAAAATGGGCATTAACCCAGATGCAGAATTACATTCTTTCAAAACACAAGTTTGATGGCCTCCAGAAGGGCAGGTCTAAATTAACATAACTGACCATTCGAAAAATAAATACAAGAACCAGCAGAAAATGTGTTTTAAGAAAGGGGTCAGTTATGGACGAAAGATCAAATAAGTTCCTGTTACTAGCGATAATGCCAGGTCGGGAAGAGAATCCAGAACAATAATAATGGTACAAGCACAATTTACGTTAACAGATATAAGAAGATGGCTTCCCCAACAACGGTCAAGGCCCCAGCGTTCTTGCTAGTAATAGGGAGTGAGGGGGAGGGGGAAACAATACAGAAGTACACATACAATGGTATGTATACCTCTGCTGACATCAAAAGGAGGACGAGTTTCAAGGAGATTAAACTTTAGGTAACAACCTTACAACGGTGAATGTTTGCGTGCACATGAGCAGCTGGCAAAGGAGCTTCTATTTCACGTCCTCGGTCGTCCTTGGCAATTTTGCATGGTAAACATCAGTGAATGACCTTCTTGACTGACTGTCTCACCTTGAGAACGCAAAGTTCCGTACGTAGCTCCGATAACACAATCCTAACTCCCAAATGATGTAGGCGTATATGGGTTTGTTTTATCAGAAGTTTCACAAATAATTGGGAACCGTCGAGAAGGAGAGGGTGATATTACTGTTTAGTCAATTCTCCATACTGAAGGAATCATCCTAGTCATATGAGGCCATCCTGTAGGAAGAGGTTGAGGTGTCCATTTTGGATCTTCCAGGGAGTTCTGTTTTCTCACTCAGAGCGTTGTACTCAGCGGTAGAGCTCTCTTGGTGGGATATTCGGATCCAATGCAGTCTTGCAGCTTCCAATTCACGTGCGGTCGGATGTCCAGTGAGTTTCTCCGAGTGTCTTGCATTATGGGTGAAACGTAGAACTCATGCCATCATGTGTAACACCTACCAGTAAGAACTGTATTTTGAGGCATCGATAGGAGGTTCCCAGGTACTCATCTTTAGCATCTCTGGAAGTGAATCCTCTGGGAATATGTTGGGAGGCCAAGTATCTGGGTGTTCGGTGAGCCATGAAGGTCCCTGCCACCACGTCACGGAAGACTGTATTTCTTGTGGTGACATTCCGTAACACAAGTTCTGTTGGATTACTATCTGTGGGACAATGTCGCCACTGAGCTGGAGTCAGATATTCTTGAATTTCTGTGACACGGTTGCAGACATGTCTTCCAGCGGTTGGGGTTACTGCGTATCCAACCCAGTGCTACCACAGAGTCGCTCCACATCGTCGCATTTGTGATGTCATATCCAGTTGACTTGCAGAAATACTTTAATACGTGCGAACCCATCAAAGTGGTCAGTGGCTGCAGTCTTGGCAGCATCACTTTCTTTACTGATGACACACTGCTTTTGCAGCATGCCAGATGAACTGTAATATAGTCGTCGAGTTCTCACGTATAACACAGCTCCGTAAGCGCTCTCGGATGCATCGCAGAAAACATGAACCAGGGAAGTCTCCTCGTTTGACTAGACATCCCTACCCAATGAGGGACTGTTAGGACTGGCAAGTAAGATAGGCTTGAAATCCAAATTTGCCATCTTACTGCGAAATCTGAGGGAAGAATTTTGTCCCATTTTATGCCCTTACATCACGTGTCCTAGAAAAGGATTTTCCCCCACAGTGGATATTGGAGACAGGATGCCAAGAGGATCGTAAAATCTCAATATAGTGTAAGGCACCTATCTTTCGGTAGCGGGTTCGTCTTGTAGTCTGTCAGTGATGTCGCGATGGTCGAAGAGCAGCAAGTCAGATTCGGTGTCTCAACTGACGCCCAGAACTGTGGTTTCCCGTTTGATTTTCTGCCCTTCTGTTTTCCATATATCTTTGAGTTGCACAGAGTTTGTAGCCCACTTTGCCATCGGTAGGCATACCTGCCGCAACAGTGCTTGTCATCTCATAGTACAAGTCTCATAGTCTTCAGAACTCGCAGCGAAGTCGTCCATAAATGTACTCTTGTCAAGTAGTTCTGCGGCCATGGGGAATTCATCACTGAACATGGTAGCCAGTTCACATAGGGTAGAAGAGAGGAGGAAGGAGCTACACGTGAGACCAAGCGGTAAACAAGAGAATCTGTACGTGATGAAGTTCCCTTTTCATCCTTGGCGTGAAACCAGAAAAACCTGGTTAAGTTCCTGTCACTCTTGTCCAAGGACAGTTCCAAAAATGGTTGAGTTTCATCCCCGATGATCATTCGCTGAAACATCCGGAAACATATCGGTGTCGACAGTATTTCTGGCAAGAGATTAGGCCCTGTCTCCAGACAATCATTGAGGGATGGTGAAACCTTCTTGTGGGGTGAAGCACAGAAGACAATCCCTCCATTTGGTTGTTCTGTGTCTCTTCCTTCACTGGGTGATGAGGAAGGTAGAAGATGTTGTCTGCAGGGTCCTGAGCGTCGATCATCTCGACGTGCCCTTTCTCTATGAAGGCTATCATTAGAGTGTGGTACATTTCGTGTAACTCTGAACTGCCATTAAGTTTTCTTTGAAGGGTTAGGAAACCCTTTTCTGCATTGCAGTGGTCTGAAGACAGGCATGTGCCTTCCTTCCTAATCAAAGAAACCACTTTCTGCCCGTCTTCTATTCGGTACGTGTTGTGAAAGTCTTGTAGAATGGCAGCGTCTTTTGTCGTTAGTGATCGCTCCCGCTGTTCCTTAATTCCCAAGGTCTCCAGGTCCCAGAGGCGGTGTATTTCGCGGTCAAATGCTGACGGTTCGTCGTTGAAGTGCACGTGATTCACAGCAACATGGTTTACAGTGATACCTGATTTTCTGCCACTTAAAACCCAATCAAATATCGATGGAAGTAGCAATATGGAACAAGGCAAATCAGTTCATCTTTCGTCACCTTCCAATACTTATCTCCACCTATTAGGATTTTAATGGGATGGTCATATCCGTCATGCTTGGGATCCGCGAGCTGCAGCTTCCTAATTCGTGGTAAGGATTGGACATTGTGAAGGGACAGCTGGATGTGGTGAGTACGTGTTCTCGTTTTCAAACGGTGAGAGGTTTACTACAGCATTTGTCCAAACTCCGGTGATACTGAACTGGATGAGACGACGATTTCTGGACGCAGAGTGAGGTGATTCAAAACATGTAATGGTTGGCTTCCTGCGTTGAATAGGCAACGTGTACGTTTCCTCAATCCAGTCGGGCCTGTGATCCGAATACTGGCAGTCTGGAGATGCATGAAGTGAGGCAATTCTACATAAATTTTCCTTACTGAAACTTCCTGTTCTTCGTTGCAGATTGACAGATGGTGAAATTTCTTGCATTTGGAGCAAGCTACTTTGCTTCTTTTGCTGCAATCTTTTGTATTGTGCCTCGCTTGAGACACAAGAAACATCGATGAGCAGCTTGTAACTTATCGATGCGTTCCTTAACCCAATGGGCTCTCATTTAAATACCCCTGCATGTCACACTGACTTAGATTTAAATCCCAGTGGAGAAGCTGTTTGTGCAGCACAATGGAAAATATATTGTAAAAAGAGAACCATACAAGATATTAACCTGAAATTTTGTCATTCGGTGAGTGAATACATGTACTCACCTAAAATGTTTTTGGGTGATAAATTTCAAAGCAATCAGGGAGACGTAATGGAATTTTGCACTCCTTGCACTGCCATTTTGTCTCACTTCTTTTCTTCCGCTTTGAGCACATGAAACATCGCTTAGAGGGATTGTTGTTCTTTTCAGTACTAGGGATATGCATGGGAAAATGAGTCCAGTTTCTAGCTTGTAGCCTAAGAGGTGGTGCACTAGCTGAAAGTCGTCCCCTGACCTTGTAATCATGCAGCCACATGTGTCGCTACGGCCACACGGGAGTCTGTGTAATAGGGTTTCCTGCACTCCGACTGTGAGAAAGTACAGTACAGTACAGTACAGTACAAAGGAACTGAAAAAACAAATGTCTAGAAGATAGAAGAATATACCCTTTGACTGTTCGTCTCATGATGGGAAAAAGGACAGTGACCTGGTCTTGTAAATCTCAAGGGCCAGTTTTGGTTTTTTCACTTCTTCCTGTGGCATGTATCCGTGCTTTCTCCTGAGTTTTCTGGTTGATGTAATATTTTCTGTTGTGTGTTTTGAAGAAAGAAAATGAAAATATTTGTTATCCTTCCATTTGAAGCACAAAATGTTGTTGGACAACCATGTTTAGTATTCACCTTGATACAAATGTGTAATACTAGTATAACTTGGAAACAATTCTCTACATCCATGGGTAAATAGTGAAAATATCAAGCTTGATTAGTAGGTGTTATTATTATTATTATTATTATTATTATTATTATTATTATTATTATTATTATTATAACTTCTGGGATGTGACTATATTTGCTGGTATTTAGATTTATGTTGTTTATTTTTATTATCATCATCATCACCTACATAGTTATGTATGACAGGTTGTCAGTACGGACTTTATTTGGTACAAATTGTGGTCATATCATTTATTATTTGTGTGTTGTATGATCTGTTTTGTGTAACAGAACATGTGAAGTTATGTCACGATACTTCTGCTGTATATTAATACAACTTTATTTAATGTAAGAAGATGTAATTAATAGTATATAATTTATTATTACCTGTAACTATGATGTATAAATCCGATGTCATGTTGTGCAACACAGGGTAAGAGTCTAGAACAACACACCTTTGTCACTTGAGTTTTACAGAATGTTCTATTCATTTGTATATAAGTTACTCGAGACTCAAGAAGATACGAGAAAGCATGTTGTGTCATACTTTTCCGGAAGCCTGGTCAGGCAAGGTATATAACGGACGGTCTTGGATTGTTCAGTCGAGTTGTTAGTGAGAATCGTTAGTTAAGTATGTGAACTCAAGTTGTGGTTTTGCCGTAGAAGTGGTTAGGTTGTGTGATCTTGTCAAGTGTTCTGTAGTTGGTTGACATGCGAATGTGGCAGTCGATTGAATTCAAGATGGTGGTTCATTTGAGGAGGAAGAAGAGGAAGAGCCAGCGGCGGCTCTAACTGAATTTCAGTACTGCTCCCACTAACTTTTTCCAACTCATTGCTTGTGTCTATTCATTACAACCACTGCAAATCAACTGATGTTCTGTTCTCAATGCAATTTTACTTGCATCTTCCTGTCTTCAATACCACTCTTTTCCAAATTGGCAACATTCAATCAAACAAATACATCAGAACTCTTCTCTTCTGCAATTAGAACTCTTGATCAGAGAATTCCATGGTCTAACACCAGACACAAGGAATGAATGTTGAACATTGATATATGATTGACATAGTGAACATGGTAACCAAAATCAGAGGAAATATACAACGGTGTTGCTTCATTTAAAAGATGAAAGCTGATAGAGTACTGTGTACAGGGTGGACACCAATCTGACCTTTTCAAATTACAGTTTCTTTTCAGGTTTTTTTTCCTAGTTATATCCCATGCATCTCCATGTATTTGCTGAATTATAATGTTGAAACTGACACACTGTTAAGTATAGAACTCAATAAGTTTACTGTAAATACAGCAATTATTTTCAACTAATGTTTTATCTGAACAAGTTACAATCAGAAAGCTCATGCAAAACTTTTGCACTTTGCCTCTTTTGTATGATTTATTACGTGAAAAATGAATGGGAACAAAAATGTTCCTCCCAAAAAAAGGAAGCTCCCATTACATATCACTTTCCTGAAACAACTGATAGTTCTGATGCTACGACTCGTAGGAAGTCAACCCAACTCTCAGCAAATGGGAGCCAAAAAAGGTGTTTTTCGTGCATAGCTAAATAAAAGGAGTAGGATTGATATTAGCAAAAGACTTAGATGGTATTACAGAGATCAATGAGAGGATTATAAGGGTAACGGTTCACCTAGGAAAAGGGAAGCTGACACTGGTGCAGGTGTATGACCCCAGATGGGTGGTAGTAAAGATGGAGGAGGGGAAAAAAAGGTTTCTGGAAGGCCTAGAAGAGACCACCAGTGAAGACAGGGCAATCATCATCAGGGACCACAATGCACAGCTCTGGACAGACAGGTATGGCTATGAGAAGGTGATGGGAATACTCAGCCGGGAGAAGGAATTGAGGAAGGGAACTATCTTAGACTTCTGCATAACAGTTTGATGTAAAAAACAGTATGTTCAACAAAAGAGTCAGTCACAAGATTACTTGATACAACTAGGACGGAAACAGCAAGACGGTCATTGACTATGCCATACAGATAATAAAACAAGCAGACTTGTGACTGATGTTAAGATGATTGATTCCAAGTGAGGACCTCAATAGCAATAGGCATAAAAGACAATGTACCAAAGAGAACAACTAAGAAACTACCTAAGATTAAAGTGTGGGAACAACAGATTGGAAGAGGACCAACTATCAGGACAATATAAGAGGACAATTGCCTACAGAAAAAAAGGAGAGTGGTGAGGAAGAGTTGAATAAATTTAAAAACACCTTGTTAAAGGAAGATAGTGAGGTTAATTGAAAGATGAGTATGGGAAAAAGAGAGACCCTGGTGAAACAAAAGAGTGCAATCCTCAATAATGGAAAGGAACAGAGCCCAAATGAATACAGATATAAATCCTAGCGTTAGATCAGAGGGGCCGAACCTCAGTGTTAGGCCCCTTTAAGCAACAATCATCATCATCATCATCATCATCATCATCATCATCATCATCATCATCATCATCAGTTAGATCTGAGACCATGAGCAAGTTAACTGGGACAAGAGACTAAGAGTTTCAAGAGTAGTAGAAGAGAAGCAGGTAAAGTGTTTGGAGAACTTTACTCAAAAACTAGAGGAAGACAGCAGAGGCAATATGAAACTATTGTTTAGAGTGATCAAAAACAAAAGTAATGCAGTCAAAACCATCAAGGCAATTTAGGATCCCAAAGAAAACCTGGCCAGAAAAGAAGAGGACATCAGAGGTTCTGAGGAATCATTCTGATCACCTACTGAACAGGTCAGAAGCACATCAGAAAAAAAAAAAAAAGAACAAACTATTGAATCCTACACAGAGAAAGAGATGCAGCACTTAAGATGCCACAAAGGAAACACCCAGGAATCAATGTAATCAATATGGACATGATTACAGCGTTACATAGGGTGTTCAATGCAGCTAGGAAATATGACATGACTCATTGGAGCAATGGTAGCATTATCCCATCCCGATTAAGAAAACAAATCGTTGAAAATTGTCCAACTACAAGGGAATAACGCTCCTTTCTGATGGGCTTAAAATTTAAGAAGAGCAGATTGAGGGTAACAGACAAGGCTTCAGGCCTATTCTTCAGCGACTATCAAATTTTCATGATCACATTGTATTTGAAATAAACTTTCAACAGATTAGGTTGTGTTTAGTACATATAACACATACAGAAGAGATGTTAAGTACAGGTGGAAGAGTAATACAGTACCTTGAAATGGAACCTGCAATTCTGCACAGTGAAATTGAGAATGTCCTTAAACATCTAACGAACAACAAAGCCCTGGGTATTGATAATATCAAACCTACCATCAATTAAAATTAAATTATATATGCAGTATATGTGAGTGGTCATGCAAAAAGGAAACCTGAAGGAAAAATATGGGATTCCCTTCAGATCCCTTTTTACTGAGCAAACACATACACTATGTGATCAAAAATATCCGGACACCTGGCTGAACATGACGTACAAGTTCGTGGCGCCCTCCATCGGTAATGCTGGAATTCTATATGGTGTTGGCCCACCCTTAGCCTTGATGACAGCTTCCATTCTCACAGGCATATGTTCAATCAGGTGCTGGAAGGTTGCTTGGGGAATGGCAGCCCATTCTTCACGGAGTGCTGCACTGAGGACAGGTAGCGACGTCGGTCGGTGAGGCCTGGCACGAATTCGGCGTTCCAAAACATCCCACAGGTGTTCTATATGATTCGGGACTCTGTGCAGGCCAGTCCATTACAGGGATGTTATTGTTGTGTAACCACTCCGCCACAGGCCGTGCATTAGGAACAGATGCTCGATCGTGTTGAAAGATGCACTCGCCACCCCCGTGGCAAGCAAGAAGGTGCTAAAACATCAATGTAGACCTGTGCTGTGATAGTGCCACGCAAAACAACAAGGGGTGCAAGCCCCCTCCAGGAAAAGCACGACCACACCATAACAACACCGCCTCCGAATTTTACTTTGGCACTACACACGCTGGCAGATGACATTCACCGGACATTTGCCATACCTACACCCTGCCATCGGATCGCCACATTGTGTACCGTGATTCGTCACTCCACACAACGTTTTACCACTGTTCAATCGTCCAATGTTTACGCTCCTTACACCAAGCGAGGCGTCGTTTGGCATTGACCTGCGTGATGTGGGGCTTATGGGCAGCGGCTCGACCATGAAATCCAAGTTTTCTCACCTCCTGCCGAAATGTCATAGTACTTGGAGTGGATCCTGATGCAGTTTAGAATTCCTGTGTGATGGTCTGGATAGATGCCTGCCTATTACACCTGACGACCCTCTTCAACGTCTGCGGTCTGTCAGTCAACTGATGAGGTCGGCCTGTACGCTTTCGTGCTGTACGTGTCTCTTCATGTTTCCACTTCAATATCACATCAGAAACACTGGACCTAGGGATGTTTAGGAGTGTGGAAATCTCGCGTACAGACTTCCGACACAAGTGACTCCCAATCACCTGACCATGTTCAAAGTCCGTGAGTTCCGCGGAGCGCCCCATTCTGCTCTCTCACGATGTCTAATGTCTACTGAGGTCGCTGATATTGAGTACCTGACAGTAAGTGGCAGCACAATGCACCTAAGATGCAAAAGTATGTTTTTGGGGGTGTCCGGATACTTTTGATCACATAGCGTATATACATCTGTACTTAAAAACTAAACTCCACAAAAATTGAAGTAACAAATAACAATCGTTTCCCACCATACTTGACTTCACAAGTTAAATGACTAAAACTTTTGTTAAGTTTTCTACAGAAGAGGTATGATGTTTGTCTATCAAAATCATTTAAGCTAAAAATGAGCACTGTACATCAACAGGCACGATGTGGGCATACTTTGCTTTCAGTGCATGTTGAACTGGAATCTTGCACTCAGCTACACCAGATTTCCCCACACGATATCTGCTACTGCGTACAATTCATTCAGCCCATTGTTCTTTTGTAAAAAGGTTTTCCATTTTTGTATGCATGTTTTTTGCACATCTCCCAGTGCATTCTTGATTTGAAATATTTTAGCAGTCATGCTTTCATTGATAGTTTTCCTGAATATTCCAATTCTGAAATTACTGCCACAAGAAACGTATAGTGAAACCTAATGAAAACCACATCAAGGAGGACAAGGTATCTTCGAGTAACTGTGTTGTTGAACTGGCACAAGCCACATCCTCAGGTAACTCCTATGTTTACTGTAATACTCTGCTGGAGTTAGCCATGTAACCCATTAGGTAAGAACTGGTAGAGGTGAAAATGGTAGGAAGGCTTTAAGCTCTTCTCTTAAGGCCCGCATGCATGATGGTGCCTTAATGAAAACTTTCTTTATCCGGTGTATGCATGAGTTTTTGCTGGTTTTTGTAGTAAAGAAAGCACTATTTTCAAGGGAAATTAATTTTTTGTTTATTCAAAATATTTGCCATCGGCTTCTACACACTTCAGCCATCTTTCAGGCAAGTTATGAATACCATGCCAGAAAACTGCTTGTCTTTTGCGGCAAACCATTTATTGAACCACTTTCCAACTTCCTCGAAATTGCTGAAGTTCTGCTCTGCGAGTGCGTGCCCCACTGATGCAAAGAGGTGATAGATGGCGCCAGGTCAGGGAATGTGGTGGGTGCGGAAGGATGTCCCATCCAAGTGATTTCAAGGTGTCTTTCAGTGGTATTGCTGTGTGAGACGGTGCATTGTCGTGTAACAAAATAACTTCATAACTTTGCTATGTCTTCTGACCCATTCTGGTCATCTTTTGATCAATGAGTGATTTAAATTAATCATTAGTTGGTGACAGCGCTGAGTTTGAGTTGGGTCATCATCCAGTAACCCCTGCAATTGCTTGTCTTCACACTTTTGTGAGCTACCAGAGCGCACTGTCTTTCACATTGCAATTACCACGTTTAAACTGTCGAAAACATATCTCACATATTCTAATCAATGGAGCGTGTTCACCATATGTTTCTACCAGCAAACTATGCCTTCCCACAGCCTTTTCCTTTGGATTAAATAAGAAAAGCAATGCATGTCGCAAATGTTCGTTTTCAGGCACAAATGTCGATATGATCACTGAATGATACACAGACACTAGAGTTTGGCGGACTCAACTTTCGTGTGTCCGTACGTTAATGTCATGGCTGGTCTACACTGATTAACATTTAACAACATGTTAAATGTTAAAAGTGTTAAATGTCAGCTGGTGACACCATCGACACGTAAGTGTTAAATACTGTTTCATTTAATATTGTGTGCACACATAATAAACATGTTAAACTTGACTTCCTTTATTTATATACAGGTGGTTCATCATATCAATTTGTGGCAATACATTTAGGTGATGTCTAGTATTTTCAAACAAGAACAATGGACTCAGATGAAGATGATTTGGCCTTTGTTACTGTCACTGTTGCTTCTTGTTATGATTTAGAAATGCAGTTTTATTAGGCACATTTCCTCCCCTCATCTTACTTCTTGCTTCAAAAGCAAACCAATTTGAAGTATAAACTTCATCCGCTCCCACCCCTGACTTCTGACTTTTCTGAACTTTTTGCAATTCTCGACTGTACTGGGAGCAGAGGGACGCTAGGATTATTCGCTGCACTCGCGGGAGCAATTATAGATAATTTTGAGTTCTGGGAAACTGTCGGCTTTCTTTGCTTTATCTCCGTATTCCTTTGATGAGACATCCCACAAACAAGGCCTTTCCGTTATATCATTAATTAAGTCCAGAGTAATCTCGTTGCTGACTATAAATTTTAGTATAGCATAGAGAGAACGACACACGTGCGTGTACTCTATTTGTAGCTTATAACAAAGAGAATGAGTGTTGCGGAGTGTTGTAACTATAATCCTACATCACGAGAAGCACATCGTTTAGGCTATCTGTTGGCATGGAAACAGCATGGAAGTTGATGAAGCTGAGCCGACATCTCACGAACAACGAATTGACTTGACATGTTTTCCACATGAAGCGGAAAACACGCCAACATGTTAAAAGTGTTAACCTCAACACTCTGAGTTAACATGCAAAGTCAATTGGAAGAGACAATCATAATATATATGTCAATGGTAAACATGTTATATTTAACATGTTGGTGTTAAATGTTAATCAGTGGAGACCAGCCTTCAGAAGAACAAACTGGCGTATGTGACAAATTCATACGCTGCCGACTGTTCGCCGGCACAATCTCTTAGTGAAACTGGAAAAGACTTATGCATACATCTGGTGATTTATTGATCCTAGGAAATTCTGCTCTTACTTGTTCTGGCTATGTGGTTCATACCATGGAAAAGACAAGTCACATATAACACAAAAGACAGAACACAAAAAACAACAGCACTTCAACAATGTATGCACCTGCATCTGTGTAGGCGAGCAGCACTTTGTTTTTGTCAACATTATTTGGTTGTAGAGGCTTCAGTCCATTGTTGACAAAGCGTGCGGTTGTTTGTTTGCTGGTTTATCTTAGGTAGTTAATTTGTGTACATCAGGTAAGTTTGGGATAGCACATCTGGGCTCAAAACCTAACAACCAAATTCACAATGTATCGACCAAGATAGTCAGTTGTTTATCAACTAATATCCAGATATGTGAAACTCCAATGTCTCGTTGGATTATGTTATTTGAGTCACTGTAGGATGTAGGTAGAATCCAAATCATTTTTGCACACCACTGACTCAGTATTTTTCACAAAAGTCTTTGAATGTCGGTTCTTCTAGTTTCTGAAATAGAATGTTAGCTGCCACAACAGGATGACATAAAACACTGTAAAACCAATTCTGTTTTTGCTGAATCTTTAGAAAATTGTATTAAAACAGTTTGCTTAAGTTGCTTAAGTTTGCTTGTGTTCATCATTTGCCTAAGGTAACGCTCCTTCAGTATGTTGAGTTAAAATGGGACTTTTAATCACTCGAAACCTAGAAAAAACGATATCCTATATCGTGTGCAGATAGTGAATTATTTTACAAGGCCCCATGGTGTAGGGGTAGCGTGCCCCTGCCTCTCGTCCGGAGGCCCCGGGTTCAATTCCTGGCCAGGTAAGGGATTTTTCTCGACCTAAGGGCTGGTTCAAGGTCCACTCAGCCTATGTGATTAGAATTGAGGAGCTATCTGACGGTGACATGGCGGCCCTGGTCTCAAATGCTCAGAATAACAGCCGAGAGGATGCGTCGTGCTGACCACACCACCCCTCGTAATCTGCAGGCCTTCCGGATGAGCAGCGGTCGCTGGGCAAGCCAAGTCCATTTCAAGGGTGTTAAGGGCCGTAGGGTTCAGATAATCTGAAATAAATAGTATCTGCTTGATATTTGTTTACTTCAATATTAGGACTATTTCATTCACCTAATAATACAGTGAAAAGAAAATTGTACTGTTGTTAAGTTCCAACATTCCTGAAGCCACTGCCTTATACGGCTTACTTTGGAACTCGCTACTTTTGATATTGTCACCATTCACTATTGTACTGACGTGAAAACAGAATCATCATCATCAATGTGCCACTCCAATCACCCGGGTGTGGTTAACAAGCCTCCTCCACTCCTTTCTGCCCTTCCACTTTTCCTGCTCCATTAATTCCACCACATCCAATCCAGCTTCTCTAATGTCCTTCCAAAATCTGATCCATCCACATTCTTCTCGGTCTTCCAATTGGCCTCTTTCCCTTAACTTCTCTTTACAATTCCCTTCTTGCCACCCATTCCTTTCCCATACTTTTTAAATGTCCAAAGCATCTCAGTCTTGCTTTCTGTATGTTCTGTACTACCAGTTCTATATTTAGCTCTTCTCTGATTTTAATATTTTGAATTCGATTTCTTCTTGTCCTTTTAACCGATGTTCTTAAATATTTCATTTCTACTGCTTGGATCTTACCATCTTGTCTCTTATTAGTTACCAGTGTATCTAGTCCATATGTTACAATTGGTAGGAAATACTGTTTATATAATGTTAATTTTGTTCTCTTGGGTACTTTGTCATCCCATAAAAGCTCCCTGATTTGATGATAAAATGTTGTACCTTTACTTAGTCTGTTATTAATTTCAGGGTTGATTTCATTACTTCCATTAATAATGCTACCCAGATATGTAAACTGTTCTACATTCTCTAACCGTTCTCCATCTATGTTCACTTGGCTTCTCTTTTTCTCTTTTCCACAATACATGACTGCAGTTTTCTTTTTACTAATTACCATTCCAAACTCCTTCAGATTTTCATTCCAAATGCCCAGACTCCTTTGTACTTCCTTTTCTCCCCTTCCCCAAATCACCTCATCATCTGCAAACACCAAAGCATTTACTTCATCACTACTGATACGCTGTTTTACATGTTTTATGATTTCATCCGTCAATATAATAAACAATAATGGTGACAGTGCACTTCCTTGCTTGAGACTTTTTTTTGTATAAAACGTTTCAGAGTCACCACTCCCCACTTGTACACTGCTTTTACTCTCATGATACAACATTTTTATCTTGTTAATGATTTTGGTACATTCCTTTTCAGTAGGCATTTCCATACATGTTTTCTCTTAACTGAATCAACCTTTTTCCAAATCCAAAAATACAAAGATGATTTCCTTGTTCCTTTCCAGATGTTTTTCCATTATCATTCGCACTATAAATATCAAGTGTATTGTTCATCTATTCGGTCTAAGGCCATATTGTTCTTCCTCTGTGTTTCTATTATATCACTCAGTCTTTTGTCTATGGCTTTCTTCATTATTTTTAGCCCATGTGATAATAGGGTTATACCTCTATAATTTTCATATTTCTTCCTATTTCCCTTTTTGAACAATGGTACAATGCTTCCTTGTTGCCAATCTTCAGGTATCCTGTCATCCTTCCATATGGCACTGAGGGCTCGGTATAGCCACAGTCCAATGCTTCCTGCTGCCTTAATCATATCAGCATTTAATTCATCTTCTCCACTTGCTTTACCTATGGGCATTGCTTTCACTGCCCTTTCAAGTTCCAAGCATGTTATCGGGTTCTCTTTTTTTTCTCCATCTGTTATTTCCATTTTCTTATCTCCTTCTTCCTCCGAGCAGTCATTCTCATTATAAAGATTTTACAAAATACTTTGCCATCACCTTCTGAAGAAGCTTTTAGTCATGTACTATAGATCCATCTTCTCTCTCTAATGCCTTGATTTTTTCTTGATTTATTTTCGATTTTATTACTCTGTATACGAGTTTCTGATTTCCTCAACTATCTTGCTCAATTTGGTTCGTAAACTCTCCCCAACATTTCTAATTTTCTTCCTTGATACTCCTCTTTACTTGTAGTTTCAATCTTTTGTATTCCACATGCAACCTTTCTGTCTTATTCTCATCCCTCTGATACATTTTTTGCTTTTCCTTATCCATTTCTTTCTTCACCTTGTTCCTTTCTTTTATTTCTTTTTTAATTTTTATTTTTTCTGTCCACCAGTCCCTTAACCTTTGCTTTTATTTTCCCGCATATCTTAGTGGCTGCTTCCACAAATGTCTGTCTTAAATTGTCCCACTCTTCTACCTCCACTTCGTATTTCCAATCTTGGAATGTCATTCTTTTATCATCCTTCTCCAATTCCCAAATCCTGATCTTTGGTTTCTTGTTCAGTATAATTTTAAGGATTTTTACTTGCTTTAATTCCACAATTAATAATCTATGATCACCTTCCATAATTTCACTGCGAATTATCTTCGTATTCATGACGTATCTTCCCCATTCTTGACGAGTGTTCCACACTGTCCATCCCAATTATATCGGATGATCTTATGGCTATTCCTCTTCATAAACCCTGTGTTCCTTATTATCAGATTATTTCTGATGAAAAAGTGAAGGATAGGGGAGGTGACCCTATCTCCCTTGAGCCGGGATAATGGTTGTGTATGATGCCACAACCAAGGGGATGCACTCTGTTAAACAGGTGGTGTGAACTTGTTTCACCTCGAAAAGAAAGAGCTACTAACCCTCAAAACTGGTTTGCAATCCCTGCCCACAAAGGATTGAGCTACAAGCAAGCTTTTACTTTATATCTTAATAATAATGTTATTTGCTTCAGGTCCCACTTACTACTTTTAAGGTTTTCGGAGGCGCCGAGGTGCCGGAATTTAGTCCCGCAGGAGTTCTTTTGCGTGCCAGTAAATCTACTGACACAAGGCTGACGTATTTGAGCACTTTCAAAATACCACCAGATTGAGCCAGGATCGAACCTGCCAAGTTGGGGTCAGAAAGCCAGAGCCTCAACCGTCTGAACCATTCAGCCTGACATTATCTTTATCACAACTGCAACAAGAAACAGATTCCACTGTAAAATGCACATAGTGTTGCCAATTTGGCTATCCCATTACAGCTCAACCCACTTGAGGTCTTTATGGTTGAAAGTAGTAACAATAATTGACATAATAAGAATATAACCGATTTTTACAAATAGAGTTATATTTGTCATTAATATTATGTATTTACCTCATTTCACATAAACAAGGGACATCAACATCAACACATCAGAGAAGCATACACAAGAACGCACATGCATGGTCGAACTTAACATACAGAATCTCAGAGCAACTGCACAAAGCGCCCACCTTCAGCATTTTTGCAGGCTCACATCTCGAAATCCAGTTGTGACAAACACCACCCAAGATACGTGGGTTATTCCAAATATTGCCTGCTGCGTGAAAAATGTTCCTGAAAGTCACATTAAGTATCACCTTTCATTCTGTATATCTGGAGATATTGTAGTTTTAACGTCTGTATTGAGGGAAAGGGAGTGGAGTATGCCCACTGACTCAAAGCAATGCAATGTTTGTAAAAAGGTATCTCAATCAATCAATCAATCAATCAATCAATCAATCAATCAATCAATCAATCAATCAATCAATCAATCAATCAATCAATCAATCAATCAATCAATCAATCCCCTCACTTGCAGACATATACGTGGCAACTGAAGCATGCTGTTGTTCAACAGTGTCAGTTATGAGAGCGGCTGAAAAGTAGTTTCAATAACATGGAATTTTGTGTGATCCACTCGCTGTATGCAGAAACAGACTTTTTTTTGTTTTGTTATTTTCTGCTATATAGAGCATATGTCAGTCAAAAGTCACCAGCCCAAAGGTTGGTTGGATCCTGGCATAGCACTATCGAAGGTTATACATTTTCAGTTGAAATTTATAAGTTATTCATTTCTAAGTTTTTCACAGTTAAACTCTAATTATTTTAGGCATTGAATTTTGTCCAATAATATTTAACCCAATTATACATTTTTTGGTTATATGTTTTCTCATTAACACGTCACATTTGTTTGGCCCCTAGAAACTAAACACACTCATTTATACCATATACAGTACTGATGATACGAGAGTCAGAGAGAGAGAGAGAGAGAGAGAGAGAGAGAGAGAGAGAGAGAGAATTGACAACATCTAACCCCATCGAATTCAATAAGCAGACTCTTCAGAGATAACCTTTCCGACAAGACCTGTGAATAACAGGGTTGCCGCCAGCAATTCGTAAAGTGAGGTGACAATAGATGCTAACACTATTGTGTATTTATGGAACATATTATCGCTATGCACGTGTCAACAATATGGTCAGTCAAGGTCTCTTTCTGTGTTTGCAGTTCAATGAACGTTGAGAGTCGAAGAAAAATCGTGTGCCCATCGGCAGGTAAAGAAGAAACCCAAAAAAGCCTTAGGTCTTGGGGAAAAGTTAATAAAAATAATATATGAGTTTAAGAACAACCCTAGTGAAACAGAAAAAAGAACACCACTAAGCAGCTAGGATTTCCAAATTCAACATGGAAAAAAAAAAAAAAAAAAGAGGAAATACAGAAAAATCCATCAAGGTGTGGTTCTACCCATGAAACTGTCAAAATAGTACAAACAGGATGCTTTGCTGATTTAGAGTGTTATAGTCTGGTTCAATCAACAGTGTGAAAAAAAAAAAAAAAAAAAAAAAAGTCTCCATTAATGGAAAGATGCTACAGGAATAGGCAATGGATTTCACTAAACAGCTTAATATGAAAGGTGAGTTTAAAGCTTCTTCTGGCTAGTTGTTGCCTAACAAGCTAGACATGGTCGAAGATCTTACCTTAAACACTTCTTTCTCACTAAGCATGCAACTTCCAAAAAGCTTCTTTCAAGTCTTTTGCCTTGTTCCAATCTAGAGACCCATACGTTCTGGGCTGCCAAACGACACTTTCCCATCCTGAATGTGTGTTCACAAAATTTTAAAAGCATATTGAAAGTTATAAAAGTTATGATTAAGGTCATGGAGCAAAAAATGCACGTAACTGAAAAGAATTTAGGAACAAAATCTTAGAATTACTTCCAAAGTTGATGATTATATAGTGATAAAAATTAACAAAGAATGATACTGACTTCATACATCCATCATCGTCTTGGTCTCCCTCTACTTCTCCTACCTTCCACGACCGAGTACATTATTCTCTATAGTAACCTATCTCCTCCATTCGCCTCCATGACTGAACACTGCAATATTGCTGCATCTATCAAGTCCATTCCCAACTCAGCCTTTATCTCCTTATTTTGAGTACCCTCCTGCCATTGTTCCCACCTGTTGGTACCAACAATCATTTTTCTACCTTAATGTCTGTTACTTGTAACTTATGAATAAGGGTATCCTGAGTTCACCTAGCCTTCATTCCCAAGTTGGTCTGAAAACAGACTGATGTAATGATAATTTTGTCTGGGAGCAACTTCTTTCTTACAGAATACTTCTGATTGCAGCTGTGAGCTCAATGCATTAATTTTGATGTAACGATTCAATTTCGCTTACTACACTACCATTCTGGAAAAACACATATCCTGAATACATGAAACGATCTACGTTTTCAGCTTCGTATTCCCAACCAGACATTTAATTCTCTTAGTAATCTGCCCTACTGATAGCATTTTAGTCTAGAAAATGCTAATTTTCATTTATTACTGCACCTATTTTCAAGTTTCAGGATATTAGATTGCAGGCTTTCAGCACAGTCTTCCGTTAAAACCAAGCTACCGGCACAGGTCAAACTGCTTACTACATTTCAACGTAACTGTATCCCCCCCTTCTACTTTATACCTTTCAGTAGATGATCCTTGTGAACTACAAACAACAAAAGTGAAACAGTTCAGCCTTGTCTAACCTCTGTAACTACCTTGAAGCAAGAATTCATTCTACCGACAATTCTTGCTTTCTTAAAAGACATCCTCAGTAACAGACTCCTGATGATGATGATAATAATAATAATAATAATAATAATAATAATAATAATAATAATAATAATAGAGGAGAGGGTACATAAAATGGAGAGAGAGCTTATGGTGTCACCAAAGATATCTACAATAAAAGATGCCTATCCAAAAATGCAAATAAGGCATTACAACACAGTAGTGAAGCCAGAATGCCTATATGCAAGCGAATGTCTGGCATTAAACTATAATTTAGATAAACTAGAAATACTAGAAAGCCGAATCATGAGGAAAATATTAGGCCCACAAAACACAGCAGAAGGTTGGAAATTACGAAGTAATGCTGAAATATATAAAAAAATAGAAAATATATCAGATGTAATGAGGAAAAGGAGACTTATGTTTTTTGGACATTTATATCGAATGCAAGATAGTAGATTAACCAGTAAGATTTTCAGATATTTGTGGGGTAAGAAATCAACGACAAGCTGGGTCAATGAAGTAAGAAAGGATTTAGGAAAAAAAACAATATAACAACAGAAGAAATAAATAACAGAGAAGGCTTTTGGGAAAACGTATTGAAAATAGAAGGATTCCAAGGTAGGAAAGTAAAAAACACTGGTTCAAAGTGGTCTGAAGACAGAAAGAAGAAACACAGTGAACAGATGAAAGCGTACTGGAAGAAAAGGAAAGAACAAAGAAGAAGGAATTGAAATTGGCACGTGGTCCTCTGGTGGCCCATTCGAAAGAATAATAATAATAATAATAATAATAATAATAATAATAATAATAATAATAATAATAATAATAATAATAATAATAATTGTACCGGGTGGTACACCTCCATGCCGCTAATTCAAACCTTGCGCCAGTTGAAACTCCCCTACTGGAGGAAGTCTGAACTTTATCTACTGCGTAAATTTTCAAGTTTCTCAGAAGATGTCACTACTTGTAAATTTTGAAGTTTCTGAACTGAGTCGTTTTCGATGTATTTTTGTTTTGCCTGTAGTAAGAAGTGTGGACATTCTCTTCCAGATGGCACTACTGAAGAAATACAATTATGCACCCTAGTGTGAAGTGAAAGAACTATGTTTTTGAAGAAATTTTGGGTTTATAAGTTTGTTCTTTGTTAAATTTCCTTCAGTTATTGTTTATGTTGGCAATATTAACCCCTTCCTTCCGCCAGGTTTGAATTTAGCCAATCCCGAATTTCTTTAATTTATGACCAATCAGGTGTATCATCTTCAACTTGGATATGTTGCTTAACCCTAACCAATAAAATTCTTGTGGGAGGGTGTTCTCATTCCTGAAACGCCTCGAACTTTCCGCGAGAGTATATAAACTGCTGATTTTCGGGTCTCCGCGCCACTTCAGTAACATCTTTCAGTGTGTAAAGTACGTAGCAGGGGGCGGGAAGCGCCTCTTTCTTCGGGCAGCAGTTCAACCACAAGGTAATGGCCTTTTAATAACTTCTTTTCTTGCTAGCTCAGCAGTT
The DNA here is from genome assembly GCF_040414725.1 of Anabrus simplex. Classification (NCBI taxonomy): domain Eukaryota; kingdom Metazoa; phylum Arthropoda; class Insecta; order Orthoptera; family Tettigoniidae; genus Anabrus; species Anabrus simplex. The sequence goes on along the minus strand of NC_090265.1, from coordinate 1,046,600,101 downwards.
TAACTCTCGGGGCAGGTCCGAAGCCTTTTCCATGTAACTTTCCTTTAAAATGTAAAGACACTCCGTATCTATTCTTTCTGTTTTAACTACAAATTGGGATAGAGAGTGCTTAACCCTCTCGAGCTCCCACTCATTTTGCTTCGAGGTGAACTTATTTTCTCAACCGTTTCTTCCTGTCTAGCGTAATGTAAATTGTTTTCTAATATAAGTCACCTCCTTAGTATGGGATTAGCCCTTGCATTAACGGCCTAGTGCCAAGTAGGTTTTAAACAAAATGTATTAGGAGTGCAGCTTCGCCTCTCAAATTGGTATTGTCGAGGCCATGTAATATTTCTGTTTCTTCACTTAATAGGCCTCAGTAGGTTGGGTATCTTTTACCCCTGTGTCTATGTCCTTGGAGGACAGCTTGAAAGTTGAGTTTGGTGTGGCCTTTGTTAGGCTTAAACTTTGAGAGCGGATCGCTCTTTTGAAATTGATTTTGGGTGCCTCGAGGAGGCTTTACCTTGTAATTGGGAGCAAGTGCTTCTGAACATGATGGGGGTCTTCTGCCCCTTTGTCGAATCTTGGTTTTTGGGTAAAGTTGGGCTAATTGCTCAAGAATTGTGAGTCCGGGGCTCGAAGCCCAAATCCTGTGAATACTGTAATTGTACATTTGTTACCTTGCTACTCTGTACCTGCCATTCTTGTTATTTCTTGATTTTGCTAAGAAAATATAACCTTGTTAAATTTTATCTTAACTTTAATTTCGTATTCTGAGACCTGTTCACCCCCGCACCTTCCTTCACCTCTGCTGTTCCACAGATACCTCGGAACAATAATAATAATAATAATAATAATAATAATAATAATAATAATAATAATAATAATAATAACAACAACATTATTGCTTTTACATCCCACTAGCTACTTTGATGGTTTTCGGAGATGCCGAGGTGTCGGAATTTAGTCCCGCAGGAGGTTTTTACATGTCAGTAAACATACTGACATGAGGCTGATGTATTTGAGCACCTTCAAATACCACCGGACTGAGCCAGAATTGAAACTGCCAAGTTGGGGTCAGAAGGCTAGTGTCTCAATCGCCTGAGCCACCCGGCACTCCTGATACTCATACATATGTTGTCTAGAGTCTGTTACCAACATTACCATTAGACATTTTGTATGATATGTTCATATATAACATTCTGTTCATTGATAATATCGCCAATTTGAGATGAGAGAGAGAGAGAGAGAGAGAGAGAGAGAGACACTTTCTTTCTTTCTTTCTTTCTTTCTTTCTTTCTTTCATGTCCTGAGTGTAGTAAATGGTTGGCAAATGCAGATTCAGTATTACGTTTGAGTGTTCAGATGTTTTTCTATGTACTTCAGTTCAAAATTACAGTTATCTTTTCCCAACGCATTCACTATACCTGCATTTGTCATTTTTAAATGGATTTTTGCCAGGCGTCAGACATTGCATTAAGGAAATCTGCAGTGATGGATTTATCCTGAAGTCTGGAAATGTCTTAAGTTCATGATACATCAAAATTTAAACAATAAATCTCAGGAATTGGTACTTCTGCAATTGACAGATTACGGTTCCACTGCAGAATATATGATCCAAGACAGTAATAAAATGAAATTCTCTTCATACTTACTTGAAAATATTAATTAGTTTCAACTTGAAAATCTGAACAAACTTTGTAAGCATCTTTTGATTTTCAGGATCTAGATTACATCCTAATATTACTGGTTCTTCGAATGAGATGGCTTTTAAAAGCATAGTGGATTTCCTTTCAGCTGGCCTTTTCTCAAGAATTTCCAACACTGCATCTGTTTCAGCCAAATTCCTGCAGGAAAACAGTAAAGAAAACTAGAGGATAATTAAAAAACATACATTTCTCGATTTATGACAAGAAACAGTAGAGTAAGATTTATCAATCTAGTGAATGAATTTTAGCTGTACTTGGATATTGGGGGGGGGATTATAAGAAAGTACAAAATTAAAATATGTTCTAAAATCACACAACAGATTGTGCGTTTAAATGACTATTGCACTCGGCTATGCTAGGAACTACTAGCAATTTATCTCCGGTGCTCTGTCAGCCAGCTCTGTTGCTACGTACAGTAATGCAGTAAATCTATGAAAGCTCAGACAGTCCTTGGATGAAGAAATAGCTGTTTCTTTCAATCTGTTTATTTATATTTATCGTGTTCATTTTTATGTAGTTTTATATAGTTTAGTTTAGCATAACAATCTGTTGTGTTTTGTAAAGTAATTTAATACTTATAAGTGTAGGAAAGGAACAAAAGGTGTCAAATCAAATCAGAGAGAGAGAGAGAGAGTGAAAGAGATTGGGGGGGGATAAGAAAGGAACACACACCATAAAATGAACATAATGCAGGTCAGTGTGGGAAGGGAGAGCAACAGAAATAGGACATGAGAACAAACATGGAAACAAAAGGACAAACACAATCTCCACATCTTCATACACCGCCGTCTTCAAATAGATACCCCATCTCCTCATCAATCCCAGTTCTTCTACATCTATCAGTTCTTAGCCCTTGACAAAATAATTTCTGCTTCTCAGCTTCATCAGGAGGGCAGGCATCAACACTCTTGGTGTGGCCAACTTCATAGATTTTCAGGCTTCATTTGGGATAAGTGTAGGAAAAGCAAGAAAGCCAGATAAGTACAGGAAAAAGGAAGAAACATAAGGCAAAGATAAATAAAGGTGGTAAAAGAATACAAAGGGTCAGAGAGAGAGAAAAAAGAAGAGGAGGAAAAGAACACACACAATAGGATGAACACAATGACAGGTCAGCATGGGAAGAGGGAGCAACAGAAATAGGAGACTAGGACTAACATGGAAACAAATGAATAAGGACAGTCTCCACATTTTAATACACTGCCGTCTTCAAACAAATAGCCCATGTCCTCCTCAATCCCAGTTCTATATCTTCTCAGCCCCTGACGAGCTCGTTCCTGCTTCTCAGCTTCAATAGGAGGGCAGGCATTAACACTCACTGAGGGGCCATCTTGAAAATCTTCAGTCTTCATTTGGATAAGATCCCTCACCCCCTCCTCACTCTATCTCTGACTAAATATTTTACTTACTTCACTACTGTACGGCATTGTTGCATTCATCAGAATAGCCATTTGAAAACATGCAAGTGATAAACCGGTCAACAAACACAAACTGTAACTATACATGAAATACCCCATAAATTATGACTTCTTGTTAACACTTTCCAGTGAGAGTATTTTTTATTAATTTATTACAAAGGAAAACCATCTTCAGAGCTTTCGACAGTGGGGCATCTACTATCTCCCAAATGCAAGCTAACAATAGCACACTTCGAACTGTGTAGCCTACTCACTTAGTAATGAAAATATTGCATTTTTTTTTTTTTTACAATATTGATGATATTAAATAAACTGGTTGTTGTTCATCCAAATAAGCACTTTGATATTGGGAGCAGTCAACATCTTGACAATGACTTAACACTTCCTTTCAAAGAAATGAATTGTAAGGTACCGTAAAATAAAAATATTTAAAATAAAATAAAATAGGTTTTAAAACTAATGTGCGACTTCAATTATTTTATTAAAAAAGCTGTATATTTAGAACAGTGGAACTGGTTAAAAATAATTAGGAAATAAATACAACTGATTAGTTCTGCAAGGTAAGCAGTACTGCACATTTTTCTATAAACCACGTTTTCTAAACACAAGCATTTTCTATCTTCAAAAGCCCCCTGAGATATTGATTTTTATCTGTACTTGAAATAAATCCCTTTCACAAAAATAAATACAAGAAAAGCATTAACCATATTTTCAGAGATCACATAAAACAAATATAATACATGCATCTCATTACAGATTGTTATTATCCCTTTTAGCATTTAGTCTACAAGCCTCTGCATTATCTGATCCTGTAATAAAGGAGGGGGTCCCACAGGGTGATATAATTGGATCTTTATACTTTCTTATATATATATATATATATTACTAAGTTGATGGGGTGATAGTACCACATGGGGAACACTAAGTACTGCCCGCCTCCGTAGTGTAGCATTTAGCACTATTAGCTGCCGTCCTCGGAGGCCTGGGTTCGATTCCCGGTACTGTCAGAAATTTAAGAATGGCAAGAGGGCTGGTATGTACTTAAAATGGTACATGCATTGGGGGTGCGCCTGAAAAGAGCTGCATCACCTCGAGATGAGGACACAAGTTTACTTTACTGTAAGTATTTAGTGTTAATATAAGGAATGATCTTCATTGGGGTAATCAAATATATATATATGGCACTACAGCCCTTGAAGGGCCTTGGCCTACCAAGCAACCGCTGCTCAACCCGAAGACCTGCAGATTACGAGGTGTCGTGTGGTCAGCACGACGAGTACTCTCGGCCGTTATTCTTGGCTTTCTAGACCAGGGCCACTATCTCACCATCAGATAGCTCCTTAATTCTAATCACGTAGGCTGAGTGGACCTCGAACCAGCCCTCAGGTTCAGGTAAAAATCCCTGACCTGGCCGGGAATCAAACCCGGGGCCTCTGGGTGAGAGATATATACATATACACTTTTTGTTACATGCCAGCCTTGTAGCAACCCCTTGCGGTACTCCTTGGAAGGGACTAGTGAGCCAGCCGACCGGGGAGATCCTAGCCAGCCTGGAGGGCAGGGCTGGTATTTCCATATATTGTTCTCGTCGCTGGCTTACCTGTAAGTTTCTTGGAGATTCAACGGGAATGTTCCACCTCTAGCCACCTCGCGAATGTTCTGGTTCCCATCACCCGAGCCATAAAAAGGGAGGCTAGCCACGGACAGTCAGTCAGTGTTGGGCTCCGTGGTGGAGTCAATGTTGGGGTTCGGTGGCTGGGCTGAGGGCGACAGAGGTGTTGGTTATCTCTAGTGTCCCACCAAGATCTCGAGGAGCTATTGTTGATATCGGAATGTCCAGAGAGTGGCTGGACTGAAGACGTGTGGATTGGAAGACTGTACTACCTGAGAGTAAAAAAGAATCTTGTTTATCCTGCCTTAATAATCTGGATCTCTGGTTTATCCGGATCAAATATAATAAAAATTTAATTTTAGTTGTACAGCATTCCTTTTACGTGGTCGACTCTTCTTGAATATTTTTTTCCGCCAAGGATATTTAAGGTCAGGAATTGGAAGTAATTCGGCCACAGTCTATCAGAGGTACCGCCCCGGCATGCGCTTGGAATTGAGAATGGGAAACCGCGGAAAACCATTCCCAGGATGGCCAAGGTGGGATTCGAACCCACGCTCTTCTGCATGCAACGCAATACTAACGTGTTTCAGCACGCAGAGCTACGCCGTTCGGTAAACATTGTTTAGTCACTTCATCAATAATTTTTTTTACTGACGGTCCTGCTGACATGGAGTCTATGACACTAATCCGCTACTGCAGACATTATCTCGGGTTCACGTCGCTGCTCAATAATGACCCCTTGTGTGATTGCTTAAGATAATGAAGGAGGAAGGGAATGAGTCATCATATCCAGTAGTCTGTGAGAGACAACATTAGCAGCTGAAGGTTAACACCACGCTGTACACTTACAGTATTTTCCTGTGCAGTATTTTATTGTTTGTGTGAGCGTGAAATGGCTTCAAAACGGAAGTGGTTGTTTCTATGGACAAAACATTAGAAGCATTAAACAGGTTGGACAAAGGAGAACTTTTGAAAAATATTGCTGTAGACTATGGCATAGGGATTCAACTGTGTCGGATTGGAAGAAAAACTGAAAAGAAATTGAAGACATCTGCTTTAAAATGATGAAAAATAGTTTGGAGAATCATGCCACAGTAAAGAAAACTAGAAATAAATCTCTAGATGATACATTATTCATATGGTTTGGTGAGAAAAGAGAGCTTGGTATTCCGATTTCAGGGCCAATTTTACAAGAAAAAGTGCTTAGTTTAAACAGCAAGCTAGCAAATGAAGATCCTAACTTCAAAGCTAGTCAAGGTTGGTTGGAAAGGTGGAAAGCTCATCATAGCATATGTCAGCTTTCAGTGACTGGTGAAAGTTTTTCAGGGGATAAAGTCACTGCTGACAGTTTCATAAAGGAATTTCAGGACATTATTTGCTCCAATAACTTAACGCCAGATCAGATATGTGATATAGATGTTGATTCCCATAGGGAACCTGAAATATTTCTCCCAAATTAGTAAATTTATAATACCAATGTAGATGGTTCGTTACTGAACGTTATAAATTTTCCAGCTAACTCATTCCTTGTTGCCAGCTTTTCGCCCCAGCGTGTTAAGTTGGGCTCTCAGTTGGTAAATAGCACACCCACCAAAAAGCATGGCTAGTGCATACCATGGAGGCCACTGCATAGGCCACTTGGAGCCACCAGCAGTGCCAATGTACTATGAAAGACTGAGAGACTTTATATCATTTCCAAAAATTGATGCCTGCCTGGCCATCAGATGATACAGATGTTGATTCCCATAAGGAACTTGAAATATTTGTCCCGAACGAGTAAATTTATAACACCAATGTAGTTGGTCAGTTATTGAACATTATAAATTTTGCAGCTAACTCATCCCTGGTTGCCAGCGTTTTGCCCCAGTGAGCCCAACATAGCACCTGGGGCGAAGTAACCTATCTGCCTCGCACAATCCTACAACTGAAGACATTTTATGCGTAAAGCTTCATCCATTAAGTTTATTCCTAACTCACCCTTTATATCATTCCAAGTGCTGTTCTGCCATTGTTCCCACCATTTGTACCATAATTCATTCTTGCTAGTTTCATGTCCATTACTTGTAACTTAAGAATAAGATATCCTGAGTTCACCCAGCTTTCACTCCACTACAGCAAAGTTGGTTTTGAAAACAAACCGATTTAAAGAGTTTCAATTCAAGCGCTCACTTCTTTCTTAGAGAACATTGTTGATCACAACTGCAAGATCACTGCATTATTTTTGCTATACCTGAATTAAATTTCACTTCATATAATACAATCCTGGGAGAATACACATACTAAATACTTGCAATGATCCATCTGTTCCAGTTTTGTATTTCTGACTGACATTCAATTCTCTTAGGTTTCTTCCCTAAAGACATCACCTTCGCCTTGGAAATGCTTTCATATAATATTTGCTGCACTTCCTTTCAAGCTCGAGGATATTACATTACAGGCTTTCAGCACAGTCTGCCATGAACACCAAGTCATTGGTGTAGGGCAAACTGCTTGTTACGTTCCCACCCAATTGCATTCCTCCCTGCCATTTGATAACTTTCAGCAAATGATCCATGTATACTATAAACAAGAAAGGTGTATGATTACAGCCTAGCCAAACCCTGTAACTACTGTCAACTAAGGACTCATTCAAACACACACTTTCTCTCTAATGAATTACAACAGTTTCTTAATTGCTCTCTATTTACAAGTCTCTAGTGTTCACACAACAAGTAGTCCGGCTTGTTAGCATTAGCTGGAATGGGCGATAATCCTGACTGTCAGGCTTCACTTTCACTTGGCTCTTGACAATCAGTTACTTCACAGAGCAGCTGCATACATAAAGACTCAAACACACAGTCTGTTAGCAATCATAATGCACAGCTGTTCCTTGGCTCGAGTCCAGTATCTTGCAGTCATTTCATGTGGCCAGTCCACATAGTGGACCACTCAGCACTGAAAACTAAACAGCGGTCACATAACAGCAAAAACTCAACAGTGCTATCATTCTAATACTGCTCACAACGGCAATTAAAACTGTCACACACACTCTCTCTACTTCAACACGATGATACTTTTGACACTGATTCTGGTGGGACACCCATCACACCAACTCCAACAACAGCCAGGACTACTGCTGTCCAACACACTACACTGACTGACTGACTGACTGACTGCATGAGCCTGTTTTATATCCTTGGTGATGAAGATCCAGACTTTTTGGGGTGCAACTGGAATGAGAACATTCTGGTTGTGACTTCCAGAAGATCCACAAGAAATAAGTCGAAGAGAACACTAGAGGAGACAGCCCATCACTGAGCCCTACAGCTGGGAGCTCCCAACACATTAGTTCCTTCCAGAAAATACCGACGGGGGCTACAGAGAGAGAACGGGTATGTAACAATATATATTCTGCAATAAAAGAAATAATGGAGAAATACTGAGAGAATGACAAAGATATGATTATGTTCCTCCTGGATATTGCGAGGCTTATTACAGCATTGCAAAAGTTAAGATATGATAATTCCTGAGAAAGAGAAATGTGCTGGAGAGACTGGTGAGGAAAGTTCAGATGCTATACAAGAATTGTACAAGTTATGTGCGATTTGGTGATTGACATTTATCGTGGTTACTGACCAAAACTGGAGTCCTGCAAGGCAGTATGCTCTCCCAAGTCCCCATTACTGATATCACCATCATGGATGACATAATGAAAAACATCGAGAATGCAATGCCCTTTGCTGACGATTCCATGATCTGAGGAGAAACTGAGGGACAAGTGCAGTAGAGACACAAACGATATGGCAAATAGAGTGCAGAAGAGCTCTCTCTCTCTTTTAACAGCAAGTAAGAATACACCTTTGGCAACCCGAAGTACAAACAAAATCAAAGCTGGTGATGTACCCTCACTAATAATGATTCATCACGGTTAGAGACATCTCAGATGAAGTTCTGAAGTCCACAGTTCAAAAAGACAAAACTGGACAAGTTAGGAATGATATGACGAGAAAGGAAAACTGGGTTGAGACGTCATGGTTAGTTCAGGTCAACATATTCAGATTTAGGTGGTTCGGGCATGTAATGAGGATCGAGCCAACACGGAAAGCGTATGTTAACTTGGAGAGGCATGTAGCCAGAAAATGGATGTTGGGAAGACCAAGAACCCACTGGATGGACATTTTAAAAATGGACCTTTGAAACTGGGGAAGGATACTAGAGGACCTCATTAAAAACAGAATGTATCTCAATAAGATAGAGTGGTAGAGGCTCACCAACAGTATCCAGGAAACTGGAACTGAAATAATGATGATGATGATGATGATGATGATTATGATAAAGTACGCATCTATTTACAATGAAGAAACAAACAACATGGATGAAAACTCAAAAGATATTAAAATCTGATAAATAATTGTTCTGTCCAATTGTGAACATGAAACTACAGTCTACATTTACGTAAAGTATGGCATATTTGGCACAGAGATTGCAAGCATTTTAAATATTCATGTGCATGTCCATTTTCTTGTGGAATTGTGCAGGAACGTCAAGTACAATGAAAATACTCAGAATAAAGGAGTGGAAATTAAAAGAATAAAATAAGAATGTGAAGGTCTTGTTTTATGTCTGTGAATGTATGACTGGTATTGACCATATGAGAACCGAATGCCGAGAATCTGCCGCATTTTGACGCATTAACATGTTCCTTATACCTCATGTTAAAATTGCGGCCTGTCTGTCCGATATAACTGGCGGAACATAGCTGGCATTTTAATTTGTAAACTCCTGATTTCTGAAATTTGCTATTGCTGTTATTGATAGTGTGCTGATTATAGAAAAGATTAGCGTTGTTGTTGTCTGTCTTGAAAGAAACTTTCATATTAAGTTTCTTGAAAACATTCATAATTTCATAGATTTTACTATGACTGTAGGTGAAAAGGGCAAAACTGTCTTCTTTCTTTTTAGCCACCACCATCATCATCATCATCATCATCATCATCATCATCATTTCCCTTTATCCAGCTGTAACTGGGTAGGGGCAAATATGGTTCCTCTCCACTTTCTTCAGTCTTTCCACCACTCCTCTTCCAACACTGTGTCCCAGTCCAGGTTTCTTTCTATAATACTGCATTGGATGTATCCTTCCATCTCCTTGGTTAATGTTAAAAATTATTTCTTCTCGATTTTGCTAATAATTTTGTCCACAAATTGCCTATTGAACCAGTTATTTTGAGCTATAAAATAAATAGTATCTAATTCATCTTTACGATCAACTTCTGACATGGTTATACTATAAGCTCTGTAAATCATACCATAAAAGGAGGCCCTCTTATGTGCTGTCGGGTATATGGAATTTTGTCCAATTACGTTCACGGAGTGGGTTTTCTAAATATTTTCTAAGTTTATCATAGTCATTAATGATTGTAATATCAAGAAAATTTAACGCTTCATTATTTTCACTTTCGAAAGAAAATTTAACCTGTGAATCCATATTATTTAATTCTTCCAATACCTCCTCTCCATTAGTAACGCTGTGATCAATTATTGTAAACGTGTCGTCTACATATCTCAACCAGCATAATATTCCTTTAATGTTGTTGATTTTATTATTTTCAAGAAAATACACGTAAATTTCTGCCATAATTCCTGGAGCTAGAGCACCCATGAGAAGACCTTCCTGTTTATAAATCTGACCATTAAAGGTGAAATAATTATTAGCAGTGACGAATTCCAAGATATTAATAAAATCGGCTACCTCTTGCCTATTTAAATTACTATATCGGAAGGACACGCAAAAAAATTTTGGACCTAAGGATTTGAGACATACTGCTCAAGACATGAACCTAGAACTACCATCCACTAATCTTGGCAGACCAGTTACCAGCGTTGCACATCTCTCTCGCTTTGAAGTGAAAAGTTCTAAACATTGGAATTAATCATCTTGCAGGTGCAAAGTGTGCTCCGAAAAGAAGGGATAGGTATCAAGATTGAATTTCCATTGTGAGGAATGTGGTGTAGCACTTTGCGCGTATCCTTGCTTCAAAATGTACTACACCAAAAGTACCTTTCAAGGTCCATGTTTTCACCTTCTTTACAAAATCCTTCATTTGTTTGAATGTTGTTTGTGTGCCTTGAGAACTGCAATGTGATATAAAGCGATAAGAACAAAATAACTCTACTTCCCTGCAAATTTTTCACCTCAGAGTGGCCTGTTTTATGTCATTGCGTCAGCGTATTAGTTTCCTGTTACTGATCACGTCTGACTTTAGAACATAAATTGCAATGTCAAGCAATACTATTGCTCCATATCTAACAAATGACTCAGGGAGGTTTTCATGTCATTTTGAAGGCTTTCTTACATGCAATATTGTGTAAAGTGTGTGCAAATTCAAAGGTAACGTAGTGTAAAAAGAGATTAATTGGACTTCTTAATATACTGCAACTATTGTACTATAAATCATTTGTATGGAATAATCCAATCCTTATTTGAAGTTGTTCTTTCAAAATCTCTATTTTTTTTAATTTTTTTTTTTTTTGCTAGTGGCTATACGTCACACCGACACAGATAGGTCTTATGAGGACGATGGGATAGGATAGGCTTAGGAGTTGGTAGGAAGCAGCCGTGGCCTTAATTAAGGTACAGCATTTTCCTGGTGTGAAAATGGGAAACCACAGAAAACCAACTTCAGGGCTGCCAACAGTGGGATTCGAACCCACTATCTCCCAGGTGCAAGCTCACAGCCGCACGCCCCTGACCGCACAGCCAACTCACCCGGTCTATCATTTCTATGAGAGTATAAGTAAGAGGTGTAGTTCATACTGTCGCTAGGAAAGAAAACTTCGGCCGGCATCGGACCTTACTAATACTCCGTCTGCCAAGAGACGCGCACACATGCCCGTCTGATACAGGTTAAGATGTCATTTTATTGTAATATTCACTTACAACTTGTTGTAAAGGATACTGTTAATGGTTAAATTTCCCTTTCAATGTTTTACTCAAACCTCTTGTCAGGTCATTTAAACAACGTCACTGTACCTTAACTTATTAGAACGCCCTTTTGGTTGAGAAATCTTGCAATGAACATAATCGTAATGATTTCAATGAAGTTAATTTGCTAGGAATGACTCGCCTGCTTGTCAAATATTTGACTGAATTCTTTGAAATCTATATATATAAAATAAGAGTTTTGTCTGTACATTGCTCAGAATTTGACAAGAATGGTATTGCTGTATCGGTCATGTCCATAGTAACAAGGAAATGCACTGTTTACTTTTCCGTAATTTCTGTCTGTCTGTCTGTCTGTATGTACAAGCATCACTAGCAAACGGCTAAAGAGAGCTTAATGAAAATTGGTATGCAAAGTCGGCGAGTACGTCGCTACAATCTGGCACGTCTGGACGAAACTCTGCATAATGCACACGGCCTAACCACCCAAAAGCTGGTTCTATTCCTGTGATTTTAAGATCTGCGGCTGTGAAAGCCTTTTTTGAAAAAAACATAAGTAATTTTATTCATGCTGATGGAAATGGCAGTTTAGGGGAAGGCCGAAAAGTTAATTTTCAATTATTTATGTTATTAGTGGTCCTATCTTAATAACAATTGGTATACAAAGTCGGAGAATAAGTCGCTACAATCTAGGCTATAAATAATTTTATTCACGCGGAGTGAAATGGTAGTTTAGGGGAATAACTAAACTTAATTCTTAAATATTTACATTATTGGTGGTCCTATCTCATTGGAAATTAGTATGCAAAGTCTGAGAATGAGCCACTACAATCTAGACTATAAATAATTTAATTCACCCTGAGTGAAATGCTAGTTTAGTGGAAGGCCTAAAATTTAATTCTCAAATATTTATGTAATTAGTGGTCGTATCGATAAATACTACACAACCAAAGTTATATAGAATTAAATTTCCGACCATTTATGTCTTATACATTTTTACCGTACCTGCTATGGTAACACAGATATTCATGAATTTGTATTTTTGTTGCTAAGTCCATATCAATGCCGAGTCACGGGAAAATGGATTAACAGAATTTAATGAAAATCGGTATATAGAGTGGGAGAATAAGAAACTACAGTCTAAGCTATAAACAATTTTATTCACCCTGGATGAAACTGTAGTTTAGGGGAAGGTGCCTAAAATGTAATTTTTAAATACCTATGTTATTGGTCCTACCGAAAAGTACTACATAACAAAAGTTATAGAGAATACAATTTCCGATCATTTATGTTTTATTCAGTTTTAACGTACCGACTATAAGAGTGGTATTTCAGAATCGGAAGAAAACTAAATGTGAAGGCTTACAATATCGAAATGGCATAACATTGATCAACAATAACATTACATTGACCATTGTTTGTTGTGATGTTCTTTGTCTCTTATGCTGCCTCTCAACTCCGATAGATGGGATTACTGCTGCGTACCGAGTATAACAGTCTGACTGAATATTGGCGGGAAATAGCCGGGGAGTTTGAAAACTTTCTTCCTTAACATGACATTCCTTTGGTTCATTCATTTTCTGATACAGCTGGTACGTAGCACACTGGTTCATCATAGTATTCCAGGTGTTCGATCCCTACTCTGACGCGCTGTTTTGAATGAGCAGTGGACATAGCTACTTAAGGCAGAGGCTCACTTAGTACAGTAGTAGTATGCACTGGTCTTGAATAACAATTAGGGCTATTCCAAATTATAGCACCACAATTCAGTAAATAACTCAACCCTGAAAAGAGCCGTTTCCTTCTCTTCAGTTTTATTAAATTTTACATTCATTTTATTCCAAATTAGCAGTGAAGAGGGGGTTTCTCTTCTGGCTTGCAGTAAAAATTTGCCTCCAAGTCAGATAGATTATCCGCCGCCAGTGTAGTGAATTGATACTTTCCGACTCATCGGGTACTCCTAGGAAACAGATTAGTAAAAGGCATAGCTTTTGCCCTGGGAGTCGCCACTATTCGACCCCCTCCCCGCTGAAGAGGGATGAAGAAATGTTCATGAATCACGGTAGTCTGCGCCTTGGTCATTCCAGCTCTGGAACTTTGGACTGTTAGATCAGCAGGTTAGTCCTGTTCGTTAAAAGTGAGAAAATGTCTGGTTTTACATTTGATCGAGTATTTCATATGAAAGCATTGCTTTTAAACGCGAAATTCCTACTGACGTTATTGTAATGTATGTTCATTTCAGTTGGGAAAACCAGTAAGACAGTCTTTCTGATGATATAAAAAGGCAGGTGGAGAGTGAGTTTCTACCATTATAATGAAAACTCACCAACCTGATTGTGACTGATGGTATGAAAGCAGGTCTACCATTACAGTGAGAATTCCCTAACTCAGTCTTCATATGAGAAAATATGTTTAGTGACTTCCCCGACGCGTTTCTAGGGTAACGTTAAGAGCTATGCAATTTCATACAATCTTGCTCACAATGTGCACACTACCTAACCTAGAATTCTGTATACAATGTAGAATTCCGTAGCGAAGCACGGGTACATCAGCTAGTTGTTTATAAATTACAATGAAATATTACTGAGCCGCATGATATTAATATACATGGAATCTTGCCTACAGCAAATTACAAGTGATAAGCTTTAACAGCTTCATTTCAAGTAATACTAATCCCGTATTGACTATAATCAATCAATGAATATTCGAGATAAACTTAAATATTATAATTAAGCGGTCCGCCTATTCAATGCAATATATAATATTTAGTACATGTTTCGTCCCCTAAGGGACATCATCAGCTAATAATAAATTAACATTAATATATCAGAAATAAATATTAAATTTGGAAAGACACATTAAAATTTTTGACAATTTAAAATAAGATCTTAGAAATTTTGTTAAAATTGTAAGTCATAAGACAAATAAAACAGTTAAATTATCCATATTTCTCTTGTTGATGTTCTTGGAAAATACCAGTTTTGCTTATAAAATCTTAAAATATCATTTGTTGTAAATAGCACACTTGATTTGTATCTCTTGGTGAAAGATTTGTTGAAACTTAATAAGCATTCCTTAGATGGTATAATAAAATTTAAATGCTTCAGAATTTAAAGTCAGATCGGGGCCGTGATGGTAAAGTTCTGTGTGGTAATGGATATAATTTTATCTGAAATAAAATGAAAAAATAAAAAATAATATAAGTGTAAGTAACGTGAAATGGAAGATGAAATAAATATAACGTAATGTAATAAAATCGTATTACTTACTCCTTATTATTGGCCCCGATGTGCGGAGGACTCACTTCTACCGAGGTAAGTGTGCATCTGCTTTAAAACAAGTACTGGTAGTTGCTACGGTGAGCGGGGAGTTGGAGGGGAAGTAGGAGAGTGTGTCCTAAGTTGAACAACCTGAGTGTCACCGAGCGTGTGACGTGTTAGAGTCTGACGTTTCTTCCTAACTTTCACTTTTAATAGTTCATATAAAATGTTATACTTCTCAGAAAGCTCACTGATATTATTTGTTGGATTGTTTCTCTGGTCCAGATAAATGTAGATGTATATGTATATGTTTAATAAATGGCCTTTATTTACGGTTTTCAGTATTTTGAGGTCATTATCTATGTTTGTAAACATGTGATTGGAGTCGCTCATGTGTTCGCTCATGGCCGAGTATCTGTTGTATTTCTTAGCTCTGGTGTGTTCCTGATATCTTATAATGAAGTTCCTACCCGTTTGTCCTATGTAACCTTTTAAACAACTAGCACATTTCAGTTTATAAACACCCGAATTTTGGAATTTATTATTATTATTATTATTATTATTATTATTATTATTATTATTATTATTATTATTATTATTATTAACGATATGAGTGTTATAAAATAATTTTGAATTTGTGTTGTTAGTCCTAAAAGCGATTCTTAAATTACGTTTTTTGAATAGATTCGTAATACTATATATTTTACTGCTATTATATGTAAATACAGCAAATTTCTTATTCTCTTTTTCTTTTTGTTCTTGTATTAACGTTGTCTTAGGCTTACTTTTTACTTTATTTATAATCCTGTTTACAAACTCTTTGTTATAGCCATCCTTGTATCCTAAATGATATATAGTATTAATTTCTTTTTTTAAATCCTGGGTTGACCGAGCTCGATAGCTGCAGTCGCTTAAGTGTGGCCAGTATCCAGTATTCGGGAGATAGTAGGTTCGAACCCCACTGTCGGCAGCCCTGAAAATGGTTTTCCATGGTTTCCCATTCTCACACCAGGCAAATGCTGGGGCTGTACCTTAATCAAGGCCACGGCCGCTTCCTTCCCACTCCTAGCCCTTCCTTGTCCCATCGTCGGCAAAAGACCTATCTGTGTCGGTGCGACGTAAAGCAAAAAAAAAAAATCAATCCTGGGTTGAAAACGGAATATTAAAAGCTCTGTAAATCATACTTAAGAAGCCGGCTCTTTTATGAGCTCCCAGGTGTAAAGGATCATTTTTGATCATGTTGACACTCTGCGTTGGTTTTCTGAAGATGTTAAAGGAAAGGTTTTGATTATTTCTAGTAATTTTCAAGTCTAAATAATTTAAAGTGTTATTTACTTCAGAGTCAAGTGTGAATTTGATATATGGATCAAGGGAGTTAAGTTGGTTTAAAAAAGTCTGGCCATTAGTAATTCATTCATCTAGTATTACAAAGGTGTCATCTACAAATCTAGACCCATCAAGTTTGTCGATAATTTTAGTTTTTTCCATGTGATATATATAAATTTCAGCTAGGATGCCTGATGCTGGGGCAAATTATGTTATTCTCGTTTTTGCTAAAATATATTTGTGTTCAGGTATTTCCTACTAGAAAATCATATCTGTTATTTATGAAAGTCTGAATTGGTTTAAAATATGTTCTAATTAGGTGTGCAAGGTCTTTTGTTGCACCTTCCTACAGCTTTATGATCTCTTCACGAATACTTATCCTTGTACTCTCCCCAGCAAATCTCTCCTTGTCCAGTAGACTGATGAGCTGTCATTTGCTTCCACTTCCTAGTGTGGACTCTGCTCAATATTCAAATGTTTATACGAATCTGCTATTATTCTGGAAGTCGCTTAGTCAACTAGTCATTACCCTACAGAAGAGTGCCCTATATTCTATTTTAACAACCTATTACCATCTCAACGGCATTTCATAGTTGCCGCAGCTAGAGGACCTTTAAGGGTTCCCTAATAAAGCAACTCTTGGGCGAGCGTCAAGAGTGAACTACTAACAACACCACACCGAGGATATTCTGGTAATATTGGAAACTAGCTGTTGTACCCGTGCTTTGCTACGGGATTCCCGGAAAGACTGTCTTTGTAGTTTTCCTAACTGAAGTCAACTTAGGCCATTACAAAAACGTCTGCAGGAATATAGCAATTAAAAGCAATGTTATCATATAAAATACTTGATCAAATGAAAAACTGCACATTTTCTCAATTTTAACAAACAGTACTACGGTGCCGAACTAACAGTCCAAACTTCCAGTGCTGGAATTCCCAGGCCGCAGACAGCCATGAATACTCCTCTGCCATTATGCCATTAAATATGCACACTGCTCATTCCAATCAGTGCCTCAGAGTAGGGAGTGAATAGCTCGAATGTTATGATGAATCAGTTTGTTACGTACAAGTAGTATCAGCAAAATTTATGAACCAAAGGAATGACATGCTAAAGAAAAAAGTTATCTAACTCCCCAGCTACTTCGCGCCAATATTCAGGCAGGCTGTTATACTCTGTATGACCAAGCAGTTGGCCATACGGTTAGGGGTGCACAGCTGTGATCTTCCATCCGGGAGGTACTGGGTTCGAACCTGTGTCGACAGCCATGAAGATGACTTTCGGTGGTTCTTATTTTCACACCAGGCAAACGCTGGGGCTGTACCGTAATTAAGGCCAGGGCTGCTTCCTTCCCACTCCTAGCCCTTTCCTATCTCATCGTCGCCATAAAACCTATCTGTGTTGGTGCAAAAAAAAAAAAACCTCGGTATACAGCAGTAATCCCATCTATCGCAGATGAGTGGCAACATCAAACACAAAGCACATCACAATAAACAATGGTCAATGTAATGTTATTGTTGATCAATGTTATGAGCTTTCTATATTGTAGTCTTTCACATTTAGTTTTCTTTCGACTCTGTGATATTAGGGTGTCTTACAAAATTATTTATAGCATAGACTGTAGTTCCTTATTCACTGACTTACATACCGATTTTCATTAAATTCTGTTCATCCATTTTCTCGTGACTCGGCACTGATATAGACTTAGCAACAAAAAAATCAAAATTCATAAATATCTCAGTTACTATAACCAGCATATACTAATCTCCTTATCCAGCAACTCTAGGATTCCTATCTTTAACATTTTTTTAATGCGCACTGGACTTTTTACGTCTATGAATATCTTGAAAAACGACGTAACTTGGTCCCAGTTGTTCCTTGAATGTACAACAGCACACTTAAGGAGCAAGCATATATTGAATTCCTTGACCTACAACTGAACGATTTCCATCCCTTACAACTTTTTAATGCTGTACAGCGTCAGTGGGTAGGGTCTGACACATCCCACTCTGATGATTCTAGTGTCAGACCTAAGATGAAACGCTGGTTAATAGAGCAAACATCTGAAAAGCCTTACATCTAATCACTGGACAACGTGACTTTGGCTCAGTTGTTCTTCAGTTGGATAACAGCATCTTAAAGGAGCCAGCATATACTAATCTCCTTATCCAGCAACTCAAGGATTCCTCTCTTTAACATCTTTTTAATGCGCACTGGACTTTTCATGAATATCTGTCATGCTGCACGTCTCTATAATTCTTTTCTCAACATCTCACACGGTATGTACATTTACGAGACCTTATGTGTCTTTACATTGTTTGATTTCTTCAGTATTTATGTTTTTATTTCACTTTAGGCTGACGACCTAATATTAGGTCGAAACTAGTCCCTAATCATTTATGTAATTTATGTATATTTTGTATTAAAAAGATGGACCTTAATAATACATTAGTTTAACTCTATCATAACTGGTACGGTAAAAATGTATAAGACAAATTATCGGAAATTTAGTACTATATAACTTTTGTTATGTAGTAATTGTCGATAGGACAACTAACAACACAAATATTTGAGAATTACACTTTAGGCCCTCCCCTAAACTACCATTTTACTCATACATACATACATACATACATACATACATACATTCATTATCATTATAGACTGTTATGCCTTTCAGCGTTCAGTCTGCAAGCCTCTCTAAATGTCGCCACAATCCTCGATTTGCAACTAGTCTTGTGGCCTCATTTAGTTCTATACCTCTTATCTTTAAATCGTTAGAATCCGAGTCTAACCATCGTCGTCTTGGTCTACCTCTACTTCTCTTACCCTCCATAAAAGAGTCCATTATTCTCCTAGGTAACCTACCCTCCTCCATTCACCTCACGTGACCCCACCACCGAAGCCGGTTTATGCATACAGAGTCATCCATCAAGTTCATTCCTAAATTAGCCTTTATCTCCTCATTCTGAGTACCCTCCTGCCATTGTTCCCACCTGTTTGTACCAGCAATCATTCTTGCTACTTTCATGTCTGTTACTTCTAACTTATGAATAAGATATCCTGAGTCCACCCAGCTTTCGCTCCCCTAAAGCAAAGTTGGTCTGAAAACAGACCGATGTAAAGATAGTTTCATCTGGGAGCTGACTTCCTTCTTACAGAATACTGCTGATCGCAACTGTGAGCTCACTGCATTAGCTTTACTACGCCTTGATTCAATCTCACTTACTATATTACCATCCTGGGAGAACACACAACCTAAATACTTGAAATTATCGACCTGTTCTAGCTTTGTATCACCAATCTGAAATTCAATTCTGTTGAATTTCTTACCTACTGACATCAATTTAGTCTTCGAGCGGCTAATTTTCATACCATACTCATTGCACCTATTTTCAAGTTCCAAGATATTAGACTGCAGGCTTTCGGCACAGTCTGCCACTAAGACCAAGTCGTCAGCATAGGCCAAACTGCTTACTCCATTTCCACCTAACTGAATCCTTCCCTACCATTTTATACCTTTCAGCAGATGATCCATGTAAACTACGAACAGTAAAGGTGAAAGATTACAGCATTGTCTAACCCCTGTAAGTACCCTGAACCAAGAACTCATTCTACCATTAATTCTCACTGAAGCCCAATTGTCAACATAAATGCCTTTGATTTATTTTAATAATCTACCTTTAATTCCATAGTCCCCCAGTATAGTGAACATCTTTTCCCTCGGTACCCTGTCATATGCTTTCTCTAGATCTATGAAACATAAACACAACTGCCTATTCCTCTCGTAGCATTTTTCAATTACCTGGCGCATACTGAAAATCTGATCCTGACAGTCTCTCTGTGGTCTGAAACCACACTGGTTTTCATCCAACTTCCTCTCAACGACTGATTGCACTGTCCCTTCCAAGATGCCAGTGGATACTTTGCCTGGTATACTAATCAATTAGATACCTCGATAGTTGTTGCAATCCTTCCTGTTCCCTTGTTTATAGATAGGTGCAATTACTGCTTTTGTCCAATCTGAAGGTACCTTACCAACACTGCACGCTAATTTCACTACTCTATGAAGCCATTTCATCCCTGCCTTCCCACTATACTTCACCATTTCAGGTCTAATTTCACCTATTCCTGCTGCCTTATGACAATGGAGTTTATTTACCATCCTTTCCACTTCCTCAAGCATAATTTCACCAACATCATTTTCTTCCTCCCCATGAGCTTGGCTGTTTACAACACCACCAGGATGATTTCGTTTTACATTGAGAAGATGTTCAAAATATTCCCTCCACCTCTTCAGTGATTCCCTGGGATCTAATATGAGTTCACCTGAATTACTCAAAACACTGTTCATTTCCTTTTCCCCTCCCTTCCTAAGATTCTTTATTACTGTCCAGAAAGGTTTCCCTGCTGCTTGACCTAGCCTTTCCAGGTTATTACCAAAATCTTCCCACGACTTCTTTTTGGATTCAACAACTATTTGTTTCGCTCTGTTTCTTTCATCTACGTACAAATCCCTGTCTGCCTCGGCCCTTGTTTGGAGCCATTTCTGATAAGCCTTCTTTTTACGTTTACAGGCTGCTCTCACTTCATCATTCCACCAAGATGTTCACCTTTTCCCATCTTTACACACAGTTGTTCCTAGGCATTCCCTTGCTGTTTCTACTACAGCATCCCGGTATACCACCCCTTCACTTTCTATATCCTGAACCTGCTTACTGTCTACTGTTCGAAACTTCTCACTAATCATATCCATGTACTTCTGTCTAATTTCCTCGTCCTGGAGATTTTCTACTCTTATTCGTTTGCAGACAGATTTCACTTTCTCTACCCTAGGCCTAGAGATACTTAGTTCACTACAGATCAGATAGTGGTCTGTATCATCGAAAAATCTGCGAAAAACTCGTACGTTCCTAACATTTCCTGAATTCAAAGTCTGTTAAGATATAGTCTATTATTGATCTGGTACCCCTAGCCTCCCATGGGTAGCGGTGAATAGCCTTATGCTTGAAGATTGTATTTGTAACAGCTAAACCCATACTAGCACAGAAGTCCAGCAAACGCTTCCCATTCCCATTAGCTTCCATATCTTCCCCACATTTACCAATCACCCTTTCATATTCTTCAGTTCTATTCCCAACTCTTGCATTGAAATCGCCCATTAGCACTATTCTACCCCTGCTGTAGACCCTGACCACGATGTCACTCAATGCTGCATAAAACTTGTCAACTTCATCCTCATCTGCACACTCACATGGTGAATACACAGACACAATTCTTGTCCTAATTCCTCCAACTGACAAATCTACCCACATTATTGGCTCATTTACGTGCCTAACAGAAACTATGTTGCGTGCAATGGTATTCCTGATAAAGAGCCCTAACCCAAACTCTGCCCTTGCTTTTCTAACACCCGTCAAGTACACTTTATAATCTCCTATCTCTTCCTCGTTATCTCCCCTTACCCAAATACCACTTACTCCTAGCAATCCAGATGCATCCTCTTTGCTGACTACGCCAGTTTTACCTTCTTTCTTCCATAAGCCCCATTAATATTGATAGCTCCCCATCAAATTCCATTTCGTTCGCCAAGTTGTTTCCAAGGAGTCCCTCGCCAGTCAAATGGGAGTGGGACTCCATTACTCCCATAGGTCCGAGGCTTGCTTAAAATGTTCTGAGCTTGGTAAATTCATGAAGCAGGATGCTACCCTACTTGCACATAGTCCAAGTGAGGATCTCTCCTCTAACGGGTTATGGACCACTGGTGAATTGTATAGTCCTAGCCGCCTGAGCACAAAGAGGGCCATGACTCAGAATATGTCCGAGATGCCCACTCCCATTCCATAGCAACTGGTATCCCGACTCTCAGGACCACTTACTAGGCCACTCAGCCGCTGCCCATGGTTCACGAACTAGGACGTGACTACAGTAACCCACAAACATGAACCATCCGCGCGAATAAAATTATTTATGGCCTGGATTGTATCGACTTATTCTCCAACTTTCCATATTGATTTTCATTAGGACAGGACCACTAATAACAAATATCTGAGAATGAAATTTTAGGCCTTCCCTAAACTACCATTTCTCTCGGCGTGAATAAGATTAAGGCCTAGATTGTAGCGACTTATTTCCAGACTTTACATACAGATTTTCATTAAATTCTCTTGAGCCGTTTTCTCGTGATGCGTGTACATACATACAGAAATTACGGAAATTTTAAAAAGTGCATTTCCTTGTTACTATGGATACGGCCGATACAGAAATACCATCCTTTTAAAATTCTGAACAATGTACAAACAAAACTCTTATTTTATTTATATATATATATATTTTAACTTTTTTAATGCTGATTGTTTGAAGATCATTTTTAACATTTTCTCACTTCCACACACACACACCAACACCAGCTGAGAACTGTTCTAAATAGGGAATACTATCATTTTAATCAGATTTTCAAAAAAAAAAAAAAAAAAATTCACAAGTCTTACCTAGCTGAGTTCCCTTCAATGTTACAAACATCAGGATCTGCCCCATATGCAAGTAGTAAAGGTAGGATATCCAAACGCTGATGAATGACAGCATCATGCAGGGGTGTGTTGTTGTACAGACCAGGAGCATTCACAAAGGCTCCATTTTCTAGCAGCAATTGAACTATATCTTTATAACCCTTAGACACTGCTTCATGCTGAAACATCATAGACCATCATGCATTTATATTGTTTTCATAAATTCCAGCTTTATTAATAATATGTACAGTAGGAGCTTGATAACGTGTCAGGATTTGGGGACCAAGGTCATGATAGGTAAGAAAATAAACAATTAACTACTATATAAATTTTAGGCAGTAATGTGAAAGAAAACCTGAAAGCACTTATGTGCACATTGTTGGGTCTACAAGTATAACATACTCAATTTTCTATCCTTTGCGTCTTAAGCTTAGGATATATTTCATTTTTAAACAGGCTTCTTTTCTTTAAATACTTCCCAACTCTCTAATGACAACTGTTATCATGACCTTTACCTCACATTGCATCTCAACCCAAAATAGTCTTTGACAGTACAGTTACACTGCAGCTTAATTTTTTTTTTTTCTTCCAACTCCTTATCTTCACTCACCAAGTCATTCTGTTCAGCTAATTTTGAATTACTCATTGACTTCCTCAATGATAATACTTTCACAGCTTTGAATATAGGTACAAAATTGCACAATTATAGTGATAAATTCCAAAACAGCGCAAATTCACTGAATGCAATAGGCCTACACAGAGTTGGCCAAAAAATGCCAGTCAGAATATAGCGATGTTTCATGTTAAAACATATTTTTTAGAATCTAAAATATACAATCGTACATTATCCAAAGAATCTTGTGATAGATTTATTATGCTTATCAGCACTGATGAAGGGAACTCTTAGGTTTCAAAACGTCTTTTTTTTTTTTTTTTTTGCTAGGGGCTTTACGTCGCACCGACACAGATAGATCTTATGGCGACGATGGGATAGGAAAGGCTTACGAGTTGGAAGGAAGCGGCCGTGGCCTTAATTAATGTACAGCCCCAGCATTTGCCTGGTGTGAAAATGGGAAACCGCGGAAAACCATTTTCAGGGCTGCCGATAGTGGGATTCGAACCTACTATCTCCCGGATGCAAGCTCACAGCCGCGCGCCTCTACGCGCATCGCCAACTCGCCCGGTTCAAAACGTCTTGACTTAGCCTATTAAATTTTGGTACTCCTCTTCGGAGGTTACATATTAAGAATTTTATATTTCCTTCTCGTGTTCAAGATTTTGGCTTTTGAATGATCATTCTTATATCACCTCCATTTCATAGGTTTGTTCTCTGCCCCCCAGTGAATGAGCTGATAAGTCATAAAAGGAACTTATATGGTCGAATACATAATGAGATATCTTTTTTTTTTTTTTTTTGCTAGTTGCTTTACGTCGCACAAAGGTACAGCCCCAGCATTTGCCTGGCATGAAAATGGGAAACCACGGAAAATCATCTTCAGGGCTGCCGACAGTGGGGCTCGAACCCGCTATCTCCCGGATGCAAGCTCAGAGCTGCGCACACCTAACCGCACGGCCAACTCGCCCGGTGATCAGATATCTCAAAATGTAGATATGTGCTTATACACATTCTCTGTATGCAGAAAGGAGAAGGATCAGTACTTACCTGTGTATGCACAAATGTGGAGGATGCATAAGAGAATAAACTGGTGTAGATATCTCATTTTAGGTAATGTGACTTACCGGATTGTTCACTGCGGTCAGAGTTTTATATAATTGAAACACAGGTGCTGCAAGCTGCCCCTCCAAAATAAAAAGGTATCTTATTCCCTCGATAAGCCCTTTTACTATCTTTGGGTCACTATATATAAATTTCCGTAGGCAAAACATTCATGATACCATCATCACTTTAAAATATAGTGCCAACATCATACCAGGAAAGGTAAGCCCAAGCAATAACATGACTGGAAACAGACCAATGTAAGGGTAGTTTCGACGGGGAGCTGACTTCCTTATTTCAGAATACTGTTGATTGCAACTGTGAACTCACTGCATTAGCCTTTTTTTTTTTTTTTTTTTTTTTGCTACACCTTAATTCCCTCTCACTTACTATACTACCATCCTCTGAGAACACACATCCTAAATACTTTCAAATTATCTACCTGTTCCAGTTTTGTGTTCCTAACCTGACATTCAGTTTGCTTAGATTTCTTACCTACTGACATTAATTTAGTCTTGGAAAGACTAATTTTCATTTCATGCTCATTGCATCTATTTCAAGTTTTAAGATTAGACTGCAGGTTTTCAGCACAATCTGCCATTAAGACAAAGTCATCGCCATAGGCCAAACTGCTTACTACATTTTCACCTAACTGAATCCCTCCCTGACATTGTATACCTTCTAGTAGATGATCCATGTAAACTACAAATAATACAGGCGAAAGATTACAGCCTTGTCTAACTACAAATAATACAGGTGAAAGATTACAGCCTTGTCTAAGCACTGTAAGTACCTTGAACCAAGAAATTCTACCATCAATTCACACTGCAGCCCAATTGCCAACATAAAGTATTTACTGGACTTCTGTTCTAGTATGGGATTAACAGTTATGAATACATTCTTCATGCATAAGGCTATTCGCTGCTCAAAATGGAAGGGTAGGGGCACCAAATCCATAATAGACTGTATATTAACTGAATTTGAATTCAGGAAATTTGTTAGAAGTGTGTTGGTCTTCCGGGGATTTTTTGAAGATACGGATCACTAACTGATCTGTAGTGTACTATGTATCTCTAAGCCTTGGGTAGAGAATGTGATATCTGTTTGCAGATGAATAAGAGTAGAAAATCTCCAGGACGAGGAAATTAGAAGTAGATGGATATGATTAGTGAAAAGTTCCAAACAATGGGCATCAAGCAAGTTCAGGATATGGAGAGAGAATGGGTGGCATACAGTAAAAACAGCAAGGGAATGCCTAGGAACAGCTGTGTGTAAAGATGGGTAAAACGAAACATCTTAGTAGAATGAAGAAGTGAGAGCAGCTTATAAACGTAAAAAGAAATCATATCAGAAATGGCTCCAAACAAGGACTGGTGCAGACAGGGAATTGTACGTAGATGAAAGAAACATAGTGAAACAAATAGTTATTGAATCCAAGAAAAAGTGTGGGAAGATTTTGGTAATATTCTGTAAAGGCTAAGTCAAGCAGCAGGGGAAATCCTTCTGGACAGTAATATTCTTATTAAGGGAGGGAAAATCAGGTGAACTCTCAATAGATCCTAGGGAATCCGTGATCAGGTGGAAGGAATATTTTGAAAAATCTTCTCAACATATAAGGAAATCTTCCTGGTGACATCACAAACAACCAAGCTCATAGGGAGGCGGACAATGATGTTCGTGAAATTGCGCATGAGGAAATGGAAAGGATGGTAAATAAACTCCATTGTCATAGAGCAGCAGGAATAGATGAAATTAGACCTGAAATGGTGAAATGTAGAGAGAAGGCAGGGATAAAATGACTTCATAGAGTAATAGAGTAATAAGATTAGCATGATTGGACAACAACAGTAATTGTATCTACTGTATCTGTAAGCAAGGGAACAGGAAGGATCACAACAACTATCGAGGTATTTCATTGATCAGTATGCCAGGCAAGGTGTTTGTTGGCAAGATATGGAAAGAGAATGGGTGGCATACAGTAAAAACAGCAAGGGAATGCCTAGGAACAGCTGGGTGTAAAAATGGGTAAAACCAAACATCTTGGTAGAACGAAGAAGTGAGAGCAGCTTATAAACGTAAAAAGTTGTTCATCGATAATTGCTAATGTATCGTCGACAAAACGGAGTCATAAACTGAGTCCGTTGATGTTTTTTACTATTTTGTTGTATTCTAGATTGTCCATGTAGATGTCCGCTAAAACGCCGAGATTGGGTCTCCCATAGCTAAGTATAGTATACTTCAGCACAACTGAAGTATTTTCAGTGCTTAACACTACGGCTTACAATACTATCAAGAAATTACCATAACAAGTGGAAAAACATCATTTTGCTGAAAAACCCAAGATAAGGACAACCACTGCACAGAAGGAAGAACAATTCAATTGCACTCCTTATTTGGGCACATCATTGTGGGGAGGGAGTCGAATCCATAGTTTTCTGAAAGTCTGGATGCTGTTTTCGTCCGAGTTCAGTTCCCATCGCCTTGGGGGTAAAAGAAAGAGACGAAAAAGAATGTCCAAGATGGCGGATAATATGGATGTATGTGTGGATGTTCCACCTTATCTCTCAACCAGAGTTGTTATACACATGACTTACTACTATCTGGAAAGAAACACTGTGGGGGTAAGACACCACTAGCAGCCTTAGAGGTGAGGGGTGGAAATGTAGTGAATTATAAAAATAATAGAATCCATCGTTTTCAAGGTCGGTGAGATTCATAGTAATATTCCAAATGTCGTTCAAATCCAAATTCAGTCCCCATCGCCATGAGGGTAGGAAGGGGTGAAAATGAAAATGTTCAAAGTGACAGATTATGAATATGCAGTGTGATTCAGCAGTCCCTTCCAATATCGTTTGCTGCAGCCCAACTAACGTGCACATGGTTATAGGGGTGCTATTCCCCTGTAGGCGTACTGAATGGTACTAATGTTCAGTGAGCATATTTTGCACACGATTCTGAACCCTAGCGAAATGCTATATCATCCGTTTGTGAAACATGACGCCTTGAAATCATCTAGCAACGTTCTTTTACCATGTAAATACGTTAATGTGTCGTGTCTCGTGACTGGGTGTAATGAAGAGGGGAATCAATGCATAAAACTAGGTAACAGTGTGGTAATTAATTTCTTAAACAACGAACCAGATGGCACATGTACTCTGCTCTCGTACTACCAGCATGTTTCCAGCAGTGTAGCATAGCGGATGTGATTAGGCGTTCACCTAGCAATTGGCAGAATGTGCCAGCGGCGGTTCAAATCCTGCATCGTTTGAATATTTTTGCATCGGTATAAAGTTTGAATACATAAACACAGGCCCACGTTTGCCACATTCGAACAGTAGAATGACACTGTTATTCATCTTGTGCCCTGCGCATACTCTGCTGGTTAGGGTCTGAATGTACTGTAATCTCTGCTGCCATTCGGCATGTTTTCCACGTTGACATGCTCCTCATTTATGGGGAAGCAAGACAAAATGTGTGCGAGGCACTATGTCTGTACCAGGAACGTTATCCCAACTGGCGACACCTGGCTGCTACGACATTCCACCATGCTGAAAGACGCCTAAGCACAACAGGCATGATTTCCAACCAGCCACCAGTCCATGATAGGCCCGTTACATCGGGTGAAACAGAAGAGGCCGTTTTGGGGGCAGCTTGTAATAATCCACACATCAGTACAAAGGCGACTGCACGACAGGTGAACAGCAGCCAGCTGTCCGTCTGGCGAATACTGCATGAACATAAATTTCACCCATACCATCTTGAGCTACACCAAGAGCCCATGGGCGGAATTTTGAAGTTGAATGGAGTTCTGTTGGTGGCTACTAGGCAGGCTCGACAATGATGCAGCACTCGTATCGCATACCTTGTTCTTGGATGAATCGTGTTTCCACAATAATGGGAACGTCAATCGCCACAACATGCACTATTGGAATCTAGACAATCCTAACTGGGTGTGACAGGCAGCCCATCAAGTACGATGGGGAGTGAATGTTTGGTGTGGAATCTTGGGGGATCGCCTGATTAGACCTTATTTCTTTGAGGGCCATTGGACGGGCCCATGCTACCTGCACTTTCTGCATCGAGAACTCCCACTGCTGCTGGAGGATGTGCCCTTGCACAATCGTTTGACGATCTGGTTGCACCAGAATGCCACAATTGTGGTAGATTTATATCAAGCTAATATTGTATAATGATCCATAATTGTATTTTTTGAAACCTGAATAATTTTTTCTTTTGAAATATATTTTCGAGGATGTTCGTATATATAGTTGTTGAATGAATATTTTGATACACTCATAATTTTTAAGAATTGCGCTTATAAGAGCCTGCTCGATCTTCCAGCATTAAAAATAGGATTAAAAATGAGTCATATGCGAGTAAATGTAGAATGCAGTTTTTTGTACTGTCACCCACAAAGTAACCTACAGTAACAGCAATTCATACCGTACAATCCCGATATTTAATGCAATAATGTCCCCGGAATACCGTACCGAAAATAGTAATAACCTGACCATTTCCCATTATACAATGCCTATTAAAAGGAGCTCTATAGTAAACATGCATCATTAGTTACCTGTATGTCGGGTCTAATATGCGAGGCAAAAATTATTATTATTTCTCCTGGCCAAAAAAATGGGGGAGGGTCTTATATGTGATGGGGTTTTACTGTAGATGCGCTGGTATAACTACCTCATACCACTTACTTTCCCAATGTTAATAGTTATTTTCTTGCATATGGTATAGATGCTTCATTACTTCATTTGTTAAGACCTAATATGAGGGTAAACCCAAAAATAAGGTCTCCTATTTTTTTTATAAATACAGAACTCTGTTCGTGTAGCTGTTAGTCACAATATTGTGAAGAGTGTTTCCCGTGCTTGCATATAAGCATGTGCACGCTGCACTGAGGCCCTCAGTCTTGGCTTGGCAGCCGTTGAGAATGGAGCTCCCGTTGGATGTTACCGCCAAGTGCGAAGTGCACGCAGTTGTTCGGTTTTTGAAAGCAAAATGTACTGAACTGACTGAAATCCATCAACAAATTGACGGAAGTGTATGGTGAGTCGTGCATGGATGTCAAAAATGTTCGTAAGTGGTGTAGAGAGTTTGCAGCCGGTCAGACAAATTCACGACAAAAAGGAGCAGGAGACCATCAATTTCCATCGAGACAGTCGTGAAGGTTGAACAAATCATGCGTGAAGATCAGCGGATCACACTGGATGATCTCTGCACTTTAGTTCCTGAGGTTTCTCGAAGTGCCGCTCACAGAATTTTAACGGAAAAGTTGAAATACCGCGAGGTGTGTGCAAGATGGGTACCACGCATGCTGACTGAAGGCTACATGCGGCAACGAGTTGATTCTTCCCGCACATTTCTTCAACGCTTTGCAGCCGAACAGGACAACTTTTTGGACTCAACTGTCACAGGTGATGAAAACTGGGCGTTCCACTTTACACCTGAGACCAAGCAACAATCACGCCAGTGACGGCATCCTTCTTCGCCAAAGCCGTGGAAATTCAAGCAAACACAGTCTGCCGGTAAAGTCATGACAACTGTGTTTTGGGATCGAAAAGGGGTATTGTTGGTCGGCTTTATGCCCGCTGGGACCACAATTAACGCTGACGGGTACTGTGAGACCCTGCAAAAAAACTCAGACGGGCAATTCAGAACCAGAAAAGAGGAATGTTAAGCAAGGGCGTTAACATTCTCCATGACAACACTTGCCTGCACGTTGTCCGGCAAACCGTTGCTCTCCTGCAACAGTTTCAATGGAACATCACACACCCACCCACCCACCCTATAGTCCCGACTTGGCCCCCGGGGACTATCACTTGTTCCCTAAGTGGAAAGAACATTTGGCCAGAAAGCGATTCAGCACAGATGACGAGGTGAAAGATGAGGTTCACAACTTTCTGAACAGCATGGCGGCGAGTTGGTATGACATGGGCATACAAAAACTGTCACAGCGTCTACAAAAATGCATCGACCGAAATGGTGATTATGTAGAAAAATAGCAAAATGTTCAAGCTGTAAAATGATGTAAACCATTGTAGAAATAAACAGGTCTATGTATTTATAAAAATATAGGAGACCTTATTTTTGTGATTACCTTTGTATCTGCTATTAACACGTGTTCATAAAATTGGTGATCCGAACATCTGAGAGTCCCCTTGTACATAGGGTTCATAGGTTGCTGCAAGGTCCTTCCTCGACGTACCAGTGCTCTGTCTTGATGAAATCACATTCTTTGACCTAACTGATGTGGTATATCTCTTTTAGTTTCAGAAGAGCATCCCGCAAGAAAGTAAGGTATGTGTGTGAATTTAGTCTGTCAGGTAGTAAATACAGTCCTATGATGTGACTTCACAGAATTCTACCCTAAGCTGACAATCCTATTGTCCAAAATGTTGCACTCTTGCAAAATTGAAAGGGTGCAGAGTTTGTGAAGTCTTGGTGGAGGGGGTTGAGGTTGAGAAGGTGTGGCTAAGGGCCTATTCGCTGCGCGAGGAGGAGGCGTCGGCAGCGTGAGAAGGGGCGGTGGGGTGGTGTGTGTGTGTATTGGATTGGTGGGAGTGTTTACTGATTTGGTGTTAAATATTTTATAAAAATTACAATTCAGAAGGAATTTTTTTTTAATAGAATTGGAATCTGTTCATAAAGAGGACTTTTATTATCTATAACGTCATTTAAGTTTTTGTCTTTGTTGAATTGTTGATCTAGGAAGATGTATACAGTTTTCATATTCCATCATGAGTTTACCTTTTTCAATTCTTTTTAAGATTTGTAGGTCCTGATCTATTGTCGTAAATTTGTGACCTGTTTCCTTCATGTGGTTACTCATCGCAGAGAACTTATGTTTTTGGGCGTTATAAAGTTCTGCAAATATCTAGTTGAGAAACAGCGGCCAGTTTGACCAACATAAGAACAATTACATACTGAGCATCTGAGTCTATATATACCTGAGTTTGAGTATTTGTTATTAGTTGAATTGACTGAGTTATGATTAAAAAATAAATTTCGATTTGTATTCTGCGTTGTGTAAGCGATTTTTACGTCGTGTTTTTTTTTTTAAGGGATTGGTAATTTGATGGATTTTTGGGTTGGTGAATGTGAACTTTGCGAATTTTGGTTTGTTGGGTTTAATTGGAGAAAGGTTTGTGGTTGATTTTAGTCTTTATTAATGATTTTGTTGATCATATCTGGATTGAACCTGTTGAATCTGGCCGTTTCTTTTATGAAATCTAATTAATTTTTTAGATTATTCGGTGAAAGAGGGATTTTTAATGCCCTGTATACTAAATTGTAATAAGTGGCTTTTTTATGGGAATTCGGGTGCAAAGATTCGTTTTTTGTAGTTACTGGAGTAAATGAAGGCTTGCGGTAAATTTGGAAATCAAATTTGTCTACAACTCGCGTGATTTTGATGTCTAGAAAATTGATTGAGTTGTTTTCGTTTTCCTTTGTGAACTTTATATTATTGTCTAAATTGTTTAGGAACGTTAGGATGTTATCACTATCGTTAAGTTGTTTATCGATAATTGCTAATGTATCGTTGACAAAACGGAGTCATAAACTGAGTCCGTTGATGTTTTTTACTATTTTGTTGTATTCTAGATTGTCCGTGTACATGTCCGCTAAAACGCTGGAGATTGGGTCTCCCATAGCTAAGCCTTCTTGTTTATATATTTTTTGTTGAAAGTAAAGTAATTATTGTGTAAAACAAAACTTAATAGCTTTATGAATTCATCTACTTCAATTTTACTTAATGTGCTATGATTGGAAAGGTTGTTTTTTATTATGGTAATAGTTTCATTGACGGGTATATTTCAGTACATATTCATGATGTCAAACGAATATAAAACGTGATTTGGTTGTAAATTGAATTTGTTTAAAGTTTCGCAAAGTTCGATAGAATTTTTGATGGGCTTTTCATTGTGAAATTTAAAATGTATTTTTAAGAACTTGTGGAGGAATTGAGAAGTTTTATAAGTGGGACTGTTTCTGCTATTGATTATTGGTCTAATGGGGTTATCCTTCTTGTGTATTTTAGGTAATGATCTTGCTGTAGGTAGTTTCGGATTCAGAGTGATCATTTTTTGATAGTCTAGTTCATTTATATATTTTTTCACGAGAGTTTAATCCTGATGTAAACATGGTATGTCAACGCCTCTGCCAAAGAAAGAGTTGTGATTCGCTTAGCGTGTAGTATCGACCTCCACCCCGTCAACGTCATGTGTTTAGACGTACAGGGCTTCGCACCGCCTACGTAGACAGTGCGAAGATCTGAACTTCTGAATAAATGAGTAAACCTGGATTCTGTTCACTTAGTTTATTGAACACATTCATAATGCACTGCCGTTTTTTTTTTTTTTTTTTTTGCTTTACGTCGCACCGACACAGATAGGTATTATGGCGACGATTGGACAGGGAAGGGCTAGGAGTGGGAAGGAAGCGGCTGTGGCCTAAATTAAGGTACAGCCCCAGCATTTGCCTGGTGTGAAAATGGGAAACCATGGAAAACCATTTTCAGAGCTGCTGACAGTGGGGTTCGAACCTACTATCTCCCGAATACTGGATACTGGCCGCACTTAAGTGACTGCAGCTATCAAGCTCGGTCACAATGCACTGCCTATGGTCACTTCTGAGCGGTTTTCCCCTTTTGTGCTTCATTACACGCGATGGTCCTACCTCTTGCTCCATTTCTCTCACTATGAATACCGACTCACTTACTGCTGCTGCAGGATGCAACACCTTATCTCCACGCTGTACAGCTTGGGACTTTCCCCCACTACGAGAAGACTTCCAGTATTACACCACACCTTGTTCCTTCATTTCTCGTTATTTAATCACTATTTTATTTTAAAAAGCATATGCATATACCGGTATATATGACAACCATATTTTAATTTGATTATGTACTCTTCTAAACTCTCTAAATGTAATAAACTAAAATAAAAATAAAATTAATGCGACATACTACTTTTCTTCAAGCTTGCATACAGTCGAGTGAGTGCGACGGTTGCTTCTCCAATCAACTACGTCTATGTCCATGTGCATGTGCAAAGGCCAGGTGCTCTGCCTATTTGTTTACATCAGGATTAAACTCTCGTGAAAAAGCGGTTAGTAGGAATATTGAATTTTGAAGGAGTGTGTTTAGATTGCGTTGTATTTTTACTATGGGACCTTTCTTGATTATTGTGTAGGTTTTATCGGAGAAAAAATCTTTTGCTTTTTTGATGTAGTCTTGTTTATTCATTAAAACTGTTGTATTGCCCTTATCAGCCTTAGTTACTATGACATTATTGTTGTTAATTTTAGTTTTTAGTTTTAGGTTTTGTTTTGAAATGTTAGAATTATTGTTAGCTAATATATCATTGACGAGTGTAGGCATTTTCTTTTTTATTTCGTATTTTACATAATTTTGTTTCTCTAAAGGAATCGGTTTGTTAATATTAGATTCGGTCTCAGCGATGGTGCTGATTATATCTTCGATCTTTTGTGGATTAGGCCAGTTATACTGTATTTTATGCCTTTATTGAGGAGATCCATTTCACTACCTGAGAAAACTGTCAGATTTCATTGAAGTGGGAATGTTCGTCAACGAAGGCATAGAAAGCCTAGTGTTCCTGTTCTGGTTGAGGGCTTTGGATTCGGGTTTTTGTAAACAAGTTAGCTTGTGGTTTATCGTCTTTTGTTTTCTATCTAATATAGTGGTCAGTTTATAGTCGGTGTACCTAAGAAAAGAACTCCATTCAAGTGGAGATGAATGGTGTGAGATGGTCAAATGCATCCGGTATAATTGTAAATTTAGGAATGATTTTTTTCTTGTACATTTGTTTAATTTCATTTCTCAGCCATATGTTGTTTACTTTATTTTGAGTGCTGTTTGACTTTTGGTATGGAATATTTTTCCTTTGTAGTGGTTTAAGGAACTTAGGTATTTGTCCTAGTTTCAGGCAGTCCTTGAGAAATGTTATGTCTTTTAAGATTTTACCGATCTTAAGGTTCAAATACTTATTCATTTTAACGTTTGCCTGGTTGGCTTTGATATTACACGTGATAAAATTTGGGTCCGTATTGAAAGTATTTGTATTAAATAACACTAGAATGTTTATATTGTTCTCCCATCTATTCAATACAGTACAATCTTAAAAGTTAGGACTTTGTCCTCATCAAAATATTAGCATAAAATAGGGAACATGCATGATCCAGGGTTTTAATTAAAAATATGCTAATCTGATTCAAAATTTCATGCAGAATTCAAAAATGTGATCAGAATGTACAAATAATAACTCCAAACATGATAAAAATCTAAATCAATGTACGAAACTGTCATGTGATGCAAGTACGCGATCTCATTGGTCTGACATCAGCGTACAGGTTGACTGAATTAGCAGGCGAAATAACACATAGTGTGCTGTGAGAAGCAGGATACACTTTGCGTATTTCTACTTTATGTTAGTGTCTGGCATAGTTAAATTCAAGGTCTATACATTGGATAATAATCTGAGTGGTATATTTTAGACTTAAAATGAATCCTGTGCAGACAGTGAGGCAGAAAACTTATAAATGGTGTAGAGTTCCGATGTGCAATAGCACATCGCATACCATCCCAAACAAATTGTTTATAAATGTTCCAAATACCCTAAAACTAGGGAGAAATGGATTTTGGCGAGCCGGAAAAATGCTGGTGATATATCGGAAAAGTCTACAGTTTATTTTTTTGAAGATTTTAACGTAAGATGAATTTGTTTGAATTTTCAATCACTTTTCCATGTCAGCTGTTCTAGTGGTAAAACTTTAAATTTTAATGTATGATGCTTTATTTAAGTGCTTCAATTACATCTTGGAATATGAAAGTAATAAACAGTGCATTAATTAATGCTGATTATTAAAGTATTCTCCAAACGTAACCTATGTTTTGGGTGATCCATGTCAAGATAATAAATCAAAGGGGTTATGAACCATGTTGACAGCTCTGATTCTACCAATTTATCTTGGCATGCGACAGTTATATATGTCTTTACTGAAGACTTAATTTGTAAAAAAATTTAGGCTATATCTAAATACTCTATAATATAACAAGAATATAACGTGAATTTAACAAATGTATAACTCTACACAAAAACAATGCTGGTCTGTTGGGGTCTTATAAGTTAACAATGCTCAATTATATTAATATTAATGAAATAAATAACATAATTGCACACAGGTGAAAATAGTGATGTTGGTGTTTAAAATATTATCCAACTTAGCCTAAGTTTTAGGTTATACAAGCCAAGTCAATAAACCGAAGGGTAAAAATACCAGGTGAGTTGGCTGTGTGGTTAGGAGCGCGCAGCTGTGAGCTCGCATCCAGGAGATAGTGGGTTTCGAACCCCACTGCCGGCAGCCCTGAAGATGGTTTTCCGTGGTTTCCCATTTTCACACCAGGCAAATGCTGAGGCTGTACCTAACGCCACGGCCGCTTCGTTCCCATTCCTAGGCCTTTCCTGTCTCATCATCCCCATAAGACCTATATGTGACAGTGTGACATAAAGCAAAAAAAAAAGTAAAAGTCACAGCACCCAAAGACATTCCTGTATTGAACGACTAAAATGTCACCAGGACACTTTTATGCCTGATATGCTCAGCTTGTTAAAAGGCAAATGTAATTAATGTGATTGGCTTTACTCCCCGCTAACTACTTCTACGGTTTTCAGAGACGCCGATGTGCAGGAATTTAGTCCTGCAGGAGTTCTTTTACGTGCCAGTAAATCTAACGACACGAGGCTGACGTATTTGAGCACCTTCAACTACCACCGCCTGAACCTGGATCGAACCTGCCAAGTTGAGGTCAGAAGGCCAGCACCTCAACCGTCTGAAGCCGTCAGCCCGACTTGTGAAAACTAGATGAAGTCATATTTATCTTTATCATGTTTAACTTTTTCCCTCCACAAAGATATTTAATGTTTCTCTTTCATGGGCCCCAGAAGTGGGTAGGCCAGTTGTCCCAACCATAAATATATATTTTTTTGGGAATGATAGATTGTAGCCCTATAGTACTATGATCTTTCTTTCCTTCTTTCTTTCTTAATCAGTTTATCCTTCAGGGTTGGTTTTCTCTCGGACTGAGCGAGGGATTTCACCTCTACCGCTTCAAGGGCAGTGTCCTGGAACATGAGACTTTTGGTATGGTGATGAAACTGGTGAGGAGGGCCATTACCTCGCCCAGGCGGCCTCACCTGCTATGCTCAACAGGGGCCTTGTTGGAGGATGGGAGGATCGGAAGGGATATACAAGGAAGAGGGAAGGAAACGGCCGTGGCCTTAGGTGCCTGGAGGAGATGTGGGAAAATACGAAAAACCACTTTGAGGATGGCTGAGGTGGGATTCGAAACCTCTCTACTCAGTTGACCTCCCGAGACTGAGTAGACCCCGTTCCAGCCCTCGTACTATTTGTTTTCAACTTTCATGGCAGAGCCGGGAATCAAAACCGGGCCTCCGGGAGTGGCAGCTAATCACATTAACCACTACACCACAGAGGCGGACTAGTACTACAATGCTACCTATATGTTTATGTTAGTGCTGAAATCCGATTTCTTACTTTACTAATGCTGAAAGCCCGAAAATGTAATGTTATTCTTTAATATGGGAATCAGTCTAGAAGGAAATGTTGAAAGTGATGCGATATCTATCCAGGTTTGTTGTTATCCTAATACTATGGGTTACAGTACATTGCACGTATATAAAAGACGCCACTTACAAACTTGCTTTTTATCCGTGAATTTCTGCGACCACAAAAGTCACTATTTTTCAAGAATGATGACATCTACACATGGTAGATTGTCTGACTGTGCTGTTTTGAACCTTTCTTCTGTCATTTCAAAGTTATTCGCAATCATAAATAATAAACAATCGGCTTTTAGCAACGGCTGATGCACAACGGCTGGTAGAGCTGCATGCGGTACTGAATTGTGACGTCACAGTGCGCCGCTTACGTCAGAGGCCGTTTCACTCGCCTTGCGGAAAGGCACTGTTAAATATTTTTTTAATGGTCGAAAACAAGGCAACTTACCACAATGTAATACGTTTAAGTACTATTTCATTGGTGTACTTTTCGAAAAAAATATTTTTGAAAATTATGCATGTTCCCTATTGATACATTAGATGGTATTAGATGGTACATGTTTCGCCTACCCTTTTATATATATATATATATATATATATATATATATATATATATATATATATAATAACATGTTCTGGCTGACTGACTGATTCATCATCACAGAGCCAAAACTACTGGAGAGAACGAAATGAAATTTTGGGGATATATTTATATTAGAGTGTAGGTTCTCACTAAGGGAGCATTTTTGGATATTCCATTGCTAAGGGGGTGAAAAGGTGGGTGTGGGAGGGTGAATTGTTTCAATAAGCATATATATATATGTCAAAAACTTAAATACAGACTTAAAAATTGGTATTTAGAATTTCCTTTAAAAATAAAGAAACACGTATTTTTTTTGTTTTTCGAAAATACCCTTAAGGGTAGTGAAACAAGGGAGAAAGGGGGTTGAATACCTTTTATGAGGATACTTATATCTAAAAAACTGAAGATGTTTGCAGACGTGAAAATTGGTATTTGGAATCTCCTTTAAAAATAAAGAAACACGTATTCTTTAATTTTCAGAAAATCACTTAAGAGGGTGAAAGAATTGAAAAATTATTTGAATTATTTGTGTGAGGATACTTTCATCTAAAAGAAGACTGAAGATGTTGCAGATGTGAAAATTGGTATTTCAAATCTCTTTTAAAAATAAAGAAACATGTTTTTTTTGTTTGTTTTCAACTTGAGAGAAGACTGTTTCTCAGATGTACAGTTCTATGTCGCATGGTCATTGTTATTGCACATATTGTATTAACAATTACAAGCAAGTAATTATATCATTTATTTCTGTTTTTAAATTTACAATATTGTAGTATTGTAGTATTTTATTTATATAATGTATTTGTTGATGAAGTTGTGTATAGAGTGCAGCACCTTGCTGGCGGGACGGAAGAGACATGCCGCGAATAACATGTGGAGACAACAGTCTCTGAAATTATGTAACTGCACACCAGTGCTAACATTTTTAAGTTCAGCCAAACCATTGGCACAACTTTACTTACGTCTTTTCAAGCGTAAATCATATTTCTAGTGTTTTTAGTTTCAGTGCTTACCTCATGTGTGTGAATGTATATGTACAGGCAGTACATACAGTAATGGTGTGTTTTAGTTCACGTATAACAAAATAAATTAGTGACTTGTGTGCTCTTTATTTTTTACAAAACGTTGTTTTCTTAATAACATTTAAGTGGTCCTCCGAAAGTGTACTTTATTATGTGGTTATTACATGCGACCACCAGAGGTAAGGTTAGATCGTGAACATACAGTAGTTTCATCTTGGTCAAAGAGTCATCTTAGCCCCAAAAGGCAATATTAATTAATTAATTTATTTATTTATTTATTTATTTGGGAAACCAAAACAGCGAGAAGCCGAATTACAGAGTTCCGCAAAGAAAAAATATATTAACAGTGGAGTAGCACAAGGCAAACATTAAAAATAAAAGTGGAAGAACAATGAGGAAAAACATCTGATAAAAATAGAGGAAAAAATTAAAAACTAACAAAATAACAGAATAACTGTAGAGACACAACAATTAACAACAAAACATAAAGGCAAAAGAAACAACGAAGAAAATTGAAGACTGAACGTAAAACGAAAAGAAGAACTTATAGCTAGGCACTGTAAGATAAATACAGATATAACACATGAGTAATGCTGTAGTACAGTAAAAAATTAATTAATAAATATTACATTATGTACAAAAGAGAGGACAGCAATGAGAAGAGGAAAAAAAGGAATATGAAGAAAATGAACGAGGTTAAGTTAAGGAAGAATCCATTGAAGGAGGCATACGAAGAAAAAACGTCCAAGTTCCTGTCAGAAGATAAAGAGTTGAGGAGGGTTGGTATGCAGATAAATAAACTTCCTTGAACGAGAGAGAGGCGGGAATACGGAATATGAAGGGGGGGATTAATCCTGGTCTTGCGAGTTGGAACATGTAAGGAAAAGATGGATGCAGGTTCGGGAGAACGAAATAAACCGTTAACAGCGTTATATAGGAATTACAAACGTGATTTACAATGAGGATTCATCTTCAGGTGGCCATGACTATATCATTACATATATGAGAAGCTCTGTATTAGTACTTGTATAATTCTGTTTTTTCTGAATTGATATAGATTTGATGCTGTTGTTATGAAACTTAAAAGTCATCTTTGTAATATACACTTACTGGTGTCCTAAATTTTATAGTAGTTTTTTTTTTGTGGAAAATATGAAAATTATGGTGCTGTGAAGGATTAGTGACAGTTGCTATGGTTATTATAAACAAGTCTTTTATATTCTTTGAAGATTGAAGTTTCCTTATACGGTGAATATTTTAAAATTATGATATTTTATACACTTTATATGTATTTTATCTATATCATGAAGAACTTGGCATATTACCTATTTGTTATTGTTCTGTATATTATCTAAAATTAACTTTATGTGGAATACATAACCTCTCCTGGCATTGAAAAGGACAGTGAAATGGACAAAGATTGGAAGAAGAAAAATACGTTTAGATGTGCTACCTGGAATGTACAAGGTATCTCACACAAAGATGACCAGCTGGACGACATTCTCGCAAAAGAAGACATTTTAATTGCGGCAATTTCAGAAACAAAAAGAAAGCTTCAGGGATCAAAAGGGACAGTAAATTATTTACAGTTTTACAGTGGGGTTGACAGAGATACTAGAGCACAGGCGGGTGTACTGCTCATGGTACACAAAAGATTAAGATCAACAATTGATAACTACACTTTTTGGAATGAAAGGATTATCCAATGAAGACTAAAACTATTCAGGGGTTATCTTACAGTTATAGGGATATACGCTCCAGTGGAGGGCAATTCAAACGAAAGTGATGATTTCTATAATGACCTGCAAAAGATAGTCAATAAAATTAACAAACAAGATATGCTACTATTACTGGGAGACTTCATTGCCAGAGTTGGTAATGAGAAAATTCAGAATCACATCGGAATCCACGGAGAAACAACCTGTAATAACAATGGAACGAAATTAATAGATTTCACTGTCTTCAATCAGTTAAAGATTATGAACACAATGTTCCCACACAAGGACACCCACAAGTATAAGTGGTCTGCACGAAATCAGAAAAATTAAGTTTCATACACACCAGAAACTCATTGTAAATCATCATCATCATCATCTTCCTTCCAAGTATTGGGCCATGTGACCCGTTACAGTCTTGCATTTTACTTTTTGCAAGACTTGAAAGCAATCAAATGTCCTTCTGACGGGTTGCTAGCCTGAAGGAAGTAAGACCATTGGTGGGGCTGCCACCTCTCAGCTAATGGACTAGCTGAAATCGCAGCATTTCCTCCATAATGGATGTAATGGTTATACCGCCGTGACTCTGTCAACAGGGCTGGGAACAGGTTTTTTCATCTCGGGAAGGTGAGGTTGGCCTTTGGGCAGGAGAGGTTATGTCATAATCATCATCAACATCCTTCCAAATTAGAAGATAAAACAGAGTATCACCACAAGAGAGCAATAGCAAAAAGGGAAGTGCAGAAAAAGCACAAAAAGAGTTGGGAAAACTTTGTTTCACAACTGGAGACTGATATAACAAGACCACAACCACAGACCTATAAAATACTCAAGAAACTAAATAATGATGTAAAAGAAGACATACGCATTAATGCAATACCTCTAACGGAGTGGCTCATTTATTTTTGGAACCTTTGGAGAGGTTCAAATATTGAGCCATTTCTTCTGCCAACATCTCTTAACAAGTCTTCGGAAACCATTACACTCGAAGAACTGGAGCTAATACTCAAAAAACTTAGAAATGGAGAAGATTCAATAAATGCAGAATTATTCAAGTATTCCAGTGACATCTTCAAGCAAAGATTTCTCAAATTCATCAATTTAATTTGGAATGGCAACAGACCACCAGAGAATTGGCAAAAAGCTATAGTTATTCCTCTTCATAAGAAGGGCAGTATGAAAGATTGTGGAAATTACAGGAGGGATAAGTATACTCAACTCAGGTTACAAAATTTACTCAAATATTGTCAGAGAAAAATTATTCAGGTATTATGAAAATGTGATTGGAAATGAACAACATGGATTTCGAAAGGGACGCTCATGTGCTGATGCTTACTTTACCTTGAAAATCTTAGTCGAAAAACGCAGGGAATTTAACTTGGAAACTCACATAGCATTTGTTGATTTTAAGAAAGCCTTTGACCTAGTTAATAGGAACAGACTTCTTAATATCTTAGCAAAAGATAATGTCCCACAACAGTTAATAGATAACATATACAACATGTACAGTGACAACCTTATTGCAATAAAGTTAGGTAATCATCAGACTGAATGGAAACCGATCAGCAGAGGTGTGAGAAAAAGTTGTGGACTTTCTCCTTTGTTGTTCATAATCTATATGAACAACATAATACAGGAATGGAGGCATGAAAGGCATGGATCAATCCCAGTCAGCAGATATCTCACACATCTAGACGCCATACTCTTTGCTGATGATGTTGCATTGGTAGCATCATCAGAAGATGATCTTCAGTGGTCAGTATTTAATCTCCAGAAAGTCTCTTCAAAATTCGACATGATCATTTCACCACAAAAGAGCAAAATAATGGCCTTTAAGGGGAAGGACCCTATCCCAAGTAAAATCTGTTTAGATAATAAAATTTTGGAAAGAGTCAACGAATTGAATTATCTGGGATACAATTTATCTTACCAAGGGGAAATTGATATCTCTGCAAAAATAACCAAATTTACCAGAACAACAGGAATCATAAATCATATCATGAAGCCATCTCTTGTCCAAAAACACACTTGCTTACGTCTTTATAACACTTTAGCCAGACCAACGCTTTGCTACGGCAGTGAGGCATGGACAATAAGAACTCAAGACATTTCCAGAATTACAGCACGTGAAATGACATTCATGCGCAGAACAGCAGGCTATACGAAATGGGATCGTATAAGAAATGAAGATGTGCTTAAGGGACTGAATGTGAAATCAGTAATCAATTACATCTATGATTACCAAGAAAACTGGAAACGTCATGTTCAAAGGATGGAATCTGGAAGACTACCAAAGGAGATCCTACGCTATCAACCAAGAGGACAGAGATCTATAGGACGTCCAATGAAGCGATGGAAAGAAAATGCAAGACCGTAACAGGCCACATGGCCCAGTACTTGGAAGGATGTTGATGATGATTATGACATAACCTCTCCTGCCCAAAGGCCAACCTCACCTTCCCGAGATGAAAAAACCTGTTCCCAGCCCTGTTGACAGAGTCACGGCGGTATAACCATTACATCCATTATGGAGGAAATGCTGCGATTTCAGCTAGTCCATTAGCTGAGAGGTGGCAGCCCCACCAATGGTCTTACTTCCTTCAGGCTAGCAACCCGTCGGAAGGACATTTGATTGCTTTCAAGTCTTGCAAAAAGTAAAATGCAAGACTGTAACGGGTCACATGGCCCAATACTTGGAAGGAAGATGATGATGATGATGATTTACAATGAGTTTCTGGTGTGTATGAAACTTAATTTTTCAGTGAGTTTAGGCTATATTCTGTAGGGATTTTCAGATAATGTCTTAGTACATTACCAAGGAATGATTTCTTTTAACAAATTACGAAATCCATGCGAGCGAAGCTGCAGGTAACTGCTAGTAACAAATATATTTATTGGGAGTCTTCATAATTTCATTCCTTTCTGTAGAATACCTTGAAACATGAGCAGAAACTCATGGCGCCAGTTGTGGGTTTTTTTTGCTTTACGTCGCACCGACACAGATATGTCTTATGGCGACGGTGGGATAGGAAAGGCCTAGGAACTGGAAGGAAGCGGCCATGGCCTTAATTAAGGTACAGCCCCAGCATTTGCCTGGTGTGGAAATGGGAAACCACGGAAAACCATCTTCAGGGCTGCCGACAGTGGGGCTTGAACCCACTATCTCCCGATTACGGCGCCAGTTGTCTGGGAGGATGAAGTAACAGACAAAGAAGTGGATGAAGTTTAGGTGACCTTGGCAGAGCTGTATTTTGGGATGAAGAGAAACCCATTGAAACAATGACAAGAGAGCAGCGGTTACTATTTCAGAGGCCTGGTGTGAGGCTAGAGTTAGCTTGATTTAAGATGACTGGTGTAAATATCGGATGTTGAAAATTTGAACAAGATGAAAGAGATGCGTGTGCCTAGCTCAATAAGAAATTAGTGTCAGCTAAATATTTCGAAGTGATTGGTTGAAGAGAAAATTGAGGCCCCGTCCGAGTATAATGAAAGAAGGACCAAATAATAAAATATACAAGGAAGCAGAGAAGAGCGTCATTCGTGTGCGGTCAATCATCTGGAGTCTTTCATGAGAAGTCGTTTGTCACTCGTGAGTTGTCTATTAATTGAAATTGGACTTTGAGTCCTATAGGAAATTTGAATGTAGCAAGAAATGGAACTACTGCGTGCAAAATGTCTTAGAGAGAGAGAGAGAGAGAGAGAGAGAGAGAGAGAGGGGTCTAGGTGTCTGGGAACAACGGAACTGATAAAATTCTAAAGTTAAGATAGAGAGAGAAGAAAATTTGGTTTAAACAGCAAAGCCCGCATTGTGTAGCACAGAACGGTAACAAACAGATAGTTAAAGCAGGTAGACATGAACTTCAAGGTAAGGAACGTAGCTGGACTTATGTT
Source organism: Anabrus simplex (assembly GCF_040414725.1). Taxonomy (NCBI): domain Eukaryota; kingdom Metazoa; phylum Arthropoda; class Insecta; order Orthoptera; family Tettigoniidae; genus Anabrus; species Anabrus simplex. The sequence continues at coordinate 1,046,555,841 of NC_090265.1, read as the reverse complement.
ACGTAAGCAGTAGCTGTGGGAGGAAGACAAGCGTAAACTTGTTAGTAGGTCAAGAGTGACAGTACGCCAATGTTTATGTCACGCAGATTGTGAATACCAGTGGTAGATCTCAAAGTTGATGAAATTTGTGTTGTACCAGTGTTGAGGCGCAAGACGGAAGACGTCGATTTAAAGCTGGACTGCTGAAATGGAGGAACTTCATCTTCTGGTTTGCTGATCCCACAGTGACAATGTCCAGTCACTAAATCATAGGGTAGCCTGGCTGATGTGGAGCAGTGAATCAACCAAGATGAGTACCAGCTATGAATTAATTTATAAGATGTAAAACGTTATCTAATTGCCAATGGTATAGGTTAATTGTGATAAAATAATTTGAATGGGATAATATTTTCTGGGGCGATGACCTAATTTAATTTTCTTTGAATGTGGGGTAGATTTTTCAGAGTAACTTGTAAATATTGTACAGTAAATGATGACTTGTGATGAACTCATAGCATTTTTCTTTTACTCCAAGCTGAGTGGGTGGGTGTGATTTGTAATTATTTTTTCCTGTTATATTTTAATCTTCGATTGTATTGAGATGCTTTGTACATCTCAGAATAAATGACAAGTTTAAGGGAAGTAAGATTCATTAAATCATTAATGTGAATGTCAGTTACATAAATGGACTTGAAAGACAAAAAACATGTGATCAAATTTTCCTTTGCAGGTGCATGCCTGTATGAGTGTGCATGAATGTTCGTCGGGCTTTGATCCACATCTTTGACGGTGTCATCGCCTTACTTTCCAGGTGTAAATATAATTTATTTGTGATGTCAACATGATCACATTGTCAGATTTCTAGAAGGAATAATTGTTTGTTAACCAGCAGAAGTGCAAGTTCAAGTTAGTGGATTAATCAGAGTACATTTGGAATTCAGACATCTTTGGAAAATTATTATTATTACTAATTGGAAATGTCATAAGACAAATCAGTAACTTTCATGATCAATGTGTCAATATGAGTAATTTGTGGTTAAATTTTCAGTCTTCAACCTTAATTAACAAAATGCCAATTATTTGATTAAATTTAAATAATCGAATATACATGAGAACGATCTTTAAGAAGCTTCCACCGATTTGAAGAGAGTAGGGGACGATAGTCAGCATCATCTATTAAATGTCGACTTAGATAAGCTTACGATGTCGTGATTTATGGGAAGTGTGTTCCTTAGTAGAGGCCAGCATTATTAGATTTATTTATGTGACTTACCTTAGGTAGAAGTGTGCAGCATGTGTTATGAACCCAAGAGACCAGTGTATCATGTTTCTTTGGGTATTGGGAAATCAGATGATTTAGCTGCGTTAGGAGTGTGGATCTCCATTTTGTTATTCCGTCAATGTTGGCGAGGATAATTTATTTTGTGTCTACCAAGGAGAGTTTTGTGAAGCATCAGATTGTGTATTATTGTACACATTATTAGGTATTGTTTCTTTCAAGATTTAGTACTGCAAGTTATGTTTGAATCGTTCCTTTCGGTGTGGAATCAGGAGTGATTTATATTTGTGTCGTGTGATTATTTCCAGGAATCCAACGTTGAATTAATGATTGATTTAAGGTCCACTGTGTTATTTATTTGTGTCATGTGTCTTATTTTAGGATGTCCACGTTATATAGGGGTCGAGTTGTTTCATGTTTGATGATTCTTGTGTAATGTGCGTTAATTTCACTGAGTGTTATTTGATTTCCTTCTATTGGATTTGAGTGTATGTTGCATACCTATTTCTGAGTGGAAAATATGACATGTGAATGTTCTTTGATCTGTTTGTATATTTTATTTCATGTGATTTGTAGTGTGTGGTTTCAATCCACATTTTTGTTCATCCTTCTTTGTTACTTTGGTGAGAGTTGTGTACAGTAGAATACACCTCCCCACTCAGGCACTTGTGTATAGTTAAGAGTAGGAATTTTCCCGAAGCAATCAGATAACTTGTCAGGCTAGAATCCACATAGCGATGTAAAACTGCGCAGGAACAAGATATGTACTCATTCTTAACCCTTATGCTTTGAAGGTACCAATCTATAGTTACCTACGGTTTCTGCGAAAACTGTCATGGTAGCAGTCCATCGTTACTGGGCTTTATTGTTATTATTTCGTTATTTACATGCCAGATAGCAGCATTTTGCACAGAACAAGAAGAGCACAGTTTTAACTATGTTATACTCTGCAGGAACTGCCAACTATTTATAGATATTCTTAGAGTTTGAAACATGTGTTCACTGTCTTGTTACGTCGTGGTTGGCGGCAAACATGCAGCATTTCTCTCTGTTTTTTTTTATGATGCTGATTATACAGTGAAATCAAGCAGCATCATAGGTTTACTTGGTAGTTCATTATTTAAATATTTTTTTTAGGTAATTAGGAGCATATTGTTAGTGAAGTGTTAGATATAGGCAAATACAGTTCAGTTACATTAGGCCTAGTTATTTACCGCGTGCAACAATGCGAAGAGTTCATTTAGCTAATATCACAGAATATCTTGATAATTGTTCACCGAGCTCGATAGCTGCAGTCGCTTAAGTGCGGCCAGTATCCAGTATTCGGGAGATAGTAGGTTCAAACCCCACTGTCGGCAGCCCTGAAGATGGTTTTCCATGGTTTCCCATTTTCACACCAGGCAAATGCTGGGGCTGTACATTAATTAAGGCCACGGCCGCTTCCTTCCCACTCCTAGCCCTTCCCTGTCCCATCGTCACCGTAAGACCTATCTGTGTCGGTGCGACGTAAAGCAACTAGCAAAAATAATTGTTCAATTGATGATGTTTCTTGGTCCGAATCGAAGTGTAGATGACGATGATAATAATCCAGCACTTCCAGTAAGAAAAGTGTATTTTATGCAAAAATAGTTGACATTTTTCAGCGGTACATCACCTTACACAATTTAATCTATCCTAGGATATAATGCATGTAGAATCTTGATATTTACCATGCTAGTAAACAATAATATAACCTTTCTACTAACATCAATCATATATTTGTGCAGTGAACACAATTTCCCTGAATTACTTGAAAACTTTCAAAATCTGAAACTCATAACTTTGTTTCCACATTTTTTCTTTTTTTTAATTAAACCCTTTGGTTTAGAGACATGACTAACTTGCAGTGATAAGTGATATACACTGATCTGCCAGAACATTATGACTACCTACCATCGATATAAACATACAAACCCATCCAGGCGATAGCAGCGTCACCTGACAAGGAATGACTGCTAGTCAAGACACACGTACGGTGCATGTAGTATCAGTGAGCATGCTGTCCATGTATAGAATGGGGGAAAGCGTGCTATCTACCCGAGCTTGACTGAGGGCAGATTGTGATGGCCTGGAGACTCTGCACAAGCATTTCGAAAACTGCACGACTTGTTGGGTGTTCGAGGAGTGCTGTGGTGAGTGTCTTCAACAAGTGCTGAAACCAAGGTGAAATCACATCCAAACGTCGAGGGGTTGGGCAGCCACCCCTCATTACAGATGTCGGACGTTGTAGGCTGGGCAGACTGATAAAACAGGACAGGTGGCAAACTGTGGCGGAACTAACATCAGACTTTAATGCTGGGCAGAGTACTAGTGTGTCTGAACACACAGTGCACCAAACACTCCGAAGGACGAACCTCCGCAGCCAACGACCCATGCATGTGCCAATGTTAACACAACGACATCGGCAACTACGACTGAAATGGGCACATAACCATCCTCGCTGGACATTGGCGCAGAGACAGAGCATTGTATGGTCTGACAAATCCTGATACCTTCTTCATCATGCCAATGAGAGAGTGCGAATCAGTCATCTTCCAGGAGAACAGCTCCTTGACACCTGTACTGCGGGACAGAGACAAGCTGGTGGAGGCTCAATTATGTTCTAGGGGACATTCATGCGGGCATCCATGGGTCCAATGGAGCTCGTGCAAGGCACCATGGCAGCCGAGAAGTATTGTACACTGGTTGCAGACCACGTACACTTCTTCATGATGATCATGTTTCCTAACAAGATAATGTGCCATGTCACAAGGCCAGAAGTGTGATGGAGTGATTTGAAGAACACAGTGGCGAGTTTTAATTGATGTGCTAGCCCCCCAACTCGCCAGATCTTAATCCAACTGCACACATCTGGGATGCAATTGCACGTAGCGCCAGAGATTGCCCCCCACCCCAGAATTTAAGGGAATTAGGTGACTTGTGTGTGCAGATGTGGTGCCAACTCCCTCCAGCAACCTACCAAGGCCTCACTGCTTCCATGCCAAGAGGCACCACCTCAGTAATTAGTGCCAAAGGTGGACATAACAGCCATTAGGTAGGTGGTCATAATGTTCTGGCTGATCAGTGTATACTCTATAAGTTTACAAACTTTCATGTTGATATCTTTACTGGTGTGCCTTCCATTTAATTTTAAAAGAAATGTGTGCATAGTGGGGTAAATATAGCTCACAGTTTTTACACATCCAACAGCTGAGAACTTGAAAGCGAAAGGGTTAAAGTTGAATAAATAAAGTGAGCCAAGAGTGTAGTGTAATGGCACAATCCCAGTTAAAAAGGCGATTAATATTAAATGCGTGTGTCGGTGCATAATTGCTATTCTTTTACTTGACCTCACGACGTAGTCTATTCAGAAACTTGGGAAATAATACTTTTATTCATGTCATTTGCTGAAGTGTTTGATCTTTTTAACATTTTGTTTATTTTTGTGTAATAAATATTTCTTCAATCAAACCTCGTGGTCTGCCTACTATCATTTATAGCTACAATAGTCTTCCTTGTCTTGTCCATGGAAATGTAAATACAGTAGAAGTCCGCTACAGCGAGTACGGTATATAACGAGAACTCCGATATAGCGACGATTATTTTTCGTCCCTTCAAAATTCCTATATTAAACTATGTATCGTCCTTCAGTTACAGCGAGAGCCCTATCACTGATGCGTCCGTAATTACGAGCGATTAAGTGCGCGCGATTTTTCCCGTTACCCATATTTATGCATCCCAGCGTTGATATTACATGCGGTTGATTACCTTCGGCATCGTTTCCTCGCTATGTGCACTGCGAGTTCTCTCGTCGACATTCGTAGGTGATGTCGGAGTCGATTAGTAATACCCGTCGACTGCTGTTCGTAAAGAAAATTTAAAATGAAAGAGAAACATATATTCGTAATAAATGCGTAAATAAACGGCTGTTAACTCGTTAAAAATTAAGGCGGACTAAACGACCGCTCTTAATTTTGAGGCTAGATACTGCAATTAAGAATGGGATACACCTCGAGATATGGCAGAGTGCTTAATTTTTATTTCGGAGGTTAGTTTATATTTTCTCGCGTGTGGTTAAAGGTGTGGTTTTCATCATACGTATAGTATGGTTAAGTCAGGATAGGTGACGCAGTTTGAATAAGAAAACTGAAACGTTTGCAACAAAATGCGATCAACCTTCTTCGGTACCGTACGGTATAGTTTTCTCACTTTGTGCGTTTGCGAGCTCACTCGTCGATATTCAAAGGCGATGTTGGAGTTGATTAGTAATACCCATCGAGTGCTGTTCTCTACAGAAAATTCGAAATGAAAGAGGATAACATGTTTCGTAATAAATGCATAAATAACGTGGCCGATAGCAGTTGTTAACTCGTTAAAAATACTGAATTAAACGATATCTTAATTTTAATGTTACCGGCATATACGGAAATTAAGTAAGAATGTGATACACATCAAGATATGGCAGAGTACATCACTGATTTCGGAGGATATTTCACATCTTCTCGTGTCTAGTTAAATTTCTGAAAGGCTATTTAAATGTACATTTTTCGCGAGGAGGTTATCATTTTTCTACATGCGTTTGAAATATGTTTTCATGATACATATACGGTTAGATTAGGTGACGCCGTTTGAAGAACTACTGAAGTGTTTGACACAGAAATCTCTGGACTGATACCATATTTCTCCGTATCCAAGACTTTTCTTTTTCTTAAAATCTCATGCGAAAACTCAAGGGTTGCCTTGCATTCGTGGCCTAACAGTAAGTTAAAGGATACCATTGGCAACTACCGCGGTAACCACGCTACTTCTTTTCACAAGCACACAAAACTCGTTGACAATAAACGAACGCCTCTTTACTATAGCCTGCATCGCTAGCCGCGACAACCCGTTGTACAGTGGCTGTGTGTAACGTCACTGGATCTCAGGAAATAGTGAAGAGAGTATGGCGTTCTATTAGCCTCTACAAAAATGTTTCTCAAATCTGCAAAATGACATCAAAACATGCGAGCCTTCGAATTCTTAGAAAGTCCATGGCTACCCAGTGGCAGAGTTATAACGCGTCTATTGTACTTGACGCTTAGTACAATTAAGTCTTATAGACAGCTGGAATATTTTCGTGATGGATAGTCGTATTGTAAAGATACGTGGAAAAGGTATTGCCGGCAAATTTTCAACGGGTTCTAGTTGATGTTATGATGCCAATTTTAAGTTAATGGTTATTAAACACTCGGAAATGTAGAATAATTGTGCAGCCGCAAGAAAATACGGCATAGGCCTAACTAAAGCCAATATTTGGCGTTAGCGTGAAGACTTTTAAAGTGCTAAAAAATGCGTAGCCTACTGTACAAAAAATGCATTCAGTGGTCCGCAACAAGGACGCTTTAAAGAAGTCGAAGATGAAATAGTGAGGTATATGCACAAAAAACGCAAGGGCGGAATGGCTTTCAACGTCCGCGATTAGGCTTATACATCGCTAGCCGATGAATTTGGCCGAACCCGGCAAGCGAGACATGCGTGTAGCGGTAGCCGGTTATATCTGACGCTGAGTAAAAGTAACAGTTTTATAGTCAGCAAGAATAATTTCCTGATGGATCGTCGTAATGTAGGGACGCATGAAATAGGTAAAGCTGGCAAATTTTCAACGGGTTATCTTCAGTATTATGATGCCAATTTTACGTTAATGGTTCTTAAACCCGAGGAAATAAAGAATAATTGTGCAGTCGCAAAAAAAAAAAATATATATATATATATATACGGCATGACGAAAGTCAATGTTCGGTGTCTAAAAATGTGAAGTCCTACTGTACAACAAAGGCATTCATATGACTTTACAAAATACTCTTTGAGCCTGATTTAAATTTTTTGAAGGAAAAAGAGGGGTTCATCTTGGATTCGGGGAAATACGGTACTATATTTTTTTCAGAATATCATTAAACATACACTTTCATGTAGTATCAAATTTCGAAAAATAACAAACAAGTAAGCCGTAGTGTGGATATCATCTGCGGAAGCGCAAGTTTTGAACAACATGATTGCCGTTTCATACCGATTTTTATATGCATGGGGGGTTTTCCGACTTTTGTATAAAATCGAATATAACGACAATCCGCTATAGCGAGTAAATTTTTGGACGTTATGAATTCTCGTTATAACGGACTTCTACTGTATACTGTAGTGTTTTGCACAAGTTCTGCAGGCAATGTCTCTCTAGAGTCCAATTCTTAAGGAAGAATTACTTACCAAAGGTGTCCATCCAGCATTGTCTTTCGTACAAGGACTTGCACCTGCTTCTAGTAACTCCTCGATTCTTTTTATATCACCCTGAAAAAACAAATAGGCTGGGAGTAAGCAACTGAAGTAGATGTAACAATATACAACAAAAATGAAAAGTAGTTCACATGGCCTTCTTGTGTATGGTCATGTACCTTTTTACAAAGTAGGCCTGCACTAACATTGGGATGAATCTTACAGATTTGGCATGAACAAAAAAATTGTGTGTTTTCTGTAAATATATTTCTTACAGCAATGCTAAATTAGAAGCTAAAAATATTAGGAGATATGTGTTGAAGATAATCACTTTCACATTAATCTCATGCCTTATCTGATATTGATTTAAAGTTCCTTTTATTGTTAGAGTAGCTGATGTACCCGTGCTTTGCTACAGAATTCTACATTGTATACAGAATTCTAGGTTAGGTAGTGTACACATTGTGAGCAAGATTGTATTAAATTGCAAAGCTCTTAACGTTACCCTAGAAACACGACGGGAAGTCACCAAATATCTTTTCTCATATGAAGACTGAGTTAGGGAATTTTCACTGTTATGGTTGACCCAATTGCATACCATCAGTCACAATCAGGTTGGGATGTTTTCATTATAATGCCTTTTTACATCCTCAGAAAGACTGTCTTAGTGGTTTTCCCAACTGAAAAGAACATACATTTCAATGTCAGTAGGAATGGCGCGATTAAAAGCAATGCTTTCATATTATGAAATACTCTTTCAAATGAAACACCACACATTTTCTCACTATTAACGAACAGGACTACGCTGCCAATCTAACAGTCCAAAGTTCCAGAGCTGGAATGACCAAGCCGCAGACAGCCGTGATCCGTGAACACTCTTCGTCTTTCTTCGGCGGGGTAGGGTTGGTCGAACAGGGAGAGTCCTAGAGCAAAAACTATGCCCTTTTACTAACCTGTTTCCAAGGAGTACCCGATGAGTCGGAAAATATCAATTCACTACACTGGCGGCGGAAAAACCTATCTGACTTGAAGGCAAAGTTTTCCTTCAAGCCAGGGGAGAAACCCCCTCTTCACTGCTAATTTGGAATAAATTGAATGTAGAATTTAATAAAAGTGAAGAAAGAGAAGCTTTTCTTAAGAAACAGTTCTTTTCAGGGTTGAATTTTGAGTTATTTAGTGAATATTGTGATGCTATAATTTGGAATAGGCCTAAATTGTTATTCTAGACAGGCCATACTACTACTACTACTACTACTACCACCACCACCAAGTGAGGCTCTGCCTTAAGTATGCACACTGCTCAATCTAAACAGCACGTCAGAGTAGGGATCGAATAGCTGAAATATTATGATGAACCTGTGTGTTACGTACCAGCTGTATCAGAAAGTGAATGAACCAGAGGAAAGGCATGCTAAAGAAGAAAGTTTTCTAACTCCCTGGCTATTTCCCGCCAGTATTCAGTCAGGCTGTTATACTCGGTATGCAGCAGTAATCCCATCTGTCGGAGTTGAGAGGCTGCATAAGAGACAAAGAACATCACAACGAACAATGGTCAATGTAATGTTATTGTTGATCAATGTTATGCGCTTTCGATATTGTAGGCCTTCACATTTCATTTTATTCCGACTCTGAAATACCACTCTTATCATAGTCGGTACGGTAAAACTGAATAAAAGATAAATGATCGGAAATTGTATTCTCTATAACTTGTTATATAGTACTTTTCGATAGATCTATTAACATTGGTATTTAAAAATTCTATTTTAGGCGCCTTTCCCTAAACTACAATTTCATCCAGGATGAATAAAATTGTTTATAGATTAGACTCTAGTTATTCCCCGACTCTATATACCGATTTTCAATAAATTCTGTTAACCCAATTTCTCGTGGCTCGGCGTTGATATGGACTTAGCAACAAAAATACAAATTCACGAATATCTGTGTTATCATAGCCGGTACGATAAAAATGTATAAGATAAATGGTCGGAAAATTAATTCTATATAACTTTGGTTATATAGTATTTATCGATACAACAACTAATAATATAAATATTTGATAATTAAATTTTAGGCCTTCCCCTAAACTACCATTTCACTCAGCGTAAATAAAATCATTTCTAGCTTAAATTGTAGCGATGTATTCCTCGACTTTGCATACCAATTTTTATTAAGGACTACAAAAAACAAATATTTGAAAATTAAATTTTAGGCCTTCCACTAAACTACATTTCTATCAGCGTGAATAAAATTATTTACGGCCTAGATTGTAGCAACTTATTCCCCGACTTTGCATACCGATTTTCATCAAATTCTCTCTGGCCGTTTTCTAGTGATGCGTGTACATACATACATACATACATACATACATACATACATACAGACAGACATTACGGAAAAGTAAAAAGTACATTTCCTTGTTACTGTGGACATCACTGATACAGAAATACCATTCTTTCAAATTCTGAGCAATGTACAGACAAAACTCTTATTTTATATATATAGATGTACGACTGTACTATATTAAGAAAGATAGTCATGAAAAGAATAGGCAGAGGTGTAAGCAGTCATATTTTGTAAAGAAGGTATAAGCACAAATAAAACTTATTTAGATTTAAGATTATTGTGCATTTTAAAAAGGTTATTGGCCAGGCAATACAATACTGTGTATATGAAAATCGTAAAGGTTTTTTAAAATGCAAATGTTTTGGAGATAACTGATTAATTCACCTCTGCTATTCTGGTCAAGAGTCTTCATTGTTGTTGTTTGAGTCATCAGTCCATAGACTGGTTTGATGCAGCCCTCCAAGCCACCCTATCCTGTGCTAACCTTTTCATTTCTACGTAACTATTGCATCCTACAACTGTTCTAATCTGTTTGTCATATTCATACCTTGGTCTACCCCTACCGTTCTTACCACCTACACTTCCTTCAAAAACCAACTGAATAAGTCCTGGGTGTCTTAAGATGTGTCCTATCATTCTCTCTCTTCTCCTCGTCAAATTTAGCCAAATCGATCTCCTCTCACCAATTCGATTCAGTATCTCTTCATTCGTGATTTGATCTATCCATCTCACCTTCAGCATTCTTCTGTAACACCACATTTCAAAAGCTTCTATTCTCTTTTTTTCTGAGCTAGTTATCGTCCATGTTTCACTTCCATACAATGCCACGCTCCACACGAAAGTCTTCAAAAACATATTTCTAATTCCGATATCAATGTTTGAAGTGAGCAAATTTCTTTTCTTAAGAAAGCTCTTCCTTGCTTGTGCTAGTCTGCATTTTATGTCCTCCTTACTTCTGCCATCGTTAGTTATTTTACTACCCAAGTAACAATATTCATCTATTTCCTTTAAGACTTCATTTCCTAATCTAATATTTCCTACATCACCTGTCTTCGTTCGACTGCACTCCATTACTTTTGTTTTGGACTTATTTATTTTCATCTTGTACTCCTTACCCAAGACTTCATCCATACCATTCAGCAACTTCTCGAGATCATCTGCAGTCTCAGATAAAATAACAATATCATCGGCAAATCTCAAGGTTTTGATTTCCTCTCCTTGGACTGTGATTCCCTTTCCAAATTTCTCTTTGATTTCCTTTACTGCCTGTTCTATGTAAACATTGAAAAGGACAGGGGACAAAGACAAACTGCAGCCTTGCCTCACTCCTTTCTGGATTGCTGCTTCTTTTTCAAAGCCCTCGATTCTTATCACTGCAGACTGATTTTTATACAGGTTGTAGATAATTCTTCGTTCTCGGTATTTGATCCCTATCATGTTCAGAATCATAAATAGCTTGTTCCAATCAACATTATCGAATGCCTTTTCTAGATCTACGAATGCCATGTACGTGGGCTTGTCCTTCTTGATTCGATCCTCTAAGATCAGACGTAAAGTCAGGATTGCTTCACGTGTTCCTACATTTCTTCTGAAGCCAAATTGATCTTCTCCCAACTCAGCTTCAACTTGTTTTTCCATTCTTCTGTAAATAATACGTGTTAAAATTTTGCAGGCATGAGATACTAAACTAATGGTGCGGTAGTTTTCACACCTGTCAGCACCGGCTTTCTTGGGAATAGGTATAACAACATTCTGCCGAAAATCGGATGGGACTTCTCCTGTCTCATACATCCTGCACACTAAATGAAATAACCTTACTATGCTGGTTTCTCCTAAGGCAGTCAGTAATTCAGAGGGAATATCATCAATTCCAGGTGCCTTGTTCCTATTTAGGTCACTCACAGCTCTGTCAAACTCTGACCTCAAAATTGGGTCTCCCATTTCATCAGCATCAACAGCCTCTTCATGTTCCAGAACCAAATTATCTACATCATTACCTTGATACAACTGTTGGATATGCTCCTGCCATCTTTCTGCTTTGTCTTCTTTCCCTAGAAGTGACTTTCCATCTGAGCTCTTAATATTCATGCACCTAGATTTCCTGTCTCCAAAGGTTTCCTTGATTTTCCTGTACGCAGCATCCACCTTTCCCAGGACCATACAGCCTTCGACATCCTTGCACTTCTCCTTCAGCTATTCTTCCTTAGCTACCTTGCACTTTCTATCCACTTGATTCTTTACTCGCCTGTATTCTTTTCTGCCCTCTTCATTTCTAGCATTCTTGTATTTACGTCGTTCATCAATCAGGTCTAGTATCTCCTGAGTTATCCACTGATTCTTAGTTGATCTTTTCTTCCTTCCTAACATTTCTTCAGCAGCCCTACTGACTTCATTTTTCATGACTCTCCACTCTTCCTCTATTGTGTTTCCTTCAGCCTTTTCATTTAGTCCTTGTGCAACATGTTCCTTGAAACAATCCCTCACACTCTTTTCTTTCAACTTGTCTAGATCCCATCTTTTTGCATTCTTTCCTTTCTTCAATTTCTTCAACTTCAGATGGCATTTCATGACCAATAAGTTGTGGTCAGAGTCCACATCTGCTCCTTGGAAAGTTTTGCAATCCAACACCTGGTTTCTGAATCTCTGCCTAATCATAATGAAGTCTATTTGATACCTTCCAGTGTCTCCAGGTCTCAGCCGTTGTTTGTGGTGTTTGCAATGACTAAATTATGATCAGTGCAGAATTCAACCAGCCGACTTCCTCTTTCATTCCTTTGTCCCAATCCAAATTCTCCTACTGTACTACCTTCTCTTCCTTGGCCTACCACTGCATTCCAGTCTCCCATCACAATTAGATTCTCGTCACCTTTTACATATTGTATTAAATCTTCTATCTCTTCATATATTCTTTCAATTTCTTCATCATCCGCTGAACTAGTAGGCATATAGACCTGCACTATTGTGGTGGGCATTGGTTTGGTGTCTATCTTGACGACAATAATTCTTTCACTATGCTGGTCGTAGTAGCTTATCCGCTGCCCTATTTTCTTATTCATTATTATACCAACTCCTGCATTTCCCCTGTTTGATTTCGTGTTGATAATTCGGTAGTCACCTGACCAAAAATCCTGTTCTTCCTGCCAACGTACTTCACTTATACCAACTACATCTAAACTTTAGCCTATCCATCTCCCTTTTCAGATTCTCTAACCTACTACAACGATTCAAACTTCTAACATTCCACGCTCCGACTCGCAGAATGTCAGTATCCATCTTCCTGATGATCGCTCCCTCTCGAGTAGTCCCCACCCGGAGATCCGAATGGGGGACTATTTTACCTCCGGAATATTTTACCCGGGAGGAAGCCATCATCAGTACATCATTCATACAGAGAGAGCTGCATGTCCTCGGGAGGTAGTTACGGCTGTAGTTTCCCGTTGCTTTCAGCCGTGTAGCAGTATCAACACAGCTAAGCCATGTTGAGTATTATTACAAGGCCGTATCAGTCAATCATCTAGACTGCCGCCCTTGCAACTACCGAAAGGCTGCTACCCCCCTTTCGATGAACCATTCGTTAGTCTGGTCTCTCAACAGATACCCATCCGATATGGCTGCACCTGCGGCTTGGCCATCTGCATCATTGGGACACGCAAGCCTCCCCACCACGGCAAGGTCACATGGTTCGCAGAGGAGGGAGTCTTCATTATCGCAGAAAAATTTTATATTCTAAAAGTATTAAATTTGATGGTAATAATTATATAATCAGTAAAAATATCAGTTGGCATGAGCGTTACATGCGTGACATCACCATGAAATCATCAAATGTAACTAAATAAAACCTGAGATAGAAAGCATAGTTCAAGATATGTGGAATAAAAATAATGCAACAGCAATGTTCATATTCATATCACCAATGGACCAAAACAGATTACTGTATATTTGTTGGAAAGTCGTCAAAGCAAATCTTTGAGAAACTCGACTATGTATGAAATTAAATTTGAGTCAAAGATTTCATCAGTACAGGATGGAAAGGTGACTATAGCCAACACATTTCTATGGTAGAAAATCTTGTACATAAACTTGAGGTTATTGGAGAAAACATAATACTGTGATAATGACAAAAATAATGATTATGGGTACAATTCCAATTGGATCTAGATAATATAGTTTTGTGGTACGATGTAAATAAATTTTGTATAAATATTCAGAAGTGTAAATACATAAGACTAAGAAGAACTAGATAACCACTATAGAATCAACCTACTCTATGTGGAAACCAATTACTGCCTTCCAACTTCATCAAACTGCTCGGCATTCACATAACAATCTAAATTGGAATAAGCACGTGGAGGAAATGAAGTATAAGGCATACAGAGAACTAGGTTTTGTCCATAGATGTCTCACTGAAGGAAAAAGTAAAGCCCTATGAACAGCATACAAACATTTCCCTAGTGCAGCCCATACTACTCTGTGGTCTTTCTTCCTGGCATGCAATGACAATGGAAAATATGAGCCAAGCAGAGTGGATAATAAACACATTCCTTTAAACATAGCCACGTGACTGTCACCAGTGAAATAGTTACATAAACAAATAGATGTAGCCTTTCAACTTTCCACTGCCTGAAGCTTAATTACCGCTCTGTTAAGACAGGCTAAGGAGTTACTCTAGTTCTTCTCTCACCAGAACCACCTCATATTTAGATCCTAGCCATACACTAGTGCTTGGCTATGGAACCTTCTACCACCAAAAGTAAAACTACTTTCTCTTCCTCACTTCCTCCACACAGCAAAGAGAAATTTATTTTAAACCCATGTGATGTATATAATTTGTAAAAAAATTAGTATTTCAAGAATGATGTGTGAAAGTTTAGTTGAATGTGGGTGAATGTGTATGTGTGTGCAGTGGTTATGAATGAATATGAGCTGGGAAGGGTGTATACAGAGGTATGGGTGAGGGTACAGATGACTGGATCTACTTACTCTTAATATTAGCATAAAATTGGTTGCTTTCCATTCATCATTGTTCATGGAGGGAGTATTAAAGAATTCTGTGTCTATTTCTGCAGTTTTCTGGAGCCGTTCATCCAGGAACCTTTTGGTAGTTGGGGTTGGTGTCAGATTATAAGTTGTCATCAGGTCTTCTATGAAAGAAGATGTTCCTGCTAGCTGGTATACAAGTCTATTTGGTGAAAACTTTGAGATGCAGAGTGCTCTCTTTATGCATCTGACTTTGGTTCTGTCTAAAATTTTCAGATTCTGTATGAAAGATACGGCCATGTTATCTCAACTTTAATAATGACATTGCTGCTCTTAGTGAAAGGGATTTGTGATCACAAATCTCCATTGCGGCCTTTATCGCAGCTGTTGTTCTATCTTCAATGTGCCTTGTGAAAATGAATCCAGTGATTTGTAGAGTCACTCCTAAATATTTGAAAGATTTGAATATTTCAATTGTTTGGTTTCTGCAGGTAAATGTACCTGTTGACGAGAGTTTCCCTCGTGGAACTTCATGACCATCTTACTCTGGATTATATGCATGCCATTCTCTTGAGACCATTCCACTAGTCTATTAAATGTTTCCTATAATGTGTTCTTGCTGTTGCTCAATTAAACCATATCATCTGCATATACATAATTATATCTCCTGTTACTACCTTTTGTACTATGTCATGTGTGATCATATTAAACATCATGGGGCTCACCTTGTAATACACCGTCCATTTGTATGATGTCTCTTGACTGAAGAAGACCATCACTGATGTTTTTTACATTCACTTCCATGATTCTGATTATTAATTGGAGGAACTGATTTTCAGGTCCTAAAGCAGCTTCGAGCTTCTGTATGAGGTTGTTTTGGTTTACCCCATCAAATGCCTTTGTATAGTCAATGAATACAGCAAAAGTGTGCCCTTTTGATTTCCTTACTGAATCTCCAATATACAAGTACACAGTGCACTGCTTGTACTGTAGATCTCCCTGGTATGAATCCATATTGTTCCATTGGCATGGTTTCCAACAACTGGTCATAGATCCTGTTCCTAATTACAGTATATTGAATAGCATCTTAAAAGCGGAACATTCTAGCACAATCCCTCTGAACGAGTCAGGAGAGCTCTGAGGTCCTTTACCTTTATATAACACCTTTACCATTGATCATCTCCTGGCATTAGGGATCACTCGGAGTTCTATACATTTGTTACATAGTGCTGTCCATATGCTGACTGTGTACAGGAGGGCCTACCTGATTAGTTGATTTGTGATATCTGCACCAGCAGTTTTGTGGGATTTGCTTTTCTATACAACTGACCACACTTCTACTTATGTTATATCCAAGTATGCCACAGTTTCAGGTCGATTTCTTGTCGAGTCATATTGGGCAAGTTTTGTTTCTCTTAGCACTTCAGAATAGTGAGCCTCCCAAGTTTCCATAGGGATGTAAGCTGCCATTGTGGTGTTCCTAATGTAAAGTATTCTGTAAGGTTTATTTTCTGCTTCTTCAATTAGTCGCTATTCCATCCTTTGTGCAAATTCATTTTTCTTAGTATGGAATAGTATAGCACATGTCATTCTCTCCTGAGTATATGTTCTCCAGTTTTCTGAGTTTGGTGAGTTCCTGAACATATGTAGCACTTGGAGAACCTTATTTCTTTCTGTATATCTTTCTCTATCAAACCAAGGTTTTCTTGTCCATTTAGAGGGCAGCTTAACTGCATTAGTTAGAAGAGACTTGCAGTATGCATAATGCATTAATGATATGACCAGCCCTTATATGACTTATTACCTGTTCATGATCGAATGTCTGGTTGAAAGTCACAATGTTCAATGCTCTTGGGGTCCATTTTTGTACTGCATTTGGTTCCTGCTGGGTGATCTTCTGTACTTGGAAAACTACTCTTACTGGGAGATGCTTACTGATTATCGCCTATGAATTTGTGATTGGGACAGAATGTGTCTGCACAGTCATTGTGTCACCACTGTAGAAAAACAGATCAATGATGCTGCTCCTGCTATGTGTAATATAAGTGGAGTGATCTGTTTTGTTGAGAAGGGTTCGGCACTTTTAATTTAGCTTATGTAATCAACAGTTACAATCGCCTGCCATTATGGTCGGTGTTGCAGGGTCTACATACTCAAGGATATTCACGATACATTCAATCACTTCTGCGACTGTCATTTTAGGCCAAAGGTATAATCCTATGTATGTCCTGTAAATGGATTGAAAATGCATCATCATTTCGCTCATATGAATACTCATGGAGGAAAACTTACGATGTGTTTTAGCATCAACCTGTTCCAGGTATCGGGTTGTAAAACTATGACCTGTCTGTCCAACGTAAGAAGCTTTACACTGGACACAGGCAAGCCTCTATATGTCTGAGCCAGAAAAATGATCACTGTTAGAATTAACAACATTGTAATTGAAAAACAAATAGTGATTAGTATTATTCTTAGTATTATAGGTCGAAAAAGCTGCTTGAAAATCATGCTTCTTGAATAAATACGTTACTTAAGAAATACCAGGATTATTGTTAGTGAAGGTTAAAAATAGGTTTGTTAAGTGACTCGAAATAAGAGCACTGCTATTTTACCAATTTTTTCAATCATTCTATTAATGGTATCGATGCTAAACCCCTAAATCCATTTGACTTAGCCAACTCACATATAAATTGCATTTCCTTATTCAATTCTACTGAAAGGGGCAAGTTAAATGTGTGATAAATGAAGTTATGATGAGCAGTTCTTTTATGACTGCAGGGAGCATTTGCTGCTGTGAAAATGGGAAACCATGGAAAACCATCTTCAGGGCTGCTGGCAGTGTGATTCAAACTCTATCTCCCGAATGCACGCTCACAGTTGCGCGCCCCTAACCATACGGTCAACTCGCTCACTTGGTTCTAGGAATTCATTGATGGTTTTTCTTACTTTTGCAGCATTTCAAGTGTTGGTTGTTGTGATGACAAGAGGTGAATGAATTGCATCTCAAAGGAGCACTATATTTCTTTTATTTCTTTCCTCTTCCTCCATTGTTTTTAGTCTTCTTTGTTGATCCAACACTTCTACATCCATTAAGCCATCTTCATCCATTTTCCACTAAAATAAAATATGCACTAATAACATCAATTTAACCTCTAACTTACTGTTACAACAGAATAACAAAATGACGCAGGAAAACCAAAGCCACCTGTTGCATTCTAGGAATCACAAAACCTATTCCTAACTCATCACTGACTGTAAGGGAAGTTTTTCTGCTTGGAGTATTTCCAAGGAGATTTTCTATTTTGCTCAGAACGTTGACTTTTGAAGCTCAAAAAGTAATGGGATGTATTTTTTAATGATTCTGATTCTAAAAGTAGATTTCTATGACGCTAAAACAATAATCAAAATCTCAAATCTGAATTTTAGGCAGACAATTTTTTACAATTCAGGTTACGTCACACAGACACAGATCTCATGGCGACGATCGGATAGGAAAGGCCTATGAGTGGGAAAAAAAGCAACTGTGGCCTTGATTAAGGTACAGCCCCAGCATTGGCCTGGTGTGATAATGGGAAACTAAGCAGAGAGGTTGCTGTTCTATGCATTTTTCTTGGAGTTGCCTTGCATAGAACCGAGCTCAATAGCTGCAGTTGCTTAACTGTGGCCAGTATCCAGTAGATAGTGGTTTCGAACCCCACTGTCGGCAGACATGATGATGGTTTCCCATTTTCACAAGACAAATGCTGGGGTTCTACCTTAATTAAGGCCATGGCCGCTTCCTTCCCACTCCTAGGCCTTTCCTGTTCCATCGTCGCAATAAGAGCTGCTGACAGTGGGTCTTGAACCTATCCTCTTCCAAAAGCAAGATGACAACCACTCGCACAGTTATAGATAGGCGAAGTGATGGTTCAAGGCCCTCTCTTATGATTAACCACTGGAAGAGCATACATCTACATCGTCCTCGGCTGCTACTTACTTCTGAGTATACAATTTCTCCTGATTACAATCCACTAGCACTCAGTGCTGATTGTGATTGTACTTTTAATGACTGAACAAGCCAATTCTAGTATGAAACATGCATCCACACAGATTGCACTCAACGAATAGGGAAGTACAAGGCTGCATCTGACGGAGTACGCGTAATTGTCCTTTAAGCTCTTCATGTCTGACTCTTGCTGAAACAGTTCAAAAGCTGTAAGGATGGTTTGGCATCAAAGCAAGTGACCCTTGGCAGGTGTGTTCCAGCTTTGAGGGTTGATGTTTGTGACATTTATGGTTTGTTTAATATGGTTTTTATAACACTTCCAAGGAGCACCATGGAGTCTTGTGCCTGAGGGAAGTTTACGATAGAGGAATTGGTGAGGAAACCTGATGTTGCTCATACAGCTCACATGCCCAGCCCACTGCAGTTGATGGTCAATGACAGAGGCTTCAACATTGTTCTGCACACTTTCTCAAGAACCGCAAGATTGGAGACTTGGTTCTCCCATTTGATATTCAAGACTGAACAAAGTTTCTGCTGATGAAAATGTTCACAATTTTCTTGATGCATGGTGGTACAGGGTCTAGATTTCAAATTCATACAGCAACGATGTGATGACTGCTTTATACACCATGAGTTTGGTATGAACTGTTAGGTTTTTATTCTTAAAGACCCACTTGGATAGCCAACCATATGAAAAAAAGAACAGCCCGCTTTCCACATCCTGTTCTGATGTGCATCATTTAGACAAGATGCTCCCAGGGTATGAGAAGTGATCTACCTGTTCCAAAATGATGTCAAACAGACAGATTGAACTCAGCAAGGCTAGTCCCTGCGGCAGGTGAGGCAAGTATCTTGGTTTTTTGTGCCTGGATGGTAAGGCCAAAACGATCATATGCGCTCTTGAAGCTATTGACTGACTGCTGCTGGACCTAAGGGCTAAGAGCAGATGATTTAGTTTCATCAATGCCAGAGGTGTTGGTATATGAGGAATCACTAAGCACAGCCAGCCATGTACACAACAAAGAGCATTGAGGAAAGTATACACCCAGCTACAGTCCATGCATGACAGGAAAATCATCAGAGATGTTTTTTTCTGCTGGAGAATCTGACCAAACATACCATCATGGAGTGCTCGAACCAGGTCAGCAAATCGTTCAGGGCAACCACAGCACCTCACCACTGCCCATGTAGCAGGCCTCAGGACAGAATCAAAGGCCTATTTCAGACCATAAAACACTAAGTAGAGAAGCTGCTGTTCTATGTATTTTTCTTGGAGTTGCCTTGCACAGAACAGAGCTCGATAGCTGCAGTCACGTAAGTGCGGGCAGTATCCAGTATTAGGGAGATAGTGGGTTCAAACCCCACTGTTGGCAGCCCTAAACATGGTTTCCCATTTTCACCAGACAAATGGAGGGGCTGTACCTTAATTAAGGCCAGGGCCGCTTCCTTCCCACTCCTAGGCCTTTCCTGTCCCACCGTCACCATAAGACTTATCTGTGTTGGTGTGACATAAACCAACTTGTAAAAAAAAAAAATTAAAAGAATAAAAATTCTAAAGTCTTGCACAGAAGATCATGACAATGTCAGAAACCACAGAGACTCTAAGATTCTTCTCACAGACAACCTGGAGACAGCTAAGTAGAATCCTAGCAGGAAGTTTGCCAGCTATGGACAGCCGGGCTATACCGCATTAGTTGCCACATACACTGCAATCACTTTCTTGAATATGCTGATGATGATAGCATTCCTCAGGTCACCAGGTACTTGCTGAGTTTCCTAAATTAAAATGATTAGTGTGAAGAGTCTTGTCTGTAAGGACAAGTCTCCCCATTAAATCAGTTCTAATTGAATGTTGTCATGTCCACATACGTGCCTTTATAGGTTTCAATTTTTTAAGAGCTTCACAGAATTCCTAGTATGAAGGTGGCATTACCATCCATGTCTGCAGGGGCTACTGTGGCATATCTCAGAGGAATTCCTCTGCCGTGGTAGAGTTGCGATTTAAAAGAGGGGAGAAGTGTTGTTTCCAGTGCTCCAGGATGTTCCTGCTATCAGTAAAGGTGGTAGCATAGTTGGCTGATTTCACAGGTCCTACTGAAGAACGAATTGGTCCATACAGTTCTTTAATCCCTGCATAAAAGTTTTGCAGATCTCTGGCATCAGATAACCTTTGAAGTTCTTGATCTTTCTGATGCCACCAGTTCTTCATTTCAATGATTTGATTTTGGTATTTCTGTTTAAGATCCTGAAAATGGGCTTCTTCAAGCTGGAAGAATGATCTTGTTGAAGGGATAAAAGAGCTTGCTGTTTCACATCAGTGAGACTCATGATTTCTGCACTGTTGTCCTCAAACCAGTTTTGACATTTTTTCTTCAAAACCAATAAATTCCTTAGCTAACTCGAGGAGAACAGTTTGAATTGTTGACCATTCTTGCTCCACGTCATTTGTGATAGTTGGATTGGATGCCAGCAGCTCAGATGTAGCATTCTGGAACTGTGTAGCAATGAATCAGTCTGGAAGTTTATGGATGTCATACTTCCTTCTGGACAGACTTGAGTGATGCAGAGGGAATTTACGGTGGAAAGAGATTCTGAATCAGCAGATCAGAAGTTTGTGATATGTCTAGCAGTCATCAATAATTCTTGCGGTCTTAGTGATAAGAGAGTCTTTCTTATCACACTGCTGGGTGGCGACATATTCAAGAATATGCCAGTGCTAAGAGCTTGGGTGCATCCACGTGGTCTTAAAACTGTTAGGGCCGGGCTGAGTAGCTCAGACGGTTGAGGAGCTGGCCTTCTGACCCCAAATTGGCAGGTTCAATCCTGGCTCAGTCTAGTGGTATTTGAAGGTGCTTAGTACGTCAGCCTCATGTTGATAGATTTACTGGCACGTAAAAGAACTCCTGCGGGACTAAATTCCATCACCTCAGCATCTCCGAAAACCATAAAAGTAGTTAGTGGGACATAAAGCAAATAACATTATTATTAAAACTCTTAGGTACCTGGAACTGAGTATTGGTGACAAACAGTTCATGTTTAGTACATAGAAAGAGAAGCAATAACCCATTGGTGTAGCATATCCCAATACTATGTTTGCCCATTACATTTTTCCCGATTATCACAATTCTGGCATTGAAATCACTAAGCAATAACAGTTTGTCGTTAGGTGGTACTTTGTAGGCAAGTGTGCTCAGCTGGTGATAAAACTTGCTATTAACATCTTCATCAGTATCTAGAGTGGAGGCATATGAGGAGACGAGAGTGATGAAAATATCTTCTGTTGGTCTGCGAGTGGTATACGGAGAGTCATAAGCCATTCATTGATTGCAGTGGGAGAGAGCTAGAGGGCATTTATAAGTTTTGCCTTCACAGCAACCCCAACATGCATGCGAGCCTCACCTTCTCTCTCTTCCCTTCCCAAAAGATGATATAGCCTGGTTCGAACTCCACAATTTTTCCATCACCAGACAATCTGGTTTCACTCAAGGTGGGAACATCAATGTTACAATAAAAATCTATATTATTACTATCATCATTACATGTAATCAGGTGTGTATTAGGATGAAAAGAATGACAGGTCATAGTAAGAAGAAACAGCAGAAAACGAAGACAAGAACAAATCCCCACAGGAAATGATGAGGAGCGAGCCTATCTCTTGAGGACAGCAGTATATGGTTACCCTTTTGTGTTTTAATATTTGTCCTTTTCTCTTCCTTCTAAGCTTCTTCCTCTTCCAACACTGACCTGTCACTGTGTTCATCCTACTATGTGTTCCCTTTCAAGTTCCTGTCATTCTGTATATGACTTGATTTGTCACTTGTTCGTACCATTCCATTATTTACATTATGAAAATAGTACAAACCTTAATTTACCTTTATGCAAGCAACGTGCAGAGGAGTTTCACCCTTCTTGTTTCTTTTCATAATCTCTTTGTTCAGGCTATGCCTTGTTGGATTAGACTTTTGGTGACCTGGCGAGTTAAGCATGGGCGGATCAGAAATATGATGATCAGGTTTACTCTCTGTCTGTTCTTGTGGCGAATCTTTGGCATTTCCACTTCGTCTATTGCTCTTCTTCTTATTCTGTTTAGAGTCATCATCACCACATACGTCTATTACTTTTGTCTTAGCTAAGGTTTTTGACAATTTTCTGTCAGATGACCTAGTTCTCCGACTTTCAGAGTCATCACGTTTTGAGTTTCTGCTAATTGGTAGAGCACATTTAGGTTGCTGCTTATTGGAATTCACTTCATGTCCTTTGCCAAGCCCACAACTGACATCATTCGTGGTCTCTTTGTGATCAGTCACCTCCTTACTGCTCCTGAAAGACAACACTTTTCTTCAGCTACAACTCCATGAAGTATGAAAATATTGCTCAAACTACTTTAGTAGAAATTTTATGCAAAATGCACATGGATTACTTACCTACCAGGAGAGAGAAGTTTGCTGATGAGCTCATATCCAGTGATTATACTCTGAAATATGTGGTCAGATGTAATATCTGATTTACACGAAGGAACATCACAAACGGGGCATATATTAGAAGCATCTTCTGTACACTCTTTGCATACAAGATGCCCACAAACACTAAATCTCAATGGATTTTTAAATATCATCTTACTGAAAAGAAATAAAACTTAGGTAAAATATTCCAAAACAACTACACATCAATTAGTAACATCATCTTATTTTACAGCACTGTTCAATAAACAATACTATAGTGTAATTAAATAAAAATTGAAACAAGTGAGATGTAAGATGTTCTCATAGAGCTCTTAACAAGTATGTCAAAGTGAAATTCAAACTACACAATTTTCAGCTAAAAAAGATGAGTTTTATAAATTTATTATCACTGAGCTCAAGTGAAAAGTAATCAACGACAAACTTCAGTCAGAAATATATCTTTATCATTAAGCAAACTATTGTATGTTAAACAATGTCACAAAAATATTGCAAACTGATGAAAAGCAGAAGGAAGCTGTGGAACAGGAAAGTTTTACAATGGAAGAAGAAGATAACAGTAAAGGGAAAGATTGGAAAAGGAAGCAGAGTACAGGATGGGAAGAGGGAGGTTAAAAGGGGGAAACTGAAGGAGAAAGGGGGAAACTGAAGGAGAAAGTAGGTACTGCAGTCAACAGAAAGATAGAGGAGAGGGGATCTAATGAGGTACATAGGGTTGAGGCTCTTGTCATGGGAGACTCCACTGTTAGGCATGTGAGGCTAGTGGAGAGAGAGAGAGAGAGAGAGAGAGAGAGAATGTGTGTGTGCATGCATGCGGAGGAAAGAAGTAGGGTAAAGTTATATATACAGGGTTATTCACCTAACATGTTACACGGAAATAACTTCTAAACCATTAAAGATATCAGCATTCTGTTTTTATATTAAAAAATGGTACCCAGGGCCTTGTAAAATAACGTGCTACTTAGTCTCATGGGATGATTAATAACTGAGATATTGATACTAAATCCATATTTTTAAATGGAACGGCACAAATTCATACAGCTGATGAACTTTTAAATCAGAGTACAAGTTCAAATATGTAAGTATTTTCAAAATCGGACAATTAGTTTTTGAGATATAAGAACAGCAAGTGCTGTTTTGCATGACCCATTAGACGGCGTGAAGTCAGGCAAGGACATATTGAGGCGCAAGCAGTTTCCTGGGAGTGAGTTCAGCCACAGAATGGATACCAATCATGTAAGCGCCTCGTACACATGTGATGGGTTTGCAAAGTGTGTATGACAGATGAACACATGACAGGACAGAGAGGGTTGATGTGTTTAAAAGGAATATAATAAGTACTTTGCCTTGAAAGGAACATAACGAAAGCTATAATTGTCACTGGTTTTAGTGTACAGTTCATACTACTCTATGAGTTGAGAAATAAACATAACACAAAACACCGGAAGACCTCCTTCTAGAAAAGCAAATGGTCAGGGCTGATCGTGGTGAGATGGCAGCAACACTATTATTTATGTTTTATTTTACACGCATTAATCTCCGCAGAGCTCCAGCACGACTGTAGTAGCGTGTATTCAGGAGAGCGTAGGTTCGAGTCTTGCCTCGCCCAACCTGACAGTGATTTTCATGGTGTCCCATGTTCAACACCAGGCTAAAACCGGATAGGTACCTTTGTGATAGGCCACGGCTGACTTCCTTTCCAAATCCTTCCCATTCCCATCCGTGAGAAAAAACGCTAAACTCAGTGCAACTTATTACATGTCAAAACAAAACAAAACAACTTTAATCTCCCTTCCCCGTTGTGTGTTCGCCAGTCATACAATAACGTTGCACACCCAGGGTATGTTACAGTACTTCACATTATGTATACAGTACATGCTTGGTATCCGTTTTGTGGCTGGAATCAAGGCCAGGAAGCAGCTTGCGCCTTAATATGTCCATGCCTGACTCACGCCGTCTAATGCGGCAGCAAAACCGCGCATTGTGTTCTTATTTATATCTCAAAAAGTAATTGTCCGATTTTGAAAATACTTACATATTTGAACTTGTACGCAGTTGATCTTTTAGGCCAGCTGTATGAATTTGTGCCATTCCATTTAAAAATATGGAGTTAGTATCAATATCTCGGTTATTAATCACCCCACGAGACTAAGTAGCATGTTATTTTACAAGGGCCTGGGTGCCATTTACGAATATGAAAACAGAATGCCGATATCTTTAATGGTTTAGAAGTTATTTCTGTGTAACATGTTAGGTGAATAACCCTGTATATATATATATATATATATATTTTTTTTTTTTTTTTTTTGCAAGTCGCTTTACGTTGCACCGACACAGATAGGTCTTATGGCAACGATGGGACAGGAAAGGGCTAGGAGTGGGAAGGAAGCGGCCGTGGCCTTAATTAAGGTACAGCCCCAGCATTTGCCTGGTGTGAAAATGGGAAAGCATGGAAAACCACCTTCAGGGCTGCTGACAGTGGGGTTCGAACCTACTATTTCCCGATTACTGGATACTGGCCGCTCTTAAGCGACTGCAAGTATCGAGCTCGGTGGTAAAGTTCTCTAGGAATTAGGTTAAGGCAGATGTTGAGGAATGTAGAAGGGAAGGAGGTGTGGTATTTCATGTTGGTACTAACAACATAAGGCAAGCAGGAAACTACCATTATAGCTAGGGATGTGTGGGATCTGCTTATGACAGTGCAAGAGAAGTTTAAGGGAGGGGAGCTTGTTATGCGTGGGATAGTATGTAGGAGGGATACTGACTCGAGTGATCTGGGATTTAAATGAGATTATGGAGTAGATACAATCAACCCCCTACACATAGCCACCCCTCAGTTATTTTCCATGACAAGCAACAAAATGATATTCCTTATGGAAGCAGTATTGTAACTACCTCGATATAATGCCACCCCCACCTACCACCATGCGCCATTGGTGACACACTTACAGAAGTGGCTCACAATGTTATAAATGTGCTCAATATATTACCAACTGCTGGTTTAAAATTATCAGCAGAACCAGAAACTTTGTCTTTGAATGGAAACATGGCTCTTATCTGATCCTTTAGGAATGTGAGCAGGTTGAGTGTGATACCAACCCTCATTACCTGTTCCTCATTTTCTCGAGTGGCATGGTGCCTGGGATTGAATCTTATTTCCATAGATAGGAATTTCTACAAGGATTAGCATAATGGACTGTTTCCAAGAAAAGCTTTGAGAGCTTGGACGAAGCAATTTGAGGATAAAGAACTTGATGGTGGCACAACTGACCTGTTTTAAACTTCAATTTTGTGCACACAAGTTTCTACGACGAATGTATGTATGTTCAGTCTGTCAGCGATGCCGCTGGTGGGATCCTCAACAGCTCTGCCGTCAGATGTCATAGATGGCCTAGGCATCACTGAAGAGGCGTACTAGGGAAATGAGGAGTAAGGTAGTTTCCCGTTGCTTTCCTCACCAAGCCAGAGTTGCTATTACATATCAGTCTGCCAAGCCCACTGAAATGCATACACCAATCGACCCTATGAGCAACATTTTCACACCATTCATACCAGGGACTGGCTGCATAAGGAATGGCGTTACTAGCATCGCTCATACCTCAGTCACTTTCATATTGTCAAAGCCAAGGATAAGACAGAGACAGATCTATAAAAGTAACAAAATTGCTCTAGCCTATACCAGAAGACATAGTGCACTGTAAACACTAGGTCCTGCCAGCAAAGGCATCTACGATGAATAAACAACCTATTTTATGTGTGAAAGAAAAGCAAGAAGTGTATCCTTATAAGAAACAGTATCCATCTCTTGATCAGCAGAACAATGCAAATCAATTTTCATTCTTGTGGAGGGAAAACCATAAGCAGAGGAAGTATTGGAGGATGTAGCATCTGTCACAGGATTGTTCTAATGAAAAAAAAAAAAAAAAAAAAAAAAAACCAGACATTTTAAAATTAAATGTTGATTACTGCTATTCGAGAAAATTCCTATATAGTAATATCACTAAAACTTACTGTTTTAGAATAAATACGAACCTTGATTTATGCCACCCTCTTAATTGCACCAACAAATGCTCTGAACAAATCATGGTTTTTTTTAAGAGGGATAACTGTATGTGAGAAAGAGTGAGAGATTCGTAGACCCTAATGCATAGATAGAAGATAGGGACCTGTGCTTGAATGGCCTTTACTTGAACCATGTAGGTACATATCAGTAGGGGGTTTGTTTAGAGGGGTTATAGAGAGGCACATCCAGGGAAACTGGGTGCACCGATTTTAATATTTCTTTCACCAATTGAAAGTTAATTCCATACCGGGTAACACAGCCTACGTATCACCCCAGAATATCGAAGGGTTCCCATTAGGACCTACAAATCTCACTCCCTTCCCTTCTACTTTTCTCAACACCTGCCTTAACCTAATTCCTGGATAACACTCTACCCTGGTTCTCTTTCAACCACTCACTTTCCCCACACGCTGAACAATTGAGTCACCAACGACCAGAGCCTCAACTCTACCCTCCCAATTAGATCCTGCCCTCTTCTGATGTCTCTTAACATTCCTGATGCCTGTTGAACATACTTCCTCCTCCTCCTCCTCCCCCTCTCACTACCCTGTTCCACCTCTCTCTTCCTATCATCCACTCTACGTTTCCCTTTCTGCTTATCCCACCCCTCCTCCATAACACTACCCTGATCTCCATATTACCTCTGTTGTTCTACCCGTAGTGACAAACTAATTCCTCACCAGTACCTCCCCTGGGCTCACTCCCTGAGGAGATGTGTGTGTATACTTCTAACAATTTGCTTTACGTCGCAACAACACAGATAGGTCTTATGGTGATGCTGAATTAGGAAAGAGCTAGGAGTGGGAAGGAAGCAACCGTAGCATTACTGAACATGCAGCCTCAGCAACTGCCTGGTGAGAAAATGGGAAACCATGGAAAACAATCTTCAGGACTGCCGAAAGTGGGGTTTGAACCCACTATCTCCCAAATACATGCTGATGTGCTACATGACCCCAACCATGAACCCTTCATTCCTATTCTGTTATGAGATTATCTCCCTCAAACTCGCTATCTCACTCACTACTGGTCTGCATTTAGGGCAGTTGCCCAGGTGGCAAATTCCCTATCTGTTGTTTTCCTAGCCTTTTCAATGAGATTGAAAATTAATTGAACATCTCCCTTGGTAAGTTATTCCAATCCCTAACTCCCCTTCCTATAAATGAATATTTGCCCTAATTTGTCCTCTTGAATTCCAACTTTACCTTTCCTACTTTTAAAGACACCACTCGAACTTATTTGTCTACTAATGTCATTCCATGCCATCTCTCTGCTGACAGCTCGGAACATACCACTTATTAAATAACACTAGTACGTTTTTATTGTTCACCCACCTATTCAATACAATACAATCTTAAAAATTAGGACTTTGTCCTTATCAAACATAACGTACACATAATATTAATACATTGGATGGTACATGTTTTGCCTATCAATAGTAGGCATCATCAGCCATATTTTTTACCTTAAGAATAGATCAGGTACCTGATTGGAAATTACTTATGAATACTGTTAAAAACTAACTATTTCTTGTAAAATAGATTAAAGATCGTTAAACAACTATTACAATATAAAATGTAGTCTTACTTGATATTAAAAGATATTACAATAAAGATAAAAATCAGAAAGCACATTCCATTTAATTGTCAAATAGTGTGTTGTTAAAAACTTGAGATAAGTTGAGCATTGGTAATGGTCGTTGGTTCTTGAAGTTGATAAGTATTGAATTTCATTTATATGCTTATAAATTTTGAAGAATTTTCATGTGGCGTGGTTCTTTTTGAGATAGTATTAGTTGAAATGCTGGTGCCATAGGCTATATTGAAGTTTATGTAGACGTCATTAGGCCATCTTCTTTGATGCAGTATTTGTGGGAAGAGTTTGTGATAAGTGTGGCTCTTTATTGTTGGACGTGTTGAGGTGAGCGTCCTAGTCGAAAGGGAATGATGATGTAGTAAAAGTTGTTGTCAATCGGTGGGTAGCCAAGTGTGTGATGAAATTCTGTAATTAAAGAGTTATTTTGAATTTAATGAAGGACCAGGGGCTGAATAATGGAAGTTAAATGAAGAGCTCGGCAACTGCCAGTTGCCCTAAAGCTCTCAACATAAGTTAACATCTGAGCGGTCGAAGGGGTGTCAACACTTTTCATTTAACTTCCACTATTCAGCCCCTTAATTCCAACTATGGTCATAATCCTAAAATAATTAAGTAATAGTATACTACATTTTATATTGTAATAGTTGTTTAACAATATTTAATCCATTTTACAAGTATGTAACAGTATTCATAAGTCATTTCTATCTATTCCTAAGGTAAAAAATATGGTTGATGATGCCTACTATTGATAGGCGAAACATGTACCATCCAATGTATTAATTTTATGTTAACAATTTTGATAAGGACAAAGTCCTAATTTTTAATAAGAATTTATTGCAGCCAGATGGTCATATAATGGGATACAACAATAGGTTTCAAGGTTACAAAGCAAGCATGAAATATTGTCACACAACATACTGCGATTTACAGATGCTCGAGGCAGTTTAGTCTTTGCTGTAGTAAACTATGCTCTTTTTCCTTTTACTACACAGTGTTATGTGGTATTTGTCGCATGGATTCTCACACAGAGAACATATACATTCTATGTTCGGTTCATGATATTTTATGTTTTTGCAAATTTGTCGTGTCCGCCCCCAGTTTGAGCTCACGACTCATTCTTCCGAGGATCGAACCCTTGACCGGGAACGTAGGAGGAATGGTGTCGCTGAGTCATACATTAATATTATGGGGGAAATTAAGGGCTAATATTAATGACTATGTAATGGCAGTAAGGCCAAGGTATCATAATTATGATGCTGGGAGAAGGATATGAGTAAATTAAGAACCATATAAGATTTAAGAGTTTGAAGGCACACAAAAAGCTGTAAGCAACAGGTTGTGCAATTAGAAGTAATGCTTGGTCGAAGTAGGGTGAATCACATGCTGCACCCTGCTAAAGGTGCATAGTATGTCTTTAGAAAAGGTGGGTGGAAAGTGAAAGGAAGGAGGCAATTCCGTTTTTGTGAGTCTGTGGACAGTCTCCATAGGATGAGAACTTCGATGGCCTTCTCGAAAGGAGGCGAAAGTTAGTGAAGGTATAAAACAGGGGTACACACCCTGGTCGAGGCTTTTTGGAACAAGTCTACTAGGAGTGCGGGCGGAAGCCTTGTCAGTCAGGTCTCCGATAATAATAAGGTCCAAGTGTGGACTTAGAGTATTCACTTCAGTACTTCGACCACGCCAAGTCTTCTATGTTAGCGATATTTGAAGTTGGAAGGGAGATTGTAAATATTGTATATAACTATACATACTCATCAGTCTACTATTAAAGGAAGGTTTTGGGAAACAGAGGACTTCGTCTCTTCACACTTAGCAAATCACCCAGGCCCATTGAACAATTTCTCTCTACCGTTCGGGGGAAAGCAATCTGATTATTCATCGTCATTCGTCGTGGCAAAGCCCGTGTCACGACAGAAAAACTAAACTGGTGTCAGATGTGGGGTACTGGGTTCGATTCCGCCTCAGTGAAGAGACAGATTTTTTAGAGCCCCGCAGAAGAGGCTAGCTCAAGCAAGAAGATACACAGATCCGGTCCAGAGCAGCAGACGAGAGGTCTACCGTTCCAGCCTACGCAGGAGGAAGCGGACATCAGGACAGGAGAGCAGCAGGAGGCACCTGGAGGAGCCCAACGCCGAGACGCCAGGAGAAGACAGCAGATATTCGGGCAGTGGTAAGTACCCACAAGTGTTGTAAATATGGCAGATTCCAATGTACCCAATGATGTGCCAGATAATGTTTCTGACTATGATAGTGCGGGGGATGCACAGGATGGACATTTATACGTGTGTTACTGAAGGATACCGGCTAATAGGTCATGAATTTAGTGGTGCTAAACCAGAGCAATTGCGTGAGTTTATTGCTAATGTAGATGCCGCACAGAGTATGATTAAGGATAGGGACCAACTGTTATTCTTTAAATATATTTTGACAAAGATTACGGGTTCTGCTCGCGAAAAGTTGTTATCTGGATGTGTCATAATCAACTGGGAAAGAGCTAAGGAAGCTCTTTGGGAATATTATGGAAAACAGGGCACTTTTGACTTGTATTTGTGTCAATTGTTCCAAAAAAGCCAAAGACCGAAGGGAACGGTGGCCGAGTGGGCCCCATAGGGTTGAAGAAATAGCGTTGATGTTTTGAAACGCTATCCTAGAAAATGAACCGATAGAATATCGTACAGGACAGCGCAGAATGCTAGTGAAAATCGCGATAGCGGCTTTCACTCAGGGGATCCATACAGCGTATATACAAGGTAAGCTACAGGATCGTAGCCCTCAAACGTTTGAGGCGGTTGTAGCTATTGCTAGACAGGAAGATGCCTTAATTAATTCCCAGAAGGAGAGAGAGGCACTCCTCAGGGATAGTACGGCTTCTAGAAGAGAAGGCGCACACACCCAGCCGGTAAGCTGCACGAAGGGTCGGTGGCAAGGCAAGGTCACGCAAGGGGCGCAAAAACCTAGTAAATATCCCCATTATAACAAGGTGCTGTTAGTATGCTTTAATTTTTAATAAGGAGGGACATATGGCTAAAGATTGTAAGCAGAAAAATCAGAGTTCACAGGCAAAGGAATCCCTTACTCCTCGAAGAAACTCCACGGGAGAGATAAAATGTAATTATTGCGGAAAGCCAGGCCATTGAGCACGGCAGTGTAGAAAGAAATTAGCTAACCAAAACAGAAATAAAGAGACCAGTAACGAGGTGAACATAGTGCGCACCTCTGGTTACCAACAGAGCGCGAATAAGGTGGGACCGAAATGCTTTAAGTGAAATGAAAGAGGGCATAAGAAAGCAGAGTGCCCACGTAGAGATTCAAAGTCAGAGTCCAGGCGTTGTTACGCTTGTAGCAAAGTTGGCCACCTACAGTGGCGATAGGGAGCCCAAAGGTAGAACAGAGTTCTTGCCTAGAAGTCGAACTAGGAATGTTCAGAGTGGTAACAGTAATAATAATAATAATAAATCCTGTGAAAAATCACGCGAAAGGGCACGGTTTAGAATTTGTAAGAGATGGTCGCATTCAGCTAAAGAGTGTTGGTTTAAAACCGAGAGAGAGGCTTTAAACTAGATAAGGGAGACAAGTCAGGGACGCTTGAGATCTCCCATAAGACCATCAGTCCCAGTAGGTTCGGACAGCATGAGGAAGGTACCGTATTAATAACGGTAACCGGGCGTAAGGATGCCTTAAGATTTTTAATCGATACAGGAAGTGTTGTCTCTCTTATTAAGGAAGGTAGTGTTCCTAACGGTGCTTGGGTTAACCGCAAGGAAATTCTGAAATTAAGAGGCATAACGAAAGGTTCGAAGCAAACCAAAGGGAAAGTTCGAATTCCCGTCGGTGGTAGATGCCCAGACTTCCATGTAGTGGACAACGACTTTAATTTGAAACAAGACGGTATAATTGGAAAGGACGTGTTAAGAGACAGCGTCTTAAATTATAAGGAAGGCTATGCTGTGATAGCAGGAAAAAGATACCCACTAGGGGCGAAAGAGGATATGTGGGTGGTGCTCGAACCAAGAGTGGAAAAGATCGTGGCCATAGAGGTAGATAAACAAGTAGCCGAAGGCTTGATAGAGCGGCAGGAAGTAAAGCCAGGTGTATACCTAGCTGAGTGTTTAACGAAAGCCAAAGATTATGTCGCACTCGTTAGTATGTTGAATACTACTGACAAGGAGTGGCGATTAAAAAGCCCAGTTGTTAAGTTATTGGATGTAGAAGGCGAAATTACAGCAGAGGTACACAAGGTTGAAGAAGCCATAGCTGTAAAAGGCGAGTCAGGCCAAGAGGCCGATCGTGCAGAGGGATAATAATAATAATCATAATCAGGAAGGCAAATCTCGAACGCAGCAAATACGGGAGCTGCTTAGAGTAGATCACTTAGCTCCCCAAGACAGGGAGAAAATTTACGCTATCTGTACGGCTTATCAGGATATTTTTCACCTAGAAGGGGATAAATTAACACATACGAATATACTTCAACATGCTATCCCCACACGTGTAGATCAACCTCCAATTCATGTGAGGCAGTATAGGTTACCTGAGGCTCAGAAAGAAGAGATAGGTCGCCAGATAAATCAGATGTTACAGGATGATATTATAACTCTTTCAACTTCTCCATGGTCTAATCCCATCCTTTTGGTTCCAAAGAAAATGGACACTTCTGGTAAGCAAAAGTGGAGGGTCGTTGTAGACTTCAGACTTTTGAATGACGTCACCATAGGAACTACGTATCCTATTCCATTAATTTCTGAGATATTAGATGCCTTAGGAAAAGCGAAGTATTTTTCCACTATGGATCTGGCCAGTGGATACCACCAGGTACTGCTGAAGCCTGAGGACAGAGAAAAGACAGCATTTTCTGCCTTAGGAAGGCATTATGAATACAAGAGATTAGCCATGGGACTTCGAGACGCGCTAGCAACTTTTACGCGTTTGATGAAAACGACACTAGCAGGCTTAGAAGGCATTAAATGTCTGGCTTATATGGATGATCTGATTGTGTATGCTAGCTCTGTAGAGGACCACAATCAGAGATTACGTGATGTTTTTCAGAGATTAAGAGAGGTGAATCTCAAATTAGGTCCAGATAAGTGCGAATTTCTAAGAACGGAGGTAGCTTTCTTAGGACACGTGATTACTAAGGACGGTGTTCAACCTGATGATCGGAAGGTTCAAGCAGTAAGAGAATATCCGCAGCCCACCACTACGAAACAGCTGAAAGGATTTCTAGGCTTGTCGGGCTATTATCGTAGGTTCATTCTGAACTATAGTAAGATAGCGAAACCACTGTACGAGCTGCTTAAGAAGGAAGTACCATACGAGTGGACGGATAGGCAAGAGCAGGCATTTCAGATCTTAAAGAAAAAGCTAACAGAGAAACCAATATTGCAGTACCCAGACTTTGAGAAACCCTTCATATTGACCACAGACGCTAGTAATGAGGCCTTAGGAGCAGTGCTGTCACAAGGACAGATAGGTAAGGATTTACCGATAGCTTACGCTAGCAGAACTTTAAATAGGGCCGAAAAGAATTATTCTGTGACAGAGAAAGAATTACTAGCAATTGTTTGGAGTGTGAAGTATTTTAGGCCGTATTTATTCGGCAGGCATTTTACGGTAGTAACAGATCATAAGCCTTTGAAATGGGTATTTAATGTCCAAGACCCATCCTCTAGATTAATTAAATTCCGATTGAAATTAGCAGAGTACGACTTTGAGATAGTATACAAGGAAGGCAAGCGTAACTGCAACGCAGATGCCTTAAGTAGAATTCCAGTTAGGAATGAAGAGCCGGATCAAAAAGTGCGAGTAGTTAAATCTAGTGATAATAACCAAGAGACTAGTAATGAGGAGTGTGAGGCTAATGACAACTTAGAAGCACCTGTTAGCTCAGATAATAATGCACAACCACGGAGACTCAGCTCTGAATCCGAGGACGCCACGGCAGAGGTGACAGAGCCCGAGAGTGAAAGTGGAAGCGAGAAAGGTAGTGATAGGGAGGACGTATCCGGAGAGGCTAGAAACATTAGCCCGGAGCTAACAGAACAAGAGAAATTAGAGATTATTAAGGAATGTCATGAGTCATTAGTATCAGGCCATCAGGGCATATCCAGAACGTATGCCCGGATAAAAGACCACTATCAATGGGAAGGGATGCAAAAGGATGTAGAAAGGTATATACGCTCATGCCCATCGTGTCAAAAGAATAAGATTACCGGGCCTGAAGTAAGGGCAAAAATGGAAATCACGGATACTCCGAAAGCAGTCTTTGAGAAAATAGCACTAGATGTGGTAGGACCTTTAAATGTAACGGAAGCAGGGAGCAGGTACATACTCACCTGTCAAGACCAGCTGTCTAAGTATTTAATTGCGAGTGCTATACTGAACCAAAGTGCAGAAACCATAGCACGAATGATTAATAGAGTAATTAGTATATTCGGTATACCAAATATCATACTGACAGATCAGGGTGCAAATTTTATGTCAGATGTTTTTAAGAAATTATGCAGAATATTGCAAATCAAGAAGGTCCATACAGCGGCATTTCGACCGCAATCTAACGGTAGTTTGGAACGCTCTCATACGGTGCTGGCAGAATATTTAAGACATTATGTATGCAGTTCACAAGATGACTGGGATAGTTATCTTCCTATGGCAATGTTTGTTTATAACACGACCAAGAATACTAGCACAGGTTATACACCATTTGAGTTAATATTTGGGCGAAAGGCAAATATTCCTGGTGTTCTCCAAAGGAAACCAGAACCAAATTATAATGAATGCCAGAATGTCTTGGAGCAGTTAACCACACAACTGCAAGAGAACCATGAGATAGCTAGAAAGACGTTAATTAAAACCAAAGAACGAGATAAGGAATACTATGATAAGGCTAAAAATGAAGTTTCATTCAAAGTAGGAGATCTTGTGTTGTTACGTAACGATGCCCTACGAAGGGGACGTTCAAGGAAACTTTCTCCACCATATCAAGGTCCTTATAAGATTGCTAAGGTATCGGGAGTGAATTGCACGTTACAGGTAAACAAGCGTGGTAAACAAATTATAGTTCACCAGAATAGACTAAAAATGTACATTAGAGAAGAATGTAAGGTAATGGTTCCTATTTAGGTCGCAGTGATTTACACTTCCCTCACTCCAACGGCATTGTGGATTATCGTGTACCGCTGATAGAGTTAGTTGAAATACTCTGTCAGGTCGCGTCGAAATCAGGAAAGTACTAGAAATTTTAACCTAAGTAAGAGAGGAACCTAGGAATTTTGGTACGGGAGTACCATTGTGAGTACGTCCTAAGTACCCGTCAGAAGGACTACAGGTGACGAGACTGTATGTCCAGATATCAACTCGTCAACAGGGAACCGCAGGGTTCGAACTGAGTATGGAGAGAATTCGAGTTCATAATGAGGATTAAAATTATCTACACTGGCTATGTGCACGTTCTGAAGAAGCCTTCACTTACTGTCACTAGAAATTAAATGAGTAAATTAGGCAGCATTGTATGTAAAAGTAAATGAAGTCTGCTTGTAATTATTAAAATCAGAAGGGGCGTGATGCCAAACCTAGTTCCACTGAAACGAAATTCATTCATGGTACAAAAAAATTTCACAGATAGACGTTTTACGTAATCCAGGAGATATACTAACAATTTGTTGGTTATTTTGATCCACCTTTTCAATACAAATTACAGTTTGTGTTGCTAAGTTGTAATGTTACAGCACTAATTTACCGGGACATGTTTCGCTTTTATTCATAAGCATCATCAGCCTATACTATTGCCTCAAGGTTTGTCATTTTTGGGTTGTTGTTACAAATTTCATTACATTGAATGTAAATCTGATTTCAGTGATAAACAATATTTAAAACAAGAATAATATACACATTAAAAATTATGACAATATGATTTGAAATGTTGAAATGGATTAACTCTTACTTCTAAAACACACTGACGTTCAAAACACAGTTTTTAATTTGGCTAAAAATTGTTTGCAATGTTAAAATAAAATTGATTCAACTATAATTTGGCATTAAAATTTGAGTCATAAATATAAATATAAATATTGGATGTTAATATATAGGAGGCATAGTTTCTGAAGTGCGTTGGTTTCTAGATTACAGTAACATTTCAGTATTGAGAATTATAGTTAAGAATTGTGCTCTCTAAATAATGTTATTTAAAAAGACTGTAATTTTGCATTATGCGTGATTAGTCATGATGACTTCAATTCTAGATTATCATCATGATTAGTCATGATGACTTCAATTCTAGATTATCATCATGACTAATCACGCATAATGCAAAATTACAGTCTTTTTAAATAACATTATTTAGAGAGCACAATTCTTAACTATAATTCTCAATACTGAAATGTTACTGTAATCTAGAAACCAATGCACTTCAGAAACTATGCCTCCTATATATTAACATCCAATATTTATATTTATGACTCAAATTTTAATGCCAAATTATAGTTGAATCAATTTTATTTTAACATTGCAAACAATTTTTAGCCAAATTAAAAACTGTGTTTTGGACGTCAATGTGTTTTAGAATTAAGAGTTAATCCATTTCAACATTTCAAATCATATTGTCATAATTTTTAATGTGTATATTATTCTTGTTTTAAATATTGTTTATCACTGAAATCAGATTTACATTCAATGTAATGAAATTTGTAACAACAACCCAAAAATGACAAACCTTGAGGCAATAGTATAGGCTGATGATGCTTATGAATAAAAGCGAAACATGTCCCGGTAAATTAACATTGTAACATTACAACTTAGCAACACAAACTGTAATTTGTATTGAAAAGGTGGATCAAAATAACCAACAAATTGTTAGTATATCATAGCATAGTTCAATACGGGTCTAATAATGAGATTAGTTACATGTAATCCAGGAGATAGTCGAATAAAGGTCGCTATCATGAGGATAACCCCGTGTGGTGTCGGGAATTTACGCAAACAACACTCTACACTTTGGTACTCTTCTTCCCATACAGTTACACAGCCAGAATAACACCACGATTCGAACCTGTCGTAGGAGGCGACTAAAGGTTCCACTTAGGGAATGGCCTTGTATTTAGTCCTTTATGCAAGAATACGGGCGCCCTGAGTGAGGCATGAACTCAGTGAGGCGGGTTCTGCCTGGGAAATATCACCATTAGGCCGGTGATTTTCCACAACAGTGCGATTCTCGTGGGAACAGAATCCACTGAAGGGAATTTTCTCACCACGTTGAGAACCATCCCGTGAGATGTGACTCCAAGGGTACGGAGTACAATCCCATAAAGATCACTTCGGTAGATTCATACCTGTATTTAACGTTAACTTCTGTAACCATTCCTCGAGGCAAATCCTCTGCAGTTTTTAGCAGACGCTATTCAAATTTCTTAACTGCCAATGATGTCTATCATCTGTCCGTAAGGATAAGGAGAAGTGACGCAGGTACGTCAAACAAGGAGAGAATTTTTGAATGGGCTAATGATGGCTCTAAAATTTTGTTAGAGCTTCCCAAGGATGAAGTTTCACAGAGATATCAGTTACGAAAAGGAATTCGTAAATTTTATTAAAATTACTCACGAGTGTACTAGTAGACTAGTACAGAGCACAATTACGAGAAGACAAACGTTACAGTAAGACAGTCAGTCACATTAAGTGTGTATTCAGGTACAGATAAACAGTTGAGGGTAGGTTCCCCAACACCTAACAGTATAGTGTGTAAGGTAGAGTGACAAAGAAAGTGAAAGTCGTGTTTATCTTGCAGGGAGGTGAACGAACCAGGCAGATGGAAGGGATGACAGGCCGCACAACCTCGAGAATGCTGGTCGTCACAGTTATGTTACTAGGGGTGTCCATACCCACTAGTCAATTGGATTTCAAGATGAATCGTTATGAAAACACGGCTGGAATCTATTTTGATTATCAAGGAGAAGTACAATTATACACTGTAGAATGGAAATTGGTTACTTATATTAACCTTACACGTTTGGCAGATCTATTTGTGGTAGCCCGTAGAAATTTACAGAAGACTAAAACCCTCTGTATTCAAATAGAAAAGGAAGTACATATTAAGTGCGAACATGAGATAATGTTAGTAGAACAACAATTTCAAAGGATTCAAGGGATTAATTAAGGACTTAATTAGGAAAATTACTAGGATCGAAACACGGGAAGGCAACGGGAAACGAAGCAAGCGCGGGTTAATAAATGCAATTGGTACCATCGCAAAGACGTTATTTGGTACGCTCGATGACAGTGATGCAATGTATTATGAAGGCAAAATTAAGGAACTAGAACAGGAACAATTGTCCATGATACAAGTAGCAAAAAGTCAAATGTTAGTTGTAAAGTCAACTTTGCAATCTGTCAATAATACTCTGTATGACATCACAGCAAACGAACTCAAACTAAGTGAAAATTTTGAACAATTTAAGAGTTTCATTCAGAATGAAACAACGGGTATAAATGAAGCGTTTAGACAATCAGAAATGCAAATTTCATTAAATAAACACTTAACTGAGTTGCAAGGGTTTCTGATGCAATTGCATGAACATTATCAGATCTTATTAGATAGTATTGTAAGTTCTCAGACAGGCACGGTGAGTGTCCAAGTGTTAAGCCCCGATGATCTAGTAAGGGCATATAAGAAAGCCCAAAGAGATTTTCCTAAGAGTTAT
The DNA here is from genome assembly GCF_040414725.1 of Anabrus simplex. Lineage (NCBI taxonomy): Eukaryota > Metazoa > Arthropoda > Insecta > Orthoptera > Tettigoniidae > Anabrus > Anabrus simplex. Next base: position 1,046,516,210 of record NC_090265.1, on the reverse strand, counting down.
GATCTGCCATATGATTTGCAAGTCACTTATGGGTACTTGATTCTGAAAATATCATCAGTGAGTGTATATATAACTCGAGATACTTTGGTGTATATTTTACGCACCCCTCTTACTAACAAAATAAAGTACAATTTGTACCATTGTGTACCTTTCCCCTCTCCCATGAAGAGTAGTCCAAACCATTTTGTGTATATATCTAATGAAAAACGGTATGTATTAATTGATCAAGAAAGACAGACATATGTAGAATTAAGTGATTAACAAGTGAAACAATGCAAGTGGACTGACAATGGACAGAGATTATGCAAGGCAAATTTTCCTATTAATAATGTAATGTCAAAAGGTAGTTGTATTGTCAAGTTGTTAACTGGTGTTAGTTTTATTCCAGAAGACTGCAAGAAAAGTGTGATGTCGATTTATGAACTCATATGGATACCTATTGATGATAATATGTATATTTTTGTATCGCCTCATGAAACAAAGGTCACCAGTGTTTGTCAGGATATTACCAGTGATATAAATCTAAATGGTGTGGGAATAATACAATTCACAGACTTGTGTACAGTTTACAGTCCCACTAGTAAGATTCAGAGTACAGGTTCAGTGAATACTACCACGAAGAAGGACTTAGTGCCAGAAGTAATGTTAATATATGATTGTTGTGAACAACTAGACAGTGAGATCAAATTAGAGGATGTACCAGAATTAAATAGGGTTACAGTAGAAAGCTTACTGAATCATATAAGTGACCTAAGGTTAGCCAGTCATAAGACTGAGGACGTCGAAGCACTGGTAATACAGAAAGAAAAAGAATTTAAAATGCAAATGACCCAACAGTATACAAGTGTATATCAAATTGTAACTGGTATTATTTTGTTTGCAGTACTTATAATAGGCTGTTGCTGTTGTTGTTACTGTTGTGGTTGCTGTAGAAGGTGTAGATCCTTAAGTAAATGCATAGAAGACAATAGGGAGCGCTGTCCCAACTTATGTATTTTCCAAAATGTGATCGCTAATGACCACAGAGCTAAGGTCTCTGATGAGGACATTACTGTCCATTTTCAGCATCCTCGACTGGCTGAAAGGGCCCTCAGCCACTCAGGATCGCTACCGGGTTTAGAGTTACATGAACACCCTACTACGGGCAGAGCAATTATCAGAGATAACTTGGCGCAGCGCACCCACGAACAGGAGCATAGAGACTCCGACAGGATGTAAGAGTAAAATGAATGCTGAAGTATTGCATTCATTTTTCCCCAAGGGGGGGGAGGTGTCGTGTCCGCCCCCAGTTTGAGCTCACGACTCATTCTTCCGAGGATCGAACCCTTGACCGGGAACGTAGGAGGAATGATGTCGCTGAGTCATACATTAATATTATGGGGGAAATTAAGAGCTAATATTAATGACTATGTAATGGCAGTAAGGCCAAGGTATCATAATTATGATGCTGGGAGAAGGATATGAGTAAATTAAGAATCATATAAGATTTAAGAGTTTGAAGGCACACAAAAGCTGTAAGCAACAGGTTGTGCAATTAGAAGTAAGGCTTGGTCGAAGTAGGGTGAATCACATGCTGCACCCTGCTAAAGGTGCGTAGTATGTCTTTAGAAAAGGTGGGTGGAAAGTGAACGGAAGGAGGCAATTCCGTTTTTGTGAGTCTGTGGACAGTCTCCATAGGATGAGAACTTCGATGGCCTTCTCGAAAGGAGGCGAAAGTTAGTGAAGGTATAAAGCAGGGGTACACTCCCTGGTCGAGACTTTTTGGAACAAGTCTACTAGGAGTGCGGGCGGAAGCCTTGTCAGTCAGGTCTCCGATAATAATAATAATAAGGTCCAAGTGTGGACTTAGAGTATTCACTTCAGTACTTCGACCACGCCAAGTCTTCTATGTTAGCGATATTTGAAGTTGGAAGGGAGATTGTAAATACTGTATATAACTATACATACTCATCAGTCTACTATTAAAGGAAGGTTTTGGGAAACAGACGACTTCGTCTCTTCACACGTAGCAAATCACCCAGGCCCATTGAACAATTTCTCTCTACCGTTCGGGGGAAAGCAATCTGATTATTCATTGTCATTCGTCGTGGCAAAGCCCGTGTCACGACAAATTTTGTGATGGAAGCCATGTACCGCGAGTCTAGTGATTACGTTTCTTAGTTCCTGATTTTCCCGAGTCCATCGTCTATCGGTCATTGCTTCTGTTGAGTAAAAATCCAGTGGTATGTCCTGTTGCTTCAGATGCTTCTGCTCAAGTACCTTCTCCATTTGCAGGGTAGATGGCAAGTGTAGTTTGAATCGGAGGTCTTCTATATAGAAATGTTCCCTTGCTAATTCATAGATTAGTCTGGAAGGTGACGATCTTACCACGCCCAGTGCTCTCTTAAGGAATTGTGCTTTCACTTTTTCTATCGTGGTTAGCCTTTCCCATATAATCTCTAGGCCATATGAGATAGTGGGTGTTATTTTGGCGTGAAAGAGTGTCATTACTGTTCGTAGAGAGAGTTTGGTTATGTTCTTCAGATCGTATATTCCTCTGATGGCAGCTGTTGCTCGTTCCTTTATGTGGTGTCTGAAAGAGTGGCACGTTGTTTGCAGGGTGACGCCGAGGTATTTGTAGGCGATCAGAAAATTAATACTATATAACTTTAATTATGTAGTATTTATCGATACAACCTCTAACAACATAAATATTAGAGAATTAAATTTTAGACCTTCCCCTAAACTAGCATTTTTCTCAGCGTGAATGCAATTATTTATATCTTAGATTGTAGCAACTTATTCTCCGACGAGTTCTTCACCGAGAGTCATTTTGTTTTCCACTACTAGTTTTCCCCCTTTTCGGAAAGCCACGTACACTGTCTTTCTCTGGTTTATGTTGAAATCGTTATCAACTGCCCAATTGTGAAGGTTGTTTAGGACTTTCTGTAGCTCTTGCCGGTTTGGGGAACCCAGGACCATTCGTCTGCGTAAACATACAGAGAAACTGAAGTTGTTTCCTCTAGAATCATTGTGATGTCTGCTGTCACCACATTAAATAGGATGGGACTCAGTGGGTCCCCTTGCAGAACTCCATTTGTCTGGATTATTTCTTTTGAGGTCGATATTCCATCATATACTTCCACTGTATTGCAGGCCAAAATGTTCCTTATTACCCGTGAGGATCCGTGGTCCTCCGTTAGCATATGCTCTAGTTTCTGAACAAGCTTTGATCTGGTCAATAAGTCGAAAGCTTTTGTGAAGTCTACGAATACTGTGTGAAATATTTCTTTGGGATGTCTAAGAGCTTCCTCTATGTCGTTTAATAGATTCCTTATGGCATGCAAGGTGGACCTTCCTTTCCTGAACCCGAATTGCTGTTCAGGGATCACTGGATCTAGTACCGGAGTGATTCTCTTGAGGATTAGGCTTGTAAAGACGTTGAAAATGGTATTCTCCAGGGCAATACCACGATATGAGTGTGGGTTGTTGCTTTCGCCTTTACCTTTGTAGATGACTTTTATCGTGGATTTCCTCCATTCGTCTGGTATTTCCCCTGATGACAGGCATCTACTGAACAGGTCTGTCCATGGTTCACTTAGTGTTTCTGCTGAGTCTTTTAGCATCTCGTTGTAGATCCCATCTGGGCCGGTCGCCTTCCTGTCTTTTGTCTCCTTTATTGCTGCTCTCACTTCCTCTGTTGTGAATTGTGAGACTGGGCTAGTTCCTGTGTGGTGGGTAGTGTTGTATGCAGTTTGAGATGTGCTAGGTTCAGAATCTGTGAGAAGTGCTTTTCCCATACGTCCATTTGGATTTCCGCTTGTTTTCTATTGGACTTTCTCCTGGTGGCTACAAAAGGATTTTTGAGCGCTTCTTCTGCCTCCCTAAGGGCTTGATTTTCTACATATAGGGCTTTTTTCGCTTTCAGCATGGTTTTGTACTCTTTACGTTTGACTGCGTATGTTTCCAGAACAGTCTTTTCTTTATGCAGTTTGGCCTCATGTAGGGCTTGCAAGAACTTTGTTTCGCAGCAGACAGCATTCTGTATCAAACCAGGATTTGGCTGTCCTTTGTATGGCCGGGATGGTTGTAGTCTTTAGGGCTAATTTTTAATTTTTTTTAAGATTGTATTATATTGAATAGGTGGGTGAACAATAAAAACATACTAGTGTTATTTAATACAAAAACTTTCGATACAGACCCAAAAATGAATTTTATCACATGTAACATACCACTTAGTCGAGCAGGTCGTCTTCTTTCTCCCAGTTCTTCCCAGCCCAAACTTTGCAACATTTTTGTAACGCTACTCTTTTGTCGGAAATCACCCAGAACAAATCGGGCTGATTTTCTTTGGATTTTTTCCAGTTCTTGAATCAGGTAATCCTGGTGAGGGTCCCATACACTGGAACCATACTCTAGTGGGGGTCTTACCAGAGACTTATATGCCCTCTCCTTTACATCCTTACTACAACCCCTAAACACTCTCATAACAATGTGCAGGATCCTTTATTTACAAACCCATTTATGTGATTACCCCAATGAAGATCTTTCCTTATATTAACACCCAGATACTTATAATGATCCCCAAAAGGAACTTTCACCCCATCAACGCAGTAATTAAAACTGAGAGGACTTTTCCTATTTGTGAAACTCACAACCTGACTTTTAACCCCATTTATCATCATACCATTGACTGCTGTCCATCCCACAACATTATCGAGGTCATGTTGCAGTGGCTCACAATCTTGTAACTTATTTATTACTCTATACAGAATAACATCATCCGCAAAAAGCCTTACCTCTGATTCCACTCCTTTACTCATATCGTTTATATATAAAAGAAAACATAAAGGTCCAATAATACTGCCTTAAGGAATTCCCCTCTTAATTATTACAGGGTCAGATAAAGCTTCACCTACTCTAATTCTGTGAGATCTATTTTCTAGAAATATAGCAACTCATACAAGCATACATACAAAGTGTAGTAAAGTCATGGACCTTGAGAAATTAATATCAACTTTGTTTCAGTAAGAACATGCTACTAATAAGCCTATTTCAGGAACGAGTATTTTTTTTAAAAGGCCAAAGAAATTAAATGTTGAAAATTTTCAATGTACTTCTAGATGGTAATATCAACTGAAGAATAGATGCGGAATTAGTGATTGTAGAGTTTGTGGACATCTACACACAGATGAAACAGGGCTGTTTTACAACCTTCTACAAAACACTGACAATAAGGATATCAGCTGGCAGTTAGCAGAGTTAGCAACAAACGCAGACAGATCGAATAAAGTATGACTTCTGGTAATCGGGAAGTCACAAAACCCCTGGTGTTTCAAAAGAGTCAAAGTCCTTTCCTACAGATTATGAAGCCAATTAGAAAACATGGATGACTGGTAACGTATTCACAAAACAACTGGAAAAACTTAATGCCTGTGTGTGCCATGAAAAGAGAACAATTCTATTGTGACTACACAATTGCTTGGTTAAGTAGAGAAAAGGTATCGACGAAATGTCACTGTAATATTTGTCCCAAATGGAATATAATAATTCATTTACTCAAATAAAGTGTAAAATCTGTGGTAAATTAAGAAATAGTATGAAATATTTTACTTGCAGGGAATAATATGGATACATACTTTACTACCTTACAACTATTTTTTCTGCTACGTTGCAGCACTTCCTCAGGCCTACATGTTTTGTTTGTCTGACACTTTCGTGTACGTTGTCTTTGGTCACTGAAGTTGTTTGAATTAATTAAGTGTCGCTTTATTCTTGTTGCTCATTCGTTTGTGCCCTAACTCATTCTGATATATTTATTGGTCCAAGGACTTTCCTTTCTACTAAGAAGTAATATATTTATTAGTCCAGGAATCATACTATTTTGCTGTTTGAACTGCCCGCGCTAGTCATATGGACAAAGATAATGACAGTTCACAGACATAGCAATCCCATTCGTCGGTGCAAGCCCTGGACCTCGAGAAAGAAACAAGGCGGCACGAGCAGCGGAATACAACATTAAAGAGTCCTTGTCTAAGGCCCATAAGTAAGTATAGATATTTATCTCAATATTTCTCTAGTAACGACGGTATTTCTTAATTCACCGCGAACTTCTCATTTCATTGGTGTAAAAGCAATTATGTTCCATTTGGGACAAATATTTCAGTGAAATTTCGTCGATACCTTTGATCTACATAACCCAATTGCTCAGCACATCCTCCAGCCTTGCACCTCAGCAACATAAGAGTTAAGTTTTCTTCCCTGCAAACTGTACAAATCTTCATCCTCTGGACTTGGCATCATTACTGCCGCTAAAGCGAAGTGTTGGAAGATGCGTGTTCATTGTACCGTTGCTCAAACAGAAGCTGGGAAACAGGATTATAAACTGGAGGTCTTACAGGTAATATACAAAATCCAGACTTTTACAGTTAACCCCTTATTAAAATGTAAAGAGAGCCTTCTACAATAATATACTGTACAAAAGTTTATTAACAACAATTTTTTATTGTCCTGTGAAGTTCTGTAACCAATATTTTCCATCCACTCTCTTGGCTATGCAATTTATATACACTGCCTGGGATCAGCTGCAGCCAGAGAAAGCATGAAAGTGCTTCTGCAAAGCTGAAATCAGGAAAGAAGACACTGATGACGAAACTATCCAAGACAGTCGTGAATTGTTCAAGGAACCAGACAACTACAATTGGGCAATCATTTCAAATGGAGTAGATTTTACTGGTTTTGTTAACTGTGATGAGATGATGCATCTGTTCTATCCTATACGACTATGAAATCGTTATGGAAGCTGTTCCGCCAGATGAAATCATTGGTTCAAATTAATATGAAATATCAGATGGTTAATTGCTTCTGCCATTCTGGCAGAAGCAATTAATCCGCTGGTGATTACCCAATATTATATTGGATCTAAAAGTGTTAGTGATGATCCGACATGTACAATGACTACATATGAACACAATCTATGAGTGCAGTGTTACTTCCAAAAACAAACCAAAATTGGCAATTAAGCACAGTAGTACCGGTATTTGTATTACTCCTTGAAGGTAAAATTTTACCAACTTAATCTATGAGTGCAGTGTTACTTCCAAAAGCAAACCAAAATTGGCAATTAAGCACAGTAGTACCGGTATGTATATAACTCCTCGAAGGTAAAAGTTTACCAACAAGTCCGCAAAAGAGAGGTTAAGAATCCAACATGGCGCTGCTGACACATTACAGTGTGCTATACAAGGCCGCCAACTAGGAACTTAAATCAGGCTTATGACAAAACAATTGGCAAGTGACAGGTACATGAGAGAATATGAAATAGGTCCTGTTAGTGACAAGACCCTTGGTGTAGACTGGTTTGGTCTGGCTGGTGAAAAGACCATTGGTCTGGACTGGTAAGGTCCAGTTATTGACAATAAAGATTCAATAAATCTCCAATTTCTTTGAAATCATTTAAGAAAAGGCTACGGAAACATCAGATAGGGAATCTGCCACCTGGGCGACTGCCCTACATGCAGAGCAGTAGTGACTGAATACCCTTGGGCTGGACTGGTTAGGTCCGGCTAGTGATATAACCACTGGACTAGGGGAAAAAGCGACAAAGCAGTCCACAGGCTTCTGGTGTCCCGTGACAGTATTGGCTAGTAACGAGACGACTGGTTAGTGACAAGAACATTGGATAGTTTCATTGCGGATACTGCTACAATTGGCACATGCCACGACACATCACTTTCAAACTCCACGGTTTCACTATTTTCACGGAATGAAGTAGCAGTGGGCTACACATGATGCGAGCCCTATCAGACACAATATGAACTATCCTGCAACCAATAAGAAGACAGGAAATTGCTACATTTCAGAGTGTGACAATCTTGATTTTAATTTTTCTATATGAGTAAAAATACTTCTAGTTGCAAGTTGGTGGTGATGATTATTGTTTTAAGAGGAAGTACAACTAGGTAACCATCCATCCTCTATTTAACACTAACCAGAGAAAAAAAATTGGAAGAGATCCGACACTTCGAAAAATGAAGGTATCAGCCAAAGAAACAAAAGCGCCACGAAGGGCGTGAAAATTAAAGACTCCCTAGACCTCGAGTGCTCTAATACCTTCGGGGTCGGAAAAGAACAAGAGCTGACCGAGGGAGGTCGGATAGGATAGATAAAAGTGGGGAGCCTGGCACAAGTAAGTGGAAGTAATGCCAGGACTCAGCTAAGGGCAACGTGGCCGCCAACCCACGGTCCCAAGTTATGAACCACTGGAGCCCCTTTTAGTAGCCTCTTACGACAGGCAAAGGGTACCGTGGGTGTTATTCTACTACCACCACCACCACCCCACCTCCAAACAGGGAGGGCAAGTTGGTGGGTACCTGGCAAGCATAAAGGAAGGATCTCTACTGTCATCTACTTTTAGTATTGTTTTACATCATTTTTAATGATTTTCACCTTCCTAAAAATGCGAACGAGCTAGTAAAGGATCGAAGTATTCACCTTCAAAAACGTACAAACGAAGTTCCACTGTATTATCATGTTTGCCTTTAAAACTGGAAGAGATAAAATCTAGAACAGCAGTAGTGCACAATATATGAACCAACAAAGGGCTGGAAGAACAAGGAAAAGAGGTCACAAGCACCTGGCAGTGCCTCAGAATTTCAGGAACAACATGAGATATCGCCAAAAATGTAATCATGCATAAGCTAAGTGGTAGTCACGTCAGCGACGGGTAAAATAAATACTCTAATAACCAATATTTAATCAGTACCAAAATATAAATAAGTTTTCTCACCATAGCTGGCATTTCAAAAGTTCCTCCAGTTTCGTCAGTGATTCTTTACTGTGCTTCCATACGAATAGCTCCGGTAATGTCATTCTGACAACTATCGACAGATTCAAGGATCAAAGAGAATGTCAAGGATACTATAAATGAACACTGAAACTGATTAATGAAAATAGCATGCTAACGAAAGAGGATGTGTTCACCATGCATATGTCTGTAACCTTGTCTTGTCTTGTCTTGCGGATATTTATTTGGGATTGAAAAGACTATTTCCCAGTCACAAGATCATTAATATGTTACACTTATATCACAAAAACACACGTTTACAACACAAATGTCCGATTTTAGCGTGATCACATGAAGATAGATGCACTTTAGGAAGTAAGATTATATCGGGTATGAGGAAGGGTTATGGAGGTAGTACATTCGGGACTGAGCAAAGACACAAAGAACTTAGAAGTGACGCTGTACGAGATCAGAAAATAATAAGAACCTTGAAACAGTATCTACTCACCAGGGGCATTGAGAAGTGCCACCTCATAAACATGTCGGAACAAAACCAACTGCAAAACTAAATCGTGATTACAATTTTATACGAGTGTTATCAAGGTACTCATTTAAAATGGTAATGATCGTAGGCGAAGGTTGGTGCAATAAAACTGAAAGTCGTGTAGGGAAAGATATTGGAACTTTAAGTAATTTCTGCATCAAAATGGTCTGGTGATGTGCATATTGGGGGCAATGAAAGAACAGGTGGTCACTATCGCACTCAGATTCTCCACAGGAACAAGTTGGGTCGTTCGTAATGTGAAAGCGAGTTAAATATACTGGGGTTAAGGCATGATTAAATCGTAGTCGGATGATATTAGTAATGTGACGTCGTGTATACGTACCATTTGCAAACCACGGTAGTGTGGGAATACTCGGTTGAAGTTGGTAGTAATATTGTCCTTTTGTACGAGCAGATAATCGCCATTGTGTGCACCATGTGTGTTGAGCTGCAGCTTTGATATTTGGAAAGAAGTCGAGAATCGGAATTTTGATTTGTAATATATTCGCGGTATCTGCACTAGCATCTTTCGCTGCTATATCGGCCATGTCGTTGTCTACGTGTCGATTATGCCCTTTGATCCATATTAACGTTATAACAAAACCGGATGTTTCAAGTTGAAATAGAAGAGATTTGACTTCGTAGACATATGTATTTGTATGAGGGGCGAGTGAATGCAGAGCTTGTAAAACACTTTGGGAATCGCTGAATATATTTATTTTTTTGGATTGCAACCGTTGAGCATATACAAGGGCCTGATATATGGCATATAATTCTGCTGTAAAAATAGTTAAATTATTAGGTAACGGATATTTAAAGCTAATGAGTAGTTGAGGATCGTAAAATGCCGCTCCGACTCCAGTATTAGATTTTGACCCATCGGTAAATAGGTGGTAATCTGGTGTAGTTATGGAACTTTATATGTCTGTAACGAATCGCGCGCGAATCTGCTAGATGATATTACAGGCAGGGTGACCAATATCAGAATCATACATACCCTCTTTGTTCTGAATTTCACGCTTAGTGGAAATGGCGTGACGACTCTTCATGAATCACATTAAATAATAATGTTTTAATGCAACCAATGGCCATAAAAACAAAAAGAATACAATGACATATATACATCCACACCTGCTTAGTTCAGGCTAAGATCTCTATCAGTCTTTCACAAATTTACCGGGCGAGTTACCCATGCGGTTAGCAGCGCGCGGCTGTGAGCGTACATCCGGGAGATAGTGGGTTCGAATCCCACTGTCGGCAGCCCTGAAGATGGTTTTCCGTGGTTTACCATTTTTACACCAGGAAAATGCTGGGGCTGTACCTTAATTAAGGCCACGGCCGCTTCCTTCCAACTCCTAGGCCTTTCCTATCCCATCGCGCCATAAGACCTATCTGCGTCGGTGCGAAGTAAAGCCACTAGCTCTTTCACAAAATCATCTTCTTCTGATTCTTGATTCGCCCAGTCAATATTCAATATTCTTATGAGAGTTATAAAACACCGTATACATATGTGTATAAATAGAAATAAAATAAAATAAAATAAAATAAAATAAAATAAATAAATAAATAAATAAAAAAGTAAATAAATAAATAAATAAACGGGAGCACTGCATTATACCAAATACAGTAGAGACAATGAGCGACACTCGAGGGACAGCTATAGATGTCTCACTAGCGGATTGACCTGAGAACTACTGATTCTGTCAAAGAGCACGTAATTTATTAATCCATTTTCGTATATATATTTCCATTGATATTTGAATTAAGCGCGAATTTTCAAGTCAAGCCACTTGGAGCGCTACTTTTGACTTGTCTCCCATTTTAATAAGGCTAAATCCGGAAGTGTCGCGTATTGTCTCTACTGTATTTGACTTGTAACAATTCACTGGTAATATACAAGAGACTTTCAATCTTTTGTGGAACAGAAATGTACAATTCCATACATTACAAGAATCCACACTACGGTTCATTCCACGTTAAGAAAACAGTATAGCTCTTATGACAACAGGGTTGCCATATCGAACGGCTCTGCGCAACACAATCACGGGGAAACGGCGGCACATAAACCTATGAAATGCAATATTTAACTTCAAGATAACAAGCGGAATAAACTAAGCTGCAAATCGGCTGAGAAAATAGGCAAATAATATTTTTATGAGCTCGAAGGGTGAAGGATGCATATAATAAATTTCCCCAGACAGGCTGAGTGGATCAGACGGTTGAGGCGCTGGCTTTCTGGCCCCAACTTGGCAGGTTCGATCCTGGCTCAGTCCGGTGCTATATGAAGGCGCTCAAATATTTCAGCCTCGTGTCGGTAGATTTCGTGGCACGCAAAAACTCCTGTGGGACAAAATTCTGGCACCTCGGCATCTCTGAAATCCGTAAAAGTAGTTAACGGGACGTAAAACTATTATTATTATTATTATTATTATTATTATTATTATTATTATTATTATTATTATTATTATTATTATTATTATTATTATTATTATTATTATTATACACCACAGCATCAAAATCTTCAGTAACAACTTCTGAACAGTACGAAAACAATACAACACACACACACACATACTATGCAGTATACAACCAAAGTAAAATATCTGCCATTGGACAACTTTATGGTCTCACTCAACAGAAGATTATTATAACAGAAGACAAGTACGCACTGATTTACAGCCTGAAAACACACATGCAATAAAGAAACATTGTACGTGATTTCACTACAGAAGTGAGCTGCCAGCGGTTCACAGAAGCTTGTACCAGAGCAACATAGAAGGCAAATGAAGCAAGGCAACGAAGCGATGGCTGTTCCCGCCGTTGTACATCCTCCCTACGAATGTATTTATGAAAAATAAGATGTTATATAGTTCTTTTAATATCTCACGGGTAAAAATGGCTCATCCTTTTTATCTATCTTTCATAATACATTACAACGTACAGTATAATATCCCTTAATCGCGAGGAATTATGGGTGTCTCAGAGTGGGTATGTTCACTCGTAGTAGGTCCATAAGAGCAATACTGTTTTTTAACGTGGAATGAGCCATAGTAACTTGTAATGTACAAGACCAAACTTTTGTGGAATAGGCCCCTGATCGTTGTTCTTATTTTTGGTGACTATATCTTCATTCTCAGTTTTTCATCTATTTTGTTACTGAAGCTGCTTACTACCTTCTCTATGAAGGTTATCCCTTGCATACGATACCGATACCGCTCTATGAGTTAATCAAGTCTATAATGCGCACCTCTTTGTCCAAACCCCAGTGTTTTCTGCCGTGTGTATAATCAAATACAGTAGGGACAATACGCGACACTTCCGGATTTAGCCTTATTAAAATGGGAGACAAGTCGCAAGCGGCGCTCCTAGTGGCTTGACCTGAAAATTCGCGCTAAATTGAAATATAAATGGAACTGTATATACGGAAATGGATAAATAAATTACGTCTAGAAAGAAAGTGTTACTCAGATATTAACTTCTAAGTTGCTAAAGCAATTCTGGATAAATGAATGAAGAAATATTTACCACGTTATGATTTAAAGACTGAAATTAGACATATAATCAAGATGTGAACAGGACTGCTGACAAAGGGCTTGATCTTTCATTTATGCATTAGTTTTTTAACTTTAGAATCCTGCATGAACATTCACCGCTATATTTCCTTTTTTCTCATTTAAAAACATTGTATCATCATATTAAAACACTTGTCAACAAAAATATCGGCACATTCCTTACACACTTGATTCAATGAATTTACATTTAAGAGCTGGACAATTTTCCCTTTAACTTCAAGCCTACTAACAGAAAGAAAATCTATAAATTTAGCCTCAATAACATTAAAACTTTCCCTATAAGCAATACTTGCCATAATGCCATTACATTAGGGTAAAGCAAATTTGCACCATCATATTGTTTCAACAAAATGTGTACATTTCTTAAATCACCCATATTTTCTTCAGTGCTTGACAAAGCATTACGGCATTCCAAATGGGGTAACTTGGAACACAACCACCCACAATCATATGCATATGTATTTTCCTTAATTAAAACAAACCTACAGATCACACCTACAACAACACATCGGTAATGAAGTTTAACTGCTGCGCTATACAATAATATATGAGTATTATATTTTAAGCCAGTTACAATATGGGTCTAACAGGTCAGAAGACTATGAAGTACTATAAAAATCTCTTTGTCACTGGAAGAATATATATGCAAACACAATATTACTTACATCTTCTTGTCACGAGGGAAACGGAAGAAATACCGCGCATTCTTCTCTACTTCATAGTTACTGCAGCCAAACACAGCACATAACTTTCCCCTCATGTTGAGAGGAGATATCAAGGAATGACGCACGCTACTATTTAATTATATCAACTCACTGAAAACGCATAAATAACACCAAAAATTTCACACACTAATACACGTGCTCTTATGGCAGGATCAGTAGTTCTCAAGACAATCCGCTAGAGAGAGCTCTAATAGCTGTCCCTCGATATCTCGCTGAGTGTCGCGTATTGTCTCTACTGTATTTGTACAAGTTACAAGTGACGACATATCAATAAACATACTATGTCATAGCATGAATCAGCTGTTTATCTTGGTATTCCATTTGTTGAATTAGGTTATGCTTGCCTCATTTATTGCAATATCGTATTTTAAGGTTAATTTATGCAGCAAAGATTCAAAGAACTAATAAACCTGTGAATTTCTTAATGCTACGATGTTATTTTCAGTTTATTTCTTTGATGATAGGAAATAACCGGTACTCCGTTATTATCACCCATTCTGTTCTTCCGTGATCCTCGCATATGTTCCACGATAGTCTGACATACCTTGGTCTGTCATTAGGAATCAGATGCCGCTAGTAATGATATTCGGCTGCCAAACTTAATTGTTACGAAATTGGAAAATCTGCCTGAATTGTTAAAATGATATCAAGAGAAACGTAGTTATTCATTTTGAAGGAAATAGAAAGAAGGAAAGATATTCGTTTTGGTGCATCAAATACAGTAGAGATAATATGCGACACTTTCAGATTTAGCCTTGTTAAAATGGAAGATATTTCGCAAGTGGCGCTCTTAGTGGCGTGACGTGAAAATTCGCGCTAAATTCAAATATCAATGGAAATGTATATACGGAAATAGATAAATAGATTACGTCTAGAAAGAAAGAGTTGCCAAAATATTAACTTCAAAATTGTTAAAGCAATTCTGGATACATGGATGAAGAATTATTTAACATGTTATTATTTAAAGACCGAAATTAGACATACAATCAAGATGTGAAATGGACTGCTGTGAAAGGGCTTGATCTTTCATTTATGCATTACTTTTTTTGCTTTAGCATACCTGCCTGAACTTTCACGGCTATATTTGGTTTTTCTTCACATTTAAAAGCATTGTACATCACATTAGCACACTTGTCAATAAAAATATCGGCGCGTTCCTTACACACTTGATTCAACGAATTTACATTTAAGAGCTGGACAATTTTCCTTTTAACTTGAAGCGTACTAACAGAAAGAAAATCTATAAATTTGGCCGCAAACACATTAAAACTTTCCCTATAACCAATGCTTGCCATAATGCCATTATATTAGGGTAAAGCAAATTTGCACCATCATATTGTTTCAACAAAATGTGTACATTTCTTAAATCACCCATATTTTCTTCAGTGCTTGACAACGCATTACGGCATTTCAAATGCGGTAACTTGAAACACAACCAGCCACACATATGCATTTTCCTTAATAAAATCAAAACCCACAGATCACACCTACAACAATCCTACGCGAATCCTTCTGGACTTCATAGTTACTGCAGACAAACGCAGCACATATCTTTCCACTCATATTGACAGGAGATATAAAGGAATGACTCACGCTACACTTATGTCAACTTAATGCAAACACGTAAATAACCCATCCAAAAAACTTCACAAACAAATACACGTGCTCTTATGACAGAATCAGTAACTCTCAGGTCACTCCGCTAGAAAGAGCTCTAATCGCTGTCCCTCGATATCTCGCAGAGTGTCGCGTATTGTCTCTACTGTATTTTGGTGCATTCTGCAAGAGTCTGAAAAAAGAAGACGAAATAAATTGTTGGATGGAAATATTTGACTTGGGAAAAGCTCATGCAGCTTTTGAGAGGAAAAGTTGGACGTATATAAGAGATATTCTACTCATTAATGATTCCAGGAATGTCCTTCTTGGAATATGTTTGTTCAGTATTTGCAGGCCAACGAGCAATTTGAGGAAATTTTATATCACTTATTGCAGCTACCACAGAATGTATTGCCCTAGAAACCGAAGATTTTGCCAGCCCATGCATATCTGAAATACCGTGGTACTGACCACCATTTCCTAGCTAATGTAGTTTTGTTAGTAACTGCTGTTCAGCAGAGAGGCTTATTTCTGTTCGTAGGATGTTTAACCTATGCCCAATATCTATCAGAAGTCCTTCCACTTGTATCGTGCTTAACCTAAAACGTTCACTGTATTGACATACAGTGTTAAACTGGAAGTTTATTCTTTCCCTGTGCAGACTGTAGTTTTCATTTTCATCACTATCACTACCGCTAGACCAAATATTTATCAAAATGTATCTGAAATAAGCCTATTTAAATAGCATAAGTACATTTATATATTAATGTCCTTTCACTGGTAGAGAATACTTCCCAATTCATTAGTGAGTTACAAGTACTTTCGTGGAACACACCCATAAAAATTCACTGGTAATTTGTAAGTATGGAGTAGTAAAGTACAACTATAGAAAATTCTTTTGTGGAACAGAAAATCTGGTATTTGTACTAGTTACTAGAAAATTTACTTGTAATGTACAGGACCATACTTTTGTGGAATAAGCCCCAGGTTATATACAGAAAGGAAGCCAGGGGCATACCAACAAAATACAAATGAAAGTGTAATATGGTCTCAAGTTATAAAGTGAGGTTGTAGTCATCAAGGAAAGTGGTAATTAGTGGAATTACAGTGGGTGTCAGATTATAGATTAAACAAGAAATACTGGTAGGCAATGAAAATTTGTGCTGGACAAGGCGATGTAAAAAACGTCGGTGGGCTGAACGATATAGGACATTGGAAAAGATATGATTAGCATCTCCGTCGGGGTAACCACATTCACAAAAGGGGTGAGTTGTCAGATTAAATCGACATTTATAGAGCGGAGTAAGGACATGATTAAATTCTTGACGTATTTTAGTAGTAATATGTTGTCTAGAGTACCGGCCCGTTATGAACCACGGTTGTAGGGGAATAAGAGGTTGTAGTTGGTAGTACGATCTACCTTTGTACTTTGCAGTATCATGCCATTATGATTGTCATTCAGAGTAAGCCTTGTTTATGACATGTATAAAATAATCAGTGGGGAAATGGCTATAGTAGAGGCGGGAAGCGGAAGACGTACTGCTTGCTTTGCATACGTGTCGGCTCGTTCATTTTCATAAATTCCAATATGCGCTGGCCCCCAGACGAAAATGAGGTAGACTTTTGAGTGTTCGAGGATATAAATAAGATGTTTTACGTTATATAGGTACCAATTGTATGAGAAGGAGGCGGAGGAGGTTGATTGTATGATGCTCATGGAATCAGTGTAAATGGTTGCTTTTGCATAATTATGTTGTGTAACATAAAGGAGAGCTTGGGGTACGGCAAAAAGTTCAGCAGGATAAATGGAGAAGCGATTAGGTAATCTAAATTGTTGGGCAAACTGAGGTTGAACAGCAGAAGAGGCCGCCCCAACTCCAGTCGATGACTTAGAGCCATTGGTGTATATATCGACAGTACTTGTAAAGGGGGAGACTCGTAATTTTTTGTGAAGCTGTGCCTGTGTATAGTGCTGATTGGCATCGCCGCAATAGTTAGAAGCAGTAGGGAGAATAATATAAGGGCGATGAATGAAACATTCATAAGAAAAAGAGTAATACGGCCGACTATTCATGCGCAAAACGGCATCGCGATATCCATATAAATAATTATATGCGTGATATAGTGCCGGCAATTTTTTTAAGACGGTGACGGGGAGGAGCGGAAAGTTCGAACAATAGTTGTAGTTTTGGTATAAGGGGAGTAGCGATGATGGCAATTTTCTTGAAGAGGTATATTGTTGTTAACATAAGCAGTCGTATTTTTAGAGGGGTTATCGCCAGCTTCCACAAGTAATGCGTTAGTAGGCGTTGTGTGAAGAGCACCCAGACAAATGCGGAGAGCGCTGAATTGTATCGTATTTATATGTGCTAAAGTAGTATTAGAAGCCATATCTAAGACATGGGCACCATAGTCCATATAGGAACGGAGCGGTGGCCTTATATAAAGAAAGAGCGGTGGCCGAGTCCGCTCCCCAATTTGTGCGTGTAACAGTTCGTAGGACATTTAAATAAGTAGCTTTATTACGTAAATGTTTAATATGGTGAGTCCAGGTTGTTTTATTGTCTAAATGTAGTCCAAGGTATTTGTAATGGGTACTGATAGGGACAGAATACGTATCGAATAGAAGCGGGTTCCGATCATATTTACGGCGATGGGTCAAGATCATCGTTGATCATTTGGATATTGCAAGCTGAAGGCCATGGAAATCCAACAACGAGGTAGCCTCACTCGTAAGTTGCGGCATTCGCTCGCGGCATGTATCTAAGTTGATGTGAGACTGGTAAATAACGATATCGTCAGCGGACGCAATTATGCGGGCGGAGCCCGTTACTAACCGGTCAAAATCGCTCATATAAAGAACAAAAATATCCCGCTGAAAATATCTCCCTGTGGTAAGCGATTTGACATCTGCCGACTAGAAATAATATGTTGAGACGATTATTATAAGATTACGGTATGTAAATAATTGCTGTAAAAGGGAAATAAAACCAGGTGGAATATTCTTAGCACAAAGACAATCCCATAACATATGTAACGGAATAGAGTCATATGCGCCTTGAATATCAAGAAACGTAGCTATGGTACTGTGGCGACGTGCCTTGGCCTATATTAGGTCGAGTAGAAAGGTGTTTATAGCATCTTGAGTGCTTCGGCTCTTAAGAAACGCATATTGATCTTTGGGACCAGGTTATAATATTCGAGCACCCAAAGAAATCTCTGGAGTTGCATTTTACGAAATGTTATCCTCATACACGAACTGAGAACAATCCATCTGTAACTGTGAAAATCAGAAGCTATCTTATTCGGTTTAAGGATTGGCACAAGAAAGAAGTCATTCCATTGACAGGGCACTTTAAGTGTAGATAATATGGTATTATAGTATTTAAGAATGACTTGCTTAACTGTGGGAGGCAACAAGTGTAGCATACTGTAGGTAATGTAATCAGGGCCAGGTGCTGACTGAGAGGATGTAGGGAAATCTGCTTCGAATTCATATAGTGTAATAGGTTGTAATAAAACGGAAGAATGACGACTGGAATCGGCTTTTGAAAAGGTACTGGCAGGGACGACATAGTCCGGAGTGAGGGAATGAAGAAACTGCTCAAGCACATCATTTGGGATTACCGCACTTGCGGGATGTTGAGAAACACGAGTCAGTGTTCGAACAGCAATCCAGAGTTGCGTAACCGGTGTGGATGTTGAAAGTGACGAAACAAAGCTCCTCCACGCTTCCCGGCGCTTGCCATTAAAAACTCGGCGGAAATAAGCAATATGATGTTTTAAAGCGAAATATATTTATGAGGCGATAAGTTTATTCGACAAAGGCGAAATAATCTTTTACGTTTTTGTATAATGTAGCTCTCATCATCCCACCAACGCAAATGACAAGATAGCCGTGATTGAGGAGTTTGAACGACTTTAAAAGGGTGATAGATATTGATGTAGCGGAAGACGATCTGCAGGAGTGAGTCATTTGATAGCATATGAAAAGGCATAAGAGAAAGTTGAGTTGGATAAAGTGGCGGAAGGTGTTCGCGTCAAAGTTCTTAAGCGATCGTACGATAGGAATATGTCTTTTATCAAACAGAGACGGGTTCGGTCTACTGAGGTCGTACGTAATGATGATCGGAAAGTGATCGTTGTAAAAGTATCCACCAAATTATGCCAGGTTGTGAGTGGTGCCATAGAACTACGACACCGCGCTGGGTGGGGAGACTGGGGGAGTCAATCTTGTAGGAGTTCCATCGTTAAGTATTATGAGATTATGTTGATATGACGCATCTAAGAGATGGGTACCTTTTGACGAGTCAGAGTCACTACCCCATACTCTATTTCTATGGTGACAATTCATATCTCCGAAAATGAGGATCTTTGAGGCATGATCAAATTGAGTGAAATAGTTCGACCCTTGTTCTTCTGAAAGATAAATATCCGGGGAGCAATAGATATTGATAATGTATATATCACGATCAAGTATACTGATACTGAAGGTGGAAGGAAGTTGAGTAGTAATGTGTAATGATTGATGTGACATATTATTTTGAACGAGGAGTGCCACGCCACCAAATCCTCGCCCATCGTATCGTTCAATTTTATAACCTGGAACAGAAAAAATAACTCGACAAAAACCATGTTTCTTGTAAAACTACAATCTGAGGGTGTGTTTGTTGGATAAGTAATTTTAGTTCATGTTGTTTAGTTAGGATGCTCCTGGCGTTCAATTGCGTGAGTATACGCTGTCTTTTAACATGTGAAGAGCATGAGCTACTTGATGATTATCACCCAGAAGTTGGATTATTGTGAAAGTTTGTTGGTAATATCATGTCGTAGATGTAAACGTTGGCGTTGGATATTGTCTACCTACGGTGGTTGTGACACACTTCCGGACACAGGACGAGCTCCGAAAGCGAGGGTACATGTGGGGCGGTTGGATGGGAAGTGGATGGCAATGAAAGGGGTTGAGAATCTGGTGCCGAAGGAGCACGGGTGAGATTGAGATAACCATCTCGGTCATATCTTGGTATAGGTACAGGCCGAGGTTGATGAGTAATAATTTGGGTGAATTTGCGTTTTCTTGGTTGTTCGGCAGGCATAGGAGATGTAGCCTGAGGTAGAGGGGGAAATTGTTGCTGATGCCGATCAGGAGAATAACTTAGGGGATGAAGCTTAGACAAGTCGTCATTAAAGGAGATATTTTCAGTGCTCATGATTTTCTTAATTTGGAGCTGGTGTTGTTGTTCGAGACAGGAGGCAGAACCAGGCAAATGGTGTCCTTGACAATGAACACATTTAAAGAATGTATCTAGACCGTCTTCAGTAGAATGGGAAAGGGAACAGTGACCACATCTGGTAGTATTTGCCCTATATTTCTTGTCTCTATGGCCATACCTTTGGCACTTGCGGCAAAGAATAGGAACAAAAATAAACGGTTCAACTTCCATATAAACACTGTATAGGGAAATAGGTTGAGGTAACGCCTGACCCCGAAATACTACTTTAATAGAACTCATGCGTGACTCGACGGTTAAGGCGTTTAACAGATTTAACTGGGATCGTGGATTTTAAATTTTTAAGAATCTCAGATTAAGTGATTTTTCAATATCGCGGATTATACCCACACGCATAATATTGGAACTGGGTATGAACGCTTTAACTCGAAGAGTAGTGAGAAGAAGATTAGTTAAGAAAGCATTGGTTGCACTGCATATGAAAATTCAATCTGAAAGCGATCACGTCCTTTGCGAGTAATGGATTTCGCACTTAAATTGTTTTCGTGAAATTTGCTCCCCAAAGTCATCGGGTGCAAATGACTCATATTTTGTGGATTGGTAGATTCCACATATACAATATATGGTCCATAGTGAGTACTAGGATACGTTTCAGTTACAACAGGCGGAGTAGAATCAGAGTGGGGTGGATCATTAGATCCTTCCATATTTTGAGAAGAAGAATTGGGTAATTGATCGGAATCAAGTAGTGAGTTATCATCTTCCATACGGAGTTCTATTTCCCGTTCAGCCTTTAGCTGTGACGGATCAGGCGATTCGTCCCCCCCCACTATGCTATGCCATATCACACACACTACACTATGAAGCACACACCGCACTACACTACACTCGACCGTACGTTACTCGCAACCGCGCACACTATACAAGGCAACCGTTCAGGTCCGCTGCCAAGCAGCAACTGCTTTCACAAATTAACTTTCTCTCGGAATAGAGCTGGGTCGTTAATGAACTAACTCGTTAATTTGAACGACTCGTTTATTTGAACGCGTACGAGTTCGTTCAAATATTTTGAACTGGTCGTTCAAGCGAGCATACAGCATGTTAGACGAAGACCTAAGCAAGCACCATCTGTTGTAAAATGTATATACTAACCCGCGCTGCTAGTGCTGTGTATAAGATAGCACACAGATAACTCATAACAAACGACCTCGTTCATTTGAAAGAAGTGCAGCGAGTGCTGTTTCCATGAAGACAGCACAAATGGACTACCTTGTACATTTGAACGATACATTAAGCTGGCACGCGGATGGCCAATGGCGTGCCGTGTTAATGGTCACGTGATAACACATCTCTCACACTTCTGAACTGGGGGAGAAGTTTTACTAAATTAGAAAGCTTATCTGTCTCTCCATCTCTCTTAGATACCAGAGGACGAGCTTGACTGCCGTAGTGGAAGGGCGTGTTCCTCTCACTCGCTCTCTCTCTCCTCGCCAGGCAATCTGTACTTTCCCAGTACTAGTCAGGCAACTGTACCTGTTGGTACATCTTCGAAAGGGCTTTTGTCAGATCTGAGCACTTTTCAGTGCTCGCTTACTCTTTCTTTTTCAGGATATTTATTTCAGGTGGACTGCGACGGGCAACCAGATGAAACCGAAGACGACCGAAGAACTTGCGAGGGAGTTCGGGCTCCTGCTCCGAGATCTCTTCAGCTGTGTGCCTCCGGCGCAGAGGAGCAACACGGAGCCGGAGACGCCGACAACCGAGCCGGAGACCCCGGCACCTGAGCTAGAGCTGGATTAGGAACAACACGGACCCGGAGACGCCGACAACCGAGCCGGAGACCCCGGCACCTGAGCCAGAGCTGGATCAGGAGGTGCCGGAGATCGAGGTGGAGACGAAGCCGTACAGGGACGGGTGCGACCACCCTAACGGCTTCTTCTCCGAGGGATTCACGGACCCGGAGTACGAGGCGCTGCTCGTGTACTACAGGCCGGGGCACCCTGTATCTTCTGAAAGGAGCCTGGTCCTGGACAGAAAGCAGCTC
Organism: Anabrus simplex; assembly: GCF_040414725.1. Taxonomy (NCBI): domain Eukaryota; kingdom Metazoa; phylum Arthropoda; class Insecta; order Orthoptera; family Tettigoniidae; genus Anabrus; species Anabrus simplex. The sequence continues at coordinate 1,046,493,734 of NC_090265.1, read as the reverse complement.
CCTCGCTACGGAGGCAGGATCATCTCGACGACCATATCCGTCGAGAGCTTCCTACCAGGAGGCCTCATCATCAGGCACCTCGACCAGGAGCGGATGTGCGACGCGGAGAAGGAGCTCTCTACTCTGTTCCACGTCATCCGCCTACCAGAGAGGGAGAGCATGCCAGGGATGAACGCCGGCGCCCTCAGGAGGAGGGTCGAGATGGAGACCAGGGAGGCAATCACCGAGACGCCGAGGAGATTAAGACATAGGGCGGTTAATACCGACCTAGTCCAAGCCACCCAACCGGAGACGAACGATGCCACCATCCAGGTGGTGCGCGCCGCCCCGCGGAGCCATAACTGTGCGACCCAGGCCGCTCGGCTCCGCCAGGTGGACGCAGACCGAGGTCCCGAGTCCGCCAGGGGTGATATGGTCTAAGTGTACGCAGACCAAGGCCTGCCACGAAGGGCCAACCCCACGGGCCCAAACCAGGAAGGCGCTCAGAACGGCGGACGGCAGTGCAGCCGTGGAGAGAGAGGCCCCCAGGCGTTCGAAGGCTGCTACCCAGGCCCGGCCCGCCAGCGTGTCTGTCGAGCTGCAGATATCGACGTGCGCCCAACAAGACAGGAAACGCAGTCGGGTGACAACACCGACCGGCGCCACCGCCGTCAGAAAGGAGGAGGAAGACGCCGTCTCCACAGCGGGTTCACAAGCAACCCCTGAGTCACCAGGAAGAAGGTTCTTCCCCTGCCGAGGAGAGACACAAGTGCAAGGTAGCTAAGGAAGAATGGCTGAAGGAGAAGTGCAAGGATGTCGAAGGCTGTATGGTCCTGGGAAAGGTAGATGCTGCGTACAGGAAAATCAAGGAAACCTTTGGAGAAAGGAAATCTAGGTGTATGAATATTAAGAGCTCAGATGGAAAGCCACTTCTAGGGAAAGAAGACAAAGCAGAAGATGGCAGGAGCATATCCAACTGTTGTATCAAGGTAAAGATGTAGATAATTTGGTTCTGGAACATGAAGAGGCTGTTGATGCTGATGAAATGGGAGACCCAATTTTAAGGTCAGAGTTTGACAGAGCTGTGAGTGACCTAAATAGGAACAAGGCACCTGGAATTGATGACATTCCCTCTGAATTACTGACTGCCTTAGGAGAAACCAGCATGGCAAGGTTATTTAATTTAGTGTGCAAGATGTATGAGACAGGAGAAGTCCCATTCGATTTTCGGCAGAATGTTATTATACCTATTCCCAAGAAACCCGGTGCTGACAGGTGTGAAAACTACTGCACCATTAGTTTTGTATCCCATGCCTGCAAAATTTTAACACGTATCATTTACAGAAGAATGGAAAAACAAGTTGGAGCTGAGTTGGGAGAAGACGAATTTGGCTTCAGAAGAAATGTAGGAACACGTGAAGCAATCCTGACTTTACGTCTGATCTTAGAGGATCGAATCAAGAAGGGCCCACGTATATGGCATTCGTAGATTCGATAATGTTGATTGGACCAAGCTACTTATGATTCTGAAGATGATAGGGATCAGATACCGAGAACGAAGAATTATCTACAATCTGTATAAAAATCAGTCTGCAGTGATAAGAATCGAGGGCTTTGAAAAAGAAGCAGCAATCCAGAAAGGAGTGAGGCAAGGCTGCACTTTGTTCCCTCTCCTTTTCAATGTTTACATAGAACAGGCAGTAAAGGAAATCAAAGAAAAATTTGGAAAGGGAATCACAGTCCAAGGAGAGGAAATCAAAACCTTGAGATTTGCCGATGATATTGTTATTTTATGTGAGACAGCAGAAGATCTCGAGAAGTTGCTGAATGGTATGGATGAAGTCTTGGGTAAGGAGTACAAGATGAAAATAAATAAGTCCAAAACAAAATTAATGGGGTGCAGTCGAACGAAGGCAGGTGATGCAGGAAATATTAGATTAGGAAATGAAGTCTTAAAGGAAGTAGATGAATATTGTTATTTGGGTAGTAAAATAACTAACGATGGCAGAAGTAAGGAGGACATAAAATGCAGACTAGCACAAGCAAGGAAGAGCTTTCTTAAGAAAAGAAATTTGCTCACATCAGACATTGATATCGGAATTAGAAAGATGTTTTGAAGAGTTTCGTGTGGAGCGTGGCATTGTATGGAAGTGAAACATGGACGATAACTAGCTCAGAAAGAAAGAGAATAGAAGCTTTTGAAATGTGGTGTTACAGAAGAATGCTGAAGGTGAGATGGATAGATCGAATCACGAATGAAGAGATACTGAATCGAATTGGTGAGAGGAGATCGATTTGGCTAAATTTGACGAGAAGAAGAGATAGAATGATAGGACACATCTTAAGACACCCAGGACTTGTTCAGTTGGTTTTTGAAGGAAGTGTAGGTGGTATGAACGGTAGGGGTAGACCAAGGTATGAATATGACAAGCAGATTAGTGCAGATGTAGGATGCAATAGTTACGTAGAAATTAAAAGGTTAACACAGGATAGGATGGCATGGAGAGCTGCATCAAACCAGTCTATGGACTTATGACTCAAACAACAACACAATAATAATAATAATAATAATAATAATAATAATAATAATAATAATAATAATAATAATAATAATAATAATAATAATAATAATTTATTTTTATTATTATATAATATACATCAAGTGTGAAACACACTACAAGAAAATTGAAAACTCTCAGATACAATGCGAAGAAGGAGGATATTTTTTTACGGTAATTTTCTCCTCGTCTCCCATAAGTCCAACCCCTCGTCCACGTCGTTGGAGACGGGTAACGTCATAAAGTAAGGGATTACCTCGTGGGGTGATGTACAGTGAGAACTGCGTGTGCCCCGTGACCGCTTCGGTAGCTGTGAAGGCCCAGCTGGAACCTTGAAAAGTGGCGGCTACGGGGCTATGGTGAAGATGCTGCTGTCTTGTAGTATGTGGGGTTCGTTCTCCAAAGGCTAAGGGAAGAAAACCCTGATTAATTATTACCCGTCCTCCGGAAGACGTTGGATGCAGGGCTGACACACCGCTCTGTAAAAAAGGTCAAGTTGCGAAACTTCAACGATAGAAAACCGGACTGATCGATGGAGAAAAATTTGGCGTGGAAAAGGACAATTATAATCGACCATCAGTGCATGAATGAAAGAAAAGAAATATAGAGCGTAAGTCAGATTTATGTATTGGAACCTGGAATGTGAGATCCTTGTATCGCCCAGGAGCCCTGAAGGTGCTGCTGAACCAAACAATGAAGCTGAAGCAGAGTATCATAGCTCTAAAAGAAGTAAGGTGGACCGGAAGAGGAATTCTAGAAAAGCGAGTGGCTAGTATATTCTATAGCTGTAGCGAGGAGGAGCACGAGTTCGGCACAGGATTTGTGGTACACCACCAGCTAAAGCACGTTTTAATTGGGTTTACACCTATTAGTCCAAGAATGTCAGTACTCAGGACAAAGGGTAAATTCTTTATTTACTCTATAATTAACGCCCATGCACCAGCAGAAGAATCTGAGGAAGAAGAGAAAGAATTGTTCTATGAAAATTAGGAAAAAACATATGATGGTTGCCCAGGCCATGACATTAAAATATTTGCTAGTGATCTAAATGCTCAGGTGGGAAGGGAACAGATATAAGCCAACAATTGGTCCCCACAGCAAACATACTGTAAGTAATGATACTGGAACAAGACTTATATTATTTGCAGCATCTAGAAATATTGTTGTGGGCTCTTCATTGTTCCCACACAAAGATATACATAAAGGAACGTGGACATCGCCGGACGGAAACATAGTTAACCACATTGATCATGTGTTGATAGATCAAGGCACAAGTCACATCTCTTGAATGTGAGGAGTCTCAGATATCCGAATATAGACACAGACCACTTCCTGGGTACGTGCGCGAATTAGGGCTAGGATATCCTGTGCATTCAAAGGAACCCGAACCAACATACCAAAATACAATATAACAGCTCTAGAATCGTCTGAAGTTAAAAAGCGGAGAATATAATACAGATCCTTGAAAATACTGAAGAATGCAACGGCATAGAGTATCAGCGCGAAATGATTAAAAATGCAGTGGAGACGTCAGCAACTGAAACACTGGGAAATGAAACAAGATATAAAAGATCTCCTTGGTTTGATACTGAGTGTGAAATAGCGACAGAAGATAGGAAGGTGGCATATAGAAGGACATTACAATCAAATTGTACAAGAAGAATGAAGGAAGTCTATAAGGAAAAAAGAGGATTGAAAAGAAGATCCATCAGAGGAAAAAGAGAGAGTGGATGAAGGCAAATTTCGAAGATATGGTGCTTCTGAGAAATCAAAATGAGGCGAAGTAAATTTACAGAGAGGTAAATGCTGCACGGAATCCCTTCTGTGACAAAACAAGCCTGATAAAGGATGAACCAGAAAAAAATGTTAGGGAGGGGAAAGAGATATGTGAAAGATGATGGCGACATTTTGATAGACTCCTGAATTTCAAAATGATAACAAGACACTCATTTGATGCGCAAGGAGAAAATGACCCTGACGAAAATATAGGTCCACCAATTTTAGAAGAGGTAACAACTGCCATGAAGAAATTGAAGAATAACAAGCCAACAGGAACAGATAATATTCCAACGGAACTGCTCAATCAAGGTGGCAATGAAACGAACTTTCCTAAAAATAGCTACTTCAGTATGGGATGAGGAGAAAATGCCTCAGCAATGGGAAGAAGGAATTTTATGTCCTATATATAAGAAAGGGTATCAGGTTGAGTCTGATAGTTATAGAGGAATTACGCTAATTAACTTGGGATATAAAGTATTCTCCAACATTCTATTTGACCGTCTTCTCCCAATTGTTCAGGGAGAGTCTGAGATTTATCAGTGTGTATTTATCCCAGAATATTCCACAATAGGTCAGATTTTCACCTTAAAGCAAATTTTAGAGAAGACAATCGAATTTGGAATTGGCACGCATCACCTCTTCATTGACTACAAAGGAGCGTATGACAGTAGAGACGGAGAGCAATTGTACCTGCAAAATTGGTAAGGCTGATGAGAATGAGAATGAGAATGAGTGTGATACAAAGTAGTATAAGAACGGAAGGAATGATGTCTGAGACATTAAATATTCAAAATGAGGTACGGCAGGGTGACGCGCTGGCATGTCTCCTTTTTAATGTTGCCTTGGAGAAGGTGATGAGAAATGCAAACCTCCTGAATAGGGGAACAATTTTCTATAGATCAATGCAGATACTTGCTTATGCCGATGATATAGATATAGCGGCAAGAACTCGAAAGGCAATGGAAGAGACATTCATGGCCCTTGAAAAGGCCACTAGGAAAATGGGACTGAAAATCAACCAGCAGAAAACTAAATATATGGCTTCTGCGTAAGCACGTAAGGAGAACGTGCCACCCTCCATAACCTTGGGCAGTTACACCTCTGAGAGTTGAGCAGTTTACATATCTGGGATCGACCGTCACCTACTCAAATGATACCTCTCATGAAATTAAACAGAGATTAATAGCAGCCAACAGAACCTATTTTGCTCTAACAAGGCTTCTCTCCTCAAGGCTCTTGACCCGTACCACTAAATTAACCATCTATAAAACACTTATAAGACCTGTGCTTACATATGCCTCGAAAACTTGGCCATTAACAGCAAAAGATACTGAAATGCTGGATGCCATCGAAAGAAACATACTTCGAAGAATCATCGGCCCAATCTGCAAAAGGGAACATGGAGGAGGTACAATCATGAATTGTACAACATTTATAAAGACGCACCTATTAGAAGAAGAGTGAAATCAGCCAGATTGAGGTGGGCCGAGCATGTAGCACGGATGAGTGATACGGAAGTACCTATAAAGAGATTAAATGGAAATCCAGGGGGGACAGAGAGGACGAGGTCGACCGAGAACCAGATGGATGGACGGAGTTACTGAAGATCTTCGGGAAATGAGCTATAGGAATAGGAAAGTTCTAGCGTCGGATCGAGATAAATGGCGGAAGATTGTTGAAGAGCCCAAGGTTCACAGTGAACTGTAGAGCCATAGAAGAAGAAGAATAATATTCTCCTTAGAATGAACGCTAATAGATTAATCGAACAAATCCTTGACATCTTCCGTAACCCAAAACAAAACCAAACTGGTTTAAAGAAAATGAGAAAGGTCTGGTAGAATTAAAAATTACAGAAAATTCACCATTCGGTCAAACAGCTAAAGTAATAACTAATAAAGAAAATATAAGGTTACAGAACAAATCTACATTAAAAGCCAAATGAATTATCTCGGAAGACGAGAGGAAACGAATATCAGAAAGAATGAAGAAATACTGCGCACTAACAAAAGAACAATACACGTAGAAATAATTGATTCAACATACCCCGAAGAGGCTGAAGCGTAATAATAATAATAATAATAATAATAATAATAATTGTACCGGGCGGTACACCTCCACGCCGCTAATTCAAACCTTGCGCCAGTTGGAACTCCCCTACTGGAGGAAGTCTGAACTTTATCTAATGTATTAATTTTCAAGTGTCTCAGAAGATGTCACTACTTGGAAATTTTGAAGTTTCTGAACTGGGTCGTTTTCGACGTATTTTTGTTTTACCTGTAGTAAGAAGTGTGAACTTTCTCTTCTAGAGGACACTACTGAAGAACTACAATAGTGCACCCTAGTGCGAAGTGAAAGAACTGTTTTTTGGAGAAATTTTTATTTCAAAAGTTTGTTTCTTGTTAAATTTCTTTCTGTTATTGTTTAAGTTGGCTGTATAACCCTTTCTTTCCCCTTGTTTTGAATTTAGCCAATCCCGAATTTCTTTAATTAATTTATAACCAATCAGGTGTATCTTCCCCAGAGGGGATATATTGCTTAACCCTAGCCAATAAAGTTTTTGTGGGAGGGTGTTCTCATTCCTCAAACGCCTCGAACTTTCCGCGAGAGTATATAAACTGCTGATTTTAGGGTCTCCGGGCCACTTCAGTACTATCTTTCAGTGTGTAAAGTACATAGCAGGGGGCGGGAAGCGCCTCTTTCTTCGGGCAGCAGTTCAGCAACAAGGTAATGGCCGTTTAAGAACTTCTTTTCTTGCTAGCTCAGCAGTTTAACTCTCGGGGCGGGTCCGAAACCTTTCACCATGTAACTTTCCTCTAAAATGTAAAGACACATAGTTTCAATTCTATCTTTTTAAACTAAAAATTTGGGATAGAGAGTGCTTAACCCTCTAGAACTCCCACGCGTATTGTTTTGAGGTGAACTTATTTTTCACAACCGATTCTTCCTTAACGTAATGTAAATTGTTTCTTTCTAAAGTCACCTCTTTAGTATGGGATTAGCCCTTGCATTAGCGGCCTAGAGCCAGTTTAGGTTTTAAACAAATGTATTAGGAGTGCTGATGGCCTCCTCTCAAATTGGTATTTTAGAGGCGATGTAATTAACCTTAATAGGCCTCAGTAGGTTGGGTATTTTACCCCTGTTTTCGTGTCCGTGGAGGACAACTTGAAAGTGGAGTTTGGTGTGGCCTTTGATAGGCTTAAGGTTTGAGAGCGAGTGGCTCTTTCTTGAAAATTGAGGGTTGTATGCCTCGAGGAGGCTTTACGGTGTAATTTTGGAGCAAGTGCTCCTGGGCATGAATGGGGTTTTCTGCCCCTCTGTGAAAACTTATTTTGGAGTAAAGTTGGGCTAATTGCCCAAGAATTGTGAGTTCGGGGCTCGAAGCCCAAATCCTGTAAATACTGTAATTGCACTTCTGTTGCCTTCCTACTCTGTACCTGCCATGCTTGTTATTTCTTAATTTTGAAAAGAAAATATAACCTTGTTAAATTTTATCTTAACTTTAATTTCGTATTTTGAGGCCCGTTCACCCCCGCACCTTCTTTCACCTCTGCAAGTCCACGAAACTCCGTAATAATAATAATAATAATAATAATAATAATAATAATAATAATAATAATAATAATAATAATAATAATAATAATAAAAATAATAATAATAATACCCGTGTGGGATTTACCGGTTACCTCCATCGGGCGCGTCCCATTGGAATTGTTGAAGCTCGCTGGCTCTGCCACCAGTAGAGTCAGAGGGTAGTAGGGAAATAAAACACAACCGTGAAAAAACCGGTCCCATGCCAGGGTTACGGCGAAGACTGGTAAATGACCAGAAGCCAGAAAACATCTTGAGGCAACCTCTAGGGCTAACAACCCTAGTTGTAAAAGGATGGGTAACCCGTCAAAAGCAAAGTCAAGTCATAAAGCATGATGGCACAACATTTCAAGAAACATACCCCAGGGGGTAAATCTTCGGATAAATCCCTCGTCGTGAACGCCACGGCGCACGAGTCTCGTTCGGATTCTGGGGGAGACTCGACATCATGCAAGAGACGAGTCGGAGCGTCTCGGTGTACCCCGAAGAGTCAAAAAATTAGGCCAAAATCTAAAACCTTTATAGCAACTTTCAACATAATTTCACATACACAAACTGGCAAGCTGAAAACTCTCACCAAAGCTCTTCACGAAAATCAGATATCCATAATGGCCCTACAGAAACAAGGTACCCAGATGAAGAGATTTTTGAATCCGAAGGCTACCGATTTTTCAAGAGCAAAGCGCAAAGAGGAATCCTCAATGGAGCTGTGATGCTTGGAACCGCGTTTGCTGTTAGAACCAAGATCCTTAAATCGGTTGCAAATTTCGAGCCTGTGAATGACAGATTTTCTATACTCACAATTAAATGCGCGAACAAAACCTACGCCCTAGTTAACGCACATGCTCCTACAAACGATAAGTACAAGTCTGATCCAGACGAAGTTGATAATTTCTGGGACCTACTGGATGAAAAATTAAACGAAATCCCCAAACACCACGTCAAGCTTCTTTTGGGTGACTTCAATGCCCAACTAGGTCGTGAACAGAAGTACAAGAAAGTTATAGGAAATTACCCTGCTCACAAAAGAACCAATCCCAACGGCAAAAGACCGGTTTCCATTTGCGAAAATCACAACCTGCAGGTCATGTCGACCCACTTTCGCCATCTACTCAGAAAGCAAATGACTTGGCGTTCTCCCGTCCAAGCTCTCGGAGAGTTCCAAATTGATCATGTTGCAATCTCCAGGAGAAACAGCCCTGAGATTATGAATGCCAAGGTAAAGAAAGGCATCAATGTGGCCTCAGATCATTATACGTCTCTTATCAAATTCAAAAAATTCCCTCAAACACAAGGAAGACAACCAAACAGATCACACGCTTCGACAATGATAAACTTCGGCAAAGGGTCGAGGAGTTCCAGGAGAAGGCTATACCAAATGACTGCCACTTTAACAACGCCAAATCTCTCCTTGTTGAGGCCGCCAAGGACGTTGCAGAAATCACGAGAAGCAAAAAGCATGCCTGGTGGAATAGTACCTGCGAATCAGTCCTCCAAGGAAGACACAATGCGTGTAAACAGTACTACTCTACGAAATCAGAAAATGATTGGGAAACCTACAAAACCCAACGTGCCCAAGCAGCTAGGGTGTTCAGAACTGAGAAACGTAAATACGAAAAATCTCTCATTGAAAAGATAGAACAAAACTTTAGCAAGAATGAAAGCAGAGAGTACTACAGAGCCTTCAAACGCAAACTCACTGGCTATAAACCAGCATCTCTATGCTTTGAGCAAAACGACGGCACACTGGCGACGTCAAATGAAGAAAATTGCAGCATTCTGGCAGATTACTTCAAGAATTTACTTAATTGCTCTTAACCGCAAAGCGCCATTGAGACCAAGGCACCCTTACAGACCACCCGACAGAGGTGAAATCAAGCGCCACATTGCCCGTCTCAAAAATAACAAAGCGCTGGGGGAAGACTCAGTAGTAGCAGAACTATGGAAATATGCCCCAGAGGAATCACTTGATATCTTACAAAAGCAAATAGAAGAAATTTGGAACAAGGAGACCCTACCCGAAGATTGGAAAATAGCTTTGATCCATCCATTACACAAAAAAGGCAGCATGAAGAACATCAACAACTACAGAGGAATGTCTTTGCTACCCGTGACTTACAAAATTCTATCACTTGCCATCCTGGAGCGTTTGGAAGCACAAGTCGAACATCAAATAGGTGAATACCAAGGAGGGTTCAGAAAAGGTCGCTCAACAGCTGAACAGATTCAAAATCTCAAAACGATCATCAGATATTGTACACTAAGGGCCAAGCAGTATGTGTCTGTCTTTGTGGACTTTAAGAAAGCGTACGACTCCATTGACCGGGAAGTCCTGCTAAACATCTTAAATGAATCTGGAGTTGATTTGAAACTGATGGCATTAATTAGAGCCACCCTGACCGATACAAAATCCAAGGTGAAGTTCCACGGATGTCTCTCGCATTCCTTTGACATCAAAACAGAAGTCCGACAATGTGATGGGCTATCCCCGATACTCTTCAACTGTGTTCTTGAAAAGATCATCAGAACCTGGCGGGTGAGATTACAGGAAACCAACTACAGTCCATTGAGAATAGGAACCAAATCCAAGGGGATCGCAACAGACTGATTAGCATTTGCCGATGATATTGCTGTTCTCTCAAACGACATAGAAACCGCTAGAGCTCAAGTTGAAATTTTAAAGGAAATTGCCGAACAAACTGGTTTGCAGATATCGTTTGAGAAAACAGAAGTAATGACTAACATCAAAGAGGCTCCACCTAAACTCCATACAAAATACGGGGACATCACCCGAGTAGACAAATTCAAATACCTGGGTGAGATCATCATAAAAAATGGACTGGACAAAGAAGCGTTTCAGGAGCGAGTGCGCAAACTAGAAATAGTCTACCAAACATCCCGTACAATCTACAACAAAAAATGCCTTTCAAAAACACAAGATACGTCACTATGAAACAGTTCTGAAGCCAGTAGTTCTATATGCAGCCGAAACCCTGTCTCTAAATGCCAACAAAGGACTCCTTGAAGAACTGGAGAAAAGAGAACGCAAAATTGTGAGAGGAATCTTGGGATCAAAGTACAGAAATGGAATCCATCAAAAGAGATCCAACAAGGAAGTCTACAGTAAAATAGAGAAAATTACAGACACAATCAGAAAAGGACGGTCACGATTTTACGGTCATCTGAAAAGAATGGACGGAAGGAAGTTAACTAAAGAAATCTTTCACTTTATTGATACAAACCCCAAAACCACAATTCCCTGGTTTAGAAATACCAAAGAAGACCTGCAAATGCTACATATGTCAGCTGAAGACGCCTTTAACAGAGATCTCTTCCGCAAGAAATATTGACGAACGAGCTAAACCGAGACGAGCAACCGAATAGAAGACACGGTGCCCCTTGGACAGAGTAACGTAAGCAGGCCCAACAACAAAGAATGAGGGAAATTTGGGCTCTAAAGAAGGCCAAGTTCAGTGTCAAATGCAACAAGACTTAACGTGGTCCTTGATGGCCCCAGCGAATTATATAATAATAATAATAATAATAATAATAATAATAATAATAATAATAATAATAATAATAATAATAATAATAATAATAATAATAATAATAATAATAATAATAATAATAATAATAATAATAATAATAATAATAATAATAATAATAATAATAATAATAATAACAATAATAATTGTTACGGAGTTATCCGTGGAAGTCAGAAGTGAAAGAAGGTGCGGGCTGGAACGGGTCTAACTACAAGTTCCAAAGATGAATTAAAATTACAACAAAGGTTATATTTTCAAAACTTAACAATGGTGATATAGAATTTAGAGCGTACAACAAATAACAACCAGTTAAATCAGGTACAAGGCAACTTTACAAATTCTGGGCTACGTGCCCCAAAGTCAGAGCTCACAGCTCACAACCACAAATCACCAAAGGGCAAAAAAACCCTTCATTACATGGAGCTCTTGCTCCCGCTTAGTAATATCAAGCCTCCTACAGGCACCTTCCAAAATACCAGAAAGAGCTGACCTGCTCCCAATATTACAAGCCTATCAAAGGCCACAACAAACTTTACTTCTAACTGCCCTCAAGGCACACTTACAAAGAAACAGGGGTATCATGTACCCAACCTACAGGGCCTTCGCGTGAAGGAAAAGAAAAAAACAACAGATGAAGTTACTGGCCCAAAATACAGAGAGGTCTGGAGGCGTGAATTTGCACTCCTAGATACACATTTTAAAACCTAAGTGGCTCTAGGCCGATACACAGGGGCTAATCCCAAGCTAGAGAGGTGACACGTATGAGAAAACTTTAATACATTAAGGAAGAGAAGAAACGGTTATGAAAACGTAGTCACCTCAATTTCAAAATGAAGGGGAGCTCGAGAGGGAAAATCACTCTCTATCCCCGCTTTACAGTAAAAGAGATTTGTTGTTTTTACATACAATTAAAAGGGATTTACGTTTTAAAGAAATGGGTTACATATCAAAGGTTTCGAACCCTCCCCAAGAGTTAAACTGCTGAGCTAGCAAGAAATACAGATGTTAAAAGGCCATTACCTTGTTGAAGAACTGCTGCCTGAAGAACGAGGCGCTTCCCGCCCCCTGCTACATATTCACACACTAAGCTAGATGTTACTGAAGTGGCCCGGAGACAAGAAAATCAGCAGTTTTTATACCCTCGCGGAAAATTCGAGACCTTTCAGGGGTAATTAAGACCTGCCCTCTTAACTTTATTGGATAGCTTAGAGCTACATATCCATATCCAAGAAGACATACATGATTGGCTGAGAATTAATTAAAGTAATTCGGGATTGGCTAAGTTCAAACCTGGCGGAAGAAAGGATTAATATTGCCAACCCAAAAATAAAAGAACAAAATTTAGTAAAGACAACAACTTTTGAATACAACATTTCTTCAAGAAGGTTCGTTCCTTTGCACCAGACTGCGTGATCATAGTTTTTTGTAAAAACATCTGGTAGAGAACGTCCACACTTCTTGCTCAATGACAAACAAAAACACATCTTAATTCACACAGAGCCATCTTCTGAGAAACTGTTGAGTTAATACAGTTTTTTTTAGTTCAGACTTTCTCCTGTAGAGGAGTTTCAATTGGCGCAATATTTGAACTAACGGCGTGGAGGTGTACCGGCCGGTACAACAACAACAACAACAACAACAACAATAATAATAATAATAATAATAATAATAATAATAATAATAATAATAATGATAATAATAATAATAATAATAATAATAATTATAATAATAAACATACATTATCATTATAGACTGTTATACCTTTCAGCGTTCAGTCTGCAAGCCTCTGAGAATTTACTAAACGTCGCCACCATCCTCGATTTGCAACTAGTGTTGTGGCCTCATTTAGTTCTATACCTCTTATCTTTAAATCGTTAGAAACCGAGTCTAACCATCGTCGTCTTGGTCTCCCTCTACTTCTCTTACCCTCCATAGCAGAGTCCATTATTCTCCTAGGTAACCTATCCTCCTCCATTCGCCTCGCATGACCCCACCACCGAAGCCGGTTTATGCGTACAGCTTCGTCCATCGAGTTCATACCTAAGTTAGCCTTTATCTCCTCATTCCGAGTACCCTCCTGCCATTTTTCCCACCTGTTTGTACCAGCAATCATTCTTGCTACTTTCATGTCAGTTACTTCTAACTTATGTATAATAATAATAATAATAATAATAATAATAATAATAATAATAATAATAATAATAATAATAATAATAATAATAACTTTTGCTATAAGGCGAGAAAGCAGTGTTAGGTTGTATGATCGTTTGTCCCTAGCTCCATAATGACAATATTTTGTTGCTCTCTTATAAATTAAGATATCTAACTTAATGATATAACATATATTTATATAATTGTTTTCAGGTACAGAAAAAAATATAATTCATAGTAAGAAACACCGTAAAGGGTCTACATATGCTGAGTAAAAGCAGCAAATTATGTATACAAAGATAACTTAAATTGCACTTGAAATATTAAATAATAAAATAATGACACTATATTTACAAAATGAGCACATACTTGTTTTATAAAATGTTCACTACAGCTCTTCAATTCCACTGAGTCCTCCGTCATCACTTCTGTCATCCTCACCGGATGACGTGTCGTCGGCTCCCAGCAGGATAGCAAAGGACTCCGTAACGTCTTCAAGATGGTCCTCATCCCTCATGAATTCTTTCTTCTTTGTGTGTTCACATTTACGCTTCCAGTCTTCGGCGGATATTGACGCGAATTTCTGTCTAGCGAATTTCTCTACGTCATCAGTATTGAAGGTGACGTTGTGAGAAGCTACCCAGTTCTTCAATTTTGCCCACATTATTTCAGTATTGCTTAATTCAGGATGATATGGGAGCAGTCGAAGGACCGGGTGTCCGTACTGTTCCATGAGTTCATCTAGGGCGTAGGTTTTGTGTGCCGGCTTGTGCAATTTGATAAACCTCACAAAGCTCGTGGTCTCACGGTGTGGAATGTTCCTATTCACTGGCCAGGAGACCAACGTCACTTTACATGAGCTGGAGGTTGGAGCACACTCTACTTCCTTAATGTGATATGACGCGTAGTCTATCACGAGAACACTGCGAGGTGGAAGATTAGAAATAAGCATATCCTTCACCCACTTAAAAAATGTCACTATTCATGTCATCGTGGTAATCGCCACCTTTGCTGCCAGACCACAAGATTAGCAGACAGTTCTCGATGAAATCCATTTCACCGCCAGCATGTACAACTATAAGTCTTTTTCCTTTTGACATGGGCGCTGATATACCGGATAATGAATTATCAGACCATCCTTTGCTGGATACATGGGACGAATGCATATAGGTTGCATCCGTATACACTATAGGCCTATTCTCCGAACGATCCTGGGCATTTTTTCAAATAAACAAATCTGTTTTTATTTTACGTTATATTTTTCCATTAGAATGCGCTTGTTAGTGTTCGTTTTTTTCAATGATAGTAGTATAATAGGACAGTTCGGCGGCCACCACCACCACAGGCTCCCAGAGGCCTCCTCCACCACCACCACAGCCAGAGGCCTCCCAGAGGCCTCCTACACCACCACCACAGCCAGAGGCCTCCCAGAGGCCTCCTCCACCACCACCACAGCCAGAGGCCTTCCCAGAGGCCCGCTCCACCACCCGCGAGAAATTTGAATTGGTAAACAAAGCCACGTCCTTTTAGACAGCTATCATCGACAACAACGCATCGCTAACCTCAGTACTGCCATCTTGACGGGCCTAAACCTCAGTAGTACCAACTTGTGCTACCAACTTAACCTGACTAGCGCGAGATTTGAATCGGTAAACAAAGCCACGTGCAGCTGTCATCCGCCATCTTTAATCCAGAGAGCACCGTGCTGCCCTCTTTATAGTAGTAGATGCAAATTCGTCACCTGTCATCGGCAGTGCTGCTACCTTGGAGGGCCTAAACCTTAGTGCTGCCAACTTAACCTCACTAGCGCGAGGTTTGAATCGCTAAACAAATCCACGTGCTTTTTTGACAGCTGTCATCCGCCATCTTTAATCTATAGAACACAGTGCTGCACTTTTTAGATACTTACCTTTGAAATGTGTTGGCGGATAATTTGAAAAAATGCTTTTTGACAGCAGACATCTTTAATCCAGAGAGCGCCGTGCTGCCATCTTCAGCTAGATACCTGTGGTGGCAGGCAATTCCACGTGACAGCAGCCATCTTTAATAAAGAGAGCACCGTGCTGCCCTCTTTGTGGCGGTGGCATATTCCACGTGCTTTACAAACTCTCGTGCTTTTTTCTGACAGCTGTCACCCGCCATCTTGCATCACAAACCTCAGTGCTGCACTCTTTAGCCAGATACCTTTGAAATGTGGTGGTGGCAATTTGAAAAATTCTACGTGCTCTTGTTTGGAAACAAAGCCACGTGCTTTCTTGACAGCTGTCATCCGCCATCTTTAATCAATAGAGCACTGTGCTGCTATCATGCGGCAATTTCGTCAGCTGTCATCCGCCATCTTTAATCCACAGATCACGGTGCTGCCCTCTGTAGTAGCGGGCAATTTGAAAAGTTCTCTTAGCTGTCATCCGCCATCTTTAATCAAGAGAGCACCGTGCTGCCATCTTTAGCTAGATACCTTTGAAATGTGGTGGCGGCAATTTGAAAAAATTCTATGTCTCTTGTTTGGAAACAAAGCCACGTGCTTTTTTGACCTAGCTGGCTTGATCACATTTTCATGGTTTTCCATCACTTTCATTTTGGCTGAATTGCACCGTTTCCCCATAAGAGCTAAATCACGATCGGCAACTGAAAAACTGTGCCTAGACAATATAAATTTATATTCTACTGACTTAAAAATACCCCGTTCTGCTAAAAAATGATAACATTCGATTATTTATTTGGCCTGAGCAACTGTCACTCGATACAACAAGATTAGTTTTCTGTTTGGTAATAACCAAGAATTTAGAGCCTCCAAAATACAAGAGGCCACCTCATTCCCTCTTCTACCTCCGTGCCCCTCGTGCCATAAACACATTATGACATCATTCGTATCGGTAATGTGAATGTTAAAGTTATGGCAAGAGAGTTGGCGCAAATAATACATATTACTGTGCGTCAATTTAGGCAAAGGGAAAACTTTTTCTAAATCTGCAACAATGGTCCAATGTTGCCTGCATGATAATGCGCTGGATTTTGTGTCATTTTTCAATATAGAAAGGGCACTCTCAGATTTTCTATGGTGTAACTTTTTTGCTAGTGGCTTTACGTAGCACCGACAAAGATAGTTCTCATGGCGACGAAGATATGGTCTAGCTCGTGCGCCTTTTTGGCTTTGGCTGATTGTATATTGATAATCGCACCTTTTGGTCTTCTAAACGGTAGCTTAGGAAAGTATTTTAGGAATACTTTGCGGTATAACTTGTACGATACACCACTATCAGGATACTTTTCCTTAAAGGCAGCAGACATTCAGCTTAAGTTTAAGTCACCATTAAGGTATTCATTCAGATTTCTAACGACTATAGTGAGAAACATTTATGGTGAATCAGCTAATGTGATTTTTCACTTGTATTCTGTCTCGTTCACTAAATTCGAATTTTTAAGGACCTCCGCGGTTGTCTTTAAATCTACAGCACCTGATTCTTTTCTTTGTAACAATTGTTTGAATTTTTTATGAGAAATTCCCAAAGTATTAATAATGTAGCTTTGCATACTCTTGTGAGGTCTCCCGTCCCATCTGGAAGTGTGTAGATGATGTTTGACTGTCTTCTACTCTCTGCACCTTCACTATAGGTCCCATGGCGTCGTCGTTGAATAGGAAGAATATCTATAAGCTCCATCAATTAATTGCCAGGATGGCTCAGGTCAAGTTGGTGGTATCCTTCAAGAGATGCGCTTGCATATTGACAATTTCTCTGCAACTCTACTTACACTTGCAGACTACCAAAAAACAAAACAAAAACTGTATATATTTATATACAAACCTTGTTGCGGCCTAGCTATGGCTAGACCATCTAGTTACTCGCTACCACTTTAGGACAGATAGCAGCACCCTTCAGCACCCAGCCGGAAGTGGTGTGGATGGAAGGGGATGAGAGACTGTTATGCTTGGGTGTCTCGTGCGAGAGGACATGAGAACATGTGACTGACTGTTATCGAGGGCATCAGCCCATTAGTTCTCAGTATTATGTATTAATAATGTGTTATAAGTGTCGTAAGTGTAATAAATGTTGTTATAAGACGTAAGAGGAAATGAAAGAACATTTCGATTCAAGTCTTATCCGAGTGACCGAGAGGATTGAACGAGTTACGTCCGAAGCTTTGGAGGAGCGTAACGAGATCAAGGAAAGACTAGTGGCAGGATTCAATGAAATTACGACCCAGATGTCAGCTGATCGTGAGGAATCAAAAGCGCAGAATGAAAAGAACCGAGAGGAATGTCGGCAAGGACGCGAGGAGATTACGTCTCAGATCCAAGGCTATATCATCCAACCTGCACGAATGACCGACGAAGTTGTGGAAAACGAGGAAACTCTACGTACCGGTACAGACCACAAACGTACAGAAGCGAAGGTTTCGGTTCTGGAGTCAGAAGTTGAATGCCTCATAAGT
This sequence comes from Anabrus simplex, assembly GCF_040414725.1. NCBI lineage: Eukaryota > Metazoa > Arthropoda > Insecta > Orthoptera > Tettigoniidae > Anabrus > Anabrus simplex. The sequence continues at coordinate 1,046,475,700 of NC_090265.1, read as the reverse complement.
AATCGATAGGTTTCAACAAAGTTAGAGGATGCGATAGTCAAATCGAAAGTTTAGATCACAAGTTGGTGGCCAGTGAAGAAATAACTGATAAGCTAATCAAGACAACCGAAGCGCTTAAAATACGGGAGCAGGAGAGCGAAGAGTCGGAAAGAAAACTAGGCAGTAAACTGGAAGGGTGCGTGGAGAGACAGCTTAAGACTTCATTGCGGATGTCAACGCGGACAAGATAGATGAACTGAGAAAAGAAGTTGAATTCTTAAAGGCGCACGAGGACAGGTCCGGTACTCGATATTTTAACTTCGAGTATAGGGAGTTCGAGAACCCAGAGAACAGAGGGTTGAACAGGATGATGGGGAAAACTTAGCAGCCGATACGACAGCTTCGAAACTCCATATGGGAGACGAATCATCGGCGGCTTCTTTAAACCATGCTACGTCTCCTGTAGTTCATTTTGTTAGGATGCCAGATGACAAACCTCCCAAGTTCGATGCTCGAGGTCAAATAACGCCCAAAAGGTTCATTAGGGAGATAACGAATTGCATACAAGAACATAGGATATCTGCCGAAAGACAACTACGGACAGTGGAAGAATTCTTGGACGGAACGCCAGCGATTTGGTTCAGGGCGTTTCTTTACACCTTTGATGGCTTCATAGGGTTCCTCCAAGCATTTTTACAAAAGTATTGGAGTATGGAATCGCAGCAGAACCTCAGGTTAGAGTTGTACTCGAGACGATACTCTACTTCTGCGCCAACAAAGTATTCCGTTTACTTCACCGCAGAATTTCATAAGATGCGCGAATTGGATAATCCGTTCTGTGAGACCGAGCTCATTAGTGCCATTGCGAAGCAGTTGCCGTTCGAAATTCAGCAAATGCCGATTGCTTCTAATGTACTCACGGCAGTGCAGACGGAAGGTCTGTTAAGACAACTTGACCAGACGACCCATCATGGGAATGGTAGGCACCAAAGATCTTCAGAGCCGCAGATCAATAATACAGAAATGGGGACAAGCCCGAGAACAAAGTCCACTAGAGACCAGAGCACGAACACCAGTCGTGAACTAAAGAGTTCTAATCGGGAATTTAAGAAATATGGTGGCCAGCAGAATTAGTTTTCTCAGAAATTGTGATGATGGGGAGAAGAGAAATGCAGAGTTATTTCCGAGTCAGTGGAAAGTTCCAAGTTGGAACAACGTACGGACCGAAGGAATGGCGTCAGGATACTCCAGTGTACCAGCCAAGGGCTGGGCGCACAGACGGTACTTAAAGAAAAAGATATGGAACTTCTCAGTCCCGCGTAAGCTTGGACCAATCGTAAAATTCGCCGGGAAACACAGTAACGACAACTTCGTATTGTAAGAAACGCTAAAAAAGGGATCTCCACGGATTAAAGTTATGGAAGAAAATGGATTGTAAATTCGAGAAATGGTGAAATTTAGAAGCCTAACCATATAACTAAAATTATGAAAAGTTATTAATGTAGGGAGATTGACTGGCGTAATTCTGAGAATTCATGGACGCTATTCGTTGATTGGCTGCAGGCAATAATATTTGTACTTTTTAATCATAGAGGAGACATCCGTCTGTGGTAGGTTTCAGCATACCATTCGAACTGGCCCATACTTACAGTATATAAAGTAAGACATTCTTGCTTCTGAAAATGAAATATATATTCCTCAATAATTAATTACAATTGAATGAAGCCTCTAGCACCCTCACCAGGGCGCAATACATAGCTTCTTATGAGACATCATAGGGGTGCTCGGATAAGATGGCTGCTATACATAGGCTCTTATGGGACTCCCTAGCGACGCTTGCGCAAAATGGCGGCTATACATGGGCTATTATAAAGAAAGCTAGCTTAGAGGCTACTGCACTAGATGGCGGCTGCTGTTATGAAGATCTTTATGCATGCGAAGGAGGGCAATTTGAAATTCCACGTGCTCTTGTTTTTAAACAAAGCATGCATTTGACAGCTGTCAGTGGCCATCTTTAATCAACAGAGCATCGTGCTGCCATCCTTATCTACTACCTTTGAAATTTGAAAAAGTCCACGTGTTTTCTTGACAGCGGCTATCTTTAATTAACAGAGCATCTTGCTGCCATCTTTAGCTACTACCTTTGAAATGTCGTGGCGGGCAATTTGAAAAATTACACGTGCTTTCTTGACAACGGCCATATTTACTCAACAGAGCACGTGCTACCATCTTTAGCTACTACCTTTGAAATGTGGTGGCGGGCACTTTAAAAATTCCACTTGCTTTCAGTCAGCTGTCAGGCGCCATCTTTAACTACATGCACATGGCTTATTGCTATTTTGGTACGGAATTTAAAACTAATATAGTGTTTTCAACACCCTAAGACATTTTTGGGCATACCAACGAAGTGCCTGTTGCCTACATCAAGTGTTCAGAACATGTGCGAGAGATAGTTTTGTAGATAGATCCGAACAGACTAGAATTAAACAACAGGTGTTCAGAACTTGTTTACTACTTAGTAAGAGATATTTCTCGTAGATAACTTAATTTTTAAACAAAGCTTCTGTTTTCAACACTCTAAGACTTTGTTTTCACACTTACGAAGCTACTTTTGTGAACACTCTTTGAAAATTAGAAAGCTGACTACCAACGTGATTATGGTTAACCCGCGCATTTGTCGCCACTGGGCGTTTCAGTCTCAAGTTTGAGGCTCAACCTAACTAGACATGATCCAGGGACTTTGGTGCTTAGAGCTGACGGGGAGATTGATTCTGAACTACTGCTGAGCTAAATTTAGGACGTACACAGAGATTACATCGGGTCTCGTTAGGGGGCACTTGTCAAGTTGTAACAGGAAAAAGTGTGTGTGTCAGAAGTTTTTGTGGAGACATAAAATAGCGAGTTTATAGTTTTGTTACCTAGCATGAGAAGACTGCAGAGGCCAATTGGAAGTATTTGCTGACACAATGAATACAAAGTTCATTGTTCGTACAATGTTCGTACAACGTTCGAAGCCCCTGAAGGCCTAAAATTGCGCTGACCATGAATTAACCTCCTAGGACTTGACATGGTGATAGGGAGATGGTGTAAGGCATAAAATGGTATTTTATAAGGAAGAGGTATAGCTACGTTCGTTTTTTACATTCCCTCTTCTTTATTAATGCAAATATTATATAATATTCTAATTAATAAATCTACTCTTCCTAGTCCTGTAGTCGCTATATTCCTAGGATTTGATGCCAGGCTAATCTTTTTAAAACTTCTGCATGGAATAATAATACCTGTAGCATAGTAAAAAAATAATTTCCGCATAGCTGTGCGTGTGCATATGCTGAGAAGCAGACAGGAAGTTTTACGTAGCAAGAGATACTTCTCTAAGAGACAACACGTCCTTTTTTAACATACAGCCTCTACTTCCTTGAGTATTTAAGCAAACGATTGAAAGTTTGTTTTGCAAAGAAGAGGAGGGGAGCGGGAGAAGGTAATACGCATACGGACCAAGGAATACGTAATCTAAAATAAAAGAATATGCTAATTCTACATCATTTATTGCAGTTTGCATGTTCAAGTTTCATCTTAAATCATTTGCTGTAGTCATTTCCGCTTCATATATGTACACCTTACAATGTCCGTGTACCTCACCCTTCTGAAATAATAATGCAATTCTCTCAAGTTAATGATGCTAATTCTTGTATGTACAAGTTTAAACTTGTATCATTCGCTGTACTACATTCTTTGTGTACCTCTCCCTTCTCAATATCTTTATAGATCTTTTATACAATATGTACAGTTATATGTGAAGTAAGACAGCTTAGCGTATATATTACAAAGTACATAGCTCTAGCATAATATTCACACACACACACACACACACACACACACACAAAAACACACAAACACACACGCAACTGCTTTAGGTGACGTAGTACCTATCAATACCACTGTGCCCCCCAGGCTAGAGTATTGGTAGAATTTGGAATGACAAACGGTTTACAGTCTTCATTCTTAAGTACTACCTTATTAATTAAATGAGTGTACAACTGATGCCTTTTGCTTCCAATAACAGCCATTTGCTTATGTAAAATAGATGGATTATTATTAGTACAATTTTCATAATTTTCTAAACTTAGCTCATTCTGAACTACATTCTTTTTAATTCCTTTCAATCTCTTTATTTGAAGTTTAAGAGCATTATGCAATAGGATTTGGATTTAGTGCCTACAAATGTTTCGATAATATTTCCAGCACATTCGTCTTTCATTTTACCTAGCATTGTTTTGTTTATTACTGGTTGATTATCATCATTATTTTTAGGATATTTACTAGTATCAAACATACCTAAATCTGGCTATATATCATTGTAATCGTCATCAGTTTTGATTTGGTATATAAACGAATAAGAATCTGTGTAGAGTAATTGCACATTATGAGCGTACATCTTCATCATATAATCGTAATGGAATTCATACATCAGTATTTTTACTAATTCAAGTACAGCAAAGCCAACGTAGGTAGGTTTGTCGTACTTAACCTTAAGACGATTCATCTGTATAATGACTAAATGACTAATGAAATATTTCAGATTCCCTATGGGAATCAACATTTATATCATATGATAGCCAAGCAGGCATCAATTTTTGTTAGAGACAAAGTCTCTCACAGTGCATTGGCACTGCTGGTGACTCCAAGTAGTCTACGCAGTGGCCTCCACAGTATGCACTAACCAGCGTCTTGGTAGGTGTGCTAGGTACCAACCGATGAGCCCAACCTGGCACACGAGGGCGAAACGCTGGCAGCCAGGAATGAGTTAGCTGGAAAATTTATAATGTCCAATAACGGACCATTTATATTGGTATTATAAATTTACTCATTCGCGACAAATATTTCAGATTCCCTATGGGAATCAACATTTATATCATCTGATAGCCAAGCAGGCACCAATTTTTGGTAAAGAGACACAGTCTCTCATAGTGCATTGGTACTGCCGGTGGTGGTGATTATTGTTTGAAGAGGAAGTACAACTAGGCAACCATCCTCTATATAACACTAATCAGAGGAAAAATGGAAGGGACCGACATTTCGAAAAAAGAAGATATCGGCCATAGGAAGACAAGGGCCAAGAAAGGCGTGAAAATGAAAGAATACCTAGCTCTCTCAAACCTAATAGTGTCGGGGTCAGAAAAGAACAAGAGTTGACCAAGGGAGGTCTGATAGGATAGATGAACGTGAGGACCTTGGCACAAGTTAATGGAAGCAATGCTGGGACTCAGCTGAGGGCCCCGTGGTCACCAACGCACGCTCCAAAGTTCAGAGCACCTGGGGCCCCTTTTAGTCGCCTCTTACGACAGGCAGGGTATACCGTGCGTGTTATTCTACCGCCTCCACCCACAGGGGGACTGCCCATGGCTCCTAGTAGCCTACGCAGTTGCCTCCACGGTATGCACTAGCCAGAGTCTTGGTAGGTGTGCTAGGTACCAATTCGTGAGCCCAACCTAGCACACGAGGGTGAAACGCTGGCAGCCAGGAATGTGTTAGCTGTTAAATTTATGATGTCCAATAACCGACCATTTATATTGCTATTATAAATTTACTCATTCGGGACAAATATTTCAGATTCCCTATAGGAATGAACATTTATATCATCTGATAGCCAAGCACGCATCAATTTTTGGTAAAGAGAGAAAGTCTCTCACAGTGCATTGGCACTGCCGGTGGCTCCAAGTAGCCTACGCAGTTGCCTCCACGGTATGCACTAGCTAGCGTCTTGGTAGGTGTGCTAGGTACCAAGTGATGAGCCCAACCTAGCACACGAGGGAGAAACGCTGGCAGCCAGGAATAAGTTAGCTGGAAAATGTATAATGTCCAATAACCGACCATTTATATTGGTATTATAAATTTACACATTCGGGACAAATATTTCAGATTCCCTATGGGAATCAACATTTATATCATCAGTCAATATATTCATAATGGGATACACCCTTACGCCGAATTAAATTACTTTTCTTCAGGAAATACACGTCGAATTTCTGTGAATTGTTCTGGTAGAAAATCATTCGAAAGTTTATCGAGGCTACTTGCCATAAAGCGAAATTAGTCAAGAAATCTCAATTTTATAGTATGCTCCTCATCTACTTTTACGCACTTTGTAAATGCAGTATACCGCTCTTTGTTCTGAGGGATTATATCTATTTTTTCATCTGAAGCCTCAAATGGTGAAATAATCAAATGTGAGTCGTAACCAGATAAGTTATGAAAAATTACAGGAATAAAATTTGGAAATCTTTACTTAAGATTACAGCTATTATGGGCAGGGCATATGTACAAGCCAGTTAAATAGTCATGATCGAAAACTTTACGATCATTTCCTGAAAATTCACCAACACATATACTACATTTTGTAGCACGTTGATGTTCTTTTAACTCAATTTCGGTAAGTGGTTACATAGGAATGTTAGTATTTAGTATATGGCTAAGACGCACTGCATCAGTTTCAAGTCTTTATAAAAATATTTTAGCAGCATCTGGTCCTCGATAGAGCTCTAATTTGTTAAGCGTACTATCATAACTACACTTGATACAATACGCGAAGCTATACGGGACATGCATGTGTGTAGTATTACTAAGAGAGTTGTCCGGATTAGGTGCGCATGTGCTAAATGGTTTGAGGATGACTTCAAAGTCTGCGTAGATAAGAAAAGGCACCCACAGCTGCTTGTTATAATTCGTAAATTTCAAAACAATTTTGCCGGTAGTAGGTATCTCTTTACGTACATGATTGCAGTCATTTTTAGAATAGTTTGTTTACTGATCTTCAGTTCTAAAATACTGAAAGCATCCGTCGCATAGCCACTTTTGATACATCTGTTTGACAACTGACTACCAACAAGTCTACTCAAATTTTTAATCCAACAAAAATGACTATTCTCACTTTTTTCTATATAGAGTAAGTTACATGAGTACACTTCTTATTACTTGTGTAATACAGAGGACCTACTACGGACTTTTTGTCTACACCATACACATTAATGCTAACATTATTTAGTTGTTCAAATCGCTTAATGTCCTTTAACTGCAAAGGAAATTCTATACCATATTAATTTATTTGTGTTGAATTGTAAGGATACAATGACGTTCTATTCGCTACATACGATTTTGCAGGATTCAAAGCCGATACAATAGCCCATGAAAAACACGCCTCGTCATTGTTTTGGATGTTTACAACAGCTTCTTTTCGCTTAATCCATGTGGCAGCTCGATGTACGAAGATCCTCGCAAGGGATTGTACTTATTGATATTAACCTCTAGATCCAAAATTTCAACTAAAGCCCACTCTGATTCTTTCTCTTGAAACTCTTCACTCTTAGTTGAAATAACGTTTGAGATATCTCCAAAAACATTGCTAAAATCAGTTGACTCATTTACAACTATATGCTTAGTATTAAAGGATTTAATATCTGTTATTTCACTTTCATCTGAGCTCTTAATATACAACGCAAAAAGTTCAAAATTAACTTTAAATAAATTATGATCAGTCAAAGTTTTGTTAGGAAGCTGTTGCTCATCCGGTTTAACGCAATTTGAAAAGTTTTCACTGCTTTGCTACTTCTGACTAGTACGAATTCTGCAACTGAAAATCCTGCTTCGAAATGCATATTAATTTCTTCGATGTTTGTATCACTAGCACTTCTACAAGCATTGTTTTATGTGCGTTACTTCTTAAGTGGCCAGAAAATTTGAAGATGGTAGAGTAGTGTTACAGTGTTCGCAGTGTATAGTTTGAAGTTCTTCTGTGACTTCCTTTTTCCTAGGTATTTTCTTACTACAGCTTTCTTCATTTACATCAGTATTTACACGCTTTCTTCGCGTAGCCTGAGGGTTATAGTCGCAAGTAGATACCTGATGTACTTTTACTAAGTGAGTTTGGTACTGCTCTACATTAGCAAAATATTCCCCACGAACCTCACATAAAGCAGATGTTATGCTATGATGTTTTGTTTTAATATGACGTGCAAGGTTATCCCATCTTATAAACGTAGCCTCACACTGTCCGCAGGGGAACATAGTGTTACTGTGTTTAGCATCTTTATGTCTGACAAGAGCGTCATGCCTTGCAAAGCCCTTAATATCATAAATCACACTTAAACATAGTAGATGCTGATAGAAGTGCTGCTGTTAACTGCTGCAGTTTGTTAAATCTCTTAGAAAAAATGCATTAAATTAATTATTTGCAAGCTACTTTATGAAAGAGAACAACCATTTATCAATAGAGATTAGACGAAAGAGCAAAGGGTTACGTATAGTTGCAATGTTCGGAAGAAACCAAGTTTTAATCTATGGAGGTCAGATATTGCCTCGGGTTTGAAGTTACAAGATTACTAATAAAGATTAAATGTAAGAGTAACGGGGACACACATAGTTGCAAAGTTCGGAAGAAACTAAGTTTTTACCGATAGATGTTAGATATTATCGTGAGCTTAAAGTTAGAAGAAATAAACAGAGAGATTAATGTTACATACCCAACAAAGTAGAAGCACTCTTGCAGATAACGGTCCATCAAGGTGTTGCCGCTGTTGTCAAAAATTTGTCAACTCACGCTCTTTAGTTGAATGTCGTTCTGTCGAGCCGCAAGGCTAAACAACAAGAAGAAACGAAAATTCCATTAATAACGGTCAAATACGGTAACCAGCATGAGGTTTGAAGATGACAACCAATAATCAATAGAGATTAGACGAAAGAGTAAGTAGTTACGTATAGTTGCAATGTTCAAAAGAAATGAAGTTTTAATCTATAGCGGTCAAACATCGTCGCAAGTTTGAAGTTACAAGATTACTAATAAATATTAAATGTAAGAATAACTGAGACACATATAGTTGTAAATTTAAAAAAAAACAAGTTTTAACCCATAGAAGACAGATATTATCGTGAGTTTAGAGTTAGAAGAAGCAAACAGAGAGGTTAATGTTCCATACCTAACAAAGTAGAAGCACTCCTGGAGATAACGATCGATGAGGGAGTTGCTGCTGTTGTCAAAAATATGTCAACTCAATGTTCTTCCGTCGAGTCGCAAAGTTAAAACTTAAAAAACGAAAATTCGATTAATGAAGGTCAGATACGGTAACCAGCTTGAGGTTTGAAGAGAACAACCATTTATCAATAGAGATTAGACGTAAGAGTAAAGGGTTACGTATAGTTGAAATGTTCAGAATAAACCAAGATTTAATCTATAGAGGTCAGATATTGTCGCGAATTTGAAGTTACAAGATTACTAATAAAGATTAAATGTAAGAGTAACGGTGACACAAATAGTTGTAAAGTTTAGAAAAACCAAGTTTTAACCCATAGAGGTTAGATAATATCGCAAGTTTAAAGTTAGAATAAACAAACAGAGAGATTAATGTTCCATACCTAACAAAGTAGAAGCACTCTTGCAGATAACGCTCGATGAAGTTGTCGCCGCCGTTCCTGAGAGGAATAACACACGCTGTTAATAACCCGGACTTTAAATAGTAATCCAAAGTACAAACGTACGCATATTTTCTTTCCTCATTCAGGCCGGACAATAGCATGTACAAACACCTGCATCTGAAACATGACACTTCCTGTCTGTTCTCAGAATAATTTGCGAGCCTAACACACATTAACTGCTTTGCTCTCCAACACGTAAGTAATAAACACGTCTTTATTCAAGATTTTGTAATTCCCTGCTTGGTTCGGGATGTTTATTAGATCATTTTGATCAGCTAAGTGTTACGGAGATTAGCAGATATGAGGTAGTAAACCCGATCGTATATTTGGGAAGCATCACGTACAGTGACGGTACCTGTAGAAGAATTAGTAAGAGTACTGTAAGACATGTGCTGTATTGATTGGAACAGCACTTTTTCCCTTTTTGCTATCCACAGAAGAAGTAGAAGAAGAAGAAGACGAAGAAGACGGGCCTGAGTTATTTAATAGTTCTAATGGCACGGTTAACTTTTCGTATTCAGCGGCTCTGTACTTTAGAGCGTGGGTTTGGCGTCTACAGCAGCCCTTAGATAAGTCCTGACATTGCTTCTATCTATCCTAACCGACCTTCCTTGTTCTTCTCCGGCCCCAACGCTATTAGGTTTACTAGAGGCTAAAAGATTTTTCACGCCATTCGTAGTCCTTGTCTTTCTTTAGCTAATACCTCGCGTGATCACTTATCCCCCTAAGGCCTAAGGTCGCCTTTTACACCATCTCTTTAGTACCATGTCAAGCCCTGGGGGTTAATGCGTGGTCAGCCCAACGTAAGGCCTGTGTAATGAAGATTAGGTAGGAATATATGTCTGTATTCGGGGAATTCTAATAATAACGCGCGAAATCCTGCATAGCAAGTCCTGGGGGCTTAATGCGCGGTCAGAGCAACGTTAGGCCTGTGTAGTGAAGTGTAGGTAGGGATTTATTTCTGTATTCGGGTAATTCAAATAATAATACGCGAAATCCTGCAGAGCAAGTCCTGGGGGTTAATGCGTGGTCAGCGAAACGTTAGTCCTTCAGGGGTATCGAACGTAAAGAGCTAAATTCCGGCACTACATTAGGAATTCAGTATGAAGATAAGTTCTTGTGTGTCGCAAACTTGCACAAACAATAAACTTTGTATTCCCTGTGTCAGCAAATACTTCCAACTCCCCTGTGCAGTCTTGCTGATATGTGCACAGAAAAAAAAAAACGAACTCGCTATTTCCTGTCTCCACACTTTTCCTGTTACAACTTGACAAGTGCCCCCTAACGAGACCCGATGTAATCTCTGTGCAATTTAGCCCCGCAGTAGTTCAGACTCAATATCCCCGTCAGCTCTCAGCACCAAAGTCCCTGGATCATGTCTAGTTAGGTTGAGCCTCAAACTTGAACGCCCTTTGGCGACAAATGCGTGTGTTAACCTTGCAATCTTAACAATAATCACATTAGTAGTTAGCTTTCAAAAACAAGTGTTCACAACAGCAGCTTTGTAATTATGTGAACAAAGTCTTAGAGCCTGGTTTAAAAACTATCTTATCTAGGAGAAATATCTCTTGCATAAGTTCTAAACACCTATTGTTCGATTCTAGTCTCTTCGAATCTCTCTTGCACATGTTCTGAACATTTGATGTAGCTTCGTAAGTATGTCTTAGAATGTTGAAAACATCAGCTTGGTTTAAAAATAATAGTATAATGAGAAGGGTACCTTGCTGGCGGTGTGTAGAAGCTTGCTTTCTTGTCCCGTAGCAGTAAGCCATGTGCATGTAGTTAAAGATAGCGGTTATCAAAAAGCACGTGTAAATTGCCGCCACCACATTTTAAAGGTAGTAGCTAAAGATAGCAGCACGATGCTCTGTTTATTAAAGATGGCCGCTGATAGCTGTCAAAAAGCACGTGAAATTTCGAATTACCCTCCACCGCATGCATAAGGATAAGATTCAGTGCCGTATAGATAGCAGCACGATGTTGTCCTGTTTAAGGATGGAGACTGTCTAAAATCACGTACATATTGCCGCCACCACATTTCAAAAGTATTGCCGTAAATATGGTAGCACGATGCATTGTTTGATTAAAGATGGTAGCTGTCAATAAAGCACGTGGAAATTGCCGCCACCACACTTCAAAGGCATGTAGATTAGTGCCGTAAAGAGGGCAGCACTGAAGTAGCGATGCAAGATGGCTGCTGACAGCTGTCAAAAAGCATGTGGTTTTGTTTGCAAACAAGAGCACGTGGAATTTCAAGTTGCCCTCCACCACATGCATAAGGATCTTCATAAGAGCAGCCGCATCTCGTGCAGTAGCCTCCAAGCTAACTTTATTCATAAGAGCCCATGAATAGCCGCCATCTTGCGCAAGCGTCCCTAGGGTGTCTCATAAGGGCCCATGTATAGCAGCCATCATGTGCGAGCACCCCTACGCCGTCTCATAAGAAGCAATGTATAGTCGCAATGTTGTAGAATTAATAGCCGCCATCTTGCGCAAGCGTCCCTAGGGAGTCTCATAAGAGCAGCAGCCGTCTTGTGCGAACACCCCTAGGCCGTCTCATAAGAAGTTACGTATAGTCGCCATCTTGTAGACTTAGATACCCGCCATCTTGCCCAAGCGTCCCCAGGGCGCCCCATAAGAGCAGCAGCCATCTTGCGCAAGCGCCCTTAAACCGTCTCATAAGGAGTTGTGTATATCTCCATCTTGTAGAATTAGATAGCCGCCATCTTGCCCAATCGTCCCTAGGGCGTCTCATAAGAGTCTATGTGTAGCAGCCATCTTGCGGCAACCAGCTTGCTGAAGCGCCCTTAAGGAGTCTCATAAGAAGCTGTGTATAGCCGCCATCATGTGCAATTGGTTTAGGGAAGGGCATCCGGCCGTAAAACTGAGGTTATGCCCTTCCAAGGGGTTAGGCTTGCTGTCTTGCGTGTAGAAAGTTAGGTTAAGCCCTTCCAAAATGGTGGATGTGTGGTTAAGCTCGCTCTCTGAGGCGAGAGGAAGGGCATCCAGCCGTAAAACTAAGGTTAGGCCCCCTCCATGAGGTTAGACTTGCTCTCTTACGCGTCAAAGTTAGGTTAAGCACATCCAAGATGGCGGATGTGAGGTTAAACATGCAGTCTTAGCCAGCGTAGTCAATGAGGTGGAAGTCTCTCCCGAGAGCGTGTGGAGGAGGTGGCGCTCGAACTCCCCACTTATACTACTGAGAAAGGATTGAGCAAGCTGCCCTTCTGGACATGATCCCTTCCCGATACTATTTTTGGAGAGAGTATTATAGTTCTAAACAAGCTGCTCTTCTCGACATTAAAAGAGCTAACTAATGACGATCTCCTACTCTAGTTTGCAAAGCGAGGATTGGTCAAATATGACCTTTTACCAGATATACTTACCTTATTAAACTGAAAAGCGGATGTAGTGTTGTCCTCTTGTTCTTTTCACCTCGTCGCATAAGTTATTATTCTTTTCAATTGAGGAGGGTTTGGTAGGAGGACGAGGATGCGGTAAGAAGAAGGTAATACTTTTTTACCCTCTTCAGTTTTCCTTTTAGATTGCAAACAACACACACACACACACACACAAACATAGAATTTAACGTAGGGTAAATAAATGCTGTATATCTCCATCCGACAAGAAAAAAAACATGTTGACAAGATCAATCCTGTTACAGAGTACAGTTGGTATATTACAGTAAAGAATAGGATTCGATTTCCATTCCCTTTCTATTAGAAAAAAATTGTAATACAAGCATTATGGGATTCGAACATTATTCTCTCTGTTTAAAACAGGCTATGCATGATAACAACCTCACTTCTATGCAATCAGCACGTACGCAAAAATATAGAATTGAATGTAGGATAAGCAAATGCTGTATGTCTCCATCCGACAAGACGAAACATGTTGACAGGTTCAATCCTGTTACAGAATGTAATTAGCACACACACAAAAATATAGAATTGATTGTAGAACAAGCAAATGCTGTGTGTCTCCATCTGACAAGACAAAACATGTTGACAGTTTTAATCATGTTACAGAATGCAATTAGCACACACGCAAGAAATCCATTTGATTGTAGAACAAGCAAATGCTGTATGTCTCCATTCGACAAGACAAAAACATGTAGACAGGTTCAATCCTGTTTCAGAGGACAGTTGTTATCTTACAGCAAAGATTTAAATAGAGAGCATAGATTCACTATCGTGTTCTAAACAGAATAACTTACCTTGATTATATGATAGGAGGAGGAGGACGCGCGGTGTCTTTTTGATTAATGGGTTTTTAACGTGTACAGTTGTACTTCCTCCTAAATCAATAATCACTACCACTATGTGGAAAATATAATTTTACTACTTAGCAGGGCTACCATGAAAAATCATTGTACTACCTATACTGTGTTAAGGAAATGTATTTGCGGGGGATTCGAACACTAACACATGCAAAAAATCATGGGATTCGAACTTTGATCCCTTTCTATTAGAAACGCTGACGCATGCAACAGAAAAAATCTGTATTACAGATATAGATTTCGAACTCTGACTTAGTTACCGTAAAAGAATAAAAAATCATGGATTCAAACCTTGTTCTCTTATCGCAAACACATTAGTTACCGTAACAGAATAAAAATCATAGTATTTGAACTTTGTTCCCTTTCCAAACACTAATCTCTGTGTTGAAAACAGATTATACATGTTAAAAAACGCACTTCTTAAATTCTACATCGTATTGTGTTAAGGAGATGGATTTATGAGAGTCTAGTTTTATATTAGAATAAAGAGGGAGACGAATAGAAGTGTGATTGGTGGACAGTTGTTCTTCCTCTTAAATCAATAATCACTACTACAATTCAGATAAAGTGATTTGACATCAGCTGTGAGAGGGATCGGAAATGAGTTCATATATCGTTAACTTACCTTGTTTATAAAATGATTTATACATTACTTTCATCAGGCAAGGTGATACCACAATCTAATCTAGCTATAAATCGAACATAGTCACACACAAGTAATCTGTTACACTAAACTGCTCGGACGGCTTCTTAGGCGACACCGGTTTAGTCGACACAAGAGGTGTTTTTCTGATCTTAATTAAGGTACAGCCACAGCACTAGCCTGGTATAAAATGAGAAACCATGGAAACCCATATTTATGGCTACCGACAGTGGGGTGCAACCCCGCTATCTCCGACTGCAAGCTGATAGCTACCTGATCCAAACCGCGCAGAAGAAGCAACCGTGGGCTTAATTAAGGTACATCCAACATTTGCCTGTTGTAAAAATGAGAAACCACCGAAACCCATCCTTATAGCTGCCGACAGTGTGGTTTGACCCCGCTCTTCCCGAGCAACGTCACCTAAACTGCGCAGCTAGCGACCACATCTTCACACGCAAAGTTGTTTACAACTCGCAATGTTTAATTGTAATATCTGCAATACACATAAAATGGCTCCCTGCGGTTTTACATAAGGTACGGCCCCAGCATTTTCCTGGTGTAAAATGAGTAACCATGGAAAAATATTTTAATTGCTGCTGACAGTGGGGTTCTACCCGCTACCTCCGAATGCATGCTGATAGCTACGTGACCCAAACCGCGCAGTCAGTGACCACTGCTTAGCCACACCGGGGGTCTTGGATATGTTACAGTACCCCGACAATATTAATTATACCCTTCAACCGTATTTTTGTACATACTGTGCACTTAGATATCCATGTCTTACTCTAATACGTGAGTCATAGACTGCATTCAGTAAAAGAAGGTTAACATTCTGCCTGCTTGTCGTTACCATAACCGGATATAACCTACGTCTCGATGAAAGATCAATATCTGTCAGCATTTTCTTACTACACTGCAAGATTCAGCCTACCCGTCCGGATGTGATGACGTATCGTTGAAAGTTCAATATCTGTAGACATTTTTACTACACTGCGTGCACGTCGCTAGCGTACGAAGGACTTACTATGCAGTGTAGCAAAAATATTTCGTTCTTTTAATGAATGCAGACCATCACTTACGTATTTGAGTGAAACATGGATATGTAAGTATACGGTATGTATAAAAAATATGAAGTAAGGTATAGACCCCAGCGTGGCTAAGACGCTAACTTTAAAATTTCAGCGATGCAAGGATGGGAAGGGCTTGGACTAGGAAGGAAGTGGCTGTGGCCATAGTTAAGATTCAACCCAGCATTTGCTGGGAAACTACGAAAACTATCTTCAGGATTAGATAAAAACAACCAGTCCCCGAGCTAAGAGAATTACAAATACGTTAAAGCACCTAGCGTGGCTTAGACACTAGCCTTAAAATTTTCAGCGATGCAAGGATGGAAAAGCGCATAGGTTTGTAAAGCACGTGGAATTTACCGCCACCACATAGAGTGCAGCACTGTTCTCAAAGATGGCGGATAACAGCCGACGAAATTGCCCGCAGCACAGCGCTCAAAGATGGCGAATGACAGCTGCACGTGGCTTTGTTTCCCAACAAGAGCACATAGAATTTTTCAAATTGCCGCCACCACATAGAGTGCAGCACTGTTCTCTCTGGATTAAAGATGGCGGATGACAGCTGACGAAATTGCCCCGCATGAGGGCAGCACGGTGCTCAAAGATGGCTGATGACAGCTGTCAAAAAAAAAGCACGTGGCTGTCAAAGAGCACGTGGATTTGTTTATCTCGAGCTAGTGAGGTTAAGTTGGTAGCACTAAGGTTTAGGCCCGCCAAGATGGCAGCACTGCCGATGACAGGTGACGCAAGAGGGCAGCACAGCGCTCTGTAGTTTAAAGATGGCGGATGGTAGCTGTCAAAAAGCACGTGGCTGTCAAAAAGCACGTGGCTTTGTTTACCTCATGCTAGTTAGGTTAAGTTGGTACCACTAAGGTTTAGGCCCGTCAAGATGGCAGTACTGAGGTTAGCGATGTGTTGTTGTCTGTCAAAAAGCACGTGGCTTTGTTTACAAATCTGTCAAAAAGCACGTGGC
Source organism: Anabrus simplex (assembly GCF_040414725.1). NCBI lineage: Eukaryota > Metazoa > Arthropoda > Insecta > Orthoptera > Tettigoniidae > Anabrus > Anabrus simplex. Next base: position 1,046,459,291 of record NC_090265.1, on the reverse strand, counting down.
TGTCAAAAAGCACATGGCTTTGTTTACCTCATGCTAGTGAGGTTAAGTTGGCACTACTGAGGTTTAGGTCCGTCAAGATGGCAGCAGTGAGGTTAGCGTTGCGTTGTTGTCTGTCAAAAAGCACGTGGCTGTCAAAAAACACGTGGGTTTGTTTACCTCACGCTAGTTAGGTTAGGTTGGTACTAGTGAGGTTTAGGTCCGTCAAGATGGCAGCAGTGAGGTTAGCGTTGCGTTGTTGTCGATGACAGCTGTCAAAAAGCACGTGGCTTTGTTTACAAATTCAAATCTCGCGCCAAAATTCAAATTTCCCGCCAAAATTCAAATTTCCCGCGGGCGGCGGCGGCGGAGGAGGCGGAGGAGGCGGCGGGAGGAGGAGGAGGCGCCCGAACTCTCCCATTATACTACTAAGACACATCCCTGCATTTGCCTAGTGTAATAATAGGAATTCGAACCTACTATCTCTAAGATGAGGATTTATTATGCTTACCAGGCACATTACCGCGTAATCTGCAGGGTTATAGAGGTGGCTGAGCAGCAGTCGCTTGGTAGGCAAAGTCCGCGTCACCACTCGTAGCAGAGCTAGGGGGAAATCGAACCTAGCCGTATACTACTACAGCCCCATCATTTGCCTGTTCCGAGTTCGATTTGTAACTATCATCCCGCTATAGAGACCTGCTGAACTGAAAACTGCAACGCTATTCATTTAACAAGGTAATCGGGGCACTCTACCCTTATCGGTTTAATTCACGGTTCTTGGTCGTATGGCAACGAAAGGACAGGAAAGGGCTAGGAAGGAAGCGGTTATGCCCTTGATTAGAATACAGCCCCAGCATTTTCCTGTTCCGTGTTCGATTTGTAACTATCATCCCGCTATAGATACCTGCTGAACTGTGAACTGCAACGCTGTTCATTTACCAAGGTAAACGGGGCAGTCTACTCTCATCGGTTTAATTCACGGTTCTTAACATAACAAGAACGGTGTTCGCACGGTCACAGATAGGTCTTATAGCAACGATAGGACAGGAAAGAGCTAGGAAGGAAGTCGCCGTGCGGTACAGCCCCAGCATTTGCCTATTCCGATCGGCTGCCATATTATGCATTACTCCGTAGGTCGTCAAAGTAGAAAAATACATTTTGAATAAGCCAGGATCGAGTTGAAGACAGATAACGTTGAGGTTTTTTTCCTGCAGGCTCTCTAGATAATCTCAACACTATTAGAATATTATTCCTGTTTCTATTAAATAAATGTGCTCTACGGTAAACAATGCAGTGGGACACACTTTAACAAGACGCATGCTGTGAGACACATGTAACATTCAAGGACGCTGAGTCAACAACCAAGTTCCTGCTGCAGAAAAAGGGATTTTTGCTCTTTCAGCAGACTATTCGATTCCTAGCCACACAGCCCTCTAACCAAGCCAATTAACATACAGCTTATTTCTATAACGTCAATCAAATATTCAGTGTTCTCAACACCTGTGCGTGTGATAATGCGGTCGCTGGCTGCGCGGTTTGGGTCACGTAGCTCGGGGATAGCGGGGTCGAACCTCACTGTCGGCAGCCATAAAGATGGGTTTCCGTGGTTTCTCATTTAACATCAGGCAAATGCTTGAGTTGTACCTAATGTAAAACGCAGAAAGCGATTGTACGTGTGTTGCAAATTTCACAATTAAAGATTGAGTGTTCTAAACACCTGTGCGTGTGATAATGCAGTCGCTTGCTGTGCGGTTTAGATGACGTAGTTCTGGGATAGTGGTGTCGGGCCCCTTTGTCGGCAACTATAAAGATGTGTTTCCGTGGACTGCCATTTTTACACTAGGCAAATGTTGGGGCAGTACCTTAATTAAGATCACGGTTGCTTCCACGGCGCGGTTTGGGTGACGTAGCTATCAGCATGCCTTCGAGAAATAGTGGGTTCGAACACCGTTGTCAGAAGCCCTGAATTGGGTTTTTCCGTGGTTTCTCATTTTCACAAAACGCATATGCTGGGGGCTGTTCATAACCGAAGCTGTAGAGTAAAAATAATCATATATTTATACTGTAAAGTAGCATTATGTGTTAATGCCATTCTAACACCGAGCGAATTTGTTACGCGGTTAGGGCTCGCTAAAGCTGTTTTGTTGAAAGTAAGAGAGGGGGAAGAACCTATGTCGTCAACCGTAACAGATTTATTTGGTTCGTCAAACGTCATAATAGGTTTATGTGGTTTCCTACTTTTTGCCTAGTAATAACAACATTACAGTAGACTATTAAATGTCTCTGGTGTTCAATTCTATAAGATTAAAATGTTACAATTGCCGGGCTGAGTAGCTCAGACGGTTAAGGCATTGGCCTTCTAACCCCAACTTGGCAGGTTCGATCCTGGCTCAGACCGGTGATATTTGAAGGTGCTCAAATACGACAGCCTCGTGTCGGTAGATTTACTGGCACGTAAAAAGAACTCCTGCGGGACTAAATTCCGGCACCTCGGCGTTTCCGAAGACCTTAAATTAGTTAGTGGGACGTAAAGCAAATGACATTATTATTATTATTATTATTATTATTATTATTATTATTATTATTATTATTATTATTATTATTATTATTATTATTATTATTATTATTATTATTATTATTATTATTATTATTATTATTATTATTATTATTATAAAATGTTACAATCAAAAATTCAGTGTCCTAAACACAACACACCTATTGTAAGTGTCGACTAAAGCGGTGTCGCCTAAGTAGCCTTCCGAGCTATTTAGCATAACAGATTATTCTTTGTGTGACTATGTTCGATTTATAGCTACCTTACATTAGATTATGATATCACCTTGGCTGATGTAAGTGGTGAATGAACTATTTTATAAACAAGGTAATTTAACAATATATGAACTCATTTCCGATCCCTCACCAGCTGACATAAAATCATTTTATCTGCATGGTGGTAGTGATTATTGATTTAAGAGGAAGTAAAACTGTTCACCAATCACACTTCTATTCATCTCCATTTTTATTCTAATTATATGAAACTAGAATCTCGCATTCCATCTCCTTAACACAATACGATATAGCATTAAAGAACTGCATTTGTTAACTTGTATAATCTGTTTTCAACACAGAGATTAGTGTTCAGAAAGGGAACAAAGTTCGAACCCTATGATATTTTGTTATGTTACGGTAACTAATGTGTTTGCGATAAGAGAACAGTGTTTGAATACTTTATTTTTTATTCTGTTACGGTAAATAAATCAGAGTTCGAAATCTATATCTGTTATACTGATTTTATCCATGATCTATTTTCATGTGTTAGTGTTCGAATCCCCCGCAAATCCATCTCTTTAACACAATATAGGTAGCACAACGATTTTTTATGGTAGCCCTACTAAGTAGTAAAATCATTTTATCCACATAGTGGTTGTAAAATGAAATGGTGTATGGCTTTTAGTGCCGGGAATGTCCGAGGACAAGTTCGGCTGGCCAGATGCAGGTCTTTTGATTTGACTCCCGTAGGCGACCTGCACGTCGTGATGAGGATGAATTGATGATGAAGACGACACATACACCCAGCCCACGTGCCAGCGAAATTAACCAATTAAGGTTAAAATTCCTGACCCTGCCGGGAATCGAACCCGGGACTCCTGTGGTCAAAGGCCAGCACGCTAACCATTTAGCCATGGAGCCGGACGTAGTGGTAGTGATTATTGATTTAACAGGAAGTACAACTGTACACTTTAAAATCCCATTAATCAAAAAGATACCGTGCGTCCTCCTCCTCCTATCATATAATCAAGGTAAGTTATCCTGTTTAGAACACGATAGTAAATGTATGCTCTCTATTTAAATCATTGCTGTAAGATAAGAACTGTCCTCTGTAAGAGGATTGAACCTGTCAACATGTTTTGTCTCTTCGGATGGAGACCTACAGCATTTGCTTGTTCTACAATCAAATGGATTTCTTGCATGTGTGCTAATTACATTCTGTAACAGGATTGAACCTGTCGACATGTTTCGTCTTGTCGGATGGACACATACAGCATTTGCTTATCCAACATTCAATTCTATATTTTTGCGTGCGTGCTGATTGCATAAAAGTGCGGTTATTATGATGTATAGCCTGTTTTTAAAAATGAGATTAGTATTCGAATTCCATAATGCATGTATTACAGATTTTTTCTAATAGAAAGGGAACAGAGATCGAATACTATTCTTTACTGTAAGATACCAACTGTCCTCTGTAACAGGATTGAACCTGTCAACATGATTTTGTCTTTTCGGATAGAGGCATACAGCATTTGTTTATCCTACATTAATTTCTATATTTGTGTGTGTGCTGTTTGCAATCTAAAAAGAAAAATTGAAGAGAGTAAAAAAGTATTGTACCTTCTCCTCACCGCATCCCCGTTCTCCTACCAGTCCCTCCTCAATCGAAAAAAGTGGAAACTTATGCGACGATGACAAAAAACCAGAGGACAACATTACACCATTCTTTCCAATTTAATAAGGTAAGTATATAAGGTAAAAGGTAATATTTGACTAATGCTCTCTTTGCAAACTAGAGTAGGGGATCGTCATGTGTTAGCTCTTTTAATGCCGAGAGGGGCAGGTTGCTTTAAAACTATAATCCTCTTTCCAAAAATAGTGTCGGGAAAGTATAATGTCGAGAAGGGCAGCTTGCTTAATCCTCTCTCAAAATTGTGTCGGGAAGGAACTATGTCGAGAAGGTCAGCTTGCTTTAAAATTATAATACTCTCTTCAAAAATAGTGTTGGGAAGGGATCATGTCGAGAAGGGCCGCTTGCTTGATCCTCTCTCCAAAGTAGTCTTTGGAAGGAAGTATGTCGAGGAAGGCAGCTTGCTTTAAAAATATAATCCTCTCTCCAAAAATAGTGCCGGGAAGGGATCATGTCAAGAAGGGCAGCTTGCTTAATCCTCACTCCAAAATGGTGTTGGAAGGAACCATGTCGAGAAGGACAGCTTGCTTTAAAACTGCGTCGGGAAGGATCATGTCGAGAAGGGCAGCTTGCATTAAAACTATGTCGGGAAAGTTCTTTTCGAGAAGGGAAACTTGCTTTAAGACTAAAACGGGAAGGGCAGTTTGCATAAAAACTATAACGGGAAGGCCTTTTCGAGAAGGGCGGCAGCTTGTATGAAACCTATGTCGGGAATGGTCATGTCAAGAAGGGCAGCTCGCATTAAAACTATGTCTCGAAGGAAAATGTCGAGAAGCGCAGCTTGCCTATATCCACTGTAGTTAGGCCATCTGGCTATGTCCTCGTTCAAAAATGTCCGCGGCTTGGCTAAGTTCCGTCAAGATAAATTCGCGCTCCTATGTAGCAGCAGAAAGAATAGGTCCTATCAAGATGGCAGCAGTGAAGTTAGCCACGATCAAATAAGTGCACGTGGTTAGGACCTATCAGCTGCCAAAAGCACATGGATTTTAAAATCCGCACCACTATGTCGTTAAGACTGTAGCCGTAATGTTAGGTTCTGTCAAGATGGCAGCACTGAGGTTAGCTACATTTCCTTTTTTAAACCCGTGTCCACGTGGTTAGGACCTGACAGCTGTCAAAAGCATATGGATTTTAAATTCCGCGCCCTACGTGCATAAGGTGGCATCTGTGAGGTCTCGCCCTGTTAAGATAGTAGCACTGAAGTTAGCGACGTTCACTTGATTAAATTCCGCACCCACGTGGTTAGGACTTGTCATCTTGACAGTTGTCAAAAGCACGTGGATTTTCAATTGTCCGTCAACACCTCCATAAATGGCAACAATGATGTTAGGGTCTGTTAAAATGGCAGCACTGAGGTTAGCGATGTTCACTTGTCCGAAAAGTATGGTCAGTGTCCGTCAAGATTACAGCTTTCATCTCGACAGCTGTCAAAATGCACGTGGCCAAGCACATCGGTTTGTTTAAAAAGAATGTGACGTCACGGTCACGTGGTCATGACGTCATGGGGTCATTGGTCATTGCCCCGGATGTAACCTGATACTCGTGGGAAAATGCTTGTGCAGATCCCATTGTTTTAGAACTGTCACAACTCCTGTACTCATATGAAAACTTGTAGGGCATGATGATCTCCACTGCTATCACAACGAAGGCAAAGCACCACGTGTTTTGTTGTATTACAGCGTCAATGGGCGTATGCGTGTGAACAAACATTCTCCTTTCTTTTCTGGTAATAGGTTGAGAATTGGCCAAGGATCTAGTATTTATTTAATTGAAAAGTATTAAGTATAAGATATTGTTATCTTATATGCGATATAGTCGTACGGTGACCAGACGTCCTATTTTAACCGCACCTGTCCTCCATTTTAGATCTTTATGCGAGGGCTGGGTGGATTATTTAAGAAACCCAAAATGTTCTCCTTTTTAGTGAATCTGCTTATTTTGGAGTAATCTGTTTTACTACTTTGTTTGTACAAGAATTCTTCATTAAGCGACTTCATCATCTATATCGTATCAATAATTAGAAATGTGACTGTGGATATACAGTAGGCTCAACGACCTAGAATAACATAGTAGGGCTGTATGCCTGACATCATTGCTCCCTGTTGAAGCAGGTTGATAAAGGAAAGTCATGTTATCGGTTGTGAAAACAAAGCGAGATGGCGCAAGAACATATGTTGGAGTGACAGGGAGATTCTGCATTGCAATTTAATTTCGTAACTTTTTGTGCGTTTTAAGACGTGAAAATTTATATTCTCGCTTTCAAGAATGTCAGCCGTGTGCTTACCGTGCGGTTGCACTAATGAGGGCAATGAAAACAAGGATATCGTATATTAAGTAAGTATTTCTGAATGAGAGCCGAGATCACTTTTTGAAACTTATGTTTGTAATTTAACCCTTTGTATGCCGAGCCATACAATGTCATCATATGCATAAAATGCCAATCATGTTTCAATGAATTTTGCATCAATGTATTAACAATTAAATTCCGTCTCATTTTAAAAGATATGGAGGTAAAATTTGGTATATGGTCTTGATATACTCCAAGGAATATAAACAAATGACTTGCATTCCAAAAAAGAAAATTTCGTGGAATATTGTGCACAAAAATATTACTAATTTTTAATTTAAAAAAGGAAAAACATAATTTGAAATTAATTAGCACATTTTACACTAAATCCAAAGTGACTAAATGATGATATTTAATCTTAACTCTTATCTGGGATCATATACTGTACCATTTCATTGCCCGATTTGCGTCATGAGCGGGAGTCACATCCCTAATACTTGCCATGCATCGCGATAAAAATGACGGAGGTTATATAATGAAAGAGTATATTCTAGAGAGAAAATGCAGATATAACCAGTCAAGTAGGCCATGAGTTAATATTGCGACGATCGGACCTAAGGAATCCAAATGGCCGTGAGTAAAAGAATCAGGTTGTTGTCGCGAGTAAAATAAAAGACGTCACCTTTAAAAAATCGTATTGATCATCGGAACGAAACTGTAAGCTAGAATTGGTATTAAAGAAAAGAAGAGGTTGAAATCGGAGAAGAGAACTGCTAGTAGTATAATTACGGCGGTATATAAACCATAAATACGAATTAAAAGCATCGGGAGTGAAAGAAGTGAAAGGAAAGAGGAAGACATCGCCCCGTAATAGTTGCCAATACGAACTCATAGCTGAAATCTTAAAAAAAAATTAGAGATCGGCAGGTTATTGTTCACGCTAGCGACAAGCAAGAAATACGTAAAGTACTGCACTAAATACTGCATCTGGACGAGTATTTTACTAGAGAGATAAAATATATTCAAAATTATTTATTTCCTGTCTGGAGAATGCATCTAATGCTATCCTTCATTATGTTTCCATCGCATGTAATCGACGGAAATATTATGGCTGAGTAAACCAGAAAAATGGGGTCACAATCCGGTGGGAGCCCTTGCCAGCCGTCATCATCCACACCCGAGGTCAGTCACCAGTAACCAACGATGACGTGAACAGCAACTCGAGTCGGGAGCCAATGGAGATCCAGAATGAAGACCATTCCAGTCGAATAGCGAAAGCAAGATAAGTCAGGTTCCATACATTTATTTTTCGTAGTTAAATTACTTATATTTGGATGAACGATAGTAAATGATTACTTTAATATATGATTGTAGTATGGTTAATGCTTAATTCTTCAAGATAAAAGTTCCATGAATAGTGTCATTAAAAAGGAATCCGTATAACTTCTTTAGAATATGGAGTTAGGTAGTCTTTGACATCTCTAATCTACACTCAGTGAGTAGGAATGCTTGTTTATTTTATGTGAAGCTTTGAAAACCGACGTTATCAATTTGATTCTGAAGATTTGTGCCTTTCATTGTGTAATTCAACTCCAGTGCAATGCAGAATGGTATAAGACCGTCTTCTAGATTAATATAACTTAATTTTACTATAACTTGACACCAAAAGTAAGTAAGTAGAACCTGAAATATTAACACATGCGTTCTTTTGCTGGGATATGTGATTGCTTGTGTTACGGAATACTGCAAACCCATGATGTGTGATGAGATTATGTGAATGGAATACACGTATACTGCGCCATATGTAAAGCAACGAATGATTTTGTTATAGGGAATCGTTGTTATGATCGATGATTTTAAGAGTTTATAGGCTATAATAATGGATATACGGAAGTGTATAAGTAATGAGGAATTGTTATAGATAGAATGCGTATTTGGTGAAATACGACTACATTTGAGCAGTCGGTAATATTTTAGAAACAGAACGCTAATGTTAGGTTATAGTTGGTGTTTTCGTCGTGTGAATTAAGTAGCGGTATACGAGATCGGGTTATGTGGCACATGCATACAATTGTAAGAGATTAATGAACTTACAGGTTACTTGTGGTGTACGGTAATCGAAAATTATATCCTAAAACAAGGCATTAACGATTGAAAATTAACATTTTTTTTTAAGAATCTCACATAATAAGCATTGCCCAAGTTGATTTCCTGTCAAGCGCATGTTTGGAGGGAGGAAACGTCTTCATGACTTAAATGACCACTGCCCGTAAACAGATAAATTTCCGATACCATTTTCTGTCTTTATTTCGCGAAAAGATGATTGTTTATGAAGGGAGGTATGGCATTCCTAGATGTTTGACTGGGTTGTTTGCACATGTGTGTTATGGTAGGCTATTCCTACTTATATATATATTTTTTAGGAAGCTATATGACTAAATTAGTTTACCTAGTATAAATAATATTTTATTTTCGGTTTTATTTGAGTCGGTATATAGCTGAATGGTAATTTTTGAACCATATTTATGGAACTTACTTATATTGTTATCGTTATTACACGATGAAGACTTGAGAAAACAAAGAAAGCAAAGATAATAAATATGAATTTCGTAGGGATATTCAATGAAATTTACATGATACTTCAATAATGTTTAATTGATATTTGAGTGATACTTAAATAATGTTCTTGATATTTCATCACTATTTCAAGGATATTCCAAGGTATTTTAGTCATTACAATGACGTTTCAATGAATTTTAAAGAATATTTCATCACTATTTCAAGGATATCCCAAGGTATTTTAGTCATTACAATGACGTTTCAATGAATTTTAAAGAATGTTTCATCACTATTTCAAGGATATCCCAAGGTATTTTAGTCATTACAATGACGTTTCAATGAATTTTAAAGAATATTTAAGAATATTTCATCACTATTTCAAGGATATTCCAAGGTATTTTAGTCATTACAATGACGTTTCAATGAATTTTAAAGAATATTTAAGAATATTTCATCACTATTTCAAGGATATTCCAAGGTATTTTAGTCATTACAATGACGTTTCAATGAATTTTAAAGAATATTTAAGAATATTTCATCACTATTTCAAGGATATTCCAAGGTATTTTAGTCATTACAATGACGTTTCAATGAATTTTAAAGAATATTTCATCACTATTTCAAGGATATTCCAAGGTATTTTAGTCATTACAATGACGTTTCAATGAATTTTAAAGAATATTTCATCACTATTTCAAGGATATTCCAAGGTATTTTAGTCATTACAATGACGTTTCAATGAATTTTAAAGAATATTTCATCACTATTTCAAGGATATTCCAAGGTATTTTAGTCATTACAATGACGTTTCAATGAATTTTAAGGAATAATTCAACGTTATTACAATGATATTCAAAGATATGTCAACCATTTCAACGACATCTCGACAATGTTTAGGGGATATTTTAACAAGATTTCAATAATATTTCAACGAATTAATGATATTTCAAAAATATTGAAACGATATTTAAATGTTATTTTCGACGATATTTTTTATAATATTTTAAGAAAACATCAATTGTATTTCAATTTGGAATTGGAATTCCTAAGAATGTAACTGAACATGTAAATGTAATCATACTTCATTCCAAATACAATGGACTTCAAATAAAATAGGAGATAAGGATTTTAACTGGAATTCTTGCTATTTATTCATTTCATTATCGGAAGAGATATTAGATGGAGTACTTATAAATAATCAATGGATAAATTCTAAGATCTATTTTATTATTGGCTACAATTAATCGGAAGTGGTTTTGCGGACGGACTTGGGGAAGAGGCTGTGCATTTCTCAGTTGAGTTGGCAGCGCAAAAGAAAAAGACGTGGGAGTTGGTTTGTAAATAAAAAGGCCCAACACTGTAGAGGATATCAAAATGGCTAACTATCGCAACGAGAAGACGTATTGCAAGTATATAGCAAATTGAATCACATAAAAGTAATCAAGAAAGAGGAAAATTTAACATAAAAATTTACCAGGTACAATCATACGTCGTTCCGAACACAAACAAGAAAATGAATCCCGAAACACAATATTTCCAGCGAGAACAGCTATCGAGAATTATTGTAACTCTGCCGAATGGAGATGCCAAGAGCATAGTTTCTACTAAGAAATAGAGGAACTAGGAAAAAGCAACATCATCAAATGCAGAAAAACTAAAAAGCGAATATTTACATGTCATATAAGGGTATTTAGTTGTTGTAGTAAGGATGTAAAGGAGAGAGTATATAATTCTCTGGTAAGACCCCAACTAGAGTATGGTTCCAGTGCATAGGACCCTCACCAGGATTACTTGATTCATGAACTGGAAACAATTCAAATAAAAGGAGCTCGATTTGTTCTGGGTGATTTCCGACAAAAAAGTAGCGTAACAAAAATATTGCAAAGTTTGGGCTGAGAAGACTTGGGAGAAAGGAGACGAGTTGCTCGACTAAGTGGTATGTTCCGAGCTGTCAGCGGAGGAATGGCTTGGAATGACATTAGTAGACGAATACATTTGTGTGGTGTATTTAAAAGTAGGATAGATCACAATATGAAGGTAATGTTGGAATTCAAGAGGACAAATTGAGACAAATATTCATTTATAGGAGGGGGATTTAGGGGATAACTTACCAAGGGTGATATTCAATAAATTTCCGATTTCACTAAAATCATTTAAGAAAATGCTATGAAAACAGTTAGAACACTCGCTACACATATAACTCCGAATGTGCTAGTGGTAATGACTATGTCATGGTCCTTACTTCACGCGACCGACTGTCACCGCTTCATCGCAGACACTCACTCAGAGTGTCGTGGCAGGAAGTAGCAGTTAGTCTACCCCCTCATAGTGGTAATACAATGTAGCACTGTCCAAATCTGACCTCTGGTGAGGGCTTGATAAATTAGAGTGGAACCACAGAGGCAAAGTTAAGTCTGGTGATAAAACAGTAGTACTATGTTATAATGAGGTTTTTCGTTGTCTGGGATGTAAACACCGTTCTGCATAATACACTGACTGACAGAGCAAATGCAACACCAAGAAGGAGTGGTTCGAAAGGGAGAAAGTTGGGGGAAAAACAGAGACGGCACGGACGAATAATTGATGTTTATTTCAAACCGATATGCAGGTTACACAATGCGCACGGCATCGACTCAGTAGGATGTAGGACCACCGCGAGCGGCGATGCACGCAGAAACACGTCGAGGTACAGAGTCAATAAGAGTGCGGATGGTGTCCTGAGGGATGGTTCTCCACTCTCTGTCAACCATTTGCCACAGTTGGTCGTCCGTACGAGGCTGGGGCAGAGTTTGCAAACGGCGTCCAATGAGATCCCACACGTGTTCGATTGGTGATAGATCCGGAGAGTACGCTGGCCACGGAAGCATCTGTACACCTCGTAGAGCCTGTTGGGAGATGCGAGCAGTGTGTGGGCGGGCATTTTCCTGCTGAAACAGAGCATTGGGCAACCCCTGAATGTACGGGAGTGCCACCGGCCGCAGCACATGCTACACGTAGCGGTGGGCATTTAACGTGCCTTGAATACGCACTAGAGGTGACGTGGAATCATACGCAATAGCGCCCCAAACCATGATGCCGCGTTGTCTAGCGGTAGGGCGCTCCACAGTTACTGCCGGATTTGACCTTTCTCCACGCCGACGCCACACTCGTCTGCGGTGACTATCACTGACAGAACAGAAGCGTGACTCATCGGAGAACACGACGTTCCGCCATTCCCTCATCCAAGTCGCTCTAGCCCGGCACCATGCCAGGCGTGCACGTCTATGCTGTGGAGTCAATGGTAGTCTTCTGAGCGTACGCCGCGCGTGCAGGCCTCCTTCAACCAATCGACGGGAAATTGTTCTGGTCGATATTGGAACAGCCAGGGTGTCTTGCACATGCTGAAGAATGGCGGTTGACGTGGCGTGCGGGGCTGCCACCGCTTGGCGGCGGATGCACCGATCCTCGCGTGCTGACGTCACTCGGGCTGCGCCTGGACCCCTCACACGTGCCACATGTCCCTGCGCCAACCATCTTCGCCACAGGCGCTGCACCGTTGACACATCCCTATGGGTATCGGCTGCGATTTGACGAAGCGACCAACCTGCCCTTTTCAGCCCGATCACCATACCCCTCGTAAAGTCTTTCCCCCTGTGGGTGGGGGCGGTAGAATAACACCCACGGTATCCCCTGCCTGTCGTAAGAGGCGACTAAAAGGGGCCTTAGGAGCTCTGAACTTTGGAGCGTGGGTTGGCGACCACGGGGCCCTCAGCTGAGTCCTGGCATTGCTTCCACTTACTTGTGACAGGCTCCTCAACATCATCTATCCTATCCGACCTCCCTTGGTCAACACTTGTTCTTTTCCGACCCCGACGCTATTAGGTTTTCGAGGGCTAGGGAGTCTTTCATTTTCATGCCCTTCGCGGCCCTTGTCTTCCTTTGGCCGATACCTTCATTTTTCGAAGTGTCGGACCCGTTCCATTTTTTCTCTCTGATTAGTGTTACATAGAGGATGGTTGCCTAGTTGTACTTCCTCTTAAAACAATAATCACCACCACCTCGTAAAGTCGTCTGTCTGCTGGAAATGCCTCCGTTGACGGCGGCCTGGCATTCTTAGCTATACACGTGTTCTGTGGCACACGACAACACGTTCTACAATGACTGTCGGCTGAGAAATCACGGTACGAAGTGGGCCATTCGCCAACGCCGTGTCCCGTTTATCGTTCGCTACGTGCGCAGCACAGCGGCGCATTTCACATCATGAGCATACCTCAGTGACGTCAGTCTACCCTGCAATTGGCATAAAGTTCTGACCACTCCTTCTTGGTGTTGCATTTGCTCTGTCAGTCAGTGTAGTATTACCAAGATATGATTAAAATAATGTATTCTGCTTCAGCCGAGTCTAGCTAACGATCAGAGCATGGCATATACTTTACAAGCTGTCCTGCTATGGAGGAGGGTTTTGTTTACATTATTATTATTATTATTATTATTATTATTATTATTATTATTATTATTATTATTATTATTAATATACATCGTGTTAGCCTGTATGGACTGCGTGGTAACAACCAACTTCATTTTAGTGTCTAGGGCTTGTTCTTGTTTCGATTTTGACTTCCAGCGAGTATCTTCTGAGCCCAGCGACGAGTGCCTGTTTATGCTCTTCAGACAAAGGTCCTTTCCGTCTTCTGGAAGTTGATGACATTTTGAAACCTTGATAGTTTTTCACCAACCTTCTGAATGCGTTCCCGTCAGGAATTTCTTGTCTGAAATACCAATCAACCTCAGATCTTTTTCGCATTCCTGGAACCATCTCGGCCTTGTTGCCTTAGACTGAATAAAATTCCATATTCTTTTTGTTAGTCGATCATCATTCATCCTCAAGAGATGACTTAAAATAATAGCCGTCTCTTCTTAACTGACGCTGTGAGAGGTTCTGTTTTGCTGTACAAATCCTCATTTGGCCTCATGCGCCATTGTCCATCAACCCATCTAATATCTAGGATTTTTCTTAATATCCGGTGCTCTCTTTTTTCCAGCCGGTCAGCTTGACATTTACTACTTAAGGTCAAAGTTTCAGACGCATATAATCCCTCAGGTTTTACAACTGTGTTATACTGTCGGAGCTTGGCCCCTATACTCATAGACTTTTTATTATAGTTATTATTTTTCATTTGGTATGCCTGGTCTAACTTCCTCATCCTGACATTGATTGCTTCCTCTTCTAATCCATTCTGCTGGATGGCTTCACTAAGATATCTGAAATTCTTGACTCGACCGATTTTTCTAAGATTAGTGATCATTCATTCAGGTCCATCACAGATGTTTGTCATATATTTTGTCTGCGGAATAGAAATCTGGAGTCCTACCTTTACAGCAACTTCTTACAGCCTATTGATCTTGTTGACTGCTGAATCTATGTTGTTAGCAAAAATAGCCAGATCATTCGCAAAGCCAGACAGTCAACGTACACCCCTTTTTGCTTAGGACCAAATCTGAACTGATCTTCCTCGGTTTCTTCTTGGTCTAACAACTTCCTCACTCTCAAATGACTTTTTTCGAAACATAGTTGAAGAGGAGTGGGAGTAGCCAATCTCCCAGTCTGACACCCAGTCTGACTGTAAACTGTTTTGAGATCGCACCCATTAATTTTACTTCCCACACTGTGTTGGTCAGGGTTTGTTTGATCAAATTTCTTGACGTATCGTCCACTCGAAACTATTGCAAAATATTCATTAATGACTCGCGGTCAATGGTTTCATATGCTTTCTGAAAGTCAACAAACACAACCACGTAGCTGTGTCCTCCTGTCTTCTTGTACCTGATGATGCTCTTCAGGTAAAAGATCTTTTCTGGGCACGAACGGTTTTTCTGAAGCCAGCCTGGTATTCCCCAATCTGTTGGTCAAAGTGAGCTTCTATTCTGTTCTGAACTGCTCTGGAGAGAATCTGATAGGGAACTTATACTAATGAGATGCCCCTATAGTTTTTGGCATTACTTTTATCACCTTTCTTGTGCAAAGGGTGGATTAGTGCTGACAACCATTCATTTGGTATCATCCCAGTTCTCCAGATATCTTCAAAAAGCTTGACTACTACATCTAGAGTTTCATCATTTGCCAACTTCAGTGGTTATGCTACTATCGAATCTTCACTGGCTGCCTTATTATTCTTTAAGCTGTTTATAATCTCTTTGATCTACTCTTTACAAGGAGGGGTGAGTTGGGTAGTTTGTGGATCAGGTCGTACACAGGGAATCTTTCTTTTAGTTCATTACAATTGAGAAGGTTTTCAAAGTACCGAGACATGCTTGTACAGTTTTCTTTGTTTGTCAAGCCCAGCTTTCCATTTTCATCTCTATGCAAAGGCTGGGGGCTTGGTACCCTCTCAAATTTGTCTTGAATGTTTGATAGAATTCTCTGGAATTGTTTTATCCGGAAATCCTGATCGATCTATTCTAACTTCTGTTTCTCATATAGTCGTTCTCCCTACGGAAAATTCTGGCTGCTTGTTTTCGAGCTTCACGAAACACATCGAAATCTTCAGATCTTCGGGTCGAGTTTCACCTTTTCCAGGCATTTGTTCTTTGGGTCAGCACTTCAACACAGACCTCATTCCACCATCGATGCTTTCTCTTCTTAGCCGTCAGTATTGCAGTATAAGCTGCTTTTTGGATCTTGGAGGCGATGTCCGTCCATTCATGAGATTCAAATGTCAGTTGCTGGTTGTATTGTTCTAAGATATTCTGATTGAATTTTAACTTTCCAAGGTCGAATTTATTAATTCTGTTTGCTGGTTTCAGGCCCTTATTGAGAGGAATGATATTTATTTTGATCTTGGAGAGGTAACGATCTAAATCAAACTGGGCACCTCTCTGCATTTGAACGTTCATTATTCCCTTTAATCGCCCTCCTGGATATTGCTACATGATCGATCTGTTTCTTTCCACACACATTGCCAGGTGATCGCCAAGTTTTTTGTTTATTTGGCTTGTGTTTGTAGAATGTTGACATTATCCAAAGACTGAAGGTACGACAAAGTTTGACGAGTCTTATACCATTTCTATTAGTCATTTTTTGAGCAGGATAGTTTCCAATAGTTGATCTTGTGGTTCTATTCCCAGCTGAGCGACAAAGTCACCTAATAAGATCTTGATGTTCTTAGATGGTATTTTCTCCAACTGTTCTTCAAGAAGGTCCCAAAACTGTTCGACTTTCTCAGGATTACATCTGTTGTCCTCATTGATCGGTGCATGCACATTGATCAGTGTGTATCCTTTGTTAACGCAGCTGAGAGTTAGAATGGAAAGTCTCTCAGAGGGGCTGAAGAAGTCTACGATTGAACTGACAACCATCTTATGAACAACAAAAGCTGTACCAAGTAAAGGCATGTTCTTACATATTTTCATAGTCATTTTGCCTTTATAAATCCCATACCCCTCAATGTCCATTATGTCTTCATATGTATCTTGTTTTTCGGATGGCTAAGATGGTTATGTTGTGTTTGTTCATCATCATCGTCAATTCTTTGTATTATTATTATTAATATTATTATTATTATTATTATTATTATTATTATTATTATTATTATTATTAATATTATTATTATTATTATTATTATTATTATTATTATTATTATTATTATTATTATTATTATTATTATTATTATTATTATTATTATTACAAGCATTCTCAACGAGAGTGTTTAACACACACACAGAGCTCGCTCTGGTTCGCTTATGTTATCAAATCTCCAGTAACATGTTGCAACGTAAGTTAACGGCACGCTTCTACTTTTGTAGTAGTGACGTGACCTTCAGAAGAAAACGACTTCCGGACCGTGATAACTGGAATCAGCTTTCTGCGAGTTAAGTTATTCATTTCATTCCTTCACTACTAACAAATTTTGACCTGAACAAGTACAGGCTTTTCTCTGTTAGGCTGATACAGTTTTTAAGACTCAAAAGGCTTGCACATTAAAGTCGATGTTCTTAATTCAGTAGCCTCGCGTACTTACTTTGGCTATGTAGAATTATGTCTGATAAACTGTGTCATTGCGGTGTCTGTAAGCCTCCAACATTTCTTAGTGTAAAAATGGGAAACCGCAAAATACCATCTCCATGGCTGCGGACAGTGGGTTCGAACCCGCTGTACCACGTATAAATATCTGAGAAGATCCTTATTTAGAGTATATTCCAGTGTATAGGACCTTCACAAGGATTAGGCCTACTAGATACGAGAACTGGAGAAAGAGATCCAAAGAAATGGGTGATATCCGACAAATAAATAACCTTACGAAAATATTGAAAAATTTGAGAGAAAGGAGACGATCTTCTCAACAATGTAGGATTTTCCGAGCTGTCAGTGAAAAAATGGCGTGGAATGTTATAAGCAGTAGATGAATAAGCGTGTATGAAACTTTAAACGTAAGAAAGATGATAATATAGAGATAAAGTTGGAATTCGAGAGGACAAATCAGAATCAATAGGCCTATTTATTTATAGGAAAGGGAATTAGGGAATGAAATAATTCATCTAATGAAATCTTCGACAAATTTCTTTGAAATCACTTAAGAAGAGACTAGGTAAGATAATTTATATGAGATCTGTTACCTGGGC
The DNA here is from genome assembly GCF_040414725.1 of Anabrus simplex. Classification (NCBI taxonomy): domain Eukaryota; kingdom Metazoa; phylum Arthropoda; class Insecta; order Orthoptera; family Tettigoniidae; genus Anabrus; species Anabrus simplex. Next base: position 1,046,441,412 of record NC_090265.1, on the reverse strand, counting down.
GGTAGTCCTAAATACACATCAATGATTTATTGATCGATCGGTCGATTGATCTCGAAGTCCCTCTGAACCAATCTTTTTATTATTATTATTATTATTATTATTATTATTATTATTATTATTATTATTATTATTATTATTATTATTATTATTTTATATGTAATATGTCCTGTACAAGGCTCATTGGCTGTATGATTAGCATACTGACCTTAGGTTTACATGGCCTTGAGTTCGATTCCGGGCGGGTCATGATTTTAACTGCGTTCGATTTAGTTTTATGGCTCGAGAACTGTGTGTTTTCGTCTAAATTAACTTCCCTGCACCTACATAAACAAGGCCTTGGGATCGATTTTTGGCTAGGTCGTGATTTTAACTCTGGCTTGGGAACTAAGTATTTTCGTCTTAATAAACTTCTTTTCATCAACATAAACAAGTCCTTGAGTTCGACAGTAAATACATCCCTCCAAAGAGGGAATGCGTCAGAAACACATTCGACCGTAAAACAAGACCTAACCTACATCAAATGTTGATCCAAATATATTGAGAAAAAGACAAGAAGGAGAAGAAGAAATAACGTGTCCAGTATTCTACATTCCGTGTTCGAAACCATTGTGATTCTGTCCTTTAATTATTATATACAGTACTGCTTTAACAGCATCGTCCGCTATATTTCCACCATCTTTACTTACTGTTGTACGCAAGCACTGGGTAGCTGTTTCTTGATCAGTATTCCTGTATGCCACAAATGAACAAGTAACAAGAGTTCGCATAGAGAAAATTTATTTTATAGCAGACAAATCGAAGTCCTAAAACCGTTAACCTACGCTCACAAGTTCAGAGCCTACTAGAACCACTTTCATTCTTTATATGCAACTCTTTCCGCCGTTTCGAAAGTTAGACTGATAAAAACTAATAGGTTATAAGTTGTAAGCCTTGAGGTACGAGACTACTTTGTGTCAAACGATCGTGTAATATTACAAAGGGGTATGATATAGTGTTGAATAAGTGAATGTAGCTAGTAATGTCACCGCTAACAAGCATTGGCCTGTAGCTAAAGACCCAGAGTTCACCAACCCACGCACTCTCAAGTCAGGTGTCTTGCGTCATAACACATTGTCCGCATTCCTTTACTACATCAGATCGGAAAACACTTACAGCTTTACTCACCTTAGCTCGCAAAGTCATTTTTTTTTCTGCTGAGATGTACATGCCTTCACATTTACTGTAGTCAGTAAACCTTCATCGTACACACATTTCAATTAGGGTGAGGATCTTTTAATTGCACTTAAGCTCTTTAGGCAGTTAGATAGACGACAGCTTAGCACAAATAATGCACAGTTTGTTCGGCCCCTACCTAAGGCAAGGGTGTCCCTGGAGGAGCTTTACTCTGCTAGACCTCTACCTAGGCCAAGGGTGTCCCTAGATGGGCTTTACTCTGCTAGGCCTCTACCTAGGGCAAGGTTGTCCCTGGAGGAGCTTTACTCTACTCGACCCCCATCACCTCGAAATGAAGTGTCCTACAAGAGTTGTCCAACGGAGGTTAGATAGACAACAGCTTAGAACACGTAATGCCTGGACTCAGCTAACGACTCCGAGTTCGCTAATAAAAGCTCTCTTAAGTCAGGTGTCCCTTTTAGTAGCCTCATACGACAGTAGTCCGTAAGATGACGACATCCTATTGTCTCAGAGTGTCAGAGGTCGTAGCACGTCGCCCTCTATCTTGCCTCATGAGCCCTAGCACAGCTCTCCCCGAGTTAGTCCCACAAGAGCCTGTGTATGCCAATTTGCCACTGTTCCCTAGCACATCATCACAGAAGCGAGAGCTGAACCAGGTGTGCCAGAGGTGGTTTGCGCGTGGCGGCCATATTGCCCACTCGCCCCTGCACCAGCTCCCGAGTGCACCAAGCTCGGTAATTATCAGCCTTTACGAAACCGTGGTAAAACTTTTACCGTGGTATTGTCGTAAAAGCAGTGCACCATTACTATCGCCCGGTTTCGTTACCGCGGTTTCTAGACGCTTGATTTTCTCGCTATTATTCCCCTCGGAAGAAATTCGAAGTAGTATTCAGGAAGCGGTGATCATTTCGATAGTCACTTGTCTTTAGTTTATCCAGCCGGCAGTGATCGTTTCGACAGTCACTTGTCCCTCGTGTTTAAATTTTGTGACAGCGCAAGCAAGTTATCGACTCCTTAAAATGGAAAGTAATGTTCGACATGTTTTGAATGTTACATCGAAGTCCTAAAGACATGGAAGGGGACCTCCTTTTCCACACACAATATTGTCTCTCGACAACATTCCTTGTGGCAATATGGGCTCTGTTATATCGTTGTTCTGCTGGGGAGGTGGGATTCTGAACAGGTGTAAGGAGGAAGGATTTACATGGGTAACCTCCATCACCCAAAATATAGCCATTAGCTATTTCTCTCGTCTCGAGACGCGCTCTCAGCCGAGAATTGTGAAATATTGTGCTAACATGAGTCGACCCTGGCCATCTTGCTACAATATCTCGTATCGTGAGGTTCGAATCGCTCACAGTTTGCATGTTTAGCGAGAAATAACCTTTCCTATTTCTAAATACCTCCCCATTTTCACCTCCGGGAGACTGTATTCGCACATGAGTGCAGTCCAGCGCACGCAATACACCAAGGAACCCAGCTATTGTATGAAACCCTTCCATAACCTCTCTTTGTTCTCGCTGCGTAAGTGAAAGTTGAATGAACTGTGGCGATAACGACGCAAGTAGATCAGAAACCTTGTGTATTATGCGGCATACAGTTGTTCTGTCAACATCACAGACGTCACCGATCACTCCTTGAAATGTTCCAGTTGCATAGAACCGCAGCGCTATTAAAAGACGATTTCTAGGCGACATAGGACAGTTTCTCCCAGTCGGGCATTCCAATTGTTCACCATTTAAATCTTCTCTGGAACGAAACATCGCTTAATTCTTCAAATAAATCGCGTATCTCTTCTATAATTCTCCCTTCATTTCTTTCAAACTGATTAAGATACTGGAGATATAACCTATAGTTGTTAAGCTCCATCTTGGAATCTTTAACCACAGAGCACAAATAAACTTTACCGTGGTTTTCTTAGTTAACCGCTCGCTCACGCGCGGTAAACATTATACCGCGGTAAAATGTCGGTAAACTCGAAACCGAGCTTGGTGCAACAGAAATACGACTTTACCCTGGTAAAATTGTGAAGTTTACCGCGGTATTCTCTTTACCGTTGTTGGTGCACTCGGGCATTAGACCCAGAAGAGCCCGTGAATAGCCGCCATCTTGCCCATTTTCCTCTGCGCAAGCTCCGGCATTTTTCTGCTTTCGTAGAATAGAAAATAAAACGTCTATTAGCTTAAATGGAGCCAGAGGGGTGTGCCGGGCTATTGAGGATACCATATTCATGTTCTGTTTGTCTGTTTTTCACAAATTAATGGCGCATATTGACGTACTGTACAATCAGCTTCAAAGACGTGAAACAGACTTTCTGACTTCGCAAAGTGTGTAACATAACAATGTGAAGAAATATATGCAATTGCATGTGATCTCGCGGACAACAATAATTCCGATAAGAGACGTAGAGTAATTGACACAAGGACCTTTTGCAGCGAAACAAGTCTGTGACTTTGTAATGAACCAGGGGCATAATAGGTTTGCATTTACTGGGAATGCTGAAACTGCATTACAACTATACTCCGATTCATGTGACAAATTCTTTACAAAATTTCCACAAAATACATTTAATTCTACTGTGTTATATTATCCAATGTTGCACAAAGAAAGGCTAAAGACGGAATTAGAAGTGATTTATAAATGGACAGATTTCAAGCAAGTCAAAAGAGCTCTACCATTCCTCGCTTTTACTTTAGAAAATAATCTCAAATCAACGTTCGATGAATCGCTAAAGCTTCTCAGGATAATTGTGACAACACCCATGTCCACAGCTGAAGCAGTGCGCCGTTTCTCAACACTGGGTCGTGTTAAGACATTTCTACGCAATACAATGACCGAAGAACGACTGTCTACTCTAGCAATGATTTATATTGCGAAAGACCTCATTTACGATATACCTGACTTTGACAATAAAATCATTTCTAAGTTCATCGATTTACTGCATAGAAAAATGGAATTCATGTTTAAATAAAGGAATAACACTGCCATCTACGAACAATGCACAGACCTTACGTATTCTTCATTGTTATGGCCAGGGTGAGTAGACATTACTTCATTCGTCCTGCAGATTCAGTAGTAGGCCTATCAGTCTTTACAGTAATTTGAATGGACTTAAGGATTAAGCGGCCATCCAACGGGAGTTCTGTCATGTAAAAAGCGTTGTGAACGTATTTCAGATAGACTCCAGTGACAGTAGGTACATTTAAATAGTTCACGATACTAGGGTGTGGTAAGAGTCTGGATCGCCGGCTTCTTCTAAGAGACACCAACATTTCATTCGACAGTTTATCTTAAAATCAAGAAGATGACAGTGAAGTAGGTGAGTAATGGTCAAGTATTTAACATTGTATGATCTGTATCCAGGTATGCATTTGTTTACTTGTGTGAGATTTATAAAAACGTAAATTTGTGAAAAAAATGCCCCTCCGCTAGTGTCACTCAGCATCCACTGCTGAGTTAAGCATGCACTATTAGCCAGCAGTCCGCATTTAAAATCCCCCGCGCCAAGACGTTACAGCTCTGTCGAGAGGAGGCCTGCGCGTTAGTTTATGCCGTTATGTGAATCGCGCTATGACGTCACATCTCCGTCATTCCTCAAAGGGGAGATGGTGAAGAGCCTGTGTGCGGTCAGGTTACCATTCGTGCACAATATATTGGGCTACTCCAACGGGAGACTGTAAAGAGGTTTTGTGCGGTTAGATTACCGTTCGCTGGCAAGGTTAATTTAACAGACGAGTTAACCACAGTTTCAAGTTATCTCACCATTCCCGGTCCACCTACGGGAGACCGGTAAGTGTCTGTGTGAGGTTAGGTTAAACCTTCTTCGTAAAGAGGTTCGGTTAAATCTACATCATGGCGTCATAACCTCAACTACAAGTCACCTAACTGATTGGACTCCCCAGGAGGGAGTCAGAAAGGAACGTGTGTGAGGTTAGGCTAGCGTTCGTTGGTAAAGTTAGGTTAATACGTCATAAAGAAGTCTAAATCTCATCTGCAGGTTATCTAAACGATTTGTCACTTCATAGGGGGCCGACAGATTCGGCTCCTCCAAAGGGGCTCGTGACTTGTTTGATTCGGCTCTTCCAAGGGGCTCTTGTCCGATTCGGCTCCTCAAAAAGGGACCGTGAGTTTAGCATTGCCCTCGAACATAAGGGTATGATGTCATAACCTCAATTACGGGTCAAAAATTTAGGTCAAATCCTGTCCGATTGAGCTCCTCCAGTGGAGCCTGTGTGGTTAGGATTGCTCTCGCACGTAAAGTTAAGACGTTATTCCACGTCTTAACCTAACCGAGAGGTCATTGAACCCGGTCTGGAAACCTTAATGTCATACTTCTAGTTCGATGACCGAGAACTCTCATAGCATTTCTCCTGGAAAAAATTCATCCCCTTTTTATTTGATTCGGTACTCTCCCTATGCCACCCCTCCTCCTAACACATTTTTATACTCTCAGTATGATCTGTGATGCCACTATTACTCCTTAAAATGCGACGCATCTGACTTCGAAAATTTTGCAATACATATACTGTCGCAAGATTTTCTGTGTTTCAGTTTCTACGTCTACTTCTGAAATCGTGCGAAAATTCTTCGCGAAATTTGTAGCCGATGTCTTGGGGCCATCAATTTCTGCTTCAAAACTCAACTTGATGCCCATCCGTTTCCCGGGCTCGGGGAGCCGGCTAGACACTTATAATTATGAGAACAACCACTCAGTTGCTGTCAGAAGTCTTAGTCGCCGTTCGAAACGAGCCTCCTGACTCTCTTCATCTCAACATATCGGGGCCTGGTATCTCAGGCTACTTGGGGTTCCGTCATTCGACCCCGGACCTCGGCGTCTTCCGCCGCTCTGGACACCAACAGCGAATACTACTGCACCGACTTAGACTTCATCTGTGCTGTTGCCGAAATATCTGCACTCCCTTACATAGGATTTAATACTGCAAATATGGACCTCTTTTTAATGCATTCTACATTTCAAAAAATCTCTGAACTTTTCGAGATTTCTGGTTTTGTATAAAAGTTCTTATCGAACTATGAACTTTTGCAGGAGTAGTTCTGAAGTGTGAGCTAGGCCTCTCTCGGTATTCAAATTATCCGCCTGCTCTAATGTTGTGCACTTTACTTCATATTCATCAACCATCTGCTGGAAGAAGTTGGGACTTAAGCAAACAGAGATCACCTCTGGTTTTTTACTTGCGCTGCCTAGTGTGCAGAAACATAATTTCTTGAAAAAATTTGCCGTGCCCAGGTTTAATCTTGTTAAAGGAAATGATTTTGTGAGTGTATTCCAACACCTGCTCGTAAAGTGACATCATATCATGTTGCCTCTCTCCTGGTATCCTGTTGACCAAACATCGTCTTGGCGTTCTTTTCTCTCTTGAATGTTCCTTCCGGTTACAATTAAAGGGTGGATTCTGCTCTTATCCTTGTCTTGACGTGCGGCATTATAACTTGCTACGGAGTGGGAGACTGTGGGAAATTACGGTTAGCCTGGAAATGGACTGATAAGGTAGGGGAGAATACCTACTATATAATCATCTTTGAAGTGTAGTTAGAGAAGATTTCTAAGACCCATTTTAGAATGTAATTTACTGTTTTCACTCAAATGAATTGATATATGATCTTTCTCGTAACTTTAACTTTATGTAGGCTTCTTTTCTCCGTCTTAGATCTCCGAATTTTGCCTTGATCGGTCTTGTAAACCACAAGGAAGCACGAGAGAAGTATCCACATTAGCTTCCTCTCAAATGTGAATGTGGTGATTACGTTTCTGTAAACATTTTAAATTCTTGCTTTCAGACTAAGATTTTTTAAATAACTTAGTCACTTAGAAGAATGGAATAGCCACTACTTCGGAGACCTTACGCCCAGTTTGGGTCTTTGTGTAAAATCTTCTGGAGTGCTTTGTATTTAGCCTCCATTCATCTTGTTTTCGGCGCTTCGCTTAATGTAACATTTTTCTATTTCACGGTCATGTAGTACGGACTTTCTGTTCCTGCTTGCTTGGATCATTCAATCCGTTTTCTAGTGAGGCAAAGATACGCCGACAGTTTTAAGGTGATATATATGAATTTATCATTTTAGAACTAAGGTTCAACACTAGTAATTTAGAAAAGCACACTTAAGTGTATCGAAGTATTAAAGTAGATAAAACTTACTGAAATGGATTCATTTTGTGTGTAAGTATGCGTGTGTGTAAGTGTGTTATCTTTTTCGTGCTATTTACCAACTTTACTACGGTTCCGTACGGCCCACTGGGCAGCTTATAGCAAGTATTAGGTTTACTGCTGTCACTATCAATTTAGTGTTTCGCCGGCGCGTCAGGTTCGTATTACCTAGAAGGCACTCAAATGCCTTCGTGTGTTTAATACGAGTATAATATTACGGCGTCCTAACATGGTGAGGCGGTAAATACTAAGATATTCGGTTGTGTTGTCTGAGCATACCGGGAGGGCAGATGTTTTAAGGACGGAATGAATATTTCGGGTTGCTTAAAACTACATTTGAAAATTACATTAAATCACGCTGTATTTACTGTGTAAACTCAATCACAACACATACTCGTGATAGATTACAGACAGACAACAAATAACTTCACTGATAGAATAGCCATGATACACAACCAAAAAAAAAAAAAAAAAAGATTAAAAGTACTACAAAATTCAAAACAATTTAAATTCTCAACAGTTCTCCCAGCCTGGAATTGTGAGAATAAATTAAGTCACTTTAATATCACACATAAATTATGCCTGCAAATATCACAGGACCCTCTTTTCAGCAAAGTTCTATAGTATATAACATAAGCGTAGTATTTTGGATTTGGGACCACTCTGCGACCGCTACGGGTTCTGTATGCATGGGGAATGTTTTCAGGTGAAGAGGCTTTAGAAACTCAGGGTTCTTTATGGGTGTCTATCTCCAGAGGGCACAGTCGTTCAATAGGTCTTATAAGTGTTCGATCTTTAAATTGGCTACCCGAGATACAGCGTCCTTGCCAGGAAAGAGTGGCACTATTCTTGCTAGTGGCCACTCCGCTCTCTTTTTTTTTTTTGCTCGCAACAAACCAGAAACACATCACCTGCCTTTTAATTCAATGTTTCTTTTTCTTTGTGGTGCTGGATCAGATGGGACAGATGTTCCTTCCTGAAGTGTTGTCTCAGTTATTGCATCAGGTGTTGTCTGTAGCGCAGGCTTGCCTGGAAGTTCTCCTTCCCGAGATGATCAATATCTTGCACAGAACCCTCTCCAACATCTTTAGGAACCATTGATGGAGTCAAAGGATTTAAATCTTCAGGATCCTCTGATATATAAGTTAGTGGGCGTCCATTAACAACGGCCTCTACGTCACAAAGTGAAATCAGTAATTCTTCATAAGTGAGTACAGACCTTCCGAGCATTCGTCTCAACAATTCTTCAATGGAACGGACCAGATGTTCCCACGATCCACCCTAACAACTCGCAGAAGGAGGATTGGACTTCCACTCTATTTCTTAAAACGTAGATTTTTGTTGAAGTTCTTGGAGATCTAGACTTTTTAATGCACTGGACGCCCCAGTAAAATTAGCACTGTTGTCAGAAAAGATAATGGATGGACGACCTCTTCTAGCTATATTTCATCTCAATGATTAAATGAATTAATGCATGAATTAATTGAATGTAGAATTTCCAAACGGATTGCTCTGAAGACGGCATAGGTGTAGAGAACAATCCATATCTTAGAATTACCTCTCAGAATCAATGGTCCTGCCATGTCAATGTCAGCCACTTCAAAGACATTGGTAACCTTTACTCGATCCTTCTTCATAAGTGAGTACAGACCAGGGAAGGTCTGCGAGTTGGTAGGGTGGATCGTGGGAACATCTGGTCCGTTCCATTAAAGAATTGTTGAGACGAATGCTCGGAAGGTCTGTACTCACTTATGAAGAATTACCGATTTCACTTTGTGACGTAGAGGCCGTTATTAATGGACGCCCACTGACTTATATATCAGAGGATATCTGTAGAGGGGCAGAATCTCTTTCAGCATTCTTTGGTTTATGACTCTTACACTGGAGCCGACTTGCTATCGCTTCCTTTGCAGTCCTCCTAGTTTGTATTATCCAATACATTTTCCTCAAACAAGCCATTAAAATTGCAAATTGGATTGACAGTAAAGTTGATGTTGCTGCATAATCATTGCTTCAACTAATGAATATTTCTTATGTAGCAACAATACGTATCTGAAGTTCATTATGTACTTTCTCACACAATCTTTTTCTTCACTTAGATGAGACCTTCCTCGTCCGTGACAACATTTATCCCATTGACATCATCGCCTTCAGCAAGAAATGAATCTGATTGAATACCTTTGATGACAATCAGCAATGCTGACTTTTTTCTCAAATTTTAGGGGACTTGCATGGGAGTTAATGTTCCTTTCATTACTACAGAATCTGAGATTCCATGCTACAAGCGTAACTCGTTGAGAAAAAGCTCAAATTTCTTGTCAATTCTAGAGTTAATATTATCATAGAGTATTCCAATTTCTCCTTCCTTTCTTCTAGAATTGTGGTTTCATTCTCATTGTCTTGCAGGTGATAAAATGACCACTCTTATTCTGGTCGTTTTAACCATTCCGAACCTTTCCACCATAACGAAACCTCGAGATGGGTAGGAAAAATCCTCTTGATATGGTATTAGCCGGATTGTGTATTCCTGGAATATGTTTCCAGTCCTCTAGGCATGTTAACTCCTGATCTCTTTCACTCTGTTGCCAACAAATAATGTAGCCCGTGGTTAGTCTCTTCTTATCCAAGCTAATGGGGTTTGATAAATTGCCCCAGAAATATTCTCTCACATTTTGTGGATGTAGAGCCGGCTAAACTGTTGATGAGAGCCTACTTCTTATTAGGCAGCCTAATAATTCCAGCCTGGGAATAGTGATGGTTTTGAGAGGAGCCAACATGGCATAGCTAACAGCAGCTGAACTGAAACTCCCTGGTCACTTTCAGTTCGTAAAACGATCACATCACAACAAGCGTATTGGCTAGCATCTACGAAGTTATGAAGCCTCCATCGATTCCTTCCTTCACACTCCCCGTGATTAGTACAGGAACTTCCAATTCTCTTAAGCAGTTTATTTCCTGATAACGCTTCCGAAACTCATCAGCGATACTCTCGGGTAACGGCGTGTCCACTTTTGTTTGACTTCCTTGGTTTCATCTCCTACGTAGCATGCCTACTGCAACAACAGCTTGAATGGTAGAATTGCTGGAGTGATAAACCCAAAGATATCAAAAAAAATTTGTATTAAGGAAAGTAAGATTCTCTTCGTCAATACTTCTGGGAGAGTTAAAAATTCTAGAAATTCAACACTCAGTTTGTCCGATCTTCCGTTCCACTGTAGACCGAGAACAATTGTGACGTATCTCTTCTCAATTCCATTGTTCTCCATCGGTGTGATTCCTTCTGTTGAACATTCCTAGTTCCTATGTTCCATTTTTGCATCATTCAGCATTTTAACACTCTCAGTTCGGAATGTAACAAATTCTTCCTTCGAAGCTGTTGTCGACATATATCGACTCCATCATTTTGTGTGCTGTTGACTTACGGACGTTCGTAATATTGTGTTCTATTAGAGCAACTAGGATAAACGGACTGCAGATAGTTCCAAGAAAACACTTGTGAGTGTCTGTAAACTTTAATTTTCTTCAGATCACAATTCTCCCACCATACTAAACTCAGGAGATCACGATCTTGCGTCGCAACTTCAATCATTCGGAAGGCTTTTAGGATATCTGAACAAACCCAAATTATGTTCTCTCGAAATCTGAGTAGTATATCTGGAATTAACTGAACATGATTGGGCTCCTTCTCTAGACAGTCATTCAGTGAAACACCTTCTGTCCTACAAGATGCGTCGAAGACTGAACGAACAGGATTTGTCAAGCTTGTTAATTTAATTACTGACAGATTTGGAAGATAATGGCAGTGTATTTCTAATTCTTCATTCTGTACCTCTTCTATGAATCCTTTTCTTTCAATCGGTGAAAATCTGATAGTAACTGGTGAATAACTTTAACTTCATCAGCTTATCAGTTGTAGACTCAAGTCTCTTCTCAGCAATATGCTTATTGCAATTGTTCTCGGGGTGACCTTTTCTCCACGTGAGGTTTATTATATAGCTACCATTGCCATCTCTTTTCAAAGTGCTAAGGAGATTCTCTTTGACCTTCTCATTCTTTTTCTCTTCTACCTGATCATAGATACCTATAGTCCTCGGGTTCCGGGTTGTTCTCATATCGTCAAAAGCCATTGAAATTGTGAGGTTACTTAGACTAACATCAACAGATTGGTCTTGCCTCTCACCAGCCGAAGTCCATGCGAATTTCGTTTCCATTGCTAGGAGTCTATTCTTCAACTGAACTACATTTTCTGTAAGATTCTTTGCGTATATATGCATTCAAATGAGGAGCTCAATCTCGGGGAAATCATCACCCAGGTCACTGATCCATATCCTCTTCATTTTCAACTCTTGCAGCAAGTCTGAACATCTTGACATTCGTAGAACAGATTGACAAAATCTAAGATGACCCCGCAACTCTATTTCTCAATTGGATTGTCCATCAATACTTCCTATGTTAATTTTATATCTCTTGTATTTAATGCTAGAAGTTTGATCTCCACCAAACAAAACATGTGTTACTATTTTTTTCTGCACAATGTTTTAGCCTCGGCTCTTTATCTTTATTCTGAAGGAGGTAACTTCGTAGTGAGCCACTGTCTAAGAATGCTCGTAATGTGCTCTGTTTACCATTCTCTTGTAATTTGATTATCTGTGTTTAAAGGGCAACTTGATTGGTACAAGTACAGTTAACTAGGTCGGATGTAACTCGAGTTTGCTGCGTTTCCTTCTCGATCTTAGATTCACTCTTCTCAGCTCGTAATGCAATGTGCTTATTTCCACAAAGTAAGTAGTGAACGGAAAACTTGCAGGTCTTAGCTAAGTGGTTAGGTTTTGTATACAGATAGCAACGACCATTTTCTTTCATTTTTCATCTCCGATCTCCTATGCTCATTTTCCTAGTAAAAGACCATTTATCACTTTCCTCAGATTTACTACAAAAAATGCATGACACTGAGGGACTGTTGTTGTTAAGTGCAGCAACGGTAGGAAAGGAACTATCTATATGTTTTCATTGTGATTCTTCTCCGTCTTGGTAAAAAGTCACCTCTTCTTATTCTTAATTTTCAAAGGCAAATTACTAAATCCTGCTTGTGCCAAAGGTATCCGTTGCTCATTTTGGACTTCAGTACGTAGAAATTCCATGAGGCACTCAAGTCGAGACCCAATTTCTCCATTTGTACCTCCTTCTTGTTACGAGAAACAACTTGGGGAAATATCCGTGAGAGGCTTCGGTTGGAAAATAATTATATTGGTAGAACTGACCACAAGTACAAAATTAGAAGGAATTTTAGCAGAAGCGATTGGGGTAAATTTTCTTTCATTGGGAAGGGCGTGAAGGAGTGGAACAGTTTACCAGGGGTAGTGTTTGATCCTTTTCCAAAATCTGTACAGATATTCAAGAAGAGAATAAACAACAACAGAGATAATAAATTAAATGTTAGAGGGCATTCGACCAGAGCAGGATATTGTAAATAATAAATGTGTGTGATTAAATTAATTCCATCCCCTGGTCTAAGGAGTTTGGACAGCCCAAGTAGGGGACTGCCTGTAGGGGTGAAGTACAGTGGGGACTTCGAGGGCCCTGGGACCGCTACGGTAGCTGTGAAGGCCCTTCAGGAACTCTGAAAAGTGATGGCAAAAGGGGCTCTGGTTAAGACGCAGCAGGTCGTTATGCTACTTAGGTTCCAAAATGGGTAAAATATAAATATGTAAATAAATTCAATGTTAATTTTAATCTTATACCAGTTGTATAGTATTATTAGACGTAATTTCACATACCGTACTGTATATGAGTTGACTATGTTTGTAAGATATTATACGTAGAATTTTGTAAACAATATAAATTTATTAAGGATGATGTGTGTGTTTAATAGAAAAAAATATTAGTGTAAATTGTATAATATTGTATTCTAGGAAAATTTTCGTCATCTCCTGTTAATTTAAAATTTAGTGCTTGACAATAATGTATTTTAGTGTACCATTTGCCACCGAGGTAGACACCTCATTTGCAAATAAAGAGATTTTGATTTGATTTGAACTTCTTTGCCAGGCTCGCTATGCCTCTTCTGAGAGGCTAAATTCGACTAATGGAAAGAGCCATGTACTTGGGTCTGCAGATGCTAGATTCAAACTACTGAGGGATCTAAGGTGTGACTGTAGCTTAATTAACAAGGTGGGTAACGGAAGCTTGTCCTGTTGTGTCGCATTTGAAATCACTATCTTCAGTAATTCCCTTACGTACACTTGTAATAGAATATCCGCTCTTCCAAACCGTTCTTGTAGAGTTTGAATTGCCTTCGGGTAATTTTCTGACGTCTATGAATAACTAAGCACAATTCATGATGTTCAGTTCCTGCTTCCATAACTTGCAATAAATACTGAAATTTGTACTACCATGCAAACTATCATCTTCGTGAATCTTCCGAAATTCCAACCAAAAATTAACCAATCCCGTAAGTCACCAATAAATTCCGCAATTTCAATCTTAGGAAGTTTATAAGTTCCGTTCTCCTCCTATCCTGACTATGGCACGCACCAATTAAAGAACTGTCTGATCTACGTGGCGTCAAAACGTTATTGACCTGTACCCGTATAACGTCAAATTCGTTGCTATGGTTCTCGGAAGTTTCTTTTTCGGATACAATTACAGTCATTTCATCACTGCTATCTAAAAGTGCATCCATTATTTTGCTGTCTAATTCACCAAGCTCCTACATGAATGCCTCTAAACTACTAACATTTGAAGTAAGTGCATTATTATAAAGGGGCTTCCTGGCCGAGGCGGTAAAGGCGTGCTCGGTTCGCCCGGAAGGACGTGGGTTCGAATCCACATCAGGAAGTCGTAAAATTTAAGAAACAAGATTTCCACTTCATATGGCCCTGAGGTTCACTCAGCCTACACCAAAAATGAGTACCAGGTTAATTCCTGGGGGCAAAGGCGGCGGGGCGTAGAGCTAACCACTCTACCCCATCACGTGCCGAGATTAACAATGGTGGAAGCCTTTACCTTCCACCCCTCCAAGGGCCTTCATCGCCTGTACGGAGGTGACTTTGCTTTGCTTGCTTTTGCATTATTATAATCGGGAAACCTAACTCTTGTAAGAATTCCTTTTATGTCGTTTATTTTCTTTGTGAAGCATTTTTTCACAGGTATCCTATCTTTATTCATGTTCTCCATATTTATTTCTTCTCGACTTGAAATAAATAGTGTCTCGGTACCAAATGCTAGTGTACTTCAAATTCCGTCTCTTCTAGGGCAGGAATAAACTCACAGCATCTATCACGTCTGGGGTCACCAAAATGTCGTAATACACTCGATCTAACTCCATACATTCAATATTTTTACTGTGTAAACTCAATAACAGCACATAATCATGATGGATTACAGACTTGGTCGACAACAATTATCTTCACTGATCCAAGAATAATCATGATACACAACCAAAAAGAATATTCAAAGCAATTTATATTCTCAACACTACCGGTGATACTAATCAGTCTAGATGATAAGACTAAGCTAATATGATATGTGCTAGTTTTCTTTTAAGGTCATTTAATGCTTATACAGTGCCTATTTGTAATGGAATATATTTGTGAATTTCCGTTGTATTTATCAGCAATTCGACCTCAAATAAGTCAACACTGTAAAATGCTGTCGTGAATTAAAAAATGTGTGTTGTTTGTCTTGACAGAGTTGCTAAAATACGGTTATATCGACAGTATAATTCAATATCCTTTAAAATGGAAAAGTATTTAGTAAATAACTTATTCCTTTGGCAAAATATATTGAAATTTTGTCTTTGTTTGACCATGCACCGCGTTTCTTTGGATTGCCATGACCTCCTTAGCGTGCCGTTACATCGCTGTTGTGAGGGCTTTTAATGAATGAATGTATGAATAAAGTAGAAAACCATCGACTGGAGAGAGAGTATTAATTTACTTTTATTATAATATAATACATGCAGTTAGTTCGTTTTGATCATATACAACAACAAAAATAATTTGCAACCTTGTTACGCTACATATGAATGGCGAAATCAATGAATATAATTCCCTTCCCCCTCAGTCACGGATGACCACCAACAGTCGGTGAGAGCGCCCACACATCACGTACATCACAAACACATGCCACTGGCGTCATTAGTTAAAACACACCAAACCTATTCATACCACATATGAATGACCGAAGACATCGAACAGAAAGCCCCCCCCCCCCCCTCAGTCACGGATGACCACTTATCGGGGAGAGAACATCCGCCCCTCGCAATGGTTACAATCACACGTAACTATTGTTGATGATTAATATAATATACCATACATAAACCTACTGCATATGGATGGACGAAGACAACGAACAGATCCCACTACCTAGTTCCAAAATTTTATCTGTCTCTTTCGAATCTATATCTTTTTCTGTGATCTTTCTTGTTTCCTTTCTTGTTTAGTAGGTGAGCCACTTCCATACATATTTTTTTTGCATTAAATGCATCGATTTTCCTCATTTTGTCTTATATCTTTGTTCTTTTATACTCCCATCAGCCGCCAAATTATCCCCCTCATTTCCCTTTTCTTAACATTGCAGTCTTTGCTTTCATATTTTTGCCCATTTAACAGAATTCAACAAGTGTCCTATTATTTGTCTTTCAATGACTTCCAATCTTTGGACCCCCGTGTTACACGCTCCCCTATAATCCCTAGATACATTTATTTCCCAATTTCACTAATGCCATCCAGTAGTTTCTTCAACCAATCCACGCAGTAACCCTCATTTTGATGTTTCATTTGGTGCTAGTATACTATCCTTAGAATTTCACTCCCTACCCTCTCATCTTTAGCTTCAACAAATATTTCATTAATCGTTAAACAATATCCGTTCGTATACTCATCACTTCATGCATCTTTCTCACTCCACTCTTTGCAGTAGAGCTTGACAGGCCCAATATTATTTTGGTAAATTTAATGATATTTATATCTAATGCTACAATTCCATCATATACTCCCCAAATATCTGCTCCATACAATAACTTCGCCTTAACTACAGAATTAAATACATTTTTCTGAACATTATATTCGATTTTCGGTATCTTTCTGTCCAATATCTTTATACCAGCCAGAGCACTTACTCCCTTCATTTTTGCTCTTTTTATCTGTTCTGTTCATCTGCCATTGCTGCTTACAATCGTCCCTAAGTATTCAGTTTTTTAATAAATTCTAATTTTTTCTTACCCATCCCCCAATGTTCACGTTTTGAAAGTGTGTTACCCCTTTTGATTTTTAGTTTCAACTCGTTATAGTAATATATTATCCCACTGATACTATTTTGCATTTTGACAGGTGTTAATGTGAGCAGAAGGACATCGTCTGTGAAGATCAGACCCGGAATATATCGAGTCTCGAGACATGGAGAATATCCTTTCTCAAAGCCTTCCGACTGGAAAATTCTATTAATAAATAATAAAATAATATTTGTGATAATTTGCAATCCTGTTTGAAACAAGTTTTGAAAATATCTCTCCCACTACTACCCCATCTTCTATTTTGATAGAACATTTAAATTCTTCATATGTATTTTTAATTGTTATTAACTAATCAAACATCAGGACAAATCGTTTTTCCGTTGGTTTTAGCCTGGAAAACATTTTTCGCAATCGTACCCCAAGCTAGGTGCTAAAATTACGTCAAAACTTTGGTGGGGTTAAATCTATCGACATAACTACTTTTTATCTGTTTAATACCGGTATGCTAGTCCGGCTCCATGCCTAAATGGTTAGCGTGCTGGCCTTTGGCCGCAGGGGTCCCGGGGTCGATTCCCGGCAGGGGCGGGAATTTTAATCATCATTGGTTAATTTCGCTGGCACGGGGACTGGGTGTATGTGTCGTCTTTCATCGTCATCACGACGTGCAGGTCGCCTACGAGCGTCAACTGAAAAGACCTGCACCCGGCACTAAAGCCATACGCCATTTCATTTCATTTTTACCGGTATGCTAAAACATATCAGAAATTCCGGAAAACCAGACCCAAAAACCATTTTACCGTACGGTGGTTAATTTCCTTTTCGACCTTATTATGATATTTCTCTTCAAGTTTTGTGAGAATGAATCGCTATCAATTACTCTTCTTTATAGTTCATTTCAGGTTACTCAGGCCTATATGGAACTCATGTATGAAACTCTCTTACGTAATGTGAAACAGTCGTGGAACGAAATTAACGCTCAGAGTAGGGATCTGTATTGGTCGCAAGTTGCAACGCTTCCCTTCGTTTCGCCCGTTCGTTGGCATTTGGCGTCTAGCGGATGAAGTTGGGAGGTTGGGTGTTGGGATGAAGTAGTAGGAGGGGTTGGAAGCAGTCGATATGTTTACTGTTGACTTTTTGGAGTTGTGTCGACTGTGTTTAGTTAAAGAAGGAGTTTCAGTTCCAATTTTTGAAGGAGAAGGAGACGCTCATCAGTTAGTTAAAAAAATTGATGTTTGCCTCCCTGTGAAGGTAAGGTGATATTGGTTATCTACGCCAAGTAAATTCCCGGAGCGTGACGCCATTTTTCGGACTTTGTTTTGTTTTTGTTTTTTGTTTTTTTAATGAAGAAGCCGATGAAGTAGATTCACAACTATGTTTGGTTTAATCCATGGATTATTATTGTTGTTTAATAATTATCTCATGTTCTGTTAAACACTTGCAATGATTTAGGTCCATAACCACTTTATTCTCAATTTTAGTCGGGAGGAATTTAATGTTTTATTGTTTTCTTGCAGGTATTGTTTACAGATTCTGTTCTTTTTCTATGCCAGAAACTAAAATATACTATAGCGAACAAGTATTCTACTGGCACGTATTTAGCTTCCTTCCATACGTTACCGATTTTAAGTTAGGTATTTTGTTGTTGCCTCGCCTAAAGTGACAGCTGATGGTTACACTTTTTCAATTTCTACTCAAGGCCCACCTTCCCGCGAGTGGGGGTTAATTATCTGGTGTTTTAATGATGCCTAAGAAATCAGTGCTTTTTGGTACTCGTCTGACGGTTGTTGAAATTTAGCACCATCCACTTGTTTCACATTGTCCGTGAAGTCTTTTATCATTAATCCGTTGTCTTGCTCCCAGCGATGTGAGGATTGTGACTGCGGGGTCTCAAACGGAATTCTTTTCCAGACTTCTTTTTCAGTTCTCCGACTCGTTGGCTGAATGGTCAGTGTACTTGCCTTCGGTTCAGAAGGTCCCGGGTTCGATTCCCGGTCGGGTCGGGGATTTTAAGTTAAATCCAATGGCCTAGGGGCTGGGTGTTTGTGCTGTCCCCAGCATCCCTGTAACTCACACACCACACACTACACTATCCTCCACCACAATAATGCACAGTTGCCCACACATGGCGGATGTCGCCCACCTTCATCGGAGGGTCTGCCTTACAAGGGCTGCACTTGGCTAGAAATAGGCCTAACCACGTGAAATTATTATTATTAGTTCTTGGGGATTATTTGTTCGCTTGTGATCTAGTAAGGGTTTCATCTTACTCTGATACACTAATCACACGAAGAGTTCAGATGCTCGTGGGTAATTTTTGTATTTAAATCCTAAAGCCTGTTGATCTATCATCCACCCTCCTAGGTTCTGTCATGTCAGGAGAAGACTAGGAGTGCTGTAAGACGACTTTTTTTCAATTTGATTTCTGAACATCTTTCAATGGGTAAGACACGTTCAACAATTGTAACTTCACCTTGTCTCTGGTTTCTCCGAAAATCTGTCACTGATATTACATGGGTAGTTTTGAGGTTTGTTTGTACGCCTTGAATTAAAATGTGATTTTATGTAGTTTCCTCTACAAACAAGATTGGAACACAGAGGTATTAGATAAAAAAAAATGAGTATTTGTGCAAATGGATGTTTTAGAGATTAAAAAGGCATTCCAAATAAAATAGGATATGTGGCACTATTCTCCACACTTTTTATGTCTTCATACAGAGCAAGTTGATTCTATAATATGTTGACATGGATTTCATTGACATAGGTGAGCAGGAGCAAGATATTTAATTCATATCTGCAGCTGTAAAAGCTTTTGTAGAATACATCAGCATTGTTTGTAATTAATCCCAGAAGTGCATTTAGGGGTGACCATTTTTAGCATTGTCCGGCTCTGTGGTTAAATGGTTAGTATGCTGCCCTTTGGTCCAATGGACCCGGGTTTGATTCCTGGCAGGGTCAGGGATTTTAACCTGAATTGGTTAATTCCGATGGCTTGGGGGCTGAGTGTGTGTGGGTTGACTTAAAATCATCCTACAGTAGGTAGGGCCCATCCTCATAGATGGGCAGGTCGCCTATACGGTATCAAATTGAGAGACCTGCACCAGGCCTTTCTGGAGGCCACATGCCATTATTATTATTATTATTATCACTTACCGGTATATTGAAACTTAGCATTTTAATGAAAAGTATAGAATTTGAGTTAATTCTGTAAATACATCCATAGCCTCCATTAATTTGGTAGCTATTTCCTTTGCAGTCGTTTTTATGAAGTAGGCCTAAACATATTTTGGCCTGGTGCAAGTAATATTTAAGAGTGAAATTTTCTGTGGAGCACAGTGCATTGAGTGGGTGGGATTACATGACAACATAGCCGGGTTAGACAATTGTGAAGAGCCTCTCGAGGCCAAAACACTTCATTTGACACAAACATAGTTAATGTCCGGCTCCATGGCTAAATGGTTAGCGTGCTGGCCTTTGGTCACAGGGGTCCTGGCAGGGTCATAAAGTTTAACCATAATTGGTTAATTTTGCTGACACGGGGGCTGGGTGTATGTGTCTTCTTCATCATCATTTCTTCCTCATCATGGTGAGCCGAACTTGTCCTCGGACACTCGCGGCACTAAAAGCCATATGTCATTTCAATAGTTAATATTGCTTTGTAATATGAGTGTGAAAGTAAAATTTCATTTTCATTAATCTGTTTTGTAAAATGCATGAAGTAAAATGTTAACTGAAGTCATGTTTGCAAATCATTGACACTGTTGATGGAAATCGTAAAACATGCACGAACGTTTTATTGTGTCATTCATGTTCTTCTGTTGCTTATGATTAAATTATATTAACTGAAATTGCTTTAGACATTTTCAATATAACTTAGGTAGGACCTCAAATACATTACAGGGTTGCTTGGGCAAACCGGATAGTTGAGCTTAACATCTGTTAGCATTTGCAAGTGGTCCAAAAGGGGGCACATGCTCTTCAGTTCAAGTTTCTAGAAGAATAAAGAAATATATTTGAAAAAGTAGTTGGTTTCACATTTATGTATCCCCTGTGGGTAGGGAACGCAGACGAAGAATACACCCACAGTATTCCCAGTCTGTCGCAAGAGGCAACCAAGGGATGATTGACCGGGCGAGTTGGCCGTGCGCGTAGAGGCGCGCTGCTGTGAGCTTGCATCCGGGAGATAGTAGGTTCGAATCCCACTATTGGCAGCCCTGAAGATGGTTTTCCGTGGTTTCCCATTTTCACACCAGGCAAATGCTGGGGCTGTACCTTAATTAAGGCCACGGCCGCTTCCTTCCGACTCCTAGCCCTTCCCTGTCCCATCGTCGCCATAAGACCTATCTGTGTCGGTGCGACGTAAAGCAGCTAGCAAAAAAGGGATGATTGAAATAGAACCATGAGGGTACTTGTAATTAGTACCCCCGTCTGTCGCAAGAGGTGACCAAGGGATGATTGAAATAAAACCATGAGGGTACTTGTAATTAGTACCATCACATGAGGAACACCATGGGTCGCCTTTATTTGTGAGTAGTACTGCTATATTAGGTACACATTCGGTAGCCTATGTGAATAGTAGCAACAGCGGGTGAATCAGTATGGGTTTTGCAGTGCCCGTGATTAGTACCACTGTATGTCGAACACCATGGTCTTAGGTTGTCTGTGATTAGTACCATTATGAGAAGCACCACGGTTCTGGGCGTTGCCTGTGATCAGTACCATTATATGAGTGAGACTATCGGTCTGTGTTTACCCGCTATGTGAGGAACACCATGGGTTTGCGTTGCCTATGAGTGGCGCCGTAATGTAAGAAACACCATAGGTCCGCGTTACGTGTGAATAGTACCACAATGTGTGGAACACCGTAAGTCTATGTTACTCATGATTCGTACCGCTACATGAACCATGGTTGTTACTTTCCTAGCGATAAGTATAATTATGAGGGACCGCTGACCTGGATTTTGGACCTCTTTAGACAACAAGCATCATCGATTTGGGATTGTGCTTTGGAAGCAGCCCCTTGGTCAGAATATTGCTTTAAGATAGTTTTTGGGAAGGTGGGTCATTACAGACTATGAATCTCATGTTAGATCTGTATTGACAGTTGAACTTCTTACAAAATTGTACAGAATTATTTAATTATTTTGATATCCTCATAGTCAATACCATAGGCTACTGTAATATTTTACATCCAATTAAGACAAAACTTCACAGACGTTTCGACCCAGCATTGGGTCATCCTCGGTCAGACATATATAATGAATTAAAAATATCGGACACACAAAATGAAATGTTAGTTAAAAGGTTTTTTTCTTAAAAAGCATGATCAAAGTTAAAAACTGTGAGATAGTGATCGTTAAAACAGTCTTGAGCTGGAGGAGGTCTTTTTTGTTTCAATGTTGTTGTTGTCTCTTGGTGTGGTTCAACTAGTATCTGTAAACAGTTGGCTTGGTTGTTATGTTCCGACATGGGCTGATGGGCCTACATAAGCATTATTGAAGTTGAACAGTCTGATTTTTAGTGTTACGTGGCCCGTTTGTATCACTGTGTTCTCTGACTATGGAGTCCAGCTCAGTCGAGCTCTCTTCCTCTTATTCATCCGGTATCATCTGGTACCCAGTGGGTTGTGGTTTGCGTGCCGTCGCAAGATGTTCGGCAGGCTTGCCAATGTTGGAGCGCAAGGTAAAGGAGTCTGGGGGCTTAAGACCCGCAGATTAGGCTGCGATGCAACATATAAGCCTCTAGCATCCTAAGTCAGTTGTCAAAAATGTGTTTGATGCAGCAATTCTAAAACAAAACTGCAAAATACAAATTTATTATCAACACAGAAATATATGTAGAGTTTAATGAAGCTACAAAAGATGCTCATAGTGGCTTCCATGCTGTTCCTAGCAAACATTGCATCTTTTCAACACTGATTTACAGATTTTGTTGCAAATCTTCCAGGATTGTAGGTTTTCAAATTCTGATTGGATTTGTTCCTTCAAATGCTTAACATCATGAACCTTGACGGAATAAACCTCATTTTTTGGTGTATCCCGGACTGAAAAATCCATGGGTTTGATGTCTGGAAATCATGCAGGCCATTCAATAGTACCCTGTATGCCAATCCATTCATCAGAGTTTCCAAATGCGGGCGTGCTCCATATTGTTGTCATATCAACTTTTTCTTTCCCCCTGTGGCTGGCGGACGCAGACGAAGAATACACCCACGGTATCCCCTGCCTGTCGTAAGAGGTGACTAAAAGGGTAACACCACCTGCAGGTGGGGGGCGCAGATGTAGAATACACCGCCGGTATCCCCTGCCTGTCGTAAGCGGTGACTAAAAGGGGCAACCTAGGCGTGGACGTGAATTGTGGTTTGGTATCGTGTGTTGGAACCCCTGTGGATGGGAGGGGCTGAATACATTCACAGGTAATCCCTGCCTGTTGTAGAGGGCGACTAAAAGGGTCCTGTGGGCCATCGGTACCCTCCTTATTAATTTTTTTGAGGGTTAGTTGTAGACCGAATCAAAATTCTTGATGTGCGTGCTGTTAGGAGATGGGCCTCTTACGTGCGCGACTACACTCGAAAGCCGTATGGTGACCTCGGGAAGCCATTTGGGTACCCGCGCAGTAGTATCTGCCTGACAACACAGGTCACCGCACAGCCGAAATAACATACTTTTAAAAATCTATACTTATTACTCTGTACACGCTATGGGGTACATGCTATTGCTGGTGATTGGTGGAAGGGAGTCTTAGTGTTGGTTGCCTCAGTCATTCTAACATCGGACCCCGGGCAATACCTGCTATGGCCAGGTGGTTGCGTTGGCTGCTAGGTTCGGCCATGGAGGCACCTAATTGGAGTGGGTGGCATTTGGGGACTATGATTTCGAGCATGGCTTCGAAATATCTTCAGCCTGCCCAAGGTGCCCCACTGAAGCTTTAACATTTGTTTCCTTGAGCCACCTTGGGAACAAGCGCAGTGTGAAGGAATGGGATCCAGCTTCCCCAGGTTCCTGGTTGCGACCAGAACTGATGGGAGTGACTTCAAGCTGGTAAAGTCTATTTTGTTTAGTAGGCACATAGAAAGTGTCTGCGGCAAACTGGAAGATCTGAAAAAATTACACAACGGTAGTTGTTGCTAAAGACGTGCACTGCCATGCAAGCTGATCGGTTGTTTAAGTGCGACCACTTTGGCAATATTCCCGTCAAAGTGGAGAAGACAACACCTTGAATCTGGTTCGTGCAGTTATCTTCCACTGCGATCTCATCTTGAACATTGGTGATGAGTTGATGGAAGACGTGAAGCACTGTGGCGAGCCACGTGTGGCGTATTAACCCTTTATAGGGCAAAACTTTTTTTTGTTCATAATGGCCAAAAAGTAACATACTTACCTTCTGAAGTAAATATTGGAACCAACAAACCTTTAATCAATAGCAGCTAAATCCTTTTATGATAATCACCACTAAAATTGTTTGGCAAAATTTTAACCACAATCCTATTAGGGACATGCATATTTTGTGGTCAATAAATTAACCACATCCATAAATTTTATTCATTTATTGAATTTGTTTATTGGACTATGGTTTTGAATATACATTCAGAGAAGAAAATCAAAAATATCTCAAGTGGAGAAGCTAAATTCACAGTACATTGGGTCCAAATGGGCGAGAGAATACAAAGCTTTGAAAACTATTGGGCTCTTTTGCTCTATTAGTAAAATTATACTGTGGAGGCTGCCGAGTTAGACTCGAGGAGTCTGAATCTGGTTCAGTATCAGAATATGAATCGGATGTTGAAACTAAAGATTGCTGGCTGTTATCTGCTTGGTCCGGGTCAGCTGGATCATACACGCTCCCATCCGAATCCTCTTCCATCAACTGTGCACTGATGGTACCTGTCAATGCTTCGCCACTGCTCGTACTAGTAACTGCTACTGGTATGACTAAGGCATCCTCAGCATCCGAATCACCACCGGCTTCTGAATCTTTTCCTAGTGTATCCCACAGTTCCTCAATTTCAGATGTTCGTAGACGTGGCATGCTTCTGCGACAGTAAATATAAGAAAAATATAAGAAAAACTGATTTATTAAAATAAAAGACACAATAATCATGCACCACCATTAAGTCTCTCTTCATCCAAGACTTCATTTTGCACTATGGACTTTGTATACTGTTTCAAAGAGCATCTAAACAAGCTGTAATGCGTTTACGAGAGTTTTCAAGTTACTGCTTTCATATTATTATCTCCATATCATCTAAGCACAATACATTCTTATCAATATTTCAACTTTAGTCTACAAAACACACTTTGTACTCGCCTAATATCACAGTAAAACCACAGGAAACTGGAGAATAACCAATAATTTAGCAAGAAAAGTAAGACCTGCAAAATGAAAAAGTGAGGTTAGATTGGACAGCTGGTTACAAAGCCTAAAGTATAATCACATATTTGGCTAAAACTTTCGCAATCGATTACAGTCACAGTAAAAACTATTGCTTTTACTAATAACTAGGGCCCGGATTTTTAAAAAATGCATATGCGCATATGCAAATGCATATTTCGAACGTTACTGCATATTTTGAGCGTTAGTGCATATACGGACATATTTTTCTCTTATGTGTGCTCGATTACCTAAGATTTCTGAACAAAATGAAAAATTGAATAACCTTTGTATGTTGTACATCCTTTGACAACATGAGAAGCCTTCCCTGATCAAGGAAAACGCTTTCAGTGTCGCAATACAAGCTGGTAGACGGATAATGACGCTTTTCGCAATAGCTATTTCCTTCTTTCTGACATTACTCTTTCCTCCTCCTTACAGTAGCCTCCCGAGATTTGCTTAAACAAGTGCGTTCATCTGTTAACTTGCTCTTCGTCTGCTGCAGTATTTCACCTGATCAAACTGTAAAAATGCCTAGATTTTTACCAGAAGAATGTTCTGAGCAGTCATTGTCAATATTCAAGTATTACCCATCTACGTCCGTCGACGTAGATCGATAATTTTCAGCGTAAATTAATTCTGGCCGACAACAGAAAGTTATTGACTCCTGAAAACATTGAAAAACTGTTGGAACTTACTGACATGCATCATTTTCCAAGGAATTAAACATGTTTATCAATTTAACACAGAGTTAAAATTAAATAATGCGTCTGGTAATTGTATTTTATTTTATTTTTAGTGCATATTTTCGTGCATATTTAAAACATTTTTAGTGCATATGAGCATGCATATTTTCGGAGTTTTTAGTGCATACGAATCCGGGCCTTACTAATAACTCACTGATATAACATAGTATTATGAAAATAAATAACAGAAATATTAACTTACCAGCTGAATAAACTTCGTGTGCTGCTATTAGCTATCGGAAATGCACTGTGGTTAAAATTTTGACCACAAAAAAACGCGGGCGCTTTTCTCTGATGGCCGTACTAAAAACTAATGTTGTGATTAATGTTGGAACCACAAAGCGTTCTAGCTGAACACTGATGATGAGAAGGTTGAGTTTTGTAGCTAAATACAATATATGTTCAACCTAATTCAAGGTGGTTAATTAATTAACCACTATCCTATAAAGGGTTAAGCGCAACGACGAAGAGGTTGCCACGGGTGCGTTCAATGTCCAATAGATCAACAGGAGGTAATCAGGTTCGAGGCCAGAAAGAAAATTTGCAAAATAATGGAACAAAAAAACTACCACAGATGTTAGTATAAATAATACCGTATAATCCTGAATACCACCCGCACTTTTCCCCCAAAATATTGGTTCTAAATCTTGGGTGCGGGTCGTATTCAAGCTGTTCATTCTTGTAAATATTTACTAAGTTTACATGGAGTATTGAAATAGATTTGAATATGGTTACCATACTTTAATATACCACATTTAAACGGGCATTCAGGTCTTATTGTGTTTTAGTTACATTCTAGAAAACAAGATTGACTTTTTTCTCAATACGGTTACAGTGGCATGTAAACGTGAAATGTAAGGTAATGAAATACGGTAAATCAAGGAATATGGGCAAATATGCGGTAAATATGAAAACCGGTGCTGCGGATGCTCGATTGTCATTTGTTTCACAAGTGTTGCTGGCATGCTGGATGCGCGAATAGCTGATCTCGCGGGATATCGTACTTGCGAGAGTCGAGACTGTTGGTTACGGAAGTCTGCCTCGCTCACATTCGTGTTCCGTATCTGTCCCGAGAAAGTGCTGTCTCAATAGTAAGCGATGGATTCAAAACGGCGCCTGCGGTCATATACTGTGCTTGAGAAACTTAAAGTTGTAAGCGAAGCTGAAATATACGGAAACCGCGTCGTTGACAGAAAGTACGATATTGATGAATTGTGTATTCATGATTGGCAGAAGAAGAAGGAAGAACTTCTAAAAGGTAACGGCGATCGTAGAGCATTCCGCGGGCAGAGTGCTGTGTTTCCGGAAATTGAAGAACAACTCCACAAATTTGTGATAGAAAAACATG
The DNA here is from genome assembly GCF_040414725.1 of Anabrus simplex. Taxonomy (NCBI): domain Eukaryota; kingdom Metazoa; phylum Arthropoda; class Insecta; order Orthoptera; family Tettigoniidae; genus Anabrus; species Anabrus simplex. The sequence continues at coordinate 1,046,414,376 of NC_090265.1, read as the reverse complement.
AGTTAGGATATAGTGTTTCTAGTGGAATGTGTCAATTGAAAGCACTAGAGATCTCAAAACACAGGGTTTTACTGCAAGCCGCGGATGGATCCAAAACTTTTATCGGAGAAAGGGTTTGTGCATTTGGAGACGTACGTCCATTTCACAACGTCTCCCTGGGGTGTATGAAGAAAAATTAACGGCCTTTCAACGTCACATTATTCATTTGAGGAAGCAAAATTCTTAGGTATTTCCTGTTGCAAATTAGGAATGCTGACCAGACATCTGTCTATTTTGAAATGCCGTGTAATGCTGTGCGCATTAGCGGATGGAACCAAACTCCCTCCATATGTGGTTCTGAAAAGGAAAACACTTCCGAAAGGAAACTTGCCGCCCGGTGTTATTGTTAGAACACATGATTCCAGCTGGATGGATAGTGCGTTGGTTGAGGATTGGGTGAAGTGCGTTTAGCAACGTCGCCCGGGAGCTTTGTTACAAAAACGAAACATGCTTATGTTGGACAGTTACCGAGCACATGCAACTGACGCCGTAAAAGATGTGATGAGGAAAGGAAAAACCGATCTTGCGATGATTCCCGGAGGACTCTCTTCTATTTTACAGCCGTTGGATGTTTGCGTGAACCGGCCTTTCAAAACTGCAATGAAACAGTTGTAAATCGAATGGATGTCTGATGGTGATCACGCGTTAATACCAACCGGAGGAGTGAAGAGGCCTGAAGTGGGACTAATATGCAGCTGGATCAAGACTGCATGGGCACGCATTCCCAACGATTTAGTGTCCAAAAGCTTTAAGAAATGTGGAATTTCAAATTCAGTGGACGTTAGTGAGGATGACTATTTGTGGAAAGATGCCAGCGACGAAAGTTCCTATGGTGAAATTTCAGATAAAGACGGTGAATTGTGAATGATCCGAGTATTGGACCGATTTTATTTACGATTTTTGTGATGATTTTATTAATTGTAAGCTTAGAATTTATATTTGTGGTATATTTGAAGAAAATTAAAAAGCTATGCAAGTTATTTATTTTCCTTATTTTGCCGTCTCAAATTTAGGGTGCGAGTGTTATTCGGTGGCGGCTGGTATTCAGGATTATACCGTAATATGCAATTGATCAATAAGAATATAAAAGATAACATTATTATCACGAAAGCAGATAAGGGCCATACCATAGTTTTGGTTAATAAAGATGATTACATTAATAAAACGAATTATTTTTTAACAGGGGATAAGTTTAGTCAAGTAAAAAGGAATCCTACTAATACCATACAAAAGAAATTTAAACAAGTTTTGGTAAATACCAACTTTTTGATGTAGTCGAAAGAAGCAAATCATTTAGTAAATATGAGCCCAGGACTGCCCACGTTGAAGGCAATGCCTGAAGTACACAAACGAGGAATACCAGTTAGACCCGTAGTCAATTTTAGGAACAGTCTCACGTATGAAACTGCAAAATTCGTACCAGTGGGGTGCGGTGAACATATTTACTCCAGCTGCAAAAAAGTTTTTTAAATATAAACAATCGTAGCCCCACTACACTCTCTAAAGTCAACATTACCATTTTATAAGGCTGCTTTTTTCGTAGAAAGGTCAACCTGAGAAAGATCTTTCAAGAATATTTTCAACCACACGCTCGCACATACTTCCAAATTGATATTCATGGCAATGATGACACCATAACTTAATCTATATCAGATTTTAAACAATGTACTTACAGTTTCATCCAGTGATGCTTCGTAATAGTACAGTCATGGTTTTCACAAAAATACGCTGGGACTATTTTTTTTTACTTAAAAAGCCTAATCTAAACTAATCAGCAAAATTTAACTGGTATTTTACCGTCGTTGAAGTTTTATAGTTTCACTCGCATACAGACTACGTGCATCAGTGACAAACAAGGGAAAATATTTGTCACGACGTGTAACACATGTTATAGGTATTCATGAAGAATGCCACAGAACTCGCGAAACCTTCACCTATAATCCAAGAGGAACACTACAAAAATTCACTATATACCACCATCACAGACAACCATTCACACTTAACTCTGTGTTCATGCTAGGCAACCAGATATTTTTTTGCGGCTTCGGAACACATACTCTACACGTGCCATCAATTAATTGCTCTAATAAAACTGTATACGTGCTGAAGCCCAAGACTGAAATATATTCTTCTATATTACAATTGGTTTCATTTACTGGCTCTACTTTTATTAGCAAGATGATGTGCAAGTGGCTATACTGTTAAGATGTTGATATTTTTCTTGCAGTCTCTAGTCCCTTTGCATAGTCGTCTCAAATGAGCTTCAGTAGGGAGAGGAAGTAACTCATGCTTCAAACAATGTCATTAAATTTTCAAAAGCAAACTATCTTAATTCATTAGAATAGCTCATACCTTTCGGGCTGGTGCTACATTTTTTGAGCATTGTGTCCACAATTATTTGTTGTTTCTTGCTAAGGAACTTATGACTGTCTTAAGCTTCCCTTGACATATTGACTTTATTTGCAATCTGCTTTAATTTAGCTCTGCATGCAACTAATTTCTTTTTGGTTCTAATTAAATTCCTACCAAGGTTTTTAACTTGTCTCCTCAAATTTAGAATAGTTCTAGAAGCATCAACGTCATTATCGGCTACTTTACAGGGCAAACTGAGACCAGGTTATTTTATTTTTACATTATCGTCACTAGTAAGTATTTTATATGTCGAGGGAAAATTTAGTTCGTTACATTCTAAGCTACTACTGTTAAATATTGTCATTGCCAAGATGTTCTTTGAGTAACTCTCGTTTCAAAGGGGGTTTTCAAATTTTCAGGGACTTGCTTAAATAGGATGGTAAGTTAGGAAAAATGTGAGGGACAGCTCAGCTCCATCTTATTTTTGGAATTTCAACTTTTCCCCATTAATAATCTTTAGAATAAGATCTTCCAGAAAATGACACTCACAAATCTTCGACTTATTTTCAGGTGGAGAGAAGAAATGTTTACCTTCACCTGGCCTTTAAGCAGATCGATGCCCCGGCACAAAGCACAATGGCATTTTCACACTCACTGTATTCCAAAATATAGTTATTACACTAAAAAAGTCACTCCCACTACAAGTAAAACCGTGCGCACCCTGTATAAACAATGTCATCTGTTCACCCAAAGCGATCGTTGCGCTGCAGTGGCAAATCTCCGCACTGTAGCCACTAGATTCTCCATTCCTTTAATGGGAAGCGAGTTGAAGTGCTCTCACTTCCTCTTTCTATTCGCTGTGACATTACAATAGATTTCTGTAATAGAACTTAAGACATAACATTATCTAAAGGCAGTACTAGCCATAGTTTCGATGTCAGGGATATGTATTCAAACATTCTGATCAGTGAAACATTTAACATAGTCAAAGAAAAATTAGCCACACACAGTCCTTTAAGCAAAGTGGAAATTAATTAATTTATTAACGTTCACACTTGAGAATAAATGTTTTACATTTAATATTAATATCTATAAGCAAGTAAGAGGTTTGGCTATGGGATCACCTGGATCTGGTATCCTGGCAGACATCTGTATAGACTATCTAGAATCTACCAAAATAGTAAATAGACTAAATGGATTACATCTTTTGTTAAGGTACGTGGATGATGTGTTTGTTATTATCAATGAACAGGAACTTAACCTGGATAGTTTGTTATACCAGTTAAATAATGTAGATAAATACATCAAGTTTACAATTGAAAAGGAGGAGAGCAAAAGTTTGAACTACTTAGGTGTAACGATAACTAGAAATAATGAAAATCTGGTATACCAAGTATATTGGAAACCTGCACAAACAGATATCATAATTAACAACAGTTCTAACCACCTGGGACAACACAAGAAGGTGGTGTTCTATAGCATGATTAATAGAGCCATTAACATACCATTATGCCAGGCTGAGTGACTCAGACAGTTGAGGCGCTGGCCTTCTGACCCAACTTGGCAGGTTCGATCCTGGCTCAGTTCGGCGGTATTTGAAGGTGCTCAAATACGTCAACCTCATGCCGGTAGATTTACGGGCACGTAAAAGAACTGCGGGACTAAATTCCGGCACCTCGGCATCTCCGAAAACCGTAAAAGTAGTTAGTGGGACATGAAGCAAAATAACATTATTATTATTATTATTATTATTATTATTATTATTATTATTATTATTATTATTATTATTATTAACATACCATTAGAGAAAAGTGAATTCAATAAGGAGATGAATATCATATACGGCATTGCCAAAAGAAATGGTTGTTCCAAAAATTACGCAAATAGGATCAAGAGTAAGATCGTGAATAAACCTAAAACTTTCCTCATAAACAAGAAAGAAGAGAAGAAATTTGTGACTCTTACTTATATCAATAGGCAGTCATATAGTCTGGCCAAATTGTTTGCAAAACGTAATATTAAGGTGTCTTTTACTACTAATTACAACAATCTCAAAATGCTGTTCAATTCTAACAGCGTGGACACAAGCAGTACTTATAGTAAATCGGGAGCGTATAGGTTACATGCCAAGAGTGCGAAGAAAAGAATGTGGGGCAGTCAGGTATAAGTGTAGCAGTATGTTACAAAGAGCATGTAAATGCAAGAAAACATGCTTGATACTCTGCCATGCGTGAACATATGTATGATAACGATCACCAGTTCATGAACATCGAAAGTGATATGGTTCTGCTACACCCTTTACATAAGGGTAAACAGATAAGTGTTGTCAAAGTTGGAAATTTATAAATTGCAGGAACTTGCAGGGAAAATAGTGTAAATGAACACATGACAGATGATAATCAGTTATTTAAACTAACAACCCAATAATCTAGAAAGAGAAAGATAGGGAAAAGATAACAAGAAGGGGGACAGTTAAGAAAATCACAAGTGGGCAGTAAAGGTCAATATTCCCCTCCTATGCAGCAGACTCCTTCCACTCCACCCCTCCAGATGTTCAGTCCACCAGCTAGACAGTCTACCGATCAAGCTCATAGTGCCCACACTCTTGCAAGGCATCTAAAGTATGTCACTTTTAATTTCAGCGTTGCCTTCTCATTTCGTCATGTTGCTTTTAGAACCATTACATTTAGTCTTTCCTTTTCAGTAAGTCACTTTTAATTTCAACGTTGGCTTCTCATTTCGTCATGTTGCCTTTAGAACCATTATATTTAGTTTTTCCTTTTCTTACAGACAAATGAAAAAGTCCAACATAATCTGGCAGGCTTGATCTACAAATAATAGAATTATTTTCTGTTAAGATATTGTATTGGATAAGCAGACAGTGTCAACACTGAGCATAACAACTTGAGACCCAAGAAGGGCGGTAGGACTATGAAAGACCATAAATAATGCCACACCAAAATACATTAAGTCAACAGTCAACCAGCTCATTTTTAACATACCACATACACATGTTTTATAGAATTTGGACAAAACATGAAATATTTTCATGTTTGAACTTTTAATAAATGATGTTGTATTGTCATTTTATCTGCAATCTGTTAGGACATAACATAATGTTAAATAAGGTTTCATATGCATGTGATTTTATCTATAAGCTGAAGAAGAGAATTATAAATTTCTCGAAACATATATATGTGTGTGGTTTAGATATATAATAGATTTGTTTAATTATATTGACAAGGCAGACCTAGACATAATTAACTGTACCTAGAGGAATGAACATGTTGCCTTGTAAGTGGGTATACAAGAGAGCAAAATCCCGATGGTTTGATCGAACATTACAAAGCACGTCTTGTAGTGAAAGGTGTTACTCAAGAAAAAGATGTTCATTATGATGAAACTTTCAGCTCTGTTGCTTAGATGGAAACCATTTGTACTTTATTCAGTATTGAAGGAAGTGAGAAAATATAACTGGCACAACTTGACATATCACTTTCGTGACTAGAGAGCTCGGTGAAACAGATGAGATTTTTATGCAAAAACCCAAGGGCTACGATAATGGAAGTGGTCAAGTATACAGACTGAGAAAGATTTTGTATGGTTTAAAACAGGCCACTTGCTGTTGGTATGAATGCTTTGTGAATTTTCTTAAGAAACTTGGCTGTATTTCTAGTGAAGCAGAATCATGTCTTTTTGTAAGAAAAAAAAGGAGAATGTAAAATAATTATTGCACTTTATATTGATGACGGGATAGTTTTGTTGTCTAACAAAGAACAGTTTGAAGTTTTTCTACAAGATTTAAAATCTACTTTTAAAGTACATATAAAGCCATTGTCATATTTTGTAGGTCTAGAAATATCCCAGAAGGAAGATGGCCCGATTCATGTAGTCATATTGACCAGAAGAATTATGTCCTCAGAGTTTTGAAGAGATTTAACCTTCCGTCGGTCGCAACTGATCTGACAGGCACAGTCTAGTCATCGGTCGCTTCCGCTCCAATGCACGGACCTACAATTCTCATCCTCTGACTAGCCTCGCTCCTTGCCACGTTCGTTAGTCAAGTGACAGGCAGCCTGTGTTCGCTCGCTCCATAAGCCGGAAGTGTTCCATCTGATCTGGTAGATCATTGCGACTGGTGTTTCAAAGAGATGCAAACAATTGCTGTTCTGCAAGAAGTTAAATTATTTGTTTACCCTAAATTTGGTGTAATTTCCCACGTAAGCATGTAGATAGTGCAGTATAAGCCTGGTGCCTCACGGGCACATTGCGACTACTTATGTCCCAATTAATATTTATTTTTAGATTTACCATACATTATGGCCAGCGGGAAGGAACATTTTAACTCAGACAGAGCAAAAGATGTGGAGGATGTCCAACGACTGTTGCTGGATGAAGATGATGATGCGTTACATGAGAATTTTGAAGACGAAAGTGACACAAACAGTGACGATCTTCTGGAATCAAGAGATGGTGACTCGGAAACAGAACAAGATGACAGCGGTGATGCTGATGGACAAGGAGCATTAGAGGCCAGTGCTAATTATTATGAAGGGAAAGACAAGACAAAATGGTGTACGGTGCCGCCACCGCAACGGGTCTGCGCCAGGAAGCACAATCTCGTACGACATCTACCTGGACAAGCAAGGCAAGCTAAATCACCGCTTGACTCCTGGTAGTGTTTATTTACGGGGGAAATAATAGACACTATTATAACTTACACAAATCAATACGTGGACTACGTGAAACAAAATTTTACTCGTGAAAGGTATGCTGAGCTTACAGACCAGATAGAGATTAAAGCATTCTTTGGCCTATTGTATTTGGTAGGATCTTAAGGAGGGAATAGGCAGAGCCTTGAAGATCTCTGGGGCACTGATGGAGATGGTATAGAAATGTTTGCACTGGTAATGAGCTTCAGGAGATTTAATTTTTTTGATTCGTTTAAGATTTGACGACCGCCAAACCCATGAAGAAATAAAGGAACATGATCGACTTGTGCCTGTGCAAAATATTAGTGTTCTTGTATAGTCCTGACGCTCAAAGCATACCCACGCAGTATCCTCTGATCTCAAAACTTGGCCCACCCTGGTAATAATGAGGGTTGTCATTCTGCCCGCCCTAGTGATAATGAGGGTTGTCAGTCGGTTTCTTTCCTCTGGACACAAGAGGCGCGTGTCGTTTAAAAGGCAAGTGAGCTCTGTCAAAAGCAAGGTTGTCATATTTTGCGTCGATTATTTAAACATGTTAACATTTAATTTATTCTAAAGTCAAAATATAAATATAAAAACTTGATCATGAACCACAGCACACACCGATATCGCAGAATAATTTGTTTTGTGGTTAACACGTGCGGTGGTCGCAGATGTTGAAAGAAAGAAAGAAAGAAAAAACAGGAAGAAGGAATTGGCAAATAAACTCGACAAAGACTAAACTTAAATTGATACCAAAGTAGGCCTATTAAAATATTATACGTAATTTCATGCTGCTAATATCAGTGTCTCGCTTTCAGTAAAGAAAGGAAAAGTACAACAATTATTTACAATTTGTTTTATGTCGCACCATCACAGATAGGTGTTATGGCGATGATGGGCTAGGAAAGGCCTAGGAGTGGGAAGTAAGTGCCCGTAGCCTTAATTAAGGTACTTCCCCGGCATTTTCCTGGTGTGAAAATGGGAAACCACGGAGAACCATCTTCAGAGCTGCCGACAGTGGGGCTTGAACCCATTATCTCCCCGATGCAAGCTCACAGCGGCGCGCCCCTAACCACACGGCCAACTCGCCCAGCAAAGGAAAAGTAAAATCACGAACTAGGGACTGGGATGATAATAATAATAATATTAATTGTCCGCCTCTGTAGTGTAGTGGTTAGTGTGATTAGCTGCCACCCCCGGAGGCCCGCATTCGATTCCCGGCTCTGCCACGAAATTTGAAAAGTGGTACGAGGGCTGGAACGGGGTCCACTCAACCTCGGGAGGTCAACTGAGTAGAGGTGAGTTCGATTCCCACCTCAGCCATCCTGGAAGTGGTTTTCCGTGTTTTCCCCGGGATGGTACCTAACTTAGGGCCACGGCCGCTTCCTTTCCTCTTCCCTGCCTATCCCTTCCAATCTTCCAATCCCCCACCAAGGCCCCTGTTCAGCATAGCAGGTGAGGCCACCTGGGCGAGGTACTGGTCATTCTCCCCGGTTGTATAATTTCCAGGTGTGATTCCCATGGTCTCCACATCACTGCATGAAGTGAAATGAAAAGCAACACACTTAACAAATATTAATTAACGAAGCAAAGAAATAATCCAAAACTTTCAAACAGCGAACAAAGCAAGTGTGAATTGTCTGAGGTGAAATAAGAGACTGACGTCTATTTAACAAGAGGTGCATTGGCAACAGAGTTGTGAGGATTTCTGAAGGGGAATGCGAACTTCCGTTTTAAAGCCCACTGCCGTCATAAATCACCCCCTGCTAGGCAAGTGAGTGGCCAGGGAGATCAAACGTTTGCCGAATTCTTTGAATGCCGCTGGGTACGCTTTGCCCGTCTCAGCTATTGAATCCTTACTGAAGAATATATGACCTGTTTAGCCCCGTTTATGATACTTCTCTTGTTTGTTGTTATAGCTGAGACATATGAACATAGTTTCCGCCAACATAAGATTATCTCTGCGATTAAAATTGTAAATACTGCAAAGATACCTAAAATTTTAAAGAAAATATATGGTTATAAATTGCGGTTTATTTTGGGATCAGAATTTTGCTAAACCATTTTTAACTGACTCAAACACACCTATATAACAGAAGGAGTACATCATAGCTGCCCACTTGAACTTCCCGAAACTTATACGTGAGGGGATCTCTCAGGCTCATTGCGACCTGCCTTGAAACTTTATATATTGCGACTGACGGAAGGTTAATATGGAGAGTTCCAAACCAGTGACTATGCCGATGCTAACTGTTGAGTCACCAGAGAAACAAACAGGGAGAAAAAAAACTAACTTCCCCTATAGACAGGCAGTTGGAGCCTTAATATATATGATGGTGGGCAAAAGACCTGATATTTCTTATGCAGTAGGAGTGGTTTCATGGTCATTATAGAATTCATTCGCCAAAGATGTTTCATGAGTGAAGAAGATTCTTTGTTATCTAAGGGTACTAACATGCCGAGTGGATTACTCCTCACTCAGTGCTCATCACTCCTTTCTCTTCACACAGGAAGCTGAGAGATGCAAAACAAATCCATACATTTCAATAGTAGTGCTACCGAGCTCGATAGCTGCAGTCGCTTAAGTGCGGCCGTATCCAGTATTCGGGAGATAATAGGTTCGAACCCCAGTGTTGGCAGCCCTGAAAATGTTTTTCCGTGGTTTTCCATTTTCACACCAGGCAAATGCTGAGGCTGTACCTTAATTAAGGCCACGGCCGCTTCCTTCCTACTTCTAGCCCTTTCCTGTCCCATCGTCGCCTTAAGACCTATCTGTGTCGGTGCGACTTAAAACAACTAGCAAAAAAAAAAAATTGGTAGCGTTCATGCCGGCACTTCACTCATCCCTCTTCTCTCCGCTCCTCCCTCAAGAATCAAATCAGTTTGATTTTGGAGCGATGTGCTTATTGAGTGTTGTTCTGTGATTGGTTGGTTCAAGGCCAAGGCTGCCTACTCATAATATTATCGCCCGGAAGCCTGATACCTACTCCGTTTGTATCTTTGTATGGTTCCGTAAAATATGAGTGATTTAAAGGAGAAACTTATTGAATTGGTTAGGGACAGTACTCCAGTATGGTACAAAAGACATAAAAATCATTTATGGATTAATATTGGAAAGGAGATGGGTATATGGGGTAAGTTGATATTTAATTTCTTATTGAACAAATTTAATTGATTTAATGCAATAATAAGACCAAATACACCGGAGGTGGGAACGTCACAGACTCGCATTTTGAATGTCCTGAGGCCCATCAATCTGAGTAAGTTTTTTGTTTCGTGCAAAGTCGAATGGCTCAATTATAATCTGTTTTCCATGTACCTTAAACTTTCTGTGCGTTATCTGTATGTTTGCGGTGTCTTTAGAAGATGAGCTTTGCGTTTGGCTGATCCTTCACTAGGATAAATCCCTCCACTGCCCATGTCTAGTGTGATAACAGAAGAATTCTTCCTCCCCTCCGAGCAGTGGTGCGTAAATCCTAAATAGGAGGAGGTTAAATAGTATACAATGAAAGAGAAACAGGTCACAAAAATATTTTTAAAATAGCCTTCTAATTTCCCAATAGCAATTACAATTAATAATTTGACTACAGTGTGCTAAGTACAAAATTCATCATAAAGGAACAAATGTTCACCAGTTACTGCTTTACTAAGCTAAAATACTCCTTAAATTTTTCTTTGACTTCCCTGGCTTTTTTCGTTGATGCATGTAATGATCTACCGCGGGCAGGCAGAGATGTCCTGTCCTCAATAGGAGGAAGATCAGAGATAGACATACTATACCCTTCCTTACCAATTATAGTGTTATGTAGAATGCAAATGGCTTTTAATATATCATCAGTAAATGATTCACAGGTTTCAATAGTAGTACTAAGAACTCTCAATTTAGAATATATAATACCAAAAGCACATTCAACCATCTTCCGAGCTCTTGATAGAACCTTGTTAAAGTTATCCTCCTTTTCACTTAAAGTTTTTCCGGAAAACGGTTTCAAAAAGTTTTCTTTTAAGGGATAGGCTTCATCAGCAATTATTACAAATGGGACATAATACATTACTGTTGGGTAATACTGAATTAGGCAGAATATTTAGTTTATTGTTCTCCAACAGTTGGCCCAAAAACAGACACCTTGAAGGTTCCTCCATCACTCTGTTGCCCATAGCCACCTATATCAACTGCAGTAAATCTGTAATGATTGTCTGCTAATGCTTGCAGAACGATTGGAAAATAATGTTTGTAATTAAAATACGTTGAGCTGGATTGTGCTGGACATTTAATGCGGACATGTTTACCGTCCAAAGACCCAGTGCAATTTGGAAAACCCCACACAGTCTCGAACCTCTCTGCAATCCGCTTGAAGTCTTCCATAGTTGGAGTTTTCGTGTGCTCTGGGTGCAAGACAATCCACAGGCACTGGCAAACCTCTCTTACAATCTGGGATACTGTAGAACTTCCCATTCAAAAACTAAATGCCAGGCTTAAAACTTGTCCCCATTGTCAGAAACCTGCAAATGAAATACCTATTAAGTGTTTTACACAATGTCAGTACAAGTATAAATGTATGCCTTTCTTTAGGAGAAATAGTTTCAAAATTATACTTAGTTTTTAAAAGACAAATAAAACCGATTACATGACACGGCTTTTATTTCTTTCTTTTTTAACATTTGTAGGTAGTCAGTAACTTTGAAATGACATACATTTATTTTCCTTAACAGGTGACTTAGCAAGCAAACAATGGGAACTACTGAGGCAGGAGTTTAGTAGGAAGCTGAGGAAACCAACGAGTGGTGACCCTGGTCCAGAAGAAGCACCATATTCTTGGCCCTATTTTGATAGTTTGCTTTTCCTAAGAGATCAGTTTACTCCACGAGACAGTGAAAGCAATCTAATAACCTCCCTGACACAAGAAGCTGATCATGCAGGTGAAACAGCAAGTCAGAATATTGATGTTGACGATTCTACATATAGGGAAGAGGATCCTTTCAACGAGGAAGTGAACTTACAATCACAATTCTGTGAGGCTGTTGCAGACCCTGCGAGCAGCAAAAGTGACCACCGTTCAAAATCCTCGATACCCAATCCGAATATTTCCGAAGAATTAACCACAAGTACCTGTACCAAAACTGGCTACGGGAGAAGAATCAGCCTGCAGATTGCGTTGGGACAATCTCTGTAATCAATCGAACGAGAGAGAGAGACTGGAATTGAGAAAAAGGCAGCCCTGTGGACCCCAATGACGATGACATTGGATTTTTCAACTCTATTATGCCATTTGTCAAGAAATTTGATTCATAGAAAAAGATGATATTCAGAATGCGAGTACAAAAATGCCTGTACGACTTGTCGTTTTGCCAAAATCAGCCCCCTGAAGCACATTCAAATATTTGTCAATTTGTTCCGCAATCCTTACCAAATATGTTGCACCCATATGCTGCACAGAACGATCCCTTCCCTGTTCAATCCACCTCACAATAACTACCAGTATCAAATCACATGCAACAATCCTACAGTCTTAGTAATCCTACATATCTCCCTCCACAATCTCTCATTGCTCCCCAACACCAGTAGTCTATTCCTAAACAATAGGTTCTCCAGCTTCCAATATCAGCAACAGTCCAGTTTAAAAGTGAAACTATAAATGAGTACTTTATAGTGTAATTTTTATATTTTATTTTGTGAAATTTCAAATCGGACATCAGAAAAAGTCACCTTATAAGTAGCATGACTGAAAAGCAGAATGAATTACGGTACTTTTAATTCGTATGAAATTACTTAGGCCTACCCTTAATCGTTGTATGTTCACGTAATCGTAAGTACCTATAATTCATGTCAGCGTTTTCCGGGCTTGTAGGCCGTGGTCCAGGAACGAGTGAATGTCCCGACGTTTCACCGAAGACTGCGTTCGGCATTGTCAAGGGTTCCGACTGACTTCGATAGCAGCGAAGCTCTCAGTGGAATGAAGTGCTGTTGTACCACCTACTTATATAGTGCAAGATATGATACGCTGCTCGCCTATTGGCCGCTATGGTGGGGGGCGGTACTGATTGGCTGCTCTTCGGCCAATGGTTGAAGCTTTAGGGAGCCCGATGTACACTGATCTGCCTTGGCGGAGACAGGCAGTTGATCACCCGTTGCTTTCTTCTGGTCTGCCGCAGCTATCGTGTCCTTCAGGGTTAGAGCTTTCAAGACTGGAAACCAGGCTTTGTTTACCCGTTCAGATTCCTCCTTATGGTTGAAGCTGTTGGTGTGCTTTAGGATTTCAATGGCTTCCCTCTGTAGCCGGGCGTGATAAAACGCAGTAGTTGACAGTACTTCGGTGTTGCTGTACTGTATGTCATGGCCTGCCAGCAGCGAGTGTTCAGCGACTGATGATCTATCTGTCTGTCCCAGCCGGCTATGTCTGTTATGCTCCTTCAGTCGTGTTACGATGCTGCGTTTGGTAGTCCCTATGTATACCTGGCCGCAGCTGCACGGGATCTTGTAGACACCTGCTGTGGAAAGAGGATGGCGCTTGTCTTTGGCAGACCTAAGCAGTTCCTGGATTTTTTTCGTCGGCCTTGGAGTGAAAATTTTTCTACTTCTGACTATGAAGATGACTTGAAAAATAGTTTGTTAGGATTACCTCTAAAGAAAATACTTAGGTCAAGTGCCACCTATCTATATATATATGAGTTTTGTCTGTACATTGCTCAGAATTTGAAAAGAATGGTATTTCTGTATCGGTCATGTCTACGGTAACAAGGAAAGCACTTTTTACTTTTCCGTAATTTATGTATGCATGTATGTATGTATGTATGTACATGCGTTACAAGAAAACGCCAGAAGAGAATTTAATTAAAATCTGTATGTAAAGTCAGGGAATGAGCTGCCACAATCTAGGCTATAAATTATTTTATTTTCGCTGAGTGAAATGGTAGTTCAGGAGAAGGCCTAAAATTTAATTCTCAAATATTTATATTATTAGTGGTCCTATCGATAAATAATACACAACTAAAGTTATATAGAATTAAATTTCCGATCATTTATGTCTTGCACATTTTTACCGTACTGGCTATGATAACACAGATATTAATGAATTTCGATTTTTGTCTGTAAGTCTATATCAACGCCGAGCCACGAGAAAATGGGTGAACAGAATTTAATGAAAATCGGTATATAGAGTCAAGAAATAAGAAATTACAGTCTAAGCTATAAACAGTGTTACTGACCCTGTATAAAATTGTAGTTTAGGTGTAGGCGCCTATAATTTAATTTTTAAATACCTATGTTATTCGTCCTATCCAAAAGTACTACATAACAAAATTTATAGAGAATACAATTTCCGATCATTTACGTTTTATTCAGTTTTACTGTACTGACTATGGTAAGAGTGATATTTCAGAGTCGAATGAAAACTAAATGTGAAGTCCTACACTATCATAGGCGCATAACATTGGTCAACAATAACATTACATTGACCATTGTTTGTTGTGATGTTCTTTGTCTCTTATGCTGTCACTCAACTCCGATAGAGATGGGATTACTCCTGCGTACCGAGTATAATAGCCTGACTGAATATTGGCGGAAAATAGCTGGGGAGTTAGAAAACTTTCTTCTTTAGCATGCCATTCCTCTGGTTCATACATTTTCTGATACTGCTGGTACGTAACACACTGGTTCATCATAGTATTCCAACTATTCGATCCCTACTCTGACGCGCTGTTTTGAATGAGCAGTGTGCACATTTGGCATATGCTCACTTAGTAGTAGTAGTAGTAGTAGTAGTAGTAGTAGTAGTAGTAGTATGTCCTGGCTAGAATAACAATTTAGGCCTATTCCAAATTATAGCACCACAACTCACTAAATAATTCAAAATTCAACCCTGAGAAGAGCTGTTTCTTAAGAAAAGCTTCTTCCTCTTCACTTTTATTAAATTCTACATTCATTTTATTCCAAATTAGCATTGAAGAGTAGTTTTATCCTCTGGCTTGGAGGAAAAATTTGCCTCCAAGTCAGATAGAATTTTTTCCTCCACCAGTATAGTAAATTGAGATTTTTCGACTCATCGGGTGCTCTTGGGAAACAGATTAGTGAAACGGCATAGTTTTTGTCCTGGGACTTTCCACTATTCGACTATCTGTTCTGCCCTCCCCCACCACCGAAAAAAGACAAAGAGTGTTTACGGATCACGGCTGTCTGCAGCTTGGTCATTCCAGCTCTGGAACTTGGGACTGTTAGATTGGCAGAGTAGTGCTGTTTGTTAAAAGCGAGAAAATGCGTGGTTTTTCATTTGATCGAGTATTTCATATGAAAACATTGCTTTTTAATCATGCGATTCCTACTGATATCATCATAATGACCTATGTTAATTTCAGTTGGGAAAACCACTAAGGCAATCTTTCTGAGGATGTAAAGAGGCAGGTGGGGAGTGAGTGTCTGCCATTATAATGAAAACTCTTCAACCTGATCGTGACTGATGGTAGGCAAGCGGGCCTACCATTACAATGATAATTCCTTAACCAGGTCTTCATATGAGGAAATACGTTTGGTGACTTCCCCGCTACGTTTCTCGGATAATGTAAGAGGTATGCAATTTAATACAATCTTGCTCACACCGTGTACATTACCTAACCTTGAATTCTGTATACAATGTACCGTAGAGGAGCACGGGTGCATCAGCTAGTTACATATCTCCAACTATCAGATCATATGGAACAAGTAATTCTAATTTGGCGTTGTAACTTAAAAGTAAGAAAAACTCTTTACCTGCCTTGGAAAGACTGGAAAATCTAAACCCAAAAACCACGCCCAGAAATAAAAGAAACTTTACCTGTCTCCAATCTCCACTCTGTGAATGAGTGCTGTGTTCACTGTATTCATTTTGGTCAATCACTCCAAGGAAATGAATCTTTAAAGAAAGCAGTTCACGGTTTGAAAACAGACTTGAATGTTATGAACAAACAATGGAAACATTATAAAGTAATTTCTAATACAAACCAGAATTATTGCAGACTTATTCGGAAGTTTGTTGGTAAGGCACAATATTTAAATTAAACGAGAACTATGCATTGTGAATACATAAACAAAACTCTCCTTTGATGAACTGACTTGCCCAACTGTTCACACCTATGCAGATGAGGTTGGCATGTGGAGGAAAAATTACTCAATGGGCAAGCGAATAAGTTTCCTGTTCAGTAATGATAAGGGCCTTATCTCCTAAAGTCTACCACTTCTGGAAGACCAATCGAGTGGTTTGGGTCATGTAACTGTCAGCTTGCATTTGGGAGATAGTGGGTTTGAACCCCATTGTCAGCAGCCCTGAAGATGGTTTTGCTTGGTTTCCCATTTTCACACCAGGTCAATGCTGAGGCTGTATCTTAATTAAGGCCACAGTCAGTTCTTCCCTACTCCTAGCCCTTTCCTATCCATCGTCGCCATAAAGCCTATCTGTTTTGATGCAATGTAAAGCAAATTATTAAACAAAAAATTAAGAACTTATGGAATGACAAGCTTAGATTCCATTTGTCCTTAACAATTTTAAGCAGGTGGTGCGCGAAGTTTACTTGTTTTGGTATTCTTTATAACGTACTGAAGTTGGTGTCAAAATGTAGTGAAAATTTACCCACGGCAGATCAATTTGTTTTCTGAGCTTTGATGAAATGCACATAAACATCAAGATTGTTTATGATGTTGGAATGGGTCTAATTCAAAATTTCAGGTAGCACTAATCAGAGGACTGTGCGCTCAATGGAAACCGTCATATTTTGATAATGATAAGACTATGAATTCATCATTACATCCTCGCTGCTGTAGAATTTTAGGAATTGAAGTGTTAGCAATTGTTTCTGGTTCCGGAGGCTGTGGGGCATTGTGGAAGGAGCTCTGAATATCAACACAGAACAGATTTTATTAATTCTGCAGACTCTGAAATAAAGGTATGGGTATTTGCTGACATGCCTCACTATATCAAATTTTTAAGGATCCTCTTTTTGGGTGAAGGTATTATGTTGGAAGATGGTGAATGAAGTCAGTCATCTTGCGCTTACTGCACTTGTAAGCATATACAAGCCAAAGTATATACTGTATGTTTGTGAACAGCTTTTTAAATGTAGGCTTTGGCATCATAATCTATCACTATAATAGAATGATGTGGCAATAGCAGAAATTAAGCCAGACCAGAAAGCGTTGTACCTGGCTTACAGTAGCGCTGCCCGTTGCTGTCTGGCTTATGCCGTCGCTCGTTGCTTCAACGAGGAGACACGTTCCAAGCCGCAGTGGGCCAGCCCTTACTATATGGTCCTGGGTTTTACAGGCTTTCGGTGTAACCACCAGCATTGCGTACAAAGTGGTCCCAGCAACAAGGAAGCCTTATGATACTGCCAGCAATGCCTAATCTCTTGACGGTGTAAAGAGAGCTATCGATTGCCTGCAGAATGTCTTAAATTGTTCAGAAGTGAATCGTGCACAGTGGTTCCTTCATCTTGGAGTTGACCCCACGAGAGTTGAAGTCTGATGTTCAGCTCTACCGGCGAGAAAAAGTTGACTTATTTTTTGCAAGTTGCTTTATGTCACACCGACACGGGTAGGTCGTGGTGACGATGGGACAGGGAGGGGCTTAGGAGTGGGAAGGAAGCGGCCATGGCCTTAATTAAGGTACAGCCCCAGCATTTGCCTGGTGTGAAAGTGGGAAACCACAGAAAACCATCTTCAGGGCTGCTGACAGTGGGGTTTGAACCCACTATCTCCCAAATATTCGAGCTCTGTAAAAGTTGACTAACGCTGCTCGAAAATAGTCTGTTGCTATTACAATGATAACAGAGATGCCATATTTAAGGATGCTATCGCCACGCGGGTTGGCTTGCTCTCAGTCGCTTTTGTGATTTTATTCGGAGTGGTACTGTATTAGCTGTGTTAGTTGTTGCCGGTTTATGTACTAATTTAAGTGTTTGTTTCCTGAATATTATTTTCATTATTCATTTTTTTGTAAGTTAATCGGTGTCTAGTAGTACAGTTTTATTCTCTATTTAACATGTGCATTTGTTGACATTATTGTCAATTTAGTGAATATATCACCTCATTTATCGGTAGTGACGTGTTCTGTCTCAAATGCCGGAATTATTAGCATGAGGTTAGGAACGGGTTAAAGTTTATTGAATTGCATTAAGCCAACATAGTTGATTAATTATTCAGCCTGTATGAAAGGGTGATATGTCGCAGATTAAAGTAACTATGACAACGCAGCATACTTCGTAGTTACTGTTTTCGCCGCTCAAATGTCATACTTCAACTCTCGTGGGCCCAGCTATAGGTCAAAGTAATAGGGTCTTAAATGTGGAGAGTTCAGGGTGTAGTAGAGCACTTCCCAGCCCCATAGATTGAGCTAATCAGATACTGCTCCTGTCGCTTACACCCTTGCATTGTACTTCAGAACGATGTGTGGAGCTGTTGTTCTTTGTTGTGCACTACAAGCCTTGGTGACATTGGGTGGTGTGAATAAAAATGAGCTAGCACTTCTTATGATATAGAACCTAAAATATTTGTCCTGAATAAGTAAATTTATAATACCAATATAATGGTCCGTTATTGGACATTATTAATTTATTATTTTCCAGCTAACGCATTCTTTGTTGCCTGCATTTCGCCCTCGTGTGCTAAGTTGGGCTCGTCAGTTGGGACTTAGCACACCACCGAAGACGCAAGGCTAGTGCATTCCGTAGAGGCCACTGCATAGGCTACTTGAAGCCACCAGCAGTTAGGCCCTCCAACGTGGTTTTCGATTTTCAGCAGCGAAAACCTCAGTTGTACACTTCTGTCGACGTCGGCCTGTGCATCCCGAACCAGAGCTCCACTTGCGAAACAGTATCTTACCAGTGGTTGACACCTGCAGATTCCTGGGTCTCCATTTTGATAAGAGACTAACGTGGCAGCCGCACATCCATCAGTTGAAGGTTGCCTGCATGAAGAGACTGAACATCTTAAGTTTCTCAGCGGCACCTCGTGGGGGGCTGACCGTGCGGTACTGCTACGATTTTACACGGCGACGGTACTCTCCCGAATAGACTATGGAAGCGCGGCTTATGGCTCGGCATCAAAATCTACGCTGAGTCTTTTGGACAGTATTCACCATAGTGGAGTAAGGCTGGCAACGGGAGCTTTCCGTACTAGCCCCCTTCCCAGCTTACTCGCTGAAGCGGGAGTTCCACCTTAACGGATAAGGAGGCAGCAGCTACTTCTCACGTACGTTGTCAAAATTAGTGAAATGCTGCTACATCCAAGCTGTCAATGCATCCTTCGTACCCAATACCACCAGAGGTGCCAAGACCGGCCAAATGCCACACGGCCGGTTGGGTTTCGGATTGATAGCTTGTGTCATGATTTGAATAATATATAAGTAATAATAATAACAACGTAAACGTTTCCACCTTTTCAATACTAAAATATATTCACAAAATTATAAATTACACAGTACTAGTTTCGACCCATCTAGGGGTCATCATCAGCCGCTGATGATGACCCCTAGATGGGTCGAAACTAGTACTGTGTAATTTATAATTTTGTGAATATATTTTAGTATTGAAAAGGTGGAAACGTTTACGTTGTTATTATTATTACTTATATATTATTCTCAGTTCAATACGGACCAAAAACATGAAATTCATAACCATCAGTGATTTGAATATCAATATCGGTGGTTGTCTTGAACAAACGCTTAGCGAGGTACCTCTATGGTTGGTTCCGTGACCGGATATACGTCTAGATCTGCTCCGTGGACCCAAGGTGAACACGGATTCCTCCGTTTATCGGAGAATTTTCCAGGACTTCGTTCACCAATATCCTTCTGCGAGACTTATCTTCACGGATGGTTCAAAAATCGGAGATAATGTTTGTTGCTCTTTCTTCATTGATGATATGAGCACGGAGATCTCGCTCCCTAAAGTAAAGCATGTAGCGTGTATACTGCAGAGCTTTACGCCATCTTAGAGGCTCTGCAGTTTGCACTGTGTGACGAAAGAAGCCACTTTCTTATGTGTACCGATTCGTTAAGCTCTCTGCAGTCTATTGAAACCTGTTTCTCGCAACACCCACTGGTACAGCAGATGCATGACCTTCTAGCCAGGTTGTGGGATGCTGGCACCAGAATCACTTTCGCGTGGCTTCCAAGCCACGTTGGGATTGCGGGAAACAAACTTGTGGATGAAGCTGCAAAGGAAGCTGTACTTTTACCTCCAAGACCAGTCAATGTACCTGCTAAGGATATTTGTTCTCAGCTACGTCGAACAATCTTGGCGTCCTGGGAATCGGAGTGGCTAGATATCCGAACTCCCAACAAGCTGAGAACAATTAAGAAGACAACTACCGTGTGGCAGTCCTCTTTCCGACCTTCACGGAGAGAGTCCATAGTACTATGCAGGCTGAGGATAGGTCATTTACGATCCACGCACTCTTATCTTCTAAAGAGGGAAGACCCCCCCCCCAGTGTGTTCTTGTGGTGCCGACTTCACCATGGCCCACATCCTCACAGAGTGCACCGATCTCTCTGGCCTAAGACGGAGCTTCGGCCTGCAGGAAACACTCGAACGCATACTAGCCGATGACGCGACTACTGCTGATCTCGTCATCTGCTTTGTGTGTGACAGTAGACTTATCAAGGGTATATAAATTACAAGTGCACTGTTACTAAGGGAACGTACGTTCCCTTTTGATACATTAGTAATCCTTTCGGCCTAGTTCTATAATTTTTTTTGTTTTATTTTGTACTGCGTTTCCAAATTCCTTTGTTGAATAAATAATTTTGTTTTATATTTTAAATTTCTTTTCCACTTATTTGTTCAGAGAGGATGATTACCTCGTTGTACTTCCTCTTAAAACAAATATCACCACCACCATCCCTATGGGAATCAACATCTACATCATTTGATGTCCAGGCAGGCATCAATTTTTGGAAATGAGACATAGCTCTCACAATGCATTGGCACTGCTGGTGGCTTCAAGTAGCCTATGCAGTGGCCTCCACGGTATGTACTAGCCTTGCCTCTTGGGTGGTGTGCTAAGTCCCAACTGACGAGCCCAACTTAGCACATTAGGGCGAAACGCAGGCAACCAAGAATGAGTTAGCTGGAAAATTTATAATGTCCAATAACGGACCATTATTTTGGTATTATAAGCACTTTTTACTCGCGAATTTAGAGCAGGCACTTGCAACGAGGTGAATAAAAACTAGCCTGGTGTCAGTGAGAGCGAGATCGAGTTTGCTGGTGTGAGTTAGCGAAGAGTGCAGTCTGGGGGGTGCACTCAGCCATGCACAGAAGGTGTTGCATTTTCCTCGCTTAGCGCATGACGTCACGGTGGAACAGCTACCCACGCGGGAGCAGGGTAGATAGTGGCAAATCCTTCAGTTATCACATATATCGGATGCATTTGTTTACGTTTACAGTGTGTGGGTGTTTAAAAGAGTGTCAGAGGACCTAGTTTCTTTTTTTCGTTTGTGCTGTTCGGCTGTAACTTACGCGGTTCAAGGTATGAGATAATTGTGTATTCACAGAGACATTGCTTAACAGGTGGTCATGATACGGTGATGATGGTTCTATTCTTCACAGTGCTCTAGAATTGTGACAAACAGTGCCGGGCTGCGCTGTAGTAAACTGTAAATCCCACAACCGAAACAAAGAAAGAAAGTGAAGTAGTATTTTTTTTTCTAGTGGTTTTATGTCGCACCGACACAGATAGGTCTTATGGCGACGATGGGATAGGAAAGGCCTAGGAGTTGGAAGGGAGCGGCCGTGGCCTTAATTAAGGTACAGCCCCAGCATTTGCCTGGTGTGAAAATGGGAAACCACGAAAAACCATCTTCAGGGCTGCCGACAGTGGGATTCGAACCCACTATCTCCCGGATGCAAGCTCACAGCCGCGCGCCTCTAACCACATGGCCAACTCGCCCGGTTGAAGTAGTTTTGCATGCTTTCCCGCGTGATATTAAACTACAAAAAGTTTGGGTATCGAAGTGCTGCAGAAAAGACTTGGTAAATATTTAAAATGCTCGAATATGCTCTCTTCATTTTCAGCAGTCAGACTACATAAGAGACTTGAGGTCTGAATTGTTGAATTTGCCTCAGAAGTGGGTGCTCGAACCTGGGGGTTTTCCCTCACTTTTGTTGCCATGCATTATCACAAATGCTATTTTAGTGAATAGGAATGATAACATGCCTGTAGGTAGTGCCTGCATGATCTCGCCTACTGCAGAAGAAAGGAGGGAGTGGTACGACAAAAGACTAGTGCAGAAACAAGCTCTTGCTACTTTTAAACACTATCACCCATTAACAGAACAGCTGACAAATGTACTGACACACAAGATAATCCTACTGCCACTTCAGAAAAGGACAACTTATTAAAAACTATTGCAGCTCTTGAAGCAAGAAACGCGTGGTTGTCTGATGTGAATATGAAATTAAAATTACGAATCAAAGGACTTGCGAATAAGCTGTCACTTTCACAAAGAAATGTTCACAAACTAAAGAAGAACATGAGTACTTTAGTGTCTGACGAAGTTAAACGAATATTAAGGAAAATATTTTCACCCAGCCAAGTAAGACATCTGTTAAATGGATCTAAACGAGTTCACTGGAATAAGGAGGACATTTGTAAAGCGATTACTCTACATGCTGTTTCGCAAAAAATGCTACATTTACTTGCGAGAAAAACTGGGATACCCACTGCCTGCAGTTTCAACGCTAAGAACATGGATAAACTGCTCCTTTCACTGTTGGCCAGGCATATTGCAAGACGTTCTACTTCTGATGAAAATGCAAGCTGAAAGACTGAGCAACAAAGAACGAATCTTCGTTGTATCATTCGATGAAATGAACATCGATAGCAGAATTTGTTATGGCCAAGAAGAAGACAGAATAGTAGGCCCACAGCAATGTTCTCGTTGTTACGGTACGAAATTTTGTCGTACAAATGACAGTTACGCTTCTGAAAAGAAAAATATTGTCCTTAGAGTGCATCTCGTTCAGTGTTGTAGCTACTGTGGCAGACATGGGATCCAAGAATGCAACTGTGTGGAAAGAACTTGAGGTAACATACCTAAACACTCATTTTCCTAATCCTCACAACACGAGCAGTAAATGTGTGGGTGTTTGCTGACGTACCTCATTTATTTAAGTTATTGAGAAATCACTTCTTGGACAAAGGTATTGTACTACCTTGCAAAAAACCAGCAACGAAAAATGTGATTGAAAAATTATTGGTTCTGGATAGTGGTGAATTTAAAATGTGTCCTAAGCTTTCTCAACATCATATTAATGTGATAGGCAGGGAGCGATAGCGTGTACGATTAGTAGCTAAGTTGTTTTCTAACAAAAAAGCACAGGCCATCCGGTACTTGATGACAGACGAAGAACATGTTAGTTCGTTCATACAGCTTGCCGATGAGACACTAGACATTTTTAATTCTCGAATACCTGAGAGTGACTAGCCACTTGCATGTGGGTTTGGCATTCATTGCGATAAACAGGAGAAATGCCTTGCGTAATTTTATGAATGTTGTGAGAATATGCGTGTTGGCTCTGCGAAACATATGCTTCCCTTTCAAAAAGGATTTTTGAAAAGTATCCGTTCCCTGCTTGGCCTTTTCACAGACGTGGAGTCTTTCGGCGTTATATACATTCTCACAGCACGTTGGAATCAAGACTGCCTGGAAAATTTATTTTTGCACCTAAGAGGTCTTGGACATTTTTACGATCATTCATCTCCTCCTGATGTTAAAAATAGGATCAGACTGCTGTTGTTAGAAGCCAGTTCCAGCAATATTCCTCTTTCCAATGTGTCACATATAGCTCCTGCCGAAAGAGGAGAATTTCTTACGTTGGCTATGTTTGTCAACATTCTCCCGGAGATGACTGAAGCTCTGGCGATGACTGAGGGTGACAAGGATATTAATGATATTTGAATTGCTGGCTGTTGATAACAATGATCTATCCTCAGGAAGATACTGACTGTAGTGTGGAGGATTCAAATACGTTGCGGGGTTCATCGCATATCGCTGCCGAAAATTTAACTGGTCCTTGGGCACACCTACAGGAGAGTTGTTGACACCGCCTGATGACCACGTCTGGGGTGGGTACACGTGCTGTCTCAGGGAAGTTTGCTTGTCCCTTCCGATCATTTCATGGAAATGATCACTAAATTCGAACTGATATTTGCTGAAGTTCACGGACGAACAGATTTGAACAGGGAACCAGAAGTTGTGAACAATATGTTTGTGAAGCTGAAAAGCCGTTTTCCTGATGTCCATCCACAAGTCTTAAAATCATATGCTAAGATCCGAACTTTACTCCTTTTGCGCTGGTTGGCTGCAAAACAGATATCCAAAAAAAAAATAGAGGCTGCCCGTAAGCGAAAAGCGAGAATGTGGCATTTATCAACAAAGTAAATGTTTTCAAGGTCAAGAAATGTTTGTGACCGTTGTATTTGTTGTTTTAAACTTCAAGTGCAAAGCCACGGGACCTTTGCCTTTTGCGCAGAACACAGAAAAGAACTTATTTCATACCCTGTCTTGCTTTCATCGACTACGATTCGAACTGTAGCCCTTTTGATGAAAATTGAGTAGGTACTGAATATACTAGATTGTGATACTCTTCCTGACTTATGTGAACGGAAAGAAAGACAAACCATGTATTTGATGCTAGTGTTCCAAGACTTGGAAGTCGTGTAAGTCTTCACCGTGAAGTGTTGAACAAATTAACAAATGAAATGGCGTATGGCTTTTAGTGCCAGGAGTGTCCGAGACAAGTTCGGGTTGCCAGATGCAGGTCTTTTGAATTGACACCCATAGGCGACCTGCTCGTCTTGATGAGGATGAAATGATGATGATCACTAAATTCAAACTGATATTTGTTGAAGTTCACGGATAAACAGATTTGAAGAGAGAACCAGAAGTTGTGAACAATATGTTTGTGAAGCTGAAAAGCTGTTTAGCTGATATGCATCCACAAGCCCCCGTGCCAGCGAAATGAACCAATTAAGGTTAAAATTCCCGGCCCTGCCGGGAATCGAACCTGGGACCCTTGTGACCAAAGGCCAGCACGCTAACCATTTAGCCATGGAGCCGAACAACAAATTAACAGTGTTTGTGATATAAAACAAACCCCATCTGTCAGTCACAGTGAGGTGCAGATTCCATGTATTTCATCAACTTCATCTTCACTGAGGTAAGAGTGAATAACAGTTACTATAAATAGTCTTATTTGTCCCGAATCTGTTGATTTAGGCGTAACATATCGCGCACTTCTAAGTACCTCTTATTTTGTAGCGCTACGATGTTATACATACTTTATCTTGTACAGAATGTTTCTATAGAATACATTGGATGACTCAAAAATTCTAAAATATCACTTCGGTATATTATTGAAATGCGAAACATTACCCGCGCGCTAATACAATTTGCCGTCAGCGGCTACCAGCGATGTTTCATGGTGACGTCCCAGCGATAGCCAATGGCAGCCTGTAATGTGGAATGACTAACCTTACTGTTCTCTATTAACCTTGAGTGCAGTCAGTGATAGCCTGGGGGGGAGTTGTCAGCCTGATGGAGTATCTGCCTGTAGGAGCTGAGGACTCATTCCTGTTTCCCTGACGTCGTGTTTGTGAGTCTCTTGAGGCTGGCTGCTGGAGAAGAACCTTGGGTGTTCTGGAGCAGCGCGAAGGGAACACTGGGTGCCGACGTGTGCAGACTGCGAATGGTGTTCGATGGATTGAGTGAACAGCGGATACTATCCCGAGCTGCGAGACTGACGTGTAGAATGTGGACCGTGACAGCGCTAACGAGTGTGGCTGAGTGAGTGTAGTGTAAATAATCGAAGACTCTCTGGGTGTGTCATTGTAGATGGAACATGAGAAACTAAGAGAGAGAGCGCGAACCGTGTAAGTGTGTATCCATGTACTTGTATAAGTTGTAAGCTCGGCAATCGTGTGTGTGTGTAAATGTGTAACTGTAGTGTTTAGTATCTTAGAAATAGGACGCTACCAGGTTCTGTCCTCATTTATTTATTTATTTACCCCGCCAACATGTGACAATAATAATGGCAACAAAAGTATGCAATACTCGTAAAGAAATAATTATAATTTACAACATTAAGAACCATTCCTTTGTCACTGAATTAAAAAGTGAGGGTATGAAAAAACAAACATAATAAACACAGTGTTCTCCCCAGAAATTTTTGTCAGCTGGGTGCCAGGATTAAGTAGCCGGGCGGGGAATACTACATAAAAAATGAATATAATAAAATTTCAATTTAATGCCAAAATTGAACTATTTCAGTGTTGTTATTATGAACAAGACATAACGGAGTATTTTCAACTTCTAGTGTTCTACTGCTCGTTCAGTCATTTAACACTGAAACTTACCACTCGGTTGCAGTGGAGTGCCATACGGGTTTGTAGTGTTGAGCGGAATCGAGTGCTTGCATGCGATCCAAGCTAATAAAGACACCACTCGCGCATGACACTATGTGATAATCAAGGTAAACATTGAAACTCCGATGTAATTGATGCAATTATGCTGACAATAATGAAATTTCATCATTTACAGTATTTACATTTTTATTTGGAACACCTAATGATTCAAACAGGCCTATGTATTAATATTGTGCAACTAGCAAAAATACATGTCTGCATTATGTTAGTCGGGTGGCCTGTAGAAACGGCAGGGCGGTGCGCCCATTAAAATGGTTCTGGGGAGAACACTGAAACATGAGTAGTGGTATTTAAAAAGCAGTCATCTTCGTACAGGCTGTGAAGGCCCTTGGAGGGGTGGAGAAAGGTTTCCACTATCCGTAACCTTGGCACTTGGTGGGGTAGAGTGGTTAGCTCTATGCCTGGCCGTTTTTGAACCCAGGAATTTACATGGTACTCATTTTTGGTATAGACTGAGTGAACCTCAGGGTTACGTGCATCTCTGGAAGTGGAAATATTGTTTCTTAAATTTTTGACTTTGTGGTGGGGAATCAGACCCACGTCATGTAGCTGTCGACTTGCATTCGGGAGATGGTGGGTTCGAACCCACTGTTGGTAGCCCTGATGATGATTTTCTTTGTCTTCCGATTTTCACACCTGGCAAATACTGTGGCTGTACCTTAATTAAGGCCATGGTCGCTTCCTTCCTGTTCCCAGCCCTTTCCTATTCTGTTACCACCATAAGACCCCAGGTTAGTATATAACAGGTTATCCGCAATGGCTAATTTTGTGGTCATTGGCTGTTCGAGTGTGGCGTTACACTGATACCTGCTTTCTGATCGCTGGAGCGCTTCCCAAAGGAGTTTAGTGACTGCAATATGTTTTAACCTTACAATGTTTTATTAGCTCGTGTATCCGATACCAGCTCAAACGGACATTGTAAATAGCGGACGTTGTTGTTTAGGTCATCGGTCCATAGACTGGTTTGATGCAGCATTCCATACCACCCTATCCTGTGTGCCAAACTTTTCATTCCTACATAACTGCTGCATCCTACATCTGCTCTTATCTGCTTGTCATATGCTTACCTTGGTCTACCCCTACCGTTCTTACCACCTACACTTCCCTCAAAAACCAACTACACAAGTCCTGGGTGTTTTAAGATGTGTCCAATCATTCTATCTCTTCTGAATATTCAGTCAGTCACTCACTACTGATCTGCATTTAGGGCCAGGTGGCAATTCCCTCTCTGTTGTTTTCCTAGCTTTTTCTTGAATGATTGTAAAGAAATTGGACATTTATTGAATATCTCCCTTGGTAAGTTATACCAATCCCTAATTCCCCTTCCTAAAAACAAATATATGACCCAATTTGTCCTCTTAAATTCCAGGTTTTATCTTCATATTGTGATCTTTCCTACTTTTAAAGACACCATTCAAACTTATTTGTCTACTGATGTCATTCCACGCCATTTCTCCCCTGACAGCTCAGAATAAACCACTTAATCAAGCAGCTCATCTCCTTTCTCCAAAGTCTTCCCAGCCGAAACTTTGTAACATTTATATAACGCTACTCTTTTGTTGGAAATCATCCAGAACAAATCGAGCTGTTTTTCTTTCGATTTTTTCCACTCCTTGAATCACGTAATCCTGGTGAGGGTTCCATACACTGGAACCATACTCTAGTTTGGGTCTTACCAGAGACTTAAATGCCCTCTCCTTTACATCCTTACAACAACCTCTAAATACCTTCATAACCATGTGCAGAGATCTGTACCTTTATTTCAATCATATTTATGTGATTACCCCAATGAAGATATTTCCTTATATTAACACCTGGGTACTTACAATGATCCCCAAAAGAAACCTTCCGTCGCCATAAGACCTATCTGTGTCGGTGCGATGTAAAGCCCCTAGCAAAAAAGATACCTTCATCCGCATCAACGCAGTAATTAAAACCAAGAGGACCCTTGCTACTTGTGAAACTGAAAACCTGACCTTTAACCCAGTTTATTATCATACCATTGCCTGCTATACACCTCACAACATTATTGAGGTCATTTTGCAGTTACTCATATCATTTATATATACAAGAAAACCTAAAGGTCCAATAATACTGCCTTCAGGAATTCCCCTCTTAATTATTACAGGGTCAGATAAAGATTTGCCTACTTTAATTCTCTGATGTCTATTATCTGGAAATATAGCCACCTTTCAGTCGTTCTTTTGTCAAGTCTAATTGCACTCATTTTTGCCAATAGTCTCGCAAATGCCTTAGATAGGTCAATCGCGATACAGTCCATTTGACCTGAATCCAGAATATCTGCTATATCTTGCTGGAATCCTACAAGTTGAGCTTCCGTGGAATAACCTTTCCTAAACCTGAACTGTGTTCTGTCGAACCAGTTATTAATTTTGCAAACATATCTAATATAGCCTAATCAGAAAGATTGCTTTCCCAAAGCTTGCATGCAAATGCATGTCAAACTGACTGGCCTGTAATTTTCAGCTGTATGTCTATCACCCTTACCTTTATAAACAGGGGCTACTATAGCAACTCTCCATTCATTTGTTATAGTGCCAAATCAATCTCCTCTTACTAATTCGATTCAGTATCTCTTTATTCGTGATTCGATCTATCCATCTCACCTTCAGCATTCTTCTGTCACACCACATTTCAAAAACTTCTGTTCTCTTTTCTGAGCTAGTTATTGTCCATGTTCACTTCCATACAAAGCCACGCTCCAGACGAATGTCTTGAATTAAAGAATCAACAAACTATTCTATTGTGACAAAGTAAATTTTACCTTAACTGGTAAGTTTCTGTACCTTCTTGACTTTCACTTCCATAGCATTGACATGTTTGCTTCCACTTTTTCCTCACATTTGTTTAAATTTTTTTTATAGGATCATATGTCCTCATTTTCACAGTTGTGGCTACCAGATCACTGCTTAAATTTGGATCATTTGCAAATGTTAAAGAAACTAGGTTCTGTATAACTCCCAACCCTCATCAAACTGTAAGGGCATGATGATACCAGAAATGTTTCTCCATATCTTGTGCAGTTTGTGACCACTGAGCTGTCGGCTCTGTAAGACCACCGTATGACAGACTATGAACCCAGGACTCCGAATAATACATACTGTCATGTATTTCTCCTGTGTCTGTTTGGAAACTTAAGTGTGGATGAGTGCTTTTAGTGTTTTTTAGCTGTCTAACCTATAATGTAATTCAAACCTTCGACCTCCATTTCATTGAAAGTTTCACCAGCAAATGTTGGAACAGTATCATAGATGACTGAAATAGATTTTATGGCATGCTTTAATTTCGTGGCTGTCATTCTTAACCAGAGCTTCCACAAGTTCTTTTGAGACAACTTCATCATCAGATAATTGGAAGCTGATGTTGAGAAACCAGTTCCTAATTAGTTTCAAAATACCCTTTATCTGACGTCCGTGGGTTCAAAAATCATGATTTTGTTTCATTGATTCCATATTTTTTCCACAAGCCTTAATTTGCTGCGAAGGGCGAAGGAAGCGAGAGAAGTTTCTTGTTTTCAAAATTCTATGTATCATTAGGTACAGAATGATTAGTATAGCTCAAATGCAAGTCACATATAACCCATGTGCCAAACATGACCAACAGAACTAACCTATTTCATGTAAACTGACAAATATTTGTGCTAGTCATTATGTATATTGGTGTAGGAAGTGACATCGTTTAAGTAAATTCTAACCTTAGCTATAGTTTAAATTAATAAACTTCATGGTTGGGTTCCGTATTGAGTTAAGACTTAAAATGAATACAAGAGTTATTGTTCCACCTTCTCAATACTTAAAATCATTTAACGTTAATCAAAACATTACAATATGATAGTGTCAGGTACTAGTTTCGGTCCGTTTTTGGACCATCATCAGCCTAGCCAAAATTACAAGCAAGAGACATAATCTAAAAATAAAATGATATGGATGTACAAGAGGATGGATGGTGATGGAATGACACACTAGTAAAACCTTATACATAAGTTACAATGAATATAACCAAAATATGTTAAAATTAACAGATGAATTCATTGTGATGTTGCTTAAAATTTCTTGATGCCAAAGTCTTAGGTTGACGGTTGAACTCGTGTTGCACACTTAAATTCGAGTGAAATCTTAAGTTTCTGGAAAGTTCTGAGAGCAAGTTCCACTATGGCGCAGAGGGAATTGTCCAATATGACCAACTATAGACTTGACGAATTGAGAAAGCTGGACTTGTTCTATGTAGTGTGAACAATTGCTGTATTTAAAGGAAGTCTCAATTCAGTCGGAACCCAAAGAACTTGAAGAACAAAATTAGAATTAACTCGAGAAATCTAATAGAGAAAGTACAAAGGGGGGAGGGAGTTGAAATAACAAGTACTCACCTTGCGCTTTTTTTGGAACGAGCTGCTGGAAGAAATGCAACAGACAGAGTGAGCGTCACGCAGCGTAGATCAGCAGAGAGGAGAAAGTGATGCGGAGGGGAAGGATGACGTAAGTGTAGAGGGAAACGGGAGGAAGGGAAGGGGAAATGGTTCAGGGCGTGTTAGGAGAGAGGGAAGTTAATGGTATTTGTGGTGGAAGAGGACCTTTAATTGATTTAAAGAAAGGATTACGAACAGCTGATTTGTTTTTCTTATAATAGGAAATAAGAAGATCGAACGAATAAAATGTTGGGTTTCTCAGTAATTTCGTTAAGATTGTAGTTGGCATTAAAATATTGATCCAAATTTATGTAAAAGCTCTCAATTATGTTTAACTATTTCGAGTATGTCCATGTCTGTTTCAATGTTCGTGAAACTATGGTTATAATTGACCATATGTTGGCCGATGGCTGAAAATTTGTTGTATTTAGCTGCGTTAAAAGGCTCAGAGTATCTAATATTAAAACTCCTACTGGTCTACCCTATGTAAGAAATATTTGAACATGTGTTGCATCTAATTCTGTAGAGACCTGATTTTGGGTATATTTATTTTATTAATATGTGAAATGTTATGTAAGATTTGTATGTTGTTGTTGCTGGTTTTGAAGGCTATTTTCATGCCTTTTTTTTCTTTAGAACATTGGTAATTATGTGAATTCCATTGACATAGGTAAAAGTGGAGAAAGAGTCATGTTTAGATGGTTCTTTTTTAAGCGTGGTCTTAGGTCGGAATTTGTGTTTACTAATGATATTTTCTATGAATTGATTGTTATAGCCAATGAATCTAGCGATGTAACGGATAGTATTCAGTTCAGTGTGAGAATCTTTTTTGTTCATGGGTACGTTAAATGCTCTATGTATAAGACTATTATAAGTTGCTTTTTTGTGGGGAAAAGGATGAAATGAATCTTGTCGGATTGTGACGGCCGATTGGGTGGGTTTTCTGTATATCTTGTAGGTTAAGGATTCCCCCTCCCTCCCTTTGTACTTTCTCTATTAGATTTCTCGAGTTAATTCTAATTTTGTTCTTCAAGTTCTTTGGGTTCCGACTGAATTGAGACTTCCTTTAAATACAGCAATTGTTCATACTACATAGAACAAGTCCAGCTTTCTCAATTCGTCAAGTCTATAGTTGGTCATATTGGACAATTCCCTCTGCGCCATAGTGGAACTCGCTCTCAGAACTTTCCAGGAACTTATGATTTCTCTCGACTTTAAGTGTGCAACACGAGTTCAACCGTCAACCTAAGACTTTGGCATCAAGAAATTTTAAGTGACATCACAATGATTTTATTCATCTGTTAATTTTAACATACTTTTGGTTATATTCATTGTAACTTATGTATAAGGTTTTACTTGTATGCCATTCCATCACCGTTCATCCTCTTGTTCATCCATATCATTTTATTTTTAGATTATGTCTCTTGCTTGTAATTTTGGCTAGGCTGATGATGGTCCAAAAACAAACCGAAACTAGTACCTGACACTATCATATTGTAATGTTTTGATTAAAGTTAAATGATTTTAAGTATTGAGAACGTGGAACAATAAATCTTGTATTCATTTTAAGTTAAGTCTTAACTCAATACGGAACCCAACCATGAAGTATATTACTTTAAACTATAGCTAAGGTTAGAATTCACGATGTCACTTCCTACACCAATATACATATTGACTAGCACAAATATGTCAGTTTACGTGAAATAGGTTAGTTCTGTTGGTCATGTTTGGCACATGGGTTATATGTGACTTGCATTTGAGCTATACTAATCATTCTGTACCTAATGATACATAGAATTTTGAAAACAAGAAACTTCTCTCGCTTCCTTCGCCCCTCCGAGTTGGCCCCTTCTTCTCAGGTGCTACATGCGATCCTTGTGGCCGGTAACTGGTCCTCCGTACGTCATTTCTGGTCACGATGAGTCATCTTGAGCTAAATGATTTAATCTCGGGCAATCCACTCCCACGTCTTAGAAAGACTCCATGGTGTCAAGGTCGTTCATGAAATCATAAGATACAATTCGAATGACAGAATACATCTTTATGTTGTTCATTTAGCTTCTAATGTACTTATTTCTCCAGCTATTATATATATATATATATATATATATAATATATAGTTTCTGATTATTGATTCTAATTTCTCTTGTTTATATAAATATTAAGTAGTTGGTTCAGTTCTTTCTCTTCTTATAGCGGATTGCCTGAAGGTGCAAATAGCCCTCTTGTTTCTTCCCGATGTCACGGTTCAGTTAGTTTTTTTAATTGTTATTTCTTTTTGAAATATTGGAGTTTCTTCCCGTATTTCTCACCGTTTATATGCTATTCGGAATAGAATTCCTCTTCAATCTTCTTTTAAATGTGTCTTCTTGATTTACCACGATGATTTGATGTGATATGTTTTTCTCTCAGCTTTCTTGCGCGTTATTTTTTTCTCACTCTAAAAATGATTCAGAATTCATTTATTTTTTAAAACAATCCAGATTCCGTGTCAAGATTTTTTTTATATGGCTCTCACGATTCCATGCTTTCTGCTATGATGTCAGTCTGGGTTTCGGTGACATTTTACATTCATTTACTTTGAATTCGCCGCCGGCCCTTTTGTCTGTGCCGATCTCCTTCATATTTTCACTGTAACTATAGCGTAATGGTACAGTGCTATGTGAAAGAAGGTAATTTAAAACGTGACGTTCAGTAAAAACAAAAGGGGAGCATGATAAATCAAGAGTTAATTAAATAAAATGGATAGGTTTGTAAAGAAAAATAGAGGCTTATTGTGTAGTTGATAAATTCAGAGAGGATCAAAAAATGTATAGAAATTTGGATCAGCTGTACAAATTTCACATCATTCTGTGTTAAGCCCCCCAAGAAAATGGGAGTAACGCCCCTGGCAACAATTCATCTCCCACAGACATTTTAGATCAAGTATCTATTACCTTGACCATGATGGCCATCAGTGGTCTGTATTGACTTAATTACTGTGTTAATTATGCCAAGGTCTGCCTTGGCAATTCAATTCAAAATCTATTATGTATACTAAACCATCAAATATATAAATATATATAAGTACACGTTTCGAGAATTAAAATTCTCTTCAGCTTATAGATTAAAATCACCTGCATGTAAAAGACCTTATTTAAAACTGTTTTATGTTCTAACAAAATATTTTTACAACAATACAATAACAACATTTCAAGTTCAGTTATGTCCAAAGTCCTGTAAAAGGTTTGTATATGGTACTAAAATTGAGGTGGTTGACAATTATTTAATGTTATTGTGGTGTGGCATCATTTATGTCCTTCACAGTCCCACCACCCTTCATAGGTCTCAAGTTGTTATACTTAGCGAAGTTAAAACAGTATGGATCTGCTTATCCAAAACAATATCTTGACGCATCTAACAGAAATAATTTTATTCTTTTTAGGAGATCAAGCCCGGCAGGTTAAATTGGACTCCTAGTATGTAAGAAAATGAAAAAAGTAAAATGTAATGATTCTAAGGCAACCTGGCAAAATGAAAAGCCAACGCTGAAATTAAAAGCGACTTACTTAAGATAAGGCCTTATAGGTGTGTGGGCACTAAAAGCTCAATCGGCAGACTGTCTAGATGGCGGTTTGAACATCTGGAGGGGTTGAGTGGGAGGAGTCTGCAGCACAGGAGTGGAGTTGACCTATTACTGCCCACTTGCGCTCTTCTTCATTGTCCCCCTCCTGTTGCCCTTTCCTTTTCTTTCTCTTTCTAGAAAATTGGATTGCTAGTTTAAATAATTGAAAATCCTCTGCCATGTGTTTGTTTAGACTACTTTCCTTGTCAAGTTCCTGTAATATATACATTTCTAATTTCTCGAGATTATTAATTTGTTTGCCTTTTTTTATAGGGCATAGCAGAACAATATCACTTTCGATATTCGTGAACTGGTGATTGTTATCATGCATATGTTCACACATGGCAGAGTATGTAGCATATTTTCTTGCATTGATATGCTCTTTGTAGCATACTGCTACATTTCTATCTGACTGTCCCACATACTTTTTTTTTTTTTTTTTTTTTTCACTCTCTTGACCCGTCAACCTGTACACTCCCGATTTACTATAAGTATTGCTTGTATTTATGCTGTTAGAATTGAACAGGATTTTATTATTATTATTATTATTATTATTATTATTATTATTATTATTATTATTATTATTATTATTATTATTATTATTATTACTACTAGTCCTGAAAGACACATTAATGTTGTTTTGTGAACAGTTTGGCCAGACTATATGATTGCCTGTTGATATAAGTAATAGTCAAAAATTTCTTCATTAATTGTCTTGTCTTAATTGTCAACCACCGGGCGAGTTGGCTGTGCGGTTAGAGGCGCATGGCTGTGAGCTTGCATCCGGGAGATAGTGGGTTCGAATCCTACTGTCGGCAGCAGTGAAATGGTTTTCCGTGGTTTCCCACTTTCACACCAGGCAAATGCTGGGGCTGTACCTTAATTAAGGCAACGGCCGCTTCCTTCCAACTCCTAGGCCTTTCCGATCCCATCGTCGCCATAAGACCTATCTGTGTCGGTGCGACGTAAAGTAACTAGAAAAAAAAAAAATTGTCAACCAGCTCAATTTTAGTGAAAATGAAAATCTACAGCCTGTTTCTAGTCATTCGACAGGGTCAGGAATGGACTGAATGAAGCCCCCATCTAGCGGCTGGGATAGGAATTGCGTCGGCTGCGGAAGCCTGTCGCACTCCTCTGGAGCAATGATTAATGACTGACAAATGAAATGATATTGGAGAGCATTGCTGGAATGACAGGGAAAACTGGAGTACTCGGAGAAAAACGTATCCCGCCTCCGCTTTGTCCAGCACAAATCTCACATGGAGTGACCGGGATTTGAATCACAGAACCCAGCGCTGAGGGGCCTGCGCACTACCGCCTAAGCCACGGAGGCTCTTTAATTTTAGTACCCTATACAAAATTTTTGCAGGACTTTGGACATAACATGAATGCTATTCATGTTTCATGTTTGAACTTTTAATTTTATTATTGTATTGTTGTTTTATCCAGTATTTTGTTAGGACATAAAATAGTTTTAAATAAGTTCTTTTATATGCATATGATTTTAATATATAAGCTGAAGAAAAGAAGTTTATTTCTCAAAACATGTACTTTTGTTGGTTTAGTATGTGTATATATATATTAGATTTTGAAATATATTGACAAGGTGGACTTTTACATAATTAATAACATTTCTAGAATAATGGAAAAGGAAGCGTGACATAAAAAATCTGCCAGTTGCGGAGAGAAAAAACGTGGCCTGCTCAGATCAAATTTTAAAATGGAGGTCACAGGTAAATAACAAAGGAAGTTAAATAAACAAAGTTCCATGGTGCCCAGCATAAAGCAGTTGGGAAAATTATGAAATACAGAGCCAAAGGAAAACTTAAAAAATATACTTAATATAAGGAAAATATGAAACAGACCTGAAATAAAGCAAACAATTCTCAGTTGAGTACGAAAAGTTATATGCTTCACCCTTCAAAAAAAATCCACTCACAACCAGGGGCTGCCAAACATAAAAGAAAGGATACATTCATGACCAGAGAACTAAAAACACCAACTCAGTTGAATCAGACTGGCTCACTTCTGGCTCTGTGGTATGTGCTGTTCACGGTATCATCTATTGAGCCGTGTAAACAGAACACAACCACTCAATACATTTGCCATAGACTGGTGAAAACATTTCGTTTGTGCACCGAGGGCTCTAGCGACTAGCTGCACCACTAGTTGCCGAGGATTTAAGTACGGGGCGATTGATGGATAAATAGATTTAGTGGCAAAAATTCATTATTTTCACAGATACCACAGTAGGTCATTGTGGTGGGCAAAGACTCATTATTCATAACCAATGTCTTACCCAAAGACATTGCTATCACTAAACATAGCACCATAAAATCATCATGTACACAACTCATCTTCAAAATAATATCTTGCTAATAGCTTTGAGAAGTAAGGACTCACTCTAGCCACATAACAAGATTCATGTCACCAGAGCCATAAACCGCACATTATAAAAATCCCAGACTTAGAGAACAAAATAAGATAAAAAACAAGTGTCGACTTTCACGTGGGTTCACATCCACCATTCACATAGATAACAGGTCGCACACTATGGCCGAAAATTCTGAGCTAGATCAAAAACATAATTGCATAAGCCAAGAACAGTTTAAATATAGAAATGATCACATATCTAGCTTAATGCAAATATAAAACCATATGTTAATAAAAATAATCAGCTCGATCATAAAAAGAACTGCCCAAAGGCCAAGGATCATTCAAGATATTTAAAAAATCATTAAAATCAAATTCCAACTTTACTTACAATACCATGAAGCATAAAATATCCAGCCAACAAGCAATTATGTACAGACAGCAACATGGAAATGGCTTAGATTAAAATCAAATTCTAACTTTACTTACAGCACCATGAAGCTTAAAATAGGAAGCCAACAAGCAATTATGTACGGACTGCAACATGGAAATGGCTTAGATTGTGAGAAAATCAGACAATAGCTTAAAAATGCTACCTCATAAATTCCATTTTTCCTTGTTTCAAAACTGTAGACTGAATCCCCAGAGAATGACTAAAACAGCAATGAGAAAGGAATAAAACAGTACTATCCATGAGATTGAAAATTACTGCCGTCTAGTGGGGGAGATGTGACATACAGAAAGGAAGGAACATAGTTATGCAGCCTAAGAAAGTTACGTACTATTGAAACTAACAAAGTAGCTTTCAGTTTGTGACCAGAGAACTCAAAACACCAACTCAGTTGAATCAAGCAGACTGGCTCACTGCTGACTCTGTAGTATGTCCTGTTCATGTTATCATCTATTGAACTGTGTAAACATAACACAGCCACTCAATACATTTGCCATAGACTGGTGAAAACATTTCGTTTGTGCACCTAGGACGCTATTAGCCGAACGCGACATGTGGCGCGACTAGCTGCACCACTAGTTGCCAGAGGATTTAAGTACGGGGCGATCGGTGGTGCAGCCTGTAAATAATTGCTCAATTCACATCGGGGAATGGGTACTGGAAAGAGAATGGTGTTCTATCATGAACTTCTCCTTGCTCTTCTATTAAAAATGAAAAGCTGAAGGGTTAGGAAAATGCAAAAAACATCCTATGTCTGTTTCTCGACTGAGTAGAGGATTATATTATACATTGGTCAACAATCTAAATGTGGGCTACAGTAAATATTTCAACTGTCGTCGCATGTCAAAATAGTAATTTTACTAATGGCTTGGGTAAATAAAATGAGATATAACGGGGAATGACACAGGACTAAACAAGTGTTTCCTGGCAGAAGAAAAATTGGTCCCCACACTGGGGTAAGTCATGCCATAGTCGTTACTTTGTTTCTCATAATAAATCTTTTACAGTTATCCATCAATTTTAAGGTCTTATTATTTGAATCCATGATAAAATTGTTTTAGTTACATTAGTAACTGACTCATTAACTCGTCTGATGAGGTTGAGGTCAGGAAGGGCATCCGGTCGTAAAAACTAGCTGCAAAGATTTATCTCGCTTCATACCCGACCCATAGAGAAAAGGGACATGGGGTTGACATACGTACATACATACATACATGCATACATTAGATATTGACAGTTTCATAGTTGTTGCAGGCCAACTAATTCTTCCGAATAAAATATATTTAAAAGATTTTTAGTTGGAAAACATACATGTTAGTCAGTATAAAAAAAACTTCTGCAAACATATTTGCTTTGAAAATAATTTTAGTAACTGGTAATAATAGTAACTAATAGTAAGTATTTACTCTTATAAAAACTGAAAAAAATGTGTGTCAGTAATATTTAATACTTTTTGAAATAAAATTTCAGGTCTATCTGAGTTATAATTCACTAATATAGCAAGACAAAGAAACAATGGTACATACATACATATCCCACGTTGTTCCATCTTAAGTGATGGGTCGGCGAACGAGGCTTCTCCACCAGTTGCGGTCTCTGAACTTCTCTTCTTCTTCGGTGCTTTTCAAAGTATGTCCTCGCTGTTCAATGTCAATCTTCACCATGTCCTTGTACCTGAGTCTTGGTCGCCCTTTTGGTCTTTTGTTTTCAAGTTTTAGATCATACATTTGTTTTGGTAATCTGTTATCTCCTATGCGTCGCAAATGTCCATACAATCTCAGTCGCTGCGCTATTATTCTGTCCTGCAGTCTTACAACTTGAGCCTGCTTGAGGATTTCCTCATTACTCACTCTGTCCCTCCGTGTTTTACCAATCATGCTACGGACAAATCTTATTTCTGCTGCCTGGATTCTACTAAGAATGGTATAAATTTAAATTAAATGAAATTTTTACAAATATTACATATTTCTACATTGAGTAGTAAAAGTAGTATAAAAATTACCATGGGGTTTTTCTTCTGAATTCTTGAATGAAGTTCTTTAAAATGCTCTTCCAAGAATTCAGTTTTTGTACTTAGTCAGCGTAAGTTTCAATGCTGGAATCTCAAAAACGAATTATTCAGTATTTTGTCAACTTTCTTTCTTTATTTAAACAGTCTGCTTTACGTCGCACCGAAACAGATAGGTCTTGTAAGAACAGTGGAAAGGAAGAGGAGTGGTAGATGCTATGCTTTTTAAACTAGTAATAGAACAGCAGCATATGTAGTGAATTGGTGGGGTGGTAAACAAATGTGCAGAGAGAAGGTAATGGGCCCCAGTGTAATAAAAAAGGTAAGAGAATCAAAATATTAACACAATAAATATTTTTAATAATCAATATGAGAATATATATGCATCTTTTTACAAGATTAGAAACACCAATAAGAATAGACCAACAATAAAAATATTGGAAAAAGCTCTGAAAGCAAGCAAAAAATATGTCACGTTTACAGTGTCAGATAATTGAAGTACATCGATAATTGATTACACTAGCCTGCAAAAAAACAACTTTTTTTGTGCGGTAAAAAGAAAAATAGGTGGGTTTTATGAATTTCTTAACCCAGAATTCGAGAAAAAATTTTTTTTTTGGCGTATCACGTCTGGTTTAGTGGCAATTTTACAAAATGTTATTTTGTTCTTACGAAAAATTGTTGATATATTAATGTAAATTTCAGCTTGCAAAACGTAATCATACTTTGCATATAAATACATATAAATTCTGCTTTGTAAGCAAGTAGATGGTTTGTATTATATTTTTAATGTATATTGAAATTCGTGAAATGGAAGCATAAAACGCCTATTTAGTTTCGGCTGTACAGTTCCTTTTAAATTGATATAACTGTACCTTGAATAAAAATGACATGGTTAAACATACATAGTTTTGTTACTTACATCATGTGCAGGTTAGATTCACACCTCCGTCTTTTTCCGTTTTCCGTGGAATTTCCGGGTTTTTGAAGTTCTTGAATGATCTCTGGAAGGGCCGTCTCGTGCAATCGACCAAGAGTAATCGGCCATCATATTCACATCCCAACGTCCCTGATAGCGTCGTTCTGCATCTTTGAGATCCTGGTGAAACCTTTCACCTTGTTCTTCACTGACAGCTCCTAAATTTGGAGGGAAATAATCCAGATGCGAAGCTAAGAAATGAAGCTTAAGGCTCATATTACAACAGAGTTCCTTAAACTTTACCAACATTTTCCTTACAATTTCTTTGTATTGAGGGTCCTTAATGTTGCCAAGAAATTTAGTCACTACGTCTTTAAACGCGTTCCATGCCTCTTTCTCAATTTTGGTCCTCGTGTCTGTGAAAATTTTATCCTTCATCAGTTTACGAATGTGTGGTACATCAAATACGCCTTCTTTGATTTTTTCATTTGATAATGAAGGAAATTTAGTGGATAAATATTGGAAGCATAGGCTACTTTTATCTAATGCCTTGACATACTGTTTCATCAATCCTAATTTGATGTGCAAGGGTGGAAGTAGAATTTTTTCACGATCAATAAGACTTACATTCAAAACATTTTTGGATCCTGATTGTAGTTGTTTCCTTTTCTGCCAATTCACTGTATTTCAATGTTTATTCCATGCCCTGCTATCCCATTCGCATAGGAAACAGGGTCATTTTGTATAGACTTTTTGTTGTCCCAGCAACAATCCACTGATCTTCAAATCACCGCAAATTTGCCACCCATGCTCATGATATTTAATTTTTTCAAGCACCAACTGTAAGGTCTCGTATGTTTCAGACATTTTTTGGAGTGTGCAAGGAAACTGCTTTATCAGTCCATCGTAAGCATTGCATAAGGGCTGGGGCTTTCAACACGAAGTGGTCTAAGATGAAAGACAAACGCTCAACTGTCCTATCTTCAATCCTACATACCTTGTGGTCTACTGCGTATCTGGGGGAGTTTGTTATGAATTTACCAGGAAACCCCTAGCTATAAAATAAACATTTAGACAGCAATAAACCTACAATAAAATGCAAACAATAGCAAATCAAACCACATAATTGTACTCTAAAAAATGTTGCGCGAGAACATCTCTTAACATAACATCTTACGAATTCATGCAGATAATAAAACACTGAATTGCGTCAAAACTAGATGTGATAGGAAAAAAATAGCATCATTTTCGGAATCAGGGCAGCGATTTCCATAAGAATTACATATTTTCTATTTTACCGCAAAATCATGTTGGCTAGTGTTATTAATTTAGGGGTGAAACGGATACAGTTACAAAAGTGTACAGCAATTGTGAAAGAACTCCCCCCCCCCAAAAAAAAGAAAGAAGCGTACAGATACAAGAGTAATGCGAGGGAAAGGGAATAAAGACGGAGACTAGCGGGAAGAAATTCTTCACCAGGTAGCTAATATTCTTGAAAAATACAAGTGCTGAACTAGCAGTAGACGTCACAAGTAGGCAATATAGGTGAAAATGTTCTCTTGTCCAGAGTATCGTTTGCAAAGAAAGTTAAGTTTAAAAGGAAAGAAATTAGC
Source organism: Anabrus simplex (assembly GCF_040414725.1). Taxonomy (NCBI): domain Eukaryota; kingdom Metazoa; phylum Arthropoda; class Insecta; order Orthoptera; family Tettigoniidae; genus Anabrus; species Anabrus simplex. The sequence goes on along the minus strand of NC_090265.1, from coordinate 1,046,372,447 downwards.
ATTTTTAAAACTTTTAACACTGACACAAGCTGGCAGAAGGAAAGAGTATGAAAGAGGCCAGACTGGCCAAGGGAAAATCTAAAGTCCAAACACATAATTGTTCTTGCTCACCAAGCTGACAGATGTAATTAGGCCAAAGATGGTAATGGCCAGTAACAAGACAGCACACAGGTCTTCGGTGCTCCACTACCCCGTAAAGATGCAAGGCTCGGTTTATATAGCACAATGGAAAAGTCTAGAGGTTTAGTTAAGAGAGAGCCAGCGTTTTCCAGAAATGAAGACGCCACGATCACATGTCCATAGGTGTATGTAGCAGCAGGCAAGCATGGCAATACATAGTAAAGGCTACAGCATTTTCCAGAGTGATAACGTCTCGGTGACATGTTCATAGGAGTACGTAGCAGCAGGCAAGCATGGCAGTAGGTAGTGAAGGCCGCATCACAGCGGTCGAAGGGAATAGCGGCGGCAGAAGGTAGGAATTTGAGAAAGTTGCATTTAGTAGAGAGCACAAAAATGAAATGGCGTATGGCTTTTAGTGCCGGGAGTGTCAGAGGACAAGTTCGTCTTGTCAGATGCAGGTCTTTTTTGATTTGACACCCGTAAGCGACCTGCGCATCGTGATGAGGATGAAATGATGATGAAGATGACACAGACACGCAGTCCCCGTACCAGCGAAATGAACCAATTATGGTTAAAATTCCCGGCCCTGCCAGGAATCGAACCCAGGACCCCTGTGACTAAAGGCCAGCATGCTAACCATTTAGACATGGAGCCGGACAGTAGAGAGCATGTTACAGTGGGAAGGAAGCAACCTTGTCTTTATTTAAGGTACAGCCCCAGCATTTGCATGGTGCGAAAATTGGAAATCACGGAAAACCATCTTCATGGCTGCCGACAGTGGGGTTTGAACCTACTACCTCTTGAATGCAAGTGGATAGATACGTGACCCAAACCGCTCAGCCGCTTGCTTGGTCAGTATACAACTTTCAAACAGTTTTGTCATCTCCTTCATTTGTTGTTCTAGTTTATTTGATGTTTCCATATGCATTAAAGAAACTATCACAGTGTGGTAATGCACGTGAACGAGTAAAATATTCACTCTACCACAGCATGGCACCAACAACTAATGAAATATGTGGGTGCAGAGCACAAGCTTGAGTGATGTTCTGTATGTGCGTGCAGTTACATCGAGCAACTAGTTGTGCCACTAGACGCCCACAGCTAATAGGTTGCATTTATTGCAATGCCCTATCATGCATTTGAGCAACTTCGAGTCGCCAAAGCACTTGCCGGCTCAAATGACGACTGGCGACTAATTGCTCGGTTGTACCACTATTCTCCCGTGGCTAATGAGACCCATTTGATCCAATGGTTCGCGACTTGCCGGAGCAACTTGTTGCGCCACTAGGTGCCCTCGGCTAATATCGGCCTTACATGCTCAAATATTTATGCATGTTGTGCTTTATAATCAGTAATAATAATATAATCTAATCCTAAGTTTCTACACATTTCAGCCCTGTTTCTTTTCCACCTATCATTTCTAACTTTTCCTTTATTCACAACTACTCACGTCTGTTTCACCATCTGCCATGTTGTACACAACTATAATTTTGAGAATAGGCAGTGCACATCGTGAATGCTTCTATAAATTGTTTAAAAACAGAAGATGAGCCTAGGGATATCTTGATATTATGTACACTGAAAGATGAATGCATGTCATATACGAGGGTACCAATAACTCAAATTTGACAAAATCACAGCATAGCTCACTCTCTCACTCACTGCCTCAATTTCCCCTGCCTCTTCTCTCTAACCTTAACACTTCAGACAGTTTATGCATACTATACTTCTTACATTATTTATGATAATCTCTTGTGTCCGACCTTTCTTTTAGAGTGGAACACTTCTTCAGAGCCTTATCAGACATGTGTTCAAATGTACTTTACAATAAAACATCATCTCAAAAGCCTACTCACTTTAAAAAGAAGGGGGTGAAAGTGTGAATTCCAACATTTCTGACCATTTCAGGTTAAGAGAAAGGTGGTAGGTATTGTTATTGTCAGTATTTTGAATACTGCAGGGGACGAGAGTATAGTTCACTGCTACCTTCCAAGAAACACAATCTACACTGTAAGTTAATGGCACTTCGTGGACTGCTGTTTGTGTATAAATTAAGTGAATACAAAACCAGTGCATACACAGATTAAAAAAAACAAAACAAATGTGTATTAGGAAAGTTTCAAGTGGTATTTCCTGTGGTTTTTGTGTGTCCATAATAGAGGAATTCTGCATTAGAGGGCTAATTACAAATAAACAATATAGGATTTTATCTCTGATCTAGGAAATCATCTGTTGAGGAAGTGTGTCCACTTGTGTGGAGTACCATTCAGAGAGGTTTCACTGTATATTTAAAGCTTAGGTGGGCAGTTAGAGAGCCCACTCCTTGAGCTAACAGCATGAGTGTGGAAAGGGTCGAAAGTACCTGACGTCTAATAGCTTGTGCTGTAAAGACTGGCTGAGTATATTATGTTTATGCAATAATATTGTACAGTTCATTTGTTGTTCATTATTTATGCTGTGTTCTTAAACTAGCTTTTATGTAGGCATTCTTTATTTCCACGAATACAGGTAGTAGTCCAAGAATTGTTTAGTTGTCACATATCAAAATTAATTTTGTTTCCTACGCATAGCCTAATGAAATGAATAGAATTAAATGTATTTAATTAGGAATGGTTGTTTACACAAAATATCTCATTTTGTTTCCTCGCCATAATCTAATGTGCTGAGTAGAGCAGGGCATAAGGCACAATAAAAAACTGTTAAAAGTTTTAAATCTGTTTTAATACCTTTCCCTTCCATAGTTGTAACTGCGAGCCATGCAAGCAGCTGCTAGGCTGTACCTTCCTTCAGAATGCATACTCTGCTCCTTTACCTGCCTGGGCTGTAGCGCTGCTCATTGAGCCAATTTGTGCCTGCCTTTGATCTAAAGGAAACTCACTTAAATAATATATTTGTAAGACCACTGTGTAAGCTATTATGCTGATAAAGCAAATCATCTACAGTACACATGCTTCATACGAAACTTCTATGTGAAACTTCTGAATAAAAATATTATTCCAGGACGTGAAAAGAAAGTACGATTGGTTCTATATTAATGTTTTTGTGTAATTAGGCTTTGGTCAGAGATGCTATTCATCAACTTTGGTGGTGAATATGCAAGATGGCCCACCGTTGTCCTAGTGTGATGGTTTTTGTTCTTCACTGACAGAATAGTGAACTTTTAACATATTTTTATGTGTGAATGGCTCATGTGTGCTTTGTGATTGTGTTGTAATTGTTAATGTTTTCATGGTGGTGTCATTTTCAGGTCGAGAAGGATGATGAACTTCCGAAGAAGATATGTGACTCATGTTTACTTAAGGTGGAAAGCGTTTACCAATTCTGGAATATTACCGCGAACGCTGAGAAGCAGTTACTCCAATGGCTGAGTGAACTTAAGACTGATGATCGGATATCTAGTAATAATGCCACTATTGAAACAGAGCAGGTGTGTGTTCTAGATTTATCATTGTATTTAAATATCTTAATTTGGTGATTGATGTGTTAGCTTTTCTTCTGATTTGTCTTTTTGAAGTATTATTTAAATTTAAAAATAAATCCTCATTTAATGTTGTCTTACTTCTTGGTTGAATGGTCAGCATAGTAACCTTTTGTCAGAGTACCGATTTTCTGGAAAAACAGGGAAAACCGCAAAAGCACAGGGAAATAAAAATGCAGAAAATACACAGGGAAATCAATTGTCACATTGAAATTAAGCTTTCTGTCTAAAACGGGACCCAAACCAAATGATGAGGGAAACTGATATTACGCACTTTCTGCGTCCAGGTAGGTCTATGTATAAGAATTTCTCAACCAGCTTTTCAGGGGTTCTTGCAGTAGCGATGTAGTATAATTTTTTCGATGCGTTGACACGGTTACACTCATTTTTAACCTAGCGCTTTGTTCATTACCTTTCTTTTTACCTCCTCGATGGATATCTCCATCAGACTCATCCGTGATGGCATTCAGTCATTGAAAATCTTGGCTACAATACCTTATTGTACTATGATACTTATAAATAATCAAGTGATATTTTCTTAAACTAATATTATTTATTCACAAATATATATCTATAGAAATGAGTAAACATTAAAAGCAGAAGAGAAAAATAATGATGATATTTCCAAATGCATATCCTACAAGTACGTACTGCTGATCCTGTATTAATACAACAACGGAAAGCCTTCTTACTATCATCTTCAGCGTATGGTTATTCAAATAAAATTCTTTACTTTTCTTACATCTCATAAGTAATGTCTCAGCATAACCTACCCTTTTAAACACATCTCTTCCTTGAAAATAGAAATATTTCCTATGATATTTACAGTGACTTTGAGTTATACGTGTTCCAACATAAGTGCCTTATAAATGATCTAAACTTTAAGTATATAATCTTCTTAAGCTGGGTTTTAACTAACATTCATTCTTAACTGTCAATCTGATCTGAATCGGAATCTCATCATGGACTTTATTATTTAAGCTTTGGAAAATGGGATAAGTTTCTTGTAACATGCAGCCCAAATTACGCTGCTAAAAATCTGCTATATTTAATTTCAATATTATATCTACATTTCATATTTTCATTATATGCATAACATTAACAAACTCAAATGTGTCATATCTAACTCATTTACTGCCTGTGTGCTGTTAAGATGCATTAAAAGTTTCAATAACCTAAGATATATTACAACATCTCATATTCTTTCTTGTATGCCACTAGCCTTCATTTCATAGCTCTCGACCCTGATTTGGTTCATCATGAAGATTGCAGCTCCGTACAAGGTGATTAACCATTATCATAACCTAGTATAACATTGTTTATTTACAGTATTGAGGTTACCAGGTGACTAAACTCCAATATATTAATTCATATTTCAGCTTGAGTATGTTGGAATGAGATGGGATCCCAGGGATCCATCTCTTCTCAATAGCTTATAACCTTTACCCTGTCTGATGTCACTCTTACATAAACAGCCTTATTTAATACAACACATAACTTCTATGATGCTCTCTACTGACATCAATATTAACGTAGGCTATGACTTGGGATCTACACACTTTCTCGTAATGCTCTCCTTCGGTATCAAATCTTTTATTTATACTACGGTCACTTCTTACTTCATTATACAAGGACTACCACATATTTTAATCGCGAGAGCTAGGCATGTCAAAGGAGTTGATTTTGTTGATCACAACAGGCACATAGATTATTTCACATTTACAAAAGAAACACACTAACTCTACTAAACTAGATAAATATCTTAAAATAACACGAAACTTATCTCAATTCCACAGCAGTGTTGGGATGGACTAGACTGCATCATTACTGCCAGCGAATCTCGCGACCTGGCAGCGGCTCGGCTGTTGTCATCTGGGCCCTCAGCTCATTCTAGGTTAAGTCGGGCGGCTCCGAGTAATCAGTTCCCCCCGTGCAGTTAGAACTTCTCCGTGACTCTTGGCTCGTTCATGAAAATACAATAGATGATTTGGATCAGACAATATATCTTAAAGAAATCTTCTCAATGGCAATCTTTCAATTGATAATAAATCTTAGCCCTTTAAAAATCAATCTGGCCTCTAATTTCTTTTATATCTCGTAATTGACCAACATCGGTGTAGGTTTATTTCCTTTCTACGGGCTATTTTATAGTTGATCTATAATTTTGCTCTTTCGCTTCTCTGTGCGGCGATTGCGTAGGCTTAAAATGCTCTGCTCTACTCTTCTCCCAGTTGTATTTTTCGTCGGAAAGCGTGTTCTTACTTCTTCTTTGCTACTGGATATCGGTAGTTTGACTAACTCCGCTTCTCAATACGTTTTCAGATCTGTATTTCCTCTTCTTTCTGCAGTATTGTAAGATGTTTGTATTATCTGGGCTGAGTTATGTGTAAACACTTGGATTGCCGAAAAAGGTAGTAGTTCTTTTTTTTTTTTTTACTGTTGTCTCGTCTTAACAATCACCAATGATTCTATGTATTGTGCTATCCTGCTAATCTGGATTTCTATGCCCTTGCATGCTTATTTACTCTGTTTGATCCCACCGCTGGCCATTGTATTTAATCCGATCTGACTAATATTTCTACTTTAGGGATAGCGTCATGGTACAATATGATATGGATATATCATTAAAATACCCTTAACTTTTTAATTTTATTTTTAAAACGTACAATGTGATTTACATAATGTAGAGGTGCTATTTATTGTGGATTTCCCATAATTATTATGGATTTTGCCTCGCTATTAAGGAAAAATAATTACAGATAAGCGAAATTATCACAGAAAAATTCTGCATAGGAAGGAATATGTCAATGGTGCTTCTTTCTATGTGCACTAGTTGACCAGCATATGTATTCGAACAACACTTCCACTTGCTACTGGACTTAGGTTCTTATTCCTGAATTTCAGAACACTAACCCATGCGCTTCTGTTCAGAAACTGGCGCGTTCACTCATGCCAATTTCAAGAATAAGGTCCCTGATGAACACAGACATTAGTTTGAAGAGAGATTGACTGATGACTTGCTGTAATTGATGTAATTCATGTAGCCATTGATGCTTTCACGGCCTGTACTTTTGGACATGATATAATCTTTTGGGCTTATGCCATATCAAGAAAATAAGGTGAAATTCTTTGCGTTTCGCAGAGAACAGTGCTCTGCGTCATCAGAAGAAAATCTCGACTGACCACTAGAAAAGCTTCTAAAACAATGAGCTTTTTAATTTAGACGTTACAATAAAAGTGGAAATGGTACGTTCATTTATTAAGTGGGGCTGTTGCTCCATGGGATTTGGTTTGGTTTCCTCTTCTTCCTCTTCTCTTCTTCACGGGGCTTCTAATATTAGTTTCTAATTAGCGTCGACCTCTAAGATCTTTTGCTACCATGTTTTTCCTTCATTCCCACCTAGATATACTTACTACCTTCACAAAGCTGCAGGTTTTTCTTATTGGGTCTTCTCTGATTTTTTTTCTCTCTCTTCACCTGGTAGTTCTAGAGTGGAGAGTCTGATTCTACCCAGCGCCTCACATTCAAAAAGTATATGTTCAGCTGATTCCTCTGCTTCATTGCATTTCCTACATATGCTGTCTCTTATAATTCCAATTCTATGTAGGTGTTTTTCAGATGGCAGTGTCCTGTCAAGAATCGTACTACCCATCTTATATTTTCTCTGCTGAGATTCAACAGTTCTTTAGTATGCTTGTTTGGTCCTTTTATCAGTTCCTTTGCAAGCCTGCATCCTGAAGTACTTTTTCCAATTTTCCATTTGTTTCCTTTGTACCCATTTTCCTATGTCGTGTCGGGCTCGTCCTTAGGAAATCCTGCATACAGGTTCTGGGCCTACAAAATGTGTTTCTGCCCCTTTCCTAGCCAGTTTATCTGCCTTTTCATTTCCTTCCATACCTGCATGCCCTGGTACCCATTATTATTTTGACAATGTTTTACTTGGAGAGCTTCATCAGAAGAGTGGCAATATCAGACAATTCTGGATATTATCCGGACTGCCTCTAGTGCCTTAATGGCCACTTGGCTCGTAAAAATGAAAATGTTCTTATTCCTATAGTTCATTTTCCAGGCGAAGAATTCACCGGGGTATTTCCTGCCTGTCGTAAGAGGCGACAATAAGGGGTGACCAAGGGATGATCAAATTAGAACCATGAAACTACTTGTGATTAGTAGCAACCGAGAGCATGACGGCTTTTACAGTACCTGTGATTAGTAGCACTCTATGAGTGACACCAAGGGATGATGGAACCCATGGTTCTGGCTTGCCTATGATTAGTACTCACTATATGAGGAACACCACAGGATAGTACGAGTCCCTGTGGTTAGTACACTTAGGTGATAAACAGCATAGGTTTGTGTTGCCTGTAAATGGCATCGCAGTGTGCGAAACACCAAAGGTTTGTAATACATACGCGAATTTCATTACCTGTGAGTAGTATCATAATGTGTGGAATACCGCGAGTCTACGCTACTCTTGATTAGTACCGCAACATGTCAAATACCATGGTTCTACTTTTCTAGCGATGAGTACCATTGTGAGGGGCCGCTGACTTGGATTTTTTACCCCTTTCAACTACAAATATCGATTCAGTATTGTGCTATAGAAGCAGTCCCTTGGTCAGTAATACTATTGTTCTACGCCTGCTTCTGTACATGTGTGGCACTGTGAGTCGCTTCCACTGATTGTTTTTAATTCATATGCATCCATTCATTCTTCGTCCTCACGGTTTGAATTGTATGGTCAGTGGATGTTTTTTGGGCTTTTAATTTGCCACTTCATTTCGTACCATTAGGGACCGATGACTTCGATGTTAGGTCCCTTTAAACAACAAGCATCATCCTTGTCGTCATAGTTCATTTTCAGATTTTCTTTAAGACATTGTGATAGTTATCATTGCAGCTTGAAAGACTGTAGTGTGTCTGCCCAGGTTCATCTGGATTGATCTCTCAGGTCTTCCCCCGTTGATCTCTCCTCCTGTGCCATCCACAGTCTTTGAGCCATCAGTCCACCACATTATATCTTCTTTTTCACTATTCCATTTGTTGATATCCCAGTCTTCTTTTTTTATTATCTGGGTCTCGGACGGTTTTTCAAAGTTGTACTTTGGTATCATATGATCAGAAGGCATGTGTAGAACTTCCTCTGTTATTACTCTGTTAATTTTACAGTGTCCTAGGTTGGGTCTTCGTCCATTCCAGCACTGTGATTGTGCCAGTCTATATGAACTCATTCTAACCTGTCCTTTTAGGAAATTGCATAGTGATGGGAGGTCTAGTAAAGTATTCAAGGCTTCTGTCGGCGTAGTTCTCGTAGCCCCAGTTATGGCTATGCATGCCATTATCTGTAGGCTATCCAATCATCTGCCGACTTTTCTTTGACTTACTTTCTGCCACCAGATGATTGCAGCATAGGCCATCAAAGGTCTAATGATCATTGTGTATATCAACATTACCATTGATGGTTTTAGGCTCCGTGTCTTCCCAACGGCTCTTTTACATGTATACAGCAAGTTCTTGGCCCGGGTTATGTTCCTTTCTATATGTTTGGTTTGGTTTGCGATGGATTCTTTTCCATACAATTGAGAAACATTGAAAGGCCATGTACTTGCGTCGAAGATGTTTATGTCCTGTATGAAGGTTGTGTAAATATTTGATGGCCCGGGGCTTGAGACACTTTTTACATTTGATGCTTGAAATGAAAAACACCCTGACTTCAGACTATCAACTATACGGAAATGAACTGAGCTCTATTTAACTGGGTCAGTATTTTTTAAGTTATGTTAACTCCTTTGAAAGAACCCAACTTCATAGCTTCCTAACAGTTATCCCTTTTTTTCGACTGTCTTTACATTTCTGCAATTGCAAATTGGGTTAACTTACCTGCTTTTGCCATGTTACAGCTTCGTTCCTGAAGGCTTGAGGACAAACATGACAGCTCTTCTAGTACGTCATACACACAAGCTAGATCTCTCAAAAATTCAGATGACTGTAATCTTTTTAGTAGTCCCTTGTATTGGGTTGGCTCAGTTGCTGATCCGCTGCTATCATTGGATGCCTGAAAGAAATACTCATTCAAAACTTCGTAATTTTGCAAATAGACTTGACAGTCCCGAAGTTGGTAGCAACCTAATGCACTCCATATATTTTCCCAATTTTCTTAATCTGCATATTGGGATCTGCAGCTATATTTTCAAATTCTCTGCAGTTTTTAGCCGACAGGTGGTAAAGTGAATACATTTTACCAGTGAAAAATTCCATGTGGTTTATTGCAGATTGAGTGTTGATTGCATCTCTAACTGCAAGTTCAATTCAGTGGTTCAAACAATGCCAGATTACTATTCGAGGAAATCTCTCTTTTAAGAGCACAGCTACACCAATATCACACTTTCCCAGTCACTGGCAAAACACACTAAATTGTTTCTCAAAAATTTTTCGTGAAAACTGTGATTATTTAAACAGTTCAAAAGAGATAAATGTATACATAGATATGTGGCTCAGGCAGCAGCGCATCGGCCTCTCACCGCTGGGCTCCGTGGTTCAAATAACGGTCACACCCTGTTAGATTTGTGCTGGGCAAAGCGGAGGCGGGACAGGTTTTTCTCTGGTTACTCAGGTTTTCCCTGTCATTCCAGCAACACTCTCCACTTCATTTCATCTGTCAGTCATTAATCATGGCCCCAGAGGAGTGCGATAGGCCTCGGCAGCCGGCACAATTCCTATCCTTGCCGCAGGATGGGGCTTCATTCATTCCATCCCTGACCCAGTCACTGACTGGGAAACAGATAGTAGGTTTTTCATGCCTTTCTGTGTGCAAGCCCCGGTGAATTTACTAAACGTCACCACAGTCCTCTGTTTGCAACTAGTGCTGTACCCTCATTTAGTTCTATACCTCTTATCTTGAAATTGTTAGAAACTGAGTCGAACCATCATCGTCTTTGTCTCCCTCAACTTCTCTTACCCTCCATAACAGAGTCAATTATTCTCCTAGGCAACCTATCCTCCTCCATTCGCCTCACATGATCCCACCACCGAAGCCGGTTTATGCGTACAGCTTCATCCATCGAGTTCATTCCTAACGTAGCCTTTATCTCATCATTCCGAGTATCCTGCCATTGCTCCCACCTGTTTGTACCAGCAATCATTCTCACTATTTTCATGTCTGTTACTTCTAACTTATAAGATATCCTGAGTTGACCCAGCTTTTGATCCCGTAAAGCAAAGTTGGCCTTAAAATAGACCGATGTAAGGATAATTTCATTCGGGAGGTGACTTCCTTCTTACAGACTACTGTTGATCGCAACTGTGAGCTCACTGCATTAGCTTTACTGCACCTTGATTCAATCTCGCTTACTATATTACCAACCTGGGAGAACATACATCCTAAATACTTGAAATTATCTACCTGTTCCAGCTTTGTTTCACCAATCTGACATTCATTTCTCTTGGATTTCTTACCTACTGACATTAATTTTGTCTTCGAAAGGCTAATTTTCATACTATACTCATTGCACCTATTTTCAAGTTCCAAGATATTAGACTGCAGGCTTTCGGCACAGTCTGTCATTAAGATCAAATCGTCAGCAGAGGCCAGACTAATCACTACATTTCCGTCTAACTGAATCCCTCCCTGCCACTTTATACCTTTCAGCAGATGATCCATGTAAACTACGAACAACAAAGCTGAAAGATTACAGCCTTGTCTAACCTCTGTAAGTACCCTTAACCAACAACTCATTCTACCATCAATTCTCACTGCAGCCCAATTGTGAACATAAATGCCTTTGATTTATTTTAATAATCTACCCTTAATCCCATAGTCTCTTAGTATGGCGAACATCTTTTCCCTCGGTACCCTGTCATTTTCCTTCTCTAGATCTACAAAACTATTCCTCTCATAGGATTTTTCCATTACCTGGATAAACATGATTTTTTTTTACTATCACTTGTTGATTCATGAATTAAGATAGGAACTTTGCAATTTTCTCGAACAATTGTTTGTGCTAATTACTTCTGAAATTCACTAGCAATTTGGGTGATAATTCTGGTGGCCCTGAATCTAGTGTGTGGAGTAGTACCCATATCCAAGATATTTACTTGTTATAAATGATCAAATCTTCATGATCAGTAAATGGGCGGTTGTTCTGAGCTAGATAATAAGCAGTAGTAAATACTTTAAATGCAGTTGCATTGTATTTCTGAATACTGGTTTGGACAATTTTTTCTAAAATTCTTCTTTGCCCCTTGCAAGATTTTTTTCCACTCTTTTATGAGTTCCGCTTTATGTACTTTTTATAAATATTTTTAAAAATATTTTTTTAAATTGGTATTTGTTCGTGGTGTCGACCTCTGCAAATCTTTTGCCACTACTTGCACCATATGATAGGAACCTGCGTGTAAGTGTAATTGCGGAAGTGTAGAGTGTTGAATGTGACGAAAGGAACGTTAAGGACGACGCAAACACCCAGTCCTCAGGCCAGGGATATTAATAATTTACAATTAAATACCCCTGACCCGTCCGGGAATAGAACCCGGAGCTTCCGGGTACAGGCGGACTCGTTGCCCCCTACACCGCAGGGCCGGATGAGTTCCGCTTTACTGATAAAACTCATTTTATTTCTCAACAATTTCAGTTTCACAGCCTTATCTGAGTGTGAAGAATAAGTCACACTGAAATTACTTCATTCAGAACTTCTACTGAAGCCCTGGCTTACATGAGCACCAAGAGTTGTCACTTTTTTTGCACAGTTTACAACCCAGAAAACCACTTTTGCACCCCAATCACAGATGCCTATTTTTCCTGTCAGTCCACTGTTGCTCCGTCCACAGATGTTTATAATCAATTGTAGCTGTACAATTTGATATTTCAGTACCTCATTCACTTTTACTTTTATTGCAACCTCTTATTTTATCGTTGAATTTATCACTTTCATTTACCGATGTGGTCTCATTTTTAGCACGTGAATCACTTACACTGTAATCGCAACTGCTAATTAGATCGTCGGATTTGTGGTTTTTATCATTCGCTTTCTGGTGTGGTCTCGTTTTTGCCTTTATATTGCATACAATGTTTTTAAAAAGTTGGAGGTACATGTTTGATGCTATTTAACTTGCTTCATATTGAAGAAAGAAAACATAAGGTGTGACTGTCGCCCACGATAGCCTGCCAGAAATGAATTACTGGACGAATGACAAATGGAATGCTCTTTACTCGTGTTAGGGGGAGAATTCTGACAGTATGGCCAGGTTGCTTTCTAGGCTTTTCACACGCCCTCTCCATTCTCATTTCAAACTGATGCCTGATGCAGCCACTTGTAAAACACTTGGCACCCTTGTTAGCCGGCTGACCAGTTCAGCCTCAGGCAGTGTTATCAGCTGTTAATCAAGACTTTTCTGAGACAAAGTAGCCTGCCATGTGCATTCAGTTAGCCAATGATCTGTCGATTGTCATGGTCAAAGGTTTGTAATTGTTATTTGCAATCCCAATAATATTACTTACACATACAGAATTACTTAGCATGCCACTATTAAGAGTCCTATAGAACTCAATTGTATTACTTCATTAGAGAAATGACACGGAGTATTGAGGTTTAAAAAAAAAATATGCAGAAAATACTAACCAGGTGGTGTCTTGCACGAAACAAAAGTACCTGGGCACGCCTGGGCTCCACTACACCACTGAATTACACGTGTTGTGTGCCGTAGTAAGGGTGAAGTAGTTAGACTGCTTCTAATTTTTGGTATCTTATTTCATTGACATGATATTTTGAGAAAAGAGAGTAAGGTGGTTTATCCTGAGCAGATCTATGCTACAAGCTGGGATGAGTGACTCAGACGGTTGAGGCGCTCCTGGCTGAGTCCGGTGGTATTTGAAGGTGCTCAAATACGTCAGCCTTGTGTCGGTAGACTTAGTAGAACGTTAAAGAACTCCTACGAAACTTAATTCCAGCACCCAATGTCTAAAAAAAACCCCATAAAATAGTTACTGGGACATAAAAAAATTATTATTATTATTATTATTATTATTATTATTATTATTATTATTATTATTATTATTATTTACTGCTACAATTCATTTTTCATTAAGTTCCATGTAGGTTGATGAGAATGTGAAATGCAGTAATTATCATGGGACTCCTATTAATCATTCACTAGACGATGGTGTGTGTGATTTTTACTTGTTGGAAAACCTGGAAATCAGACTACTATTGAAGGAATGTATTGTTGAGATCATCAAAATAAAAATTTAGATAATGGGAAATGAAGTTGCAGAAGATGAATTACAATCAGTTTTACAGATCTTATTATTGAGAGGTTAGGATGCTTGAAATAAAACTTACACCAATTACAGAGAAATGTTATTACAAATGGTTTTTAGGTTTTCCCTTTAATTCTACTGATAAGCTGAGGAAATGTCATTCACCATGTCGTGTACATAATTTGTTGTAGAATTTCACTGCATTCATTCTTTTTCATGTAGCATTCCTTAAAACTAGAAGTACCCCCTGTGGGTGGGGGACGCAGATGAAGAATTCACCCACGGTATTCACTGCCTGTCGTAAGAGGAGACTAAAAAGGGCCTAAGGGGCTCTCAACTTGGGAGTGTGGGTTGGCAACCACGGGGCCCTTAGCTGAGTCCTGGCATTGCTTCCACTTACTTGTGCCAGGCTCGTCACTTTTGTCTATTCTGTCCGACATCCCTTGGTCAACTCTTGTTCTTTTCCAACCCCGACGGTCATCATCATAGGCATTTATTCGTCAACGAATATGTAGTATATAAATACAATGTCATTTGGACACATTAATTGTGTCGTCTCAGATGGCTGAACAGACCGATTCTGGATGCACAGATTTTATTGCAGTGACAGCACTCACTAGGAGTTGTAGCAGATGGTTGTGCATGAATGCCATCCCTTGCATTCGCTTGTTCTTTCCTGCGGTTCCTCCTCTCAGCTTCTAATCTACTCCTATCTTTTTCTAGATGTTCAACTCCATTGTATACAATGTTACGCCATTTGCGCCTATCCTCGGCTGTAGTTTCCCAGTTGATCGTATCAATATGACATCTTTTAAGATTATACTTTAGAACATCCTTATATCGTTTAAGCTGCCCTCCATGGTTACGCTGGCCATTCTTTAGTTGGGAGTACAAGATTTTCTTTGGGAGGCGTATATCTGGCATGCGGACGATATGACCAGCCCAGCGTAGCTGATGCCTGACTATCATTGCCTCTATGCTTGTAGCGTTGGCTTCCTCGAGGATGCTAATGTTGGTTCGACGATCTTGCCATTTAACTTTCAGTATTCTCCGTAGGCATCGTTGATGATATTTTTCCAGGCATTTTAGGTTTCTCTTGTAGGTTGTCCAGGTCTTGCAACCATAGATAAGAGTAGGAATTACAACAGCACTGTAAACATACAGTTTGGTTCTCACACTGATATCATGATTGTCAAACACTCTTCTTAGGAGACGACCGGAAGCCCCACTAGCGCATCTTAAACAATATTGGATTTCTGCATCAATGTTTGCACATGTCGAGAGATGGCTTCCAAGGTAAGGAAAATGATTTATGTTTTGCAGAGAATTGCCATTGATTGTAATAGTTGGAGTTCTCTTATTGGAATTAGGTGCTGGCTGGTAAAGGATCTTAGTCTTATTAATATTAATTTCCAGTCCGATACTTTCATATGCTTGATTGAAAGCATTGAGGATTGATTGCAGATCTTCCTCTGTGTTGGCTAAGATAACATTGTCATCTGCGTACTGAAGCTCTATAACTGACACTGAGGACACCTTGGTCTTAGCTCGCAGTCTGTTAATATTAAACAGATTTCCATCAGTTCTATACAGAAGTTCTACTCCTGACGGCAGTTTATCATCCACAAGGTGTAGTATAGTTCCAACAAATAGTGAGAACAATGTTGGAGCAATTACACAACCTTGCTTGACTCCAGTAGAAATACGGAAAGGGTCTCCTGGTTTTGTATTACAAAGAACAGTAGCAAACATGCCGTCGTGTAGCAGTCTGAGTATCTGTATGTATTTGTTTGGACATCCGATCAAAGCTAGAATTCTCCATAGAGCTTCTCGATTAACAGAATCAAACGCCTTGACAAGATCGATAAAAGCCATGTACAAGCGTTGGTTTTGCTCTCTAGACTTTCCCTGCACTTGCCTTGCACTGAAAATCATATGAATTGTACTTCTGTTTGGCCTGAAACCACACTGAGTTTCTGGTAGGCACATTTCAGTCAATGGCAGTAGACAATTAGACGATACTCTAGCAAGAATTTTTCCTGCAACAGAGAGTAATGATATTCCTCTATAATTGTTACACAGAGTCTTATCCCCTTTCTTGAAGATAGTGATGATGGAAGCATCCCGTAAATCAGCAGGGATTGTTCCCATGTTCCATATTTTCACAATCGACGTGTGTATGGTGAATTAGCAAAGGACCACCCTCCTTGAAGAGCTCGGCTGGAATTCCATCTTGTCCGGGTGCCTTTTTATTCTTCAGCCTTCTTGGCCTTCTCAATTTCTTGAATAGAAGGGACTTCACCTAAGTGATCTTGAATTGGCTGTTGTGGAATATCAGCAAACACATCTTCCTCGACGTGTGAGTTTCTGTTCAGGAGGTCTTGAAAATGTTCTTTCCAACGGGAAGCTATCGAGTCAGGGTCTTTAAGAACTTCAGTACCGTCTTTGGATTTTAGACAATTAAGACCTTTGGTAGAGGGACCATAAATTGCTTTGGTAGCACTGAAGAAGGCACTAGTGTTATTGGAGGCGATTAAATTCTCCATTTCCTTTGATTTACCTATCCACCATTCATTCTTGATCATTCTGCATCTCTTCTGCACTTCCGTTTTGAGTTGTTGATATCTATGTTTCTTGGGAAATGAATTTGGATCATTTTGCCCCACGTTGTAGGCTTTCCGCTTTTCATCAATTAGGTCACATATTGCTTTTTCGTTCTCGTCAAACCAATCCTGATGTTTCTTCTTATTAACACCAACTGCTTCTTTGCCAGCTGCTATAATAGCTGATTTTAATAACGACCAGTGCTGCTCAATATCTTCTGGGTATTCATTTGGAAGTTTATCAGCCAATAGTTCTTGATAGGCAGATTTGATACTGTTGTTCCTAAGTTGTTCAGTATTTAGTTTGTGTTTTAACCCCAACGGTATTAGTGCATTCGAGGCCTAGGGAGTCTTTCATTTTCACGCCGTTTGTGGCCCTTGCCTTTCTTCGTCCGTTACTTCATTTTTCGAAGCGACGGACCCCTCCCCTTTTCTTCTTTTTTCTCTCTGTCTACCCTGTGTGGGTGGGGGATGCAAATGAAAAACACACCCACGGTATCCCCTGCCTGTCGTGAGAGGCGACTAAAAGGAGCGACCAAGGGATGATTGCATTAGAACCATGAAACTACTTTTGATTAGTACCGTCTCGCGGGGAACACAATGGGTCACCTTTACTTGCGAGTAGCGTGTAGATACACCAGAGGTTTGTGATTCGTAGCAACAGAGAGGGGTTTACTGTGGGTTTGCAGTACCCGTGATTAGTATCATTGTGAGAAACACCACGGGTCTGGATATTGCCTGTGATTAGTATCACTATATGAGCGACACCGTAGGTCTGCGTTGTCTGTGATTAGCGCCCCACCATATGGGGAACACCACGGGAATACCGGCGTCCATGATTAGTACATGCAGGTGAGGAGCACCATCGGTTTGCGTTGCCTATGAGTGGTGCCATTATGTGAGAAACACCATAGGTCTGCATTACCTGTGCGATGTACAATACTTGTGAGTAGTACCATAATGTGTGGAACACAGTGACTCTACGCTACTTTTAATAAGTACCCCAACATGACAAATACCATGGTTGTACTTTACTAGCGATAAGTACCATTATGAGGGGCCGTTGACCTGGCTTTTGGACCCCTCTGGACAACAAGCATCCTCGATTCAGGATTGTGCTTTAGAAGTGGTCCCTTGGTCAGTAATACTATTTTATGATAGTTTTTTGGTCGGATCCACTGATTGTTTTAAATTCATATCTATCCTTTCATTCTTCATGACATTTTTTAATTTGGTCAGTGGATGATTTTTAATTTGTCATTACATTTCGTACCATAAGGGGCCGATGACCTAGATGTTAGGCTCCTTTAAACAACAAGCATCATCATCATCATCATCATCAAAACTAGAAGTCAGATATTCAGTTATCACTAGGAGGAAAATGTCCAGACATTCTCCATGTCTTGTATGACTCGCCATTCCAACTTAGCGTTTGAAGGCTATGGTGCCCTGATGCTGCTCCTTGTCTACCCAGGGTGAACTTCACTGCTAGCAGTCACTGTGGCTGTAGTGATGTAAAAAAAGCACACACTGTCTTTTTAACTCACTTTACAAACCATTCGAGCAATTTTTGCAAGGCAGAATTGTGTTAACTGGTGCTATACAGGACAGAATTCATATTTTCATGGAACATTCATTGTTCCAGAAACAGTTACAGCGGAAAGATTCTGAAGAATTCACATCTTCAAAACCATATGACTTATCTGATTGTAATGCTGATAGTTACTGTGAAACCCCTAAACAATTAGATAATGATTTAATTATATGCCATCATAATTAAACATTTTTATGGCACCCTTTTCTATACGTTGTAAATATTGCCAGAGTTCAGAGAGGCTGATACGGCTTCAATATAACACAATTTTGAAAATTGAGTGTAACAGTATTACAATATTTTATAGACACTTGGAATGGAGAGAGTTTCCATGTATCCAAACCAAACCAAACCCCATGGCAAGCGACTGCTGCTCAGCCCGAAGACCTGCAGATTACGAGGTGTTGTGTGGTCAACACAATGAATCCTCTCGGCCGTTATTCTAGTTTCCATGTATAGCCGTGAAAAATGAGTTGCTATGTTTAGCTCTACATACCTTTGCCGAACACACATTCTCATTCATGAACCTGAATAAGAGTGAAAAGTCATGTTTGATGTTGGGTTGGAAGCAGGATTGTGCATTCATTCTGCTCAAACCATTTTTCCAATACATAACTAAGTCGTTGAAATGTGGGGGAAGGGGGGAAGAACATGTTTCTTTGTTATATTATCTTTTAAAGGCTAATTTTTGTAGTAATTGAATTTTTTCTATCTCAAAAATGTGCTGTCCATACACCTCAATACCCTTTACCATGAATGCTTTGCACTTAGCAATCACTATTTAGTCTCTTTTCCACTCATTTGCTTTCTCTCCCCTTTGAGGCCTTCTCTCAGCCCTGGCTGCCTGCTTGGAATGGACTACTGTTTGGGATTAATAGTCTCAGTTAACAGTGTGGTTAGTACTCATATTTTGGATGTCTTTCAAATAGCATAGCCCAAGAGGAAAGTGATGTTTCGTTGGAGTGCATACTCTTGGAATTATGTATCATATAATTTTCTTAATTTTTAAGATACTTCATCTGTCTTCTGATAACAGTAAAGGCTGTTAACATGAAGTTATGTTAATGCACCTGTTCATAGTTTTTTCATGAAATGTGTTATATTATTTGTAGTTAATGCTGAAAGAAGAGGCAGTAGAAAATGAGCAGTCTTCAGAAGTTTCAAAAACTGTTGATAAAACAGAGGTAGTTCTTCAAGTTGAAGATAAGAAGAGTGAAGAGGAGGAAGACGAAGAAGAGACTGAAAGTGATGATGGTTCTAATAGTGAAGAAAGTGGTGATGATTTAGGGGATGGGCGTGGGAAAGAAGAGGGAGAATCTGAAGATGAACCTGATGGTGAACTTGAACCTACAACATTTGTGAATGTATCACTATGTGATGAGGCTGGTCCTTCAGGTTTACAGCAACAACAGGCTCAGCAAGTACAAGCGCAGGCAGCACCAGCAGAGGTTCCCTCCACCAGTAAAGTAGTAGCAGCGCCAGCAGCCAGTGGGTGAGTACCCTTCCTGTCACCAGAGTGGATTTATATGCATGTATGTTTGCCTGTTCATTCATCTATGGCAGATTTTTTTTGGTCCCAGTTTATATGACCCTGTTCATTTACACTGTGTGCGATGTAGTCCTATAGAATTCATTGGAGATATATTTGAATCTGTTAAATGTTTTCCAATATTGCATCATTAATTAGTGTTTTATTTACTAGAGTACATTTTTTTAACCTACTTCTCTTGCTTAGAAGCCATTGATTCCTTAAAAACATTTTGCACGAACTTCTGAGAATTTTGTGGTACTAAACCTATTGGTATACCACAGCATAATAAAATTTAGTAACAAAAATTGTACCTTTGTGGTAAGTTTTAGCTTGTGACTAGTTTCATGGCTTTGTAACCACATCTTCAGACAAGGAGCAGTGACCAATTGTTGCTAGTAATCAACTTCTTTTGGCTTTAAACTCAGCATGGTGGTTGCTAGCACTATCTGATGTTTGTTGTTGGTTCCTTGCGATATTATTGTCGCCTAGTTTCAGAAATATAATCGCCATAATAATAATAATAATAATAATAATAATAATAATAATAATAATAATTTAATGTGACACAGAATAATACACAAGTGATTTACATGCATTTGTAATAAATTTTGAGCCTTAATTCTTTTTAAATACGTTGAAACTTATCGCTGTCAGGATGTAAGAGACACAGTGCTTAGTTATTCGGAAAAATTTTGTTATAGCGACATTGGTTTTAGCGACATCTTTCCTTTAGTGTCAGATATTCGGTTTCAACATACTCCTCGTAAGGAAATTGTTTTTCAGGCTTGTGCTAACATGAAGTACATAATTCGTTTACCCTGTCTGTATATAATGTCATTATAAACCTGTTTGGATTAGGATTTTCTAAAAATCAAAGTATTTTAAGAACATTCGTAAGTAGAATTGGCTTCCAGAAAAAGTCCTTACTCTCTCTGCCTACAATTGATCTTAGGAAATTGCTGTAAGCAAACCCCCCAACATTCTCTTTTGTGAAATTCTATACTGTATATTATGTTGTATGTACTTCAACATTGCCCTTCATTGTCAGGCTTAAATGTAAATAAGATCGAACCTTGATATCTCTACTCAGCTCGTAAGCTAAATTTTATTTAGTGCTTCTCAAAATAAGGAGATATCCTGTTTTTTAGCATATATAGCACATTAATGAGTAATATAAATCTTAATAATGTTAATGTTATTGGGTTTATGTCATACTGACTACTTTTTCGGTTTTCGGAGAGCCGAGGTGCGGGTTTTTTTGTCTCGCAGGAGTTGTTTTATGTGCCAGTAAATCTACCGGCATGAGGCTGGTGTATTTGAGCACCTCCATATACCACCGAATTGAGCCAGGATCGAACCTGTCAAGTTGGGGTCAGTGCCTCAACCGTCTGAACTACTCAGCCTGGCAAATATAAATCTTAAGAGTTGATACTGTATAGAGTGTTATTAAACCATATAAAAACAAACTCATTCTTTTATCATTTTAATTACAACACTTATTAGAGCAACTTGGTGAAGACAGAATACATACAGGAGAGGAATATGAAATATCCTCTGTTCCTTCTGCTTTTTACTCCTCAGCTTCTTTTCTTCCACAGTTTTCAGTAGAGAAGAAAGCACCCCAATTCAAGCTGAGAAAATTGCCTTTATCTCCAGGTGCCAGCCTAAACACGATGTGATGATGTTACCAGCTAGCTGGCGCAAGCTTCCTAGTGTTCACGCTAGTGACGAATCCAGAACACCTGTGTTCAGTTCAGTGCTGTTAGATGCTCATTGAACATGATATTCTAAATGACGTCGAGAGTAAAATAAAAAAAATGAATCTAATGCATTAAAGGAAAATAGTGCTGGGAAGAGTGAAGTATAGGAATGATTTTATGTTGTTACTGATGGCAGGAGAAATTGTGCAATCTGAAATAGGACAGCACCTCTTACGAAGCTCAAGCACCAGCACTTTAGCAAGGTATATTTGCACTCGTTCTTTGACTCAGATAAATGTTTCATGCAGTCAAATTTTTTCTAGCTCTATAAAACATAAAATAACAGAGGCTTGTGTAAAAATGTGTGCTTTAGACCTACGCCTACCAGTGTTGTCAGTTGCTATGTTTCAAATGGTTACACATTAATTAATTAATTAATTAATTAATTAATTAATTAATTAATGTGGAAAATCACTTTGGTAAAGTAAATGTGTTGGGGGTGCTACCACACCGAGTGACTGTTGTTTCCCAGCAAAGTCATGAAGTGCCCAATGTTATTCGGTGCTATGTATAATACCGGTTGTTTGTGATGCAATGCAGTGTTGTTTTTGTGCTGCAACTTCAGAGATGTAGACGCATGATTACAAAAGTAATAGTTTTATTTCCCTTATGGTTCATTACATTGAGTGGGCAATAAAAAGCAGAGTTCTTTTAACCTGGCTCTTCCCCAGTACTATAAAGTCTGGTGAAAACATCATGAAAGAATTTACCAGTGTGGTGCATTAGGAATTCAGCTGCCAGATTTACAAAGAGATCAAGGTGTGAATATTTGGAAGGTCTCAACAGTTCATGGAGGATTTACGCGAATACCTTGTTTGGGGCATTGTTTAAATAGTTTTGCGGCACACATTCCAAGATGATTTTCTTGTCAAGCACAGGATGTAAAATACATAATTTAGGAAACAGGAAGTTGTGGTTTAGTTAGTCATGTCAAGTGTATTCTGTATCAGAATGTAGAAACAAGATGGTATACTAAGCTGATCACGCTAAAATCTATACATAACCCGTATGGTCAAATAATTGAGCTCTATCGGCTGCAGCTGCAGGCAAAAAAAAAGTGGGGGGGGAGGGAAGTAGGAAAAAGTGAGAAATAAACTGGAAACAATCAATTAAGTGAATTTACTTCTTAGAACCTCTCAAAGAAGCCACGCCAATAGCATGAGCAACTTCCTGCATTGGAAGATATCCAAATCTTATTGGTTATTTTCAAATTGACATCCTTCTTTATGGGAAATGGTTGCCATATCATCTGAATAGTAAAATAATGTGATAAGAAACATTTGTATTATAAAACAGGATAAATTTTGATTATATTTTAAAATTGTAAAGTTAAGCACCAGCAAAACTGAATTTTAATTTGTGATTCTGAAAGTTTGAAATATGTTGAAGTGAAATGTTGTAACACACGTTAACTAGGGAAAAGGGAAGGAGCCTAAAAATAATTTTGCAATTCTGAACATTTCATTCTATATATTGGCATTCATTGCAGCAACATTTTATTCAGGTTATGACAATAAATATCACTGATAGCTTCGGTTCATTAGAATTAGTTGGTGTATATATTTATTCCTGACTGTCAGTTAATTGGACAAATTGTGATACTGACACTTGACAAAAAAGCAAGAACATTTCAGTGCCTTTATTGATGGTTAAGACGCTGTAACTGACAACTTCACATCTCGCTTATTATTCATATTTGCAATCGGCTATCACAGAGTTATTGCCCAGTGGTTATACTACTGCTGTGTAATGACAGGAACACAAAACCACCTGAGTCAGCACACTTTCTCTTCTATTCGGCATGATCTAACTTAAGAAATAATTAATACTGAGTAACCGTTACATATAAATCCTAAGAAGTTGTGATAAAGGTTTCAAGGAGGTGTAATAGATGTACTTTCACAATATATAACAGAGCTAAATCTGAAATAAAAGTACATGGTAAAACATGGCTCCTTTTCTTTAGCGACTCAAGATGATACCGATTTACTATCATTTGTAGAATTTGGCTGGCAATGGCGAACAAGTTTGATGAGTTTATATAAACATACACAAATGTCAGAGATCATACTGCTGATCCATATAGTATCTCCAATTTTGTACCTTTCCGTCACACTGTATTAAAGATACTGTTTGCAAAACACAAATCTTCTACTTAGAACTCATCTAGGCCATAAAAGTAGTCTGTAGACCTAACAATTGCTGATAAGAATACCTCTGCCGAAGGAGACAAAGCTCACCTGCATAAGCTAAGTTCCAGGCAACATGTAAAGTATAGTAGCTCAACAGCACAATTCAGATATCAGATAATTTGCAACAGGTAATAGTTAGTACATATAGTGTAATGATGTTGTACACTGTCTATCAGCTATAGACAGTGGGCAGTAGAGAGCTTCATGCATTAAACACAGCCTTGTATAGGCATCCAGCTCCCCCTCGAGCTCACACTGACAGATCCAGTTATATAGACTTGTTTCTTCATGCACAGATGACATATCTAACTTCCTGGAGCCTGTCAATATTGGTGTTGTTACGTCTGCAATTAGATTAGAATTTCCAAGTACTTTATACAAATATACAAGTACTATATCCAATACAGGAAACCTTCCAGATTCTACATTTAACATAAGAAATAAATTAATTTGAAATGAACATAGTAACATACTAATATAATATTCTCATCCTTGGTTGGTGCAAGATAACTTTGATGGAATTTTCTTTGTTGTTATTTCTTTAATGCTTACATATGTATTTTCTTGCATATACCATTATCTTAGTGTTATTTTTTGTTAATGCAATATTTTCTACATTCCAATCATTTGAGTTGCATTGCCTTTAATGCTGTGAAGCTTGTTATTTTTTGAATCTTCTGCAGATTTGCATGTTTAAATATGGAACAGGCATAGAGTATGCATATGAATCCACGCACTGGAAGACAGATCAGTTGTATTCAAAACGCACTGTGTCAGAAGTATTTAGTAAGCTTTCTGGTAATGGGTGAGCATTAATTACAGAATTATTATTTAAAAGGACTGAATGTATGTTAGTGTGTTTGTACTACACAACAAACAAAACTTGTGTTTTGAGTACAATTGGTTTGATTTCATATTTGTGTTTTGTAGATTTGGTGTCGTGTATATGTACCTTTATGAACTTGAGGACAATGTAGTTTCCAAACAGCTCAAACATGTTCCACATGGCTGGGGCCCAGGTTGGTGACATTGCACAGCAAGTACAGTACAACCTTCTGTAGTTTATGGCCTAACCCCTCCAAATAATTTTCATCATTCATTCATCTTTTTTTCCTCCTGCTTTATTTTTAAAAAAATTTGTTGTTGGAAAATTTTCCCTGTTTTGGAAATATGAAATATTGTATTTTTTTAAATGTTAGGGCATAAAACTATCTACTTGCACACAATTTTCTGTCTTATTACGAGGTCATGTAGGTATACTGCACATTAAATTGTGCCAAAATGTGGGTCTAATTGTAAGATTCCGTTATTTTAGTAAGTTTTTGAGCTCAAGGTTATACTGTGCAGTATCTTATATTATTATCCATATTTAAACAGAGCAGCATAGTTACCTGTTTCGACACAGATCTTTAGGTGTGATAACTGTGGTTTTTGCACATGAATGTTCAGCAGAAATAAATTATTTTGTACCTTGATGCTAATTGACAGCTGTTTTGGGCATTGAACAGTATTTCACTTTGTTGTCCTTAGCAACTGATTTTTTTTTTTTTTCATTTTTGCTTTATATTTACTTGTTCTGTTGTTTGCTCATGTTGAAAAATTAAACTGATTTGGTGTTCGTTCCATCATAGTGAAGTTCAGAACAAACTTGAATTCAAGTTAGTCCACCAGCAGCATGTTTAGGAAACTGAAAGAGAGCAACTTAGGACTAACTTGTAGATGTATGATTTTTTGAAATTATATGCATATTAATTAGGTCTCAATCTCTATTACTTGAATGATTTCAGAATATTACTTAAACGATATAAGAATACATTTTAAGGTGGCCTCTATCTATATTACTGAGATTGTTTGTAGCGCTACAGAAAATAGATGCAATTATGTGAAACTGTAACACCACTTGTAAAGAAGTTACCCTCTTTGTGTGTACTGATGAGTTTGTACATATTCCATACGCATTTCTCTGTGTTAGGTGTGACTTTTTTTTTTTTTCATGAAGCAAAGTGAATTTTGTATGTTGTCAAGCAGTTAGATTGTTTTTGCAAGTTATTTTGAACAGGTGAGTGTTCATACAGGTAAGTAATATTTTTTCTTTGTAATTTTGATGCACAACTCATGAGATATTAGTAATTTTGAATTGTTTCTGGTCTAAGATTTCATTAATTTCGTTGTCCATTGGGCTTAAAGAATAGAATTTTGACAGTGTTTTTTTGTTGTAGGATTCCCAAATGATTCTTCATGAATCATGTTAAAAGTAATAATTTAAGTCATTTAAGGAGGAAAGATTACAGGACAGCTGATGTAGCCTACAGTAATATACACTGTATAGGAATGTTCAGTATCAAGCACTTTTTCACGTAAGATATTTTTGCTTATGCAATTGCAGTTTTCTTTACTCTTGGAAACCTCACAGTGTACTTGAAGGAATTGAAGAAAGATTGTATTATTGAAAACCTTATCGCTGTGAACACCTATTTTTTGTTATATATTTATTGTCTCTTCTAGTTGTAATTCATAACATGTCTGCATGCACGTATTTAATCTCTGAATGCATTACATTACTTACAGAAGTGCATGCATTTGTATGGCTGAAACTTTTGACATATACTGTAACTAATCTAACCAGAGAAAGTTATTCTGTTTGAAAAATTATCTCAAAAGGAAATTTATTTAATGCCCTTGGTGGGAATAACTTCCAAATAAAATTAATTTTTGGAAATGCTTGAATGAATGTTTTACACACAGTTCTGTATGTAGTCTCTTCCTTCTGTCGTTTCAACTGAAAATAATTTAGTAAGGCATATGCAATGCATTGTTTGCTCAGAGATTTTCAACATTCTTATTGTTCTATAAGGTATCTATCTGTATATTTTAAGGTTTTTAAATTTAAATGGCATATTTAAATAGAAATTGGTAGATCTAAGTATAAATATATAACTCTATTATTCGCAGGGAGAGATGATTATCCTCTTTGAAATATGAAAGGAAAATTTGAAGTATGTAATTATGTGTGTAGTAGTATTCTTTCAACAGGCAAATAAAACTTGACTTATCTTAAGAAAGCTAAAAATATATTTTTTGAGTTAAGAAATATGAATGACTTTTTGACATGAACAGAGCATGAAATTCCTTTGAATGCACATTCTGTGTATCATATGCTCTGTGGGATCAAATTCTTGCACAATTTGTTAATACTGAGTATTTCAGAGGGGGAGATTTTTCAGGGCAAAATTCTGTTACTATGCATCTTGTAAAGATGATGAGGAATTAAATGAACCTTTGTATTTTTTGCTTGTAGATGTGTGTGTGTGTGTGTGGTGTTTTTTTTTTTTATTTTTTTATTTTTTGCAAATCGTCAGCCATAATGACCATGCATTATTGGAAAATTTCAATAAGGCAGCGGCTGACTGTGACATATGCACTTCTGAATTAATTTCATGTAACTGTTTTTTATTTGAAAGTGTTATTTTATTGTGGAAATAGAACCAAAAATAATTTTCGGGATTTAGAACTGCTGGTATTTATCTTGAAGCCACTTATGAGGCTTCTTCTGCAGCATGTATAGTGAGGGATTACATTAAAAATACATCCAACATTTGCTGAAGGTGACATGCGGCGAGGCACTTGAGAGTAAGGCATGTTGGTGTTAATGCTGTGTTGGAGATGGCATTGAGTTAAGCAAATATTCAGGAGCAGTACTTTGTTGCTGTTTACCATACTGGCACTTTGCCTTGGCTTGAAATAATGCTATAACTATTTGATACATTGTGCAACTTGTTCTTTTGGCTGATGATGACACTGATAATGGGTCGAAATTAGTACTTAATAAATGTTTCTTCTGTAAAGTAACCCCCCTTACTTGAATTTGTATTGAAAAGGTGGAATTACTGTATTTTTAATTTTAATTGTAATCAAAGTTCATTGCGGATTATTCACAGTGAAATTTATATCTCTTAATTATCGATAGCCTATATCATGAGCTGGCTAAATGCAAATTGTCTTGTATGGACCCCTGGCGAAATACCTCTGTGGCTTTATCTACTCTGTGGACCTTGGATGAACATGGATGTGCTGTCCAAATTCCCAACAAACTGCGTGCAATACTGAAAGTGTTTAAGTGGACTAATTAAGAACATTTAAATTTCAACTGTTCCTCCGAAGCGTTGGTATAAATTCCATTTTTACCTAATTTTTACCATTTAAACTATGAGTATATACAGTATATTTTGCGTTTTTTTTTTTTTTTCCCAAATTCATAATTGATTATATTCCATATTTACTTTTTATTTTTATTCATGTTCAGCTTGTTAACATATGGCCATCCGATCTATATTTGACACACAGCTACCTGCAGTGGCCGACCGTTTCTCACAGTGGCATGATCATTTTACAGTTTCATTCAATTATAACTTCCAATCTTAATATAATTCATGGGAACTAAGCACACAGATGCACTAACGCCTTTAGTGGTATTCTGGTAATGCTACCTGTTGGATTACATATGCTGCTGTAAATCATAACTAATGAAAGACCTGTCTACATAAACTATAATTTTAGGTTCGCTTGGCAAAATTTTCACTCCAGATATCCCCTCAAAATATTCCAAAACTGGGGTAATACCCTCCTCACGCCATCTACTGAGAGAAATGCTTGGGCTATTGTCAGGTATGCTCACGTCTGCATAATTTTCACTGTGAAAAGAATCTTGTTGCCCTGACTGCACATGCTGCCTTATAAATGCGTCATTCTGAGAATCATATTCATCCAAATGCCCAGAATTGATGCTTGAAATATCACCAAATATTTTATCACTTTTGTTGTATTTACTGTGAATATGTTGGCAGTTATTAGCATATTGCAGCTCGAAATATTAGTACTTGGATTAGTTGCCATGCTTTTTTCTTTTTTTTACATGTTATTGAAATGTTTTGGCAAGTGTAAGATGATGAAAAACATAACACCTGCACAACTATGTACTTCTACGCGAGTGCCTGCGGAGTAGCGGGCCATAAAAGACTTAAAAGTACGTGAACAGTCAGTGTTGTTAAGAGAGGATGGTTACCTAGCTGTACTTCATCTTAAACCAATCACTGCGACCTTGTAGTTCAGTCATTTACCACTGAATGTTCTCAGGTATTCATGAGCTTTAGTGAACTATAACTTTTCTATCTTTCCAGTTGAAGTAATCCAAAGGAACCGATTGTTATGTATTCTCTTTACCCATCTTGTTTCCTTCTTGATGTTACATGTTCTTCTGTACTTCAAGTAGTAGGAGCAAATAATTTACGACGACCTTATCTGACTGCGGTATGTTGAGCACATTGAGTTGAGTGTGAACACAGCCAGTGGTGGCATCTGGTGGTATGGTGTGGCAAGCCAAGAAACTGCATACATGTCTCTGCTACAGTTGAGAAAAATGTGTCCACCCATTTCTGTTAAAATAATTGAACAGTCAAAATAATTAAGAATGATATTTTAAAATATGCAATACCTCCTTCATAAACTACCAAACTAGCATTATACTAGCCGTGCCTTTTGCTATGTCTTAAAAATTAAAAGCAGAAATTGAGGATCCACCCAACCTTCAGGAGGAATACTAAACAACTTCTCTCTCTTCTTCTTTCTGACCCCCATCAGTTTCCTGTCATAGCCACTTCGAGCATAGTTTTACAGCCGAATGCCTTTCTTGACGCCAACCCTATTTGGAGAGATGTACTCACTGTTGGATGTTTCTGTGGTTGTTTGTTGTACAGTATGTATTTGAAGAAGTGTATTAAGACGAATGCATACACCTAGCCCCTGAGCTACAGAAATCAACACAGGCTATTAAAAAGTCCCCCATGACTCTTGGTGTGGATTACTGTAGTCACATCCTAGATCTTGAACCACGGGCAATGGCTGAGTGGTCTAGTAAGTGGTCCTGAGAGTTAAAATACCTGTTGCTATAGAATAGGAGTGGGTATCTCAGATATATTCTGAGTCGTGGCCCACCTTGTCCTTAGCCAGCTAGCCCAAATTGGCACACTAGGGTGAAGTGCTGGAAACCAAGAATGAGTTAGCTGGAAAATTTATAATTTCCAATAATGGACTGGTTACATTGGAATTATGCATTTGCGCATTCAGGACAGATATTTCAAGTTCCCTATGGGAATTGAAATCTGTATCGTTTGATGGCCTCACAGGCAGAATTTTTTGTAAAAGAGACCTAGTGCATTGGCACTGCCTGTACGGCACTTCTGCTACGCATGAGGTGGCAGAAAGGATGGTAAATAAACTCCATAGTCATAAAGCAGCAGGAATAGATGAAAAGAGACCTGAAATGGTGAAACATAGTGGGAAGGCAGGGATGAAATGGTTTCATAGCATAGAATGTTGGTAAGGTATTTTCTGATTGGACGAAATTAGTAATTGCACCTATCTGTAAGCAAGGGATCATGATGGATTGCAACAACTCTCAAGGTATTTCATGTACACCAGGTAAGGTGGTCACTGGCATTTTGTAGAAGAGCGTGCAGTCAATGGTTGAGAGCAAGTTGTATGAAAACCAGTATTGTTTCAGTCCACAGAGGGGCTCTCAGGATCAGAGTTTAGTATGAATCAGGTAATTGAAAAATGCTACGAGAGGAATATACAGTTATGTGTGTTTCATAGATCTAGAAATGAAATGGCATTTAGCTTTTAGTGCCGGGACTGTCCGAGGACATGTTCAGCTTGCCGGGTGTGTAGGTCTTTTGATTTGACACCCGTAGGTGACCTCCGTGTCGTCATGATGAAATGATGATGAAGACGACATACACCCAGCCCCCGCGCCTGCGGAATTAACCAATGATCGTTAAAATTCCCAACCCTGCAGGGAATCGAACCTGGGGCCCTTTTGACCAAAGGTCAGCACACTAACCATTTAGCCATGGAGCTAGACATAGATCTAGAGAAGGCATATGGCAGAGTACCAAGGGAAAGGATGTTAGCCATACTGGAGGGATTATAGGATTAAGGGTGGATTATTAAAATCAATCGAAGGCATTTGTATTGACAATTGGACTACAGTGAGAATTTAAGGTAGAATGAGTTCTTGGTTCAAGGTACGTACAAGTGTTAGACAAGATTGTAATCTTTCACCTTTGTTGTTCACAGTGACAGGGAGGGATTCATGTAGGCAGAAATATAGTAAGTAGTTTGGCATATGCCAAGGAGTTGCTCTTAATGGCAGACCATGCTGAAAGCCTGAAATCTATTATCTTGGAACTTGAAACCAAGTGCAATAAGTATGGTTTGAAAATTAGCATTTCCAAGTCTAAAGTGATGTCAGTAAGGAAGAAACCTAAAGGAATTTAATGTCAGATTGGGAATACGAAACTGGAGCAGGTAGATAATTTCAAGTATTCAGGGTGTGTACTCTCCTAGGATGGAAATCCTTCGTGGCTCAGGCGGCAGTGCGCCGACCTCTCTCCGCTGGGTTCCGTGGTTCAGATCCCGGTCACTCCATGTGAGATTTGTGCTGCACAAAACTGAGGCGGGACAGGATTTCTCCAGGTACTCCCGGTTTTTCCTGTCATCTTTCTTTTCAGCAACACTCTCCAATTTCATTTCATTAATCATTGCCCCAGGGGAGTGTGACAGGTTTCGGCAGCCGGTACAGTTCCCATCCTCGCCGCTAGAAGGGGGCTTCATTAATTCCATTCCTGACCCGGTCGTATTGACTGGAAAAAGGCTGTGGATTTTCTTTTCGCTCTCCCAGGATGGTAATATAGTGAGATTGTATCAAGGTGCTGCAAAGCGAATGCAGTGAGCTTTCACTTGCGATCAGCAGCATCCTGTTAGAAAGAAGTCTGCTCTCAGATGAAACTGACTTTACACTGGTCTGTTTACAGGCCAACTTTACATCATGGGAGTGAAATTGGTTAGTCTGAGGAAATCTTATTAAATAGTTAGAAGTTTTAATTAATTTCGTGTGGCTATTTCTAGCCGAGTGCAGCCCGTGTTAGGCAGACCCTCCGATGAGGGTGGGCGCCATCTGCCATGTGTAGGTAACTGCGTGTTACTGTGGTGGAGGATAGTGTTATGTGTGGTGTGAGAGTTGCAGGGATGTTGGGGACAGCACAAACACCCAGCCCCCGGCCCATTGGAATTAACCAGTGGAGGTTAAAATTCCCGACCCAGCCGGGAATCGAACCTGGGACCCTCTGAACCGAAGGCCAGTACGCTGACCATTCAGCTAACGAGTCGGACATAGAAGTAACAGACATGAAATTAGGAAAAATGATTGCTGGTATAAACAGGTGGGAACAATGACAGGAGGGTGCTTGTAATGGGATGAAGGCTAATTTAGGAATGAACTCGATTGATAAAGCAAACTTTTAAGTACCTGGGTGAGATCATCATGAAAAGTGGACTATACAAGGAAGCACGTAGGAAACAAATACGCAATCTTCAAATAGCCTACCTAACACTGTGCATGAGCTATAACAAAAAATGCCTTTTTTCAAACACTGAGGTAAGTCAGTACAAAACAGTTCAGAAGCCAGTAGTTCAGTATGCAATGAAAAACCTATCTCCAAATGCCTATAAAGGACACCTTGACAAGCTGGAGAAAAAAAGAAAAAAGAAAAGAGTGCAAAATAATGAAAGATTCTACAGATTTTCCTTAATTTTCAGTATGGTTCAAAGAACATGTGTACTTTTTAGTATCTCGAGAAGAGCATACTTTAGGTTTGGAATCAAATCAGAGTCAAATTAATCCTGAACAGTACCTAAAACTGACAGCAGGTGACATTGACAATTACGTTTGAGGTGGACCTCTTTCATCTCAAGGTTACACGTGTCGTAACATACGGATTAGAGAATGTCTGGACACACCTCAAGCTGAAACACCTGGAAAAGCTAGAAAATCCAAAAGCGACTTTCTTGAAGAAGGTTCTGTGTGTCTCAAAATACACGCCATCAAGACTAGTTTGCGAACTAACACGTGAATTATATTATCCACCTGCCGCTACAGTCGAAACCAGCATACGTGCAACTCATGCAGAACCTGCAAGCAAAGAAGAGAGACATCTGGTGGGATTTTTACATCACTGACGCAATGACCTGCAATGATTGGAAACGGGGAAATTATGAACTAAGACACACGGTCACATGCTTCGCCGTACATGGCTTCCATCATAAGCTGTGCAGGTTGAAGAAGTTTCACCAACCAGACGCAGAATGTGTGTGCGAACGCTGCGGCAAATATTGTGAAAGGTATCATGTGACGCACTGTACACATAGACTTGAATCCTTGACGTCTTTCTGTCTTTTTACCTTTCCTGTATCATTCTCTCTTTTTGGCTATTAGCTGCAATAAATATTTATTATAATTACGTTTGAAGTGGTTTAATAAAGTGCAAGCCATTACTATTCTTAGAGCAGACCCCTGTTCGTGTATTAAAAAAAAACACCCATCATTTTGCCTGTGTACCTGGTATCAAATCAGACAATGAAATGTTTATATGTTTGTGTTCCTTTTTATGTTCCTGTGCAAGGCTCTTTAGTTATGATCGGAAATTTCCCTGCTGTAATGATGTTGTGGACTTGCTGGTTCTTCGTTGTGTTGAGTTAGTGTGTACACTCTTAATGGAGATCTCCATCTGGAGTATAGTCCTGTTATATTATGCAGGACATTTCAAATTGTTACTCGCAAGAAAGTGCTGAAGCTGAGACTGAAGAATATTGAAAATTCTTGTTGCTACGTTTTTACAAGACTTCAAGACCTGGATGTGCTTTGTACAGCTTGCTATTACGCAAAATTTTCAAATGAGTATGAATAAGTATGAATTAGTTTTGATTTTAATAGATGGTAATTTATTTTGACCTATTAATTTCATATACGTAGCATTTACTGTATTCATTACTAGATGACTTTGTAATTTAGGAAATGGTCATTGTTTGATAAATATGTGTTTTTTCCTCTCTCTCTCTCTCTCTCCTTAGGCAATATTGGGAAATTGAAGACATATTTTTAATTAGATCCGTTACTTCCGTCCATTGCCTTGCCTTTGAATGCATGTGTGTCACCAGCCATATTATTTCATGCTGATGCTAAGCAGGGGAATATATTTGTATTTTCCTGAGGTAAATATAATCTCTGTTAATTTATACTATTGTGTGTATAATTGTGTTTCTGGTTGCAGATCTTCAGTGAACATGTGGTCTGAATTGTGGTTGATAATTGTGGAACATCGTTTCAAAACGTATTAAATGCAGTCGAGATCAGAATATGTTTTGATGCGGTTTCCCGCCAATTAGGATATGCTCTTTAACGTTATTGAGTTAGATCGGATCATTTCGTATTCTTTCCCATAGGAATTCAGTGCTGAAAAACATGATTCGGAACTAATCGTATTATGTGCACCACAGCGAACGATTCAAAAGGTATTATGTTCACGATAATGTTTCCCAGCCTGTATTTATCCCGCTCTTTTGTTGACTGTTCCCGCTATTTTTATATCGTACTTGACATTGTGGTATTGCTTGCATGCCCGTCCACTTTCGATCACCATGGAGGGCTACTTACCCGTAGGAGAGAGTTTCCGCGGACCTGAAAGTGAAAAAGTGATTCTTCCAGAATATTTTCCGTACACAGTTCAACATTGGGTTTAGGACACCATCCACGGATGCTCGTAGTTACTGCGCTCGAATGCTCTTTCAGATTAAATATGAAAAAGATAGTGATAAAAAGAACCGCTTACTAGCTGATATGGGAGCAGATAAAATTCGCTCACAGGGTTTTCACAAACTTATGAGGGAACGACCAGCTAACACAATGTTCTTCTGCTTTGATTTTCAGCAGGTACAACCGTTTCCTAAATTATCAATTGGCGAAGCGTTCTACTTGCTCCAAATATAATTTTACGCACTGTGTGTTAGAGGTGTCTTCAGAATCCAAAATTTTATGTATGGAATGAGACTGAGGCTGAAAGAGGGCCAAACGAAGTGTCATCAGCTGTTACTTCGTTTTTAGACGAGGTACATTTCGATAAATTGATCACCTGTATCAGGCTGTTCGCAGACGGATGTGGAGGCCAAAACAAAAACATGCATGTTATCCAAGCTCTAGTTTACTGGCTACAAACCATGATTGTTGTTATCTTTCCTGTCATAGAACATTCCTTTTTACACGCAGACAAGGTTTTTCGTGTTGTAGAAAAGTTTCTTCGTAAGTGCTCTGACATCGTTACTCTCGAGGAATACCCAGAGATCCATCAGTCTGTGGGGACTGTAAATCATCTAGGAAAAGAATGGGTTATAAGGGACTACAAGATCCTCGCCAGGCAGTTTAGGAAATTGGACGGGATTAAATAAATGAAGAGGGTGATTATGAAGAAAAGCGAGAAAAGTGGTCAGTGCCACATTACAGTAAAGATGGAACCGACGTACAGGTTTGATGACCCCTCAAAGCGATTCGTAACCCTTCTGAAACAAGGCATAAGGCTGGGCCAGGTACATGAACCTCCCGTAATCGATAAACCAAGAGCATTACCTGACGCTAAAAACTGGATGACGAGAACCTGTTGACAACCAGATTTGGAGACAACTGGAAGGAGTTTGACAGTTTACAATTTTATGTTTCGGCACTAAACATAGGTTCAACGTCAGATACTTTTAGGCCGACTCATAGTGACGACTGTGGCTGTTTGCATGAGGAAGAAGGATTACTTTCAAGACTGTAAACATCCATATAGCATTAACAATGTGTTAATAATTACTTAACTTACTGTACATGATGCGCTGTAGCTAACAGTAAAGTCAATAACAATCTTTGGAATCAAATGAACGTTTCAAATCGTATCATGTGAATAAAAGGTTGTATCAAAACATATTTTGTTCAGCGAATTGGTTCAAAACGTATTAAGTGAAATTTTATAATTAGAATGACGCCTTCATGTATTGGGAAATGATTTGAATCATGACTGATTTGGGAACATAACCTCAATACCTAGATTTTGCCGTTTAGAATTTTGAAATGTCTTATTTGGTTAGGAAGTAAAACTTTTTTTAACTTCCTGCAAAATTATAATCTGTGCACTTAATAGATTTGAAATGATGCTCCTCAATTAGGAATATGCTTTAATATTATACGTAATATTTAATATTTTAAAGATTCAAATGAAAGAATTCAAACAATATCTTCAATGTTATAATTACTCCTCAGCAGCATGCTTCCCTTTTTTGGTCTCAAATATCTGAATCTGAAGGACAACACTGTCTGCACCTTCACATATTCTTAAATTTTGTTATGGAGATAACATAATTTGTCTCAGAGTAGAATAATAATAGCATGAAGTGTTTCTCCATAGCTCAGTCAACTTCACTCCATGTTCCAGATTCATGCCACAGATCAAGGTTTACGATGAATTTGGATAAAGTTACTTCCTAAATACCATACATGTATGAGGGATGAAAAATAGAATCTACTGCATTTAAAAATGTGGTTATTTTCGAGATTCCAATTGCGTTTCTTCCGTTCTGATGCACATTATTTTGGTTCATATAATTTCTATATCTCTTTGAAGCGCAATAGTTTACGTATTGAGTTGGTCTGTACATGAAGACTTATGTTGGATGGTAGTTTATTGGTTTATTCTATTGATCTTCTGACAGCTGCTTAATTTATATTAGCACTCTGCTTGTGAGGTTCTTCAAGCCAGTTAAGATAAACTGGCCGGCAAAAAAAGTGGATCACTTTGAAAAACAATTGTTTCAATGGATATAGTGTTAGTCCAGTGTCCTAAATAAATAATAATACTGATAATACTAATCAAACATTATGTTACCTTCACGTTTAACACTAAATTCACTTTCAAAATTTATCTGACATTCACTTTATTATGACATTTTATCGTTTCTGTAATTCCTGTAATTTTTACTCATTTGCATGTCTTTCACTGTATTTAAGTTAACTCCAATTTTAACACTTTCACTGATTTACACTGTCAGAAAATGTTTTAGCAAACCACTAGAGACATTAAAATCTGGTGTTTCCGCCTCTGTCAGTGATGACCTCCTGGAGGCGTTGTGGTACACTGCGCACTAGATTCCTAATTGTTTCCTGAAGAATACTGTTCCATTCTGTCACCAATTGTGCCCTCAGTTCAGCCAGAGTCTCGATATTCTGTGACCGAAGTCTTCTCCCAATCATATCCCATACGTGCTCTATGGGATTTAGGTCAGGACTCCTTGCTGGCCAGTCTAGAGTTTGAATTCCAACTTCTTCTAGGTAATGGGTGACGATACGGGCGTCGTGCGGGCGAGCATTGTCGTGCATTAAAATGGAAATTGTCGCCCGTAAATTGTGCAAATGGGACAACATGATCCTGCATAACTTCTTCCACATAGCGGTGAGCAGTGAGAGAACCGCCATCAAGAATCACAAGCTCGGTACTGGATTCAAAGTTTATGCCACCCCACACCATCACAGAGCCTCCCCCAAATGGTGTCCTTTGGGAGAGAGTTACGATTGAGAATCGCTCTCCAGGCCTCCTCCACACTCTTTCTCGCCCATCTGGAGATCTGACAGAAGCGGCTCTCATCTGTAAAAAGCACCATGCTCCAGTCCTGAATGGTCCAGTTTCGATGCTGCATCGCGAACTCGAGTCGTCTTCTCCGATGCTGCCCCGTTAATAGTGGCCCTGTAGCGGGCCTTTTTGAAGTAAGGTTAGCCTCCTGGAGCCTTCGTCTTACGGTTCTCTCACTCACACGGACATTTCTTGTAGCCTCTAGACGATTTCTCGCCTAAACCGCTGTTGTTCTTCGGACTCTTAAGACTTGGAGGACAAGAAATTGTTTATCCCTGGCGTTCGTAATTCGTCGACGTCCAGATCCCGGTCTCCTTTTGCATGTTCCACGCTCACGATAACGTTGCACGGCCCGTTGTACACTTCCATAAGATGCTCCTACAGCATGGGCCGCATACCGAAGGCTGCGACCGTCTTCAACCAAGGCGATTACGCGTGCAACATTTTCTCTACTTAGAGGCATCTTGACTCATCAAGGATCGAACAAAAACTGATTTGGAACTCCCCAGAGTTTTTACAAAGAACATCTTATCACTGCAAATGTTTACAGTAACTTTAACGCTTGATTAGGGGGTGAGGAACCACCTTAAAAGGGACCATCATAAAACCATAAAAGTTAAAAGGGATCGTCATAAAAGCTAATGGCATGGAAAATTATCTCTAATAGTCGATCAGTTCAGACCATATGCACCACACACTTACCAGAGAGAGCTGAAAACATTTATTTATAAAGAGGAACATCACAAAATGAAATATGTCCTTAAAAATTTCACACACTTACCAGAGAGTGCTGAAAACATTTATTTATAAAGAGGAACATCACAAAATGAAATATGTCCTTAAAAATTTGTTTTAGCGAACAGAAAATCAACATTTTCAAAGTGATCCACTTTTTTTGCCGGCCAGTGTATATTGTCAACTCGACCTGTTATATTCACTCAATGGGTATTAAAAGAAAGGTGATAACTGACCAAACTAATACATGTCTCATTTATATATTGAAAAAAAAAAAAAAATTCATCCAGATATGGGTCAGTGTCTGCTGTCACTATTGGTAATTACTGTTCAATTATTGAATAATTTGGAGAACCAAATGCATTTGAGATCACAGATGGATCCCTAGAAAAATCATATAGTGCCTGATCATGATCATGAACCATAGTCATTGCTTTTGTAGAGGATGGTTGCCCAGTTGTACTTCCTCTTAGAACCATCACTACCACTGCTTTTGTTTGCTCTATTGCACATCCTCTAGTATAGCAAGTCATTTTTAAATACAGACAATATATGTACACTCTCATGTGGATTTTAAGTTACTGACGAGTATTTTATTTGATTGTTCTACAAAGGTGTATCAGGTATGAATGAGACATATGAAACTTGTGTGATATACTTCAGAGGTTTGTTAATACAGCAACCGTGAGCAATTGGTGGGAGGGCTCTAGACTTGTACTCTGCTCACTTCTTTCTTTTATTGTTGTTATTACAAAGAGAGAACAAGAAAGTGCATGTGTCTGTTAATTTCCAAGTTAAACCTGCAGAAATTTTGCTGGGATATTGTCCACAGTTCAGTAGTGGATACTTACTTTCGAAGCCTCAAGTATGCACATGGCATATATCCTCCTTTTAAGAAGGATGGACCTTGGTTTCTAATCTCACTCTTGCACATTCCAGAACCAGCATTATACCACAGAACTTTGAGAGATCAAGTTGTTCTTCAAAACAATACATGAATAATTTTTCATGAAATTAGTTCAGCAAGAGGTATAAGTTATGGAAGGGAGTAGGTAATCATTTAGAGGGAATTGGGTTTATGCAAAGTCTCTCATTGTGGCTGCCAAGAATTTTGAATACAAGTAAGAAAGTTGTAAGAGATGTGGTTTCCTATTTTCACTGCAGGCTAATTCTGAGATTGTATCTTATATAAGGCTGCTGCCAGTATCTTCCCATTCTTAACCTTTCCTATACTAGAATCACTGAAAACATATCTACGTTAATGAGAATTAAGGGATTTGGAGATTATTCATTTATTTGAGTACTGATGATCTGGAGAGGTTACTGAATGGTAGGGACACAGTTTTGGTAAAGAATACAGGATGAAAACTAAACCTGAAACAAACATGATGGAATGCTGTTGAATTAGTCTGTTCATTCAGGAAATATAAATTAGAATATGAAGTCCTTAAAGTTAAGCAGCTGAGTAACAAATGATAGCAGAAGCAAGGCGACATAACATAAAGACTTACTTTAGATAGGAATAATTTCTGAGGAAAGGAAGTTGGCTTGCCTGAAGCTTAAATCCATTAGAGGGATGTTTCTGAAGACTTGTGTAGAATGTGACATTGTATAGAAGTGGAATGTCGATAACAACTGGTGTAAAAAGGGAGTGAGCGGAAGTGAAATATGATGATACATAAGAATGTTCAAGGTGAGATGAGTAAATTGTATCTCAAATGAAAAAAATACTGAATCAGTTTTCTGAGAGGAGAAAGATTTGTTGAAGTGTAATCAGGAGAATTAGTTCAATAGGACACATTTTGAGACCCTGAGGGCTTGCTCAGAGAATAATGGTTGGGGAGGGGAGGCATGAAGACATGAATATGACAAACGGTAAATATAGGATGCAACTCTTGGTCAACTCTTGTTTTCTTCCAGCCCCATCGGCATTAGAATGAAGGAAGAACTTCTACAATATTTTAATTTTATCTAGAACTGTGATATCATCTGCTTCCATACCTCTTTCCTTCACTTTTTAAAAAATTTGAGTATAACCAACATTTCCTAGGTATTATTTTTCTTGCATTTATTGTCTGTATTATTCTCCTACGTCACCTATTCCCCTCCATTCATCTCACAGGACCGTACCATGTTAGCCAATTTGTATACACATCTTCATTTAATGAAGCGATTTCCTATTTAACCTTGTGAATGTCCATATGGCGAAGGTCCCATACTCTTATAGGGGTCATACCTCTCCTTTACATCCTTACTACAACCCGTAAATTCCATCATAACCACATCAAGAGATCTGTAACCTTAATTCACAACCTCGTTAAAGTGATTACCCCAGTGAAGATCTTTCCATATATTAACACCTTAGTACTTACAGTGATCCCCATGAGATACTTTCACCCCATCAACTCGGTAATTAAACCTGAGAGAAGAACAAGCCTTTATTTCTAATATTTTTGGACATTGAGAAAGCATACGATAGTGTACCAAGGGAAAGAATTTGGCAATGCATGAAAGAACTTCAAGTGCGAGACAGCCTCATAGACAAAGTGAAAATGTTGTATAGTGGGAACAGAAGCTGTATTCAAGTAGGATGTGGTTTGTCGGACTGGTTTGAAACAAAGAGAGGAGTGCAGCAGGGCAGCTCATTGTCACCACTTCTATTTATTATTGTAATGGATGTAGTAATGAAATCTGTTAAAAGGAAAGAACATGGAGATGTCAAAGCCTTCACATTTGCAGATGATGTTGCGATCTGGAATGACTCAGAAGAGGAATTGGGAGAGAGAATACAAAGCTGGAATGAGGAGTTTAAGAAATATGGTTTAAACATCAGCAAGACCAAGACGGTGGTAATGAAAGTGTATGGGGAAGGAGCAGAACCAATAGTCATGTTAAATGAAGCTCAACTGGACAGCGTTCCTGTTTTCAAATACTTGGGTAGCGTTATATCAAATGACAACCTAGCAAAACATGAGGTGAACAATCGAATCAATAAGGCAACACAATTTTACCACCAGGTAAGACACCTCCTGTGGGATGAGCAAATACCCATGAAAACAAAAATGACATTGTACAAGTCCTATTATACACCAATTCTTACATACAGTCTCGAAACCACAACACTGACCAATAGAGATAATTCCAAACTTCAGGCAGCTGAAATGAAATTCCTACGCACTATGATCCAAAAAACCAGGAAAGACAAGATTAGGAATGAGAAAATTAGAGAAGTAGTAGGAATAGATGATTCTCTCCTCAATAAGATTCAGATATCAAGACTGAAGTGGTTTGGTCACATGAAGAGGATGCCAGTAAACAGAACTGCAAGGAAGGAATTTGACAGAAAGGTGGAAGGAAGACGACCCGTGGGAAGGCCACGAAGGAAATGGATAGATTTAGTTAAGAACGATGTACTGCTGAGAGGTCTTGATTGGGACAAGTTGGTGGAGGAAGAATGGTACAAGGACAGGATGAGATGGAGGAGGCTCATATACCACACCCGGGAAACTGGAGATGGTTTAGGATGTTGATGATGATGATGACGACGACGACGACTTCCCGCTTGGTGAAAATTACAATCTGACTTTTCACCCTGTTTATCATTCCCTTGTCTGCTGTCTATCTCTCAATATTGTTGAGGTCTGTTTGGTGTTGTCATAGTTCTGTAACAGTATAAAATCATGTGAAAAAAAGGATTATCTGTGATTCAAGTACTTTACTCATATTATTTATATAAAAATAAGAAAACATAAAGGTACAATAATACTGCCCTGCAGGATACCCCTCTTAATATTTCTAGGATCAGGTAATGCTTCACCGAGTTCGATAGCTGCATTCGCATAAGTGCGTGTGGAGTTTTATCTCCCGTATGCAGTTATCAGACTGTGCTTCATAAATAAGCTTCTGATAAGTTCACCTGCATACACCCCAGCGTCAGTGGGTAGGGTCTGACACATCCCACTCTGAAGAGTCTGGTGTCAGACCTAAGACGAGACGCTGGTTAATAGAGCAAACGCCGGAAAAGCCATCCATCTAATTTTTGATCTGATTTTTGATATGCTCTATTGGTGGAAAAGAATCTAATTCCCTCCATGGGAACTTAGAATTTCCATTCGGTATCCAGTATTCGGGAGATAGTAGGTTCGAACCCCACTGTCGGCAGCCCTGAAAATGGTTTTCCGTGGTTTCCCATTTTCACACCAGGCAAATGCTGGGGCTGTACCTTAATTAAGGCCATGGCCATTTCCTTCCCACTCGTAGCCCTTTCCTGTCCCATCGTTGCCATAAGACCTATCTGTGTCGATGCGACGTAAAGCAACTAGAAAAAAAATGCTTCACCTACTCTTAATTTTCAGAGTTCTATTATCTGTAGACATGTTGCCACCCATTCGACTACTCTTTTGTCCAGTCCAATAGCCCTCATGTTTGCAAGTAATCTCCCATGATCTACCTTGTCGAAAGCCTCTGATAAGTCAGTATCGGGACAGTCCATTTGACCTGAATCTAAAACAGGGCCTCTCATGGTGCATGCACCAGTACATTGCACTGTGGATCGTGCACAAGGCAACTTTGCTTGGTTGCCCAGAGTGCAGACCCCCACTCCTCGATTTGGAGCAATAGCGCTGTCTCTCACTTTCCCCACGCCTGTCTCACTCGCTCCACCTGTCTCCCTCTTCCTCACTTGCTCCATAGTGCTCCAAATCCGAGCCGAGCTTAACCGAGTAGCCCAGAGATGAAGCGTTGGTCCGAGCCGAGTGGGACCGATGCACTGTGCACAGGAACTCTGCACCTCAGTTTGCACGTGCGAGATTTTGGGCGTATGAGAGGCCCTGATCTAAAATACAGTTGAGACTAGTTTTAAGCCCTAGCAAATAAGTTAGTTAAACCTCATTTGTACGTAATCTATTTATATGTAATTGAGTGTTATACACATTAATTTTGGTTAAATGCAGTTTTTATAACTATAATAATAATTTCGGGTGGCATTTGCCATGCGTAGGTAACTGCATGTTATTGTGGTGGAGGATAGTGTTATGTGTGGTGCGGGTTGCAGGGATGTTGGGGACACCACAAACACCCAGTCCCTGAGCCAAGGGATTTAACCATTTAAGGTTAAAATCCCTGACCCGGCCGGGAATCGAACCCGGGATCCTCTGGACCAAAGGCCAGCACGCTAACCATTGAGCCATGAAGCTGGATGTTGAATGCAGTTTATTTGTATGTAACAAATTTAAAATAATGTCAGCAACATATTAATAGCTGGGTTAGAAATGCAATACATTAGTCGGCATTATTGGTGGAGGAACTTCAGCTGCAAATATCAGAATGGTGCTGGGTGGTGGTGTAACAGGTCATGGTTAGTGACCGCATGGCATAAAGCCAAAGTGGAAAGATTATGAGATACATGTTTGGGACATACGACATAATTCCGTTTTAACTGTTTAAGAGATATGAAAACTACATGCATTGAAATATGCTGACGGTTGGCATTTGCCATATACAGTACTAAAAACTGTCTTTCCTCAGAAGAAATAATTCATTGCTGTACGAGAAAAAATTGAGTTTTCTTGTTCAAGTGAAAAAAAAATGTTAAAGGTTTAAGTTCCGATTAATACTAAAATTTAGCAGTTACTACAATGTTTCTCTGTCAGTGTACTCAGTAATGTTGCAAACCTAATATATTAAAAGAATCACGAGTACTAATTACGTTGTTAACTCATATCTCTGAAATAACCTGCT
Organism: Anabrus simplex; assembly: GCF_040414725.1. Lineage (NCBI taxonomy): Eukaryota > Metazoa > Arthropoda > Insecta > Orthoptera > Tettigoniidae > Anabrus > Anabrus simplex. The sequence goes on along the minus strand of NC_090265.1, from coordinate 1,046,328,889 downwards.
TATAATCTTATTCCTGAAAATAAATTCTTTTAATAAGTACTGAATTTTTCGGACCACAAGATGCACCCTGATATTTGGATGAAAGTTTAAGGAAAAATATATCAGTGTATTTTCAAACAAAATTTTGCAGTAATAATTTTAGTTATTTATTTACTAGCAGTTTCCCGCTGGCTCCGCCCACAATGTACAAAGTATGGTGTTGTTCATTACTATCCTCACGGATGTATTTGCAAAGTTTCGAGTTAATGAAATAAAGCATATGATCTGCTGTGGTAATAGAATGTAATATTATGTCAACAAAACACTTGAAAATACATCACACAAAGAAATTGAATTAAATGTTCCTTGGAACAACACTACAAGCTGAACTGTTAAAAAGTCCTTCAAAGATCTTCGTCATGGAAACAAATGTACTCGCTACTTTTCTCAGAATCTACCAATTTAAGTAGTTATTACCTCAAAAGAAAGCGCTTGATCCACTGTGTGTTTTTAGACCAAAACAAACTGCGTACCTCAATTAGAACTAAAGATATGATTGCTTCAATGAGAAAAAAAGTTGAAGAAATGAGACTTCAAATTGAATGTGCGCTCATTACTTTACTCAGAATCAACCAATTTGAATATTTAAGAGCTGAAATGAAAGAGCTTGATCCACTGAGTGTTCTTAGGCCAAAATGAACTCCGTACCTCAATTAGAACCAAAGAGAGACAAAAAATTGAAAAAATCAAATAATTTGAGGAAGGCGGAAGTTAAGTGAATTTTAGTACCTGATGACAAATCTGTGCATGAATACCTTTCAGTTAAAAAAAAAAAAAAAATGCAGGAAATCGACTGGATAGAATTACCGGACTGATTTACTTTAGTTTTCATTTAAAAAATTTAATGTATAGATTACTGGTAGGTAGTGCAATACTCTCACTGTTAAAATCACAAGGTAGGTATTTGCATTTCTCACTCTCATTCGTCAGATACATCACTCTTTTAAAAAATTTTGCTTTCACTTTCTTTTTCTGATGCTTCAGACGGTATATCATCTTCAGTACCATCAGTATGCATTTCTTAAATGACTTCATGACAATATCCTCCTTCACCAACTGTGACGTCCACCTTTTCAATACAAAAATGTTATAGTTTATTTATAACATGTATTTGCACTTGGGACTAGTTTCGACGCTGTGTTGGCGTCATCATCAGCCAAAAAATGGGAAAATAGGCCAGTGTGTAGGCATTCATATTACACAAGGTGTTACATTAAACAATAAAAATCTTGCAAGGAGATAAAAACATGGATGAATATAGAAACAAATGAATCGTTGAGAAAGCAAAAGTTATACATGTTAAAAAATAACCACACATCTTGCAGTGCGAAAATATTCTTCTTGAATGATTCCTGAGTATAAAACACACGCGCACACATTTCTGAAGAGCCAGCAGGCAGGACAAAGTAAAGTGAAACCTTAAGAGTTCTTCTGAGAGGAGTTCATCATTTTTCTGTGTTCCGATTAAATAATGAAGTCTCACTTGAGTTCCTGATAAACATACACCACAGGAAATTCTCCTTCACTCTCACAATAGCTATAAAGACCAACGGTAAATTTCATTTTTCAAAGACGTGAAAGCACGATCTTGAACGTGATGTAACTCCTTTCATTTAACCCATTTTTTACACAAGGTGTTACATTAAATAATATATCTCACGAGGAGATAAAAACAGGGACGAATGTAGAAACACATGCATCGTTGAGAGAGCAAAAGTTGTAAATATTAAAAATAAGCTGAACCACACAACTTGCAGTGCGAAAATATTTGAATTTGAAAGATTCTTGAATAAAAGACGCACACGCACACACTTCTAAAGAGCCAGCAGGCAGGAAAAAGTAAGGTGAAACCTTAAAGAGTCCTTCTGAGAAGAGTTCATCATACTTTCAATGTTCCGACTAACTAATGAAGTCTCGTTTGAGTTCCTGATAAACATACACAACAGGAAATTAAACAATACACATCTTGCAAGGAGATAAAAACAGGGAAAGTTATACATATTAAAAATAGTCTTAACCACACATCCTGCAGTGTGAAAATATTCGTTTTGAATGATTCCTGAATACAAAACACACGCGCATACAATTCCGAAGAGCCAGCAGGCAGGAAAAAGTAAAGTGAAACCTTAAGAGTTCTTCTGAGAAGAGGTCATCAATTTTTTTTTTTTTTTTTTTTCTATGTTCCGACTAGCTAATGAAGTCTCCCTTGAGTTCCTGATAAACATATACAACAGGAAATTCTCCTTCACTTTCAACAATAGCTATAAAGACCAACGGTAAATTTCATTTTAAATATTGTGCAGAGACGTGAAAGCATGATTATGAACATGATATAACTCCTTCATTTAACCCAATTTTTACACAAGGTGTTACATTAAACAATACACATCTTACGAGGAGATGAAAACAGGGCCGAATGTAGAAACAAATGCATCGTTATGCATATTAAAAATGAGCTTAATCACACAACTTGCAGTGCGATAATATTTGCATTGAATGATACCTGAATACAAAAACGCACGCGCACACATTTCCAAAGAGCCAGCAGGCAGGAAAGAGTAAGGTGAAACCTTAAGAGTTCTTCTGAGAAGAGTTGTATTTTAAATACTGTGTAGAGATGTGAAAGCATGATCTTGAACATGATATAACTTCTTCATTTAACCACCTATGAAAGTCTCTCACTATATATTACATAGCTTCATTAACACACCATTCTGTAGATGCACAAAATAATCTTGTAATCTTCACAGGTCCGGTATTCAGCTCGACAAGAATATAAAATTGGTATTCAGGAATACGTTTTTGAGAGTTTGGAGCTTGACTGTGCCAGTATTTGTGGTGTATTGTTGCAGCGTTACGTGTAGGGGGGGGGAGGGCAGGTTTCTGTGATGTTTATTGCGGACATGAGGCGGAAAAGCTATGTCGCGAGATGAAGAAGAAACAGAGCGTGTTGTATAGTTTAGGTCTGGGGAGCGGCCATTGTTGGATTAGGAGGGGGGAGGGGAGGAGTGGTAGGGGAGGAGGAGTGGAAGGAAGGGAAGTATGGAGGGTGATGTGGTGAAAGTGTGTGGCGTGACAAAGTATTATGCATAATCTGAAAGACCGATCTGTTTTTCGGGATATTCATGTTTTTGAAAAATTCAATGAGAAAGTCGAATAGGATCTTTGGTTTCTCTGAGATATCATTTAAGTTTAGGTTGGGATTGAAATATTGGTCTAAATGAATATAGAGGTTTTCAGTGACGTCTAGGAGAGAACCTTTGTTTAGAATATCTAGTACCTCAAGATCTTGATTTATTTCAGTAAAGTTGTGCTTAAATTCTTTTATATGTAGGCCGACCGCGGAAAAACGGTTGTGTTTTATGGCATTGACATGTTCTGCATATCTGATTTTAAAGCTGCGTCCTGTTTGCCCTAGGTAAGAACTTTTGCAGTCTTGGCAAGAAAACCTATATACACCTGATTTAGAAAAAGGACTACTTTTATTTATTGATGAAGAGTTGTGTAGGATCTCTGTGCTTCTATTGTTAGTACGAAAGGCTATTTTAACGTTGTGTTTTTTAAGGACGTTAGTGACGTTGTAAATTTCTTTATTGAAGGTAAATGTGGAAAACGTGGCAGTGCTAGTATTGTCTTTTATTAGGGTGGTTTTTGGGCGGTGTCTGCCCCCCCCCCCCTACACGTAACGCTGCAACAATACACCACAAATACTGGCACAGTCAAGCTCCAAACTCTCAAAAACGTATTCCTGAATACCAATTTTATATTCTTGTCGAGCTGAATACCGGACCTGTGAAGATTACAAGATTATTTTGTGCATCTACAGAATGGTGTGTTAATGAAGCTATGTAATATATAGTGAGAGACTTTCATAGGTGGTTAAATGAAGAAGTTATATCATGTTCAAGATCATGCTTTCACATCTCTACACAGTATTTAAAATACAACTCTTCTCAGAAGAACTCTTAAGGTTTCACCTTACTCTTTCCTGCCTGCTGGCTCTTTAGAAATGTGTGCGCGTGCGTTTTTGTATTCAGGTATCATTCAATGCAAATATTATCGCACTGCAAGTTGTGTGATTAAGCTCATTTTTAATATGCATAACGATGCATTTGTTTCTACATTCGGCCCTGTTTTCATCTCCTCGTAAGATGTGTATTGTTTAATGTAACACCTTGTGTAAAAATTGGGTTAAATGAAGGAGTTATATCATGTTCATAATCATGCTTTCACGTCTCTGCACAATATTTAAAATGAAATTTACCGTTGGTCTTTATAGCTATTGTTGAAAGTGAAGGAGAATTTCCTGTTGTATATGTTTATCAGGAACTCAAGGGAGACTTCATTAGCTAGTCGGAACATAGAAAAAAAAAAAAAAAAAAAATGATGACCTCTTCTCAGAAGAACTCTTAAGGTTTCACTTTACTTTTTCCTGCCTGCTGGCTCTTCGGAATTGTATGCGCGTGTGTTTTGTATTCAGGAATCATTCAAAACGAATATTTTCACACTGCAGGATGTGTGGTTAAGACTATTTTTAATATGTATAACTTTCCCTGTTTTTATCTCCTTGCAAGATGTGTATTGTTTAATTTCCTGTTGTGTATGTTTATCAGGAACTCAAACGAGACTTCATTAGTTAGTCGGAACATTGAAAGTATGATGAACTCTTCTCAGAAGGACTCTTAAGGTTTCACCTTACTTTTTCCTGCCTGCTGGCTCTTTAGAAGTGTGTGCGCGTGCGTCTTTTATTCAAGAATCTTTCAAATTCAAATATTTTCGCACTGCAAGTTGTGTGGTTCAGCTTATTTTTAATATTTACAACTTTTGCTCTCTCAACGATGCATGTGTTTCTACATTCGTCCCTGTTTTTATCTCCTCGTGAGATATATTATTTAATGTAACACCTTGTGTAAAAAATGGGTTAAATGAAAGGAGTTACATCACGTTCAAGATTGTGCTTTCACGTCTTTGAAAAATGAAATTTACCGTTGGTCTTTATAGCTATTGTGAGAGTGAAGGAGAATTTCCTGTGGTGTATGTTTATCAGGAACTCAAGTGAGACTTCATTATTTAATCGGAACACAGAAAAATGATGAACTCCTCTCAGAAGAACTCTTAAGGTTTCACTTTACTTTGTCCTGCCTGCTGGCTCTTCAGAAATGTGTGCGCGTGTGTTTTATACTCAGGAATCATTCAAGAAGAATATTTTCGCACTGCAAGATGTGTGGTTATTTTTTAACATGTATAACTTTTGCTTTCTCAACGATTCATTTGTTTCTATATTCATCCATGTTTTTATCTCCTTGCAAGATTTTTATTGTTTAATGTAACACCTTGTGTAATATGAATGCCTACACACTGGCCTATTTTCCCATTTTTTGGCTGATGATGACGCCAACACAGCGTCGAAACTAGTCCCAAGTGCAAATACATGTTATAAATAAACTATAACATTTTTGTATTGAAAAGGTGGACCCTTTCTAGTTTTTCCTATCTTCCATTCTCAGTTCAATACGGACCAAAAATGAAACTCTTATGTTTAAATGAAGCAGCCAACCAGGCAAAGTCGGTAGCCTATCAATACTTGGGCTTAAAAATCAAAATTGGGAAAATAGGCAAGGATATAGTATTCATCAAACAATGCATTACACAGAATTTAACCCCTAATTTTTTGAAAAGCGTCACGAAACAACGTTTCGTCCCTCCCCATCAACAGGATGTTCAGGTTAGGACAAACAAACTTTGGTTAGAAAATGAACTAAAATTTCTCTATAAGAAAAAGTCGTTTTTAAATCATCGTTTATATGAAACTCACTTAGAGGCAGCCACCTTACTCTCAAATGCTCAATGGAATCTTTTTCAAGACGAAGTCCAACTCAAGTTGTTCAATATTTTGTCCAAAAAACAGACAACACTAGAGAAAAAACTTGAAGCACTTAAAAATAAGATAAAACACAGCAACTCCCCTCCAAAACCGAACAGCAAGCCTAACCTCGCTAATGACACTCTACAACAATTCCACCCACCAGTAATTAATCTTTCCACCACCAACTTAGATGAGGACGATATAAGAATTCTTTCGAAAGGTCCAAAGCACAACTGGCCTTGTTTCAACTCGGCCCTTACAGCCTCCAAACTCGTAGTTGAATCAGAAGTTGCTATCAGCAAAATGCCACATGAACTACAAGACGAACTCAGAATGGATGTAAAAAAACAATTAAACAAAAGTTTTTTCTCAAAAAATCGCACTGCGACCCCTATCACCAAAATCAACAAAGATTCCCTTACTGAAAGAAAACAAATTCTCAATCTTAAAAAGAAAGTCAAAGACAACCACCTCATCATTACAAAGGCCGACAAAGGCAACACAACAGTCATTATGGATAAAACAGATTACATTCAAAAAACCAAAACTTTCTTAGATAATGACTCCTTTTCGATAGTTAAGAAGGACCCAACACAATCAATTCAAAGGCAACTGAAACAAATTCTAAAAAGCACATCTTTTCTCCTCACTGAGCAAGAAAAACAAAAGTTAATTACCATGAACCCAGGCCTACCAACAGCTAAAGCACTACCCAAAATCCACAAAACCGGTGTCCCTATTCGACCCATAATAAACTACAGACCAAGCCCCTTATATAAATTATCTCAGTTTATCCAACAATTTCTTAATAAGCATTATAAATTCTCATCAAATAAATCTATCAGGAACACTATAGAATTAGTGAACAAACTAAACAGTTTCAAGCTTCAACCATATCATTCAATGCACTCCTTTGATATAGTCAACATGTATCCCAGTATAAAAACCAACTCATTATTCCCGATCATCGAAAAGAACTTACTTGCTAACAATCAACTAAGTAAACTTGAAGTTCAAGACTTTATGACCATACTAAGATTACTAATTAACAATAACTACTTCACAAACAAGATGGTTTGGCTATGGGTTCACCAGCCTCAGGAATTTTAGCAGAGATCTACCTTGATTTCCTAGAGCACACCGCCATCGACAATAACATCAAATTTGCTAATATCCAATTCTAGGCGAGGTACGTAGATGACACATTTATAATCCTAGATGAACGCTCCATAGACGCACCATCCACCCTCAAAAACCTTAATAACATTGATCATAACATTAAATTTACCTTAGAATCAGAGACAAACAACTCCATCAACTTCCTAGACCTAACAATCAATAGGCACCCCTCTTCGTTCACATATAGTATCTATAGAAAGCCCACTCAAACGGCCACTACTATAAGAAATGACTCACTACACCCCCAAACACACAAAGCGGCTACATATAATAGCTTAGTAGACCGAGCATTCAAAATTCCGATGTCAAGAAAAAACTTAAATAAAGAATTGAACACCATCCGCTCTATAGCAAAATTCAATGGATATAATGAATCCTTTATTGAAAGAATAATCAATAAATTCAGACACCGCCCAAAAACCACCCTAATAAAAGACAATACTAGCACTGTCACGTTTTCCACATTTACCTTCAATAAAGAAATTTACAACGTCACTAACGTCCTTAAAAAACACAACGTTAAAATAGCCTTTCGTACTAACAATAGAAGCACAGAGATCCTACACAACTCTTCATCAATAAATAAAAGTAGTCCTTTTTCTAAATCAGGTGTATATAGGTTTTCTTGCCAAGACTGCAAAAGTTCTTACCTAGGGCAAACAGGACGCAGCTTTAAAATCAGATATGCAGAACATGTCAATGCCATAAAACACAACCGTTTTTCCGCGGTCGGCCTACATATAAAAGAATTTAAGCACAACTTTACTGAAATAAATCAAGATCTTGAGGTACTAGATATTCTAAACAAAGGTTCTCTCCTAGACGTCACTGAAAACCTCTATATTCATTTAGACCAATATTTCAATCCCAACCTAAACTTAAATGATATCTCAGAGAAACCAAAGATCCTATTCGACTTTCTCATTGAATTTTTCAAAAACATGAATATCCCGAAAAACAGATCGGTCTTTCAGATTATGCATAATACTTTGTCACGCCACACACTTTCACCACATCACCCTCCATACTTCCCTTCCTTCCACTCCTCCTCCCCTACCACTCCTCCCCTCCCCCCTCCTAATCCAACAATGGCCGCTCCCCAGACCTAAACTATACAACACGCTCTGTTTCTTCTTCATCTCGCGACATAGCTTTTCCGCCTCATGTCCGCAATAAACATCACAGAAACCTGCCCCCCCCCCCCCTACACGTAACGCTGCAACAATACACCACAAATACTGGCACAGTCAAGCTCCAAACTCTCAAAAACGTATTCCTGAATACCAATTTTATATTCTTGTCGAGCTGAATACCGGACCTGTGAAGATTACAAGATTATTTTGTGCATCTACAGAATGGTGTGTTAATGAAGCTATGTAATATATAGTGAGAGACTTTCATAGGTGGTTAAATGAAGAAGTTATATCATGTTCAAGATCATGCTTTCACATCTCTACACAGTATTTAAAATACAACTCTTCTCAGAAGAACTCTTAAGGTTTCACCTTACTCTTTCCTGCCTGCTGGCTCTTTAGAAATGTGTGCGCGTGCGTTTTTGTATTCAGGTATCATTCAATGCAAATATTATCGCACTGCAAGTTGTGTGATTAAGCTCATTTTTAATATGCATAACGATGCATTTGTTTCTACATTCGGCCCTGTTTTCATCTCCTCGTAAGATGTGTATTGTTTAATGTAACACCTTGTGTAAAAATTGGGTTAAATGAAGGAGTTATATCATGTTCATAATCATGCTTTCACGTCTCTGCACAATATTTAAAATGAAATTTACCGTTGGTCTTTATAGCTATTGTTGAAAGTGAAGGAGAATTTCCTGTTGTATATGTTTATCAGGAACTCAAGGGAGACTTCATTAGCTAGTCGGAACATAGAAAAAAAAAAAAAAAAAAAATTGATGACCTCTTCTCAGAAGAACTCTTAAGGTTTCACTTTACTTTTTCCTGCCTGCTGGCTCTTCGGAATTGTATGCGCGTGTGTTTTGTATTCAGGAATCATTCAAAACGAATATTTTCACACTGCAGGATGTGTGGTTAAGACTATTTTTAATATGTATAACTTTCCCTGTTTTTATCTCCTTGCAAGATGTGTATTGTTTAATTTCCTGTTGTGTATGTTTATCAGGAACTCAAACGAGACTTCATTAGTTAGTCGGAACATTGAAAGTATGATGAACTCTTCTCAGAAGGACTCTTAAGGTTTCACCTTACTTTTTCCTGCCTGCTGGCTCTTTAGAAGTGTGTGCGCGTGCGTCTTTTATTCAAGAATCTTTCAAATTCAAATATTTTCGCACTGCAAGTTGTGTGGTTCAGCTTATTTTTAATATTTACAACTTTTGCTCTCTCAACGATGCATGTGTTTCTACATTCGTCCCTGTTTTTATCTCCTCGTGAGATATATTATTTAATGTAACACCTTGTGTAAAAAATGGGTTAAATGAAAGGAGTTACATCACGTTCAAGATCGTGCTTTCACGTCTTTGAAAAATGAAATTTACCGTTGGTCTTTATAGCTATTGTGAGAGTGAAGGAGAATTTCCTGTGGTGTATGTTTATCAGGAACTCAAGTGAGACTTCATTATTTAATCGGAACACAGAAAAATGATGAACTCCTCTCAGAAGAACTCTTAAGGTTTCACTTTACTTTGTCCTGCCTGCTGGCTCTTCAGAAATGTGTGCGCGTGTGTTTTATACTCAGGAATCATTCAAGAAGAATATTTTCGCACTGCAAGATGTGTGGTTATTTTTTAACATGTATAACTTTTGCTTTCTCAACGATTCATTTGTTTCTATATTCATCCATGTTTTTATCTCCTTGCAAGATTTTTATTGTTTAATGTAACACCTTGTGTAATATGAATGCCTACACACTGGCCTATTTTCCCATTTTTTGGCTGATGATGACGCCAACACAGCGTCGAAACTAGTCCCAAGTGCAAATACATGTTATAAATAAACTATAACATTTTTGTATTGAAAAGGTGGACCCTTTCTAGTTTTTCCTATCTTCCATTCTCAGTTCAATACGGACCAAAAATGAAACTCTTATGTTTAAACTGTGACGTCTTCGCCCATTCACAGATAATCCCACTGATGGTCTCTTAATTCGCCCTGCTTGCATTAGATCGTGATGAGGTGCAGACATCCATTTAGTTTGTCCACTCTAAACTCATAAAAATCTTGATGGTTTGTTTATTGATACATCCATTGGTTGCAGCTAGCTTGTGAGGCCTCCTGGAATTATTGCAAATTGAACGTTCAACATCTTCATTCTCCACTTTGTTGTATCCGTTGTGTGGGTTTTGAACGGGTCCAACACAAGAAGGGATTATTTTTTCAGGAGACCACCGGGACATTTAACCCACATTTTTTCCAACCTAACCTTCATTCCATTTTTTCCATCCGTCCCTTCTCTTGCATATGAAGGACAATGCCTTGTGGAATTTTATCTTTGGGTACAGTTTTTCTCTTAAATTACCATTAGAGTAAGTTTTATACCTTCAGCACAGTAAGACAATGCGACAGTATAATGTGACTTTTCATGGCCGGTTGTTTTTATTGTGACGGTCTTAGCTCCTTTACTGCTAACAGTTCTGTTTGATGGAACATTGAAGGTTAGAGGTACTTCATCTGTATTACCAACTCGACTGAGTTTGTTTTCTTGCATTAATCACAACTTCGTTAAATTCCGCTATTTTGGATTCGTATTCTACTGGCGTCTATTGTACGAAATCCTAGTGCGAGTGCGCATCAATAATCCATGTCTCTTCATAAATTTGCAACACCAAGCAGGTGTTCTTGCAAAATCCCCTGAGTTGTGTGTGGCTGCCCACCTCCTCTCTTCACGAATAATCATTTTGATGGACACAGAAGTGCCATTATTTCTGTGGTTTGTTACCCATTCATTCCTGGCTCTAGAAGAGGTCATTTTTTTTACCATTTCTCAGCATGCATCCTAAAAGAGTGTTTATTTTTCCCCAAGTTTAACAAGCGATTTTCTTGTTTTCACCATTAGCTTATCATTTTCTCATTTGGTGGAGATCGGAATTGTCTTTCTGCTGCCCTATTGCCATGTAATTTGTGTTTTCCACAACTTTTATTTTAAATGCTGTGTTCCAAGGAAATCTCTTCTGTACAACTGACATTGTGTATGGTAAATTGTCACTACTGGAACTTGCAACTGATTATGATGTGAAAGATTTTCTTTCTGCTCTTCCTAGAAGGTTACCTATAAGTGGAGTCAAAGTCATTGCTCTTGATTTAGTTGTTGATTCCCATAGGGAACCTGAAATATTCGTCCCGAATGAGTAAATTTACTCGCTTTGCGTGCGTGAGCTAGTGAAAACTGATTTGGATGTCTTTATATCATTAGAAATGGTTTTCAAAGCTCGTTGATTATATGAGGATGAATGAATAAAGTAAATTACAGCATTCAGAGTATAACAGTATATTAATTATAGAAAATTTTAAGAGAAACTGCATTATAAAATAATTCAAAACTTGATGAATTATTTACCACTAAGCTGAAAATTTTAAAATTCATAAATAACTTGCAAGAGAGAAATTGTATTTGTTTAAACCATAGATTAAAAAAGGATACCAGTCCAAAAAAATCAACAGATTGGATTCTGTCGCATGAACACACTATCGGGGTGCAATCCACCCCCGTCCCCCCTCCATCAAACTCTTCCAATATCTTCTTCAACAGTGGGAAGGGGTACTTTTTGATATTTCGTAGGCATGTGACGGAGGTGAAAAGGAAAAGATCATTCACATGCTAAGACCAACAATGAAATATTTGCGCTTTTGTGAACAGAAATTTAAGTATTCCAGGGTGGATATACACCCCGACGCATATGTCTAAGGAATAATAACCCATAATTAGAGGGAGAAGTACCTAGATCATCTTATATTAATACTAGCTGATTTACCCGTGCTTCGCTACGGAATTCTAGATTAGGTTGTGTACACGTTGTGAGCAAGATTGTATTTAAATTGCATAGCTCTTAACGTTACCCTAGAAAAGCGACTGGAAGTTAACAAACATCTTTTCTCATATGAAGACTGGGTTAGGGAATATTCATTGTAATGGTAGGCCCGCTTGCCTACCATCAGTTGCAATCAGGTTGGGGAGTTTTCATTATAATGACAGGCACTCACTCTCTACCTGCCTTTTTACATCCCCAGAAAAGCTGTCTTCGTGGTTTTCCCAAGTGAAACGAACGTAGGCCATTACAAGGACGTCAGTAGTAATGGCACAATTAAAAGCAATGCTTTCATATTAAATACTCGATCAAATAAAAAAACCACACATTTTCTCGCTTTTAATGAACAGTACTACACTGTCGATCTAACAGTCCAAAGTTCCAGAGCTGTACTGACCAAGCCACAGACAGGCGTGATCCGTGAACACTCTTCGTCTTTATTTGGCGGGGGGGTGTCGAATAGTGGAGAGTCCCAGGGCAAAAACTATGCCCTTTTACTAATCTGTTTCCTAGGAGTACCCAATGAGTCAGAAAATCTCAATTCACTACACAGGCGAGGGAAAGAACTATCTGACTTGGAGGCAATTTTTTCTCCAAGTCAGAGGAGAAACCCCCTCTTCACTGCTAATTTGGAATAAAATGCATGTAAAGTTTAATAAAAGTTAAGAGGAAGAAGCTTTTCTTAAGAAACGGCTTTTTTTTCAGAGTTGAATTTTGAGTTATTCAGTGAATTGTGGTGCTATTATTTGGAATAATTCTAGCTACTACTAAGTGAGCCTCTGCCTTACATGTGCACACTGCTCATTCAAAACAGTGCGTCAGAGTAGGGATCGAATAGCTGGAATACTATGATGTACCAGTGTGTTACGTACCAGCAGTATCAGAAAATGTATGAACCAGAGGAATGGCACGCTAAGTAAGAAAGTTTTCTAACTTCCCAGATATTTCGCGCCAATATTCAGTCAGGCTGTTGTAGTCGGTATGCAGCAGTAACCCCATTTATTGGAGTTGAGGGGCAGCATAATAAATAAATAACATCCCAACAAACAATGGTCAATATATTGTTATTGTTGATCAATGTTATGCGCTTTCGATATTGTAGGCTTCACATTTAGTTTTCTTCTGACTCTGAAATGCCTCTCTTATTATAGTCTGTACGGTAAAACTGAATAAAACGTAAATGATCGTAAATTGTATTCTCTATAACTTTTGTTATGTAGTACTTTTGTATAGGACCAATAACATAGGTACTTAAAAATTAAATATTCCGCGCCTTCCCCTGAACTACAATTTAATCCAGGGTGAATAAAATTGTTTATAGATTAGACTATAGTTTCTCATTCCCCGACTCTATATACCAATTTTTCATTAAATTCTGTTAACCCATTTTATCGTGGCTCGACGATGATATGGACTTAGCAACAAAAGTACAAATTCATGAAGATCTGTGTTATCATAGCCGGTATGGTAAAAGTTTATAAGACATAAATGATTGGAAATTTAATTATATATAACTTCAGGTATGTAGCATTTATCGATAGGACCACTAATAATACAAATATTTGAGAATTAAATTTTAGGCCTTCCCCTAAACTGCCATTTCACTCAGGGTGAGTAAAATGATTTATAGCCCAGATTGTAGTAGCTCATCCCCCGACTTCACATACCGATTTTCATTAATTTATCTTTAGCCGTTTTCTCATGATGCGTGTACATACATACAGACAGAAATTACGGAAAAGTAAAAAGTGCATTTCCTTGTTACTGTAGACATGACAGATACAGAAATACCATTCTTTTCAAATTCTGAGCAATCTACAGACAAAACTCTTATTATATATATAGATCGATAGATAGATAGATTACATGTCTACTCATGAAATTTTTACAAAATTTGTTTCCATGACAGTAATAATTATTAAATTAATGTCTTATAGTCCACTTTTTTCAATACTATATTATGCAATATTATTGAATTACGTTACTAAACTAGGTACTAGTTTCGGCCTTGGCTGGCAATCTTCAGCCTTAGTGTAATACATCTAATAACTAAACAAATGTAAAAATACACAATTGACATGAAAACTAATGTACAAACCCACTATTAACATTAAAATCTGGGATGAAGTAAGTGTAAAATCTGAAAAATAAATTAGGCTCTAAATTCGTAACATCTGGAGTATGCTCATCATCCAAACTCTTTCTTGTATTGATATTCATAGAATTGTTAGTTCCATCACTGCTAATCATTACAATTTCAATTGCAAAATAGGAACTTGTAAATGTTGATTCTGTAGTCAGATCATCAATCACCAAATCTACTTGAGTTGTGTTAGCAGTATGCAAGCCACTGGATGCCACTGTCAGTATGAGGCACACAACAATACATCACGCATCTTAGAAGTGAACCTTCCACGGTGTGAAGAATTATTTAATTTAATTTCTGGGTTGAACCGTGTTGTACTTGTACGCATATCACGTACAGTTTGCCGACGTTTCGAATACATTGCAGTATTCTTTGTCAAGGCGACTGAAATACCCCTACTCGATCCGAGGTAATCAGTCTCCCATGCAGAAATTACACTACTAGAGTAGCCTTGATCTTGGCCTTTTATATCCTAGCCTTTCTGGCTGACGTAAGCCCTGGCTGTCTCGCGAGGCTTCTGGAAAGTATATGTCACAGCCAGGTAGTGGGGGCTTGCCCGCGCTGTTATGTAATGGGGTTGCGGCCCGTGTGTTTATGTTGTGGTCTGGCTACTGATCGGCATCCAAGAATTATTGATTTTGTATCCTTCTTCTAAATTTATGTTGTTCGGATGTCTCTTGATTTCGATAGCCTCGCAGATTTTCCTTTCCAGATTCCAAGGGATAGCTGCTAGGATCTTGGTCTTGTCAAATGATATTCCGTGCCTAGTTTCGTAGGAATGCTTGGCTACTGCTGAAATATGTGTTTTGGTTCTTGGTATGACGGATATGTTCTTTTAGGCGGGTGGAGATCAGACGTTTTGTCTCACCTACATAACAAGCTCTGCAGCTACATTCAATGTGATACACTCCAGGGGCCTGTAATTCTATTGTGTCTTTTACTGGTGGTAGATAACGGGCTAGCTTACGGTGAGGTTTATAGATAGTTTTTATGTTGTATTTGTCCAGTATCTTGCCGATCCTGTCTGTAGTGTTTTTAATGTATGGCAGTATCGCTATTTTCTGGCGGGTCAGTTCTTCTTTCCCGTTGTTTTCTCCTGCGGCGGCCTTTTCTTTGTTCTCTTCTGATTTTTAAGGACTCGTCAATACGAATGTAGCTGCGGAGCTTGTTATGTAGGTGAGACAAAACGTCTGATCTCCACCCGCCTAAAAGAACATATCCGTCACCCCAAGAACCAAAACACAGATATTTCAGCAGTAACCAAGCATTCCTACGAAACTAGGCACGGAATATCATTTGACAAGACCAAGATCCTAGCAGCTATCCCTTGGAATCTGGAAAGGAAAATCCGCGAGGCTATCGAAATCAAGAAACATCCGAACAACATAAATTTAGAAGAAGGATACAAAATCAGTAATTCTTGGATGCCGATCATTCATAGTTTAAGACATACAGACCACAACATAAACACACGGGCCGTAACCCCATTACATAACAGCGCGGGCAAGCCTGCACTACCTGGCTGTGACATATACTTTCCAGAAGCCTCGTGAGACAGCCAGGGCTTACGTCAGCCAGAAAGGCTAGGATATAAAAGGCCAAGATCAAGGCTACTCTAGTAGTGTAATTTCTGCCTGGGAGACTGATTACCTCGGATCGAGTAGGGGTATTTCAGTCGCCTTGACAAAGAATACTGCAATGTATTCGAAACGTCGGCAAACTATACGTGATATGTGTACAAGTACAACACGGTTCAACCCGGAAATTAAATTAAATAATACATCATGCAGACGCACCTCATGCTGCAATGAGAGGTTAACTTCATGGACACCGCAGTGAATTGCGAATTTATACCATCCCTAGTATAGTAATGTAATTCAATCATATTGCATAATATAGTATTGAGAAAGGTGGACCATACTACATTAATTTAATATTATTGTGATCTCAATTCAATACAGGTCAAAACCATGAAGTTTATATCCTATGATTTGTATCCTGTATCAGATGTATCGCGCGCGCGCGCGCGCGCGCGCGTGCGTTTGCGTTTGCGTGTGCGTGTGCTGTGTGAAAGGGACCACAAGTGGGGTATTGAGATAAAGGTACTGTCTTGTTCCATAATATGTAACTAATATCATGTAATTGAATTGAATGCCTCCAAAAGAAATTAACGCCTTAAATTAGCATGTAATGTTACAACATAAGATTTCATAACTTTTCAGTAGAGCTGTTTAAAAATTTGGTTACTTTGTGACTCAAGTAACTTCTAAACTATTTGGAAGTTACGCTAGCATTTACATTTTCATGTTCACCGGTATTCTGACATAGAATTTTTTAACGAAAATTACCAGCAGATATTATTTACGGTCTGATTTTTTTGTGGAGATCTGTCTTATCGATTCTAAGTCTCTGAGGTTTTATGACTTGCAGAAGGTCACTGAAGACAACTAATGGCAACACTACTGCACTTTACAAAAATCATCGCATACCTTAATGATCGTTAATCACAGCCTGCATAAGACAGGAATATCAGTTATTCATGCTGAAGCCTGCATTTTTGGGCATATTATTTTTTGGTCATATTATATGCCCTTTCACCGTCTGGTCCCGTTATCCTGCCTCTCCACAGTACCTGCAGGTGGGGTCAAGACCTCTTTTTTTTTAGGAGAATTTTCTCAGAGTTTGTAGTTTTCTCTTCTGAGCCTTACTTGTATATTTTAGGTGTTACACTTGAAGAAGATGATAATGGTGTAATTATTGGCAGAGGAGGAGAAACAGAAGCCGGCTCAGTAAGATTTTCACTTGGTGGTTGGTGGCGGTGTTGTTGGAGCAGGGAAATATGCTACAGCAGGACATAGTATATCTTTCTTATCTTCTGATACGAAGGGACTATTTTTTCTTCATGGAGATACATATGTCTATCGATGCTAATTCCGTGAGGTTTGATGACTTGCGGAAGGTCACTGAAGCCAGGCGGTGGATCTTCTGGAAAGATGGTGTAGGGTACTTCATCAGAAACTATGGATTTCTTTGTCAACACCACACCAGGGGGCTCTCTCATATACACAAAGTAATGTATCTGGGTTATTTGTGGAATGTTTCCAGCACAGAACTTGTTTTGCCAGTCATAAGTAGGAATTCTTACATTTCTGGATTCTGTGCCAACTGCGACCGGAATAATAGAGCTAGAATCCTGAAAACGTTTATGGGCGACATTAATTACATCCTCAATAACTTCTTTCATTTTTCTGGAATGCTCTCTTGAAACAACCAAAATACAAATCAGGTTGAAATTTTGTGTGTCCCACTGGTAAAAATGAAATTTTTCACTTCTTTCCTGTAATTATTCTGCCCATGAGGTATCTCATTAAGATGTTTTTATTTTACCCAATACAGTTATCAGCATGGAATTCTAAACGGTCCTCAACTACTGAAAAATTTTCCAAGAAGTGATGCACAACAGATAAGACAGTATTTACTCCTTTACCTGCAATACAAGTTTCTGGAATAATGCGCAAACCAAATTTGTTAAGTGGTTTACACGCTACACCAAAGAGAGACACTTTGTAGCCTGTAAGAAAGAAAAAGGGTCCAACTTGTGGATCGTATGGTAAGTTCCCCTGATCGGCAAAATCAAAACTAGAATGCATTGTGCCTTTGTATGTGTTACAGCTATGTGGCCCAAAAGACAATGGAGTTTCCAGTTGTCTAATCCCTTGTCTACAATTGTCTGTGTTGTTTTTATAAGCAATCCGCTCTGCTTGGATGTAACCTTCTCCATCAGATTTATTTTTTCCTCCTCATCCATAATCGACAATTTCCCTATTACAGTTTAATTGCTTCTACAAATCATACAACGATCAGTCATGGGTTTCTGAGCTACTATGTTACTGCAAAATGTACACCAGATGCGATACCAGGACGAGAGTGATACAGGAATTCTCTCTAATGATTTAAAACTGTCAGAGTATAATGTATGAACATACTCCTTAGACATGCTGGTTGAGAGAAGCATGAGATCATTTCTTCCTTTTGTAGGGATCCGGCCTGGCATGACAAGTGCATTTTGTTCACTGAAATTATTCATAAAATAGATCGCATGTTTACGATCATCGAAAGGAATAGATTTTATCTGAGAAGTCTTTAAATAGTTTTGGTAAATTTTTAGGCTGCACCCCTTTTTTATATTGTTTCTTTAATTTTTTTTAGCCTCTTAGAGCCACAAGCGAATACAAATTGAAAGAATGACTGCCGTCTGAAGTGATAAATGTGTTTCTTTCCTGTCATAATTTTTTCTCTCAGTAGCTGCTGTCATTGGCTGGTTTCATACTAACGCATTCATCGCACACTTCTCCACAGTATGAAATACACTGAAAGACTGCATCCATGTTTATGAAACCTATCACCTTTATTAAAAGTGCCCAGCTAGGGTTTGTTTATCATAAGACATCTGAGCCATCTTATCTTATGCTCGCGCAGCTATGAGCGCGAGCGTGTGGAGCCTTGCTTACTATGCGAAAAGTGTTGTCCCTTTTCTTAGTATTAAGTAAACCTCATGTTTTAGCAGTGATTATTGTCAGAGGGCTTTTAAATTCACGCAGTGAATAAATGACAGTCTAAGCAATACATAGGTATCCAAAAAAAATTTGACATTTTTCTCTCTTGAGTGGTTTTTTACAATTATTTCGTGAACTGTTGACCGAGAAGTGGTCCTTTTTCTTATGCATGCACATATATAGTAAAGGCTACTCCGTCAGTTCCAAAATATCTCATCAGTGCATGATGCAAGATTTTGCACAATACTTGCCAGAATCAAAACAACTTCACTGAACGTTGTCGGGTTTTACAGTCTTTTGCCGATTGAGCTGAAGTGACCGACCAGTTTTAATTGTTGGGGAAGGATTGTCATTTCTGTTCTATGCGGGGCTGTGTCGAACTGTGTCAGACACTCATAATGGATTATTCTCCATTGCTTTCCTACAAAAGCTTTAGGGCCGTACCGTACTTTGCTGGGCGTTCATAATGGGTTTCCTGCTTAAGGCAACTACCTTAGGTTGCGTGTTGTGCAGAGATCCGCTCACTGCCCATTTTGGAAGAGGCAATACATTCAGGCATTGGAACCTGTAACCTTTTCTAAAATGATACATATGTGCGAGATATGGAATATTGGAATTTACAATTCCTTCTTTCTTTGTTACAAGGGATTCCCCAACCTGTTCTACTACTATAAAGGTATGCGAGACATGGAAGACCAGAATTTACTATTTGCCCTCAACTAATTTCATCCAGTGTGAGTGAAATCATTTATAGCCTTGATTGTTGTGCCTTTTTCCTTGATGTTACATCCCGGTCTTCACTAAATTCTGTCCGACTGCTTTCTCATGATGCACATACAGTACATATATATATATATATATATATATATATACAGACAACTAGCTGATGTACCCGTGCTTCGCTACGGAATCTACATTGTATACAGAAGTCTAGGTTAGGTTGTGTACATGTTGGAGTAAGATTGTATTAAATTGCACAGCTCTTAACGTTACCCTAAAAACACGACAGGGAAGTCACCAAACGTCTTTTCTCATATGAAGACTGGGTCAGGGGATTTTCATTGTAATGGCAGGCCCGCTTGCCTACCATCAGTCACAATCAGTTTGGGGAGTTTTCATTATAATGGCGGACACTCGCTCTACACCTGCCTTTTTACATCCTCAGAAAGACTATCCTAGTGGTTTTCCCAACTGAAATCAACATAGGTCATTACAATGACGTCAGTAGGAATCGTGCGATTAAAAGCAATGCTATCATATGAAATACTCGATCAAATGAAAAACCACACATTTTCTCTCTTGTAAGGAACAGTACTATGCTGCTGTGTAGCAGTATTCCCATCTATAGGAGTTGAGTGGCAGAATAAGGGACAGAACATCACAACAGACAATGGTCAATGCAATGTTATTGTTGATCAGTGTTATGCACTTTCGATATTGTTGGCCTTCACATTTAGTTTCCTTCCGACTCTGAAATATCACACTTATCATAGTCGGTACAGTAAAACTAAACAAAACGTAAATGATAGGAATTTGCATTCTCTGTACTTTTGTTATGTACTACTTTTCGATAGGACCAATAACAGAGGTTTTTAAAAATCCTAATTTAGGCGCCTTCCCCTAAACTACCATATCATCCCGGGTGAATCAAATTGTTTATAGCTTAGACTGTAGTTTCTTATTCCTCGGCTCTATATACTGATCTCTTTAAATTCTGTTTACCTATTTTCTTGTGGCTCGGCATTGGTATGGACTTTGCAACACAAATACTAATTCATGAATATCTGTGTTACCCCCTGCGGGTGTGGGACACACATGTAGAATACTCTAATTACCTACCTTCTTTTTGAGTCTGATCCACTGTTTTTGTTTGTTTGTTTGTTTGTTTGTTTGTTTGTTTGTTTTTGTTATTTTTGTAGGGTTCATGTCCATCCATTCATTCTTCATGACATTTTTTATTTTATTTTAGTCAGTGGACGAATTTGAATTTTTTGTTATTTCATTTCGTACCATTAGGGGCCGATGACCTCGATGTTAGGCCCCTTTAAACAACAAGCATCATCATCATCAATATCTGTGTTATCATAGCCGGTACAGTAAAAATTTATTAGACGTAAATGATCAGAAATTTAATTCTATATAACTTTAGTCATGTAGTATTTATCGATAGGAACACCAATAATATAAATATTTGAGAATTACATTTTATGCCTTTCCCTAAACTGCCATATCACTCAGCGTGAATAAAATTATTTATAGCCTAGATTGTAGTGGTTCATCCCCCGACTTCACATACCGATTTTCATTATCTTCAGCCGTTTTCTTGTGATGCGTGTACATACAGACAGACAAACAGAAATTACGGAAACGTAAAAAGTGCATTTTCTTGTTACTGTGGACATGACCGATACAGAAATACCATTCTTTTTAAACTCTGAGCAATATACAGACAAAACTCTTATTTTATATATATATATATATATATATATATAGATTTTGATGGAAATTTTTGAAAAATGGCATTTCCTTATTCTGGACATGAGTTTCTCACAACCACTAATTTTTTTAAATTCATCCTTATATTGTATTTGGATACAAGGTGATAAGATGGACTCGAGATCTGATAAGATCATTTTTCCCGTAACAAAGTCAGTCAGGTTTTAGAGCTCCATGATATGACATATAGCTTATGAAATGAAAGGTACAGATGAACCTAGGTGCTAGCCAAGTGTGTTAATAGTCTGCACATCTCTGTTTCCTGCGGTGATAAGATGGACTCGATAATTGATAAGATCATTTTTCCCTCAACAAGGTTACTCAGGTTTAGATCTCCATGACATGACATATAGCTTATGAAATGAAAGGTACAGGTAAACCTAGGTGCTAGCAAAGTGTGTTAATAGTCTGCACATCTCTATTTTTGCTCTGTTCATTGCTATGCAGAGTCGGAGCTCGTTGTTTTATTTCTCGCCAGGCTGAGTAGCTCAGGCGATAGGTTCGATCCTGGGTCAGTCCAGTGATATTTGAAGGTGTTTAAATATAACAACTTCATATTGATAGATGTACTGGCATATAAGTGAATTCTTGTGGGACAAAATTCCAGCATGTTGTGCTTTTCAACCAACAGTAGTAATAGTATTAGTAGTTGTGATGTATAACATTATTAATAATTCTGTTATTTAATTTCTTAAGGATGTTCTGTCCAGAGTAATGTAAGGGTTTAGATTATTTGATTTACGAGCTTCTTCAATAGTCTTCAACATAGTTGAGGAACACCATGTCTTCACGATTGTTCTTTTTATAACGAAGCTCCCTTCTCATAACATGTCCATACCACAGCAGCCAGTTTTCTTGTTAATAGTGTAGTCTCCATGTGAAATGAAAAATATAATTTATTCCATAAGATATTGCAGCTGAGGATGTGAGGAGAAATGATATAGGATTTGTAGTAAGAAATTTTTAAGTGGAAGTGTAGTGACGTCATTAGTATACCATAATACAGGTGCATAAAATATTACATAATATTATTCAAACGTTGACATCATATGTACTTCAGTCAGTTACGCTTTTAGAAGCAAATTCTGAAGAGAAGATTTTTGAATCCACTGCAGAACAGATCGTACAGTGAGTATGTTTTAGTTTACAGGTAAGACAATTAAATGTGAAATTCCAAATAAGTATAGTTTATAGATTGAGGAGAAGTTAAAAGAAAGTTATGATTTTTGAGTTGATAAGTTGGAGTGCTTGGATTTGTTATTTGTTGAAGTTTCCACGTAAGGGGGGACCTACACCGATAACAACCCAAACAAAAATGTATATTTCACTTTTTAATTCCTCAGCAACAGAAAGTACTAAAGAATTGTAATTTGGTCTGCCATTCACACTGTGCTTTGCCAGTATGTTCGTGTATTTATAAGTCATATGGCAAATTCATTTCATGAAATTAGGCATTTAAAATGGCAGCTGCATATTGTGCACTGTTCCACCGTTTCCCTAATATTTTACACAAATATCATTGTTTTTCAAAAATTCTTTTTTCATTGTATTTACTAAGGCAGTAGCTAGAGATTGACCTAGAATCATTAGAATCTATAAAGAAAAAATATTTTTTAAAAACTTATATTAAAGTGTAACTTTTTGCAAGTTTTTCACAGAATAATTTTTAAAAAACCGAAACTGTGACATGTACAGCACAGTTCTAGGTCATATTGTTCTTCCCTATAAGATACACATGTATACTAAATTTCACTTCATTATCTTGAAAACTCTGGCAGTTACTAAGGAAACGGATTTGAAAATCCAAAGTTTCAGTAAACGAGCAACAAAGTTACCAATGTGTAGGAAAACGTCGGTGACAGTCTTGCACGTTTTTGGTCATAACCTCAAAAGTATGGTGCATATCAAAGAAATCGTCGTCGTGATTTGAAGAGGAAAGATCAATAAATGTAGGGAAAAAAATTGAAAATTGACAAATTTTTATCCTTATACAGTAGGTGTAGGTCCCCCCTTAAGTAATATGCTGGGTGTCCCATTAGTCTTCATACATAAGGAATAATACTGGTATTAATCATGTCAAGGAGGCTGGTTAATTTGATGTCTGACTAGGCCCTGGATTTTCATGGCCTAAATATTTTCAGCTAATGGCCCATAAAATACCCTAACATGTCTAGACTTGACAGAAAAATGATTAAAAATGACCCGTTTAATACTGTATCCTGCTTGGTGGCCACGGTCATTAAGGCATCTAGCTATATAGTCCGACATTATGGTTAGCCAAGTTGGTGTAAAAAAAAAAAAAAAAAAAAAAAAAAAAAAAAAAAAAAAAAAAAAAAAAAAAAAAAAAAGCCTATCAGAATGTCGCTGGCAGGGTAGGGAAAGTAGTGATACCCAATTTCTAATCACTAGATAGTGTGTCAAAAGCCAGAATTCAATCCCAAACTTAATTCGTCCAATGGATGGGGACTTCAAGCCCTTGTTGCTTTTCGAGAGCTTGGTGTTATGCATAAATATCTCCAGTGTAATTTAATGAAACCACCTGTTCAATATATCCCATTTTTTTCTTCTTTTCTTTTAAAGCTATGTCATTTGTTAATTTGCATATTTTGACCTTGAGATTGAAGTACCTATTTAAACGGTATTTTGCCTGGTTGGCTATCAAGTTACAAGTAACAATTCTCATTCTTGTTCCGTACTGAAAATGAAATTATGCATAAATATCTCCAGGACAGTTTAATGAAACCACCTGGCGATGATAGGATAGGAAAGGTCTAGGAGTTGGAAGGAAGCGGCCGTGGCCTTAATTAAGGTACAGCCCCAGCATTTGCCTGGTGTGAAAATGGGAAACCAAGGAAAACCATTTTCAGGGCTGCCGATAGTGGGATTCGAACCTACTATCTCCCGGATGCAAGCTCACAGCCGCGCGCCTTACGCGCACGGCCAACTCGCCCGGTAAACCACCTGTTTAATACATACCACTGGTATGAGGATGCAAAGAGAAATGACATGGGATTTTTAGTGAGTGATTTTAAGCGGAAGTGTACTGACGTCATTAGTATAGCATAATATAGGTGCATAAAATATTACGTAATATTATTCAAACGTTGACACCGAGCTCGATAGCTGCAGTCGCTTAAGTGCGGTCAGTATCCAGTAATCGGGAGATCGTGGGTTCGAGCCCCACTGTCGGCAGCCCTGAGGGTGGTTTTCCGTGGTTTCCCATTTTCACACCAGGCAAATGCCGGGGCTGTACCTTAATTAAGGCCACGGCCGCTTCCTTCCACTTCCTAGGCCTTTCCCATCCCATCGTCGCCATAAGACATATCTGTGTCGGTGCGACGTAAAACAAATAGCAAACGTTGACATTATATGTACTTCAGTCAGTTATGCTTTTAGAAGCAAATTCTGAAGAGAAGATTTCTGAACCCACTGGAGAACAGATCGTACAGTGAGTATATATTAATTTACAGGTAAGACAATTAAATATTTTGGAATAGCCCTGTAATCGGATCTCCAGAGGGGGATACAGGAGGAAAGAAGGAATAAACCCTGCAGTGTAGGGGCATACCACTGGTATGTATTGAACAGGAGGTTTCATTAAATTATCCTGGAGATATTTCAGTGGCTTGGTTCTAAAAGGGCCAATGTGAAAAAACCTGTTTTTGAGCTATGAGCATTTGAAGTTTTGCTTATAATTTTCCAACTATTTTTTTCAACAGCCAACTTTAAATAACTTTATACTTTCTTTGTGGAAGTCACCTGATTAAACACTCGTTTTTCTATCATGTTCTTTAAAAATTGCCAGGTCTCTAATCTTTATTGGAAATCTAACATTATTGGCAAGGGCTTATTTAATTAAATGTTAACTGTTCGTTTAGTACTTAACAGAGACATTGACCCTTTTAACATGTTGCAAGCCAGGATAAAACGCGTTTGTATCAGTTAATATCTCAATTTCGATAAAAAATGACATTGGTCCTTTTAGAACCAAGCCACAGATTTATGCATAACGTCATTTTCAATACGGAACAAGAATGAGAATTGTTATTTGTAGCTTATGCTGTTTATTAGCAGCAGGTTCTACCCTCTTCTTTCCTTCTGTCATATATAATGTCATTTATTTAATTTTATTAACTCCTCTGACGAGCTTGATATTAGAAAGGGCATTCGGTTGTTAAAACTCACTACAAAAATTCATCTCGTTTCATACCCGCCCCTTTAAAAAGAACGGGACAAAGGTTCAACACGCACATCAATTTAATATAGGCAAGGAATACAGTCTTATTCAGTAAATGGGATCTACCAAGAGAATTTGTCCGTGTGTTTGATCAGAGGAGCCTGTAACCTCTAGAGGATGCGTTCCTACGTAGCGGATAGAGGACCTATAGCTATGTAGACTAGTTCACATACTCCAGACGTGGATGTGCGAATCAACAGGTAGACCAATTCTGAGCGGCTTGATTATGCCACCACACCCTCTTGCCAGTGTTATAAGTATGGCGAGTCCAAGCTGGGGGTAATGAGTGAAGACCTCGGTGGCAACTATGGTGGAGAAGATGGATTTTGGTACAGCATACGCGGTGGAAGAGGTAGCCTGGTGCTCAGGTTGATGGCACTGAAAGGTATCTGTCCTGGTGTAGGTGCAGATATTAGTTCTGTATCTAGCAAACGATATCTTTGTGGGGTGGATGAACAGGTTGAGGGTCAGGCCACCGTATTGACCTTCGAAGAAGCAGTCTTCCCTTAAAGCAGATACAGTATAAGTTTGATGACACACGGAGCGGTTTTCGCCGAGTCAGCGCATGTTTCTATTGTATCAGATGGGATGAAACAGACAGAGCGGTGCTCGCCGACAGGCGGCAGATTTGCCGACTCGGCCTGTCGTGTAGCTGGCGGTGCAGCGAGCGTTTTGAAGACTTTGTGCACGCTCTAGCGCCATAGATTTAATACATTCTGCTGAATCACAGCCGACTTGATGCTTCGCTCTAGTCGGGCGTGGCTGAATTTACGCGGCGATTGCATCATTGGTAGGTATTCTTGTATTAGATATCATGAAGTATCTTTGAAATTCAATAATATAAACGTAAAAGGACATATAGAGTAAGTAGACTTTTGGAATAAGAATAAGAACAATCCTTTATTTTTCGGTAATTTTAGCTAGCTTCCTCACCTAACGTCACGCTCACTAATGTGTTTTGTCCACTGCCTGCTCGATACAGTCATTTTAGATGCAGTTCGAGCAGGCAGTGGTTTCGTCACAGTCGGCAGAAACCGCTCTGTGTATCAATCACAGGCGGCGGCCGACGTGGCTGCCGACTCGGCAACAAGCGCTCCGTGTGTCGTCAGCCTTAGGTAAACAGCATAGGATGTGGAAGGCCAGGGAAAACCACCACATTTTAGATCCATGTGATATCCCAAGAGATAGTGGGTTCAAATCCCACTGTCAGCAGTCCTAAATGTGGTTTTCTGTGGTTTCCCATTTTCACACATGGCAAATGCTGGGAGTGTACCAAATTATGGCCATGACCATTTCCTTCCCAGGCCTAGCCATTTCCTATACCTTTGTTGCCATAAGATTTTTGTGTCGGTGTAATGTAGAATATTTTGGAATAGTCCTCTAATCGGATCTCCAGATGGGGATACAGGAGAAAAGAAGGAATAAACCCTGCAGAGTAGGGGCATGGAATGTAGGTCCTTTAAGAAATATAGTAAGCTGGAGAGTGTCAAGAACAAAATGAAGTGACTAGAAATAGATGTTATTGGATTAAATGAAATGAGATGGACAGTCAGTGAAGATCTGTGGAATGGAAAAAAAATCAAGAGTTCAGTACTCTGGCTCTGCAAACAGAACTGGAGGCATTGGGATCATATTGACTAAGCAACTGCGACAGTGAGTGTCAGGTGTTTGGTGATACAGTGGAAGAATATTGCTCATCATGTTAAAGACAGAACCTAGAGATGCTTTACCAATCAAAGTTTACATGCCCACGTCTGCGCGTGCGCAAAGTGGAAGAAGTGTACGAAAACTAGAAGTTTTGCTAGAAGACACAAACTAAGAAAATCTCATCATCATGGGGGACAGGAATGCAGTTGTAGGCGAAGAGAGAGAATTTTCGCTCAAGAAATGAGAAATGAGCAAGGAGACAGATTCATTGAGTTTGGTGGCAGTCACTGGCTTGTAATTACAAGTGCTCTTTTCAAGCAGCTGAAAAGGAAGAGATACACATGGACACTGCCAGTAAATGGCCAGAGATATAGATAAGATTATACTGTATAATGGTCAGAGAACGCTACCACAATAAATTAAACTCAAGTAAGAGCTACCTGTAATTGATGTCAACTCGGATCATGACAGTGTGCTGATGAAAACCTAAAACTTAACGAAAAGAACAATAAATTGAACTTAAAATTAAGACGGTCAGCCAAGCCATCAAGAAGTGTAAGAAAGAGACTAATGACACAGTTGATCTTGACGGACTGAATGGAAATAACTCTGAAGAAAAATGGGAAGGTATCAAGAAGCAAATAACATGCAGCAGACAAGTGTTTTGAGAAA
Source organism: Anabrus simplex (assembly GCF_040414725.1). NCBI lineage: Eukaryota > Metazoa > Arthropoda > Insecta > Orthoptera > Tettigoniidae > Anabrus > Anabrus simplex. The sequence continues at coordinate 1,046,301,049 of NC_090265.1, read as the reverse complement.
GTAAAAAGGACAAGTTACAAATTTTGGATTAAATGAAATATTTTGAAACTATTGACCATATACCAGATGGCCAAACAAAGGAGAAACCATAAAGAGTACAAGAAACTAAGAAACAAAAATAGCAAAAGAATGGAAAGAATGGATTGAAGCTGAACACAGAATGCTATGAGAATATAACCAAGGGTAATACCGAAAGTGCTTTCTCAGTGGTTCGTGGGCAGTTCCAAAGGAAGATAAAGCCCTCGTGTATAATAAAGGACAACAGTGAAAATGTAATAATAGAAGAGAATTGGGTAGCTGAAAGATGGAAAGATTATATAGATCATCTGTATGAATGACAACTAGATGATAGCTGACTAGAAATAGAAAACGAGATTCAACAAGATGAACTTTGACTGAGCTAAAACAAAGGAAATCTCCTGTAGTAGATTCAATTACTGGCAAAATCCTACAGGTGCTGGGGGACACAGCAGAAACATCTCCAGTCCAGGTGGTAAACCACCCTTACATTAGTGGAGAAATTCCAAAAGTTTTTGAGGAGACTGTATAAGAGAAATGTTATATAGAAATACGAGGATTACTGAACCTTAAGCCGGACATCTCATGCCTCCAAAATTATAAGAATAGTGTACCATCACATGTAGAGAAAAGTAAAGAAAAATCTCTCAGAAGACCAATTCAGGTTTAGAAAAAACAAATAGGGAAGCAGTCCTGAGCCTGAAATCAGTTAAGAGCCCTAAGAGTGAACAAAGACATTCTATAGTTCATTCCATGTTAAGAAAACAGTATTGCTTTTATGGCAATGGCTCTGCTCAACACCATCATGGGTAAATGGCAGCACATACATTTGTGAAATTCAGCATTTAAGTTCAGGATAAAAAGCGGAAGAAATTAAGCTGCAAGTTACTTCTATGAACTAAAGGGGACGGGGAGTTTACAGGGGCTATTTTTGCTTTGTAAAGAATCGGAGGTAAACTACGAGGGGAAAAAATCCTCAGCATTGGAGTGTAAGGCAAATAGGGGAAGAAAATAGAATAACATTTTTATGGGCTCAAGGGGTGAGGGCTGCTTTTAATTGCATTTAATAAATTTCCTCAGGCACCATGGGGTACTATTGTGCTATCGTATCGGTCACAAAAACAATAGTAAAAATTAAAGGTGGCCGTGAATTAAAGTGGTAAAATTAAAATGCGCTTAAGAAAGAACAGCTAAATAACAAAACCTAGCACAAATAAAACACACAGCAATTTTTTTACCAGTACAAGTTATGCCATGACATCACTGCACACCACAACACCAAAATATTCAGTAACAGCTTCTGTACAGTACAAAAATAATAGAACACACTTAAATATTATGCAATATACAATGAACTCTCACTACCACACAAGACAAGTACGCACTGATTTAAAGCCTAAAAACACACACGCAATAAATAAATACTGTAGATGACGTCACTACAGAAGTGAGTTGCTGGCGGTTCACAGAGTTCATACGATGCTTGTACACGAGCAACACAGAAGAAGGAAAATGAAGTTAGGGAACGAAGCGATGGCTTTTGCTGCCATCGTGCATCCTACCTACGAATATATTGATGAAAAATAAAATGTTATGTAGTTATTAAAATAACTCAAGGGCAAAAATCCTCACCCTTTTTATCTGTCTTTCATAATACATTACAAAGTACAGTAATATATTCCTTAATCACGAGGAATTTTGGGTGTCTCAGAGGGGGTATGTTCACTCCTTGTAGGTCCATAAGAGCAATACTGTTTTCTTCACGTGGAATGAGCTATACTTGCTTTCATTGATATAGATATGGCCTTTGACGACCTCGTTAAATAAAATGATTGATCTTTTAAGAGAAATGTGCAGGATAGAAATGAATAAAATAAAAACCAAGATAATGAAATGTTTATAAGGTGGGAATTGGGAAGGAGAAGGATTTGCCCAAGTAAATCAGTTGAACTACTGGGGAAGCATCATCTCATTTGATGGAAGAAGTGAGAAGGATGTTCTATCTTGAATAGCTCAAGCAAAAGGAGCTTTCTATAAGAAGAGCCTACTGACATCCGAGAGCGTATCACTACCAGCATTACGAATCAATCAGTCACTACTGATCTTCAATTAGGGCAGTCGTCCAGGTGGCAGATTCCCTATCTGTTTTTTTTTCCTAGCCTTTTCTTAAACGATTGCAAAGAAATTGGAAATTTATTGAATATCTCCCTTGGTAAGTTATTCCAATCCCTAAAAGTTTTTGATGAATTCTCATATTTATATTATGTACATTATCAGATTTTTAAATCTTGGGACAAATTCTGAATGTGCATGAATGATGCAAATGCAGAAGGTAACAACATCTGCATTGAATGTCATACACTTGTGTCCAAAAGTTAAGCATAATCACTAAACGAGGCCATACCGCCTGATAGTATTGTCAGACGGATTGCTGAACAAATGGAAGCTGAATCACACACCATATGTCACACAACTTGTCCAAAAAAACAGTGTCAGAAAGGTTCTGATAGCTAAGGTACACCTTTGATAACTACTAACAAAACATGGCAATGTCTTCCACAACAAAATCTGCTGTTAATAGGGTGTATGGTTACCCCTAACGGCCACATATGCTTCGCAGCGACGTGGCATGCTCTCTATCAGATGGTCCAAGAGCTCTTGTGGCAGTCGATCCCATTCCTCAGAAAGGTCTTGGAGAGTCCTTGGTGGAGGATGACGGGGTGCAGTTTGCCTACCCAATGCATCCCAGGCATGCTCTATAGGATTCAGATCCGCAGACCTCGCTGGCCAGTCCGTGGGATGAATGTCTTCCCCAGCCAGAAATTCATCCACCAGAGCAGCGCGGTGTGGTCGGGCATTATCGTCCATTAAGAGGAAGTCTGGACCAACCGCACCTGTGAAGAGGTGAACATGTGGTGTCAGTACCTCATCCCTGTATCGCTGAGCGTTAAGTGTTCCTCACACTACCCATAAAGATTTGCAGGTCCGTACGGCCATTTAACATGATGCCGCTCTACACCATGACGCCACCACCACCACCACCACCACCATACTGGTTCCGTTCCACGATGTTCCTGTGGCTGTATCGGCTACCCGGTTCTCTCCAGATTAATGTGCGACAGGAATCATTCTGCAAACGGAAGTGGGATTCATCTGCGAAGAACACATGCTTCCATTCATTCATGGTCCAGTTTTAATGTTGACGGCTCCACAGTAAACGGGCCCATCCCTGTGCTGGAGTGAGGGGGGGCGCACACCGCTGGACGTCGGGCAAACAGCCCTGCTGTTCTGAGCCTCCGGTACACAGTTTGCAGGGAAATGGCAACCCCTGAGATGGCTGTAAGCTCCGCCGATAATTGTCTTGCAGATGCACTCGGATTTCGTGGGGCGGTTAAGGCCAGATATCGGTCCTACTGTGGAGTGGTTACCCTTAGTTGACCTGCTAGTGGCCTACGACTAACATCTCCTGTGTCTCGAAATCGTCTCCAAAGTCTGGAAATGACACTTTGTGGCACATTCAAGGATACGGCGACCTCGGTCTGTGTCTGGCCGGCTTCCAGGCGGCCGAGTATTCTACCCTGCAAAACGGGGTCCAAATGGCGGCGGCGTGCAATTATGTTGTCACGTTCACCTCGAGGCTACACTCCACATACTATAACAGGGCAAATACGACTGAGGGAATATGGGGCGCAGGCACTGGCTGTGTTTACCTTGCGGTTACGCCGGTAGTCAAAGCAGGGAACACTGCTTTCCTGTACAGAGCAAACACGTAAGGTTGGTAGGTGCATATGGCGTGCGATTTGTGGTCTGTTTCCTGTTGCTCTGCTTACTCGTAATTTTTGCTTAACTTTTGGACACTAGTGCAGTTAGAATACAAAACTGTAAGCTCAGTGAATGGTGCAAAGGATCTTAAATGAGTTGCTTACATGCTGAATTCACACACCTATTCATATACACCATATGACTGAAAAATAGAAATGTGGCAACTTGCATAACACCTTTTACATTGGTGAGTGGGAGAGGAACTGTTATATTTGCAGAGAGATGGGAAGCTAGCAATGATTCTCCCACTCCTCTTCTATTACTTTATTGCTATCGACTCCTCTGTTTGCAATACAGTCCACAACAGAGCTCTGTTATTTCATCCAGGCCGTCCCTTAGGCCTCTTTGCAGCCTCTGTATCCATGCATGTTCTCTTTGATATTCTCTCTCCTGGCATTCTCATAATGTGTCCAAACCATTTTAGCTTTGCTATATCAATCAAGTTAACACACTCCGACGCTTCTCCTTATTTCCTGAGTTCGTATTCTATCTCGTCCTGTTTTTCCCTATATGCTACTCAAGAACCTCATTTCAGCTCCTTGTATCTTACTTTTGTTCCACTTAGTCAACGTCTAGGCTGCTGAAGCATAGGTCAGTATAGGTTTATAATAGGGTGAGTATAAAACCTTCTTGCACTTCATTGGCACATTTTTGTTCCATACAATGTCTCTCACTCACGGGTAGAAACTTGCAGACTTCTATATTCATAAATCAATTTTGCCATCTAAATTTCAATCTTATGACGGCATGCTGCTCAAATATTTAAAAGTGTTCACTACTTCAACAGGTTTATTTCCTATTCTTATCACTCCCATGGATTTTCTGTTATCTCTCGTCATGATCAAAGTCATGCTTTCTGCAGTACTAATCTTCATTCCAAAATTTCGTATCTCCTCATTCCATAAATCAACTTGTGTCTGTACAATCAATCAATACTGATCTGCATTTACGGCAGTCGCCCAGGTGGCAGATTCCCTATCTGTTGTTTTCCTAGCTTTTTCAGAAATGATTTCAAAGAAATTGGAAATTTATTGAACATCTCCCTTGGTAAGTTATTCCAATCCCTAACTCCCCTTCCTATAAATGAATATTTGCCCCAGTTTGTCCTCTTGAATTCCAACTTTATCTTCATATTGTGATCTTTCCTACTTTTAAAAACGCCATTCAAACTTATTCGTCTACTAATGTCATTCCACGCCATCTCTCCGCTGACAGCTCGGAACATACCACTTAGATGGATGGCTTGTCCGGCGTTTGCTCTATTAACCAGCGTTTCGTCTTAGGTCTGACACTAGACTCTTCAGAGTGGGATGTGTCAGACCCTACCCACTGACGCTGGGGTGTATGCAGGTGAACTTATCAGAAGCTTATTTATGAAGCACAGTCTGATAACTGCATACGGGAGATAAAACTCCACAATGGAATTAATGCCCGCCTAGCAATTCCAAATGGAAATTCTAAGTTCCCATGGAGGGAATTAGATTCTTTTCCACCAATAGAGCATATCAAAAATCAGATCAAAAATTAGATGGATGGCTTGTCCGGTGTTTGCTCTATTAACCAGCGTTTCGTCTTAGGTCTGACACTAGACTCTTCAGAGTGGGAGTCTAGTGTCAGACCTAAGACGAAACGCTGGTTAATAGAGCAAACGCCAGACAAGCCATCCATCTAATTTTTGATCTTTTTGATATGCTCTATTGGTGGAAAAGAATCTAATTCCCTCCATGGGAACTTAGAATTTCCACATACCACTTAGTCGAGCAGCTCGTCTTCTTTCTCCCAATTCTTCCCAGCCCAAACTTTGCAACATTTTTGTAACGCTACTCTTTTGTCGGAAATCACCCAGAACAAATCGAGCTGCTTTTCTTTGGATTTTTTCCAGTTCTTGAATCAGGTAATCCTGGTGAGGGTCCCATACACTGGAACTATACTCTAGTTGGGGTCTTACCAGAGACTTATATGCACTCTCCTTTACATCCTTACTACAACCCCTAAACACCCTCATAACCTGCAGAGATCAGTACCCTTTATTTACAATCCCATTTATGTGATTACCCCAGTGAAGATCTTTCCTTATATTAACACCTAGATACTTACAATGATCCCCAAAAGGAACTTTCACCCCATCAACACAGTAATTAAAACTGAGAGGACATTTCCTATTTGTGAAACTCACAACCTGACTTTTAGCCCCGTTTATCAACATACCATTGCCTGCCGTCCATCTCACAACATTTTCAAGGTCACGTTGCAGTTGCTCACAATCTTGTAACTTATTTATCACTCTATAGAGAATAACATCATCCGCAAAAAGCCTTACCTCCGATTCCACTCCTTTACTCATATCATTTATATATATAAGAAAACATAAAGGTCCGATATTACTGCCCTGAGGAACTCCCCTCTCAACTATTACAGGATCAGACAAAGCTTCACCTACTCTAACTCTCTGAGATCTATTTTCTAGAAATATAGGAACCCATTCAGTCACTCTTTTGTTAGTCCAATTGCACTCATTTTTGCCAGTAGTCTCCCATGATCCACCCTATCAAATGCTTTAGAGAGGTCAATCGCGATACAGTCCATTTGACCACTCTTCATTATCTTCCCAAACTACAATGTCATCAGCAAAGAGAATAGACTTTACTTGTTCGCCCATCAGCTTCTCTTTGACATTATGTAGAATTCTATCCATGATGTTAATGAAGAGTAAGGGAGACAATACACTTCCCTGTCTTAAGCCTGTCTCAGTTCTGAACCATTCAGTTTGACCCATTACGGTTAACACAGTTTTCACGATTTTGATACAATGCTATTACCATCTGCATTGTTTCATTCCCAATCTGTGTCTCTGTCAATGTTTTCCATACCAAATTCCTTGGGACACTGTCATATGCCTTTTGAATATTTATCATATAGCAAGTATACAGAAGGAAAGGAACATGTACAATATATACAAGGACAAGAATGTTCGTAGCATTCATATTTACAAATCAATGTCTAGTTGCTGTAGCTATTCTAAGAAGGGAGGTGTAGCACTGATGACATTTCGGGCTGGTCTATCATACTTCCTCAGAAGACACCCTCAATAATGTTCTGTCACAGGGAGGGGGTTCTCAAAGTCCCTACTTATGTAACATTGCATTACATCTAATGTGGCCTGTTCTTAAATGGTTTATTTTAGACCATTTGTCTCTTCAGGTGAAATCCTGGGAGTCCAGTCGTGGGGTCATGGATGCCTTGGTGTATCACATATGTAGAGCTCCAGCTTTGATGCCATTTTTCCTGGATATTGAAGGCATTTATGTCATGCCGTATTGGGTTCCTGGATATAAGACGAGAAGGGGTAGGTCAGTAAGGACTTCATGGATTGGGTGGTTCTGTGGGTGATCAGGATGGTGTAACTTTTTCCACTCATGTATAGTGGCTTCCTATAGTCTCAGTTCCGGACGGGGTATGTTGCTGATGGTATGTAGCCACGGGATTAGGGTGGATTTTAGCGTGCCTGTTATGGTTCTCATACATTCATTCAGATGCACAATATTCAGCCACTGGATAAACCATGGTGAGGGCAATAGTGCGTAGTGAGGATGCATCAGCTCCCCATGTAGTTACAGCTAGTTTCTTCATGATGTTTCGTGACTTAAGTTTCTGACTTGTGTATATGGGGTTGAAAGTATGTTTAACTCATTGTTGGCAGAACACAACATTGAGCTTTTGGTGAGCTATTTGCTTACACAGACGGAATGAGCATACTTCTGTCTTGGCCAGATTTGGGCAAAGTTTCCACTTCGTGTAGTATGCATTGAAGGTTTCCAAGTCATTGGAGAGAATGCTTCCCCCCCCTAATGTGACAGTTTGGACAGCGATGGGTAAGTCGTCGTCATAGCAGAATTTCTTGCTGATGGTGTCAGGCATGTCACTGGTGTACAAGTTGAAAAGTAGTGGGGGTAATAGAGGTCCTTGAGGTAGTCAATTTTTTATTGTAGAAGACTTGCTTGTCTTTTGCCCTATGGTGACCTTGAAGTACCGATTTGTCAGCATGTTCTTCAGAAGGGCAAGTTTTCGGCAGCATGTATGCTTTTCAATTTTTAATAGTAGTCCATCCAGTCAAACTGCATCATATGCTGCTGTCAGGTCAAAAACAGTGACGGATGTCTTTAGCTTCTTCTGAAATCCTGCCTCAATATATGATGTTAATGCTAATACTTGTTCACAGCAGCCTTGTTTGATTCTGAAAACCACTCTGTATGTTGGTGTTATGTTATTTCCTGAATTTGGTTGAGAATGAGGCGTTCCAACAATTTGTAGCAAACACTCAGTAGTGCAATAGGACGGTAGTTTGAGGGATCATCTGCTGGTCTTCCTGGTTTGAGGATTACCATGGTGTGAGCCATCTTGAACTCTGGGGGAATGATTCCAGTCTCTAATACGTCACTGAAGTTCTTGAACCATATTTTCCCATGCTCCCTAAGATATCTTTTGAATTCAGGAAAAATAGCATCTGAACCTGCAGCCTTCCTCATTTTTGGCATGTTCATGGCTTTCTCAATTTCTTCTTGGCTGAATGAATTAGCAAGAGTAAAATAATTTTGGAGGCTGTTGTCCTATTTCTTCATCTCTCTCTGAATGTGTTTCTTCGTAGTGGGGTCTATTGGAATTTTGTCATCTCTTGATTTGATATGTAGTGCCATTTTATTTGGTGTTATTCCTGACACTTCTTTACGTATGTTAGAAGCAGCGCCAAGTTTCCTAAGGAGTGCCCATGCTTTTCTGCTGGAGTGAGTAAAGCTCAGTTGAGAAGTTATACCTCTCCATTTCTCTTTTCTTCCTTTAGTCACTCTTCTAATATCCTTTTTCCCATTTCAGAATCACCAGTTTTCTGATAACTTTCATACATTTTTTGGATAGTATCATTCCAGCATGGAATATACTGCTTCCTGAATCCCCGGGGGATGTTTCGCTTAGCTGCACTGATGACAGCGCTTTTAAACCTCTTGTAGTTTTCTACCTGCAGGGAAATCCATCTCAGATTACTATCTACTTCCGATCTGTACTGGTCCCAGTTTGCATTCTTGACGTTACATCTTGGTCTATGTATGGATCTTTCAATTGGTATTTCAAGACCTATACTGATAAGTCATATCTCACCTGTCCATGGATCAGTCATGTATGCCAGAAGTAATATTTGCAACATTTCAGAAGTGAACTCCCAAAGAGTTAAAGACATAGAAATAATCACTGCCAAACTAAATCATTTGACTGTCGCATCAGTTTACAAACCACCTCACTCCAACTGGCCAAGTCCACCACTGCCTCCACTGCCCACCCCTTGTATATACATAGGAGACTTCAACAGCCGTCACACATCCTGGGGATACCTAAACAATGATGGAAATGGAGAAAAACTGGCTATGTGGTGTGATATCCAAGACCTATATTTCAGTTTGGATGCTAAAGCAGAGAAAACATTCCGTTCTCCTAGATGGCAATCTGACACCAACCCTGATCTGGTTATTGTTCCCACAGATGAAAGAAAACTCTGCCTAGATCACACAAGAAAAGTCCTTCAACATTTTCCAAGAAGCCTTTTCAATATCTAGAAACATTACTACCATGACCTATCCATCATCTGATGCAATGTAAATATTGGGTCAAATGTGGACCTGCCGCTTCTGAATCCATACTGGTGTTCTGCCGATTTTCCCTCTATTCTGTCCTTATTTGTTTATCCAAGATTCTTTCAAGGATCTTAGCTGTATGCTGTTGTCACTCCTCTGTAATTTTCACATTGCTTCCTGTCTCCTTTCTTGAAAATAGGTGACCCCCTTTTGTCCACTCTTTTCTCTCCATATCACTCTGAAGAGTTTATACAACCAAGGTAGACCAATTGCTCCTGCTGCTATTATCTTTTCTGTGGTGACCTTGTCAATTCCAGCTGCCTTGTCTCGTTACATCCTTTTAGTGGCACACTCAATCTTTGCCATGGACACCTCGTTTTCCTTATCGTCCATCTGCAGCAAATTTGGTTCTTCAATTTCTCCTTGTACTGAGGTATTTTGCATGTTATAAAGCTGTTCAAAGTATTTTCCCCACTTCTGCAATATATCCGCTTCTGTATCATCACTTCCTCCTGTTCCTTTTTAATGAAATTAGCACCTTCACCTGTTTTTTTAAAAATTTTTTTTCTTTCTGTTTTACCCACTGGAATAAGATCTTTTTGATACCGGTTGTATCTTCTTGCAGAGATTCAGTGAATTTTTTGCCAGCATTTCTTTTTCTCTTGGAGCACTCCTTCTTGCAGTGCCTGTTTTCTGTTTTGCATTCTGTTGTTCTGTTTCTCAGCCATTTTTTCCAAGCTTGTTTCTTCCGTTTAACTATATCTTTTACCCTGTCATTCCACCAGGGCGTTTTTTGATCTTTCTTCCTTCCCGATAGTCTTCCACAGGTCTTTTCTGCAGATTCCACCATGACTGTTTTAAAGTACGCCCATTCTTCTTCGAGCCGTCCGATGCCTTCCTTAGGTATGCTTGTTTTAATGTGTGTCTGGAACTCTTTATTTCCTTCCGCAGTTTCCACACCTTTAGCCTTCTCTGCCTAATCTGTCATCTTTTGTATCTTTCCCATCTTTAATTTAGCCGTCACAACTCTGTGTTCTCCTTCAAAAGATTCACTTGAGAGGTCTGTAACATCTACCAACATTTTCCTGTTACCTTTCTCAACCAAAATTTAATCTATCAGAGTTTTGATTTTGTTATCCCAGCTGACTTTTCTTCTTTTGAAACCATGTGTTACCAATGATCAGCTTATTTCTTCTACAAAAGTCTACCAAAATATCTTCAGTCTTGTTTCTCTTCCCATATGCAAATGGTCCTATAATCTCTTCATCTCCTTTTCTTTCCTGACCTACTAGGGCATTCATGTCTCCTATGATCACAACTTGTTTGTCCTGTACCTTGCATTCCAGATATTCAAGGTATTCCTCTAGATCCGTATCTGTATTTCCTGTTTGTGGAGGATACCCTTTAATTATATCTGTAACACCAGTTTCAAGTCTCAATCTGACCTTAATCAACCTGTCATTTATGTTTTCCACCAATTCTAGGTATTCCTTTAGGTCTAATTATGAGACATACACCATTTTTGGCTTCTCTTCCCCCTCTATAGTATAAGGTGTATCTTTCCTTTAGTTTCCTCTCACCTTTTCCTTTCTATTTGGTCTCACTGATTTCCAGCAATGCTAGATCTTTGTCAACCATAAAATCTACAATTTCTTCCACTTTCCCTGTTAATGTCACTACATTGATGGTCACTATCTTTGATGTATTTGGTTGCTGGTCGCCCATTTCTCACATTTCTCCCAACATCTCAGAAGAACTGCACATCTTGTGTGGGGAACGCCCTAGGATTTTGCACGTCGCTTGTGGGGGAACACCCTAGCATTTTTTGAGGCTTCAGTACACTTGTCATCCTATAGGCTTATTTTATGATGGGTTCGCCACTCCTAAAGGCATTTTAGAGCTACTGCTAGCCGAAACTTGTAGGCCGCTCCTAACATGGAGAACAGACGCCTTTTGTGTCTGCTCCTCTGGAGTACAGACGCTACAGTTGATAACGGGTTTCGGTGGTATTTCCTCGACTGAGAGCCCATTTCCCTTACATAAGGACTCCTCCGCCCATAGCCGTTGGTCCTTATAATGGGTCAGGCTATTTACCACCGCCCAACACTTGGCATGGAGACACTGGCTGTATGGTTTACTCCATTACCATAGCAGATTTAACTGGCCAGACATGAGGAAGTTGACCACCTATTTTAAATGCTGTCTACTGCTCTGATAGAAGGTAGAAGGCTAGCTCGCATGTGAATAGTGCTATTTTTATTTGCTCTCTTGTGAAGATTATGGACTGGTAGCAGTTGCCATCAGTGACGTACACCAGGCGTAGTTAATATCTTTCTTGAATAATGTTGATATCTCTCATTTATGGAGTTTTGTGGGGCACCTTGTATATATATTCCTAAGGTATTTCTGTTATTGTTGTTATTACATGTTTTGCCTGTTGGCAATACAGATATCTTATTTGGGTTTTCTTTTTTGGTTTTGCAGTTTAAGTGATACTGCACAGCTTCCAAATGACCCATAGGAATATTGTTTAAAGGTCCTTTGTTGAAGAAAATGAATATTGATGGCCTATTGAACACAAGGAGTGATGATTTTTAAAATTCTTTGAATTTTAAGTTCATATGAACATTGGAAAAGACCATCATGGGGAGGTGAGCTAAATTTTCTTACAAAATTGGTAGTTTTTCATTACATTGACTGCTGTGAATAGCATTTCAACTATATTCAATCCATATTTACATTTTGTTGAAGGAAAGTACAACACTTGAGTTTAATTTTCTGACCATTATTGAATGCTGGACTGCACTTGTATTGCTGTTTATTTTTGTGATTTAAAAGAGATAGGTCATTTTCTTGTGAATCTGGAACAATTTAATATTATATTTAGTTGGTTTATGAATTTACTGTCACATTTACAACTTACAACTTAGCATCCAGCTGATGCTTTCTTGATGAATGATATTTTTAAACAGTATTTTTAGCCCTGCTTGAAGGATCATTCATACATTAACTGTTTATTTCCTCTTTCTTCCATTAGGATATCAGCTCTAATGTTAATCAGTAGGAGTTGCGATATGTTACAGTTTTTTATATGTAAATTCAGTTCTGGTCTTTTCACCCAGAAAGGATGTTTAAAAATTTATTTACTAAATAGTGATTAAAGCAGCAAGTCATGAATAAGAGGCTGTAGTAAGTTACTGAAAAAAGGTATCTACTAAATTATGATTTTAGCAACAAGTCATGAATTAGAGGTTGAAGTAAGTTACTTCACTTATTACATGAAGCTGAGGCATCTTAATTGTTAGTCGAAAATGCGAAGAGTTCACTGGAGAAGATAGCCAGGAAACATTTTAAGCTAGTGCTGCGAGTCCCAAGCTTGGCTTACGTTTTAAACTACAGCCTTTTGTGAAACCTTCAGCCAATGAGTAAAGACTTTTTCTGCTCTATCAGAGCTCAATCCTCTTGCAATCAGCCTATCTGCAGGGGTCCGCTCGAAGGAGCAAGTTCGACTGTATTTATTAGGCTACCCACTATAGTAAGTTTGCATTCTAACCTATTACTGCCTAAAAGTCTTGGACCACTATTGACATGGACAGATGAACATGGTTCCCAATAACTGTCCAGATATTGGATAGCTGTTAGGGATTGGTGTACTTAAATAATGGGCCCCAGTGTGTCCCATGAACACATCACCAAAATCAGTACACCCTCCTCCAGCAGCCTGTCTCTGTCCGACCATACAACCACATCATAACTCGATGGAAATCAGCCTACAAATGCTCTCGGCCATCAAAATTATGAATGAGGAATCAGGATTTATAGGAGCAGGCAGCCTTTTTCCACAATCTCTGCTGTACTTGCTCTGTCGTTCTCAGCTCAAGAATTTAATTGTGCATGAAAGGAGAAAGGGAATAGTATATTCTATTTAGGACAATTGAAAGTTTGGGTGATGGATGGTAATTTCACTTCACTGAAAAAAATATTTGATGAAATTTCCCACTCTTGATTTCATACTCCTGTTTGTTAGGTAGCAGAATTGCTGCTGTTGTGAGTCTGAAAATAAACCTTTCACTGCAAAATGACCTCCAGTTGCCTGATCCCATTAGAGTACTCAATTCAGGATACTATGGCTGTTTTCCTGAATTGAGTACTCTGGACAAGTAATAAGCTGATTGGGTTGTTTAGACTGGGCACTTAATAAGCTGACTTGGAGGTTTGAAAAAACCCTATAATCCCCTTAACCACAGAACATTAAATTCAAGCTGTGCATAGTTTTTTACATGCTTGCTGTAGAGGAATGTCGCATGTTGTCAAAAATATATTAGTCTCTCCAAATGGCATAAACAGTCCCAAGAAAACAAAAGATTGAGAACGACAAAAGTCTTCAAGTCTGGCAGAATGTGGTGACTGGCTGAACAACAGGAAAATATAACACAGTACATTAGATGCTCTGTTCACATTTAATAAACATACAACATGCATTTATGAGTTGAATTGCCTGAAAATAGCTCAAATGTGCAAACATGCTATAAAAAACATGTTTATTCAGAACCAGAAAGACATGAAATGTGTACATACTGAGTTTGAACAATGTGACAATCCTGTAAAAAAACATACATTTGCGTAAAAGTCTTGCTTTACTGATTAGACTCTGGAATTTCAGTTTTCTGCCAATTCTTCAAAAATGTACATGTTATACCTGTATTGCCTTTCATAGTCGGTTATGTAAATAAGCTTATCTTGAATTGTCAGTATACCCTGTATGGAAAAATAATATTTCAAAACAGAGGATATATTTTAAGAAGTATTATTCTATATTTTTCAGTAATGACCATGTGAAACATACGAAGATGTGAGCTAGCATCTGGGAGATAGTTGGTTTAAACGTCACTGTCGGCAGCCCTGATGATGGATATCCATGGTTTCCCTTTTTCACACCAAGCAAATCTTAATTAAGGTCACGGCTGCTTTCTTTTCTCTCCTATCCCTTTCCTATCCCATCGTCGCCATAAGACCTATCTGTTTCAGTGCGATGGAAAGTCAGTTTTTAAAACATTTTTTTGGATTATTAGTTCAAATTGTTGGCCCTGCAAACATCCTAGTTGAATCATGTTTTAAAATCCTGCATTATCCATTCTTCAGAGAAAAGCTTTCCCGCATAATCTGTCCAGAAATGTTGGTCCCATCAACGGTAAATCTTTGATCAAGCGTTTTTCAAGATGAATAGAATAAAATGTAATAAATTTGAGAACTTTTTTGAGAATCGATACTTGTACTCAAAACCATATTCTCTAGCATATCATATCCTTTAAAAGACGAGTAGGGCTAATAGTATAAACCTGCAAAGAAGAAAAGAACCTGTGCAAAGCCACTTACCCGTGCATTCTCTCTGAGTGGATGGGTGACAACATAGAGGAGTGGTGGAGAAGGTCACATGCTGCTTGGCCACCGTATTATGATCTCTGTGAAGACTGTTGACAAAAGAGTTCCATTGCCACTTCTGTATTTTATATACATTTTCTTTCTTTAGTTGTATTTCTAGAATCCCTTCTTACCTAACATATACTTTATTGGTAAATGTTTTTATGTATATAGTGCTGTGAATCTGAATCTGAAGATGATAGCAGCAGTTGGGAAGAACATGGTAAGATGGTAGATGAAATACGAGAATAAGAGGTACAATATGTTAATTCCGCCTCTCATGATGTAATCCTTTGTGAGTGAGTATTTTGTTTGCCTTATTTCGTGTTGTTCATATTATGTCCTCTCTGTGTACATTTATTAAAACAGTATACTTCTTGTAAACTTATGGTTTACAACAACTCCATGCTTTATACTTTCGGTCACTTTGTTTACTTCCGTTCTTTTAATTGCATTGCATTTCATTTCCAACATTAATGAAAGATTAACCTCTGTCGACGAGCCTGAGTGCAGATGCTCACAGTGCCCGTTTACGGCAGTTTGACGGCTAGTCGTGCACACCCTTCTCCTTGATCATCCCATATTGTCGGGGAAGATCAGGGAGACATGCCAGTGATCAAATAACAAGAATGAAAGGACAGTTACTTAATGCTTATGGATGTTCGTGTTAATGTTCCCTCACTGCGATAAGTACCGGAAAAGCGATCGGCGATGAATTTGCGTAAAGGATCATCTTCGCATTGCATTCACCTGGTATTGTTTAGGGAGACCATGGATGTCTTAATGCAGAGTGGCCGCGGCGTTGGCAGGAGACAGAGTGCATTCCGACAGCCCTACGTGAATATTCACCACTGAAAAGTACTGTTATATATCTAAATCAGCCTTGTCAATACTATTAACAATTTTAATTGTTTGTTTATTTCAATCACTAACTGGCATTCATGTTTTGAGAAGTTGACAAGTTTTCTTCTTCAGTAGCCCAAAAACCACCAAACACTTCTTGAACTTGACCTATCGCCTCATATTTAACAACAATCAAGTTATTATAAGACACATCCTCTGTATAACATTAAAACTTTTGTACTAAACAATTCAAAATTAAAATATTTGGTATGTCAATCAAACTCTAAACAAACAATCTGCTACATAAAATTCTTGTAAAATAAAAAGACTTATCCAGTAAATAAAACTTTTAAAACTACATATAAATCAAATTATCATAAAATCCTTCAAATCAGAGTTTTTGTCTGTAATAAATTGTTGCGGCTCCTTCCGTTGAACAATACATTCCCGTGGACAATCTCTTATTGGTATGTTAGTCTTTGTTTTCACTAAACTATAAGATAAAAAGAAAAGCTGGTCTTATGATCCAGAAGCCAAAAAAGTACTCAAATTTAACCTGAAAACTTATTAAAGACTTACTGAATATACTGTTTGTATATACGAAAATAAGGTTGATGTTGAACTCTGATTGATTACTTGCAGAAACATGCAAGTTACATCAGAACATTCAACTCCATTTGTCTGTTGGAACCAGTCGAGTCATATTAATATGTACATGTCACCTAGACCGGAAAAACAGAAACCTACACATATCTGACTCGCAGTATGGCTGTGCCAACTGATATACGAACTTCTGTCCTGCTGCTTGTCAACTTCTGTCAGCTCACTCTGTAATTCAAAACAAATATTAACTTACTTCCTTGTAACGGCGGGTAAGGGGAAGGAAGGCAGGCAGAGGTGAACTTGAGTACTACTGGATGCTGTTGATTTAAATGGGAGGGGAAACAAACTGGGGAAAGGATGTGAGACTGGTTCGTGGATTATGACCTTATAGATTATATTAAATTTCCTTTCTTCTTTTCCTCCTTATGTACAATCTTGCCAATTTAAACAATATATTGTCATCATTCAACAGTTTATTTAAATTTAATTCATTATCACCCTTCTGGTCTAAATAAATCCACAATTTTTCCATAATATCCATAATTATACCTTTTTGAACTATATGTAAGACCCTCATACCTTTTTCTACATCTGTAAATTTGATTATACCTGTGCATGTGTTCCAGTGTAAAAAAATCTTTTATCACATTTACACATTATTTATATTGTATTGTACCCATAATTACACTTTTAATCTCAGAGGATCAGAATAATATAGAGGATATAATGAAATCGAGAAAAAATAAAATAAAATTAAAAAATGACTATTCTTCGTAGACAACCCTGTCCAGAAAAATGGAACGATAGTGGAAATGATCATTATTAAATATTAAATTTACCATTCAAACTCAAAACTATCAAAGTTTCACACAACATGTTTCTCATTATTTGAATTACTAGTTAAATGTTAATACACTCACTTCAGTTGAAGCAAAGTTTAGACCATGTAATGATGTCCATGTTGGTCTCAAAGTTTTACACTTTTTTTTTTTAGGATTAAAATATTGATTTTTCATTTATAATCATTTTTAATTCAAGGACTCTCAAAGAATCTCTGAACTCTACACACATTTAAGGATTTGAATATCCAATTTTAAATCGTAATCATTTATGATTGTCTATTTCAATTTAGTCACACATTGTTCATTTGAAAAGAGAGAAGAAAAAAAAATCTAAATCCATAACAAGCAGAGCTCTTTTGCTTGGCCGAAAGGATCCTATTTCTATAACGCTACTACTAGGCATGAGGAGATCTAATTTATAATCAACTCAACTACACTATCCATAAGCATATTACTTTGAAATGAAAACCATAAATGAACTATGATGAGGATTACATTACCACTCACAGAAACACGTAACAGGTCTCCTTAACACTAGCCCAGGAAATATTTCTATAATAATAATAATAATAATAATAATAATAATAATAATAATAATATCAATAATAATAATAATAATAACAATAACAACGTCGGACAAAATTAACGCGTTCCCTCACTGGTGACACATATTACACCTTGATACCACACATCACAATTCTCGTATGACAAGAGAATAGAAGATGTAATTATTTTAACATCAGCCCACAAACAAGAATTTCTTAAGATAACAACACTAAATAATGTCAGTGCTGACCACCTAATTGTAATCATGTCAATGGCTTGCCTCACTCAGGAGTATTTATATTTTGAAGAAATGTGAACGTGAGTGATCTAGCACCTTCAAAATCACAAATATAACATTTATGAAGAAATGGATACATTCCTATTAATCGACGTATTATGTTTTATTAAAAGGGAAGAAACCGTTCTATTCCACACAGACCCTATGCATTTAACTAATCAAGACACACCGTTTGCAATATCTTGTCGAACACTCATTGAAAGAAAACTCACTATCTATGTAGTACTGGTACTGAACAAATTGTCTCAAGTCATGTGCACGTGCAGACCTGCGATGGCATGTTTCCAGCATTTCCAGTGATGGGCAGTTCTCCTGTCCATTAGCAAGGGTCAGTTGGACAGTGTTATGCATGGCTTGACCAAGCGCCAAATTGTCATTTCGAGATATTGACGTGAACGCGTTTGTTAGCATATAAATTTGAGTCTTGAATGAATTAGCAGATTTCTTTCACCATAAGAAGGACTGAGGTCAGTTCTATTTATAGACCAATCGCCAACTGCATAGCAAGTCATTAAGTGTCTGATTATCCATAAAATGTTGCTTAGTCAATTTTAATTTTCTGAAGTAATTCATTCTATTTCTCATCACCTGACCAAGTGACAATTTTGTCCCTTGGTCATGTGATGCATATTAATGTTACGCTTTTACTTACATTTTACATTGGGGATTGTTACTACGAAAGGGTAATAATCTAGGTAAACAGACGTATAAACAGTTTTATGAGTAATGTTGAACAAAACTTCTGTTTATTATTCTACAATACCATTACCATACAAACAAAGAAACATATTATCCATACTATTACATTCTGACATTTTACAGATGAGTTTCACTTATGCCGGTGTATCTACTTGATATCACTAATAACGGAAATTGAAATAAACTTCAGAATGTTCAATCTGACACAGGAATGGGAAGTATCATCAGCTTCATCTAAGTTTCATCTTCAACAATGAAATCAAGTTGCTGGCAATCGAATCCATCAATATAGTCTTCAATACCCGGATGACTGCAGAGTTTACGATAAAAATCAATGGTATCTTTCGGAATAAGTGACATCAAAGAGCGTATGTCGCTGAGCTTCACTTCTGAAATGGGTTTTCCATTCGGCCACAGATTGCTAAAATAGTGGGTCACGCCATTTTGTGAGGACGACCAACAGCTTTCTTCTTCTGAATGTTTATTTCAACTGGCTGTCCTTCATATTCCTGCTTGAAGAAGATGCTAAATGGTGTGTCTTTATGTAGCTCTATCTCTTTTACTTTCAGCCAGTTTATCTTCTCTCTCAAATTATTTGTCTTTCGATTCATGATTTGTTTCTCAAGTAAATCTGTACTTTTAAAAACCTCAGACTTCATTCTGTGAATAACTAAGGGATTCCTCTTCCTACAAAATTTCATCACATTGATGTAGTCCTCTGCTGTATACAACATTTGCTGATGTTTCAGTGCACACTCTATGTCCCCGAAATCACTGTCATTGGGGAGAAAGCTGTGTCCTGGAGCAAGGAAACGTTGAGTGATTTTTTTTCACTATGGGATGCTGTTCTAAGATAACTTTTAACATCAAAACCATTTTTATGTTTCGGTTCTGTCCTCCACAGGAATCTGACCACAAGATTACTTCAACAGCTGGTAGCTGTTCCATTTAATATTTCATCAGGCATGAGGATACCCTCTGTGACCCTCGGCCTGCCTCACCCTCTAACCAGACATAGCAGTGTCCTCTTTCATCCTTACCGCTGCGTTTTCCAAAGTTATGAAGCCATAACTGCCTTTTATAAATGACTGTATCTGTAGGAATTCTAGGCAATGGCAAGGTTTTCTTTAGGTCAAAACAAAGAACTTCCAGGGTGCCATCTTGTTTTGCCTTCGACATGTCCGATTATCTCATATCCTGCACAATTTTGACTTGTTCAAGATGATTTTCTTTTTTTGTTTCTAAATTCTCAGACTCGCATCCAGTTGTGTTTTGGATCTGAACTTCCAAGGTGTCACAAACATTACATGTGTCCTTTTTCAGCGGTTTCCTTTGATGTTGAACTTCATGAAGAATATTTTCTTATAACTTGCTTTTGATACAGGATTTGAAACCTCGTCCTTGTACATATCATACATGACATTGACCGTTATTTCAGGGGCAAGATATTCTGCTTGTGTCTCACTTCTCCCATAGTGAGATTTGTAATGTGGAAACTTCTTTATGTGTCTATGACTTCTTTAAGTTTATTTTCAAGAAGTTTATTCCTTCCACCAGCCAATCCACGACGATCCACAATGCCCCCTTGGTGATTGATCTTCTTAATTGCCAGATGAACCTTTCCACTGGAGATCCTAAATGTTTGCAAGAAGAAACTTTTGCATACTTTGACACAGCGGATGGTGTAAGTTCTTGGGGCTGTTCTTTTGTTGGAGTCCTTCACTCTCTTCCGTTTGACATCTTTTGTTGTTACCATGGCACAATTAATAAGAGCTGTTTGTGCATCGTGTGATGTAGTACTATAGAAGTTTTTAAACTCTTCTTTCAATGCTTCAGTTCCTATTTCAGACATTTACATGAACAGATGTATTCTCTAAATTCTTTGGGTTCTTTAAGTTATCCCCGCTGTGTGATATAGGTTTCATTTTGAACACATTTCATCTTCCTAATTCTTCGATTCAGAAATGGATATTTTCTTTTCCGACCTTTTCTTGGTCTCCCTTCTCCCAGAGAAGAATTGTTTTTTGCTTCCAATATCTGAGATGCTTCATTCATTGGCTGAGGAGTTGAACAATGGGTCTGGCTAGCCACATAATTAGAGATACTGGAGCCTAAAACAACGTGTTCATTAGTAGCATTACTATCATCAGAATTAACATCTGTATATGAATGAGAGAAGTGATATTCATTCAGTAATACAGGAACGGACTGTTGCTGATTGTCAGACTGTGTATTTTCCTGTAAAACAGAAATATTTTATTGTGGAGCAAGAATGTATTTCTTCCTAGAAAAACCTTACCTGACTGATCTACAGAATCTGTCCGGCAATGCTATAGGATATGATGGTGTTACTTTTCCATTAACTAAATCGTACTTACCTTCAACAGTGTTGTTGCGTCCATTCTGTCCTCAACAAAGTTTGAATGACTAGAGCATCTCGGTTCTAAATCTGAATAATCATTCTGAAGATTGCCAGTCGTGGCTGTATTACACCTCAGAACAGTACTTTGGGTAGCATGACAGCATTTCATTGGACTCAGCTCTGTCAGACTGCTGGAGAAAATTACATATTTTGGGGATTCGAGAACAGGTGTCTGTGGATGTAATTCCGGCTCATCTTCCTGCGTAATAAGAAGAGAATATAGAATGGTGAAACTATTTTAAAAACAATCCATAAGTAACATGACCGGGCTCGATAGCTGCAGTCGCTTAAGTGCGGCCAGTATCCAGTATTCGGGAGATAGTAGGTTCGAATCCCACTGTCGGCAGCCCTGAAAATGGTTTTCCGTGGTTTCCCATTTTCACACCAGGCAAATGCTGGGGCTGTACCTTAATTAAGGCCACGGCCGCTTCCTTCCCACTCCTAGCCCTTTCCTGTCCCATCGTCGCCAAAAGACCTATCTGTGTCGGTGCGGCGTAAAGCAACTAGCGAAAAAAAAAAAAAAAAAAAAAAAAAGTAACATGTGTTCGTCGTGTATGCTAGTGGTACTGTAATATAGGCTGAACAACTAACCTGTAATAATGTTTGCAAGTAGATTTCCTTCCTTGCTAACTCGACGATTCGTTGGGCTCTTGAGGAAGACCTAAAGTGATCCATGCCAAAACAGAAGTGAATAGTGTTAATAAGCACTCACTAAATAATTTTCTTGATATGAAGATGGTAGACAATCATGGAGAAACTTCACTGTTGTCACAGGAATAAAAAGGCGGGAAAGAGCAATACACATAACATGACCAAGCGACCGCCAAATGTTGTTTAGTCAGGTGATGCAAAATTCAACTGCATGAGAGTTTCTTTGGTCAGTTGGTGTAGAAATATCTTCAGGCAATATTTAGAATGGCGCTTGGTCCTAATCGATTTATTTTTTATATAAAGGATGTTCGAGAGTACGAATATTTTTTTTCCATGTAGTTTGAAGCCTCAGCTACCAGGTGGTGTAGATATCTGGAAAATTGAGAATTGTCGCTTGGTCAACTGATGTATAACACAGTCCAATTCTACGTCAGTCTTATATATATATTTTTCCGACTTGTTTTGCTTTGCCCATCTTGTATTTCATGTAGGGTTTGTTATTGGAATGTGGAATGTCGAAAATTACATGCAGGCAGCTGGAATGGAATTAAGTGAAAATGTTAGCACTCTTCTTCTTCTTTGTTCGTTATGCCAGAGCAAGGAGCAGGATTGAACTTTGTAGATGATGTCGTTGCCTTTTTCTTCTCCCAAATTGTTTTCATCTTCTCGCTGTTGCTTTTCTTGTGATCTTCTGATCAGATTTTGTTGTTGGTCGTGTTTGGATGGTGTGTAAAGCCGTGATCGTCGACTAATTTTCTGAACTTAGATCTAATACAATGCCTTCTCTGATACCTATTTGCTTTTCCAACTTCGAGCAGACAACTGTTTTTACTTTCGTTATTATTATTATTATTATTATTATTATTATTATTATTATTATTATATATATAATTCGCTGGGGCCATCAAGGACCACGTTAAGTCCTGTTGCATTTGACACTGAACTTGGCCTTCTTTAGAGCCCAAATTTCCCTCATTCTTTGTGAGTGGGCTTGCTTACCCTCCTCTGTCCAAGGGGCACCGTGTCTTCTCTTCGGTTGCTCGTCTCGGTTTAGCCCGTTCGTCAATATTTTCTTGCGGAAGAGATCTCTGTTAAGGGCGTCTTCAGCTGAGATTTGTAGCAATTGCAGGTCTTCTTCCGTATTTCTAAACCAGGGAATTGTGGTTTTGGGGTTTGAATCAAAAAGTGAAAGATTTCTTTAGTTAAGTTTCTTCCGTCCATTCTTTTCAGATGACCGTAAAATTGTGCCCGTCTTTTTCTGATTGTGTCGATAATTTTCTCTATGTTGCTGTAGACTTCCTTGTTGGATCTCTTTTGATGGATTCCATTTCTGTACTTTGATCCCAAGATTCCTCTCACAATTTTGCGTTCTCTTTTCTCCAGTTCTTCAAGGAGTCCTTTGTTGGCATTTAGAGACAGGGTTTCGGCTGCATATAGAACTACTGGCTTCAGAACTGTTTCATAGTGACGTATCTTGGTGTTTTGGGAAAGGCATTTTTTGCTGTAGATTGTGCGGGATGTTTGGTATGCTATTTCCAGTTTGCATACTCGCTCCTGAAGTGCTTCTTTGTCCAGTCCATTTTTCATGATGATCCCACCCAGGTATTTGAATTTGTCTACTCGGGTGATGTCCCCGTATTTTGTATGGAGTTTTGGTGGAGCCTCTTTGATGTTAGTCATTACTTCTGTTTTCTCAAACGTTATCTTCAAACCAGTTTGTTCGGCAATTTCCTTTAAAATTTCAATTTGACCTCTAGCGGTTTCTATGTCGTTTGAGAGAACAGCAATATCATCGGCAAATGTTAAGCAGTCTGTTGCGATCCCCTTGGATTTGGTTCCTATTCTCAATGGACTGTAGTTGGTTTCCTCTAATCTCACCCGCCAGGTTCTGATGATCTTTTCAAGAATACAGTTGAAGAGTATCGGGGATAGCCCATCACCTTGTCGGACTCCTGTTTTGATGTCAAAGGAATGCGAGAGACATCCTTGGAACTTCACCTTGGATTTTGTATTGGTCAGGGTGGCTCTAATTAATGCCATCAGTTTCAGATCAACTCCAAATTCATTTAAGATGTTTAGCAGGACTTCCCGGTCAATGGAGTCGTACGCTTTCTTAAAGTCCACAAAGACAGACACATACTGCTTGGACCTTAGTGTACAATATCTGAAGATCGTTGTGAGATTTTGGATCTGTTCAGCTGTTGAGTGACCTTTTCTGAACCCTCCTTGGTTTTCACCTATTTGATGTTCGACTTGTGCTTCCAAACGCTCCAGGATGGCAAGTGATAGAATTTTGTAAGTCACGGGTAGCAAAGATATTCCTCTGTAGTTGTTGATGTTCTTCATGCTGCCTTTTTTGTGTAATGGATGGATCAAAGCTATTTTCCAATCTTCGGGTAGGGTCTCCTTGTTCCAAATTTCTTCTATTTGCTTTTGCAAGATATCAAGTGATTCCTCTGGGGCATATTTCCATAGTTCTGCTACTACTGAGTCTTCCCCCGGCGCTTTGTTATTTTTGAGACGGGCATTGTGGCGCTTGATTTCATCTCTGTCGGGTGGTCTGGAATCTGGGTACCTGAGTAAGGGTTCCTTGGTCTCAATGGCGCTTTGTGGTTTAGAGCAATTAAGTAAATTCTTGAAGTAATCTGCCAGAATGCTGCAATTTTCTTCATTTGACGTCGCCAGTGTGCCGTCCTTTTGCTCAAAGCATAGAGATGGTGGTTTATAGCCAGTGAGTTTGCGTTTGAAGGCTCTGTAGTACTCTCTGCTTTCATTCTTGCTAAAGTTTTGTTCTATCTTTTCAATGAGAGATTTTTCGTATTTACGTTTCTCAGTTCTGAACACCCTAGCTGCTTGGGCACGTTGGGTTTTGTAGGTTTCCCAATCATTTTCTGATTTCGTAGAGTAGTACTGTTTCCACGCATTGAGTCTTTCTTGGAGGACTGATTCGCAGGTACCATTCCACCAGGCATGCTTTTTGCTTCTTTTGATTTCTGCAAGGTCTTTGGCGGCCTCAACAAGGAGACTTTCGGCGTTGTTAAAGTCACAGTCATTTGGTCTAGCCTTCTCCTGGAACTCCTCGACCCTTTGCCGAAGTTTATCATTGTCGAAGGGTGTGATCTGTTTGGTTGTCTTCCTTGTGTTTGCGGGAATTGGTTTGAATTTGATAAGAGACATATAATGATCTGAGGCCACATTGACGCCTTTCTTTACCTTGACATTCATAATCTCAGGGCTGTTTCTCCTGGAGATTGCAACATGATCAATTTGGAACTCTCCGTGAGCTTGGACAGGAGAACGCCAAGTCATTTGCTTTCTGGGTAGATGGCGAAAGTGGGTCGACATGACCTGCAGGTTGTGATTTTCGCAAATGGACACCAGTCTTTTGCCGTTGGGATTGGTTCTTTTGTGAGCAGGGTAATTTCCTGTAACTTTCTTGTACTTCTGTTCACAACCTAGGTGGGCATTGAAGTCACCCAAAAGAAGCTTGACACGGTGTTTGGGGATTTCGTTTAATTTTTCATCCAGTAGGTCCCAGAAATTATCAACTTTGTCTGGATCAGACTTATTCTTATCGTTTGTATGAGCATGTGCGTTAACTAGGGCGTAGGTTTTGTTTGCGCATTTAATTATGAGTATAGACAATCTGTCATTCACAGGTTCGAAATTTGCAACCGATTTAAGGATCTTGGTTCTAACAGCAAACGCGGTTCCAAGCATCACAGCTCCATTGAGGATTCCTCTTTTCGCTTTGCTCTTGAAAAATCGGTAGCCTTCAGATTCAAAAATCTCTTCATCTGGGTACCTTGTTTCCTGTAGGGCCATTATGGATATCTGATTTTCGTGAAGAGCTTTGGTGAGGGTTTTCAGCTTGCCAGTTTGTGTAAGTGAATTTATGTTGAAAGTTGCTAGAAAGGTTTTAGATTTTTGGCCTGAGTTTTTGACTCTTCGGGGTACACCGAGACGCTCCGACTCGTCTCTTGCATGATGTCGAGTCTCCCCCAGAATCCGAACGAGAGTCGTGCGCCGTGGCGTTCACGACGAGGGATTTATCCGAAGATTTACCCCCTGGGGTATGTTTCTTGAAATGTTGTGCCATCATGCTCTTTGACTTGACTTTGCTTTGGACGGGTACCCATCCTTTTACAGCTAGGGTTGTTAGCCCTAGAGGTTGCCTCAAGATGTTTTCTGGCTTCTGGTCATTTACCAGTCTTTGCCGTAACCCTGGCAAGGGACCAGTTTTTTTTTTTTTTCACGGTGGTATTTTATTTCCCTGCTACCCTCTGACTCCAATGGGACGCGCCCGGTGGAGGTAACCGGTAAATCCCCACACGGGATTATTATTATTATTATTATTATTATTATTATTATTATTATTATTATTATTATTATTATTATTATTCAGCTTCGACAAACCATACTGGAAGGATGGTGACACATTGGCCACTCACCAAAACAGGATGTGTTGCAGCGAGAAGAATCGCCACAGACAATAACACCAGCTCTGATTGTGAAAGTCTACATATTGAGTCCAGAAACCTCTATAGGGAGAAATAATGGCAAATTACATTGCAGGGCCAAAAGTCATGCGAAAGCCGTATGTTAAGTCAAAAGGCAGTGGCGCCGCCATTCTGTGATGGCTTGGTAGTGCCTAGACGTGTATCAGTTGTAATCCGATATCGAGAGTGAATGTAAACATCACTTGTGCTGTTACACGTTATAAATTTCATATTTGAGCCCGTATTGTCAAAGTATCAACTTGTGAAAATTTAAAATTGATTATTCCACTTTTACAATACTGTAATTCTCTTCATTGAAAAGACTACATTAGATTATATTCATGATACATGTTTAGTCCTCCTATGGGATATCTTCAGTCACACAATCTTGAATGTTAATATGGTGCAGCATGAACATAATATGAAGCATGAAGTCCAGTTAAAACACAGATTAAAATGTTGTTATATCCATAGAATTATTCAATTATAAAACAGTATAATAAGGAATCATGCATGCAGAAAACTGAAACCTTTTTCAAAGAGAATTCGTTCAAAATTATTAAAAAAGACTCAACCAATATTATCCATAGAAAAAGCAACTTCTTAAACGATCTTCATTCATCCTCAATGAAAGGGAGTGTCAAAAACTTATTAATATGAACCCGGATATTCCAGTGGCTAGGGTACTACCGAAGGTGCATAAAGAGAACATACCTATAAGACCCATCATTAATTTGAGAAATAGCGCTATATACAAAGCATCTAGATTTATACACAATGTTTTAAAAAACATTATAGATTTGAGGGTAACAAGTCTATTAAGAATTCCGAAGAATTTTGTGATCGTACTAAAGAGTTAAACATGCAATTGAACCAGAAGATGTATTCATTTGACGTCAAAAACATGTTCCTGAATATTCCAGTATCAAAAACGATCAACCTTGTAAAGAACAATCTACTCAAATACAGTAATTTAAGCAGGCAAAGGTAGCCAATTTTATTGATATCTCGGAGTTCGTCACTCTAAACAATTACTTTACTTTTAATGGCCAGATATATAATCAGGAAAGTCTTCGCATGCTCGAAATTTATATGGATTTTCTTGAAAATAATAAAAACAACAACATTAAATGAATAACATGCTGGTCGAGATATGTACATAGATGATACGTTTACAATAATCGATAACAGTATTACTAATGGAGAAGAGGTTTTAGAACAACAAACAATATGGATTCACATATTAAATTTTCTTTCGAAAGTTAAAATAATAAAGCATTAAATTTTCTTGACATTACAATCATTAATGACTAAGAAACTTGGGTATAAAATATTCAGGAAACGCACTGAAACGGTGAGAGTGATTAGACAAAATTCCGTACACCTTGCAGCACATAACAGGGCCTCTTTTTATAGTATGACTAGCTGATGTACCCATGCTTCGCTACGGGATTCTCAGAAAGACTGTTTTTTTTGGTTTTCCTAACTACAGTTAAAGCCATTACAAAAACATCAGTAGGAATGTAGGGATTAAAAGCAATGTTATCATATAAAATACTCACTCAAATAAAAAACCGTACATTTTCTCACTTTTAACGAACCGTACTACGATTTTTTATTAACACCACGCTTTTTGTTTCCTTTTACAGATTCAACTGTAACACT
Organism: Anabrus simplex; assembly: GCF_040414725.1. Classification (NCBI taxonomy): domain Eukaryota; kingdom Metazoa; phylum Arthropoda; class Insecta; order Orthoptera; family Tettigoniidae; genus Anabrus; species Anabrus simplex. Next base: position 1,046,273,099 of record NC_090265.1, on the reverse strand, counting down.
TCTATTTCGACTTGAATGACAATCTACCACACATTCTTAACAACATTGCAGCATTGCAACAAATTGAGATGGTCCATAAAGGCCCTATTTAAACATCGTTCTTCAACTTCGTATTTTTTTATCAAACTGAACCACATCACCATATGCCATTGATTTTCGATTTATCTCTTGTAAACAAATATTAATGGTCACATGACCACATTTCACTATTATTTTATTCTACATTTTTATTAAATACGATTATCATTGTCATTTTCGTTGTAACCACTGGTCGGCCAACATAATTTTTAGCAATCCTATCACTCATTTATGACAGATTGTTGCTTTGTTCAATTTAATTATAATAGAAGCCTTCTAATGTCATATCACCATCACTTTCACCAATTGTAATTTTACTTACTCATTGTAATATCTTTATAACCAACTTAACTATAATCTTTTACCGTATGTTAATTGTAGTTCTAGCCTCTCCAAGTTTAAAAAAAATGTTTTATTTCATGTATATATAAATCAAGTGTCTGTTTCTATTTTAAAGTTAAGATAATGGCTGATGATGCCTGAATTCAAGGCAAAACATGTACCATTTTTGTTAACATGCCAAAGTAAACCAACTAAAATAAGACATTTTGTATTGATTAGGTGGGAAATTCAATAAATTGACTTATTGATATTATTCCATTCTGTACTACGATGCCGATCTAACAGTCCAAAGTTCCAGTGCTGGAATGATCAGGCCGCAGACAGCCGTGAACACTCCGCTGCCATTGTTCCGTTTAATATACACACTACTCATTCCAATCAGTGCCTCAGAGTGAGGATTGAATAGCTCGAATGCAATGATGAACCAGTTTGTTACGTACCAGTAGTATCAGAAAATATATGAACCAGAGGAATGGCATGCTTAAGAAGAAAGTTATCTAACTCCCCAGCTACTTCCTGCCAATATTCAGGCAGGCTGTTATAGGCCTACTCGGTACGACTGGGCGAGTTGGCTGTGCGGTTAGGGGCGCGCAGCTGTGAGTTTGCATTCGGGAAGTAGTGGTTTGAAAACCACTGTCGACAGCCCTAGAGATGGTTTTCCGTGGTCTCCCATTTTCGCACCATAATTAATTGGCAGGGTCGCATCGTTTCCACTCCTAGCCCTTTCCTATCCCATCGTCGCCATAATACCTATCTCTGTCGGTGCGACGTAAAGCAAATTTTAAAAAATACTCGTTATATCACATCACAACAAACAGTGATCAATGTAATGTTATTGTTGTTCAATGTTATGAGCTTTCTGTATTGTAGGCCTTCACATTTAGTTTTCTTTTGACTATGTGATATTAGGGCGTCTTACGAAATTATTTATAGGGTAGACTGTAGTTCCTTATTCCCTGACTTTACATAACGATTTTCGTTAAATTCTGTTTACCCATTTTCTCGTGACTTGGCGCTGATATGGACTTAGCCACAAAAATACACATTCATGAATATCTCTGTTATCATAGCCGGTACGATAAAAATGTATAAGACATAAATGATCGGAAATTTAATACTGTGTAACATTAGTAATTTAGTATTTGTCGATAGGGCCAGTAATAACACAAATATTTGAGAATTTCATTTTAGACCTTCCCCTAAACTACCATTTCTTTCAGCGTGAATAAGACTATTTATGGCCTAGATTGTAGTGACTTATTTTTCGACTTTTCATACCGATTTTCATTAAGATAGGACCAATAATAACGTAAATATTTGAGAATTAAATTTTAGGCCTTCCCCTGAACTACCATTTCTCTCAGCTTGAATAAGATTATTTATGGCCTAGATTGTAGCGGTTTGTTCCCGGACACTACATACTCATTTTCATTAAATTCTCTTCAGCCGTTTTCTCTTGATGCGTGTACATACATACATACAGACAGACAGAAATTACGGAGAATTAAAAAGTGCATTTCCTTGCTACTGTGGACACGACCGATACAGAAATATCATCCTTTTTAAATTCTGAGCAATGTACAGACAAAACTCTTATTTTATATATATAGATTTACAGAGCTTATAATATACCAATGTCAGAAGTAGATCGTAAAAATTAATAGGATATATTTATTTTATAGCTAAAAGCAATGGCAAATTTTTTAGCAAAATCGAGAAGAAATCATTTTCCATATTAACCAAGGATACTAAAAAGAAAGAAGATAATTACACCCTTTTCACCTATAGTCACAGTAAAATATACAAAATCACGAATGTTTTCAAGAAAAAAAAAACCCAACCAAACCTCATGGCACTACAGCCCTTGAAGGGCCTTGGCCTACCAAGCGACCGCTGCACAACCCGAAGGCTTGCAGGTTACGAGGTGTTATGTGGTCAGCGTGACGAATCCTCTCGGCCATTATTCTTGGCTTTCTAGACCGGATGTTTTCAAGAAACTTAATATTAAAGTTTCTTTCAAGACAACCAACAATAACGCTCATCTTTTCGATAATCAACACACTATCAATAACTGCAATAGCAAATTTTATAAATCAGGAGTTTACGAAGTACCAGCAGTGTTCCGCCAGTTATATTGGACAGGCAGGCCGCAATTTTAACATAAGGTATAATGAATATATTAATGCGTCAAAATACGGCAGATTCTCGGCATTCGGTTGTCATATGGTCGATACCAATCATACATTCAGAACATAAAACAAGACCTTCAAATTCTCCATTTAAGTAAGAAAGGAAATCTATTGAATATTTTGGAAAACATTTGTATAAATATTGATCAGAAATGCAACCTGAATGAAATATTGGAGGAAATCAATATACTTTTTGAGGAGATAATAAATTCTTTACACGAAGGCGTGTGACTAATGCTTTACCTTACACCTCTCCCCTTTCATCAGACTCCCCTCAACCTCTCATCCTAGTCTGTCCTCAACGACCTTCGAGGACGTCACTCAGCTTTAGCACTTGAGGTGGAACGGTCGACGTAGGACAGGCAAGGAGCTTACAAGGAGTTTATATTACAATTGATTTTTCTTTAGTTCATTCATATTTTCCTTTTTTAGTCCCATATTGTCAACACACAATCAAGTTCAACTTGCGTCATCAGCATAACTCCACCTTCTTCATCTGGTCAAGGAAGATATTTTAATGTGGCATTATCATCACACTATTTTATGTACTACATGCATATAATTTTATTCACCGTGCATAATATAACATCAGTAGCTAAAATCTGAGGCCCGGATCGTGACTAGGTAAGGCCGCAAGCTGGAGATGAGCCTCTCGGCAGAAAAATACCAAGAGACTAATTTTCAAAACAAAGTACCAAGAAATTCAACAAATAACAAGGAAACATTTATTGAATTAATGAAATTTTAAAAATTGGAGAAAGTAAATGAATTTGAAAACAAGGAAATATAATCAATATCAAAATTATACATACGTTATTCCCCTTTTACAGAGATGTAGCAACAGTGTTGCTGTGACGGTATACCATCATTCAGAATCTAATTATATTACAATAAGTTGGACCGCTTATAAGCATGCGATTACATTCAGATCATCCCCACACAAACACAACGCAATCCACACAGTTCATTAAAAGGTGGTCTAATACCGACTCAACTGTTTAATACAACAATCCCTCACTCCAAAAGAAAAACTCTAATCCTACGCATCAAAGAGCAGACTAAAGAAAATAATTATTCGTAGAACCCCCGGAGTAGATTTAAAAGGAGCACAAATACAAACTACAAAAAAAATAATCGAAGGGGCCAAAAGCATGCACAGTGCATACATGAATGAAAGATAAAACACGTCGGCCAGAAACGATACAAGAGACTAAAATAGGTGCAAAGGCTGAAAGGAAAATGCACCAACAATTAGGTAGAGAAATGAAATTAAATACAAGAACAAAATAAAATTCTAACAAAGATATTCCTTCTTGATACCCCACCCATTTACACTCACGTCTGTACTCCCATACAGTCAGGCAACCAAACAGTAAGAGTGAAGAGCGGTCCAGAGTGTCCATCAAGGATTCAAATTCTTCAGTAACACGACACCAAGGTCGGTAGAAGGTGGTTCCCAATATTTAGGGTCATGTGTATACACAAATATAAATTTGGCAATGGGATCATTTGGTCCCTTATTCACATCAAAACCCATCCAGATTGCAATTCGTACAGACCGAGTGAAGCCTCGCGGTGACACAAATCTCCCATACAGTACGGATGGGAGGTAGATGCAAAAGAATACACGCACGTAGTAATTTGAGGACCACAACATTGAGAATAAACATAACCACACCAAGCACAAAGAATCAAGTTTCATTCATATCATGGGGTTAACAAGGGATATCAACAACCATGGTAACATAAAGAAAAAAGGGATTAACGATATTGTTACCTGAAGTAAAACAACGTGCAATGAAAGGGGGCGATTGGTAGTAAAAAAATCCATTTGAAACTTTTAAAAAACATTTCGGTACATTAAAAACGCTGCATCTAGATGCATGGAGTTCATCTTATATCTTATTAAAACCCAACACTGTTCCACAAGTCAAAGAGATAAGAAGAATACATTCCGGTGGAAAGTTAGACCATCCGTGACAGAAAACGCAATGACTGCCGTCTTTGGTACAATCACGAAAGTTACGGGATCGTCCCATGTGAAGCAGTACAGTAACGAGCCATTTTGCCAAATACACCCAGTTCGGGATGAAACCGAACTGACACAAGGATCAAAAATGGCTCAACCACAGGCACTGCTGCCCCAAGGAGAGGAGGTGGTCGACCACAGTCAACTAGAGCAGCAGATGACCACTACATTGTGCAACAGGCAAGAAGGGACTCATGTCAGACCGCATGGGCAATTGCAACCACATTTAACAGGATGTAAGGCACGCAATCTCACTCTCCATTATGGCATTGTGACTGTGTGGGGGTGGTCTGTTTGCCCTGACGACCATTACATTGCGTTCCGTTGACATGCACACACTGGTTGACATGCACACACTGGCGGCGCAGTTTGTGAAGGTGTCGGGAGCATAAAGACTGGACCGATGAAGAGTTGGGTCACAGGCTCTTCTCAGATGAGAATAGATTCAGTTTGAGGAGTGATTCTAGATGTGCCCTCATCTGGCGAGAGGTGGGAACATGTAATGACCCAAGAGCATAGTCAAACATGGTTGTTTTGGGGTCAAAGTGTTGCAGTGTGTGGAGGCATAATGCGCCAAATCTTTGAACGTGGTTCACTCATCAGTCAGTATTATTGTGACAGAGTACTCCTTCCCCATGTACATATTTTCTAGTTTGGATTTGGCCCTGACTTCATTTTTATGGATGACAATGTGCAGTTGCATTGAACAGCGCAGGTAGAGGAGCTCTTGGAATAAGATAATATTTGGTGAATGGACTGGCCTGCCCTTCCCCCAACTTAAATCCCGTTGAGCATGTGTGTGATGCATTGGAGAGACAAATTGCAGCACGTCCACATGCACCAATGACCATCCTGCAGGTAGTCAACCATGCTGGTGGAGGAATGGAACGCTCTATCACATGAACTCCTTGCGAACCTTCTGGCCAGCATGGGAGCATGTTGCAGAGCATGCATGCATCACTGTCCGTGGTGTTCACACACCCTTTTAAGCCAATGGGGGGGCACGGCACAATATATTGTGTCTCGTGGGATGTGGCACAGCAGTTATGGTGCAGTGTATTGTGAATCGAACTTCGGAGTGTCATATCTTGGCTTCTCTTTGTGTTTTAGTAATGACTCTAAAAATACGCTATCTGCCATCTATTGGCTATGTTTCTGAAGCTTGCTCTTTTTCATATCCTCACGGGAAGGAGCCTAGCTTTTGTAGGTGAATGTCTGTTGTTTTGGGAATCAACTGCTAGCTGATGAATGTGGCTGCTCACATTCGTGCTGAAGTAGTGCTGGATAGTGAGAAAGTGTTTGAAATTTTGATGAATGATGTAAGGATTTTGATTTTTCCCATATGAATGAAGAAATTGACTGCTTTTTCATGAAAATACCATTATTGATAGTGAATGAATAAGTGGTAGTGGCTTAGAAGAATTACAACCACCATCTGGAAAGAGGCACAAAACTTGTATCATTCACAGTTCGTGGAAAATAATGATCTGGGAACTCATCTGTCAGCCTGAGTACAAATATGGACTGATAATTGTGAATGAGCTGTGTAAATTTTTAGAAATGATGCTGAGGTTCATGTACACAAACATATCATAGAAGTATAAAAATACTCCTATATTTTATTGGTTTGTGCTCTGTATTCATAATGCAATTCTACAGTTCCTTCATTTCAATGGTAACAGTTCCCTACCTCAAAATGAGAACTAAAGGATCATATATTAGTGCAAAGACTGTAGCAGTATGCTGTGTCCACCTCCATATTTTGTCAAATACCACACAGAAAACATGATTAATCACGAAGATTGCATGATTTTGTGATTTTTCCCTTTTTCGTGCATGACTATGTTGCCTCTAGAGTAATTTGAGCTTGCAGAAACCTAAATTGTAGGGTTTGTGAGTGCTTCGATAATACGACCCTCAAAGGGTTAAGAACTCTGTCCCTCCTATTGTAAAGTCCAGGGAACCGGACGAGTCGCAGTGGCTTCCGTGTAACTTCTTGTGTTTGTTTAAACGTCTCATCACGTATTTCATTCAGTTGCCCATTATATCATACTGTGGCAGATCTTCCTATATATTGTTCCAAGTTTGACCGAGCTCTGTTACTTCGCATTGACTCAGCATGCAAATGTTACTTTCGTCCTTAAGTTTTGCAAAGCATTGTATTGTAGGGTATTCCAGATTTAACGTATGAATCATTTATAATCGACCGTTTAATGTCTTGATTTTCTTGAAATCCTAATCCTGATTGAGTTCCTTTTTATAATATTTGAATTGTAGTATTACATGAGGCATTTCTCTTTTTTCCAGATCTGGGGACAAATCTTGTAGAGTAACTAAAGGCAGTTCGACAAACACATGTGAGTTCTGTGGGAAGGTATTGATTAAAAGCAAGCTGTTGATCCATAGGCGAATTCATACGGGTGAGCGACCTTTTATGTGTTCTGTTTGTGGTGAGGCTTTCAATTGTAATGGGAAATTGACATCTCACATGTTAATACACAGTGAACATAGACCATACAAATGTGAAACATGTGGGCGCCAATTTAAGAGACCCAGTGAACTGAGGGATCATTGTAAAATTCATTCAGGTGAGAAGAATCACGTGTGCGACATATGCGGCTCAGCATTTATACAAAAATCAAACTTAAAAAACCATCGCAAAAGACATCTGTCCGAATACAAGTTCATTTGTGACGTTTGTCAAAAAGGCTTTTACACAAATACAGAATTACAGGAGCATAAGAATATTCACAGTGGGAAGAAACCATTTCAGTGTGATCTTTGTGGACGAGCATATCCTTACAAACACAATCTGGCTTTGCACAGGCGTAAGCATGACCCTGATTATCGTCCTGCAACCAGCAGGTTCCAGTGTGAAGTGTGTGGTAAAGTATTTGTCCAGCGTGGTTCTTTGACTCTGCATATGCGTTCTCATTCAGGTCAGAGTAGTTTTGTGTGCGAAGTGTGTGGTAAGGCTTTGGCTAGCAAAACATCTCTTGTCATTCATTGTCGCACACACACAGGAGAGAAACCTGAAATTTGTGATGTGTGCAAGAAAGCATTTGTTTCTCGTGAATATCTCAAGACACATCAGCGATCTCACACAGGTGAACGGCCCCATGTTTGTGATGTGTGTGGCAAAGCCTTTACTCAACGTTCCACTCTGGTTGTACATAAGAGGGCTCACACCGGACAGAAACCTTACAGTTGTGATATGTGCATCAGGAGTTTCGTGTCGAAGAATGTGCTGAAAACTCATCGGAAAACTCATGTTCAGACATTGTGAAATCTTATCATTTCCAAGTGTGTTGAATCATTTTTCAGATAATGTTTGTGAAATACTCCGAGGATATAAATTTGTTGCTACTGACAGTTTGCATAGTATTTTTAACTTAAAAGTTTTACTTGATGTACTAGAGGGAGTTAAAAAAATGCTGTGTCTGAAGTTTAGTACAAAAGACTTAGTCTGAGAATTTTTGTTTTCCTTATTAATTTCTTTCCAGTAACAATCCTTGAACATTTGGTTTATGTCTTAAACTTGTATCAATGGCCTTATCAGCTGGAAAATTTCTATAACCTGACATCAGTTCAAACTTTATTATCTGAGATAGCATTGACCTAGAATTGACTTTGGTAGATGATTTTTATTTTATTTTTTATAATCCAGTTTAGGTTACTCATTGATAAGTCCTACATTTGTTTTATTTGGGTTTATGTATTGCATTTGCTATAAAGTGCAACTTGGTTGGAAATGTGATTTTTTTTTTTTTCATCATGTTTTGTGTAATTGAATACTTGATTATATCATGAAATTATGACCAAAGCCCGCCTGGTGGCCATGATCGTTAAGGTGCTGAAGTCTAAAACGGTCTGGCACCAAAGTTAGCTGGTTCGAGTCCTGTTGGTCGAAAACATTTTCACCATCAGAATGTTGGCCGGCAGGGTAGGAGAGGTGGTGGTATACAATTTCTAATCACTAGATTGCGTGCCAAAAGCCTGATTAAACCTCTCCGCAGTGCTCATATAGAGTGAGGGCATATGACGCAGTGATTGACCTGTATATACATATGTGACATGTGCAGCAGACACTCTTTTCAAAGTTCTACAGATTTATCAATTAGTTGGTTTCAGAGGCTCTTGAATACCTAAAAATAAACATACAAAACTGAATTATTCTTAAAATACTGGCAATAAAGTGAACCTTATTTATCATTCCTCATGAGGCTGTTATTACCACAAGATGAGGCAATAATTGTAATTTTTTGAGAAAGTAACATTCTATTCAGAAGGAATTTTTTTTTTTAATAGATTGGGAATCACCGTGACTGAATCTAATATTAACAGACAGATTCCCTTAGAGAAACAAAATGTAAAATATGAAATAAAAAAGAAAATACCTACACTCGTGAATGATATAATAACTAACAATAATTCTAACTTTTCAAAACAAAACCTAAAACTAAAAACTAAAATTAACAATAATAATGCCACAGTAACAAAGGTTGATAAGGTCAATACAACAGTTTTAATGAATAAACAAGACTACATCAAAATACAGAAGATTCTTTTCTCCAATAAAACCTACACAATATTCAGTACAGATCCCATAGTAAAAACACAACACAATCTAAAAACATTCCTTAAAAATTCGATATTCGTACTAAATTAACAAGACTGTCAAAAAATGATCACTATGAATCCGAAATTACCTACAGCAAGATCATTACCTAAAATACACAAGAAAGACACCCCCATCAGACCAATAATCAATAGCAGAAACAGTCCCACTTATAAAACTTCTCAGTTCCTCCCCAAGTTCTTAAAAATGCATTTTAAATTTCACAATGCAAATCCCATCAAAAATTCTACTGAACTTTGCAAAACTTCAAACAAATTCAATTTACAACCAAATCATGTTTTATGTTCGTTTGACATCACGAATATGTACTCAAACATACCCATCTACGAAACTATTACCATAATAAAAAAACAACCTCTCCAAACACAGCACATTAAGCAAAATTGAAATAGACAAATTCGTAAAGTTACTAAGTTTTGTTTTACACAATAATGACTTTACTTTCAACAACAAAATATATAAACAAGAAGGCTTAGCTATGGGAGACCCAATCTCCGGCATTTTAGCAGACATTACAATGGCAATCTAGAATACAACAAAATGGTAAAAAACATTAACAGACTTGGTTTATGGCTCCGTTATGTCGACAAAACATTAGCAATTGATACAGATGTTGATTCCCATAGGGAATCTGAAATATTTGTCCCGAATGAGTAAATTTATAATACCAATATAAATGGTCCATTATTGGACATTATAAATTTTCCAGCTTACTCATTCCTGGTTGCCAGCGTTTCGCCCTCGTGTGCTAGGTTGGACTCATCAGTTGGTACCTAACACACTTACCAAGACGCTGGCTAGTGCATACCGCGAAGGCCACTGCGTAGGCTACTTGGAGCCACCGGCAGTGCCAATGCACTATGAGACAATTTGTCTCTACCAAAAATTGATGCCTGCTTGGGTATCAGATGGTTTACAGATGTTGATTCCCATAGGGAATGTGAAATATTTGTTCTGAATGAGTAAATTTATAATACCAATATAAATGGTCCGTTATTGGACATCATAAATTTTCTAGCTAACTCATTCCTGGTTTCCAGCGTTTCGCCCTCGTGTGCAAGGTTGGGTTCATCAATTGGTACCTGGCACACCTACCAAGACGCTGGCTAGTGCATACAAAGGAAAACGAAAACAACAATTCAATAAATTTTCTAGACATCAAAATCACACGAGTTGTAGACAAATTTGATTTCCAAATTTACCCCAAGCCTTCACTAACTCCAATAACTATAAAAAACGAATCGTTGCACCCGAATTCCCATAAAAAAGCCACTTATTACAGTTTAGTATACTGGGCATTAAAAATCCCTCTTTCACCGAATATTCTAAAAAATGAATTAGATTTCATAAAAGAAATAGCCAGATTCAATGGGTTCAATCCAGATATGGTCAACAAAATCATTATTAAAGTTAGACTAAAATTAACCACAAACCTTTCTCCAATAAAACTTGGTTCACATTTACCAACCCAAAAATCCATCAAATTACCAATCCTTAAAAAAAAACCACAAGGTAAAAACCGCTTACACAATGCAGAATACGAATTGAAATGTATTTTTTAAATCTGAATCATAATTCAGTCATTTTAACTAATAATAAATATTCAAGCTCAGGTATATATAGACTCAGATACTCAGTATGTAATTTTTCTTATGTTGGCTAAACTGGCTGATGTTTCTCAACTAGATATGCAGAACATCATAACGCCCAAAAACATAATTTCTCTGCGATGAGTAACCCCATGAAGGAAACAGGTCACAAATTTAATACAATAGATCAGGAATTACAAATCTTAAAAAGAATTGAAAAAGGTAAGCTCATGACAGAATATGAAAACTTATACATCTTCCTAGATCAACAATTTAACAAAGACAAGAACCTAAATGATGTAATAGATAAGAAAAGTCCTCTTTACAAACAGATTCCAAATCTGTTAAAAAACCATTCCTTCTGAATAGTAATTTCTAAAAAATATATAGCACCAAATCAGAAAACACTCCCACCAATCCAACACCCCCCGCTCCTTCTCCCGCTGCCGGCAACTCCTCACGCGCAGCGAATGGGCCCTTAGCCACGCCTTCTGAAGCTCAACCCCCTCCACCAAGACTTCACAAATACAACACGTGAAGTAAGAGCTTGGCGACTGCCAGTTGCTGTAAAGCCCTCAACATAAGTTAACATCTCAGCGGTCAAAGGGGTAAGTATCAAAACTTTCCATTTAACTTCCACTATTCAGCCTTTCCTAGGACCATACAACCTTCGACATCCTTACACTTCTCCTTCAGCCAGTCTCCCTTAGCTACCTTGCACTTTCTATTCACTTCATTCTTTAATCGCCTGTACTCTTTTCTGCTCTCTTCCTTTCTAGCATTGTTGTATTTTCGTTGTTCATCAATCAGGTCTAGTATCTCCTTAGTTATTCACTGATTCTTAATCGATCTTTTCTTCCTTCCTAACATTTCTTCAGCTGCCGTACTGACTTCATTTTTCGTGACCATCCACTCTTCCTCTATTGTATTTCCTTCAGCTTTTTCATGTAGTCCTTGTGCAACATGTTCCTTGAAACAATCCCTCACACTCTTTTCTTTCAACTTGTCTAGATCCCATATTTTTGCGTTCTTTTCTTTCTTCAGTTTCTTCAGCTTCAGATGGCATTTCATGACCAACAAGTTGTGGTCAGAGTCCACTTCTGCTCCTGGGAAAGTTTTGCAATGCAACACCTGGTTTCTGAATCTCTGACTAATCATAATGAAGTCTATTTGATACCTTCCAGTGTCTCCAGGTCTCGTCCACGTATAAAGCCATCGTTTGTGGTGTTTGAACCAAGTATTGGCAAGGACTAAATTATGATCAGTCCAGAATTCAACCAGCCGACTTCCTCTTTCATTCCTTTGTCCCAATCCGAATTCTGCTACAGTACCACACAAACATGGCCAGTTTTTAACGATTCTATAAACAAAAATTCGATGGGTCCGGATGCGCTACAATCCCCAATTCATATTTAATGTTATACTTCGTTTAGTGTATGTGTGCTGAATTGATGTATAAAACCTAATAATACAACAGAGAGATAGGGCACCTACGTTTTAACACATTGCGGACCGGTCCCGAGAAAACTCGTGCATGCCTGGCCGAACGTTGCGGACCGGTCCCGGATTATCTCGTGTTAGCAGCAGACTGAAGTTTAGTGCTATCTTTTGATATATACTGGAACTATTTGGAGGTCAAGGGTGCTAGAACTCTTATGCATGGTTCTACACAATCGATAGTCGCATTTCTTTCCGATTATTCTTCATATCATAGCTTTTCTTTGCATTTCCTGACAACAAGCTTACAAAGTTTGAAGAGCCATGCAAGATGGCAGCGCACACAGATCGCACGTGTTTAGACAGGGATGAAATGATTCGCGTATTATGTGCTGATACAGGCTCAGAATGTCGAAGTGATGCTGAATATTTAGAGTTCGCTGATGAAATACATTCTAACGGAAATGTTTCAAGTGATGACGAGTAGATATCCTTGTCTTCAAGGTGTGGAACTCACGTGGCGCAGGACGAGTCTCATAATTGTGTTACGGGTGTAAATATTCTAAATATTGTAAATAATATAGTGTTTTCTGACAACTAGGTTATGGACAACAGTAAACCTAGACTAGAGGATGTTGAACGTGCTCCTGATATAAAAGTATGGCCTAATGAACCTGGAAATGTAGGACAAGTATTAGTACTTATGTTTGTGAGGACTTTTTCATTATGTAGCTGAGCAGACAAACTTATACTATGAACAGAATTCACATTCTCATAACGAATCCCGTAAAACCTAAAGTGGATGTTTTGTGTATATTGATAGGGCAGGTTAAGAAACCGTATCTGAAAGATTACTGGCCAACCAATCCCCTAATAGAAAACCATATATTTCGGAAAACTATGAGCCGAAATAGATTTCAGCAAATACTTACCTAACTGCATTTCAACTACTAATCAGGAATGCCTCCAGAATAAAACACAGTAGTCCTTCAAAGGCTAGTGAAGTTCTGGCAGTTTATTTGAATGCATGCACTCCAGTTTGGAGGTAGTTAGAAAGTGGCCGGGAACAGGGCTGTGCATGGGGTGAAGGGCACCTGGTCCGCAATGTGTTAAGTATGACTTTCACACAAAAGTACGTACTTCAGAGTGAAATATAAAACAAATTTCACCTACCTCTTTGCTGCAAACGTCGCAGAATATATCATTTTTCCATCCAACGTGAAATGGGGAAATTCCTGCAACCACTGTTTAATTAATACAGCAATGATTTTTTTTGATAAGCATACAGTAAATGTAGGCAGGTCAGTGGACACTGTCCCCCTCCTCGTGACACACAGACTAAGGGACAAAGGGAGAATTCACAGCAGGAGGTTCTTAAGGATTTCCGGGGAGTGGTAATTGGTTTACAGCTTCACATTTTGTCTAAAAATAATTTCTAGAAAATACTATTCAAGATACTGAAAACGAGTTGGCAAATATTTAAGTTTCTCTGACTAATTTAAAAGCGTTTTTAATCGATTTAGGGATAAAATACAGCAAATGTAAGAATAGAGGCAAAAATAGGTTCTACCCCCAATTTAGGCATTTTTAGGCACTATAGGACCACCGTTTCTAACCTTATAAATACCTGAAACATGTAAATACAACTTCACTTTAAGTTATCTCTTAAGGAACAAAATAGGTTTTTGCCTACAATCTGAGGTCTAGTCATGACTAGTGAAAAGTTCCAAAACATAAAGGATAAGCAGGTTTGTGGGGTATGATTCCTGAGAGACTGAAATTTAGAACCTTCAAGTCCTTCGACATTGAAATCTGATACACAAAGTCCGTATGGAATAGAAGGGTATCTCTGAAGCTCTGTATCTGCATGGTTCAAAAATAGCTTGTACGAAAGAAGTTTTGCTTGAAGTGGAAAAGGTTTCCTTTGGGCCTCTTTGGCACAACTGAGGCGAATGTGTCTATTCTTTAGCTTTAGTTCTGTCATAGAATGGACAGGGTCTACTTCCATTTGATTGTGTCCTTTCATCGAATACTTGTGCTATATCTCATTATGTTTCACTGTAAACTCGAGTAAGGCACAGTATTTTTGTTTTGATATCCACAGATGCTGCTCAATTGACACAAGAGGCATTATGGCATTCATACAAATTTTATTCAAGTAGTCAAGCAAGCAAGAAGCAATATTTGACACCAGAAGTAACAAGTACAATGGCTGGAAGATAAATCATAAATTGTGTAACTTTGTACACACAACCTTGTCTTAATACGGTGCTCTAGCATTTAGGTTAAGATACAATTTGACTGGCTGTAGGTCCATTGCAAGCACTTTTATATTTTTGTCTTCATTTTGATACAGTTCCTTCTCTTTTCTTTTCTTTTCTTTTTCTTTTCTTTTCTTTTCTTTTCTTCTCTTCTCTTCTCTTGTAGAAAATGTGCTTTTTCTATTCTTCTTCCTGTATATTGCCTCCTTGGTAGGAACAGCATATGTCACACTGATCCTTTTTCGGTTGATGGAAAAGAATGTTATCTCTGTCTTCTAAAATATAAAACGTGTGAAGGTTTAATGTTTTCCTTCCTTTAAATATGCATTTCTCTTTGTAAATGTCAGATGGCTCTTTCTTACTATTAATAACCATTTTTAGATACAACTTTGTTGTTTTCTTCCTGCAAGATTGAGCCAGAACTTTTGGGAGATCCTTCAAGAAAAAAATCACATTCACCGTATCAGATTTCTTCCCTGTAGACTAGGTAGTGTGTGTCAGTTTGAATTCCATCCTTAGAATTCGTTGACCAATTATGAACACACCATTCTTTCAGAGAGAATGTTTGTAGAAACATTTCCTTATGCATACAGTGTCGTTCTCCCCAATTTAATCATTTTAGAGAGTACCTTGTCTTCTGCCACCGCCTGCAACCTCACTCCCCCTCCCTCCCACTCTCTCTCTCTCACACACACACACACACACACACACACACAACTTGATGCACAATTTTTCACTGAGGCTCGATTCTTTCCAGAAATTGTTGGAATGCAACTCTCTCCTGGCATCTTCAGGAATTACATTAGAGTATCTCCATGTTGTGGACATCCCTTATATCACTGCATAATAGGTGGAGTAAGAAGTAATATTTGCTCACTGAATGTCATTATCGATAGAGGAATCGTCTGTATTTGGTAGCAGTGAGGGGGTTTCCAAAATATGAATGAGTTTGGCCTTCGTATTAACTTGCTCGTTAGTATCACTGACGTACTGCATGTTGAAATTGTCATCTTTCACTCATCATAGCATTTGTAATAAATTCTGCCAAGTTGAAATTGAAATTTAATTTGCTATATCATTCCCGAACCCTAACAGTTCAATTACAACGTCTACTTTACCACTAAGTAGAGGTAGATTTTTTTTCACTGGTGAGAGGATATGACTGGTCTTGCAATAGGCCTGTCCCAGAGGTTAATGATATCTTTCATGGTGTTTCTCTTTCACTTGCAAGTACCTCCAGTTTAGAAACACGACGTCCCAATCTCCACTCTTCTTTAATACTGTATTGAGGCCACTGGCTTTAAGGGAATTTATAAATGAATTAATTTTGTCATCATCTGACAGGTCCGACAAAGATGGATCCCATTCAATCTTAAAAGCAAACAATAAATATATTAGCCATGGGAAGTGAAGTGAACTCGTGTCCTCATCCCGAGGTTGTGCAGCTCGCTTCAGGCACACCCCTATTGGAGGTGAGCTGCATGTACCATTTCAACCACATACCAGCCCTCTTGCCATTCTTAAATTTCTGGCAGTACCGGGAATCGAACCCGGGCCCCCGAGTAACTGTTACGCTACGGAGGCGGACATTAGCCATGTTAAAGAATAATATGTCTAATTAATTTGTGTAATTAATTTTTACAGATCAGGTTAAGTGTATACTATACCAATGCCATTGCACACATTCACAAGTAAAGATATATTTGTAAAACTACCTGGAACAACAGTTCAAAACAGTTTTACTTCAATCTCAGTGAGACGGCAATGTGTACGATAAGAGCTCAACAATAATTCTCGAATATAATCCCACAGAATGCACCATCAAAACTTGCTAACGTGGCACTCTTCTGTATCTTCATTCACACACTACATATAAGTTATTGAAATTTACTGCTGAGGTATTTCTGCTCGTGAATACATATGAGGTAAAGCTACACTGTTTTCAAACAAAATAAATTCTTTCGAGTTACGAGGTGTTCACCATCTGAAAGAACACTTGTGTTTACATAAGAAAAAAGTAATTCATCATAAAAGATTGACTTACGAGCTGTTGCCTCTTAGCAGTAAAATTGAACTTTTTTTGACCATGATTCTTGAAATACAATGTATTCCACATTGATTAATAGAATGATGGATTTTATATTTTTATTGATGCCCTCTACAGAAAGTGAGCAGCTTTGAAGGAAGAAATCACTTTTCTCAAAAATAGACACACAGCTGTATGGAAATTGAAGTAGTGTTCTTATTGAATTTTCTTTTTTCTTTCCAATATTAAATTCAATAAATTTACCAGAAGTGTTATTATAGTGTTCAAGTTTTATCATTCTTATTTCTAGGATCTTGCAGTAGTAGCTTAAAAACCAGAGTTCCTTGCAGGTACCTATTTCTCATAAACCATTTAACATATGGGTAAAATGTTTGTTATGGGTATCCACAGGGTTTGTCTCTATGTTAAGAAGTGAATTACCTATTTTTATAATAATAAAAATTAAGTCTGTAAAATATTAAATGGGAGGAGCACACAATGCCATGTGCTGGTTCTTTATTTAACTACTATACAATTTTTCCCGTTCGCTTTTGTGTGGGAACTCTTATGGTAGTGGCTGTGTTGTGTTGGATTTATGTAACTGTACTGTTCTACAAGTTTGTAAATTAAATGTACTGTACAGTATGTTAAATGTGAGGAATTGGGTAACTATAGGTTCTCAAGGCAGAAGACGCTGCCACATTCTAAATGTGTAGTACTAGAGTTTTAAACTTTTATTAAAAAGAAATTAAAGTGGTGCACCTACCTCAAACCTAATTGCACCATTCGTTCTGCGTTCAATAGCAGTATACAACTGTTTTTACCGTATAGATTTCGGCAGCTGTTGTAATCGGAATGAAAGAATGTGCTTTTTGGCATTCTTTGGACTAGCCTCGATTTTAAATCTGTGTAACATCAAAATACGTCATCTGAACATGATGAAATTTAAATGCATTTTGTGTATCAAACAAGATTTTAAAGTTTCAAGTTTATCACTATAGGCCCTATTATGGGTATTCTCAGTTCTGCAATGTTGGACTAAGCTGTAGTTAACATAGTTTCGAGCACTACAGTTAACTGTTTTTATGATCTGTATTTATAGAAAACCCATACATATCCATAGATTTTATACCAAAATTTTTTTGAGAGGTGAAATTGTATAAGCAATACAGGTTCACTACAGCTTCCCGTGGAGTGCTGTGTTGCCACGCTTGTGGTAGACTGTACATTAAGTAGTCTTTAAAATAACAATGTTATTTAACAAAATTAAACATTGACCATTCCCCACATCTTTTGCACGAGGGCTTTATACTTCCAACGGCAGATTTAAAATGGTGAACTGCCTATTGCTTAAAAGCATTGTCATTGTCTTTGTTATGTGCATAATATTCACACATATTTAATCATCAAAAAGTAAACAATTCATAGTTACAAAACTTCCTCATTGGAGATGTCAGTTCCTGCCGAATCAGAGTTAGAGCTCTAAACCCTGTTAATTATAATGGGATTCATCGAAGGGATGTTGTCAGAAAGTTCATTACTATCCCAATACTAGTTTTGAATTTTGCATACTTCAGGAGTTCCTGAGAGCAAAGTTTCATTATTTCTAAACTTCTCGCTCTTTGGGTGGTATTGGTGATGCTTACTTTTGTCACTTTCCCGTAACATAAGCCTAAATGTACGTGATTCCATTTAATTCTCAGTGAGCAACGTGTAGCTGAAGTAATTCGAAATCAGAAAAGAGTTGTTTTGTTAGTCGAGCTTTCTTTAGGGCGTTTCTTGTGGTCTAGCATGGTCATGTAGCTCTGATTTCGTAAACTAGTCATACTTCTCAACCTAGAGCAGTGGTGAAATATTTCATTTCTGTAAGGCAATATGTAATCTGTTTTCTTCCTCCATTCACTGTACATACATTTATTCAGAGAATAAAAATTTCCCCCAGAAGGAAGTTACCCCTGAGGACAAAAGTTGTACTGATTACGTTAGTGAATCAAGGCTTTGAAAACCACATTCTTTGTCCGCGATTGTGGTAGGTTGAATCTGAAGCAGAATTCTTCAAACAACTTAGGTTACGTATTATTCCTCTTGCACCGATCATGAGGCTTATCTCCTCCAGGACCTTTTTTTTTTTTGGGCTAACCTAGATATGTGCTAGTTACATGATATTAATACATCATTGTATGTTCCAGATTAAAATGTAAATACTGTAAAGTTATTTATTTAACTGGTAAATTGTAATTATTGTCAGCATAATTGCATCTGTATCATCAGAGTTTAAATGTTTAACTTGACTATCATGTAGTGTTGTACGAAAGCGGTGTCTCAATTACTGTGGAATCGCATGTGAGCACTCGATTCTGCTTAACGTTACAAACCCATATGGCACTCCGCAGCAACCAAGTCATAAGCCCCAGTGTTTCACGATTATGACTGAGCAGTAGAATTCTAAGAGTTTGAAATACTCTGTTATATCTTATTCGTGATAACACTAAAATAATTCAATTTTGAAGTTTGTGTTTATCTGTATGATATTACAGTTAATGCCCCGAGGGGAATAAATTGAAATTTTGTAATAATTTTTTATGTAGTATTCCCCTCCCGGCTACTCATTCCTGCCACCCAGCTTATGAATATTTTTGGGGAGAACACTGACTTCATATGTCGAGTCCATATTCATGCTGGTAGGAGGGGATAGTTCGCTCACAAATTCTATTCCTTGTGTACTTTTCTGGGCCAGTTAGCATGTGATTCAAACCAAACCGTAGGATTAATAATATATCCATTGATGTTATTTTTTAGGGCTATCATATCGGTGCTAGGGGCTACCTGGGCAAGGCAGTAGTAAAGGAATGCTTCGTTCACTCGGAAGGACATGGATTCGATTCCCCAACAGGAAGTCAAAAAATTTAACAAAGGAGATTTCCATATTCCCACTTCCGGTGGTGCACATGGCCCAGAGGTTCACGCAACCTATGCAACAAATGAGTACGCGGTTAATTTCTGCGGGCAAAGGGCGGCTGAGTGTAGAGCTAACTACTCTGCCTCACTTAATACCGAGGTTACGGATGGTGGAAAGCTTTACCTTCCACCCCTGCGAGGGCCTTTATGGCCTGTATAGAGATGACTTAAATCCTATGGATACTGCCTTTCTCCAACACCCCATGGACCTCTTTCACGCAGTGTGTAACCAGTAGCTCTTAACGACGGAGCGATGCAGCTTCGTATGTCGTGGTATCGAGTAAGTTCCAGGGTTTTACCATAGGAACAGTAACCAAAGACATGTGAATGTATTCTTTTTTGTTGTGGCAATGCCGAAAACACTGTTCAAATGGCTGCGATATTAATAGTCATCTTTAGAGCATTACGCAAGTCATTGCATAATAGACCATCATGGATGTCCAACTGTTTGTTAAATGTTGTTCTTTAAATAAGATAACAACTTTTCCCTTTTGAGGAAGTTGATACCATTTTTAGAATTCCTGATCTCAGTAAGTGTGTTTATATTCCTTGAATCTAAAACACCATTCTTGAACTTAATAAGCTGTCGCAAGGTCACGTGCAGTTTTTGTAAGCAGTTGTACCTCACCTGAGAGAGGTGGCTGCTTCAAAGTGTAAGGGTTTCTTTTCATTTTTAAGGTACCAAGGGCACTGATCTGTTGAAGAATACCTTCCCATTTTGATTGGAAATATCATAAATCTTTGAATTCATGGTGGGTGTACATCATACCGTGGGGTATGTTGGCTGGAAGCTGGAAGATTTCTTTCAGTGTACATTTTATCATTTTGTCACTGTCTATGAGATATGTCTGGAATACAGTTAAGCGCAACTATCGGAAATGGATAATTCAATGTTGGGCACACGGAAGAATTTGAACTTTTGGTCTGCCTGAGAGGAAATGATGACAGTGACTGCTGTTAGACACATCTATCCTGCTGTGTGCATCAAAGGTAATTCTGTTTTGAAAGTTCACTCCAAGATATCTGATAGACTCGTCCTGTGATACTGCTTTTACATCTCCACCGAAGACAGAAATAAGGTTATCAGTAAGCTGACCTTAAGATACGAAGCGTGTTTTTTAAGTAAGGTCCGTTTTGTTATAGACACTAGTAGTTCGCGCACATATCACAACGAGCGTGTGCGTCGTGTACCGGCATGCGTCGGGAACAGTTATGCTCAGTTTCAGCTCTGTAGCTAACCTGTACGGTTCTGTGGTTTCAAAATGTTTAAGACTATCAACTCGCCTGCCACGTGTGAGGTTCAGTCAGTGATACGGTTTTTGTCAGCAAGGAACCTGTCTGCTGCAGAAATTCATCAACAGATTTGCGAAGTGTGCCTTGATACTGTTATGAGTGAAAGCAAAGTGCGTAAGTGGGTACGACAATTCAAAAATGGCCGTGACAACATCCATGATGAAGACCACTCCGGTCACCCTTCTTTGATTACAGACAATTTGGTGGCTTCAGTTGAAGTGAAGTTTCGTGAGAACAGGTGCTTCACAATAACAGGTCTCTCAAACGAATTTCCTGATGTGTTGAGATCAGTGCTTTACAACATTGTTTGTGAACACCTAAAGTTTAGGAAACTGTGCACCTGTTGGGTCCCGAAACTCCTAACAGAGGACCACAAAAACCAAAGATTTGAGTGAGCGATGAAGTTCTCGACTCGTTATGACGAAGAAGGTGACTGTTTCTTGAGTCAAATCGTAACTGGAGATGAAACATGGGTTTCGCATATCTCGCCAGAATTGAAGCAACAGAGCATGGAATGGAGAGACACACACTCGCCTGTTAAGGTGAAGGCCAAACAGACTCTGTCCCAGCGCAAAATCATGGCGTAGGTGTTTTGGGATAGGCATCGTGTTTTGTTGGTCGACTTCATGCAACGAGGAACCACTATCAATGCAGAAGCATACTGCCAAACCCTGAGAAAGCTACGCAGAGCGATTCAAAACAAAAGACGCGGCATGTTGACAAAGGGAATTGTCCCTCTCCATGACAATGCAAGACCTCACACTGCAGGTCAACCTGCGATTTATTGGGCAGTTTTGGCTGGGAAGATTTAGACCACCCACCCTACAGTCCTGATCTTGTGCCGAGCGATTACCATCTATTCCTCCTCCTCAAACATCACCTCAGTGGCAACCATTACAATGATGATGATGACGACGACGTGAAAACAGTAGTGAACTCTTATCGGAGCAGGCGGCAAGTTTCTATGAAGAGGGTATTTTAAAATTGGTTACGAGGTATGATAAGTGTTTGAACAAACTTGGCAACTATGTCGAAAAATAGAGTGAAGTATGTTCTTTATGAAAATAAATTTACTTTTTTGAAATAACCTTTCTTTGTGTAGCTTTACTTATTTTCAAACGGTCCTTACTTAAAAAACACGCCTCGTATATTGATAGAGATTGCTTTAGGCTTATTGATCTTAAAGCCTATCTTTCTAATCTTCTCATTGTTAAAAACATTGTTGTTTGTCAGATCTAGTGTGAAAGCTTTGTCTTTGACAGCAATAATATTGTCATTAGCAAATGCTAGTACTACGACAGGCTTCAAACCTTCTACAGGCAGAAATCCATATTCCCTAGCTATCGCTTTCTCTGAGAGTTCATTCAGGATAAGGTGTATTGTGATATTATTAAGTGTAAGTGATAATGGTGAACCTTGCAAAACATCTCTCCTTAGTTTTATGCTCTTAATTCTTGGGTAGTTGGCTTCAATTAGGGTAGTATTTCCCTCTTAAAGAGAGAGGTTTAGCTCGACAAGTTTAGATGGAACAGCAGAATTTTCTAAAGTTCTTCTCAGATGATCATGGCCAATGTAATCAAATGCCTTTTGGATGTGAAGGAATACTGTGATTGCATCAGTTTCCTTGTTGTTTGCCTTGGTCGGAACTGACTGTGGCAGGCGAGGCAATGAAACAAACCTCTCTGTTAAAGTAGAGTCCTGTATTCTCTCAGTCTGCGTTCTAGGACTCTCTCTCGATAACTCTATGTAAAATTGAACAGATGGAAATGGGCTGCCAATTTGGTGATACTTTCTCCTGATTTCTAAATAAAGATGGTTCTTGCTTGTTGAAAGGAAACAGGGACATGAAATGTTATCAGGGTCCTCGTTGCTATTATAGCAATAATAATACACATAATTCTCGAGAGACATTGAACTGATAGGTGTTATTTAAAGTGATTCGTTCTGATGCAGACAATGAACTTGCTTACTCATTTCCTATGCAATCATTACTGGTTTAATGGAGAGAAGTGTTTTTCAATGTCACAAATAAGAATTTTGCATAGTTTTTCATTGTTACCTAGTACTCTGCGGACTGCCTTTTTTTTCTCTGATTGTAGTATTGAGATTGTTTTAATAAGTTTGCAATTCTTGTCGTTTTTGCCCTATCCCTCTTATTGTTTGCATCCCTGAAGATTATTTTCCGTGGTTTCCCATTTTCACACCAGGTAGATGCTGGGGCTGTACCTTAATTAAGGCATGTTCGCTTCCTCCCCACTTCCAAGTGTTTCCTATCCCATTGTCGCCATAAGACTTACCTTTGTCAATGCGACTGGAAGAAAAAAATGCCACCAACAACTTTCTGGCTCCAATTGCTTTTGCAAGATATTCACAGAAGTCATTTACCAAGTTTGAAGTGGAATTATTGATATTATCCTGGAATTGCTTTCTCCACTTTTGCTAATCTGTAATGTGCCTAAGTTCACGTCTTTTGACGTACAGGGAGCAGCTGGTACACCGTTCAGCATATCATCTGAGGAACAGCTGAACAGAAGTGTTGGACCACAAATATATCAAAATTGCCACAGAACCCTCAAGAACTCAACCATATCACAGCTGCAGTAAAAGACTTGCTTAAAACAAACTTCAAAACCACTCATTAATCATATGAAATAATCATAATCATAAAAACATTCATGAAATCTTAAGCCTCAAACTATCAGTGAGACTTGTCAAGTCACCACCTTCTCGTAGATGGATGTATCATTGTGTGATGAGATTTCTGGTCAACAACAGCTGATTTGGCTGGCAAAATATTTTAAGAATTTCCTGAATCATTCCTCTAAATGGGTAGAGTTCATTTCATTTTTTACACCATCAAAACTTGAGCTCAGCACCAGGTAAAAAAATTCATTGCAAATTGTACTTAAAATAATTGCAATCTCTCCTTCTGAAAACAGATCTCAAAAGCATTTTTGCCATGGAAACAACAAATATCACTGATAATGTCTATGTTTTGCATGGTTTTGGTGAACTCCAGACGATTCAGCCCTGAGTGGAATACCTTGTGAAAATAAACCCACCGAGCTCGATAGCTGCAGTCACTTAAGTGCGGCCAGTATCCAGTATTCGGGAGATAGTAGGTTCGAACCCCACTATTGGCAGCCCTGAAAATGGTTTTCTGTGGTTTCCCGTTTTCACACCAGGCAAATGCTGGGGCTGTACCTCAATTAGGGCCGCGGCCGCTTCCTTCCCACTCCTAGCCTTTCCTTGTCCCATCGTCGCCATAAGACCTATCTGTGTTGGTGCGACGTAAAGCAAAAAAAAAACCCAGTGTGACAATGCGGCAACACTGCGCTCTTAACACAGCCGTTACATAGCTGTTGGCACCCGGTAAATTTCCTGCTCATATAATAATCTGTATAAAATCAATGGATACTTGTAGATTTTATATAAATATTCCTTATGAAGACAGTAATTGCTATGCTCACAACAACATTAACCACAGCTTTAAGTACAGAATAGAGAAACCCATTACAAATTAAATTGATAACTCTGTAAGTTGTTGTGATAAATTCCTGAAAAATCCCGTGAAGATTGCCATTTCAGCAAACAGTTGTTCAAAAAAGCAACATCAGAAAATGAATGAACATTTCCTGGTACCTGTTCCTTTCTATTCCAGAAGCAATTACCCTGTACGGTCCTTTTGAAGACCAATTTTGATGATTATGTATATCAGTATAGCGGGAATGTCTGGAACAAAAGAGGAACTCTTCCAAAATCTCTGTCATGAATATCAGTGTGATGTCCTTTGTGTTCAGGAGACTCGTAGAGGTAACGACCAAAGAGGACCTAAGGTGCCTGGAATGAACCTTGCTATCGAAAGACCTCACTGACAGTATGGTAGTGCAATATTTGTCAAATCTGGCTTGTCAGTGCTCTCAACAGTGCTCACAGAGGTGAACGATGTTGAGATTCTGTCTATTGAGTTGAACAACTGTGTAGTTTTGACAGTATATAAGTCACCTGGTACAGGTTTAATCTTATCAGGAACCAACAATGTGCATAATCAAAGCACTGAATTTGTCGTAGAGTACTTCTATAGCCATAACAGTATTTGGGGTTATGAAGATGACTAGGAAAATGGTGAAGCTGTGATAGAATGGGCTGGCTGACTCAAGTAATTTACGATTAATACACAATGGCAATTTACCATCATCATTTAACTTTGTACGTTGGAAATGGGGCTATAATCCAGATTTGATATTTGTCAGTGATGCAGTATCATCTCAATGCCTCAAAAGTATTGGCTGCCCAATCCCAAATACTCAACATAGGCCTATTGTATGTCAGATTTCTTCCATTTTAGACCTAAAATTGTACCCTTCAGAAGACATAACTTCAAGAAAGCAAATGGGGGAAAATTTACTGAGTCACCAGATAGTCTCGTGTCCAAGATAAATCCGTTACCTGAATCTTTTGATGATGTGGCTGCTGTGAAAGAATCTTCCCGCAAAATCAATTCCATGTGGACGCTGAACCCATTATATTCCTGGCCTTAATGGAAATAATATCAAACGTTGGAGGAATATATGAAACAGATGAAAATCCATTCACTGAGCAAACATTGGATGCTAGCTTGAAACTTACAAACTCTCTGGCAGAAATTAAGAAAACACATTGGAGATGAATGTTAGAAAACTTGCACATGACAAAAATGTAGTCAGCTGGCATGGAGACTGTTACGCCAAGTGAACAATGATCCTACTCGGAAAGTAACTCATGCAAAACATATCTCCAAATCAAATTGCTCATCAGCTTCTGCTAAATGGAAAAATGGATAAATCCATTGCTGGATCTAAAATACGGGGAGAAATTGAGCTAGAAACTAACAGGCTCTCTTGCGAATTTACTGAGGAAGAATTGTGGGAAGCCATACGACAGTGCAAGAATAATAAAACAGCTGGACTGCTTTATATGTGGATGGAAGAAATAAAACAATTGGGACAGTTGACCATGAAATGGCTTGTTGAATTCTTTAATGACTGTTTGCGACAGAAGCAGATTCCAAAAACATGGAGGAAAACCAAAGTAGTTGCCATGCTATAACCCTGGAAGGAGCCATTTAACCGCAGAAGTTATCGACCTACAACCTGTGACAATAAAATTTGCTGAATGAAGTCAGAATGATCGATCCGGCAACACTGGCAATAAGCAACGCTGCACCTGCGTAACAGCAGGTTTTGACCACCTGCTCCCAACGGTGTTCAGTTGAGCATCGTGTGTGCGCCGTGTAAGACCTGTTTGACACGGCGTGTATTTAGTGTGTTGGTTCTGAACTGCGAACAGGAACATGAACGACCAAAAGATCAATGTACAGTTTTGTTTTAAGCTTGGCAAGACACCGAAAGAAAAGCATGCAATGCTGGTACGCGTTTATGAAGATCAAGCACTGTTTTTTTAAGTGTGTACAAGTCGTTTGCCCGTTTTCGAGGCGGCTGGGAAAGTGTTTCTGACAACCCCCGTAGCGGAAGACCAGCGACCGCCGTCAGTGACGAAAACATTGAGATGGTGAGGACATTAGTCACGAACGATCAGCGATTAACTGTGTGCATGATAGCGGATGAACTGCAGATTAACCGTGAATAAGTGCGACAAATTGTTACCCAGAAGTTAGGGAAGGGGAAACATGTTCTCGTCAAACAGTTCATGACCCCAAAAAAAAAAAAAAAAAAGGAGGTGATGTAACTTGGTCATCCCCCATACTCGTCACATCTCAATCCTCCAGACTTCTTCCGATTCCCACGACTCAAACTCACTTTGAAAGGAAAGACATTTGACGATATTCCTGACATCCAACAAAATGTGACGAGGCTTTTGAACACCATCTCAAAGGAAGCCTTCTAGCAAAGTTTCCAGGACATGTATTGCCAATCTCAGCAGGACATAGTTATGGGAGGGGACTATTTTGAAGGACGGTAAGGTCACTCGTGCATTGTTCATCTATGTTGATAGTACAGGACTATTCACCAAACTTTATTGTCAGAGGTTGTATTTCACTCCTATGTCACCTTTATAAGATATTCATAAGGCTTCTGTTGAACTGTTTGGCCCCTGATTGATGGATTATCAATACCTGAACAAGTAGGCTTCAGGCCTCAAAGGAATTGCACATTAAAATGTTGCCCGTTTAACTCAGTACATAGACGACTGATTTTAAAGATGTGTTTTTCCTGGTGTTGCTTTTACTGATTGATCTTCAGCCTATGATACTGTTCAACATTGTATAATATTCCAGAAGATCTACAGCCTGACACACAAGTATGGCTTCATGGAAATAATTGGTACTTTATTATACAACCATAGGTTCTTAGTTGAATTTCAAGGAAGATGAAGGTGTTGGAGAAACCAAAAGAATGGCCTGCCTCAAGAAAGTATCCTGTCCTCTGTGCTGTTTAATATATACGCTAACGACCAGCTAAGACCTGATATGTGCAAGAGCTTAATTAATGCCGATGATCTTGCTTTAGCAACTGAAGCAAAGGAGTTTGAGGAAGTTGAACAATTTCTCACAACAGCACTAGAACTTACACTGAATATCATAGTAAGGATCACCTGAAACCAAATCCCCAGAAACCTCAGGTATGTGCTTTCCACCTCTGAAACAAACAGGCAAATAGAAACCTGAAAGTTAGCTGGGAGGGCGCAGAGTTGGAACACTGCTTTATGCCAAAATACCTTGGCGTCACTTTAGACATGTCTCCCCTAACATATCGCAAACTCTGTCTTGGTACAAAACAAAAAGTTTCAGTCTGAAATAACATCATTCGTATACTCCCTGGCAATAATTGGGGAGCCTACCCTCAAGTCATAAGACCTTACATCATGGGACTCAGTTTCTCTGCAGAGGAGTATGCATGTCCTGTGTGGCATAGCTTTACTCGTGCAAAGCATGTTGATGTTGCGCTAAATGATACTGTCAGACTGATTATTGGGTGTCTGAAACAAATACCTATAGACAAGGTTTATTGGTTTATTGCTTGGCAGGTATTGCACCATCTGATAGACGGCAGAAAGTAGCTGCAGATGCCGAGAGAAAGAAGGCTGAAACAAATTGGTTCTCCACCTCCATGGTCATCCACCACCAACATCTAGGTTGAAATCTAGGAAAAGTTTCCTTTGTTCAAATTCAGCGCTAACTATATCTCCGCAAAGAGCCGGAGAACTACTGTGGGCTGCTAGATGTGCCCATCTTCAAATGTGGATGAAACCTGTTGACTGTTTACCTCATGGATGTGCTCTGGGCTGGTTAACCTGGAGATAATTGAACAGGTTATGATCCAGGGACAACCTTGTCAAATGGGGCTATTTCAAAGAACTATGTGACTGGAGAAGAACAGACAATTAGTCATCTATGCCAATGCCCACTCTGTCCTGAGTCATGCAGTGATGGAAAGTTCTTGAAGGCTGAAGAAAATGCAGTTGCTGTCGCCCAATTCGGGGCAAAAATTATTTAATTTTCTTCCCGTTGTGATGGAATTACTCAATTGTTTTCTTATAATCCATATTCCATTATTTTACACAATTTTGTCATGTTAAAAATTTGTATAACTTCTGACTCGAGTAAATAAATAAATAAATAAATTAAATAAATAAATACATGTGACAGTGGATAGAGAGCATGAAATTAATGCCCTATGGGTTTTTCTTTTGTTTTAATGATGGGTTTGCATTCAACAATACATGATTTCTTGCCATTGGCATGTGTTGTTCTCAACAAAGGAAAGGAGTTGATCAGTGATTACAGAGCTTTGATGCTCTTAGCATTATGAGAACACTTGTTACTAGGATAATGTTCTTAGCAGCCAATGGCAGTGAGAGTATGTGCTTCCTTACTAGAGTTGTTTTGCAATTCACTGCTAGGAATGGGAATACATGCTTTGTACCTTTTCTGCATATTGCTTATTATTGGTGCTTATATATTTTACAAATCTTATTTTACACAAATGAGTATATTTTTTAGAGCATAAAATTGGACTGGCTTTTAGTTTTCACCTTGACCAAATTCTCCTTTTTTAATAAAGTTGTTTTGTTTCATATCTGTAATTTTTAAATGGGATAAAAAATTATGATTGTCATAGTAGCAGTGCTGAATGATCTTTCTCACCGGGCGAGTTGGCCATGCGGTTAGGGGCCGCAGCTGTGAGGTTGCATCCGGGAGATAGTGGGTTCGAATCACACTGTCGGCAGCCCTGAAGATGGTTTTCCGTGGGTTCCCATTTTCACACCAGGTAAATGCCACGGCCGCTTCCTTCCAACTCCTAGCCCTTTCCTATCCCATCGTCGCCATAAGACCTATCTGTGCCGGTGTGACGTAAAGCCACTAGCAGAAAGGAAAAAAAAAAAAAAACCCAACTTTCTCAACTACATTTTAATGACATCCAAATGTTAATTAATTTTAATAGGTTGACACTTTTTACTGAGAAGCCTGCAACATTGGCCGTTAGCATAACTAATAATGTTCAATTGATATTTCATGTGTATAAAACTCATTTGGTCATGATGTGTGTTCCAAAGTTCTGCCCATGGGTATATTTTGTGATTCTCAGAGTAATCCTTTATTATCATTTGAGTTCTTAGTCCAGATAAATTGTTGTAGAGAGAGAGATGATTTGTCTTTTCTCTCATGAATAGTTTTATTCATTGTGCATGTTTGCAAGTTCCTTTGAACAAAATAGTTGGAGGGGTTAGAGTGTTTGGTAATTAAAGTACTGTCTCTGGTAGGGTCTGGCTCATCTACACTGTAGAAAACTGATGATGTAAGTCTAGTTGATTATTTTATATTGATACCCAAGGCATGAAATAAATACTTATTGGAAGACTGCTGTTTTAACTTCAGCAGATCTTAAATTAGCTTATTACTGCAAGGATAAAGCTGGAGTCATCTTAGAGCAAATATTTTAATTCACTAAACTTACCCCATTTTGATTTTGATTTTTTAAATTTATCTGTCTATTTTATCGAAACCTTTTACATGTGATTTTGTACTCAGAGCTCTGAATGCTGACCTGAATTGCAATATATGCCTAATTGGGAATCATACATGTGCTACCAATGTTTGAGCATTATAAAGAAATTGCATTCATTATTCGATTAAATATAGTTTTATGCTAATATCTCTCTTTACAGCTTGGCAGAAAAATCCAAAACTGATGTTGGGAAATCAAAACGTAGATCATCAAACGACAAAAGTAAAACCTCAGTAATGGAGAAGTGTGAGAAAGGGAGTCATTCAGAAAGTAAAGGAGAGAAATCGACCAATGTGTGTGATTTCTGCGGAAAGACCTTCACTCGATGTAAGATGCTAATTCACCGAAGAATCCACACTGGGGAAAGACCTTTTAGTTGTCCAGTGTGTGGAGAGGCTTTCGTATCAAAGGGAGCACTGACTGTACATCTGGTGATTCACAGTGATCAACGACCTTTTCCCTGTGATGTATGCAACAGGCGGTTCAAGCGGGCTTTTGAGTTGAAGGATCATAAGAAAATTCATACTGGAGAGAAAAATCATGTTTGTGATATTTGTGGCTACTCTTGTATACAGAGGACTAATCTTGTCAATCACCGCAAGAGACACTTAAATGAATACAAATTGAAGTGTGATGTTTGTGGGAAGGGATTTTACACCAATACAGAGCTTCAGGAACATAAAAATGGACACACAGGGGCAAAACCTTTCCAGTGTGATGTTTGTGGGTTAGCTTATCGATATAGATTCAGGCTGACTGTTCACAAGAGGAAACATGATCCTGATTACAGACCACCTCCCAAGACTCATCACTGTGAGATTTGTAACAAGGCTTATTCTCGGAGACAAGTATTACTGTCTCACATGAAATCGCATACTGGTGAAAATCAGTGCATTTGTACAATATGTGGAAAGGCTGTTTCTAGCAAAGACTACCTCAAGATTCATATTCGAACTCATACTGGAGAGAAACCTAATGTTTGTGATGTGTGTGGTAAAGCATTCATCTCAAAGAAATACCTCAAAATCCATCAGAGGACTCACACAGGAGAAAAGCCATTTTCCTGTGAAACTTGTGGCAAAGCCTTTACACAGCAGTCTTCTCTCATTGTACACAGACGTTCTCATAATAATCAAATTCAGTTTGCATGTCACTGCAATAAGATCTTCACTTCTCAAGCTCATTTGCTAGACCATCAGAGGACCCATAATATTGGGTTTATGTGAATATGCAGAAAACAAGTATT
The DNA here is from genome assembly GCF_040414725.1 of Anabrus simplex. Lineage (NCBI taxonomy): Eukaryota > Metazoa > Arthropoda > Insecta > Orthoptera > Tettigoniidae > Anabrus > Anabrus simplex. The sequence continues at coordinate 1,046,242,004 of NC_090265.1, read as the reverse complement.
GACCCTTTTATACTTTTACCTTTAGAAGTTTACTTTTGCTATCAGTATTGTTTAAATGTTTCTTTTTCTGTGACAAAATGAAATGTTAATGTCTTAAATAAGGATCAGAGCATGAAAATATGACTCAGTATTTTAATGCTGGTAATGTCGCTTCAACAAATTGGAAACAATTTATGTGGAAGGCATTGGTACATTGTATTATGATAGTTAATGTTGCCATTGTAAGATAACGTTTTAATTAAGAATATTGAAATAGGTACCTTCTTTATTAAAGAGATTTATTTTTTTTACTCATAACAAATGCAACATAGTAGTTTGTACAAATTTTATATAACAGATAACTTATATCATAAATAATAAAACAATTGATATTTACAAAAATAGTAGAGATTCTTAAGCAAATGACTAACATTCTGTAGGTCACAATGGATCTGTATTCAGCAAGCTCTCAACCATAGGGTGTAGCCTTCATTAGGTCTTGCATAGTGTACTGGAGAGATCATGAGCTACAATTTAGGTGGTGATCCATTGTTGGTTCGTGTCCACATTCACAGAGGGTCAATTCACAAGGAAAGCCGTGCTTATTATTGTTGGTCTTGGATCTACTGTCTGTAGAGTGCAACCTGTTCAGATATTCCCCATGGCCAAAGTCTCATCATGGCCTACTGGGAGGTTTTCAGACAGATCCATCTACAAGGAAAGAAGAGGGCTTCTGGTCCTCCATGATGTTATCTTTTATGATTGAGATAAATCCCGGTTGTATGCACGAAATTTCTCCTAGACTTCAACCACTGATAGGCAAGTTGATTTGAGCAATGGGTGCAGTTGTGACACCGCTGCTTTAGATTTTTCATGTCTGCCTGCCACTTCACGTCTGATATCTGGAGCTGCATTGTCTGCAAGACAGTAAACCTCCTCGCCTGTTGTTGGTCTCTGACAACCAGTTATGAGTCTACATGTTTTGTTTAAAAGCAGTGTCTACCTGCTTGGTGTGACTTGACCTATACCAAACAATTTTGCTGCCGAGTAGCTTGGTGCTAATGCAGTAGTTCATATAGTATGAGCCTGCATCCCCCAGCTAATACCATATAGTTTATGAAGAATGCAGTTCCTTGCAGATACCTAATTCACTTAGATTACTGGGATTCCACTCTATTAAGAAATATTCCTTCTGTAAATGTGACAGGATCCCTCCAAAACTGATGCACCACATTAAAAAAAGCAATTTAAAAAAATGTATTTCATGTTTGCTGCTTCTAGACTACTGTACTTCCTCAGTTTGAATTTAGTTCAGCCAGTTCCCACATATGGAACATTTGTAGTACTAGTTCTAAATGGCCGTTGTGCTTGATATCCATGAATAAAACATGCTGTTGTAGAGCTCTTGCATATTTACAAGAAGTTGGAAACAAGTGTAAGGAGATGTCTGTGTCAATCATGGCACAGTAAGTTGCTGGGCATAGAGGTTGTTGGGTGATCAACAGTAGGTGTACCAAGATTCAAGATCCTCTTCACAGTTGCAGACTGCACTGCACCAACACCTGACAATGTGCAGCATGTTAACAACAGGGTTATGGGTACCAACATTAACAGTATGTGAAGTGTCACACCAGCTGGGACTTGGAAAAGAAAGTGGGCGTCTGTGTGCGTGCGTGCGTGCACGCGTGCATGTGCACTTGCTCAATTAGATTGTCACTGGGGAAAAGGCTGGTGAATGTTTAGATGTGTTATTAGTTCCTCATAGTCATCCACTACTGCAGCTCAATGGGGTGGGCATAATTGTCTTATTACTTCAGAAAACCCTGTCATATTCTTGGAGGATGACCTCTCAGAATACCTCGTGCACAATGTTATGCATGGTTAAGTAAATACACATCAATATTCCTCAAAGCAAAGCTGCTGCTGTCACTTCATTAGTGAAACTATACCTACGCCTCTGTTTTCACCAGGTGTAAAATGGGCTGAAAATCTCTGTTGAGATTGATCCTCAACATGCAGAAACAAAAATAGCCCTTCTGTTTCTTGGTCAAATCCTGATGTCTTGTGCACCTCTCTAATAAACAGTTTTGTGGGTAGTGTTCAATGCGAAGGTTCTGACACATCTTCGGGCATAACAGTCAGTGGCCACTGGCCAATAACACAAATATATTTTGTTCACAAGAATGGAGGATGGGAGCATGTTAATATTACGTATCATGGATGGCTTAGGAAGATTTTGTTGCCAGTTTAACTGTAGAAATAAAGTTTTAATATGTTTATTACACACATTGTTAATAATGAACTATGATGTAATTAGTGTAGTCTTGGTAATCATGCTATTATCACACTGATCACTGTTGGACAGCAGCCCAAAACATTCATCATGTCAGTAGCAATCTATGCCAATGAAACATAGAAAATTACAGTACAAAGAGCACTGAAGCTCACCGTATTCCACCCACATTTATAAAAAATATTGTGTCGCTTGGCGTGACCGATTTGCGAATGAGAATGTTCAAAGTCACTCCAGAAAATTACAAAAAATTATGGCGGAGTGTTAAATGTATCCAGCCAGCTATGTTCTTCACTTAACCAGGCAATGAATATTCAAACACTATTCAGTGGGAGCCACCAACAGGGAGACTGAAGCCAAGCAGACCCACAAAACATGGTGCCAAATGTTCAGAGGACCCACAGACAGATAACATCAGGTAGGATGATATCGAGAATGCCACTTCGATCAGGGCTCATTGGTGGAAGTTCATTGCGCTTTGCGCAGAAGAATCGCTGATGATTACGATTAAGGGTTATGATTTTGTTATAAATAATTGCACCAATTTCAGTAATGTTGCATGGGTAAAGGAATTGCCTCATTGGAATGTTTTCAACCACTTGCTCATTTACTGTCCTTCGCAGTTTACTTCTATAAGAGCAACATTTGGTATTATGGGTTTGTTACAAACATTACAGTTAGAAAAACAGTTGTGTATTTTGAAGTTGTATATTGCATATGATTTAAACGTGACTTCATGGGAAGAGAGAATGCAGTTTAACCTCTTAACATACCAATTATTTACAAAATTGTGATCTTTTTTTTTTACCTAATTTTTTATTGTTAAAATGGGCTATTTATTGAAAGCTAATGACAGTGGTAACAATGAAAATGCATTTTTTGAACTTAACAATGAAATGTAAGCCACCGAAAAGTTCCTGTTTTAAAATCCCGAGTATACTCGTGATACATTTTACGGATTCTAAAATAAATAACACAGCACTAAACATCCTCACAACACGGCTGGAAATGTATTTCAGGATTAGCCTTGAAAGGAAAACGTGGTGGGGCAGGTGGTAGTGTTCCGGAAGTATCAATTTCACACCACTGTCTGGCACTTGCAATATCACAATCAGATGAACTAGAACTACCAATTTCTTCTTCTGAACTGTCTTCAGAAATTTCTTCAGAACTATCAGACTCACTAAACTCAAAGTCAAACTCTTCTTCACTCTCCATTTTCACCTAACAGACAAAGTACACTTAAATAGCAACAAATACGGGAAAGCCGCAAAAACGAACTGCCTGAGTCACCGACATCCACTACGGTTGAGTCAGAGACATCCGTTGGCAAAAATAAGACCCTAAGGTAATAATTTCATAAACATCTGGCGGAAATATTGAGAAACAACAAGAAACGAGTATATTCGGGCTTTTAAATTAGGTACCGATCAATGAACGACATTCCCGAGTATACTCAGGATTTTATTTTATACAAATATGTAAAACCCCGAGTATACTCGGGCTTTCATGTTAAGAGGTTAAGAAAAGACAGATTTTCAGATTGTTCCATAGAGTTGATTCATTCAGGGCTACTGTCTGTCTGTTTCTGGTAAGTTATTGATGGAGATTTTTTTCCTTCTCTCTCTAAAATTGTCTTTTTGTCAGTACTTTTTGAACATTAATCTGATACTTCGTATTTTTACCGAACAGGACTCTGTGGGGTTCAGTTTAATTTATGTCTGTCTGTCCGGGCTGTCCGTCTGTTACAGCATCACAGTAACACAGATAGGCGGATTTTCATGAATCTTGGTATTTAAGTTTAGGATAAGGGGGGTAAGACGTTAGCTACAGGCTGTTGAAAATAATTGGCAGGATAGGGGCTTCAGAGACAGCCTTAAACATGAAACTGCCGGGCTGAGTGGCTCGGACGGTTGAGGCGCTGGCCTTCTGACCCCAACTTGGCAGGTTCGATCCTGGCTCAGTCCGGTGGTATTTGAAGGTGCTCAAATACATCAGCCTCATGTCGGTAGATTTACTGGCACGTAAAAGAACTCCTGCGGGACTAAATTCCGGCACCTCGGCGTCTCCGAAAACCGTCAAAGAAGTTAGTGGGACGTAAAACAAATAACATTATTATTTTATTAAACATGAAACTCTATTCATCTCTCTTTTATGTTGCGTTTACAGAAGATTGATGACTAAATTTAACTATTTTGGTTGAGTGGGGGTGTCTAAAAACATAAGTCAATGTCTTACAGCTGGTTTTACAGGAAAATTAGTTATGACAAAATTTGTTTGGAATCATATTGCAGTTTTTATTCTATACCATCTTCTCATACATTGAAAAACAAGGGCAAAATCAATGGTGGTCCTGTGAAAATTTAAGTCCAAGAACCGATAATTAGCTGTATAGCGAGTTGCTGTGGATATCATCACAGGTTTTGTACATCTGTATCTATTTTTCTAATATTAACCTGATACTTAGTTTAATACTGAAAAGAAAATATCAATTCAATTATCAAAAAAGATGATACTAGAAAAAGCCAGGGAGAACCAAGGTAGAGAGTATGTTACGCCAGTAAGACCACTGTGGTGAAGCTAATGCCGTTCCAATTAACCTGTTGATAAATTTTTAATTACTAAATTTTGTTCCCCATAACCTTCAGATTTTAATTTCACTGTCCAGATATCTGTATTGGAGGTAAATTCCAACTCGACATTTTATTTTCTGCCTTATGTTCATGTGGAGCTATTAAGGCTTATGGTGATTCTAATGAGAATGTAGTATACAAGAATTTTCTGCTTGTCTTTAGCTAACAGGATGATGCTCCTTCCAAAGCCGCAATGAATAGGTGTATACTTACGGTTGGTTGCATTCAAGGAGAGTTTATGCTCGACTGAAACTTGTTTGAAATCGAACTGCATTGATATTTCAAGACTAGTTGATGTATCTGTGCTTCGCTACGGAATTCTACAAAGTATACAGAACTCTAGGTGAAATAAAGTACACATTGCGAGTAAGATTGATTTAAATTGCATTGTTCCTAACTTTACCTGAGAAACATGACGACCGGGCGAGTTGGCCGTGCGCGTAGAGGCGCGCGGCTGTGAGCTTGCATCCGGGAGATAGTAGGTTCGAATCCCACTATCGGCAGCCCTGAAGATGGTTTTCCGTGGTTTCCCATTTTCACACCAGGCAAATGCTGGGGCTGTACCTTAATTAAGGCCACGGCCGCTTCCTTCCAACTCCTAGGCCTTTCCTATCCCATCGTCGCCATAAGACCTATCTGTGTCGGTGCGACGTAAAGCCCCTAGCAAAAAAAAAAAAAAAAAACATGACGGAGGTCGCCATACATTGTTTGTCATGCGAAGACTGGGTTGGGTATTTTACTTGTAATGGCAGGCCCCTTTACTTACTGCTGGTCACAATTGTGTTAGGCAGTTTTCATTATAATGGCTTGCCTTTTTATATCCTCAGAAAGACTGTCTTTGTAGTTTTCCTGAAGTCTTAACAGCAATAATAATGCCATGAAGCATTAAAGATAAAAAATAAAACTACTACTACTCTGCGCAAGTACAAATTCAAAGGGATAAAATTCGAAAACTAATCTTCAGGGGTGGACAAGAAAGAATAACAAAGCAACCACATAACATAGAGCAGCTCCAGATACAGGGATCAGAATGAATGTAACAGATGTGGGAGGAGAGGAAGAAGGAACATAGCAAGATTGAAGTATTGATTTAATGTGCTCTTTAAGAGTGCTATTCGATTAAATAATTAATGTTTTATTATCGGAATGTATGCCTACCCGTTAGTGCCATTTCTTGGTACGGGGTCGGGAATGAAGTGAGATGAATTTATATGGCATATTTCTATGGCTGGGTTCCCTTCCTGATGCAAGCCTCAGGTGCAGAACTGAAGATAATGATGAATAAAATTGGGTAAGGAGGTAGAAGTTATTGGTTGTAGCCTATGAATGGGAATTTTCCTGGCATTTACTTGGAAGTAAAAAATGGGAAACCACAGAAAACCATTCACAAGACAGCTGATCGTGGGGCTCGAACCCACGCATCTCCGAAATGAAGAGTGTGACCACTCTACTCGGTTAATGTTTTGTTATTGGAATATCTTGAGAGTTGACCTGCGCATAGGTAGCGTGTAATAGTTTCCTAATGAACAGTATGTTTCCAAGATATAGCATATCACAAAAGTTGTCATAACTTGGAGCATATTAAGAATCAGGAAGGCTTTGACTGAGCGAGATGTAAAGCACTCTCTATTATTTAGTGCAGTATCTTACAGTGAACTTCCATGCCATTATAGTTGACTTGAGTTTGTCTCTCATTTAATTATGTCTTTTGTTTAACCCATTCATATTTCTTGCCGATCAGAGGCATTTAAAATAAGATAAACTCGCACATAGCACTAGCATACGGTCTTCAAATTGGAGTCAGTTGTATATGGTTTCATTCAGATGCACAACTGAAAGTGGACCCATGAATTGTATTGTTAGCACAATCTGTGATTATTGGAAATACATCAACCCACTTCCAATGGACCTGATGGCAGTATATCTGGCAGAACTTGGATATAGTCTGCACCACTCTCTCGGCTGGATTTCCTTTGCGGTTTGAAGTTCAGGTGTTGAATTGCTACACTGAATTCAGCTGAAGTGGACTGAGATCAGTTGTTGATTAGAAGGAATTCTAGTTTCCCCAGTGTCAGAATGATCTAACAATTTATACAGCGAAAAATTTATTCCGTATTTGCTGCATGGGAAAGACTTGTAAATTTTGGAAATACGTCTTGGTGACCAGAACAAATGTGTTTTTCCCTTTTATTTTGATAAAGGACCATAAATATCAGCCGTGAATAGTTCATTGTGCTTATACGGAAGAAGTCTTATAAAAACTTGCCTTAGCAGGAATGAGTTGAATTTGACTCATTGACAATTACACGTTATAATTCTCATGTTTGGTCCGTATTGAAATAGGTGGAAATTAAAACAATTGTAACATTCTTTGTCTTTACATTGACAGTTGTTGCATATTTCAACTACGCCTCGAACAACCATTTCGCGTAGCTGTATCCTATGGTAGCCACCACCTTATCTATATCACTAGAACTGGTGATATGATCTATGTGCCACAGAAGGTCCTTCTGCAGTTTGCTTAGTACTACAACTCTTAATTTCATATAATCTTGGTCCAAAAGATAAGCGTTCTGTTCAACAGTACGTAGTCTTCTAATAACTTTTGAATCTCGTCGTAATAAGGTTCTCCTGGTTGGACTCTCCCTTGGATGTAGTCCATGATCCTTTGAATAAACTGATCCACCTGCTGGGCATGTTGAAGCAACCAAAATGCCATGATCTGATACAAATTCAACATACTGTAGTTTACTAGTTTTACCTCATCGTTTGGGTTCCTGCTACCAAGCGAATTGGCCATTCGGTAAGTGGTGCGAAGCTGTGAGCTTCCATTCAGGAGATATTGGGTTGGGATCCCACTGTCGGCAGCCCTGAAGATGGTATTCTGTGCTTTCTCATTTTCACACCAGGCAAATGCTGGAGCTGTACCCCAAGGCCGTGGCCTCTTCCTTCCCACTCCTAACTCATTCCTAACCAATCTTTGCCACAAGACCTTTGTGTCAGTGAAACAACCTATAAAAAAAATGTTCCTGCTGAGAATATCACTGTGTACTTTTTTTCTTGTGCAGTGTTCAGTCTTCAAATTGAACTGCTGTTCATATTCTACCAGGAAAAAGGAAGTCTTTAGCTGCAGATACTAACTTGAAGAGCATGGGGTGTTTCTAAGGGGCTGGTACATAAGCAGTGGGGTTAGTACAGAGAGGGGTATTAGTTCATTGAATTTATATTCTTTTGAAAATCTGGTTTTGTTGTTCATTTGAAACAAATTCATATAACCTTTTACACAAGATGAGTTGATTCGTTGTAGCAGGCTGGAACCTCTGGGACGATTATTAGGCTCAATCTGGACAGGGACCACGCCCGTCCTTGATGATGTTCTTGACGTTTTCGAATTTATCGAATTTCTGGAGGATCTGGAAGTTCTTGAATTTCTAGGTGCACATGTTGCGGAGCTCGATCTCACGCGAGAATACTGAGAGGCAAGGCGTGACAACCACACAGATGTCCCGTATGGTATTAACTCACTTGTATCACTCTTGAATAAATTCATTTTTGCTTTAAATACTGCATTGATTCATTATAAGTGGAATACGTCAAATGTTAACAAAATTGACACTTGAATCTTTGACTCAAACACCTCGTTGAATCACAAAGGTTCATTAAATTAACACTTGAAAAGAAAAGAATTGAACTGAGTAACTGATCACACGTTGCATATCAGCCGAATTGATACTTGAGACAATTATGTACAAATTTACAATGTCAAGTTCGCGATGAAGTCCGCTGATATGAGCATGACAATCTGAAATATTCTGTTAGGTCACTAACTTGTATTATCACTGTTCCTAACTGACTGGCTTCATCATTTTTATGATTGGAACACAACACAACTCTGAATGTAATATTTACAGTTCGTGCAAGTTTAGGACATATTAGCATGTTTGTTATAAATTAAGCAAATTTAATGGCACTCGGAGAATGTTCTACACTGTCTGTAAATAATTATTGAAATTACATGCACTAAAAGATTATTTAACCTGTCTATAAATAATGATTAAAGTTTAGCTGCACTTGAAGATTGTTTAACACTGTCTGTGAATAATTATTACGAAGTAGAAACTATAAGTTTAAACCAGGCACTGAAAAATTCTATGTTCTCTCAGAACTTCACTAGAAGAAAAAACAAGTTCAAATATGGCATTAATATTCTGTTCCCACAGTTTGTTTCAAAAACACAAGTCATATGTGGTACTTGGAAATATTCTATGTTCCCACAGTCTGTTATGATAACAAGTTCAATATGACACTTGGAAAAAATTTCAACACGTGGAGATTGTAACAACTTTGAAAAAATTCTATGTTCCTTTGGAATGCCACTGTTTGTTAAGAAAGCATAAGTCCTAATATGGCACACGAAGGGTAATACTACAGGGTGGCGCACGAAATGTCATACATCGCAAATGTTTTATAAAATGTGTAAACCTGGGCTCACAACCATACCCTTTCGTGAACAGAAACCTTATTTCATGCATGATCCGACAGGCAGCACCACATGTTGCGCATGCGTACCGGCTGCCAGTTATACAGCATGGCGGAGAAAGGGAGATTGACGCGTGAACAGGTGAAGATAGTGTTGTTTTATGCGGAACCAAAGAGCGTAGCTCGGACCCAGGAAAGGTTTTGTGTTCATTTCCGTACTCGGTGGGCTCCTTGCCGGCAGACGGTATACAGACTGGCCAGGCAATTTGAAACGGAAGGCAACATACTGGAGAGAAAACGGCCCCGTCTCCAGCCGGTCCGCTCACCGGAGAATGTTGCTGCTGTGAGAGTGGCTGTGGCTCAAAACCCCTCCCAATCCACCAGAACTGCATGTGTTCAACTGGGCATCTCTTGTCGGTCAATTCAGAGAATACTGCAGTCTGACCTTGACGTGTTTCCATACAAAATGACAACTACCGGCGCTTGACAAGCAACGGCGAGTACAGTTTGCTGCGTGGGGTATTGCAGAAGGTGATCCCGTATTGCACAACACATCGTTCAGTGATGAGGCACACGCCTATCTCAATGGTGCAGTGAACAAACAGTATGTCCGGTTTTGGGGGAAAGAACGGCCTGCTATTGTGCACGAGGTTGAAAGTCATGGTGTGAAAGAGAGAGAGAGAGAGAGAGAGTGAGTGTGTGTGTGTGTGTTTTTTTTTGCAATTTCCAGTCATGGAATTATTGGGCCAATCTTTTTCAATGACACAGTCAATAGTGCACGTTACTTGGACATGTTGACAAACAGTTTCCTTCCAGAACTCTTTGCATCACTACTACCAATGAAGACACAATGGTTCATGCAAGATGGAGCTCGTCCACACACAGCAAATGTTGTTCTGGACCTTCTGAATGAACATTTCGGGCCCGTGTGATGTCCCATCGATATCCCAAGCATTTTCAGAGGGCTAAATCTGACCACCGCATAGCCCTGATCTCAATCTCTGCGACTTCTTCCTGTGGGGATATTTGAAGGAGACAATCTACTGCCATAAACCAGATAATTTACAGCAATTGCAAGCGGCCATTGTGACTTTCTCCGAGGGTTGAGTGAGGACTTGTGTCGTAGAGTGATCACGAACATGCGGGTTTGCCTCAAAGCTGTTGTACACCAAGAAGGTGGACATATTGATCATGTCCTGCACACGGACTAACCATGCACATGTCAGTGAATGCTGTAACGCCATTTTGTATTCAATATGTTGTATATTACAGTTTCTATAAAGTATTTCCAGTGTATGACATTTCGTGTGCTACCCTGTATGTTCCACTTCCACTGGAACCAAGCACTAGAGAGTCAGAGTATCGTCCCACGGAAATGCAGAGTCCCAACTGGACATAGGTTCAGTCTTGCCACACTTGTAGAGCTCCACCCATCACCCGTATTGCAGAGACGGTGGAGTATTACTGCCTGTCTGTAGCCTAGATCGCCTTTGCTTTTATACCTGGAGATGATGAGGCATCTCAAAATGTGGATATCATCCACCTCTATAACTCCTAAAGTGCATGATAGATTTTCTGGAGAATTTGATAGTTCGTAGCTGTTACTATGGCCTCAACATTGGCGGTGCGAAAATAATTCTGTCTTAACTCCAAATAGGCTTTTCAGATGGATTGGAACGTCACCATATGTGGTCATGCTCGCTGTGTGAAGCCGGTCCGAGACGGCCACATCATTGCTGTGTACGTCACCGGAGTTTGGCGGGCTTGCTGATCCTTCACCTCGTGCTAAGTTTAAATTTCACACTTTGAACTTGTTTTCACGTAGCGGTTTTTCTGGTACAATATAACACCCATCTTGTAACTCTCTCACTGCAACAGCTGTTTTTAAGATAACCTTTAGAGCCTTATGATCTGTTCTAATAACTACTAGAAATCCATAAATCATTTTCTTCCAGTGTTGCAGGATTTTTGCTATCACTAGTATTTCTAACTCAGTGAAGCTCTACTTAAGTTCATGGCTATAGAGCTTCCTTCTTAATAGGCAAAGTACTATCTTTCCTGTAACTGACCAAGATATTCTTAATGTAAGAGAGTGCCTTTTCCTACAGCTGACATATCTGAAGAATAAATTCATAACCAAGCTCCAGATATCCCAAGTTAATACTTTTGGGTAGAAGTTCTTTCATTGTTTGGAACGCTCTTTCACACGTTAGATTCCATTTGGCCCATTCCAAGGAACTGGTGAATGTACATGATCTTAATCGGCCTGGGAAAATTGCCTAAATTTTTTACTGGGTTTGGGCATACGCTTTCACGATGAATAACATATCCTTGAAATACCATTTCCTTTTGACAAAATCGAAGCTTAATTTTGAATCCTGTGTTTTCCAAATTTCCCAACAATTTCTCTCAAGTTCTAAAGGAGTTCCGAAAATGTCTCTGATGATAATACATTGTCATCTGCATAGTGTGTAGTCACTGCCTTTAATTCCTCGATCAGGTTATGTTCTGATGCTTTAATGAGTGCCGCTCCATCTTTCTTGAGACCAAACGGTAATAGGTGGTTTGTTCAAAAATAAAACCAGTAAGTAATTGAGACTTGGCCTTCAATTCTTGTTATGAAAATGGCAAATAGCTTCCTTTATAAATGGTGTGCGATTGTTCTCAGAAATCAGTCTTTCACTAACAGGTGGTTTAAAGCATTTGTGAAGGAAGGGAGTCTATTGAAGATGAACCTCGCAGCAGAAGGCCTTCATTACTGGTGGCGGGACTTGTTGTTTGAGTATGACCTGGAAATCTAGCACCAGAGCATGGAATTGAATACTCCAAGCTCGCTGAGGCCAAATGAAAGCAAGAATGAGCAAGTGAAAGATCAAAGTCATGCTGATTTGCTTTTCTGATAGCCAAGGAATTGTTCACAAAGAGTTTGTGCCTCTAGGCCAAGCGGTTAATCAACACTTTTACCAAGAGGTTCTTGAATGACTTAAAACATGAGGGTCACGTGTGTTAGACCAAATATCAAGAAGAACTGGGTGTTGCATTATGACAAAGCACCTTGTCACACAGCAGTTTTAGTAAACGTTTTTCTATGGGCTCCTCAGCCCCCCCCCCCCTATTCATCCAACTTCAGTCCTTGTGTGACCTTTTCCTCTTCCCGAGTTTGACAAAACACCTCAAGGGATGTCACGTCATGGCATGGACAACATTTAAATGGCTGTAACCAGCCAGCTGAAGGCTATTCCAGTATCAGAGTTACAGCACCATTATGAGGAGTAGAAGAAGAGTCTCCAGAGCTATGTGGCTTCCGAAGGTAATTAGTTTGAAGGGGACAGTGTTGAATTGTAATGTTATAGGAATAAAACAAGTGAAAAAATTGTCTCATTACTTCAAGTACACACCTTGTATATGGTGTGCAGTCGCTGACAGCTAATGTGTAAACTAAATTTGGGATTTTCCCAGGTTTGGAATTGAAAGTTGACCTGAGTCGCTGCAGTAATTTTCTTAACGTCTCCTCCTCCTGCTCTTTGGTGCCAGTAAATGCAGCTACCTTATCTCTGAACTTGTCATCAAAATCAACACTTGAATCAGTGCCCATGACTGCATACATCTGCGCATCTTGTTTGTCATTACAGATCTCTTCTAAGCCCCATGAAGAATGAAGATTGGCATCGTGACTTTTTAACCAACAAAATTCTTCTTTGCAGGTGTTGTAAATATTATCATCCATCAAATGAGATTCAGTTACGTAAATTCAGCCCCTTCAGCATTTATAAATTCGACTCGATTATGGCTGAGATCAATAATGATGTTATTGTTATGATAAATTGAACATCCAAAATGATCTAGTTAATCTTGGTCATTATGACACGTGGATGCGGAAAAGTAGAATTTCCAGTATTCAAGTCTGGGAATGTCTGTATATTGCTTAGAGCTGTTTGATCGGGAATCATCCATCGAATCTTAACATTTGCCACCGGGGTCATTATTTTCTTTCTTTTCGTGATTTCATCAACATCGCTTGGGAGACAGTTGTGATACTTGCCTCCGTATCTGCCAGGCACTCATACATGGATGTACCCCCCCCCCCTCTCTCTCACTCTCTCTCTCTCTCTCTCTCTCTCTCTCTCTCTCTCTCTCTCTCTTTCTCTCAACCTTCCTTCTTGCTTTCAGCACATCTGTAACATAGCAATGGACACACAGACTCGCAATATGGCACCAGCAAACATCACCATTAGGTCTCTGGTGTGAAACATGTATATATTCTCTATAGATTGTTTCAGAGGAGTGATTGTTTGTCTGGCAGATATATAAAAAAAGTTAAGAGAGCTGTGTATAAAAAGAGCGATTGACGAGACGAGGATAAGTTTGGTAGTGACAATAAAGTTGTTCTGAAATAAGTAAACGTCTTCTCGTGTGATATTTTTATTTCGTAAAATAAAAAATCGCATTTAGAGAACAATAAATTGGTGATCGCGACAGGATTTTCGAAACTCAGCGATGAAGATTGATCAAATGACCGTGGTGATTTTACGGAAAGCGCTGGCGTCCCAAGGTTTATCGACGGCTAGAAGCAAGGCAGAGTTACAAGAGAAGCTGCGCCAGGATTTGATAGAAAGCAAGGAGGGCCCAGGCAGTTTCTACTTGGAAGTCATCTCGGAGAAGGAAACAAACGACTGGGTAGGCATTATGCTTGCACATCTAACTACTTTGATCGAGACACAATCTGAAAAACTCGAAGGGAAAATTGAGACCCAGTCTGAAGAAATTAAAGGCTGAATCAATTTCTGGGTCAAAGATCTGAAAGAAGATATTTAAATAATTAATGATAAAATCAACAGTGTAGAATTAGGTGTAGATAAAGTCGTAAGTGATATGCATACCTTGGAAAACAAAGTCGAGGAGAAGATTGGAGAAATCGAGCTGGAATCTAACCATTTTAAAGCCGAAGTAGGCCAGAAATTTGCGAAGTTTGAATCCAAGGTTAATAGTAAAATTTTAACCCTGGAGGAAAACATTTTTGTAGGCAGTGGTCAACCTGGCAGATCTTTGGACGTGCCCCTAGGGATATCGGTTGATTCCAGAGTCATCAAAGGCAGCCTACCAGAATTTCATGGATTTACCGGGCAAGTTGGCCGTGCGATTAGAGGCGCACGGCTGTGAGCTTGCATCCGGAAGGTAGCGGGTTCGAATCCCACTGTCGGCAGCCCTGAAGATGGTTTTCCATGGTTTCCCATTTTCACACCAGGCAAATGTTAGGGCTGTACCTTAATTAAGGCCACGGCCGCTTCCTTCCAATTCCTAGGCCTTTCCTATCCCATCGTCGCCATAAGACGTATTTGTGTCGGTGCGACAGCCGATAGCAAAAAAAAAATTAAAATAAAAAATCACGGGAGACTCGAGGAGTGCCCTAAAGCATTTCTAAAGACATGGGAGTCTCTCCAGGGTAGGACAAATATACCTACGGAGATATACACTGACTGAGTAAATTTCATGGGAGAGCGGAGCACTGATACGCAGGTGTGTTGTCTGAGCACCACACGCTCCCTGTGCCAGCGGCAGTTGTATAGGAGACCTTGTGAGCAGTGGCTGTGCATGTGACAGGTGTAAGATGGAACGTCGTTGTGAGGTGACACCGTTTGAACAGCGTATGGTGGTCGGTGCCCGACAGATGGGAAGTGCGATTTTGGAAGTGGTGCGGGAATTCGGCTTCACAGGATCAACCTTGTCCAGGATGTATTGTGAATGGTTGAATGCGGGTGTCACCGTCCATAACAGACGAACGACTGGCCGTCCAGCCACCCTCGATGACCGTGACCGGCAACATCTGAGACGGATTGTCAATAGTGACAGACGGCAACCGTGCAACAAATCATGGTTCAGTTCAACACAGGCCATGCTAGACACGTCTCCCAGTGGACAATCCTTAGGAATATGGGTTCTATGGGGTATGGAAGCCGGCGCCACACACGGGTGCCACTGTTAACCCAACGTCATTGGGCACGACGACGCGCATTTGTCGCCAGTCACCAGGGATGGACACTGGAAAAATGGCGTAATGTGATATGGTCGGACGAATCACGATTTCAACTGCACCATGCCGATGGGAGGCACCGTGTATGGCGCAGACCACATGAAGCGATGGATCCCGCCTGCCTCGAAGGTGTGATCCAGGGTGCTGGTGTCTCTGTTATTGTCTGGGGTGCATTTTCTTGGTATGAAATGGGCCCCCTAGTTGTTTTGGAAGAGACTTTGAATGGTACGCAGTATGTTGAGGTGCTCGGAGACCATCTCCACCGATTTTTGGCCTTCCAGCGGACAGACGGTTCTGCGGTGTTTCAAAATGATAACGCGCCGCCCCATCGCTCCCACGTCGCCCGGGAATGGTTCCAGGAACATGCAGCGGAGGTCCAACGACTGCCATGGCCACCCAGGAGCCCCGATATGAACCCTATCGAGCACATCTGGGATGTCCTGGAACGCAGGCTCCGTGCCATGGATCCTGCACCCACGAACAGACCAGCATTGGTGGCCGCTCTACAAACGATTTGGTGTCAGCTGCGTCCAGGGGACTATCAGGGACTTGTCGACTCACTTCCACGGTGTCTCACTGCAGTTCACAGCGCCAGAGGAGGCCCCACACGCTATTAGGTGACTATCCCATGACATTTGCTAAGTCAGTGTACTTACAAATTGTCAGCCAACTAAAAGTGTCAGCAGGAACTTGGTGGCAGAACATTAAAGGGCTCAGGCTCGCCTGGGAGGAATTTAAGAAGGAATTCGTCCACAGATTTCACTCGGAGTCTGTCCAAACTTTGGTACAAAAAAAATCCTAACTGAAACGCAACGCAGTGGAACGATAGCCGGAGCTTTCATAATTAAAAAACTCCAGCTATTTAAGCGAGTCCACGAAAGGGAAACTATTGTTACGAGCGCCCCTTATATAATTGAATTGCTACATAATAAGTTTCGATCGCTTGTTAAGGTGGCACAACCAAAAACCTTTGAAGAGCTCCGTCACATAGCAAAATTGGATGAAGAAACAAGAAACCACACATCAAAAACAAAAACCTCAACAGCGGAGGAACCCCAGAATTGTTACCGATGTGGGCAGACCGGGCATTTTAAAGTTCAGTGCCCGGAAAACTAGCTTGGGACCGTTCGATTTGGGGTAGGGAGGGTTCCGGAAGAATGAAGAAGCACCAGATACATGACATCTGGCTGGAAGGTAAACATATCGGTCAGATCTGTAGTGATGATGAACCTAGTCCACCCCACCCAGCTATTAACTTGACAATTGGTGATGAGCCTTTAATCACTATCCTTGACACTCAAGCTTCACACTTGTTTGTGAGCATGAATGTGGCAAAACTAAAGGGCACGTGTCTGTGAAGACCATAGTAAAATAGTGCAAAATCACTATATTTGCCATCATAATTTGAACAGATACACTTGTTCTAGGTGTACAAATATTATTATGTGCAATGAATGAACATTGCAGATTGTTGTTATATCATTAATTGTTGGTTAAAGTTCATTGTTAATTTTTTATGAGAATGTATTTCTTGTGATGTTTTCTAAGACTGCAAAATTACTCCAAGCTGTCAGAAGGGTGCACGCGGAAACTACTTGTGTGATATGAATGATATTTTTACAGATGCTACCCACAGCATGTAGCTACAAAGTAGACTACAATCATGATATGCAGTAAAATGGTTCTTTTGTGGGAAAAGTTCAAAAATTGTTATTAAAATTTTCATAAATTTTGTTGAATATTTTGTCTATTTTTCATAAATAAAGAGCTACGTTCATGATTGTAGTCTACTTTTCAGACAATAGCACACTAAAACTGTGTGCCAAATTTCAGTGGTCTATCATTAACGGTCGGAATGGCCATAACACAAGATGCAATACGAATGCGGGCTCTTAAGGAGGAATTCTCTGAACATTCAAAGACAGTATCAGATACCTCTAACGAAAATGATTAAGACAGTAGGTAGGATTTACACGATACTAGTACGTGTTCATATTTTTTTTCAAATTAAATTTGAAATTTGTTATAAATAGAATAATTTCACAATGCTCTCTTTAAGCCATATTCAATCTTTTTGAAGGAATAAGTGGGGGGTCGCTTGCATTCAGGATCGTTTTGGATTCGGAGAAATACGGTAAGTTTTTCTTTTTCAAGCACACTACTGTTACAGTATGTTTTCTTTTTCAGGTAGGTTATCAATTTATTACTCAAAATTAGTTTTGGCAGACTGAAGAACCTAACAGTTATAAATTAACTGAGTCGAAACTGAAAAGAGATGGCTTCAGATATTACAAAAATATATATATATATTGAGATATGTACTGATGGGGCAAAAGCTATGATGGAAAGAAAAATTGCAAAGGGTTAGTTGTTCCTGTTTAGTTGGTAGCACCCTGCACAAAATCTACTGTTTGTAGTTTTCCATGCAAAGCCCTTTGTGTATGTGGTGTGCCACCTACAACGAGATGTATTCTTGATAAAGCTGTAAAAATAATGTTCATAAAATTGCGTCCCCTCAACTCTTGCATGTTCCTTCACCTTGCTGTGTTAGAAAACGAGAAATAATCATGAACATTCGTTACATCATGGCAGAGTGCGTTGGTTGCCTTGTGGTAGATGTTTTCAATTTAGAATTGATGAAGAGAGGCTATTTCTGTTTCTACTATAATTCAAGTTAGAATTAAGAAACCTCTTGACATACACTTCCTGGCTTTCCAATTTTGCATATCTGCTGGACATATTCAGCTATTTAATTTCACTAAATTCTAGTCTTCAGGGCCTGAATGTGCGAGCAATCACTGCTAAAGACAAATTTCCGGCAACCATAAATAAATTAAATGTGTGGTCATGCTGAGTTACATATTGAGAATATGATTTATTTCCTACCCTCAGTGATTTCCTTAAAATGAATAATAATGATCTGCTGTCTGATTTCCTTAGAAATATGAAATAGTATCTCATTTCACTGGCCTCAAACTCAAGGGATTTTTTCCCTCCTATATTGTAAAGATCCTATTTTGATAACCAAAAGAATTGTCCTTCAAACATGAAAAACAATTGTTAGGACTTGTGATTATGGCTTGAATATAGTTTTAGCTCCAGTGGCTCTATTGCAGTTTTGGTAATCTGCAGAGCTTGTATCCTGACATTTCCCATAAGGCAGTGCTAGAGCTAATGCCATTTGCATCTGCATAATTATGTCAGTCAGCATTTTCAATTCTCATGTTCATGAATAACAAATACAGAAACAGATCTGTTGTTAAATCACATTAACGGTGTATAGAGTAGACATGATTAGCTTTTGGGCTTTTCCTATGTCTTAAAGGTGAAATTCTTTGTTTTGGAGAGAAAATTGTTTATGAAAAAGACATCTCTGAGAATGAAAGTTTGAATTTAAGAATACTTTAGCGTTGGTCTATTGTAAGTGGTACTCTCGTTCGTCACCAGATCGTTCACTGTGCACTATCCGTCCATGTGGGAGGTGATAACACCATCTTTGCTCCAATTAAGAAGTGTCTTCTTCCATCGTATGTGCGTTGCAAAGTAAACGGCAAGGTCATCACATGAAACGAGGACTAATGTGGCAGAGAAAAAGTATAACAAAAGATTGACAGGATATACTGAGCAAGTGGGTGTGCAGATTGGGTCACATAGAGATAGAGGGTTTTAACCCCACTGTCGGCAGTCCCGAAGACCGAAGATGGTTTTCCGTGGTTTCCCATTTTCACACCAGCCAAATGCTGGGAGTTGTAACTTAATTGGAGCCACGGTCTCTTCCTTCCCAGTCCTATCCCTTTCCTATCCCATTGTTGCCATAAGACCTACCTATATTGTTGCTACCTAAAGCAGATTGTAACAACAACAAAATGTCTGACAGGATAGAAGAATAGAATAGAGCTGAAGATAAAGAAAATTGTGTAGCAGGAGGGGGGGGGAGGAAGAAGAAAAACCTATGAAAATGAATGGGGGTCAGGTGTTGATTTGTGGACTGGGGGGATGTACTACGAGATTGAAGATGATTTATTCCCCCTCCCCATGCCTGGCTCACTTATTTTCCTCATTTTTTTTTTTTCTATACACTTTTCTTTTTCATTTTAGCTTTATTCTGTTCTTCTATCCTATCAGTCTTTTATAGCACTTCATTTTTATTTATTTCTTCTATCACATTAGTTCCTGATTCTTGTGATAACTTAGCTTTTTTACTTAGCAACACACATTCTATGGAACAAGAAACATCTTATTCGGATCTAAGATGGTATTGTCATCTCCCACTCAGAAGGCTTGCATACAGTGAACCATTTGTTGACGAACGACAGTACTACTCATATTAGACCAACAGTAAAGCATCCTTAATTTCAAACCTTCGTTATTAGTGAAGTCTTCCACATGAACAGACAAGATTTATTCTGAAGACACAGAGTAAAGTTCTTAGCGGAACTTGAAGAATTTCACCTTGTTTTCTTGACACGGCAAACGCCCAAAAGCATATTCTCATGCCTGGTATTACGGGCTGCGATAACGTCAGTCTAAAGGCATATAGTCAAAAGGACAAAGTCACCTCCGTACTGGCCATGAAGGCCCTTGGAGGAGTGGAAGGTAAAGGCTTCCACCATTGTTAACCGCGGCACGTGGTGGGATAGAGTGGTTAACTCTACACCCGGCCGCCTTTGCCCCCAGGAATTAACCTGGTACTCATTTTTCGTGTAGGCTGAGTGAACCTCAGGGCCATATGCACCTCCGGAAGTGGAAATCTTGTTTCTTAAATTTTACGACTTCCTGACGGGGATTCGAACCCACGTCTTTCCGGGCGAACCGAGCACCCCTTTAACGCCTCGGCCAGGCAGCCCCTAAACGATTATAGTGTTTACTACTAATCCAAATTTCAAGAAACTGACAGATTCAACACAAGAACAACCTTCACATTAACTGTTTCAAGCAAGTTAAGTGTATAGTCATGTTCTTCATGAGTAGGGCTTTGTCATGTTAACTATATTGTTTGTAGGAGTGTATCATAAAACATTAACTTACTTTGGAATCATTTTGTGTCAGACAAAACCCTAAATGCAGATCAGTAGTAGTGATTAATAGCCTAAATTATGCAAATATTTTATGGGGATCTGCCTAAATAGAAAGGTAATTAAAGGGGTCCCTGCCAGTTAAAAAGTTGGGAACCACTACGTTAGTGTAATGTGATAACTATTATGCATGTTACAATCGCTTCTTGCACTTTGACTAACCTTTTTTTAAATTTTTTTATTTATTATTATTATTATTATTATTATTATTATTATTATTATTATTATTATTATTATTATTCTGAATGGAAGTTGTCTGTACGTCATTCTATTCCATGCACTGTTTCCATGAAATTATTGACATCGTCATCAATTATCACTGATATGCATTTAGGGCTTTCACTCAGATGGCAGATTTCCTATTATCAATTATTTACCTAGACTTCTCAAAAAGGAAATTTGTTCATATATTCATATCTCCATGATATATATATACATAACTTATTGAAATGAAAACACAATGCATACAACCTTATTTTTTGCTACAATGAATTAAAATGACAAGCATTCTTTGAACACTCAGTACACGGTGCCATTGAACAACATGTCATAAGCAAAGTGATCCCTGGTCATGCACCAAAATGGCTACATGGTAATAAAATGTCTTAACCCTTAATCGGGCGCGTAGTGGTCTAAACGACCGACCTCTAAAAGTTTTGCACAAGGAATCCGTCTGAAGGTCAGCTATGCCCCCAATTCTCCTGTGCTGCGATCTGTGCGACGTTCCAATAACTAAGAGCATAAGCTTGATTGTATATCATCAATGGTTATTACATAAAATAAATTTCATCGTAAAGTCCGTATTGTCGCACGTATACTTTAAGGTTAAGTTAATATTCCACCTTTACAATACCATAAGTTTATTGTTTATTTATTTAAACAACATTATTAAATAATACGGGACATGTTTCGTCTAACTTGTAGACATCATCAGCCGTAAGATCAAGAAAAAGCTTTAAAAAGGACAAGGACAGAACAAACACAATAAAATAAATCTGTTGTCGAACACGTCAATCAAAATAGCGAGGATGTCCAGATTGTTCCAAGTACAAACATTCAAATCTTGTTGACGAAAAAAACTTAAATTCACACACATGAGAACGATATAGTAAAGCTTGTTGTTAAAATTCTCCTGTGCCATTGATATGGAGCAATCAGGTGCGTCGGCAAAAGCTGATAATGAAGTGTATAATGTTATTTATAGCAGAAAAAAGACGATCAACGAGCATGTGTAGGGAGTCCAGAGAGAAGATGTAAAAAACGTCACATTGGTGCAAAGTTGACATTTCTTATTAAAATTAGGTGGAATATCAGATCGTTACAGTGAAATTAAGTAAGCTGGTTTAAAAAAGAAGATTGTGGCGCATCTGATTACTTGCGTTTTCGCTTCTCAAAGAGTAATTAGTGGTGTGTTTTTTTTAATTTTTTTTTTACTGAGGATGAATTATGGAGGACGTGTGTGATGGGAGCCGGTGTGAGGCTGATGATGTCTACAAGTTAGACGAAACATGTTCCGTATTATTTAATAATGTTGTTTAAATAAATAAATCTTATGGTATTGTAAAGGTGGAATATTAACTTAACCTTAAAGTATCAACAGTTATTGCGTGAAATAATGTTCTCATATATAAACGTGTGTTCCGATACATTTTATTCAAAAGCCTGGAAAGGCACTGCATCTTCAACTAAATACCATTAACGAAAGTAAAATGGAATGTCAGTGTCTTAAACGGTTCATAAGTTGTTTGAGGTGGACGTTTTAGCTGAATAATGCTGTATAATTTATTAATAACTGTAGGTAGGATATACACCTGCCCAAACACCTCACAATAGTTGTCAACAGGGTAGTTTATTATGATGCAGACCGGGCCGGAGGTGTTCACTGTGATGATTCCCCTTCAGTGATATTATTTGTTAAGTCCTGGATCATCTCAGAAGTATATCTGCTGATATATTTTACTTCTTTAGAACAAACAACACAGCAGACTGTGCTATGTGGCATCTCTTCAAAATAATCCCACGTCGACGGCTTATGTTGCGCTTCGGACTCGTCTTAAAGTTGCCGCGTACAATTAGATCCAATTACACATTGCACCATCATATACCACAGTACCTAATTATGATGTGAATATATTGTAAGAAATTATTTTCTTGATCACCATAATGTTGGTAAACGCAAGCTCTGGTCAAATGTATTTTTATTGTAGGGTCTTAATAAATTATGGGTGATAATGATGTACGTACAGTAGCCATCAGTTTCTGTACTTACTCATTCGTACACTTACCGCTCATACAATGCCAGAATGCGTACCCTTTATAATTGTTATACGGTACAACGTCAATAATAGACTTCTGTAGAAATAAACAGCCTAGTCTATGTTTGACTATTTGCGTACTCGGCGCAAACAACATTCAGCTCCATATAGACACACTGCGCCATGTAGTTTTCTTTCTTTCTTTTTATTTATTTTATAATTTGGTCAATGAGCTCATTGTCCTAATGTTAATAATTCTCCAAGAAAGCCAACGCAGAACCCATTCATTCAGCTTTGCGCCCATCTGTGAGCATCTGTTCTATCTACTTTGAACAGAGTTTCCAGTACTGTAAATGTTCATAACTGGACGAGACACTTCCAGACATTGTGCATGCATCTCGCAGAACATTCAATGCAAATTCTCTCAGATGATGCGATTGACCTTTTGTTCCAGTTCATTCTTGTTGACTGGTATCTCTGTGTTATGAAAGTCTGTTCTCCGTATTTAAACTTTCAAAAGGTTTAGAAGCATTTATGTATGTTACTTGTCTTTTAAGTCTCCAAGCTCATCCATTGAGTACTCAGGTGGTGTGTGGGCTGTATATTTGCCACTTTCGAGTTCTGAGCTTTATATGATATTCAGTGTGTGTTTTGTTTGAGAAGCAAGCGCTATATTTGCCACTGCTCATCATAGCCGTTGACTTTCATGAATGAGCGTTGTTACATCACAGAGAAAGTAGTTCATAATCATTACAGGTAAGAATAGAATTTGTCAATGTGTTTTCTACATTATACGATTAATACTGAATAATAATGCGATGGCACTCGTATAATGAATCATTTCAGGAAGAAATGATTCAAATATAGTGTATATGCAGTATATGCCTCACGACTACAAAATATTTTAAAATCCTGTGACATGACTATATTACCCCTTAAACCCACCCACCATGTCCATACTTCCACCATTTCCGCTGATACATTCATAGACCTAGTAATAACAAATAACCCTCAAAAAATCCTTCACCACGGTCAAGTATCTGTTCCTGACATATCTAAACACGACCTCATATACTTAGCATACTCTCTTCGCGTGCCGAAGTACCGACCGAAATATGTAACGTTTAGAGACTTTAAAAGGATGAATTTAATACAACTGGGACAAGATGCACAACTCTGCCCCTGGTATGACATAATGATGAAGAGTGACATTGACGAGGAAGTGGAAATATTTAATTCCCTTTTACATGAATTGTACAACAAACATGCACCAAAGCGTTCTGTGAGAGTAACACGTCCCCCCTGCCCTTGGCTGACTGCTGATGTTAAGACTATGATGAAAGAACGAGACGCACTACACCGACGCTATAAGCAGACTCAACTAGCTGACGTACATGAGCAGTACCGTGTTCTTCGAAACCGAATTAAGCTTGTAATTCGTAATAAGAAATTTAATTATTTCCAGCATTTAAACAAAAACATTAACACTGGTTCCACATGGCGACAACTTTCGGTCACTGTGTATTGGCAAACCACTTGCGAAGCATACTGATCCCGAGGTGTTCCTTGATGAGTTAAATACATATTTCTCCACGGAACGTCTCATTCCTGACACAACGACAGTACAAAACACCATTGACAATATATTAAGGCAACAATCCCCAGTCCGTCCTGTATTTGAATTTGATACCGTTACAGAACATGAAGTAAGAAGGGAAGTTAATTCAATAAAATCTCACACAACAGGAGCTGATGAAATTCCCATTTCATTTGTGACTTACATAATCGACATAATACTGCCCATTTTTACGCATTTACTTAATACCTGTCTTACTTCAGGCAAAATCCCAATTAAATGGAAAGATGCACTCATTGTCCCTGTCCCTGTCCTGCAAGCAATACATCTGACTACCGACCTGTCTGCATCCTCACAGCACTTTCTAAGGTTCAGGAGAAGATAATGCATAAACAAATTGTTAAATACTTGGAAAAACATTCTGTACTTGATCCCTTACAGTCTGGTTTTAAGAAAGGACACAGTACTGCAACTACACTAATCAAAATCACGGATGACATTAGACGGGCTATGGACGAACGAAAACTGACTATACTTATCCTTCTAGACTTTAGCAGTGCGTTTGACACAGTAAATATAGACATATTGTTAGCTAAGTTACAAAAACTTCACATGGCTCATTCTGCTATTCAGCTCTTGGGCTCATACCTCAAAAACAGACGACAGCAAGTTGTATCAAACATGAAGACTACAGAATGGAGGACTAAGCTATCTGGCGTTCCTCAAGGGTCTATTCTTGGACCTCTGTTGTTCTTAATCTAGATTAATGACATTTCTTCTCATCTGAACGACTGCAACTATCATCTTTATGCCGACGATCTTAATCCACCATATGAACTCGACTTTAAATTCAATTAGCTCGTATGCTAAAGAGAACTGCCTATTAATTAACCCAAAGAAAACGCAAGCAATCATTATAGGACAATCTAGACTTTTAAATACGCTAAACATCATACAACAGCCTAACCTCGTGCTCTGTGGAGAAGCTATACCTTTTCAGAAGTCTGTGAAAAACGTAGGCGTTGTCATGAATGACACATTAAACTGGAATGACCATATAACAAGTGTCTGCAGAAAAGTATATGCATCTCTTCACCCCCTAAAAATGAAACAATCCATTCTTCCACACAGCATGAAAATAGAACTTATTCAAACCCTCATTTTCCCAATAATTTATTACTGTGATGTCGTATTAACCGATGCAACTGCAGAACAAACTCTGAAACTTCAAAGGGCAATGAACTCTTGCATACGATTTATATTTTCTTTGAACTTTAGGACACATATTTCCCCTTATTATGAGAAGCTATCCTGGCTGAAAATTGATCAACTAAGGAATTTACATACTGCGACACTAATTTTTCGACTTCTGAATGAATCTACACCTGAATACCTATCCTCACATTTTAACTTCCTCTCATCTTTCCATGGACATAATACCAGATCGACTTCTACCCTTATGATACCGGTTAATCATTCATCTGTATACAGTCACTCTTTCCAAGTGTCTGGGGCAAGGCTATGGAACACACTCCCTGTCAGTATACGTAATAGCACTTCAACAGTCTCATTTAAACGGTCTTGTCGAGATTTCCTCTTAAATACGTGACCAGCTTGTATGAATGTTAGTGTGTATGATTGCAAGCATGATTTAGAACTATTGTTAGGTGATGTAGATGTAGATAGGCTAGATAATGTTAATCATTAAAAATAACAATTATAATCTGTTACAATATTACTCCATGAATTTAGTTAGCTCCTAGGGTCTGCTAATGTTATTTTACCAAATTATGTGATTATGTACTGTACGTAGTGGTTAAGTGTAAGAGAGGGCCGTGAGCCCTAACTTCGCCACATACAAAGGCATAAAATAAATAAATAAATAAATAAATAAATAAAGTACAATATGCAAGTCCAAGTTTAGTTACTTTTCAGGGTGGTGATATAATATCACTTGGTGAGTGTAGGAATACTGTTCCAAGGGTCTGAGCAATGCCTTTAATACAGTAAATGTCTATTAGGAGTCTGTGCAAACATTTTGTTCTCTCTCTATTGATAATGGTTGAATGTGTTCCCCTTAACGTCACTTTGGTTAAGTCATTTGTTAACATCTGGATGTGATACTTTTGAGAGATATTATAAATTTTATTTTAAATCCTGACAATATGATCACATATTATTAAAACTATCTTACCACTAGAATTATACAGAGTCTTTATTTATATTTGGCAAGGACTTTCTTGCTCGACCTTGGCCGCCAGTGACGGTTTAGTTGCCGACTACCGCGCGTGCTTATGTATGATGGAATACGGTGCTCAAAATCATTATCATGCGTTTTACTCGCCATGTTTACAGTTTATGCTCAAAATCATTATCATGCATTTATCATGTATTTTATTCACAATTTTTACAGTTCATGCTGAAAATGTTCCCCATGCACTGCCAAACACTAATGAAGTTTTCGGTTACTCTTCCAAGTTCTTAAGCACTGATGGATGCAATTGCAGCACTTATATTTTCTTTAAGTTTAGTGTGTGAGGGTTGTTCCCATAAATTACATTTAACATTCCCCACAAATAAAAATCACATGCCATTAAATCGGGGCTACGAGGCGGCCACAGATTTTTACTTATGGTCCTTGTACCAAACGCGCTTCAGTAAGAAGATAACGACCTTTACGTCTATTTTTATTGTTTACTGAACCTGTAGGTTTGAATCTCTTGGCCAGTTGTTTTATTGTCCGATTGATAGGAATGGGTCTCCCTGGAAATTTCGCTCAAAACTTTTGTCTTGTCCTACTGTAGCACACGATTTTCTGCACTTAATGTAAGTATTGTGCAGATATACACATTCACGTAATGAATATTTCACATACATTATAGTACTATACACAATCACAATAAAACACTATACAATACGACATACAGTGCGCGGTAGCTTCATTGAACACCCTACTATCTCGGAACTCGGCTCTCAGCAACCGCAGGAAGTGCCGGAAACCGCGCGCGCCAGCGGCCGGTAGTTGCCTGTCATCAGTGGCCAAGGTCGAGCAAGAAAGTCCTTGCCAAGCATAAATAAAGACAGAGTATTAAAGTTATTTGCAATACTATTTTATGTACATGTGAATAACACTTTTTTTTTTTTTTTTTTTTTTTTTTTACTCATGGCAAAGAAAAGCCTAAATGTTGATGAACAGGCCCCAGTTCTGGAGTCTGTGATGTTTAATGCAAGTTAAAGTTCAGTTTGATTCAGATATAGGAGAGGACTCCAATGCTGATGACTGTTTACCCACCAACTTTGCCTATATCAGTCACCATTCCAGTTACTACTGGGAAGATGGAACCCCAGATAAGAATGCCAGCAGTGATGATTAGTTGTAGACCCTGATTGTAATTTTTCTCCCACCAAAGAAGAACCCAGCCCCATAGTGCTACAGCCCTGATGGGCCTTGGCTGTCAGGTGACGGATGCTAAGCCTGAAGGCCTACAAGGTTTCAAGGTAACTGATGGTCAGCGACAAATCCTCTCTGCCATTACTGAGCGAGTGGCTGTGTGGTTTGGGGCACGTAGCTGTCAGCTTGCATTCGGGAGACAGTGGGTTCAGATCCCACATTTCACATAATTTTTTTTTTGCTTTACGTCGCACCAACACAGATAGGTCTTATGGCGACAATGGAACAGTAAAGGCCTAGGAGTGGGAAGGTACAGCTCCAGCATTTGCCCGGTGTGAAAATGGAAAATCACGGAAATCAATCTTCAGGGCTGCAGGCAGTGGGGTTCGAACCCATTATCTCGTGGATGCAAGTTCACAGCTGTGCAACCCTAACCGCACGGCCTACTCTCCCAGTGTGTATCTTAATTAAGGCCATGCTCGTTTCCTTCCCACTCCTAACCCTTTCCTATTGTATTGTCATCACAAGACCTATGTGTGTTGGTGCAACATAAAGTTGTTCTGCCATTATTCTTAGTTTTGTAGATTGGGGCTGCTATCTTACAATTGGATAGTTCCTCAGTTTTTCTCACGAAGACTTGCAAAGTTCGAACGAGCCCTCAGATTTGGGTACAATTCCCCGACTGGGTTAGGAATGAAACTTCAGATCCTCTGGGTAAGAGGCAGGATTACTACCTTTAGACCGCGGAGTGAGCTACATGTAATAATATGAGAGAGCAGAGAAGAAAGAAACACAGTGTTTCTTTCCGGTCATCCTTCAAGTTTGAAATTCTGTTTGGCTGCATAATGTTGGAGAATGCATCGTAGTTGTTGGAACTTAAAAGTGGTGTGCATATTGCAACACCTAAGCAAAAGAGAAGTATGGTAATTTAAATTTAATTTAAATAATATTTAAAACAATTTTGTCTTTGATCTGATGTAGAAAATTATAAAAGCAAAAGTGATGTGCATATTATTTGCCACTGCACTTGTATAATTGGTCAATATCTGCAATCTTTGGTGAAATATATCCATAAGTACTGTAATAAAGAAAAAAATTCTTGATATAATGGTTGTTTTTTGTTATTTGTTTGTGTATTGCACTTAATAACACCAGAATACCCCATGGCACTACAGCCTTTGAAGGGCCTTGGCCTACCAAGCGACCGCTGCTCATCCCGAAGGCCTTCAGATTACAAGGTGTTGTGTGGACAGCACGACAAATCTTCTTGGCAGTTATTCGTGGCTTTCTAGACCGGGGCCATTATCTCACCGTCAAATAGCTCCTCAATTCTAATTACGTAGGCTGAGTGGACCTCGAACCAGCCCTCAGGTCCAGGTAAAATTCCCTGACCTGGCCGGGAACGAACCCGGGGCCTCTGGGTAAGAGGCAGGCAGGCAGGCTACCACTACACCACAGGGCCGGCACTAACACCAGAATGCTGACTGCAAATAACCTCTCCCTATTTTGTTGTGTGTAGGGTGATACTGTATGCAGCACTTCTTAACATTCACCTCATTCATGACACTTTCTCCATAGACTGCAACAAGTTCTGCATAAATGTTGGTATGTCCAATGTTTTCAGCATTCAAAAACCAAATTAATAATACAGCTTCATGGTCAGCAAGATTATCAGTATGCATATTCATTTTGCTACCCTCAAAAATTAAATGTTACGTGCTAACAAATGCACCTGGCATTACACTCAACACAGCTCATACAAGACTGACTATAACGACCTTGCTTTGCAGTGTCTTTTCCAAATCACCCAGCTGTGTTATAGCTAACTGCATTTTGACCCAAAATATTTAATAATTTCAATATGTATGTCTAGGAGATTGGTTTGAGAAAGAAAGTACTACTTCAGTAAGAAAAGTTAAGCAGTAGTTGTTGAGGATTATTGATTATATGGAAAAGATCAGTTCTGAAGTAGTTTTTGAGGATTAACTTATTGATTGAATGGACAATATTACTAGGCAATCAACCCTGCATAGCATCAATTCGAGGAGAATGTTGAAGAGGGGAAAAAAAAAGTAGACCAATGGAAGGCCTATGCCGTGCACCTTGCAAATCTGTGTTAATCTCATGCTTCTACTGACATTGTTGGAAGAGAACTAATATTACAAGAGAAGTCAAAGGTGAAACGAACCTGGAGCCAGTCTATGTCCACAGTGCTTCACTTAGATTAGACATAGTTGCCACGTTGCTAACCTCAGTTTATAAGCGTCGGAGTATTGGACGAGTTATGGTATAAAATTAATTGCACTTCATTACTGTAGGTGATTCCTATGATTTTAACTAGGGTTATAATTTCATCTATGAATAAATGGACACAGAATGATGCATTTGTGTTGGAAGATGCTCCTTTGATTCTTTATAATGAAATTAATGTATTTTATTTTGTGTTGTATTTTGAATTTGGTTCTGGAAAAGGATTTTACAAGTTAGTTGGCTAGTCTCCTTAGCAATATATATAGCCATGTACATATGTTCTAGAACTTTACGTACATTGTAAAATTGAGAATTATTTCCACATGCTTACCTACAGACTTGTCTGCTGCAATAATGCATGTGCATGCTCTCTTGAGATATGTTTTCACTGTCTCATTGAAGTCCTTGCCCTGCATAAACTCAATTTCTCTTGTTTGCAGGACTGGAATTTTGATTAGTAGTTATTGCGGGAAATCAGAGGATGTGTTATTTTCTGAACATGGTCGTCATTTGACTTCAGAAGCACCTCGGCAGACTAAATTTATAAGGACTTCTCAAACTGGAGATCTCGGGCAGCTGGAAAGTGTGATTCAAAGAAGAGAGAACCGTTTTGTGTGTACCATCTGCCAGGAAGTACATTACAGCAGACAAGGTCTTAAATCCCATTTTAAATCTCATCTTAATCGCCATGCATTCCAAGCAGGTCATAAGTGTGAAGTTTGTAATAAGGCTTGCGTGTCAAAAAGTCACCTGAGAAGTCATATGGTCTCCCACACTGACGAACGTCCTTATCATTGCGATGTTTGTGGTAGGAAATATAAACGCAATTTTGAACTTAAAAAACATAAAGAAACACATACAGGAGAAATGGAGCATGTTTGTGATATTTGTGGTTATGCTACTTTCCAAAAGTCAAATCTGTTAGTACATAAAAAGAGACACCTGAATGATTATAAATTTAAATGTGATATATGTAACAAAGGGTATTACACAAACACTGAGTTGCAGCGGCACAAAACGGTTCATAGTGGAGAGCGGCCATTTCAGTGCGACATATGTGGGAAAGCTTATCCCTACAAGAGTAATCTTGCTCTGCATAAGAAGAAACATGAACCAGACTACAGGATGAAACTCCATTATCAGTGTGAATTCTGTGGAAAGACCTTCTTGCACAATAATTCTCTTAGAATACATAGGAAGAACCACTTAGGTGAAAATCAGTTAATGTGTGATGTGTGTGGCAAGACTTTATGTGGTGGCGAGTCTTTAAAGGCTCATCGAAGGATCCATACTGGTGAAAAGCCATTTGTATGTGATATTTGTGGGAGGGGGTTTGGCAAACCAGATTATCTCAAGGTACATAAACGTACACATACCGGTGAACGACCTCACTCTTGTGACAAATGTGGAAAGTCTTTTACTCAGTTGTCTACACTGACGGTCCACAAGAGGTATCACAGTGGGCAGAGGCCATATCAATGTGACCTTTGTAATAAAACTTTTGTATCAAATACATTGTTAAAGACTCACCAAAAGAGCCATGCTGTTTAAAATTCAGTTTTATCTTGAAAGTAATTGCAATAAAGTTACCTGGAAAACTAGTTTGGACTTGCTGCTATGTTTGTTTTATGGAGTATTTAGATCAAGGAAGTGCAGTTGTACTGGGAGTACAGGTTACAGGATGTGCAACATCATTTCAGCATCATCATCTGTACAAGATGTAAGGATATTGTAATGTAACCTACTTCTAAGAGTTCATTGTAATGAATTGCCAGGAGTATCTTAATTGTGTATTATTATTGTTATTGTTATTATTATTATTATTATTATTATTATTATTATTTAGGGTAGAACAACTGTAGTGAGCAATTTATCCTATGCTGACAACTTGGTCTTAATGGCAGACAGTGCTGAAACCCTTCGAGTGTAAAAAGAGGTGTATCGTGTGTGATATGAAAATTAGCTTTTCCAACACTAAAGTTATGCCAGCCGGGCTGAGTGGCTCAGGCGGTTAAGGCACTGGCCTTCTAACCCCAACTTGGCAGGTTTCATCCTGGCTCAGTCCGGTGGTATTTGAAGGTGCTCAAATACAACAGCCCCGTGTCGGTAGATTTACTGACACGTAAAAAGAACTCCTGCGTAACTAAATTCCGGCACCTCGGGGTCTCCGAAGACCTTAAAAAGTAGTTAGTGGGACGTAAAACAAATTATTATTAAAGTTATGCCAGTAGAGAATAAACCTAAGTAGTATACTAAGCTTTAAGCAAACCTCGGACCTATGGGAGTAATGGAGTCCCACTCCCTATTGACAGGTGAGGGACTCCTTGGAAACAACTTGGCGAACAAAATGGAATTTGATGGGGCTTATGGAAGAAAGAAAGTAGAACTAGCTGAGTCAGCAAAGAGGATGCATCTGGATGGGCTAGGAGTAAGTGATATTCGGGTAAGAGGAGATAACGAGAAAGAGATAGGAGATTATAAGATTATAAAGTATACTTGACGGGTGTTACATAGGGAAGGGCAGAGTCTGAGGTAGGGCTCTTTATCAGGATACCATTGCACGCAACATAGTTTCTGTTAGGCACGTAAATGAGCGAATGATGTGGGTAGATTTTTCAGTTGGAGGAATTAGGACTAGAATTGTTTCTGTGTATTCACCACGTGAGGGTACAGATGAGAATGAAGTTGACAAATTTTATGAAGCATTGAGTGACATCGTGGTCAAGGTCAACAGCAAGGATAGAATAGTGCTAATAGGCGATTTCAATGCGAGAGTTGGGAATAGTACTGAAGGATACGAAAGGGTGATTGGTAAATGAGGGGAAGATATGGAAGCTAATGGGAATGGGAAGCATTTGCTGGACTGCAGTGCTAGTATGGGTTTAGCAGTTACGAATACATTTTTCAAGCATAAGGCTATTCACCGCTACACATGGGAGGCTAGGGGTACCAGATCCATAATAGACTATATCTTAACCGACTTCAAATTCAGGAAATATGTTGTACGAGTTTTCCGGGGATTTTTCAATGATACAGACCACTATCTGATCTGTAGTGAACTAAGTATCTCTAGACCTAGGGTAGAGAAAGTGAAATCTGTCTGCAAACGAATAAGGCTAGAAAATCACCAGGACAAAGAAAGTACATGGATATGATTAGTGAGAAATTTCGAACAGTGGACAGTGAGCAGGTTCAGGATATAGAAAGTGGATGGGTGGCATACAGGGATGCTGTAGTAGAAACATCAGGGGAATGCCCAAGTCCTGATAGGACTTTCTTTCTTACCTCAGTGTTGATTTTGCCTTTCTGTACCAGTATATTGTTCATATGTAACTGCTTTACTGATGTGAACACTACCCTATCTATCCATCCTGAAATACTTTCCATATGAATCAGTTGAATGAAAATGAAAACTTTGCCTTCAATTTCAGCAAAAATGAGAACCAAACACTGCAAACAATAATAGGTGCTAATAACAAGCACCTTGTTTTCTACTTTTAGAAGTGAAGTGTATGCATTTCTAACAACTAAATACTATTGCAGTCTACAGGAGAATGTTATTTAGGGCTGTTGCTCAGGTGGTAATTGATTTCATTTTGCTATATCTTACATTGCCTGTCAAAACTGTTTGTAAATACTGATTATATGAAATGTTTGACAGTGTAGGGTGCATGGCTCTTGTAAGATCTTGCATTAACTTACAGGGTAATATCACCTCACACAAAATGCAGTTTTTTATTTTGTAGATTAAAATCTACAAAACTTTGGTAGAAACACCTGTCAAATAGTTACATATGAATTTTTCACCTTTGTTTTTCATTGTTTACATGGATCTACAGCACATGAAATAGAAGAATGGGTCTACCTTGATGCCCTCGGTAGGCCTGTATGTTATTAATAAATTATAAGTAACAGGCATGAAAGTAGTGAGAATGATTGCTGGTACAAACATGTATCAATGGCAGGAAAGTACTTGGAATTAGGAGATAAAGGCTACCTAAATTGCAAAGGTATAAGGTGGCAGGGAGGAATTCTGTCAGGTACCGGTATAACTGTAGTAAGAAGTTTGTCCTATGCGAACGACTTGGTCTACTGAAACCGTGCAATCTAATATCTTGCAACTTTAAAAGAAGATGCAATTAATATGACATGAAAATTAGTCGTTTCAAGACTAAAGTGATGGCAGTAGGGAAGACACCTAAAAGAGAACTGAATGTCAGGTTGGGAGTACAAAACTGGAACAGATAGATAATTTCAAATAGGTATTTAGGATGTGTATTCTCCCAAGATGGCAGTATAGTAAGCAACATTGAATATAGGTGCCGTAAACCTAATGCAATGAGCTTGCACATGCAATCAGCAGTAGGCTACTCTGTAAGAAGGCAGTCAGCTCCTGGACAAACCTACTAGTATCTATACACCAGTCTGGTTTCAGACCACCTGTGCTGTACAAACCTAGTGCAATGAGCTTGCTGTTGTGATCAACAGTATACCGTAAGAAGGAAGTCAGCTCTTGGACAGAACTATCAATACACTGGTCTGGTTTCAGACCACCTGTGCTGTGCCACTGCTTACTACATACATACAGAAAGGACCTACTACCAGTATTTCAAAATACTCCTGTTTTTTTTGTAAACCATACATGTTCTACCACATAAAATATATAAATTAAGATGTTGTAATAATACTAATGAGTAAAAATTGGAGTTAAGGTTACTTTCCCATCAGGTGCTAATACACATAACTCACTGAGGATTCCAATAAATATTGATAGATAAGTACCGGTATAAGGAAAACTGATTTAATTTAAAAAGTAGAACATTTCTCAAGGACATAAATTGTATTAGATTCTTTCTTGGTCTAACATTGTATACAACAGTTCCTGAATTTTAACTGAAGACCCTTTGACCTAGTTCACTCATTCTTTCCATGTCATCATGAAGAGACTAAAAATAACATTGTTTTCTTTTCAGTTTTCAGTATCTTTTATAAATACTAAATATTTA
The DNA here is from genome assembly GCF_040414725.1 of Anabrus simplex. NCBI lineage: Eukaryota > Metazoa > Arthropoda > Insecta > Orthoptera > Tettigoniidae > Anabrus > Anabrus simplex. The sequence continues at coordinate 1,046,207,036 of NC_090265.1, read as the reverse complement.
CTTAACACGTCACTGTCACTTTCACATTTCTGTGTATTTTATTTTTAACTGCTGGCAGAGCTGTTTGTAGAAGCAAAGTCACTGGATCGGAAGTTGAAGTCCCTTCAATAATTTCTGAACTGCAGGAGTTAGACCCCTCCCGCCTCTTCCTCTTCCTCTTCCTCTTCCTCTTCCTCTTCCTCTTCCTCTTCCTCCTCTATTTCAGCTTGTTGAGAAAGCTCTCCTACACCAGGTGCCACATCCATAGATATGTTTGTTATAGAACTGAAAAAAATGAGCAACATATTAATGCAATTCTTTTAAATTGGAGCTACATTTTAGTCTGCACACAAGCCTTCTGTTTAAGAAATTATTAGTTTCAATAATTATTTTATTAAGATGATTGTTTGGTTAGATTATATTATATTACTTTCAGTTATATCTGATACATTAATGAACAGATGGGTAGAGGGTAGAACTTATGGCCTACAGACTGAATCTTCCCCTCACTCTTTCACAACTAGAACACTGATCTGTACCGGTAGTGTAGGCCTACTTTAAAAAATAAATATTAGAAAATTGTACCTTCTTCCAGCAATGAAGGGTTCCAGAAAGTTGAGGGCATTGAAGTAGACCCACTTTTTGTTTCCTGTATAGCAGAACCTGGGATAAGAGGGAGGATGTTATCTTTCCAAGTTCGATACCCAGCCCTCAGAATTTGCCATATTTTGGCACAACATTTCCTGAAACAGTGAATTAGAATATTGTGACAAAGAAAATATACATGTAGTTCTTATGGCATATACTTATTTGTCATTAAAGCAAACAGTGTTGTTCATTTCATTAGGTACGAGATGGAGGTTAGGAAAGCACTGTTCATGTTTTCCAAACATTTCTTCAATTAAGTCATAAGAATGATAATTACTGCTTCTCCTAGGGTAACTTTCTTTACCAATCTATTCCGTATAATATATTTTATAAATAATTAAGATAACACTACTCATAACATAATCATAATAAATTAATAATTACTTACCAGTTTTCATCCCAATTCTCGACACTATAGAATGCCGTACAAAATTCACAATCTCCCTATTACTATATTCTGGTAGTCTAGAATTATACAACACTTTGTTTCCATACACTAAGCAAATTAATGTTTCGATTTCATTAACAGACCACAATTTTACGTCCGCCATTATCGAATGACTGCGACTGAAAAACGGACACGTTTGTTTTCACAAACCAGTTGATCTTCGTCGCTTGTAGTTGATCGCTGACGATCGATGCTGTGTGACTGGTGCCACTGCCCTCCTGTAGGTTTGTTTCCTTAGTCGGTTGATCGCAGTCGTTCGATCGATCCTGTGTGACAGTCCCATAAGAGAAGTAGAGGTAGACCAAGACGACGATGGTTAGACTCTGTCTCTAACGATTTAAAGATAAGAGGTATAGAACTAAATGTGGCCACAACTCTAGTTGCAAATCGAGGATTGTGGCGACGTTTAGTAAATTCACAGAGGCATGCAGACTGAACGCTGAAAGGCATAACAGTCTATAATATGTATGTATGTATGTATGTATGTATGTATGTATGTATACTAAGTGCAATCACGGTGCAGCTAAATTAATTCAATGAGCTCTCAGTTGCCATAAACAATATTCTGTAAGAGTGAAGCCAACTCTCAGACAAAATTAATTTTTCATCATTGTTAGGAGTAAAAGATAGGTAGTAGACCAAGGATATCTTGTTAATAAGTTACAAGTATCATACGTGAAAGTAGCAAGGGTAATTGCTGGTACAAACAAGTGGAAACAATAGTAGGAGACTTCTCAGAATGGGGAGATAAAGGCTAAGGAATATACTTGATGGATAAAATTGTACACACAAACTGGCCTCAGTGTTGAGATCACGCAAGGCAAATGGAGAGAGATTGGTTGCATAGGAGAATAGTGGATTCATACAGTACCTAAAATTATTTTTCTAGTCGGTGATGAGCATGCAGACTGTTGAGTGTTACGAATAATAGGGCAACGTTATATATGACGTTTTAACCCAATGAAAATTGAAAATAATATGCGTAAAGTACAGGTAGATGCCCTAGTTAATTGTCAAAGCAGGGTGTTTGTAAACATTACCACATGCGCTGTGTTGTCATAATGACGCTGTTGTTATTATTCATCTTCTCAGTTATCATATGTACCAGTGGATGTTTTTGTTTATGTTGTGTCTTCTATGCTATTTCTAAATTATCAGTCCATTGTAGTGAAGTGGCAGTAAACTATATTCTTCTCATCTTTACTTCAATCATGAGCTACTGCACAGTGTATCTCCGCCTGGGCACGTGTGGTTTTCACTTTCGAAATCTGCGGGAAACTTTGAGTGGGATTGGAGTATAACACATTGGCGATTTTCCTTGTCAGCTACTGTCTTGTGTTTTTCTTCTTGCTCCTGACCTCCACCTTGTGCTTTCCTGTTTATTGGTACAGATACATATCTTTTGTGTATTTACAGCATTGTAACAGTGTGCTTCTCTCCATGCCATTACAAGCATTAACTAAGCGCTAAGGTTTCCTGTTTTTTTAGGTTAGGTCCTAAGACTTGAAGGCATTCCATTGTGGCTTGGTTTGTTCTTCCTGATGATGAAACATTTCACATTCAGTAATACAATTGCATGCTTTGGACTGGAGTAAAATCTTTCTGTGAATGATAGTTCACTGCATCTGGAACATTGTGACATCTTATCGATTAAATGCAGCACAATTCATGAAGTAAGCCACAGGGCTAGATTCACAAGGCCCTCATCATTATTGTGCTAAAGTTTAGTTAAAATGAAATTGGCGTACGTAGCCCCTCATAGAATCAGCTAGAACATAAATCCTACTCCCCCATGTATTGGGTTTCTTAGGATTATATGGTATGTCATGAACAAAATTGTGCTCCTGAAGGAAACCACAGCTTTATCTGGTGCTATAGTGCTATATTCATTCCTGAAACATAGTGTTTTCTGTTCTGCAAGTCCCAAATAAGCTACAAAATTTCTTACTTTCTGAGCCCTACTTTTCAAATTATTGTCACATTCAGGGGTGTGCTTTTCTAGCTGCAACATCCAGACTTTGTTTTTCTTTTTTTAAGATGTCATTGAAAAAATAATATCCTGAAGATAAATTAGCTTGACTAGTAGTCCTGTAGATAAGATAATGGCATTAGTCTGATGTTTACAACACCAGGATATTGTGTGTCCACACATCCTATTCAGGGGCATCAACTAAAGCATGTAGGGTAAAAGCTTGCTTATTTTCTGCCATGCATAACAGTTGGTCTCTGGCACATTCCTCAACAGTTTTACAGTGAAAAACACTCAAAACATTCAACAGGTAACATTCACACCCACGTATTCATAAACAAATCATGACAAAATAAAACCAAAGGGGAAAAAAAGCAGTACTCACATTTGACTTACAGTTGTAGCTATTCTCTTAGCAGAAAGTACCTAATGCATGTTTTACAAAATATTTTTACTTTCCAATTTCCTTTACTGAGAGTCACAATGTAGTTTGTTCAGAAATATGCATAGGTGATTATTTTCACAGGCTGTCTCCATAATTAGTAGAAAGGGACTTAAACTTGCACTGTTTTCACTCTCATCATATGACTATGCTGCTACTCTTACGCTTCCTATCCGTAATTCACCTTATGTTAATCTGTGAGGGTCCTTTCTAGGTTTTATGGTGTATATATGACGTTTGTTGAAATGAACTTAAACACAGAAAATGACCCCTCTACATTTACAGATGTGACAGCAGTATTTTTATTCAGGAGCTAATTTAGGAGTTCCAGATTTCTTTTTCAACTTTGCACAGTTCTGCTTGCAAACGATGCACTCAACTTCACATTTCACTCTCCCCCGTATCTTCTAGAATCGCCAAGCTGCAAGTCGTGAGTTTCTAGCTTCTGAATCGATTCTGGTATGATTGTGATGTGTGGAGATGACTGCCAGATTCATTATTGAATGCGTATTTGGCCTGTTGGATAGCAGTAACACTGTTCCTTTTACTCTCTCGAAATGTTGACAGTAAAAGTGTGCGGCTTCAATCTGACTTTCCCATCCCCTCAGGAGGAGGAGGTATGTCTCTGATAAGTGCTCCTTGTAAGCCTCTATCCTAAGAGACAATGTCAGAAACACTTTCTTTCTAGTGGATATTAGTTTGTTGCCAGCAGGAATCTGTGTTTGTATTTCTTCCACCAACCTATTAAGGCTGTACGCAACAATTGTTCATCAAATTGGCGGAAAATTACCTGTAGCAATCTTGCAGCTTTCATCATGAATCTAGCAGCATCTGCATCCAAAACTGGTCTGTATGACCACCTGAAGGCCTCAGCATTTGTAACGAATCGTTCACTAAATGAGCAGGCGTGGCATAATGCGTCGTACCGAACACTTTACATGAAATGAGGTATGGAGTTCCCGATTCATTTCCACACAATTTCCCAAGTAACATATTTTCTATGTTTCTGCTGCATGCTTCCGTAGTCTTGTCTACAGGCCCCAAAAATAGATCATCATGCAACCCTTTTTGGATTTATTTGACCGACCACTGAAATAAAGCACTTGTCCAAGTGTCCTAAGTGTAGATTTGTACAGAATAGTTTTCCACTATTTTTATACAAAGCCATGGAAATAAGGGTTGTGCTGTTTATTCCACGGTATGTATGCTGCTATTATGGCATGGCATAGCTTAGCTCTAAACTTGTCCTGTCCTGATGTAGATCTGTTTGGTCATTTAGTACCCACTCGCTTAGCATGTATGTGAGCTCTGGTATTAGAGTGCTACGTGAGCTGAACCTCTTTTTTCTTTTTTCCCCAAGTGGAATCTGTTTTATACAGACTTTATACAATATAAACTTCATCAAAACCTATTCAATACCATTTAATATGTCAAATCACTTATACAGTGGGACTGGTTTCGACCCCATTATGGGTCATCTTCACCCATGGCCTAAAATTGACAATATGTCGTGCAAATACAATCAAATTAACAATTCAAAAATATTTCATTATAATACTATAATGTGGCACTCTCCAGGAAACCATACCTTAAGTCGGAAAATTGCAGTTTTGGTTTATTTTCTAATTTTGATAGTGGATGAATTTGCAATCATTTTTGTGAAAACCAGAAATCTTTAGCTTAAAAACTGATTACTTTATGTAACTTTGAAGTTGTAAGACAGAAGTTATTGAATTTCACTGGATAAAAGAATATCTGCTTTGCGTATTAAAATAATTGTCATAAATACAGATGAGTTTTATTGTGAAAAAAATGTGGAAAAGGAAGTTTGTCATGCGGCACTCATTTACACATAAGTTCTGTCTTAAGATGTACGAATAATTATTATAATTATTATAATAATGATGCGAATGTTAAATGATTAATGATTTACATTACTAATCTATCTTGTTTCCTTTAATAACAAAACTGAATTGTTGCTCTTTTTCTGGAATTTTCTTAATTATATATGGGTTTTCCTTTCGCAAACACAGCGGCTGTAATGTTGCCTGGCCGTTGGCACAACAAATTTTCCATTTCTGCTGCGCAGTACTCTTGGATGGTTCAAACTTATATTTCAACCTTTCTTTATTCGTTCCTTTTACTAGCAACTTCTTGGATAGTTTCTGAGGAAGATTATCTGCAAATCTTCACAATTATAGTTGGACAGTCCAGTTTTTGTTGACACATAATGATGCCGGGTATATTCTTTTTCACAGTAAAATGACTGAAAGGTGTGATCTAAGGAACTCTTTTCCAACCATGTTGTCAGTCATACATATGTATAACAGCTCGCCAGTTTCTTTTCTAATGATGATGGCTTTGTTTAGTATTGACTCAGTGGTGTTGTCTTAAATGACGGAGACAATATCTATCGCACAGTATTCCCTTTTCATGAGATAAAAAGTTTAGTCTCAAAAAATATTCATATGATGCACTGGCAGAATATAAATTATATCTTCATGTAAACATGATATTATTTTTATTTTGTGTGACATACTTGTCAGCATGAAGAAACAAATCGCAGCACAATGATCGGGCTCCAGTTGTAAAATATGCAGCCAGGTAAATGTCTATACTTGTTACTATACATTATTTTGATACACAAACTGGTTATTTCATATTTTGCTACAAGAAAACAACGCAGGAACTTCATTCAAGAAACCCTACCTTAAGTCGCCAATATTAAATTCCCATTGGGACTTAAGGTATGGTTTTGTTAGACTGCACAGCTTTTTTCCAAGGTTATTTTGAAGCCTTTTCTGCCTGGTCATGTCACTCACTCCTTTCATCACTTAGTTCAAGGATCAGGCTAAAAGATGGCACTCATACACTGTATAAAATGGTATATTGTTGATTTTATGTTGCTTATAATTTTATAAAATGAAACGGCAATATCACTGGATAATAACCTTACTGTGTGTCTATGTAACATAACGCACTGATAATTCAAACGTACTAGTTGTATTAATGTGACATGCAGGAAATTAAGACTATTTCATGGACCACAGTCATATGAGTTGTCAAAGCTAGCTGATTAAAAACAGGGTAATTATGTTTCAAAGAAGCAGATGGGTATTTAGGAATGCACTTTTCCCTTATCTAAAAGAAATAACTAAGGTATCAAGTGTTTTTCAGAATAAGTTAAGTACTGCTATTATTACGATTCTTCTTCTTCTTCTTCTTCATAGTACCATATCAGGACCCTGACATCGGCTATCACTGGGAAGATAATATTAGCCTAATTATGTTGACAAGAAATGAAAAACATGATTGTCTCTTCCTTTAGTTTGAATTTGTGTGAAGTATATTTATTTTCCACCTATGGTTATCTCTTCTCCCCACATGAAAAGAATAATTTTTCTTCTTGGCTCCATTTGGTCTCTCAAATATTCTTTTTGCCATCTATTATCAGTCCTTGCGAATAACGTGTGAATAGGAAACTAATATGAGTTCTAATTGATGTTTCGAAACTCATTCAACTAGATCTACACTGCATTTACTAGAGCAAGATATAAAGTCGGCCGTGCTCCATTTTCTGAGCTTTGCGCATGCTCAGAAGTGAAACGCAATGCTTGGCAGCAATGTGCAAGGATGATCTTCAGACTCCCTTAGTACGCGGATAATCCAGGTCTGTGAATAACATTTTTTCTGGTCTGTAGTTAATCCCTCCTAAGTTGGTAATAAATTTAGTCCGGATTAAGGCAGGACTAGTGAATGTTTATGAATAGGATCCTATGCTTTTATGAGTCTCTGGCCCTTCAGTTTATTTGTGGGGTGTCATTTGCATTTGTAAGTACATAGTCCTAGGTCACTAGACATCCTGGATTTTTGAAATGCACAAGCACTCTCAGTCTTCGTACTGGGTTTTGGCTCATGCAATTCGCCACTGCTTTCCCTATATGTGGAGTCCATATTGTCCAGTTCTTCTTTTCCTGGGGCAGTCTTTGACAGTTCCAGTCTCTTAAAAAGTGCTGGAGATTTCGATCATTTGGAGCATTTTGAATATACTTTGTATCACCCAGTGACCTGCCTACCGTATGCAGCACAGTAACTGATTATTTTTTTAATCACCACAGTCCATTACGAAAGATAGTTACAAACAACTTCCTGAATCTGCATTGCCATGGCTCAATTCTCATTTTATGCCTGGGGAGTGGGCTACCCTCTATGAATGGATGTATAGTTAGCATCAAAAGTTGTAACTTTATGGTAAGACTCTGTTTATCCACATCTAGTGGTATTATTCACAGTCTCATTTCTCCATCCAGCTGGCACAGGAAGACTCAGAGAATTATCACCAATACTACCCATATAGTCATGATTGCTGTCATATTCATCATTATTGCCAGCAACACCATTACAAATATTAGGCGGCGTAGGTCCTTTAGGTGAATTCTCACAGGCATTTTGCAGACAAACGTCACACTCATTGTCGCCAAGTGTCTCAGTTCTCGGCAGAAGAAGTCAATGGGTTTGGATTTACAGTTTGGCGTCTGTTGTTTCTAGACATGGAAGGTACACTATCCAAATGATATATCTCTTCAAGTTCAGATTCCAGCGCTTGGTCATCTTCATTTTGTGATTCACCAAAATTCTCATTGAGAACTAGACGGAATTTTCCATCAGAGTGAATCTGTATTCTGTAATAAATTAGCTATATCTGATTCACAAAGCTTTTACTCATATTTGGATGAGAAAAAACAAAGTAAGTCTATCACATGTGAGGATCAAACCCCATAGTGCGATAAACAGTACTGCATGAGGCAATCTATAGTAAGGTGCTGTAAACAGAAGCACTTTCCTTTGGTAACAAAATGAGCAAAAATTTGGACTTAAAGGCGGAAAGGTTTTGCTGGAAAACTAAAGACAACACATCTATAAACCCATCTGTATGCTGAGAGTTCTGAAAAAAATATGGAAGGTTGGAGGGGAAGGCTCTTAAAAACGTTGACATAGTGTCTACTTTGGATAGGGTGATCAGACATCCGCTTTTATACGGACGTGTCCTCCTTTTTCACACCATTGTCTGGGGTCCGGGTGGATTTATTAAAAAATAGAAATGTCCATTTTTTAGTGAATCTGCTTATTTTGGTGTTATCTGTTTTACTACTTTGTTTTACAAGCGTTCTTCATAACGATATCGTATCGATATATAGAAATGTGATGTGCTGTGTTAATGTGTAACATCTGATAGTGCGATAAGCAACAGCAGATAACCGGGATTTGAAGGAAGTCTGTTTCAAATGGATAGTCCAGAAAAGTGATACTGATTTTTCTTTTTTTTTTTTTCTTTTTCATTTAGGGCCGTTAAAAACCATGTCAAGTAATTATCAGGCATTTCTGGAAACATTTTGTGCAGCCCAAAAACGTTGCATTCTTTCTCTGGCCTCCTGTCCTCTTCTGTCCAGCTGCAGTTCTTGTTGATCACTGATCTGTATTTTGATCAGTTAGAGATGTCCTCCTGATTCAATCCCATGATTTTGAGATCCTTCCTTGTTTGCTTGAACCATTTATCCGAGACTTAAGGTCTGCTGTCCGAACCATTAAAAATATGCTTCATTAGTCGTGTTGTAGACATCCGTAGAACTTCAGTCGCCGTTTCCTTATTGACTCCATGAGTTGTTCAATATCCCTGTATAGCCCTTCTCTTCATCGGAGTCTATATTGTCCATCTGTTATGTTGGGACCCATTATTTTGCAAAGGATCTTATGCTCATACTTCTCTGCTTCTGTCAGTTTAGCCTTTTCTGGTAGTTTCAGAGGCATTCACTTGCATACAGGCACTGGGGTTTGATCACGGTGTTATAGTGCCTGAGTTCAGCTTTTCTTGTATAGGACATGTGTCCTATAAAAAGCTGCGGTCATCTTCTCTTGCCTGTTCTTGTTAGCTTCTTTCTCACTAGTTTTCATCTGCACTATATCACCAAGATATCTTAAACTGTCCACTTTTTCTATTTTACCTTACTCTGTTGTTAGGTATTGAGGTGCTGTTCGGATATTGGTTATGTACTGACTGTGCCTGTAATAGGGTCAGTTGAAGAGCAAGAAACTCCTCAGGTGTGCTCAGTTGGCTGCAATATCAATCAAGCAATACATTGGGTAAAATATCTCGGGGATAAAGACGTAGGTTTTGGCAACAAAAACTGGCAATTCAAATTTTAACACAGCATGATTATTTATTTATTTATTTATTTATTTATTTATTTATTTATTTATTTATTTATTTATTTATTTATTTATTTAGCCAACATAGGACTAGTTAGTCAGGTTTATGGAGGTTTTTCTTTTTGTCAGCCCAGTACTGCTTCATCCTTTCTGAACATAATTTTCTTTCTGCTTCTGGAATCACTCTTCCTATTCTCAGCTTGTTGATTTTTGTCTATAGTCTAGTGTGTTTATCTTTCAATATGTTGAGTATATTTGTTTTGTATTTTAAATCTTCTATTGTAATACGTAACTCTCTCATGTGTTCTTTAAGTTCTGTGATCCATCTAATATTATTCTTACTCTTGTTCTTCCATAATTTTTCTATTATTTTTTTACTGATTCTATTTTCTGGTGACTTTATTAGATGCCCTAAGAATGATATTAGTTTTTGTTTCATTGTGCTAGTCAAGGGTTCTATTTCTTTATATGCTATACGATTATAAAATGATTTTTTTGTAATCCTGGCTAGCTGTGATTGCGGAATACGATCATTACTGTACTGCTTAAATGATCTTGATCTTGAGTTTACATAAAAATGAACAAACAATATGGGGTGGTACATTATAAAATTCTGCCCTATCCACTCTAATGAAATTGTGAATACATTAAATTTTCTTTCTTGTGGTTTTGAATTTAACATTTTAATTTTGCATTTTACTGTGAGTAAAGATCTGGGCTATATCTCGAGAAATCTGAAAAATATTGAAAATTCAATGATAAAATATCATATAAAATTCCAGTATGGAAGAATATTAATAAGAATTAATCCCCTAATCTGCTGAATGAAATTTGGTGCTTGACTGTGATAAGGTTTAAATAAGCAGTGAAAAATTGATTTTTAATTTTACCTCTAATAACACAATTTTCTTCGCAGATACTTTTTGAAAACTGCTAAAAAGTACTATTTTGAGAATAATATTGATATTCTGTGGGAATACTCCATAGAAATAAACAAAAGGTGGAAAAATAACAACATTTTTTGTGGTAAAATGGTAACTAACCTTTTTTGTTCACAGAAATACTCTCCAATACTGAAAAGTAATGATGTAACATGCAGAAAATGCAGTGTTAATTATGCAAAAATTATACAATTTACTCTGAAAATATGAAATTAAGCAATGAATAATGAACATTTAAAACTTAAATAACGTGATTTTGTTCTGAAATAAATATTAAAAAACACTGAAATGTAATACGTAGAAAATAATATTGACTATCCAGGATACTGTGAAAAACAACAATATGGGAGAAAAATTATTTTGCCATAAATTTATTTTAACTGATGTTCCTGTTCACAGAAATACCATACAAAACTAAGAATGAATATAGGAAGATACGAGGCATGTTTTTTAAGTAAGTACTGTTTTGATATTCCGTCGATGCAGCGCTGCAGTCGGCATTCCGTGCATGCCCGCTGTGTACCTGCATCTATTGGCAAGGCTGAGATGCCATTACAGCAATAGTCGCCCCCTTGTTTGTTGGCAAGCATTTGAAATGGCCTCACCGATCGAGAGTCCCGCCGACTGTGAAGTCCGGTCTTTTATTTGTTTTCTGAGTGCATAATGTTTGAAAGCTATCGATATTCATCTGAGATCCGTGCAGTTTACGGACCAAACATTATGAGCGATGGAATGGTTAGGAAATGGGTTCGAGCATTTAAAGGTGGCCGCAAAGATATGCATGATGAAGAACGGAGTGGGCGACCTTCAGTTATTAGTGACGATTTGGTGCAGGCAGTTGACCGAGCAGTGAGAGAAAACAGACGCTTTACGACGACGATGATGGTGTCAAGATGACCGTGTTGCAGTGGCTGACAAATCAGGCAGACAACTTCTATGAGGATCGTATGCAAAAGCTTGTTGTACAATATGACATGTGCCTCAATATTGGTGGGAATTATGTTGAAAAGTAGAGCAAAAACGGTACTTACTTAAAAAATGCCTCGTATGTGACACAATGAAACAGAACTGTGTATACACGCAAAAAAGCAGTACAAATTATATTATTGAAACCCTTGAGTTCTGCTTTCTTCCATCTCCTGAATTAGTCAGTCTGACCTCAATATGGGCTTTTGATTGATCAAGATAAATATTTGCACATTACAGAAATACACTGCAAGAACAAAACTTGAAAAATGTTATTTTTGTGATAAATCGATGGTAGTGATTTATTTCATCAAAGACATACCCGTCAACACTGAAAATAAGTAATTTAGTGACATGTGTAGTACTCTATGTAATGCTTCAAAATATGATACTTCTCAAAACATGGCACAATACACAAGGGCAGATTCTCTGGGCAATTGGAACAAATGTATCAGTGAAAAGTTACGTTATCTCGTTTTTGGCTCAAGTCGAATGTGGTATCACTTGGTATAACATTCTGAAGCCGTGGACTAAAGTCTAATATGGCAGCAGATGAAGTGTGAACGCCATTCGATTTAAATCGAACATGGCAGCATGGGCATTAAATTTCTGCCATAAAATAGACTTAAAATCATGTCAAAAGATGAACACTATACTGAAAATTCTGAACATTTATATATTTTTTCGAACATTAGGAAATGATTTGTGCCGATATTAAATAGTTGAAATGAATCGACTCGTGAACTAGGTATGTGTTCATGACTTTTACTGACCTCTAGTCGCTCGCTAACTGAAATTTTTAACTGTGAAGCATAAATTAAGTGGTATATCAACAAAACACAAATATCCTTAACTCTCGTACACATAAATGAAATAAGTCCACAATGCTGGAATATGAGAACAATGTTGACAACTCCGCAGCTGCCACTCTGACAGAATTCATTCTCTATGTCCATAACCATAAATACCAATTCTACAATAACTATCTACAAAAGAAATTGTAAATATTTACATAGTCATGGTAACACGTAAATCTGATGCTCACCTAAAATATAATTCAGCGCTGGGTAACTTAAAGGAGAATATCAGCTTAATACATGGTTTCAAATGTGATCGTACAGTGATGGTAAGAATTGCTTTTCTGGAGATTTTAACTCGTGAAATCACCTTACAAAGATTTGAGAACAATCTAGATGAACTTAATAAACTATAATTGAATACTATAAATTAAAATGGGTTTAAGTGTCAAAATTGCAAATTTCAGGTTTTTCAATTAAAAAAGGTTCTATGTAGCATTGCAATACATGTGTCAATAGCTTGTAGCCAGAAAGTTGGAGGAAGTATTTTTTAACACCTTAAAGATGGAGCTAGTTGTATCAACAGCAAGATGTGTGATATAAAGAAGTGTACAGTGAAACCTCGGATTGCGAGTAACTTGGTCTACTAGTGCTTGCAAGACGAGCAAACATTTTAAATAAATCGCAACTTGATAAGCGAGTGAGGTTCCGCAATACGAGCGTCACGTATGCCTACGTTTTCGCCTCCCCTGTTCGTTTGTTGAATGGATGAACGAGGTCTGTGGTCCTGTAGTGAAGAAATACCTTTCAGAACATAATCTGCCGCTCAAAGTCTTGCTGGTTATGGACAATGCTTCTGCTCATCCTCCAGGCCTTGAGGACGACTTACTGGAAGAATTCAAGTTCGTTAATGTTAAGTTCCTTCCTCCTAACACTACTCCACTACTCCAGCCTATGGATCAGCAAGTCGTTTTGAACTTCAAGAAGCTATACACCAAAGCACTATTTCAGTGATGCTTTGAAGTGACTGAAGGAACAAACCTCACCCTCTGAGAGCTTGGGAGAAATCATTTCCCCATCGTGAACTGCCTGAAGATCATCGATAAAGACTGGGATGGAGTCACCAAGGGAACTCTAACTTCCGCTTGGGGAAAGCTGTGGCCTGACTGTGTTCTTGGACGTGACTTTGAGGGGATCGTTGGTGACAATGAGCCACCAATTGTCGATGAAATTGTGTCCTTAGGGAAAATTACGTGTTTGGAGGTGAATGACGTGGACATTCAAGAGCTGGTTGAAGAACAGCCAGGAACTGACCACCAACGAACTGATGGACCTGCATCGCGAACATCAGGAGGAGGTTATGGAGATCTCGTCTGGGGAAGAGGAGGAAGAAAAGTCACTGGAATCTCTCACTTCAACTGAGATTCGGGAGAAGTGCAAAATGTGGGAAACGGTGCAAAATTTTGTAAAAAAAAATAAAAATAAAAATAAAAAACAAAAAAAACCCACCCAAATAAGGCTGTAGCAGTGCGAGCGATGAATCAGTTTAATGACAATGCAATGTCACATTTTCGTGAAATCCTCAAAAAGAGACAAAAGCAACAGTCATTGGACAGGTTCCTCGTTAAAGTTGCACGAAAATAAAACCGATTCCAGTGAGCCAACAGATAGCAGTGATTCCGTTAGTGAAATTCGTGCTACACAGTAACTCTTATCATGTCATCTCTCGTCTTCCTCACACCAACAATGATTCTATTGTAAGGAAAAGTGCACTTAATTTTTTTTAACGTGATATTTTGTTTAGAAATGGTATGCGAATAAATATTTTTGTGTTGTGGACGACTCCTCTGCGTTTCAGTTGTTTGTTATGGGAAAACTTGCTTTGATATACGAGCACTTTGGATTACAAGCATGTTGCCGGAACGAATTACGCTCGCAGTCCAAGGTTCCACTGTATATGTTCCACTTTTCCTCATTCACTGTGATCAGATAACTTTGTAATATTTCAGTTGGCCATTACTGGAATTAAAAAAGTATTTGTGCTGAAAGACCCAGAATGTTTAATCATACTAAGCTGATAAAAATGTCCTTATGTCGTCGTAAATATGGTGTTAACTGATTTCAAGGGTTATTGTAAAGCTGCAGATTGTTTTTCCAACCCTTGTCCCGTTTCCCTACGGGGTCGGGTATGAGGTGAGATGAATTTGTCGTGGCGGTTTTTTATGACCGGATGCCCTTCCTGACGTCAACCTCATCAGAGGAGTTAATGAGAGATGAAATGAATGACGTGATATATGATAGTAGGGAGAGGGTGAAACCCGGTGCCGGCACATAGCCTACTCCTGTCGAATAGCACCAAGGGGTCTGCTCAAGGCTTAACGTCCCCATCCGACGGACGAATCACCATCAACAGCGTCATATGCCCTCACTCCATATGAGCACTGCGGAGAGGTTTGGAATTTAATCCAGGCTTTTGGCACGCAATCCAGTGATTAGAAATTGTATACCACCACCTCCCCTACCCTGCCGGCCAACATTCTGATGGTGAAAATTTTTTCGACCAACGGGACTCGAACCGGCTAACCTCGGTGTTAGACCGTTTTAGACTTCAGCGCCTTAACGATCATGGCCACCAGGCGGGCTATTGTAAAGCTGCAGATAACTGTGTGAATACTGTAAAGTTAAATATTTCTCAAGATTCTGGATTAAAATCATAATCCGAAATTGTTGAGTTGCTTGTAAAGAAGTTATTTACTGATGTTTCTAAGTCGATCATCTGCAACATTACAAAAACTAGGAGACGACGGCAAGATCAAACAAGTACGGGGAAGGAGAAACTTTGGTGCATCAGAAGTGATAAGAAAAGGGACTTGAGGAAAAAAAGATGCCTTACTTGCCAGAAGAACTCAGTGTAATTAAACAATCTCACGATGAAGGTTTGCAGTTTTATGTGTACTAAAATTGTGGCTGACAAAATTACAAGTATAATAATTCTGATAACGAAAGATGAGACATTGATTACTTGAAAGATCATGGTACACAGATTCCCCTCACGCGTTTTGTACTGAAGCATTTCTTTCTTTGCAAATATCCTTACTTTGTCTCAATGTATCTGCATTTTTGTAATACTTTTATGTCGATTTATTATGAAAGGTTACCATGTAATATTTATTTTGAAAGGTTACCATGTAATAAAACTTGCTTTTCTGATTTTCTCTGATTCTAGATTTTGGCACTTAGACCCTTTATAAATTATAAGTTAGTATTCAGTTAAGAAATACTAGTGTGTCATCTGATATTAATAAATCTCAAACAAGTGATATTGCACACGTAATATCGTATTCATGACCTATGTTTCAACACATGGGCTTAATAAATCTTAGACATTGTGATATTACCACATAAATTCACATTTAGAAGACGCAACTATCTTCTTCTAATACCATATTACGTCTCTATCGTCAAATGTGTCTTCACTAATCCTAAACCCGAAGATAAGTCATTTCACATTGCAAAGACATTATTCAAATATCACGCTGGCTATGACTCCGAGAATTCCATGTCAGCAAAACTTGATTACAAGTCCTACCAGGATGGCATGAAACACATGGTTAGAAAATTCTCGTAGTATAATTCACGCACATACCCAATTTGACTGACTTTGGGACTGGAGATTCAACTTGTCGTGAAATATCACTCTAATAAATGAGAAATTATCATAATTCACTGAGATGAAAATTAACACTATCTCTCGAAAATATCAAAGTTCCTAAATATTGCCGAAGTAAAAATCGTACATGGAAAATATTATCACTGAAGTTCCCTTAAATTATTCTCCACTCATTGATGAATTAAAATTCCATAAAGGTTTATAGATGACTGAAATAAGATATGGATATCAGATCAGCCATCTTAAAAATATTCCCTACCTGAAATGTGGTGTTCGGAATGCACACAGAAGAAGGCATGTCAGATTTCTTCTGTCATATCGACTACTGTATATAAGAATATGAGACCCACTACACTACAAGAGCACTCCAGTGATACAAGGAAATCAAAGTACCAAACTACTGAACAGATAATTAATATAAGACTTCGTCGACTTATCTCATATCGACGCCTTCATACTGGACAGCGAGCTGTCGCCCTCATCTAGTCTGATCCAGGTCGGTATCCTCCCGTCCCAATGCCATTGACTGTGGTTCCTGGATGGAAGCCCATATGATGAAATGTAAGTTGAACTCGATGACGGGTGTGTCCTCATATTAGTAAAATCACAAGTTCTCTTTTGTAGTCTTGTGTAATGTCCTTTCCTCAAAATGTGTTGCTGAAGTTTGTACAAAACAATTTTTTTTAAAGTCAACTGTAACTCTTCTTCAGTATTGCAGGCTAATACGTTATTTTCAATAATCATAGCGGTTTTGACGTCTGTTGGTTATAAAGTAATGTATGACCATTAACATACCTGATATAATTGTCCACAAGATGACCCTGCCGTCTGAAAAAGTTGAGAATGTCCCCACTGTATAACACTCCGGTCTGAAGTCAAGACAAGTCTCCCAGTGAATATTTCCAGAGCAAGTAAACAAGTGAAGGCTGGAATGAGAATGAGATCATAACATTGCGCAGACATGTCAAGGTACTGTTCATACCATTGGAAGTAATTGTTCAGTTGACCTGCTTAATTAACCAATTTCAACTTGCGCAGCGAGGAAAAGACCACCTGCTGGCTCTTTTACTCTGACCTTGGTCATGCGGTTGGCAGACTGGTTTCCCCTCCACGATATCCATGGTAGGGGTATTACTAAGAAAATCTGCTATTACAGCAGTCGCACAGTCGCAAGGAGGTCTGGAGTGAAAACTGGACTGTGGTGCTTTAGACCACACGCACGCTCTTGCGCAACAAATGTTGTCATCTTTTGGATCATGCGTGAGTGCTTGTGTGCTATAATTTGTGTTACCAAGATGAATTCAACTGAACAAGAAAACATTCTCAGGTTGCTCGAAAGTGTTGAGAAAAGGAATTACGTAATGAACAATAAATTAGAAAAGGAACTAGGTGCAGTTAAAAGAAATCTCTTCGGTGATGAGGAAAATGAAAGTGACGAAGACTTGTATTCGTAGGAAGAGACGGATGATGTAGAAGATTTTGTTGAGAATAGCGACCACAACACCGACACTGAGGAATCTGCTGACTCTGGAGATGAAGAAATGAATGTGCATCACTTCAATATTCCTCAGTATACCTGAAGAGATGTGATTACAGTATGGGATGTGCACTGCAGAGCAGACAGTGGCCACAGGCTTACCAGACAGTGTAATATTGTTACCCACCTGCCTGGAGGGCCAACGAACTAAGTCAGAAATGTTGCACTCCCTGTGGGTGGGGGATACAAACGAAGAATACACCCACGATATCCTCTGCCTGTCATAAGAGGCAACTAAAAGGGGCCACCAAGGGATGATTGTATTAGAACCACGAAACTCCTTGTGATTAGTACCACCATGCAGGGAACACAATGGTTTGCTTTTACTTGCATGTAGTACCACTATGTTAGGTACCAAAATAGGTTTGTAATGAGTTGCAACAGAGTGTGTTGCCGGCTTCTACAGTACCGGTGATTAGTACCACTTTAGGAGCGACACCTTGGTTCTGTCTTGCCTATGATTAGTACCCACTATATGAGGAACACCACAGGATAGTGCAGGTCCCTGTGGTTAGTACACCTATGTGATGAACACCATAGGTTTGCGTTGCCTGTAAATGGCGCCACAATGTGCGAAACACCATAGGTCTGTATTCCATGTGCGAATTTCATTACCTGTGAGTATTACCATGCTGTGTGGAATGCCAAGAGTCTACATTACTTTTGATTAGTACTGCAACATGAAAAATACCATGGTTCTACTTTCCTAGCGTTAAGTACCATTATGAGGGGCTGATGACTTGGATTTTGGACCCCTTTAGACTAAAAGCATCATTGATTCAGTATTGTGCTATAGACGCAGTCCCTTGGTCAGTAATACTGTTGTTTCACGTCATTTTCTGTGAATGCAAGACTTTCCAGGTCGGATCCACTGATTGTTTTAAATTCATATCCATCCATTCATTCTTCGTCCTCATGTTTTGAATTCTGGTCAGTGGAGGATTTTGAACTATTAATTTGTCATTCCATTTCATCTCATTTCATACCATTAGGGGCTGATGACCTGGATGTTAGGCCCCTTTAAACAACAAGTATCATCATCATCATCATCAGAAATTTTGCCTCACCTTTGGAATCCTGGATGCTTTTTTTTTTTTTTTCTTTCCGGATGGTGTACTGGACCAGATTGTTCGTACACCAATATTTGGATTGCACAGGCAAGAGAAAATTATGAAACGGGCAGGGGATGCCGTCGATACTAATAGAGCTGAGATGAAAGCCGTCATCGGACTGTTGTACTTAGTTGGGGTACCAAAATCTTCCCACACTAATGTAAGAGATGTATGGGCAATGGACAGAACTGGTGTAGAACAATTCCGTACTACTATGAGTTAGAAAAAATTCCAATTCCTTCTGCAAGCTGCTCGGTTTAACAACATCCATACCAGGAACGAAAGGAGGAAAGAAGATTCGCCTGTAGAATACGTCACCATAGATGAGATGCTTGAGGGGTTTCGGGGACAGAGTCAATTTCGACAGTAAATTGCTAACAAGCCCACAAAGAATGGCATCAAGGTCTACGCCCTTGCAGACGCAAGAACACATACTTGCAACATGGAAATATACGCAGGCAAGCAGCCTGATGGACAGTTTTCATTGAATAACAGTGCTCAAAGTCAATCAATCAATCATTCAATACTGATCTGCATTTAGGGCAGTCGCCCAGGTGGATTCCCTATCTGTTGCTTTCCTAGCCTTTTCCTAAATGATTTCAAAGAAATTGGAAATTTATTGAACATCTCCCTTGGTAAGTTATTCCAATCCCTAACTCCCCTTCCTATAAATGAATATTTGCCCCAGTTTGTCCTCTTGAATTCCAACTTTATCTTCATATTGTGATCTTTCCTACTTTTGTAAATGCCACTCAAACTTATTCGCCATCTCTCCGCTGACAGCTCGGAACATCCCACTTAGTCGAGCAGCTCTTCTTCTTTCTCTCAATTCTTCCCAACCCAAACATTGCAACATTTTTGTAACGCTACTCTTTTGTCGGAAATCACCCAGAACAAATCGAGCTGCTTTTCTTTGGATTCTTTCCAGTTCTTGAATCAGGTAATCCTGGTGAGGGTCCCATACACTGGAACCATACTCTAGTTGGGGTCTTACCAGAGACTTACATGCACTCTCCTTTACCTCCTTACTACAACCCCTAAACACCCTCATAACCGTGTGCAGAGATCTGTACCCTTTATTTACAATCCCATTTATGTGAATACCCCAATGAAGATCTTTCCTTATATTAACACCTAGATACTTACAATGATCCCCAAAAGGAACTTTCACCCCATCAACACAGTAATTAAAACTGGAGGACTTTTCCTGTGTGTGAAACTCACAACGTGACTTTTAACCCCGTTTATCAACATACCATTGCCTGCTGTCCATCTCACAACATTTTCGAGGTCACGTTGCAGTTGCTCACAATCTTGTAACTTATTTATCACTCTATAGAGAATAACATCATTCGCAAAAAGCCTTACCTCCGATTCCACTCCTTTACTCATCATTTATATATATAAGGAAACATAAAGGTCCGATATTACTGCCTTGAGGAATTCCCCTCTTAATTATTACAGGGTCAGATAAAGCTTCACCTACTCTAATTCTCTGAGATCTATTTTCTAGAAATATAGCAACCCATTCAGTCACTCTTTTGTCAAGTCCAGTTGCACTCATTTTTGCCAGTAGTCTCCCATGATCCACCCTATCAAATGCTTTAGACAGGTCAATCGCGATACAGTCCATTTGACCTCCAGAATCCAAGATATCTGCTATATCTTGCTGGAATCCTACAAGTTGAGCTTCAGTGGAATAACATTTCCTAAAACCGAATTGCCTTCTATCGAACCAGTTATTAATTTCACAAACATGTCTAATATACTGTAATCAGAAAGTATGCCTTCCCAAAGCTTACATACAATGCATGTCAAACTTACTGGCCTGTAATTTTCAGCTTTATGTCTATCACCCTTTCCTTTATACACAGGGGCTACTATAGCAACTTTCCATTCATCTGGTATAGCTCCTCCGACCAAACAATAATCAAATAAGTTGAGAGGCTGATGAAACCAATTTCACAAAGCAGGAAAAATGTTACCACAGGCATCTGGTAAGCATCCATTCCTCTTGCTCAGAGCCTGCTGACGAATTGCCGACTTACATTGGTCGGTACTGTCTGGAAAAATAAACGGGAAATTCAACCAGTTTTTGTCAAAACGAACAACAGACCACGCAAAAGCATTCTGTTTGGTTTTGGCCAAGGAGAAGTTTTATTAATCATATATCCCCCAAAAGAACAAGATATTGTTATTGTACTCGTCCATGCATGTAGATGATGCAATTGACCCCTCATCAGGTGATGTCAATAAACCAGACATGTTGATATTTTATAACCTTATGAAGGTGGAGTAGATGTCGTTGATGAGTTAAAGGGCAGTTATTCTATTTTAAGAGTGAGCAAACGTTGGTCATTAACTCTTTTCTACTCCCCTCTAAATATTGCTGCCATAAACTGTTACGTGAATCTACAAAGTCGACAGGATGAATTGAAGGCAATTTATGAAGACTCTTTCTACAGGATTCTGCAGAGACTACATGGATTATCGTGCATCACTGACATGCATTCGCGGGGAATAAAAAAAATGTGGCTCTGGGAATTTCTAGGTATCAGCAATGAACCGAGACTGGCTGAAAGAGAACTGCAGTATTGAGGAATGTGCGCTTACTGAGGAAGGAAAAAGAACAGAAAGACCAAACCAACATGTGTGCACTGTTCAGATTACATGCAGGGAACATTAGTATTCTCTTGTCTGGACTTTGCTCCTGGAAACCTCGAAGAAGAGGTCTAAGAGGAGTTTTCGGTTATTCCTCTGTTAATGTTACCGCACCTTGACAACATGTTACGTTGTACTATGTAAAGATATTTCCTTATCTGGTCTGGAAAATTTTAGTATTATGTAGCAGTTCTTTTTCCTTTTCCAATATACGTACTTCATTTCTTATCTCCATTTTAATTTCAGACATGCTTCTGTAGACTAAGCCTTAGATGAACTGAGTCCATACTACAGAGAAAACTATGTAAAGTCTAACACCTCAAAGATGCAAGTTTGCGCTTTTCACTTAGAGTATGCAGGCAAGAAGAAAAGTGAAAATTTTCTGGGAAGGTGTTCTCTGGGATCATTACTCAACACCAAAATATCTAGGGGTAACTCTGGATCGTGCACTTATGTATGAACAACATTGTGTTAACACGAAACACAACGTATCTACGTGAAATTCCATTCTTCGCAAGTTATGCGGTACCATCTAGGGAATGCAAGCTCAAACAATGAGAACTACTGCTTTAGTACTGAGCTACTCTGCAGCAGAATATGCATGCCCTGTTTGGTATAGATCATGTCATGCCAAATAGGTAGATATAACTTTAAATGAAACTTGCTGGCTTATAACTGGTTTCCTAAGATCTATACCTTGTGATAAGGTATTTTGTTTGGCTGGCATTGCTCTCCCAGATATTTGTCGTGAAGTGACTTCCAAACATGAAAAATCTAAAGTAGACATTTTCTAAACACATTACATGATTATCAACCTGCTCAACAACGATTGAAATCGAGGACAAGTTTTCTTCATTTTACCGAGTGCCTTTTGGAGTCTCCTCATTCAGCAAGACTAACTTCCTGGAGATCCAGAAACCTTCATCTCAGTGGATGGATGCATCCATCTGAAACTCTTCCAGTAGGTTATGAAGAGCCGTGGTCTACATAGAAGAGTCTGAACAGGCTGCAGTCTGGGGTCGGTCGATCTAAGAACAATATGAAGAAGTGGGGGTCTATCTGATGAGTCAACCCTCTGTGCCTGCAGAGAACAAAAAACCATGGCGCACCTCCTTAATTGAAACTCCTGTCCTCTTGTTTGCACCATGCATGATTTAGTGAAGGCAACACCAAATGGTCGAGATCTTGCCAAATTCTGGTCCAATATGATAATTGTTACTTTGAATGTACCCCTAGTATGGTTTTTTTACCAGTTAGGCCTATCTAATTATTTCTCATTCTTAACTAATAATTTATATGATGTATTGCTTCTGATACAAATAAATAAATAAATAAATTTCAGAAATTAGTTTTATGTTGCAGTTTTTTTTTCAATATACTTCATTTCTTATGTTCGTTTTAATTTCAGAATTGTTTAATTTATGTAGCATTGTTAATTTGGTTTGTATACTGATTAATGTTTACATAGAACAGGCAGTAAAGGAAATCAAAGAGAAATTTGAAAAGGGAATCACAGTCCAAGGAGAGGAAATCAAAACCTTGAGATTTGCCGATGATACTGTTATTTTATCTGAGACCGCAGAAGATGTCTAGAAGTTGCTGAATGGTATGGATGAAGTCTTGGGTAAGGAGTACAAGATGAAAATAAATAAGTCCAAAACAAAAGTAATGGGGTGCAGTCCGAACGAAGGCAGGTGATGTAGGAAATATTAGATTAGGAAATGAAGTCTTAAAGGAAGTAGATGAATATCAAATCAAATCAAATCAAATCAAATCAAAATCTCTTTATTTGCAAATGAGGTGTCTACCTCGGTGGCAAATGGTACACTAAAATACATTGTCAAGCACTAAATTTTAAATTAACAAGAGACGAAGAAAATTTTCCTAGAATACAATATTATACAATTTACGCTAATAATTTGTTCTATTAAACACACACATCATCCTTAATAAATTTATATTGTTTACAAAATTCTACTTATAATATCTTACAAACGTAGTCAACTCATATGCAGTATGTGAAATTACTTCTAATAATAATATACAACTGGTATAAGATTAAAATTAACATTGAATTTATTTACATATTTATATTTTACCCATTTTGGAACCTAAGTAGCATAACGACCTGCTGCGTCTTAACCAGAGCCCCTTTTGCCACCACTTTTCAGAGTTCCTGAAGGGCCTTCACAGCTACCGTAGCGGTCCCAGGGCCCTCGAAGTCCCCACTGTACTTCACCCCTACTTGGGCTGTCCAAACTCTATAGACCAGGGGATGAAATTAATTTAATCACACACATTTTTTATTTACAATATCCTGCACTGGTCGAATGCCCTCTAACATTTCATTTATTTTCTCTGTTTATTCTCTTCTTGAATATCTGTACAGATTTTGGAAAAGGATCAAACACTACCCCTGGTAAACTGTTCCGCTCCTTCACGCCCTTCCCAATGAATGTAAATTTACCCCAATCGCTTCTGCTAAAATTCCTTCTAATTTTGTACTTGTAGTCAGTTCTACCAATATAATTCTTTTCCAACTGAAGCCTTTCACGGATATCTCTCCATGCTTCTTCTCCTGTATAGGCTCTATATAATCCTATAAGTCTAGTTTTCTCCCTTCTCTTACTTAAAGGTTCCCAACCAAGTTCCTTTAGCATTTCTGATACACTACTCTTTCTCCTGAAATCCCCTGTTACAAACCTTGCTGCTTTCCTCTGCACACCATCTAGTTCTTTTATTAGGTATTCTTGGTGAGGATCCCAAACACTGTTTGCATATTCCATTAATGGACGAACCATACTTAAGTAACTTTTTTCTTTTAATTCTTTGTTGCATCCTTTAAGTAGCCTCATTATGACATGTAACGATCTGTATGCTTTCCCAACAATGTCATCAACATGACCCTTCCAGTGCAAATTACTTTCAAATCTCACACCTAAGTATTTGCACTTGCCATCTTTAGGGATAACTACCTCATCCAAAGTATATTCAAATTCAGTTTTAAAGCTCCTGTTTGTAAATGTTGTAACAGTTGATTTGCCTCCATTAATCTTCATATTATTTTCTTCAACCCATTGTTGGATACTCTCAAGGTCCCTTTGTAATTCTGAGCAATCCTCAATGTTATTTATTTCCCTATAAACAATTATGTCATCTGCATACAATCTTATTTGTTACTTGGGTAGTAAAATAACTAACGATGGCAGAAGTAAGGAGGACATAAAATGCAGATTAGCACAAGCAAGGAAGAGCTTTCTTAAGAAAAGAAATTTGCTCACTTCAAAAATTGATATCGGAATTAGAAAGATGTTTTTGAAGACTTTCGTGTGGAGCGTGGCATTGTATGGAAGTGAAACATGGACGATAACTAGCTCAGAAAGAAAGAGAATAGAAGCTTTTGAAATGTGGTGTTACAGAAGAATGCTGAAGGTGAGATGGATAGATCTTATCACGAATGAAGAGATACTGAATCGAATTGGTGAGAGGAGATCGATTTGGCTAAATTTGATGAGAAGAAGAGATAGAATGATAGGACACATCTTAAGACACCCAGGACTTGTTCATTTGGTTTTTGAAGGAAGTGTAGGTGGTAAGAACGGTAGGGGTGGACCGAGGTATGAATATGACAAGCAGATTAGAGCGGATGTAGGATGCGGTAGTTACGTAGAAATGAAAAGGTTAGCACAGGATAGGGTGGCATGGAGGGCTGCATCAAACTAGTATGGACTGATGACTCAAACAACAACACTGATTAATCACATTTGGGTTGTTTTATTATGTTGCTTATGTTACTGTATTATTTATGTTGTGTGTTGTAATGGCAAATAAAGTTCAACTCATTGGCTGACTGGTCAGCATACTGGCCTTCGGTTCAGAGGGTCCCGGGTTTGATTCCTGGCTGGGTCGGGGATTTTCACCTTAATTGGTTAATTCCAGTGGCCCGGGGGCTGGGTGTTTGTGCTGTCCCCAACATCCCTGCAATTCACATACCATACATAACTCTGTCGTCCACCACAATAACATGCAGTTACCTACAAATGGCAGATGCTGCCCACCCTCATTGGAGGGTCTGCCTTACAAGGGCTGCACTCGGCTATAAATAGCCACACAAATTTTTTATTACTATTATGGCAAATGAAAATAATATGATTCGGTAAAATATTATAAAAGCGTCAATAGATGCCTAAAACAAAATAAGAACATTACAGAAAAGTAACATTAATATTCACTCCATTTTAAAGTGATATTTCATTTAAGCGTAATTGTTGTCTTCACCACGCGCACATCCTCACATTACAAGTACGCATGCGAGTCCTCGCAGGTTAATACTTAATTATTTCCACATAATAGTTACAAATTCCTTTGAATACTGTCTATAAAATACACCACAGATTTCCAATAGGTAGCCTATTATCAAAATGTCCTCTTGCATAATTCGCATGGTGTTTATTAATTATGAATTTCACACAATTAGTTCAATATACGTGGCATTGAAATATCACTTCCAGTGTTCTCATAATTTAAAATACACGTTTCCTCTACTGTATAAGCAGAATATAGCTGTTCTGTATGTTGGGTTTTTGTCGTTGATATCACCGATATGAGTTCCACAATCCCCCTAACATGTCTAAAAGTAGTCCCAAGAAAAACAAAACATACTGTCACAGTATTTTGTTTTTTCAAAAGAAATTTGGAGGCTGGCTTTCTCTGCCTGCCTTTTCAGCATGTTTATTTGTTCCACAGCTGTGTCTATATTTCTTGACAAGATTGCCAGGTCATTGCCGAAGATAAGGCAGTTGACTCTTTTTTTTTTTTTTTCTTTTCTTTTTGCTAGGGGCTTTACGTCGCACCGACACAGATAGGTCTTATGGCGACGATGGGATAGGAAAGGCCTAGGAATTGGAAGGAAGCGGCCGTGGCCTTAATTAAGGTACAGCCCCAGCATTTGCCTGGTGTGAAAATGGGAAACCACGGAAAACCATTTTCAGGGCTGGCGATAGTGGGATTCGAACCTACTTTCTCCCGGATGCAAGCTCACAGCCGCGCGCCTCTACGCGCACGGCCAACTCGCCCGGTGCAGTTGACTCTAATGCTGTTTCTTGAGCCTCCAATGTGAACTTTGTGTAGTAACCCCTTCCTGGCTAATTCCTTTTCCTGTTCTCGGATGACCTCTTCTAACACGCAATTGGAGAGAACTGGAGAGAGTCCATCATCTTGCCTGACGCCAGTTTTAATTAAAAGCTCTTCGGATAGCTCTCCCATGAATTTTACTTTTGATTGTGTCTGTGTTAGAATTTGCTTGATAATTTCCACTGTTTTATAGTCCACTCCGAATTCTATCACATGTCAAAGCAATACTTCCCATTCTACTGAGTCATAGGCTTTTGTAAAGTCAACTACGTTCTTAGAGACGTAATTTTACAATACCCTTTCCGAGCCCCAAATTTGCTCAGTGCAGTATCTCTCTTTCTTGAATCCACCTTGATGTTCGCCAAGTTGATGATTTACTTGCTCTACTAGCTTAGCCTGCAGTGCTTTGGAGAGTACCTTGTAAGTATGAGGTATGATAGACATGCCACGATAATTACTGACGTCAGTTCTGTCACCCCTTTTGTATAGAGGATGAATTTGTGCTGTTGTCCATTCTCTAGATATTATTCCAGTTTCCCAGATCTTTTCCATCTCTTAACTGAGGGCATTATTGGTAATTTTTCCACCACTTTTCAACATTTCTGGTGTGATCGAGTCTTCCCCAGTGGCTTTGTTCATCAGGAGTAGGAGGAGGTGAATCGTCGTTTCTTTGCTCTGGGGTTATTCTCGTCCATTTTTCTCTGGGTTCTTTGCAGTTTAGCGACGCTGACTATTGTGATGTTGATAAATATATTCCGTATTTGCAAGGTCAGTGTAAATCCTTTCAAACTGGTGACGTGATATCTTTTGATCCGTTCTGCAGTTTCAAACAATTTCTGAATGAGAGTAGTAATGAAATGATCCTGAATTTAGCAAGTTACCTTGTGTTCAGAAATGGGCAAAGTATTTCAATTCACGTTTGGCTGTGGTTGACAGTTATTAAAACTTGCAGAGTACTTTTGTTTCTATACCAGGGCACAATGCACATCTAGAAAGACTATTTTCATTGATCTCAGCACAATGCACTGGTAATAGGAACCGTTTCAGTGAAAATAATAATTTTTAGTGAAAATCATCTTAATGGTTCTATATAATCTAAAGAAATTTATGTGCGTATCTTTTATAAGTATATGTTAGACATGCCAAAACTCGTGAAGGCAACTGAATGTTAAGAAAAGTACCAGCAGGCATGAAAATTAGTTACATTTTGTAAATTTTGTAAGAATTTACTGTATAATGTGGAAATGAATATATTTCGTTTATGAATGTAAAAATTAGAATATACGTCTAAGTTCAGACTCTCAGTAGGGGATTTTTGTGTCCTCTTTTTTTTTTTTTTTTTTTTTTTTTCTTCCAGCATTGTCCTCCTTGTTATATAGTTGTTTTTTAAAATCTACTTGCATCTGGTCACCCAACTTTGGAGTTCTTACAATGTTACCTGAGAGTCGACACATTGTTGACATCAAATTGGAAATAATTAAATTGACAATTCTTAAATATTGTTGCAGTTTCTTCTTGTCAATTGCCATGTAGAATAGAATGTTAAGATGCATTCAGTGTTACTTGTTGCTGTAGGTAAGATGTAATCTGTTATGGATTGTGAGCGAATATGTGCAGGGTTAGGTGGTTTTCTGTACATTTATAGTAACACATTCATGAAACTGCTCTGAATAATATTCCTCACAGGGACTTGCCTTGTGTTTGTTTTGTGAGTAATTATTGCTGGACTGCTCTTCCTTGATGATTTAAAAATAAAAGAGAAATTGTCTGGATAAAGAGTACATTTATCATTTGTAACACCTCGGTAGAATGAAATCAAAATCCTCTCTTTCCTATAACGGAAGTGACCCGGTACTGGGGAGAAAGTATCATTATGCTGGCTCACATTATTATTTTAAAGATTGAGATAACTATCGAAAAAATTAAGTATACTACTGGTATTAATGTTAGAATAAGGAATTGAGAATCAAAGTAATCATATGTATGTAATGTATGGTATGTATGTATGTATGTATGTATGTAACTTCAAAAGAGTTAGTTATGTACACTTTATCTATACTTTTTTATTATTCTACCCCAATTTCATTCATAGTCTCTGTCAAATGGGAAGCATTTTGGCCACAACTGTCCACTCTCAATTGTCCAAACTAATGGCTGTTGTTGCAGTATCTCCACAGCCCAATGCATTACGCTCTATAGAAATGTTTACTGCATTAAATATAACTTGCAACGACTGCAGTGGAATCGGCTTCCCCTTTGAGATGGACTATAGGTTGTTCTTAAAACACAGACCTTCATGACCACTAGATCTAATACCCCTATATTTGCATGAATTGAATGATATTTAGGAGGAATTATTCCATGATAGTTTTACCACTTTCAGGTGAGAATATCTATTGCAGGGCCGCCCAAACTTTTTACATGTTGCGCCATTAATGAACTTGAGCACTTGGTCGCTGGTCATGTGTGCGTTTTAAGAAAATTATTTTCAATATATTTTATGGAAGGTCAAATTACCAAGGAGATTTTGGCTAATGCTTTTAAACAAATTAATATTGTGTATTAATCAGTTTTGCAAAGATTGGATACTATAGATGTAAAAAAAAAAAAAAAGAAGCACATGCAAAATTACTCACTTGCTGAGAAGTGTGGAACAAATGTTTTGAAATTTTTGATGTCTGGTGACCTAATTCACCGTGCAGAAATAAAGTGATTAAGTCATGTTCTAAAGTTGGCAAAGTTTTTTGCCCTGCAAGAGTAATTATGCAAGTTTCTAGAGGAAAAAGGCTGTATGTGTGAATAATTAGTAGACGACGACTAGAATTTATAATTGACTTTGACCAACATTTGAATGATTTGAACCTGGTATTAGAAGGCATAGATGACCTTATTATTGATCCATGCAGTGCAGTTAAACTAATTTACTTGAAGAAGTTTTTGCTATAAGTAAACTCATGTCATCGTCTTGTGGTGGTGGTGGTCTTTCAAAGCATTCCCTCAATGAAGGTGAGGTGCATATACCATTTCAGCTACATACTAGCCCTTCTGCCATTGGGCAGTACCAGGAATCAAACCTATCCTTTAGATGACAGCAGCTAATAACGCTAACAGGCCATCTGGGGGATACTACTAGAAACAAAACTCAAATATACATTATAGTTAGGGGTGTGATTTTGTGGTGTTTATTTTACCTGAATTTCAGTGCTTATTTTACAACTGTTTCAATGTTTATTTCGGTGCTTGCTGAACGATCTTGGTGCTTATTTTGTGAAAATACCAGTTACGACAAAACAAATATTATGTAAAGAAAAAAGTATTACAATAAGAAATAACAATAACAAATCACCTTTATTATTGCATCTTAAAATCACATTTATAGGCACAGACAGAAGGAAACCATGGAGTACTTTTGAACATTGCCTGATCTTCGTGACACTGATGAAAAAAACTTAACAGTTTGCATATTTGCTCATGACAAGCTAACTTGTCTATCGGACAAAACATCTTTATACACTGAAAGCCCTCTCTCACTGTCAATATTTGACACAGAAAACCCCAGTGAACGTAGACATTTAGAGACAAAACTGTTGTGATCCTCAAGCACGTGTGTTAAAATGCTGTTTACTGAATCGCATTCACTCTTTCCTTCTGCATATTCTTTAGCTAGGCTTTGGAGAACCTGGTAACCCCACCAGGAATCTGATTTTGAAACACCGTCTGGTGCCGTAATGTTTTTCATTTCATCTAGAAGGGTTTTGTTGCTGAGAAGAGAAGGAAGATAAAATTTGAAAAGTTTTGCTGCAGGATCATTTTTCAATTGTTCTTGCAACTTGGCAACAGTTGTCTTTGCCACTTGCTTCATGCTACTGCTAGCTGTTTCTTTCCTCTGTTCACTGCTTTGAGGTTGTAGAAGAAAAGTTATCAGAGGCTCTTTCTGAACTATCCTACTACTACACAGGAAATCAATTGAAGCCTAACCCATCTAAAACTCAGGTATGTGCCTTCCATTTAAAGAACAGACAGGCGTCAAGGAAATTGCAGGTAGTATGGGAAGATACTCAACTAGATCACTGCCCAACACCTAAATATCTAGGTGTAACATTGGATCGTGCTCTCACCTACAAACAACACTGCATGAACATCAAGCAGAAAGTGTCGGCTAGAAACAACATCCTTCGCAAGTTGTCTGGAACCAATTGGGGTACACATCCAAAGACGTTGAGAACTACAGCCCTGGCTCTGTGTTACTCCGCTGCAGAGTACGCTTGCCCTGTTTGGTACAGATCAAGTCATGCTAAACAAGTTGACATTTCTCTAAATGAAACATGTCGACTCATTACTGGCTGCTTGAGACCAACTCCACGAGATAGAATCTACTGTTTGGCTGGAATCGCCCCACCAGATATAAGAAGAGAAGTTGCATCCATGAATGAGAGAACTAAAGCACTTGCCTCATGTGCACACCCATTAAATGGATATGAACCTGCCCACCGAAGATTGAGGTCTAGGAGGAGTTTCCTGAATACAACCGAAGATTTAAACGAATCTGCCCAATCCACACGGTTGAGATTATGGAGAACTAGAAATCCTCAACTTGCTGATTGGATGCTACCAATTGAACATCTCCCCCCAGGACACGAGGAACATTGGTCTACGTGGAAATCGCTGAACAGGCTTCGCACTGGGGTTGGTAGATCAAGAACCAATATGGTAAAGTGGGGCTTTCCTGGCACATCCAGGCAATGCGAATGTGGTGAAGACCAAACCACAGCCCATTTCATGAACTGTAGTAAGTGTCCTTTAAGATGCACAATAGAGGACTTGATGGCTGCAACACCTAATGCCCGTGATTTGGCAAAATTTTGGGCAGACACTATTTGATATGTATGTCATTAAGTACCATTATGCAATGTAAAATGTATGCTTCTGATACGAATAAATAAATAAATAAACTTAGTGTAGCAAGGACGTTAGTAATTTTATCGATTAATATGGACTTCCCAGTGAGTTGCCACTCGCTTAATAGCTTGTGAAGCGTGGGATATAATTTGTGAGTGAATGGATAGGTTGCTCCCTCCAAAGTAGTGATCAGTTTTACGACAGAACTGCAGTGTTCTTTCACAAATGTAGCTTTACACTTTATAGCCTTAATTTTTTCAGGATTAAGGTCATTAAAATATGAAGGTGCAACTGAATCTGAATTGCGTTCCAACTCTTTGAAATAGCCAGTAGAGGACAGGCATCATGCAGGAACCTCAGCAAGTTATAGCCGGGGGGTGGAAAAAACTTGGTTGATTTTTCACCATTGGGATACTTATCCCTCAATATCTAACATAATCATGCTTATGTTTCTGTGTGTTCAGGAAAGCATTTTTTGTTTCAAAGACACATTCATTTATGTTTTTAAGTCCACTGGCATGTATTTTTGCTAGTCCATCTAATTTATGTCGCCAGCACATTGGACATGGATGAGAGTTTCTGTTAGAAGACCCTCGAGAGTATGAACAAAACTTGTCTTGTACATAGCCGTAATGTTCCTGGACTCCACCGAGAATGTTGTGAAAACTTCTACTAATGCCTGACAGCATGCAATCGCATTCGCATTTTCGAGAATCTTGACTCCTGCAGTAAGAAGTGTCAAGTGTCCTGAGAAACTCGGTAGAGGATACTGATCACTGCCTTGCCCTTACTATTCGTTGTCTTGTCACAGAGCTCAGTTATTTTCATCATGTTTACTGCTTCTCTTACACCATTTTCATAATCGTTTCTAACTTTGGGAACATAATTCTTGCATAGTGTGTTTGGGAGTGGTAGATCTCCAGCTCCTGGAATTAAAAAAATAATACAAATGATCAGTTGGGTTGAGATTGGAGAGTGGATATAACCTATATGTTCGTGTAGAAGATGCTCTACTATACCTAACAGATATCGCGCAACAGGAGGTTATATGAAGAAAGAAAAGGAGGAGGAAATCCTAAAAGCGTTGAGTGTACTGAGAAATTACTTCACTGTGCATAAAAAGGCTCAAAAATCAAAAAATGATGATGAAAACATGCCATCAGTGGAGGTTAAGGGAACACAAACAGAAAGCTTACAAGAGAAGAACGACAGCTGCATAGCAGGACAAGTGGCGCCATCTAGCGACCAAGAACAAGAGTTAACAAGAGGCACTCAGCACACGCTGCCACCTACGGGAGAAACGGCAGATGGTTTGGACCCCGAGCTACATCAATCCCTAGAATACAAAATTACCGAAAAAGTCAACAATCAAATGAGAGCAATGATAGCAGACATCACACACAATATCAAAAATATGATTAAAGAGGAAATGGCAGCTACAAAGCAGCAGAACCCTGTACCACAGGAATTTGTAAGAATAAATAAGAACTACTTCATACGGGAGAGAATCGACCGCCTCACGGAGGAGAGTAGTGGAAGGGGAAACCACTCCACCCGGGAGCAAGAACAACAGCCGTATGCAGATGTACCGCATCAACACCAAGAACAAAATTAGACAACGGATGATGATGAAGAGGAAAAATGGACAAGACAAACCCACAAAAGGCACAGACGCCCGGAGAGACAGCAACAAACCAGGAACGGTACAGGAGCGAAGGACGATGACTTACAAGCAGAAGAAAAGAGGGCCTGGCTGTATGTGGGAAGACTAAAACAGGAGACAACGAAAGACGCGGTAAAAAGATTCCTAGCCAAAAAGGGAATCACAGAGAATGTTACTTGCGAAGAGATAGAAACAAGATACAGCACCAAAGCTTTCAAGGTAGCAATACCTTTCAGCTTCCTTGAAAGTGCAAACAAGAGGGAATTCTGGCCAACAGGAGTAACAGTTAGACGCTACCATTTTATTCGGTCTTTTCGAAGAGAAACAGGGGCATCACTTGAATAAAACAACTCAGAAGCTCTCGGAAATTACAAGACTTGGAGAAATCGACGGGAGAAGAAGGATGAAAATAATGTTATGGAACGTAGAAGGATTAAAGAGCGCAGCAAGCATATCTCCACCAGACTTTCTTGAAGGATATGACGCAGCTATATTCACAGAAACCTTTCTCCCAGACCATTGGCAGCACCCGGAATTCTATAGCATACACCTGCTAGCGAAACAAGGAGAAAGAGGAAGACCCCCAAGGAGGAATAACAATCCTTCTTAAACAGTGGATAACACCAATTGTATCAACATCAGAGCAGAACCACTCCATTCTAATAGAGACAAAATACATCACAATATTAGCAACCTACTTTCAGCCAAATGCAACGGCTATAGATATAATAGACGAATTGGGCCAACAAATAACACAGAGCAAGAAAGACATCCCTCTAGTTATTGCAGGGGATTTAAATTGTCAGTTGGACATACCAAATCACAAAACAAAATTAGTAATAGATTCACTGCAAGAAGAAGATTTCAACCTGCTCAACGACACCAATGTCCCTACATATATTTGCTACAACAGCAAAAGCACTATAGACATCGCCCTCGTAAGAGGAGAAATAAAAGGGGATATCAATCCACTTTGGTGCGCGAACCACACACCATTAAGAAAACACATTCCAATGAGCATCGACATACAAAGTGAATGGAAGGCAAAGAAACGAGACCACTCTCAAGGAGATTGGATGTTAGAGAAGTGGAAGAATGCAAAGAACAGATGGAACAAATTAAAACACTAATCGACAACTCAAATGTAGAGGAAGCTGTGCATGAACTGGAGAAACTCTTAGCACAAGCAGCCAGCCCCAGGAAAGTGCGAACAGCAAAAGCATGGTTCGATCAAGAGTGCTTCCTATTAAGGAAAGAGGTGCTTCAAGCTCTACACCGACTAAAATTGGACATCGAGAATCATACACTCCTCCAGACATACGCCGAGAAAGGAAGATGCTACAAAACACTAACACGGGAGAAGAAAATGGCATACAGGGAAGAAGAAGGAAGAAGAATAGTTGAGGAAGCCAGGAGAGACCCATTCATAGCAATCCGCCCTCGAAAGCAGGCACGGACCCACTATATCAACATGGAGGAATGGACGAGACATTTCAAAGACACCCTCAGCAAAGAAGGAAGAGAAGGAACACCAGAAACCAACCAAGTGCATACAACGCATGAGATGGCAGCATGGTCTCCACTTATTACAACTGAGGTTCAAAACATTATTGAATCCACAAAAAAGAAAATGGCTGCAGGACCGGATATGATATACAATGAATACCTGAAAGACACGGCTCATCTGCTAGCTCCAATTTGGAGGAAACTTTACAATAAATGCATACAAAACAGCCAAAATTCTAGATCAGTGGAGACAATCACTAGTAAAGGTAATTTTCAAAGGGAAAGGAGACCCGAAGGACACAAATAAATACAGAGGAATAGCCCTGGAAAACAATCCTTTAAAGGTATTCACAAAACTAATCACAGAAAGAAAAAGGGACACAGTAGAAGAGCACCTCCCAGAATCTCAATTCGGGTTTAGGAGAGGAAGATCCACTCTCGCAGCGGTGGAACTACTGCTAAATAACATATGGGAAGCCATCGAAAAGAAGGAAAAATACTATACAATCTTTATAGACTTCACAAAAGCCTTTGATCTCCTGGACCGAGCATTAGTACAAAGGAAGCTCGAGGAAACTCTAGGAAGAGACAGCATCTGGACAAGAATCATAAACTCCATAAATGAATGGAACAAGATAAGAATCTCGGACAGCCTAGACCTTTCAGAACCAATAATTCAAACAAATGGTGTACTCCAAGGGGACCCACTAAGCCCTCTGCTGTTCATCCTGGCAGCGAAGGACATTATGGAAATTGCGCAAAATGAAGATGTAGCAGCATACGCCTATGCGGATGATATTTTGATTGGCTCAAAAAGCTTAAAGAAACTGCAGAACACTATAAACGAAGTGGGAAAATGGTGCATTGAACACAAGTTCGTAATTAACACTGAGAAGACGGAAATGATGGTGTTCAGATCAGGAGGGCAAATACCAAAATCGACAAGAATCACCTTAGAAGGGAAAATAATATTGATCACAAAAGAAAACAAATATCTAGGGATAACACTCCATCCGTCTGCAAAATGCTTCACTACACACACAATAGAGAAAGCGACACAAGCAATTAGAGCGATAAACGAAATAAACTTCATCAGAACACTAAGCCTTGACACAGCAATGGCGCTCTTCAAATCGAAAATCGTTCCAATACTTACGTATGGGATTGAAATTATATGGACACACCTGAATGAAAAGAACTTAGCAACACTGGAAAGAGTTAAAGCAACATACATCAAAAGAGCAATCGGAGTGGCAAAATCAACAAGATCCAGATTAGTCTACCTTCTCGCGCGGGAAACTTTCCTCGTGGAGGATTTAAGGACAATGTACCCCCTACCTAACACAACGGCATCAGAGAACCTACTAAGGACACTAATAAGGAAAAGAGAAGTACCCACGGAATTCTATGGAACTGGGGCCATGATCGATAGTACATGGACAGCAGCAAATTTTGAGACGAGGCACGTGTTTACAAGACTTGCAGTACATGGATTCCACCATGTCATCTGCGAAAACTCAACATACCACGAACCGTCAAACTCATGCAAGTGTACATTATGTGGACAGTTATGTGAACGATATCACTTAGAACTCGGCAACAAGAGGACTAGATCAATCAGAGACTATGCGAAAAATGGTGCAAGTGTTAAATTGTTATAACACCTTTCACTAATGTATGGCTATTTTGCTGCAATAAATGTTTTAATATTATTTCCTTACTCTCAATATATTTGCTCATCCAAGCTCGCATGCTAGGATGGTCAAGTTTATTGAGAGGAATATTTGCTCCCAGGAAGGCTGACACTGTACTATTGATGAAGTCTCCTTTATCCATTTTAACCATTTTGGCATTCTTGAGCCTATCTGTGATTAATAACTGCTTTCTTTTGTGTACTTCAGACTGCTTGTTTTTCTTATGGACATCACTATTCAGGTGTTTGTCGCACAAATCCTTGCTTTCCCATGTGAATCACATGTTACATAATTTACACATCAAGACTTTCGCTTTGGAATCAAATACACAAAAACTTTCTCGTCATGTTCTAATACACGAGATTGCACCATAACTGTGGACGGCTTTCCCATGGCTTGAAATATTCCAGAACAGATGACAATACAAGACAAACGCAGAAACATGCGACTGGATATACTGCACATCATCAACTTCAGACATGCAATAATTTATACAAAAAGTCCACGGGAAATAGGATTTTGATCTAAAACTGAACAAAAGTTGAATATTATATGTTGATAAAAGTGAAGAAATAATTAATTACAGTATAACAAGTATCGTAAGAAATATTACAAAGCTTTTTACTGGATGTTTAAAGACAGGCCTACTGTAATCTTTGTCAGCACTGCTGTATTTGCCTGGAGACCTTGAAGCCTCATCATCGGGCTCCAAACTGCGTCATTTCCTGTCCTGTCCATTGCATTTGAAATGCTGTTTTTCTTGGAAGGTTGTCGTGAGGAGACCCTCAGGAATGCGATCCCATGCATCTTTAATCCCAGAACATACATGTTCTTCAGTCTCCTTATTTTGCTTGTACTGTAGGTGTCACGTTGTGATTATTTCTTTTGAGGCCTCATCACATACGTGGGCAAATGGTGGCGTTGTTTTCTAGTCTACATGAATCTTGTTTTAGCAAGTATTTCATGGTGAATATGATTTTTCATGCTAAATTCTTGCCATTGGCATGATTTTGTGAAATCGTTAATTTCGTAATAAATTACGACTAAAAAAATGCATGATTTCCTGGCTTTCTTTGTGAGATTCGTGTTTTCCGCACAAAAAATAAAATTTTCAAACGTTTCGCATTTATCATTAATACCAAGATATCACACCCCTAATTATAGTAAGATCAATTCAGCCGGGCCGCAGAGAAAGCCTTTACAGCTCTGATATGGCCTTTGGGCTGTAGTTTATGTGGCGCCAGTCTATTGAGAATGAATTGGATTTGATTATTATTTTATGCTATTTAGAGAAGTAACTACAGTACTAGTCAAATTTTTATGATCAGTGTATAAGATATTATGTATGTTACTCATATCATAGGATTCTGTTTTGATATCTGACCACTAGACCTTAAGGACTACAGGTACTTGCATGCAAATTGCCAACATATATACCAACTGTTAAATTTAAAGGGCCATTTTCTTTTTAACCAGGTAGAAGTCTCATAGCTAGGAAAAAACTGCTGTTAAGTTTGCATCACTTGCAATATGGGTGGCAAATGATGATCACCCTTTATCATATGTTGGTAGGGATGTGGATGGTTCTCATGTGGGTGAATAGCTGACAGTGTATCGTAGCAAGTCATAGAAGCAAGTATGTCATGTTTGCGGTGCTTTTGACAGCTTGCAAGTTTCTGCAAATTTTCGTGCAGTCATTTCCACCACCTGTGACTTCTTAAGAGCCGATCCCAGGCGTGCTCAGTCCAAACTATGATAACATACATACACCCTGGATCTTGATGGGGAACATGTAACTAAATGTGGACACGGCGAGGTCAGTTAAAACTACAAATAAAGCAAGGCGAAGCATGAAGTCAGTTTTGGAGGAAAATCTGTTTATTAAAATAAACAAGTTAAATATTTAAAAAATAGCAAAAGTATCAAATGACCCACATTTTACATGATTCAGATTGCTTTTTTTCCCCAGCTTGATACAGTCCATTTTGAGAATTAGAATATATTACAAATTTACAGTGTATGCCGACACACACAAACATATCAAATCAAATCAAATCTGAAGTTTCATTACTTTAAACACATGGGCTTGCGTGCTCGCACCACACTCCTGGCTTTACTTTCTGTTAACACTTTTAACTGTAG
This sequence comes from Anabrus simplex, assembly GCF_040414725.1. NCBI lineage: Eukaryota > Metazoa > Arthropoda > Insecta > Orthoptera > Tettigoniidae > Anabrus > Anabrus simplex. The sequence continues at coordinate 1,046,168,622 of NC_090265.1, read as the reverse complement.
ATGAGTATGTTCCCCATTTCTGTACATTTGACATTGCATTGGGGTCCCTAACGGTAAGAAAAGACGTGATTTAATGCGCAAAAAAAGGGGGGGGGGGGAAGTAACCTAATTGTACAATATATAACACGTTGAGTGGTAAAACATCCTATGCACAAAATATATACAACTTGAGTCATGAGTAATTTATGAGCATAACAAACAATGTGGATCGCAACCACACAAAAATTAAAATCATATAAATGGCAGTATACACAGGGTCATCCGCTTGGGATGTCGGAAAAGTAAAACACTATACATAAGAAATTCTGCACATTTATTGCTTGTTAACGGTACATACATGTTAAGTAGAGTCTGGAGTTTGTGTCACTGCACATTAGCACTCAACCTGTCCATCATCGCGCGTGCAGCACAAACGATACCTCGAATCCATGTTGCGCCACTTGGCACACAGCATCTATGGAGTGATTTGCTGAAAGGCCACTGTAATCTCCCTCCGTAGGTTAGCCAGATTCTGTGGTCTTCATGCGTACACTGTCGACTTGGCCCCATACCAAAAAAAAAAATCTGGAGGGGTTAGGTCAGGGTTATTAGGTGGCCATGGGATAGGTCCACCACGGCTGCACCAGCAATTGTTGAATATGAGGTTTAATTGTTTAATTGGCTTGTCGTATATCTTCCTCCTTGTTGCTATCACGCAGACTTCCACCTCTGTGAGGCATCTGCAATCCATTTTCCAAAAACATGTACCATTTAACAATGTCCCGATATGATGGGACATTACAAATTGTCCATTTCATGACCGTATCGATGTTTAATCAAGAAGTAAGTATAAATATCCACCTAATCGATACTTCATTAATGCCTCAGGCAAAATTGAATAAAATTAAAACTTACAGGACATGTTTCGACCACTTAGTGGTCCTCTTCAGCTGTATAAATAAAGAACTGAAAAGAAAAACATTGACAATAAGCACAAATAAACGTTCTTTGGAGACTCCTTTGATAAAAATGGAGGTCATCAGAATAGGTCATCTTGCCTCTCGTTCTTGTTTGGAAAAGATGTTTATTCTGCGCTCTCTAGAGGGTCTGTCTTTGAGCGCGACCTGGTGAAGTAACGATGTGATACAGTTTGACAATTCATGGAAAGCTCTGGAGAGAAGGGAAGTAGAGTTTTATCGCCATCTAAAATAACATGTGAGGGAGGAGGGAGATTGGGCTGTGCTTCTGCGATGTTGTGTTTGATTATATCTCTTGTTCGTCTAGTCTGTTTCATGTCTACCCATTCTAAGTAAGTAAGTATTCTCATATAAGATGTTTTTATGCTCGTTGTTTTCGTTGAGATTCTCTTCACCGTTTTCCAATTTATCAAGAACGATGTGGATGTTTTCCAGGTTGTTCATAAGATTACCTTTATTAATCATACAGATAATTTGAAGGTCCTGTTTTATATTGGTGAATTTGTGGTTGGACTCTTTCATATGGGATCCCATGGCAGAGAATCTTTTGTATCTTTCAGCATTGACGTGTTCTTGATATCTAATTGAGAAGTTCCTTCCAGATTGTCCCACGTAAGTTTTTTTACATTGAGCACAAGTCAGCTTATAAATACCCGATTCCTGGAATTCGTCATCTTTAAGTTTATTAGCTTTATTATGACTAAAGAATCTATGTTTCGTGTTGTTGTTTGTAGAGAAGGCTACCTTGGTATTGTGTTTCTTGAATAAGTTGGTGATTTCGTAAATCTGCGGGTTATTAAAGGTGAATTTTACATATTCAGAAAAAGAAAAATTTATAATGTCCAATAACGGACCATTATATTGGTATTATAAATTTACTCATTCAGGACAAATATTTTAGGTTCCCTATGGGAATCAACATCTACATAGCTAACCAGTGTCACACGATTAACAGATGATGCTGTAAAAATCATGGCTACGAAGCGTGCTTGACAGAAGAATGCTTGCGTAGAAGTCAGATAGAATTAGTGGGAACAACTTGCTAGGTCGGGAAATCATTAAAATCTCTCTGATAACTGGACAGAAAGTGTGGTAGATTTTATATTGTCCGTGTATAAGTACCACATCGGTAATGCCCCAAGCTGCTCAGTCAGCTTACTCAGTCTATGGTGAATAAATTATTCCTAACTTAAAATTACACCTTGGAACATATATTCTTAATAGTATGGACAAGACAATGACATCTATATTATAAACTAGCTGATGTACCCGTGCTTCGCTACGGAATTCTAAATTGCATGCAGAATTCTAGGTTAGGTGGTGTAAACATTGTGAGCACGATTGTAATAAGTTGCATAGCTCTTAACGTTGCCCTGGAAACACGACACGCAAGTTACCAACGTCTTTTCTCATACAAAGACTGGGTTAGGGAATTTTCACCGGGCGAGTTGGCCGTGCGCGTAGAGGCGCGCGGCTGTGAGCTTGCATCCGGGAGATAGTAGGTTCGAATCCCACTATCGGCAGCCCTGAAGATGGTTTTCCGTGGTTTCCCATTTTCACACCAGGCAAATGCTGGGGCTGTACCTTAATTAAGGCCACGGCCGCTTCCTTCCAACTCCTAGGCCTTTCCTATCCCATCGTCGCCGTAAGACCTATCTGTGTCGGTGCGACGTAAAGCCCCTAGCAAAAAAAAAAAAAAAAGGGAATTTTCATTGTAATGGTAGGCCAGCTTGCCTACCGTCAGTCACAATCAGGTTGGGGAATTTTCATTATAATGGCAGACACTCACTCTCTGCCTGCCTTTATAGATTCTCAGAATGACTCTCTTAGTGGTTTTCCCAACTGAAATGAACATGGGTCATTACATTGACGTCAGTAGGAATGGTGCTATTAAAAGCAATGCTTTCATATGAAATACTCATTCAAATGAAAAAGCACACATTTTCTCGCTTTTAATGAACTGTACCACACTGCTGAACTAACAGTCCAAAGCTACAGAGCTGGAATGACCAAGATGCAGACATCTGTGATCCATGAACAATCTTCGTCCTTTTTTTTTTTTTTTTTTTTTTTTTTGGGCGGGTGGGAGGGGGGGGTTCGAATAGTGGATAGTCCCAGGGCAAATTCTATGCCAGTTTACTTATCTGTTTCCTGGGAGTACCCGATGAGTCAGGAAATCTCAATTCACTACACTGTCGGGGGAAAGAATTATCTGACGTGGAGGCAATTTTTCCTCCAAGCCAGAGAAGAAACCACATCTTTGCTGTTAATTTGGAATAAAATGAATGTAGATTTAATAAAGTCAAGAGGAAGAAGCTTTTCTTAAGAAATGGCTCTTTTCAGGGTTGAATTTTGAGTTATTTAGTGAAATGTGGTACTATAATTTGGAATAGGCCTAAATTGTAATTCTAGACCAATTCATACTACTACTAACTGAGCCTCTGACTTAAGTGCGCACACTGCTCATTCAAAACAGCGCGTCAGAGTAGGTATCGATTAGCTAGAATACTATGATAAACCAGTGCGTTACATACCAGCAGCATCAGAAAATGTATGAACCAGAGGAATGGCATGCTAAAGAAGAAAGTTATCTAACTCGCAGCTATTTCCCGCCAATATTCAGTTAGGCTGTTATACTCAGTACGCAGCAGTAATCCCATCTATCGAATTTGAATGTCAGCATAAGAGATAAAGAACATTCCAACAAACAAAGGTCAGTGTAATGTTATTGTTGATCAATGTTACGCGCTTTTGATATTGTAGGCCTTCATATTATTAATTGTCTTCCGGTTCTGAAATACCACTCTTACCATAGTCGGTACGGTAAAACTGAATAAAACATAAATAATCGGAAATTGTATTCTCTATAACTTTTGTTATGTAGTACTTTTCCATAGGACCAAGAACATAGGTATTTAAAAATTTTCGGTGCCTTCCCCTAAACTACCATTTTACCCAGGGTGAATAACATTGTTTATAACTTAAACTCTAGTTTCTTATTCCCCGACTCTATATACCGATTTTCATTAAATTCTGTTTACCCATTTTTTCGGGGCTCAGCGTTTATATGGATGTAGCAACAAAAATCCAAAATTCATTGAATATCTGTGTTATGAATCATAGCCGGTACGGTAAAAATGCATAAGACGTAAATGATCGGAAATTTAATACTATATAACTTTAGTTATGTAGTATTTATTGATATGACCACTAATAATATAAATATTTGAGAAATAATTTTAGGTCTTCCTCTAAACTACCATTTCACTCAGCGTGAATAAAATTATTTATAGCCTAAACTGTAGTAGCTCACCCCCCCCCCCCCTCCGACTTTACATACCGATTTTTATTATTCTCTTCAGTCGTTTTCTCGTGATGCGTGTACATACAGACAGATAGACAGACAGAAATTACGGAAAAGTAAAAACTGCGTTTTCTTGTTACTGTGGACATGATCGATACAGAAAAACCATTCTTTTCAAATTCTGAGCAATGTACAGACAAAACTCTTTATTTTACATATATAGATAATGATAGTCAGACCACAAAATTTATTGACTAAGACTGCTTATGAAAGGGAACCAAAACAATAAAATTGACAAATTAATTTATTCTTGAAATAATCTTGAAAATAAGCTGTCTATGCACCGACACACGCATTTAACATTAAATTAACTGGGCTTGAATTATCACTTTTACAACTGGTGCTTTGTTTATGTTACTTTTAACATTAGAATGAGTATTTAAAGTTAAAAATCTTCATGATCGTTCCGTATTGAATAGAGAAATAAGAAGATGTACAATATTAGAATATGTGTTCTATTTACTCTCTTGACTGCGATCATTGTATTTTGGACATTAACTGAATTGCTACGATATGAATCAATGTTAATTTTTTTGCCTGTGTTCAATGTATTAGTTGTTTTAAGATCTTTATATCTTGCCCTATTTTACTATTTGGCTGATGATGACACTTGTAATGTGTCGAAACCGGTCCCAATAAACAAGTTGTGACTTCTTTTTAGTTCATCTTACAATGGAGTATTGAAAGGTGGATCCTTCTAATATTGTACATCTTCTTATTAGAATGAGTACTCGAGTTCCATATCTGTGCATGACATTGCAGTGGAAATGCTAACCTTAAACCTTACCTAATCACTTCGGGAAAAGTCCTACAACTAACTATACACAACAGCCCAAGTGGGGTGGCAAGCACAAATATAAACAACTTCTGTTGGAGTAAACAAACATATAAATCTGCCATGGATTTAAACCACATACAACATAATCACACATCAACAAAACATTACAAGAAATAATCGCTCACATTTTGTCAAATTTTACCACACAATAAAACGTTCATATTCACTCCATCAAAGATCTCAAATATCCGTGGAAGAAAAGAGTAAAATACAATCCCTGTTAGTGTTGTTCCGTGTAATAAAACACATGACACTTGAGATATGCCAGACATTTGGACATAAATTCTACCACTAATTCGACATTGTTACGTATAATAAAATACGTTACACAAAGAAATGAACTCCGCTATGTCAGTTGCAAGCCCGGGGCCTCATCTCTCAAGTGATGAGGAAGGAGGAGTATAAACCTAGGTAAAAAAAACAGGGTCCACCTGGCTCCGGATGGTAGCATCCTGTTATAGGGCCCCTACCTAGGGTTACAAGTGAAGATGACCAGCGGCTTGAAGGGTGGATGAAGATATATCCCAACAGCTGGAAAGGCGGAGGAGTTTCTCTTCCTGGTAGTGGAAGCAGCGCTATCAGTATCAGTACAGTGCAGGACTAAAAGATGTCTACTGGACTGTTACTGAGAATTTACTGGCATGGTCATTAAGACTTGAATGGCAGTAAAACTGCGATGTGGAAGGCAACAGGAAACCACCACATTATTTTTTTCTAGTATAGCAACCGTGGATAGTATGAATTGTAACTCTTTTTTTTTTTTGGTTAGTTGCTTTATGTCGCACCGACACAGCTAGGTCTTACGGTGACGATGGGACAGGAAAGGGCTAGGAGTGGGAAGGAAGTGGCCGTGGGCTTAATTAAGGTACAGCCCCAGGATTTGCATGGTGTGAAAATGGGAAACCACGGAAAACCATTTTCAGGGCTGCCGACAGCGGGGTTTGAACCTACTATCTCCCGAATACTGGATACTGGCCGCACTTAAGCAACTTCAGCTATCGAGCTCGGTGAATTGTAACTAGATACTACTGATCATGGTTCTCAGACACCAAGATCTGGCAGGGGAGTAACTGAGGTATCCCAGTCATATCATAATCTATAAGCTTCATTTCCGTATTGATTGTAGCTACAACATAAGAATGATACTGAAGCCTCCACCTTATCAATACATTTATTTATATACTATTAATCAGAGTAATCACAGTACCGGTTTTGACCCCTCGAGGGTCATTCTCAGCTGTCAATACAAATATAGTTATTAAAACATCACATTGGAAGGTGGTGTACATACATGAAAATTGACCCAATTTGACAGGCCGTTTAAAATAAGTTGTATGTTAAAATGGTAAAATAGATCCTCTCTTCTTCAGTTATAAAAAGATTACGTAATGTGAGAGGCATGTCACTACAATGTTCCTGTTGATTTGATAAGCGTAAACTAAGATTTGTACCATTGTGTATGCACTGATGTTCATAGAGTTCTCGAGAACTCGACGTGCTGCCGTGCAACGCACATAGTGTCAACACCCAGTATACCACAGCCTACAACATATAGGAAGAAGCCTACACGCTATCATTTAAGACATTAAAAATATAAACCATTTGACACTTGACATAGCATATAACGTCATATTAAGGTGCACGTCACAAACTAAACAAAATTTTTATACTTACAATGTGCATTACTATTAACTCAGCATTTAGTATATACTATGAATATAGTACATAGACAATGCATCGAACCGAACATTAAACTACGATCTATTTCTTCATAGACAGTGTCCAGATCACTTCAAGATACACATACTACCAACAGAAGGACATAGTGTAATAAGCCACATAATCACCAGAAGAATAAAATTTTGAAATGTTTTTAATAATTATAAGTTTTAACGTAAAATAGTGATTATAAATAAATAAAAAGTAAATATAAATATGTTTTTCATTGCGGAACTCTGTTACTCGGCTTCTCGCTGTTTTGGTTTCCCAAATAAATAAATAAATAAATAAATGAATGAATAAAACTTGGACCGGCCATTTGCAGAAAGTTTGCATCTATGGAAGCATGTTTTGCCTTACTAACCACTTTATCAATCAGTTTAAGTTGAAAGTGGAATTCTTCAATTTTTTCCTGTCTCATTCCAGTGATTCTAGGCTTGGGACAGTTTTCTCACGGCATCATCGCACTGTTATCTATTAGACTAAGAAAGAGCTATGTATCTGTAAACAAGTTGCTACACCTCTTATTTTAGTGAACACGACGTCCCTGCTTATTTACGGCCCAACAATGCACTTTGAATATCCGTTGGACATAGTACTGGCATTTAACATTAGATATCTGAGCCTGACACCAGAATGTCAATTATTCTTCATAAACTCTAAGAACTGTATCCACAACCTCAGTAAATGTAATTTTTTGAAAATAGCCCCTTAACTCCAAAACTGTACCATATGTATATATCTTAACATTAAGTAATTTTAGAGTAGTGGCATTCATGTATATTTAATGGCATCCTTGTGTAATTTTAATTTTAGTAGTATTTATTCTGTACAGTCACTATCAAGTAGGTTTTCTATCAGCTGAAGATGACCTATTTATAGGTCGAAACCGGTACTGTCTTTTTATGTAAATAATATTGACACTATGTAAAATAAAGTATTGATTAGGCGGAGAACTCATCCTTCATACTTGTATCATCACACTGTTCAATCAACATTGTGCGTTTGTTTTTCCCTGTTAAATTGATTGTTAGAGGAGCAGTATCCTGAACATTTTTGGGGATCGATCATCTGCATTTGGGATGTGGGATTGGACTTTGGTACAAATCTCACTCTAACGTTATTAGCTAGATAATGGTCTGAATCAATATTAGCCCCTTTACGCACTATCACCTTCTTTACCTCATGCAAAAATATGTTGGGAGACGGCAGCACAGTCTGTTTGATGTGCAGGTCATACTCTTATGATGATTCTTTTGGACATTTTTTCTGCTTACCATGTGTTGATGAAGTGTTCCCCATTGTGGTTGATTTGGATGTTCACGTTTGATGTAGGTGCCTCTGTGGATCAGTTGGTAGAGTGTCGGCCTCTGGATCCCAAGATAGCGGGTTCAAACCCGGCAGAGGTATTCAGATTTTTTGAAGGGCGGAAAAAAGTCCATTAGACACTCCGCATGTCGTACGATGTCGGCATGCAAAAGTTCTCTGGTGACACATTTGGTGTTTACCCGACAAAATTCATTAAATCTCAGCCGTAGACGCCCAAGAGAGTTTCGGTTTACTCGGTCTGCCATCTAGTGGGCCTAGAGTAAAACGGAACATCGAAATTGACGAGCAGACAGCTAGATGGCGACTCATTGAAATGTCTGCACACGGTAGCTGAGGCCATACGATTATTATTATTATTATTATTATTATTATTATTATTATTATTATTATTATTATTATTACCTTTGATGTATCTAAACTTTTGCTTCTTACCCAACTGGGCATTGAAATTGCCTAAAATAATTATTTGAATCTTAAATCCAAAGAGGGCATTATGAGATTGAGTCAAGAAGTCTCAACTTTCTTGGGAATGCTGGGGTTGTTTTGATAGGCAGGGTTGTAAGCCTTGTTAGTGCACTTATAGGAAGAATTTTTCAGAACTATCAATGAATAACTGAAAAAAGGCTGTGCTTAGACTAACTAAATTAGCATATGTGATCTTACCCTTGGATTTGAACAGCTGTTATGCATATATTGTTGAGATAACCTCCGATAGCATACTTGTCTCTTGAATTGTAAAAATTTTGACATGCATTTGTTCAGAGCTTTTGTGAGCTCAGTCCCTTTGCCAACTCTAGTAAGTTTCCGGTATTGAGAATTCCTATATAGGAGTTCTGTTCGGGCCGGATTCTTCGAGATGGGTGTGCCTTCAGCTAATCCTTGATGAAGGGATGAGAAGGTCAACCTATTCAATACTGTTCATAATATGTTAATGTGTCTGTACTAAACATAGAACAACTACGAACATGAAGGAGGAGCCAAATTTGGTCACCCATCCATGTCAGCCAATGGAATAGCACAGCGTTGCCCAGATAAATAAATGAACACGCTAGCGAGCTGTGTTCGGTATCTATATTTATTTCTGCGCACGAAAATCATTACAGATTCGATTGTTTTGATGATTCTTTACGACAGGATTAACAATTTTGAAGCTGTCCATCCAAACTGCGTGATTCTACAACAAGGCGTTTGACATATACCATCCTACCTTGATCTGATTCAACATCTGCGCCTCCCACATGAGTGAGAAACGTAAGAAAGCGCCGAAATATTTAGGTTAATTGGGGAAGTGTATTTGGAGAAACTCTCATGATGAAATGCAAGCTACAGTGACAGTATTGTTGTATGAGGTTAGTGTGGTGGTAGTTTAAGACTTGCTGTGAGCTGAAGTTTTGTACTTGGAATGTGTCAGCAAGCCAAGTAGCAGTTGAATACTTGATAGTGGTAATTACTCATAAAGTTTTACACATTCGGTTGAGAAATATAATATACAGTGTGTATGACTCTTTAAACAAGCTTTCAAGTACAGAAGTGAAAACACAAATTTTTCTCAAATCTAGAAGCTGACAACTCATGTTTGCAGTGTGAGTGTACACACAGTTTTCAGTATTTTAGGGAAAAAGCCTGCATTTAGAACACCAGGGAAATATCACACGGTTCAGAAATGTGCTACACATTTGAACGATTTTGAAAAGGGTGTTTTATGCCAAACAATCTGTGATAATATAGAATTTCAAACGGCTAAGAAATTGGTGTACTGCCCTTCATGAAGGAGAAAATTAACCATTCATATTCTGTATCTTTCATGCACTCCTGAAATCCTTCGGTTTCAAATACTTGGAAGTCAATTGCAGTAGCAAAATCCATTTAGAAAGAAGCAACATTGTTGCAGATCTCTGGTAGTTAACAGACCTTACTTCTATTTGGATGAAACCTAGATTAATCAGAACCACTCCAGGAAGGACATATTATTGTCCAGAAGAGGGGGCCTGTGAGTACTCAGCAGAAAAGGCTGATCATGTCATGTGGGGTTGGCAAAAACCAGGCTTCATACGCAACAGTAGGTGGGTATTTCAGATTATTGTTCTGAGAATGCTGACTCATTTATTAGACTGGCTTGTCTATCACTTTCTGAATTACTTCAAAGACAGATTGATCATAATACTGGATTATAAGGTAATAGAAAAACTGCCCATAACTAGCTCTCATAAATCAGATATACAACAGTGGCTGCAAGAACACATTAATTCATACCATCCAACAGACACAAAGGTGCAGTTCCTACCCCATGGCATGCCATATAAAGAGTTGAAAATGTGAATTAGATTAGGTTATGCTACCAGCTTAACTGCTTGCTCCCATATCATTGTTAATATAATGCGATTGAGATGATAGGGGCTAAAGTAAAAGTTAAGTGGCAGAGTTAAAAATATATTTTGACTTGTGGATGTGTAACGACACACACCAAGCTCTTGATAAACCTAATAGTAGTAGTTGTTGTTTGAGTCATCAGTCCATAGGCTGGTTTGATGCAGCACTCCATGCCACCCCTATCCTGTGCTAAACTTTTCATTTTTATATAACTACTGCCCCCTACATCTGCTCTAATCTGCATTTCGCATTCATAACTTGGTCTACCCCTACCATTCTTACAGCCTACACTTCCCTCAAAAACCAACTGCACAAGTTCTGGGTTTCACCACTTTGATTCTGTATCTTTTCATTTGTGATTCGATCTATCTCAACTTCAACATTCCCCTGTAATGCCACATTTCAAAAGCTTCTATTCTCAGTCTTCCTGAGCTAGTTATTGTCCACATTTCACTTCCATACAATGCCACGTTCCAGAGGAAAGTTTTCAAAAACATCTTTCTAATTCTTATATCGATGTTTGAAGTGAGCAAATTTCTTTTCTTGAGAAAGGCCTTCCTTGCTTATACTAGTCTGCATTTTATGTCCTTCTTGCTTCTTCTACCATCACTAGTTATTCTACTACCCAAATAGCAATATTCATTTACTTCCTTTAAGACTTAATTTCCTAATCTGATATTTCCTGCATCATCTGACTGTTCGATTCTGCTCCATTACTTTTGTTTTGGACTTATATTTATTTTCATCTTATACACCTTACCCAGGACTCCGTCCATACCAGTCAGCAATTTCTCTAGATCTTCTGCAGTCCTGAATAAAATGACAATATCATTAGCAAATCTGAAGGTTTTGATTTCCTCAATCAATCACTACTGATCTGCATTTAGGGCAGTCACCCAGACGGCAGATTCCCTATCTATTGTTTTCCTAGCCTTTTCTTAAATGATTTCAGAGAAATTGGAAATTTACCGAGCATTTCCATTGGTACGCTATTATTCCAATCCCTAACTCCCTTTCCTATAAACGAATATTTGTTGCAATTTGTCCTCTTGAATTTCAACTTTATCTTCATATTGTGATCTTTCCTACTTTTAATGACACCACTCAAACTTATTCATCTACTAATGTCATTCCAGGCCATCTCCACTGACAGCTCAGAACACACCACTTATGATATGTTGATTCCCATGGCCTCCACAGTATGCACTAGCTATGCGTCTTTGTGGGTGTGCTATTTACCAACCGATGAGCCCAACTTGGCACACTGGGGTGAGGAGCTGGCAACCAGGAATGAGTTAGCTGGAAAATTTATAATGTCCAATAATGGACCATTTATATTGGTACATACCACTTAGTCGAGTAGCTCATTTTCTTTCTCCCAAGTCTTCCAGCCCAAACTTTGCAACATTTTTGTAATGCTACTCTTCTGTCGGAAATCACCCAGAACAAATCGAGCTGCTTTTCTGTGGATTGTTTCCAGTTCTTGAATCAAGTAATACTGGTTAGGGTCCCACACTCTAGTTGGATTCTTACCAGAGACTTATATGCCCTTACTACATCCTTACTACAACCCCTAAACACCCTCATAACCATGTGCAGAGATGTGTACCCTTTATTTACAATGCCATTTATGTGATTACCCCAATGAAGATCTTCCCTTATATTAACACCTAGGTACTTACATTGATGCCCATAAGGAACTTTCACCCTAACAATGCAGTAATTAAAATGGAGGGGACTTTATTTGTGAAACTGGCAACCTGACTTTTAACTCTGTGTATCATCATACCATTGCTTGCTGTCCGTCTCACAGCATTACGAGATCAGTTTGCAGTTGCTCACAATTTTGTAACTTATTTCTTATTCTATACAGAATAACATAATCCGCAAAAAAGCTTTATCTGTGATTCCACTTCTTTACTTATATCATATACTAGCAAGATACCCGTGCTTCGATATGGTATTATACTGAAATTTATAATTGAATGCTTATTGTTTTAGATATATAATCCACCAAAATTCGCGATCTGACTCGTTTTCTGCGAGAATCCGCCAAAATTCGCGATCTGACTCGTTTTCTAATAGATTATGGCAAGTTTCCTCCCATTTTTCAATCTTTCTTTCCAGCAATCGATTTCGTACTTCCCGGGCTAGGTCCAGGTATTCCACCCAGTTAGTTGGGTCCCTAAATCTTTGCCATCTTTTCCTATAAGCATTTTTAATATGGATCAAATCCTTCAGGGGATCTGTCGTGGTGTCGTCTTGGGTGCCTTGGCGGTAGCCTACTGAACCCGCGCCTGGACTGCATTCTTAGTCATTAGCCGTCCAGGACCCATTTCCAGCGTGGTCCGCACATGTGACGACGGTCCAGAACATTATATTATTATTATTATTATTATTATTATTATTATTATTATTATTATTATTATTACATGTTCTGGACCCCAGAGCAATATGCAAGATCGCTACTTGGCGGTAAATTACATCTGCTGCCATTGTCATTGTTGACAATGTGATCAGCACCATTGTCGCGCGTAGGCAAGTGTGCGGGATTTCTGGCGATACGAATGACATACCTCCGTGTATTATTGACCTTATTATAGAGGTGAACAATTTGACGGTCAATATCATTCCTATCGTTTATTTCAAATGTGTTAAATTTTTATTTATATGCCAGGAGAATCTACTGTAATCTAAGAACGTTCTCCGAAGGAAAAGATGGCTGTTGAAAAAGAACCCAGGAAAGATTAAAAATGATCGGTTTATGATCAGAATAGTACATCGAAAGTCTACAGCCTGTTTCCTATCACTCGACAGGATCAGGGATGGAATGAATAAAACCCCATCTAGCGGCGACAATATGAATTGTGCCGGCTGCCGAAGCTTCCCTCTGGGGCAATGATCGATGAGTGACAAATGAAATGAAATATTGGACAGTGTTGCTGGAATGAATGATGACAGGGAAAGCCGGAGTATCCGGAGAAAAACCTGTCCCGCCTCCATTTTGTCCAGCACAAAAGTCACATGGAGTGACCGGGATTTGAACCACGGAACCCAGCTGTGAGAGGCCGGCGCGCTGCCGCCTGAGCAACGGAGGCTCCTTATAAGTACATTATGAACAGTAAAATCAATTGGTCTCACCGCCTTTTACACCCCACCGCCGTTAGGTTTATTTATCCCCACCCCGCAAAAATTTAAAAGAAGGTGTGTTTCTTTATGTTTAAAGGAGATTCCAAATACCAATGTTCACGTTTATTACCTTCAGTTTTGAGATAAGTATCCCCTTAAAAATAATTCACTTTTTTAACTTCCTTTCACACTCCCCCCCCCCCTCACAAAGTGATATTAAGGCAAAAAATACATGTTCATTTAATAGTAAAGGATCTTCTAAATACCAATTATCACCACTCTAACCTCTTTAGTTTTTGATTTATGTGTCCTCATGAAAGGAATTCAGCTCCTTTTCACTCCGCCCCCCCCCCCCCAAGATTGTTCCCCCCACAAAACGCGCTTTTCTTTGTTTTTAAAAGAGATCAAAATACCAATTTTCACGTCTGTAACAACTTTAGTTTTTATTAGATGTATGTATTCTCATACAATTAAGTCAATTAATTTTTTCAATCCTTTAACCCCCCTAATCCCCCTTCATTGGATTTTCCGAGAATACGTGTTTGTTTACTTTTAAAGCAGATTCCAAAAATCATATTTCACGTGTGTAACATCTTCATTTTTGAGATATCAGTAGCCTAATTAAAAGAATTCAACACCATTTTCAGTCACTTTTACCCCCCCCCCCCCACTAACCAAGTGGTATTTCCGAAAACTAAAAATACACGTTTCTTTATTTTTAATAGAATTAAAAAATTACCATTTTTTCACTTCTGTAACATGTTAAGTTTTTTGAGATATACTGTAGAAATTCTCATTTTAAAATTTCACCCCTTTTTATAGTTCCCCTTAAGTGGAGTTTCCAAAGACAAATCACCTATGTTTCTTTACACTTACAGGAGATTCCAAATACCCACTTTTTACGTCTGTAACATTTTACGCTTCTCAGATATTCTGTAGATATAGTCTTTCAAAAAATTCACCCCAATTTGCCATTTCTGTTTAACCGCCATTAATTGAATTTTCCAAAAGCAAAAATATACGTGTTTCTTTATTTTTAAAGGAGATCCCATTTACAAATTTTTAGTTCTGTAATATCTTCAGTTTCTGAGATATGTGTCCTCATTAAAGGCATTCAACCCATTATTCACCCTTTTACACCCCTCCTATTGGGATTTAGAGAAAACAAAGAAATACGTGTTCCTTTATTTTTAAGGGAGATTCTAAACACAAATTTTTACATCTGTAAACGTTTAAAGTTTTAAAATGTAGACTCACTCATTTTAAAAATTCACTCCCCATTTTCACCCCCCATTATTTGGATTTTCCAAAAACGAAAAAATGCCTGTTTCTTTATTTTTAAAGTAGATCCATAATACTAATTTTCAGGTCTGTAATATCTTCTGGTTCTGAAATATAAGTAGCCTCATTAAAGGCATTCAACCTCTTTTTCACCCTTTTCCACCCTTCCTATTAGGATTTTCCGAAAACAAAAAATACGTGTTTCTTTATTTTTAAAGGAGATTCTAAATACCAAATTTTACATCTATAAACTTTAAAAGTTTTGAGATATAGATACACTCATTTTAAAAATTTCATCCCCCTTTTCACCCCCCATTATTTGGATTTTCCCAAAACGAAAAAATACCTGTTTCTTTATTTTTAAAGTACATCCCAAATACCAATTTTCAGGTCTGTAATATATTCAGTTTCTAAGATATAAGTATTCTCTTTAAAGGCATTCAACCCATTTTTCACCCCTTTTCACCCCTCCTATTGGGATTTTCCGAAAACAAAAAACTACGTGTTCCTTTATTTTTAATGAAGATTCTAAATACCAATTTTTACATCTCTAAACTTTAAAACTTTTGAGATATAGATGCACTCATTTTAAAAATTCAGCCCCCTTTTCACCCTCGCATTAATTGGATTTTCCAAAAACAAAAAAAATATGTGTTACTTTATTTTTGAAAGCGATCAAAAGTACCAATTTTGAGGTTTGTAATATCTTCAGTTTGTGAGATATAAGTATTCTCTTTAAAGGCATTCAACCCATTTTTCACCCCTTTTCACCCCTCCTATTGGGATTTTCCGAAAACAAAAACTACGTGTTCCTTTATTTTTAATGAAGATTCTAAATACCAATTTTTACATCTCTAAACTTTAAAACTTTTGAGATATAGATGCACTCATTTTAAAAATTCACCCCCCTTTTCACCCCCTTAGCGACAGAATATGCAAAAATCCTCTCTTAGCGAGCACCTACATTATAATATGAATATATCCCCAAAATTTCATTTCTTTATGTCCAGTAGTTTTGGCTCGGTGATGATGAATCAGTCAGTCAGTCAGTCAGTCAGTCAGGACAAGCTACTTTATAGATATAGAAGAAAACATAAAGGTCAAATAATACTGCCTTAATTATTACAGGAACAGATAAAGCTTTGCCTACTCTAATTCTCTGAGTTCCATTTTCTAGAAATATATCCCATTGGATTGTGATTCCCTTCCCAAATTATTCTTTGATTTCCTTTACTGCCTGTTCTGTATAGACATTGTAAAGGAGGGGAAACAAACTGCAACCTTGCCTCACTCCTTTCTGGATTGCTACTTCTTTTTCAGAGCTCTCAATTCTTATCACTGCAGGCTGATTTTTATACAGATTGTAGATAATTCTTTGTTCTCTCTATCTGATCCCGTTCACCTTCAGAATCTCAAATAGCTTGGCCAAATCAACATTATCATGCCTTTTCCAAGATTTACAAATGCCATGTATGCGGGCTTGTCCTTCTTAATTCTATCCTCTAAGATCACACACAAGGTTAGGATTGCTTTACATATTCCTACTTTTCTTCTGAAGCCAGATTGATATTCTCCTAACTCAGTTTCAACTTGTCTTTCCATTCTTCTGTAAATAATGTGTGTTAAAACTTTTTCAGGCATGAGATACTAAACTAATGACCGAGCTCGATAGATGCAGTCTCTTAAGTGCGGCCAGTATCCAGTAATCGGGAGATAGTGGATTCAAGCCCCACTGTCGGCAGCCCTGAAAATGGTTTTCCATGGTTTCCCATTTTCACACCAGGCAAATGCCAGGGCTGTACCTTAAGGCCACGGCCGCTTCCTTCCACTTCCTAGGCCTTTCCCATCCCATCGTCGCCATAAGGCATATCTGTGTCGGTGTGACGTAAAGCAAAAAAAAAAAAAACTAAACTAATGATGTGATAGTTTTCAAACTTGTCAGCACTGGCTTCCTTGGGAATGTGTATAACAACATTCTGCTGACAATCGGATGACACTTCTGTCTCATACATCTTGCATCAAAATTGAATAACCTCTCCATAATGGTTTCTCCTAAGGCAGTCAGTAACTCAGAGGGAATCTTGTCAATTCTAGGTGCCATGTTCCTATTTAGTTCTCTCAAAGGTGAAATTTCCACCCCAAATTTGGTTTCTCGTTTCATCAGCATCAACAGCCTCTTCTTGTTTCAGAACCATATCATCTACGTCTTTACCTTGATGCAACTGTTGGATATGTTCCTGGCTTGCCTTCTTTCCCTAGAAGTGGTTTTCCCTCTGAGCTCTTAATATTTATACACCTAGTTTTCCTTTCTCCAAAGGTTTCCTTGATTTTCCTGTATGCAGCATCTACCTTTACTAGAACCATACAACCCTCAACATCCTTGCACTTCTCCTTCAGCCATTCTTTCTTAGCTGTCCTGCACTTTCTATCCACTTCATTCTTTTATCAACTGTATCATTTTCTGCCCTCTTCTTTTTTTGCATTCTCTCAAAGCATTGATACTTTGTCAATATATGAATTTTTCATCTAAACAGTGTTATTTGGCTGAAGATGTTAATAATATACGAAACGTACCGCTTTTAACCAGTAAGTTGCCTTAAGCAAATAATGTATCGACAAGGTGGAAAATAAAAAATACTTAGTTGTGAATATGTTAAAGTGTGATACGGACCATGAAGCTGATTATATGTAATTCTTGTACTTCGTCGTTCATCAATCAATTAGGTCTAGTATCTCCTGGTGGCCATGATTGTTAAGGCGCTGAAGTCTAAAAACGGTCTAACACCGAGGTTAGCCGGTTCGAGTCCCGTTGGTCGAAAACATTTTCACCATCAGAATGTTGGCCGGCAGGGTAGGGGAGGTGGTGGTATACAATTTCTAATCACTAGATTGCGTGCCAAAAGCCTGGATTAAATTCCAAACCTCTCCGCAGTGCTCATATGGAGTGAGGGCATATGACGCTGTTGATGGTGATTCGTCCGTCGGATGGGGACGTTAAGCCTTGAGCAGACCCCTTGGTGCTATTCGACAGGAGTAGGCTATGTGCCGGCACCGGGTTTCACCCTCTCCCTACTATCATATATCACGTCATTCATTTCATCTCTCATTAACTCCTCTGATGAGGTTGACGTCAGGAAGGGCATCCGGTCATAAAAACCGCCACGACAAATTCATCTCACCTCATACCCGACCCCGTAGGGAAACGGGACAAGGGTTGGACAAAGGTTGGACAAACATCTCCTGAGTTATCCATTGTATCTTAGTTAAATGCTGGGGTTGTACCTTAATTAAGGCCATGGCCACTTCCTTCCCATTCCTAGGCTTTTCCTATCCCATCGTCGCCATAAGAACCTATCTGTGTCGGTGCGACATGAAACAAATAGCAAATTGCTCTTAGTTGATCTTTCTTTTCTTTCTAACATTTCTTCAGCAGCTCTAGAGACGTCATTCTTCACGACTGTCCATTCTTCCTCTATTGTTTCCTTCAGCCTTTTAATTTAGTCCTTGTGCAGCAAGATCCTTCTAAAAATCCCTCACGCTCTTTTCTTTCAACGTGTCAAATCAAATCAAAATACTTATTTGCAAATGAGGTGTCTACCTTGGTGGCAAATGATGCACAAAAATATATTGTTCTCAACAACTAAATTTTAAATTAAAAAGAAAAGAAGACGTTTTGCTAAAATACAGTATTATACAATTTACATTAACAATTTTTCTATTAAACACACAGCTCAACCTTAATAAATTTAAAATATTTACAAAATTCTAATCATAATATCTCCTGTACTTGCACACATAATCAGCTCGTATAAAGATTTAAATATAATAAGATTTAAATTTACATTCCTTTTTTTAAAACCCATTTTGGTAACTAAAGTGCATAATGACCTGGTGCGTCTTAACCAGAGCCCCTTTTGCCACTGCTTTTCAGAGTTCCTGAAGGGCCTTTACAGCTACCGTAGCAGTCCCAGGGCCCTTAAAGTCCCCACTGTACTTCACCCCTTCAGGCAGTCTCCTACTTCAGCTGTCCAATCTCCATAGACAAGGGGATGGAATTAATTTATTTACAAAAATTCTTTATTTCCAATAACCTACACAGATCGAATGCCCTCTAATATTTCTTTTCTCTGTTGCTGTTTATTCTTTTTCTGAACATCTGTACAGATTTTGCAAAAGGGTCAAACACTTCCCCAGATAAACTGTTCCACTCCTTCATGCCCTTTCCAATGATTGAAAATTTACCCCAGTCATTTCTGCTAAAATCCCGTCTAATTTTATACTTGCAGTCAGCCGTGCGGATATAATAATTTTCCAACTGAAGCCTCTCGTGGATTTCCCCCCATGCTTCCTGTCCTGTATCGGCTCTATATAGTCCTGTAAGTCTAGTTTTCTCCCTTCTCATACTTAAAGCTTCCCACCCATGTTTCTCGAACATTTCTGATCCACTACTTTTTCTCCTGACATCCCCTGTTACAAATCTTGCTGCTTTCCTTTGCACACCATCTACATATTTCTTTTATTAGGTATTCCTGGTGAGGATCCCAAACACTGTTTGCATATTCCATTAATGGATGATACATACTTAAGTAACTTTTCTCTTATAATTCTTTGTTGCATCCCTTAAGTAGCCTCATTATGACATGTAACGATCCTGTATGCTTTCCCAACAATGTCATCAATATGATCCTTCCAGTGCAAATTACTTTCAAATCTCACACCTAAGTATTTGCACTTGCCATCTTTTGGGACAATTACCTCATCCAAAGTATACTTAAATTCAGTTTTTAAGCTCCTGTTTGTAAATGTTGTGACAATTGATTTGCCTCCATTATCTTCATATTGAAGGTGCCCAGTTTTCTTCCGTACAATAATTCTTTATAGAAAGATTTCCGTCATTGCAGCCGAGGAAGGACAGTGAGTCGGTTGAGGATGCAATGAATGTGCTTCAGAACCAATTTGTAGCTCTTCAGATTGATGACTGTGCTACTGTTGAGAGTGAAAATCTGACAAATGATACCAAATTGGCTCGCTTGATAAACATTCATGGAGCTAATGGTGTTCCTAAGTATGATAGGACCGAGCTCAATAGCTGCAGTCACTTAAGTGCGGCCAGAATCCAGTATTCGGGAGATAGTGGGTTCGAACCCCACTGTCGGAAGCCCTGAAGATGGTTTTCCGTGGTTTCTCATTTTCACGCCAGGTAAATGCTGGAGCTGTACCTTAATTAAGGCCACGGCTGCTTCCTTCCTACTCCTAGTCCCTTCCTGTCCCATCGTCTCCATAAGATCTATATGTGTCGTTGCGATGTAAAGCAACTTACAAAAAAAAAAAAAGAAGAAGAAGAAGAAAATATACGATATTCAGGCTAATGTTTTCTGTTCGGACTCTACCGCACAGCAATGCTGAGTGTGAATATGTGTTCAGCTTAGTGAAAAGAACCAGAATCAGTTTAGGTCCTCAGTGTCAAATGAAATTCTGGATTCTTTTTCTGTTTTGAAAACCAGAAGTACTGGTCCATGTTACTCGAGTAGTTTTTCTCCAGAATTTCTGAAGAAAGCAAAGAAAGCAACTCATCTCCATCTGTGCTCTCCAACCTGTCATGGTTAATGGCCTGCATACTGTGAACTTGACAGAATTTTGTAAACAGGTGTACATGTTTAGTTTAATTTTGATGGAGACATTCATATTGTGACCTGCAAGTTTAAAGTGCAGAAAAACAGTTGTGTAGTATGGGAACTGTTCCCAGTGTTAAGTGAAAACAGATGAGCAATCATCAAGATGTAACTTCGTGTAAGTATTTAATTTCAGAGGTGATCATAACATGTATTTGACTTGTGTTAGTATTGTTTGTAATCTCCCCCCATGCCGCCCTTTTTCAGTATGTCTCAAGACTTTACGACGCATGCGCGCTTGTTACAATTTTTCCGCTTTAGGATCTTCTGGATTTCTCTTTTTGAGAAAATATTTGCTTGCTTTCATCATTTAAGAAAAAGTAATTTTGGTGTATTTTTGCTATTTTTACTTTATTTCATCAATAACTTTGCTAAATTTTCAATTTTCAGCAATAAAATTTAAACCAAAAGATAGCTGATGACCTATTTGCAGTAAAACAACATATTTTATTTTTACACATGTACAAGAAACATGCGAGTTAAGCTTCTGATGAAAACACATTATCTATGTATATATATATATATATAAAGTTGGATGTTGGTATGTTTGAAGCTAATAGACTCAAAAACTACTGGACCGATTTCGCTGAAATTTTCACAGTTTGTTCTTATTACATCTGAGAGGGATTATGAAGTGGTTTGAATGAAATCTGATTGGTAGTTGGGCACTAAGGGGTGAAAAATAAAATAGGGGAGGATAAGCAAACCGCAGGACAAGTCCGATCAGCGGGTTGCGTACCCAACAGTATGTGAAGATTATGATGTGTTCCTTAAAACTTATTTCTGCTTTTATCAAATAGTGTGGGAGCAGGACACCCCTCCTGACCCAAGGGGAGAGGATGAAATGTAAAAGTAATCGAAAAGACCGATATTAGTGTCGTATATGCTGAGGTAAATAAATGTACACAGGCAGGACAACGTCTGTTGGGTTTTTCTAGTATACATATAAAAACAAGGATGTTTGGAAACAAATTATCTTGACACTTTAACAAGTAGGACCTAGCCTGCGTACATAATTTGTGCATCAGTCTGAAAAATACAGAGATACTATGAGTACAATCAAGGTAACTAGAATAAAAGGTAGGCTACTCCGGCAGTTGAAGCTTCCATTGGCTGGAGCGCTATGACGTCATGGGATATGAACGATAGCGAGTAAGGTACACAGTCGCAGTACAGCAAGCCTGTGAAACATCTTCTCAATCTTTCATCAAATAATAGTCTGGTTTAGTCCGATTCGATAAGTAACTGCACTTCCAATAGATTTAAAAACGTGAAAATGCGTTAAATTTCGTCACATGCTGAGCAGGTAGAACATCAACTATCAAATACATGACATATAATACAATAAGAAATAAAATATTGCCATGCAATTCAAAATAATTTATATCCTGATGAAGTAAATGTTTATATCAAATGGCATAGGAAAATATACATCATATGGACATCTTTATGGAATTATATTAAATTATTAAAACGTACATATCAGGAGACTTAATTACTTGATGAACCAGCCCAAAGCTTAGCCTTCTTATTGGCATATTTTCTCAGTGCTAGCTCCTTACTCTTTGCATTAAAATGCCATATCCTAATAAATGTCCTGGTCCTTACGTAGAGACAAATTATTTTGTCATGGAATACTAGAAATTTTGACTAAATAATAGAAATAAGAGTTTTCATTACGTTTTTGCATCTGGATACAGTCTTACCGTGAAACACACCATATGAAATTTCGAACTGGGCTATATTATTTAACTACTCATGACTGGGATGTGTGAGGCCCCCTTTTGAAATAACCGAGATCCAGTAACAGGTCTCTTTTCACACGACATATTTGTCTCTTTCTTCATATTTACTATATATCGGATCACGGATACTGTATTATTTCATGAGCTTCAAAATATATTCAGAAATATAAGTTATTAGCACATAATAATGTTAATGTTATTGAATTTTACGCCCCACTAACTATGTATTTGAGCACCTTCACCACCGGACTGAGGCAGGATCGAACCTGCTAAGTTGGGCTAAGAAGGCCAGCGCTCTTATCATTTGAGTTGCTACTCAGCCCGGCTATTAGCACATAACAATAATTATAGAAAATATGATTTTTCTTCAGTCATTTATATCTGACACCTTTTTACCGTACGAGCCGTAATAATGGAGATATTCAAGAGTTTATTACAAAGTGTTTCAACAACCAAGCATTGCTGACGAGGAAGCATTGTTATGCCATCACAGTAGCAAACTAACTGGCTATGATGGTTGTTGTTGTTATTGTCTTTATAATATGCAAAATAATAATAATGTTATTTGTGTTACGTCTCACTAACAACATTTACACTTTTCTGAGAGTCGAGGTGCCGTAATTTTGTCCCACGGGAGTTCTTTTATGTGCCGACAATTTATAGCGCCACACACGTTTCCATAATATGTTGACTGCGTTTTAATCAGTACAGTGGTTCTACTTTAGATACTGACAACACGAACACTGTTCACGTAGTGAACCACTATAAAAGTTTTATGTATCCATGATCCGATATACAGTAAATACGTAGAAAGAGATAAAAATGTTGATCGGTCGGTCACTTGCTTTCTTGGCTTACGTTGCGTGAACCATCAACGATAGACCCCAAGTGTAAGCTTACGAAATGTAGAGCATAGAAACCTCTACAAAAAAAGTCCGCGATGGCACATACCTATTTCCAACCAGCTGCCCACTAGAAGCGATTTTATGCAAGAGTCCGCAGTAAAGAAATATAACTCCTTAAAATTAAATAATTGTTTCGATATTATCCTCGAGTTCCTCATCAAAATAAATTGTTTGACCTCCTCCAGTATTTTATAAGGATTCGAATAACCTTGTCAGGACATTATTTGCATGAATGGTTCAGAAGTTATGACCATTTTAGGCTGTAGTTGTAATACGTGTCAGCCGGAAGGGTGAGCACTCTCTCATATCACATGACGTCACGCAGAAGGCGGCCAGGGAGAGAAACAAGTGAGCGCGATGCGGGAAGAGACCCCTCTAGAGTACAATATTACTGGGAGTCAGAACTGTTCTCTTGTCAGTTATTATGTATGTTGAAAATGACCTCTCGCTATCAACATTACTGTCTGGGACCCATAAAACCCTCACTGTAGCTTCAACAAGAAGCCCATATTCGGCTTTCAGTGAAGGAAGAATGGCAGTCACATCAATATATCCTTAAATACTGTGCATGGCTCAATATATTCTGATGTAAGTTCTCATAGGGTAGAATTTGTTTTGTTAGAAGAGAGACTTCATCATTTTAAAATCACTTTTCATTATGGTTCTTGGGTCGAAAAAGCAAATCCACATAATTTAATCAATTATTTCATGATTTTGCTTAGTTAAATAATTTCTCATTTTGGGGGAAATTTGTAAAATTTTGCAAGAATTTCACGATTTTGCACTTCACAAAAAACAGGTGCCTTTACTAATGCTCCTTCTAGATTTATCATTGGATGCCCTGCTTCTCCTTCTTGCATTATCTTTTATAACAAACTACTTTCTGTTTTCTTTAATGTGTCGAGCACTGATCAGTTGTGCCCTGGTTGGATCCCTAGATGTTGTAGTAGTGTAATTTTTTCTGTATTTCCCATATTAAATGTTGTTATAGCATCATGGACTCCCAGCTTCAAGGGTTTTTATCCCATAAGAATAATTTTTAGCCACAAACTTCCAAAGTACACTGTTAAAAGTTCCATTATCAATTTGGGCTTTCCCATGCAATCACTTTTTAGGCAAATCTTATCTTGTCTCCTGATGACTTTAATTTAGTATAAGAAATAACTTTTTTTCTGTTTAATTCTCTAAATTTGGATGAAAATTTAAAAGCAGGAACTGAACAACTCTACTACAAACAATGAGAACTCAACCAACATTCCCAGAAGCAGATAGAAAGACTGAAGTGTGTTCTAAATAAACTGTACAATATTTTCCTTTTCCAACTCCATCCCTTGGTTTGAATCTATGAAACATGCTTTTATTAACATTTTACTATATATTTTACATTGCAAAGTAAGGACTTGTAAAGTATGAAAGTTTGTGGTCATAAATAATCAAAGCTTCAGCAGTTGGTAGAATCACATACCTTGTGAATAGTATGTACCTGTAACTTGGGTAGTTCATTATATTTCCAAAATGATATATTAATGAGATTTTACGTCTTATCACGTGAATTGTGCATGTTTCTATCTTATTCCCAGATTATGTGATGGTTGTATGAAGTGCTGTGAACACTTTTTTCTCATGAATGTAGCAGTACATTTGAATAATTAACACTTATTTTGCATGAATTATCTGTGACCATTACTTCAGTTTTTCTTTTTTTCTAGGTCTCCAAATGAAATGGAATGTAGCAGAGGTGACGATAATCAGGGTTTGGACATATTGACCACTGACGAGATAAAGGAGGATTGTAATATGTGTGGAGAACTTCTGACTGATGGATTGTGCAGTGGATGCAGTAGCACCAAATGCAAGAGCTATGATAAGGAGTTTGCATCCCCCCCTTTAAAGTTGCTGCATCACTCTAGCACACCTGGTAATGTTTGTGAGTTTGTGTGTGATGTGTGCAATAAAACTTTTAAACAGGCATTTAGATTAAAGCTGCATTCAAAAGTACATACTGGAGAAGATATTTACAATTGTGAAATCTGTAATTATAAAACTGTTTATAAATTTGCTATGGTTAAGCACACCCAGAGGCACGCACAAACTGGTCGTGTGAAATGTGAAGTTGAGACAGATCATAGTACCCTGTCCAAGTGTAAGGAGAATCAGAATTCTCCCCAATTATCTGGCAATGAGAAGGAACGTATGTTAGAAAGCACTCCCGCACTATCAGAAAATGAAAAGGAGAGTACTGTAAATAGCGAGGGTTCAACATTATTATCATCAAATGAGATTGAGAAAGAATGTTATGTGTGTGGACAATCTCTTGTAGATGGACTGTGCAGCTTTTGTGATGATACCAAATGTAAGATCTGTGGAAAGGTGTTCTCTTCCCGTAACTGGCTTCTGCGTCATTCTAATAAGCACAAGAATGATCACACATTTACTTGTGATTTATGTCCCAAAACATTCAATAGAGGATATGCATTAAAAATGCACAAAAGAATCCACACCGGAGAAGATATTTATTGCTGTGACATATGTGATTACAAAACAGCGCACAGCTCCTCGTTAGTTATACATAAAAGAAGACATGCACAAGACTTCAGGATAAAGTGTGAAATTTGTGGGAAAGGCTTTTATACTCGGAATGACTATTTGGAGCATGAGAATTTTCATGCTGGTAGAAAGCCATATGAATGTGATTTGTGTGGGAAAGCATATCCATATAAACAAAATCTCATTACACACAAAAGAATCTTCCATTCTGAATCTAAGAAGGAAAGGGAAGTTTACCAGTGTGAAACCTGTGGCAAGTTGTTTGGTTACAAAAAATCTCTATTGCTACACATAAATTCCCATACTGGAGCTCAAGTGTTTATTTGTGATATTTGTGGCAAGTCCTTGAGCAACAAGGAACATCTCATGTTCCATCGGCGCATACACACAGGAGAAAAGCCAAATATATGTGATGTGTGTGGAAAAGGCTTCAGTAAACGGTGTAACCTAATCCTGCATATTCGAACACACACAGGAGAACGACCATATGCTTGTCAGCTCTGTAGTAAATCCTTTGCTCAGCGGTCAACTCTTGTGATTCACATGAGATATCACACTGGACAAAGACCTTATGAATGTAGTGTGTGTGGAAAAGGATTTGTATGTAGAGCACTCTTGAATGTCCATTATAAGAATCATTCTTAGTGACAATTTTTATTTGCTTTTCTGATTCTGATCCATATACTGTATAATTTTATATAAAGTATTTTGAATCTTTGTTAAATGCACCTGCAGATGTGCCATTTACTCTAGTTATGGATATTGTCAATTTGTAAGTGGAAAAATATATTGAAAGGAGAGGTGGTCTAAATCTAGGATTTGAGAATTACTTAAAAGAAAGGAGGTACAATGGAGACTCAGATTATCTTTTACGAGTCAGAACTGAGGCCATGACGGATATAAAAATAGATGGAGAATAGAATAAAATGAGAAATCAATTACTGTACTAGCTGCTTTAAGTTTTACACCTGTATGCCCAACTGTCTAATACCATAACAACATTTAAATTCATCTATCCAACCTATGCTTGCTTTGAAAGATGGATGTTCAATTTTTTGTGCATTACATCTGATATTGTCATTTGATATTATAAATTGGCCTGATGCTTTGTTCTTTCTGTAGATGTTCAATAATATTAATTTTCTGAGATAATCTCGAGCCTACTTGTAAATATCTTAAAATTTCCAGTGAGACTGGGGACAACACAGTGCAAAAAATAACATTTATGCAGTAACGTGGTGGAGGAAAAAGACAAGCTAACAATCAGACTTGCCATGTTAGTCATAAACAGAGAGTGAAGTCCGAGACTAGGCTGTCTCTAACTTCTATATCTCTGGGTGTGGGAAGGGAGCGACTTGGTTTAACAATATTTAGATTGATGCTTTCACAGACCGTAAACTGTAGATATGGTAATAAGCTTTTGGACTTTTGCTATGTCAAGAAAACAAGGTGAAATTTTTTACGTTTTGCTGAGAAGAAAATCTTGACTTCACGAGGAATACTTCTCCGATATTAAAGGTTTGAATTTAAGAATGATTTACTGTTTATTTATAGTAAATTGTACTCTCATTCATTACCAGATGGCTCACTTTTAGCATGAGATGACAACACCATCCAAGCTCCATTTAAGTTCTTGTTTCACCGCATGTGCGTTGCGAAGTAACCATAAGGTCATCAGATGAATCACAGTCTTAATTGGAGCTTAGATGGTATCATCAACTCCTACGTGGAATGCTAACAGTGAGCCATCTGGTGATGAATGGAAGTACAGCTTACCATAGACCAACAGTATCAAAGCACTTTTAAATATAAACCTTCATTATTGGAAAAATCTTCCTTATGAACAGTCAAGATTTTCTATTAAATGCGTGTAGCAATGTTCTCTGTGAAACTTGAAGAATTTCACCATGTTTTCTTGACACGACAAAAGCTTATTATTATGTCTATGGCTTAACAATGTTATGGTCAACAGAAAACTGCAGTAAAAGGGCGATGAATAACCGAGGTTTTACTGTACTTCTTGTACATCAGGTCCAGGCTAAAAAAATATTTTGTGTCTACATCTGCTGTGGAAATTTGTGGAGGAAATGGTGTAAGAGTCGCAATGGGGGAACAATTTCGTAAAGGGAAACAGAAAATGATGTGTTTGAATGAGAATGTTTTTCTTGCCTATAGTACGGTACATCTGGCTCTAATATCCTACTTTTCCTCCTGTTTGTTATATGTCCTAGTGTTTCTAGAGCAGTATTTCTTGATATTTGTATAAATAATTAATAATTTACTCTGTAGAAATTAACAGTTCACATAATTAGATAATCTAAGATTCTTTGCCATATTTTTCTTAATATTACACAAATGATTTTAAGGACATTAATTTTTCAACTTGAGAAAGTTCTTTTGTTCCTGAGACTAAATCAGAATACAGGCAGTAAATGAAGCTTAACAGAGGAAAGAAAAAGTGACTTACTTAGGAAAAGTGAAAATGATGCTCTTAAAATATTGAATACTTCCATGACCATATTAACTTAATAAATATTATTTTCATCTGTTTTGCTCATTGAATGTACATTATTTATATACTGTAATAACTTTTAGAACCACAGCTGGGTGACTTAAGTGGGGCATTAATGATGATGATGATGATGATGATGATGATGATGATGATTAACTTTTAGTACTGCACAAAAACAGAATGTGTGGAATCAAGCTAGGAACATAATCCTTTCCAGAAAAATTGCCTTGCCCGTTGGTCTATGGGGGCACAAAATTCTGCTCTCCTGGCTAAGCTGTTTACTGTTAAGTTGATGGTAATATCAGAAATTATGTATTCATCAGCTAGATAAAGGAGTGGATGAGAGCTAACACTATGGACTTGCTTGCTTCTCAGGGGAAGGTGGGGAATTGAAGAGGGTTGAGAATCTTGTTCTGCCCTTTAACCCTTTCACTCCAGTGAAGCAAGTGTGGAAGCGTAATCGTGAGGACGAGGGACTTGGGCAGCTGTCCCTGCTTGCTGTATGGTATACATTCTGCTCTTTGCTTTTTTGCTCTGATTTGTGTGCATTGTTATGATATGACAGGTTGATTATTTTTTAAATATATAGTTAGGTCAGGTGACCCTCCGTATCTCAGGCGGCAGCACGCCGGCCTCTCATCGCTGGGATCTGTGGTTCAAATCCTGGTCACTCCATTTGAGGTTTGTGCTGGACAAAACAGAGATGGGGCAGGTTTTTCTCCGGGTACTTCAGTTTTTCCTGTCATCATTCATTCCACTGACACTCTCCAATATCATTTCACCTATCAGTCATTAATCATTGCCCCGGAGGAGTGAACGGGCTTTGTCAGCCGGCACAATTCCTATCCTTGCTGTGAGATGTGGTCTTTATTCCATCCCTGACCTGGTTGAACGACTGGAAGCAGACTGTGGATTTTCATAGTTGGGTCAACTATATCTGTGGTACTAAGACAGAACTTAGAACTTAAGTTGTTTGTTTCATGTCTTTCCATGGTTTTGGCACATTCAGCCTCCTTCTTGCTCTGCGCTTCATTTTCAATTCTGTGATTGATGTACTTCCTGCGTTGTTTTCAGTCTTGGCATGAAACCCTACTATTGGAGGAATTCGATTTTGTGTTAAAAACTGGCCTCGAAACCATCCTCAATTGCTCCCTGAGTGGCAATGCCTGGTTACAGGCTTCTCTTTCTGTTGGTTCAGGTGGCCTCAGCATTCGTCGTGCTGTGGATTTGGTGACTCAGTCATTTTAGCGTCTTTCGACGGTTCTCTTCATCTTTATATAGATGTTGATTCCCATAGGGAACCTGAAATATTTGTCCCGAATGAGTAAATTTATAATACCAATTGTTAAGTTGGGCTCATCAGTTGGTAAATAGCACACCCACCAAGACTCGTGGCTAATGGTAATGAGACAAAGTCTCTCATAGTGCATTAGCACTGCCGGTGACTCCCAAGTAGCCTACTCAGTGGCCTCCATGGTATGCACTAGCCACGCACCTTGGTGGGTGTGTTATTTATCAACTGATGAGTCCAACTTGGCACACTGGCGTGAAAAGGTGGCAACCAGGAATGAGTTAGATGGAAAATTTATAATGTCTAGTAACGGACCATTTATATTGGTATTCTTTTCATCTTGTCGAGGCTGTCCTTCTACCTGGTGGATGGCCGGATGCCTGGACTCTGGTGCTGCCGTACAAAAGAGCACATATCGGTGGTCAAGCTTAGTCGGCGTAGTTCCCCCTCATATTAGGAAAAGAAGTATACAAGCTGCTTGGGATGCTCCTCTTATCAGTCATCTCCATTCACTTTTGCAGCAGGCTGCTAGTAGTCTTCAAGGCAAAGCCTGTCTCTTCGCTGCTTCTCCTGAATCTGGTGCATGGCTCCAGGCAGTTACCTTTGCCTTCTCGTGGTCTTTAATGAGAGTTTCCGTATCGCTGTGGCTTCACGTTTGGAAGTAGCCATCTGTGAACCTCCCCGATGTTCAGCTTGTGGTGCCTGTGTTGATCAATGTGGCTTCCGTGACCTTTTCTGTTTGAAAAGTAAAGGCAGACACACTATAAATGATGTTATCTTGAGGGCTCTGATTTCAGCAGAAGTTCGTTCCATATGAGAGCCCGCTGGCTGCTGCCGTTCAGACCGTAAAATGCCAGAGGGAATGACACTTGCGGGATTTTACCTGTGCCGACACGTTCACCCTGTCCAATCTTTCCCTTTCATCATTGAGTGCTGGAGGTGCAGCCGCGAATAGGGAAAATGCTAAAAGAAGAAAATACAGCGATTTGTTGGATAAATTCTTCATGCCAGTAGCCATTGAATTGAGTGGTACCTGCAGTAATGAGGGCCTCAGTTTCATCAAAGAATTTGGCCAACAGATTGCTTGGATTTCCGGTGATAAGCGATCAATTGCTTATCTTATTCAGCGCATCAGCATAGGTCTAATGTATGGTAATGTCACATCCATTCTCGGGACACTACCACTTGGTAAAGAGCTGGATGACGTTTTCTTTTTTAATGCATGACTTTGTATTTTATGGATATTCAGGATATATTAGATTACTAGTTTAATAATTCTTTGCAGATTGTGCAAATTAAATAAACATTATTTGTGAAAAAGAATATGTTTAAGAACTTTATTTTTTAGAAGGCTTGTTTAACCCCTCAGCGTCGCAGCCATTTAAATAGCTTCCTACCCCGCGGCCGGATGAGATTTCAACTACGCGCGACTGAAATACATCGATTCACTTAAAGCGTTACTACAAGTATAAGAGTAGCTCGATTTTCACGAAATTTGGAATTCGTTATGACAGAACTATGTACATGCAGATAATTGCGTAATTGTTTCACATTTCCTTAGTAATTTAGTTCCGTGTGATAGAGTTCGAAGCACTCTTTGAGACAGGGACTCAAGTCACACTCCTGGCAGCAGTACACGGACGTCTTCTTTTCGCCGTGTTTTGAACACAGGATACAATGTCTCTGAGGTTTGGATTTCCAACTCTTGGGTGCTAATTTCCTGATAAAATGTCTTTCCTGCAACCTTGGAACTGTATTATCTGATGCGCGCCGGCCTTGATTATTTCGTTCGCCTCCCGAGCGTATTTTGTAAACAAACCTTTCACCAGCTGAACCCGATAAGGTAATTGCTCAATATTTGTCTCTGTGACCTGTGTGAGTATTATTAGAGAATTTAGCAATCAGAATTCACCGTTGAAAACTTCTCTTTGACCTGTATAATTATCTATAGTCTCTTACACGAAATTTCCAAGTACTGTTTCCTCCTCATCGTCACTCTCATCATTTACCACTGCTACATCATCTATTTCATTATCACTGATGCTTATACTGTCACTACTACTTCCGACTAAACTTTCATCTAAATTATACAATATTTCAAGCACATTACTGTCAGTCAAACCACGGCTGAGCGCGGCGCGTCACACGGACTGATGAAGCTGCAGCGAGACCGAAGGCAGCAGTACGAAACTGAATGAGGGGAATAACATTTATGACGAAACAAACCAACTCGATACATATTTCAGATAAAAGGTCAAGACAACGTCTTTCAAACGAGATATATACCATGAACAACTGGTTCTTGTATCGTATGACACAAAGCAGCACTAACTGATGCCTACACAGAGCGCTCATGGAGAGTTACGAAAATATTACAAGCTGAGAAATAAAGACAAATATAATAAATAAACCGTACTCCCAATGTACAAATAGAGTAAAGAACATCACATGAAAAGACAAACTTCTCAGATCATCATTTCCTTATTTTATTCTGTGGGAAAGAATGAAGCAAACAGACTTTAAAAAAGCAAGAGATTAGTGCTCAGACTTATTTGACAAATAAATATCCTTGCAAAAACAACTACATTATAACGATTTTTCAATTCTTATTTACAACACTGATGAACCCGAAAATGTCTTCTTGGAAACAAAACAATTTGCATATCAGTAACTCCAAAACTCTTCGCGCTATAGCCGTAAATGCGAAGCCATGCATGGTTCTATACGACGTATAGAGGTCGGCGGCTACGGAAGAAAAGAGGGTCTATACCACGTATAGAGGTCGGCGCTGAGGGGTTAAAAGTTGGCAAACTTGCTGAAACTCATTTGTATACTGTACATCAGCTAGTTATATATATATACAGTCTTCACTACAGGATTCCCAGGAAGACTGTATATAGACTGTATAGACTGTCTTTGTGGTTTTCCCTACTGAAGTCAACTTAGGCCGTTACAAAAACGGCAGTAGGTATGTAGGGATTAAAAGCAATGCTATCATATAAAATACTTGATCAAATGAAAAACCGCACATTTTCTCACTTTTAACGAACAGTACTATGGTGCCAATCTAAGAGCTCAAATTTCCAGTACTGGAATGACCAGGCCGCAGACAGCCGTAAGCACTCCTCTGCCATTATTCCGTTAGATATGCACACTGCTCATTCCAAACAGTGTCTCAGAGTAGGGATTGAATAGTTTGCATGCTGTGAAGAACCAGTTTGTTACGTACCAGTAGTATCAGAAAATTTATGAACCAAGGAATGGCATGCTAAAGAAGAAAGTTAACTAACTCCCCAGCTACTTCCCGTCAATATTCAGTCAGGCTGTTATACTCGGTGGACTGGTCGATTTGGCCATGCGATTAGGGGCGTGCAGCTGTGAGCTTGTATCCTGGAGGTAGTGTGTTCGAACCTCACTGTCAACAGCTCTGAAGATGGTTTTCCGTGGTCTCGCATTTTCACACCAGGTACCAGACTATACCGTAATTAACTCCAGAGCTGCTTTGTTTTCACTCCTAGCCCTTTCCTATCCCATCATCGCCATAAGACCTATTTGTGTCGGTGCGACGGAAAGCAAATTAAGAAAAAAATACTCTATACAGCAGTAATCGTATCTATCGGAGATGACTGGCAATAGAGACACAAAGCACATCACAACAAACAATGGTCAATGTAACGTTATTGTCGATCAATGTTATGAGCTTTTTGTATTGTAGGCCTTAACATTTAGTTTTCTTTCGACTCTCTGATATTAGGACGTCTTACAAAATTATTTATAGTGTAGACTGTAGTTCCTTATTCCCCGACTTTATATACCGATTTTCTTCTTTCTTCGATTTTGGCCATCTAAGGACCACGGAAAGTAACCCTATGCATTAATCTTAATCCTTCTTTTCCTGACTGTTCTTGATCCTTTCACTTTGCTGTTTCCTCTTCTCTTATATTCAGATGTTATTACCTTTCCCCTTTTCCTTCTCCTGGAAAGCATTGAAATTTTGGATCAATCTTATGAAAGTTGTTCTGTCTTGTATTATATACCGATTTTCATTAAATTCTGTTTACCCATTTCCTCATGACTTGGCTCTGGTTTGGACTTAGCAACAAAAATCCAAATTCATGAATATCTCTATTATCATAGCCGGTACGGTAAAAGTGTATAAGACATAAATGATCTGAAATTTAATGCTACATAACTTTAGTTATGTAATAACAAATATTTGAGAATTAAATGTTAGCCCTTCCCCTAAACTACCATTTCTCTCAGCGTGAATATGTTTATTTATATCCTAAATTGTAGCGACTTATTCGTGGACTTTACATACCAATTTTCGTTAAACTAGGTATTACTAATAACACAAATATTTGAGAATTGAATTTAAGGCCTTCCTCTAAACTACCATTTCTCTCAACTGAATACAATTATTTATGTCCTAAATTGTAGCGAATTATTCCCGGACTTAACATACCGATTTTGGTTCAATACATACCAATTTTGGTTCAATTGTCTTCGGCTGTTTCCTTGTGATGCATGTACATACATACATACATACAGACAGACAGACAGACAGACAGACAGACAGACAGACAGACAGACAGAAATTACGGAAAATTTAAAAGGACATTTCCTTGTTACTGTGGACACAACCGATACAGAAATACCATCCTTTTTAATTTCCAAGCAATGTACAGACAAAACTCTTATTTTATATATATAGAGAAGAGTTTTGTCTGTATATTCCTCAGAATTTAAAAGGAATGTTATTTCTGTATTGGTCATGTCTACAGTAAGAAGGACATGCAATTTTCAACTTTCAGTCATCTCTGTCTCTCTGTCTGTCTGTACATACGTGCATCACGAGAAAATAGCTGAACGGAATTTAATGAAAATCGGTATGTAAAGTCGGATAATAAATCAGTACAATGTAGGATATAAATAATTCTAATCACTTTGGATGAAATGGTAGTTTAGGGGAAACCTAACATGTAGTTCTCAAATATCTATGTTATTAATGGTTCTATCGATAAATATTACATGTTATAGAAAATACATTTTTTGATCATTTATGTCTTATACAGTTTTGCAGTACCGGCTATGATAACTGAGATATTAATGATTTAGACTTTTGTTGCGTAGTCCATATCAACACCGAGCTACGAGAAAATGGCTTGACAGAATGTAATGAAAATCGGTATGTTAAGTCGGGAATAACACACTACAGTCTAGGCTATAAAAGGGTTTAATTCTCATATAAAGTTAGATTTTTGTTGCTTAGTCCATATCAACACAAAACACTGATAACATGGAAACGTTGTTCAATCGTGCTAATTGGCAATGGTGGTGGTTTCTGTCATGATCATCTAAGGTTAGAAACCCCGTGATCATCAGCTCATATCAACAAGAACAGCTGGGAAGATGACTATCAAAATGACGAAAAAGTCTTGAAGGAATGATCGCTTGAAGAATAAGACGAGAGAAAGCTGTGAAAAGAGGAAGAAGGACTCCCTTTATATTGCATGCTCTGATTTCAGAGGGTCAGAAGAAACCTAATATACAGAAAGCCCATCAAATTGATCAACAATAACATTACATTTGCTATTGTGTGTTGTGATGTGCTTATTCTCTTCCGCTGCCGTTCCTGTCCAATAGATGGTATTATTGCTGCATGCCGCGTGATCTGAGGGAGTTACCTACCAGAGTAGAACAGCCTCCCTAAATATTGGTAGGAAATAACTGGGGAGTTAAGATAATTTCCTTTTGTTTAGCATGCCATTCCTCTGTTTCATATATGGCCTGGTAATTACTGGTATGTGACACACTGGTTCAACACAGTATTCTAGCTATTCTATCCCTGCTATGTTACATGATATAGGGATGGGGAGGTTGCTCTCTTAAGGGCAGCAGCAGAGCCGTGTTCAGCACTGTTTGTAGCTGGGTTATTCCAGCTCTGGAAAGGTTTGAATGGCAGCGTAACACAGTATGTTCGCAAAAAGTGACAAACTGTGTCGTTTTTAATTTGAACGAGCAATTTGTATGAGAGCATTGCTTTCAACTGCGAAATTTTAGTCGGTCTGACAAGAATTCTGACATTGTCTTATTTTAGTTGTAATGAGCCTTGGTGTATTGTCTTCCTTTGTTCTCCTCTTCGATTGTGTTGACTCTCTAATTATTATCTCTATGCCATTATAATGAAAAATGTCCAACTCATTTGTGACTGGCAGTAGGCGCTCTTGCCTACTGCCAGTCACAAATGAGTTGGACATTTTAGGAAGTTTCCTTGTACTGGCGTACAAGGAAACTTCCTAAAATGGTCTTGGCATTCCCGTCGCGTTTCTCTAGAAACGCTAAGAGCTATGTCATTTTAATAAAATTTAATTCACACATGTACACTGCTTCGTTTAGAATATTGTATACATTGTAGAATTCCGTAGTGAAGCACAGGTACGTCAGCTAGTATTGTATTTCAATAACCTCTAAATTGATGTGGCATACATTTGTGAATGTAATGAAAAGAAGGAACACGTTTTATTCTTCTTTATTTAGCAAGTTCAGGGAACAAATCACTCGTGCCTCAATATCTATATACAGAATCTTTTATTTTGGGAACAGCATATTGTACGGGCACCAAAATCATACCATCTTTATCGCAAAATCTACCGTATATGGCATTAAAACAAAAAATTCAACTTTTTTTGACATATCAGGTTTTGCCTTAGTACCACAGATATATAGTATAGTAATTTTCATTCATGTGAAACATGCTATCAGTCTCTTAGATCTGTGACTTTGGACTCTGAACTGGTGGAGTTAAATCCTTCCTGTCTTCACAACTCTGTTCAAGGGTAAGAGCTTCCTGTGCAGCTTACAGTTTTTCCTGTATTATGGAAGACAGAGCCAGAACTCTTTGAAGCTTCCATTAGAAATGTTAATACAGCGAACAGCAACTAGGCAGCAAGTGACAGGCGCTAAGGCCACTTGAACCCTTACTTTTAAACTGATTGCACAGACATCTGATGACTCTACTTGTAACTACAGACTCACAACTACTAAAAATGAAGATTGAACTCCTGTAGCAGCCTACCATAGAAAAGCCAAACAACACACAACTGCTACAGCAGTACATCGGCTGTATGGCATTACTTATTCGTTACTGCTGGATCAGTCCATGAGCTATCCAACAAGGCCCTCTCCTGAATGCTACAGCAGTCCAGCGGAGTGAAGGTGTTAAAGCGTTGGCCTTAACAATCACTAGGGTTCTGAATTTAATTAGAAATGGATAATTTTTAGGTCTAGGTTTGCTGTGGATTTCAGACTGCACACATTTTTAGTATGCAAA
Organism: Anabrus simplex; assembly: GCF_040414725.1. Lineage (NCBI taxonomy): Eukaryota > Metazoa > Arthropoda > Insecta > Orthoptera > Tettigoniidae > Anabrus > Anabrus simplex. Next base: position 1,046,131,631 of record NC_090265.1, on the reverse strand, counting down.
AATAATGCACAGGAAAGTAATCTAATCTAGTGAAACCTATTAACCCAAATGCCAGTTCTTACGTGTTATTTTTACCCCGGCCATTAAAAATTATTTAACAACTCTTTATTTCCTGTAAGTTTCAGTACCTTTCTTCTTGGCCTTAACTTACACACTGCACTCAGCAAATCGATTCTGCTCTCCAAGGTGAAATTATTTTGTTCTATTTCCTCTTGGGTCAAAAATACCCATGGCGTCAGTGCTCGTGTAACGTTTTTTGTGATGACAGGTGTTCTTATCTCCAGCCTTTATCACTGGTAGTTACTTAGTGTTGCTTCAAGTGGTAGCCAAGTTGGATTGGGAAAAGAGACAGGCACACATTAAAAGTCTAATTGATGATTGTTTTCTGGAGGGCAATCTAAAGAAGATAGTGGTGGTGATTGGATGCTTGAACAGACGTTGGCTGCTTACATTATGTTATGCTTGCTAAATGTTGCTTGTATAATCTCCCTTGTGTTTATCAATTGAAAAACCCTCAGAAATTAATCATACAAACTCTGAAACCATTGCCTGGGGAAATGCTTTTTGATTGCGTGAAACACTGAGCAGTTATGAGCAGCCTTCCTTGTTCAGTTGAAAATGACATTTCCTTGCCCAGACCTTCTCTGAAAAATCTCAAAACAAGTTGTTAGTATTGCCTTTCTTGTGCGGAGAGGAAAACAAGTGTTACATATGTAGAACTATGTAAAACTGTACGCAACACACAGCTCCTATATGCTGTCAATGTACAGAGCAAGCTATTGAAAACGAGTGACACAGTGAACTTCAGACAACCGTACCAGCTTCCTGGATCAGTACCGTGAGTTTTAAATTACTGAAGTGTTTCTTCCCTTCTTATTCTTTATAAATATAGTGATGTTTCCATGAAATATGGGTATTTATTGTCTGAACAAACTCTTAATTTTGTAGTTAATACTTGTAGGTCCAATTTTGTACCCAGAAAAGTTTGATTTTTTTAAGGTCATGAAGGAGTTAATAAATAGTCTACTGTATATAGATTCCTGAATTAAATGCAACTTTGGTTTTTCAAATAATCTTCAAAATTTAGGAAAAAATCATAATTAAAACATGGGTACAAAAGACCTGGTGCCAGTCCTCACGTTAGACATTTTCGTGCAGGTCTTTACAGGTTAAATAAGACATTGTGGAGGGGAAAATATAAGAGGTTGACATATTTCTTGTGTCCTTGGTAATCAAACATGCAGTAAGTAGCTAGAAGTATGAAAGAGAGTCCTAAAGTAGTGGTAGAATACATTTGGCATAGCACAATATAGAATGTTCTTCTTAATATGAAATGACATTGTCACCAGTTCAGGATGTTGCCAGTTGCAAACTTGGTTGATGTAAATTATTCAAGGTGGGATGAAATTTGTTATGAATCAACATTTCTTTGGGATTTTTAAGAACATTCTTTTACTGTGTAAGCCAGTACAGTAAGAGGTTCTTGGGTAGAGAAGAGCAAGGGTGGTAGGGAAACACTTTCAAAGGAGACTATTGATCTGCAGTCTGAGATTGTATCAAATTTCAGACGGGCAGTATTTTGTGGGAGATTAGTTTGTATTGGTAGATGTATGTAGCACAGTGAATTAACAGTAGGAAAGTAATATTGATAAGCACTTCACTTCTGAAGTCTTGATAAAAGTGTTATGGCAGGAAAATGAGTGTCCTGGTGTGAAGCACGCCCGTTTCTCTCACAGCTTGGCTACCGGAGAGGGAACATTTGACTTACACAGCATCACTTTATACTGAGCTAGTCTGTTTTCATCGCTTTTGATTGCAGGTTCTTTTTTTTTTTCGTTTTGTGTGTATTGCTCCCCTCTTCCAGGTAAGTCTCTCTTCCAGTTGTTTTTCTCATGATCCAGATTGAATAAATAACTTTGAATTTCATAGTAGAATGTTAGGCAATACATTAAAACAGATTGCAATGATATGCTTGCATTACAATCTAGTGGAATGTGAAAGTTTTGATAATGAGCTAAATTATTGTCTGGAGAAATACATCCAGGTAAACCCCGATAAGTTTAGAATGTTTATAATGCTATCCTGTGAAATGCACATTGTTTTGTCTGGTCCCTGGGCACCTCCTGTATACAGAAAGACTGGAATAATGTGGTATGCTCAAGGATTTTCCAATGCCAGATTATCAAAGTCATTCTTTAAAACCTGGTGTAAAGACAGGTATTTAAATTTAACATACAAAAACAAATAATTGTTATTTATGAAGCACACCAGAAGATATTACAGTGAAAAAAATTAAAGGTATTTCGTTCTGTACTGAGAAAACAAAATTGAATTAAAAACCAAATACTGTACTGCACTGCACAGTTAAATCAGTTTAAGGTTCAAAGTGTTAGCAAAGTTCAATATGAATAATTTTTTGCAGGCCTATTATGAAATAAAAAAAGCACCACAGCTTTTGGTAAAACAAAGACCAAGTTCATTTCAATCAAATTAAAATTATTAAATTCCAAGAATTTGTTACAGTTCAATTTGATTCACTGTCTATAGACCTAGCATAGGTGTCGGGTGATGTCAAGGGTGTGGAACATGTCGGACTTGTATCTACCACTGATGGGATAGCTTGAATTTATTTCTCTCCACTCTGGGACATTGAGACATTGTATGGATGTTTAATTGTTTCTTGGATTGAGTTCTTCTTCTTTCTTTTTTAGACAAGAATTATTTTGTATAATGTAGAGATTCATAACTTTGATTTCTGATGTATGACGGGTCTACTGGATTATCACAGTAGTACTGTAAAGCCTTTCTTGTGCTTTCTGAACTGCTAAGGCTGATCTCTTTCAAGGTAATTTTCTTGTTAATTCTGACAAATTTTTGGATGAAGTGGAAAAAATTTACTCCATAGTGAGTGGGGAAACTGAAGGAGAATTCAACCTTTACGTTGTAGCTTACAGTTGCAGGCCTGTGAGCCTTGAAGTTCATCTGTGAAAGTTTGCACCTTACAGTTCTTTCAGATGCAAATGAAGCCAACTGTGTTCCAGTATTTTCTTTTGTAGAAGTAAAGTGGTTCGCATGGCATATCTTCTTTAAGAAATAACTTGCAGCCATTGAACCAAGAGGTATATTGTTATCCATTTAATTCATGCAATATGTATGTATGTATGTATGTATGTATGTATGCATGTATGTATGCATGTATGTATGTATGTATGTATGTATGTATGTATGTATGTATGTATGTATGTATGTATGTATGTATGTATGTATGTTGTTGTTGTTGTTTTTTTGCCTCAATGCTTATAATGTACCAAGTATGATAGAAAATGGAGCTGCCCCACAATATAGGGGTAATGAGCCTGCATCTCACCCGGAGGCCCCAGGTTCGACTCCTGGCAACATCAAGTTTTGCTTTGATCCACTTATACTGTGTGAGAACAATTCAGGATTTATCTGATGGTGAGATAGCGGTCCCCATTTAGAAATACAAGAATAAATGCTGAAGTGCTTTGTTGCACTGACCATGCACTACTTCATAATTGACAAGCACTCTCCTGATAGGACAAGACCTATCAGGGCTGTAGCATCAGTGGATTTGTCTGTTTTCCCCCCCACTATTTTGACCATGCCAAGAGAGAAAAGATATTCTACATATTCACGCCAGAATTGGTAAGTCACTTGTTAAATAGGAAAGAATGCAAGTAACAACAAAAGAGTATGTCCATCAACAAGAAGCCCTCTTGTGACGAGTCTCCAGCTTGGCAATGTACAGATGTAAAAACTAGGTCTATATCAGAGGTTCGCTCTGATGGAATGGATCACTTGCCCATCCACAATGAGGGAAGACATAGTGGATTCTGCAAATTTGAGATCTTTCCATGGAAATCACTATGGTGCTGTTGAAAATGTGAAGTTTTTCTTAGCCTGACCAAGGAAAGGAACTGCTTCAACACTTTTCACACTGTGAAATGTGTAGGTCATGCTTAATGAAGAACCAAACTTTTAATATTCTGATCTGTACAATCTTTCGTCCTGCTTCTAGGTGAAGACATTGCATGTTATGCTACTGTTGAGTACTTTTGTCCGCAAACAAGGACATGGGGCATTTCCATCATCATCATCATCATTATCTTCATTTCCCATTTCCAGCTTCCCGGGTTGGATTGTGAATCAAGGGCCTCCATCGCTGCCTGTCTCTCCACCACTCTTCTCCTTTCTTAAGTACATCTTCTGGTTTTCCTCACCTCTTCTCTATGCACTCCCACACTGAATCTGCCCACCTCTTTCAGGGTCTTCCTTGTGGTCTGTTTCTTGTTAACTTTTCTGAAATTTTTTTTTGGCACACTCTCTTCGCCCATTCTCATCATATGCCCATACCACGTTAGCCTTGTTGTTTCTATCCTGTCTTGAAGTTTCAAGATTCCTGTCCTTTTCCTTTTCTCTTCATTTCTAATTCTATTCTTTCTGGTCTTGCCCTCAATACTGCACCCTTGTAGAGCTGCTGTTATCAATTCACGTCCATTCTTGCCTCAGCTGCTCCCTAAAGAAAAAATATACTCACAGCGATTTGGAGACTCTCCTCATTGGTGATCAGTCCCTGTCGTCAATTTTTGGGTGCATATGGGATTATCTAACCAAGGGTAACTAGCTACTAAATAAAAGACTTTGACATAGACTTATTCTTAAAAATGTACTACTAAAATAAGAGGAAAGTGAATATGTAATCTCCCTAAAAAAAGAAATTAAATTTTAACCAAATCAAATGCTATGGCTATAAAATAATAATGTGTCCATGACTTTCCAATCATTACATAAGACTGAATCACATCATTAATTAAACTTCCGAAAGATTACATAAAAATTTATATTGACATAATTAATTGACGTTATTAATTAAGTTCCAAATGAATGATTCGCTGCTTCCTGATGTCATGTACACTCTACAACATCTAATACTTCTATATTTTTCTCATACCATCTGCCAACTTTGCCGGTCTACTGCTGCTACATCTGCATCGTCTGCTCCGCCTGCTCGCCCAGCTCATTACAGACTGTGGTGCTCCCCTCTGCTCTTTCTTTCCTTGCCGCTACGTCACGCATACGTCGTCTCTTTTCTAGCATGTTCTGGACTTGGCCTCGTGCTACTATATAAGAGTGCTCCACCTTCATATCGGCAATCAGGCATTGTGTGACCGTATGTATTGGAGGCCCGGTTATTTTCGCAAGCAGCTGGTCTGTTGCGATTTTTAATTAACTACTTGGAATGCCATCTTTTAAAATCCATCGCATAGCTGGGTGAGCAAAAATTTATCATGAACTTATATGGTGTTTTCACTTAAAGACTTACTACAATATGCCCATCAGGCATTGATTGTTACCTGAACTTCATTCAGTATGTAAAATTTGAGCACTTAATATCTCCAGTCCATTTTCAACTTTACGCAGTGGACTTTCAATGGACAAATGTTTGAATTGCACTTGGGTGAAAAACTATCTGTTCGGGAACACATGTTACACGCTCAGTGTCTATGTAGTATAATCTAAGCAACCTGATTCTCCCTCCCTCCCCTATCTTTCTATATTTTTTCCTTTATCTTCTACTTTATGGACCTAATTTCTATTTTCTATTTGTGTGTTATTAAATTAAATTTCTAACCTTGCTGGTTTTTATAATTGTAATTGGCCTTTACGCATCTTTGTTCATAAAATTGTTACCTCTTTTTTCTTAAGGTTTCTATTTTTCATGTCAAATATTGTTATCATATATGGATCTTTCATTATAAGCTTGATGAAACTCCTTTTGTGTCTCTACCAAATTAGTCACAATCTACATGATTTCATTTGTTAACATTTGGTGTTACTCTTTCAAAATTTGTGCGAATATTCATGTTTAAACTTGGTTAAGGTAATCATCTCTTCTTATTTGAGGTTTATTGTGAAATATAATTTTTTTCAAATTAACTCCTTTCCACAGTTAAGTTTCTGATGTTACCCCTTTTCCCGTTAATTTATGTACTTACCACGCAAGATCCTCTTGATTCACCTAGCAACGCTGTGCACTAACTCTGCTGGCTAATTGTGTGATTCTAGTATTTGATTGTAAATTCTCAATGATTTTGTTCCTTTACCCTAGGAACTAACCTTATCTGAGGTTGTGATATTTTGCATAGGTCTGTCTGCGGTCTGTAATATTCCCACCAGTCACATGGCTGCCTATCGCCCAGGAACTACGTTGGACAGATACTTGTTCATAATATCATCAGAACAAACATATTGTGGTTAATATTATTCCTTTCTGTCGATGTTACTATAAAAAGAAGAAAAGTCTAATATCACACTGATAACGTTAAAACAAGACAATATACCACTTGTCAGACATTTATGCGGAACAGATTCAATGGTGATGCAATACTAACTATAAAACATTTTTTTGTCTTTAAGATAATAATAATAATAATAATAATAATAATAATAATAATAATAATAATAATAATAAAATAGCCACTGAAGTCAACCTTCATTCTTACCAGTGTGTATAATAAATTTAATTACTCAGAACATTCAAGGATAAAAGTATCATTTCTCCCTTGATGGTTGCCTTTGATTATCACTTAGATTATTCAGATTCTTTTTTTTTTAAATCACCTTTACGTCACTGTGTATAATATAAAAGAAATCCATTCTATAAAAGTTATACGAGGGTTGGGGCAAAAGTCATTGCAACTATTTTTTTTCTTGAAGATACCAGTCGGTTGGAAAATGTGACATATACAGACGAAGGGACAAGGTTTTAAATACATGTGTGGACAATGAATAGCACTGAAATATCGTAACACATTAATTTATTACGGTAGTATACATGGCAATATGGCCTTCCTGGTGCAAAAGGAGGACAACAGAGTACACATAAAGTTGACATGACAAACATGGGTCTAAAGACCCTCAAAGTAGTCCCCTGCTACTGACACCACACGCTGCCAGTGATGTGGGAGGTGCTGAATACCATCTGCCTCAGCATTTGCCGCACCATGTGTGAATCGGGTTACCTGTTGGCACACAGTATTAGCAATGTCCTCTCGTGTTGCAAACCGCCTACCACGTAGTAGTTCCTTAATCTTTCGAATGAGATCAAAGTCACAGGGCGAAATGCCGGGAGGGTACGGTGGGTGCTCCAATTCTTTCCGTCCCCAACGTCGCAGTAGCTGCCCTACACACTTTGCTTTATGTGGTTTTGCATTGTCGTGCAGGATTATTGGCACTGTCCACAAGATCCGGACGTTTCTCCCAAATGCCATGTTGTACCTGTCGCACCAGGAAGTCCCTGTAGTGCTGTGCGGTCACTGTTCTGCCATGTGGAACAAAGTTGCAAACAATGACACCCCTGATATCATGCGCGACGATCACCATCAATTTGACTGGAGAAAGATTCTGACGGACCTTCTGCCTCTTTGGTGATCCAGCATGTCACCACACCGCGAACTGACGTTTCACTTCTGGCTCGTATGCCGTGGCCCAAAATTTATCTATGGTGATTATTCATGTCAAGAATTGATCGCCATCCTGTTACCAGCGTGAAAGGTGGTCGGAGCATATTGCATAGCGCACCCACCTTTGAACTTCCGTCAGTGCATGCGGTACCCACCATGATGCGATTTTGCGCAGTTGCAGCTCATTACACAATATACTGTGGACGGTGCGTTTCTTGATGCCACTTGCCCTCTCTAACTCCAGTAGCATCCATCGTCTGTCTTCATCCAGGAGCTGCTCAATGACTGCACGTGCCACGTCGGTCCGCACACTGACAGGTCGTCCCAAACGTTGCTCATCACTGATTGACACACGTCCTTGCTGAAACTTTCCTACCCACCGTGCTGCTGTACAGTTTGGTAGGGCATTATTCCCAAGGGTTTCCACTAATTCACTGCGACATTCCATCGCATTTCTCCCTTGGAGAACGGCTATTTTGATGTAAGCGCGCTGCTCAACACGGGTTACTTCCATCTCGCACGACACTCACCAACTGACTGATTTCACAGCCCTCGATGTGCTATTACCAGCTATCACAGAGCCATCTGTTGTTCTGCATACACACTATGCCTGAAGAACTTGCACATGACACATATACGTTTGTGATCCGTTCACATACCTACAAGAAAAAAGATAGTTGCCATGACTTTTGTCCCAATCCTCGTAATTTACATTATTTTATATCCAGAGATTACTGAACTACTGGTTAATTAACATAAAGTTTCCACAATTTAAATAAATTGAATGCACAAACTTATAGTTGAGTAACTCAGATAATTTTGCCGTTGTTGTTGCTACAATTACATCAATGAATCTTAAGACCTTTCTTCCTGTATTTTACGAGTCCTTTTCTAATTTTACATGAACTAAACGAGGGATGATAACTCTCCTACTTAACAAAACTTATCAAGAAAATGACTAATATCTACAAACGGAGTCACAGCCAAGTGAATATCCAGCCACGGAGCTGTACAAAGAAGATTCAATATCAGGTTATAAAAAATTAATTGTGACAAGGTTGGCAGATTTCGGTGACCAATATAGTATAAATCATGAAAATCACCGTTCACCATGACTATAAGTAGATCACTCTCATCGCTATCCTCATCCTGTCAAACATGTAGGTAAACCATACCTATGAAATTATTAACAGTAGTAATAATAAAAAAAGTGGCATGTTAAAAAAAGATCCTGTCCTTAACAATCCTAATAAATCAATTGGGTGTTTCCTAACTTTGATACACATTATTGTGGCAATCTTAAATGGTTTAATCCTGTATTTATCTATTAACGATGTTGCGTCACTCTTGGTCTTTTGTTTCTTCATTTGGTCCTTAGCATTTATTGGTGAGCACTGTTTGCCATATGTGCTCCTCAGCTCAATCAGCTGGTTCATTAAAGCAATGTCATCTTGTTCAACAACCTTTAACTCAATGACAGCTTCACCGCTGGCCTTATTTTACATCAGCTTCCAGGCTGATACATGAATTTGTCTTTGTTTCAATAAGAAGACTTTCACCTAATACTATATATTCCTTAATCTAGACTTCATTAAAATACTTCACCCCATAACGTCACTCAACATCGTATTTTACAACAATAAAATAATTCCCATTATACAACTTTTATAATATCTCCATTGTTTATTTTGGATTGTTTCTTTGAAGTGTACATAATAAAAAAATAAGTTTTAGATAACATTTCTGCCATCATGACCCTAGATCAGTAAAATTCCTAATTGATTCATATAAAAATTTATACTTCTCAATCCAGGCTCGGTTTGCCGGTTACTTAAAAATATCAAAATTAATCATGAACATTAATTCAACAGTTCTCCACTCTATTAATTTATAAAATATGTGCTTACGGCACCTACATGAAACCAAAATTAAATCTTTCATGATTGTTGAAATATACGTTGGTAACCTGAATTGAAAACATACTAATAATAATAATAATCTTCATGCGTAGAGAACAACAACAAAATATCCCTAAATAATTTGACAGCGCTCCTCTACATATTACAATACTAGCTGATGTACCCGTGCTTCGCTACGGGATTCTCAGAAAGACTGACTTTGTGGTTTTCCTAACTGAAGTCAATATACTGTAGGTCATTACAAAAACGTCAGTAGGAATGTAGTGATTAAAAGCAATGTTATCGTATTAAATACTCGATCAAATGAAAAACTGCACATTTTCTCACTTTTAACGAACAGTACTACGGTTACAAGTAACAACTCTCATTGTTGTTCCGTATTGAAGATGACGTTAGGCATAGAATCTCAAGGATAATTTAATAAAAACCACCTACTCAATACTTTCCACGTTTGATGTGGTTTGAATCTACATGAATTTATTTAGACTTATCAGGTCAGGTACATGTTTCACCAATTATTTTGGGCATCTTCAGCCTGTAGACAACCTTTAGGTCAAGGTTTGGGACCTTTTTAACTAATATATAGTATGATATACAAACATTAATGATCTCTTAAAACTAACATGCCAGGATAATAATTTAAAAAATGTGAACTGAACATAACTGTGGGTAACATAACTTAATGGTGTTTTAACACATTAAAACTTGTCGGTCCTATTCTATCTAACTTGAAAGTATGTCCAAAACTGTAACGGATCTTCTTCCTCTATCATAAGTCTTGGGTAAAGAGGATATTACATACCGGGGTTCATTTGACCCCTATATCATTTCATGTTCTTGACGTACTGTAACTAATGTCAGAATGTGTTGTCAACAACAAGTGAAGATTTTGAACTGATTGTTAATTGTAGGCTGGTCAAGACTGAAAATATAAATTTAAATTAACGGTGTTTTTACACAGTTAAAACTTGGCGGTTCCATTCTATTTAACTAAAAAATATGTTCAAAACTAAAATGGATCTTCTTCTCTATCATAAGTCGTGAGAAAGGAGGATATTGATACTGGGGCTTATTTGACCCACATATTTCATTTTCGTGTTCTTGACGTAACTAACATTGAAATGTGTTGTCAAACACTAGTGGAAATTTAAAACCGATTGTTATAATTAGACTGGTCAAGAACATTGTTGTGAGTGAAACTGTAAACGTCTTTACTTCTGGTCTCATGTAACATCAAAGAATTGTAAAGAGTACAATATTAAGGTGTTTCTTAGTTTTAAGCTGCTGCTTAATTGCGAAGGAACATCCTAGACACTTGATACAGTCTTGTATGAATATCATTCTTGTTGATGTGTTGCTTGGTCCTTGGGAGGGATCCTAAGATTATCTGTAATGAAGTAAAAAAGAAATTTTAATTAATAATTTAGAGCACACGTTGTGACAAAATGTATTAAACTAACACCTCATAACTGTAAAATGACTTACTTGTTCAGTTCATGCTAGGTGGACCTGTCTGTTCTGGCAATGCCTGTATTATTAACATTTCTACTCCTGATGTTGTATTGGTGTGGTAATGGAGGGGCTGGGCATGGAGGGAGAGTGGGGGTAGGCTGGTCTATGGACGTATGTGCTATTGCTGGAGGGGAGTTTCTAGAAGCAATATGGGTGATATATCCTCTTTACCCAAGACTTGTGAAAGAGGAAGAAGACCCACTTTAGTTTTAGACATATTTTCAAGTTAGATAGAATAGGACCGACAAATTTTAATGTGTTAAAAGACCATTGACTTATGTTACCCACAGTTATGTTCAGTTCACATTTTCAAAATTATTATCCTGGCATTTTAGTCTTAAGATATCATTAATGTTTGTATATTATACTATATATTGATTAAAAAGGTCCCAAACCTTGACCTAAAGGTTGTCTACAGGCTGAAGATGCCCAAAATAATTGGTGAAACATGTACCTGACCTGATAAGTCTACATAAATTCATGTAGATTCAAACCACATTAAACGTGGAAAGTGTTGAATAGGTGGTTTTTATTAAATTATCCTTGAGATTCTATGCCCATTACTATGGTGTCGATCAAACAGTCCAAAGTCCCAGAGCTGGAATGATCAGGCCGCAGACAGGTGTGAACACTTCTCTGACATTATTCCATTAAATATGCACACTTTTCATTCCAATCAGTGCCTCAGAGTAGGGATTGAATAGCTCGAATGCTATGATGAACCAGTGTGTTATGTACCAGTAGTATCGGAAAATTTATGAAACAGAGGAATGGCATGCTAAAGAAGAAAGTTACCTAACTTTAAATATCAAATCCCCAGCTACTTCGTGCCAATATTTAGGCAGACTGTCACACTCGTTCGACTGGGCGAGTTGGCTGTGTGGTTAGGGGCGCGCAGCTGTAGGCTTGCATCCGGGAGATAGTGGATTAGAATCCCACTGTCGGCAGCCTTGGAAGATGTTATTCTGTGGATTCCCATTTTCACACCAGGCCAATGCTGGGGCTATACCTTAATTGAAGCCAAGGCCGCTTCCTTCACACTCGTCTACCCATTTTCTCGTGACACGACGCTGATAAGGAATTAGTAACAAAAATCCAAATTCATGAATATCTCTGATCATAGCCAGTATGGTAACAATGTATAAGATATAAATGATTGGAAATATAATACTATATAACTTTATTTATGTAGTATTTATCGATACAACCACTAATAACATAATTATTTGAGAATTAAATTTTAAGCCTACCCCTAAACTACCATTTCATTCAGCGTGAATAAAATTATTTATGGCCTAGATTATAGCGACTTATTCCCCGACTTTGCATACCAATTTTCATTAAGATAGGACCACTAATAACATAAATATTTGAGAATTCCATTGTAGTCCTTTCCCTAAACTACGATTTTTCTCAGCATGAATACAATTATTTTTGGTCTAGATTGTAGCGACTTATTCCTCGGCTTTCCCTACCAATTTTCGTTAAGATGCAACCATTAATAACAAATATTTGAGAATTAAATTTTGGGCCTTTCCCTATTCTGCCATTTCACTCAGCGTGAGTAAAATTATTTATGGCCTAGATTATAGCGACTTATTCCCCAGCTCTGTATACCAATTTTCACTAAGATATGACCAATAATAACGTAAATATTTGAGAATAAAGTTTTAGGCCTTCCTTAAACTATCATTTCAGTTAGCGTGAATAAAATTATTTATGGCCTAGATCAGAGATGGCGAACCCTTTCCAACAAGTGTGTCATTTTAAGTCTGGTTCATTATTCTCAACTGTTGACTGTGCCACTTGTTATTTTCCTTTAAGAAATGGCTACAACCTACAACATCCCCCCCCCCGACTTCCTTCCCATATTCCCAACTATGTTTCATAACATGATGTTTATTTAATTAATTTACTGGTTTATTCATTTATTTATTAGATATATATCCTTAAATACATTTGATTCCATGTTCCATGGTCATATTTTGCAAATACTGCATATAAATTAATAATAAGCTCCCATTGTAACACACTTCGTCATTAAATATTATTACAGGGCGAATTAGCTGAGCAGTTTGGGGTGCGCAGCTGTGAGCTTGCATCCGAGAGATAATGGGTTCGAGCCCCACTGTCGGCAGCCCAAAGGTGGTTTTCCGTAGTTTCCTATTTTCAGACCAGGCAAATGCTGGGGCTGTATCTCAATTAAGGCCACGGCGGTTTCCTTCCCACTCATAAGCCTTTCCTATCCCATCGTCGCCATAAGACCTATACCTGTGTCGGTGCGACGTAAAACAAATTCTAAAAAGTAAAAAATATTATTACATATAAACATCAAAAATACTAATATTGACAAAGGACTTTACTTCCTCCATTAGCTTCATTAGCTTTCCATGTTGTCATAGTTCATATGCTCAACAATTTAAATAATTCGTACGTCATCACATTTCCACAAGGAAATCAGAAAAAACAGCTACCCTTGGTTGTAAGGTCACATCCCTGGTTTCATCGAAATATACTGTATACAACTGGGAGTTATCCAAATTAGCTTTCAATTGCTCCAAAACTTCTTCACTCATTCTTATTATTCTATCCTTGACAGCAGTTCAGCTCGCTGGCATTCCTTTCATTCTGTTAATTATTTGTTGTTTGTTAGGGAAGTTTTCAAATAATGTATCTAATATCAATAAGGAAGTTTATTTCAAGAACTCACTGTCAGAAAGTGGTTTACCATGCATGCAGTGAGACAGATGGAAACAGCTGCACTGATGTTCTTTGGGATACAGATTGAAATATTTCCTTAGCCGGAAAGATGGTACAAAAGAACTAGGTTGTTTTGTGTAATGTTCAATATTTTGTGACACGAACTCTCTTCTATCTTCATTTGGCATGGAACAAACATTTGAATGATTAGTCTCGAAATTGCGCTTTACATTAAATGTGAGGGATACAATTGTTTTCGAACACAGGCAACACATCTTCCTATCAGTCCGAATTTCCTTGTCCACTTTTCTTGAAAAATCGCGTCACTACCTTTGTAATTTTTCTGTTCTTATCAGCACCGGAAACATGTTTGCGAAGTTCGTATACAAACCCACCAGAAAACGACACTGTTATCTCCCTTGACTTTCGGACCTATCAGTGTAGCAGTGCTGCCATATTGCACGTCCGGATGGAAGTAGTTTTTACATTTTCGATATGTATTTTTTACATGTGAAACACTGTAAGATATGTATTGTCTGTGGTACAAGACATATATTTAAACATTATTATGTTCATGTGGCGTGTCACCGAAATCGTGTTCACGTGTCACCTAGTGACACGCGTGGCATAGGTTCGCCATCCCTGGCCTAGATTGTAGCGACTTATTACCAGACTTTGTATACCGATTTTCATTAAATTCTCTTCAGCCGTTTACTCATGATGCGTGTACGTACATACATACATACATACAGACAGACAGACAGACAGAGAGAGAGAAAGTACGGAAAAGTATAAAGGACTTTTCCTTGTTACTGTGGGCACGTCTGATAATACAGAAATACCATCCTTTTTAAATTCTGAGCAATGTACAGACAAAACTCTTATTTTATATATATAGACTAAACATTATCACTACCGACTCATGTAAATAAATGTACACAAACAGCAAAAATATCTTATCTGTATACATAAAATAAGAGTTTTGTCTGTACATTGCTCAGAATTTGAAAAGAATGGTTTTTCTGTATTGGTCATGTCCATAGTAACAAGGAAATGCACTTTTTACTTTTCCGTAATTTCTTTCTGTCTGTGTGTGTGTGTGTGTGTTTGTATACGCATCACGACAAAACGGCTGAAGTGAATTTAATGAAAATCGGTATGTGAAGTTGGGGGATGAGCGGCTACAATCTAGGCTGCAAAATCATTTTACTCATGCTAAAGTGAAATGGTAGTTTAGGGGAAGGCCTAAATTGAATTCTCAGATATTTATATTATTAGTGGTCCTCTCAATAAATACTACATAACTATAGTTATATCTGATCATTGTTAGCGTACTGGCTTTGATAACAGAGATATTCATAAATTTGTATTTTTGTTGCCAATTTCATATCAATGCCGAGCCATGAGAAAATGGGTTAACAGAATTTAATGGAAATCGGTATATAGAGTCGGGCAATAAGAAACTACAGTTTAAGTTATAAACAATTTTATTCACCCTCTATGAAATTGTAGTTATGGGGAAGGCTCCTAAAATTTAATTTTTAAATACCTATGTTATTGATCCTATCGTAAACTACTACATAACAAAAGATATAGAGAATACAATTTTGGACCATTTATGTTTTATTGAATTTTACCATACCGACTATGATAAGAGTGGTATTTTGGAAGAAAATTAAATGTGAAGGCCTACAATATTGAAAGTGCATAACATCAACAATAACATTACATTGATCTTTGTTTGTGGTGATGTTTTTTGTTTCTTATGCTGCCGCTCAACTCCGATGGATGGGATTACTGCTGTGTACCGAGTATAACAGCCTGACTGAATATTGGCGGGAAATAGCTGGGGTTAGAAAACTTTCATCTTTAGCATATCATTCCTCTTGTTCATACATTTTCATATGTGTTTGATTGTGTTATGACTTTGTGCCTGACAGTGTATACAAGCTAGCTCATTTAACCGTTCTCCGCTTTTCATAAACATTATAAGACTTTGCCTAACACTGCGTGTCCCATACTGCTGTTCAGAAAATTACGCACTGTTTCTTTTAAGTGACTTACATTTTACTTCTGAATTTTACAGTGTCGACCCCCGTCATTTTTATATCGCCTTTTCTACTGATCCGCAGTGAACTTGATCTTTTATTTTCTTTTTCCTATGCATTATTTTTCATGTTTTAATCGGCTGATGATGACCTGGACTAGGGTCGATACCGGTACCACTTCTGCTTATTATTAAATAAGAACGTAATCACTGCATTTCTTATTCTTTTGTATTGAATAGGTTGAACATCTTTATTTATTATTTCAATTTTAACCATACTGCTGGTACGTAACTCATTGGTTCATCATAGTATTTCAGCTATTCGATCCCTGCTCTGATGCCCTATTTTGAATAAGCAATGTGCACTCTTAAGGCAGAGGCTCACTTAGTAGTAGTAGTATGACGACCTGGTCTAGATTTATAATGGAGGCATATTCCAAATTATTGCACCACAGTTCACTAAATAACTCATTCAACCCTGAAAAGAGCCGTTTCTTAAAAAGAGCTTCTTGCTCCACAATTTTATTAAATTCTACATTCATTTTATTCAAAATTAGCAGTGAAGAGGGGGTTTCTCTTCTGGCTTGGGGGAAAAAATTGCCTCCAAGTCAGATAGGTTTTGCCGATGACAGCGCAGTGAATTGAGATTTTCCGACTCATCGGTTACTCCTAGGAAAGAGATTAGTAAAAGGGCATAGTTTATGCCCTGGGACTCTCCACTATTCGACCTCTACCCCCTTCGAAAAAAGACTAAGAGTGTTCACAGATCACTGTTGTCTGCAGCCTGTTTATTCCAGCTCTGGAACTTTGGACTGTTAGATCGGCAGTGTAGTACTGTTCGTTAAAAGTGGGAAAATGTGTGGTTTTTCATTTGTTAGAGTATTTCATGTGAAACATTGCTTTTACTTTTGCCGTTCTGACTGATGTCATTGTAATGACCTATGTTCATTTCAATGTATAGACAAGAAATGTGTTCCACCGATCAATACTTATTTATTGTAAATTGATTTAAAGTAGTACCGGTTTCGGCCTTCCATGGCCATCATCAGCTAGTACATAATTATATTACAGCCATTAGACAAAATCACTAAGATGTTGTTAACGTTAGATCATCCAGATGTCTAATGGGGATGGAAATAAGATATATTGCAGTAGTGTGAGGTTAAAATATCTATGATCAAAGGTTGTGGTGAAGGTTACAATAAACTGAAACCTATTGAGTGTACATTGGACATGAGTACATTAAACATATTAAAATACATACGCCACAGTATAAAACACTTAAAAAATTAAGCACACTAAAAAAATGGTATATGTACTGTATGTTAAAACACTTATTAAAATTTGAGTTCGTGTTGCGTGGATTTCATTCTTAATCTTCTTTGTGGTTCTTGTGCTTCTGTATCATGTTGATTTCAGTCAATCAATCAATCGATCAATCAATACTGATCTGCATTTAGGGCAGTCACCCAGGTGACAGATTCCCTATCTGTTGTTTTCCTAGCCTTTTCCTAAATGATTTCAAAGAAATTGGAAATTTATTGAACATCTCCCTTGGTAAGTTATTCCAATCCCCAACTCTCCTTTCTATAAATGAATATTTGCTCCAGTTTGTCCTCTTGAATTCCAACTTTATCTTCATATTGTGATCTTTCCTACTTTTGTAAATGCCACTCAAACTTATTCGCCATCTCTCCGCTGACAGCTCGGAACATCCCACTTAGTCGAGCAGCTCTTCTTCTTTCTCCCAATTCTTCCCAGCCCAAACTTTGCAACATTTTTGTAACGCTACTCTTTTGTCGGAAATCACCCAGAACAAATCGAGCTGCTTTTCTTTGGATTTTTTCCAGTTCTTGAATCAGGTAATCCTGGTGAGGGTCCCATACACTGGAGCCATACTCCAGTTGGGGTCTTACCAGAGACTTATATGCCCCTTCCTTTACTTCCTTACTACAACCCCTAAACACCCTCATAACCATGTGCAGAGATCTGTACCCTTTATTTACAATCCCATTTATGTGATTACCCCAATGAAGATCTTTCCTTATATTAACACCTAGATACTTACAATGATCCCCATCAACGCAGTAATTAAAACTGAGAGGACTTTTCCTATTTGTGAAACTCACAACCTGACACTTAACCCCGTTTATCAACATACCATTGCCTGCTGTCCATCTCACAACATTATCGAGGTCACGTTGCAGTTGTTCACAATCTTGTAACTTATTTATTACTCTATAGAGAATAACATCATCCGCAAAAAGCCTTACCTCTGATTCCACTTCTTTGCTCATATCATTTATATATATAAGAAAACATAAAGGTCCGATAATACTGCCTTGAGGAATTCCGCTCTTATTTATTACAGGGTCAGATAAAGCTTCACCTACTCTAATTCTCCGAGATCTATTTTCTAGAAATATAGCAACCCATTCTGTCGTTCTTTTGTCTAGACCATTTGCACTCATTTTTGCCAGTTGTCTCCCATGATTCACCCTATCAAATGCTTTAGACAGGTCAATTGCAATACAGTCCATTTGACCTCTTGAATCCAAGATATCTGCTATATCTTGCTAGAATCCTACAAGTTGAGCTTCAGTGGAATAACCTTTCCTAAAACCGAACTGCCTTGTATCGAACCATTTATTAATTTCATAAACATGTCTGATATAATCAGAAAGTATGCCTTCCCAAAGCTTACATACAATGCATGTCAAACTTATTGGCCTGTAATTTTCAGCTTTATGTCTATCACCCTTTCCTTTATACACAGGGGCTACGATAGCAACTCTCCATTCATCTGGTATAGCTCCTCCGACTAAACAATAATCAAATAAGTACTTCAGATATGATACTATATCCCAACCCATTGTCTTTAGTATATACCCAGAAATCTTATCAATTCCAGCCGCTTTTCTAGTTTTCACCTTTTTGAATCTTATTGTAAATGTCATTGTTATCATATGTAAATTTTAATACTTCTTTAGCCTTAGTCTCCTCCTCTATCTGGACATTATCCTTGTAACCAACAATCTTTGCATACTGCTGACTGAATACTTCTGCCTTTTGAAGATCCTCACATACACACTCCCCTTGTTCATTAATTATTCCCGGAATGTCCTTCGTAGAACCTGTTTCTGCCTTAAAATACCTATACATACCCTTCCATTTTTCACTAAAATTTGTATGACTGCCAATTACGCTTGCCATCATGTTATCCTTAGCTGCCGTCTTTGCTAGATTTAATTTTCTAGTAAGTTCCTTCAATTTCTCCTTATTTCCACAGCCATTTCTAACTCTCTTTCTTTCCATTCTGCACCTCCTTCTTAGTCTCTTTATTTCTCTGTTATAATAAGGTGGGTCTTTACCATTCCTTACCACCTTTAAAGGTACAAAACCTGTTTTCGCATTCCTCAACAATTTCTTTAAACCCATCCCAGAGTCTGTTTATATTTTTATTTACCGTTTTCCACCGATCATAGTTACTTTTTAGAAACTGCCTCATGCCTGCCTTATCAGCCATATAGTACTGCCTAATAGTCCTACTTTTAAGACCTTCCTTTCTATCACATTTATTTTTAACTACGGCAAAAACAGCTTCATGATCACTAATACCATCTATTCAGTTTCTCTATAGAGCTCATCTGGTTTTATGAGCACCACATCCAGGATATTATTCCCTCTGGTTGGTTCCATCACTTTCTGAATCAGCTGTCCTTCCCATATTAACTTATTTGCCATTTGTTGGTCATGCTTCCTGTCGTTCGCATTTCCTTCCCAATTGATCCCTGGTAAATTCAGATCTCCCTCTAAAATCACATTTCTTTCCGTGCCGTTTCCTACATAGCTGATTATCTTATCAAATAATTCTGATTCCGTGTCAGTGCTACCCTTTCCCGGTCAGTACACTCCAAATATATCAAGTTGCCTATTAGTTGTATGAGTTGTATGAGGTGATCTTCGAGATTGTTCTATGGCTGATATATGTCATATTGATACGTGGTAAGAACCCTTGTCATGAAAATTTTTTTAGAGTACTATGTAATCCAACTGTTGATGTACTTCAGTTAGTTTTTTGTGATAAACTGCAAGACTTGAGTTTAAATTTTGATTAGGAGCCGTTGGTGGCGACAACTCTCTCGTCTGCGTTCGTGTTGTGGTTGTTATCTGTAAAGATAAGCTAATATAAGTATAATGTGCATATGAATGAATGCCCGGTGTATGTATGGAAATGAAAAGAGTACTTACTATTGTTGTGGAGGTCGTGTACCGATATGTTTGGAGACTTGCTGTGTTCTACTGCGAGTGCGTCTGGGGCTTATGTTAGCTGTGAAGAGGGATATAGGTGGAGCGGTAGGAGGAATGGCTATTGTGGAGGTAGGGGTGGGGTTAGGCTTGTGATTTGTCAGTTTATTAGGTGTGTGTTTACTATTTTGAGATAGTCATTTTTTAATGCAGGAATGGCTTTATCAAAGATGATGCTGGTTTTCTCTGTAATGTCGTTAATGTTATGATTGGGATTAGCGTATTGGTCTAGAGAAATATAGAAATCTTCGGTTATGTTGAGCAGGGGCCCCTTAGAGTTTATGTTTAATATCGTCATATCGTTATTGATGTCTGTGAAACTATGCTTAGATTCTTCTATGTGTTGGCCTATTGATGAGAAATGGTTGTGTTTTACTGCATTTGTATGTTCATTGTAGCGGATGGTGAAGTTTCTGCCTGTACGTCCAATATAACTTGTGTCACAGTTGTTACATTTGATACGGTAGACACCTGATTGGTTATATTTATTGTTATTGTTGACTGTTTTGGTGTTGTGTATAGCGCAACTTACTGTATCCAGAAATGAAAAGTATGGCGATGAAGCACGGATTTGTGGGTCCGTGCAATTTAAAATCAATGCATACTTTTTATTCTCTTGAACTATATGTTCAATCAGCTGGTTATCTACAAACAATCAAAAATATCAACAGCAGTTGTGGATTTGCAGTTGCTATAGTTAGGCTCCGCAAATGTCAGCAGTACCCTATATCGCAATCAGCCCCTCCGGTCCATCTTGATTTGTAACTTGATTTATTATTTTATCTATCAGTTATCTGCTCTTTTGCAGTTTCAGAAATTGAAACAGATCTTGCATCAGTAGACAAGAAAGGCCATCCTCTGGTAACACACCTTCACCATCATAACTACTCCCAATTTTTTCATTATTTACAATCTTCATTTCAGCACTGGCATGTAACTGTCAAGAGCTGAGATTATCAATAAGCCCGCCATTATCTTCATCACCAGGAGCCCTCATCTGTAAGTACACTTACATCAGGCAATTCCACAAAAATATCACCATCGGGATCTTCAGTCAGTAGCATATGCAGTGCTTCTGAAAGGGAAAACCCCTTCCTGCAACAAAGATGTATGAGTTGGGACAAAATAACAGGATTCGGCAGCTGCAGCAATTTTACTAGCGTTGCCATAATGATTAAACAAGCACTGCTATGGCATTGTGCGTCTATTCTATTTCAAATGCTTACAACATGCAGCATATATAATGTACAACACAGTTGTAAACATAATCTAATCAACTCGATTATTTATAAATTTTATATCCTTCTTATGCAACGCCGACGCCATTTTCGAGGGAATCTGAAAATAACCAACAGTCTACCACTCCTTGTGTCACAACAATAGATTTTAATTAAATAAACGTGATTACTTGATGCTTCAAACTCTTCTCTAAGTGTCAGATGACACCACAGTCTTCCAGATTCTTTCTTGTTGACAACAGTACTAAAAGAAAAAGGCGTGAAAGTCGTTGCTATATGGCAACGCACGACGCTAATGGGTTAATATGTTCTGTAATCTTTATATTTCTTTCTCAAGGCTGAAGAAGGCGCAGTAGAACAAAAACATGTATCTTTAATGTGATTCTACTTAAAATTCTCCTTGACACATTATTATTGTATCGACCAAGGCAGACTAATTACATATTTTTCTTTACTGTAATGTCAATACATACCAACCTAAACATAACATTTGCTGCATTATGGTGTACTTGGAGCACATCCTTAAGTGAATTCTCAAAAATACACACATTTATCAAATATTCAAGAAATAAATCTTTTCTCCATATCAACATCTGCACAATTCTTCTGCTGAAACTGAGTGTTTATTACAGCACATGTTAGCATGCTGGTCATATAGACATACACAGTTCAGATTATGGCTTAAGTGTCACTTGAGGCTAGTCAAAGCGAGCATGCTAACTGTTGACTGTGTTCCTGCTCAGTGTTTTGCATGGCATGATGAATTAATTCAGACAATCTGACACTTGTTGGCTATAGAGAGCCTCTGGGCACAATATACTAAAAACTAAAAACATCATTAGTCTCGCTCATTCGGGAGGTTAATGAATTCATTCTTAATTGTTACACTCGTAGAGCTGAGGTTGCTCACTATTTTTTAGAACAACAGGAGAAGGAGTTTATAAAATCGGGTTCTAGCCTTACACCAATGTATAATTTCATTCTTAATGGTTATGGAATTATAGTGTGTACCGGGAAACTATCGGTGCTTGAAGAAGTTCATGGGACAGATTGTTTCCCCACTTCCTTTCTGCACTTACTGGTACCGTGCCTGACAATACATTTTATTTGACTGAATACGTGGGTGTGTGTTTTGGGTCATGTAGTTATCAGCTTGAATTTGGGAGATGGTGGGTTTAAACCCCACTGTTGGCAGCTCTGAAGAGGGTTTCCTGTGGTGTCCCCATTTTCACACCAGGCAAGTGCTGGGTCTGTACCTTAATTAAGGCCACAATTGTTTTCTTCACACTCCTAGCCCTTTCCTATCCCATTATCGTTATAAGACCTGTCTGTGTCGGTGCAACCTGAAACAGATTGTTTTAAAAAAAGAATATTTGGATAAGCTGCTATTTCTGGTTGACAAATTATGAACACAATTACATTACATGAACCTGTATTGGGAACTGTTCAACTAAAATTCCCATTCCTGACAGGATGTGATCTACTTTTGTAATAGACATAAATGCAGTATGGCCAGGTTAATTTCAAGAGATGGCTGCAGGATTCCTTGCAATAAAGGAAATTATTGTATAATGATTTACAAAAGATTACACGTGCAACAGGGTCAAGAATCAGTAACTCGGTACCTTTTTAAGAGCACTTGGAATGAATATTAAAACACAATAGTCATTAAACAATGAGTTAAGCACATCTTGCATTATTTAAACTCCTTGCTCTCAGCTGTTTTTGTTAGCAAATTCTTGATTTTTTAGTTCATCTACTGATATGATATTCTCCTTCGATAAAATATATATCTTTCATTTCATGCTTATAGCATGCACACCAAGCTATTCATAATTGCAAACAACTTTCCTTCTTTAAGTTATCTCTCTATTGATAGGAATAGTATTCTTCTTTTTGCAAGTAATCTTTACAAGAATGCACATAGGAAGTTGTAGGCCAAGTATAGTTTGGCTTCTTCAAGGCAGACTCTTGGTGTAATAACACCCAACACATATTTTTTAATAACCTAGCTTAGTGGCGTACTGATGTTAAAATTTTGGAAGTTAATGAATAACTAAGCTGAAATTGATATTTTGAAGATTTTTGTCCTGGAAATGTGCCTTTTCACGTGTTAATTGTAAACATGAGGTGTATTATTTCCTTTTGCCGTTTATTCACACCAGTACCAGTTGAAACAAACTTAAGACATGAAAATAAATTCTATCTTTATTTCATTATGGAATAAAGGTGGATATTCATTTTTTACATACTATAAATGAAGGAAAATGTTTAAAATATTCACCTTTAATACATCCTTGTTTTGAGAAATATATCATTTTTTCTGATACCAGATTCTACCATCTCATAGATGTTTATTATTTTAAAAGGTGAATATTTTATTAGCAGGTCTTTCAGGAAGATCACTTGGTATGAACTGCTGTTAGCGATATAATTCTTTATTCCTTTTCTGCTCGTTTCAAAGTCGGCTGATTTTGTCAAAAGAAATCATAGTAGATTTCTCTTCTTTCTAGGTTTGGAACAGAAACATGTCTTAAAAGTCTAAAGATAGCTGAAGACAACTCGACAATCGTCAAGATAGACAGTCGTTTTCAGAATAAGAGTTCTTCAAAAACCATTAAGGGATCTCAAAAGAGAGGCTGTATCGTGAAGAAGGGATTAACAATGAAACAAGAATTGGAAGTTGGAAAAGAGCTTTTTGCTTGTAATTTGTGTCATGTTAACTTCATTTCAGTTATTGATCTGGAAATTCATGTGAAATCTCATAGTAATCTTGATGATTATGTATGTAGTATATGCGGTAAAGTATTTGCTACCAAAAAGATTTTAAAGCGTCACTTGGTGGTTCACAGTATTGACCGTCCATATTCGTGTGACATCTGCCACAAGACCTTCAAACGGCCATACGATATCACTATTCATAAGAAGAAACATACAGGTGAGAGTAAGCATTCATGTGACATTTGTGGGTACTCCACTATATACAGGTCAGCTCTGGCAACTCATCGCAAGCGTCATTTTCAAGATTACAAGTATCGCTGTGAGGTGTGCCACAAGGGCTTCTTTGTGAGCACATGGTTACAAGAGCATCGAAACTACCATACAGGGGAGAAACCTTTTAAATGTGACATTTGTGGGAAAGCATTTCCATACACTCGATACCTGGTGGCTCACAAGAAGGCCAATCATCCTGATGCTGAACAACCTACAAAAGTAAATCAGTGTGAAACATGTGGGAAAGTTTTTGCTCATAAGAAATCTCTCTCATTGCATGTTAAATCGCACACTGGGGAAAATGTTTGCCTCTGTGATATTTGCGGCAAAGCCTTAACAAACAAAGAACATCTTAAGTTTCATAGGAGGATTCACACAGGGGAAAAGCCTAATATTTGTGACATATGTGGGAAGGCCTTTAGCAAACGTTGTAACCTGAAGCTGCATCAGCGAACGCATACAGGAGAGCGGCCATATGTCTGCGAGACTTGCGGCAAGTCTTTCACACAACGCTCGACACTTGTCATTCACAAGAGATATCACACTGGGCAGCGACCTTATATTTGTCACCTTTGTACCAAGGGCTTTGTGTGCAAAGCCCTCCTCAGTGCACATCAAAAGGCCCATACACATATAGCATTTAATCCCTCATCAGAATACTTTTAGGATGTGTTTCACTAGATTTAAATATTGAAAACTTGCTGTTCACTGTTTAAGCTGGGTACTGTTCTTTGAACCCTCTGTGGGTGGGGGACGCAGACGAATACACCCATAGTATCCCCTGCCTGTCATAGGAGGCAACTAAAAGGGGCAACCAAGGGATGATCAAATTAGAACCATGATACTACTTGTAATTAGTACCACCATGCAGGGGACACCATGGGTCATTTTACTTGCGTGTGGTACCACTATATTAGGTACACAATAGATTTGTGATTAGTAGTGACAGTGTGTGCTCAGGATGCATTTTACATGACATGTGATTCGTACCACTATATGAGCAACACCATGGTTCTGCCTTGCCTATGATTAGTACCCACTGTGTGAGGAACACCACAGGATAATGCAAGTCCCTGTGGTTAGTCCACTTATGGGAAGAACACCATAGGTTTGCGTTGTCTGTAAATAGCGACACAATGTGCGAAACACCATAGGTCTGTGTTACATGTGCGTATTACATTACCTGTGAGTAGTACCATAATGTGTGGAATACCGCGAGTCTGCCCTACTTTTGATTAATACCGCAACATGACAAATACCATGGTTCTGCTTTCCTAACGATAAGTACCATTATGAGGCGCCGATGACCTGGATTTTGGACCCGTTTAGACTACAAGCATCATCGTTTCATTATTGTGCTTTAGAAGCACTCCCTTGGTTGGTAATACTATTGTTTAACGCTAGTTTCTGGGAATGTGGGGCGTTGCAGGTCAGATCCACTGATTGTTTTAAATTCATATCCATCCATTCAGTCTTCGTCCTCTTATTTTGAATTCTGGTCAGTGGAGGATTATGGATTCTTTATTGTTCTTACATCTTGTCTCATTTCGTGCCATTAGAGGCCGATGACCTAGATGTTAGGCCCTTTTAAACAACAATCATCATCATCATCAACTGTTCTTTGAAGTTGTTGGCTCATTGTTGAATTATAACATTCATGGGAGCAGCCAAAACATGGAAGAATCAAGTTGGTGGTTGAGATGTTCATTCTTTGAACTGTATCCTCCCAACAGACTGTGTCTATAGTGCTTGAAGAGCTCAGGAACAATGAAGCAGTTTGCTGTCTCTTCAATGAGGCAGCTGATTTATGTGATGGAACTAAGAGTGTGTAAATTCAGTGTGCAGTTGTTTCTGTTGTTGTTATTTTTTGAGCTCTAATACCCTGTAGTGTAGATGAGATGATCTGAGATTAAATCAAGTCAATCAATTCCCAATCTGGGTAGATTCAGAATTTAACCTAGGACCAGTTGAATAAAAGTAGGTTACACTAGCTTCTAAATAGTCCATGGTGGGAGTTATATTCTGAAATTAGGAACCCAGTTTACTACTGTATTTATATCAGTTGGGACAAGTAAATGTAATCCACTTCTGGATTCTTGCTTGTTGATTGCGAAGTATTGGATTTAGAAATTCTTTGATAGAAATTGTTACATGAAGAGATTATAATAACAAGGCAAGAGGTTCACATGTGTTGTATTTTAGCCAAGAAAAATGTGAATGTTGTGTTTGTAGGCAAATCAGGAAGATTGATATATGGCTTAAGGATGATTTGGGATGGTGATTGTTTTAAGGAATAGTAGAAGAAGATAGTCATCTCAACACTATTCACCTTCTATGTACTTATGTTGATATATTATCACCAAGCATAATATGCTTCCACAGTCGATTGTTGATTTTTCTATTCAGTGCGGTTGCTTGTCGATTATATGTCGCAGCGACCCCAGCAGATGCGTTCAAGGAGCCATGGAGTAGCTCTTGCTGCCATCTCCACACAGTATTTTCAACTACTAGGAAACTTGCAAATAGAGTTCAGTGTTTGGCCACATGGCATCAGACCAGGTTGCAGCTGGCCCTTCTGGGAGCAAGTGGTATAATTAGATGAGGAACAAATAAATGAAGTGTTAGGAGAAAAAACCAGCAGTGATGGTAGCAATTTTGGGAATGAAATCCAAGGGGAAAACAGAACATTTGAGTAATGAAAGTGTCAGCAGTGATAAAAGCTTGGGAAGTTTATCATATGCTGATGGGTGGAAAGGAGTAAAGTCTCTCACATGAAACCTAAAAAACACATGTTCTGTAATAATTCTGAACCTATAAGGATGAACCTACCACTTTATGCAGGTATTATTGTTATTTTTTTGACAGTGACTAGTTTAATCAATCACAAAATAATTTGTTCTATCTTACCACCTATTCAATACATACCACGTGTTACATGGGTGAAATTTACATAATACTATGTACACTTCTTAGGAACATGTTTTGCCCCTTGTTAAGGGCATCATCAGCCTGTAGGTAACCTTAAGGTCAAAAGTCAGAATCATTAACCAATCATACAAGGACTACACTGAAAATAATAAGTTACACTTTAAAACATCTTAAGTTAACATGCTACAGTTATAATATAGAAATATGTCTATTACAGACTAAGAGTATTGAGAATAAACAGTGTCTGAACTCATGGGAAATAAATTTAAAAGAATGTAAATGAAAACTAAAAGAAAATGTTTTTAACGTAGATGATGACTTTGCAGGTCTTGGGCTAGTAACAGTAGATTGTAATCGTCTTTGGCTATAATAATCCCAAGAATTCTGTATCTGAACTTGATACGAGAACAATGTCCAATAGTTATAAACAACAGCTAGAGATTAAGAATAATTTGGGTAAGTTGAGTGTTAACATTTGAAAATTGATCGTATGTTTTTTGTCGCGTACAGCAGTGTCGTATATCCAAGTTCAGGCTGGTGCATAATTGTTGAACTATGTCCTGACGTCATGAACAGTCGTGCGTGAATATTCTTACTTGTAGAATTGATTACTAGCTTTTGGGAGATATATTGTCTGTAATTTAGAGAAGTTAAAATTAGTATTTTGAAGCACGCATAATGATAAGGAACTTCAGTAGTTGATATGTCAATTGAGAGATAACTTACTTGGCAAGGTAGTGCTAAGTAGAACTGACTGTTCCGGCATCTCCTGCCTGACTAACATTTTTACTCCTGGTATTATACTTGTGCGGTAAAGGAGGGGTGGGGTGTGGAGGGGGGACAGGTTACGTTGATCTTTAAGTGCCTGTGTCGTTACTAGAGGAGCGTTAACAGGGATAGTGTGGGTAGACCTGGTATTTGGTTTGGTGGATGAAACATTTGGGTGAGCGGATTTAAAAAGATACAGGATTTTATTCTCGTGTGAATTCATGATGTGTATTAATTTGGGCATTAATTCGTATAAAGGATTTTTATTTTCTGTGACCTCATTTAAATTATGATTGTTGTTATAGGTTTGGTCCAAAAAGATGTGTAAATTTTCAATTTCATTCATTAACTTTTCTTTACTGATACATTTAATAATAGTAAGATCCTTCTCTATAGTTGCGAAATGGTGTCCTGTCTCAGTTATGTGCTGGCTCAATGCCGAGTACTTGTTGTGTTTAAAGGCGTTGTAGAGTTCCAAATATCTCGCATAAAAGCTCCTCCCAGTCTGTCCAACATAAGAAAATCCACACTGTGAACATGTTAATCTGTATACACCTGATCTTGAGTAAATGTTGTTATAATTGACCTTGTTGTGGTTAAGAAATATGTTTAGATTGGTGTTGGCCGCCTTGAAAGCTATATTAATATTTTTGCTTCCTTAGGGTAATAGTAACCTGGGGGATGGTGAGGTTATTAAATGTAAACGTAGCGAATTTGGTTTTTTAGGCTTGTCTGGGATTAGGGTCGTGGACAGTTTAGTTTTTACTTTGTTGATTAGACGTTTGACCATGTCAATTTTGAAAGCG
This sequence comes from Anabrus simplex, assembly GCF_040414725.1. Taxonomy (NCBI): domain Eukaryota; kingdom Metazoa; phylum Arthropoda; class Insecta; order Orthoptera; family Tettigoniidae; genus Anabrus; species Anabrus simplex. The sequence continues at coordinate 1,046,102,927 of NC_090265.1, read as the reverse complement.
TTAATTTTGGCAAGATTTCTTATATAATTCAATTTGGCCTTTAAGTTATTAGAAGAAAGGGGGATTTTCAGAGCTCTATAAATCAAGTTATAGAATGAGGCTTGTTTTTGGGCCTTAGGGTGTAGTAGGGAGGTATTCTTAATTGTAGTGGGAGAGTGTGTAGGTTTTCTAAAGATTTCAATAGAGTAAATTAATGTATTATTTGGGTCCACCTTTTCAATAAAAAATGTAAAGAGTTTAAATTACATAAATGACTAGGGACTAGTTTCGACCTAGTACTAGGTCATCGTCAGCCTAAAGCAAAATTAAAACACAAATACCAAAGAAATTAAACAATGTAAAGACACGTAAGGTCTTGTAAAAGTATATACCATGCGAGATATTGTGGGGCACTATGTTAAAAAATTACTCTCTGAACGAGATTCATAATAAGTCCAGTGCACATTAAAAAGATGTTACAGATAGGAATCCTTGAGTTGCTGGATAAGGAGATTAGAATATGCTGGCTCCTTTAAGATACTGATATCCAATTGAAGAATCACTAAGCCGAAGTCACGTCGTTTATTTACGATTAAAGACCAGTGCGCTGTATAGCATTAAAAAGTTGATAGGGATGGAAATTTTTCAGTTGTGGGTTGAGGAATTCAACATATGCTGGCTTCTTAAATTTGCTTCTGTATATTCGAAGAACAACTGAGATGAAGTTACGTCGTTTTTTAAGATATTCATAGATGTAAAAACACATGGATGCTGCACAATATCTCGCATGGTATGTAATTTTACGAGACCTTTCGTGTCTTTACATTGTTTACTTTCTTTGGTATTTGTGTTTTAATTGTGGTTTAGACTGACGATGACCTAGTACTATGTTGAAACTAGTCCCTAATCATTAATGTAATTTAAACTCTTTACATTTTGTATTGAAAAGGTGGACCCAAATAATACATTAATTTACTATATTGTAATCACAGTCCAATACAGATTTATCGTGAAACTTATTTCATTTAATTTAATTTCTAAAGATTTGAAAATCAAATACATCTCTTGCAATGACTAGTTTGGTACAGTTGCTACATGGAAACCTTATGCAGAGATGCCAACTATTACGATTCAATCATAATAATTACGAATTGCACCTCATAATTATGCTTTTATGAATGACACACCACAAATTACAATTTTTTGTTGATTTCCAAATGTAAGTGTATGAAGTGTTCAAAAGGATACACAAGGAATGCCATTACAGCTTGAATTTTCAAAATATTTCTTTTTGGAATTCTCAGTAATCATTTATACCCCTGCCCTTTCAGTTTCCTGTCCCTCGTTTAAGAATATTTTGAATTTTTATGCACCGAACACAGTGGAAAAATAGCCACATGTGAAGTGGTATAACTTGCGGAGTTTTGTCTTTGTTCATATTTGAGTTTGTTTGTCTTTGTTTTGGTGGCAAAATAGTCGCAAGCTTAGTTTCATTGTGAAACTGTTTGCATGACTGTTGAAGAAGTATATATTACGTTTTGGTTGCCAAATTTACATATATTGCTCTTCTAGGATATGCTAAGCATGTGTTAGGAAATGTGAAAAGTTTAAAATAAACAATGAAGTGATTTCTTGTGCAGAAAAATTTGTGTGATGACGTTACCGTGACCAGTGACGCTAGTAAGAAATCAAAAATAGTTTAAAATTTAGGGAGGAATACTCGAAAGGATGGCCTTGTTTACGGCGTTCCTCAAAATTTCCTTCACACGTGTTTTGCGGTGTGTGTAGCCGCGATTTTTCAGTTGCGCATGGTGGACGAGAGGACTTTTGTAAACACGTGGTTAGCAAAATGCATACGGATACAGTCGAGCTGAGGGACACAAACAAGAATTTAACCATTTTGGCAATATCCTCGGAAGATGAAAGCACAGTAACAAACGTAGAGTTGTTATTTACGACTTTTCTTGTTGAATACAACTTGCCTTTAGCCTGCAGTGACTATGTGGGATGTTTGTTCAAGAAAATGTTTCCCTATTCGAAAATAGCTTCAAAGTACGGTTGTGCAAGAACAAAAATGGGCGTACTAGTTAAAACTTTGACTTCTACAGTTAAGGGAAAGGTAACTGAATTAATGAAGTCCCAGCCCTTTGCCCTGGCAACAGACGGCAGTAACGATATGGATGACATAAAAGCTCTACTCATTAGTTGTGATGCTTTTCGATGGGGAATCTACGCAAATTTCAACGATAATTCTTACAATTCAGGAATCCAATGACAATATAGGCAAAGGAATATTCATTGTTTTGGATGACGAATTGAAGAAGAGGGGGATTCCGTGGGATAACTGCGTATGTTTTGCATGTGATAATGCAAGTACTATGACTGAAGTTTCCAAATGTGAGAGTTCCTTTATTTGTAAAGAAAATCCTAGTATTCGCATGGAAGGCTGTACTTGTCTTCGTGCACTTAGCTGCTCAAAAGGGGTGCAGTGCTCTAGTAATAAATGTTAATATTGTACCATTTTTAATTGATGTATATTACTATTTGCTGAAGAGTTCAAAGAAGCAAAATGCTTTAAAAGTATGCCATGAAGTCTTTTTTGAAGAGCCTCACAAAATTTTGGAGTATGTTTCTTTTTTTTTTTTTTTTTTTTTTAATGCTGTTTGTTCGGGGCGTTGACAATTGTGAATCTTTTGCTCCCTACTGGCACCATATTGTATGAATCTGCGTGTAGTTGGAATGGTGGTAGTGTGGAATGTTGTGTGTGAGGAAAGGAAGATTAAGGACGTCACAAATACCCAGTCCCCAGGCCAGGGATATTAATCATTACCCCAACTTGGCAGATTCGATCCTGGCTCAGTCCGGTGGTATTTGAAGGTGCTCAAATACGACAGCCCCATGTCGGTAGATTTACTGGCACGTAAAAGAACTCCTGCGGGACTAAATTCCGGCACCTCGCCGTCTCCGAATACCTTAAGAAGTAGTTAGTGGTACGTAAAACAAATAACATTATTATTATTATTATTATTATTATTATTATTATTATTATTATTATTATTATTATTATTATTATTATTATTAATCATTACAATTAATCATTACAATTAAAAACCCTTGACCCGGCCGGGAATTGAACCCAGGGCCGTCGGGTGACAGGCAGACGCGTTGCCCCCTACACTGCAGGGCTGTGTGGAGTATGTTTCTATCAGGTGGTTATATCTTCTACAGTGTGTATCAAGGATCTTACAGTGGAATCCTTTAAAAATGCTCTTCAGTGAATCAGATTCTGACAAGGCCAACTCAGAATTTCTGAAAGTTAAAGAACGGTTTGAAAATCCATCTACTAAGCTTTACCTTTTGTTTCTCAGCTCTGTTCTTCCACTTTTCACCTTCTTAAATGTATTCCTCCAACAAAGTACACCACTTATTCATAAACTTCATTCAAAGTTAAATGGATTTTACAGAGACCTTATCATTCGCTTTATGAGCGCATCCTGTGTCCCAGAGTCAGATAGTAATTTGCTTGATGTGAAATTTAGTTCTGCTAAAAATAATTACAGAAAAGTGACAGTGAGTTGGTCCTTGGGGCAAACACTAGGGCTTACTTAAGATCAGTTTCTCTAGATGAAACTACATTTTAAAAGTTTTATTCTGATGTAATACTGTTCTATAAAAAAACAGGTGAGTACATTGTCAACAAATGGCCAATTGGGGATAGTTTCTCGAGCATGCTGAAGTTGCTGATGTTTTCCAGAGGAAATCAAAGGTCTTTTTAAAAATAGAATTTTTGATTGACCGGTTTCATAAAATTCTGTCATCAGATGAAATTGATTCTTTGGAAACAGAGTTTAGTCATTTCCAAATTGATGGATTGCCTTTTGATAAGGATGAAAGAGCTGACACACTTTGGTTTGAAATATTGAAATTCAATGATGCTTCAGGAGTATGGAAGTACCCTTGGAGTAGGCTAATGATGACTGTTCTTCTAGTACCTCATAGCAATGCTCCAGTGTAAAGAATTTTTAGTTTGGTGAGGAAGAACAAGACTGAATTTCACGCTAATATGAATACCGAACTGCTAAGTGCTCTGTTAATGAAGAGGATGCACATGATATCAAAAGATAAACCATGTCACCAGTGTACCTTTACAAAACAGGAACTACAAGGTGCTGAGGGGCCAAGTACAGTACCCAAAGACAAAAAAAAAATGATCCTTCAACCTCCACTCAGATATTTACTGCAGATCACCTGTTACTCTACCAGGTAACAAGCATGCACTCTTTATATGCCAGACTGAATATGTTACACCTGGTTGAATGGTATGTTGTTCGTTGATTTTTCAATGATGTGTACATCAGTGAGATCTTGGAAAAATATTTTACCGTGCGCCCTTGTTCCCCCCGTGCCCTACCGCCTGCATTACTAATTGCCTTTCTTGAAAGTTGGCATCTCTGCTTGTGCATTATACAGGGTGATTGAGCTAAGTGGTCCACCTCGACTATCTTCTGATCCGTTTAAGATGTAGAAATTCTGTTTTTAAATTGTTTCATTTGCATCAAGGGGCTCATAAAATACTGTCCTATTCCTCTTGATCACATACGTAAGTACCAAGAAACAGGTAGAAACATTGCTTTTTTAAACGCGATTATACTAATTTCATCAAATAGAACAATGAAGAACTGAGCGACAACTTCAGTGATGTGCTTGTTTTGCAAATCAGACAAGTACCTTTGAAGATATTAAAGGGTTTCGTTTTTGTGGATATTAGACAGAAAGCAATGCGCCACTCACTGTGATGTCCAGTGTATTGTTCTCCTGCATGACTTGTGCTTCGTTTGATAAATGCACATGTCTAACGTATTCCATACATAGTATATTGTGCATTGTCAAAGTGTTTAATGGTCAGCCACACTCATAAGAATAAACATGGAAGAGACGTTCACGCTAAACTAAATGGCCAAGTTTTGTTTCATTTTAATTTTTAATGTGTAAATTAATTCAGTTTTCTCAGGTTTGCCAGTATTGAAAGAGTACAGTACTTACTATTTATCCTATGCAGTAAGGTGGTTTCAGATATTTCGGCTGGGATACAGGATGAAGTGGATTGGGGAAAATGCTTACGGACATAAGAGGCGGCATTCCACACGTGCCACTATTGTACGATTACGTTCTGAGGAGACAACTGCTGAAGTGGAGGGAAATGTGGATGTACATAGAAGAGACTTAAATAATACCATACACTCAACAACTTTTTGAGCAGCTGCACATTTCCCTGCATGATGCAAGTGGTTGAAACAAGGCAGAATGAAACAATGCTCCTAAAATTAAAAATGCCTGTACTTTTTGTCTGAACAGCGGTGTATGCTAGCATACTAGCAGTAATTTATTCCTAACTCGACCTCTGCCTGTTGCTAACATACATTGATCTTACATACTGACTTTAAGGAGGACCAAAGAGCCCAACAGTAATCTTGTCCGTGAATTTGCATCCATTCTTTCCAATGACAATAACATTCATTGGATTTTGAAGTTATTGATTTCATCCCATGTACTATGTACTCACGAGAAGGACAATAAAGCATTTATATTATTACGACTTCACTGTGTTACCTGGTCTTTTTCTGATTCAGCGGCAATGAAACAAAAAGTAAGTCCGAAATGCTGTAGGCCTACACCATACTCGAGATAATGGCAAAAAAGAAATTAAATGGTGTATGGCTTTTAGTGCCGGGAGTGTCCGAGGACATGTGTGGCTCGCCAGGTGCAGGTCTTTTGATTTGACGCCCGTAGGCGATGTGCGCGTCGTGATGAGGATGAAATTATGATGACACATACAGCCAGCCCCCATGCAAGCGAAATCAACCAATTATGGTTAAATTTCCCGACCCTACCGGGAATCAAACCCAAGACCCCTGTGACCAAAGGCCAGCACTCTAACCCTTTAGCCATGGAGCTGGACGAGATAATGGCGAGGTATGTGTGTTTATCAACAAGGCGTGAGTTAAGTACGAAAACTACGTACCCGACATCATGGCAACTGGCACATCTCTTTTTAATGCCTACACATTTGAAACCCTTTAATATCTCCAAAAGTACTTGTCGGATTTGGATAAAAATCACATCACTGAATTTGTCACTCGATTCTTCGTTGATCTACTGGGTGAAATTAGTATAGTCCCATTATAAAAAGAAATTTGCGAACGGTTTCTCGGTAATTATGTATGTGATTGAGAGCAATAGAACAGTATTTTATGAGCCCCTTAATACAATATAAGAATTTGAAAACAAAATGTCTATATCTTTAACGGATCAGAAGATATTTGAGGTGGACAATTTAGCTGAATCACCCTGTATAATAATAGGAAAAATATGCATTTTGGAAAGTATGTAGGTTTTTAGGTACAGAATTATTTTTAGTGTATATCATTTTTTATTGGATAGAAATAATGTTTAAGGTTATAAACTTCATAGTTGGTTTCATATTGAGTTAAGATTACACGTAAAGTAAATGCTAAATCTTGTTATCTCCACCTTCTCAATACATATCATTCATGCAATGTTTACAATAACATTACAGTATTATAAGGTACTAGTTTTGGTCCTATAAGGACCATCATCAGCTTAGCCAAGACAAATGTAAACTACATTTCTAAAACAAAGTGATTTGATGAGATGAAAGATGAATGACCTGAGATGATATACATAAAATGGTAATATATGAGCAGTTGAATGTGACAAAATTATATAAACAGTGACAATGTTATCTTTAAAATTACATTAGTAGTCAACTATTATCTTGAAACAGAATAAAACAGCTCTAGTTAACGAAGTTACACATTTAAAATTAGTTAAGTCAGATTATAAACAAAGTCCAGTTTCTATTAGATTCTAGAAGATGTGAATCAACATTAGCATAGAGGGAATTATTGTTCAAAAAGTCCATAAGCAGTGACAGTGATATCTTTAAAAATTACATTAGTAGTCAACTATTATCTCGAAACAGAATAAAACAGCTCAATTTGACGAAGTTGCACATTTAAAATTGGTTAAGTCAGATTATAAACAAAGTCCAGTTCTATTAGATTCTAGAAGATGTGAATCAACATTAGCGCAGAGGGAATTGTTGTTCAAAAAGTCCACAGCGAAGGTTAAGTATTATTAGAGTTGTAGGGTATATCTTGAGGTGAATTGAATCTTGCTGTGATGCAAAGGAGCAATCCCAATTCAGTAGGAACCAAAATGAACCTGTCACTCTGACAGTTGCACTCAAACTGGCAAGCTCGTTTCACATTGCGCAAGGTTCATTTTGGTTCCTATTGAATTGCGATTGCTCCTTTGCATCACAGCAAGATTCAATTCACCTCAAGATATACCCTACAACTCTAATAATACTTAACCTTCGCTGTGGACTTTTTGAACAACAATTCCCTCTGCGCTAATGTTGATTCACATCTTCTAGAATCTAATAGAACTGGACTTCGTTTATAATCTGACTTAACCAATTTTAAACGTGCAACTTTGTCAACTTGAGCTGTTTTATTCTGTTTCGAGATAATAGTTGACTACTAATGTAATTTTTAAAGATACCATTGTCACTGTTTATGGACTTTTTGAACAACAATTCCCTCTACGCTAATGTTGATTCACATCTTCTAGAATCTAATAGAAACTGGACTTTGTTTATAATCTGACTTAACCAATTTTAAATGTGTAACTTCATTAACTAGAGCTGTTTTATTCTGTTTCGAGATAATAGTTGACTACTAATGTAATTTTAAAGACATCATTGTCACTGTTTATATAATTTTGTCACATTCAACTGCTCATATATTACCATTTTATGTATATCATCTGAGGTCTTTTCATCTTTCATCTCATCGAATCACTTTGTTTTAGAAATGTAGTTTACATTTGTCTTGGCTAGGCTGATGATGGTCCTTATAGGACCAAAACTAGTACCTTATAATATTGTAATGTTATTGTAAACATTGCATGAATGATATGTATTGAGAAGGTGGAAATAACAAGATTCAGCATTTACTTTACGTGTAGAAATAATGTGTTATGAATGTTCTTGTTTACACCTAAACATGTTCCTCCTGGCTCCAGAAATTTCTCCGATCAGCAAAGGATTAAAGGGTGAAAGAAGATGAGGTTCTATCCTTTGAAGAAAAAAAAGCATCGGCAAAAGAAAGGAAGGGCCACAAAGAGTGTGAAAATAATGGACTCCCTAGGATTCTCAAATCTAATATCATGAGAGTAAAGAACAAGAGTTAATGCAGGGAAATTTGAAAGCTAGAGTCACTTGGTCATTACGCTACACACCCAAGTGGTGAGCCTGTAGTGGTAGTGGTGGTGGGTGATTGTTTGGGTTGAAGGCATCTTAATTTTTAAGGGGAGTAGCTACTCTCACCTTCCAGAAACTACCCTGCTGACTAATGTGGTTTTGCTTAATTTTATCTGTGGGAGGATGAGTCATTCATAACTGTGTGGCTGCACGTTTTGGGTCACATAGGTATCAACTTGCATCCGTGAGATAGTGGGTTTAAACCCCATCCGACAACATGAAGTGAATTTGTAGTCATAAAAAAACATTTGCCAGGAATAAACTGTCATGAAAATGAACAATATGTTGATTTTGCAATGTTTTTCTGTGCTGTGCCTTTTAGGCCAGGACCGCTTCCTTCAACTCCTACCCCTTCCTACCCCATTGTCGCAATAAGACCTATCTCTGTCAGTACGACATTTAAAAAAAAAACAGAAAATCTACAAATTTGACTTTTTTGTCCAGATGGTCCATATTGACTGTTGTGTTCGAGTCATAAGTCCAGAGACTGGTTTGATGCAGCCTTCCGTAGCACCCTAACTTGCACTGACCTTTTCATTTCTACATAATTACTACATCGTACATCCTCTCTAATCTGCTTGTCGCATTTGTACCTTGGTCTAACCTTACCATTCTTACCACCTACACTTCCTTCCAAAACCAGTTGTACAAGTCCTGGGTGTCTTAAGATGTGTCCTATCATTCTCTCTCTTGTTCCGGTCAAATGTAGTCAAATCGATCTCCTCTCACCAATTCGATTCAGGATCTCTTCATTCGTGATTCTATCTACTCATCTCGCCTTCAACATTTTTCTGTAACACCACATTTCAAAAGTTTCTATTCTCTTTTTTTCCTAAGCCAGTTATTGTCCATGTTTCACTTCCATGCAGTGCCACGCTCCGGATGAATGTTCCCAAAAACATCTTTCCAATTCCTATACCAGTGTTTCAGGTGAGAAATTTTTTTTTTTTTAAGAGAGGGCTTCCTTGCTTGTGCTAGTCTGCATTGTTTTGTCCTCCTTACTTCTACCATCATCAGTTATTTTACTACCCAAGTAACAATACTCATCTACTTCCTTTAAGACTTATTTTCAATCAATCAATCAATCAATACTGATCTGCATTTAGGGCAGTCGCCCAGGTGGCAGATTCCCTATCTGTTGCTTTCCTAGCCTTTTCCGAAAAGATTTCAAAGAAATTGGAAATTTATTGAACATCTCCCTTGGTAAGTTATTCCAATCCCTAACTCCCCTTCCTATAAATGAATATTTGCCCCAGTTTGTCCTCTTGAATTCCAACTTTATCTTCACATTGTGATCTTTCCTACTTTTATAAACGCCATTCAAACTTATTCGTCTACTAATGTCATTCCACTCCATCTCTCCGCTGACAGTTCGGAACATACCACTTAGCTCTTCTTCTTCTCTCTTCTCTCAATTCTTCCCAACCCAAACATTGCAACATTTTTGTAACGCTACTCTTTTGTCGGAAATCACTCAGAACAAATCGAACTGCTTTTCTTTGGATTTTTTCCAGTTCTTGAATCAGGTAATCCTGGTGAGGGTCCCATACACTGGAACCATACTCTAGTTGGGGTCTTACCAGAGACTTATATGCACTCTCCTTTACATCCTTACTACAACCCCTAAACACCCTCATAACCATGTGCAGAGATCGGTACCCTTTATTTACAATCCCATTTATGTGATTACCCCAGTGAAGATCTTTCCTTATATTAACACCTAGATACTTACAATGATCCCCAAAAGGAACTTTACCCCATCAACGCAGTAATTAAAACTGAGAGGACTTTTCCTATTTGTGAAACTCACAACCTGACTTTTAGGCTCGTTTATCAACATACCATTGCCTGCTGTCCATCTCACAACATTTTCGAGGTCACGTTGCAGTTGCTCACAATCTTGTAACTTATTTATCACTCTATAGAGAATAACATCATCCGCAAAAAGCCTTACCTCCGATTCCACTCCTTTACTCATATCATTTATATATATAAGAAAACATGATATTTCCTGCATCGCCTGACTTTGTTTGACCGCATTCCATTACTTTTGTTTTTTGACTTGCCGGGCTGAGTGGCTCAGATGGTTGAGGCGTTGGCCTTCTGACCCCAACTTGGCAGGTTCGAACCTGGCTCACTCCGGTGGTATTTGAAGGTGCTCAAATACGTCAGCCTCATGTCGGTAGATTTACTGGCACATAAAAGAACTCCTGCGGGACTAAATTCCGGCACCTCGGCGTCTCCAAAAACTGTAAATGTAGTTAGTGGGATGTAAAGCAAATAACATTATTTATTGTTATTGTTTTGTACTTATTTATTTTGGTCTTGTATTCCTTCTCCAAGACTCTGTTCATACCATTCAGCAGTTTCTCCAGATCTTTTGCAGAGTCAGATAAAATAACAGTATCATTAGCAAATCTCAAGGTTTTGATTTCCTCTACTTGGACTTTGATTCCCTTTCCAAATTTCTCTTTCATTTCCTTTATAGCCTGTTCTATGTAAACATTGAAAATAAGAGGGGACAAACTTTAGCCTTGCTTCACTCCTTTCTGGATTGCTGCCTCTTTTTCAAAACTCTCGATTCTTATCACTGCAGACTGATTTTTGTAGAGACTGTAGATAATTCTCCTTTCCTGGTATCTGATCCTCATCACCTCCTGAATCTCAAATAGCTTGGTCCAATCAACATTGAGGTGGTGAGCCATTCTAGCAATCCTTCGATTAAATGTGATAACATGAGAGGATAACGCACACAAAATGACCATTAAATGTAGTTGAGGCCTGATTTTGAACCTCAAATGAGTTTGTTTGAATTTTTTTTTTCAATTTGTTTTACATCACATTGACACAGGTAGGTCTTATGGTGACGATGGGATAGCCACTTGCATGGTGTGTTTCAGTTCTTTTGTGGTACCTGAGTTGATAGCAATGTATATCACCATGTTTTTAGCTACTACTTTTAGCTTTGGGATGTGTCTGATAGTTGAGAAATGTGTCTGTAATTTTTTGCTGTTATCAGGATTTGTTGATATGCTCATGTCAGCAGGATTTGAAGATTTGGGTAATTTCTAGTAGGCTTTTATTTTTATTTTAGCCCTTTTTTGTTTTGTTTCTGGTGTTGTAACATGGTTTGTTATATTTAGTATTTAAATTTCTTTTTTTAATAAAGTGATTTCTAATAATGTTACAAGATAATTGTTGATTTGGCATGACTAGTGTTAGAGTGAATCAAGTACTGTGATTGGGAAGTCTTTATTGTAGTTGAAATTCAAGCTAGAAGTTATTGATTGACTTCACAACTATATTTGTTTAATTGAAATTGCTGCGTTTCTGTGTAAGTAAAATACAAAGACATCCATTTAATGAGCTGTCTTTAACTGTGTAACCTTAGACTTTGTAAAACAGTTTCTGAAAGAGTTTTATCTGCACATACTGTTAACTAATGTACCGGTATTTGGTCTATTTAGATCATGCAATGGTATCACACTATAAATTCTCTTGCTTGTATTGATGGCTTAAGCCCTGTACAATCTAGAAAATAATCTATACTTCATGTTAATTCTACAGCATGTTCAAGTATCTTCCTTGCAGTCATGTCAAGACTTAGCCATTTCAGATATCTCAATGTCCTTTCTTTTCAAATGTGCCTTTTATCCAGTGTTGCTTGTCAGGGATAGATACTCTTATTAATGACCATGCAGCATCAAAAATAACTTATTCAAAATTAGGTTCATGGAATGGCAGCAGTAGTTATATTTAAATGTCATTACCATCTTGATTTTATCCACAGAATTATTTGTACTGTATTAGTTGAGGGTACAGTCATTAGTTCCACTTACTGATTCATCAATTTTTTTTTTTTTTAACTGTTTATCATCATACTGACATTAGAGGTTTTTGACAGCACTAGGATGGAGAAAGACTAATACTAGAAAGGTAGTGCCCAGGACCTTAATTAAGGTATATGAAAAGAGGAAACATGAAAGACATTTTCAGGGCTGCCAAATGTGGGATTCGAACCCACCATCTTGCTTGCAAGCTTACAGCTACTCAAACCAGTACCAAATGTGCAGGTACGTTTACTTCCTGATCATCAGTATTTTAGTAGTTCATTTTTCTTCAAATCAATCAAATCAAACTCTCTTTATTTGCAAATGAGGTGTCTACCTCGGTGGCAAATGGTACACTAAAATACATTATTGTCAAGCACTAAATTTTAAATTAACAAGAGACGAAGAAAATTTTCCTAGAATACAATATTATACAATTTACGCTAATAATTTGTTCTATTAAACACATACATCATCCTTAATAAATTTATATTGTTTACAAAATTCACTTATAATATCTTACAAACATAGTCAACTCATATACAGTATGTGAAATTATTTCTGATAATAATATACAACTGGTATAAGATTAAAATGAACATTGAATTTATTTACATATTTATATTTTACCCATTTTGGAACATAAGTAGCATAACGACCTGCTGCGTCTTAACCAGAGCCCCTTTTGCCACCACTTTTCAGAGTTCCTGAAGGGCCTTCACAGCTACCGTAGCGGTCCCAGGGCCCTCGAAGTCCCCACTGTACTTCACCCCTACAGGCAGTCCTCTACTTGGGCTGTCCAAACTCCATAGACCAGGGGATGGAATTAATTTATTCACACATATTTTTTATTTACAATATCCTGCACTGGTCGAATGCCCTCTAACATTTCATTTTTTTCTCTGTTGTTGTTTATTCTTTTCTTGAATATCTGTACAGATTTTGGAAAAGGATCAAACACTACCCCTGGTAAACTGTTCCACTCCTTCACGCCCTTCCCAATGAATGAAAATTTACCCCAATCGCTTCTGCTACAATTCCTTCTAATTTTGTACTTGTAGTCAGTTCTACCAATATAATTATTTTCCAACCGAAGCCTCTCACGGATATCTCTCCATGCTTCTTCTCCTGTATAGGCTCTACATAATCCTATAAGTCTAGTTTTCTCCCTTCTCTTACTTAAAGGTTCCCAACCAAGTTCCTTTAGCATTTCTGATACACTACTCTTTCTCCTGAAATCCCCTGTTACAAACCTTGCTGCTTTCCTCTGCACACCATCTAGTTCTTTTATTAGGTATTCTTGGTGAGGATCCCAAACACTGTTTGCATATTCCAATAATGGACGAACGATACTTAAGTAACTTTTTTCTTTTAGTTCTTTGTTGCATCTTTCAAGTAGCCTCATTATGACATGTAACGATCTGTATGCTTTCCCAACAATGTCATCAATATGACCCTTCCAGTGCAAATTACTTTCAAATCTCACACCTAAGTATTTGCACTTGCCATCTTTAGGGATAACTACCTCATCCAAAGTATATTCAAATTCAGTTTTAAAGCTCCTGTTTGTAAATGTTGTAACAGTTGATTTGTCTCCATTAATCTTCATATTATTTTCTTCAACCGATTCTTGGATACTCTCAAGGTCCCTTTGTAATTCTGAGCAATCCTCAATGTTATTTATTTCCCTATAAACAATTATGTCATCTGCATACAATCTTATTTTCGATGTTATATTGTTCCCTAAATCATTTGCGTATATTAAGAAAAGTAACGGACCGATTATACTACCCTGTGCAATTCCCTTCCAAACTTTCTCTTCCTGTGATATATAATTTCCTACTTTGACTTTCTGAACCCTTGAATTTAGAAATGTTCTTATCCAACGTATAACCCTTACGTCCAGTCCTATTCCCTCCAATTTCTTTAATAATATTCCATGTTCCACTCTATCAAAGGCTTTGGAAAGATCTATGGCTATGCAATCTAACTGGCCTCCTGAATCCAACTGATCTGATATGTCCTGCTGAAATCCCACCAGTTGTGCCTCGCAAGAAAATTTCTTTCTAAATCCATACTGGCTCCTCATGAACGAATTTTTATCATCACATATCCCTCTGATGTATTTTGCTATTAAACTCTCCAGTATTTTACAAACTATACTGGTCAGGCTGATTGGTCTGTAGTTCTCTGGTTTCCTTTTATCACCCTTTCCTTTATAAATTGGTATTATTATAGATTCCTTCCATTCCTTTGGTATTACACTATTATTTATGACATAGTCAAAGAGAAATTTTAAATAAGGCACTATATACCACCCCATCGTCTTTAATACCTCCCCAGTAATTTGATCACTTCCTGCTGCTTTTCCTTGCTGAAGCAGTTGGATTTCTCTGAAAATATCTTCATTTGTGAATGAGAAGCTTCTTGTTTCCCTATGTGTCTCTCCCTCTCTATCTTCTGTTATGGTTTCCAAGTCCTGACAATCTTCTACTGAATCTCTGAATTCCGTACTGAAGAGGTTTGCTTTCTCAGTATCTGTTAAATAGTGTTCACCCCCTTCTCCCACCATTGTAGGAATTTGGATTCCTTTTCCTTTTTGATTCCTTTTCCCTTTGTGGTCATTACCCTCTTGCAGAATGCCATTCATATAATTCTCTTTTGCTTCCTTTTTCACTCTATTCAGTTCCCTCATTAGCTGTTTTCTAGTTTCTCTATTCTCCCCACCCTCTTTGATTTTCCTGTTTACTATTCTACATTTTCTTTTCAATTTTCTTATTTCCCTTGTATAATAAACAGGGTCTGAGGTCATTTTACCCTTCTTAACAGGTACAAATCTCTTCTCTCCTTCCCAAATGATTCCTTTAAATTTAGCCCAAAGTGTATCCACATTACTCCCTTCACTTATCCAACAACTGAATTGTGATTTAAGGTAAGTCCCAAATTCATCAACTTTAGTTTTTCTGTATAATTTCTTGTCTTGTGTGACCCTCTTATTAAGCCTTTTTGGTACCAGTCCTACATCCATTATTACAGCCTTATGGTCACCTATTCCTTCAATTACCTCAGTTTTATCAACAATTTCCCATGGTTTAACCAAGAATACATCTAGTAAGTTATTGAGACGAGTCGGTTCTTGTACTACTTGTGTAAATCCTCCCTCCCAAATTAACTTATTTGCCAGTTTCTGTTCATGGGCTTCACTTGCAGCTCCATTCCATTCAACTTCATGCAAGTTTAAATCTCCCCCAATTATTACCATATCATTATTATTGTTTTTATGAGTATAATCTATTATTTTCTCAAATATTTCCATGTCTCTTTCCTCTCTTCCAGGCCTGTATGTTCCTATAATTCCCACCTCCTTCATATTATGACAAACTAATTTTATCCCTAATATTTCATCCCTTTCATCGGTAAACCATTCATGTGAACAATAAGTTTCTTCACCAGAATAAACACCCCCCCTTCAATTTCTCTGAATTTAGAAAAAAGTGAGCAGTCCCTTTTAGCTTCCTGCAAACCACCTCGTGAGCATCTCAGATTGAATGTCTCACAGTTGTAACACGGGTGTTGTGGAGTTGGAGAGAATTAGTAGAGTACTATAGCTAATTACCTTCTCCGAGAGATGAGAGATGATGGATAGAGATGGTGATGGTGATGACAATATTTGAAATTTGATTACTTTTTCTGTGACCTGAAAGTTACCATTTGGTTCACTTCCATTGCATATCACTCTAACTCTTGTCAATGCCTATTTTCTAATTCTACCTGCCAGCTGACACTTAGGCAGTTTCTGTACTAATTTCATTTGCAGTTGTAGATTTTATTCTTGGTATTTGAAAATTGAAATAGAGATATTTGTTAACTCTTCTGATGCCTTCTTTCACTAATTTCTGCTTTGTCTTCACTCGTAGCATTTCATTGCAAGCTGTAGACTGGTTTAAAGCCGAGGATAGTTTTCGATCATGCATAATGAAAGAAAATTCAATTTAGGTATGGTGCAGTTTTGTATCAAACTATCCTCCATGGAACTGCAAGCTGCATTAAGCATTAATTTGCTTCTGTTACTTTGGATTAATAATACGTTTTATGATATTAATCGTAATCACTGTCTGGGATATTTCAAACTGGATAATATATTGTTTTTCTGGGTTATTCAAGATTATATTAACACTTTATGGTAAGAACAATAGGAACAACTTATTCTTAAACACACTTAATGCATCATATGTGTTAGATGATTGCAACCTGTTTGCCATCATGTACTATACATAGAATTCAGTGATCAACAGCGCCATTCAAAGCCCAAACACACATAAGGATGGTGGGGAGATATCGAGGAGGGGGAATTTCCATACCACTGCCTGTATTCTCTCCTTGAGGTAGCTGATGCCATGAATGGGTCTGCTAAGTTTACACACGGTTCCTTCACCTTAACACATAACCAAACATCATAGGTCAACTAGAGATGCCCAGTGCTGTGACCTATCCATCTACCTGAAAATGTGCGGTCTAGATAAGTACAAACGGTATATACATATGGTGTCAGTGCACCATCTTGTTGGAAATACCCAGTCAATCAGACATACGTAGTGGAAGTTCATCAGTGCGTACTCCTGCAACATCGTTAGGTAGACATCTGACTTCACTGTTGTGGCGCCAAAATAATGTAGGGTTCAATCACGGCAGAGACGATCATAGCACATTGACCTTTGAGGAGTTTTGTTCGTGTTGCTGAATGACATGGATTTTCTGTATCTCAGAAGATAGTGTTCTGTAGGTTAACATGCCATTACATTCAGAATGTCTTGACTAGTTTTTGTCATTGCAACAAAAATGTGGCAGCATTCCATGCAAATGTGCTTATACTCCGCTGTTACAGCTTGGGGAGATTGGGTGTGGTATTTTCGCATCCCAAGGTCCTTTCTAAAGATTTGCCACAGTGTTGGTTGTGGATTTATCGGTTTCTAAACTGCACTGTGTGATTGATTTTGATTGACTGTGCGATCGGGCTTGTTGAACAACAGCAATGTCGAAGTCTCTTCAACCAATTCTCGCCTCCCACACTTCCTCGATAGCTGTCCTCTTCCGATCCAGTCTCACATACTTGTCATAGATAAACTGTTAAACGCTTGGTGGATCACGTACAAGTCATTGTACAAACCTTTGAAGGACCACGGCAGGCAAACCATACACTTTCAACAAGCCTGCAAAAGACTCTTCTTTTGCTCTAATGTTAGTCTGGCCCCATAGCACATACCTCTATCTATAAGAGAAGAAGACTTTGTGTTAACATAATTTTGAACAGTCATGTATGTACATACTATATATATAATCTGTAAATGAGATCAGTTTTAAATTACCTTCATTGTTGAACTGTTGAATTGTTGATCTTCTAGAGATGCACATGAACTTCAAATAACTTCTTTATCAGTATAGTTTGCTTGGGAGTTTCTAGTCAGCTTTTATTATTATTATTATTATTATTATTATTATTATTATTATTATTATTATTATTATTATTATTATTATCCAAGAATCTTTAATGGTGCAGTGGATTGTATTTTATCTGAGGATAATATTTCCCAAAATTTGTATTTTATGAGATATTTGTTGAAATATGTTTTCATTGTGTACTGGTAATGCTTTTGTTGATATTTCTTTGTTTTGATGGTGATTAAGGAATTAAACAATAACTTTTCCTTATTAGGTAATGAGCAGCTATATTGTTTGTAAATGGCACTGTGCAGGTACCAAGTCTATGGTATTGATTTTGGACCTTCTTTTTTTGGTGCCGTCTAGAACAATTCAGTAATGAAGTTACGCCTTCAGGAACAATGAAATTTATATTGTTGGAACTGTTCTCAAAATACCAAATCACTTCTAAATAATATCTACAAATTATATTCAGAAAATGCATTTAACTCTGGAGGGTTATATTGTACCCATTTATTCTTACTGACCTAGTTTTTTAATTTGCATATTATATTAAGATATAAAATGAACAAATATGTCAATCATCAGTCAATCATCAGTCAGTCATCAATCACTGCTGATCTGCATTTAGGGCAGTCGCCCAGGTGGCAGATTCCCTATCTGTTGTTTTCCTAGCCTTCCCTTAAATGATCGCAAAGAAATTGGAAAATTATTGAACATTT
The DNA here is from genome assembly GCF_040414725.1 of Anabrus simplex. NCBI lineage: Eukaryota > Metazoa > Arthropoda > Insecta > Orthoptera > Tettigoniidae > Anabrus > Anabrus simplex. The sequence continues at coordinate 1,046,084,610 of NC_090265.1, read as the reverse complement.
CCCTTGGTAAGTTATTCCAATCCCTAACTCCCCTTCCTATAAACGAATATTTACCCCAATTTGTCCTTTTGAATTCCAACTTTATCTTCATATTGTGATCTTTCCTGCTTTTAAAGACACCACTCAAACTTATTCATCTATTGATGTCCTCCCACGCCATCTCTCCACTAACAGCTCAGAACATACCACTTAATCGAGCATGGTTATGGTAATACCAATTCCAAAAGCTGTGAACAAGTGCCTTCTTTACATTTGTACATCTATCCACTAAATTTTATATATCGGTACTTGAAGCAAATTTCTTGATTGCTGCTGAAGTAAAAAAGTTCTTTACTTCATTTCAAAGGAAATTGCATGTAAGAGCAGCAAAATTTCTTTATTTGTAAATAATGGAGGAATATGAATCTGTAGATTCTTTCTTCACTTTTAAACATGAATTTTATGTGCATCTTTAGTGGAATTTTTTTGTATTTTTTCATGGAAAATTATGTGCTCACAATATTACGTTCCAGCAAATATATGTAGAATCTTCAGAAGTAGCCTGTATTGGAAAATAACCAATCAGGAACAAAAATGGTTCTTGTGTAATGTATATAGATGTATATAAAACAGAAATAAAAGTCTTAACAACTAAATGTGTGTTTTGTTTATTAATTGATTCCTGCTAATGGGGGGAGTGGCAGTGGGGAGATGATTATTGTTTTAGAGGAAGTACACCTTGGCAATCATCCTCTATTAACACTAATCGGAGAGAAAGAATTGAGGGGTCTGACACTTAAAAAAAAGGTGTCGGCTAAAGAAAAACAATGTTCATGAATGCTGTGAAAATGAAAGATTCCCCAGGCCTCGCAATCTAATACAGTCGTGGTCAGAAAAGAACAAGAATTGACAAAGGGAGGTTGGATAGAATAGATGAAAATGTAGAGCCTGGCACAAGTAAGTGGAAGCAATGTCAGGATTCAGCTAATGGCCCCATGGTTGCCAATCCAAGTTCCCAACTTGAGAGACCCTTTGATCCCTTTTAGTCACCTCTTACAACCAGCAGGGATGCTGTGGATGTTATTCTGCTTACGCCACCCATAGCGAGTACTACTAGGGAGAGTCATTCCATGCCAGATCAACACAGTTAAGTGCAATATACAAATTAATTTGTCAGGTGTTTAAAATTCTTGAAACTGGTTCGCCTTAACAATCATGGTCACCAAAGAGGCTTTGAAACAGATTATTCGGTTTGATTAATTATATTACTTGAATTGTTTCTCTTTTGATGGATACCTAGGAAGCCCGCAAGAAACTCCAGAATATACAGCGCTCACCCTGTCCTTTTCCCAGAGAGGTAGGCCTACAGAAATATAACTTTTTTACCCCAACAATCATCGGGTCAATTCAAGAGAGTTGCTTACAGATATTCTCAAGCATCTGCTGGAAACCACTCGTGCCTCTCTGTTGACACAACGTATTTCTGTAGTTTCTACCTTTATTAGTGACTAGAGTTTTGTCATAAAAAGTGAAGATTCCTTTTTGTGCATTAAAAAACCTGTTTGTTTATTCTTCTGTAGCAACAATATTGGAAATCTGATGTTGAAGTGTATTCGTAACAAGAATTGGACATACTTTTAGGACTGTATTTTCAACATTCAGGAATAAATCGGTTACCACTTTTTGGCAATCGTGATAAATCTCTATTCTTTTTCTAGTAACATTATTGCAGTATGGCTGCAAGGAATGTTTTTAATTGAATGATAATTCATTTGAAACAGAGGAATGACTTTCAATCTGCATACCCTGTCATAGTTTTTCCTTCAGCTTTTTGATGCCCCAAGCTAACCCCATGATTGAAGTTGGTCAGATTTTTCATGATGGTTGTAATATGTTTACAAGCTCCTCTAGTGCCTACAGGACAAGGCCATTCAATGCAGACCATATTTGGTCTGTTTAATCTAAATGGTACAGAAGTATGAAAACATGCTTTAGAACCTAAATTAATTATGCTTATAAGTATGATGCTACAGAATCCATCGATTAGTAAATCTACTAGCATTACAGTAACAACCCTAATTGTATCTTTCCTACTAATGGTAATTGAGGTAACTTTCCCTTACCTCTGTTAATACATTGTAGGGAGAAACAATGACAGACATTTGTCTAGTAACTTCTGCTGAAGTTGAAATCGTGTTTTCTCTTTTAACTTCTATTACATGGTTGACTTGTCCACTGACACAATGATTTGTCTCTTATTACTATTAAACATTACTGGTATTTATCGGCTGAAAGCCATGCTAAATGACAATATTGCAAATCTTGCAACTAACTGTAGCTCTTCCTGTATGTCTGTCTTGAATGGGTAATAAAAGCTTCCATAGCGAATTACCACTAATAGTACTAGCATGGTGCCTATAGAGACATATAATTGTACAAAATTGTAGTTCTTTGTCACCTAATTTATGAGTTACTGTGGTTCAAATTCTGGGGAAAAGCAAAATAAAATAAATCCTGAAAGCCCATTTCTGTTATGAATGTACAGTAGTTGTGGTATTTGTTTCTTTGAGTTAAGAGTCATATCAATCAAACAATGGTAAAAAGTGCTTTTCAGATTACATACAACAACTATATTTGCACATTTTTAGCTTTCAAGGTCATGTGACTTAATATTTGACCTTGAATTACTCGAGAAACAGTTTCTCAAAAAATTCAGACAAATTATTTCTCGTTAGTCTTAAATGTTCTTTATTAACCCCCAGAACATCAGATTGGTACACAAGACATTTCATGAGATATTGTTAACAATAATGGAGTTTGATATAAATGTATATTTACACAGTAAATGATTAGGCAACTCATAGAAATTCTTATTTCATCGTTATTCATTAGCAAATAATGACCACCTCAAAGAGATAGATTTCATGAATGTGCTTTTATTACTGTAGTCCTTTTAAGGATTAAGGAAGATGGACACAAAAGATGTAAGAATGATCTGTGTAAAGTGCAAAAGTGGATGTTTGAGAAGATTGGTGGTATAGATAGAGGACAAAAATTTTGGAGTAAGTGTAGGGAAAGACAACCAGAAATTCAAGGGCCAATAACAGATGTGACTGTTTATCAAAAGATGTAGCGAGCGAAGAACTGTACAGTCCTCTAGTTCACAGACTTCCGAGTTGAGTCTCAAAACATTAGTAGCTAGCTTTGCATGCATTAAATGAGAGTCTTGTGGCTTTTAATGAATCACCCGTTATAAAAGAGATTGCAAGGAAGCAATTGTGTGTCCAACCCTTGTTCCCTTTTTCTATGGGATCTGGTGTGAAGTACGTGAACCTCATTACAGGAGTTAATGAGATGAAATGAATGAATATGTAGTACAAAGGGAGAGACGGGGCAAGTTGGCCAAGCGGTTAGGGGCGCACAGCTGTGAGGTTGCATCCGGGAGATGGTGGGTTCGAACCCCACTGTCGGTAGCCCTGAAGATGATTTTCTGTGGCTTCCCATTTTCACACCAGGCAAATGCTGCGGCTGTACTTTAATTAAGGCCACGGCTGCTTCCTCCCAACTCCTAGGCCTTTCCTGTCCCATCGTCGCCATAAGACCTATCTGTGTCGGTGCGACGTAAAGCAAGTAGCAAAAAAAAAAAAAACAAACAGCTATCTATGGTGTGAAATATTGACAGTTCTGACAAAAAGTTGGAACGATAAGACTGATTGGATAGGAATTTGGATCTTCAAGCTATTAAGTGCAAAATGATCAATTAGGATTTTAGCAACTCCTAATCCCAGACCTGGGCAAACCATGAGTGAAGACACTGTAATCTGTGTGAAAACATTCTATAACAGTGATGGAATAAGTTGCTTTTTGTCTGGGAGAAAGCAAAATGGAATCAGGTTTCATTAGCACAAGCATTTGGTGTTAGAATCTGAAAGATGCATAAAAACCTTTAAAAATAATTTATATTTGAAATTGAACTATCAATGTTATGTGAATTGTGACTGAACGTCCGGCTCCATGGCTAAATGGTTAGCGTGCTGGCCTTTGGTCACAGGGGTCCCGGGTTCAATTCCCGGCAGGGTCGGGAATTTTAACCTTAATTGGTTAATTTCGCTGGCACGGGTGCTGGGTGTATGTGTCGTCTTCATCATCATTTCATCCTCATCACGATGCGCTGGTCGCCTACGGGAATTCAAATCAAAAGACCTGCACCTGGCGAGCCGAACTTGTCCTCGGACACTCCCGGCACTAAAAGCCATACGCCATTTTATTTTGTGACTGAACAGCTGTGTCCTGAGCTGGTGGAGGTGGCACCCTTAGTATGCACACTTGCAAGATACATCAAAATATTAAGTCATAGTTAGTAAAAGAAGCCGGCCCCGTGGTGTAGGGGTAGCGTGCCTGCCTCTTACCCGGAGGCCCCGGGTTCGATTCCCGGCCAGGTCAGGGATTTTTACCTGGACCTGAGGGCTGGTTCGAGGTCCACTCAGCCTACGTGATTAGAATTGAGGAGCTATCTGACTGTGAGATCGCAACCCCAGTCTAGAAAGCCAAGAATAACGGCCGAGAGGATTTGTTGTGCTGACCACACGGCACCTAGTAATCTGCAGGCCTTCGGGCTGAGCAGCGGTCGCTTGGTAGGCCAAGGCCCTTCACGGGCTGTAGTGCCATGGGGTTTGGGTTTGGTTTGGTTTTAGTAAAAGAATAAGGCAAGCCTCCAACTGGTCTGTATAGCACATGGTTGCACTCCAGTAGTATGACAGCAGTAAGCTACTGCTATAGTAACTAATGCAGTGTTGCATACAGTCAGGTGGCACACGGAACGCCATTATCACCACTGATGTGCATGTGGTACGACAAATCACCAGACAGTATCTGGCCTTTTACGTACGTTGCAGAGCAACAGAAGCACTGAAACAGTCTAGTTTTCAATGTACTTCCTCTGAAAATGAAAACTGATCCTGAATTTAACCCACAATGCAGCACATACTTTTAACCTCTCCAAAGCGACATGTGAGCTTGACAGACCCACATCCATGGAGAGTCAGAATCTTAAGGAATTCCTAGACTATGAAACTGTAGTTGAACTTACTGGTAATAATTAAAATTGCATGTTGTAAATAATTTGAAACATCACAGGGTGGGAACAAATAATGGTGAGCTTAAATTGTGAATGTCTTTAATTATGAATATAGAATCCATAAGTTTTGAAATAAAATTTATAAACAGAACACAATACAAGAGCCATGAGCTTTGGAATGAAGTTCATAAACAAAAAATTGCAGAAACTCTAAACTTTGAACTTTTGAAATAATGTTCATAAATGAAGACAAAGTAGGAACAGAATTTATACTTTTCATGTTCTTTGACAGTTACTGGCAGTCATCAGCTGAAAGAATAATTAAGGCGCACCATAGTCAATTAAATGTGATATTAGTTTCAGGAAGAAGACCCCAATAGACTCAGTACTTCTCTATGTTTAGAATAGTGAAATAAAATATACTTTATAAAATCTGTACAACGTTGGATGAGTTGAAGACAAAACTGGACCTGCTAACATTACTACCACTTCTGCACTCTGACCAGAAATTCAGTATAATGAACTCTTCCATCTATGCATTGGCAATTTATCAATTTCAAACGATGCCTCTGAAGAAGAAACCTCTCAGTTTTTAGTTGGATGCCGGTAAAGTGATTAAAGGTGTGCTAAAAGAAATATTACAGATTCTGTCAGACATGACAGATTCTGTGATATACACACATCAGAAGTTCAAGTGCTTGGCATTCAGAACAAGATGGGAAGCTGCCCTTCAACAGTTAACAACTCAAGTGCTCTCAAAACACTTACATCCAATCAATAATAAATACAAGATGAAGGAACTGAACACTGTATGCAAGCCCATGATATAAAAACTGATTCAGCCCTTCTCAACACAAAAGGATCATCATCATCATCAAGTTTCCACTCCAGTTTCCCGGGTGTGGTTTACGAGCGCGCTCCATTTTAGTCTATTCATGTACCACTGCTCCTTCAAGACTACATCCCAATTAATTTCTTTGGATGTGATATCTTCCTTCACTTGGTCCAGCCATCTCCTCCTAGGTCTTCCAACAGGTCTCTTTCCAGTAATCTCAGTATGCAACCATTGTTTTGCTATTCCTCTTTCTGTCAGATGTTTGACGTGACCAAACAGTCACAAACGTGCCCTAGTTATGGTGTCCTTCAGGGACTGATTTATTCCACCTTGTTATCTAATCATCTCATTTCTTACTTTGTCTTTCCTAGTCTTTTGAAGCATGCTTCTTAGAAACTTCATTTCTGAAGCCTGAAGTCTGCTGTCATCTTTTTTGGTAGTTGTGCATGTTTCCAGCCCATAAGTCAATATAGGGACAAAGTATGTTCGAAACAGAGTTTGTTTTGATCTTAGTGCCACTTGTTTATTCCAGAGCAGATATCGAACTTGCTGATGGAATTGACTGGATTTCTGAATACGGTTATTTAATTAAAGCTGCATTCTGTTGTCACTTGATATTATGCATCCAAGGTACTGATCCTGGTTTACTGTTCGAATTATTTACCCTCCAACATTATATTATCTTTACTTTTCTGTCAATTAACAGACATTGCAGCAGTTTTTGTAGCACTTGCTTTTAGTCCATATTTTTTCAGAGGATCATTCCAGACGTTCAGCCTTTCCTGAACTTCTATCTCGCTATATCGCCAGATAATTATATCATCTGCAAAAGCAAATGCTTTAAGATCCATGTTGGTGTTCTGCTTCACTTCTTTTACGATTTAATCCATGATGGTGATGAATAGTAATGGTGAAAGGGCACTGCCTTGTTGCACTCCTCCAGATCTCTGGAGCCATTCTGAATATCTATTTCCTACTTGAATACAGCTGTTGCAGTCATCATAAAGCATTTTTATTCTCTGAATGAGTTCCAAATATACTTTTTTATTTTTAAGACACTCCCGTATAGTTGTTCTAGGGACACTAACGAATGCTTTATCGATGTCTAGAAACACAAATGTCAAGTTACGATCTTTCTCCCAGTGCTTTTCTAATATCATCTTCAGTGTGAATATGAAGTCTATAGTTGATCTATCTTTCTTAAATCCATATTCTTCTTCTTCTTGCAGTTCGGGTTCAATAATTTTCCTTATTCTTTTCTCAAGAATTTTCTCAAATATTTTAAAACCGCGGGACAGTAAGGTAATCCTTCTATGGTTACTGCACTTTTTTTTTTGACTTCCTTTCTTGAACAGGGTAACTATGGCTCCCTTTTTCCAGTCAACTGGTATTATTTTATCCTTCCCATATTGCCCTTATCACCCTGTATAGCCATTGAATTCCATGTCGGTCAGCAGCTTTAATCATGTCTGCACTTAGTTCATTAAAGCCAGTAGCTTGTTCATTGCGCATAATTTTAAAGGCTGATTCTACTTCACTCCAAGTTGGTTTCGTTTCTTCAAATATATATTATCACTGCAGCTTGACTGAATCTGTGTGTTAGGACTGGAGTCCTTCTTTATACTATTGTATAAATTCCCAAAGTACAACTTCATAATTTCTCTTATTTCTGTGTCTTCTGTAGTGATATTCCTATCTGGGTTCTGTAAAGCTGTTACTTGCTCATAATTACTCCTGGTTTTTCTAATAACACTGTACAGCAATTTGGAATTTGCTTTACGATCTTCTTCCAATTTATTTGTAAAATCAGTGCAAGACTTTTGTTTTTCTTCTGCTACTATTCGTTTCACTCGCAGTCTACAATCTCTGTATGTCTGTTGTAATTTACTCATTTTTAATTCATCTCTTTCATCTCCTTTCTGAATTTATTTATCTTGAGCCTTTCTTGCTTAATTTTTCTTCTGAACTGCTCTCTTTACTTCATCATTCCACCAGGCTGTTTTTCTTTCCTTTACTTCACTACTAGTTTTGCCACTTATTTCTACAGCAGTTCCAACAAGACATTCTTTGAATCTGTTCCACTCTGTATTTCCTCCTTGTGTTCTGTCTACAGGTATTTTGGAGGCCACCTTTTTGTATACATCATTTTGTTTACTACTTTTCTACCTCGATCACGCCATATATTGAATTTTATTGACATAGATGACTGAAAATTGTGAAGACAATCTAGTACCAAAATAAGATATTTTTAAATCAAATGTTTACCCTTATTTTTGGCTTATGAATAATGTTACTAGAGATTACTATGCTAAAAGTTGAGTAAAACAGAACAGGACAATTTCTGTTGTTCTATGTAGATGCATCCAGACAGTTAGTGATTTCAGAAAAATGTGCTGTTTGAAAGAAAGCTTTTAAATGGAGACATTATGAAATATGAGTATCTGGTTTATTCATGCAGCTAATGACCTGTTTTTGTGCTCCTTGTCAACTAGCTGGTGTAGCACCGTCTCAACCAACTTCCCTGGTTGATATGCATGTTGATGAGGATGTAGGGGACAGTCTCTTAATACTTTCTCCCTGGTATGTCTATCCACCAGTCTTTCCAAGGTCTTAAGAAGAAAAGACGTTAGACTGATGGGTCTATAATCCTTAGGTCTAGTATATGAAGACCTTCTGGGTTTGGGTATATACACTACCTTCGCCTGATGCCACAAAGAGTACACGTACCCCATAGTGAGACAGGCTCTAAAAATTCTGACCAGGTATGGTATAAGGACCCCACCCGCTTCCGGAAGAAGCACCGGGAAGATCCCATCCATTCCTGGGCTTTTGTAGGGGGCAAAAGATTCTAATGCCAACTTCACCCTTCTTGGGGTAACAATCTCTGCGGCTTCCTTCCAGCCACTTCTATTGGGTCTGAGGAATCCGCTCGATTCTACTTCACTATTCATGACTGCTGAACCTGGGAAGTGGGCATCAAGCAGTAAGTTCAGGGTCTCCCTCTCTGTGGATGTATATCCACCCGAAGGTGACTCCAGTGAGCCCAGCCTTGCCCTTCCATCCAAGGTTAGAATTTTATGAAGCCTTGCCGCTTCATGTTGACTTTCAATGGAGTCACAAAACTGTCTCCAAGATTTCCTAGAAGTCTTTTTGACTTCTGACTTGTACCTTCTTTGTGATTCTTTATAAGAATTTAGGCTTTCTTGATCCTGAAGTTCCCTGTATTTATTGCAGAGCCTTCGTGTGTTTCTCCTCAGGTGTTCAAGATGTGAAGCTTCCTGTTACTCTTTTTGCCTTAACGACTGGGCAGTTTAATTCATAAGAGGTAACCAGTGGTTGTGTGAGAAAGCTCACACTGAGCTCCAGCTCCTCTTTGTTCTTAATTATATTTGAGGGTCCTCCTTCCAGTCCCCTCCTCACGTCCTTCCTGAAAGACGTCCAATTGGTTCGTCTAGGGTTTCTATAAGGTGGGATCTCGAAGGAGCCCTCTATATGAAACACAATGTGTCTATGGTCTGACAAGGAAGGCTCCAAAGAAACTTTCCAGTCTTTAAATTCCTGTATGATTCCCATGGAACCCAGGGTAAGATCTATGATCCCCTCACTCTTGTTATTGATGAAGGTAGGGGTATCACCTATGTTCATGATTTCAAGATCAGTTGTACATAGAAATTCTATGAAATGCTCTCCCCTTCGGTTTGTGTGTTTAACTTTCCCAAATGCTGTGATGAGCATTGGCGTTACATCCTACTATGAGGTTTAGTCGTTGTTTCCTACAGTATATCACCAGTCTCTTGAACTCCTCCGGCAGGGGTGGAGATTCTGAGTCTCCTGGGAAATATGCAGAACAGACAACCAGGTCTCTTGGCTGTCCACCCTCTTCATATCTCACTAGAACTGCTACAAGGTCTCTAGTAATGAAACCTAGTATAGCCCAAGCGTTATGATCCTTAACTAGTGTACATGCTCTAGCCTTTTCCTCTGCTACTCCACTGAATAGAGTGAAGCCTGCACATTTTAGTCCCACGATATGCCTTTGTCTAAGCCAGGGTTCTTGTATCAGGGCGACCGAAAACCTGCCTTTCTGGATACTTTTGATAAGTACCCTAGAGGCCGCTATACGGTTGTATGTTTGCCTGTATGAAAGTAATCATTCCTTACTTTCATGCAATACTTTACCTTATGCGGTCTCGGGATTGTGCAGCTCCGTCTCCCGCGATGAATCTTGTGGCCTGGCTGGCCCTGGTTCCTGTCCGGGCTCCCGCCCTTTGCCCCTGCTGGTCTCAGTGTTGTCTGTGGTGGGGTTGGTCCTCTGCTTGTCGCGCTTGCCCTCCACCAAGGTGAAGGTAGCAACATGCACCCCGCAGAAGATCTTCTTCCCCACCACTTTCTCCACATCTGTGGAGTCCATGCTGATCACAAGTCGGACACCTCTCTTCTCCTTGCGGTCGTAGACCCTCCAGCTGTTGGGATTCAAGCCATGGTTCTGGCGTGCCATTCTTCCCAAAAGGACATTATTGTCCTTTGGTTGTCCTGGTATCCAGACCATGACTCTCTTACAGGAAAGGAGTTTATCCATGCCGACAATTGTGAGCCTGGCTCCTTCCCATGGTTATATACCTGCAACAAGACTAGAAAGCCATGCTACGGTCTCATCATTCTCTGCGATAATGACGACCGCACCTCTCGACAGATAGCAGTCCAGGAACTGAGGCTTAATGGTCCCTGCTCCGGAAGCTCGTCTATCAGATTGGTGATAGCCTCCTCCACAGATTCCACCTGTTTCTCGGTTAGCTGCTGGTCAGGATATCCTACAGGTAGTATGGCCATCCTGATCCCAGCTTTAGCTATCCTAGCATACTCCACCTTGGGTTTTTTGTGGGTTTGCCGATCTTCTTCTGGGGTTGCCCTCGACAGAAGTCGTTTCCCCACTGGCATCTTGGTGGGTGGAGTCCTCTGTGCCCTAGAAGCAGAGCCCTTGTCAGGGTCCCGCCTCTTGTGCCCACAGTCGTCGCTGTCGTGGCAGTAGAAGTCCTCTCAGCTCCAGGAGTTAGGCCCTCTTTGGCCTGCTCCCGGGCCTTTAAAGCCGTCTTATACCTCCTGTTCTCAGCGCCGGAGCACTGTTTCTTCTTTTTCTTCTGGACTAGTAGATTGCCCACCTCTAGAGTGAGCTCTCTTACTGTCGAAGTCGTGCTGTCCGAGGGTATCTCCGAAGAGTCCCCATCGGTTGTTGCTGAACTGGTGTTCCTCTCGGAGGCCCCAGAAGAGCTCTCCGGTTTATGGGTAGCTACGGTACTCATTTAGGTCCCACGAGTAGCTAGGGAAATATATGTCCGCCCAGGCAGAGCCCCGCATACCCGAGTAAAGCTACTTACTTCGAGAGGGTGCCAAGTATCTCGAAGGCTCCGTTCAGGACGCATCTCCCATGTGCCATGCATCCCATAGGCACGGGTCGCGTTACACCTTAGGGTTGGGTGGTGCTTTAGCTTCCTCCTCCTTGTATACCGAATGGTTACCCAGTAGGGCTCCATTCGGCATCGCAAGAAAGGAGCTACTAGTCCCCCTCACCACGCAGAGGATCTTCAATTGAAGAGGGTAACCAAGGTTAACCCCCTACAATTGTAGAAGCACACACGAGGGGGCTAAAGGTATTGATGTTATAGTTAATTTAATTGAGTGTATAATGGTCCCTTTCCATGGGAGAAAGATGCTCAAATATTTTATATCTAAACACAAAACTACATTTTCACTAATAGATAGAATAGGGTTGAGGAATTTTACGTTTTTGTTGCAAGTTTTAATTGTTTCACTGTTTGTTGATACCCCATTACATGTTGGTTGGCTTGGAATGTATCCTACCAGCAGACAGAAATGTACAGCCATCACAACCAAGATTCCTGTTGATGTTACAAATTCAGTACTGCTATATCACTGAACCTGCCTATTTAGGATCTTAACTGTTATATCCATGCAATTGTATAAGTTTTGTTTCAAAACAATCAGTTTGCCAGACTCATCCAATATTCATGTTGAGATTGTGTATTTTACTGGTCTTATATCACCCTTACCTTCCATCTCCAACTTCATGTGCGTTGTAAGCCCTACTGCAGGGCCTCTCAGAGTGCATGCGTCTGGTGCATGCACTGTACACGGTGCAAAAGACGACTTTGCTTGGTTGACCAGAGTACAGACCCCCACTCTTCGATTTGGAGCAATACTGCTGTCTCTCTCTTTCCCCATGCCTGTCTTGCTTGCTCCGCCTGCCTCCCTCTTCCTCACTTGCTCCGTAGCGCTCCAAATCCGAGCCGAGTAGCCAGAGACGAAGCGTTGGTCTGAACCGAGCCGAATGGGACCGATGCACTGTGCACAGGAACTCTGTTCCTCAATTTGCATGTGTGAGCTTTTGGGTGCTTGAGAGGCTTTGCCGTACTGTCTCATTAGTGGTGGTGTAAGAAGAAAAATGGAACAGCTTATGTGGATGAATTGAGATGCTTCATTCCTGTTAAAGGATGCTATGTTTTACATCCATTTTTATTTTTAAATGTGGGAATTTTAAGGAACCTTTGGTTAAATGAATGAATCAGATTGTGGTAAGAATGCACTCAACAGATATTGCACAGAAGATAATAGTAATTTTGGTACAATCTATTGTGCTGATTGAAGAGAGAAGGACGATTGAACCTACAATTATTTTATTTTCGTGGATATGCTATTTGTTTGATGCAACACAACGAAATATAAAGGGGCTGGATTTTACTTTAAAGTACATAACAGACTGCTACTTAATGTAGCTTATCATTTTCTAGAGCAAAATTAAAGTAGACATTCCTACAAACTTGAATGATTGGGCCATGTCTGACTAAATATTCCTTTCAAATAACCTCTCATCCAACTAACCATTTTGAATTTTGGTGGTCTATTTTTGTCTAACATTTTAAGGCCTCACCAGTGATAATAGATATGTTATTATGTGTAGCAGTTGCTGTTTTGTCTTTAATATAGAAGTGAATATTTTTTATTAAGATGCCTTTTGATTAGACAATGAAGACAACAATTATTATTATTATTATTATTATTATTATTATTATTATTATTATTATTATTATTATTATCATCATCATCATCTCAGTACATTATATTCCATTGGAACTTAGCAGGAAATGTGAATGTCTGTCGTTAAGATTTCTTCACTGTATAGGAAAGCTTTGAAGATTGCATTGTACCACTGGGAGAGATGATATGAAATTTTTCTTCTTTCTAGGTCGTGTGAAAGAATTTCCAATTCAGAAGATGTTCCTAATCAAAAGTGGTCTTCAAAGATTAAATCAAAGGCAAGAAAGGGGAAGGGTATTAACACAGACTTTTATGAGCACGTTTGTGATACATGTGGTAGGGCATTCAACAGTCAAAACAGGCTAAAATTTCATATGAGATCACACAAGGTTGCTAATGAATGTAGATGCTTGATCTGTGACAAAGTCTTTGCTACAGGAAAAAATTTACGCAATCATATGAGGACTCACATAAAGAATCGACCTTACAGTTGTGATATCTGCAAAAAAACATACAGGAGCTCATATGAGCTCAAGAGTCATCAGAAGATCCATGCAGGAGAAAAAGATCACAAATGCGACATATGTGGTTATGCTACAATCTACAAAGCTTATCTGAAAACGCATCAGAAGAGACATGTCCGTGAGTACAGGTTCAAATGTGATGTGTGCAGTAAAGGTTACTACACAAACTGTGAGCTACAGACACATAAGAATATACACACAGGCGCTAAACCTTATCAGTGTGATGTATGTGGTAAGGCATATATACACAAACATTACCTTCTTGCCCACCAGCGCTCACATCATCCTGAACTCTGTAAAGATATTACTCCTTATATGTGCCCTACATGTGGTAAGGTTTTTGCTTACAAAAAGTCCCTTAATATGCACATGAGTGCTCACCTCGGTGGGAACCAGCTCTATCTGTGTGATTTATGTGGAAAGGCTATGACAAGTAACGCTTCATTACAGATTCACCGCCGTACACATACTGGAGAAAAGCCATTTGTCTGTGATTTTTGTGGAAAGTCATTCAATAAACAAACCAACCTACGGACACACCAGCGAACACATACGGGTGAGAAGCCGTACTCTTGTGACCAGTGCAATAAAACATTCACTCAACGGTCCACTCTTGTTATACACCAGCGCTATCATTCTGGTCTCAGACCTTATAAATGTCTTATATGTAGTAAGGAGTTTGTATCAAAAACTCTTCTCAAAACGCATCAGAAGAGCCATGGAATTTAACATTTGATCCTGTGGATTAATAATGCTTACTAACTGTCCATTATAATTTATTAGATTGCTGTGTAATGAATTATCCTAAAATCATTTTCATATCTGGTGCAAATTCTCTTAGGATATTACATTATTTAATGCTATCCACACGAGTATGAAAATATGTATACATAGCTGATCCAAGCCATCAGTAATTTAATGTATAAAATGATTTCTTGAAATGATGGAGTTCCAGTAGCCTTGGTTTTCCCCAGTTACTGGTAAGCAACACAGTCTTCCCTTCAGCTTGGTTTCAGTAGGTTTCTCTCTACTTTATTATTGGTGTGTATATATATTCAGAGATCATGAAACAAGTTGTATTTGATAGATTGCTCAACATTTTACTTCAGTATTTTAAAGGTTATTTATGTGATTTTTTAATGTATTAATTCTGAATTATAGTGAAATCATATTATTGCTACATAAGTATGTGTGTGTTCAGAATCTTAAACTCTAGGTTAGCTTTAACTGTATTATGAACTTCATAGTTGCAAAAAATTTGAAATTCCCTCATATCAGTTATTTGAAAACTAGAGCTGAGTTTGAAGCTATTTATATCATAATAAGCCAAATGGGTTGGTAACTGTTACTAATGGTATGCTGTCCAGCCATTTGATTATTGAAGGTTTTTCTTTAACTAAATAAAAATCAATATGAAGTCATTTTGATAGACTTTAATTCACTAATTATTTAATGATCTATGAAAGTCTAAAAGTTTATGAAATTATACAGTACAATTGAATCAGCATATATAGGTAATCCTGTAACTAGGATATGAAATAAGGTAGTACTTAAAATTTATAAAAGTAATCTAAAGGACAAGGTAAGAAGCTAGCTTGCAGATTTAGGGCTTCCGCACACAGAGCTTCACGCAAGCTGCACAACATTGGAGCAAATTGCTAGCTGCACGAAGGTAGGCTACAGGCAAGCTACTTTTACAGCGTGCATCCGCAATGGAGCGACACAACCTGGGAAGAGATCAGGACTTTGTGTATTTCCGTGTTGTGATTTGTGTACTTTCTACAGCGTTGTTCTGGATTCTTGATCATGTCCAGTACATCAAGTGATGAAGAGGATATGGTTTTCTATTATTATTATTATTACACTGTACTATGGTGAAGGCAAAGAAAATCAAGAAAATTCTGGGCTCACCCCTACTTAGAATTGAATGTATATCGTAGGCTATTCAGAGCATAAAAACAACTGCCATTAGTAAGCATGATATGTTTCACAGAATGTCCAAGCATTATGCATATTATTAAGAAACAAAATTTCATGTTTCACTTCTGTACGACTCTTTTCAAATTCCTCAACGAACCAGGCTTCCATAGTGCCTAACGTAATGCTTAACACCAATGAGCTAGAATAACATTATATGACCAGGTGGCATGGAGATTGTATTTTCAACATTTTTTGTCATTCGAGAGCTAGGACCCTTGTTTATGTGACCACTGAAAATATGGCAGACGTTCGTTCAGTTAGCTTCAGTCAGGCAGCGCATCCACCTCTGTATGTTATTCTAGCTTGTTGCTCAACTTAGAACATGACAATCATGACGCGCATCCTCCGCTTCGCCTCCTCATCCTCTTCTGTGTGCATGACGCCCCATTCTCTAACAGAGGAAGTGTCGACTGAGCTACAAAGTATCGCCAGCATTCTGCTTGCGTGAAGCTCCATGTGCGGAAGGCCTTAATGTGACTGTTGATATAAAGATCATAGCCTCAAGAACTCAGCTGAACCTTACTCTCAGGGACATGACTTAAAACATCCCCTTAAAATATCCTGTAACATATGTATTGAGAACAATATGAGAACTGTAATCCCTGTGATAGTGATAATTTTTTCCAAGAGGAGGTACTGTGATTATTATCCCCTCTTGTCTTGATGAAATACCAATGTCTATATCATTGATTTATAACATTGCTATTCAAGGGAGTGTCTCCTAAAACCATAAAAGTAGTTAGTGACATTATTATACTCTTCAATGGGTCACTTAATTTGAACAAGTCTGTGAGGTATATCTGTAGCAATTGTATAATTTAAAACTGCTACTAGTATATGCATTGCAGCCCATTGAACCATGTCACATATTGCTTTGAGAAAATGTTGAGTACAGTGAAAAAATGCGAGTTGGGTCAGAATATTATTTATGGCTTTTAGCACTATCCATTAGTTAATAAAAAGAGCCTATTCACAACTTTCACTAAATTAAAATTAAAAGATTTCGTTGTTCAGATCTTTTCCTTTCTTTGAATTTTCATTGCCATTTTCCAGAAATGAGTAAAATTGTATGTAAAAGTTGACATACTATCAAACATCTAATCATACAACTAGAGAGGTAAACTTTTATTTTTTAATGCTCAGTGTTGAGTTCCCTTAGGAAGGAACAAAACTGCAGAAGAATGCTTTTGGCGAACTGTGGCGTGGACCGCATCACATATACGTATTTTTAAGTGATTGCATGTACTGTATAGGCATGCAAAAATGGGATAATGTATGATATCGTATAAGTTCCTCTCAATTCTTGGTAGCAGTTGTACCTACAGATATAATGTTTGTGTGGGTATTGATAGGGTTTGTATCTATTTGGGAGATAAATTATATTCTAATAACATTTAAAATTAAGTCTGATAAAATATTAAATGGGAGGAATGTTCAGTACCATCTGCTCTCTCTCTCTCTCTCTTTTCTTTTTGAGCAGCTATGCAATAACTTTCCGTGTGTGTGGACGGACTGTAAATATCTAATTGAGGAAAATGCTGAGGATTCCTTGGACAACTCATCACATGAGCATGTCGATTCTGAACCAACTTCAGATAAACGTTTGTCTGTCGTGCAAGTCTCTCAGTGAATCATACTCTATTTTGGATATATAATGTGCATAGAAGGTAGCATTTAAATGTTGGTTGTTGAGTTCAAAGTCCAAGGAATCAGACCAAGAAGACAAGTACCAACACTCTGTATTGACATGGTGAATGGCCTGTTGCAGAGATCCCTCCAATTATTCACACTGAAGGCTGTGGATAGAGAAAAATTGCAGAGTATAGTTCATCAGCTAGCTGGCTGAATTATGATAATTATGATGCCTCAACCATGAGGCAAAATTAATAACAATTATTACCAGGATTCTCAGATTCTCTGTAATATTCTTGAAAGGTTTTTCTCCCCTCACATCTGACATGGAAGGAATATTTGAGAATGTATTCAATAAAAATTTAAAGAAAACCCATGGTGCAACAGCCCCGAAGGGCCAATATCCTACCAAACGACCACTGTTCAGTCTGAAGGCCTGCAGATTGAGGTGTCATAGAATGTATTCAATGTAAATGAAAACCTTTTAGGTAATATTTTAGATTACAGAGTTTGAATAATGAGAATAGAAATAGAGTTATGTTTCATGAAATAGAGGAAATGATAAATAAGTTACAAGATCATCTTGTGGTCTTAGACCACAA
The DNA here is from genome assembly GCF_040414725.1 of Anabrus simplex. Classification (NCBI taxonomy): domain Eukaryota; kingdom Metazoa; phylum Arthropoda; class Insecta; order Orthoptera; family Tettigoniidae; genus Anabrus; species Anabrus simplex. Next base: position 1,046,066,928 of record NC_090265.1, on the reverse strand, counting down.
ATTGGTTTGACCTGGATGTAAAGGGCTTGAAAACCGTAAAAATGATGACTGGTACATTATATAGAAATTAAGGTAGAAGGCTATTTGTAGTGAAGATTCTAAGTTAAGTTTGACTCTTTAAATTAAACTGAACATATGATCCAACATTGGAGGTGGGGGTGTCTTATGAAGCCGATTACAGGGAATAAGTCATCCAGATCATTAATAGACAGGGCTGTAGATGGTAAGGGAAGTAGAGAGAGACCTACAAAACAGTGTTGGTAATTATGGAGTTGAAGGTAGGAGGAGGAGGAGGAGGAGGAGGAGGAGGAAGAAGAAGGGAAGAATTAATATGCTAGAGGGGTTATAGACTGAACACAGAAATGCATAACAGTCCATAATTAGAATGTACTAGAATTGGAACTTTAATAGTGGCAACTATTAGGTATTCCAACCAAATCGTGCACAGAGGGATGCCAAAATAGACAGTGTGTTGTATTACTAAGTGTGTCTGGATAATTTCATTGGATAACTTTAATCCAGTATTGCAGTATGGTATTCATACATAGTAAACTGTAACAGAATAAGTTTTTCCTTGAGTTTTCTACACGAAGTATCACTCATGAAATTTTTTGTTGCTTCAGCGAGGATGCCTGCCAACAGCATGCTGTGTCTTGCAACTGCTATACATGCATTATATCAGTACTGTACAGTTTTTGCTCTATAATATACTCCATGAAGATATCTGTAGCTTTGGCACCAGGAAAGTGTGGAATGCCTTCTACTTCTGTTATGTCCTCTTCTTCATCACTTTCGTGTTTACTTTCCTGCACATTTCTCGTTATTTATTCATGAGTTAGAAACTGGTGTACTTTGCAGTTTTCCTTACTCAGCCACTAAGTAATGTCTTCTCATCAATTTTCTCTCTTCCTAGAAGCTTGTGAAACATGTCACAATTTTCTGACTAGGAAGTGTCAAGAATTGATCATTCTGAATTACACTAACTGGTTCATCACTGTCACTTGACTTCGACTTGTCTGAAATTTCCACTGTCTGCTTCATAACTAAGGTAACATGCTTCCATTTTGGAGACATGATATTGTACTGTAACTAAGTATATCTAAGGCCACAATTTCAAAATTGGTTGATACATTGTTGACGGCCAGGTAATAGCTGTAGCACAGCTGTTGATAGCGATCTTAACAGCATGGAAGCTCATCTCTACAATAAGCTGGATTATCGAGAGGCTGGATTAGCAAGAGTTCAGTGTATTTATTTACTACTAGAACAAAAGTGATACCTGTGTGAAAGATTTATGGTTCTTCAATGTAGTCAGCAGCATTGTCTACAACTCATTGCAAGCGATGAAGTCGTACAATCCCTGTAACAGCACCTGTTCTGTTGATATCTCTGATGGACTGATCTATAACCTGCAGCATCTCAGGAATAGTCTGGAAGTTAATGCCACAAAGTGGTTCCTTCATCTTTGGGATCAAATCATAATCGTAGGGTAAGTCCGGTGAATATGGTGCATGGAAAGGCAAGTGGCATGAAGGGAGTGTTGTGCAGTAAGTGTTGTTATGATTATTTGTAATAGTGTTTATTCCAGCCACTGTTTTCTTCATTCCCTTCTTTCTCTGTGACAATAACTTCATTTCATTTCCGTAAGCAATTTGCAAGTCTGGTCTCAGGTTATGCTCCTGAAACGTTAAAGAAATACTGTGCATTAGCAGTTCGTCCATGTGGTATGGCATGTGTTAGGATGACACCATCGCAATTGTAGAGAAGAATCACCGTAACTTTCACATCAGCATGGGTTGGATGAACTTTTGCTTTGCGTGGTGACCTGTAATGATGCCACTCACTGGATTGGTGCTTAAGTTCAGATTTCTATGATCTGGCCCATATCTCATAAAGTACAAAAATATACCTTAAGAAAGTGTCTCCTTTGTGAACGTAGCGCTCCAAGTGACTTTGAGCATCGGCTTGCTGTAAACATTGCTGCGCTTCTTTCAACTCGCAGAGAACCCACTGTAATGCAGTTTTCTGCACTTTCACCTCCATCATTAAATTATTGAACCCACCTCACCACTAATCTGTGTGGTAATGCCATTTTCCCATATGCCTCGCAAAGCCCTTCATGACCTTGCCTTGTTGTGCGGGCATGGGTATATTGAATTTTGAGTCAGCTTCACTGTTCCAGTTTTGTGAACTTGGTGACTTCATAACACACCACAATTTGGAGTCCAGCTCACACAAGACTTCCTTCTTCTTGCCACAGTGCATGCACATTGCACTGAAAGGGAGACCTTTTATTGTGAGGTAGGTTAGACATAGACTAACATGTAATTGAAGTAAGTAAATTCGGGTCCTTAGAAGTGACACTGATAATTACATTTCATTCTGCGCCTGAACTAATGTTGCCGTTATTAAAGTTCCAATCCATGTATTTATAGATCTGTACACGAATCTCGTAAAAAACATATCACCATGTTGATTATATCACCATCATTAAGTAAGACATTGGCTTCTTTTATGACATGATCTACGTATAGACTGTTATGCCTTTCAAGGTTAAATCTGCAAGCTTGTGTGAATGCTTCCACAGTCCTCTATTTGCAAATAGCTCTGAAGTCTTGTTTATTGGCACATCTGTTATAATTAAATCATTTAAAACTCCCTCTACTTCTCTTACCCTCCATGGCCAAGTCTGTTTTTCTCCTGATAAACTATCCGCTCCTCTATTTGCTGTACATGCATTTATCACTGAAGCAGTTTATGCGTACAGCATCGTCCATTGAGTTCATTCCTTATTCTCATAGCTTTTATCCCCTCATTCTAAATATTCTCCTGTCATTTTTCCTACCTGTTAGTATCAGCAGTTATTCTTGCTACTTTCATATTTGTTACTTGTATCTTATGGACGAGGTATTCTGAGTCCAACCAGCTTTCACTCCTGTACAGAAAAGTCGGTCTGAAAACAGACGGATGTAAAAAATAGTTTCGTCCATTTGTTGACATGTTATCATTCTCAAAAGCAATTTTAATTGACGGAAATAAATATCACACAAGAACACAGTGACAATAAAGTAATTTACGTAAGGAAGTGAACGTGTTCTCGTGTGATATTTATTTCTGTCAATCTATAATACATATTTACAGGGAAACCATGTATTAGTCATATACAACATTTAATAAAAGATAATTTAGCAGTTTATAAAATAAAATAAAAATACATTAAACATAATAATTGAAGGTTTTTACATCAGTTACGATGTCGTACCTATGACGATGTTTCTTACTGAATACTGGTGATAGAAATTGAGCTCGCTGCATTAACATTGCCACACCTTAAATTGTTTTTACTTAGTCAGGGTGTAAAAAAAATCATGATTTTAGTTTTAAAAAATCAAAATCTATGACTTTTTAATTTAAATCAGGTTTATTTCATTTAGATGTTTACTAATTATTACTTATCATTTGATATTACTGTCAGATTTGTGTATGTACCATTGTTTAAGTACCTAAAATGAATAATGAAGGATCAATCTAAGTTCTTTGAGTTTGGGTATGATATATTAAAATGTATTTTTAAATCAGTTCTTCTGTCTTGTGACTTATTCTTTTAAATAAAACACAAAATAGAAACTATTCTTTACACCAAGCCTGTTTTTAAACTAGTTCATCTTCAGTCACATTTCTAGCTTCCTTATTTAAGTGCTTATACAAAAACAGAGGCTTGGGAGCTTTATGTATACCAAGTCTGTTTCTTAACTTTGAGTAAATAACACCAAGCGTAGAAAATACACATTTTACACCTTCAGATAATGCTCTAACTGTCAAGAGTTGCATAATTTTATCTATTACCAACTTACCAATGACATTTTCTTGAGATTTCCACCACGGAAAAGCAGACACACCTCGCACTACTTCATCGGTGAACATCGTTGGAATGAAGGGTTGAGATTGTGCTTGATATTCCACAAGTATTGATAGAAATGACGTTCCCGTATATATTTCCTGGGCAAATTGAAATGCACATTCATGCTCACATGGATGTAAAACATATTCTGAGTTGTTTAAAATTGAAAGGATAATGAAAGCCAGAAAATGTGGTGCAGTCAATGCTTGATAATAACATTTTTCAAACATCTTAGTTTTTGTGTCATTAATTCCAGATTTCCTTAACACTTGTAATTCCGCCAAGTCATAATTTAGATTTTTTCCACACTTTGCTTGTCCAATGCATCAGTCACTTCTTTGGGTTACATTTAAAATATCTTCAGCATTTCGCTTTGCTTGAAGGTCGCCAGTCTTTTTCTTAATGGGATCTTGAATCTTGTCTCTATTTTCTTAACAAATCTTCACAAATAGTGGCCAGTTTTCAATGAAGATTGAAGGCAGTCAGGCAATGGATTTCATCGAACTTGAAGCAGGATTTATGATTGTCCTCTTTCACTCCTAAATTTTGCATTGGCAAAATGATTATTGCAGAAGTATTTCACAATTTCTACTACATATTCCTTTATGTTTGAAGTATCCTTGGTTAACAGCCTGAGAGAGAAGATTCAAAACATGAGCAGAGCAGCTGTATGTTCCCTTTCTTTCAGAGTGCTTCTCATTTTTGCTATAATGCTTACATTGTCTGTAATGGAGTTTCTCACATTATACTTTAATTCGCTCTCTCAACTTTTCACTGAATTCATTGCTGCAAGTTTAATTAGAGAGTGAGTGTGTGTGTGTGAGAGAGAGAGAGAGAGAGAGTGTGTGTGTGTGCGCGCGCGCGCGCACGCCCGCGCACTTGCCTGATCCCAGATGTATCAAATGTGTTGAACTGATGTACATTCCCATTTTCATTGGTCACAGCAACACACTATGTGCTCATCATGCACATTTGACCATCCATCTAAGCACATACAAACTGTATTCTCAAATAAATCCTTGGAGCACTTATCCCTCTCATTTTGATAAATTTCTTCTAGAAGGTGTCAGCCACTTCAGCATATGATGGAGGAGTATAGCCAGGTCCCAACATATTTTTCGAGTCTTCTGAATGATTAATGGAACGGAAGGAACCGTTCGTAGCATAACAGAATTTTACAACCTGTTTATCTAAGTCCTCTTTATGTTTTTTGCTAGTTCGGACAACAAAGTGACCAATGTGACTTTGCTTAATTATTAGAGTGGATAGCTGATTCATAACTAATGATCTCTCTTGTTTTGATGCTGAAGGTGAAACTACTGGATCTGTCTCTGAATTTTGATTTTCATTGCCAGATGTTGCAGTATCAAATTTTTTCTCGATTATCTTTTGTACTGTTACATTTCTGAATATGTAACTTCATTCTAGCAACTAATCCCTGAATTTCTAAACTGCATGATTTGCAAATAGCTTTAATTCTCTTTCCACTTGAAGTGGGATTTTTTTAAATCCTCCCCATACCGGATGCAGTATATTGTGTGAATTACTCATTTTAGTTTAAAAAATTCTTGCAACAAGTACAATACAACACACTCAATATAGTGGCTCTTCTGTTAGAAAATTACTACTTAACTGTATTTCAAGAGCTGGGAGAGAAAGAAAAAAAAACCTTGGGAAATGAGTAGGAACACACTTCCTTTTCTTAAAGTACACTCAGGTTCATAAAAAACAGAACACCTTCAAAGACGAGAGATAGGAAGTTCATATTCGCAGGACATGTTCAGTAGTACACTAGTGTCCAAAAGTTAAGCATAATCACTAAACGAGGCCATACTGCCTGGTATTATTATTATGATTATTATTATTATTATTATTATTATTATTATTATTAGCATATGGCAACAAGTTAGATACATATATACAAGTATATAATATTTACAAAAATGCACAGACAAGAAACATGTTTTATAGCAGAATGTCTAGTTGGGTGATCCTCTGTATGGCTTCCTCTGTTGGTTCCAAAAAGTCACTCGGGCTACCTGTGTAGGAACGTCGTGTACATTCACTTACAATATGGAGGATCATCTGCCGAGATGCACCACAGTCGCACTCTGCTGATGAAATAAATTTCCACTTTTAAAGGGCATCCCTGCATCGTCCATGATTTGTTCTCACCCGATTCAGAGTGGTCCAAATCTTATGCGGTAAATGATGTCCACCAGGAAGATGTTCACCAGAAGAGATGCTGTGCAAGGAACTGTCTGTAGCAGTAAATTAATTAAAAATTCTTTCAAGGCCCACCTATTCAATACAGTGACGTTTTATTGTGATTCAATCACATGTCAAATGGTACTAGTTTCGGCATCTATGTGCCATTATCAGCCTTAAGTACAAATTAAACAATTATATATATTCCTAAAACATCTAAAACACATTTTTAACATATAATAAAATACATTATATTAATGATACATGAGATAAGTTAAAATTATGTTACAATTGATTGCTGTAATATAAAATTCTTAAAATTCTGGCTGTTCATTATATAGTTCAGTCTGTGTACATCGAGGATAAGTAAATTTGTGCTGTTGTATGTTGTCTATGTGAGTGGCACTTATTCACTTGATATTGGGTGGTTTCAGAGAAGTTTACTTTGATCATGTAAGATCGTGATATAAATAAAGATGAATTCCCACTTCAGTACACCTTTTGAGCAACAATTTCAACTCTAAATGTAATGATGTGTCATTCTTTATTTTTGTAATTGTCTTTCAATACACATCATTATGAAAATCATAGCTTACAGTGTCAATCTGCAGATATAACTTAATTGTCACAGTTTTCCCTGGTTAGTAACCAATTTCTAATACAGTGGTCTTTGACACAGTGTAGGTGAAGACCACTAACATTGTTTCAATTTGCCACTCAGCACTGGCATCTAATATTCCCTAAGTACTAGAAAAAATATCAGAATCTAGAAAAAAGTGCCTTATCTCCTTGTTCGATATAGACATGATATCAGCACAAGTGATATCAGTGCTGGTAGGTCTGTTTCACTACACATTTTGATAAATTGTAATTCATCCAAAGTTCTCTTAGTATTGTATAAGAAATAAAACATTGACATGAGACATACTTATTTATCCCGGCGCTGTCAGTCAAGGTGACTTGGTCATTATAACGACACTTTGCTAGCTGTCAGGTCTTCCGTCAGTTGATATCTCCAAAGCCTTCTACTGTAGGTCTCTCCAGAGGCCATTTCTTCACCAGGCTTCCCTCCCAGTTCCTTTTAACCACTCAATATTCTGATGTGTGCTCGACATGTCCAATCACTGTACCTTTCTCTTCTTTTGATGACTTGGTTGATATTTTGACTTCTGTAACAGGCACGGATATCTGCATTTCTTTGATGTTTTCACACTGTCGGTGAATTCAGTATTATAAATTCACCACAATACTTTATTCATGAGACATAGATCAGAAATTGGGTGGAACATGTCTCACCTGTCTCCCACCCTTCACTACAATACTTGGTATAGCACAGATATGTCCTAATTGATCATCCATTGCTTCACACAGCAGATTGTTGTATTTTGATATGATTCAACTTTGTTGCTAAACATTCAAGTAAATTCAACATTTTCAGACCGAATGGGCATGCCAAATTTTTAATTCGTAGCTGGTTGCTGTGCAGGTGGAAGAGTTCAGTGAACAGTGATAATACAAAATTAAGCGTCTCAATGTTTACCCTTTTCAGATTAAATTGTTATGAACTATTCACACCCTACACATTAGAAAGGAAATTATCAGAAAAGCAAAAATTCATACTTTTCTTGTTTTGAATAATTACCATTAGTTTTTGAGGAAACACGTAAATAATGAACATATTTTAAGATCTGATATTAAAAGATTTAGTTTTTAAAATTTACTTAAGAAAGAGAATGATAAAGAAGATCCTCTAAAAGACTGCATGTTTTATAAGATTAAATTGTATTGTGCCAAGTGATGAAATAATATTCTACTATAACATTCCCATGACAACAGTTCATATGAGAAAAATAAGTAAGGTGAATACTGTCTATCAGAACTGTGATATTTATCATATTATGGAACTAACTAGGTCACTCTTATTTAAATATCAGAAGAAGAAACTTAAGGATTACACATGTTTGTATTACGAGTCATCGAAGAAAGTTGAACTCTCTATTGTGTGAGATTATTTTGTGACATACCATTGCATAATTTTACAATATAGCTGGAAATATAAACATGAACATTCAGCAACACTGTGTGTCTACAATGCATATGTTGTGTAAAACACTTACTTGCTTGTTTGTCTGAAAGGCATCGATTCTGGTAGTTATGTGAAATAATGGGAATAAAGAGAGGACAAACTGATGGACTGATTTCACTGATAGCAAGTCGTTTTTCTGAAGTAAAGCATATCTGGAACTACAAATTCAGTTAAGTAGACAAAAGTTAATGGTGGCTATTTGAAAAAAATGTTAGAGTATTTCTTCATCTTATCCATATCCACTAATGGATGTTGGTGACCACATGTTGCATTTCTGTTTGATTGGTTGTTGTATGTTGCGAACTGTTGTCAGTAAGTAGCCCTGTCCATTGCTTCATGTTGTGTTACAATATTATGCCTTTCGCCTCTTTTGCCTTCGACCTTCTCTTCTATAATTAACTAGAGAAGGTAATATTCAGAATCCTGCAAAATATTTCCCAGCTTTGCAGTCTTTCTCCTTTTAACAGTAACTAGTCGTTCTCAATCTCTCTTCTTATGCTTCAGGACTACTTTGTTTGCAATTTCTGCTGTCCTTTGTATTTTAAGCATCCTGCATTAAGACCACACTTCAAATGCCTCAATAGCATCCATCCCTCTACACCATATAGGGAGTTTATATCCATACATTTTAATTTGCCGTATATTATAATTAATTTTGTTGTATACAATTATTTTGGGTTAATAATATTTAATAACCAACTTTTTTTTTAAATTATGGAATCCATGGAATTCGGACCAAGTTGTGAACATGGAATTAGTTCAGTTTAGCATCTTTTTGGAAACAATAAGTAATTTTCTCAAAGTACCTGCTGCGCAATGTGCCTCATTCGTACTCATGGTATTCAGTGCAGTGCCCAGTAACTTAAATGCTGTGTTACACTTGATGTCGTGTGTGATGTCAGTAGATGGGTGTTGTTAAGTATCGGTGTCGTGTGTGATGTCATTTGTGTTAAGGAGGGAGAGAGTAAATCCTAGTAATTGCTTGTAAAAGACACTAATGCCTAAGTCATGCTGTCTGCTTTCAAAGGAATTGAAGCATTTTGATGCATAACCTGGTGAATACTGCTGTGATTCATTTTCCGCAGAAAATTGCACCAGTAGATTCAGATGTGAGATAAGTTATATGCACTGTATAAGAAATGTGAAGTATGCTTGTGCATTAGTATTAAATATAATGCAGTGTTGTGTTTATGTTAGTACAAATAAAAGTTTCTCAGAACAGTTTCATCTCAGATTGCCTAAATGAATTCAGAGATATTTTTTTTTTTTAGAAAAAAGGAAGTTTCAACTTCTTGCATATTAACTTTGTGTGAGACTACTTCCTAATCTTTTTCTTGCTGGACCTTTGAGCAGTTTTAAAACAACTTATTTGTGCATTCATCTGTTGTACTGAGTGCAAATGAAAGGGAAATTGAAAAACAATGTGATTAGTAGATCCTTGATTATCCATTGAATCAGAGTACTGACATAGTTAATTTAAAAAGTGAGCAGACAGAATAACACTTATTTACATTGTTTCAGTTTTATGAAGAGTTCATTTACAGAGAAAATTATTCTAAAGTAGAGTGCCATAATACATACACAGTGTGCTGGATAGATAAATATAACAATTATTATACCAGAGCAACAAGCTGTATCTAGATTTTTCAATCACAGAGATGCAGTATAGTTTCTCGTCAGCTTCACACATCTATACATTTCATATATATGTGTGTTGATTTTTTCTTCATTTTTTCATATTGTAAACATATTGTAGATAAATCCTATATGGGTACATCTTTCAGTCTCTTGGTCACAGAATGTTTATTGTCTTGAATATCACTGAAATTCTCCTCCTTCAAGACACACTTTACTGTAGGGGAAAAGGAAGAGATCTGCAAAGCAAAATCTATCCAAAAGGTTTCACAAGTTGCGCACAGGGCACGTGTTTGTTGTCATGTGGTAAAACCAAACTGTTCTCTTGTATGTCTTTGTGCAATTCCCATATCATCATCATCATCATCATCATCATCATCACCTGCAAATTCAGACCTTGCCAAGCTAGATCATTTCCAATCTGATTGATCCATCTCTTCCTTGGCAGACCTCTTGATCTGTTGCCTTTGAGATGCAGGTTTCTAGACTGTATGTGGAAACTGGTACAAAGTAGCTTCTGTAGAGTATTAATTTTGATCTTAATGGAACTTGCTTATCTCAAAGAAGTTTCCTCACAAGATGTTAAAACTTTGTTCCATTCTGTACTCTGCTAGTGACTTCTGAAGATGATCAGCTATATGTTGTAACTGCACTGCTAAAATTGCAAAACACTAATGTACTTGTTCCAACTTTGATCATTCTAGAGTGATGTTAGTACAGGCAACACTACCATTTTGGATTTGCTTATCTTGAGACAAAATTGCTTTAATGTACCATTCCAGTCCTTCAGCTTCTTTTATTATTCAGCCTCATTATCATTATCACCACACACATCATCTGCAAAGAGAAGAGCTTTAAACTCAGAGTTATTGTTGAGTCTCTTAACCCTTTTAATTATTGAGTCTCGTAACTCTTTTAGTTACTTCATCCATTACCGTGATGAATAAAAATGACAATAGAACTGCCTCATTATACACCCTGTCTAGTACGAAACCATTCTGAATATCCATCGCCTACATGGACACAACTCTCGCTATGTTCATAAAGTATTTTGACTTTATTAAAGGACCAGTAAACTCATGAAAATTGATTGCTTTTAGTCTAATTAATTCAGTTACATTTCATGTAGAAGAGTGGAATGACAAAATCTGAACTTTCAAATGTCCATTAGATTGCGAGATATGATCCTGAGTTTTAGATAGGGGACAGCGTTACGTCACTGTTGTCTTACGACAGGATATTGTGCGCCACTTCCTTCTGCCTACAAGTGTTTCTCAACGTCAGCACATTGTTTGGAATGAATAATGATGTCCAGAAAAGTGAACCCGTATCAATTTGAACCAAAGTGCACAATTTCTTGACTAGAAAACGAACTATCGGCATCTGTTATTTCAGAAAGTCAGGAAAACACATTCTGGTGTAAGTGTGAACATTGTGAAGTGATGCCACTGCCGCTGAAAAGTTTCTGCTGTAAAGGGAGTGAAACAATAAATGAAATGCACAGAAGTGTGGTGTGTGTTGTTTGGCACGAGGGCTTTTCTAATGTTGTATTAAATTACAGTGTGTTAAATACCGCACGTTGTCTTCATATGGATAAAACAAATATCCCGTATGTGAGGGAAAGACTGTCTATGAAAACTAATGCTAACAGGTGGTCCATAGCCTTTTGCCAATTTGTATACTGGGGCAATTCATGGACTCCTTTAGAAAGAGAGAAGATAAAAGTTATACCATCTTTGAAGTGAAGGAAATCTGAGAACAATATCCCCAAGTAGGAGGATTCCAGGCTGCTGAGGGACAAGAACTAAATATTTTGATTAATAACAGATTTAAAAGTATATTTAGAATATTTCAAATTACTCCATAATATATGTAGATGTATGTTTTGCAACAGGAACAGATTTAATTTCCTTCATATTTAGCGCATGCACAGAACCTTTTTTTAACACGTTTTCTAAATTGTCCTAAGAGTTCAGCTTTTTATTTGATCAATAACTCACAGTACTGCTCTCTGAAATGTGTAGAACATATGAAACTATGTTGAGTTGGTGAAAAATTAGCGCTACTACTTTTTTAGAATTAAGCTCAATATATCTCTTGAGATTTATCTCGACTGGGGAATCTGTGAAAACTTGCACCTTCTTCCTTCAATATTTTAAAAGTGCTTGCATGGTTGCAACCATACAGAACACAGTAAACAATCTTTTCACTTAGGTATCGTTTACAGTAGTTAAATATGCCAAACCAACAGTTACACTGTCAGATTTTGCTACACCTAGTAATAGTACGCCGGAAGCAGCTCGCCAACAGCGACGTCACTCGCTCAGGTGCCGTTTTCCGCTTATATCTCCTGAACAAGATAAAATATTGCAATAGAGTTTTCAGCACTTTGATTAAAATTTAATCTTGCATTGATTGAGTTAAGAAAAATAAAACTCTATACTAAGTTGCCTAGGCCTTTAATTAAAACACATGGTTAGATGTATTCTCAAGGCATTCTCAGATTTTATGTCTCTGTATACTGCTGTAAGCCTTCTCAATATGTAGGAGAATGAAGATGAAATATCTTTCTTTTTTTTTCCAGTGCTTCTCCATGATCATCCTTACAGAAAATATTAGATCTCTTGTTGCCCTATTCTGTCTTAAACCATACTGCTCCTCTTCAAGCTGTTGAATGGTTCTTAATTTCTATTCCATGATTTATTCCATTTTTGAGTCCATGAGATAGAAAAATGATGCCCCTGTAGTTGCTTGGTTTCTGTCGCTCTCTGAAATAGAGGGACGATGACTCCTTTAATTCAGTCTTCGGGTAGTTTTTCTTCTCTTCAAATGTGTTTAGGACTCTAAACAACCATTGAAATCCTTGCTCTCAAGTGCTTATCTCATCTATGCCTGTTGCTTTGGCTTTGCTCATGTCCTTCAGGGTATTTTTCACTTCTGTCTATGTTATAGGTGATCCACATCCATTTTTATTTTGCCTTGGTCTCCTGTTGTTTGATATTTACATTTTTACCATTATATCATTTTTCAAAATACTGTCCCATCTCTTATCTCTTTGTCGTTCCAGGTGATGTTTCCATCTTCTTTCTTCAGGACCTTTATTCCTTCAGAGTTATATTTCTGACTTCTCACCATTTGATATAACACTTTCTTGTTGTTCATGCTGTTCTTCTAGTTTCTGTGTGAATTTAGTCCAGGTTTTCGTTTTCTCATTAGAAATGATTCTCTGTACAGCTGACTGAGTTCTTCCAACTTTTCTTCATTTCTTGCCACACCTTTCTGACATTGTCTCTCTCATAGTTTCCTCATTTCATTTCATTCCTTTATTGCTGTCTGGGCAGTTTCATTCCACCATGGAGTTTCTCTCTCTCTCTCTCTCTCTCTCTCTCTCTCTCTCTTATTCTGCTGCTTGTTTTGCCAACAACATTGACTTCTTTGACCGACCTCGATAGCTGCAGTCGCTTAAGTGCGGCCAGTATCCAGTATTCGGGAGATAGTGGGTTCAAGCCCCACTGTCGGCAAACCTGAAGGGTGTTCTGTGGTTTCCCCATTTTCACACCAGGCAAATGCTGGGGCTGTGCCTTCATTAAGGCCATGCCCGCTTCCTTCCCACTCAAAGCCTGTCCCATTGTCCTGGTGTGAAAATGGGAAACTACAGAAAACCATGTTCTGGGCTACCGATAGTGGGATTCGAACCCGCTACCTGCCGAATGCAAGCTCACAGCTGCATGCCCTTAACCACACAGCAAACTCATCAGTCATTTGGAAACTGTTGCATCACATGCTACGGAAGTTACACCAGCGATTATATTGCTTATTGCTCAGTCTGTTGCTATGGCGATATTTGTAGAACAGTCCTATAAAACAACTTTTTACTTTACAGGCACATCGTTTATTTTACACTTTGATTTTATTATCCGCTCGCAAGGTCTTAGCATCTCTTCTGATATATTTAGAGTTTTGGATAGATGTTTGCCTCGTATGGAGTTTCAATGTCTCTTTCATTGATTTGATGTTCTGGCTGGATTCACCATAGTGAAAATGAGTCACACAAGGGAAACATTTGCATAATACAATGATTTGTTATTCTCAGAGTGCAATATATGTATCTATCTATGTACATAAATGGAAATCGATTTGTAGCAATCTGTTACAATATAAAATGTTAAATAAAGTCCACCTAATTGATACTTGGTATTACTCGTGATGAGTTACAATTGGTCAGTACATGTTTCAGCTTGTTTCAAGCCATCATCATCTGACAAACAATGCTAAAGAACAATCAATTGAAACTGTTCCATAAATTTCCATGGTCCAGAGAGGGAAAGAAGCATCAGGGATAAATGGTTGGACAGAGCATGAACCAAAAGATCAAATTCTGAAAACAATATTTACTGAAATATTTCTTTTCTTTGAAAATCAGAAAGCAACAACAAAAATAGGGACGTGATTATACAACAGGAAATAACAGATAAGCTTAGAAGCTTAGTAAATTCACAACCCAGGGAATACAAGACTTAGAGTCAAAACTAGACCAACAGATCATATAAATTTACAAATATTTGGCATATATAGTGAGGCACTAGCCTTTACAAATGAAATCCCCCAGCAGAGGGAATATACAGGGTGGCGCATGAATTGAGTCACCATTTTGATGTTGAATAATGTTATTGTCAGTAGAAACTCAAAGAAACATATACAGTACTATAATGAAAAACATGCTATGGAGAATTGTTCTAACTCTGCACATGCTCTATATGGCCACCATTTCAATTTATAACTTCCTCCAAATGAACACTGATGTTAGCAGTTACCCTACGGCACGTGTTTTCCGTGATTTCACTGCAAGCTTGAAGAATAAGTCTTCTGAGCTCCATTATATGTTGTGGACATTTGGGAAAAATCCTTTTCTACCTGTATCCCCAAAGAAAAAGTCACATGGATTGAGATCTGGACTATTGGGGGGCCAAAATTGTCCATAATTGAAACGACCTGGAAACGTGAGTGAAATGACCCACATGTTGAAAAGCCTGTGTAAGAAATCCAACACAGTGTTTGCAATGTATGGCTTTGCTCCATTTTGAATGGACCACTGAGTGTTGAAGGGCAACGCAGTAGCAAGAAGCTGTGGAATGAAATTATTGCAGAGCATGCTCAAATAACGCTCTCACATTTTCTTCAAAGAAAAAAGGGTCCGATAAGTTTGTGATTGGAAATTGCGGTCCACACTAATCCTGGGAGCATGATTTTGTCATTTATGAAGCACTTGTGTATTGTCAGTAGCCCAAAAGCATACATTTTGTTTGTTAACCTCACTGTCTAAATGAAAATGCCCCTCGTCAGAAAGCCAAATATTGTTAAGAGATTGTTGCGTATCCTCTGCTCAGTGAGCAAACAGTTGTCTCTGACCGTTGTGTTTATCAGTGAGCTTCTGGCAGAGGTCATCTCGTATTCCCAGTTGTACTGCTTTTCTGTATGGCAACTCGTAATGCTTCAGTGTTGTCCAGTGAACAGACAGGCTTCAGTCAAGGTCGTTTTAGTTCCAGTATTCCTGCCCGTACAAATTTCTCATACAGCCTGTAAATGGTTCTCTTGCAAGGGGCCTATTGTGTATTAAACTGTTGTTGAAAATGCTTCTGAGTCACAACAAGGCTTTTTATTTCATGAGAAAGAGTAAAGCAACTGCTGGTTGCTGCTACATCGTCCGTCTTCCCTTGTCGTACATATTGTAAACACTAGTCTCATAGTGACGGCATCATGAATTACATGCTATTTCATAACTCATTTGTTTTTGTTTCTCCATGCTCTGCTGCTACTGCTGTTGAGATACTCGACAGGATATCTAGTGTGACTGATTAATTATGGAAATAACAAATGTTGACTCATTTCGTGCGCCACCCTGTGGAACCTTACTCTGCTAAAAAAAAAAAAAAAAAAAAACATGTTTCAGAGGAATGCTGGAATCTTCCCTTTGCCACTCTGAGATAAATTTCACATAGTTAGGTGATAGGTCCACTTTACCTTATGCCGCCATCTTTCATGCCGAAGCCGGCCCAACCTCCTCATCTGCCCTCCAAAGTTGTTAATAGTTTCAGTGATGGTGAATCTTCCTCTGAAAGTCCTAATGAAGATTGACACTTTAAGGTTCAATCTCACAGCTATATGTAACTTAGTGGGCTGATTGATTGTCCTAGAAAATGATGTAATTAAACTGACTGGTTGGTGGTACATGACATCATTAGGCAGTAATCTGAATGGTAGATGAACTCAAAAACAGCTGAAAATGATCAGGTTATCAAACTGTAAAACATGAACCTTTCCTGGCCAAGTTAATTACTGTTACTCTTTTATTTGACAATGTTCACCTATTTTAGCCAGTGGGATTGAAGAGAGAAAACCGTATTCTTCTTCTTCTTCTCATCCTTCCTCTTCATCTTCTTCTTCTTCTTCTTCTTCTTCTTCTTCTTCTTCTTCTTCTCGATGCAGCTCCCTACCTGGTGAAAGGAGATACTGCTCTGTAGCTTCTGTACTCTAAAATAGTACATTTAACATGCTTTGCACATGCATTACGTAGAGTTGCCAAAGAAATTCAAGGAAATTATCCTGACATGGACAAATTATTTAAATCTAAGAATTTCATTTTTGTCCGTATTGAACTGAGAATGGAAGGGTCCACCTTTTCAATACAAATAAATGTTATAGTTTATTTACAACATATATTTACACTTGGAACTAGTTTCGACGCTGAATGTTGCCTGCCGCGAGTGTAGTACAAAACATAGGTTATATTTCAATAAACACAATCTTTATAATCTTTATAATCTTTATAATGTTATGTACATCAACATTCAATGGAAGAGTGTCTGAAATAATTTGAATCTCCAATGCCAATCATCTCGTATTTCTGCATGGTTTTGTTACAGTTTATATGTTTTTATTGTTTAAGTGATTATGTTATCTCATGTTTATACAATTTTGTCTCACCCAAATGACCACTTTGAAACTGACATTGTACTTCGCGTCTTCATGTTCTCTCATTTAATCACACTAATGTAACACCTTGTAATATAAATGTCTACATGCTAGCCTATTTCCCACATTTTGGCTGAAGATGACGCCAAACAGCGTCGAAACTAGTTCCAAGTGTAAATATATGTTGTAAATAAACTATAACATTTATTTGTATTGAAAAGGTGGACCCTTTTAAGTTTCCTATCTTCCATGGACAAATTAATTACAACAGGTGCTCTTCATCATAGTTCCATTATGAGTACTTTAGAAATTGCCCTTATGATACCTCCCCTTCCTCATCCCATCCTCACATGCTAAGGAACTTCGCTTAAAGGTGCAAAGTTACATTGCACCAACTGTAGTGTAATTGAAGAAGTTGCTAATAGTTTCAGTGATGGTGAATCTTCCTCCGTCAGAACTGCCAAGGCGCTGGTTTTGAGTGCTGCAGTGGCTGAGGACCTCACGTATATAAAGTCACATTTTAGCATAATATCAGCTAAAGTCAAAAGTTAGAGGAAACGGATGTAAAACTCTGTGTTAGCCTTCAACTTGTAAAAAGTGTGAGAAAGTTAATTAGATGCTGTACAGGGTCAAATTTGACAGTGTGTTTATGCAAAATTACAGCATGTGTTGGTCAAGAATGAAGGGTTCTCTACACTCTAGAAGATTGATGACATTCTGAGTGGAAAGCCAACAAAATTCGATGAAAGTCGTCACTGATCTGCATTTAGGGCTGCCACCCAGGTGGCAGATTCCCTATCAATTGTATACCTAATCCTTTCTTAGATGATTTCAGAGTAGTTGTCCTAGCCCGAACTTTGCTATATTATTTGCAGTATTTTTGAAACACTACTCTTTTGACAGTAGATATAGCACTGCTTTCCTTTGGATCTTTTTCAAGTCCCATATCAAGTAGTCTTGGTGTGAGTCCTGTACACTGGAACCTTACTCTAATTGGGGTTTTACCAGTGACATATGCCCTCTCCTTTACATCTTTACTACAACAGCTAAATATCCTCGTAACCTTTATTTATAACCTTGTTAATATGATTACCAGGTGAGTTGGCCGTGTGGTTAGGGTGGCGCAGCTGTGAGCTTGCATCCGGGAGATAGTGGGTTCGAACCCCACTGTCAGCAGCCCTGAAGTTGGTTTTGCATGGTTTCAATTTTGGCACCAGGCAAATGCTGGGGCTGTTCCTTAATTAAGGCTACGGCCGTTTCTTTCCCACTTCTAGCCCTTTTCTGTCCCATCATCGCCATAAGACCTACCTGTGTCGGTATGACGTAAAGCCAGTTGTTAATGTGATTATCCCGATGAAGATCTTACCTTAGATTAATCCCAAGGTACTTATGGTGATCAGTGTGAGATACTTTCACCCTATCAACACAGTAATTAAACCTGAGGGAACTTCACCTCTTTATGAAACTTACAACCTGACTTTTCATCTCGTTTACAACCATGCCATTGTCTGCTGTCCATCTTGCAACATTGTCAAGGTCTTTTTGCGGTCTCTCACAGTTCTGTAACTTATTTAACTACTCTACACAGTAAAACATCATTTGCAAAAAATGTTATTTGTGATTCCAGTTATTTACTCATGTCACACATATACATAAGAAAACATAAAGGTCCAGTAATACTGCCTTGATCTCCCTCTTAATTATTACAGATTCTGATAATGCTTCACCTAATTAATGAATGTAGGTTTCTGTGGCTCACTGTATTGAAAGGAAATGAGCTGAACTCAACAGCAGTGGTTTGACTTTTTTTTTTTTTTTTTTTTTCAAATATGCCCCAGTAACATCCTGTAATGTTGAGCAAAGCTTTTCAGGTTAAAAAGCAATACGGAGTGTGAATAGAAGATTTATTTAAAAATTTAAAAATATGTTGTAATTTGCCATTGCAATTCTCTGTGACATTTCTCTCATCTATGCAGTGAAATTTTATTTATCTTATATCATCATCACAAACCAGTTTACTCATTTCCGAGTGTTGTGACCCCACTGGCTTTGCTGGTTACATCTCTGCTGAAGCTTCACCATCCTGGACGATCTTTGGTTTTCCTCAAGGCACATTGGAAAGATAAACTGGTGATAGTCTTCACTTGTCCTATCCATCTGGTTGCAGTCTTTCCCCATGGTCTACTTCCCTCAACCTTCCCTTCTATGATTCACTTCTTTAGATTTTCTTCAGGTCGTCCCAGCATGTGTCCGAAGAACAGCAGTTTTCTTTCATTGATACGAGAAGAAAGGCATATCAAAATCTTCAGCTCGTGAAGAATGGTTCTATGCCAGCACCACATTTCAAAGGCAACGATACATTTTATGTCCAAAACCTGTAGGTCCAGGTCTTGCAGCCTTACAAGAAAACAGAATACAAGGGTTTCAACGAGACAGATTTTTGTATTACTTGTAATTCTCCTGTTCTTCCAGATCTTAATTAATTTCATCATAGTCAGTCATACTACCAAAATCCTTCTCCTTATCTCTTTATCGAAACTTCCCATATTACTGATAGTTGACCCAAGGTATACGAAGTCATGCACTACATCCAACTCTTTCAGACGATCTCTGCTGCTCTCTCAATCACCATGAGTTTGGACTTACTGAGGTTGAGCTCCAGTCCATAGTTAAGACTCACTTTCTTCACTCCTGTTAGCATATCTGAAAGCTCTTCCTCACTGCTAGCAAGCAAGGTAGTGTCATCAGCAAGCTGTTAATGTTTCTTCCACCATTTGAAATGCCTCCAACCCAATCATCAAGTGCTTTCCGTATGTTATCCTCACCGTAGACATTGTAAGGTCGAGGGGACAAGATGAGACGAAACACCAAATTCATCTAGCACAAGCCACAGTTTTTCTCAATCAATAAAGTCGAAGGCCTTCTTGTTGTCAAGGAAGCAGATGAAGGCAGGGACATGAAACTCTTGAGCCTTTTGTATTATATGCCTCAGGTTGAGAATGTGCTAATGCCATCCTTTACTTGAAACAAAGCCAGCTTTTTCCTTGGATATCTGAGGTTGTATGTGAGGTTTTAGGTGCTGATGTAAGATATATAAGAGGATTTTAGAGGCATGTGGTATCAGTGCAATAGTCCGATAGACCAGTTTCTGACTGAGCCTTTATTGTGCGTGGAATGAAAACAGATGTTGTCCAATCCTTCAGCCATTCTCCATTACCCCACATTCTATTACACAGTGAATGAAACACCTCTGTGCCACCATCCCCCATCTCTTTAATCATCTCTCCTGTGATATTATCAATACCTGGGGCTTTGTTGTTCATTAGATGTTTAATGGCATTTTCAATTTCACTGACCAGAAATGCAAGTTCAATTTCTAGCTACTATATTACTTTCCCACCTGAGGCATTGTTATTACAGTCTGAATATTAACTTTTCATAATTTTGTTTCCACCTTTCAATGGCTGCTTTCTTGTCTCCAATGAGGATGCCATTTTCATCATCTACTGCCCAAGTGCGGGGTTTAAACTTCTGAGTGATGCTAGAGACTTACTTGAATATCCCAGGACAGCATTGTTCAAACCCTTGGGGTCAACTATAGCAACACCATTCCTGCTCTGATTCTGGCTTCCTGAGAAGTACTGTACACATTGTTCTTCTCGTGGGTCATAAAATGGCCACATTCCCTCGAGAATGTTTCTCTGAATCCAAGAAGATCCAATTTGTATATGCTCATTTCTCTTTTGACAATTGCGAGCTACCTCGTTGCATAAGACCATGAACATTCCTTGTTGCAATTTTTCGAATGAGGCGAAAAGATAACTTGCTAATTGATACAGGAACTTTTCTCAGCCCTGTCTCCATTGAAGAATTACACGGCAGAGTGAAACTCCATAACATTAAAGTGAGCAAATCCATAATGGGATTGTCAAGGAAAAATATTACTGTTGTGGTTTCCCGTTGCCTTCTACTGTTTTAAATAGGATACAAAATGACAATACTTCTCGATATGTTATTCTGTCAACAATAACCTATTAGCTGATCTACATTAATTGTATACGAATTTGTCCAAAAATCTTAAGATTGTTATTGACATGTTGTCAAACGATCATTACCAGTTAGGTAACAGAATATTAAGTATGTTCAACAGATGACAGTCGCTCAAGAAGGTACATATGAAAAGTTAACCTCACTAAATATTGTTATGAACAAGAAACTATATTACACAAAAAGAGGAACCAAAAACTAATAAACTAAAAACTTGATAAATGCGCATATCCTGGAGCACTTTCATTCACCAGAGCCACTTATATTGAGTGTTAAATATGATAAAGTAAAACGATTCATTTACAGATTAAATATAAGGACCTTAAGTTCAATAAAATTTCATTTCAAATGAGGGGCAACCTGTCAACAACCTTTTAAAGTACATCAGCCAAATTTGCTTCCTTTTCTTTCTTTTTCCCCCCCCCCCCCTTTTTTTTTAAAGGTTACATTACAGTCATATTTCCACATTTTTCTTTTTCTGAATTGCTTCCTTAATTTAAAGACTGCCTGACAGACAAAGTGTATCAAAAAACGAATATTTTAATTTTCAGATGGAAGTGACATTGACCATTTTAGATATACTGGATATTCAAATAAAAAATAAATTAAAGAATAAGAAGAGAAAACCAAAGAGACAAGAGATTAGATGTAAATCTTGAGAACTATATAAGTAATGATGTAGAATGGCGACAGAGCCCTTTATCACTGATCTAGCCATGTCTTTGATGAAACTGGACAAGATGCACATCTTTATGCAGACACAGATGAAAAACCTGGAATGGTTGCATCAGCACCTATGACCAGTCCAGTTACTTGAGTTTGGCTGAGGTTATATTTATGTTTGAAATATGGCTCGGTAGGCGTAATTTTCATTAAGGTCATAAACTTTGGAATCCTAGTCATCACATTAGATGGTAAATACGAAACAGATGTTCCACTGGCTATATACAACTTACTTTCAAGAGAGTTGTGTTTGTTCATCTGTGGAATTTTTGAAATTTTTAAAATGTCCAACTTGAGGCAGGTTTGTACAGACTCTTTGGATACTTTTTTGGGACACGGGCTTCTTAATGCTTATGGTGTTCCTTTTGATGTCTTTTATAACTTTTAACCCCTTTTAAATTCATATTCCTAGGCTGATATTCTATTACAAATGGAATTCTGTACAAATTCGTAACAGGGAGTTGAAAAATAAAATTTTTAAAGGTGGTGTTGTATAACCTATTGATCAGTAATTTGAAGAATGGATAATTGAGGTTCTATTGTACCTTAATGTTAGTTTTAAGAAATTTATTGAGTGTTACATTGCTACAGAAAAGTATATAGGCCTACTGTATTGGCCCAAATATTAAGACAGCCTCGCACATAAGATGGCCCTGAATTTTTTAAAGGTATTTACAAGAGAAATTAAATAATGAATATTATTGTGGCATATTCAAGCTTTCCTATGACTAAGATCATTTAATATGCCCTGAAGTAAATATAAGAACAAAATTCTAACTCCACAGGCCTGACTTGGTGCTATGAAAATTTAGCAAGCTATAAGTGACAAACTTGATATTTTGATGTCACTAAGGGAACTCAAGGCCACAATGATACATTTAGCGCGATACTGCAACATCTCTTCTCGGGTACCTCGTGCACATTTGGTACACTTCAGAGCACCATAGTGAGCTTGTTTGTCGACTGATTTGAAAGATTCTAGTCTCATTTTATGTGCAAATAGACAGGCTAACAAATATACGTGACATTATTGTGGATACAAGTACAGTTTGTGAATAAGTGATTGTGAACATTGTAAATTTGCAACAACATTTTTCTTGTAGGTTTCTAAATCCGATCAAAATATATGCCATGATGAAGTTCGTAGCATCACGGAGCGTTTATGATTCGTGAAGGCACTTGCTGCAATCTCACGTTCAGTCATCACATAGCTGCAAAAATGCCTGTCTTTATACCTTATTTTCTTATCATCATTCCCATACTCAGTTGTCTCCTTCGGTTACACAGCTGAATGCTGCTAAAATTTTAAATAATGTAAAATACAAATAAGTTCATTGTAAGTACCTAAGAAATGAACACATTGCTTTATTGTAAATTAAGTATCGTTTCTTTTGTCACAAGCAGACATTATGCCCAAAATACCCATGGCCATATGGACAACACAGCCTAATTTTATTTTAATGTGAGATATAGTGAGCTTTCCTCAGCTGTGTTATGTAGTGCCGATAGGCGACCAAATTTATCAGCGTAATTTGCATATGCATTGTACAATAACAGTGCGACTTCATATATATAGTCCCAAACTCCACATCATATACTTACACCACCACAGACCAGTCGCCTGTATATAATTAGTACATCTTGCCTTGTGCGCACACACACACACTCTCTCTCTCTCTCTCTCTCTCTCTCTCTCTCTCTCTCTCTCTCATCGTCAAAACACACAAATAGACCTTCACAAAAGTAACGCTTTAGATGTTATGCTGTGTGTATAAGTTTACTGTGCATTTTGTTAGTACATATTAACATAAAAAAGATATTGTCTTATATTCGGGCCAATATGGGATTTGTAAATGTAAGTGCTAATAAATGTGTGGTTAGGATGAGTTGAATTTGTTTCTTATGAATGCACATCATTGTTTTGGACATTTTTCTTCTAAAGTTGTGTTAGTTTTTAATATTAACATTTTTCCTCTTTGTAGGTTTTCAGTAAGTCTTGGAAACTTGGTCTCGAAGACTTGCAAGACAGTTGAGAGTCTTTCTGATGCTTTTGAGAATACCTTGTTTCCTACCTTCAGTACTTCTAATACACAAACTAAAGTTAATATTGAAGGAGTTTCTTGTAGAATTAATTATAGTCCTTCAGAACAGGAAAGCCTTAAAAGAGGTGATGTTAAGTGTAGCAAACCTCTTGGCACTGGAAATAATATTGACCAACCAGCAGTGAAGATAGCTATCATACATGGTAAAGTTATCATTAATCCTGAAATTATGAGGAACGGTGATCAGGTCAAACCACAAAAAGATGCACCTTTAGAAATGAAATGTAACAAGTGTGAGCTAGTCTTTTCAGATGAAGCACAGATTAAGGATCATATGAAACTGCATAGATTAACTGAAGCAGGATGGAAACATCTTTGTTCTGTCTGTAATAAAGCTTTTCGGTTTAGATATGAATTGAATAATCATAATAGAATGGTTCATCCAACAGAGAAGAAATATGTATGTAATATTTGTGGGTTAGTAACGACTCATGCAAATGATTACAAAGTGCACCTGGAGAGACATAGGAAAGATGCTTCTTTCATCTGTGATGTATGTGGATGTGTATATGTATCTGAACGCAAACTCTATTTCCATAAACTTACTCACTCTTCCAAAAAGCCATATTTATGTGACATCTGTGGCAAACAGTTTGATGCTAATTATCATCTGAATGACCATCTCATGTCTCACAAACAAATCAAACCTCATCACTGCGGCACATGTGGTAAAGCTTTCACTCATAAAAGTGCATGGAAGCGTCATATTCAAGTCCATTCAACTGATCGAAAAGTATTTCACTGTGAAATATGTGGTAAAAATACTAAAACCTTACAGTCATTCAAATTACATAAGAGAATTCATGACAATGTAAAGCCTTACACATGTGATTTTTGTGGGAGGGAATTTACTCGTCGGGAGAATTTGATCTTACATCTTCGGACTCATACTGGGGAAAAGCCATATATTTGTGATATCTGTGGTAAATCGTTCACCCAGCACTCATCCCTTGCCATACATAGGCGGAACCATACCGGACAACGGCCATACAAATGTATGGCATGTAGTAAGGCATTTGTATCAAGGACTCTCCTGTGTCACCATATGAAGCGTCATGGTGGGCTATAAAAGAGTGGATGCATATTTTGAAGAGAATAAATGTCAATTTCATTTAATTAATTGTTAGTTGTGTTGATGTACCTGATACAGTGAAAACTGTCTAAAATGGAATCACAGGGTTCTACATATAATTTCAGTTGTGTTCTTGTTTCCACTTAATCCAGGTTGTGCTACTCATTCTCTCTAATGGACTGGCGCTATATTGTCCTTCGGTCTTAATCTCCACACACAGTAGATTTTATTATTTGAGGGAACACAATATAGATATTTTGTGAAAGGAAGGTAGCGTAGCCTTCCTGGAATAACTGTCAAGAGAAGGAACAAAATTAAGAACATTATCCCTTCAGCTTCTTAGAAATACATTATTGACTGAAGCATGTCTGCATTCTGTCTGAAATCTACCACTAAAATAATTAAAATGTTGATAATATTACGAGGAACATATGCAGATAGTAACAGAAACAGACAAATTTCCATAATACGAGTTACTGTATCTTTCCATGTTTATGTTAGGCAGATTCTAGGTGAAGTAGTTCAGTTTGTATTGTTTTGAATGGATGTTTTGTGGAATTAGGAAGAGCATCTGTTAAAATCATGTTTTTGGTTAGCACAGATTCTCTTAAATGCAAGTTTCCATGTATATATTTAAAAAAGAATGAAAAGGTGTGTCTCTTATTTTTGTAAGCAGCTTTAACTCGGTGAGTAAAGTAAAATTTAAGTGATGTGATCTAATATATTAACTTCAGTATTAAGACTGAAGCCATTTCTCTTGAACAATGAACTTAAAAGGTGATTTTAAAATTCTTACCATTCGTATATAACTTACCTGAAGGAGATGGGAATATCATCAGGATGGTTATTTCTTCTAGTCAGGAAGCCAATTGAAGTAGGATGGTTACCAAAAGCATGGTGTTGAACAACCAATAGCATAATAATAATAATAATAATAATAATAAAATAAAAATAAAAATAAAAAACCAGTATTAAAGTTGGAATAAAACTTTTAACTTCAGTATGTTTGTTATATTGTCACTGTTTATACAGAACCTTGAAACAAATCCTTTTCGTTGAAATCATAATGCAATGTCATCTCATTTGGCAGTATGCACCTTAAGTTTACTATACACAAATTCATGTATATGATGCTGAAAGTTTGCTTTTTAATACTCTTTGACAGACTCTATCTGGTATATTGTATAATAATTTCTCTTGTATCTTCAGTTAACTGAAAGGCAGAGAGATTTATTCTTAGAAATCTGTATAGACCCTATACTGTATATGTGTGCAATTTCTGTTAAATGTCACCAGTATAGAGTTAAGGGGTTTTGTACTAACATTCATATTTTCTGTTCATACTACAAATTTTATAAGCATGTCATGGGTAACTGATATAATTATTTTTTCCTGACACATATTCTTTGAATTTTATCAATATAATAATAGACAAACTTTCCTATATCTTGCAGCCATCTTGATTTTTGCTTTTTGACATAAATTTAATTTAATTAATTTATTTAATAGTGCACAAATGTGCATTAAAAGAAAAATACATATTCTAGTAAAGATTTTGTTCTCTTGTTGCACTTGCTGAAATGATAGCGATCACAATGTTTACCACACAACATACTCACACAATGTAGGGATGGTTCTTGAAAGCCTGATCGCTGGCATAGACAATGGTGAAACCCATGTACCGCCAGCCTATTCAAAGCACTTCTCATGTCATTATTTGGACCGGTCCAGCTGCGGCCAATCATAGCTGAGTAAAAATCCAGGCTGATTTCTGCTCGTTTTCTCTTTCTCTTTTGGAGAACTATTTCTTCTTGGTGCGTATGTGGAAGCTGCACTCTTATTTTCAAATCTTCCAGTAAAAAAGTTTCTTTGGATAATTCATATGCAAGTCGTGATGGTGACATCATGCCCAGCGTTTGTTTCAGAAATCTGGCCTTTACATTTTCAATAGTCTGAAGTTTGGACACCGTTAGTCTTTCCCAAATAAGTTCCATACTTATGTGAGAACTGGGAGGACCTTAGCGTAAAATGAGGCCATGGACATGCCTAGCAATAGTCTAGTCAGGTTTATAATGTCATATATGCTTCTGATGGCTGCTAAAGATCTTTCTCTTATGTAAATTCTAAATGAGGTGACTGTAGGTTGTGAAGTGACACCCAGATATGAGAACGAATTCACTATGTCTAGCTCTACTCCCCCCACACTGTATTCTGTCACTAGCTGTGATTCTCCCCCTTTTCCGGAAAACCATCTGAACCGTTTTATTTTTATTTATCACAAGGCTGTTGTTGGCTGCATACTCTTCAAGTTTGTCCATTGATCTTAGTAGCTCTTCCCTGTTACTCGAACCTATAATAATATCGTCTGCATAACTGAACTATTGTCAATGAGCTGCATGATATCTGCTAAGGTTATGTTGAAGAGGACGGGGCTTAAAGGGTCACCCTGCAATACTCTGTTTCCCTGAGTTATGGTGTTCGATGATGATTTCCCATCTGGCACTGTGATCTGATTGAAGGCTAGGATATGGTTGACTGGTATGGGTAGTGGATTATCTTGTCCAGTCATATTGGAAAATTTTGTATTTAGAATTTTTCTGTCAAGTAGATCAAATGCTGTTTTGAAGTCAACAAAGACTGCGAAGAATTTGCCATTTTGATGTTTGATTGTGTCGTGTATGCTGTCAATGAGATTCGCTACTGCATGTAGAGTTGCTCTTCCTTTCATAAAGCCGAACTGCTGTACTGGAATAATTGTGTCAGTCTCTGCGATGAGCCTGTTCTCTAAAATCTTTGAGTACACTTTGTAGATGTTATTTTCTAGAGCAATTCCTCTATACGAATCAGGATCATTTCTGTCTCCCTTTCCTTTGTACAACATCTTTAAGTTTGATTGTCTCCAGATTTCCAGAATTTTCCCTGTAGTGAAACATTTATTGAACAGAGTGGTCCATATATCCAGTAGTATATCGATAGTGTCTTTCAGATTTTCATTGAATATGCCACCCGGTCCTACAGTTTTCGTATCCACCGGGCAAGTTGGCCATGCAGTTACAAGCGCGCAGCTGTGAGCTCGCATCCGGGAGATAGTGGGTTCGAACCCCACTGTTGGCCTGAAGATGGTTTTTCTGTGGTTTCCCATTTTCACACCAGGCAAATGCTGGGGCTGGACCTTAATTAAGGCCATGGCCACTTCCTTCCCATTCCTAGGCCTTTCCTGTCCCATCGTCGCCATAAGAGCTATCTGTGTCGGTGTGACGTAAAGCAACTAGCAAAAAAATAGCTTTCTTATCCTTTGAGCTGAGTATTACTGCTTTAACTTCATCCTTTGTTATTGGCTCGGACACTGCTTCCGGGTTCTCGCGAAGTGGGAGAGCTATTTGAAAAGTTTTTGCATTTAGAGTCTTAGAGAAATGTTGTTCCCATGATGCTATTGGGAAGTCTGGGGTGATACAATCCTTTCTTTTCTTTAAAGCGACGAAGGGGTCCTTCTGGGCATCCCTAGCTTGCATAAGAGCCTTGTTTTTAAAGAATAGAGCTTTTTTCTTCCTGATCGTTATTTTATATTCTTTTCTCTTCTCCGCATATTTGGCCAGTATGTAATTAATATCCGATTGTCTTGCTTTTTGCAGAAGTTCTAAAGTCTCTTTTCTAAGGTCGTAGCATTCCTTATCGAACCATGTCTTTGCAGTTTTGGGAGATCTTTTGAATTCAGCGTCATGTCCAGCGCTAGGTCGGTGAGGCCCTCCTCACTCAAATCTGAGAATTTCTCCTGGCTGCTCTTCTTCCTTTCAAGGGCTTTAAGATCTGTTTTCCTTGTGGTAAGCATTTTAAAACTGTTAATATTTCCTCCTATTTTTTCCAAAAGTCAATAGATACTGAAATTGGAATGTGTTTTCTTAATGTGGTCACTGGGTCTTGGTACATAACTTCTCAAGCAAGTATTTTATAGCATTCGCCTTTTATAAAAGCTAGGTC
Organism: Anabrus simplex; assembly: GCF_040414725.1. Taxonomy (NCBI): domain Eukaryota; kingdom Metazoa; phylum Arthropoda; class Insecta; order Orthoptera; family Tettigoniidae; genus Anabrus; species Anabrus simplex. The sequence continues at coordinate 1,046,038,204 of NC_090265.1, read as the reverse complement.
AATAGTACTTTTCCCATTGGGACTAATGTAGGTAACTTCTTCTGTTCTATTAATCAGTGTGTATCCTTCATCACATAGAAGGTCAAGGATAAGTTTGGATTTGTGATGAAGTCTATCGATTCTACAGTTGATATCACTGCTCAGGACCACGTTTTGGTCTTCTTTTGATAATGTAATTGCTTTCACTATATGTTCAATTACATCAGCTACCTTTCTAGCCGGGCTTATGTAGAGACCTATAATAGTAATTTTGTTTGTTCTGATAAGTATCATGTTTTCTTCTGTGTAAACTTCTTTTACAGCATAATATACAATGTAAAATATGTTAAATCATGTTTTGTACAGCTTGTTATAAAGGTAAATGCAAACCTTCTTATCTTGGTTATGACCATTCACTGGGGGGAAAAAATCAGTAATTAGGAACAAATAAGTATTGGGAAGAGTTAAACCTGGAGTGCAATAACTTATCAAGCTTACTGTTAGTAATTTTGTAAGTTTGAATAGATTTGTGGGTGTACATTCACTGTACTTTCAATTTGGACAGTACTTTTAATATGTTATTTCTATTTTAATCTTTTTGGTGAGATAGTTTCATTCTATTCATGATAGCATATTGATGTTAAGTGTCAAAGATTTATATTGTATGGCAGTTAAAGATAAGGGATATGGTTCATACTATGGTCATTATTATAATCTCTTGAACATTATTGTTAAGGAAAAGACTGGGTCTCAAATGCTCATGTAATCATCAAATGTTTTATGATATGTTTTATGATACGTTTTTGAAATAGATTGTTGCAAAGAAAATGTAATTCTTCTTTAATGTGAGATACCTGAGAGTACAGGGTTCTTTCAGTGTTTTGCTTTTGAATCTGTAGTATATAATATGGTAGCATCAAACATTCAGTAATGAAGACATAAAGAAAGTAGGTGCGTTTTGAGAATACTTCTCATGTATGAACTCTGAATCCTATTATTCACTGAGTAGGAAGCAATCATGTTAACTCGTGTCTCTGACAGTGGATGTAGGAGACTAATGTGCAAATTCATTCAAATATAGCTCTGTTGAAAAAAAATTTTTAACTCTTTTTTTTTTTCTTTTTTGGTTACATTTGCTTGCTTTCAAAATGGCATTCATGATTCAAAGAACTTTTTGTTATTTGATCACAATTTTAGGGTAAATATTCTGGTTTATTTGTTCATAAACACAGAATTATTCGCTTAAGATATTACATCAAAATAACCTGCAATTCATATAAGATATTACATCAAAATAACCTCTAATTCATATAAGATATTAGATATTTTGTTTCCATATTCTTATATCGTATTAAGGGGCTTATGCAATGTGCATTTTTTTTTTAATTGTGGGATTATTAATAACAGAGATATTAACACCAACTTCATCTTTTAAATGGAACTACTCTATAATAATTTCTGACACTAGCAGAAAAGTTGGTACTGTTACAACTTCGAAACATAATTAATTCAGACTTTTTTTTCAAACAATTCAAACAATTTTTGAAAGACTGGTTTTGCTGTATCAGATGGGGTTTTCTGGCACAAGCTGTTTCCTTGTGATTGCAAACACATAACTAGCACTCTACAGTACCTACAAACATGTCTCACCGAGCTCGATAGCTGCAGTCGCTTAAGTGCGGCCAGTATCCAGTATTCGGGAGATAGTGGGTTCGAACCCCACTGTTGGCAGCCCTGAAGATGGTTTTCCATGGTTTTCCATTTTTACACCAGACACTTCCTTCCCACTCCTAGCCCTCTCCTGTCCCATCGTCACCATAAGACTTATCTGTGTCGGTGCGACATAAAGCAACTAGCAAACATGTCTCATAAATACAGTGTGATGTATCCCTTTGGTTTGCAACATTTTAATGTCATAGGAAGTAAAACTGGGATAGGAGGTTTATGTTTTTTAAAGGAAATATATACCGTAATAGATTAGAAGTTATTGCACTGTAGCATCTTAGGTGATTGCCTCTATATATGATTGAGAATATAAGGAAAAAGCTGCAATGGAAATTACTGGAGAGTCCAGAGTAAGTGGAAGAAATATTCCTGGTGGTCTATTGAGTGCAAATGGCACCAAGAACCAAAAGGTGAACAGAAAATCTATCGACTCATCTAGAACCGTCAATTTTTCAAATGCCATTTCATTTGAGACAATTATTTTCCTTCATTTGTATATTTCAACAACCTTTCAATTCAGTTTAATTATGGGATACTTGTAAGGATTCTCTTAGTGAAAATGACCTAATTTTCTTAGTGAAAATTACCTATTTCTTTACAACCAGCAAACAACTTATCAGCTGACTCTCTGAGTCATCACAAAGAGGACAAAATTACATGGTTTTTCAATTTTATCTTTCAGATTGCCAGTTATCAGTGACTTACCATGTATTGGAAGGAATTAATCTTCCATGCTTCCAGATACTGATTGTGACTCAATTATCCAGAAAGCAAATGATGAACAAAGATTTATCTTTAATGAAATTATTCACGCTACGCTAGAGAACAATAGGAATAAAAGTAATGTGTACTTGATAGATGATCCTGGCAGTCTGGCATGACATTTGTGTATCAGTGTCTCATATGAAAATGTACTGATTTGGGTTTGAAAATGACACCAGTGACATGGACTGGAAATGCTGCTATGCTGTTACCAAATGGTCGTATGGTACACAGTAGCTTTAATTTGGTGCTGAAATTACATGAAGCTTCTGTTACATCTTTAAAAATGAACAGTAAAGCAGCAGATGATATCAGGTCAGCAAGACTTGCTTATATGAGACAAGGCACCAATAGCTGATATGCATGTACTGAGCCCTGACAGCAATCCCTGTGACCATTTTGCACATTTCAATTCTGTATCTCAGTGTTGGGTAGCGCCGCGGCAAAGCAAAGCAGTCGGAGATTCATGAAGCCTCTACTCTAGGGACGTGTAAGTCCGACGAGTCGGGTCACAGGTTTATATAGTGGACTGTTATTAGTGTGGTTTAAACGTAGAAAATAATCATCATTTCCTGCCTAAAATTACGTGAATATTCCGCAACAGAATGCTAAGAGATCTAGGATATTGGCATATTCATCAAGATACATTGACCATCATTTCATTTCATCCTAAATTAGATAACTATCCTAGTATTCCTACGCTACATCAAATGAGAACTCTGTAAAATGTTTCATTCATGGAAGGATTTTCCGTTTAATGATTCAAATAACTTCGAATGTCAATTACATTATGAGCAAATTATTAGCAACACAAACGGATATAGAAAGAAAAAAAATAAATGTTACGTTTAAATTGAAATAAACACCTAACTTCTTGCTCTTGTTACAAAGAAATTATAACATCGTTAATCAAGAGAAAATCGAAAAACAAAAGAGACAAAGTGTCCCACTGCTGAAGGCTTACAGTGAAAGATCTATTATCCATCACGTATTTCGAAATAAATGATTGGGAATTATTGAATCGTCCATTTCAGAATGCTGTTCCTACTCAAATATCTCATAATATTCCGTCATTCTAATTTAAATCATCGCCTTATTTATCGGTAAACTGTCTACCTAGCAACTTGAAAACACCGTTATTCTAACTTCATAAATCATCATAAATGCAAGAGAAATGTTTGAAAGACACAGAATCGTAACATAATATGTCATCCACCAAAATCATGCATTTAAAAGACAGACTCAATCCTCTCGAACATTCATCGAAGACTGCACCTAGATAAAGGACATCAATAGACATTGCAACATCTACAATAACCTTCTCTAACTACGTTGATTCTGCGCCTCCGGATTCCACTGCGACGTTTGGCCTGAAATAACTACATCAGCACTAGGCATCAACTCAAATGATCTACAAAATATCCAACTAGCAAAGAAATGATTTACTTACCGTAGGAGATCATATTCCCTTTGCGACATGACCGAATATCTATACGTTATCGTTTATTTTGTGAAGATCCTAAACATCCCTTTAATACCGAGCGCTCTGGTCAATCTTGTATTTAAATAGGATAAATGTGACGATCATATATTAGTGTTCGTGAGTGCAAAATCCTATAACATTATTCTAAAATACGGCCTCGTGCCTAAATAAATCATTCATCACAACAACATCAAAATTCACGCATGACCAACACAATTCCTAACGCCAATGCTATCATCAGGACCTTCACATTACATCATCATAAAATACGCAATCCTAATGACACGTCTATAACCATCCACATCTCACTATCCACGTACATATTTTCAAAGACCCTACTGTATCAAACACCTTATCACATCGCACAAATCGTCATGCACGGTGAATTCACAATACTTAGGAATAATCTATTCAGGCAATTACGTCAAACTACTAAATACGTTGCCGCATTAACACCGTATCATCACAAGAATATCACACTTCCATTATCAAACACCGCATTTCTGCACAAGCACATAATATTTGAAGACCACAGAATCGCACGTCGCAAATACTAAGCTCCTCTGGGGTATTTTGAGCCATGAGTTAGGTTAATGCTCATCACCATAACACCATTACGGTACCAATAACATCGATGCCGAAAAACCATTCCGTAAAACCTTGCTAGCAGATATTAAAAGAAAACTTACACGACCCGTCGCATATTATCACAACATAGATTGACTCACTGCACTAGACGCAACGATCATAATTAATACAACGCAATGATTAACAAATAACGGTCGCCTTCAAGTTGAAAATTGAACATGTCTTAAATCGACATTAAAATAAATACTACTCTACATCTAAAATAAGCAACTACGTGGCGGAACATTTAGATGATATTCAAGTACTCATCCTGGGTTGTTGCTCCACGACAGTGTCACCTTCCGTGTTCAGCTCTCAACCATAAATATTATTCATTAATGTCCATCACATTCCTGGCCAGATCCTTCGAGGTCCCTCTATTTTAGTTGTTCATGTTAATACGTGCAGTCATCTCATATGTATAACCAATAACTGACGGTTCCATGTTACCTGAAACTCAGAGATATCAATTAGGACAGAGTTATACTCCTTGATACAATTTTACAGTTCAATTGATACACTTGCCTTTGCACTTTCAATAACAAGATATCTTGTTTTACAATATAATAAGTGTTTATAGTATGCCAATATCACGCTAATATATCTTTTCAACACAATCTTTTCCCTACGAATTTTTGCTTCCGATCCTTCTAAGATACAGATTGAAAGTCAACTTCCTCAGAGACAAAAACAAATTCTACAACAACATAATAATCGCAGACGGTTTGCTTTTAGAATTCTTCTCTGCTTCCAGCTCCCATATGTTCTTGACAATTGGAAACATTTGACACATAATGCGTAATGATCTCGTATAAATCAGCTGTACTAGCAAAGGAACTTATTTAATAATTGCCGCCTTGTATTTAGGTTAGTAATCGACAGTTTCATTTATTCATCTCGATCGTCGAATCGTGCGAGACTAGATATACAAGGTATGGCCCTCTCATATAAACTTATTATTCACACATTTCATGGCCCTCAGTAACATTCTGTCATTGATATTCTGCCGTTCATGCATTTCAGTAACTATACTTGAGGAATGTGGTCATTTAATCCTGCCCTATCTTCCACGATGTTTAATCGTCTACCAATATTTCCAAGGCACCACGGGGTTTAGAGCTTGTTATCAATCCGCCGCTATCTTCAATTCAGCGATGCCGTTCACATAATTAGACAAGTCAACTAAACTCAAATTCACCTGGAGGTGTGATAACCGAACATAAGATTTCATTGACGTTATTTCTCAACATAAACTTCCAATGTGTTCACCAATCTCATCCTGACATACATTGGAAGGTTATAGTACTGATGTGCATTAACAGACTTTTGAAAGATATCATGGGTAATTCCATCTCTTTAGGAGGGAAAGTAATTGTTCTAGATAGAGATTTTAGACAGGTTTTGCTGTGTTCTTGCATGTTTTTAAGCAAGCTGTAATTCAGAACGGTATTAAATTTTCTCCTCTTTGGTCGAAATTTAAAATATTTCATCTGTTTAAAAATATGCAAGCAAGACCAGAAGAATTTGACTTCACTGATATTTTTGCTGAAAATTTACAATGGAGGTTATCCTTCAGTGAGTCATGGATCACCAGAACAATCTGTTTTTGATTTACTACCCTCTGTAATCTCAAAGCAAGACATTGTGTCTGATATTTATGGCAATCAGTTGGATTAACCAGAAAATGCTATAAATTTGTCCAAGCAGGCGAGTTGGCCGTGCAGTTAGGGACGCGCAGCTATGAGCTTCCATCCTGGAGATAGTGGGTTCGAGCCCCACCGTTGGCAGTCCTGAACTTGGTTTACTGCGGTTTCCCATTTTCACACCAGGTAAATGCTGGGGCTGTACCTTAATTAAGGCCATGGCCACTTCCTTTCCACTCCTAGGCCTTTCCTCCCACCGTCGCCATGAGATCTATCTGTGTCGATGCGACGTAAAACAAGTTGAAAAATAAAAGTCCAAAATTACCATTCTTGTCCTGAAAACGAACACTGTGATCATATCAATTCTGAAGTTATAGATCTTATACCCAGAATGACAGAATGTCCATCATTTTAAATAACTTAATTACTGAAGATGAAAATGAAATTCTCCAATTTCCGATAGAGTTTCTCAGCAGCATAGAATTAAGTGGCTTGGCTTCTTATTTTAAATCACCGAGCTCGATAGCTGCAGTCGCTTAAGTGCGGCCAGTATCCAGTATTCGAGAGATAGTAGGTTTGAACCTCACTGTCGGCAGCCCTGAAGATGGTTTTCCCTGGTTTCCCATTTTCACACCGGGCAAATGCTAGGGCTGTACCTTAATCAAGGCCATGCCCACTTCCTTCCCACTCCTAGCCCTTCTCTGTCCCATCGTCGCCATAAGACCTATCTGTGTCGGTGCGACGTGAAGCAACTAACAAAAAAAAAAATAATAATAATAATAATAATAATAATAATAATTATAATATTAAATCCTGAAGCAATTGTAATGCCTCACAAGAGAATCTAAACAGAACAAGATCAATTGAATGAATAGTGCATGGTAATTGTTTGTACATCGAAAACATTATGGATTAAGTGTTGAGCAGAGGGCTTTGATTCCTAGAATTGATTTAACACTATCTAACACTACCCTTCCATATAATTTTAAAAGAGGTCTGTTTTCTATTCGCCTTGCATTCAGTATTACAATTGACAAAGCTCAAGGATAGACTTCAGACTATGTTAGTGTTTATTTATCTCAGCCTCTATTTAGCCATGGCCAGCTGTACGTAGCAATGTCTTGATTATGCTCATTTGACAGTTTAGAAGCACAAATAGTGCCACAGGTCAATACATTTAGTGTTTAAGAAGTGTTCTAACGCAGCTACATTTCAGAGACTTTGGACCAAAGTTTCTCGGCAAAGTAATAGATACTACACCCTTCAGTCTAGAAGTTTATTCCTGGAGTCACTGCTAACTACACTTAGCAAATACTGTCACCCAGTACTTTTAAAGTGCCAGAAAAATATACTTTACCGAACCAAGGACTTAGTATTCCACTGTATTTCAGCGGATTCAACCTAGTTACTTTTTAAACTTGTTCTAAAAACATTGATGTGTACCCTGTTATAAGTATAGTTAAAGCTCCAAATAGTAACAGTCCAGAAAATCTTTGTGATATTATATTCCACTGATTAATTCGCACTTGTACTCGGAAAATATGTAATTAAACTGTTAGAGACAAAAGTAATGTGTGGGCTTGTGAAATGTTCGTGAGTAGTAGAGTTGAAGTGACAAGATTGGTAAGGTGGTGAGATAAGTAAGTGAAAGAATTGATGAACAAGGAATCCATTCTTGATGGTATATTGGAATCAAAATTTCAGTGCTATGTGCAAATGAGGAGATGACTGAAAAAATATACCAACTACTAACAGTAGAACTAAAGAATATTTGATATCAGAATAGGAAAACAAGTTTGACATAAACCAAGACACAGAAGGAGTAGAATAGAAAAGTGTTAGGATAATTGTCCACCTAGTCTGGCTCCTTGGCTAAATGGTCAGCATTGTGGCCTTCAGTTTAGAGAGTCCCAGGTTTGATCTCCAGCCGGGTCGGGATTTTAATCATGTTTGATTAATTCTTCTGGCTTGGAGACTGAGTGTTGTGTGTTTGTCCCAACACTCTCCTCTTCATATTCACACAACACACCACACTACTAACCATCATAGGAACTTGCTATAGCGAATACATCCCTCCACATAGGGTTAGCATCAGGAGGGGCATCCAGCCATAAAACAGGCCCAAATCCACATATGCGATACAGTTCACACCCGCGACCCCACACGTGTGGGGAAAAAGCGGTAGAAGAAGAAGAATTATTGTCCTCCTAGTCAGTACAAATACATTTATTTACAGTTCTTAAATTGCAAAACCGTCACATAATTAGGACAAGTTTGGGCCACCTTGAGCCATCTTCAGCTATATTAGATAATATAAAGGGACAAAACTTACATATTATCTAAACAATCAGAATGTTACATCATAATTCTTGCATTCTTCAGTGATTGAAGGTTCGTGTGTTAGAATGTTCTTTTTTAAAGAACATCATGAGAAAAAAAATGTTGTGAAACTGAAAGAATAAATGGATTCTTGGTCCTTAGAATGTTAAAAAGTTCACCCTATGTGGAGTTACATATGCTTCGCTTATTAAATATTGTCAAATCTCTTGCTTAAAACCCAGTTTGTGAAGTTCTATATTGTGGACATCAGCTTGTTACTCATTACCAAAAAATGGATAAACACTGAAATTTGAAATTATTGGCGACAGAAGCATGATTTTATAAAGGTGTGAAAATATCAATTAAAGAAATAGATAATAAGTATTAAAAATGAATAAGAAAGAAGAAAGAGAAAGAGGCAAAGGTGAAATATAAAAATTGTTAAGTCAAGCTCCTTCAGCTGTGTTCTGTTGCTCACTGCTTGCTGTCTGAGCTGACACTAAGCTGGCAATATGTTTCCTTTCTCCGGGAGTACTAATAGCATCATCAGAGGAAAGGAGAGTGGAGGGGACGGGGAAGGTAAACAAGGAATATGTGTTACTGAAAGGGAGGGCATGTGACAGGCATGTTACCTAATATCGGCAAAAAATTGTGTTTGTTATAAAATTTTATAATTTCGTCAAATAAGATAGGCCTACTGACTTTTTCTGAAATTTTGTTAAGATTTAAAGCTGGATTAGTTCTCTGATCTAAATGAATATGAATACCCTCCCAAATATTGAGCAACCTACTTTTCTGTAATATGTTTAAAATGTCCATATCCTGTTCTATTGAAGTATAAGAATGATTATGGTTGTCCATGTGCTCGCTCATAGCAGAAAATCCTTTTGCGTTAATGTGTTCCTGATAACAAATAAAGCTTTTGCCAGTTTGGCCTCTGTAGCTTGCCTGTCAGTGAATACATTTCAATTTATAAGTGTCTGAATTCAAAAATTGATTATTATAATTATTATTAATAACATGAGTATTATAAAATAACCTGGCATTAGTATTATTGCATAGTGGCCACATTCTGGAAAGTCAGGGAAATAGACAAAATATCTAGAAAGTCAGGGAAATCCTCCCCAATGATGAATTTGAGAGGATATTTTTAGGCTCTAGTCTGCTGTAACCCAGGCTATTGTAGCATTTCTTTTCAGGAATTTTTTTCACAAGAAGTGCACAACAGTTCTACAATTTTGTCGTGCCCTTGTGTCATTTCTTTCAACCATTTTTATGTTACTTTTTTATATATTTCAGTTCTAGGATGCTTTCTTGAAACTCATGACAATGGCTAACATGCAGTATACATTTAATAAACTTTGGCTAGACAGTAAAGTATTTCCCCAACTGAGTGGTTGGTTGGACATATTGGTAAATGATGCAACTTCAGCCTATTTTAAAGTATGTTGTAAATCATTCAAACTTAGTAATGTGGGTAAACAAGCAGTCACTTCTCATGCTAAAGGACCTACTCATATAAAATATATGAGAGCTAAGCCTTCCCAGCCAACAATTTCTTATGTTACATCGGCTGAAGCCATATGGGCTCTCCAGGTTGTCACTGGAAAGATGTCTCTCAACTCTTGTGATGAAACCTCCGCAGCATTCAAAACAATATTCCCAGACAGTAAAATTGCTCAATTGCTCACTATGGGCAAGACTAAGGCTTCCTATGTTTGCAAAATAACTTAAAACAGTGCTTTGACAATGTTGATTGTTTGATGAATTGTTAAACAAATTTGTCCAAAGAGGAGAAATGGACTTTTGTGTAAGGTTTAGGGATGTAAATCTTCAAAAATTTGCAACATGGTCTTGGAATAGTGTATTTTTTACGCAGGGCAACTGCAGATCACGTATTAGATGGGTTTATACATGGACTCTCCTCACCTTTAGGAAATATTTTACAAGTCTCAATGGATGGGCCGAATGTTAACCTCAGTTTTATTAAAAAGCTTGAAAATAATTTGCAAGTGCTAAACCCTGAGGGCAAATCTCTTCTTGATATAGGCATATGCAGTTTGCATACAGTGAATGGAGCCATGAAAACTGGGATCTCCAAAATTGACTGGGACCTTTTTCCTTTTTTCAGGTCTCTGTATGATCTTTTCAAAGATAGCCCAGCTCATCGTGCTAAATATACAGACATAACAACAAGCACTGCATTTCCTTACAAGTTCACTGCAATAAGATGGGTGGAAAATGGATGCTGTGTTGATCAAGCTTTTAAAATATATGATCCCATTGACAAATTTGTGAAAGAGTACACAGAAAAAAAAGAAAAAAAAAGATAAAAACCTTCAACACCTTAGAGAAGCTGTGAAGAATCCACTACATAAGGCAAAATTAAGTGCTTTGAGAAGTATTTTGTCAGATGTTAAATCTTTCCTCAGAAGATTTCAAAGTCAGAAACCTATGGTGCTTTACCTTTTTACATTGCCTAAAGAACTTATGAAAAAAAACATAATGATGAGATTTGTTAAGTCTGAAAAGATAGCTGAAGTAAGTACTTCCTAAAAGTAATTTAAAAAATTTTTTTTTATGCTTTCGGCTTTACGTCACACTGACACAGATGTCTTATGGCGGTGATGGGGCAGGAAAGGGCTAGGACTGGGAAGGAAACGGCCGTGGCCTTAATTAAGGTACAGCCCCATGCTTGGTGTGAAAATGGGAAACCACAGAAAACCATCTTCAGGGCTGCTGACAGTGGGATTCGAACCTACTATCTCCCGAATACTGGATACTGGCCGCACTTAAGCGACTGCAGCTATCGAGCTCGGTAGTAAAATATTTAGACTACATGTTACCTCTAAACAATTTGTTTATGTATAAAGTATGATCAATGTAACAGTTTTTCCATAAATAATTCTAAAAAAGGAAGTGGAGAGAGAATTGGGCCAGCTATGGGAATGGTGGAGACTGGAATTTCCTTTTTTGTTCCTTGTAAAACATGATGTTCAGCGAATTACCTTATCACTCAGTTTTCGTGGGTCAGGGATATTTTTCTTAGTACGTCAGGGAAAGTCAGGGAAACATGAGAGAACATTTCTGTGGACACTATGTATTGGTTTTGAAGGAAATGCCGAGATTATGTTTTTTGAAAAATTATTAGTGATTTGAAAAGATTTTATTGCTATTATATGTAAATGTTACAAACTTCTTTTTACTGTCATTGGTTTATTTCTTTAAAGTAGCAACCGGCTCGTTCTTCAATTTATCAGTTATTTTATTAACAAAATTTTTGCTATAAACATTCTTCAAAGCTATTTTATATGTGGTATTCATTTCTTTCTTATAGTTTTCTTTGGAATGTTGGATGTTTAAAGCTCTGTGAATCAAACTGAGAATGAAGCCTTCTTATATAAATTTGGATGAAAAGAATCCTGTTTAATTACATTGATTGTCTGATGTTGTAAGATAGGCAATTAATATTTTTAGTGATATTGAGGTCTAAGTAGTTTAAGGAACTTCAGAATCTATGGTGAGGAGGCTGATTTATGTCCTAATTTTTCAACGGTTTTGCAATTTAAAAATTGTTAATAAATGTATTTATATTGATTAGGTGGACAATTATATTACCATATTTCTATTCCATTGTATGCTGTCAAGAAGTTTCTCATATGCAACAGAAGGGTAATTAAAATTGAGAACCTGAAAGGTGGAAGATTCTGATGACCTCTATCTAGCACTACAAAATTAGTTTTTCCTTCGACAGCATCTGTGGGTAGTGTGAATACTGAAAATAAAAAATGATTTATGCCCCCTTTTGCATGCTCCCGTCCCTAAACAGTGACACATGAAAAGGTGACAGTTCATATGTGAAAAACCTTTACAGGTCTTTATCTCACTGTTTGGTTTTGTAACCGCTACTACAGTGGTTACACAAAACAAAGTACTAAACACAGTAAAGGGGGGAAGGTAAGAGCAACTACACAATATCAGAAACCACTACACACTCAGAGAAACGTGATATACACTTCTGGCTGACAATGAGAAGAACATGCAGATCATGCTCAACAAATTAACATCCATCTTAAAAGATTTCCAACTTAACATTAATGTAAATAAAACTAATGTTATGGTTGTAAGCAAATCTAAAATGAAGCCAGAGGCACAGCTCAGAATTGGAAATATTTTAATAAAACAGGTGCACAAGTTCTGCTATTTAGGATCAGTTATTACCGATGACAACAGATGCACTGTGGAAATAAAAAAAAAGGATTTCCCTGTGTAAGAAAGCCTTTGAGGAGAAGAAGCAGCTCTTAACTAATAAATCCTTAAATACTGAACAAAAGAAATTATTTATCAAAACGTTCATTTGGAGTGTGCTGCTATACGGCTGTGAAGGATGGACTCTCTTGAAGGAGGACGTGAAACGACTAGAGGCAGTGGAAATGTGGCTATGGAGGAAGATGACTAGAACTAGCTGGATTGAGAAGAAAACTAATGAAGCAGTGCTTAGAGAAATAAACACCCAGAGGCATTTAATAACAGCGATAAAAAGGAGAAAAGCATCAGTTTTCGGTCACATTCTCCAGCATAATAACTTCATAAAGAACTTGTTCGAAGGCAAGGTGATGGGAAAGAAAGGCAGAGGGAAACCACGGAAGAAGATCATTGAAGAGGTAGCTGAGATGATGGGATGCCAAGGTTATGGAGAGATGAAAAGGATCGCAGAGATCAATGGTTGCAGCGACAAGGCGAAGCCTTTAGATGATGATGATGATGATCCTTAAATTTGAAAAATATGATTTACAAGTGAAATTTTACAAATACATTCCGAACAAAATCCACCAACTTGCAACTTATGAACTATATTCTCTGTGATACCATAACTTAGAGGATCTTTGATAATACCTTGGTACAAGTTCAATATTTCAAACCAACTATACATCTAGTTATAAATCCAGTTGTATAATGCAATTTACAGTGAAGTAAACGTACTCTCCAAAACTCTAGCATACATCAAGTGACACTGAACTACCAGAGGCAAACTACAAGGTAAATATATTAAATTACAATCTACATATTTAGTGAAACAAGAAAAGGGAATGCCTCGAAAACAAACAGGCAAGCCCAGCTGAAAAGCTAAGGCGTCATAAATAATTAATTTGGCAAATCTAGGTTAGGCTAGGGCAGACTCCTATACGAAATAGCAACCGAACATTACGGAAATTTTAGCCGGAACGGAATTCAAGAGTGCTTACCCGAAGGTGGCCCATCCCGTTAGCGAGGCGTCGCACACGACGTAAAACATCAGACAGACCAACACAGACTAATTCAGACCAGGCCAAGACAAGACAAGTCAGACCGAATTATCATGAATGCTACCTCGCTCTCTCTATATATAGGTAAACCCTGGCCTTGGAGTAGCCAATCAGAATGCATGAGTCCGCCCCTCCCCTCCTAGGTTCACCAATCACAATTCCGACTCCCGTCGCAAACTTTAAATAACAGTCTCGAATACACACGCTCGCGAACCTTCCATTTCCAGAACAGTCAGAAAATATATTCTAGGAGACATAACCAACAAAATACAACACACCCTGCTCGAAAATTCATGTAACATTTCTGGATACTTCCACTAAGTACAGAACTGAAATCTACTATTTACGAATACCATATGTTACAATATTACACAGTACAGGTTACAACTGCACTTGCTTCCCCAGTTTTAGAACGAAGAGATTTTCTAGTACATTAGGTCATTACAAATAAAACATACTACCACACTTCACAAATAAAGTCTTCAATAAACATTTTCCACTTCCACTACATTGTTCACCTGTGACAGGTTTCACAAATTCTGTAGAGAAATGTTGGTGGGTCCACAGTAATTCTTTCTTTCCCAATATTAGCACTCTTGGTAAATGAAGCAAGTGTGATTCCTTTACTTTTTTGTTTGAATTGAAGGTTTTTGAAGTTAACACCAACAACTCTGGAAATCCCTTCCAGACTAAGTTCGTATGGCAAGTGGCAATTGACATCCACTGTTCCTAACATGCCACTACTTATTGATATCAGCACATTATTTGTGGGGAAGGATATGTGTTGAGAAAACCACTGCACAAACTTTTCAACATCTTTATTGTCTCAAGCAGTGTGAGAAGGGCCATGTCCACATATTGGTCACTAGTCACTATTTTGTATCACAAAAGAAATGGAATGTAAATGAATGTGTACAAACCAGCCTTCTGGCCAATGGACGTAATTTTTCGGCCCTTTCATTTCAGCTCAAATAGAGAATAATACTCCTCTACAAGTGGAAGATTCAGAAGTGAAACTGTTGCTATGGAATGCTGAAGGTCTGTTAAGTGTTGCTCACTCAGAACCTGAGGATGTTTTTTATCACTCTGATATAGTGATAATGGTAGAAACCTTCTTGACCTCGGAGAGGGCTGCAAAGAAGCATTATACAGTACATGTACTGGCAGAACAAGGACTGGCAGGAAGACCAAGAAGGAATCACGTGCTTCCTCAAGGCGAAATTCATGTCCCTTAACCCTTTTGCACTCAGCATGTCAATCTGTCGGTGTGAGAGGTTATAAAGTCAAATAAATATGAAAGTTTATTTGTTCCACCTTTTCAATACATAAAAATAATTTTAAAAAAGAATTAAAACTGTAGGGACATGTTTCGCTCTTCAATCAAGAGCATCATCACCCTATATCTCAAACTGAAAGGTAAATAATCAGGTACCTGATTGTAATTAAATTAAATATAAATGTGAAGATGATGTTACAAATGGTGAGAGAAATTTAATTACAATCAGGTACCTGATTATTTACCTTTCAGTTTGAGATATAGGCTGATGATGCTCTTGATTAAAGAGCGAAACATGTCCCTACAGTTTTAATTCTTTTTTAAAATTCTTTTTATGTATTGAAAAGGTGGAACAAATAAACTTTCATATTTATTTGACTTTATTGTACATTTCAATACGGACAAAAATATGAGAATCATAACATGTGAGAGGTTATGCCGAGAAAGCTCACGGCGCCGATGGATCGGCTCTGTCCTATTTAGGGATTTTGGTCATTTGCATGGTTGTTAAATGGTAACAATTGATTGTGGCGGTAACTTAAAGCATTGAATTTGTGTTTTACTCTACAAATATATCCACCAGTCCTACAAAATATTTTTATTTTTAACAAATTAAATCTGTTGACTGTGAATGTTTATGTTGTGGTTATTCAAAGTTGTTATTGCATGGATCTGTTATGGTTGGCTTATGAATACAACAGTTTGATCTTGCTATCAGTTTAGTTTAGAGTTTATTTCGTTTCTTTGGTATATCGTGTGTTCGCTGTACTTCACGAACTATAATTTTACTCCTTCTCATTACTCCGTTGTTGCACGTACTTCATCATCTTTTTATCGTAATGGCTAGGCCATATTCAAGGCCAAATGAAGCCAATATCCTTGAATTTTCAGATAATTTAGACAGTAATAATGACCTCCTTTTGCCGAAAGTGATTCCCGTTATTTGGGAAATGACACAGTCACAGCTGCTCACCTTGCATCGGACCGTGAGGACCTGACATCATAATCTATTATCTTCATTTCCGTATTGATTGGTACTATAATATAGGGAAAATCGAGAAGTCTTCACCTTATCAATACATTAATTTATTTACTCTAAAGTGGTAAAATCATTCAATACCGGTTTCGATCCCTATGGGTTAATCCTCAGTTGACGCATGATGAAATACTTATAAAAACATCACATGTAAAAGATTGCATCTGGTAAGACTAGTTCAATTAAATTAAATTAAATATAAAAGTTGTTAGGTTGTTAGTGAGGAAGTATTTGTATGTGTGTGGCACGTGACCACACTATGTCTAAGCTAATATACATTGTAGAGATCTTACATTTGTTCTCAATCAGTGTTTAGGATGTTACATTCAGTATAGTTGTTTCATATTGATTAAAACATTAAAAATTGCTTATAAAAGAATGTGTCTATCTTTGGTTTGATTAGCACTAATTGGTTTGAGCCTTAACGTTACATGACACCTATATTACAGAACATAGAATAAAAATTTTTTGTGTACACACTATTAATTGTGAGTCTATTATGAAGTCCTAAAATATTTTATTGTTTGAGGTATCTCACTTCATTGTATCTGTTTTTGTAAAATATCAGTAGGGTTGTTTACACTTTTTTGATTTTTGTGGTATTTCACTTTTATATAATAAGCCCAATTGGAAACAAACGTGAAAAAGCTTGTTAAAATGATACCTTTTTGACTAGAAACACTTATTATATGGTACCTTATGTGTCCATTTTTGTGCGTTAGGTTTACATTTGTTGACACCAGTACTGTAAAATTACTATTATCTATGATATATGTATAAAATATGATCTGACATGACAGGCTGTTAAAAGTATATAAAATATTGATCTAATGGGATGGGACCAAATTCTTATTGGTATTGTTGTATTTTACCACTTGCGCTAATGAAGTACATGATATATAATGTTGAGGTTAGAGCTTATGTTGTTTTTCATTCATTATAATTTATAAATGCTACTCATAATAAAGTTGTCTTGATTGTAGACAGAAGCTGCGTATGTTGTTACTGGGTTAAATGGTGACAGTTATAAGTTTGATTTCCATTTGAATGCCGTGCAACTAGATGGAGATTTGAGTTGCACTTTGTTGTGATGATAGCGTGGAGGCTTCTATATATTGTAGGATGTATGTATGTTAAATGTTGACGCTGTTTGCTCTGCGTGCCTGCCTGTCGAGATATTATTTCTGCTTGCAGATGCATACATAATGGCACCAGGATCATACATCTGGTCTTTACAAACCTGGGCAAAGTAAAACCATTGGGGCAGAAAATTATCCTAAACCCATTCATAAAATATCAGCTGGTAGAAACCATGCTCATGATCAAAGGTGATAATCTGATTATGAATGGGAGGACCTTGAAACCCCTAGGACCTCGAGGAAATTTCTGTGACACGATATATGTAAGGCAGAAAACCAGGCAATCCTGAAGGTGGGTGTGGAAGGAAACCTAGAGGAACACACTAGAAGATCTACTACAAGGTGCAAATTTTTAGAGCCCCCCCCCCCCCCCCCTCTCCCTCAAAAGGAAAGCAAAGCCTTGGTTTAAGGGTAACTGCTACATAGCAAGAAAAACTACACTGGACTCAATGCTCATAGCTCTTGAAGTCCCAAGTACCAATCTACTAGAAGATTACATCAACAAGAGGCGGATCTATAAGACACTTATAAAGGAGGAGAAAAAAACTATTCCAGGAACAGGAAGAACAGAGATTGACAGAAAAAGCAGAACAAAGTTCATATACAGTTCTTAACCCAAGGCACCCAAAATACCCACGAAATATCCCTATGGAGGTCTGGGAGAATAATTTGTGCCACGTATTAAGTACAAGAGACACATGCCCATACAGCATACCAGTAAATACACTGGAAGTAGAAGAAAGACCTAGAACTGTTCACATTCAAGGAAGTATAATATGCTATAAACTACCCCAAAAATAATAAGGCTTGCGGCCCAGATAATATCTGTAATGACCACCTCAGATTTGCTCTCCCTGTATTAAAAGAAGCAATAACATATGTTTTAAATCAATGCCTTAAACAAGGAACAATTCTAAATAAATGAAGAAATTATGTTAAAATGTTACACAGAGGAAAAGGAAAAGGAAATACTGAGGATCCAATGCCTATAGAGGCATTGTCCTGAATGCATGCTGTTTAAGATCCTAACAAGCCTTCTATGTTGACGACTGATCAGTGAAGTGGATCCCCATCTCCCAGAGGCACAATTTGGTTTCAGAAGAGGTAGGAGTACATCACAAACCATCAAGTGCCTACAGGATGATATTGAAGAAGCTATAGCAACAGCAGGGGGCAAGCTGTATGCCATCTTCATTGACCTCTCAAAAGCTTTTGACCCTGTCAGCCAAAAGATTATAATGGAGAAACTATACAAATTAAATACAGAGAAGGAATACAAGCCTCAAATGACTAATTCAGAACATACTAGCCTCAAACTGTATAGAAATTAGTGCTGGATTCATGAAGTCCTACCCAATTCAACAAACCATGGGTATATTGCAAGGAGATCCACTAAGCCCATTGTTATTTATAATTGCTACGGCTGATATCATAAAGTAATCGCTGAAAGAACAAGCATACATATGTATGCGGATGATATTGCGCTCACCTTGAGGTCCAGCGAGGAATTGTAAGAGACACTTAATGCACTGATGAAGTGGACACGAGAACAAACTTCACTTAAATGAGGACAAAACAGTCGTGATGACATTTTGGATAGGTGGAAAAGCAACAGAGTTTTACACACACGGGAAGCCTCTGAAGAATGTATCGAGCTTGAAGTATTTGGGCGTCACATTACAAACTAGGGATAGTGTACACTGACTGAGCAAATGTCATGGCATAGCGGAGCACTGATGCGCAGGTGTGTTGTCTGTGTGCCACACGCCCCCTGTGTCAGCGGCAGTTGTATAGGAGACCTTGTAAGCAGTGGCTGTGCATGTGACAGGTGTAACATGGAACGTCGTTGTGAGCTGACACCGTTTGAACGGGGTATGGTGGTCGGTGCCCGACGGATGGGAAGTGCGATTTCGGAAGTAGTGCAGGAATTCGGCTTCACACGATAAACCGTGTCCAGGGTGTATCGTGAATGGTTGAATGCGGATGTCACCGTCCACAACAGACGAACGACCGGCTGTCAAGCCACCTTCGATGACCGTGACCGGCGACATCTGAGACGGATTGTCAATAGTGACAGACGGGCAACCATGCAACGAATCACGGCTCAGTTCAACACAGGCCGTTCTAGACACGTCTCCCAGTGGACAATCCGTAGGACCATGGGTTCTATGGGGTATGGGAACCGGCGCCACACACGGGTGCCACTGTTAACCCAACGTCATCGGGCACAGCGACGCGCATTTGTCGCCAGTTACCAGGGATGGACACTGGAACAATGGTGTAACGTGATATGGTCGGATGAATCACGATTTCAACTGCACCATGCCGATGGGAGGCACCGTGTATGGCGCAGACCATATGAAGCGATGGATCCCGCCTGCCTCGAAAGTGTGGTCCAGTGCGCTGGTGTCTCTGTTATGGTTTGGGGTGCATTTTCCTGGTATGGAATGGGCCCCCTAGTTGTTCTGGAAGAGACTTTGAATGGTACACGGTATGTTGAGCTGCTTGGAGACCATCTCCACCCATTTTTGGCCTTCCAGCGCCCAGACGGTTCTGCGGTGTTTCAAGATGATAACACGATGCCACATCACTCCCACGTCACGCGGGAATGGTTCCAGGAACATGCAGCGGAGATCCGACTGCCATGGCCACCCAGGAGCCCCGATATGAACCTTATCGAGCATATCTGGGATGTCCTGGAACACAGGCTCCGTGCCATGGATCCTGCACCCATGAACATACCAGCATTGGCAGCCGCTCTGCAAACGATTTGGTGTCAGCTGCATCCAGAGGACTACCAGGGACTTATCGACTCACTTCCACGGCGTCTCACTGCAGTTCGCAGGGCCAGAGGAGGGCCCACACGCTATTAGGTGACTATCCCATGACATTTGCTAAGTCAGTGTATTCTCTACCCACATCAATGACAGGATAAACACAGCAATCAGAGCCATCAATGACACAAAGAATCTAAGTAAGTTGTCTATCAAAACAGCCCTGAAATTATTTGATCTCAAAATCTCACCCATGCTCACATATTGTCTGGAAATTGTATGGCCACATCTGAAAATGAAGCAGTTAGAGCAACTAGAAAAAGTGGAAACATTTTTTCTTAAAAAAAAAAACAACAACCACTATATGTCTTGAAATATACCTTGTGTACGAGTTAACGTGCGAATCTTTCTGCATAGAGGGCCTTCGTTATCACCTGCTGCTACCAACTATGCCAAATTATCTGCAGTCTGTAGAGAAATTAAGGGTAAAGAAGAGAGGCATATGGAGCGAATTTTACTCAACGGATGTAATGATCTACAAAGACTGGCAAGGAAGAGGATATGACCTCAGACACTTGATTACATGCTTTGCCATACATAGCTTTCATCATAGGTTATGTAAAATCAAGAAGTTCCATCAACCAGTTACAGACTGTGTTTGTGAACATTGTGACAAGAACTGTGAAAGATACCATGCTATGAATTGTACTTGTCGGCAAGAATCTCTAACAACCTTTTGCAAAGATGAATAATGTGATTTTATTATTAATGTAAATTCCTTTCTGTGTGATTAAAATATTAAAGTAAATTCCTTTTTTTGGCCATTGGCTGCAATTGAAAAATGTATTGTTAAATGTATCTGTTACTTGTGCCATACCTACAAATTGTTGCAACTTCTCATCAGACACAGATAATAGCTTCTGTGTGTCTATGTGCAAGTGTTCTTCCCCACTATTATTGTCCCGAGCGGAACCCACCACCTGCTTGTTTGGCGTTTGTCTCCTTATTCAGAAAATACCTATTACACAACATTGACTATGATCAACTGCAGATCTTCAAATATTAGTTGTAGAAATGCCCTATTGTGCTCTGTGCGCAGCAAATTTACTCACCTTTAAAACTGATCCATACCACAACTCTTGCAACTTTTTTTAAAACACAATTGTTTGAAAGCCTGTATCTAAATCACTAAGCTGTAGAGATTCATTTGGGTTCATAGTTTAGCTAATTTACTCTAATTTAAATTCAGAATGAGTTATTTTCTTTGTTTGAGCAGCCGTTTAGGAGATATTATGAAAAACCTCAGAGAAGGTAAAAAATTTCAATTTTTTTTTTCAATGCTAAAGGGCGCATGGTGATGCCCCAAGGTCGAAAACTTTGATTTGATGTTACAGGCTCAACACTAACAGCATATTTTTAAAAAAAATTACTGGACCTTTTGCCGAGCTAACCCCTATATTCAGGACGGTTTTACTGGACTATGAGTGACATGATATAATTTAATTATCAGGTGTAATATTATATAACCCACTAGCAAGCTACCCGTGCTTCGCTGCGGTTTTAATGTTTTGAAAGTTTTCAAAGTTTTACATTTTAGAGAGTCCACTGTCAGCTGAGCCTGTGAAATACACTCTCAGTTCGTCAAACAGTTTTGGGGAATGATTATTTATTTTCTGATCCAACACTCGTTTGAACCCGCAACGGTAGAATTTGAATGTTTTAAACCCTCTTTTATTTAACATCTAGGATATAAAAGTGATTAACCAATGAATTTTTTTATTCTGTACGTCAGAGAGTAATGGAGCAATGAATACTTTTTTAAGGGGTGAATGTTTTAAAATATTTATTAATATCTAGAATATAGAAGACCACCCCTTCATTAAAAAAATTAAGTTTGTGCCTAAAACATTTTTGCAAGAATGGATATTGTGTTTTTGAGAGTCAGCCACCATCTAAACCCCTTAGGGGAGAAGTATTTTGAAGTATACGATATTTTACACCTAGGACATAAAAGAAGACCGTCTCGTAAAATTACAACTTTGTACATCAAACAGTTTTGGTGGGATGAATAATTTTGTTTACGGAGCTAATCTCCTTTAACATTTTAAGGGTACAATGGTAAAAAATATTTCCTATTTCACACCGAGGATTTAAAATATATACTGCTATTTGAAATTTTGTCTTTGTACGTTGAACCGTTTTGGAGGAAGGAATTAATATATTTGTTTTTGGATCTTAACCCCCATTTAACTCTCTGAGCGGTTAAATTTGTTTCAGATCTTCTGTTATTTAACATCTAGGATATAATTTAAAATATTAACTTCATAATTCAAACGGTTTCATATAAATGCATATTTTTGTCATCATTCCTCACCTCTCAGTCAAAACCCCTTAGGGGTGTATTGTTTTAAGTCCACTTCTTATTTGTATCCTCATAAAAAGAATTCAGCTCCTTTTACACTCCCCTTAAGTTGATTCCACACCCCCCTCCCCCACCATAAAATATGTGTGTCTTTATTTTTAAAGGAGATTCCAAATACTAATTTTCTCATCTGTAACATCCTTTGTTTTCAAGATATATGTATCCTCAAACACAGAATTCAGCTCATTTTTCAATTCATTTATCCCCCTCCCCTTAATTGGATTTTCCAAAAACAAAAGAATACGTGTTCCTTTATTTTTAAAGGAGATTCCAAATACAAATTTTCATGTCTGTAACATCTTCGCTTTTCGAGATATAAGTATCCTTATAAAAATAATTCAACCCCTTTATTAGCCCTTTTTACAACCCCCAACCTTGAGTTTTGTTTTTTTTTTTTCTGAAGCAAAAGAAATATGTGTTACTTTATTTTTAAAAGAGATTAAAAATACCAATTTTCACATCTGTAATATGTTAAGCTTTTGAGATATACTGTAGATATGCTCATTTTAAAAATTCACCCCCTTTAACACTTCCCCTTAAGTGGATTTTCAGAAAACAAATTATGCATATTTCTTTACTTTTACAGGAGATTCCAAATACCAATTTTGACACCTGTAACACTTCAGTATTTGATATATAAGTATCCTCATAAAAAGAATTCAACCCCTTTTTCAAGTCCTATTTACAACTCCCTTAAGTGAATTTTCTGAAAACAAAAAATATGTTTTTCTTATTTGTAAAAGAGATTCCAAATACCAATTTTCATGCCTGTAATATCTTGAGTTTTGGAGACACCAGTATCCTAATTTTAAAAAATTCAGTCCCCTTTTTAGTCATTTTTACCCTCCCCTTAAGTGTTTTTTCCAAAAACCATAAAAATGTGCATTACTTTATTTGAAAAGAGATTAAAAATACCAATTTTCACGTCTGTAATATGTTAAGTTTTTGAGATATACTGTAGATATGCTCATTTTAAAAATTCACCTCCGTTAACACTTCTCCTTAAATGGATTTACAGGAGATTCCAAACACCAATTTTCATGTCTGTAACTTGTTACGTTTTTGAAATATATTTTAGATATACTCATTTTAAAAGTTTTGTCACTCCTGTTTACTTCCTCTTAAGTAGATTTTCCCCAAACAAAAGAATATATGTTTCTGTAAGGAGATTCCAAATACCAATTTTCACGACTGTAACATCTTCAGTTTTTGGGATATAAGTATCCTCATAAAAGGTATTCAACCCCCTTTTCACCTTTTTTCGTCTCTCTTAGAGGATTTTCCAAAAACAAAAAAAATACATGTTTCCTTATTTTTAAAGGAGATTCCAAGAGTGTTAAGTTTTTAAAACATAAATACACACATTTTAAAATTTCATCCCCCTTTTCACCCCCTTAGCAATGGAATATCCAATAATCCTCCCTTAATGAGCACCTACATTGTAATATAAATGTATCCTCAAAATATCATTTCTTTATGTCGAGTAGTTTTGGCTCGGCAATGATGAATCAGTCAGTCAGTCACGACATGTTATTTTATATATATATATATTATGTTTCCTATTTTTAAAAACTCCATTCAAGCTTATTCATCTACTAATATCATTCCATGCCATCTCTCTACTGACAACTCGGAACACATTAATTAGTCAGGCAGCTCGTCATGTTACTCTCAAGTCTTCTCAGTCGAAAGTTTGTAACATTTTGGCGACACTGCCCTTTTGTCGGAAATCACCCCAATCAACATTTCGCTGATTATTAGAGGAGAGCTTCGTAATCACAATCGAAGTCACTGCTACCTTCCCTGCAAGGTGTGTTCGCTCTCTCGCTTCACTGTGACATATGCTTGCTACGTAAACTGCCCGCATTTTCGTCACGCCAGCCCGACTGCACTGGGCTAGCCTCAACGGTCGCCCAGCTGAGCACCCCTGCTCTACAGCAAGACTTGAATAAACCAACTTGAGCCAGCGGGGATATATGTTGTTTCAGTACCTTAACTTCTAACAACCTGGTTTGAACATGATTTCATACAATGTCCCACACAGTATAAGTAAAAATTTTCTCCAAACTCAAAAAATGGTATTTTAATGTCTAAATCAACATGATCTATTTTAAGATGAGCCCAAGTTTGTGCCTTATTTTACAATCACCGAAAGACTTTTAAACAACAATTACTTGGTATTTTAGTCTTTACTGTATATAATTTTACCCATACCTTTATCTTCTAGTTTTAAATTGTATTTAAGCTATAGCTGATGATGTCCATAATATAAGGATGGAACATGTACTAGTTGATTTTAAATAAACTAATATTTGTATTGTAAGGTGGACTTCTGTGAACTCTTTTGTAAAATATTCTTAATGCAACAAAAGAATTGTGTGTGTTTTTAAAATTCATAATCTGAGACAAATTCATTTATGTACATTGTTTGTCATAATCATCTGTGGAATTTGATACGCATATAGGAAAGAAGGTAGACTCTTGTGATTTAAGTTCAATTGAGTTTTAGAGAAAGTGCTCTCTGCCTCAGAATAATAGTTTGTTCTTATGCTGAGAGGGATGTTCATGTATCGCTCTCTTTGTGTGTGTAGCAGTCACTATCAGAGGCAGTGCGTACAAGTATAGTCCTTGTCTTTTGTCAACTACTAATAAATTCTGCTGTTCATTCTACTAGATAAGCATATTTAAGTTCAACTTTCCATTTGAGGAGGAGTTTTTAAGTAGGTTTGTAACATACTGATACTAAACAGGTGTTACATACATACTTCTTCAGTATTGTTTTGCTTTTCAGCATTCAGTCTGCTAGCTCTGGTAATGAACTTAGCACCTCCTCACTACACTAAACTCTTGTTAATCTGGCCCTGAACAGTGCAGTGTCTCAGTAATCTGGCCTGTTGTAGTGATGAGCTTCTATGCTGTTATGAATCACTGTCAAGATCTGAAACAAAAGTGGAAATTTTAGACACAGCGTCAAAGCAATAGTGATGAGCCGGTCACGGTAATTTGGAATCATCAATTCTTGGTATTCACATGTCAGTAAATTGACATGTTTCACAAGCTTCCAGGTGGGGAGAAGATTAGTGAGAAAACATTACTAAGTTGCTAAGCGAGGAAAACAGTGATGTACACCAGATTTTAACCCATAAAGATATCTCCCGGAAGTATATTTTTTGATAAGTAAAGTTAAAAATCCACCTTTTCAATACTAATATTACACTAAATAAGTTATAACATTTACTTGGAACTAGTTTCGATGCTGGTGAGCGTCATCTTCAGCCAAATATGAGAACAGGCAATCATAAATATACACATCATCATTAAATCAATGCACATACACTGACTGACAGAGCAAATGCAACACCAAGAAGGAGTGGTCAGAACTTTATGCCAATTGCAGGGTAGACTGACGTCACTGAGGTATGCTCATGATGTGAAATGCGCCGCTGTGCTGCGCACGTAGCGAACGATAAATGGGACACAGCGTTGGCGAATGGCCCACTTCGTACCGTGATTTCTCAGCCGACAGTCATTGTAGAACGTGTTGTCATGTGCCACAGGACACGTGTATAGCTAAGAATGCCAGGCCGCCGTCAACGGAGGCATTTCCAGCAGACAGACGACTTTACGAGGGGTATGGTGATCGGGCTGAGAAGGGCAGGTTGGTCGCTTCGTCAAATCGCAGCCGATACCCATAGGGATGTGTCCACGGTGCAGCGCCTGTGGCGAAGATGGTTGGCGCAGGGACATGTGGCACGTGCGAGGGGTTCAGGCGCAGCCCGAGTGACGTCAGCACGCGAGGATCGGCGCATCCGCCGCCAAGCGGTGGCAGCCCCGCACGCCACGTCAACCGCCATTCTTCAGCATGTGCAAGACACCCTGGCTGTTCCAATATCGACCAGAACAATTTCCCGTCGATTGGTTGAAGGAGGCCTGTACTCCCGGCGTCTGCTCAGAAGACTACCATTGACTCCACAGCATAGACGTGCACGCCTAGCATGGTGCCGGGCTAGAGCGACTTGGATGAGGGAATGGCGGAACGTCGTGTTCTCCGATGAGTCACGCTTCTGTTCTGTCAGTGATAGTCACCGCAGACGAGTGTGGCGTCGGCGTGGAGAAAGGTCAAATCCGGCAGTAACTGTGGAGCGCCCTACCGCTAGACAATGCGGCATCATGGTTTGGGGCCCTATTGCGTATGATTCCACGTCACCTCTAGTGCGTATTCAAGGCACATTAAATGCCCACCGCTACGTGCAGCATGTGCTGCGGCCGGTGGCACTCCCGTACCTTCAGGGGCTGCCCAATGCTCTGTTTCAGCAGGATAATGCCCGCCCACACACTGCTCGCATCTCCCAACAGGCTCTACGAGGTGTACAGATGCTTCCGTGGCCAGCGTACTCTCTGGATCTCTCACCAATCGAACACGTGTGGGATCTCATTGGACACCGTTTGCAAACTCTGCCCCAGCCTCGTACGGACGACCAACTGTGGCAAATGGTTGACAGAGAATGGAGAACCATCCCTCAGGACACCATCCGCACTCTTATTGACTCTGTACCTCGACGTGTTTCTGCGTGCATCGCCGCTCGCGGTGGTCCTACATCCTACTGAGTCGATGCCGTGCGCATTGTGTAACCTGCATATCGGTTTGAAATAAACATCAATTATTCGTCCATGCCGTCTCTGTTTTTTCCCCAACTTTCATCCCTTTCGAACCACTCCTTCTTGGTGTTGCATTTGCTCTGTCAGTTAGTGTATAAACACTCCTAATGTGGGACTTATGATGCCCCTAAAAGTATCTGTAGAATAAAACTTCAAATAATCACAATTTCACAGTCTTGAAGTCACGATTAGAATGACACTTAACACAATATCATTCTTTTCACTCAAGTTAGAACTTTGAAAGTATTGAGTTTCACTTAGAACTGTAAGATTGTCAAATAAATAAAAAGTCTTGTCATAAATGAAATGTTATACAAAGGTTGAACCACATATAGAGTTTCTCTGTAAATATGACAGTCACAGTTAGAACGACACTTAATTATTTTACTCAAGATGTAATCTTGAAAGTCCTGAGTTCTACTTAGAGTAGGAAGATTCTCAATTTAAATAAAAGTTCTTGTCACAATTGATCAGAAGCAGAAATAATGAAACATGTATAAAGTTTCTTTATAAACATTAAAATTATTCTTGAAAAACAAACTGTGAACAGTTGTCTATGGAAACTATTACAGCTGTGGATAGTTTCCTTTAATTTCAATATTGAAATCTATTTTAAAAGGTGGAAGTTGTAACATTAATAAGAACTGCAAGGGAATTTTTCTCAGTTCAATGCAGGGTCAAAGGAGTAAAAAGAAGAATTAAGAAAAGTAAATTATGCAGAAAAAAAAAGGGAAAGTAAAAATTGAAAATAAAATTCAGTAAATTGTCCGGTTGAAAAGGAAAGGGAAGAAGGTAGGGGGACAAGTAGGTGAGACAAGTAGGAAAGAGAAGGGAATTAAGGAGGGTATAGCAAAGGATATGCATAATGTAAGAAAGTGTTATGCATAATATGAAAGATAGCTCTGCAGTTTGGAGTTTTGTTATTAGTAAGAAGTAAAATAAGAAAATCAAACAAAATTTCTGGATTTTTGGAGATGTCATTTAAATTTAGGTCCTATTAAAATATTGGTCCAAGTGAATGTAACAATTTTCTGTAGCATTAAGCAAGGGACCTTTGTTTAGGATCCTCAGTATCTCAATATCTTGATCAAATTCAGTAAAGGTATGTTTAGAATCCTTCATATGTTGGCCTACAGCAGAAAACTTGTTATATTGAATTGCATTAACAAGTTCTGCGTACATGATTTTGAAGCAATGACCTATTTGACCTACATATATATCTCCATACCTTCTTCCCTTTCCTTTTCAATCTGACAATTTACTTAATTCTATTTTCAATTTTTTACTTTCCCTTGTTTATTTCTGCATAATTTACTTTTCTTTATTCTTCTTTTTACTCCTTTGACCCCGCATTGAACTGAGAAAAATTCCCTTGAAGTTATTAATGTTACAACTTCCACCTTTATAAATAGATTTCAATATTCAAGTTAAAAGAAGCTATCCACAGCTGTAATACAGTTTCCATAGAAGCAATTTACAACATTTAAAACAGACGACTGTTCACAGTTTGTTTTTCAAGAATAAATTTTAATGTTTATAAAGTAACTTTATACATTTCATTATTTCTGCTTCTGATCATTTGTGACAAAAACTTTTATTTCTACTCTAAGTAGAACTCAGGACTTTCAAGATTCCATCTTGAGTAAAATAATTAAGTGTCGTTCTAATTGTGACTGTCATATTTACAGAGAAACTCTATATGTGGTTCGATCTTTGTATAACATTTCATTTATGACAAGACTTTTTTATTTATTTGACAATCTTACAGTTCTAAGTGAAACTCAATACTTTCAAAGTTCTAACCTGAGTGAAAAGAATGATATTGTGTTAAGTGTCATTGTAATCGTGACTTTAAGATTGTGAAATTGTGATTATTTGAAGTTTTATTCTACAGATACTTTTAGGGGCATCATAAGTCCCATATTAGGAGTGTTTATATGTGCATTGATTTAATGATGATATGTATATTTACGATTGCCTGTTCTCATATTTGGCTGAAGACGACACTCACCAGCATTGAAACTAGTTCCAAGTAAATGTTATAACTTATTTAGTTTAATATTAGTATTGAAAAGGTGGATTTTTAATTTTACTTATCTATTATTCTTGGTTCAATACAGGCTCAAAAATGAATTTCTTAAATTTAAACGTATATTTTTTGTGCAAGAAACAAATGCATGTAGTGTTGACATAATGCTTTTACGGTTGAGTTAAAGCACATGCTGCTGCCGCCAAACATCTTCCTTGTGGCAACTAAAAGTATTTCATAGTGACGCTTCATGTAAAAACTCAAGAGCTACATTTTCACACCCTGTGCACAGAATGGTTGGATTAGTGAGAGTCTAATGTAATGTATTTACACTAGACCTTTTCTAGTTTCACAACTCTTACCTTGAAATTATTAAAATATAACTCAATCCTCTCTCTCTCTGGTCTCCTTTCATTTGTCTTCCCCTCCATGGCCAAGTCCATTCTTCCCCTGGATAACCTATCCTTTCCCATTCACCTATAACTTTAATTAAAATGAAGTTTTCTACCTCCTGTGGCCCTACCACCGGAGGTGGTTCATACATACAACTTCTCCCATCAAGCTCATTCGAAACCTTGTTGTTTTTTTTCTGACTGTGGGTTGCCTCCTGATACTGTCCTCACCTGTTTGTACCAGCAGATATTTTTGCAGCTTTCATATTTGTTACTTTAGGATTATGAATAAGATGCCCTGAGTCCACCCAGCTTTCACTCCCTTAAAGCAAAGTTTGTCTGAAAACAGGCCAGTGTAAAGATCATTTTGTCTGGGAGCTGACTTCCTTCTTACAGATGGAGTACTGGTATTGAGATTTTAATTATGTCTTCCTGTATATTATGTGGGACAGGCCTATTTGGTTTGATAATACATTACATTTTGTATGTAGTACAGTGTTAATTTATTTATAAAATAAGGGAGAATATGACTAATGTGTCCCTCCAAAGTGTGGCTTGCCAAAGGAAGTGATTGTATAAAATCCTTCATTTTACTCTGAAAGAATTTTTTTTTAAATTGGAGTATTTGGACTATGGTGTTAGTGAATGATTTGATTATCATTGAGTGTTTCTTTCTTCTTTTGTTGAAGAAATAAGTGCAGCACTGGTATTAAAATATATTGTGACAACTTATTATAATTCTACGTGTTTATCAGTTTTTGTAAAGTTTTTCTCTTATTACACATTGTTCATTATTATTCAAAAATTATTTCACATTATATACTTGTGTGAGGTGGGATTTTTTGCAACCTGTAGGAAGAAATAATATTATAAATAGCTTTCTTCACTTTCCATGTTGCATTTAAAAAAGGCAAGCTAATGTTATATCCTTTGCAAAAGCATAAGACACCTTGTTGGATAGGTAAAGTACAAACATTGTTTGAATACAGCCAAATGAAGTTTTCATTTACAATAAGCAGGAAGGAAAATATCACTGCTAATGATTAATTTTTGTACTAGTAATATTTCACATGATGAATATGTTTGTTTCACTTTCTTTTTTAATTAATATTATGCTTTCATGGCTTAACTAAGTCTATGAAGCATTTAATGTAGTATGATGTTCTTGGATGGCAAGACGAAGAATACATAGTGAGAAAGAATGTCTTTCTTTACATTTTTCGTCAAAGTAGTAAGAATGTATCATTTACGCCTCAATGCACATTCTTGAAATATTTTCACATACTAGGGGACCGTGCGAGAAATCTCGTTCGTTCATAAAGTATGTGGTGAAGTAGCCCCCTGGTGAACTAAGGAATACACAAATCAGTACAATATTAGACAGTCTTACTTACCACTTAATGTAATCTTTGATTTTTTAACATTTATGGTATCCACTTGAACAGAAGCAAATGCAAGTGCATTATTGTACTGATGAATGTTTCAAAAGTAATTTTTTCATGTACTATCATTCTTCTCTTAACTAATACTTACAGCATATTAATAATGACATAAAATGGTGTCCTAGCAGCCAAAATGTGAAGTGGACAGCATTGATGACGCGTATTTTCCTACAGCAACAGTATTTGCAAATCGCACGCTTCCTACAATTTTTTAAAGAAATTATCAATATGTATAAAATGAGAGTGCAATTCGTCACTGCTAATGTCTATTCTCTTTCTTTTGAATGCTCATTTGTCATGATTGATTACTTGTGAGTGCCGCAAAAGGGATCTATACTACTGAAATAATATATAAGATTATTCATTTTAGCGATATATTGAAAATAAAAACCTACAACCTGTTTTCCAGTCTTTGACTGGATCAGGTATGTAATGAATGAATCACATATAGGCTGTTAGTATGATGGGGTCGCCACTCACAAAGTAATGACTGATAGATGCTATGAAATGAGAATGGAGAGTGTTGCTTAATGAAAGATGACAGGGAAAACCGGAGTACCTGGAGAAAAACCTGTCTCGCCTCTGCTTTGTCCAGCACAAATCTCACAAGGAGTGACCGGGATTTAAACCATGGTATCCAGGAGTGAGAGGCCGATGCGCTGCCATCTGAGCCACAGAGGCTCCTTAGCAAAATATTATCTCCCATTAACATTTTCTAAAATTTACCTAGTGAACATAATCATATAAAGAAATCATCTGGTACTGTTATTCCTGGGAAATAACTTGAATAAAGTTTTTCTGTGAATACAAGCATTTGAAAAAAGATCATTAGTAATTTATTTTTCATGCAGGCAGCTGCAGTATTTAGAGTAATCGTTATTTTTTACTCTTTCTAGGTTGTCAGGTGGGAACTTCATGCCTGTTCATCAGACTCAACTCATTCATCTCTCCAATAGCTTAGTATCATGCATTAAACCTACTATATTGATGGCCTCTGTGCCTTCAGCAACAACAAACTCAGTGGGGATATCTGGGACATTTCTGAATGAGAATAATCCTGTGTCAGATCCTGCACATACCGAATTCAGAGTCAATTATTCCCATGGTGGAAACCTTATTAATGTTAACAATACTGCACCCTCTCATCATGTTGCAGTTAAGCAGAATGTTATAAATAGCAGCAGTAAATGCCAGCTTGGCTATTCTGTTATTCTTCAAGGTTCTGATGTTATGCAGCCTGTTGCAAAGCCTCAGCCTCTAATCAGTGCAGCAAATATGTGGAAATTCAATAATAATAATAATAATAATAATAATAATAATAATAATAATAATAATAATAATAATAATAATAATAATAATAATAATAATAATAATAATAATAATAATCAGCTTGGATTCTTCATTCCTGTACTGAGACCAGATAAGGTTCACTCTGCATTCTCTTTGAGTACAGAGAGATCTGATGAAAATAACCCTCATAGAAATGTTACTAATTTGGAATCTCTTGAAATGATACCTCTTGTAAAAACTAAATTGAATATTAGTGAACCACTCACAACTGAGAGGAAGGCTACTCTAATACTGCAGGCTGTCAAGAAGTCAAGTAAATTGAATTTGAGCTCAAGGAAAAATCTTGTGGCAATACCTTTATCATCATTATCTAAATGTCCTTTAAACCCTAAAATGAATTCCTATGAATCAACAGTAGTAGGTGATAGGAACGTAAATCAGTATAGGTTTCCACCATATACACCAGAATCCACTGTCCCAACCCATGCGAGTCAGAGTACATCACAGGTTTCTAGAAGTCTAAATACAGGGATCTCTACATCATTGTCTGTTACACAGGCATCAGTGTTGCACAGCAAAACAGACTCAAAAGAATATAAGTGCCACATTTGTGAAATGTTATTTCCTTCATGTTCAAAACTAAAGAACCACAAACGGTCACATATTACTGATAAATGCCATGTTTGTGATATTTGTGAAAAGAAATTTAAATTTCCTTTTCAGTTAAATAGCCACAAAAAGGTCCATGTCAAAAGCAAGGATTATGTTTGTGACATCTGTGATTTTGCAACAAAAGCAAAGCACAATCTTAAGCTTCACCAAAGAGCAACTCATGCTAAAGAAGTTAGGTATAAATGTGAAGTATGTAATAGAGGATTTTATAACAAATATCAACTTAAAGACCACATCTTATTGCACACAGGAGAAAAACCCTACGAGTGTCAAGACTGTGGGAAGAGTTTCCGCCAGAAAAGTAACTTGCTTATCCATCGACACCATGTTCACAACGAAGAGAAGCAGCGCCTTACCTGTACGCTTTGTCCGAAAACATTTGCAGTGAAAAAGTCCCTTGAATTTCATCTCAGAAGCCATAAAGGGGAAGAAAAAGTTTACCTTTGTGATATTTGTGGGAAGGGTCTTACAAGTTCATGTTCCCTTGTTGCTCATAATCGCATTCATACAGGAGAGAAACCTTTTATTTGTGATCTTTGCGGCAAGTCATTCCGTAGGAAAAACCTGTTTCGAATCCATTTGAGGATCCATACTGGTGACAGGCCATACAAGTGCGAGGTCTGTCACAAGACCTTCACCCAGCGCTGCTCACTTGTTATACATAAAAGGTGTCACACAGGTGAGCGACCCTACAAGTGTTTTGTTTGCTCCAAAGACTTTGTGTCGAAGTCTGTATTGAATTCTCATCAGAAAGTGCATGGTATGAAGTGAATTTCTTGTGAACTACTACTACTACTACTACTACTACTACTACTACTACTACTACTACTACTACTACTACTACTACTACTACTACTACTACTACTACTACTACTACTACTACTACTACTACTACTACTACTACTACTACTACTACTACTACTACTACTACTACTACTACTACTACTACTACTACTACTACTACTACTACTACTACTACTACTACTACTACTACTACTACTACTACTACTACTACTACTACTACTACTACTACTACTACTACTACTACTACTACTACTACTACTACTACTACTACTACTACTACTACTACTACTACTACTACTACTACTACTACTACTACTACTACTACTACTACTACTACTACTACTACTACTACTACTACTACTACTACTACTACTACTACTACTACTACTACTACTACTACTACTACTACTACTACTACTACTACTACTACTACTGGCGTTATCATTATTTATCAATTTATTATCAAGGTAATAAAGAAGAATGTTACTGTTACATCATTGTTTTAATTGTTGCAAAGTTAATCATATAAGGTATATCTTCTGTAGATAATTTGTTTGTTTACCCTTCATTTCCAAAGAATAATTGACTGAGTAAGTTAGCTATGCAGTACAGCTCATGTAACTGTAAGCTTGCGTTAAGGAGACTTTGGCACTGAATCCTACTGCTGCAGCACTGAAAATAGTTTTCCATTGTCTTTCTTTATATCCCCGGCATATTGTAGGACTGAAGATTAAGTAATGCTATTGTTACTATCTTCTCAATCCTATGCTAGATGCAAGCATTAATGGCATGCTAGAAACAGCCTATGCTAGTGTATGGGCAGTGCGATGTTGCCCATCTAGGTAGGTGGACATGACTCCAGCACATAAGGACACTAATAATTTTACTGTCTTAATGTTAATTTTGAATTATTTACACCAAGCTTGTCAGTTACCTGAAATCAAAACACAGGACATATGTGCAATCGAGGAGATCAGTGGGTTCGTATTCTACAAGTTATAAACTTCATTTCAAAATGATACACTTATTATGTTGACGGTACTGAGCAAGTTGGTCGCGCGGTTTGGGTCACGAAGCTATGAGCTTGAATCGGGAAACGGTGTATTCAAACCTCAGTCGGCAGCCCTAAAGAAGGTTTTCTGTGATTTCCCATTTTACACCAGGCAAATGCTGGGGCTGTGGCCTGTTTTAAGGCCATGAATGATTCCAATCCTAGCCCTTTTCTATTCCATTATCACCGTAAGACCTGCCTCTGTCAGTGTGACATAAAACAAATAGAAAAAACTTAGTTTATTTAATTATTCATACCATTTCTTTCAATTTCAATATATTTTCATTTCTCTGAAGTGCGGTTAATGCCACCCCGTGGTGTAGGGGTAGTGTGCCTGCCTCTCGCCCGGAGGCCCCGGGTTTGAATCCCGGCCAGGTCAGGGATTTTTCTCTCAACCTGAGGGCTGGTTCGAGGTCCACTCAGCCTACGTGATTAGAATTGAGGAGCTATCTGATGGTGAGATGGCGGGTCCGGTCTTGAAAGCCCAGAATAACAGCCGAGAGGATGCATCGTGCTGACCACACGACCCCTCGTAATCTGCAGGCCTTCGGGCTGAGCAGCGGTCGCTGGGCAGGCCAAGGTCCTTTCAAGGGCATTAAGTGCCGTGGGGTTTGGTTTTTTGGTTTGGGGAAGTGCTGTTAACAGTTTTTTGTCATTCTTAGCAATTTCCTAAAAATCTCTGCATGACATTGAAGAAAAATTTACAGAAATGTACAGCTCAGACCTAATCAAGCAACAGAACATAATATTTCTCACAGCTGACAATTTCACATGAAAATGCGGGGGACTCGGACTACCTCAGGTAGCTGTCCACCATTACCCGTCTTATTCACTAGGATGGACAGCCTGAGAACTGAAAACAATAAATAAAAAACAATTTTAAAAATCTACAAACTCACACCAGGTAAAGAAACCAAGGAGTGAAGAAATCTATCCTCTTTCAAAGAAAGAAGAAAGCTCTTGGTACTTATCAGATATAGAAACACTGGTGTATTTCTCTCGGGGTTCAAAATACGGGACAATTGCCCAGATAGGAACTGTCTGGGATGCGGGACATTTAACACAAATATGGTACTGTCCCATAAAATCCAGGATGACTGGCAAGCCTGGTTTACACTGCATCTATGTGCCATTAATGCTTGCACTTAGGATTCCCTTTCCTTTTCCATCATAATTAGGACCTACCTCTTAACATGTCTCTAAGTAGCTAGCAGGAAAAGAAAAAAGAATGTTAGGTTATTTAATTCTTGATCTTTATTCTGATGGTTATAATAAGACTATGACACTTGTGCGAAAAATTAAATGAAATTGCATACGGCTGTTAGTGCCGGGAGTGTCTGAGGACATGTTCAACTCGCCAGGTGCAGGTCTTTTCTTATTTGATGCCCGTAGACCTGCGTGTCATGATGAGGATGAAATGATGATGATGACAATACATGCACCCAGCCCCCGAGCCAGCGAAATTAACCAATTATGGTTAAAATTCCCAACCCTGCTGGGAATTGAACCCGGGACCTCTGTGACCAAAGGCAAGCACGTTAATCCTTTAGTCATGGAGCCGGACACTTGTGCAAAATGTAAACAGTATGTTTGCTGTTCACAACAATAAATATTAAAACTAAATCAAGAAAAATGAGATTTATTCAACATGATTTCCAAAGTTTTATATAAAATGTTATCACATTAATTTTAAAAGGCAAAAAGAAACCCAAAATAAGTAATATAAAATCCAAGATTCGAAACCTCGGTCAGATTTGAACCTAACATTTGTGGCTCCTTCATCACAGAAGAAAATGGTTGCATGATCTCTTGCCAAAGGCATTATTCAATGTTCATTTGTACCTGGTAAGGTAAATTACTTTTCATGTTGTTATTTCTGGACTTACGATCAGTCTTTCAATTAATGCCTACATTAGTTTTATTTAAGGCAAACCAGGTGAGTTGGCCATGCAGTTAGGGGTGTATTGCTGTGAGCTTGCATTCAGGAGATTGTGGGATTGAACTCCACTTTCGCAGCTCTGAAGATGGTTTTCCATGGTTTCCCCGTTTTCACACCAGGCACCTTTATAATAGGCCACAGCCACTTCCTTCCCACTCCTAAGCCTTTTCCATCCCATTGTCTCCTTAAGACCTATCTGTGTCGGTGTGACGTAAAACAAATTATAGGGGCGTGCAGATGTGAGCTCTCATCCGGGAGATAGTGGGTTCGAATCCCACTGTCGGCAGCCCTGAAGATGGTTTTCCGTGGTTTCCCATTTTCACACCAGGCAAATGCTGGGGCTGTACCTTAATTAAGGCCCTGGCCGCTTCCTTCCCATTCCTAGGCTTTTCCTGTCCCATCATTGCCATAAGACCTACCTGTGTCGGTGCGACATAAAGCAAATAGCAAAAAAACAAATTGTATTTAATTTTTTTTTTTTAATATTTAAGGCAAAGGAAAATTCACTTATTGAAAAACGGGGAAGTTGTGGATTAATACAGACAAGGAATTTAGCCTGTGTGAGAGGATGATTGTTTTGAATTACATGGGTTGATATTTGAATTGTGGCCACTATTTTTTATTTAGATATATAGCATACCTACAACGTTAGGCATTTTACAGGCCTTTGAAGTAATCACCACTGTTGTGTAGCTCTTGTTCCTAGTGATGTGGAAGCCATTTGATGCCTTTGAGAGCGCCTAATCTCGGGGGGTCACGGAGGGAGCAGTCGGTGGCCTGGAGAATGTCGTCCACTGTGCGGATGCAGACCCCTCGAAGTGGTGCTTTCATCTTAGGGATGAGATCGTAGTCGCAGGGTCTGAGATCTGGAGAATAAGGGGAGTGGTAAAACACTTGCCAGCCCCAGCGAATGAACAACTCA
Organism: Anabrus simplex; assembly: GCF_040414725.1. Taxonomy (NCBI): domain Eukaryota; kingdom Metazoa; phylum Arthropoda; class Insecta; order Orthoptera; family Tettigoniidae; genus Anabrus; species Anabrus simplex. Next base: position 1,046,000,513 of record NC_090265.1, on the reverse strand, counting down.
GTCACAGCTCCTGCTGCATGCGCCGTTGCATTATCATGTTGAATGATGGGTGGGTTATTCAGGAAGTGTCCTCGTTTTCTTAGAGCTGCCACCAGGTTCGTTTGCAAAAATGCATACTAATACTCCGCATTAATAGTATGTCCTCTAGGAACGGTATGCTTTATGATAACACCATCCAAGTCGTAGGCAATGATCAACATGGCTTTCACATTGGTTCTGGTCGGCCAAACCGTTACTTTTCGCGGTGACCCGTGATAATACCAATATAAATGGTCCGTTATTGGACATTATACATTTTCCAGCTAACTCATTCCTGGTTGCCAGCGTTTCGCCCTCGTGTGCTAGGCTGGGCTCATCAGTTGGTACCTAGCACACCTACCAAGATGCTGGCTAGTGCATATTGTGACCCGTGATGACGCTATTAATTTGATTGGCATTTAAGCTGTGGTTCATAAGCTATGGTCCTGGTTTCATTCAATAGTCATTATCCACCATATAAAGACCGTACTTTCATATTCATAGCCCTCCAAATGTGTATGAGCTGCATCATACTGCAGCCATTTTTGATGTTTGGTCAATTCACGTGGAGCCCATTTGAAGGCAATTTTCCGCACTCCCAGCTGCTTCTTCAGGCGCCAGCCCTGTATCATTGGCCAATTCACGAATTGTGGTGTTCCGATCCGCCAGCACTAATACGTTCACATTCTGCACATCGTCATCACTTACTGAAAGATGATCAGGCCGCGGCATGTCTGGTCACATTTCGTCATCCATCTTTGAAGGCCTTGACCCACCGTGCTACAGTACAATGATGTAATGCACTTTCACTGCCAACTTCTTGCAATCCTTTGTAACACTGCCTTGCATTGCGACCTCTAGCACATTCAATTTTCAACCAGCTCCTCTGATCTTGCTTCGAAATCATTAAAGGTGTACTCCACGAGCGTGCACTCAAAACTGCATTCTTTTTGTTGTTGCTGCCGCCGTGTATGGTGTCTGGAGGGCAAGTTCATTTACGTTGAGGGAGGGTGGGTATATAAGCTATCTCAGGTATACATAATATTGCCTGGCCACGTTTCATGGCATTGTTACAGCATAGTTCCCAGTATTAAAAAATCAACCTATGTATTTTCATTGTAGTGTGTTATACCTTTAAATGTTTTGTGCTACAGCTACTTTGCCATTTTGAAGTCAATAATAATAATAATGGGCCACAGAAAAACATCTTCAAGGCTGCTGACAGTGGGGTTTGAACCCACTATCTCCTGAATACGAGCTGACAACTATGTGACCCAAACTACACAGTCACTCGCTTGATGTATCATCTATTGAACTGAATGTTGGTTTAACTCAAATGGATCACAACTACTTACGTGTAATCCCATCATAGATTTTAAAGTCCTCCCATGTACCTATCTTTTGCTTGATGATAGTTACCAATGGTATGAACTGTAACAGAATTTAACTAGAGATCCCAGAAGATTTGTAAATTTTCTCACATGCTAGCATCTTATAAATATTCTGGACTGATTTCAAACCTGTTGTGGAACTTCTTTGATATCAAGGAAACAAATGCTGTATCCTATTATGTGATTAATATCTGTTTTATTTATGCCATACCCATAATAAGCACTTTATTAGAACCTATATAGTTGGTACCTAGCACACCTACCAAGACGCTGGCTAGTGCATATTGTGACCCGTGATGACGCTATTAATTTGATTGGCATTTAAGCTGTGGTTCATAAGCTATGGTCCTGGTTTCATTCAATAGTCGTTATCCACCATATAAAGACCGTACTTTCATATTCAACTTCAACTTTCAACCACATTGACCGTACAACCTTTTAAATTTAATACATATTTTATTTTTTCCCCGAAGAAATGCACACAACTCAAGGGGACTCAATTTCAGATTTTACTAAATTATCATAGCAACAAATGATGAATATTTGTTAACTAAGCTAGGAGTCAATGTTAAAAACAGAATTTGTATTACATTTCCTTGTTACTCAATTCACTGGTATGTGTAGCTTATTCCCTTTCAGTAGATGATGATGAGATTATTATTATTATTATTATTATTATTATTATTATTATTATTATTATTATTATTATTATTATTATTATTATTATTAAATGGACCCTGTTGGATCACACATTACATTTATGATTCGCCTTTCTAACAGACCATATTTCCTTTCATTCTTTCACTGTGTGCCTGTTTCCTTTCTTCTGACCACTTAGTCCCCGATCTTTTAGGGAGTTCATTCTCTGGCTTTACTACCGAACTATTTACCTTGTGACGGTAAATGTTTCTGTCCAGTATTTCTGATGGTTCTATCTGGGCCTTTTCCAATCTTGTATCCATGGTACGTTCTTCAGTTTTTCAGTATATGTCAAAATCTTGTGGGTTAGCCTTGAAGACGATAGTCTGTGAACGTGTCCATCGAATTTCAGTCTTTGTTTCCTGATGTCTGCGGCAAGGTTGGACAGTCTTTCCATAGCTTTGCGTGATTTGAGTCTATACCCTTCTTCTTTTTTATCTGGGCCCTGAATTTTCCTCAAGATCTTCCTTTCCTCCTTCAAGATGTTTCCCAGATCACCTTTATTATTAAGTACCAAGATTTCACTTGCATGATGCATACAGCAATTCAGGTTTAATCACCTTATTATAATGTTTGATTTTTGTATGTATGGACATGCATTTCTTGTTGTAGATGTCACGGGTTCTCCAATATGCTCTTTTGAGTTTTTGTAATCAAACTTTCTGTGGTTCCTTTTCAAACCCTGTTGGTTCTAGGATCTCACCGAGATATTTGAAGTATGGAACTCATTTGATCTGCCCATATTTTGTTTGTAATTCCTGAATGTTGAATTCATTTTAGATAAACTTGGTCTTCTTGAATGAGATTTGTAGTCCAGTTTTCTCAGCACATTCGTTGAGGATTTCAATCTGTTTGATCGGTGAAATATTACTGCCTGTTAGGTCCGACTCGTTGGCTGAATGGTCAGCGTACTGGCCTTCAGTTCAGAGGGTCCCGGGTTTGATTCCCGGCCGGGTTGGGGATTTTAACCTTCATTGGTTAATTCCAGTGGCCCGGGGGCTGGGTGTTTGTGCTGCCCCCAACATCCTTGCAACTCACACACCACACACAGCACTATCCTCCACCACAATAACACGCAGTTCCCTACACATGGCAGATGCCGCCCACCTTCATCGGAGGGTCTGCCTTACAAGGGCTGCACTCGGCTAGAAATAGCCACACAAAATTAAAATTAAACTGTCTGTTAGTATCGCTAGGTCATCTGCGAAAGCTAAACAACTGACCTTTATGTCATCATTCTTTCGGCCAAGTTGAATGGGTTTCCAGTGCTTCTGAACTTTCAATTCCCTCTCCTATTCTCGAATGACTTTGTCTAAAACAAGGTTGAAAAGCAGTGGTGACAGTCCGTCACCCTGTCGCCGCTGGTGTTAATGGCAAAGGGCGATACTTCACCCATGAATTTCACTTTTAACTTAGTGTCCGTGAGTGTTTCCTTGATGAGTCTTAATGTCTTTGGGACAAGCCCTTATTCTTCTAAGATGTTAAAAAGAGATTGTCGATCGACCGAATTGTACGCTTTCTTGAAGAAGACGAAACTACACATAACCGGAGAACTTCGGGTTACTCTATATTTCCATATCGTCTTCAAGTTAAAAATTTGTTCAACACAGGACCGCTCAGGTCGGAAACCGGCTTGATATTCTGCAATTTTGTGTTCAAACTGTTCTTGTACTCTTTGAAGAAGACACGCGGAGAGAATCTTGTAGGTGACTTGAACAAGAAAAATCACTCTGTAGTTATTTACATCGGTTTTGTCACCTTTCTTGTGTATTTTTATTATTATTATTATTATTATTATTATTATTATTATTATTATTATTATTATTATTATTATTATTATTGGAATTATGACATTTATAAACATATTTTTATACCCAAATAGTTAAGTTTCATCTTTTAGGAAAACGGAATTGGATGTTATGAAAATAAGAAAATCTAGGGATTAAAAAGAACTAATGGTCTGAAATTTGAGAGAAAAAAAGGTAAGAGTGTGTGCTGTCCTATTTTCCCACTCTTATAAAAACTAGTGTTTTCATGGTGTAAGGTTAACAAATATATGAGGGGTTGCCGGCAAGAACCCCACTAGTCAGAAAATTACAATTATGGGAAAACAGGTACATGGTCTCCTTGCTCATGCGCAGTACGAAAAATCCTTTCCAACACAGTCAAAATTGCGTTCATGTATTCGTTCGTGTACTGCAGTCAGGCGTTCCAACTAAATCTTCGCATCGATCCCTGGCGGTCGGAACTAGTCTGCAGTCTAAAGCATGTACTGAGCCGTACATTTCTGTGACATGCACAGAAACACAGTATCGTTGCCTCCTACTATATCGTGGCTCTCGATTAATCTGCACTCAAGCTCAAAGAAATCATGTCCAGTGACACATTTCTTCCAAAAATGACTCTAATGGATGCATAAATTATCACACAAAATATAATGTCCATCTGCAAGTCATAATCAAATTAATAGCACAGTAAAATATACATATAATTCATCATTACTCCGTCCGGAGGATGCCATGTTCCAGGCCTACTTTACATAAAGTGAGCACACGATAATTCTTTCCAAGAACAAACCAATATTAAACCCATGACCTTATTCGAATTTTAGCCCGTAATTAGCTTTAATTATTTTTACTCATTATTATTATTATATTTATTGACCGTGCCTAATCACACTTGCAAAGCTATCGTACGAAATTATTCAGATGACTCTAAACGAACTAAAGTCAACAGAAATGTCGTATAATCGTAGAATGAAATTTGACACTTAGAAAAACACTAGAACACTGTCCTAATCTGTCTCAATTAATTTTCAAACTATTTCAAAATCATTCAAGATTAACGCGGAGGTCATTTACTTTTATTTCTCCTGCCATCTTAAATTTTTAGGACAGTTAAGGTCTCTCTCGATGACATTCACTCTTATCTCTAACTAATAGAACCGAATACACATTCATTCCAGAGCACAAACTACCTCCCACCGTGGAAAGAAGAATGAAAAGTCAAACTACTGCTAAACTAATAGAAAATCTAAATGAATAAGGTAAGGCTACGTTTTACAGACATTTTACAGAAGGATAGAAAGATGAATTCTTAAAGAATACTCATGTGGCTGGTGTTAACTGGATTCTGGCTGATGACCTAGTACGTGGTCACATCACCTTCCATCGAACAAAGTCTTGCCCATGTCCGACGCCTTACATAATTAGTGACTCATGGAGGAGATGAAGGTGCACAGGAAACAGTAGGATTCATCTCGGAAAGGGATAGCCATCTTGAAGCGAGCTCGAACCAACGACCTTCCTTCTTCTGAGTTCTCGTAGAAAAGCTGAAACTAATAAAAGTCTTAGCAATAGTCCAGGATACACACGCGATGTTTAATAATTTGGAGATGGACACTTATCTTATGACAGTCATAAATAAATCATAGAGAAGTTTTTCAAATGCCTGAATTGCAGTTTATTCAGTCCTCAGTGCCTTCTCTAATGCAAAGTCTCCCAGTGAAGCAAACGACGTCCAGTCTCAACCGTAGCTGCATTCAGAGTAACGCTCAAATCAAGTGTTCAGAAGTAAAAACCCTCTATAAAATTTCCTTTGGAATTACCATAAATTCACTGTCTTAAGACGGAGGTGTGCCTCTTGATTATATCTGATTGGTGGATCTGTTGCATTCCTGTGAAGGTTGTCATTTTTATTGGCTGCCCTAGTTTCACGTCACACGACCTTGCAATTATTGATCGATTATAATCACGCTGCCCACCCGATCACGTGGCACCCACACACATGTGTCTGAAGGACACCTAACAGGAATTTCACCCTGCTTCCTCGTTCTCTTGGTAGGTTGGGAAAACCGGTTCGCAGGCGGCTTGTTCATGCTAGCACGGGAGCGTAAAATCTCACCCTCCTGGCGATCGAAATAATGTTTCAACTCACTGATGAAATAAATCATTCTCCCTTAATAAATTGTTTCCACTTTTGAAGGGGACAGTATAGAGCGGTATATGGATGCGTCCATGTACCGACAGCAAACTGTGTGTTGGAAAGAACCTATTAATCTTTACATCCATCACTATTGTCATCATTGTCTGTTTCATAGTCACAACTGGTTGTAGGTACATCCACTGATGCAGCTGTCCCAAAGAGGCTTGAGTAGTATTCTTTGCTTGCAGGATTTGCGAGGTATTCGGCAAGTTTTAATATGTCCTTAGCCTTCTCAGGTTTTTCAGGAGTTTTGAACTTCGGATCTGTGATGATGTGACAGCTCCACGGTACGTTTGTCGCTAATATATAGCTTTATGTTTGAATTAACACTGCATAGATCGAACAACCTGAAGCCTGAATGCTGGCTTTGGGTTTTTACAAAACAAACCATCAGTTGCTTTTTTAAAATACTTGAAATATGGTGGGTGAATATCTCCAAACCAAATGGAGTTGGACGCGTTGGGGCCTTCAGATTCCTTTCATCCCAGTCTTCAGGAAGTTCAGTGATGGTAGTCTTCCTGCGTTGAGCAGAAATAAGTGAAACGTCCTGGTCATTTGGTAGGTAGCTATGACCATGAACGGGAAAAAGGTATGTAACCCTTTTAAAAAGTTTGAGAATGTGCGCTACACAGAAGAGGAAGTAAACCCTTGTTTTATTTTTGTTTTGCCCAGGACAGCTGTGGGATGGAGTGTGGGATGCTATTTATGAAATGTAGCAGCATTGAGATAACTTCATCGGACCATTTAGCCCATATTAACGTAAAACCTTGGAGAACAGGAGTACAACCTAGAGGAACGTGGGCAGTTGTAAACAAAAGTGTAGCTTTCCAGTGGTTTATCGGGAGTTAAGCACAGCGCTCTCGCAGCACCTGCCTGAAGCACCCCTAACTAGTGTTGTTTTTGCTAGCAACAGTCCAGACTTGTGGGTTTTTTTGCCAAATTGCCGTATGTTTAGAGGCTAATACAGTACGACTTGAGGTGTTTTTGACAGAATCGGTTGTGTAGTCACATGCGTAATGCTCAACACTACAAGATGGCGCCTATGACTCATTTTTCGATAATTTTTTTTTTTTTGGACTAGTGGGGTTCTTGCCGGCAACTCCTCATATATATTGCACATTGGCACATACCTGAGGAAGCTTACCATGATTGCAAAAGGTTGACCTGAAAATATTGGTTTTTAACTAGTATAATTGAACTGATATAAATTGCTATTCATTTCTAATATCTGTTACTGCTACCTAAATAATTGACGTTACATTGCACAACTTACAGCCTGTGGATATTGTATTAGAAGCTATATAGTTGAAGTTGAATTTTTCATATAATAACAGGCAGAATCATGTGCCTGAATTTGTATCAGGAATGGAAGTTGGTGCTCAGGGTATGTGTGGTTGTTTGGTATTCCAGCAGTAATAAAAAGACTGCAGTCTTCAACTCTGTGGTTCAATCTCTTCAGTTAAAGTAGAGAAGGAAAAAGTGTGTTTTGTTTTAATGCTTTGTGCTGTGTCTTGTGGATGCAAATTTGATAGAATACAAGGGTGGATTATACTCAAGATTATTACATTTATTTTAATTTCCTATATACATGTACATATTTTCTGAGGAACTTCTAATGACTGTTACATAGTATTCTGTGTCATTGAAGATATGTAGCTTTTCACTTGATTTGACAGCAATAATCTATTAAATCTTGAGCTATACATGGTTTGTTGTTTTGAATGCAATTTTCTAGATCTACTTGTACTTTATTTCTTCAGATTTTTGGACTTACATAATTAATGTGCTTGTGTGTTTGATTGTGAATCTTGTAGCTAGATAACTTTTGAGATTATGTTGCACAAAGTAAGTTTAAAACTGACACTGAAAATCTCTTTTGTATGAAAGAGAAAGTATAAACCAATAGGATTCAATATTAGTTCAAAACAAGTCAGAAATTTGTAGAAAACAAATGAATGTTATGAATGAAGTTAATCAAGCAAACACTCAATAATATATAACAAGTGCACATTTTGTAAGGATTCAGTGTAACCTGTTTACTTGGCTAATATAATGTAGTAAAGAGATTGAGTATAATGATTTGAACACCTCTGTATGTTTATAAAATGAATTATAAGATATGTCTTGTCAGTATGGGTATATTTCAGGTGTATCCTTTCATAAAGGGCAGTATCAGAAATATTATTCATATTAGATGTCATTAATGGATGGCCAAAATTGCTGGAAAAATTCACAACTTTGTTAGTTTGAATATAAAACTCTTTTGAATGAACTCTTTTACCTACTTATACTGATATGTGAAACAGGGCTGTTTATCTTTCTCAGGAGGAGTACTTTTCTCATACTGTACTTGCCATCTTAAAGTCCTGTGTTACATAAAATTGACCAATCATTGCATTGCTTTAAAATTGTGTGCGGCTGGAAAGAGGAAAATAATGATATCATCTACATAGTTTACTCTTACCTACATATAGGTTCTAACTGGTATGGCTCTAATTTGACTTTCAGTTCAATTGAATAAAAGAGAATTTGTCACTCCCTCCCCTAAATATTATTCTCAGTTTTGTGGATTTTGATCCTGAAAAGTTTCTTGTACATTATGTCTGGTAAAGATCTGTTAATGGTGTAATTTGTCAATTAAACTGATGGAATTAGTACAAATGAGAGAGATTATGGATTTTATGAGAGAATTTGAATGTTAGGTATTTAAGCTTTGCATTATGTACTTTATTTTGTTGATGATACCAGTAAGATGTGTCCCTTATCATATTTTATTGGGAGAAAAAGTAGAATTATATCTAAGTATAAATGAAGTAAACTAGTAAGTAATGTTTTATTTTACCTGGCAAGATTAAGGTCAATGAAGAAGATATATTAACTGATAATAGCATGTAAAATGATATACATCTTGTATCATGTGTGTGTTATATGAAAGAGAAGATGGCTCATAATTAGTATTAACGTATCATGTTTACTGTTACAAATGGTTATATTTATCCAGTAAATATACTTACTGCAACAAATGAATATTGTACTTTTTAATTCATAACCTGAGACAAATTCACCTGTTATCAGTTTTCTGTTTCATTGCACCTCTTTCATAGAGCTATCTGAGAATATTTTAAAATACATAGTTACTATGCTCATTTTTTTCATAAAGAGCACATCATTTCTTTAATTTGGCAGGAATACAGAATATGAGGTTGACTTTGAGATAGTACAGGTAAGTTTAAATGTGAGCATCAGTCATTACCACTAGCAAGCACAGTTATCAACCAGGAGATCCAGGGCTCAAATTTTGGTGTTGGCAATGTATTATTATTCTTTTTAAAATACTGGACTCTATTACCGTATTGTGTTACTGAACCATTCTAACAGTAATTGAATTTCCATTCCACATGTTTGCAGTGAGCACGTAGTTCATTATCACTGGCCCTTCGAAGGACTATTATATAGGTGTAAATGTGCCACATGCCATACGCAGCAGGGAATAACCTTACAACATTAAATGCGTTCATGTGTGTGCCAGCTGAGAAAGCGTACCTGCCTGTCAAGATGAGAACCAGGGTTCGAGTCCTACTCTGTGCATATATATATATATATATATGTTTTTTTAACTTTTAGAGTGTTGCACTATAATTGATAACATGTGTATTTCTGTTCATTACATTGTGCTTTATGTACATTATGTTAGTTTTTAAAAGGACAGCTTGTAACACTAGAGTTGTCTGAAATTATAAGCTGACTGATCTCATAATTTTGGCAAAATGGGGTTTATTTGACAATCATAGGACATATTTGACAATCGTAGGACATAAAGTCATCCTCTTTTTCCTTCATGTCGATAAAAATTCTCTGCTTGTTTTTGTAGATGGTTTTCTTCAAAATTAAGGTTAATTTTTCATCTTCATTTTTTCAAACAATACATTGCTCTTGTTCCAAGCATGTACTGCACTCATCTCTGCCTGGAGAAGAAAACACCCTAAATGGAACCTGTATTAAAAATGTGCCGGATGTAAACTTCCTTCATTTGCAATTCCACTTCTCCCTCTTCCTTGTACATACACCGTAGTTTGCTGATACTTAGCTCAGACGGTAAATATTTACATGCATTTATGTTGCAACTGTAATGGGATACTACAGCCTGAAGGCTTTTAATGAAATTTAGCACAGCCTCTAATTTCTTTTCCATGATCTTTTCTTTTCTTGGTCCTCTCCTCGTTTCTACTGGTACTAAAGCACCCTCCCGCTTAAAGGTCTTGAATATTCCGATAACTCTGTGCTTAGTAATATTTAGAAATGTTTCTTGGTACACTGGCAAATTAGCACCTGCTTGATTCATAACATTATACTGGAATATTGTAACTTTAGGCTTAATTACTCCCCTTTGGCTTCTGCGCCATTTTGGCTGACGTGTCTTGCAATATTTCAGGATGAAGGCATCTTGTTTGGCCTTTTCTGGAATTGCATAATATGCGGCATGAAATTCCTTTATGTCAGTCATGATTAAACAGTCTGCAATGTAGTTTAGACTTTTGCAGAATACCTGTTAAAAATGAAAATGATGTGATCTTAAGATATTGTAGGAGTTATAGGTAACAATTCCAGCATCGGTATTCAGTGATTTCTTAATGGGATTAAGATTTCAAGATAATTATTATTTAGTTACTAAATAACTAAATATTGATTCTAATAAAGGCAACTTAACACAATGTACTTACAGCAATCGTTTTTCTTTAGTTCGTTTCCACTTTTCAGGATTTGATTTTCGTTTCTTAGCATGTTCGGGTGGACACTCCGAAACAGTGTCTTCCATATTAAATGAAAATATTTTCCCAAATACTTATATTATGAGTAAAACACTGAAGAAAACATGAACACTGCACTTCCGAGCATGCACTGACAAGAGGATGTAAACAAATGGTCGCCATGACAGTTTGATGTTGTCCCCAATTCTACCATCAAGGTAATCAGATGATGGCACAGGCAAGCATCAATTTTTGGTAATGAGACAAAGTCTCATAGTGCATTGACACTACTGGTGGCTCCAAATAGCCTATGCAGTGGCCTCCACGGTATGCACTAGCCATGTGTCTTGGTGGGTGTGCTATTTACCAACTGATGAACCTGACTTAGCACACTAGGACGAAATGCTGGCAACCAGGAATGAGTTAGCTGGAAAATTTGTAATGTACAATAACGGACCATTTACATTGGTATTATAAATTTACTCATTCGGGACAAATATTTCAGGTTCCCTATGGGAATCAACATCTATATCATCAAGCCGGGGTATGTTGAGAATCGTTAGATTTTTGTAGCGCGTGAGTTTTACTTTGTTAGTAAAAAGTTGGCAGGTATGCGTACATCAAGCGTGATGTTGGCAAGACTGCCGTACCAGTCGCTACAACAAGGAAGACTGAATTGAATTTCCCTTCTGCGCATGAGTTTCAAGACCCTGTTTCGAGTCATAAGACAGATATAAATATTTCAAATTTGAAATTGGTGAATTATTTGGTATTCAGAAAGTCTCCAGTGTCAAATAATAGACCACTTTGTGATTCAGGATACACCTCCACACACAGTGTTATAGCTGCTTCCCTACATCTAAATCTTCATGCTGTAGGAGTTTTTTCCAAGGTAACGGTGCCACTCCATGAAAATATCGAAAGTTCAACGTTCTCCTTAAGTCTTCGTCTTTCACCTAAAATTATTGAAGTATGTAGGTCATATTAACTACTCAGAATATCACTAATTTATTATGAAATTTTTTCAGTTAGAACTAATTAACTTATTTACCCGTTTCAGTAATGACAAAATCTTCAACTGCAAAATGCTTCAAGGAGATCTTGATATTACGAGCCATACTTTTATGTCTTAGGTCCTGCCGATGAAAGCGCATGCACCACTTTTTATGTAAGGGCTACCGCTTAGGAAATTGATGGTATGAATATGATTTACCTTGATTTTGGCACATTATAATACTGCAATAGTCAGGCATCCCAATTTTCTTTGCTGTCATTACGATATAATAAAACTTTAAATTCATCAATTTACTTGGCAACTTCCCTTAAAAACTTAGAAGAACAGATGATGATCGATAAGCGCATACCATCTACTGCTCGTGAGACATCTGTCGGTAGTGTTTCAGTACATTCCTGTTTGGGCTTTCAGCCTCCATGTTCACTCTACTGTAAAGGACTTACTACAAACATGCTGCTTGGTCCTGCTGCTCAGTTATTGTGAGCTTGGTACTGTATAACTTCATCTTATTGAGCTCTCGGCTCACTTGCATGCTCGTGGCAGAGAGGTAATAAAATTACAGCACAGCACTCAGGCTGACACGTGGATGGATAGGCAGCAGCCTGGGCTTCAGCTTGCCTTGTGCTCATCCCTAGGTGGACAAGACTGCACTTTAAAGGCCTTTCACTTGCTTTGATCCTGGCTGGGGACGAAATATCCCTGGCTACATTAGTAGATAGTACAGATGTTCTGGGCATTTGGAGGTGATAATAATAGGAAGTCAGTAATTGTCAGACTGCTGTTGGAAAGAATGGCTTGGATTTTTGTGGCATATTTCTGGAAAACTGTCATAATATGATACCTAGAAAGGTCTGTTCATTGCTAATGATAATGTTAATGGAAAGAGGAAAAAGTGCCACATTGCAAAATATGAAAAAAAATGACATTTCTATTTTTTAAGAGAAAAAACGTAGCAAATCCTTCAAAATATGGTTATTTTCATGAAATATAAAATTATTATCATAATATTATGAAATATGGGTGAAATGAATCCTACATATTGCAAGTATTTAAAATCCTTCTTCCTGTAGCACTAGCAGGCATGGTTTGGAAAATGAAATTTCATATTTTGCAGACACAAGACAAAGTTACTTTTCATATAATTTATATCTCTTTAAAAAATATTGCTTATTGAGCGTATCTGCACCATCTGTGCATAAGGCTGCTCGTCCACTGGAAGCGACTACGCGCGATTATGAGATCAGACGACTACCTGCGTACTAGTGCGACTGATCCCAAAGCAAAGATTGTAACGTAACCGCATCCACTGCAAGCGACCTCGAGCAGCGATTATAGGCGACAACAGGCGACAAGCGACAGATCCCACTTGAATGGGATTTGCTGCATGTAGTCGCCTGTATGCCACGGTTCCTGCAAGCATCCGGTTGTATGTCGTCATCATATGCAACATTATTTTTATCATTACTACATTTGTCATGGATGTAGATAGTGAAAAGTTGATAAGTGCGGTTTGTGAAAGAACACCACTATGAAATATGAAAGATAAACGCTATCATTCTCAAGGTATACAACGCAAACTATGGTCGAAGTTTGCAGAGGAAGTGGGTGTTGATAATGGTAAGTACTCTTATTAAATTATTATTTATTTATATAATATGCCGGACTGAGTAGCTCAGACGTTAGAACATTGGCCTTCTGAGCCCAACTTGAGAGGTCTGATCCTGGCTCAGTCCTGTGGTATTTCAAGGCGCTAAAATACGTCAGCCTCGTGTTAGTAGATTTACTGGCATGTAAAAGAACTCGTGCAGGACAAAATTCCCGTACCTCGGCAACAACATTTAGAGACTTTTCAAATTAGATTTAAAGGTTTTATATTTCTGTTTAACCCTGTTTACTTTGTTCTTATGGATTGTGTGCTTTTCTCTCTTTTTTGTATGTTAACACTGATAAATTAAATTGCATGCTTAATTTGATCTGTGATTCTTTAATAAATTAATAAATATCAACACTTTTTAATAACTGTTCATATCACTTAACTTACAAGTCACAGTTGAACGTTCCAGAGGTGTTATTGTCTCCCTGAAGCTTGACGTTTTGTGTATTTTTGGCTCTGTTGCATTCAAAAGATAGTGAAACATTTCTGGATGCACCCGATAATAAAATAACTTCTGGGGGTCTTTGTCCAGATCATTGTGCAGATGAAGGAATTCTCCCATTGGCTTCCTTTTAGCTAGTATTTGGTTTCTTTTGTGATTTTTCCTCCGATGCCTCATCAGGTAGGGACTCTCCAGAATGTAAACTAAATCCTCATCATCCATCTCACAGAATATTTAATACGTTTAATAACTTGACAACGTCTACTCGGGAAACACGCAGACCTGTACTGAGTACAGATGCCAACTGACAGCCACCCAAAGTCATCTGCTGTGGACGACCCCAGTCACGTGTAGTCGCATGAATCAGAGTCGCCTGTAGTTGCCTCATCTCATAATTGCATGTAGTCTCTTCCAGTGGACAAGCAGCCTAAGTCATAGGACTGAGTCCTGGTTATAGTTGATTGCATTTCAGAGTGCTAAAATTCAAAAGTCCCTTGACAGTATACAGTACTAGTGAATTAAAGAACTCTGTTTAAGGGCAGAGTTCTAGCCTTCCCCCTGACTTCAAATCAGTGACAATTAATGACATTAAACATGCGTTAATAATAATAATAATAATAATAATAATAATAATAATAATAATAATAATAATAATAATAATATTTCCATTAATGCTTTCACGCCCCGTACTTATAGACATGATATTGTATAGGCTTTTGGGCTTGTGCCGTGTTAAGAAAATAAGGTGAAATTCTTAATGTTTTGCAGAAAACTGTGCTCTGCGTCCTCAGAAGAATTCTCGACTGTTCATGAGAAAGGCTTCTTAAACAATGACACTTTTGAATTTGGAACATTATAATAGAAATAGAAGTGGAAGTGGTACGTTCATTCACCACCAGATGGCCCCCAGGACGTGGCACAACGCTAGCCTTTGAAGCGGAAGCTGACCGAACCATCACAATCAGACTAAGCGATTCACACAACGTGTTTGCGTAACGTATGACAGGTGTAAGGCATAGACATAAGCCTGGAATGAAACAACTGGCGATGAGGAACGTACGAATTTTGAAAACACCGAGACGAAATAACAATAGTAAAGGGGCAGATAAGGGAACTACCTACGTAAATTCTTAATGGCTGGCAACCAGGTATTACTTAATTGATAGCTGTTGAAATTGTAAGGATTTCTACGTATTTCCACAGCTTCCCGTATAATCCTGGACCTGTAGTGTCTAGTGTGGGTAAGAGCTCGAGCATCTGAGAACATGACATCATGACCCGACGATAGAGCGTGCTCAGCTATTGCCGATTTGTCAGGTTGGTTGAGACGAATATTACGTTCATGTTCTTTGATATGTGTACCAATGGACCGGCATGTTTGGCCGATGTATACTTTACCGCATGTGCAAGGAATTTCGTATACCCCAGGATGTAAAAGAGGGGACAATTTGTCCTTGGTTTTTCTTAGACTGTGACAATTTTAGTGGCGTGCCAAACACGGTTTTTATATTATGTTTGCGGAGGACCTTGGCAATTCGATCTTTGCTGTTGTGAATGTAAGGCAAGTAGGCAGTTCACTTCTTCCTTCTGTGAGATTTGCTTGGTGACGCAATGTTGGCTGGTGTCTTGCCTTATTATAAAGAGTCGGAAGGGCCGCGATATAAAATTGAGAAGCTGTGTTAGGTAGACGACAGATGCATAGTAAACTGTAAGTGATCTAGTGGAAACAGTCGATGAAGTTCTAATCTGTAATGGAAAAATTAAAATTTATTTAAGTGGAATGCATAAATAAATATGGTGAAGTATTATATTCATTTGTGCTCATTTATATTTTACCTGGCCATTACACTTTCCTGGCTTCCTTGCCATAGCTGTATCCCAAGTAAAATCAGTGGTAGTACATTCAATTTTGGCTTAATAAAGTAGATGAAGATCATGTTTTCATTGGGTTCTTGGGTTCTTCTCTTGATCTCCACTCCAGTTACATTCCATCTTCGTTTATCATCTCCGTGGGGATGAACAACAGCCTTGTCAGCTATAACATTACCATACTTTTGATACAACAACTTCATCCCCTAATATGGCATTTTGCTGGAATCAAAATCTCCAGCATTTTTTTTTTATTTCCTCCTATAGTGCACTACCATAGCATACTGACATGTTGCTCACTCACATGCAATCTTGCTAGAAATAGCAGCATATCATAGAGCGGCATCTGATCATCATATCCAGATAATGTAGTGTCTTCATTCTGATTGTTATGTGCCAAGGTATCTTGAGTCGACTGATGTATAAAATGTACATCCTAGGAGTAAAAGTTTTTCCGATATTGAGTGAGAAAAATACAGTTTTTTACTAATTATATCAGTAAATATGGTTCATTTTGTACTTGTCAAATTTTGCAACTTAGAAACATCTGCAAAATAATGACTGAAATGACAGACTCACATAAAGCACATTATGTAATAAAAGTAAACATTTCAAACACGTCCTTTGATATTGACAAGTATTTAAAGCTAAGTTTAGTACAGAGTATCATAGGATATGGGCTAATAAGATGATGTTTGACTAGTTCTGTATGTTGTTATTGTGTTTTGATAGGTGTTTATCTGAAATGTGCTCACTATTTATGCCAGACGTCATCTTTATGTTATTTAGATTTCCTGTCATGACCGATAACCTTTTTTTTTTTCCCTGATGCCCTGTTTGTCCACTTCCTTCCCCTACGTGTGTTGAGTCACGCACTGCACTCTTCTGTATTGCTTGCCAACTGCAGAGCACAAGTCAACGGCCAATATGTCCGCCTCCGTAGCGTAACAGTTAGTGTTATTAGCTGCCATCCTCGGGGACCCGGGTTTGATTCCCGGTTTTGCCAGAAATTGAAGATTGGCAGGAGGGCTGGTACCCGTTGTGTAGGGCTAGCGTGCTTGCCTCTTACCCGGAGTCCCCAGTTCAATTCCCGGGCAGGTCAAGGATTTTTACCTGGATCTGAGGGCTGGTTCGAGGTCCATTCAGCCTACGTGATTACAATTGAGAAGCTATATGATGGCGATATAGCAGCCCCGGTTTAGAAAGCCAAGAATAATGGCCGAGAGGATTCATCATGCTGACCACACGACACCTCGTGTTCTGCAGGCCTTGGGCTGAGCAGCATTCGCTTGGTAGGCCAAGGCTCTTCAGGGCTGTAGTGCCATGGGGTTAGTTTAGTTAGGAAGCCTGGTATGTGGTTGAAATGGTACATGGAGCTCACCTCCATTGGGGGTGTGTCTAAAAAGAGCTGCTCCACCTCGGGATGAGGTCACGAGTCTACTTTACTTTAACATCCAATATCGTGCAGTCCTCAGTCAAGCAATCATGTATGCAGTGCATTCACTACTGAGGATTATTATTATTTTAACTTACAATTATACTTCGTTTTATTTTCCTTGGGAATTTTAAATGTTAATATTAACACTTCTCACTGGTAACATTTTGTTGCAATAAAACTTTACCAGTGAGAAGTGACATACAGATTGATTGATTGATTCATTCATTCATTCATTCATTCATTCATTCATTCATTCATTCATTCATTCATTCATTCATTCCCAACCTGTACATCACTCCTCACTGGTAGTGTTTTGTTGCAAATTAGTAAATTCAGTGCACTACATCACAGGACATAATAGATATGAAGCAGTTACCACTGGTGATTAGCCAAAGCGTTTAGAGAAAAATGGATGACAGATCCTCCCTTACATTGTTGGTTCTGTGTTTGATGTGAAGGAATGGATGAAAGATTTATAATTGCTGCTGCTTATTGCCTTTAGATAAAAATAAAAAAAAAAGAGAGGTTTGGGCAAAGCAATGGTTGGGTTGCTCAATTGAGTTAATAACTCTCATGTGAAGACTTGATGCATCAGCTGTCATTGGAGCCAGAGGATTGGCAAAATTATATGAGAATGGA
Source organism: Anabrus simplex (assembly GCF_040414725.1). Taxonomy (NCBI): domain Eukaryota; kingdom Metazoa; phylum Arthropoda; class Insecta; order Orthoptera; family Tettigoniidae; genus Anabrus; species Anabrus simplex. The sequence continues at coordinate 1,045,982,616 of NC_090265.1, read as the reverse complement.
CGAGCCAACATACTTTCATAACACTGTTTATTTAACAAAAACAGTTACTCATTTCAGATAGATGATAAGCCCTGATGAGAGGTTTTCAGCTACTCCAATTTTTGGCATTCATATCATCATAAGCATTTATTTCTCAACGTATATACAGTAAATAAATACAATGTCATTTGGACGTATTAATTGTGTCGCCTCATATGGCTGAACAGTCCAATTCTGGATGCACAGATTTTATTGCAGTGGCAGCACACATTAGTTGTTGTAGCAGATGGTTGTGCAAGAACACCATCCCTCGCATTCACTCGTTCTTTCCTGTGGTTCCTCCTCTCTCAGCTTCTAATCTTCTCCTGTCTTATTCTAGATGTTCAACTCCATCGTATACAATTCTATGCCATTTGGGTCTATCCTTGGCTGTAGTTTCCCAGTTGACCGTATCAATTTGACACCTTTTGAGATTACACTTTAGAACATCCTTATATCGTTTAAGCTGCCCTCCATAGTTACGCAGGCCATTCTGTAGTTGGAAGTACATTATTTTCTTTGGGAGGCGTGTATTTGGCATGCGGATGATATGGCCAGTCCAGCATAGCTGATGCCTGACTGTCTTTGCCTCCATACTTGTAGTATTGGCTTCTTCGAGGATACTAATGTTCGTTCTTCGATCTTGCCATTTAACTTTCAGGATTCTCTGCAAGCATAATTGATGGTATTTTTCCAGGCATTTTAGGTTTCTCCTGTAAGTTGCCTAGGTCTCACAACCATAGATACCAGGCGAGTTGGCCGTGCGGTTAGGAGCATGCAGCTGTGAGCTTGCATCCAGGAGATAGTGGATTCGAACCCTACTGTCGAAAGCCCTGAAGATGGTTGTCCGTGGTTTCCCATTTTCACACCAGGCAAATGCTGGGGCTGTACCTTAATTAAGGCTCTCCCACTCCTAGGCCTTTCCTCTCCCATCATCGCCGTAAGACCTGCCTGTGTTGGTGCGACGTAAAAAACAAATTGTAAAAACAAAACAAACAAAAACAACCATAGATAAGAGTAGGGATTACAACAGCATTGTAAACATAGTTTGGTTCTTGCACTGATAGCATGATTGTCAAACACTCTTTTTAGTAGGTGACCGAAAGCCTCACTAGCATGTCTTAAACGATATTGGATTTCTGCATCAATGTGTGTACATGTTGAGAGGTGGCTTCCAAGGTAAGAAAATGATTTATGTTCTGCAGAGTTTGGCTATTGATTGTAATAGCCAGAGTTCTCTTATTGGAATTTGGTGCTAGCTGGTAAAGGGTCTTATTCTTATTAATATTAATTTCCAGTCCGATACTTTCATGTGCTTGATTAAAAGTATTTAGGATTAATTGCAGATCTTCTTCTGTGTTGGCTAAGGTAACATTGTTATCTGCGTACTGAAGCTCTATAACTGACACTGAGGACACCTTGGTCTGCTAATATTGAACAGATTTCCATCGGTTCCATACTCAAGTTCTATACCTGATGGCATTTTAACATCCACAAGGTGTAGTATAGCTCCAACAAATACTGAGAACAATGTTGGAGCAATTAGACAACCTTGCTTGACTCCAGTGGAAATACGGAAAGGGTCTCCTGGTCTTGTATTGGAATGAACTGTAGCAAACGTGCCGTTGTGCAGTAGTTTTAAGTATCTATACGTATTTGTTTGGACATCCAATCTTAGCTAGAATTCTCCATAGTGCTTCTTGATCAACAGGATCAAACCCTTGACAAAATCCATAAAAGCCATAATACAAGTGTTGGTTTTGCTCTCTAGACTTTTCCTGCATTTGTCTTGCACTGAAAATCATATCAATTGTACTTCTGTTTGACCTGAAACCACACTGTGTTTCTGGTAGACACATTTCATTCAATGGCAGTAGACAATTGGACAATACTCTAGCAAGAATTTTTCCTGCAACAGAGAGCAATGATATTTTGCCAAGCGTTGTAGGCTTTCCGCTTTTCATCAATTAGGTCACATAATTCTCGTCAAACCAGTCCAGTCTTGTCCCCTTTCTTGAAGATAGTGATGATAGAAGCATCTCGTAGATCAGTAGGGATTTTTCCCTTGTTCCATATTTTCACTATCAGGATGTGTGTTTACTGAATTAGCAAAAGACCACCCTCCTTGAAAAGCTCGGCTGGAATTCCATCTTGTCCGGGTGCCTTTTTATTCTGCAACTGTTGAATGGCCTTCTCGATTTCTTGAAGAGAAGGGACTTCACTTAAGTGATCTTGAGTTGGCTGTTGTGGAATATCAGCAACTACATCTTCCTTGACATGTGAGTTTCTTTTCAGGAGGTCCTGAAAATGTTCTTTCCAATGGGAAGCTACCGAGTCAGGGTCTTTAAGAACTTCAGTACCGTCTTTGAATTTTAAACAATTAAGACCTTTGGTGGTGGGACCATAAATAGCTTTGGTAGCACTGAAGAATGCACTAGTGTTATTGGAGGCGATTAAATTCTCCGCATCCATTGATTTGTCTATCCACCATTTCTTCTTGATTATCCTGCATCTTTTCTGGACTTCCGTTTTGATTTGTTGATATCTCTGTTTATTGGGAAGTGAATTTATATAATTTTGCCAAGCGTTGTAGGCTTTCCGCTTTTCATCAATTAGGTCACATAATTCTCGTCAAACCAGTCCTGATGTGTCCTCTTATAAAAACCAACTGCTTCTTTGCCAGCCGCTATAATAGCCGATTTTAATAATGACCATTGCTGTTCATTATCTTCTGGGTATTCATTTGGAAGTTTACCAGCCAATAGTACCTGATAGGTAGATTTGGTACTGTTGTTCCTAAGTTGTTCAGTATTAAGTTTGTATTTTCTCACCTTCCCCTGAATCCATCATTTTGGAGGAACCTGTATAGCTATCGCAGATCGAACTAAGCGATGGTCTGTCCAGCAATCATCAGCCAGTCATAAATTTAGTTATATGAACATGGCGCTGATCACTTGTGCAGATAATATTGTATTCGATTAAGTACCAGTGCTTTACTGCTCAGGTTGGAAGACCATTGTCACTGATTCATGTATATATACATATGAAGAACTGAATACCAGTTGCAATTCACTCCAGAGGTCGGGTGTATTAATACCTGAGACCTGCAGAGCTGCTCTGTTCTGCTTATAAGAATATACCCAAATATGAAGTTAAGCTGAACTATTCAAATGTTTGATTTGCTTTATAACAACCCATATATTTCATCACAAAAATGCAAAGTACAAAAAAAGAAGAAATACAAAAATCATAATGAATGCAGTGATTGATAGTTTGTGGCAGCCAAGAAAGCCGTCATGATAGTATGAGAGACCTCATTGGCAGTGTCATTTACTACCCTTGAAGTTGCATTCAGGTTGCCGGTTAATGCAAGGAAATGCACATCTCCAATCAATTTTTTACAGATAGGAACCATTGTAGGGTTAATTGACTGCAACTTCTCTACTACATGTTCACCAAAATCATCATGAGGCAACTTCACCCTTTCCTTAGTGCCTGTTGTGGGCTTTTGGCTATTTTCTCCAAAACTTGGTCATGTTTTAACTTTGGCTGCTGAACACATTTATTGCTAGTCATACTTGTAAGCGTTCTTCCAAATGGAAATCTTTACATAATAATAATAATAATAATAATAATAATAATAATAATAATAATAATAATAATAATAATAATAATAATAATAATAATGTTTTTGAACACCAAGTACTTGTTCACTTCAGGTCATTGACCTTGAAGAAGGTAACTGATTGCTCTAAAGTTGCATTTCTTCTTGTTTTGTTGTGATATTTCCTACTTGCAATCTCCATAGGTATGGTAACACTCCATATTTTTCAATCTCCTCCAAAAGCAAAGTCGCACCATAGCACAATTCAAAATACATAGTGTATCCTGCAGTTTCTTCATTTGACTAATGCTACTTATACCACGGTTTCTCCAATGCCTATCAGGTTTGTGCAGTTGCTTGGAACCACTCCATGTACGATTTCCCCATTCATTATGTGATGGTGTGGTGGCGTGTTGGAGCAATCTGCTGAATTTTTTACGCAGCAGGTATTTGGCAGACTCATCACACCATGTCAAACAGACAGCGATGCCGCCATTCACTGCCAGAGTTTGGAGTAACACCACTCAGTTGGACATACGTAGCGATAGTTATTGGCAGCCTTAAGATAATGGGGAAGTCATACAATGCATTGCTGATAGTATCATCCTCTTTGTTTCAAAACCAAAGTCTTTTTTTTTTGTGGCTGTTTTGTCTTTTGTAGACTGATGACTTTGTGAAAACATATTATACACAACATCTATGCATTTGGCCTATGACAGTCAATTTAGAAGTTATAAATTAATTAATATTTTGAGAAAGTTGTGTTGTATTTGGCCAGACAGAATTGACTTAGGGTCAGTTCTACCATCTCCTGGTAAACTCGCTGGTAGCTACATTGGAGATAACAACCTGGAGTTTCAAATCCTGAGGCACTTTGCCTTGCATGCTATTACCTACATAGCTGTCAGGAGACACTAATATGCAAGGTTGGCTAGATTGATTTTCAGCATTTCTTGCTTTCAATTTTTGCTTGAAAAGGTAGAGCAGGATGTTTTCATTGGATCTTTGGTTCCTCTCTTGATCTCCGCTCAAGTTTCTGTCAATTTTTATTCATTTAATCATCTCAATGGAGGTGTACAACAGCCCATGTCAGCTATCACTTTCTTATACTTCGCTACTCACAGAAGTATGAATATGAGAAGTATGAACCTCAAATTTTGATTGTCTTCCTATACTTGCATCTGGTGAATATCACCAACATGACTTTTTAAAAAAATGGGGGAATCTATAGTGTGGCGGACACTGATGTTATTGAGCTTTGCAAGGTTAATCTATGTGTAAATGATATTTCTGATATAATAATAATAATAATAATAATAATAATAATAATAATAATAATAATAATAATAATAATAATAATAATAATAATTTTACCTCAATAGAATAACACCAAATTGACTTGTATAATATTTGTAACATATTGTCAGATACCTTACAAACAAAGTCACTCCACTCCACCCCACCCCACTCCACTCCACTCCACTCCACTCCACTCCACTCCACTCCACTCCACTCCACTCCACTCCACTCCACTCCACTCCACTCTTCATATTTTTTTGGTGTTTTTACAATGGAAATTTTACATCTGTGATTAACTTGAATTTTAAAGTGTTCTTTATCATCCGGGTGTCCTCCATGGCTCAGGTGGCAGCACGTCGTCCTCTCACCGCTAGGTTCCTTGGTTCAAATCTCGGTCACTCCACGTGAGATTTGTGCTGGACAAAGCTGAGGGGGGACAGGTTTTCTCCGGGTACTCTGGTTTTCCCTGTCATCTTTCATTCCAGCAACACTCTCCACTATCATTTCTTATCATCTGTCAGTCATTAATCATTGCCCCAGATGAGTGAAACAGGCTTCGGCAGCCAGCACAATTCCTATCCTCGCCGCAAGATGGGGGCTTCATTCATTCCATCCCTGACCCGGTCACTGACTGGAAAACACGTTGTAGGTTTTCATTACATTTTGCTGAATGGAAACAGGAATTTTACTCAGCTGAGGGCCCCAGGGTTGTCAACCCATGCTCCCAAGTTAAGAGCCCCTGATGCCCCTTTTAGTTGTCTCTTATGACAGGCAGGGTGTTACTCTATTGTCCCTACCCACAGGGGGAGGTTAGGGGCGTGTAGCTGTGGGTTTGCATTCGGGAGATAGCGGTTTGAACCCCATTGTCAGCAATTCTGAAGATGGTTTTCTGCGGTTTCCTATTTTCACACCAGGCAAATATTGGGGCTATACCTTAATTAAGGCTACGGTCGCTTTCTTCCAACTCCTAGCCCTTTCCTATCCCATTGTCGCCGTAAGACCGATCTGTGTTGGTGCTATGTAAATCTAATTGTAAAAAGAAATGCTAAAAGAAAGAGTTTCATTGGCAAGTTGGTTAAGAAAATACAGGAGTTAACTAAATAAGCTGAACATAACTGTACCGGGCGGTACACCTCCGCGCCGCTAATTCAAACATTGCGCCAGTTGAAACTCCTCTACTGGAGGAAGCCTGAACTTTAGCTACAGTGTTAATTCTCAAGTTTCTCAGAAGATGTCCCTACTCGTAAATTTTGAAGTGTTCTGAACTGTGTCGTTTTCGATGTAATTTTGTTTTGCCTGTAGTAAGAAGTGTGAACATTCTCTTCTAGATGGCACTACTGAAGGACTCCAATTATGCACCCTAGTGCGAAGTGAAAGAACTGTGTTTTTGGAGAAATATTGTGTTCATAAGTTCGTTCTTTGTTAAATTTCTTTCAGCTTGTGTTTAAGTTGGCAACGTTAACCCTTTCTTTCTGCCAGTTTTGAAATTGGCCAATCATAAATTTCTGTAATTAATTTTCCACCAATCCTGGTTTTCTTCTTCAATTCTGACATGTAATCTTTTGGCCGTCCAATAAAATGCTTGTGGGCGGGTGTTCTCATTCATGAAAGGTCTCGAATGTTCCGCGAGGGTATATAAACTGCTGATTTTTGGGTCTCTGCGCCACTTCAGTAACATCTCTCAAAGTGTAAATTACGTAGCAGGGGGCGGGAAGCGCCTCTTTCTTCGGGCAGCAGTTCAACCAACAGGTAATGGCCGTTTTATAACTTATTTTCTTGCCAGCTCAGCAGTTTAACCCTCGGGGCGGGTTCGAAACCTTTTACCATGTAACTGTCCTCTAAAATGTAAAAGACTCTTGATTTAAATTCTGCCTCTGTAACTACATATGGGGATAGAGAGTGCTTAACCCTCTTGAGCTCCCACTTATATTGCTTTGAGGTGAACTTATTTTCACAACCGTTTCTTCCCTTCTAATGTAATGTAAATCGTTTTCTCATATAAGTCACCTCTTTAGGATGGGATTAGCCCTTGCATTAACGGCCTAGTGCCAAGTAGGTTTTAAACAAAGTGTATTAGGAGTGCAAGGACGCCTCCTCTCAAGTTGGTATTTTTGGAGGCCATGTAATTGTCCTGTTTCTTCACTGAATAGGCCTCAGTAGGTTGGGTATTTTTGACCCCTGTGTTATTGTAATTGGAGGACAGCTTAAAGGTGGAGTTCGGTGTGGCCTTTGATAGGCTTCAATTTTGAGAGCGGGTTTGCTCATTCTTAAAAGTTGATTTGGTGTGCCTCGAGGAGGCTTTATTAGGTAATTGGGAGCAAGTGCTCCTGGGCATGATTGGGGTTTTCTGCCCCTTGTCGAATCTTGCATACGGGTATAGTTGGGCTTACTGTTCAAGAATTGTGTGTCTGGCTCTCGGAGCCCAAATCCTGTAACTCTGTAATTGTGCATTCTCGATTTGTTGTTAGGCTACTGAGTACCTGTTATATTTGTTATTTCTTGATCTTGAAAAGAAAATATAACCTTGTTAAATTTTAAATTAACTTTAATTTCGTAGATTGAGACCTATTCATCCCAGTACCTTCTTTCACCTCTAACTACCACGGATAACTCCGTAACAATAGCAAAGACCACATGAAAGATAGATATCCTTTGATATTACCAACATGTACACTAACATACCAATTCACTACAAGAACAAAATAATTAACCTCCTAAGAATCAACCTTAAACCAGCACAGTTAGGCATTCAACAACAAAATTTATAGTCGAAAGGAAGGGTTAATAATGGACAATCAATCACTCAATCAGTCAATACAGATCTGCATTTAGGGCAGTCACCCAGGTGGAAGATTCCCTATCTGTTGTTTTCCTAGCCTTTTCTTAAATGATTTCAAAGAAATTGGAAATTTATTGAACATCTCCCTTGGTAAGTTATTCCAATCCCTAACTCCCCTCCCTATAAATGAATATTTGCCCCAGTTTGTCCTTTTGAATTCCAACTTTATCTTCATATTGTGATCTTTCCTACTTTTAAGGACACCACTCAAACTTATTCGTCTACTAACGTCATTCCACGCCATCTCTCCGCTAACAGCTCGGAACATACCATTTATATAAATGGTCCGTTATTAGACATTATAAATTTCCAGCTAACTCATTCCTGGTTGCCAGCGTTTTGCCCTATTGTGCTAAGTTGGGCTCATCAGTTGGTAAATAGCACACCCACCAAGTTGCATGGCTAGTGCATACTGTGGAGGCCACTGCATAGGGTACTTCGAGCCACCGGCAGTGCCAACGCACTATGAGAGACTTTATCTCATTACCAAAAATCGATGCCTGCCTGGCCATCATATTTACTCATTTGAGACAAATATTTCAGATTCCCTATGGGAATCAACATCTATATCACATACCACTTAGTCGAGCAGCTCGTCTTCTTTCTCCCAATTCTTCCGAGCCCAAACTTTGCAACATTTTGTAATGCTACTCTTTTGTCATGGTACTGTAGTCACGTCCTAGTTCGTGAACCATGGGCAACGGCTCAGTGGCCTAGTAAGTGGTCCAGAGAGACGGGGTACCAGTTGCTATGGAATAGGAGTGGGCATCTCGGACATATTCTGAGTCATGGCCTTCCTTGTGCTCAGGCGGCTAGGACTATACAATCCACCGGTAGTCCTTAACGCGTTAGAGGTGAGATCCTCACTTGGACTATGTGTAGGTAGGGTAGCATCCTGCTTCATGAATTTACCGAGCTCAGAACACTTTATGCAAGCCTCAGACCTATGGGAATAATAGAGTCCCACTCTCATTTGACAGGCCAGGGACTCCTTCGAAACAACTTGGCGAAAGAAATTGAATTCAATGGGAAGCTGTCAATATTAATGGGGCTTATGGAAGAAAGAAAGTATGGTAGAAGTGGCTGAGTCAGCAAAGAGGATGCATCTGGATGTACTAGGAGTAAGTGATATTCGGGTAAGGGGAGATAACGAGGAAGTGATAGGAGATTATAAAGTTTACTTGATGGGTGTTAAAAGAGAAGGGCAGAGTATGGGGTAGGACTGTTTATCAGGAATACTATGGCACACAACATAGTTTCTGTTAGACTCACAAACGAGCTAATGATGTGCGTAAATTAGGCAGTTGGAGGAATTAGGACGAGAATGATCTCACTGTATGCACCATGTAAGGGTGAAGATGAGGATGAAGTTGACAGGTTTTATGAAGCATTGGGTGATATCATAGTCAGAGTCAAGAGCAAGGATAGGATAGTGCTAATGGGCGATTTCAATGCGATAGTTTGAAATAGAACTGAAGGATATGAAAAGGTGATTGGCAAATGTGAGGAAGATATGGAAGCTAATGGGGATGGAAAGTGTTTGCTAGACTTCTGTGCTAGTATGGCTTTAGCAGTTTCGAATACATTCTTCAAGCATAAGGCTATTCACCGCTACACATAGGATGTTGGGGTACCAGATCCATAATCGACTATATCTAAACCGACTTCTAATTTAGGAAGTCTGTTAGGAATGTGTGGGTTTTTCAGGGATTTTTCGATGATACAGACAACTATCTCATTTGTAGTGAACTAAGTATCGCTAGGCCTAGGATGGAGAAAGTGAAATCTGTCTGCAAATGAATAAGGGGAGAATATCTCCAGGACGAGGAAATTAGACAGAAGTACATGGATATGATTAATGAGAAGTTTCAAACAGTAGACAGTGAGCAGGTTCAGGATGAGGAAAGAGAATGGGTGGCATACAGGGAGGCTGTAGTTGAAATAGCAAGGGAATGCCTGGGAACAGGTGTGTGTAAAGATGGGGAAAAAGCAAACATCTTGGTGAAATAATGAACTGAGAGGAGCTGGTAAACGTAAAAATAAGGCTTGTCAGAAATGGCACCAAACAAGGGCTGATGCAGACAGGTAGATGAAAGAAACAGAGTGAAACAAATAGTTGTTAAATCCAAAAAAAAGTCGTGGGAAGATATTGGTAATAACCTGGAAAGGCTAGGTCAAGCAGCAGGGGAAACCTTTCTGGACAGTAATGAAGAATCTTAGGAAGGGAGGAAAAAAGGAAATGAACAGTGTTTTGGGTGATTCAGGTGAACTCATAAATCCCAGGGAATCACTGGAGAGGTGGAGGGAATATTTTGAAGATCTTCTTAACATAAAAGGAAATCTTCCTGATGATGTTGCGAACAACCAAGCTCATGGGGAGGAGGAAAATTATGTTGGTGAAATTACGCTTGAGGAAGTGGAATGGATGGTAAATAAACTCCATTGTCAAAGCAGCAGGAACAGATGAAATTAGACCTGAAGTGGTGAAGTACACTGGGAAAGCAGGGATGGAATGGCTTTATAGAGTAGGAAGATTAGCATGGAGTGTTGGTAAGGTACCTTCAGAATGGACAAAGCAGTAATTGGACCTATCTATAAGCAAAGGAACAGGAAGGACTGCAACAATTATCAAGGTATCTCATTGATTAATATACCAGGCAAAGTATTCACGGGCATCTTGGAAGGGAGGGTGCATCAGTCCTTAAGAGGAAGTTGGGTTAAAACGAGTGTGGTTTCAGACCACAAAGGGTCTATGTCAGGATCAGATTTTTAGTATGCGCCAGGTAATTGAAAAATGCTACAAGAGGAATAGACAGCTGTGTTTATGTTTCGTAGATTTAGAGAAAGCATAATGGTAACAGTATCAAAGCGTCAATGTACATTATAATGCCATATTCAAATTTTCACACTATATTTATAGGATAAAATGAGCTAATATATTTTTCATTCTGACTGTATGAGTAGCATCTTTCATAACATCCAGATGCACTAGTCATGTTCTGAATGTCATCATTCAGTACTACCTGTACCTCAGCAGTGTCCATACTGTTATAGCCATATATGACAATGAAAGTCATTGCATTGATCGGAAACACAAACTCCTTCCACTGAGTTAGTTGCTATAGTGCAACGGTGTGGACAGGAGAGGAAGGAACAGATGGGGTGGTGCAGCTTTCCCCTTTCTACCTGCAAGCAGTGCAGTGGTCAAAACTCACAAGACAGGTTTATGTTGTCCTCTGTGTGGTGTGGAAGTATGTTTAGAGATTGAAAAAGTTTGTACAGTATATTTGTCTTCGACAATGAGACAGGTGGTTATTGTGAAACTGTTGGTGGATTACTTTGGTATTCTGGAAGATGCACCTGCAGACAAAGATCATGTTATTCTTGAGCAAATAAAGAAACAGTTGTCAGAAGAAGAAAACTAGGTGAGTTGGCCATGCGGTTAGTGGTGCGCTGCTGTGAGCTTGCATCCGGTAGATAGTGGGTTCGAACCCCGCTGTCAGCAGCCCTGAAGATGGTTTTGCATGGTTTCCCATTTTCACACCAGGCAAATGCTGGGGCTGTACCTTAATTAAGGCCACGGCTGCTTCCTTCCTATTCCTAGGCCTTTCCTATCCCATTGTCGCCATAAGACTTATCTGTGTCGGTGCGACGTAAAGAAAAAAAAAAAAAGAAGATGAAGCTGTAATAGCAGAGGTGAGTACACTTTTAATTGATGAGGAGGCATCAAAAGTAGAAGGTTTCGTGATGGTGAGTGATGATGTAACTTTAAAGCTTTCCAATATGTTGAAAACACTATTTATAACATCTATAACACTATAACATACCTTAAAAATATTTCTTTCTTTCTTTCTTTCTTTCTTTCTTTCTTTCTTTCTTTCTTTCTTTCTTTCTTTCTTGCTTTCTTTCTTTCTTTTACATGGATGTAGGCTTCACATCTCTGAATCCAGTTGTTAATTCGAAGTATTGTATGTGCTATTCAACAAAGAATAACATGTTTAATTCTACAAGAACATCCTCAGATTCTATCAAAGTGCTTTAAATCATGGGTATATTTGTACAATATTGTTTACGTTGCATAAACTTGTCAGTGATTGATAGTGGGTTATATAATGAACAAGTAATAACAAATAATGATTGTAGTAATCCTCAACTGTCACCTTATTAGCTTATAGAAATGTTTCTGTACTTATCTAATCAATCATCTGTTACCTTCTGTAACTGCATCTGGACTGCAGTCAGTGGCCCTGGCCAGTCCTGGTAGCTAAGTGGGGGTTGAATGGAAAATTATGTGGGCAATGAAGTCTCTCTCTCTCTCTCTCTCTCTCTCTCTCTCCAGTATTAATTGCCTTTAGGGCACCAAATAACAGTAAAGAATAAAGAGCTTGAATTTGTTGCTTGAGAAACATTGCCACTATGAATTTCCTTCTTTATATCAAACTGCACTCATTTCGTGTTCTTTGATCCAGCAGTAAAGCTATGTCAGTAAACTGTCACTCTCTTCCAAGAAAATACAGGGTAGGAGAAGTATGGTTAGGCAGTCGATAACATATGATTTCCTATGTCGAAACAATTGAAAGACATCAAAACAGTATTGTATAAGTTACATGGTTTTGGAGAAAAGAAGTGAAATTTTAAGCCAGAAACAGATAAACCAGCCGAACAATATTTCAGCAGTTAGAATGAGATATGCTTAGAAAGAAAGGGAGAGGTGTAACAAACAGATTGTGTGTGTAAATATGAGACATAATATCAGCACATCAGGGAAATATACACTTGGCTGCACGCACATGACCGCACTTACCATACATCTCAGTGCAACAGTTTTAAGTGCCCACCTTGGGCATGGATGCAGGCTTCACATCTCTGAATCCAGTTGTTAATTCGAAGTATACAGTATCATTGCATTATCAGTATGGTGTATTGAAATTAATGTTTTAAGAGACTATTTAGCTCATGGCTCCAATGACCAATCCCACAAACCTACTTCACTGGTGTAGGAGAGGGAGAGCTGATACTCCCACGTGACGTGTCCCAGGGGGTGATAGGGGGTCCTAACCGGCTTGCCAGTGTTTTTTAGCGAAATAAAATAGCTCTAACAGACCAAACACACAACCCCCTGTGGGTGGGGGATGCATACGAAGAACACACCCACGGTATCCCCTGCCTTTCCTAAGAGGTGACTAAAAGGAGCAACCAAGGGATGATGATATTAGAATCATGTGATTACTTGTGATTAGTACCATTACATGCAGAAAACCATGGGTCTACATTACATAGAAGTGGTACTATTATGCGAGAAACACTACGAATCTGGGCATTGTTTGTGATAAGTGTCATCATGTGTATTCCACCAGTCGATTCCACTGTGTTCAGAATAACTCTGCATTACCTATTAGTAATCCCATTGTGTAAGGAACACCATGGGTCTACGTTGCCGATGGTTGGCACCACTTTGTGAGAAAAACTATGGGTTTGACTGGTACCCGTGATAAGTATCACTGTGATAAAAACTAGGGGTCTGCATTGCCAGAGAGTAATACCATTATGTGAGGAACACCATGGTTCTGCATTGCTTGTGAGTAGTACCCTTATGTGCAAAACACCATAGGTTTGTGTTACCTGTGAGTGGTGCCTTTGTGTGTGACATACCATGGGTCTACATTACCTCTGATTAGTACCACCACGGAAGAAAAACTATGAGCCTACGTTAACTGTGATTAGTACCACTATAGGACGAACACCATGGTTCTGCTTTACCAGTGATGAGGGGCAAGTGACCTGAATTTTGGACCGCTTTAGATAAGTATCATCCCAGTACTTGATGCATTGTGAATAGGATCCACTGATCACTTTTGTTTCACAATCATTTTTTCATCGTCATTCGTTTTAGATTAGTCAGTGGAAACATTTTGAAGTTTTAATTTTAATTTTGTTCACCTCTTACCATTAGGGGCTGATGACCTAGCTGTTAGACCCCTTTAAACAACAATCATCATCAATGACCAATCCTGTCCGGTATAAAAATATCAGCAACTTCAATCAATCTCTAGCTGTCTATTGGCACAATTTTATCATTTTTGTGTTATCACTTTTGTTTGATTGCACCTATGTGTGCTTGTTTAAAAAAAAAAATCATCAGAATAGTGCACTGAAACATCTTTGACCACAAACTGCATAATCAACAGGTCATAACTGTGTTATTCTGATAAGCTGACAGCCATCATATTGGGAAACTGCAACACGAAGAGTTTAAGTTCAAAAACAAAACAGTATTTCTGTGCTAAAATTTTTATTATCTCTATAGGTTATGAATTTCTGGAGTTGACCTACTTTATATATTTAATGTTGTAGTTGTTTGATAAATTGTCAAAATAAGTACAACTTGAGCTTCAGAGTCTTTCTAGATAAATTCTGGAGCCCTCAGTATTACTGCAGAGAAATATTGATCTTATATACTTATTTACACTATTTCTTATGCTACAGTATTTTTTGTTTTTACAAGACCTGTCCCTCTGCCTAAGTCAGTGTCTATGCTCAGGACATACTGTTACACTGGTCCTTTGTAAATTGTTAATATCTGGTTGTTGTACTAAGTGCTGTTAGCCCTATAGTTCTCCCAAAACTTAGTCTTGGTGCATGCAGAGAGGAGGACAAAAATGTAAATATTTAAGGTTTCTCTCCAGAATTTGGTACATGTACATACCATAGAGGGTGTGTGATTTCTTAGGGTTGGAATGATTATTATTAGACAGCATTACCAGCACTTGTTAGATTATTAAGACACTGCATGCCATCCTGGTTCAGATGCCATGGCACTTATGTTGGAACCAGTTGATAATTCTTGGGATCCATGTACATCATGAATGTTTCAATTGACCAAAATGGACTAAATCTATGGAGGATCACAATGTTTTGTACGAGCATTACATAACTCCATGATTTCTGCCCTTGTCAGTCGGGCATGGATTCTCTACAACACCCTGTATCATCTGCATCGTATTTTGATGACTGGTATCATCTAGGCTTCAGTTTTACTGTCCAAACCATAGGCTGTTGTTAACACCAGATCAGAGATAGTTTTATTTGGAGTGGTACTGTATCTGGGTGACATGGATTATGACAAGTGGCATTGCATCATGCATCATGTTCAGCAATGAATCTCAGTTCCGCATTTCTACATGTGACCATTGTATACGAGTTGGTAGCACTGAAGGAGGTGACATACAGTATTGTAGCAATGTTGTTGCAAGACTCAACAGCATCACTCCTGGCATAATGGTGTTGAGAGCCAGAGAGTATGACTTCAGGTCACTTCTGGTAGCGATTTGGGGGATCATGGCAGCACAGCAGTATATTAATACAGTACATCTGATACCCTTACTTGATACCCCTCATCAGAAACCACCCTGGTAAAGTCTATCAACAAGAACACTTGCTCACACACAGAACATTTGTTTGTGGACTGCCCTGCATCATATTGAGGTCCTCTCATGACCTGAAAGATACCCTGATCTATCACCAACTGTGGACTGATAAAACAGCTATTCGACTCACTTTCAAATCGTATTAGCACATCTGTCCAGATCCATTGAGAAGCTACATCCTACTAAGATGGGATCAAAAATATTCTCATACTGCCAACTCCATTGTTCGTTTTATCTGTTATTTGAATCATTTTGGTATAATCACATGACTTTTCAGCATGTTTTTACTTATTCCTTTAGGTGCTTAACTTCCTTTGTCAATGAGTGTGTTTGATTTGTAAATTATAAATTAAGGGGTGACTACAACATCAATAGTATTGGTAATCCACATTTTCTGCTCTTTCTAGGTCCTCAAGTGGGTACTTCATGGTTTTCCATCAGCCTCCATTAAATGCCAATAGAAGTAGCTTGCTTACAAATTCTCAGAATGTTGGACAGCTGCAGAAATTTGGTATCAATGTGAATGGAAAAGAATGTGTTTCAAAACCCGTAATTGGTAAACCATATATGACAACCACCAATGACAGATGTAGGCTTGGATTGTTTTTGACAGCATCAGAACCCAGTGTCCCACAGGCTGTTCCAAAATATCCAACTGATGTCAGTAAATTTCAATTTAACAACCTCAAGAATGAAAATTGTAATAGATTGTGCATGGATATAGCAAACAGTAGATCTGAACACGGGTTGCTACATCACCAGGGTCATAATTCAATTTCTGTATTTACTGTAGGTAGTCAGAGTCAGGTTCCAACTCTAACAAGATCCCAGCTAACACAGCCTGTTGCAAAACCCTACACTGCTGTTACTAAGAGTGAGCTATTTACTGGCAACTCTCATGGCCAGGCACGACTGGTAGCACTTCTACCTCAGTCTCAAACTACTCCAGCACTAACTGTCAGTAGCACTCTTCAGCTTCCAGTGTCTCAAGTGAAGGAGCCTACTATGCTAAATAATTTGTCTATCAATTGCGAAAGCCAGTTCAGTTTGTCAAGGTTTCCTCCATCATATGTGATCCAACAACCTTCTCTCGTAGTTTCTGAGCCAAACCTAGTGAATATCAAGAAGAAAGATAAAGTTAGATGTCTTGCCCCTAAGCTTGAACCTTATATATTACAACCTGCTGTTAAACTAGTATCTTCTGCCAATGAACCTTGTAAGACACAGTCAGCTATGCAGACTATGTTTCCTGTCAATGAACTATATAAACCTGTCATCATTGAACCGAAGAAGGTAAATATCAATAATAAGGAAGGTTCTGTTTCTTCATCACTACCATTTGTAAACCAAGTTCATCAGAACCACAACTTGAAGAAAGTATCTACCACAGAAGAAAACCAGAAGAATATTCCTGAAAATTCTCCCTCATCTACCTCAAATAACATTAGAATGTCAATTACTACAAAAGAAAACCAGAAGAATAATCCTGAGAATTCTGCCTCATCTACCTCAAATAACATTAAAAAGTCAATTTCTGGTGCTGAAAAGCTTGATTCAGTCCCTACCTCACAATCGAATATAATAGAAGAGATCTTGAATAATTGCAGAAAACGTTACATCGATTCATGTTTCCCTTCTGATACATATAAATGTCAAATTTGCGAACGAGAGTTTCCTACCAGTAGAAAGCTGTGGGAGCACAAGAGGTCACATGTAACTGAAAAGAAACATATTTGTGATATTTGTGAGAAAGCTTTCAAATCATCCGCTCAGTTGATCAAACATAAATGGATTCATGCAGAGAAAAAAGATTACGTATGTGATATCTGCGGCTTTGCTACTGTCTACAAAGACAGTCTTCACGTTCATCGAAAAAGGCATGTGAAAGATTTTCGGTATAAATGTGAAGTGTGTGGGAGAGGATTTTACTACAATCATGAACTTAGATCTCATGCTTTAAACCACATAGTAGGTCAAGCATATCAGTGCAATATTTGTGGCAAGGCCTTCCGTCAACCAAGTACCTTGAGTTTTCATATTAACTCTGTTCATAAAAAGGTAGAATCTTTTAAATGTGACCATTGTGAGAAGACTTTTTCAACCAAGAGGTCCCTTGTCTCACACCTTAGAAATCATGAAAGGAGAAAGCATTTTCTTTGCGATATATGTGGTAAAGGTGTGACAAGCACGGAATCACTTTCGGCTCATCGTCGCCTCCACACAGGTGAGAGGCCGTATGTTTGTGATTTGTGTGGTAAAACATCAAATACTAGAAATATGTTTAGGGTCCACCTACGAACTCACACAGGAGAGAAGCCATATACATGTGACGTTTGTGACAAGTTGTTCACACAGCGCAGTTCTCTAGTTATTCACAAAAGGACACACACAGGACAGCGACCGTATAAATGTGTGGCTTGCTCCAAAGGATTTGTATCAAAATCTGCTCTGAATTCTCACAAAAAAGTTCATGGATGAGAGTAACATTTTATTCTGTGGAAAGAACAGAAATTCACTTTTATTGTTTATTTTATTGAAGCTGCATGAAAATCTTTACCCTTACTTTGCTCTTGTAATTGGTGGGGATGTGTAGATGTGAAAAATAACACATTCATTTGAGATTTTGTTGTTGTTGTTTTTTCTGAAGATTTCCTTATGTTATGATGATCTGTGTGTGTGTAATGAGCATCACTTCCAGAGCTTCCCCTCTCCTCCTCCAACTTTTTGCCTATCACACAAACACTCGACATAGATACCACAAACGAATGGAAGATGCCTCAAGATATGTTGAGCCATTCTGTCTTGAAAGCATTTTAAGATATTGGTTCATGCTAATATATGTGAAGAGAGATGATGTTTGTAAAAAATGAGTATTGCATTTTAGTGAACTCGCTATATCTTCCCAGTTGTTTGGGCTGAATAGATTTCAGTATCTGCTGAAGTTATAACAAAGCAAGCAGGTCATCGATAACCAGAAGAAGTGAGCTATATATACGGTATATATATATATTTTTTTTTTTCTACCAGAGTCTAGTTTAGTTGTGACTGTGGTTGTTTTGAGATGAGCTGACAATTTCTGAATATCTTTCATAAAAATGTGAAAAACATATATATAACACACTGACAGACTGGTATTCATGGCATGTTGAATGCTTGTAATTAAATCATGGTTAAATTATACACTGATGAAGGCTATCACAATCTGTCATCTGGTACATGATGGTTTTATTTTAGGATATTGGACTGTGCTGACAGTGTGAATATGCTGATGTTCTCAATTTCTTTTCAAAGTGAACTAACGCGATCAGTATGAGTACCCATACTTTTCTTTAAGTATGGGGAGATAAGGTGGTGCTGTGCTATAGGATATCCTCTCTCTTTGATTGATGTAATCAATTTTGGTAAGGTTATATAAACTAGAAATAAGTAGAGCTTGTCTTTTTGTCTTTACAAGCTAATGGATGCAGCAAAAATATTAAACAAAGAGGGATATTATCTCAAGCACTCCAAGAAGTAAAAGGGATTCGTGAGTGAAAGGAATTTAATCATGGTTAAATTTCAACCATTACTGAAGGATTGGCAAAGCTTAAAAGAGCCATGACATCAGGATCACTTTTTCAACCACAAGAAAAGAAACCCAGTATTTATATTCAACTAAAGACTCTGGGAACCCTCTGTCCACCTCCACTCGTGGCATGTACCACGCCCTCTGATCGTGTGAGGAAGTTTCCATCGCATCCACCAAATGTAGCATTAAAACCAGTTTGAAAAAACATGAGCATTATTGACAAGTTTTCATCCTCAACAGAATATACAGTACGTATTTATAGTATAGTGGTGTTTACATCAAAACACATTAAGTCAGATTTTACTTCTGGGAAAAAGAAGTTTGAAAGTTTTCAATCTTTTATTGCCAATGTCTGCTCTCAGAATATGCAGTGGGTGTGTTAAGAGTATCTTTCAGAATATTGTGTAGCTGAAATGGCATTAATGTATTTGACCTGAATGAAGTTTTTCTGTTGAGACAGCAAGAAACAGACATTTTTTAAATGTAATAACTGAAATCACCTTCTCTTATAACTTAATGGATATCCACTAATAGTGTATTGTGCTTTATCATTTCAATCTACACTCAAAAAGCGGTAGGCTAAGGAAAAATTTTCTGCAGATTCAGAGAGGAATAGTCCTTCGAATTTGCTAGGCTAAGTGGCCCAGATGGTTGAGACGCTGGCCTTCTGACCCCAACTTGGGAGGTTCGATCCTGGCTCAGTCTGGCAGTATTTGAAGGTGCTCAAATACATCAGTCTTGTGTCAGTAGATTTACTGGCATGTAAAAGAACTCCTGCTGGACAAAATTCCGGCACCTCGGCTTCTCTGAAAACCGAAAAAGTTGTTAGTGGGACTTAAAGCCAATGACATTATTATTATTATTATTATTATTATTATTATTATTATTATTATTATTATTATTATTATCCTTTGAATTTCTCTTGCCTGTTATGATTTTCATAATTTCTGTGTTGATTTTCCAGTGTCGGTAGCTTTAATCTTAAATTAGGACACTTTCACTTAATCAACACTTAAAAATTTATATAGAATTTTATTCTATCTCATTTTTACAGTAGTACCAGTTTAGGTCTCTTCCTACAATCATCCTCAGCTACAATGAATAACCTTAAAAACTATACATCACTACAAATTATATAAATAATAGAAGCTCTGTATTATAAATTTGCAATCCTAACTTTTTATGTTACATCTCCCTGAATTAGGAATACCATTTAAATGTCCATTTTTTACACTGTAAAAACTTTTGTTTTTTGTCTTACACTTTTATGAAAAACACATTAAACACATTAAAAGACATTGAAAATACAGTTTTAAGAGCCTTATGGCCAAATGCACGAACCTTATTTAGCATAATCAGCGTTTAAGATTCTTCTTAAACCTTGTTTAAATGAAACTGCGGAGCATCATTCCTGATTAATATTTTGATCCCTGATTATTGTCGGTTAAAGTTAAACAGTCAAACATAAACAGTGATTAGCAGTGAAGGTGAAATGGCTGCCAGATTTGGAGATGATTATGAAGATAAACTGTTATATTTGGAATATGTGGAGCAGAATGCAAATGAGCGCGAAGGTATAATAGTAGAGAGAGGTGATTTTAAAGAACTTAGTGATAGGAAATTTGTGGATAGGTTTCACTTGTCTAAACAGTTTCATTTCTTCTGGAAACAGTGCAAAAAAACCTATAGTTTCCAACGCAGAGAAATAATCCTGTTTCTGCTATCAACAGACTGCTTACTGCATTGAGATGTTATGCCACTGGTTCCTTTAACATAATTGTAGGTGATACTACTAATATGCCCAGAACAACAGCAGCTCGGATTATACACAACGTGAGTAATATTATAGCTTCCTTCAGTCAACGCTATATTTACTTCCCAACATTGCAAGCAGAAAAGAGGGAGGTAATGGAAAGCTTTTTTAATATTGCCAGATTCCATTGGTGTAATTGGAACCATCGACTGCACCCACGTTCACATCAGATCTCCAGGTGAAGAAAATATCGAGATATTTTGAATAGGAAAGGTTATTTTTCCATAAACTGTCAGACAATAACTGACAGTAATTTTGTCATGAGAGATATTGTAGCTAGGTGGCCTGGTCTGTCCATGACAGTACAATATTTCGCAACTGCAGTAAGAGGGCACAACTCGAGGGAGGTGAAATACAAGATGGTTATTTATTCGGAGATAGTGGGTATCCGTGCAAGCCATTTCTCTTAACACCTCTGCTGAACCTGCAAACCAGAGAAAAGCATATGTACAATAGAGCACATATTAGGACCAGAAATACTGTAGAAAGGCAGCATGATGTGTGGAAAGAGAGGTTTCCTGCTCTTTCTGTTGACTTGAGGTGTGTAATCCATAAAGCTCTAAATATAATTGTTGCTACAGCAGTATTGAACAATATTGCAATTTCAACAAGAGAAGAAAACCTTCCGGATGATTTAATGGTTCAGCACACTATCGAAGAGGTCCAGCAAACCCGACGTCCTGATATCGAAGATGGCGAACAATTAATTCCAGTACACCAAATGTACAGAAATTATGACAATGCTGGCAGAGCTGTATGCCAGGCTTTAATTAAAGTTCATTTCAGGTGAGTGAAATGTATTAACTTTTAGGAAAACAATACACTTTAGCAAAATTAGTATTCTATCGACCGTTCACACTCCACATCGTCCTAACCTACTAACACACATGAACTTAACTTTTATAGAAAATAAAAATAAAAGTACGCTAATAATAACACTCGCTGCTTTACAAAACCCACTTAGTTTGGCCTATCTTCGTTCTTGTTCATATTTTGCCAATATTTTACTTTCCTTCATTCACATGTCCTTGGTATAAAGCATCTGAGTCATGAGCGTCCATAAGTGGTGTGATAGTCGGTTGTATTAGGGCCATAAACTTTTCAGTAGTTTTAGACAATGTGGGCTCAAAGTTACCACCACCAGTTGTGTTCATCATCACTTTATTGTCTGCACATATTTTTCTTATTTTCCTTTTCGAGTTCTCATAACAGGTCTTCAAATTTCTTGCACTCCTGCAAGAGACACCTGGAAAAAGAATAGAACAATAACATGCTGGTGTGATAACACTATTTTGCTTTCACTATTTATGAAATTAAAGAGTACCTACTTTTAATTATAATTTTGTAGTATTGTTTTTGAAAATAATCTGTATTTAGAAGGCTTTAAACTGCATCAGACTGCAATAGCACAGATAAATATAATAATAATACACTGGTGTATTAATATTTTTTGTCACACAATTTTATGGGAATAAATAAACCCAAGTACTTTTAGTTGTAGTTTTGTAGTATTGTACAGGAAATAGGGGCTGCCTGGCCGAGGCGGTAAAGGCGTGCTCGGTTCGCCCGGAAGGACGTGGGTTCGAATCCCCATCAGGAAGTCGTAAAATTTAAGAAACAAGATTTCCACTTCCGGAGGTGCATATGGCCCTGAGGTTCACTCAGCCTACGCAAAAATGAGTACCAGGTTAATTCCTGGGGGCAAAAGCGGCTGGGCTTAAAGCTAACCACTCTACCCCATCACGTGCTGAGGTTAACAATGGTGGAAGCCTTTACCTTCCACTCCTCCAAGGGCCTTCATGGCCTGTACGGAGGTGACTTTGCTTTGCTTTGCTTTGCTTTGCTTTGCTTTGCTTTGCTTTGCTTTTGTACAGGAAATAGTTTGCCATACTATATATTCTGCTGACCGATATTCATAACTTAACACGAAAAACTGTATTAAATCACAATAGTACAGAGAAATATAATTGTTTACCTGCAATAGAATTGACTTATTCTGCAATTTTCTTCCATGTTTCATCTTTCTACTTTACTTTAACTTCATCTGTCTTTTTATTTTCTGTGACATCCTTGTGTCTGATCACTAATTCAGCCAAACATCGGTTTCAAAATTCAAAAAATTGGACAACCGTTTCCTCTTTTGTTCACCCATTTTTCCTAAAAAGTACTTCCAGCAAAGAAGAAATTAATATTCCTCCTTCTAACAAACCTAACACAAAATCACCAAAGCGCGTTCACTATTCTTCATTACCGAGTTAAACATCGGGGTAGTGTTTAATTCTACTGCTACCTAAACATGCTTAACTAAACATTGATTAAGAATGGTGCTCTACACTTTCCTCTAACCAGTCCTTAATTTTAAACCATGTTTACATTCACACTGGTTAGTCAAATCTTAAACGAGGTTGGTGCACTTGACCATTACTCTTCACTCAAACTTACACCAACTCTAATAGTAGGCCTAACTATTAAAAACTTACCCGCTATCTAATGAAGTCTCCTTATGCATGTAGCCTCTTTTTTCAACATAATGCTATTGGTGAATAAAATATAAATCTATGACAAACACTTTCTAAAATATCAAATATTTGAGAGGCAACAGACTCCCTAAATGTCCATGTTTCAATTTAGTTCCCTTAGTTTGAAAGGTGGCTGCTGAATGTTGTCAAAGACGAAATGTCATTGAGAAAATTCTTTGTTTTTACCATGTGTCATATGCATTAGCTTGAAATTGGGAAATGAACAACATTTCATCATTGGTTTTGGAAGTAGGTTTGATTTGAAATAGGGTCTGCAGTGAAACATATGCCAAAACTATTGTGTAATGTGAAATGAAAAACTATAGAAATCCTAAGCGCGATGCATGTACTAAATTATGTTTTTACTTTTTCTTTTCCGTGTTGACCTTACTAGAGGACTATAAGATGACTGACCGCTTTCTGCTGTGTAAGGCTTGTTTCTAACTTTAGTGGGGTGGGCAGAGTCATGAGGCGGAGTCATGCTAGAAAGCGGTGAGAGAGGTGAAGAAGGGGGAGAAAGGAGGCATGCATCTCGACCGACATGTTTTGCAACTCTGTTGCTGTAATCATTGAGTATGAAAGGTTTAATTAATTAAATAATACATTAAGTTTCTCTGTGGGTTCATTTAAGTTTGAATCTGGTATGATTTGAAGTTTCTTATGATGTAAAAAATATGTATCCCAATGTTTCAGTAGAAAAAACCATTAACATTATAGAAAATAATTTAGAACAACAAGACAAGTGTTTGCAATTCGAGATAGAGAAGACCTCATAACTTTACTGAGATTCTAATTACTTTCTTTTCAACAACGTTATCTACCAACAAAAAGGTTTACTGATGGGTTCTCCAGCTTCTGGCATCATGGCAGATATTTAACTAGACCATCTAGGAAATACTCACATCAGAGGATTAGGAAACATCTATTTTTGGGCCAGGTTCGTGGATGATATCCTTGCCATTATTGATGAGAGGCACACTAATAGTCTAGCAATATTAGAAAACTCAATAAAATAGATTCTCAAATCAAATTCATGATGGAAAAGGAATCAAACAATTCTTTAAATTTCCTAGATTTGACAGTAACTACAGTTAATGATCATTTATAATATAATACTTTTAGAAAGCCCACCCAAATAAGCAACACCATTAGACAGAATTTAATTCATCCCACCATCCAGCAAAAAGGATCATACTTTAGTATGGTACATAGGGCCTTTAATGTTCCCTTATCATGAGTAAATTTATATAATGAATTTAAAGTTATTAGTTTAATAGCCAAACAGAATGGTTTCATTAATACTTTTATCAATAAAATAATTCGTAAAGTCAAACATCAATCTACATCACTCCTAATCAGAGAAACGAAATAGAAAAGAGATTTCATGACTTTCACTTTCAGTAATTCAAATATCCATCAAATAACTAATTCTTTTAAGAAATATGATCTTAATATTGCATTCAAGATAAATAATAGTAATTTTTTTCAATGTTCATAGTTCTAACACCGTCAGTCAAAACAATGAATTCAATAATGCAGGGATATACAGAATAAATTGCAGTGATTGTTCCGCCAGTTATGTTAGTCAAATGGGCAGAAACTTCAAAGTCCGATATTTAGAGCATGTAAACACAGTCAAACATAATAGGTATTCTGCCATAGGACAACACATAGCCGACAATAAACATCATTTTACGGTTGTTGAAAAAGATCTTCAAATCATAAAAATTCTGCAAAAGAGTTCCTTACTCAGCATCACTGGAGATTTTTTCATTTTCTTAGATAGTCATTTAAATCCAGATTCAAACCTAACCCACAGATAAACTTAATGTAATATTTAATTTAACTGAACCTTTCATATTCAACCATTACAGTAACAGAGTTGCAAAACATGTCACTCGAGATGAAGCCTCCTTTCTCCCTCTTCTTTACCTTTCTCACCGCTTTCTAGCATGACTCCGCCCACCCCAATAAAGTTAGAATCAAACCTCACACAACGGAAAGCGGTCAGTCATCTTATAGTCTTCCAGTAAGAAGGTCAACACAGGAAAGAAAAATTATGTACATAATTTAGAACAGACATGAAAGTAGCGAGAATGATTGCTGGTACAAACAGGTGGGAACAATGGCAGGAGGGTGCTCAGAATGAGGAGATAAAGGCTAATTTAGAAATTAACTCGATGGATGAAGCTGTATGCATAAATCGGCTTTGGTGGTGGGTCATGTGAGGCGAATGGAGGAGGATAGGTTACCTAGGAGAATAATGGACTTCTGTTATGGAGGGTAAGAGAAGTAGAGGGAGACCAAGACGACTATGGTTAGACTCAGTTTCTAACACTTTAAAGATAAGAGGTATAGAACTAAATGAGGCCACACCACTTGTTGAAAATAGACGATTGTGGTGACGTTTAGTAAATTCACAGAGGCTTGCAGACTGAATGCTGAAAGGCATAACAGTCTATAATGATAATGTATGTATGTATTTAGAACATGCATCACGCTTAGGATTTCCATAGTTTTTTCATTTCACATTACACAATAGTTTTGGCATTTGTTTTGTTGAAGACCCCATTTCAAATCAAACCTACTTCCAAAACCAATGGTGAAATGTTGTTCATTTCCCAATTTCGAGCAGGTGCATGTGTTGCATTGTAAAAACAAAGAATTTTCTCAATGACATTCCACCTTTGAAAACATTTAACAGCCACGTTTCAAACTAAGGGAACTAAATTGAAACAAGGACATTTAGGTATTCTATTGCTTCTCAAATACTTGATATTTTAGAAAGTGTTTGTCATAGATTTGTATTTTATTCATCGATAGCATTATACTGGAAACAAGAGGTCACATGCGCAAGAAGACTAAATTAGATAGCGGATAAGTTTTTAATAGCTACTATTAAAGTTGGTGTAAGTTTGAGTGAAGAGTAAGACTTAAATTTGTATGTTAATGTGCTTTAATGTGTGTTAATGTTTTTTTCATAATAGTGTAGGACAAAAACAAAAGTTTTTACTGGCATAAAAAGTGTACATTTAAGTGGTATTCCTAATTCAGGAAGATGTAACCTAAAAAGTTAGGATTGTAAATTTATAATACAGAGCTTTGATCATTTGAATAATTTGTAGTGATGTATAGTTTTTAAGGTTATTCATTGTAGCTGAGGATAGTCTTAGTGAAAGACCAAAACTGGTACTATTGTAAAAATGAGATAGAATAAAATTCTACATAAATTTTTAATTGTTGATTAGGTGGAAGTGTCCTCATGTAAAATTAAAGCTACTTTCTCTTGCCTATTGCACAATATCTATACAAGGAGCCCTTTTCATCGCTGGAATAGAAGCCCTGTTCTAAACTGCCATCGGAATTCCAAACTCACGTTAATAAAGAAAAACATATCATCTCCTGCACCAATTCTAGAAACTACAGTGGAAAAGAACTGTCACTTCCTGGAATCTGATCACCCTAGTTTCTTCAAGACTCATGTTTGCAATAGCTTCTCGCTCAATCATGACTACTACATTTACACAGACTGCTCTCATACACCTAATAACATTGAACCTGGCGTAAGTGCGAAGGCGCATTAATTGTCTACAAGAACAACAGCAAAGTGTTTTCAGCCTAGTATAAATTGTCATCCAGCTGCTTAGTATTTCAAGCCGAGCTTTGGTCCATTGAGTTTGCTGTGGATTGGTGTGAAAACAACAACAGTAGTGCTCAGATACTAAGTGACTCGCAGGCTGCATTGAACACAATCAACGACAAGCACAATGTTAACCCAATAGCTGCTACCATAAGATCTACAGCACAGCAGTGCCTCCACATCTGTCTTTTCTGGATCCAAGGACACACTGGTTCTCCTAGAAACAAAAAGGCAGACATTCTTGCAAAAGCCCCAATTAAAACATATCTAATAAGACAGTGGAACAGTCTCTGGACATCAAGTTCAAAAGGGTCTGTCACAATAGAATTATTTTTTCCTCAATATATATACAGTAGAAGTCCGATATAGCGATTACGGCATATAACGAGAACTCCGTTATAGCGACAACTTTTTTCTGTTCCTTCGAAATTCCTATATTAAACTGTATATTGTCCTTCGGTTACAGCGAGAACCCTATCACTGCGCATCCGTTATTACGAGCTATTAAGCGCGCGCGATTTTTTCCGTTACCAATATTTATGCACCCCACCGATGATATTGCATGCGATCGATTACCTTCGGCATCGTTTTCTCGCTATGTGCACTAGCGATTTCTCTCGTCGAC
Source organism: Anabrus simplex (assembly GCF_040414725.1). NCBI lineage: Eukaryota > Metazoa > Arthropoda > Insecta > Orthoptera > Tettigoniidae > Anabrus > Anabrus simplex. Next base: position 1,045,955,264 of record NC_090265.1, on the reverse strand, counting down.
ATTCGAAGCCGATGTCGGAGTCGATTAGTAATACCCGTCGACAGCTATTCCGTAAAGAAAATTCGAAATGAAGGAGAACATATTTTCGTAATAAATGCGTAAATAACGTGAGCAATAACGGTTGTTAACTCGTTAAAAAATAAGGCCGACTAAACGACCGCTTAATTTTGAGGCTACATACTGCAATTAAGAATGGGATACACCTCGAGATAAGGCAGAGTGCTTAATTGATTTCAGAGGTTAGTTTATATTTTGTCGCGTCTGGTTAAATTACGGAAAGGCTATTATGAAAATTTATAGCGAAAAAGTTATACTCTCTCTATTGGCGCTTTAAGTGTGTTTTCATCATACGTATAGTACGGTTAAGTTAGGATACGTGACGCTGTATGAATAAGAAAACTGAAACGTTTGCAACAAAATGCGATCGATCATCTTCGGTACAGTATAGTTTTCTCAATTTGTGCATTTGCGAGCTCTCTCATTGACATTCAAAGGCGATGTTGGAGTTGATTAGTAATACCCATCGACTGCTGTTCTCTAAAGAAAATTCGAAATGAAAGAGGATAACATGTTTTCATAATAAATGCGTAAATAACGTGGCCGATAGCAGTTGTTAAGTCGGTAAAATTAAAGACTGAAATAAGCGATATCTTAATTTTAATGCTATATACGGGAATTAAGTAAGAATGTGCTGCACCTCAAGCTATCGCAGAGTACATCACTGATTTCAGAGGATATTTCGTATCTTCTGGCGTCTAGTTACGGCTATTTACATGTAAATTTTTCGCGAGGAGGTTATTTCTCTATATGTGTTTCAAATATGTTTTCATGATAGGTTACATATACGGTTAGGTTAGGTGACGCTGTTTGAAGAAGAAAGCTGAGGTGTTTGCCACAGAAATCTCTGGAGTGATACCGCATTTCTCCGAATCCAAGACTTTTTTTCTTTTCTCAGAACCTCATGCGAAAACTCAAAAGTTGTTGCATTCGCGGCCTAACAGTAAGTTAATGGATACCACTGGCAACTACCGCGGTAACCACACTGCTTCTTTTCACACGCGCACAGAACTCGTTGACAATAAACGACCGCCTCTTTACTACACATCGCTAGCCGCGACAACCGGTTGTACAGTGCCTGTGTGTTTCTCAAATCTGCAGAATGGCATCAAAACATGCGATCCTTCGAATTCTTAGAAAGCCATAGCTACTCAGGGACAGTGTCATAACGCGTCTATTGTACATGACGCTTAGTAAAATTAAGGTTTATAGACAGCAGAAATATTTTCATGATAGACAGTCGTACTGTGAGATACGTGGAAAAAGTATTGCCGGCAATTTTTCAACGGGTTCTAGTCGATATTATGGTGCCAATTTTAAGTTAATGTTTATTAAACACTCGGAAATGTAGAATAATTGTGCAGCCGCAAGAAAATACGGCATCGGCCTAACTAAAGCCAATATTTGGCGTTAGCGTGAAGACAAAGAGCTAAAAAAAAATGCGTACTGTACAAAAAATGCATTCAGTGGTCCGCAACAAGGACGCTTTAAAGAAGTAGAAGATGAAATTGTGAGGTATGTGCACGAAAAACGCAAGGGCTGAATGGCCATACCGTGGCGCAATAAACTCGTTCGTTGACTTTCAACGTTCGCGATTAGGCCTGTACATCGCTAGCCGCTGAATTTGGCCGAACCCGACAAGCGAGACGTGCGTGTACCGGTAGCCGGTTATATCTGACGCTGCGTAATAAAAGTAACAGTTTTATAGACAGCAGGAATAATTTCCTGATGGATCGTTGTATTGTAGAGACCCATGGAATAGGTATTACCGGAAAATTTTGAACGAGTTCTTTTCGGTATTATGATGCCAATGTTAAGTTAATGGTTCTCAAACCCGCGGAAATAAAGAATAATTGAGCAGCCGCAAAAAAAGAAAGAAATACGGCTTGACGGAAGTCAATGTTCGGCGTCTAAAAATGCGTAGGCCTATTGTAAAACAAGGCATTCATATGATTTTACAAACTTCTTTTTGAGCCTGATATAAATTTTTTGAAGGATTCGGAGAAATACGGTACTATATTTTTTTTCAGAATGAAATGAAACATACTTTCACATAGTATCGGATTACAAAAAATAACAAACAAGTAAGCCGTAGTGTGGATATCATCTGCGGAAACGCAAGTTTTGAACAAACTGATTGCCGTTTCATACCGATTTTAATGTGCATGAAGGGTTTTCCGACTTTTATACAAAAATCGGATATAACGACAATCCGTTATAGCGAGTACATTTTTCGCCGTTATGAATTCTTGCTATAACGGACTTCTACTGTAATTTGTTAAGAATGAAGCCATATTTTTCATTGTCAACTTAGTTAAATGTAACAAAAACGTTTCAGTCTGTCAAACACACAGCAATTACAATATAAATTATAACACTATAAACATACCTATAAAAATACACACTATCAAATAAGGAATTACATGTTTCATTCTACAAGAACATCCTGAGATTCTATCAAATCACTTAAAACATGAACGTTGCGTAAACTTGTCACTGATAGAGAATTTAGTGATAACATGAACCAGTAATGACAAAAATAAATTTACAAGTATTAATATAATGAAAAACTTATGTACTAACTAGCTGATGTACCCGTGCTTCGCTACTGAATTCTACATTGTATACAGAATTCTAGGCTAGGTAGTGTACACGTTGTGAGCAAGATTGTATTAAATTGCATAGCTCTTAATGTTACCCTAGAAACGCGACGGGGAAGACACCAAACGTCTTTTCTCATATGAAGACCGTGTTAGGGAATTCTCATTGTAATGATAGGCCTGCTTGCCTACCATCAGTCACCACCATGTTGGGATGTTTTCATTATAATGGTAGACACTCACTCTCTACCAGCCATTTTACATCCTCAGAAAGACTGTCTTAGTGGTTTTTCCAACTGAAATGAACATAGGTCATTGCAATGACGTCAGTAGGAATGGCGCGATTAAAAGCAATACTTTCATATGAAATACTCCATCAAATGAAAGACCACACACTTTCTCACTTTTAACGAACAGTACTATGCTGGAATTCCAGAGCTGGAATGACCAAGTCGCAGACAGTTCTGATCCGTGAACACTCTTTGTCTTTTTTCTGCGGTGCGGGGGGGAGTGGGGGAGAAGGCGAAAGGCGAATAGTGGAGAGTCCCAGGGCAAAAACTGTGCCTTTTTACTAATCTGTTTCCGAGGAGTACCCGATGAGTCGGAAAATCACAATTCACGACAATGGCAACGGAAAAAGCTATCTGATTTGGAGGCAATTTTTTTCCTCCAAGCCAGAGGAGAAGCCCCCTCTTCACTGCTAATTTGGAATTAAATGAATCTAGAATTTAATAAAAGTGAAGAGCAAGAAGCTTTTCTTAAGAAATGTCTCTTTTCAGGGTTGACTTTGGGTTATTTAGTGAATTGTGGTGCTATAATTTGAAATAGGCTTAAATAGTAATTCTAGACCAGTAACTGGAATACTATGATGAACCAGTGTGTTACGTACCTGCAGTATCAGAAAATGTATGAACCAGAGGAAAATGAAAATGAAAACCTACAACCTGTTTTCCAGTCATTGGCCGGGTCAGGGATGTAATCAATGAAGCATATATAGGCTGTTAGTGCGTTGGGGTCGCCACTCCCAGTGATACATTAATGACTGATATATGTTATGAAATGAGAATGGAGAGTGTTGCTGGACTTTATGAAATGAGAATGGAGAGTGTTGCTGGACTGAAAGATGACAGGGAAAACCGGAGTACCCGGAGAAAAACATGTCCCGCCTCCGCTTTGTCCAGCACAAATCTCACATGGAGTGACGGGGATTTGAACCACGGTTACCAGCGGTGAGAGACCACCCGCGCTGCCGTCTGAGCCACGGAGGCTACATGAACCAGAGGAATGGCATGCTAAAGAAGAAAGTTTTCCAACTCCCCAGCTATTTCCCGCCAATGTTCAATCGGGCTGTTATACTCGGTACGCAGTAATAATCCCATCTATCGGAGTTGAGCGGGACCATAAGAAATGAAGAACATCACAACAAACAATGGTTAATGTAAAGTTATTGTTGATCAGTAACAAACAATGATCAATGTAAAGTTATTGTTGGTCAGTGTTATGCGCTTTCGATATTGCAGGCCTTCTGAAATACCACTCTTATCATAGTCGGTACAGTAAAACTGAATGAAACATAAATGATCGGAAATTGTATTGTATATAACTTTTGTTTTTAGTACTTTTCGATAGCACCAACAACATAGGTACCGCTATTTAAAAATTAAATTTTAGGCGCCTTCCTCTAAACTACCATTTCATCTCGGGTGAATAAAATTATTTACAGCCTAGATTGTAGTTTCTTATTTCCTGACTCTATATAGCAGCTTTCATTTAATTCTGTTAACCCATTTTCTCGTGGCTAGGCGTTGAAATGGACTTAGCAACAAAATTACAAATTCATTAATATCTGTGTTATCAGAGCTGGTACGGAAAAAATATATAAGACATACTTGATTTGAAATTTAATTCTATATAACTTTAGTTATATAGTATTTATCGATAGGACCGCTAATAATATAAATATTCGAGAATTAAATTTAAGGCCTTCCCCTAAACTACCATTTCACTCGGTGTGAATAAAATTATTTATAGCCTAGATTGTAGCGGCTCATCCCCTGACTTTACATACCAATTTTCATTAAATTATCTTCAGCCGTTTTCTCGTGATGCATGTACATACATACAGACAGACAGAAATTACGGAAACGTAAAAAGTACATTTCCTTGTTACTATGGACATGACCGATACAGAAATACCATTCTTTTCAAATTCTGAACAATGTACAGACAAAACTCTTATTTTATATATATAGATATAGACTGTCCTGAAATAGTGTTCGGTGACAACGGATTTAGCGTCACCAGTCTAGTAAGTATGTAAGTTTTTCATTATATTAAGGGGACCGGGGACACATTTTTTTCGGTAAATGGATGAAATTGTCGAAATTTGAATTCTGGCATAAATAAATTGTATTAACCTTCCTCTACGTAACAAAAGTGGTTTTGTGTCGCTGTGACTATTTTTGGCGTATTTACGGCCGTTTTAAATGGCTCTGCACGGTCATTTAATTCTCCACCACGCCCCCATTCCTCTGTATGCTCGGCTATCCGTGTCCCTTCTGTTACCATTAATTCCCTATTTACAGTAGCATTGAGATGAAACAATTTTTGAATATTGGAATATATACTGCCGTCTGTTGGTTATGTTATGAACTTCTTCAACCTATAATTTAGTCAACATAAAACTTTATATTTCAAATCATGTTATCCATTCTAGTGACATGTTTGACTTGAAAAAATTCTATGTGTTTTTAGAAGTAGTATTTTAATATGTTTGAGAGTTGTAATCAAATGATATATTTAATAAGTTAGTGGACAGCCTGACATCAGCCTATACACTTCCTTGTTTACTATTGGGTTTGTTTTGGTCAGTTTCGTGAATTGCAAGCAAGGTTGTGGGAAATTTTTAGTGAATATTATATCAAATCATGAGGAAGTAGATCCATCCAATGTAGGTAAACAAGTGCTTGACATTGCTGTATCAGTTGATGGAACATGGCACAAGCGTGGCCATACATCTCTCTATGGCACTGGCATAGTGATTCACATTCTGAGTGGATTAGTTACAGATTACCATGTGTTATCTAAATATTGTCACATGTGTGTTGTAACTGCTCAGGAACTGGGTGATGATTCTCCAGAATATAATATATGGCTGGAAGGTCATAAAGCATGTGGGGAATGCTCGAGGAATTATGAGGGATCATTTGTAGCAATGGAAGTATTTGCAGCTGATATTTTATGAAAAAGATCAGTGGAAGAATGTGGCATGCGCTGCACAACTGTGCTTTCTGATAAGGATGCCAAAACATTTCTCCATCTTTTAAATAAAGCAGTATATTGACCAGATGTACAATTGAAGAAAGAAGAGTGCATTAACCATGTTGCAAAAAGGATGGGGAATGGTTTGAGGAATTTGGTGAAAGAGTGGAAAGTAAAAGGAACTACACTTGGTGGAAGGGGGCCTGGAAGTTTGAAATAAGCAACTATTGTGAAGCTCACAAATTATTATAGGCAGGCAATATGTCTAAATATTCTCTCAACAGATAATATGAAATCTGCAATATATGCCTCACTATACCATTACTCCTCCACAGATGAAGATCCTAAGCATAAGAAATGCCTTTTAGGACCTGAATCATGGTGCTTCTACAACAAGAGCATCGCAACTGGACAAACCCCTCAAAACCCACAAAAAAATGTCAGTTAAGTTCACAACTGCAATGCTGCTGAAAATTGTGCCTGTATACCAAAGGCTGGCATCAACAGAACTTCTGTCTAGATGTTGTAGAGGGGCTACTCAAAATGCAATGAAAGTCTTCATGCATGTAAATGGAAAATGTGCCCAAAAGAGACCTCTTTGTCCTCAAAAAGACTTGGAATAGCTGTTTCTAATGCAGTTGCAGAATACATGTGATGTAGTGCAACACATGAAATGAAAATGGTTATAAGGAATAATAAACTTTCACCAGTATCCAACAAACTTGCCACACAAGGAGATGGAAGAAGAAAATTTTACAGTCAGCGGTCAGTCACACAACAAAAGAAAACAGCCAGGAAAGAACTGACAATCCTCAAGGTACACAGGGAGGAAGCCAAGAAGAAACAGGAGGGTAGGAGTTATAGTGTCGGTGAATTTTAAGAGATTTGGAAAGGCCATTATGAAAATTTTTAATGGTTTTAGAACTAAAATTCATTTAACTCAAAACATCATTTTTTGTAACCTGCAGTGTTCCATGCGGGTCAAATCTAAACCTATATTTACCAAAGTCGGTATGTAGCTTCTATGTGACCTAACAAAGAAATTGTAGGATGGATTTTGCATTCTTCTTCAACATACTCATTTTATGAGGCAAAATGTACAGAAAATTAGTGGAAAATTACATGAAATAAAATTTAAAAATTGAAACAGGAGTTAATTGAGAAACATAGGGTGAATCAAAAATTCCATCCTAGAGTTGTTTTGTATTATAAGGAAGAATCATTTCACAAGTTTTCAAACTCTCAGGTAAAAGTCCATCCCGCAGGGAACTTTTTGAAAGTTGCCTGTTTCGCGAGTGTCATAAACACAAAGTACATCATATCTCATGAACTAATAAGGATATTAAGTTGAAATTAAGATATATTCTTTTCATAATAGTCCTACATATTCCATATCAATTTCATTGTGATTGCTCAAAAATTGTGGAAAATTAGAAAATGTGTCCCTGGTTCCCTTAATACTTGTAAATTTATTTTTGTCATTACTGGTTCATGTTATCACTAAACTCTCTATCATTGACAAGTTTATGCAACGTAAACAATACTGTACATATATAAACATGTTTTGAGTGATTTGATAGACTCTCTGAGGATGTTCTTGTAGAACGAAACATGTCATTCTTTATATGATAGTGTGTATTTTTATAGGTATGTTTATAGTATTATAATTTATATTGTAATTGCTGTGTGTTTTGACAGAGTGAAAAGGTTTTGTTACATTCAGCATATATAGCCGACTCCAGTGCACAAACCTTAGTGCCCAAAATCATTGCCACTCGTTTCTCTCCAGCCATGGAAAGTTTAAGTGTTACTTTGAACACTTTAAAATTAATACTGCAGGTGATTATTTGTGCTTCTGTGGATCTTCTCAAACAGTGGGCCATTTACTGTTCGACTGTGCCATGTTTGGAAGGGCAAGATTCGATCTTGAGTGTATACCATCTGTTTAGGAACTCCTGCTATTACAGACAGTTCCTTAAGTTCATTCACCACATGTTCAGTAATATAGTTGCCTCATTTTGTGTCAATAACCAATAATTAACTGATGAAAACTGTAACGCTATTACCCTGATGTACAATAGGGTTCAGACTACTAGGATATTCAATAAATAAATAAATAAATAAATAAATAAATAAATAAATAAATAAATAAATGATATCACCAGTAAATAGAGAGGAAAGCATCACATAGAACTGTGAGAAAATGTCAAAAATTCAAAACCTGATTTAATGTGTTCTGCTTTTAAACCCACAATGTATTTACTGTATGTAGTATACATTTATAGTTTTAACATGGACTAATATGCAATAATGCAAAAACAAGTACATGCTTAAAATACATTTTACATTGTAAAATATTGCTCTATAAAACACACACACACACACAAAAAACACACACAGAGAAAAACTGCTGTTGAACTTCAGTTATATCCATCACATGCGTATGTGTGTCGCAACTGTGTTGTATCTTTGAGTAAAGATTCAGCAACGGAACTCTAATAGATATGTTTGAAGGTCCCTGAAATGTGCTTCTGAATGCTAGATTTAAATTGGGTCCACGTACAGGAGTTAATGACAGGGGGCACTTAAAAGATATGTAAATAAAAACAGGAGTTTTATTATGCATAAAATTAACTGTAAAAGAAGTTGATATTACAGGCAGGTTTCGTCAATTCTGTGGATAGATATGATGTCTCATACCCAGTCTATACCTGCACCTCTTTTAGATGATCTTACACGAAACTTCCACATTTGCAAGTCCTATCATTAAATTCAGAACTCTGACATACATAGAAATACCTATGTACATATGTAGATGATTCCTGCATAGTCCAACGCCTGCCTTCTCCTTAAGCACTGTGCAATATGGTAAAGTATTACTTCTCAATGCTTCTCTTATCTCCACGTGACACTGACATGTTTTTCTGCCTTAGGAAACTGTGGTTTTTAATGTATAACCGCTGTTCAACTTTGCTTATATCCATCTAGGTGCATGGCCAATAGCATAATAACTTTCGTGCATGTTTTTAACTACTCACCAATGCTGGCAGTTGCCATTTGTCAGTGGCATGTATAAGTGACACAGGTTTTCAAACTATACACTGGACTTACTAATGGCATGAGGGAGGATGTTATAATGATAGATAAAAGTGTGAAGTGCAGGAAAAAGATGAAAGGAATGTGGAAGGAGTATTTTGAAAATACACTAAACCCAGAAGGATGCGTTGAGGAGAAAAATATAAGCATGGAGGAAGGAAGAAACATGGAAAAAGAAAGAGACTTAACATGGGAAGAAGTGGAGGTAGCGCTGGACAAGATGAAAGGAGGTAAAGCCACAGGTTAAGATGAAGTGAGTATTGAGATAGCAAAGGCAGCAGAAGAGGTAGGGAAACAGTGGCTTTATCATGTGTTGAAAGTAGTATGTAAGGAGAGGAAGAGCCCTGAAGACTGGAAGAAAGGGGTAATCATACCCATCTTTAAGAAGGAGTATAGGAAATATTTTAAGAACTGTAGGGGAGTCACATTGATATGTCACTGTGCAAAGGTGTTTGAAAAGATTCTGGGAAACAGAATCAGAAAAAGGATGGAGGAAAAGTTAAAAGAAGAGCAGTATGGCTTCAGATCAGGAAGGTCCACAGTAGACGTTATATTTGCAGTAAGACAGTTACAAGAGCATTTTTAAGAGTGGGGTAAGATCTGCTGTTGGCCTTCTTGGATTTTGAGAAAGCATACGATCATGTGTGCAGAAACAAGGTATGGGAAGCATTACAGAAAAAATGTGTCGAGAAGCAGACAATAGAAAGAGTGAAGGGAGATGTACCATGGGGATGTTGGTTGTATGAAAGTAGGAGGAGAGAGAACAGATTGGTTTGAACAAAATATTGGATTAAGACAAGGAAGTGCTCTGACACCTTTGCTCTTCATTGTAGTAATGGACAAGCTAAAATTGGGGAAGGAAAAATGAAAGTGATGATGTTTGCAGATGACCTGTTAGTCTGGGGAGAAAAGGAAGAGGATATCCAAGAACAGTTAGAAGCATGGGAAGATGAGGTGGAAAAGTATGGAATGAAATTTAATGCCAAAAAGAGCGAGATAGTGATCACAACTAGAAAGAAGGAGAGTCCTACGAGAAGGATAATGCTTGGAGGGGAGCAACTTAGGCAGGTAGAGAGTTTCAAGTACCTGGGAAATATCATAGAGGAAAGTGGAAGAAATGATAAGGAAATAATTGAGCATGGAAGACAAGCAGAAACATTCCTGAAAAGTGCCAGAAGCCTAGTTTGGAGCAAGAATGTCCCTCAGAGAAGCAAAAGAGTGATATACAGGGCGTACCATGCAGCAGAAATTTAGGTAATGAAGCAGAGAGCTGTGACTAGGATACAGGCAGGTAAAATAAAAATTCTGAGAAGCAGGATAGGAGTGACAAGAATGGATAAGATGAGAAATGAGAAGGTTAAAGATATAGTTAAAGAATAGTCCCTACAGAACAGGATAGAGGCACCTCGACTTAGATGGTATGGAACATGATGAGAATAACAGAGGAAGGGATACCCAGGAGGATGCTATAACTTTGTCATAATTTATGAAATGACCTTTGCCCAGCCTAATATCCTGAAAGGAGACCAAAACTGATGAGTAAGCACACCCTTTGTTTGCTCGATTTTGAAATTCAATTTGAGGTGGTGGTGGTAATTATTGTTTTAAGAGGAAGTACAACTAGGCAACCATCCTCTATATAACATGAATCAGAGGGGAAAATGGAAGGGATCCGACACTTCGAAAAATGAAGTTATCGGTCAAAGGAAGACAAGGGCCACGAAGGGCATGAAAGTGAAAGACTCCCTAGGCCTCCATACGTAATACCGTCGGGGTCTGGAAAAAACAAGAGTTGACCAAAGGAGGTCGGAAAGGATAGATGAAAGTGAGGAGCCTGGCACAAGTAAGTGGAAGCAATGCCAGGACTCAGCTGAGGGCCCCGTGGTCGGCAACCCACGCTCCAAAGTTCAGAGCCCCTGGGGCCCCTTTTAGTTGCCTCTTATGACAGGCAGGGAATACTGTGGATGTTATTCTACCGCCCCCACCCACAGGGGGATTCAATTTGAGGAAAACACATGGTTGTAGCTATCATGCCTAAGTTTAGAATACTAGTCCCGTCTCTTCTGCGAAGCTACTGACAAGTGTATCAGTAAGAAAGGAGAAAGGCTATAGATAGGGGTTTCTATTTTTTTTTTTTTTTGCAAATTGCAAAATTGCAAATTAGTGTGAAATTTTAAAAATTTGGCTGTAAATGTGAAACTGTTACCCTTAAGCAAAATCGCGAAACTATTGTGGAATCACTATTTGATCCAAAACGCATAATGAAAGGTGATTTAGGAAATGATGGAGTCTCTCATCTAATAAAGCATATTCCCATCCTACAAGTAATTTCAATATCAGAATACCTTGCATCATATATAGCAGGGCCATCCAGCCATTGCGCTCCGAGAGTGCGCCCGCGCTCGGGGAGCACTGGGCAGTCAGACTAGCGCTCCTTCCCCTACCACCACTACAGTGTGGCAGCGAGGAGACCTGGGACAGACGGACGATGTTCGGACCGCGCTGACTAGATACGGACGTACAGTCGTGCGGCCGACGGCTTTTGTGGGTTTGTTGACATCATACTGATAGGGCTGTTTTGCCATAACAAATATACCGCATATATAAATCGAAAGTGTTAAGTATAGAATAATGTGATTTATTCAAATCTGAAATTAGAACATCCCCTGAAAGGAAAACTCAACAAAATTTTACAACTATGGACAGATATTACAGACCTTGAGTGACTTTTGCTCAGTCGTTTTTACGAGCTTTTAGTTTTTGAGCAAATAATCTTCTGCAAATAGGGTACAATATTTCTGGATACAACTATTCTTAAACAATTGCGAAAGTTTCTATCGCTCATCGTTGCACGATGTTACTTTTGGTAAGCTTAAGAACTGAAAAGAAACGCTCACAAATGTACGTTGAGCCGAACATTGACAGAACTTTACATGCACGTTGTTACAAAAGGGGGTATTCTTCTTGCGGAAAGCCGCTGTTTAAAATTCTTCTAAACTTCGTGACTTCAGAAAGCGGTCTTTAAGACGAACTGCATTGCAGTTCAATCAACTCTTAATTGTGGAGCACTGTCTGCTCTCAGAGAAAATGGTCGAACAAATACATCTAACACCACTTGGAGTTCTGATAATTCTGAAAATCTATTTTCAAACTCTTCTTGTAATTGGCGAATTACCTGCAAGTGCTTATCAAAGTCGACACCTTCTTTCACTGTTTCAAGCTATAGAAAATGTCCTGTGTTCCTTGCACGCATCTGGTTTTCCCACAAAATCAATTTTCTTTTGAACGCTTGAATTCTTTCCACCAAATCGCAGATATTGTGCTTTTCGCTCTGAAGCGAAGTTTCAAAGTATTCAGATGGTTAGTAACCCCATTTAAAAATGCCAAGTCTGCCACCCACTTAGGATCGCGCAAAAGAACTTCGGGCCGCCCTTTTATGTCATAAAAAGTATCTATTGCATTCCATTAGCAAAAAACACGATGAAGCACCTTCGTCTTGCTCAGCCATCTTACTTCTGCATGGTGCGGGATATCCGGATACTCCACTTCTATGTCATCCAAGAACTCTTTTAATTGACGGTGTGTGAGTCCACGGGAGCGAAGAAAATTTACCATTCGCACAACTGTTCCCATTACGTCTTTTGCACAGACTGCCTCCTGCTGTATCAAGCAATGGATCGTCACCATTAGGGTACTACCGCTCTCAGCCATTTTTAATTTTACATAGCTGAGGAACCCCGTGCGTAGATCACGAATAACAGGAGCCCCATTCGTCGTTACACTCGTCAACCGCTCCCATTTTAATCCCATTGACTCAAAAGCACCCTCCACAGCTTGGAAAATTTCGAAACCGGTAGTGGTGTCTTTGAGAGCTACCTAGTTTAGGAAATCCTCGGTGACCAGACGATAGTCATCCACCTTTCGAATGAAAATAACGAGCTTATCCGTTTCTTCAATGTCCGTTGATTCGTCGAGGGGGATGGAAGAGGATACAAAATTTGCTGCCTTCTCCATTAATTGCTGTTCTATGTCAACGGCCATATCGTCTTTTCTGCGAGCCACAGTTTGAGGAGAAAGAGATATTTTATCAAATACATGCCGCCGCGTCCATTAGACACTCCTTGATTAAATTCCCCTCCGTGAAGGATTCCCCAGCTTTGGAAATTCGCAACGATCATTTGTAGCTTGCTCGTAAAATTGGTCCACCAATCTCACTCTCCCTAATCTCCTGTCAAAAAGAAAAAAATACGGCAAGACACAATTTTAGTGTTCTTCAGATAATTCAATCATTTCTTTATTCCTGTGTGTAAACAATCATTTTAAAATTAAAAAATTAATACTTACAGAATAGTACTGCTTGAAATTTTCTTTCAATTCTTGCAACTTCGACTGACGTCTGTCAAATTACCATAATCATCCCTGTGGTTGGCACTGTAGTGCCGTTCCAAATTGTGTTTTTTTAACACACTATATCTTGGTGGTGCACTAAACATTTGGCATGCCCTTTATAAGCTGTAGGCCTACAGAAAAATGAAATTTCCCATTCTTCTTTAAAGGCTGCTGCTTCACCACTCGCTTTTTGTATGATGTTCAGTCATGACAGGTGCGTCCGGCTCCATGGGTAAAATGGTTAGCGTGCTGGCCTTTGGTCACAGGGGCCCCGGGTTCGATTCCCGGTAGGGTGGGGAGTTTTAACCATAATTGGTTAATTTCGCTGGCAGGGGGACTGGGTGTATGTGTCCTCTTTATCATCATTTTATCCTCATCACGACATGCAGGTCGCCTATGGGCGTCAAATCGAAAGACTTGCATCTGGCGAGCCGAACTTGTCTTCGGAAACTCCCGGCACTAAAAGACACGCCATTTCAATTCATTTTTATGACAGATGCGAAACTGATTTAGTTACACGCTGTCAACAAAGCGCATTGGACTAGACTAGCGACTCATGGATCGGCTCCTCGCTCAGCCAGTCAAGCTCCTCCCACCACTACCAGAACTACTTTTCCCCAAAGTGCTCGGAACACTGGCTTGGAGCACGGCCAGAGCGCTGGCGCTCGGGGAGCGCTGTTTGGATGGCCCTGATATATAGTGTTTAGGGATCTAGTTTATAATTCATGTAGAGCATTTAAGGGTATTTATGTGATTGCCATTCTTCTTTTGCTAAAATCAGAATATGGGCATTTTGTGGAAGCTGCATTGAAGGCTTTATTGATCCTCATCTGTAATATTGTTAGTGAGCCGTCATTTTCAACGTGTTGTAATATAATGTCTAACAGGAGACCAGTTCTGACTTCCAATAATATGGAACTCATGGTATCTCTGTTTTTTACAGACTGATGTGTAAATTATGTACGTAAGCTAGGCGCTACTTGTTAAAGTTGTAGGATGGAACTTTTCCAAACATCCATGCTTTCATATATACAGTATGCATTTTCAGTAGAAGAATAACTCTCATATTTCTTGTACATATGTAAAAATAAAATATGTTGTTTTACTGCAAATACACTATCAACTATCTTTTGGACTAACTTCTATTGCTGAGAAGTAACAATAATATTTAGCAAAATTATTGACAAAATGCATAATAATAGCATAAAGTATACCAAAATAACTTTAAAAATAATTAAATCAGCAGAGCTTTGCAACCACATTATTATGACATGACGCAAGAATAGCCACATTGGGTCCCACTGCACAGGTCTTGTTTTTTTTGAAAAGTGCAAAGTCACAAATTGTTTGCAAAATTTTAAGCATTTGGCTCTAAGCAAAATTGTGAAATTAGTGCAGAATCACTCTTGGATCCAAAAAGCATAATTAAAGGTGATTTAGGAAATGATGAAGTCTCTCATCTAATAAAGCATATTCCCATCCTACAAGAAATATCAACATCAGAATATCTTGAACCATTAGGGATCTAGTTTGTAATTTATTTAGGGCATGTAAGGATACTAATGTGATAACTCTCATTTTTCTTGTACTTACATGAAAATGGATGCTCATCCAGCTCGTATCATTTTCTTGTGACGAGGGTTACTGAAGAGTACTTGAAATGTTGATACATTTACAGTATCAGCACAGCCTGTTGTCTCATCATTTGTCACCATAGTTTTAATAATATCAACACACCCTATTTCATCTGTCACCTTAGCAGACTTATTCACTGAGTAACAGTGAAATGCAAGTATAGTGTATTATGTGGTGATACATTATCTTGTTCCTGGTTTAATAATTACTCAAAATTCATCCTTGAACCAAAGTTATAGACTAGGGTAGCAGGGAACTGGGAGTGTCTGGTTGTTAAGGCCAGCTATAAACCAGAAAGGACTCTGCTTATTGTTTGGTACTACAGTACCTTCTGCTGGGCAGCTTACTGTTAGAATGAAGGATTCCCATCAGACATTAACCAGCATCATAGTTGTTCTGGACTCACTGGACACTATCTTGGTATATGGAGACAAACATATTATTATTATGTATATTATGTATATTATTGAAATTATTCACATGTTAAATCTCCATAATGTATGTATTTTTCCCACTTAATTTAATTTTAATATCAAGACGTCTAACAGCCATACAGAGTGTATTCTCACCAAACTGTTCTACTAAGTGTTGTTATTAACAAATAATTTTCATCTGAATTTTTTCCATGTGAGCCTATGACAGAATGTATTAATTTTAATTTGATGTAATTTGGTGCATAATTGCTAAAAGATATTGAACCTAAGAATATACTTCAACATTTCTGATGCTCTGGTTGAGAGTTAGCTGGTAGGTGGTGCATATCTGCAGTGCAAGCCTCAACCTATTTGCTGGTTATTCCCTGTGCTGTGTCTGGGCGAGTGGGTGATGCAATAGGTGCTTGACCCACATAACTCGCCGAGTAGTATCATAATCTCAGCTGATTTGCGATAAGCTACCATGCAGCGTACTGCGTGATTGCTTCTGAATTAAGTGTTGAACAGTGTATTATCATGTACTGTAGATTTTTTAATGCAATTCGCACCAAACTACTGAAGATTCATGAGGCTAAATTGCAGATAGTGAACTGGAATATAATCACACACTGCGTCACTTGTCTACAGGCTGAGGAAGAACATTGTCAACTCTTAATCTAATAGGGTAAGTTTTATTGTTTTCCTATCTGTTTCTCAATCTGATTATTCATTTATTGAAGTTAATGGGTTTTATACAAAAACAGTGTGATGGTGACTATGCTCTTGTTTACTGACATGCAGCATATACAGTGTGAGCCAGGCTTGATTAGGCAATTTTTATTTATAAGGGTGGACAGTTTCAACGGCTAGCAATATTGGAATCACAAGCACGTAAGTCGTCGATTTTTAAAACCAGGGTAACATCTAAGTTAACACTGGCTTCATTCAACAATGAAGCATACGTAAGAAATTCCATTGATTTCTGTGAAAAATTAACACAACTTAAACTACAACCTAACCATACAATGGTCTTGTATGACATCACCAATATGTACTCAAGCATCAGTATAAATGACACTATAAATATTATTAAAACGAACCTTTCCAAATACAGTAATTTAAGCAAATTTGAAATAACTGACTTCATTAAATTATTGAGGTTTGTTTTGAACAATAAATATTTCACCTTCAACAACAAAATCTACCACCAAAAAGGACTGGCAATGGGATATCCCGTTTCGGGCATTTTAGCTAACATTTTTTTGGACAATCTAGAGGCTAATAAAATAGTGCACAAAATCAATGCCACGAACCTACTACGCTGGCGTAGTAGGTGGAGGGGTGATACTCCCACGTGGCGTGTCACAGGTGGCGGATAGCACGGTCCTAACCGGCTTGCCGGAGGACTTGAGGGAAATAAAATACTTCTCACAGACCAAACACACAACCTCCTGTGGGTGGGGGACACAGACGTTGAATATACCCACAGTATCCCCTGCCCGTTGTAAAGGGCGACTAATAGGGGCAACCAAGGGATGATTGAATTAGAACCATGAAACTACTTGTGATTAGTACCACCACACGGGGAGCACCATGGGTCGCTTTTACTTGCGCATAGTACCACTATGTTAGGTGCCAAATAGGTTTGTGATTAGTAGCAAAAAAGTACGGTGCTGACTTTTACAGTACCTGTGATTAGTGCCACTATATGAGCGACAACATGGTTCTGGCTTGCCTATGATTAGTATCCACTATATGAGGAACACCATGGGATAGCACGAGTCCCTGTGGTTAGTACATTTATGTGATGAACACCATAGATTTGCGTTGCCTGTTAATGGCGCTGCAGTGTGCAAAACACCATAGGTCTGTATTACATGTGCGAATTTCGTTATGTGTGAGTAGTACCATACTGTGTGGAATACCGCGAGTCTACACTAATTTTGATTAGTACCGTACCATGACAAATACCATGGTTCTACTTTCCTAGTGATAAGTACCATTATGAGGGGCCGATGACTTGTATTTTGGACCCCTTTAGACTAAAAGCATCATCGATTCAGTATTGTGCTATAGACGCAATACTATTATTTCATGTCAGTTTCTGTGAATGTGAGACATTGCAGGTCAGATCCACTGATTGTTTTAAATTCATATCCATCTATTCATTCTTCATCCTCACGTTTTGAATTCTGGTCAGTGGAGGATTTTGGAATTTTTTTTGTCATTCCATTTCATCTCATGTCGTACCATTAGGGGCCGATGACCTAGATGTTAGGCCCATTTAAACAACAAGCATCATAAAAATCAACGGCCTCTACCTATGGATAAGATTTGTAGATGACACATTTGCCATCATTGATAAACAGCAAAACAACAGCGATGACATTTTAAAGTTCCTTAATAGACTCAATAATAACATTACCTTCACAAAGGAAGATGAAACCAACAACTCTTTAAGTTTCCTAGATGTTACCATAAATAGAGCCAGTAATAAATTCAAATTTCAAATCTATACAAAACCCACCTTTGCCCCTCTGACTATAAGAAAAGAATCCTTGCACTCTGAGAATTTCCTAACTTGCTGACTAACTTTACAAACATATTAATCTGAATTTATATTGATAAATCTGAATATCTGCATTTAAAATGGAAAATCTGAAAATTAACATTCATTAAATAAAATACACACTTGTTGAACCTTGTACTCACACTTACTTGTTACCTGCTTACTTACACATACATTATTTGAAGGGCGCCAGCTGTCACTCAGTACAGCAATAATAGAATGAGACTCTTGACCATCTCTAGGGTGTGGGGTAATAAGCTTACTTTTGACAACATACCATATAAGTTCTGGGAAAAGGAGATTGGCGTTCGGTTTCCCCATTGATTTTTAGGTTAAGATATTTTACTGTAAATGAAATAAAACTATGAATTCGTTTGATAGAACAATATATATTCTTTAAATAATATAAAAATAAAAAAATAGTGAGTCTTGTTGCAATAAAACAGATGAGAATATGAAATTATGACATTGCAACTGAAAGAAACTAGGCATGAATTTGAATTCTACTTGACCGGACATTTAACAATTTATACGAAATATTTCCCTCACTGATTCACTTGACTGTACCTTCAACACTTTGAGTGTAATTACGACGTAATCCATTGCTCTGGTGTTTACTGTAGATGTGTCACGCCTAACGTGGTGATACATCCTCGCGACTGCTTCTTCTCCATATCATCTGACTTCTTTGTAAGTCAATATGGTATGACCTCTTGGCAGGTCCAGGGTTGCCCTCTCTGACTCCTTGGTAAGCCTTGCGTCCGCGTCTTCCACTAAGTGACGGACCAACCATTTGGTCTCACTCTCTCAATGACCAATAATGGCTCACTGAGTCTTCTCCATCTCTCGTTCACACTGGTTGTCTGGCCAACTAAGGCCTCTTGATCTAGTAGACTACTTCACTGTACTGCATCCGTATAAGTAATGACTAACGCTACAATATGCACCCACCTTTTATAGACGTTGGTTGACACGACGACGTAATCTCCAGAAATAACACTGACATACTCCCACCTACGCGACAGATATTACATCCAGTGGTGAAATAGCCCCGCGGCGACTGAGTCCGTGCGCGCATTGCTAAATAAATACGATGACGTAGCCATGGCTTGGCGATGACTTGGCAGAATCGCCAACAATATTGCACAATGCACCATCATCACATCCAATCTCTGATATATACAACAATTCTCACTGTACAGGTATTGAGTGTTATTCTACACATACGTATATATGCATACATCTAAGTACAATCTTGCAAGCAACGGGCAATTGCAAAATCGAATTGAATAAAACTGATAATTACAATAATAGTAAGAATATCACAGATAAAATAATAATAATAATAATAATAATAATAATAATAATAATAATACAGATAAAATAATAAAAATACAGCAATCATCTTGTAACGGGATTTGAACCGTTACAATTCGCCTCCCTCATAAATAAATCGAAGAACAAAGAATCGATTGATTTATGAACAACATAATAGAAATATAACACTGACACATATAAACACTTTAAATGAGTATACAACAATAATTTTCTTTTTCAACATCCATACATTTTATAATACATCACATATATGAGAATTTTTCTCGCACATTGTCATCGTAGATAACTGTTCAGTGTCCCATTCTCATACAATGCACAAGAGCATAGCGCTTAATTTAACACACACAAATAATTTTAAATGACTACACTACATTCTTCTTTTTTTTTTTTAACATATCAAAACATTTTGTGAAATATCACTTATATGAGAACTTTTCTCGCATATTGTTATCGTAGATAACTGTCCAATGTCCTGTTCTCCGCCTTTTGCCATACAGAACATGACAATGTAGCACTTATTCTTCCAATGCACCAATACGACACTTGGTTCACACGCAAATTCATATATGTTAGTTTTATTTTGCCAGTTTCTCACACAAATTAATCATCTTATTCTTATCTCAACAAATCTCACGTGAAGTACTCCTTTACATATATAATACTACAAATACCGACAATATCCTCTTCCTGAATTTATAAGAATATGCACACTCCCCGATACGGTTCACAATAGTGAAATACCCCTGATACAAAAAATAACTTCAAGATATTTCCCGCCTCTGCAGATGATGAAATGGAACTCTGAGTAGCACTCTGTCACTCAAACGGAATCAATTTTGCCCTTATAAACTTACATATCTCAATAGATCACATCCTCCTTGGCAACAATAATTAAAGGCTCAACACTATGGCTACAAGATGGTTCAATTATTCTGTAATCCAGCATAATATTTATTTGTTCTTAGACTTCACTAGCATTTTTAAGTTGAATGGGGTACTTACCTCCCACAAATGATGAATGGTCATGTACTACAAATTTATGTTCATATACGTGTTCTTCCTCACTCACCACTAAATACATCTCGATGCTTACCTAACATCAAACATAATTACTTCTCCTGTAATTCACTCAAATTACCTCACGTCACTGCCTCGTACCGACTATCCCTCGGATACTGGTCGTACAGGCACGTAACACACATTAACATTTCCTCTCACTAGGAACAACTTCACTTACCTCTCATATCTTTCAAAGAACACACGTCACCAACACACTTACCTCAGACCATCATAATTAACACGTACTTCTTTGCTAGTTTTCCTCCCAGAACAAACACACACTACCTAAATTAAAGTCTACTCTACTCCCATGATTTGCAACCAAGTCAGCCCCTAAAATAACTGAATACACAAGCTTTGGTACAAGGCATAGATGAAACTTACAATTATCTTCAATTATGATTGGTACCGCTATCATCTTCTTTACTCACTATGACTTACCCAACGGCTGTTATATCATCTAATAGTACCTTCTTTTACCTTCACAATTTCCATCATCGGAGTTACTATCTCACTACTTACATCATATTCTCAGTATTATAAGTACTTACATCACTTACCAGAACACTTCTTACGTCTAACTTACTGCTACCGTTAATTACTGCATGATCTACGACTACGGCACTACTTAAATATCTCACTTAACATTACTTAGGTCACAATCACACAACTCTTAAATCTACTTTCACTACATAACTACTTATACTACATACCTGTACAACTTCTACCTTCGGACTGTTCACTTAATTTACCCGATTCCCTGTGAATCTGAAATACTCTGGCTCGATAAAGACACCTGGATAACATTCATATTAAGACTATCATAGTCTCTCTGATAACTCAAATCCGTACGCCTCCCATCTTCCGATTCTCTCTGATTACTCTTCTGACCTTCTCTCTCATAACTCAAATCCATACGCCTCCCATCTTCCGATTCTCTCTGATTACTCTTCTGACCTCTCTCATAACTCAAATCCATACGGCTCCCATCTTCCGATTCTCTCTGATTACTCTTCTGACCTTCTCTCTCATAACTCAAATCCATACGCCTCCCATCTCCCGATTCTCTCTGATTACTCTTCCAACCACCATCACCATCAACACAACTATTAATCATCTGCGGATCATGATTACCCCCTCTCCTCTGATACACGGCTAACATTTTTCCCCTTCTCGCTACTATACTACTTTCTCCAGACATCATGCGCTCTCTCTCGCGCGCGCGCGCGCCCTTGCACACATTCCTTCCAAAGCGTATCAATGAACTTGCCTTTAATTTCTCCTAAATTAGACATATTATCCCAGTACACTTGAAACCATATTTTACTTTCACCGATAAAAACATTAGACAAAATTTCCAGCATGTATTCCCATTCAGTATTATTATTCCTCAACTTACTTGCATATCTTTTCTCAACTACTTTCACAAACTCTATAGGATTAAACTGTTTTCCAGAAAACTTGGTTAAATCACGATCCCTACTGAACAAACCACTCGCTATTACCACTTCTCTCGCCGTCTCACCTCTACCTTTCTGCCGTATCACTCCCTGGCAACTCAAAATTTCTTCTTCCGCTCCTCTCTCAGCATTCTCTTCCTCTATTCTCACTTCTTCCTGCAATTCTTCCTCTCTCTCTCTCACCTGCTGTGATAGCGTTTCCTGTTCGTTCCGTAGTTCACTGACTTCCACAAGTTTGCTTTTAATCTGTTCAATTCTACTAATCTGTTCCCTCGTATCTTCCCTAACTGCATTGTAAATTTTGTCCAATCTTTTCTCGACTACCTCATGAATTTCTTCCCGATTACTCGAAATTTTATTACTTAACAGGACGATCTTGTTCGTACATGTTCCTTTGACATGCTCAATTTGCGTATGAAGATCGCTCCGACTCGACTCCATTTCTTCTCTAAGGTCAACACATTCTTTGTTTAACTTATTTTCTAACTTGCATATTTGACTAGTTACCTCTACTATCTTAGTATCTATTTTATAATTTAGTGATTCACTTAAAGCATCTATTTTCTCATTGGTCACATTAAAATTTTCTTTATTACTGCCAATTAATTCTTCCATTTGTTTCTTATTATTTTCATTACTAATACCAATCATTTGTTCCATTTTATTACTTAGAGAGTTAATCTGTTTATTACAATTTTCATTATTGGTACTAAAAAATTCTTTCATCTCTTTCATCTCTTTCTTATTATTTTCATTATTAGTACTAATTAATTCTTTTATCTCTTTATTATTTTCACTACTACTACTACTAAAAAATTCTTTCATCTCTTTCTTATTATTTTCACTATTAGTATCAATCTTTTCCTCCATTCGTTTCTGACCTTTTTCACTACTACTACTAATCATTTCTTCCATTTGTTTCTTGAGCCCGGTCATTTCGGCCATGAACAAATTTAAAAAAATTTGGTTCATTCCCCCCGCGATTTCCTTTTGAGTTTCAGTGTGCTTCTCAATTTCTGCACTTTCCTGAATTATCTCAGAACCTTCCATCGTGCTCACCTGCTCCCTATTTTCAATCTCACCTTGGATGTCCGCAGAAGCAATGACCACGTCGTCACATGACTTGTTATTGTCTTCCTTGTCCATCTTTGGTTCACTAGTAATAGTACGCGATCTCAAATTAATTTCCCTCTTCAAATCCCTTGACATATCCCCAAAATACAAATATATTTCACAAAATTACCCTGCTGATATTTACCGGTAATAATTTCCGTTGGCTTAAATGTGCACACTCTTCCCAAAATGAACCTATGATATGCTGTCATTCAGAACAAATTCTGAATTTATTCGAGTCCCACGTTGTGTCGACACATTGAGATTTTCCTAACTGTCTTATTAAATTACAAATATTATAAATCTGCATTTAACTTGAAAAATCTGAAAATTAACATTCATTAAATAAATTACACACTTGTTGAACCTTGTACTCACACTTACTTGTTACCTGCTTACTTACACATACATTATTTGAAGGGCGCCAGCTGTCACTCAGTACAGCAATAATAGAATGAGACTCTTGACCATTTCTAGGGTGTGGGGTAATAAGCTTACTTTTGACAACATACCATATAAGTTCTGGGAAAAGGAGATTGGCGTTCGGTTTCCCCATTAATTTTGAGGTTAAGATATTTTACTGTAAATGAAATAAAACTATGAATTCGTTTGATAGAACAATATATATTCTTTAAATAATAAAAAAATAAAAAAATAGTGAGTCTTGTTGCGATAAAACAGATGAGAATATGAAATTATGACATTGCAACTGAAAGAAACTAGGCATGAATTTGAATTCTACTTGACCGGACATTTAACAATTTATATGAAATATTTCCCTCACTGATTCACTTGACTGTACCTTCAACACTTTGAGTGTAATTACGACGTAATCCATTGCTCTGGTGTTTACTGTAGATGTGTCACGCCTAACGTGGTGATACATCCTCTCGACTGCTTCTTCTCCATATCATCTGACTTCTTTGTAAGTCAATATGGTATGACCTCTTGGCAGGTCCAGGGTTGCCCTCTCTGACTCCTTGGTAAGCCTTGCGTCCGCGTCTTCCACTAAGTGACGGACCAACCATTTGGTCTCACTCTCTCAATGACCAATAATGGCTCACTGAGTCTTCTCCATCTCTCGTTCACACTGGTTGTCTGGCCAACTAAGGCCTCTTGATCTAGTAGACTACTTCACTGTACTGCATCCGTATAAGTAATGACTAACGCTACAATATGCACCCACCTTTTATAGACGTTGGTTGACACGACGACGTAATCTCCAGAAATAACACTGACATACTCCCACCTACGCGACAGATATTACATCCAGTGGTGAAATAGCCCCGCGGCGACTGAGTCCGTGCGCGCATTGCTAAATAAATACGATGACGTAGCCATGGCTTGGCGATGACTTGGCAGAATCGCCAACAATATTGCACAATGCACCATCATCACATCCAATCTCTGATATATACAACAATTCTCACTGTACAGGTATTGAGTGTTATTCTACACATACGTATATATGCATACATCTAAGTACAATCTTACAAGCAACAGGCAATTGCAAAATCGAATTGAATAAAACTGATAATTACAATAATAGTAAGAATATCACTGATAAAATAATAATAATAATACTGACATAATAATAATAATAATAATAATAATAATAATAATAATAATACAGATAAAATAATAAAATAATAAAAATACAGCTATCGTCTTGTAACGGGATTTGAACCGTTACAACTCGCATTCTCACAAATTAGCAGCCTTCTACAGCTTAATCCATAGAGCATTCAAAACTCCTCTTTCCAACGACAGCCGGAAAAAAAAACTACAATATATTAAAGAACTGGCTAAACTTAACTTTTACAAACCAAACACGGTTAATAAAACTGCTACTAATTTTGACCCCTGAAAGACCTAAAAAAACTAAAAAAAACAGTTTTGCTGCTTTTACCTTCACAAATCCAACTCTATATCAGACCACCAACCCAGTCAAGAAACACGACGTCAATATTGTTTTCAAAACCTGTAATACAAACAGAAATATATTTGTTAACTCCCATACAGTAAATTCAACACACAACCGATACTCAAATTAATGGATTTAAAGACTCAAATGCACCCAATGTGAGTTTTCTTATGTTGGACAAACTGGACGCAGCTTTCAGACGAGATACTTAGACCATTACAACGCATCTAAGCATAATAAACACTCTGCTATGAGTATTCATAAGAAAGAAACGGGGCATAGCTTCACCACTATAGACCAGGACCTTCAGATCTTAAAGATTATTAATAAAGGTAGTTTAATGACTGAATTTGAAAACACCTACATATTATTGGACCAACACTTCAATAAGAATAAAAATCTAAATGACATCGTAGAATTAAAGAGCCTGGTCATGGAACAAATTCCTAACTTATTGTCATCTCTTATCATAAACCGTAATAATTTTTTTTTTAATCTTCAACTATAAATCCAGCATTAATACCCCTATATCAACAGCAGCCAATGTCCCTTTGTCTGGCCACACCCCTTTCCCCACTTGTACCAATAGCGTTCTTAATGCCTCGCCTACCCCACTTCTGCCAACACACTCCCCGCCAGCAATGACACACCCCTACAATACAAGAATACATTGATGGAAACTTATGAGACTGATGTGGTGATAGGACTGGAATCATGGTTGAGAGAAGGGGTGGGTAATAGAGAAGTATTTCCAGAAGGGTACACAGTCTATCGTAGAGACCGAGGAGATAAAAAGTGAGGGAGGGGGGGTGTTTATTCTGGTGAAGGAAACTTATTGTTCACATGAATGGTTTACAAATGAAAGGGATGAAATATTGGGGATAAAATTAGTTTGTGATAATATGAAGGAGGTGGGAATTATAGGAACATACAGGCCTGGAAGAGAGGGAAATGGACATGGAAATATTTGAAAAAATAATAGATTATACTCATGAAAACAATAACAATGATATGGTAATAATTGGGGGAGATCTAAACTTGCCTGAAGTTGAATGGAATGGAGCTGCAAGTGAAGCCCATGAACAGAAACTGGCAAATAAGTTAATTTGGGAGGGAGGATTTACACAGGTAGTACAAAAACCGACTCGTCTCAATAACTTACTAGATGTATTCTTGGTTAAACCATGGGAAATTGTTGATAAAACTGAGGTAATTGAAGGAATAGGTGACCATAAGGCTGTAATAATGGATGTAGGACTGGTACCAAAAAGGCTTAATAAGAGGGTCACACAAGACAAGAAATTGTACAGAAAAACTAAAGTTGATGAATTTTGGACTTTCCTTAAATCACAATTCAGTTGTTGGATAAGTGAAGAGGGTAATGTGGATACACTTTGGGCTAAATTTAAAGGAATCATTTGGGAAGGAGAGAAGAGATTTGTACCTGTTAAGAAGGGTAAAATGACCTCAGACTCAGTTTTACGTCGCCATAAGACCTATCTGTGTCGGCGCGACGTAAAGCCCCTAGCAAAAAAAAATGAGAAAGACCCTGTTTATTATACAAGGGAAATAAGAAAATTAAAAAGAAAATGTAGAATAGTAAACAGGAAAATCAAAGAGGGTAGGGAGAGTGGAGAAACTAGAAAACAGCTAATGAGGGAACTGAATAGAGTGAAAAAGGAAGCAAAAGAAAAATATATGAATGGCATACTTCAAGAGGGTAATGACCACAAAGGGAAATGGAAAAAGCTGTATTCATATATCAGGAATCAAAAAGGAAAAGGAATCCAAATTCCTACAATGGTGGGAGAAGGGGGTGAACACTATTTAACAAATACTGAGAAAGCAAACCTATTTAGTAGGGAATTCAGAGATTCAGTAGATGATTGTCAGGAGTTGGAAACTGAAACAGAAGATGGAGAGGGAGAGACACAGAGGGAAACAAGAAGCTCCTCATTCACAAATGAAGATATTTTCAGAGAAATACAACTGCTTCAGCAAGGAAAAGCAGCAGGAAGTGATCAAATTACTGGGGAGGTGTTAAAGACAATTGGGTGGTACATAGTGCCTTATTTAACATTTTTCTTTAACTATGTCATAAATAATAGTGTAATACCAAAGGAATGGGAGGAATCTATAATAATATCAATTTTTAAAGGAAAGGGTGATAAAAGGAAACCAGAGAACTATAGACCAATTAGCCTGACCTGTATAGTTTTTAAAATACTGGAAAGTTTAATAGCAAAGTACATCAGAGGAATATGTGATGATAAAAATTGGTTCATGATGAGCCAGTATGGATTTAGAAAGAAATTTTCTTGTGAGGCACAACTGGTGGGATTTCAGCAGGACATATCAGATCAGTTGGATTCAGGAGGCCAGGTTAGATTGCATAGCCATAGATCTTTCCAAAGCCTTTGATAGAGTGGAACATGGAATATTATTAAAGAAATTGGAGAGAATAGGATTGGACGTAAAGGTTACACGTTGGGTAAAAACATTTCTAAATTCAAGGGTTCAGAAAGTCAAAGTAGGAAATAATGTACCACAGAAAGAGAAAGTTTGTAAGGGAATTACACAAGGTAGTATAATCGGTCCGTTACTTTTCTTAAAATAAGTTAATTATTTAGGGAATAGTATAACCTCAAAAATAAGATTGTATGCAGATGACATAATTGTTTATAGGGAAATAAATAACATTGAGGTTTGTTCAGAATTACAAAGGGACCTTGAGAGTATCCAACAATGGGTTGAAGAAAATAATATGAAGGTTAATGGAGGCAAATCAACTGTTACGACATTTACAAACAGGAGCTTTAAAACTGAATTTGAATATACTTTGGATGAGGTAGTTATCCCTAAAGATGGCAAGTGCAAATACTTAGGTGTGAGATTTGAAAGTAATTTGCACTGGAAGGGTCACATTGATGACATTGTTGGGAAAGCATACAGATCGTTACATGTCATAATGAGGCTACTTAAAGGATGCAACAAAGAATTAAAAGAGAAAAGTTACTTAAGTATGGTTCGTCCATTATTGGAATATGCAAAGAGTGTTTGGGATCCTCACCAAGAATACCTAATAAAAGAAATAGATAGTGTGCAGAGGAAAGGAGCAAGATTTGTAACAAGGGATTTCAGGAGAAAGAGTAGTGTATCAAAAATGTTAAAGGAACTTGGGTAGGAAATTTAAGTAAGAGAAGGGAGAAAACTAGACTTACAGGATTATATAGAGCCTATACAGGAGAAGAAGCCTGAGAAGATATCTGTGAGAGGCTTCGGTTGGAAAATAATTATATCAGCAGGACTGACCACAAATATAAAATTAGAAGGAATTTTAGCAGAAGCGATTGGGGTAAATTTTCATTCATTGGGAAGGGTGTGAAGGAGTTGAACAGTTTACCAGGGGTAGTGTTTGATCCTTTTCCAAAATCTGTACAGATATTCAAGAAGAGAATAAACAGGAACAGAGAAAATAAAGGAAATGTTAGAGGGCATTCGACCAGTGCAGGTTAATGTAAATAAAAAATGTGTGTGAATATATTAATTCCATCCCCTGGTCTAAGGAGTTTGGACAGCCAAAGTAGGGGACTGCCTGTAGGGGTGAAGTACAGTGGGGACTTTGAGGGCCCTGGGACCGCACAGCAGGTCGTTATGCTACTTAGGTTCCAGAATGGGTAAAAAAATAATAATAATAAGTAAATAAATGCAATGTAAATTTTAATCTGATACCAGTTGTATAGTATAATTTGAAGTAATTCCACATACTGTATAACAGTTGACTATATTTGTAAGTAGTACAGGAGATATTATAAGTAGAATTTTGTAAACAATATAAATTTATTAAGGATGAGCTGTGTTTAATAGAAAAAATGTTAGCGTAAATTGTATAATATTGTATAATAGGAAAATTTTCTTCTTGTTAATTTAATATTTTGCCTTACCATTTGCCACCGAGGTAGACACCTCATTTGCAAATAAAGAGATTTTGATTTGATTTTGAAGAAGCAGAGGTAAAGCGACTCAGACCACCTCACACAAGTAACATAGCCGGACTTCTCTCCTAAAGTCTAAAGGGTAAGTGTCAAGAAGATTAATTCCACTAATGAACTATCCCAATATAGCACTCACACACTTTTTCATTTATTTCACAGATTTCAACACACTTCACAAGCCGTTACACTTACACCCAGAATCCAGTTGAACTCCTCTTCAGACTTACACTGGAATAACTTCAAAAACTTCACAACCTAGACAACATACAGCATGTTTAAATGGAGATGGAATAATCTGTTATTTATATGAGACTCAATCAAGCATTCTCTACCAGCAATCTTGCCATCTAACTGCCACTTCTCTACAAATTTTTTTTATAGAGATTCTCATTTCTTTAAGAAAGTGATGTTGATCTATAGAAGATTTTGGCTATCGCAAAAACCATATGAGCTGAACATGTTTGATCTCTTATATATGCTAAAAGAAATGTGTAAATGTTGTGAGTCCAATAGACTTCAACTGCCGTCCCAGTATCGGCATTATGAGTGTTGATATTTGTATTACCGGGCGAGTTGGCTGTGCAGTTAGGGGCGCGCGGTTGTGAGCTTGCATACGGGAGATAGTGGGGTCGAATCCCACTGTTGGCAGCCCTCAAGATGGTTTTCCATGGTTTCCCATTTTCAAACCAAGCAAATGCTGGGGCTGTACCTTAATTAAGGCCACGGCTGCTTCCTTCCAACTCCTAGGCCTTTCCTACCCCATCGTCGCCATAAGACTATCTGTGTCGGTGTGACATAAAGCCACTAGTAAAATAAAATTTGTATTATCTCCATTGAATGTGAACATAAGTAGGACGTCCCACTAGAACTTTAAGACAAGATCGGCCAGTTCATTTCCAAATGTACCATACGTTCTTATACATTAGTGTAAATTATTGTAAAAAAATTACTTTTTAAGAGTAGTTTTAATACAATTAACCTACTAAATAGCTGAAAGAATGTTTGGATGTTTTGTTTTCCACTTGACTTCAAATGCCGCCTCATTATCGGCATTATGAGATTTGGTATCTTTGTATTGTCTCCATTGGATGTGAACATGAATTGGACATCCCATTAGAACTATAAGACATGATCGGCAAGTTCACAACAAATATGACCATGATGTTCTTGTACATCAGTGAAAATTGTTATATAAAAAATTAATTCATGGGAATAGTTGTAATATAGCATCCACTCAGAGCTCTGACTTGGAGTTTAGAATTTATGGCTGATGGTGCCTGCAATGACAGGCAAAACATGTACCATATGCTTAAAATTTAATGTAATGATTGTATTATAGTCTTAAAGACTTTAATAGTATTGAATAGGTGGTTTTCAATAAATTAATTGTTAAACATTTAATATATGAATTTCAATATAGTCAAAATGAAAATACTCACTTGTAAATGGTATATCTGTGTTGATGTGACGTAAAGCAACATGTAAAAAAAGAAAAAATTAGTATGGTAGTGTGTAATGTTCTTCAATAATTTTCATGTTCTATCAGTTCCAAAATAATGAAATTTGAATTCAACAAAAATATGTTGGTTTTGTTAATTAACCCTTAGAATACATATAAACATTTCCAATTAATTTTTAGAACAAAAAGTTAGCTGCCTACTTGTGCATAGAATGACTTAGGTGTATGAATATGAATATGAATATTTTTCTGTGTACAAATTCTTAAAATACATTAATAATTCCTTGAATATTAGCATTTTGTTGATGATTAAATTTTAATTAATTTCCCGTCATGGTTAAGTTTTATTAGGTAATTCATGATTATCATGTAACAATGTAGGCAATAATGTCTGGAGAAAGATCTGATGATATTTCATAGCATTTAACAATTTAAGAAGAGGTATTATAATGATACCCATTGCATTACAAGATTTGTATAGTAATTGAAGAATAAAACATTTACAACATAATTGAAGAATTCATAAAGCTGTTGTAAGTGGCTTGAATAAGGTGATAAATCAAACATTTTACTGTCCTGATTATGTTTATAACATTGGCCAATTTCACCAAAGTGAGAAATTTACACTAGCATTTATCCATTGTGCAGCAGCAACAACATATGCTGGGCTGAGTGGCTCAGATGGTTGAGGTGCTGGCCTTCTGACCTTAACTTGGCAGGTTTTATCCTGGCTCAGACCAGTGGTATTTGGAGGGGCTCAAATACATCATCCTTGTGTCAGTAGATTTACTGGGTTGTACAGGAAATCCTGCAGAACAAAATTTCGGTACCTCAGTGGCTCTGAAAACTGTCAAAAGTAGGTAGTGGGATGTAAAAACAATTACATCATTATTAACAACTTATTCTTAGAGTCTTCATTTCTCTTTAGATTAGAGTTTCATACCTTTTTGTTTGTTGTGGTTTGGGTATGTAGCTATCAGCTTGCATTCGGGGGGATAGTGGGTTCGAATCCCTCTGTTGGCACCCCTGAAAATGGTTTTCCATGGTTTCTCATTTTTACACCAGGCAAATGCTGGGGCTGTTCCTTAATTAAGGCCACAGTCACTTCCTTTTCACTCCAAGCCTTTCCTATCCCATTGTCGCGATAAGATCTATCTGTTTTGGTGTGACATAAAGGAGATCTTAAAAAAAAAAATTTCATTAACTGGAAAGTGAATATAGCATGAGATTAAGACAGCAGTGAGAACAGTCCTATTTAATATTATTTTAGAGCTGGTATATGTATCTTGTTAACTGTAAAGATTAGAATGAAACTAGTTCTCATTCACAATATGCATAAAGATGGGTGAACATGGCCAGTTATATTTTTTTCAGATCTACAGATTGTGGAGCTATTAAGAAGATATGATAATTCCACCAAATTCAATGCAGTACATACAACCATTGAAGGTTTACTTTTTGGGCTGAAATATAGACTCAGCATGTTCAGTAATGACTACGAAGCAAAATTATGTGACTTGGTATTTATGAGGGCAAGCCAATAAGTATCTGCAATCAGTTTTTATAATTTGTTACAAAAAGAGCACACACACATTTTATTGATATCATGTTTCAACATAGTCACCCTGCTCTTCAATGTACATGGTCCGCCAGTTCGCAAGCTTTCTGATACCCTCAGCAAAAAAAGTTTTTGGTTGTGCAGCAAGCCACGTATGCACCGCTTCCTTCATCTGTTGATTTCATATGCAAAACCATGGCTAATACACATATGGTTGGCCACGTCATCAACAGTCACTCATCTGTTATTCAAGATCATATCATGCACTTGTTCAATATTGGCATCAGTTACGACTTCACGCCCGAATGTTTCCTCTTCCTTCTCGCTCATGCAACCCGTTTTGAACTGTTCAATCCACTAGTAAACACTTTGCTGTGGCAAAACATTATCCCCATATTCTGCTGAAAGTCTTCTATGAATTAAGCTCCTGGTACACCCTTAGATCACAAAAAACGGATTACGGAATACTGTTCTTCCTTGGTGCAAACCGAGCGTAGCACGGCCATCTTTATGTCGGAACAGTGCAAACTGTACTGATCTGATAACGCTAAAACCTACCATAGACAAAGACAACAGTGCCTTCTAGTGGCTGGTGAGCACACAACACGATAGAGCCAACCTGAAGACAATTAGAGCAAAATTGTAGATAGTTATTGACTTGCCTACATATATTAAAGTTGCATTCTATAGTGTACCATCAGTTTTCTTTTTCATTTGTCTAATGTGTATATTCTACTGATGAGAAATTCATTTAGAGATAGCTGCCATTTTGGTAAAATAATGCTGAGGTCTGCCCGGTAAATGTAATAGTGCAGTGTAGTATGTGACCGCATTTTCATTAGACCTCGTACTGGCCGTGTGAGTCGACCACACAAAATCTCTGACTGTGCCCAGATTATGCATACCAGATGTACGAGTATTTCCATCTCTAAAATCATGCAGGTACTGGGCTTTCCATGGACCACCACATCAAGAGAGTTCTACGAGTACATGGATTTGGGTGAAATCACCACTGACATCTCCAGAGTTAATAGAGTTAACAACATGTTGATGACGAAGGTCACCATTGGCTAGCTCAGATGGTTTTCATTTATTTCATCGTATGGTGATTATAACAACAAATTCATAAGTCCAGGCCCAAGCTTTTCAGCCTCTCTACAGCACTTGCCAAAAGATGAAACAGGTCGCTGGGGGTTCTGGAGTAGGCATGAAGAGGGCAGTGCAGGATGGCATAGTCCATGGTCTGCTCCTCTTCACTGCATTCACACATTGGAGTATCCATCCAACCCCACTTATGGCGTAAGAAATTACAGCATCCATGCCCAGTCCTCAGTGTGTTGAGGCGACACCATAGTTTTCTTGTGAGGTCGAATCCCTTCATTTTCTGAGTTGGGTTTAGCTCATGAGCATTAGTTCCAGATGTTGAATTTGACCACTCATCCCACCAGCTCTGGTTTAGATTAAAATTATCCCTCGAGAGTCGGCCGGCCAGTACACTTGCTGGTCTCCTAGATCAAAGTCATCGTGGCGATGGGTAACAATATTCCTGGTGAGGGAGATGACCAGATCTTCACTTCTCTCAGCAGAGCTTCCTTTCTCCTCAGGTGGGGTGGTGGGATATCTCTAAGTGCAGGTAACCAGTAGCGAGGTGTTGACATTACAGTACCAGTTATAAAGCGCATGTTATAATTCAGCTTAGTATCCACTTTATGTACAAGTGCACTTTCCAGCCATACCGGGGCACAGTATTCTGCTGCAGAGTAGACAAGACTGATACCCGTTAATCGTAAGCAGTCAGCCGAGGCTCACCAGGAATTGCCACAAAGCTTGTGCAGGATGTTATTCCTTGTAGCGATTTTGTGAGAGAGCTTGGTGAGATGTTCATTGTAGCTCAGAGTTTTGTCCAGGGTGACTCCTAGATATTTTGGGAACGCGTTGTACTTTAGAAATAAAACAGATGGCTCGTAGTTTGCGAGTTGATTGCTGAGATGGAAACATAAAACCTCGGTCTTAGAAGCACTTGGGATCAATCGCCAAGACTCGAACAATGTTGCCATTTTGTCCAAGTCTGCTGAAAGAATGCCTTCCCCATCCTCAAAATTTCTGCTTTGAGCTACCAGTCCAATGTTGTCTGCATAGATGAACTTAGTAGGTGTAAGGTGTAGTTGATGTTAAATCATGGATGTAGAGGTTGAAGAGAACTGGAGCCAATACTGATCCCTGTGGTAGACCATTATTTATTTTTATTTTTTTGCAACTTTTAGAAACCTAGAAATACTACAAACTCTCACACAGAGCATGTTGGAAATTAGGTTTGCAATTTCCAAAGCAGGGAATTACTTCCAGCACTTTAAGAATTAGTCCATGTCGCCAGACAGTATCATATGCACATGTCAGGTCAATAAAGACAGCTGTTGAATTTAACTTCTTTTGGAAGCCTGCCTCAGTGTGAATGGCAAGAGCCAAAACTTGATCGATACAGCTACAATTTCTTCTGAAACCAGCTTGTTCTGGAGGGATTACAGCTTCAATGAGTGGTGTTATCCTAGTGAGGAGGACTCATTCCAAGAGTTTATAATTGCGACTAAGAAGTGCTATTGGACGGTAGTTTTCAGGTCTATGCTCCAACTTTCCAGGTTTAAGAAGGGCAATCACCTTTGACCATTTGAACTGCTTTGGCTGGTTGTTAGTCTGAAGGATGTAAGTAAAAAGAGAAGTGATCACTTTATGCTATGTAGACCCATATTTCGAAGGAATTTGTTGTAGATATTAACTGGGCCAGTAGCCTTACTGGTTTTCAGTATTTTGATAGCAGCTTCAACTTCCTGAATAGAGAATGACCTAGACAGTTCCTCATTCTTCTGTATTCCATGCTTGAGCTTGGTGAGCTTATGCTTCACAGTTTTCGTATGGCATTTATCTCTCTTGATTTGGATGACTTCAACCATTCTGTTTGCAATGGCATCTGGGCTCAAGTTAGTGCACTGCTTTTTAGAATAATGTTTTCCGGGAAGTCGATTTGAGACTCTCCAAGCTTTTCTGCTCGATTTTGCAAGATCCATGTCTTTCACTGTTGCTTCCCACTTTTCTCTCCTATTCTTGTCTAATGACCATAGAAGCTGTGAACCTATCTTCATGGCTGCCTGTTGTTTGATATTGTTTGTACTGATCCTCACTTTCTGGATTCCAGCCAGGCACATATTTTCTGAAATCTCTCAAAATGTTTGATTTGGCAGCTGAAATGACTAAGCTCACGAAGTCATCATAGTTACTGGCACTTGGTTCTAGATTTATATCAGACAGCTTCTGATCAAGATTTTTAGAGAATTTATCCAGTTTGCATGGTTAAAATTCCACCTGGGTAAAGGCACTGAGGTCACCAGGGGTATCTTCTTCCTGCTTCCAACAGGACTGGTCGATGCTGGCTGTTTGGGAAACTCGACAATATTGTACATGTAATACTGATAGGTTGATCAAAGGAATCATCGGACATAAATGTTAGGTCGGGGTTTTAGTCTCTTCTCCAGTGAGCAGAATGGAATGTGCCCTTGTCTTTCGTATCAAAAACTAGATGCAGATCAGATATTTCAGCCCACTGAGTTAATGCCTCACCATTGTCATCAACTGTGTCATATCGCCAGTTAGTATGATGGCTGTTAAAATCTCCAGTGTAAATGCAGGGATGGCTGAAGGTTGGCAAAATGCTAGGAGACCATCTGATGCTAGGAGTTTTATACACGTTAACAACTGTTAGGTTATTAACCTGTATAGTATTACTATAGAGAAAATGAAATCCTTGACACTTGACTTGACAACTTGAATGCCTGTAAGACTGGATTTGTCATAGGTAGCAATCCCGTACTGCTGATGGTCGATAGTGTCAACTAGGGCATAGCCCAACATTCGTCCTCTTCTATCAAGTCTTGTTCACCTGTGGTGTGTGTCTCCTGAATGTTGACTATATCAATGTCAAGGTTGTTCAGCTGTTTTCTAAGCTATTCACACTTGACACGACTTAAGCTTCAGTATTTAGTTGGAAAATACGGAATGAAGGTCCAATGTCTATTGTTGAGTGATTCTGAAAAGAACCGTTATTAACAAAAGTTTGAGACATTATGTCATTCAACTGTATAACCTTATGTTGCTGCTGCTCTCTTAGTACCACCCGGGGGACACGTGCAGGGCAATCAATAGGTAAAATCCTGCGGACGTGAGCAATGGTCATCTCCCAGCTCATATGGTATGAGGTTGATAGATGGACCAAAAATGCAGTAGATCACTGGACAACAATGAAGTATAAGCAGCTGTACCATCCATGACTATCTCCTCACAGTGGAGAACAGGAGTCACCATCCCATAGATATACTCCTGCTCACTGCATGACAGAAGGTAAAATGACTGACATGAGCAAAGAAACTTTTGACGTATGGAAAAATTAATGGTAGGTTTTTTGTTTGGTTTTTCAGTATAATCTATTATTTAATGTGTTTTCTTTTTCAGGTATTTTCTAAATTTAATTTATTCTGAGATAGTTTTTGACGAACTGAAGAACCTCTAGGTTATATGTTATCTAATTCAAAACTGAAGAGAGAAATAGCTTACACTATGGTGTGGGTTACTGTAGTCACGTCCTAGTTCGTGAACCGTGGGCAATGTCTGAGTGGCCTAGTAAGTGGTCCTGAGAGTCGGGATACCAGTTGCAGTGGAATGGGAGTGGACATCTCGGACATATTCTGAGTCATGGTCCTCCTTGTGCTCTGGCGGCTAGGACTATACAATCCACCGGTGGTCCATAACCCGTCAGAGGAGAGATCCTAACTTGGACTATGTGTAAGTAGGGTAGCATCCTGCTTTGTGAATTTATCGAGCTCAGAACATTTTAAGCAAGCCTCGGACCTGTGGAAGTAACAGAGTCCCACTCCCATTTGACAGGCGAGGGACTCCTTGGAAACAACGTGTCGAACGAAATAGAGTTCGATGGGGAGTTATCAATACTAATGGGGCTTATGGAAAAAAGAAAGTAGAACTGGCTGAGTCAGCAAAGAGGACGCATCTGGATGTGCTAGGAGTAAGTGATATTTGGGTAAGGGGAGATAACGAGGAAGAGATAGAAGATTATAAAGTGTACTTGACTGGTGTTAGAAAGGGAAGAGCAGAGAATGGGGTAGGACTGTTAATCAGGAATACTATTGCACACAACATAGTTTCTGTTGGGCACGTAAATGAACGAATGATGTGGGTAGATTTGTCAGTTGGAGGAATTAGGACTAGAATTGTCTCCGTGTATTCACCATGTGAGGGTGCAGATAAGGATGAAGTTGAGAAGTTTTATGAAGCATCGAGTGACATCGTGGTCAGGGTCAACAGCGAGGATATAATAGTGCTACTGGGCGATTTCAATGCGAGAGTTGGAAATAGAACTGAAGGATACAAAAGGGTAATTTTTCGATGATACAGACCACTATATGATCTGTAGTGAACTAAGAATCTCTAGGCCTAGGGTAGAGAAAGTGAAATCTGTCTGCAGATGAATAAGGGTAGAAAATCTCCAGGACGAAGAAATTAGACAGAAGTACATGGATATGATTAGTGAGAAGTTTCGAACAGTAGACAGTAAGCTGGTTCAGGATATGGAAAGAAAATGGGTAGCATACAGGGATGCTGTAGTAGAAACAGCAAGGGAATGCCTAGGAACAACTATGTGTGAAGATGGGAAAAGGCGAACATCTTGGTGGAATGATGAAGTGAGAACAGCTTGTAAACGTAAAAAGAAGACTTGTCAGAAATGGCTCCAAACAAGGGCCGAGGCAAACAGGGATTTGTGCGCAGATGAAAGAAACAGAGCGAAACAAATAGTTGTTGAATCCAAAAAGAAGTTGTGGGAAGATTTTGGTAATAACCTGGAAAGGCTAGGTCAAGCAGCAGGGAAACCTTCTGGACAGTAATAACGAATCTTAGGAAGGGGGGGAAAAAGGAAATGAACAGTGTTTTGAGTAATTCAGGTGAACTCATAATAGATCCCAGGAAATCACTGGAGAGGTTGGAGGGAATATTTTGAACATCTTCTCAATGTAAAAGGAAATCTTCCTGGTGGTATTGCAAACAGCCAAGCTCATGGGGAGGAGGAAAATGATGTTGGTGAAATTACGCTTGAGGAAGTGAAAAGTATGGCAAATAAACTCCATTGTCATAAAGCAGCAGGAATAGATGAAATTAGACCTGAATTGGGGAAGTATAGTGGGAAGGCAGAGATGAAATGGCTTCATAGAGTAGTAAGATTAGCATGGAGTGTTGGTAAGGCACCTTCGGAATGGACAAAAGTAGTAATTGCACCTATCTATAAGCAAGGGAACAGGAAGGATTGCTACAACTATCAGGGTATCTCATTGATCAGTATACCAGGCAAAGTTTTCACTGGCATCTTGGAAGGGAGGGTGCGATCAGTTGTTGGGAGGAAGTTGGATGAAAACCAGTGTGGTTTCAGACCACAGAGAGGCTGTCAGGATCAGATTTTCAGTATGCGCCAGATAATTGAAAAATGCTACGAGAGGAATAGTCAGTTGTGTTTATGTTTCGTAGATCTAGAGAAAGCATATGACAGGATACCGAAGGAAAAGACGTTCGTCATACTGGGGGACTATGGAATTAAAGGAAGATTATTATAATCAATCAAAAGCATTTATGTTGACAATTGGGCTTCAGTGAGTATTGATGATAGAGTGAGTTCTTAGTTCAGAGTACTTACAGGGGTTAGACAAGGCTGTAATCTTTCACCTTTGCTGTTCGTAGTTTACATGGATCATCTGCTGAAAGGTATAAAATGGCAGGGAGGGATTCAGTTAGGTGGAAATCTAATAAGCAGTCTGGCCTATGCTGATGACTTGGTCTTAATGGCAGATTGTGCCGAAAGCCTGCAGTCTAATATCTTGGAACTTGAAAATAGGTGCAATGAATATGTATGAAAATTAGCCTTTCGAAGACTAAATTGATGTCAGTGGGTAAGAAATTCAACAGAATTGAATGTCAGATTGGTGATACAAAGCTAGAACAGGTAGATAATTTCAAGTATTTAGGTTGTGTGTTCTCCCAGGATGGTAATATACGAGGGTTGGGGCAAAAGTCATGGCAACTAGATACCAGTCTGGTTGGAAAATGAGACATATACAGACGAAAGGACAAGGTGTTAACTATGTGTGTGGACAGTGAATAGCACTGAAATATCGTAACACACTAATTTATTACGGTAGTGTACGGGACAATATGGCCTTCCCGTGCGAAAGAATACACAGTACACATACTGTTGACATGACAAACCTGGGTCTAAAGACCCTCAAAGTAGTCCCCTGCTACTGACACCACACGCTGCCAACGATGTGGAAGGCGCTGAATGCCATTTGCCTAAGCATTTGCCGCACCATGTGTTTATCGGGTCACCTGTTGGCGCACAGCATTAGCAACGTCCTCTCGTGTTGCAAACTGCCTACCACGTAGTGGTTCCTTAATCTTTCGAATGAGATCAAAGTCACAGGGTGAAATGTCAGGTGAGTACGGTGGGTGCTCCAGTTCTTTCCATCCCTAATCAACGTCGCATTAGCTGCCTTACGCACTCTGCTTTATGTGGTTTTGCATTGTTGTGCAGGATTATTGCACTGTCTACAAGATCCGGACATTTCTCCCGAATGCCATGTCGTACCTGTCGCACCAAGAAGTCCCTGTAGTACTGTGTGGTCACTGTTCTGCCATGTGGAACAAAGTGGCAAACAATAATACCCCTGATGTCATACGCAACGATCACCATCAATTTGACTGGGGAAGGATTCTGATGGACCTTCTGCCTCCTTGGTGATCCAGATGTGGCCATGCTGTGGACTGTCATTTCAGTTCTGGTTCGTATGCCCTGGCCCAAAATTAATCGATGGTGGTTATTCGTGACAAGAGTTGATTGCTGTCCTATTGCCAGCATGCATGTTGGTTGGAGCAAATTGCATAGCGCACCCACCTTTGAACTTCCGTCAGTGCATACGGTACCCACCGTGATGCGATTTTGCGCAGTTGTAGCTCATTACGCAATATCCTGTGGACGTTACGTTTCTCAATGCCACTTGCCCTCTCTGACTCCAGTAGCGTCTATCATCTGTCTTCATCCAGGAGCTGCTCGATGATGGCACATGCCACGTCGGTCCGCACACTGACAGGTTGTCCCAGACGTTGCTCATCACTGGTTGACACACGTCCTTGCTGAAACTTTCCTACCCACCTTGCTACTGTATGGTTTGGTAGGGCATTATTCCCAATACACTGTGACATTCCATCGCATTTCTCCCTCGGAGAACAGCTATTTTGATGTAAGCGCGCTGCTCAACATGGGTTACTTCAATCTCGCACGACACACATCATCTGACTGATTTCACAGCCCTCGCTGCGCTATTACCAGCTATCACAGAGCCATCTGTTGTTCTGCATACACACTATGCCTGCAGAAATGCCACGCGACACATATACGTTTGTGATCCGTTCACATATCTACAAGAAAAAAAATAGTTGCCATGACTTTTGCCCCAATCCTCATAGTAAGTGAGACTGAATCAAGATGTAGTAAAGCTAATGCAGTGAGCTCACAGTTGCGATCAACAGTATTCTGTAAGAAGGAAGTCAGCTCTCAGGCGAAACTTTACATCGGTCTGTTTTCAGACCAACTTTGCTTTACGGGACTGAAAGCTGGGTGGACTCAGGATATCTTATTCATAAGTTAGAAGTAACATGAATGTAGCGAGAATGATTGCTGGTACAAAACCGGTGGGAACAATGGAAGGAGGGTACTCGGACCGAGGAGATAAGGGCTAACTTAGGAATTAACTCAATGGATGAAGCTGTATGCATAAAGCGACTTTGGTGGTGGGGTCATGTGAGGCGCATGGAGGAGGATAGGTTACCTAGGAGAATAATGGACTCTGTTATGGAGGGTAAGAGAAGTGGAGGAGACCAAGATGACGATGGTCAGTTTCTGACGATTTAAAGATAAGAGGTATAGAACTAAATGAGGCCACAGCACTAGTTGCAAATAGAAGATTGTGGCGACGTTTAGTAAATTCACAGAGGCTTGCAGACGGAATGCCGAAAGGCATAACAGTCTTTAATGATGATCTATGTATGTATGTATGTATGTATGTATATAACAAAGTATGGAAAAAGGCTGGTTAGTTGAGCTGACGTTCCAATTGCTACACGACGATGGCTAGGTACGAGTCCGTCACCTAGCACGTGAGACAATGGTTCCCTCCTTCCAGTAGGTAACACCTCAGCCAATGGTGGTGATATCCTTGTATGAGGACTCTTCAGTTGGAGTGAAATGGAACTCCTGGTATATCTGCCAATGTCCTTCAGTAGCGAACGTTACGGGAACCTTCTGTCAGATCACGTTCCCCATTTGTTCACCTCCAACACACTGCAGGAGTCCTTTTCCTGTAGCAACATTGTCGCTCGCGAATTGTGGCCAATTGGCTTTTTTCTTTCTTTTCAATTTGCTTTACATTGGACTGATACAGATAGGTCTTATGGCAGCGATGGGATAGGAAAGGGCGAGGAGAGGAAGGAAATGGCAATGGCCATGGCCTTAATTCAGGTACAGCCTCAGCATTTTACCTGGTGTGAAAATTTGAAACCACGGAAGACCATATTCAGGGCTGTCGACAGTGGGGTTCGAACCCACTATCTCCCAGATGCAAGCTCACAGCTGCGCGCTCCTAACCGCATGGCCAACTCACCCAGTGCTGATTGGTTTAATGAATGCTTCACGGACGTAAGGATTCTTCCCTACTACTAAGGGTCGTCTGACCTCAATCCTATTGAGCACATCTGAGGTGCGATCGAGAGGAATCTATGTGCTCACGACCTTACTCCAACCAATCTCCGTGCATTATGGGAGGTTGTGTGGTGGTCATGGATTAGTATGGGTCCCCTATGACTTTGATATCTTGTGTAGTTCATGCCGTACCTTGTCACTACCATCAGGGTGAAACGGGGTGCTACACTCTAGTAGATAATTAAATTGCTCATTGGTGTATTAGCCTTTATACTTGGCAGAAATGGAGATACACCACCAATAAGAGTATTCAGCATTTCTGCAATGTTATGAATGCTGTGATTGTGAAATAGCAAGATTTTTTGTTTACTTTGCCCACTGTGTTCCTGTCCTAAACAGTTTATAATGGATCTCATTTATTTCCAACCGTAATGATAATCAGTCATACAATATCCGTGCTTGCATGCAGAAGGATATTGGTTCTTCTCCTCCTTTCTTCATGTGCTTTGTATAGTCCATCAGATGTTGGCTGTCAGTACAGCGTACATTCTTCCGTCTTGTGACTGGTGATAAAGTTGTTGGGCATTATAGGTGTTTACCCATTTTTCTATGTCCTTTAGTCACAACTTCCTTCTGTGTCCAATTCTACAATGCCCCTCAATTTTCCCTTGTAATATAAGCAGTAAAATATGGTATTTGTTTCCTTGCATGAGTTTTAATAACTCTTGCCCAGTTTTTGCTCTGTGTTATATTCGGTATTTGAAGTCTTTTGAGTCCTTGAGATATGGAGCATGTATCTATATTCCCACATTAGGTTTAGTGAAGGTAATGAGAATGGAACATTATCACAAGTTTTTATCCCTTTTCTCATTGTGTACAGTATTTGCCATCTTTGCTCCTCGGGGTAAAATTGCAATGTGGTTGCGTGCAGAAATTTTTGGGATTGAGTTCGTATTTTGCAACCTCTTCGCCCTCTCATTTATTGGTACTTGGTGGGAAATTCCTATTATATACATTGTGCACATATTTCTCAAACTCCAGTACCCAGAGGACTTAGGTAGATGACGTACTTGGAAGCTCTATTCTCTATTAGTTGCTGTGATGATCAGAAAAGAGCAGAATTTCTCTTCCTTTTTCATTTCTTTGGCAATGCTGTTCAGTTAACTTAAAATGTGAAGCATATAAGAGATTACTGTTGAGTTAATGGTATCTCATAACTAAACATTTTTGTATTGTGGTAAGGCTATGAAATATGTGATTATATGCCTTTCACTAGATGGAAATACATGGCAGTGTCTTATGAAACTTCTTCTTTCAAAACACACATTCCTAGTTACTATTGAGCTGCTCTGTCATAATGCAGAACACTTGGATGTGTCAGATTCTAGATAGTATGTGATCAATGATCAGTGAAAATAAAATATTACTATGCTACTATTGAATGTTATATGTTGTTACCCGTTTCGTCGGTCCTGAGATTTTACATACAGGGTGGCCCACTTAAACCTTTCACCGCAGATATATCTAGAACAACAAGATATATTGAAAAATGACTTTCACGGGCATGAAGGCAGGAAATGGGCTAATTAAAGTAAATACTATGAGCCAGTCAAAAACGTAGGAAAATAGTATTTTCAACATCAACTTACGTTTCTTTAAATGGACACCCTGTATTATTTCGTAAGCAATCGTTAATATGAAAAATCACATAAGTAATGGCGTTTGTTTCATCGCAATAGTCAATTACATCCTGAGATATTGCAACGTGAAGTTGACGCTTGAGATAAACGAAACGCGCAGCAGTTGCACATCCCGAGAGTCGAGCGCGAACCTCACCGTCCTCTTCCTATTTGCACTGTTATCAAGAGGGATGAAAATGAGAGAAGGGTTTCCTGCCACAGTAAAAGGATATGTAAATAACGGTTTCAGTCTTGCGTGTTTTATTTACCTACACACTACATTGCAGTACTCTGTACTGTACTACTTCAGAATGTACCGGTACATAATTCGTACAACAAAGTTACTGTAACGAAATTACCTTATTTTCATCCCTCTTGATAGCAGTGCAAATAGCATTAAGTATAGCGCCTGTCGCATTGTAGTACGGCAATCATATCACAAGTAAGAGGACCGTGAGATTCGCGCTTGACTCTCGGGATGTTCAACTGCTGCGCGTTCCGCTTACCACAAGCATCAACTTCACGTTGCAATATCTCGGGATGTGATTGACCTATTGCGATGAAACAAACGCCATTACTTATGTGATTTTTCAAATTAACGATTGCTTACAAAATAATACAGGGTGTCCATTTAAAAACGTAAGTTGATGTTGAAGATACTATTTTCCTACGTTTTAGACTGGCTCATAGTATTTACTTTAATTAGCCCCTCCCCTGCTTTCATGCCCGTGAAAGTCATTTTTGAATATCTCTTGTTGTTCCAGATATATCTGCGGTGAAAGGTTTAAGTGGGCCACCATGTATAATAAGTGAACCTGCCAAATCTGCCAAATGATATTATTAACATGGTGTTCAGAGTCATATGGTCAATAGCTACATGGAAGAATAATCACGAATTCACTGCCAAACTGAGAGCACATATCGTATTATTCAATGAAAAATACTCTTAAGTTAACTCTTTTAAGTATTGCTATTGTTGTTATATTTTATTCTCAGTTTCTTACTACATGTATTTTTTTTCCTCTTTTTAGGGCAAATGGTAACTACTTAATAATCCTGCGAGATCCCATCCAGAGCAAGATTAATCCTCTGTATAATAATCAGACATCCGTTTCCAGTCCTCGTCTGTTCCTCACATTATTGGGCACAAACCCAGGAAATAATAGCAAA
Source organism: Anabrus simplex (assembly GCF_040414725.1). Lineage (NCBI taxonomy): Eukaryota > Metazoa > Arthropoda > Insecta > Orthoptera > Tettigoniidae > Anabrus > Anabrus simplex. The sequence continues at coordinate 1,045,910,687 of NC_090265.1, read as the reverse complement.
CCATTAGTTGCAGAACCCCCCAAGAAACCAGTTGTTGTCGCTAAGGACATGAAGACACTGGATTGCTACAAATGTGGCATGGGATGTCGTGATCTCTATCATCTTAATATACATATGAAGTGTCATGAAGAAAGTACAACTGCAAAGTGTGACATTTGTTCTAAAACTGTAAAGAAACATGGTATCTGGCGTCATATGTTGACTCATAGTACAGAACGACCACACATCTGTGATATATGTCAAAAGACTTTCAAGCGTACATATGAGTTGACTAACCATAAGAAAAGACATTCAAGTGAACTCAAGTATTTTTGTGATATTTGTAACTATTCAACTAATTCAAATACTTCCATGGATGTTCATCGAAAGAGGCACTTTAATGATTTCAAATATAAATGTGAAATTTGTAATAGAGGTTGTATTAGTCTTCGTCAACTGGAAGAACATAAAAATATACACACTGGAAATCGTCCTTTTATTTGCGATAAATGTGGAAAAGCCTACGCCACTAACCATTCTTTGAGTGGACATATGAAGTACCATGATCCAGGATACAAGCCACAACCTCGAAGGCCTTGTCAATGTGAAGCTTGTGGAAAACTATGTCGGAATTCAGGTGCATTGAAAATTCATCTAAAGGTTCATTCTGGAGAGCGCTCATATGTCTGTGACACGTGTGGTAAGGCCCTGTCATCCCGAGAGTCTCTCAAACAGCACAACCGATTACATACGGGTGAAAGACCCTATGTTTGCGATGTGTGTGGTAAAACCTTCACAAAATTATCCATTTTCCGCATTCACAAGCGAACACATACAGGTGAACGACCCTATTCATGTGATCGCTGTAACAAAACATTCACCCAACGTTCTACTCTAGTTATACACATGAGGTACCACACCGGACACAGACCCTATAAATGTGACATTTGTGAGAATTGTTTTGTTTCAAAATCTCTTCTGAAATTACACATGAAAGTCCACATGAAATAAAACTTAATGTTTTGAATTAATCTTTTATATAGAAAGCAAATTTTTCATTTGTAATTTTTGTTTAGGTTTAGCTCTGGAACTATTATAGATATGGACCTTTGTCTTGTACATGATGTATATTTCTATCACAAAATTATTGAATGTCAGAACACCTTTATAAGAGAGAGGAATGAATACTGTGCATATGGTAATGTATGGCTCATTGTTTTCAATCAAGGTGAAATTGGTTATGATAGAAATAACATTGGAGCAGGAAACAGATATCCAATAACCGTTCTGTTGTTTCTGTTGTTCATACCTTGCATAAAAATAGACATGGTGATAGAGAAGTTAATACTTTTTTGGTATGACTTTGTTTCAAGTTCAAGCTGTCATTCTGAATGCAACTTTTTTTTTAAAGGAAAATTTCAATCCCAAACCATATTATAAATGCCAAGGTATGATAATAATTTATGTGTGAAATTTGTTGACAACTTGTTCATGGAGATTTTCCTCATCAATGTGGTGATGCTAGATCAGTATATCAAACCATATTTTAACTTTTGTGCTTAATATGATTGTTTTTTAATGAGTTGAAATTTAAAAAGGAATAATTTTATGTTTTATTACTATTTTCAATAAAAATTCTACATCATACTTTTGTACGTATTGAATTGAACCCTTTTTTATGGATGACGAAATTGATAGAGTTTCAAACCTTACATGGTATGAAGATCTGTATTCAGGTGTAAATTAATAACTCAACTGATAACTTGAAGATTATAATATAACTCGGAGACCTTGAAGAAATGTAAATGTTGGCTAAGCTGCCTGCATCTTGAAAGTTGTGGTGAAAAATCTGAAATCTGAAGAGTTAAGAACCCATTAAAAATATCCAACCATTCTGTTACCTGGTAAGTTGTTACTTTCCATGTACAGTTTCTACGTTTAATTGTTTAAATTGAGAACTCATTCATAGCAAATAGACACAATCAGTGTATAGTAGGTCATGGAAATTGCACCAGTATTCAGCTATCAATGCTGAGAACAGCTATCCTAAATGTATTTTTTTTCTGTATGTTTTACTATTCTTTCTTCCGGAAGATACTGGTATAATATTTTAATCATAATCCTGGAGCAACTGTCTCAATCCTAGCTTCAGATAATAACTAGCTGTCATACCTATTGTTGATGGGTTGGTTTTGTATAATTGCAGCAGTAATGCCATCTAGTGAAGATGATTGGCAGCTGAGGAGACAAAGTACACCTCGATTAACAACAATAATCAGTCAGTGTATTGTTGATAAGTGTTAACGGCTTAGGACATTGTAGTCAATCACATTTCTTCTGGCTGTTTATCGTTAGTAGGAAATTAGACTATTCTTTCAATCTCAGCAGTTATTCCTTTTCAAGAGAATCTTCCTGCACATTTTTCCTGTCGTCCTGATAATCATCTTCATTATCTTCTTGATCAATAGAGGTGAATGACCATGTGGTTTTACAGCTTATAAAAACAATCTTGACAAGAACCATCACCAGCCACTTTGTTTACAGGATGACTGAACAATATTTCCACATCAGTGAGGCTTGCTGTTGATGAACCTAGTAATCAAAATGTAAATTCATGATTATCTCCTTTATTATAGTTTGTATGGTAAGATTTATCAGATATAATAGATTGAAAATTGTCTTCATCATTTTTATTATGTATTTTTTTTAGATAAAACTAATATTTTTGAACATATTAGGTAGGTTGTGAAAAGTAAAATAATCAATGAATATTCTTGTTATTATTCCTAATTTGGAAACACACACAAAACATGAAAGCTTGGAAACTGTAGCTCCCACACCTTTTAGTGTGTTCAGGTCCTCGATACAGCTGATACTATTGGAGAATTTTGACATTACCTGTTTTGATCCCCTTAATATCACTACGACACTGACTACTGATCAAATAATATATATCCTAGTGCATAACATGGTTATTCCTGAACTTAAATACCAAGTTTCAAGAAAGTCTGTTGAGCTGTTTTCCCATAATGTTGCCACAAAGAAACAAGCGTACTGATAGACAAAAATGTAACGAAACCTATTTTTGACTTTTGTATACTTAATTTGAGATAATGAAGTATGAGGCAGCAATTTGAGGTGTATAGACAAAATTATAATTTTATTTATATAGATAATAATTCTTGGCTGAATGGCCAGCATAATGGCTTGTCTTTTTAAAGAAAACTCCATCTCTGCTGTGAATGACGGTTGCGAAGTGAGCCTGCCGTTATAGTAGAAACTCCCAAACTTGATTGTGATGCCAATAGGGAATGTGGCCTGCCATTATTGTCAAAACTTCGCCAATGCCTACCTTACATCGCAAACAACGTATGGCGTCCTCCCTGTTTTGTTTTTCGGATAGCGCTAAGAGACATGCAATTTAATATAATCTTACTCACTGTCTTTGCAGTAATTTATGGAGAAATCCGTGCACAGTGTAAAATACTGTAGCGAAGCACGGGTACATTTGCTAGTATATATATATATATATATAATCATCGCACTAATTCAGATGTTTTCAACAACTATGAGATAAGAAAAGGCAAGTGGTGGTGATTATTGTTTAAAGAGGACTGGGGAAAAACAGTAATAACCATAATAACAGCCCTAGTATTTGCTTGGTGTAAAAATAGGGAAACTACAGGAAACAATCTTCAGGGCTGCCGATGATGCATTTCAAACCTACGATCTCCATCTATATGGCCTGCACAACACATTCGGTTACACATTACTATTGTTTCATCTTCCCTTCTTCAAAGCTATTTATGACTAGATTACACTCACCATAACAACACTATAATCACAGCCACACTTCCCCGTACGTTGTCGTGTCACTTTAGTGTCGATAATATTATGAGATTTAATTTCCACCGAAAGCGATATTCTTATCTGTGGGCAAGTCATGCTCATGCTAAGCCATATTTGAGTAACGTGTAGGAAGACAAACAGCTGACTGGCGTTTGGCACGTGCACCGACAAATTTCATTTGTTGCGACAAGCAGATTGTTACATGAAAGATACTTCTATCTCAATTTTCAAACCAATATTGAAACTTTAAACAATGTCTAATTAAACACCGGCTGAACATTGTTTATGCAATGGAAGATCGTGCTCGATTTAGATGTTGTTTAGATAGACGTTGTCTAAGGCTTAAAACTAGTCATCGTTTCTGCAATCGGCCCATAGTGTGACAGGATGAATGACAGCATGGTTGATTTTTGATTCTAGATGATCTTGCATCCTGTGGTCATACGAGGGCCATCCGGAATGTAGTACCCGTTAGCGCCGCATGAAACACTGACGACTCGGGTAGCCGCTGGGCAAGGTCAGACCGCGTCAATGGCTTGTCTGCCTGCTCTGTGCGAGGTTGCGTGACGCTAGCATTGCCTGTGTTGTGTCTGTGATCGTTTAAAATGTTTAAACAAATTGAGAACCCCGCCACTTGTGAAGTGAGGGCCGTGATTAAATTTCGTAATGCACGAAACGTTTGACCTTGTGATATTCATCGCCTATTAACGGAGGTGTATGGAGACAATGTGATGGACGAGTCGTCTGTTCGGCACTGGTGTTGCAACTTCAACCTGGGGAGGGGGAATACACACGACGAGGAATGTTCAGGGAGACAATCTGTCATTACAGACCAACTGCTGAGCACAGTAGACGAATGCGTGAGGAACAATCGGCGCGTCACAATTAATGAACTCTGTGAACATTTTCTTAATGTGTCTCGAACAATAATTGTTCATGAAATTGTCAAAGACCATCTGCATTATTCAAAAATCTGTGCAAGATGGGTCCCTTGCATGCTTACAGAGGAGCATAAAACCAAGCGTATGGCTGCAGCACTGACGTTTCTGGGATGTTATTTTAATGAAGGAGACTCTTTCCTAACTCGCATCATTACTGGGGACGAAACATGGGTTTGTTATGCATCATCTGAGAGTAAATGACAGTCAATGGAGTGGCATTATGCTCATTCACCAACCAAACCAAAAAAATTGAAGACTGTTCTGTCCAACAGGAAACTCATGGCAACCATTTTCTGGGATCGCCAAGGTGTACTGCTCATTGATTTTATGGCCCATGAAGACACAATGAATGATAATGCGTATTGTAAAACATTAAAGAAATTACGGCACGCAATACAAAATCGATGGCGAGGTCTATTGTCTACAGGCGTCATTCTCCTTCATGACAATGCCAGACCTCATGCAGCTGTGATAACAAAACAACTTTTGCAGCAATTGAAGTGGGAAACGTTCGACCATCCCCCGTATAGCCCGGACTTGGCCCCTTCGGATTTTCATCTCTTTACAAAGCTTAAAGACTTTCTGGTGGGAAAAAGATTTGACAGCGATGAAGAACTTAAACGAGCCGTGACTACGTCTTTCAATACGCTGGTGGCGGAGGACTATGACGCTGGAATACAAAAACTCGTCCCACGTTATGACAAATGCCTAAATTTGCTTGGAGATTATGTGGAGAAGTAGTGTAAAGTATGCTCTTTTCAATAAAAATGAGTGTATTTGTTAATATTTACTCCTGTTTGTTTATTGCGCAAACGGGTACCACTTTCCGGATGGCCTTCGTAAGTTGTCCGACTTGTTGGCTGAATGGTCAGCGTACTGGCCTTCGGTTCAGAGGGTCCTACGTTTGATTCCTGGCTGGGTCGGGAATTTTAACCTTAATTGGTTAATTCCAATGGCTCGGGGGCTGGGTGTGTTTGGTGTAATGAACATTAGAAATCATCCTAGGTAGGACCCTCATCTTCACAGACATGAAGGTCGCCTAATAGGCCGTCTACTAGAAAAAGACCTGCACCAGGCCTCTCCGGAGGCCATACACCATTATTATTAAGTGACTCCAGTTGTTGTTTGTCACTTCACACTGCATTACTTTTTGTGTTGATCTCTTTGAGGAGTCTGCCATTGTCAGCCATCATGGAACCAAGATATTTAAACTTGCTTACTCGTAGCAGGTTATCACCATCTACTTGGGTGGTTCCCATTTCTTGTGCACCAGACATCATGTACTCTGTTGTCTTCTTGTTGAAGTGCAGGCTGCATTGTGTCAGTCTGTTGCTCCATTCTTGAGTTTGACATTATATATCTTGGTTCTTCTCTGCAGCCAACATGACATTATCAGCATAGAGAAGGGTCCATGTTACCTGGCCGGTGCAGGTCAACTGTTATGGTGTCGATCGCTAAGTTGAACAAGAGTGCTGAAAGGGCAGAACCTTGTTAAACACGAACTATAATGGATGATCCTGCAGTATTTTTTTTGGAATTTGGATGATCCTGCAGCCATGAATTGTAAAATTACCAACAGTCAATAAAATGTTCATCTTGAATAACCTCTGAACTGTTAAAGATATGAAAAGTAAAGATATTAAAAAAAACTCTTTTCTCTTTCATTGGTGGTGAACAGTGTTTTAAGAGGAAGTATTACTAGAAAAAGGAAAGGGTCCTATCTTTCAAAGAATGAAGAAGGTATTAGCATAAAAAAAATGGAAGGGCCATGACGGGCATGAAAATGAAAAATGTCTTAGGCCTCGCAAACCTAATACTGTTGGGGTCAGAAAGGAATAAGAATTGACAAGGGAGGTCAGATAAGAAAGATGAAAATTTGAGTAAGTGGAATCAGTGCCAAATTGGGTGATAATGAGCACACTCAGCAGGACTTCTTTGCTTTTTAAATATGGTACAGTGACGCTATGTTGCCAGTCGATCAGGTTTCACCCCTCTCTGATGACCTTGTTAAAGAGCTGTGCCTACCATCCTGCTGCATCCCAACAATGCGAATACTATAGCTGTGCTGGAAAGTCATCTGGAATGGTGGCCTTCTGTTTCTTAATTTCCTTCAGAGTAGCCTTGACCTTTTCAACTTCAATTTCTTTCTCAAGTCCATGGAAAACAGAAATGGTTGGGATTCAAGGCTGCGGAAATTCTTCAGTTGAAATATTCTGGAAGTAGTTTTGCCAGTGTTCTCGCTTTTCTCTAGTCAACCAGCAAGTTACCATTTTTTATCATGGCACGATAGAATTCATGGATATCTTCTGTTTTACCAATGTCTTGATTTAGCAAGTTGGTAGACGTCTTGTTCTCCTTCACGCAAGTCAAGTTTTGCGTAGAGATCAGCAAACTATGCAGATTTTGTGGCTTGTTCTGTATTTGTTCCAATGATTTGGTGTTTTGTCTGCAAGGAATTCATGATGCAACTCTTCTTTCTTTATGTAGTGGCTTTTTACATCATCATTCCAAAGCCATGTATCTCTGTCTGTGCACTTGCATTCTAGTTTTGATTTTCCAAGAATGACATTAGCGGCCCCTTTCAGCTTCATCCAACTTCCTTCCATGGTGGTAATCAACAGTTACGAGGGCAGTTTGAAAAGTTCTCGGAATCACCGCTAGATGTCAGTGCTAGAGCAATAAGGTTCTCGCGCAATAATCACACATCCTTTGTGAGTAAACACGTGGTGTGTCAGTGCTCTAGCTGCAGGAGTTTGGTAGTGACGACTTTTTGTTGTTGTTTCTGCGTAGTGATTTGTGACAATGGAAAAAACTGAGATTCGAGCAGTGATTAAATACTTTGTAAAGAAAGGTATGAAAGCAAAGGAAATTCATGCTGACTTTCAGAACACACTGGGGGACTCTGCTCCTTCATTTTCAACTGTTGCCAAGTGGACCAACGAGTTTAAATTTGGTCGGGAGAGCTTGGATGATGATCCGCATAGTGGACGGCCGAAAAGTGTTACGACCCCAGAATTTATCGCAAAAGTGCATACAATGGTCATGGAGGATCATCGACTGAAAGTGCGGGAGATTGCTGAAGCTGTAGGGATGTCTTCTGAATGGGTATATTATATTTTAACCGAAGAATTGGGTATGAAAAAATTATCCGCAAGATGGGTGCCGCGGCTCTTGAGATTGGACAATAAACGCACCAGATTGGAAATGTCCGAACAAAGTCTGGCCCGTTTTCAGTGCAACCAACAAGATTTTTTGCGCCGGTTTGTGACTACAGATGAAACTTGGGTCCACTACTATACTCCAAAGACAAAACAGCAGTCAAAGCAGTGGAAACATGCTGATTCATCACCACCAAAGAAAGCAAAGGCAGTGCGTTCAGCCGGAAAGGTCATGGCCTCAGTTTTCTGGGATGCAGAAGGCATTCTGCTGATAGATTATCTTCTTACTGGCCAAACAATTACGGGGCAATACTATGCAAACCTCGTAGACCAACTACAGGAAAAGATACGCGAAACAAGGCCTGTTTTGGCAAGGAAAAGGTCATCTTTCATCAGGACAACGCTCCGCCGCAGACAAGTGTTATTGCCATGGTAAAACTTCATGAACTGGGGTACGAATTGTTGCCACATTCACCTTATTCACCTGATTTGGCACCATCAGACTTTCATCTATTCCCCAAGCTGAAAATTTTCCTCGGTGGACGGAGATTTTCTACAAGGAAAGAACTGACAGCCGAATTGGAGAGGTATTTTGTAGGCCTGGAGGAATCTTATTTTCGAGATGGGATCAAGGCATTGGAACATCGCTGGACCAAATGCATTAGTCTACAGGGAGACTATGTTGAAAAATAAAAGCAGTTCCACCGAGGTAAGATACTTAATTCTAGTACATTCCAAGAACTTTTCAAACCACCTACGTATGTAATGCATAAAACAATGTCAGCCTCATTCTCTTTGAACTGCCACCATTTTATTTTCACTGGTCCAGTTCGCTCTGCGTGTTGGTTTGTTGGTGGCTTGATGCACAGCTTACAGATCAGCGGTCAGTGCTTCATCGTGATTGTCTCATATGACACTACTTTTGCATCAGACACGTCTTTGAGTTTTCAACGTCCGATAATGTGATCAATCTGGGTTGTATTTGTGCCATTGTAGTATGTTACTAGATGTGAATCACGCTTCTTAAACAAAATGTTTATGATGACCAGGTCATGAGCTTGTGCAAAATTGAGGATTCACTGACTGTCGTCGTTCTTTTCTTTATGCCCATGCCTACTCTGTGTAGTATGGTCTTCTTTTCTGCGACCTGCATGCTTGTTCAGATTGCCAGCAATGATAAATTAATCTTTTGGGGGCACTTCGTTGGTCTTTTTGTCAAGTGTGACCCAAAAGGCACCTAGATCAAAGCTGTTTGGCCTCTGCAGGGTGTAGGCATTGAAGAGGTGTATTTTCTTCCATCTGCGATACAGACAGTTTTCATCTAGCAATCATTATACCATTGAACTTCAGAGACACTGTCATTAAATTTTGCAGATACAACCAGACCAACACTGCCAGTTGTTCCACGGGTGTCATTGTATATTAGTTTGTGACTGAATCCATTGCCGCATGACTTATTTTCACTCTGTCGTGTTTCCTTTACTTCATTGGTTCATTGTCTAAGTGTTTGTGCCATCTTCAGCATTAGAATTCATCTTAGGTAGAGCTCTATCCTCAAAGACGTACAGGTTGCCTATAGGGCGTCGTCTCTTATTTAATGGATTGAGATAAAACCTTCTTCTTTCCTGGCATATATCACAGTTATCTGTGGTTGGTATTAATGTAGATAAAGTCTCATTTTATGCCCGGATGCCCTTCCTTATCCCAAACCTATGCGGTGGGATGTATTCTCAATTGCATGTTTCTCTGGTGGTGAACACATATAAAATAGTATATCTGGAGGCCATAAAAAAAAATTGAACTCTGCTTTCATATTATTTTCTTTCCTACTTTTATAAACTCCATTCAAGCTTATGTATCTGCTAATATCATTCTACGACATCTCTCCACTTAACAACTCAGCACATACCACTTATTCGAGCACCTCATACCCTTTCTCCCAAGTCTTCCCCAGCGAGAGGTTGCAACATTTTCATAACACTACTTTTTAAAAAATTAGAAATCACCTGGAAAAAAATTGTGTTGCCTTTTCCTCTTGGTGAAATTTGCAACCCGACTTCTCACCCTGTTTATCATGATACCATTTTCTGCTATCCATCTCACAACTTTGTTGAGTTCTTTTTTTGCAGGTGTTCATAATCCTTTTAACATTTATTACCTAATACAGTAGTACTTTTTCCACATAAAGCATTGTTTGTGATTCCAATTCTTAACTCAAATAATTTTTTGCATATAGTTTTATATATAAAAACATAAATGTCCAATGATGTTGCCTTACGGAACCACCCCTTTTAATCATTACAGGATCAGATAATGGTTAACTTCCTCCAATTCTGTTTTGTTTCATTTTCTAGAAATTTAGCCAATTATTTAATCATTTTTTCATCTAGTTCAATAGCCCTCAATTTTTCCAGTACTCGCCCATGATCTACCATATCAAAATCCTTGGATGGGTCAGTACTGATAAGGTCCATTTAGCCTCCTGAATCGAAAATATCTGATATATCTCGCTGGAATCCTACGAGTTGAGCCTCACTGGTATAATCTTTCTTAAACCCAAACTGCTGTCTGTCAAACAAGTTATAATTTTGCAAACCTACCTAATATAATCAGAAAGAATGTTTTCCTGGAGCTTTCTTCTTCTTCTTCTTCTTCTTCTTCTTCTTCTTCTTCCGCTGAGCGTTTATCCTACAAGTATAGGGTCCACTTGATGGACAAAGGAATGCCATTTGCCATGATTGAAATCATCATTATGCTGAAGGTGGAGTGCTTGTACGTCAGCGTTTATGGCATCCTGCCATTGTTGATTTGTCCTTCCAATTGGTTGAGTTTCACTGACTTTAAGGTGGTAAGCTGTATTGGCCATGGTGTGAGATGCCGTGCGCATGATGTGGCCATACCACTGGAGACATCTCTGATGCATTTGCTCATTTATTGGGGCGTGCCAATCTTCCTCTGAACAGCGTCATTTGTAATGTGGTCAAGGCAAGAGATTCCCAGCACTCAGCTCCATAGATAGCAACTGGATGAACAACTGTGTGGTATATTTTTGACTTCAGGTGTATCGGCATTCTCTTGTCACAGAGAACTGCCATTACCTTCCTCCATCACATCCACCCACCATTTATCCTTGCCCACACTTCAACTTTAATATTGGTGTTACTACATAAATGAGATCCTAAGTAATGAAAAGTATTGGTCTTTGGTAGGTTTTCACCATTGACTTTAATATCTCTGTCACTCTGGTTTGTAAGGTATTCTGTCTTCTTGATGTTAAGGTGAAGACGAAATCTGCTGAGGCCGTCATGCCAGGCTTGGACGTGGTGTTGTAGATCATGTTTGGTGGTACTGACAAGCGTAGGCATCATCCCCATAGAGCAAGTTCCATAGAACTTCTTGTTTCTGGAATCTGTACGAATACAGCCGCATGGGGTAAGCCTTGTGCGTGACCCACGATCAAGCACAGCAACAGCTGATGAAAACGCTTTGGTCTGTACAATGAACTTCGTGGAAAAATCCGTTATAGCCAAGACAGGGGCATCGCAGAGGGCTGATTTGAGATCCTCGGGACCGGCTTGTTGAGGAGGACCCCATTTGAATTCGACACCTTTCCTGCAAAGAAGATTCAGGGGTGTTGCCTTGTTAGCGAAGTTTGGGATGAATTTTCTAAAGAAGTTTACCATACCGATGAATCTAGCAACCCTTTTAACATCTTTGGGAGGCTTGAAATTATGGTTAGCCTGAGTCCTCAATTGGTCTGCTGGAACTCCATCGGGGGAAACAACAGTATATGCCCCAAGAACAACATTGATGGTTTAGCAAAAGATACTTTTCACAGCTTAACCATCAAACCTGCATTATAAAGGCATTTTTGTGCTTCCTCTAGATGAGCTAGATGTTCTTTGAAAGTCGGCGTATTCTTCACCTATTTTTCTGGTGCCAAAACCACAAGGCAGCTTCAGGCCAGTAGTTGATTACAAGGCATTGAACCATAAGATTGTGCTCCAGTCAGTACCTCTTCCCAACTTTTCATTCATGTTCTTACATTCTCGCTTACCCCATGCAGGTGTATTTGAACAGATTCCAGTCAGTAGCGAAAGCAGTTAGATGTTTGGTTCTTCTGCAAGTGGTATCTGATTATAGGCTTGGTTGAGATCTAAGATGGTGAAGAATTTAGCCTTACAAAACCAGGAAAAACATGAATGCGGAAGAAATCGGTAACGTTTCGGTGATCTTGTCTTGAGCGGTCAGTCCAGGCTGTGTAACTGTGAGTGTGAAATTGTGGTAGTAGTAGTGTATCAAAATCCCTAAATCAAATAGAAACTGTTGTGCAGTGAACTGCCACAACACACAAAGAAACACGCATGGAAAACGAATTATATTTCACACATTTCCTGGTCGTCCATGGGAATCGGACAGACGCAGGAAGTGGATTTCGGCTGTGGGAAGAATCAAGTAAGTACAGTACCGTACCTTATTTCATTTGTGGCTAAAATCACACATTTCATATCACACATTTCAAACATACCAGGTATGCCTAGTCAAGAACACGTTGATTTAAGTACACTTTGAAATAGTACATTTCATTTCAAGTATGCATTGCAGCAGGTTTGTATGTTTGCACTCATGTCCTTTCGTGTGCACCTGTCTTGACTACGCCAAATATTTATAATAATAATAATAATAATAATAATAATAATAATAATAATAATAAAACATGTTTTCCTGCATTTCAGTGTAGATGGAACTCCATGGGAACCCACCAAATGCTCCGTCATTTGCAGTGAACATTTTGTTGGAGGAAAGCCAAGTAATATTGAAAATCATCCATCATCCATCTGTGTTTCATGAGAGCTATAAGAAGAAACCAAAAAGAGAATGTGATGTATCCCGGTTTGAAAGAGCAAGTAAATGAATGAAATGCTCAAATATACATACATCTTCTAATCAGGAAACTCATGAATTTATTGGGAGAAAGTGTGAGAAACTACATAAGTCGGTGCAAGCAGCATTTCAGATTGAAGCAATGACTTTCGAATTCACTTGTGTTTTTAGTGGGAATGATGTAGGCACATCGATTCCCGGCCGAGTCGGGGATTTTAACCTTAATTGGTTAATTCTAATGGCACGAGGGCTTGGGTTTGTCTTGTCTTCATCATCATTTCATCCTCATCACGACGCGCAGGTCACCTACGGGTGTCAAATAGAAAGACCTGCACCTGGTCAGCCGAACCCTTTCTGGGATATCCTGGCACTAAAAGCTGTACGACATTTCATTTTTTTCATGTAGGCACACAGTACAACTCAAGCACAGTACCTCCAAGTATTTCGGAGAAGGGGGATGAAAGTTGTGGTCCCAACACCCCCCTGGACATATGCAGAGGATTTCATGGATACCAGAGCATAAAAAGTGAGGCACAGTTCAAGGATTCAACAAGTGTATAATTTAAAACATTCAATTTTTTACTTTCTTTCTTTGTTTTTAAAGTGTCTATAAATATAGGTAATAACGATGTTTGTTTACTCTTTTTAATGAAAATGAAATTGGGTATAACCTGTGCTGCCTTGGCAGTCATATTTGGTGTACATCGGACTACTGCTGCGCAAATATTTTTTACTGCTCTCGGAGTAATCAAGAAACGCACTTCTAATTTTATTTTCCGGCCTAGCAAACTATCCATGCAAAATACTTTGCCTCGCGCTTTTAAAACATTTTATCCTGGTGCACGAGTTATAATAGATTGCACAGAAATGAAATCAGAAACACCAGCAAGAATAGATGAGAGATGTTACATGTATTCCTCGTACAAGTCAATATAAAAAATTTTATTAGCTGTGGCCCCAAACGGAACTACTGTTTTTGTTTCCCCTTGTTATGATGGAAGAACTAGTGATACTTTTATTGTTAACAATTCAGGCTTCCTAAATCTTTTGAGTGAAGGGGACGTTATATTAGCCGACAAAGGATTCCCAGGCATTAAAACACAGTCACCTCATTCGTTACTTGTTATGCCGCCTTTTATTCACAGTGGGAGATGTACAGAAGATGAAGTGTTACAGAGTTAATATGCATATTTTACGGATCCTGGAAGATAAAAAATCTACACTGTATTAATCATATTATGAGCACTTAAATTTATTACATAATTAACAGCAATAATATTACATACCAGCTGTTTTCAAATTTGGTTTCCCCCATTCTTGCAAATTTGTCTTACTAAATCCTGAATCAGAATTGCAGTACTGTATAATGGCACATACGTGTTTACAGCGGCCTCCGGCACCAGCCACACAGTCACAGTTTGATTCAACACAGTTTCGTTGATTGTCAAGCTGTAATAGAAATTCAAAGTATTACAGACTTCACTGAATCACATAAAATTAAAATGTAAAAAATAATACTGTATGTTTAAAAATAATGAGATACGTAATTACCTCAATTGTAACCTTGTACGGGCTTTTGCTAACACTCGTCTGCCTTATGATGAAGCCAGTAAGTGTACAACTGGAAACAGTTCGTCTTTCTTCAACTTGTAACACATGGCCACTATCAACTAGTTTCTGCACTTTATTCACTGTTGACTCGCGACTGTTTTGGAAGCATATGTACTCAAACCCATATTGTATTACAACTTCCATAGCACTACTTCATATCTTGACGACAAGATGCAATGATAATTTTTCCGTAACTATGACGCAAGTTATCACTTCAGCGGAGCGCACTCTCACCATATTAATGCTCAGAACTCCGCCAGAGCGCTCTGTTACTAGTACCGTGCACGCTCCCTATACTTTGAAAATGGGTAATTGTAGCTGATTGTTTTTTTAAAGTCCAGTAGCAACACTATTTCTCTAACTTTGAAGACCTCCAGTCCTTCTGCTTGAAGGGAGTTTGTTACCGTTTCTAAAATGCCACTGTATTTTTCCATCAGGTGCATGGCAACAGTAAAGGCTGAATTCAGTGCTGTACAGTGAAGGTTGTGTGCATGTTGTTGAGTCTTGGAATTGAAACTTCGGCACTTAGAAATATTTTCGAGAGTCTTCTTGATACTGGAAAAGTTTTCTGAAAAGAGCCTGATGGATTTGTACTTTGAGGACCATCTAGCTTCACAGAAAAGAGGTAAGTTACAAATCTAATTCCTTCCAAGTGGACGTTCACGAAAATGAATTATTCACAACTGAGAGTTCAGTGAGGTTGTTTATTATCAGGTTAAGTATATGACTAACACAGGGGCAGAAAATAGCCTTTTGGTAACTATCTTGTATTAATTTTGGCACTCCAACTTCATGTCCTGCTATTGTATAACAACCATAGTTTGATTAAATTGGGGCCAAAGCTTGTTCAAGAATTCAAAATTATGGTTGCAACTGATTTGGCATTAATTTCTCCCAAAGGCTGAAACCTAAGGAATTCTTCACGTACTTTCAAATCGTCATTAGATATGTTTTTATGAACCTAATTCCAGTAGTCAGCTGTCTTGTCAACAGTAACAGAGAAGGGATTGCATAAATTTACTTCCATAATCAGTATCTCTCATCATTCTTGTTCACAAAATGCTGTCATTTCATTTTGAATTTAATGAGAAGTTTACTTGGCCTTTTTGCAGAATTTAACAGATGTTCTTGTAAATACAACATCTCCCGCTTCCAGGTGGAATTCCAATAAATCATTGAAAACTCTGCTGTCTGATGTTTTTTTTTTTCAAAGTAAGATATCATGAGTACTACAGAAAATAATAGTTGACAAAATCGGTTCCAGATTTTTAAATTTCATTCAGTCTGATGGTGGATACTGCTGTAGCTACTGTGACTTGCCTTCCTTCATAGATATCCAAAATGTTTTTGCGGCTTTTCTGCTTATTCTCTTTGCCAGTTTGATTTTACATGATCTTTGCCAGAGTAGTGAGAATAGCATAGCCATGCAGAATGATCCTTCAACCAATAGTGTCTGAAAGCGCAGCTGGCTCAGGCTCATAAATCTTCTTTAAAATCTTCCATTAGTTGTGGAACACATGGTTTTAGCAATAATTCACATTTTAAGTGTGTCACACATATATTTTCCTCTGTTAAGAACCTATATCAGTTTCCATTTTGTGAATGCTGCAATCTTTGTTCTGTTCAACACTGTCACTCATTTCCTCGGAATTTACAGCCCCTTACTTATATTACTTACTATCTTTAAAAAAAATTATATAGCCTACATAACTAACAAAAGAATTTGCTAAATCTTTAGATTATTACTAACTGCTAAGTTAAATAGTTCTAAATCACTTACTTCTTACTATAATAGTAAACATAAACATTGCAGGATCATTGAACTATTATACATTGCTATGATTGTAGATGATGTAACATTATAGGTTAAGAACCTACAACAACTGTGGCAGGCTGCCGTTTCACTATAGCAGAAATCACTTTGTTCATAAGAAATTAGTCACTGTACTATTGTATGCCTTAACAGTAACAATATACAGAATTTCACAGCATGAATAACAATTGCAGTTAGGTGAAACCACATAAAATTAGGTGAGAGCAAAGTAAATAATCTTCTTTGTAAGCATTACCTTAATCTTCTTTGTAAGCATTACCTTACGAAATTAGTGCCTTACAAGTCAGCTTGTTTTTAGGGTCTACTAGAGGTATTGTAATGTCCAAAAATATCTCCAGAACATGCTTTCCCTTATGGTCACTGCCAAAGGAAAAAGACTACGGTAGGAGCGGTGGCAAATGTAGGTAGTCGCCACTCATGATAGCCGTAATCATATTGCAAATTAGAGTGATGTTCCGATTGGTGGCCTAGTATATGCAACAATTACAGACATTTATTCATGAATGTATAAAACAAATAATACATAAACAGTGTTAAATTGTTTTCAGAAATTTCTGGTTATAACAGTTGTTAGTTGACTATCAGTAATTTCAGTTTCTGAAATGGTCTGGTATGACATTAAACAATCGAATATCAGTGTTGTTTAGAATTGGGGAGGGGGGACAGATACTCCCTTTGTAGGTGCCCATGTATTTACAATTTCTTGATCATGCTTTCTATCATTCACATTACTTTCCTAGTTAACACTGGATAAATTGATATCACCTGGTGCAATCACATTCCTTTCTGTGTCGTTCTCCATGTAGCTGACTGCCTTATCAAATAATTCTGTGTCAGCATCACCGCTTCAAAATCTGAACATCCCAAAAACATCAAGTACCCTGTTATCTTTAGACATGATCCATACACCTCGAACTTCACGTTTCGCATCCTTGACTTTTTCATAGCTTACAAATTCTCTCTTTTTTTTTTTTTTTTTTTTTTCTTTTTCTTTTCTTGCCTAGTGGTGTAATGTCACACTAACACATCAACGGTTTTTTTGCGACACAAAAATGGGAAATGGCTAGGATTGTGAAGGTAGTAGGTGTGGCCTTAATTGAGGTTCAACCTCAGGACTTGTCTGGTGTGAAAATGGGTAACCACAGAAAGCCATCTTCAAGGCTGTTGAAAGTGGGATTCACATCTGCCATCTCCCAAATGCAAGGTCACAGCCGTACGACTCTAACCGCATGACCAACTCACTCAGTAAATTTTTATTTCACCAGTATGAATGTTCCTCCTCCCATCAATTCTATCCTATCTTTACAATAAAAAATTCTTGCTCTGGGAGAAAAATTCTACATCCATAATATCACTTCAACCATTATTCAACTCCTATTAGAATAAGTATGTATCTGTTATATTGCTTAATTCTATTCCTTTTCTTAGATTACTTCTACAGTTTAACACTAACAGCTTTCTATGTCATCCTTGCTTGACTTCCATTTCCCTGTACTCTCATCATTGCTTCTTAGTCCACCCCATTTCTCTGCATGTACCTCCCTAAAAACCTTATAACACAATCTTCTAACTTAAAAGTACCTATGGGGTTCGAGTGAAGACTATCTGAGCACAGATCCCATCTCCTACTCACTCATTAGGATCTACGAATCTCACTCCCAGATTCCCACATACCCACTCCATAGTCTTGTTTAAATCTCCGATCACCCTGCAGGCAGTATCCCTCCTACACAGTATCCCACTGTTAACAATCTCCCATGCTTTAATAACCAGATACCACACACACCTATGTTGTTGTTGGTACCAACAGGCGAGTTGGCCGTGCGGTTAGGAGCGCGCAGCTGTGAGCTTGCATCCGGGAGATAGTGGGTTCGAACCCCACTGTCAGCAGCCCTGAAGATGGTTTCCCGTTGTTTCCCATTTTCACACCAGGCAAATGCTGGGGCTGTACCTTAATTAAGGCTACAGCTGCTTCCTTCCCAGTCCTAGCCCTTTCCTATACCACCGTCAGCATAAGACCTCTCTGTGTCGGTGCGGCGTAAAGCAAGTCGCAACAACAAAAAAAAGTACCAACGGGAAAAACTACCTCCTTCTTCTTATCTTCTACTTTCCCCTGAGTGTATCCCATAGCTCTCGATTTCCTTCCCCTTAAAATATTAGCCCACCTGTCTTTCACAACTTCTCTCCTTCTTTCCCCTTCCTCTTGTCTACCTATCATACCCGGTTCATTGTTTGAGTGAGACCTACCTTCGTACCTGTTGTCCGTTAAAAATCTAATTATCTCCCTCAAACTTTCTTTTCTTTCCTCATGCTCCTTAATGGCCACTTACATTCACAGTCCCTATACCTGCATTCTTCAGCCATTCTTTATGTTTCTTCAACAGAAGTATTAAATGTTATGAAAATATCAACAGGAATAAAATAATGTATGGGCTGATGACCTAGATGTTAGGCCCCTTTAAACAAGCATCATCAGCATTATCAAAATAATGTATTCTATGAATTAAAATGGTATCCGAGGAAAGAAACTGCATACTACATTCTTCTTCTTCTTCTTCTTTTGGAGTAGGGCCACTGTCTTAATCATAGCATGCCATTTTGCACATTTGTTGGAAACATTTGGTGTTAACTTGGCATTCTTCATGTCAGCTTTTACTGTGTCATGCCAACGCTGTTTCAGATATCCACGTGGACTGTGTCCATCAGTTTCAAAGTAGTGAACAAGATTAGCGGCCGTTCCAGGTGTAGCATGCAACACATAGCCAAACCATTGGAGACATTTTTCTCATGCTTTCTCAGTGATGAGTGCGATACCCATTTGCTGGCAAATGATGCATTTCTTAACATGATGCAAGATTGTAATGCCCAATATGACCAACAAAACATTCACATTTTCATACTATGTAATTGGCTTTCTGTGGATTTTTTCAGATGGTCGACATTCAACACCATATAAAGCAACAGGACATACTATCATATGATATATTTTGATCTTCGGGTTCTTCTATCGCAAAGAATGCTTCTGACTTCCCTCCATCTCATCCATGCAACCCTTATTCTACTGCACAATTCATCACTGTCCGGCTCCATGGCTAAATGGTTAGCGTGCTGGCCTTTGGTCACAGGGGTCCCGGGTTCGATTCCTGGCAGGGTCAGGAATTTTAACCACAGTTGGTTAATTTTGCTGGCACTGAGGCTGGGTGTATGTGTCGTCTTCATCATCATTTCATCCTCATCACGACGCGCAGGTTGCCTACTGGCGTCAAATCAAAAGACTTGCACCTGGCAACCGAACATGTCCTCGGACACTCCCGGCACTAAAAGCCATATGCCATTTCATTTCATTTCATCACTGATCCCGCCGTCGGTCTGTAGGCAAGACCCGAGATATTGAAAATTTTTGGTCTTTGATAAAGTCACACTGTCAACTTGAATGAAATGGTTGCTTGGAATAGTTTCCAGGTATTCGGTCTTCTTTTTGTTCAGTCTCTAAGACCATACATACAATGAAAGATGCTTGTTTCAATTTTCAACTTGGCACTGTAGTCCTCTTCTGCTAGTATCTACAAGTGAGAGATCATCTGCATATAAGAGAGTCCAAGGAATGTTCCTTCGTAGGTCTTGTGTGATTGTGTCCATCAGAAGAACGAAGAGAAATGGAATAATGTGGAGCCCTAATGGACGTAGACTGCCGCTGGAAATCTCCTTGATGTGCCGACGGCACAATGTACACAATTTGTGATGTTTATGCATAATAACTTGATCCAGTTGGTTAGTATCATTAGTACATCATGGTCACAAAATGCATACCAGGTAACTTGTCTTGCCGATCCCTCTATTGTTAATCATGTAGTCAAGTGACAGTAATGTAACCAGCACTCATCTCTTTAATTAGACCTAAATCTCCTTAGTACCATAAAATCTTGTAAGTTGTCATTCCATATGATTCACATTTAATTCACTTTCTCACCTGACACATACCTCTTAACTGAGTTATGAATACTCATTTACAGTACAAAGCAAGGATTGACAAGTGGAAAACTACCTCACCATTTTAACATTGTTTTAAAGAATTGAATAAGTCAAAGCCAGGGAGAGAGAAGATCAGGAATATGTGTAAAAACATATTATGAAGTACTGTAATAGCTTTTTATGTCTTATCAAATAAAGCCAAATAAATGAGTGTTAAGCTCACATACCCTGTGTGGTATATCTGGATTAGGCATTTGGTAATGGTGACTAGCCCAGATCTTCTGAAGTGGAATGAAAAGCACAGAGAGAGAAGGATTATCTGTTCAAAATTCAAGGCACAGTGGTAAGAATGAAGGAATGTGAAAGAAAAGCAATTCTCCTGTAAGAGGCAGACACTGTTGCAGATTGTCCTCCCTTATTAGGTATTACTAAAATCAGTATGTAACAGACAGTACATGAATTTTAAGAGAAATTTGAAGGAGAAATTGCAATTTAACGGTGTGAAAATATGAGAGAATCTCATGTGATTTGCCATTCTGTCATTTTATTTTATTGCTGAGGATCTGAGGAAATTATTGAATCACATGGACGAAGTCTTGGAGGAGTGCAAGGCATAAATAAATAAATAAATAAATAAATAAATAAATAAATAAATAAATAAATAAATAAATAAATAAATAAATAAATAAATAAAATAAATAATTTGTATGTACAGCAAAGATCATAGAATGTAGTCAAGTGAAGTTAGGTGATGCAGAAAATATTAGATTAAAAAATGAAGAAAGAGAGAAAGTAAGTGAATATCACAATTTTATTAACCAGAGATGTCAAGAAGATAAAAAATTGAGTTAACCAAACAAGAAAAGCTATACTGTAATTAAAGTAATAATAATAAAAATAATTTGCTTCCCTTCATTTTCTAGAAATTTGAAAAGACGCTAATATGTCAGAATGTTTCCCCACTGAAGCTCTTTAATGTCTTGGAAGCCAATGACATAGAATTGTTGCATTTTAAACACCCTAAAATTTTACTGACTTCATCCTTGGTAACAGAAGGACTTAATTTAACCAACTGTACCACTGATGTCAGCTTTTCTAAAGAAAGATTTGCTCACCTCAAACGTGGGGTCTGTGATAAAAGTAGTCAAGAAGTACGAAAAAAGATGAGCAGTATTTTGTAGCAAGAACTTCGGCAGTGGCAAACCAATGTATCGAGAATTCCTTTCACTTATTTTTTGTATAAAACTCAAGTTCCATTATTTAACCATTGATGCATGATATTCTGACTTTAATTATTTCACTCATTACTGTACCTAATAATTTTCACTAATATTATCACTTGGTTTAGACTTTCACTTTAGCAAACACACACTGTTCATCTATGTCTTGCAAATGGGCCTTAAATTCTCAACCACAGACATCCTTGTATACAAAGTACATTCTGTCCATAGGTAATATACTGTCTACCTATATAAGCATGCTGTAGGAAGTTCTGCAATATCACACAATATCTCAGAAAACAAGATACAGTATCAAACTCTAATAGACAACCAGGACAGTCAGTATCAAGCAACAATGAAATACAGTCGTGGTAGCACAAAGCTACGTGATATCAAAAGCTAAGACCTAAAGGGAAACAACAATATTCACTGACTACCATTCCCAGACAGATAGGTTTGTAGGTAGACAATAGATGACTAATACTTGACAATGGGCACTTGACCACATCAAACACAAATTTACATAAGCATCCACCTTCCCCCTCCTACTTGTCATGATATACACAGTTTGGGTGAGGGCTTTTCAATCCGGAGAGAGATATCTCCCTCTCTTACATATGGCTGCTCTCCATTGAAGTCATCTCACAAAGCCATACCTTCAAACTGTACATTGGGTCCATAGCTTAGAACTGAAACAATCATCATAGATGAGTCCTCGCTGCAGAAGTGACTTGTCCAAATTTCCAGTGTTATTATTTGCCTTCTGTTAATAGCTCTGATTTTCTAAAGCAGTATAAACTATAATAACAAACAACATTCAACTAAGGAAAGCCTTACAGCTTCTACATTGAATGTATGAAATAAATTAGTACACAAATTAATGCAATGCTGGAGTGTGAGATACACTCATGTTGATATAAAACAGAACACCTTGAAAGACTAGAGATAGGAAGTTCATATTCACAGGACATATTCATTAGTATATTCTGAAGAAATGATTAGGATTTCAGTCACTTAGGTTCAGCATGTGTCCTGTTACCTAGTAGGCACTGCATCCTCTATGGGCACTGATAAGTTGTTCCATGCGTGATGGCATCGATGCGTATAAGGCGCGAATGGCGTCCTGGGATATAGCCATCCATGCTACATTCATTTGGTTCCACAATTCATCTTTGGTGGTTGGCATTGGGTCACAGTGCCGCACCCGTTGTTTCACCATATCCTACACATTTTTGATTGGCCACAAGTCTGGTGATCGGGCGGACAATGGCAACAGTCTGACATCCTGTGACAACAAGAAGGCACGTGTTCGTGCAGCAACATGTTGTTGCATATTGTCCTGCTGAAATATGGCATTTGGGGTGTTGTGCAGAAAGGGTATGGCTTTGGGTCGCAGGATGTCATTCATGTATGTCAAACTGGTCACAGTACCCTGGACATGCACCAACTGTGATTTGTGGTTGTAGCCGATAGCACCTCACACCATAAAGCCTTGATTTGGCTCTGTATGTCTTGTGCGAATGCAGTCAGTGTGATGCCTTTCTCCCTGTCTGCGGCGAACCAAAATGCGGCCATCATTTTCAAACAAATTGAACCTGCATTCGTCCGAAAACACTATCTGTTGCCGTTCCTGTCACCAGTAACGTTGTTCCGTACACCATTGCAGTCTAGCATGTTTGTGCACATTAGTCAAAGGTAGGCGGAGAAGTGGATGATGTGCCAGTAACCCAGACTGTAATAAACGGTGATGGACTATGACTCCCGATAGTATACAATGTGTGACACTATTCCACTGTTGCGCCAGAGCAGAACAGGACACAGATCTCTCCTGCAATGCCATTCGCATGAGGTGTCGATCTTCTCGGAGGGTGGTCTAGGTGGTGCGACCAGACCCATCTAGTCGTATTCTACGGCCTTCTGTGAACCATTCAGTACACAGCCGTTGCACTGCCGACACACTTTGTCCCGCACGAGCAGCAATTTTCCAGATGGATGCATCACGTTCTCTCATGGCAATAATGCGCCCTCTTTCAAACTCACTCATTTGACAGTACGGTTCTCACATATGTCTGCGAGGCATCCTGCACATCTGCTCAAGTCACACTGATCCATTACCTTCGGTTTTAGCAACAATGAGAGCCGCAGGCACATTCTACCAGTCGGTGGTGGTGCACCAAGATATCGATGTGGACCTTAAATCTGAGGGCCGACATGGTTCAAATGCTAATCATTTCTTCAGAATATACTAATGCACATGTCCTGTGAATATGAACTTCCTATCTCTAGTTTTTCAAGATGATCTGGTTTTTATGAACAAGAGTGTAGGCCTATATATACTACCACACTATATAGAGGGTTGTTACTGATCTCTGTGAACATGATTTACTATTGACCTTATGAAAAATCCCCATCTCTATCGTTGATAAAGTTGTGTGTATATACTTGCTTTTTTAACTGTACTACTGGATATCGATTCCCATTGGGAAGACTTGAGTGAAGTACACCTTAGTTTTACTTGTCGAATTTACATAAACCATAAATTGTTCTCAGTCTTATATCTCCAGAAATTCTTGAAACCTAAAACACAAAACATATGGGGAACATTTCTGATATTTTAACTGGAAGTATTATATTTCCTGTCAGTATTCTCAAGAAACCTTAAAGCAGAGGCAAAGACATCTCTTGGATGCATTTCATTTTCAACAAAAATTGTCTTAGTAATGTTTAAAATCTTAAAATCGGATGGAGTGTGCAGTAAAAATAGTGAATGAAGATTAATGGCTGCAGATTCAGTTGCCCTGACCATGCAGTACTTTTCCTTGCAAAGGACCACGAACCTACTGCGCTGGTGTAGCAGGGGAAGAGGTGATACTCCCACGTGGCGCGTCCCAGGTGGCGGATAGGGGGGTCCTAACCGGCTTACCGGCAGACTTGAAGAAATTAAAATACCTCTCATGGACCAAATACGCAACCCCCTGTGGGTGGGGGCGCAAACGAAAAATTCACCTACGGTATCCCCTGCCTCTCGTAAGAGGCAACTAAAAGGGACTACCAAGGGATGATCAAATTGGAACCATGTGATTAGTGCCACTACGCGGGGAACACCATGGGATACTTTTACTTGTGCGTAGTACCACTATGTTCGGTACCAAATAGGTTTGTGATTAGTAGTCCTCTATGAGCGACACCTTGGGTTGACAGAACCCATGGTTGTGGCTTGCCTATGATTAGTACCCACTATATGAGGAACACCACAGGATAGTATGAGTCCCTGTGGTTAGTACACTTATGTGATGAAAACCATAGGTTTGTGTTGCCTGTAAATGGTGCCGCACTGGGCGAGTTGGCCATGCGCATAGAGGTGCGCGGCTGTGAGCTTGCATTCGGGAGATAGTAGGTTCGAATCCCACTATCGGCAGCCCTGAAGATGGTTTTCCATGGTTTCCCATTTTCACACCAGGCAAATGCTGAGGCTGTACCTTAATTAAGGCCACGGCCGCTTCCTGCCAACTCCTAGGCCTTTACTATCCCATCATCACCATAAGACCTATCTGTGTCGGTGCTACGAAAGCCACTAGCAAAAAAATAAAAAATTTAAAAAAATGGTGCCGCAATGTGCGAAACACAAAAGGGCTGTAATACATGTGCAAATTTCATTACCTGTGAGTAGTACCATAATGTGTGGTATACCGCGAGTCTACGCTACTCTTGATTAGTACCGCAACATGACAAATACCATGGTTCTACTTTTCTAGCAATAAGTGCCATTGTGAGGGGTCGCTGACTTGGATTTTGGACCCCTTTTGAAAACAAGTATCATCGATTCAGTATTGTGCTATAGAAGCAGTCCCTTGGTCAGTAATACTATTGTTCTACGCCAGCTGTGCATGTGAGGCACTGTCGGTCGGTTCCACTGATCGTTTTAAATTCATATCCATCCATCCATTCGTTTTTCGTCCTCACGTATTGAATTGTGATCAGTGGATGTTTTCTGGGCTTTTAATTTGCCATTTCATTTTGTCTCATTTCATACCATTAGGTGCTGATGACCTCAATGTTAGGCCCCTTTAAACAACAAGTATCATCATCATCAGCATCTTGCAAAGGATAGCAGTTATGTCCATAGTATGAGTGTAAAAAGTAAGACAATGTGAAGAATTTTAAAGTGTGTGTGGTATATTGTCTATGATAAGAAGTGAAAGTTGGAGTATTTATGTTCAAAAGTGCATGAAAACTCCAGTTTCAATTGGACCTTTTTTTAACATGCACAAAATACACGCAAAGTCTAGTAACTTACTTTTGTTGGAATGCTTCCAGTAGTCTGTTGTGTTGATGAACAGTGCTTTTGCAGGTGATAGAAATAAATTGAAACATTCACAGCAAGTTTTACCATAATAGTAGCAATAAAAGACATACATAAAATTACACAGAAATCTCCAGATGGAAATACTTTTAATATAGATAAAGGCACTTGTCCAACTTGATGGACATAAGAAGTTACAAGGGGACAAATGTTGACTCTGACCATTATCTTGTTTGATCACCATACCATTGCCTGCTGTCCATCTTACAACATTATCGAGGTCATTTTGCAGTTGCTCACAATCTTGTAACTTATTTATTACTCTGTACAGAATAACATCATCTGCAAAAAGCCTTATCTCTGATTGCACTTCTTTACTCATATCATTGATATATATATAAGAAAATATAAAGGTCCAGTAGTATTACCTTGAGGAATTCTCCTCTTAATTATTACAGGGTCAGATAAAACTTTGCCTACTCTAATTCTCTGAGATCTATTTTCTAGAAATATAGCAACCTATTAAGTCACTCTTTTGTCTAGTCCAGTTGCACTCATTTTCGCCAGTAGTCTCCCATGATCCACTCTATCAAAAGCCTTAGACACTTCAATCACGATACAGTCCATTTGACCTCCTGAATCCAAGGTATCTGCTATATCTTGCTGGAATCCTGCAATTGAAGCTTCAGTGGAATAACCTTTCCTAAACCTGAACTGCCTTCTATCGAACCAGTTATTAATTTTGCAAACATGTCTAATGTAATTAGAAAGAATGCTTTCCCAAAGCTTACATGCAATGCATGTCAAACTGACTGGCCTGTAATTTTCAGCTTTATGTCTATCACCCTTTCCTTTGTACACAGGGGCTACTTTAGCAATTCTCCATTCATTTGGTATAGCTCCTTCATGCAAACAATAATCAAATAAGTACTCCAGATATGGTACTATATCCCAACCCATTTTCTTTAGTATATCCCCAGAAATCTTATAAATTCCAGCTGCTTTTCTAGTTTTCAACTTTTGTATCTTATTGTAAATGTCATTCTTATCATAGATAAATTTTATTACTTCTTTAGTATTAGTCACCTCCTCTATCCAGACATTATCCTTGTAACCAATGATCTTTACATACTGCTGACTGAATACTTCTGCCTTTTGAAGATCCTCACATACACACTCCCCTTGTTCATTGATGATTCCTGAAATGTCCTTCTTGGAACCTGTTTCTGGCTTAAAATACCTAAACATACCCTTCCATTCTTCACTGAAATTTGTATGACTGCCAATTATGCTTGCCATTATGTTATCCTTAGCTGACTTCTTTGCGAGATTCAATTTCCTAGTAAGTTTCTTCAATTTCTTCTTACTTCCACAGCCATTTCTAACTCAATTTCTTCCAAACTGCACCTCTTCCTTAGTTTCTTTATTTCTCTGTTATAATAAAGTGGGTCTTAGCCATTCCTTACCACCTTTAAAGGTACAAACCTGTTTTCACATTCCTCAACAATTGCTCTAAACCCATCTCAGAGTCTGTTTACATTTTTATTTATCATTTTTCACTGATCATAGTTACTTTTTAAACACTGCCTGCTTTATCAGCCATATTGTACTTGCCTAATAGTCCTACTTTTAAGACTTTCCTTTCTATCACATTTATTTGTAACAACGACAAGAAACAGCTCTGTGATCACTAATACCATCTATTCCTACGGTATCTCTATAGAGCTCATCTGGTTTTACCAGCACCACTTCCAGTATATTCTTCCCTGTAGTTGGTTCCATCACTTCGCATTACCTTCCCAATCGACATTTGGTAAATTGAATTCACCCGCTACAAGCACATTCCTTTCCGTGTCATTTCCCACATAGCTGATTATCTTATCAAATAATTCTGAATCGGTGTCAGCGCTACCCTTTCCCAGTCTGTACACGCCAAAGACATCAAGTTGCCTATTAACTTTAAAAATGAGTCTTACACCTAGAATTTCATATTTGTCATCGTTAACATTTTCGTAGCTTACAAATTCTTCTTTCACCAGAATGGATACTCCCCCTCCTACCATTCATATCCTATCTCTACGATACACACTCCAGTTCCATGAGAAAATTTCTGCATCCATTATATCATTTCTCAGCCATGATTCAATACAGTAGACCTTGTCATAGGTAGCTCCTAATACACTGACTGACAGAGCAAATGCAACACCAAGAAGGAGTGGTCAGAACTTTATGCCAATTGCAGGGTAGACTGATGTCACTGAGGTATGCTCATGATGTGAAATGCGCCGCTGTGCTGCGCACGTAGCGAACGATAAATGGGACACGGCGTTGGCGAATGGCCCACTTCGTACCGTGATTTCTCAGCCGACAGTCATTGTAGAACGTGTTGTCGTGTGCCACAGGACACGTGTATAGCTAAGAATGCCAGGCCGCCATCAACGGAGGCATTTCCAGCAGACAGACGACTTTACGAGGGGTATGGTGATCGGGCTGAGAAGGTCAGGTTAGTCGCTTCGTCAAATCGCAGCCGATACCCATAGGGATGTGTCCACGGTGCAGCGCCTATGGCGAAGATGGTTGGCGCAGGGACATGTGGCACGTGCGAGGGGTCCAGGTGCAGCCCGAGTGACGTCAGCACGCGAGGATCGGTGCATCCGCCGCCAAGCGGTGGCAGCCCCGCACGCCACGTCAACCGCCATTCTTCAGCATGTGCAAGACACCCTGGCTGTTCCTATATCGACCAGAACAATTTCCCGTCGATTGGTTGAAGGAGGCCTGCACTCCCGGCGTCCGCTCAGAAGACTACCATTGACTCCACAGCATAGACGTGCACGCCTGGCATGGTGCCGGGCTAGAGCGACTTGGATGAGGGAATGGCGGAACGTCGTGTTCTCCGATGAGTCACGCTTCTGTTCTGTCAGTGATAGTCACCGCAGACGAGTGTGGCGTCGGCGTGGAGAAAGGTCAAATCCGGCAGTAACTGTGGAGCGCCCTACCGCTAGACAACGCTATTGCGTATGATTCCACGTCACCTCTAGTGCGTATTCAAGGCACGTTAAATGCCCACCGCTACGTGCAGCATGTGCTGCGGCCGGTGGCACTCCCGTACCTTCAGGGGCTGCCCAATGCTCTGTTTCAGCAGGATAATGCCCGCCCACACACTGCTCGCATCTCCCAACAGGCTCTACGAGGTGTACAGATGCTTCCGTGGCCAGCATACTCTCCGGATCTCTCACCAATCGAACACGTGTGGGATCTCATTGGACGCCGTTTGCAAACTCTGCCCCAGCCTCGTACGGACGACCAACTGTGGCAAATGGTTGACAGAGAATGGAGAACCATCCCTCAGGACACCATCCGCACTCTTATTGACTCTGTACCTCGACGTGTTTCTGCGTGCATCGCCGCTCGCGGTGGTCCTACATCCTACTGAGTCGATGCCGTGCGCATTGTGTAACCTGCATATCGGTTTGAAATAAACATCAATTATTCGTCCGTGCCGTCTCTGTTTTTCCCCCAACTTTCATCCCTTTCGAACCACTCCTTCTTGGTGTTGCATTTGCTCTGTCAATCAGTGTAATTCAAATCCTGGTATGCAGCCTCTTGAATAGAGGTTTTTTTCATCTTCTGCAAGTCGTTCATAGATTAAAGCTATGACAATGTTCTTATTGACCTGGATGTTGTGCAATATTTGGCATTTGGATCTGCTAACACCTTTTATGTTCAGTTAACAAATCTTCAGACAGTGACCTATTTTTCTGGACAGCAGATCCTCTAGAAAGACTCTGATTCACTTTCCATCATGTATGCATGTATGATATGATATAAGTTAGGAGATCCAAAGGATTATCCGGCAGCCAATGTTGCTGCTCAGTTAGCACCATGTATGAAACACATGTAGGGTAATTTCAAGTTATACCTATGGAAACCGAACAATAATCTACCCTTATTTTAACTAAATTGTATTTTTTACTTACACATTAATAAGATAGCAGAAGTATAATTTCACCGGGCGAGTTGGCTATGTGGTTAGGGGTGTGCAGCTATGAGCTTGCATCCAGTAAATAGTGGGTTCGAACCCCACTGTCGGCGGTTGGTTTTCCATGGTTTTCCATTTTCACACCAGGCAAATACTGGGGCTGTACCTTAATTAAGACCACAGGCATATCCTTCCCACTCCTAGCCCTTTCCAATCCTATCATCACTATAAGACCTATTTGTGTTGGTGCGACGTAAAGGAAATTTAAAAAGAAAAGTAGTGTAATTTCAAATAAAAAGAAACCTTCACAGCTCCATAAATGTGTATGTAAATACATTATTGAGTCCTTAAAAAGTATACATGTTATACTAGGCCTATTATGTTCGGCAATAATATGAAGTTAAAAAATGCTATTTTAAAACTAGTAAATCAATGCATATTATTGAAGGATTCCCCAGATGATGTTGTGAGCATGATGAAACCTTTTTAAATATAGGCCCAACATTGAGTTATGTACTGTAATAATAAAGCCATATTATTCCAAGCATGCGGGGTACACATGGTCTTAAATACCAGCACAGCAGACAATGCAGTCATAAGCTCAATCAAGTAAAACTAAATCGGCAACATCAATAAAGGAAGTCCATTTGAACTTAGCTGTGAAGGATGAGACACAAGCTTGTGTGGCCTTAATGATAACGGGTAATATCAATCACATTCAGCCTTTAAGACTTTACCCCTCCCCCCTGCAAATATTATATTATTAAATTACCAGAAATCATCATTAAGAAATACTTGCGTATTATAAATTTAATGTATTTAAATATAGTTAAATGAAATTAATTCAACAAGGAACATAGGCAAATTAATACAAATATCGCTCACCATTAAACTTTTCTGTAGATAAGTTTGATCCTTCTGTCCTTTTTCTTGGCGTAGATGTTGATAACTCTAGAAAAGTGTTCTTCACGTTTGGAAGAAGATTTAACAGTTCTATTCTATAGCCAAAATTGCCAAATTTGACAGTCTGTCATTTGTCATAGTATTGTGGAGGTACATTTTAACACCTTTCAATGTACTCGTGCTTCTTTTGCCTGTAACAGTGGTCACCATAATTGAAAGTACCAAGGAAAGTAGTTTTACCCAATCAGGGAGCACAGATTTTAATCCATTATGTACAATGTATTTGAATAGATCTGTATCCGATATGTGTTTATCCTCACAACTATAGCAAAGCAAAGCAAAGTCACCTCCGTACAGGCCCTCACAACTATACATGACCATAAATTCTCCTATCAGTTTTCTTTGATCGAAAAATGGATACTCTTAAAACAATTTTTCAAGAATACATGTCAGGAAATTATTTAACCACCTGTAATATGAATTCTTTTCCTTATCTACTAATTCCATAAAATCTAGCTTTTGAAAGTCTTGGAATCAGTTTTCTGTGACTACTATAGTGTCAACTATTTCAAATGTAAGCTTCCTCAATTTCTGTGTTCCTGATTCCTTTAGAGTCATTTTAGGTTCACCTGCATAATTTAGGAGAGAAGGAGGCAAGAAATGCCTTTCTTCTTATCTTAATTTTTCAACGGCCTTGGTGATTTTTTTAATTTTGAACTTGCAGTGTCTTATATCTATGGTTTGTTTTGCAGGACGTCAAACAATACACTCGTATACTGAAAAATCATTATTATAAAGCCACTGCAGAGAAAGAAATGTCAGATCATTCAATATATTGCCGAGTCTAATTGCCTGATGAAAGGAAATATCATCTTACCCATCATTGTCTATAATATCATGAAATAAGGCATAGTGAAGGATAATTGTTGGCACAGCATGCAAATGAAAGTTCCATCTCGTTTCACATGCGCTTGGCAATTTTGAATTCCTTGTTCTAAGAAGATAATATTTTTACAAAAATGGCTGAAGAAAGTATGAAATCCTGTGAGGTTTGCTGCAAAAATCTTAAAACTTGCATAATTATTTTGCCAGGATAAAAACTGCAGAACCAAATTTAACTGATGCACGTAACACTGGATAAATAGGGCATGAGGATATTCTTGTTTTATATGTAGATATATGGTTTATTTTAACTGGCAAAGTTTGGGACGCATGTATCTGTCTTACACTTAACCAGTGAATACATAGGTAAGGGTTATTCTGCCCGAAGGCACGTCCGAACCTCCGCAGAGGTGTTCCTCGGCCGGAGTTTACGTGCGGTAGGGTAGCCAGTTCCTTTCTGCTCCTCCATTCTCTTACCCCCCCACCAACAGCGTGTGGCAACCCATCTAACTCCTGACCACGCCCAATGTTGCTTAACTTCAGAGATCTCACGGGATCCGGTGTTTCAACACGGCTACGGCCATTGGCAGTGAATACATAAGTAACATAAAATGAAATTATTAAAATATTTAAAAAATAGACTGCAACAAATGACCATGCTCTCTGCTATCTTACTGTACATTAACTATATATTATACTATACAATATAATTAAAATAAATGAACATTTTGCTTCATCAATACAATAATACAAATAAATTAAAATAGGATAAATTACAATAATAATAATTTCGTTTTTTTTTTTTTTTGCTAGCGGCTTTACGTCGCACCGACACAGATAGGTCTTATGGCGACGATGGGATAGGAAAGACCTAGGAGTTGGAAGGAAGCGGCCGTGGCCTTAATTAAGGTACAGCCCCAGCATTTGCCTGGTGTGAAAATGGGAAACCACGGAAAACCATCTTCAGGGCTGCCGATAGTGGGATTCGAACCTACTATCACCCGGATGCAAGCTCACAGCCGCGCGCCTCTACGCGCACGGCCAACTCGCCCGGTGTATAATAATAATAATAATAATAATAATAATAATAATAATCATAATATAGATTGCTGTACTATTATTTAGAATTTAATGTTCACTACCAGAAATTTCTCACATTGACCACAGTTTCAGTTCTCATGTTATGACTGTGGGCAAGAAATATTACAAAGTCAGAATCGGGATAAGGATTACTATACAGGGAACCACAGCTGAACACCACTACTGCTCTAACATGATAATAATAATAATAATAATAATAATAATAATAATAATAATAATAATAATAATAATAATAATAATAATAATAATAATAATAATAATATAAGAAGAAGAACTGTCATAATATGAGCTCATCTCATGGATATATTTTAGCACCGTCTTTTAAATGTCCCATAGTTTGATATCCCCCTGACCTTCTGCGGAAGGAATTTCCATTTATGGCTGGCCACATCAGTAAAGGAATTGTTGTAGGTTGAGGATTTATGTTTAGGAATAGCAAGCAATGTTGTGTTCAGCACTCTGATAATTTTTTCATGTTGTTCATAAAGGCTATGAAATAGTTCGTACACATAGGTTTGGGGATTGTAAGGTAAGAATTTGGTGCGATAAGTCAAGGTATGCAGCATGCATCTGCCTTCAAGGCGTAGCCATCCAAGGTCAATGTAAAACTGGGTAACATGATCTGAAAATGTCAAATTACATATAAATCTTGCACGGGCATTCTGTGCACATTGTAGTTTATCTTGGAGTTTGATTTTTGCATCTTTGTAAACTACGTCACAATAGTCGAATATTGAAAGAACAAGGGTTTTGGCTAGTTTCTTCTTTAATCTGAACGCAAAAATAAATTTGAATTTTTTTTTTAAGTGTACAACTTGACAGAAACTCATCTACTCACAGATATTGTCTGATTCAACCACAAGAGGTGCTGGTCATTGATTACTCCCAGGTTTTATATACTCTTGCAAAAGGGCAAAACTTGGTTTTGAAGTCATACGTCAGAGATGGACATGCTGTAGTTACTGGAAAGCTTGGGTCAAAATGTCTGTTGATTTTGCATGGATGTACAATTGTACATCATCAGCATAAATGTGACATTTACAATGTGTCAGTTGTTCAACTAGTTCGTTGATAAAGACTGAAAATAGCAAAGAGGCCAGGGTTGACCCTTGTAGGACACCTGTTGTCACATGTTACCACGAAGAAAAGGTACTTTGATTGACAACACTTTGTCGACGTTCGTGTAAATAGGCTCATATCTATCTTAGAGAAACCTAGGCTACAAAGTTTGGGTAGGAGCAACTCATGATCTACAGAGTCAAATGCTTTGCTGAAGTCCAATAATACTACTGTTGTCACCTTTTGCTCATCAGTAGCCTGTCTTGTATTGTTAGTCACGCTTAGGAAAGCAGTACTTGTACTGTAATTGCATTGGAAACCTGACTGATCTGGGTGCAGTATGTCGTGGTCATGGTGATAGTTTGTGATGTGATTATGTACAGTGTGTTTGAGTCCCTTGGCTACTATTGACTGTATATTAATGGGTCTATAGTCACTATTTAGTCTAGATGATTTCCTCTTCGGTTAAGGATGTACCACAGCCACTTTCCACACAGTTGTATATACACTGTTTTGGAGGGAGAAATTGTATATGAATGTCAATACTGGAATAATAATGTCGATAATTTTCTTTAGCATTATAATATCTATATTGTCCACCTGTGTGGATTTAGTTTTAATTCGCAAGATAGCTGCTTTCACTTGCAGGGGTGAGACATAACTAAAATAAAATTTGTCTCTACCTACGGGTGGTGTGTTATAATTTTCACTCAAAAGATTTTATTTTGCTTGTTCGTTTTGTTGTACATGGGAGGATGTGAAGTGATCATTCAGTTCGTCAAGAGAAATCTCCAAATTGTCTACCTTGTCTGGTTTATTTAGTCTAAATTGGCAGATTAACTTCCATAAAGTAGCAGGGCATACGCCAGGTTTTATAAGGTCATGGGCATAGCATAGTCGAGCGTTTCTTACTGTCTGAGTCGTTTTATTATGTAGTCGTGTGTAGTGGGGTAATGTTTATATTTCCTATGAGCTATGTCCCACTTAGCCATCATTGCTCTAATCATTTAACCATAGTGAGAGTCTTTTACAGACACATACTATTTGTAGAGGGGCGTCTTTGTCAAACATGAACAGTAGTAACATGTTTCTGAAAGTGGTGACCATGTCATTGATTTTAGCTTTATGAGTTACCGCATGCCACGGCATTGGAAAAACTTAAGCATAAGCCATAACGATGATGTCATGGGCTGACAGTCTGGGAGCAGATGTCTTGCCGTGATGTAATACTCTGTCAGAGTTGTTCATTACTATTAGGTCCAGTTTTGTGTGTGTGTGCATGTGTGCGTGCACATGTGTAAAAGAAGTTTTAGTGTAGCGAGTGGGAGAAAGTGGGAGGATCATCATGCTGCATGCCTGAAACATATTCAGCAGATGAGTGGTTTCGGAAGGGTCTGGGTCTAAAAGGTTTGTATTGAAATCTCCCATCATTATAAAATGTTCGTACATTGGTAACAGTCTAATAAGGTCAGTCTCTAGGTTATTCAGGCGGCGAGCTGGGGGGGGTATATACAACGTCTACCAAGCATTGCACAGTAGAGACCTGTATCTCTATCAGCATGTACTCAGGTTTTTGCTCATACTCTTGAAGCGACTGACAGATAATTTGTGGTTTCAAGCACAAAGAGACAAGAGTACAGACACCACCACCCCCCATTGCCAAGCCTGCCATTCCTCAGAAGGCAGTAGCCAGATAATTCCAGGTTCTTTGCATGATGTTTGACTTTCAACAATCTTTCACTGAATAAGATAATATCAAAGGGTAGTGGAATGAAAATTGCTTTTATTTTGTCTGTACAATTTTAAGAAACTAAACTTGGAGTATTAGGTGATGTATGTGAAGAGATCTTTTATAATACAGTGAACACCGGCATTTTTGTCTGTCACTGCACTGTAGCCATCGTACATTTGGAAAATTGATTTCCCCCTCAAGATCTTCCATGTTTTGAGGATGGCAAGCAAAACAGTGGCTAAACCTTCAGCGCTTCAGCCTTTTGAAATGTCCTAAAATCCGATGATTCATAATTGGCATAATGGAAAATAACACTTATTTGACTTGTAGTTGAGTCATCCGTGGTTTCATCAGTTTGTATGGAAATAAATGTTTAATAAAAGTCTGTTCTTTAACTACTCCCATAATGCATGCAAGAAGTTTGTTTTATTTATCAGGGGAAGTGCCTTTACATACCCTATCAGCTAATAAATGATCTTTCATATATTGTTCTTCCAATGCCAAGAAATCCAATAATTCTAAATAATTGCCCTTATTTTAATGACATCTTAGATTCATCGTGGCCTCAGAGAGCTAACTCTTGCCATTCCTATTTTGCTCGACTTTCTCATTGTGATTCAAAGCTGCCAGAGGAATTGCCTCAGAAAGAGCATGGTCAGTTCTAGTTATACCTAGATGATTATTTTTAACAGCTGCTGTGATTTACACAATGGAACATCCATGGTTTTGTCTTTGAAAAAAAAATTTTAAGACTTTCCTTACCAACCCCCTCCTTTACCCTATTCTAAATTGCCTTCAGCAAAGAGCACCCAGTAAAAACAAAATTGTCTATTTCAGTTAGTGCTGCCACAGCTATGGTTCCGATTTGTATCATTTCTGAAAACGTCTTACAAATACCCATCAGTTTTCTGAATGGACACACTGAGTCAGTTGGCCGTGTGGTTATGCGGCACTCAGCTATGAGCTTGCATTTGGAAGTTAGTAGGTTGGAACCCCACTGCCGGCAGCCCTGAAGATGATTTTCCAGGGCTACCCATTTTCACACCAGGCAAATGCTGGGGCTGTTCCTTAATTAAGACCATGGGCATATCCTTCCCACTCCTAGCCCTCTTCTGTCCCATCATCGCCATAAGACCTATCTGTATCAGTGTTATATAAAGCCAATTATTCAAAAAAAAAAGAAATTTGAATGGACAAGCTTGGCGTGGGCTTCTGTTTTTTACCTGGAGTTTTTCATCCAAAGAGAATTGAGAAAGAACTGTTGGATTTTCAACAAATAGAAACACACTTGACTGCACTTAAATTCCATGTTGACTGTTGAGGTGCCACCTCACCTGTTTGAAGTCAGCGCGCTACACAGCGAGTTTGGGAGCACGACGTATTTCCCAACGAGCACGCTGACGAGACTGTGACGTCAGCCCGCCTGCTGTATATACTGTATAGGCGAGTAAGCATGCTGTTAGCAGCTGCCCACTGACTAGCCTACACCGTAAGTCAGGCACGGAGGTTATGCCTCTTGAAAATGTGCACCGAACTGGTGGGCTAACGCTAGCTGGGAGGTTTTACTTCAGGATAAACTCTCTAGTCTCATTCTATCTGCCTTGAATGGCTCTATTACTTGATACATTTTCTTTACTGACATCAGTCATATTTAGATTGTAAACTTATAGGCTTCTACTAGAAATCTTCTCATGATTAACTTAGACAGTCAGTTATAGGGATATTGATTAGCATTGTGTTCTGACAATGAGAAACTTATTCTACATATTAGGTTTGATTTGTCCATATATGTATCGATTTCCAAGGCACCCTCGAGCTTATTTAGATTACGGATTTAATGTACATTCAGCAAAAGAAGCAAGTTAGAGAAACGTTTATTTTGTACAGAGTAAAAAAGCTTCAACAATAAACATTTTATTTGTGTTGTACAAATCTGCTTCTTTGTATACAACACAGACAATACACACTTTCGTAACATTTGCGTTGTAGTTGGTCCTGTTATGAACAACACAAATGCTGACCTCCTAAAAGGACTGCCAACATATGAGGGAGCACATAAAAAAAAATTCTACAAATGAAGTTGTGTATTTTAAACAAACAATGAGACTGTGTGTGTGTGTGTTGTATGTGTGTGCGCGCGCGTGTGCGTGCGCGTGTGTGTGTGTGCGCATCTCTCTCTCTCTCTCTCTCTCTCTCTCCTGTTCAGATTTATGTCACATGTTCAGTAACCTTACATGTCACAAAGCAATGCTATCTTGTGTTAAACATGCCATTAACAACCCTGTATCCTTTATTCAATATACTCTCCTATTTTGGTTCTCTCAAATACCCATAGATTGCAGTTAGCCTTGTGGTTAGAGGTGCGCAGCTGTGAGCTTGCATTCAGGAGGTAGTGGGTTTGACCCCATTGTTGGTAGTCCTGAAGATGTTTTTCGGTGGTATCTCATTTTCACACCAGGCTAAGGCTGTACCTTAATTAAGGCCATGGCTGTTTCCTTTCCAGTCTTAGCCCTTTTCTATCCCATTGTCGCCATAAGACTTATCTGTGTTGGTGTGATGTAAAGCAACTTGTTAGATTGCAGTAGTTACTAACAGCCAGCTCAGTGGACAACCAGTGTTGTGGGTTTCTCTAACCACTACGACCAGCAGCTCCTTGGGCAGGCCTAAAAGCACGTGTACAAGATACACCCTTTCTTTGCCCCGTCCATCAAGTAGTTGCTGTTGGTTGTTAGCAGAGACATGAGCTAGGCACTACAAGTTCAGATATAGGACATTTGAAATATCAATCCAAATACACTAGTAAGAGTGGAAGAAAACTAATTTGGGAATTTAAGTTTAGGCTAGGCCTTAAAGCCTTCAGGGGCACCTTGCCCCTGTCAACAGCAACATAGGATAGTACAAATGGGTGATTTCAATGTAAGAATTGGAAATAGAACTGAAGAATATGAGACAGTGATGGGTAAATATGCAGATGATATGGAAGCTAATAAGAATGGGATGCATTTACTGGACTTCTGTGCTAGTACAAGATTGGCAGTTATGAATACATTCTTCAAGCATAAGGTTATTCAACCCCTACACATGGGATGGTGGGAGCACGAGATCCATAATAGACTATACTGTATCATAACTGATTTTGAATTCAGGAAATCTGTTAGGAATGTAGAGGTATTCTGAGGATTTTTTCATGATACAAAATCTGATCTATAGTGAACTAAGTATCTCTAGGCCTTGGATAAAGTATGTGAAATCTGTCTGCAGACAAATAAGGGTAGAAAATCTCCAGGACAAGGAAATTAGACAGAAGTACATGGGTATGAGTAGTGAAAAGTTTCAAACGATGTGCAGTAAGCACATTCAGGATATAGAAAGAGAATGGATGGCATACACGGAATCCTTTAGTAGAAACAGCAAGGAAATGCCTAGGAACAACTGTGTGTAAATTAGGGAAAAAGCAAATACAAAGGTGGAATGATGAAGTGATGGCAGGTTACAAATGTAAAAGGAAGGCTTGTTGGAAAGTGTTCCAAACAAGGAATAATGGGAATTGTTCATGGTTTAAAGAAACAGAGAAAAACAAATTCTTGTTGAATCCAAGAAGAAGTTGTGGGAAGATTTTGGTAATAACCTGGAAAGGCTAGGTCAAGCACCAAGCAAAACCTTTCTGGAGAATAATAGAATCTTAGGAAGGGAGGCAAAAAGGAGATGAATAATGTTTTGGATAAATAAGGTGAACTCATTATAGATCCCAGGGAAGCACTGAACAGGTGGAAGGAATATTTTGAAAATCTTCTCAGTATAAAAGGAAATCTTTCTGTTGATGTCTCGAACAACAAAATTCATGAGGTGGAGGACAATGATGTAAGTAAAATTACGCTTGAAGAAGTGGAAAGAGTGGTACATAAATGTCATTGATATAAAGCAGCTAGAATAGATAAAATTAGACCTGAAATGGTGATAGTGAGAGGGCAAGGATGAAATTACTTCACGGATTAATAAGATTATTGTGGAATGTTAGTAAGGGTACCTTCTGATTGGAAGAAAGCAGTAATTGCATCTATCTATAAGCAAGGGAACAGGAAAGATTACAACTGTTGAGATATTCCATTGATTATTATATGAGGCAAGTTGTAAACTGGCATTTTGGACGGGAGGGTGTGATCAGTGGTTGAGGGTAAGGGGGATGAAAAACATTGTGGTTTCAGACCACAGAGGAACTTTGAGGATCATCAGGTAATTGAAAATTGCTGCAAGAGGAATAGACAGATATTTTTATGTCCCATAGATCTGGAGAAGGCATATGACAATGTACGGAGGGTAATGATGTTAACCGTACTGGAGGATTATGGGATAAAGGGTAGATTATTAAAAGCAATCAAAGGCATTTATGTTGACAATTAGGCTGCAGTGAGGAATGTTGGTAGAGTGAGTTCTTGGTTCAAAGTACTTACAGGAGTTAGACAAGGCTGTAAGCTTTAACCTTTGTTTTTCATAGTTTACATGGATTATCTACTGAAATGTATAAAGTGTCAGGGAGTGATTCACTTAGCTGTAAATGTAGTAAGCAGTTTGGCCTATGCTGACGACTTAGCCTTAATGGCCGGTTGTGCTGAAACATAGGATAGTACTAATATCTTGAAACTTGAAAATAGGTGCAATGAGTATGATATGAAAATTAGCCTTTCCAATACTAAAATGATGTTGGTAGGGAAGAAATCTATGAGAATAGTATGTCAGGTTAGGAATACAGTACTGGAACTGGTATTTCATTTATTTAGGATGTGTATTCTCCCAGGACAGTAGTATAGTAAATGGGACTGATTCAAGATGCAGCAAAACTAATGCAGTGAACTTTCAGTTGCGATCAACAATATTCTGTAAGTAAGAAGTCAGCTCGTGGATGAAACTATCATTACATCAGTCTGTTTTCATACCAACTTTGCTGTATGGGATTGAAAGCTGGATGAACTCAGAATATTTTATTCATAAGGTAAAAATAACAGGCATGAAAGTAGTGAGAATAATTGCTGGTACAAACAGGTTGGCACAATGGTAGGAGTGTACTTGGAATGAGGAGATAAAGGCTATGTTAGGAATGAACTCGATTGATGAAGCTGTATGCATAAACTGGCTTCGGTGGTGGGGTCATGTGAGGCAAATGGAGCAGGTTAGGTTACCTAGGAGAATAATGGACTCAGTCACAGAGGGTAAGAAAAGTAGAGGGACTCAGTTTCTAATTTCAGGATAAGTGGTGTGGAACTAAATGAGGCCCTCTTACAGTCATAGCAGTCAATCATGAAAATGGACTCACTCACCCACCCACCCACTCACTCACTCACTCACCCACCCACCCACCCACCCACCCACCCACTCACTCACTCACTCACTCACTCACTCACTCACTCACTCACTCACTCACTCACTCACTCACTCACTCACTCACTCACTCACTCACTCACTCACTCACTCACTCACTCACTCACTCACTCACTCACTCACTCACTCACTCACTCACTCACTCACTCACTCACTCACTCACTCACTCACTCACTCACTCACTCACTCACTCACTCACTCACTCACTCACTCACTCACTCACTCACTCACTCACTCACTCACTCACTCACTCACTCACTCACTCACTCACTCACTCACTCACTCACTCACTCACTCACTCACTCACTCACTCACTCACTCACTCACTCACTCACTCACTCACTCACTCACTCACTCACTCACTCACTCACTCACTCACTCACTCACTCACTCACTCACTCACTCACTCACTCACTCACTCACTCACTCACTCACTCACTCACTCACTCACTCACTCACTCACTCACTCACTCACTCACTCACTCACTCACTCACTCACTCACTCACTCACTCACTCACTCACTCACTCACTCACTCACTCACTCACTCACTCACTCACTCACTCACTCACTCACTCACTCACTCACTCACTCACTCACTCACTCACTCACTCACTCACTCACTCACTCACTCACTCACTCACTCACTCACTCACTCACTCACTCACTCACTCACTCACTCACTCACTCACTCACTCACTCACTCACTCACTCACTCACTCACTCACTCACTCACTCACTCACTCACTCACTCACTCACTCACTCACTCACTCACTCACTCACTCACTCACTCACTCACTCACTCACTCACTCACTCACTCACTCACTCACTCACTCACTCACTCACTCACTCACTCACTCACTCACTCACTCACTCACTCACTCACTCACTCACTCACTCACTCACTCACTCACTCACTCACTCACTCACTCACTCACTCACTCACTCACTCACTCACTCACTCACTCACTCACTCACTCACTCACTCACTCACTCACTCACTCACTCACTCACTCACTCACTCACTCACTCACTCACTCACTCACTCACTCACTCACTCACTCACTCACTCACTCACTCACTCACTCACTCACTCACTCACTCACTCACTCACTCACTCACTCACTCACTCACTCACTCACTCACTCACTCACTCACTCACTCACTCACTCACTCACTCACTCACTCACTCACTCACTCACTCACTCACTCACTCACTCACTCACTCACTCACTCACTCACTCACTCACTCACTCACTCACTCACTCACTCACTCACTCACTCACTCACATTTAGTCCAGTCAAGATGTACATCCATGCTTGCAAAGGGTCCGGTCGTTCTGAATTTTTTATATGTTGTTAGGACCTAAACCAGTATTAAAAAACCAGATATAGCAATTTCCAAAGTGCTGTGCAAGCGGCGGTGTATCCAAAAAACCATGAAATTTTGGACTTTTTTCAGGTTTTGCTCAATACCTCAGTGAACGAAGGGTCTGACATGTATAGTCACTCGCCATACTTTTAAACTAGACTAAATTTGCTACAATTTGATACCAGGCCGAGGTCTATACAGCCATTGATTCCCAAGAAGCAGTTCTTCAAAAATAGGCATTTTTTCCAAAAAGTGAAATTTTTTGAAATGGTCACTTATTTTGTGAAATATCTTCTAAAATACGCACCCCACGTCTAATATTACATGAAATGAAATTGTAGTAAATATAATTAGCTTTCATGTGAGACCAGACTGGTACCTGTAGGCCCAGCGGTTCCCTCAAAAACGGCAGATAACAAAAAACAGTCGTAAGTGGGTTTTGGGGGGAAATGCAAATAAACTGTTCTCACGTCTTTTTATGATTTTATTTATCAAACAGTTAACATTTATTTATTTTTGTTATTGTTAAAAAATTGTTTGATGAAAAAAAAAGGATATTATACCTAATGGGAATTACGTCATCATCAAACATTGTTTTATATACCTACATACTAAAATGCTTATACAAACATCATGGAACCTACTACAAGTACAAATTATATTTACACAATAAAGAAAACATGTAAATCATGTAGGTATTGTGTTTTGGTTGCCAAATCATGCCTTTCTTTCTATCTCAGATGGCCCGGGCTTGGGCTCACACGAAGATGGTGTCCACATCCTGGACGTTAATTTACAATTTGCCACCGCACAGAGGTTTGAGCAGTGGAGCCCAACCTTTGTGCACGATTAGCTCCAAGAACACCCTTTCTTGCATTTACATGAAATTTTTCGCAGAAGGGCAAGAGGTGCGGGATCCATGGTGGTGGAGATGGGGTGAGTCCCTGAGAAGACTGCTTCCACCCCTAATCAGTGGGATTCAAGTTGACTCCCTGCCACTTCTGCACTTAGAGGTAGCACTTTGCTGCATGATGTCCTGCGGCATGTTCTGTCCGTGGCAAACGGGCGAGGTTTATACTCGTTGAAGTGACAAACATCTTATACCTCAGGAAATCTAAAGTATCCCTCACGATGTCACCCCCATATAGAGCCACAAAGCACTTGATGTCTGATTCTCTCACGGCTTGTGGGATGGAGTCTGGCCGAAGGAAGACCTCCACTTGCTCAGCAAGTGGTTCACTCTTGCTCAGGAGTGTGGTGATTTTGGTCTTTCCTTGGCCAAACGATGCTGAGGTGGTATTGAACCGGTTAAACACGTGGGTGAATAGTACCCTCCCTGGTGATCGCTGGGAGTCCTGGTGGTTGTAGGAGGTCGTAGAGTAGTTACAGCAACCAACTTCACCCTTCATGCTCTTCTGAAGTTAGACACTCATCTCTTCAGCGCGTAAATGATTGAGAAGATTGACTCGATTGGCTACTGCTCTTTATGAAAGTGCCGCATGATGATCTCTCGATCCGCATCTTCTTCGGCAACAGCCACTTTTACTCCCCCCTTCTGAAAGGCATCACAAAGAAGAGTTATTAGGTGTCTCTTGTTGTTCTCATTGCCCAATACATGCTCTTGAGCAATTTGAATTACTGTGGATTCATCGAACATCAATTCGTAACTGGAATGAGCTGCATAGTGCTGGGGTTGTCCCGCTGTTTTGGTGGGTTTTTTTGGTAGCTTCTTCGGGGTAGCCGTCTAAAACGATAGAGACGTTCTTCCCAAAGTGGT
Organism: Anabrus simplex; assembly: GCF_040414725.1. Taxonomy (NCBI): domain Eukaryota; kingdom Metazoa; phylum Arthropoda; class Insecta; order Orthoptera; family Tettigoniidae; genus Anabrus; species Anabrus simplex. The sequence continues at coordinate 1,045,866,754 of NC_090265.1, read as the reverse complement.
TACGGGCGTAGGTGGTATAACGTGACAAAAGTGCTTGAACTGTGCTCTTCCGCTGCCACACGACCTTGTGCAAGAGGTGGCCACCATTCAAAATGACGTGAGTGCTGGCATCTATCGGCGTGTGGCTGGAAAGAGGAGTGAAGGCAGAGTACAGAGTGGATTTTGTGCCCTTGCGCATCCCCTGTTCATTGAACAGAGACATCGGGAATGGGGCCAACTCATACTTGAAGTCATTCTGTAAATCCTGTTCAGATTGCTTTGCAATACACACTCACTGGAAAATTGTGAGCGGATCCACAGCTACTCTTCTGGTTTTGCCCGGCAATTTAACGGATGAGGTGATCGATGCCAGTGTAGTAACTTTGTTTATCCGTTTTATTACTACCTTGTCATATTTTTACCCCACAATTTTCATCACTCTCTCCATTCCAACTCTCTGGGCCATGTGGCAATTAATCTCAGGACCTGCCAGTAAACCACTACTGATAGAAAGCAAACTGTCAGTTTTGGGAAATGGAGGGTGGAGAGCAAACCCGTTTTTGAGTTTTTTCACATCGCTGTTATCTCGGACGATTCGAGAAGGTCTCATGTCTACATGCTGCTCTCCAGTAGGACATGTGATGCTGCAAAAACTCTCAAGTTCTTTACGTATATTCACCATAAACACCATTCCTGTTGTCCTCCTTGCCAGCACACTGTTGGAGATTCACATACTTGGGTCAACCCACTGGAGGTCTTCATGGATCGCGTCAGCTTCTGTTCAATTGTTAGATCTACACATCCTAAAATAGCCTTCCTTGCAAGATTAGCAGATCTTCATGATCCAAAAAGAATGTTATTGCCACGGGATCCTTCATTTGTTTGCAACCGTTCCCAATTGCTTCTGTAACAAAAAAAACATGTAAAATTATGTTATTAGTTACATGAATTGTACAGTCTACCCGTCAGGTCACAAATAAACTTTTTCAACAATAACAAAAATAAATTTTAACTGTTTGATAAATAAAACCATAAAAAGACATGAGAACAGTTTATTTTCATTTCCTCCCAAACCCCACTTATGACCGTTTTTGGTTATCTGCCATTTTTGAGAGAACTGGTGGGCCTACAGGTACCAGTCTGGTCTCAAATGAAAGCTAATTAAATTTACTACAACTTCATTTCATACAATATTTGACGTGGGAAGCGTATTTTAGAAGATATTTCACAAAATAAGTGACCATTTTGAAAAAATTTAACTTTTTTGGAAAAAGTTGCCTATTTTCAAAGAACTATATCTTGGGAACCAATGGCTGTATAGAGCTCGGCCTGTTCTCAAATTGTAGCAAATTTAGTCTAGTTTAAAAGTATATAGAGTGACTATACCTGTCAGACCCTTCGCTCACTGTGATATTGAGCACAACCAGAAAAAAGTCCGAAAATTTCATGGTGTTTTGGGTACACGACCGCTCGCACAGCACTTTAGAAATTGCAAATCTGTTTTTTTAATATTGGTTTAGGTCCTAACAACATATAAAAAATTCAGAACGACTGGACCTTTTGCAAGCACGACCCCCTTTTTGTGTTTAACTTGACTGGTCTAATTGGCTGGTTCAATCTTAGTTCAGTACTGGTATTTAATGGTGCTCAAATACACCAGCCTCATGTTGATAGATTTACTGGCATGTAAAGAAACTCTTGCAGGACAAAATTTCAGCACCTCTTCATCTCTGTAAACTGTAAATGTAGTCAGTGGAACATACAAGCAAAAATGTTTTTGTTTTTGTTATTTTCCTAGGTTTGTGAACTGAATTTTTGTGTGGAACCTCCACTTTCATTTGTATGACATAAAATCAAAGTATTTACTTCTTTAAAAAGTTAGTTATGTTCACAGAAATTTGAAGATTCTATTTAGGCACAGAATATGCCATACAAGTAATAAATAATAAGCAAGTTTTGATAAGCTGTGTATCTTTTAAGGTAGTTAAATATTCTTTACTTGTAGACTTCTGGTCGGTAAAAAAAAATAATTTCAAACTTGGTTAATAAGTTTGTGGGTAACTTTTATTGCATCTTTGACCATGTTATAAATATATTTATCTTCTCCCATATCTTCTGGTTCCAAAATATCAACTGAAATCTTATGCCTCTTAATTTCTCTGCTAGATATTTCGAATGATAATGATAACTATGTCTTTGTTTGCATCAACCTCATTGATAAATAAATCAAATAGAGGACATTAACACAGAGGACATAAACTCTTTTCTTATGTACCGTCTTCATGCAAAAATTTCTGAAACTAAACCATAGGCTATTTCATTGGACATGTATAACAAATAGCCTACATATTTTGTGATTTTATGGATTTTTATTACACATAGTACTGTAATAGGCATTGTTGAGGTGTAATATGAGCCCTTACAAAGCCAAATTGGTTTATATCTATGTGACGTGCTGCCAAGGCTGTGCTGATAAGGGTATCATATGGTTTATAACAATAACTCAACAGTTAATCAACTACACTAATAATGCAATGTTATCTCTAATATTAATATAATGAAATCTTATACTGATGGCATCATAAACCATTCAAGATCTAATTCTTATGTTTGTAGTATGAGGAAATTCACAGAAATGTCATTTAAGTAATGTTTTAATGTCATTTCCAGAACATTTACTCAGAAATTTGACATGTAAGTCAGCTATTTTTTTTCTAGGTCTACAAGTAAAATTGGAGGATCCTCATCTAAACAGAAGAAAAAACAAGATTTCCATTCTAACTCTAAGGTTAATAACAAAATAAAGAACTGGAAAAATAAGGACTGTAGGAAAGTTTGTACCCAGTATGAAAACTCTTTTCATAAGGAGAAGCATAGCCCTCAAAACTTCTGTCCTTATTGTGGAAAAGAGTACAAGTCAAAGCAGAAGTTAGTCAAACATGTAGCCACTCACACAAATCCAAAAGTATTTAATTGTGAATCATGTGATAAGGTCTTTCCTACAAAGAAGCAGTTGACTAGTCATATGAAGACACATACAAAAGAACGGCCTTATATATGTGAAATATGCAACAAAGCATATAAAAGAAAGTATGAACTTACTGGACATAAAAAGGTCCACTCTGGTTTAAAGAATCATGTCTGTAGTATATGTGGATATGCTACAATGTATAAAACATATTTAGAAATTCACCAGAAAAGGCACTTCAGTGACTTCAAATTCAAATGTATAATTTGTGACAAAGGATTTTATACAAATTTTGAGTTACAAGCTCACAATAATGTCCACACTGGGTGTAAACCTCACCAGTGTGATATCTGTGGCAAAGCATTCCTCTATAAAGCAAATTTACTGACTCATCAGCGAGTGAACCACTCAGACTTGGAAGAAGGCAGTAATTGCTTCCAGTGTGAGACATGTGGAAAAAGCTTCAGGTATAGAAAATCCCTGTCCTTGCACCTTATCTCCCATACAGGTGAGACTCAGTTCTTATGCGATGTGTGCGGAAAGTCGCTGACAAACAGCCGTTCCCTTAAGCTACATCGCCGCCTACATACAGGGGAGAAACCTTGTATTTGTGGTGTCTGTGGAAAAGCATTTGCTAAGTCTTTTACCCTGAAAATGCATCAGCTCACGCACACTGGTCAAAAACCTCATTCTTGTAAATTCTGTGGGAAAGCCTTTACACAGCGTTCTACACTTGTAGTACATCTGCGTTATCACACAGGACAGAGGCCATATAAATGTTCTATCTGTATCAAAGACTTTGTCTCAAAAGCTCTTCTCAACACTCATCAGAAAAGTCACAATCAAGAAAGATACTGTCCTTTATAGTCTGCTGTTGTCAGCTCCTGAATCTATATATTTGCATTCGTAAATGGTGTTTTCTTCATACTGAAATATATAAATTCAATAAGATCTAGTGAAGAATTGATATTTTATGAGTGTGCAGCTTCTTTCATCAGATAACATCTGTAAGTAGGTCAGCACTTTTATCTTGCAATTAAATCATAATATTTTCAAATTATAACAACATTTTAAAAATCTAAAATGTATTAATTTTTTATATAACAGCAGGGGTGTGTTACTGTTGTTATTATTATAAGTACTAATATGTAAATGTACAGTAAAATTATTTTGTAAATAGTTGCTTCTGATTTAGAATATATATTTCTTAATTTTATATTTTTACTCTTGTTTTATACTTAACTAAGTCATAGTACTCATTTCTCACAATGACATATAGGGCTTGAAATTCATACATCAATGGTTCAGCCATTTAAATTTTAAAATCAGTCATAGGTTGCCAGGGAGAATTTTCTTCTACTTGCCATCTTGGATTAAAAGCATCCTTGAAGCTGAAACACGGCAGCCCTTATCGCTTATAATGAAAATATTTGCAACATGACAGCTGAAGCCAGTTTGTTATTAGTTTAGCTATTTAATCATCATCATCATCATCATCATTTCCCATTATCCAGCTGTATCGAGGAAGGGGCAAATATGGTTCCTCTCCACTTTCTTCGGTCTTTCCACCACTCCTCCTCCAACACTGTGTTCCAGTCCTGGTTTCTTTCTCTAATACTGCGTTGGATTGTGTCCTTCCAACTCAATCTTGGTCTTCCGCGGCCTCTCCTTCCTTGCATTTGCATTTCCATCCACCTATTTATTATGCAGTATAATTTGAACCGTATAATTGATTTATTTAATTTATTGGTTATGTTTCCTTGTCTTTTTTATTTTCATTGTACATGTTTGATCTGATAATACTATACTGTAAATAAATAACAAATTGACGCTGATCAATTAGAAGTAAGTGACTGGCGAAGCTTCACTATGGAGCTCTTTCCTGATAATTTCCCATCTACCAATCCCAATCAAAATGACGTCGAAGGATCAATCAAACAGATCAACATTCCCAATCAAAATTGGTTTGCAGCAAATGAAGTCAGGAAATAGTCATTGGACCAGAACTTTGGTACTCTCAACTATAGGATACAGCAGGTAGTATTACTCACTCTTCAACTATACAGTTAATGAGGAACAAACCGACATCATTGTACCCCTACAACATGTGCTAATTTGTGAAGTTCATTTGAATGCACTCACAATAAATGGTCATCAAAATATTTAAAATGCCAATAATTTCAACCCAGATGATGCAGTCTATGCTGCATGGCTCCTTGTTGAGAGGAACAAATGCTCCATCCTACTTTAATGGACCTCCCTTTGATTGCTTACTGTATAGCCTAACTTGGTTACCACTTCAACAATGTATTGTCCCAGAGTATAAGTTGTGTGCAGCTACTTAACACAGTGACAAAAAGGTGCATACCCACTGATGGAGGATAGAATAAGGATTGACATTAAAATAAACATAAACATTAATATTAAACAATTAACAAAGTAAAATATTTGAATCTCGTATATAAATATAAACATCACGGTATTTATATTACTCTACAACAATGTTGAGTGCTATGGTCTAATTATTTTGAAGCGCTTAAATGTTCTATCATCTTCACTGTTTATTTATAATTGTGATATCGTGAGGGGCACCACAAGAAAGGTACAAGAATGGGCACCCTTCTGTTTGTTGATGAAATTGTTTCGAGGAAAGGATGCGAGAGGAGTCCAGGAAAATTTTGATGCAATAAATGAGAAGCTGGAAGATTGGGGAACTACCGTTTTTTGGTAGAATAATTGCCTGGAATACTGGAAGATGTTCCCCTGGGTATTCGGCAGTGAATTTGGCTGTGTCATAGTAGCTCTCCACCATGTTTCATTTGCCACATCGTGCAGCATTATATTGGCCATTATCCAGAGAGATAGGTAGGCCGTGGTGGACCAGTTAAATGGCCTTCAGGCTCAGCTGACTTAACTTCCATGGACCTTTCTTGTTACATGAAGATTGAAGTAGAAGGGGGTAATTACTGAAGATTTACTGTAATCAAACCATTGGGTGTATTGTTTCTATCATTCAGTATTTAATTCCTTTTACAGTGTTGTGAGTAAAGGAATGCATGATCGTGTGACAGCAATCAACAAATCAGTTAATCACTATTGATCTGCATTTAGGCCAGTCGCCCAAGTGACAGATTCCCTATCTGTTGTTTTCCTAGCCTTTTCTTAAATGATTGCAAAGAAATTGGAAATTTATTGAACATCTCCCTTGGTGAGTTATTCCAATCCCTAACTCCCCTTCCTATAAACAAATATTTGCCCCAATTTGTCCTCTTGAATTCTAGCTTTATCTTCGTATTATGATCTTTCCTACTTTTTAAAGACACCACTCAAACTTATTCGTCTACTGATGTCCTTCCACGCCATCTCTCCACTGACAGCTTGGAACATACCACTTACCAATGTAGTTGGTCCATTATTGGACATTATAAATTTTCCAGCTAACTCATTCCTGGTTGCCAGCGTTTCACCCCAGTGTGCTAAATTGGGCTCATCAGTTGGTAAATAGCACACCCACCAAGACACATGGCTAGTTGGTCCAACTACATTGGCATTATAAATTTACTCATTCGGGACAAATATTTCAGGTTCCCTATGGGAATCTACATCTCTGTCATCTGATGGCCAGGCAGGCATCAATTTTTGGAAATGAGACGAAGTCTCTCATAATGCATTAGCACTGCCAGTGGCTCCAGGTAGCCTGCACATTGGCCTCTACGGTATGCACTAGCCATGTGTCTTGGTGGGTGTGCCATTTACCAACTGATGAACCCAATTTAGCACACTGGGGCAAAACGCTCGCAAAGAGGAATGAGTTAGCTGGAAAATTTATAATGTCCAATAATGGACCAACTACATTGGTATTATAAATTTACTCATTCGGGTCAAATATTTCAGGTTCACTATGGGAATCAACATCTATGACATACCACTTAGTCAAGCAGTTCATCTCCTTTCTCCCAAGTCTTCCCAGCCCAAACTTTGCAATATTATTGTAATGCTACTCTTTTGTCGGAAATCACCCAGAACAAATCGAACTGTTTTTCTTTGGATTTTTTCCAGTTCTTGAATCAAGTAATCCTGGTGAGGGTCCCATAAGCTGGAACCATACTCTAGTTGGGGTCTTACCAGAGACTTATATGCCCTCTCCTTTACATCCTTACTACAACCCCTAAATACCCTCATAACCATGTGCAGAGATCTGTACCCTTTATTTACAATCATATGAAGAATCCAGGGGAATAAAGATGAGGATCCACTTTTTATGAAAAATGAGCTTGCAGTGAACTTGTATAGTTTAACCCTAACAGAATATCTTACATACTCCTAGAAGGCCAAAAATATTAATGTCTGCAGATACACAGCCAACAAAAATATGTGATTTAGGCAAGAAAAATGAGGGTGCCATTGTTTGTGAGCTACAAGGGTGAGGGTCCAGTTGGTTGGGAGTGCAGAGTGCTCTGCTTTCGGGTCCCCCAGCTGTTGATGGTTTAATGTTGTGTTAACTGTTAAAGAGTGTTGCCGCAGTGTTAGTTTATTGGTTGTTGTGCCTTGATTGGTCTATAACATATTAATGAAATGTCGGATAACGATGAGGATACAACCTTTGAAAATAGTTCAAAGAAAAGAAAATCCAGTGGCCGCATGCAAGATGTAATGAAGAAGTTGAGATTAAGTAGCCATGAAACAGGACCAGACTGTAAGTGCTTAAGACTAGAGTGATTTAAAAACCTAAGTGCAGATATCGTCCCTGCTCTGGCAAACTAGCGAAACTGACAAACTAAGGAATCTGTAGTTCTGAAGTTCTGGTCTAGATTTTGTTATTTATATATTGTCTACCCTCTGACAAAGTCTCACATCTGCAGCTCATTCTGTATGCCTAACACATAAAACCAATAATTAAATATAAAAATTGATTTGACATGAGTAATCACAACTTCTTTCAGCTCTCCTAACCTTTTGACAATTTTCAGATTCGTTAGTTTGCCAGAGCAGGGACGATATTATTTCGAAGTTTAATCAGATTGCATCACATGAATCTTTGTGGATTAATACAGTGCTCTCCTGTCACTCGCCATTGGCCTAGAAAACCAGAATCTGAGGCTGATTTTCACACATCTTCATATTCTTATAAGGTAAGAGTAGTAAGGAATGAACAGGTTTGTGAAATACCTGTATGTTACAAATCATTTGTATCACTTCATGGTATTACAGCTAAAAGGCTGCAAAATTTACAAACGAGTCTTAAAACAACAGGTTTATCACCAGTTGATATGCAAGGAAAGCACAGCTCCAGGCCTAACAAATTCATTCTGTAATTGAACACATTCAGTCCTTTAAAAGCAGAAAGTCGCACTATTGGTTTAGCTAAGTCTCAAAAACGCTACTTACCAGAGGAACTTAATGTGAGTAAAATGTTTTGTCTCTATAAAAAGGCTTTCCCATACAGTAAAATATCACTGGAAAAGTACAAAGAAATATTTAACAACAAATTTAATTTGACCTTTGGCTATCCGAGGTGTGACACCTGTAGCACCTGTGACGAATTTACTGTGAAAATACTATCTGTTCATTCAAAACTAAGCCTGGCTACTACTACTACTACTACTACTACTACTACTACTACTACTACTACTACTACTACTACTACTACTACTACTACTACTACTACTACTACTACTACTACTACTACTACTACTACTACTACTACTACTACTACTACTACTACTACTACTACTACTACTACTACTACTACTACTACTACTACTACTACTACTACTACTACTACTACTACTACTACTACTACTACTACTACTACTACTACTACTACTACTACTACTACTACTACTACTACTACTACTACTACTACTACTACTACTACTACTACTACTACTACTACTACTACTACTACTACTACTACTACTACTACTACTACTACTACTACTACTACTACTACTACTACTACTACTACTACTACTACTACTACTACTACTACTACTACTACTACTACTACTACTACTACTACTACTACTACTACTACTACTACTACTACTACTACTACTACTACTACTACTACTACTACTACTACTGAGAATGAAGCTTCAAAACTTAACTCTTAACTAAAGAACCTACTACAGCAAAAAGAATTACACTTAAAGTGAGCTTATTATTTTTAAAAATTGAATAAAAATGCTAGGCTTGCAGCACAAAAGGACAAGACTAAAGAAGCAATCACCATGGACTTCCATTAAAACCTGCCTCTTCCAAATATCACCACCAATGATATTTGCTATCGACGGCAACTATCATTCTACATGTTCAACATACACCAATTATCAGATTCTGAAGCTATTTTCTACACATATCCTCAGATCTCCGGCAAAAAAGGAGGAGATGAGGTTTGTTCCATGCTGTGGGATTTCATTTTTAAACATCTTGACTCTGAAGTAAAGGAACTGTCAATTTTTTGTGATCAGATCAAAAATTAAATGGATGGCTTGTCCGGCGTTTGCTCTATTAACCAGCGTTTCGTCTTAGGTCTGACACTAGACTCTTCAGAGTGGGATGTGTCAGACCCTACCCACTGACGCTGGGGTGTATGCAGGTGAACTTATCAGAAGCTTATTTATCCATCTAATTTTTGATCTGATTTTTGATATGCTCTATTGGTGGAAAAGAATCTAATTCCCTCCATGGGAACTTAGAATTTCCAATTTTTTGTGACTCGTGTAGTGGTGAAAACAAGGACTACTCTGTGTTTAGAATGCTACACTACATTGTACATAACACCATAAACATGTCCAGTGAGGAAACTGAAGATCGTCCGTCACCATCCTAGAATGATCTTAAACCAGCAAACTTACAATGGCATAGGTGATGAAGGTGTTGTCAGCAAACCGAAGAGGAAACTCTTATCTCTACCAGAACGCTGCTTTGACCTTCCTGAACTAGCATATGATGGACCTATACCTGTCCCAAAAGCATTGATGACCTTCAGCACCTGAAAATTTTTTGTTCTGTTCTCTTCCTAAGATTCTTTATTACTCTCCAGAAAGGTTTCGCTTGCTGCTTGACCTAGCCTTTCCAGGTTATTACCAAAATCCTCCCACAACTTCTTGGATTCAACAATTATTTGTTTTGCTCTGTTTCTTTAATCCATGAACAATTCCCATTAGTCCTTGTTTGGAGCCCTTTCCGACAAGCCTTCTTTTTACATTTGTTCTGTCAAAGCCCAAAAATTTTATGCATCATTCCCTCATTTGTGAAGTATACTGTGTATTTAAGAAGCCTATTATTAGTTTCAGGTAATGATGAAGGCTAATAAACAAGTGACATTTTAAGTTTTCCAAAACTACCACACAAACAACATATTCATAGATTTCACTACAAATCAGTGGACATTCATCTTTTTTGCCTAGATTTTTGTCACATGAATCAATTGTAATGTTATTTTTATAATACTACATAAATGTAAAAAGTCTATTTACCTAATAAACATGTGCCGGATATGTTATTCATCAGTGTAACAACAAAATAACTCTTGTTTTTGTTTAGGATTTAGGTATTTCGTTTTAAACTTAAAACCGCTGTTTTCTCCAAGCCCTGTTTTCTGGACTCTCGTCTTTATTCCCTTTGGACTCTTCATACTTATGTGATTATCCCAATGAAGATATTTCCTTATATTAATAACTAGGTACTTACAATGATTAGCAAAATGAATATTCACCCCACGAACGCAGTAATTAAAACTGAGAGGACTTTTCCTATTTGTGAAACTTACAACCTGACTTTTAACCCCGTTTATCATCATACCATTGCCTACTGTCCATCTCACAACACTATTGTGGTCATTTTGCAGTTGCTAACAATCTTGTAACTTATTCATTACTCTGTACAGAATAACATCATCTGCAAAAAGCCTTATTTCTGCTTCCACTTCTTTACACATATCATTGATATATATAAGAAAACATAAAGGTCCAATAATACTGCGTTGGGGAATTCCCATCTTAATTATGACAGGGACAGATAAAGCTTTGCCTACTCCAATTCTCTGAGTTCTAGAAACATAGCCATCCATTCAGTCACTCTTTTTTCAAGTCCAATTGCACTCATTTTTGCCAGTAGTCTCCCATGATCTAGCCTATCAAACGCCTTAGATAGGTCAATCGCGATATGGCGATACTGTCCATTTGAGCTCCTGAATCCAGGATATCTGCTATATCTTGCTGGAATCCTAAAAGTTGAGCTCCAGTGGAATAACCTTTCCTAAATCCAAACTGCCTTCTATCAATCCAGTTCTTAATTTTGTAAACAGGTCTAATATAATCAGAAAGAATGCTTTCCCACAGCTTACATACAATGCATGTCAAACTGACTGGCGTGTAATTTTCAACTTTATGTCTGTCACCCTTTCCTTTATACACAGGGGCTACTATAGCAACTCTCCATTCATTTGGTATAGCTCCTTCATGCAAACAATAATGAACTAAGTACTTCAGATATGGTACTATATCCCAACCCACTGTCTTTAGTACATCCCCAGAAATTGTATCAAATCCAGCTGCTTTTCTAGTTTTCAATTTTTGTATCTTACTGTAAATGTCATTGTTATCATAGGTAAATTTTAATACTTCTCTAGTCTTAGTCACCTCCTCTATCTGGACATTATCCTTGTAACCAACACTCTTTACATACTGCTGACTGAATACTTCTGCCTTTTGAAGATCCTCGCATACACACTCACCTTGTTCATTAATGATTCCTGGAGTGTCCTTCTTGGAACCTGTTTCTGCCTTAAAGTACCTATACTTACTCTTCTGTTTTTCACTAAAATTTGTATGACCACTCATTATGCTTGCCATCATATTATCCTCAGCTGATTTCTTTTCTAGATTCAATTTCCTAGTAAGTTCCTTCAATTTCTCCTTCCACAGCCATTTCTAAAATTATTTCTTTCCAATGAGCACCTCCTTCTTAGTCTCTTTACTTCTCTGTTATAATATAGTGGATCTTTACCATTCGTTACCACCTTTAAAGATACAAACCTATTTTTGCATTCCTCAACAATTGCTTTAAACCCATCCCAAAGTCTGTTTACATTTTTATTTATCATTTTCTACTGATCATATTTACTTTTTAAAACTCCCTCATGCCTGTTTTATCAGCCATATGGTACTGCCTAATAGTCCTAATTTTAATGCCTTCCATTCTTTCACATTATGTTTAACTACGACAGAAACAACTTGTGGTCACTAATACATTCTATTACTTCAGTTTCTCTATAGAGCTCATGTGGAAAGGAACATGATAGTAGCAGGTGATCTCAATTTACCAACTGTCAATTGGGAAGGTAATGCAAACCATAGGAAGCATGACCAACAAATCCAGAATCCAGAATATTCTTCCCTCCAGTTGGTTCCATCACTTTCTCAATCAGATGCCCTTCCCATATTAACTTATTTGCTATTTGTTGGTCATGCTTCCTATGGTTTGCATTACCTTCCCAATTGACAGTTGGTAAATTGAGATCACCTGCTACTATCATGTTCCTTTCCATATGGTTTCCCACATAGCTGATTATCTTATCAAATAATTCTGAATCACCATCACCGCTACCCTTTCCCAGTCTATACACTCCAAGGACATCAAGTTGCCTATTATCTTTAGAGATGAGCCTTACACCTAGAATTTCATGTTTGTCATCTTTAACTTTTTCATAGTTTACAAATTCTTTTTTCACCAGAATGAATACTCCCCCTCTTACCATTCCTATCCTATCTCTATGATACACACTGCAGTTCCGTGAGAATATTTCTGCATCCATTATATCATTTCTAACCCATGAATCAACTCCTGTTACAATATCTGGTAGTTATATATCTCTTAAATTACTTAATTCTATTCCTTTCTTTACAACACTTCTACAGTTGAGCACTAGCATTTTTATGTCATCCCTACTTGATTTCCAGTTCCCTGTACCCTTATCACCGCTCCCTAGGCCACCCCGTTTCCCTGAATGTACCTCCCTATAACCCTTCTAAACAAATTTCCTAACTTACATGTACCACTGCGGTTTAAGTGAATGCCATCTGTGCGCAGATCCCTATCTCCTACCCACCCATTAGGATCTAGAAATCTCACTCCCAGTTTCCCAAATATGCACTCCATAGTTTCATTTAAATCCCCAATCACCTTCCAGTCAGTACCCCTTCCTTAAACTCCGCCTCCTTAAACTTCATTGATGGTTATGAATTTCATGTTTTTGGTCCGTATTGAACAATATATAAGTAATAATAATAATAACTTAAATGTTTCCACCTTTTCAATACAATATATTCACAAATTTACAAAATTATACGGTACTAGTTTCGACCCATCTAGGGGTCATCATCAGCCGTATTGAAGCAAAGATCATTTGTGGCGAAATCCTAAGACAATATTATTTTAAAGAATAACAAGTGAAATGAGATGTTATGGTAATAGTTAATAATACAAGGAATATACATAATAAGAGGTTTTTAACAAAGAATAAAGTATAAATGGGGTGTTGTAAAAATTATAATCATGGAAATCAGTAAGTTCTTGTATTGAAATGAAATATGGCTTAGGAAGAGGGCTTAAGGTGGGGCTGAAGGGTGCGGGAGAAAGTGTAATTGTCTTGGAAAAGTACCTTTGATTAAATTTAGGATTGAGTTTAGGTTGGCTGCATTATTGTTTCTGAGGAAAGTGATAAATAGATCGAAACAATAATGCAGCCAACCTAAACTCAATCCTAAATTTAATCAAAGGTACTTTTCCAAGACAATTACACTTTCTCCCGCACCCTTCAGCCCCACCTTAAGCCCTCTTCCTAAGCCATATTTCATTTCAATACAAGAACTTACTGATTTCCATGATTATAATTTTTACAACACCCCATTTATACTTTATTCTTTGTTAAAAACCTCTTATTATGTATATTCCTTGTATTATTAACTATTACCATAACATCTCATTTCACTTGTTATTCTTTAAAATAATATTGTCTTAGGATTTCGCCACAAATGATCTTTGCTTCAATACGGCTGATGATGACCCCTAGATGGGTCGAAACTAGTACCGTATAATTTTGTAAATTTGTGAATATATTGTATTGAAAAGGTGGAAACATTTAAGTTATTATTATTATTCCTTAAACTTCACCCTGCTGCATTTACCAGATCCCACATTTCCCCCAACTATGTTGGTACTTATACCCGCTTGTCTTACATTGTTAGTAACAACGTGAAATACTACCGCCTTCTCCTTTCCCTCCTCCTTCTCTTCTACTTTCCTCAACCTAAATCCTGGCTAACGCTCTTGGTCCCCCCACACACACACACACACACACTTTCCCCACGTGTCTAACCTTGGAATCCTCCAGGCCAGAGCCTCTACGCCTCAACCTCATTTGATCCCCTCCCCTCCTGATCAGCCTTATCCTTCCTGGCAGCTGCAGAAGCTACTTCCTCCTCCCTTTTCTCCATCCCATGACCCAGTTCCACCTGTCCTTTCCTATCCACTATTCCACATTTCCCTTTCCTACCCTTTCCCTTCCTCCTACTTCCACACTTCTTGGCAAGAGTTCCCTGTTCCTCATTTTCCCTCAGTTGTGTTCTACCTGCAGTGACTTGTACCAATTTCTCACAGACATCTGCCCTGAATTCTGATCCTGAATAGAGCCCTTAGCCTGTAATCTCCTTCCCCTTAACACATTAGACCACCTGTCTTGTACAATTCCCCCTTTTCCTTCCCATCCCTCTTTTACCCCTACTGTATCCTTCTTTTTTTGAGGGAGGCCTACTTTCCTTTCAGTCCTCTGAGAGAATCCAAATTATCTCCCTCAAACTCTCCAACTCCTCCCTCATACTCCTTAATGACTGGCCACACCCACAGTTCCTACACTTGCACTCCTTAGACATTCTTTACGGAATAATGAAAAGGAAAAGAAAACGAAAATAATTCTGTGCAAAATAAAAATGAAAGGAAAGAAATGTTGTCTTAGTTCACAAAGATCACACTACAATAAGGTAATTAATATAGGCTGCTACTACACTACAGTATTACTTAGTTGTATATATTTTTTTTTTCCTGCAACACCCTAACAGAATGAAAATTGCTGTCAATTACTGAAAACTGAAAGTAATACACAAGAATACAAAATTCTAAACTGCAGTTAAGTCTACCCTAATTATTTCAACAGAATTCTAGTAAGAGAGTTACTACAGATACTATATTACATAACTGTTTCACAGTAATAGAATAAACACACTAATTTCTAATAAGATACTGTAGTACATTACAGTAATTTTAAACTATGTTCAGGCGTATCCTAATTACAACAGGTTATTACTAAGCAGAAATAGAAATGAAAATGGCAATTAGGCCTAAAGTTTGAAATTCGCAAGTACTACTCAAGGGTTACCAATAAAGTTAAACTTGTAGACAGATTATTATTAGTACTAGTTTATCCTACTATGCTCTAATAGAAATGAAACCTACTATTTGGTTAAATGCTATTTTGCTTTACGTCGCACCGACACAGATATGTCTTACGGGGACAATGGGGTAGGAAAGGCCTAGGAATTGGAAGGAAGCGGCCATGGCCTTAATTAAGGTACAGCCCCGGCATTTGCCTGGTGTGAAAATGGGAAACTACGGAAAACCATCTTCAGGGCTGCCGACAGTGGGGCTCGAACCCACTATCTCCCAATTACTAGATACTGGCCGCACTTAAGCGACTGCAGCTATTGAGCTTGGTTTTAGTTAAATGCTAAAGTATCGAAAGGGTTACCGTACACAAAGATACAATGAATATAACAGGCAAGATACTATCTAATATACCATATCTACACTACAATTCTCAACTAAGATATGTTTATGTGATTATTACAGCTGGTGGTTTACTATTATTTACCTTACTCCATGGGGCGAAGAATAAAAGTGTCCTTAAATGCTAAAAAATACGAGGTTGTCTACCATAATTTCTCAAATATTTCTGTCAAAACTATGCCAGGGACTTGAATTGCAATTGTAGGGATATAGGAACTTGATTATTATTAGCGAACCGCTCATAAATACTGAAAGATCGAGGGTGCAAAATATAAATTAAGGATACTTTAGCTGCCTACTCAGAACTACAAGTGATCGGAATGCGAGAGTCAGCTGATTTTTATTTATATTTTCTTGACTACATTACACCCCTTTTTCACAACTAGCCAACAATACGGTATTTTAATATGAAGAGCAACAATAATCGATAACAATACAATGACTGTTAACTATTTTGCCAGTTAAATACTGTATGTTCTGTTGAGATCCTTTCTTTAAACAAAATTTACAACAGTATTTTGTTATTTAAAGAAGTTATTACCTTCGTGATAAGTGGAACAGTTGAACTGCTATTAAGATATGTTCAGTCACTACTGATCTCCTACCGGGCGAGTTGGCCGTGCGCGTAGAGGCACGCGGCTGTGAGCTTGCATCCGGGAGATAGTAGGTTCGAATCCCACTATCGTCAGCCCTGAAAATGGTTTTCCGTGGTTTCCCATTTTCACACCAGGCAAATGCTGGGGCTGTACCTTAATTAAGGCCACGGCCGCTTCCTTCCAACTCCTAGGCCTTTCCTGTCCCATCGTCGCCATAAGACCTATCTGTGTCGGTGCGACGTAAAGCCCCCTAGCAAAAAAAAAAAACTGATCTCCATTTAGGGCAGTCGCCCAGGTGGCAGATTCCCTATCTGTTGTTTCCCTAGCCTTTTCTTAAATGATTGCAAAGAAATTGGAAATTTATTGAACATCTCCCTAGGTAAGTTATTTCAATTCCTAACTCCCCTTCCTATAAACAAATATTTGCCCCAATTTGTCCTCTTGAATTCCAACTTTATCTTCATATTGTGATCTTTCCTACTTTTAAAGACACTGCTCAAACCTATTCGTCTACTGATGTCCTCCCACGCCATCTCTCCACTGTCAGCTCAGAACATACTACTTAGTCAAGCATCTCGTCTCCTTTCTCCCAAGTCTTCCCAGCCCAAACTTTGCAACATTTTTGTAATGCTACTCTTTTGTTGGAAATCGCCCAGAACAAATCATGCTGCTTTTCTTTGGATTTTTTCCAGTTCCTGAACCCAGTAATCCTGGTAATTGTCCCATACACTGGAACTATACTCTAGTTGGGGTCTCACCAGAGACAAATATGCTCTCTCCTTTAAATCCTTACTACAACCCCTAAATACTCTCATAACCATGTGTAGAGATCTGTACCCTTTATTTACAATTCCATTTATGTGATTACCCCAATGAAGATCTTTCCTGTCCGACTCGTTGGCTGAACGGTCAGCGTACTGGCCTTCGGCTCAGAGGGTCCCGGGTTCGATTCCCGGCCGGGTCGGGGATTTTAACCTTAATTGGTTAATTCCAACGACACGGGGGCTGGGTGTATGTGTTGTATTCATCATCATCATTTCATCCTCATCACGACGCGCAGGTCGCCTACAGGCGTCAAATAGAAAGACCTGCACCTGGCGAGCCGAACCCATCCTGGGATATCCCGGCACTAAAAGCCATACGACATTTCACATTTCATCTTTCCTTATATTAATACCTAGGTATTTACAATGATCCTCAAAGGGACTTTCACCCCATCAACGCAGTAATTAAAACTGAGAGGACTTTTCCTATTTGTGAAACTTACAACCTGACTTTTATCCCCGTTTATCATCATACCATTGTGTACTGTCCATCTCACAACATTATCGAGGTCATTTTGCAGTTGCTCACAATCTTGTAACTTATTTATTACTCTGTACAGAATAACATCATCTGCAAAAACCCTTATCTCTGCTTCAACTTCTTTACACATATCATAAAGATCCAATAATACTGCCTTGAGGAATTCCCCTCTTAATTTTTACAGGGACAGATAAAGCTTCACCTACTCTAATTCTCTGAGTTCTATTTTCTAGAAACAGAGCAACCTGTTCAGTCACTCTTTTGTCAAGTCCAATTGCACTCAGTTTTGCCAGTAGTTTCCCATGATCTACCCTATCAAATGCCTTAGACAGGTCAATCGCGATACGGTCCAATTGACCTCCTGAATCCAGGATATCTGCTATATCTTGCTGGAATCCTACAAGTTGGGCTTCAGTGGAATAACCTTTCCTAAACCCAAACTGCCTTCTATCAAACCAGTTATTAATTTTGCAAACATGTCTAATATGATCAGAAAGAATGCTTTCCCAAAGCTTACATACAATACATGTCAAACTGACTGGCCTGTAAGTTTCAGCTTTATGTCTATCACCCTTTCCTTTATATACAGGGGCTACTATAGTAACTCTCCATTCATTTGGTGAAGTTCCTTCATGCAAAGAATAATCAAATAAGTACTTCAGATATGGTACTATATCCCAACCCATTGTCTGTAGTATATCCTCCGAAACCTTACCAATTCCAGCTGCTTTTCTAGTTTCCAACTTTTGTATCTTACTGTAAATGTCTTTGCTGTCATAGGTAAATTTTAATACTTCTTTAGTAATAGTCACCTCCTCTGTTTGGACATTATCCTTGTAACCTTGAAATATCCTGTCAATTACCTGCACTAATATAACTGCTGCCAAAGTTACGACCTGTTTTTAATATCCCGTCTTTGTAAGTATTTTATCAACAAACCTACTGATATTTTAATAATAATATTTTTTTAAAAATATTTCTTCTTTCACGCAGTCCTAAATTACAGCTTGTAATCTAGCAAATGCCTACAGAACTACTCAGTGTAAAAATTGTGAATAAATACCACTAATCTCAGTTACTACAAACAAACACTAAACACCAATATTTGTGGAACACACAAAATTTGCTAAATTTCTACAACTATTAACTACTTTATCACTAAGTTAATACAGAGCTCTTGGAACAGCCAACCACTCGCTAGCGTATCCAACAACAGCAATGCATCTTCATGGATGTTAAATAATAAAGAACGTTACTGAGACCAACAGGTGACAGGAGAAATGATCGTGTGAATTCCTTGACTGATAAGTGTGTCATAATTACTGTATGTTCTTGTATCATGTGTGCAGTTGTGTTGGAGCAGCTTTTTATATTGATACTACTCACGATGCCGAGTCATATAATTTACCATCCCACTTTTCAGTTCTTTCTGCAGAACGTTTTGCTATTCGCCAAGCCCTATTGTATATAAAGACCCATTTCATTAAAGAAGCTACCATATATACCAGGGGTGGCCACTAAAGTTACTTCTGGGTGCCGCAAATTTAGGAGACAAAAAATTGGGAGCATGTTTAGAAAATGGTTTATAAAATGATGACACGTTTTTCATTTTATAACAAATGAAGGAACATTTATTTTCTACACTACACAGAACATTATTTTTCAGGTACACATCAAGGAATGAGATTTTACTTTTGAGAAGTGCTTTTTCTGAGTGTTCATTTTTGCTGTTAATTTTTTGAAATCTGGCTGATAATTGGTAAGCGCAGTTCGCACAATTTCACTTAAATGTTCATCAGTTCATTCAGATCGATATGTAGCTTTAATGAATTTAATCGTTGAGTACAGTGATTCACACACATAAGTAGTCCCAAAGATTGAGATTAGTCTTTTGGCACACTGTTTTGTTAGTGTGTATTTTTTTTCTGGAACATTCTTCCAAAATTCTATGATAGAAATGCCACTTCGTTTGAGTCCTTTTAATCCTTTGTTATTGGTGATGAAACAGGACTGCCATCGCTCACAGAAAAAGGATTTTCCAGGAATGATCTCAAATCATTAAATCTGCCATTGATTTCTTCAGCACAGCACACGACAGCACACAGAAAAGTATCGATACTCGCTACTGCCTATACGTGAACACGACTGGCTTCACCTCACAACACTGGCTCACTGACACACTCTCCCGCTCAAAGCACTATCAAATGGAAGGCGCCGGAACTATCTTCACCTCCCATGTCTTACCACTGACCTACAGCACTAATAACGTTAAGCCGCACATCACTGCTACTGACTGACGCCAGCCACGAGATGTCGTTAGATTCCATTAATTATATCATTTAATTTAACTCTAAGGTTGGTGTCAAGAGCCGCACAAGACTGACTCAAGAGTCGCATGCGGCTCGCGAGCCTCGTTGTGGCCAGCCCTGATATATACTGATTCCCTTAGTGTATTAGTCTTTACAAGCCCACAATTATACCCTTAACTGGTATCTATACAACGTCGAACATCTTTTATGTAATTTACATCAATTTGGAGTTATTCTCACTCTTGTCTGGATTCCTGCTCACAAAGGTATATTAGGAAAAGAACAAGTGGATCACTTGGCTAAGAGTACTGCTATCTCTTCCACACCTCTGATACAGATTGCTGTTCCCGCGACTGACTTCTATCCTCTGCTTAGAAACAAGGTGTATCGTAACTGGCAAGATGAATGGCGTGACTCTGCAGCATCTAAAGGATCTTTCTACTATAATCTACAACTGGTTATTCCATCTAAACCTCGGTATGTACAAGCCACTTATACACGTTGTCATATTACCAATATAATCTGCCTTCAATTTAATCACGTCTTAACCCCACAGTATAAACACAGATTCAGTTTTATTTCAAATTCATTGTTTATCTGTGGTGTATCTGATGCAGATGCGAATCATTTAATCTTCCAATGCCCTGTATTTGTATCAGTTCCTTGTCCTTTCTTTTCGTGCCTACTTAGTCTTCACTATCCTCTACCTACGAATGTGTCTTGTTTATTATATAAACCTACTCCGGATATCATCAATGCGATCAATACATATTTGAACAATGCAAAATACAGTTGTAAGGTAGTACTTCTGGCACCAATGGAGATCATAGCATTCCTTCTTTTTGTACTCTCTAATAATTTTAGTCAAGTGAGTTAAGGGTTGTTCCATCCTATGCACACATCTTCTTCTTCTTGAAAGGTTGATGGGCTTATATTTGTCACCCAGTTACAAATCAAAATAAGTATAGGGTTGTTTACACATCCACAAGAAATCAGAATCAACAAGAAACAAGGTTATGAGGTCAGAGGTCCTGCTTCGACTAGTGTACCTTGTGAAATTCACTAATATCGCATGTATCTCAAGACGAAAGGCTGTCAGCTACTTATGAGATTGGTGATATGTCGTTTCGTGTGTAATTGGTGATTTCTTGTGGATGAGTAAACGACCCTATACTTATTTTGATTTGTGACTGGGTGACAAATATAAGCCCATCAAGAAGGAGAAGATGTGTGCAATTATGACTGCTTAATAAACAAACTGTGGATATTGCCTGTAAGACACAAGGATAATTACGTGCGAGTCGAACGAAGAAACTTGTGCATTCATGTGGAGTATTATCTCTGTATCTATCTATCTATCATACAACTCACTTTCCCTGAAGCACAGCAGATACGGTGAGTTCGTCAATGTGAATCATGCTCCTGGAAGTAACAGAGTAACCTCATTTTCTTGAAAAGAAAATTTTTTTTCTGCCAATCCAATTGCGCTGTCATTCTTTACATAACATGATGAGCACCCTTGATTTTTGTTGGTATAATTTAGACACACTCTGTGTATACATCAGTTAGATTAAAATAACTTATAAAATTTAGCTATGGTGTACATATTAAAATTTTCAGTCCTTGTGGGATGTTTTGGATGTAAAAATATGAATATATTAAAGATGACATAATTAAAATTATCACAGTGATGCTAATTAAAATACATTATGTTTAAATTTTGCGACTCTTTCAACTGGAAGATCTTCTATTGAACAATAAGGTGGTGCTTTGCTATTAATGATCATATATATTTTCTCTTGTATCTGAAATACGGGGCTTGAAAAGATGTGAAATTGAAAGAATGTGAGTTCAGATCCCATTCATGACCGGTTGGTCATTTTTGTTCTGTATTGAACATCATCATCTTCTTAACATTTGTCCTGCAATGGAGCAGGGTCTGCTGTTTTGCAAGCCAGTCTCCACTTGGTTCTTTTAAGCACATACTTTGGAACAAGACGAACATAGCGCATGTCTCCTTGAAGGGGACCAAGCCAGCATTTCTTAGGCCGACCATGTGGCGTGATGCGAAGTGCTGTCTGTACAATAGATGTACCTTCTCTAAGTATTATGTGGCTACACCACCAAAGTCGGGTCTCTCGCATCTTGTCTACAATCAAGGCAACTCCCAGGATTTTCCGTATTTCTATGTTGGTGACATGATCTAGCTGGGTCAGGTCAAGTTTCCAGTGAAGCATGCACATCTCCATGACACGAAGTGCTTGTTCATGCTTGACTTTTGCCGGCCAGCATTCAGAACCATACAGAGCGACTTGACAAACAACATTCCTGTAAACCTTGGACTTCAGGTGAATTGGTATCCGAAAATTACAGAGAACACCAGTGGTTTGCCACCACTTCATCCAGGCCGCATTTACTCATGCACGGATGTCTGGAATAGTGTCACACTCAGCGTTGACCAAAGGACCAAGTTATTTAAACTCTTCTACTTTATTTGAGATCTTGGCCATCTATCTGAATGGAACAGCTTATTTGTGATGTTAACAGAATCTACTTAGGGAGCACATCCAGAAATTTTGTGAACTGCAAAGCTTTGGCACTCTTTCTCTGCAGCTGAATTTGTTTGTCTTGTATGAGCCAACTCTGTGCATTCCAAGAATTCTGCCTTGAATGAAACCTGCGGTGTAGCACCACCCCTTATTCGTCGGCAAGTAGCAGTTGAAACTGAGAAAGTGAAACAAATGGATATTTGCCATCCTCTGCACACCACCCATGACAACATCTCTGATTGCAGAAGAGTTTCATGAACAGCATCAAGCCTGCAATAGCTAAACCAAGTGTTCTCAAAAACCAGTACTGGCAGCAACAGTTGACACTACCAGATTGAAATAAGCTAACAGAGGGGACTCCAACTCGTGCCTCATAATCATGGTGAGCAGGATAAAAACTGGTATGGCAAGAACTAGATCCACCCTAAAAAAATGGGGCTATGCACATATTCATGCCTGGATCTGGATCTTCTGTACCATTGCCCAGATTACCCTGTGGAAACTCAGCATGAAAATTTGTATGCAGGAGGTGACAAGGCAATAGTAGCTGCTTCATACTGGAATGACTTCAACATTTGAGGAGAATCAGATATGATGATCATCATCAATGGAGTTAATCGTAGCAATTGTTATACAAGATTTTAACAACAACAACAACAACAACAACAACAACAACAACATGTAAGTGCCTTATGCTTGCATTAAATGTCCTCTAATGCCTTTCTTCTTCTAAGAACTGTGAAGTCAGACTGGCTTTGCTACTTTGTACTTAGGCAAGATTGCACCTATGGAAGAAATGGGTGTATCATGGAGACAAGTTCTCCAAATTGCTCAGTGAGTTTAATATAGAGACACTGTTAAACTCAATGGTTTTGTCACCATGCTATTGCAGGAGAACAAAGATGGTAGTTTCTTCATTAATAATTTTAAAATACATATTTCTTACAATTTGTTTTTGAGAATACACAGCAAATATTCAAAGACAGTGCCTTAATTTGAGACCCTTCTGATTATGGTTGATTAAGCCACTCCTTCAGACACAGTGTTATAAAAATTGCTGTTCTGTGTCAATATAGAAGGTCAGTCTCTCATCAGTGACAAACATCAGAGGTGACTCACAAGGTGATAAGAAAGATAACAATGCCAAAATATAGTCCAGTTCACTACCATTTTTGTACTACAACTGTATGCTGCTAAAATAGCAAGTGCACACCCAAGTCTTTCTTTAAAGATGCTACAGCAACTGTCAGTCCATAACACACACATGACATATGCAATTTAAAGGTAAGTGTAAATAGTGAGTGTGTACAAGACCTTTTCATACTGTGGTCTGTCAGCAGATTATCGATGAGTACGCTTCTTATAACAGGGTCTGCATTGGATTGGGCGAGAAATAACGTCACGGCAGTTGTTCGAAATGACTTCTGTTGGCATGTACACAAATTTCCCAGCACTTGCTAGAGGCAATGCAACATGATGCACATTTTCCTCCAACTTTGACAGACTGTAATTAACCAACAGTTGTAGTGTATTGGACCATACTTCTTGACTTATTATCCTCCTTGTCATCATCTGTATGTTTTGCTATAGAGGAGAGGTTCACTCTGTATAGATGATAATGGTAAATACAGTATGAAAAAAGTAAAACCGAGCTCGATAGCTGCAGTCGCTTAAGTGCGGCCAGTATCCAGTATTCAGGAGATAGTAGGTTCGAACCCCACTGTCGGCAGCCCTGAAAATGGTTTTCTGTGGTTTCCCATTTTCACACCAGGCAAATGCTGGGGCTGTACCTTAATTAAGGCCACCGCCGCTTCCTTCCCACTCCTAGCCCTTCCTTGTCCCATCGTCGCCGTAAGACCTATCTGTGTCGGTGCGACGTAAAGAAAAAAAAACATAAAAATAAAAGTGTGGTTAGGAGCACACTGAGCTTGCATCCAGGAGATAGTGGGTTCGAACCCCACTGTTGGCAGCCCTGAAGATGGTTTTCCATGGTTCCCCATTTTCATACCAGGCAAATGCTGGTGCTGTACCTTAATTAAGGCCACGGCCACTTCCTTTCCACTCCTAGGCCTTTCCTATCCCATCATTGCCAAAAGACCTATCTGTGTTGGTACGTAAAGCAAATTGTAAAAAAAATTAAAAAGTTACATAAAAAATAAAGAAAGAAAAGAAAAACCATTATTGATTTCTTTAGATGACAACATTTTTGAAGAAATAAGTTAAAAGCCAAGATCACTTAAAAAGTATGAAGAAAACATTTATTACTGTAGCACACTCCGATACTGTATGGAAAATAAAGTTGCGCTTTTAATGTTTTCTTTTTACTTTAGTCCTTGTGGAAAAAACCTGTGATCGCTGCTTGCTTGCTTCTTCTTCTCCTTTTAAATTAATTGTTCAGCTGCATCAGTCACAGCAATCAGGTGATGAATCACAGCACAATCACTGGAATGTTTCTCTAAATACACGCGGGAACTGGCAAGTTATTACAATCAGCCTTATGTTCTGAGTCTGAATCCTTAAATTGCTGTACAGTCTTCAGGACGTCTTCATTGCTCATTTCCTTGAAGGTCTATAGATAAGAATTCTTCCATTGTTAAAGGGTGTTCAAACCGGACTGAGTGGCTCAGGCGGTTAAGGTGCTGGCCTTCTGACTCCAACTTCGCAGGTCCGATCCTGGCTTATTCCAGTGGTATTTGAAGGTGATCAAATACATCAGCCTTGTGTCAGTAGATCTACTAGCACATAAAAACTCTCCTGTAGGAAAAAATTCTGGCACCTTGGCATCTCCAAAAACTGAAAAAGTAGTTAATGGGATGTAAAGCAAATAACATTATCATCATCATCATCATGATGTCCGACTCGTTGGCTGAATGGTCAGCATACTGGCCTTCGGTTCAGAGGGTCCCGGGTTCGATTCCTGGCCGGATCGGGGATTTTAACCTTCATTGGTTAATTCCAGTGGCCCGGGGGCTGGGTGTCGGTGCTGTCCCCAACATCCCTGCAACTCACTCACCATACATAACACTATCCTCCACCACAATAACACGCAGTTGCCTACACATGGCAGATGCCACCCACCTCATCGGAGGGTCTGCCTTACAAGGGCTGCACCTGGCTAGAAATAGCCACACGAAATTATTATTATTATTATTATTATTATTATTATTATTATTATTATTATTATTATTATTATTGTTGTTGTTATTGTTATTATCATCATCATCATCATCATCATCATCATCATCATTATTAATATTATTTATTATTAGAGGGTGTTCAACAGGGCCACATGTTTCATGTTTCTTTTAAGATAATTCTGAGTTCTTCTTCAGCATTGTCATCATGCTAAGGAACTCTTCTGAGGAGGAATTAAACCTGTATGACTCCGATCAGTGATGTAATTTCATCCCATGAATGCGTATCATGAAGAGCATATACTTAAGTGACATATAGATTGGCACATAATTATTAAGATACTCTCTAATGTGTTTGACCTGATGACGGCAGTTATGTGCTTTAAAGCATTTTATGACTCCATCATCTAGAGGTTGAAAATCTTGTGCAGTTATGTGGTATGAATTCAATTGTTACATTGGTGAGTAGCTCTGTCTTCTGACAAGTTGCGTTATCAAGGATAAGCAAGACATGCCTCTTTTCCCCTCTTCATGCCTTCATTGAAATCCCGTAACGATTTTATAAATTCAGTTGTAGTCATCTAAGCTTTTTTGTTGTAATGGTAGGCAACATACACATTAGGATTAAAACTGTTGAAACATTGTGGCCAAGCAGCTTTTCTTTCTCCAACCCTATCCTTGATAGACCTAATTCTTTGCCCAACTCACAGGAAAGTCACAGAGTGTGAGGTCTGGACCACTTGCAGGCCATTTGCGAGGTCCGTGTCGCCCCAGCCAACGTCCCAAAAACTTCTCGTCCAACCACGTACGGACGTCATTTGCAAAAAATAAGAAGGTGCGACATCCTGCATGAAAATAGTGTTGATGTTTTCCCATTCAGACACCATGGGCGATATGTCATCTTCAAGCAATTCATGGTTGCATACAGCGTTCATGTTGTACACAGGAGATATGGTCCGATGTGGCCATCATTCTGCACCACATGGTGACTTTTGGACGACTCTGCATTTTCTCCTCTTGTCATACTGGAATCGCGTTCCGCCCAGTAGTGATAATTGTGTCGATTGACGAAACCTCCCACATAGGATATTGCCTCGTCACTCCATAGTATGTTTTGGAACAGTTGAGGCCAGGTTATCCCCTGCCTGTCGCAGGAGGTAACTAAAACTGCCCCAGAAGGATCTTAACTTGGGAGTGTGGATTGGCGCCCTTAGCTGAGTCCTGGCATTGCTTCCACTTGTGCCAGGCTCCTCACTTGCATCTATCCTATCTGACCTCCTTTTGTCAACCCTTGTTCTTTTCTGATCCCAACAGTATTAGGTCTTGAGGCCTAAGAAGTTTTTTATTTTAACATCCTTCGTGGCCCTCATCTTTCTTTGATCGCTGCCTTCATTTTTTGAAATTTCAAATCCCTTCCATTCAAATCCTATATAATGATATATATGTACACACTATTTTCATTATGATTCAATTGATATTAAAATACAGCCATTAATTAATATGGCGTACCTAGTTACTTTCCTTTCACCCTGTAGATACGTACACTTGTGCAATGGCCTTCACCTCTGAGGCAATGGACTCTTATCCAATTGTGTGGGCATTAGAACACACATTTTAAAAACATTTTATATTTGATACAAGGTGCTAACATGAAGCTTGGACATTCTATTTCTCAAATCGACCTCATTTGTAGTATATTAATAGCACCTTTGGAAATTGCATGAATAATGAATATGGTTTACCTAAATTTCTAAAATGGAACTGATTCACTTCTTTTTCACTATTGAACTATTTGGCTTCTAACATAGCATTTTCAGCATATAACAAAGGACTGATAAATTTGTCATATTTAATATCAAATAAAGTAATAAATAGTCATATTACTTCTATTTTTCAGATGTACACCCAAGAAATTGGATGGCCGTTCTGAACTGAAGAGTTTTAAATTGTGGATGAAAACTGTATTAAAAGAAAATGATAAACCAAAGAAACAATTTTTGGAAAAATGCAAAGTTTGTGAGGAATTATTTAGTGCTGAAGATATTGTGAAACATAAACAAATCCACACAGGCTCCAAACCATTCATCTGTATAAAATGTCAGATTTCATTCAACACTAAAACTAGGCTTAGAATCCACATGAAAAGCCATACAGGTAAAAAGGGGTTCAAATGTGGGACATGTGGAAAAGAGTGTTTAACTAAAAAGCTGTTAAAGAGACACCTTGAGAGTCACAGTGAAGAAAGACCATTTGAGTGCGATGCTTGCCATAGAAAATTTAAGCGCTCATATGAAGTAACAAAACACAAAAAAATTCACAAGGGAGAGAAGAAATATATTTGTGAAGTCTGTGACTATGCAACTGTACATAAAGCCTGTCTTGAGACTCACCAGAAGAGACATGTTGGGGAGTATATTTTTAAATGTGATGTTTGTGGAAAAGGTTTTTTTTCTGGTTTTGCATTCAGAGAACATCAAAATTATCACACAGGGGAGCGCCCTTACATGTGCGATGTATGCGGTAAACTATTTGTGTCAACAAACAGCTTGAAATCTCATCGTAAAGCTCATGAACCATCAGCGAAACCAACGAAACGTGAGCACATTTGCAAAGTTTGTAACAAGGCTTTTAAATACCGTAAATCATTGCTGGTTCACATCAAATCTCACTCAAGTGAAAAACTCTTATGTGACTTTTGTGGTAAAGCCTTCAGCACCAAAGAATCTCTCAAACTTCATCGACGTAATCATACGGGAGATAAACCTAATGTTTGTAATGTTTGTCACAAAGCATTTAGTGCCCAGTACACACTCAAAGTACATAAACTGATACATACTGGTGAGAAGCCTCATGTTTGTGACCTGTGTGGAAAGGCCTTCACTCAGCGTTCCACTCTAGTGGTACACCGACGTTCACATACAGGGCATAGACCATACAGCTGTCATGTGTGTAACAAGGGATTTGTGTCTAGGTCACTGTTAAACTTGCATCTCAAGAGCCACGAACAGACAATGTATTATATGCCACCTTTTACTCTTGCTGATAAGTAGATGTACATGATATAATTATAATAAACCACCCCAAGACCCCCACCATGTATCTCATGCTTGTATTAAAATTATTTTACCTTTTTACTTTCCTTTCGTCCAGTAAGTATAAGTGTAGCCTGTTCAGCAAACCTCACAATTAGAAACTTAATATTTTCTTTCAGTAAACTACCTGCTATTGTATGTAATGGAAAAGAGCAAACCAATGACAAATCAAGTTATAGATAGAAAGATGAGAACATTAATCGGAACACATAGGATAAACAAGTCGACATTGGAAGATGTTATTAGGTCATATATGTCTAGAAAGATAGGAACATTAATGGGATTACATTATAGGATAAACAATGAGAAGTCCCATGACCACTCAGCATAGGAAGAGAGAATAACAGAAAAGGAGACAGAGACAAACATAAAATACTAAAAGGTCAATGACTGTCTTCACATCTTTCTTTTACATTCAACTTCTTAGCCTTTGTTGAACTTATTTGTGCTTCCTCATTTCATCAGTAGGGTAGGCTTCAACACTCACTGAGGAGCCATGTTGACAGGTCTTCAGTCTTGACGTGGGAAGTGTGGGACAAGAGAAAAGCAGTATAAATACAGAAAAATGAAGATACAAAAAGATAAAAATATTTGTAAGAGGTTAGTAACAAACAGAAAAGGTGAAAAGAAATCCTATTGTGTGTTCCTTTTCAACTTTCTATACCTGCTATTTGAGCTATTTATGTAATATCAATGTCATGAATTATCTTGTAATTAGTTACGGTACTTTAAGCAGTGCTGACGTTTTATTATATTTTGGTTTACTGAAAGGCTTTGAAGTTCATATATAAATTTAAGTGCCAGACGGACCGCACCCAGAATCACAGCATCTGAACTGGACTGAGTGGCTCAAACGGTTGAGGTACTGGCCTCGATCCTGCCCAGTCCGGTGGAATACATCAGCCTCATGTCGGTAGATTTACTGGCACATTAAAGAACTTGTGAGGGACTGAATTCCGGCACCTCACCATTTCCAAAAACCACAAAAGCAGTTAGTGGGAAGAAAACCCATGATAATAATCATCATCATCATCATCATCATCATCTGTTCAGCTCTGACGTTTTGTACTCCAAACATTGAAGAGAACACAGTACATCCAGTAGTCAGCTGTAGTACTGCCATTCATTCAACAGGTGAGTAAAGTACAGGCCACTGTTGCCAACTCATTTCTTGCTGTATCCGTACAGACCACTTGAAATGTCCTTACAGCCCCTTAAAGTCCTTATTCAAGTTACAAAATGTAAGCATATAATAATAACAACACTAATCGAAAACGTCGTGCGATTTGGGTAACATAGCTGTGAGCTTGCATTTGGGAAATAGTGGGTTCAAATCCCATTAAACAAAGAAAGAAAGAAAAAGTGAATAAATTTTCTCTGCAAGATCTGTTAGTGATAAAACTTCCTAAAGATTAGTTCAAACACATTTTCTCTCGTTGTAGAATCAGGTGCTGGTCAGCAATATGAATGCATCTGGATGTGTTAGGTGTTAATGGTATTCAGTTAAGGGAAGATAATGACGAGGAGATTATAAAGTGTACTACACAGGTGTAAAAAAGGGAAGGGCAGACTGTGGGATACGGCTGTTCATCAGGAATACTATTGCACGCAACATAGTTTCTGTTAGGCACATAAATGAGCGAATGATGTGGGTAGATTTGGCAGTTGGAGGAATTAGGACCAGGATTGTCCCAGTGTACTCATCATGTGAGGGTGCAGATGAGGATGAAGTTGACAAGTTTTATAATGCATTGAGTGACATCAAAATCAGGGCCAACAGCAAGGATAGGATAGTGCTAACAGGTGATTTGAATGTGAGGGTTAAAGGATATGAAAGGGTGATTCGTAAATGTAGGGAAGATATGGAAGCTAATAGGAATGTGAAGCATTTACTGGACTTCTGTTCTAGTATGGGATTAGCAGTAATGAATACATTCTTCAAGCATAAGACTATTCATTGGTACTACGGGAGGGTAGAGGCACCAGATCCTTAATAGACTATAACAATAAAGAATTTTTCAACTCTGTCCGTAGATACAACAATGGGACTTTTTAACACCACAATATCTCCAGTACTAACATGGATTAGAAGTGATCTGGGATTGTCTCAACCTCAGAATTTGGAAAAATGAAAGAAGTCAAGGCCCGCTTTATCAAAAATGTACTGAGAGTGGAAAAATCAGCACCAATAAGAATGATTTATATACTACCCAAGGAGACATTTATGCAGAGGATCTGAGGAACAAACTGTTACTACCAGCTATATAGCAATATACAAAAGATCTAGAGAGAAGAGAGGCTAAGAGTAAAGAGATAGACCTAGATTTCTATGCTACAAGCGCGGTGATGGAGAGAAACTGGATGAAAGAAAATCAAGAACTATGACACGTCGTGACTAGATAGGCCAATCACGGTTTTCATTACAAAATATGCGCGACCAAATCATACCACAATCCCAGCGAAAATTGTGTATGTAAGCCGTGCAACCGAGAATGTGAAAAATACCACCTATCAAAGAGCACTAAAAGAATAATGTCATTAACTGAATACAGTAAGATGTAACTATTTTGGTTGGCTTTTTGGCTGCCATAAATTCTTATAACCAACTTTGAATTCGGGAAATCTGTTAGGAATGTGTGGGTATTCCAGGAAATTTTCTGATAGTACAGACACTGTCTAATCTGTAGTGAACTAAGTATCTCTAGGCCTAGAATAGAGAAAGTAAAATCTCTCTGCAAACAAACAGTGGTAGAAAATCTGGAGGACAAGGAAATTAGACTGAAGTACATGGATATGATTATTTAAAATTTCCAAACAGTGGACAGTAAGCAGGTTCCAGGTATAGAAAGAGAATGGCTGGAATACAGGGATGCTGTGGTAGGAATAGCAAGGGAATGCCTAAGAACAACTGTGTGCAAAGATGAGGGAAAAGCAAACATCTTGGTGGAATGATAGAGTGAGAGCAGCTTATAAACGTAAATAGTGTATATCAGAAATGGCTCCAAACAAGGACTAGTGCAGACAGGGAATTGCACATAGAGGAAGGAAACAGAGCAAAATAAATATTTGTTGAATCCAACAAGAAGTCATGGGAAGATTTTGGTAATAACCTGGAAAGGTTAGGTCAAACAGCCGGGAAACCTTTCTGTACAGTAATAAATCAGGTGTACTCATAATAAATCCCAGGGAATCACTAGAGGGGTGGAAGGAATATTTTGAAAATCTCCTCAACATAAAAGGAAATCTTCCTGGTGACATAATGAACAACCAAGCTTGTGGGGAGGAGAATGATGATGTTGGTGAAATTACACTTGAGGAAGTTGAAAGGATGGTAAATAAACTCCATTGTCATAAAGCAGCAGGAATAATTAGACCTGAAATGGTGAAGTATAGAGGGAAGGTAGGGGTGAAATGACTTCATAGAGTAATGAAATTAGGTACCTTTTGATTGAATAAAAGCAGTAATTGAACCTATCTATAAGCAAGGGAACAGGAAGGATTGCAACAACTATCGAGGTATCTCATTGATCAGTATAGCAGGCAAGGTGTTCACTGGCATCTTGGAAGGGAGGGTGCGATCAGTGGTTGAGAGAAAGTTGGATGAAAACCAGTGTGGTTTCAGACCACAGAAGGACTGTCAGGATCAGGTTTTTGGTAGTTACCAGTTCATTAATAATGCTATGAGAAGAATAGACAGTTATGTTTATGTTTCATAGATCTAGAGAAGGCATATGGCAGAGTACCAAGGGAAAATATTTTTGCCATACTGGGGTACTGTGGAATTAGGGGTACATTATTAAAATCAATCAAAGGCTTTTAGGTTGGGCTGCAGTGAGAATTGATGGTAGAATGAGTTCTTGGTGCAAGGTACTTACAGGGCTTAGACAAGGCTGTAATCTTTCACCTTTGTTGTTTGTAGTCTACATGGATCATCTACTGAAAGGTATTAGTAGCAGGGAGGGATTCAGTTAGGAGAAAATGTAGTAAGTGGTCTGGTCTACGCCGACGACTTGGTCTTAATGGCAGATTGTGCCAAAAGCCTACAGTCTAATATCTTGGAACTTGAAAATCGGTGCAATGAATATGGTATGACAATTAGCCTCTCCAAGACTAAATTGATTTCAGTAGGTAACAAATCCAAAAGAATTGAATGTCAGATTGGTGATAAAAAACTAAAACAGGTAGATAAATTCAAGTATTTAGGACGTGTGTTCTCCCAGTGTGGTAATATAAGTGAGATTGAATCGAGGTGCAGTACAGCTAATGCAGTGAGCTCGCAGTTGTGATCAACACTATTCTGTACGAAGAAAGTCAGTTTCTGGATGGAACTATATTTACATTGGTCTGTTTTCAGACCAACTTTGCATTGCAGGAGTGAAAGGTGCAGTATCCAACTGATGAGCCCATGGCGCACTGGGGCGAAACACTGGTACTTTTGACGTTTGAGCCTCCCAAACCCTATTTAACAATCAATCAATCATTAATGATCTGCATTTAGGGCAGTTGCCTAGGTGGCAGATTCCCTATCTGTTGTTTTCCTAGCCTTTGCCTAAATGATTGCAAAGAAATTGGAAATGTATTGAACATCTACCTTGGTAAGTTATTCCAATCCCTAACTCCCCTTCCTATAAACAAATATTTGCCCCAATTTGTCCTCTTGAATTCCAGCTTGATCTTCATATTGTGATCTTTCTTACTTTTAAAGACACCACTCAAACTTATTCGTACCGAGCTCGATAGCTGCAGTCGCTTAAGTGCGGCCAGTATCCAGTATTCGGGAGATAGTAGGTTCTAACCCCACTGTCGGCAGCCCTGAAAATGGTTTTCCGTGGTTTCCCATTTTCACACCAGGCAAATGCTGGGGCTGTACCTTAATTAAGGCCACGGCCGCTTCTTTCCCACTCGTAGCCCTTCCCTGTCCTATTGTCGCCATAAGACCTGTCTGTGTCGGTGCGACGTAAACCAACTAGCAAAAAAAAAAAAGAGAAAAAGTATTCGTCTAATGATGTCGTTCCACGCCATCTCTCCACTGACAGCTTGGAACATACCACGTAACTTTATATAATAACAATAACTTATTTTATTATTTTATCTACCTAATCAATACATTAAACACCTACAATTAGGATCTTGTCATTATTAAATTGTTCGTTGACATATTATTTTAAAATATGGTACATGTTTCACCTTAATTATGTAGGCATCATCAGCTAATGCTAATGACATTTAGCTTATGCACTTAACTGATTATTCATTAGTTTTAAGACCACCTTTAATGACATTTTAAATGTCAATCTTTATCATTACATTTTAACAAGACGACATTTGATTTGATAATTCGGAATGTTTTTCCGTTTTCAACCACTTGCTAGTTAAATATTATTATGTATCAACTTCCTTAAATCACAAGTTCACAATCAAATGTTGGATTATTCACCTTATTCATAGTTACAAGCCTTATAAAGCTATCAGGTTTTTTGCCATGTTTTTTATACATGACCTTTTAAGATTCTTTTTTATACAATCCCATTGTAACATTAGTTCATAAGTCAATCAGGTGCCTGATTTTATTTTAAGGTCAAATCATGGCTGATGATGCCTACATAATTAAGGCAAAATATGTACCATATTTTTAAATAATATGTCAATGAACAATTTAATAAGGACAAGGTCCTAATTGTATGTGTTTAATGTATTAATTAGGTGGATAAAATTGTTACGGAGATATCCGTGGTAGTTAGAGGTGAAAGAAGGTGCGGGCAGGAATAGGTCTCAACTACAAAATTAAAGTTAATTTAAAACTTTAACAAAGGTTATATTTTCAAAACTTAACAATGATGACATAGAATTTGTAAACTTAACAAGTCAACAACAACCCTAAATCAGGTACAAAGAAATCACAAGATTTAGGGGGTTATTACAAGATCTGGGCTTTGAGCCCCAAATATAATTTCTGAGCTCTCAGCTCACAATAACAAAATACCAAAGGGCAGAACACCCTTAATTACATGGAGCATTAGCTCCCAACTTTACATCTCAAGCCTCTCTAAGGCACTTTCACCACAACACTATAAAGAGCTGTCCTGCTCTCGATCTTTCAAGCCTATAAAGGCAATAACGGACTCTTACACAACCTGCCATCAAGGCACAATAAAGAAACAGGGGTATATCGTACCCAATCTACTGGGCCTTCGCAGGAAGGAAAACAAACGGGTTAAGTAAATGGCCCAAAATACAAAATTGAATGGAGGCGATAACTTGCACTCCTACACCAAGTTTTGTCTAAAACCTATGTGGCGCTAGGCCGATCATACAGGGGCTAATCCCAAGCTAGGGAGGTGACATGTGTGAGAAAACTTTACTACATTAAAGAAGAGAAGAACAGTTATGAAACGTAGTCACCTCCTTTTTCAAAAAAGAAGGGGAGTTCGAAAGGGAGAAGCACTCTCTATCCCCGCTTTACAGATTTGTAATTTATAGATAGACAGAAAAGAATTTACATTTTAAAAAGGTAGGTTGCATACTAAAGGTTTCGAACCCTCCCCGAGAGTTAAACTGCTGAGCTAGCAAGAAATGAAGATGTTAACAGGCCATTACCTCGTAGAAGAACTGCTGCTTGAAGAAAGAGGCGCTTCCCGCCCCCTGCTACATATTCACACACTAAGAAATATGTTACTGACGTGGCACCGAGACAAGAAAATCAGCAGTTTATATACCCTCGTGGAACATTTGAGACGTTTCATGAATGATAACAACCCGCCCACAAACTTTTATTGGCCAACAGCAAAAACTAATACACAAGATGAGGAAGAAACACCTTATTGGTGGAAAATTAATTACGTAAATTCATGATTGGTTACATTTAAAACGGGCGGAAAGAAAGGATTTATATTGCCAACCCACAAACCACAGAACAAAATTTAGTAAAAATAAAACTTAGGAATACAATATTTCTTCAAGAAAGTTCATTCCATTGCACCAGAGTGTATTACCATAGTTTTGGGTAGCGACATCTGTTAGAGAATGTCAAACTTCTTGATATGCAGCAAACAAACACAAATCAAAATAGACACAGTTCAGAACACTTCAGAATGACCAAATTTACAGTAGTGACATCTTCTGAGAAACCATTGAGTTAATACAGTTTGTTAAAGTTCAGGCTTTCTCCTGTAGAGAAGTTTCAACTGGCGCAATATTTGAATTAGCGGCGTGGAGGTGTACCACCCGGTACAACCCCCCCCCCCTCAAAAGTCCTTCCAAGGGGTGACACAGAAGAAAACAAAAAAAATTTGTTTTAAAAAAAGTCCAAGTTTTGCTGAGGTGTTGAAGAATTTAGAAGAGAAAAATATAACTTTTCAGTAGTCGGTGGTCTCAGAAGTTGTTTGATATAAGTGGGATTAAATAAAATCCAGTTTTGGAATTTCTTTGTAGTAGCTTTTGATGAAAGGTCTCTATGGTTGTAGTAGTTGAGTTCCAAAGGAAAACTTTAAGTCTTGGAAGAAGAAGAAAAAATTTTCTAAGTCCACCAGATGTTGATGTTGAATCCAAAAACTTAGTAATTGTGGATATGGAATGTCCATGTAGCTGAATAAGTACATTAGTTGCCGATTACTTTGACGGCAAGACCTGCCGCCGCTGCCTGTGTCCAGAGGAGGCCGCTCGGACCCCTTAAGTACCCTGAGATACCGCTCTCCCGCACTATGAGAGGGGTAGTCGTGCTGCACGCCGCAGATGCGACGTTTGTTTACAGTCCACAAGTAGCTTGCAGGTGGTGCGCCACACATCAGCCTTGGCCGGAAGGAGGGCTCCGGCGCGCCGTACCCAGGTTGACCTCGCTGGAGTGGAGTGGGCCCGTACCCCACCTCAGTGGCGGTACGGCGCCGCATGGCTGCAGGGGCACTGAAACAGTAAGATCTCGGCGGCAGAATTTGTGTTGGACAGAAATGTTTTTAGGGTACAGTCGTTGTGGTTGAGGCTGAGGGGCCAGCGGCGTGGAAACTTTTATTATTTTGCCACAGGTGTGGTTTAGCAGGAGACGGGAGCGTGGTAATGGCCAGCAGAGTAACTTCAGGGAAGGTTTCACACAATTTATACAAGGCAGATTCAACCAAATGTAAAACAATAAGAGGCAGAAGGCCTTAAAATGAAACTAAAAATATAACCTTCAGGATTCTACAAAGTTATAATGACAAGGTTAGCACGGAAATTATACAGGTTTCACCTGCGACAGGTGAACCCTAAATATCCTCTCGGTGGCTGGATTGCTTAGTAACAACGTCACCGGAGTAAGGAAATCTAAAATGATGCACGGACCATGAAATCTGGGGGCAAGCTTGCCCGCGGGAACAAAATTCTTGACCATAACCTGGTCGCCAACCTTCAGATTGGTAGGTCTCCGTCCACGGTCATATCTTTCCCTAACCTTTTCGTGAGAAATTTTCAGATTGGCCTTGGCCTTCTTCCAAAGATCTCTAATATTATCTGGATCTATTGTCTCAGGTAGAATATCGTTAAGAGACCAAAGGTTAGAGAGCGGCGTGTTGGGAACAAACTTAAACATAAAGAAGCTGGAGTACACTTATGAGATTCATGAAGCGCCGAATTCAAAGCAAAAGCTAACCAATGCAGGGACGTGTCCCACCTAGAATGATCGTCGTGATGATAGGCAATAAGAGCCAACCTCAGGTTATGATTGACCCGTTCAGCTAAAGATGGTTGAGGATAATAAGCAGAAGCAGTCACATGAGAGATGGACAAATCAAAACAAAATTTACGAAAGAGATTGGATGTGAAAGCTTTAGCATTATCGGACACAGTATATTGACACGGACCAAAAGAAGCAAAAATAGAATTTAAACAAGAAATAGTGGACTGAGCGGTAGCCAGCTTAGTCAGAAATAACCAAGAAAATCTTGTGAAGCCATCTACACACACAAGGATGAACTTGTTGGCATTCCCCTTTGACTGGGGGAAGGGTC
Source organism: Anabrus simplex (assembly GCF_040414725.1). Taxonomy (NCBI): domain Eukaryota; kingdom Metazoa; phylum Arthropoda; class Insecta; order Orthoptera; family Tettigoniidae; genus Anabrus; species Anabrus simplex. Next base: position 1,045,828,995 of record NC_090265.1, on the reverse strand, counting down.
CTACGTAGTCGATGTAAAGATGTTCCATGGGGCGTTACGCTTGATGAGAAGACAAAAGCCCTTGCTTAGTGGACATGGTAGGTTTACTAAGCCAACAAGATTTACAAGATTTTACCAATTCACGGATTTCTCCGTCCATACCCTTCCAGATGAACATTTCATGGATCTTTTCTCGAGTTTTGAAGATGCCTAAATGCCCCCCCAATGGGGTCTCATGGTAGTACTTGAAGATCATTGGTACAAGAACAGCTGGAACTACGACTTTCATCTTTTGATCATGCCTCGACGGGCAACATAAAACACCATTCCTCAATACATAAGGGGCGACGTGTTCCCCAGAAGAAAGGGTTTCCATTATAGGAGCCAGCGTCGGATCTACACTTTGATATTTTTCAATATCCCTAAATAGCATGGGAGCATCTGTTAGAATGGCATTAACCTCAGGTAGTATGGACTTGGGAGGTGAAGAAAGATCAACCTGTTCAGGGGTCTCTACCTCATTAGAAAACATACGGCTTAGTCCGTCTGCCACAACATTTTCAGTGCCTCTTATATGCCTAACGTCAAATTGAAAGGCAGAAATTCGGATGGCCCACCGGGCTATACGACCAGTACGACACGGCCTACCTAAGACCCAACTTAAGGCTTGGTTATCAGTCTCCAAGTCGAACTTGACATGTTCCAGATAAAGGCGGAACTTTTCTAGCGCAAACAAGACAGCCAAACCCTCAAGTTCATAGATGGAATACTTGGCTTCTTGAGCCGAAAGAGTCCTAGATGCATAGGTGATGGGTCGCCTCCCTAGTTCGGTCTCTTGAAGAAGGACCGCGGCCACTGCCGACAACGACGCGTCGGTTTGGACGATGAATTTCTTCGAGAAATCAGGCATGGCGAGAACAGGGGCATTACACAGAGCTAATTTGTGATCTTCAAAAGCGGCTTGTTGAGAAGGTCCCCACTCAAATTTGACGCCTTTCCTACGAAGTAAGTTCAAGAGCGCCGCTCTATTGGCAAAATTTGGAATAAATTTCCTGAAGAAATTCACCATACCAATGAACCTGGCAATACCTTTGATGTCTTTGGGAGGTTTGAAATCACGGATGGCCTGTGTTCTAGAATGATCGACTGCGACACCCTTCGGTGACACAATATGCCCCAGAAACGACATGGAGGGCTTAGCGAATGTCACCTTGGACAACTTCACCATTAACCCTGCCTTATGAAGGCGACTTAGGACCTCTTTCAGATGATCAAGGTGTTCTTCAAAGGTCTCAGAAAATACGACGACATCATCCAGGTAATGATACAAGTACTCAAATTTGATGTCGGAGAAGACCCTGTCTAGCAGTCTCGTAAGCACAGCTGCTCCCGTGGGGAGCCCGAAAGGCATGCGGTTGTATTCATACAAATTCCAATCAGTGGCGAAAGCAGTCAGGTGTTTAGATTCCTCTGCTAACGGTATCTGCTTATAAGCCTGGTTAAGATCTAAGATGGTAAAGAACTTACGAAACCATGAAAAAGGTCTGGAAGGGGCACAGATTGTAACACCACCTTCCGATTGAGAGCCCTATAATCAATCACAGGCCTGAAGCCACCTTGGGGTTTTGGGACTAGCAAAATAGGCGAAGAATACGCCGACTTAGAGGGGCGAATAATACCATCTTTTAGCATCTGATCTATGATTTCTTTCAATGCCTTCATTTTAGGTGGAGATAGCCTATAAGGTGGAAAACGGACAGGAATCGAATCTGTAACCTCGATCTTGTATTCGATAAGGTCAGTGACACCAAGAGTATTAGAGAAAACCTCTGGAAATGACTGACACAACTTACGAATACTATCAGCCTGCTCCTCAGGTAGATGTCTAAGATCTAACAACATGTCATCCTGGGTAGGCGAAATAGATGAACATGTTACAGAACTACATTTTAACAAAGGGATTTTGGAATTACTATCAAATTTGAAAGTGCACGACTTGCTCTGAAGGTCGAGCACTAGACCGGTGTGAGACATGAAATCAGCTCCCAATATAATGGGGCAAGACAAGTGCTTAGCCACAAACAGTTTTATTTTCCAAGTGAATTTCAAAATGCGGATCTTGGCATACAGGGAACCTAAAATTTCTAATGGAGATGAGTTGGCCGAAACATATTGAACCGAAGTCGAGGAAGTTTACAAACAGATTTCAATTTGGAGTACCACTCGGCCGAAATAATAGAACAAACACTGCCTGAGTCTAAAAGAGCAGTTACAGGCTCATTATTCAATTCAATTTTAAGAAATGGGACAGGTGCGGGAGTATCCGCCGCAATCCTAAGACATTCTTTGGGACATTCGGATGGTAATGTCGAATAGTTCTGACATTTTCCTGAATTTTCGTCAGGTTTAACCAGGGCTGAGCCTTGTGAAGAGGGGTTAGTCGACTCAGCCGAAGCCACTAGTCACTTATGATTGTTGGTGGAAGTTGCACCCGAAGTTGAGCAGGAGGGGGTGCTGTTAGCATTAGGGCAGTTCTTGGCGATATGTGAGAAAGCGCCACATTTTAAACAGCCTTGTGATGACCCTGCTTCATTCCTGGTCCCACTAGATTTAATTAATGGACACTTGTTCCGAAGATGGTCAGGCGACCCACAAGCATAACATTTACGGGCAGTGAAGGTTCGGCGAGGTGGGGGCCGAAAATTACTAGAGGATGGAGGGGGTTCTTTCGCGACACGCAAGGTATCGGCGTATCTAACTCCTTCCGCTGAGACAGCCAATGCTTCTAGCTCGGAAAAGATTTGCGGGCGTGCCGCAAAACACAAATATGACCTGTAGGATGGTGATATTCCTTCCACAATAGCATGAACAATTTGATCTTCTGGAAAATGAAGAGCAAACACCCTGGTATAGAATTTAATGTCTTGTATGAAATCAGCAAGATTTTCTTCCAGTCTCTGTACTCGATAATAGTACTTCTGAATCAGAGATGACCTTGCACGAGCAGGAATGAAATTTGCAAGAAGGTGTGCATGAAAATCTTCAATCGATGACTGTTCAGCAATTGCCCTAACGATTTTGTCCGAGAGGACACCTATGGCATACGGATATATAATTTGAAGAATTTGTGAAGCAGAGAGGGAAAACGCTAGAGCATGATCCTGGAACTCGACCAAAAATCTCAAAAATGAAATTACATCACTGGTAAAGTTGACCGAAAACTTAGAAATACCCCTAAGTAACATGGCTAATGGATGAGGCAAACTACTGAACCCAGGTGACATAGTAAGTAACTGCCTAGGGGGTGACGGAGGTTCGGACGGAGCGTTATTAAAAAAGAAGGGCGGCATTGAGGGCCGACGATCAGGCTCGGTGTCTAGTGGGGCAGTGGTTTTTCGAGTAAACGCTGATGTTCCATTTTCTTCCCCTTTGGAAGAAGTTTCCTCGCTAACCATGTTTACCCCTAGGGGCGGATCGGTTTTGGGAGTTGTTACCCCAGTTAGCAACTGGCTAACTTTACTGGACAATTTAGAAATGTTTTCAATAAGAGCACTAGCCGCCTTTCCCTGAACGTCACTCAACTTAAGAGACAATAAATCATTAAGTCTATTATAAAAATGGAATAGTCTAGCTTGCACACGTTTAAGTTGGTTAGGGGATGGATTCCCCTCCTCAAAAAAACAAGCTACAGACGCTAGCTCAGTTATATTTTCAGTGATCGTGGAGAGAGCGTCATCGATCTCTGTCTCTCCCAAAGTGGGGATGGAAATAGGCAAATTCAGGGAATCTTTAAGCTTATTGGTATCGACCGCAACCGTGCCTCCAGATTGAACATTTCTAATGGTTAATTCATAGATCAACTCCTCCTTGCGCAAATAGCCGGGATGGAGGATATCACGAGGGCCGGGCATGATGACAGAACTTAACCAATTTAGAAAAAATCAAAAAAAAAAAAACCAGCAACTGAGAAAATTGTTAGAGTTCAAACAAAAGCAATATTTAGCCGTCAAAAGGGGCTAAATTGAGACCCATTAACCACGCTCTGCTACCACTTGTTATGGAGATATCCGTGGTAGTTAGAGGTGAAAGAAGGTGCGGGCAGGAATAGGTCTCAACTACAAAATTAAAGTTAATTTAAAACTTTAACAAAGGTTATATTTTCAAAACTTAACAATGATGACATAGAATTTATAAACTTAACAAGTCAACAACAACCCTAAATCAGGTACAAAGAAATTACAAGATTTAGGGGGTTATTACAAGATCTGGGCTTTGAGCCCCAAATATAATTTCTGAGCTCTCAGCTCACAATAACAAAATACCAAAGGGCAGAACACCCTTAATTACATGAAGCATTAGCTCCCAACTTTACATCTCAAGCCTCTCTAAGGCACTTTCACCACAACACTATAAAGAGCTGTCCTGCTCTCGATCTTTCAAGCCTATAAAGGCAATAACAGACTCTTACACAACCTGCCATCAAGGCATAATAAAGAAACAGGGGTATATCGTACCCAATCTACTGGGCCTTCGCAGGAAGGAAAACGAACGGGTTAAGTAAATGGCCCAAAATACAAAATTGAATGGAGGCAATAACTTGCACTCCTACACCAAGTTTTGTCTAAAACCTATGTGGCGCTAGGCCAATCATACAGGGGCTAATCCCAAGCTAGGGAGGTGACACGTATGAGAAAACTTTACTACATTAAAGAAGAGAAGAACGGTTATGAAACGTAGTCACCTCCTTTTTCAAAAATGAAGGGGAGTTCGAAAGGGAGAAGCACTCTCTATCCCCGCTTTACAGATTTGTAATTTATAGATAGACAGAAAAGAAATTACATTTTTAAAAGGTAGGTTACATACTAAAGGTTTCGAACCCTCCCCGAGAGTTAAACTGCTGAGCTAGCAAGAAATGAAGATGTTAACAGGCCATTACCTTGTAGATGAACTGCTGCTTGAAGAAAGAGGCGCTTCCCGCCCCCTGCTACGTATTCACACACTAAGAAAGATGTTACTGACGTGGCACCGAGACAAGAAAATCAGCAGTTTATATATCCTCGTGGAACATTTGAGACGTTTCATGAATGATAACAACCCGCCCACAAACTTTTATTGGCCAACAGCAAAAACTAATACACAAGATGAGGAAGAAATACCTTATTGGTGGAAAATTAATTACGTAAATTCATGATTGGTTACATTTAAAACGGGCGGAATAAAGGATTTATATTGCCAACCCACAAACCACAGAACAAAATTTAGTAAAAATAAAACTTAGGAATACAATATTTCTTCAAGAAAGTTCATTCCATTGCACCAGAGTGTGTTACCAAATTTTTGGGTAGCGACATCTGTTAGAGAATGTTCAAACTTCTTGATACGGAGCAAACAAACACAAATCAAAATAGACACAGTTCAGAACACTTCAGAATGACCAAATTTACAGTAGTGACATCTTCTGAGAAACCGTTGAGTTAATACAGTTTGTTAAAGTTCAGGCTTTCTCCTGTAGAGAAGTTTCAACTGGCGCAATATTTGAAATAGCGGCGTGGAGGTGTACCACCCGGTACAAAAATAATAAAATACTTATTGTTATTATATAAAGTCAAATATCAATACGGAACCAAAAATAATTTATATCACATGTAACATACCACTAAGTGGAGCTGCTCGTCTCCTTTCTCCCAAGTCTTCCCAGTTCAAACTTTGCAACATTTTTGTAACGGTACTCTTTTGTCGGAAATCACCCAGAACAAATCAATGTGCATTTCTTTGGATTTTTTCAATTCTTGAATCAAGTAATTCTGGTGAGGGTCCCATACTCTGGAACCATACTCTAGTTGGGGTCTTACCAGAAACTTATAAGCCCTCTCCTTTACAACCTTACTACAAACCCTAAATACTCTTATAACCATGTACAGAGATCTGTACCCTTTATTTACAATCATATTTATGTGTCTTTCCTTATATTAATACCTAGGTACTTACAATGATCCCCAAAAGGAACTTTCACCCCATCAATGCAGTAATTAAAACTGAGAGGACTTTTCCTATTTGTGAAACTCACAACCTGACTTTTAACTCCTTTATCATCATACCATTGCCTACTGTCCATCTCACAAGTTATCGAGGTCATTTTGCAGTTGCTCACAATCTTGTAACTTATTTATTACTCTGTACAGAATAACATCATCTGCAAAAAGCCTTACCTCTGATTCCAATTCTTTACACATATCATTGATATATATATATATATATATATATATATATATATATATATATATATAAGAAAACATAAAGGTCCAATAATACTTACCTTTGGGGAATTCCCCTCGTAATTATGACAGGGACAGATAAAGCTTACTCTAATTCTCTGAGTTCTAGAAACATAGCCATCCATTCAGTCACTCTTTTGTCAAGTCCAATTGCACTCATTTTTGCCAGTAGTCTCCCATGATCTACCCTATCAAATGCTTTAGATAGGTCAATTGCGATACAGTCCATTTGACCTCCTGAATCCAGGATATCTGCTATATCTTGCTGGAATCCTACAAGTTGAGCTTCAGTGGAATAACCTTTCCTGAACTCAAACTGCCTTCTATCAAACCAGTTATTAATTTTGCAAACATGTCTAATATAATCAGAAAGAATGCTTTCCCAAAACTTACATATAATGCATGTCAAACCGACTGGCCTGTAATTTTCTGCTTTATGTCTATCACCCTTTCCTTTATAGAGAGGGGCTACTATAGCAACTCTCCATTCATTTGGTATAGCTCCTTCATGCAAACAATAATCAAACAAGTACTCCAGATATGGTACTATATCTCAACCCATTTTCTTTAGTATATTCCCAGAAATCTTATTGTAAATGTCATTCTTATCATAGATAAATTTTAATACTTCCTTAGTATTAGTCACCTCCTCTATCTAGACATTATCCTTACATGCTGCTGACTGAATACTTCTGCCTTTTGAAGATCCTCACATCCACACTCCCCTTGTTCATTAATGATTTCCAGGAATGTCCTTCTTGGAACCTGTTTCTGCTTTAAAGTACCTACACATACTCTTCCATTTTTCACTAAAATTTGTATGACTGCTAATTATGCTTACCATCATGTTATCCTTAGCTGACTACTTTTCTAGATTAAATTTTCTAGTAAGTTTCTTCAATTTCTCCTTACTTCCACAGTCATTTTAACTCTATTTCTTCCCAACCTGCATGTCCTTCTTAGTCTCGTTACTTATCTGTTATAATATAGTGGATCTTTACCATTCTGTACCATCTTTAAATGTACAAACCTATTTTTACCTTCCTCAACTATTGCTTTAATCCCATCCCAGAGTCTGTTTATATTTTTATTTTCCGTTTTCCACCGATCATAATTACTTGTTAAAACCTCCCTCATGCCTGTTCTATCAGCCATATAGTCCTAATAGTCCTAATTTTAATACCTTCCTTTCTTTCATATTTACTTTCAACTACCACAAAAACAGATTCGTGATCACTAATACCATCTATTACTTTGGTTTCTCTAGGGAGCTCATCTGGTTTTACCAGCACCACATCCAGAATATTCTTCCCTCTAGTTGGTTCCATCACTTTCTGAATCAGATGCGCTTCCCATATTAACTTATTTGCCATTTGTTGGCCATGCTTCCTGTTGTTCGCTTTACCTTCCCAATTGACATTCAGTAAATTGAGATCACCTGCTACAATCACATTCCTTCCCATATCATTTCCCACATAGCTGATTATCTTATTAAATAATTCTTTATCAGCATCAGCACTACCCTTTCCCAGTCTGTACACTCCAAAGACATCAAGTTGCCTATTATCTTTAGAAATGAACCTTACACCTAGAATTTCATGTTTGTCATCTTTAACTTCTTCGTAGCTTACAAATTCTTCTTTCACCGGAATGAACACTCCTTCTCTCACCATTCCTATGCTATCTCTATGATACACACTCCAGTTCAGTGAGAAAATTTCTGCATCCATTATATCATTTCTCAGCCATGATTCAACTCCTATTACAATATGTGGTAATTATATATCTCATAAATTACTTAATTCTATTGCTTTCTTTGCAATACTTCTAGAGTTGAGCAGTAACATTTTTATGTCATCCGTACTTGACTTCCAGTTCCCTGTTCCCTTATCACCACTCCCTAGGGACTTGGACTTTAGATACCGGTACCTTATTCATAACCTAGAAGTAACAGACATGAAAGTTGCGAGAATGTTTGCTGTTACAAACAGGTGCGAACAATCGCAGGATGTTAGAATGAGGAGATAAAGGCTATGTTAGGAATGAACTCCATGGATGAAACTACGCATAAACCAGCTTCGGTTGTTGGGTCATGTGAGGCGAATGGGGGAGGATAGGTTACCTAAGAGAATAATGCCTCTTATATGGAGGGTGAGAGGAGTAGAGGCAGACCAATATGACGATGGTTGGACTCAGTTTCTATTGAATTACAGATGAGGGATACAGAACTAAATGAGGCCACAGTACTAGTTACAAATGGAGGATTGTGGGGGTGATTAGTAAATTCATAGAGGTTGTAGACTAAACACTGAAAAGCATAACAGTCTATAATGAATATTTATGTACCTATTGTTTAACCTTCTACAGATGTATATCAATATATAATATGCTCCCACAGTCAGTTGTCAAAGAGTCAACATCTCACTTTTTCTGTTGTGTGTGGTCACTTGTTGATTATATATCACAGTGGCCCCAACGGATGTGTTCAAGGAGCCATGGAGTAGCTTCTGCTGCCACCTCATGTGATGTTTGCAACTACTAGTAAATCTGCAAAGAAAATAAACTATGAGAGGAAGCATGTTCAGTGCTTGATCACATGGCAGCAGACTAGATTGCAGCTGGCCCTTCCAGGTTGAATAGAAGGCAGTATAATATTTTAAATGAGCGGATAACTGATGTGTTAGGAGAAGAAACATGCAGTGGTGATAGTAACTTTGAAAATGACATACAAGGGACATAGGAACAATTAAGTGGTGAAAATGTGTCAGTAGTGATGAAAGCATGGGAAGTTTACTGTATATTGACGGGTGAAAGGAAGTAAAGTCTGATGACAGGAATCCTAAAGAACACTCATTTTGTAATAAATCCAAACCTATAAAGATGAACCTGCCACTTAACAGAAACCCTATTTTTGCTTTTTGCTATTTTTTGACAATGAGTAGTTAAGTGCAACTGCTACATATAAATGTTATGCATTGTATATTAATTGGAAAGGTGAAAGGAATTACAAGACTAACAGACAACTTAGTTGACCTAATACCAATTCTTAAACAGAATGCAGAAGATCTAGCTCCATTAAATCCAAGGAAAAGACATGCCTGGTGGACCTCTTATTGTGAAGAAAGACATCAAGCTTGGTTGAAATTTCAAGCCCACAAAGAAGAAAATGCTATGAGCCTCAAGAATTTCAGGAAAGAATTTACCCAAACTATTAGAAGAATTAAGAGAAAATATCAAAATGATTTAATAAACTCTATTGAGGAAAATTATTACAAAACCAATTCTAGAGATTATTACAAAGCCTTTAGTAAACAATTGCAGAAATAGACCCCCCCACATTATTGTTGAAAAATAAAGATGGAAAAATAGCACATAACAATAAGGAGAACACAGAAATCATGGCGGAAGCATTTAACAAGCTCTTGAACAGTGATGAACCTGAAAAGTTGTTATTAATTGATGCGGACAATGCGCTGTCTCACACAGCAAAACCATACCCTGACAAAAACTAAACCAGAAAATATAAACCCACCTACAGTGAAAGAAATTGCTTAAAGAAATGAAGAACTAGAGAGCATATGGAGAAGACCAGGTTTTTGCAGAGATGTGGAAATATGCTGGCATTCCAACTCAGACATCCCTCCATATGATATTACAGAAGATTTTGATATCAGAAAAATTCCCAGAACAATGGACAACAGCTATAATTAATACAATTCATAAGAAAGGTGAAAGAAGTAATCCAGACTATAGAGGTATTTCCAACCTTGACTGCACGTATATGATTTTCTCTAAGATATTATATAATCAGATTAAAGAACAACTTGATCAAGAGTTAGGTGAATACCAGGGAGGCTTCAGACCTTGGAGAAGCTGCTCTGAACAAATAATAACTTTGAAGCTAGTCATGGCATATTACAGAAAACGAAAAAAGCCCCTTTCAATAACGTTTATAGATTTCAAGAAAGCTTATGACTCCTTCCACAGACCATCATTATTAAAAATGTTAAGACATTTCGGACTTCACCCAAAGCTAGTCAAATTGATTGAACTTACTCTAACTAATAGAGTTTCTAAAATTAAGTTCAGAGGAGAACTTTCTGAACCATTCTTGGTAACAACTGGTTTAAGACAGGGAGACAGATTGTCACCTCTTCTTTTTAACTGTGCACTAGAGTACATTATGAGAAAATGGTACAAAAACAACTCAAAAAATATAAAAATTGGAACCCAGAAAGATAACATTTGAACTGTCTAGAATTTGCTGATGATCTAGCTCTTCTGGCCAATGATATTCAGGAAACAAAACAAACAGGAAATAGCTCAAAATATTGGTTTGAAAATTTCATTTTAAAAAAACAGAAATTATGCTAACTGAACTTCCGCTTGCAAGCATAATTAAGCTGGGAGACCAAGAAGTAAAAATTGAAATATTTAGGTGAAACAATCACATATAACCTAAACGAGAAACCAGCATGGCAAAATAGAGTAGATAAACTGGTTACAGCCGTTGCCTACGAGATATACAAGGTCTGAACATAGCTATTAATTTGTTGCTGATATCAGGTTTCCGTTCTATTCTTGGCTGACTTTAACATTGTGATATGCGGAGTAATTGTGAGGCTGTGATGATTTTGTGCAATTTATTGTGAATATTGTTTCTGTTGGTGAGTGTCTGTGAGGTTGAGAAGAAAATACACTGTTGTGTACCTCTATGTGTTTCGGATGACAGTAAAAAAGCATGAAAATTTACGTTCCATAGTTTCCCTTCTGAGTGCGGTTTAAGGGAGAAATGGAGGCAAGCTATTTCTAGGCAAGGTGATATAGTAGGATCTCTTTAGGTACCTAGCAATTCTTCTTATAAAACAGATTTCAGTGTAACCACATCAATCAAAGTTCCTTCTGTTTTCAGTGTATATCCTTTTCACAAACAGGAAAATGTCAAACGCAGGAAGCATCCAGCTCCCAAAAATGATGTATTGCTATCAAAATTTAGTAAAAGTCGATTCAGATAACGATGAACTTACCATATCTTCATATGTCAGTCACAAACGTAAAAGGAGTACAAGTCTCGTTTCTATATCAGGGAAAGGCTACGAGTATCTCAGTTAAATCTAAAAATATACGGATGAGAAAATTAAATACCAGATTATAGAAAACAATCTGTAAATTGTGAAGTAGGATACGGGTAATGAAATCAGAAAAATAGTTTTAAGGTATCTGAACTTGACCAAAAAGCAAACCAAATTGAAAAGAATGTTAAAATTGGTCATTTAGGAGCTTTATTCCTGTTAGAACAAATTTAATTTTCTTCTCCTTTCTTCATCTGTTTACCCTCCAGGGTTGGTTTCTCCCTTGGACTCAGCGAGGGATCCCATGTCTACCGCCTCAAGTGCAGTGTCCTGGAGCGCTAGACATTGGGTCAGGGGATACACCTGGGGAGGATGATCAGTACCTCGCCCAGGCAGCCTCACCTGCTATGCTAAACAGGGGGCTTGTGGAGGGATGTGGGAAGATTGGAAAGGATAGGCAGGGAAGAGGGAAGGAAACAGCTGTGGCCTTAAGTTAGGTACCATCCCAGCATTTGCCTAGAGGAGAAGTGGAAAACCACTTCGAGGAGGGCTGAGGTGGAAATCGAACCCACCTCTACTCATTTGACCTCCCAAAACTGAGTGGATCCCGTTCCATCCCTCATACCACTTTTCAAATTTTGTGGCAAGGCCGGGAATTGAATCCGGACCTCCGGGGATGACAGGTAATCACACTAACCACTACACCACAGAGGCGGACACAAATTTAATTTTACGGGAAGTAAAAAGAGAAATACGGTGAAACGACGCTAAATATTTGCGTCCTTTGGATAGGAAAGTACTTACCAGTTAAAGATTTCTGTGATCCTCGCACTGCCTAACTCTACCGTATCAGAAGACGCTAAAAAATTACACAGGATTTTCTAATGGCGAAACGGGCATAACATCCCTCACCAAACAGTGGCTTCATTATGAATGTCAAAACATCAGATGTGCAGAGGAAAAGATTGGATCGCTGATAATTGGTAAAAGGGCGATTAAACCCAAAGTTATTTATGACTGCAATCTTGATCCATTTATCGGATACTCTGAGGCACAATTAACGGTAAGAAGTGACAAACTCGCTATCAGATTTCCCTGCTTCTTTCATGAATTACTAATTTTGTTTAAGCATAGTGTAAGAAATACGTTGTAGAAAATAAGTCAAACAATTGCTCTTGGTCTATCTTTTATCTCATATCTGTTTGCTGCCTTCTGAACTTACTAGTTTTAATGAATGTTTATAGTTTTTCATATTCGAACATGTTGCAATGAGTGGGCGAGGCAGCTCAGTAAAGAGAACTCTAGTGGCGGTAGTCGGAAGTATCTCGAGGCTGAGTCTAGTGTGCTGTATTTCCCAGCCTTGAATATCTCGTAGGCAACGTTACAGCATAACATGTTACCAAGAATACATATAATGAATGTGTCTTTCAATAGCAACCAAATAGAACACTACAAAACAGTCACCCAGCCACAAATTACATATGCAAGTGAAACATTATTCAAAACAACAAACACAGTTGCAATAGATAGAGTACTCAAGTTAGAAAGGAGAATAGTGAGAACCTGTTTAAAATAAAAATGATCAAGTAAACAGAGTCTGGAGGCTAGCTTCCAATGAGACAGTTTATAAAGAAATAGAACCTTTCACTAGCACAATGAAAAAGAAATGAATATCATTCTTAGGCCATCTAATATGGTCACCAGAAAATAGAATCCGTATAAAAATAATAGAAATATTATAGAAGAGTATGAATAATGTTAGATGGATCACAGAACTTACAAAAGACATGAGAGAGTTGCATATTACAATAGAAGATTTAAAATAGAAAACAAATACACACAACATATGGAAAGATAAACACACTTGACTACAGACAAAAATCAACAAGCAGAGAATAGGAAGAGTGATTCCAGAAGCAGAAAGAAAATTATGTTCAGAAAGGATGAAACAATATTTGGCTGACAAAAAGAAGAAAAACCTCCATAAACCTGACTAAGTAGTCCTATGTTGACTAAAATATTAAAATAAATAAACTGGAAAGGTTCCTATTTTGGGAAGTATGTAGGTTTTTAGGTACAGAAATAAGTATTTTTAGTTCATATGAATTTTGTATTAGACAGAAATAATAATATGTATAGCCATAACATTTTATGAACCTGCATGTTTACCCCAAAACATGTAGGTCCTGGCTGCAGAAATTTCCCAGATCCATATGTCTGCAAAGGGTTAATATTTTGTGATGAAGATACTCTTTGAATTTATTAAAGTTGCTGTTTATGTTGAATTTACTGTAAATCCTTCATTAACATTAGATTGTAATTTTCTACAAAAGAATTTTATTTTATTTTTTTACAGTGACTTTCCCATTATATACCGTTTTATTTCCCATCTCCTAAAACCTTTCTCTACTAGGAGTGTTCATTATCTCAAGAGTACCTGCATTACTTTGTCCAGTGAAATAAATAATAAAGGTGATAATAATCAAGTGGTTTCAGGTACATTGTGCTGACATTTTTGGTTTGACACCATCTAGGCTTCCTGCATGTCAATTATGATATTCTGTTTAACTCTACCAGGTGACAGAGAAACAGATCTCTTCTGGGCACTCTATGACTGAGTTTTAATTTGTTAGATAAACACTAGTTGCATCTCCAGAGATCTTTTGCGTGCTGCCATCATACAGCATTGAGTGTCAAGTGGATCTTTTCCCACTCTTGAAACTCCAACTTCCTCTGCAGGGTTTGAACCCACAGTCTTGGGATCTGGAGACCAACATTCTACAGTTGATCCTGATAGGGAGCTAATGAAATAAAATGAAAACCCTGGACTTCTCTCAGAGAAAATGTTAGAGTAAGCATTGTGTTTACTGCTGGGAAAGTAAGTGAATTTCTATTTCTGGATCTTCATTGTCAGATACTACTGTCCAGTGCAAAAGAAGAGAAGACATTTGCCTGCCATGTGATAAAGAGCCCAAAAATTGAGATCACCATTCAGAAGAGAGCGAGATTTCGATGCCAGAGTTGGTAACGATCACCAATTATGGGGCAATGTGATGGGAAAATATGGACTTGGCAACTGTAATGCCAATGGTCTATTGCTCCTTGGTCTATGTGCTGAATATGAACTCTTTATTACTAATACTCAATTCCGTCTGCCTAATTGCTACAAGACCACTTGGATGCATCCTAGCTCAAAGCACTGGCACATCCTTGACTTTTATCATCACCAGGCAATATGATAAAAAAGATGTCCTTGTTACAAGGACCACAAGAAACGTTGATGACTGCTGGACAGATCATAAGCTCCTTTTTTGCCGGTTGAGAACTTCAATCTGTCGCAAATCAGAGAGAGCCATCCATAACCTGCCCAGAAATAAATTTGATACTTCTAAACTTCAAATCGAATCCATTACTACAGATTACAGAAATGCAATCTCAAACAAACTGGCTAGTCATCCAGTCAGCAGTGAGAGTACAAATCAGGAGTGGACCACACTTCAGAAGGTCATCGCTGAGTCAGTTCAGGAAACAAGTGGTTTTGTAAAGGAAAAAAAAGACAAGACTGGTTTAATGAAATTAATGAAGAAATTAAGTGTCTGGTTAATGCCAAACAGAAAGCCCATCTACCCTTCCTTCAAGACCAGTCTTCCAATGTGAAGAAATCACATTTCTTGGAACTTAAAGGAAAATGTCAGGCACAAATTAGGGAAATCAAGAATAACTAGTGGCAACAAAAATCTGAAGAACTGCAAAGACCATGAAAAACTTCTATGCTAGCATAAAGGAGATGTATGGTCCAATTCGATCTTCATCAGGGACATTGAAGACTGCTGACAACTCCATCATTTTAACTGATATTGCAGAAATTTCAGAGCGTTGGAAGGAACATTTCTCTTGCTTCTAAACCGTGCCTCCAGTGTCACTGAGGACTTTCTTCATAATGTCCCTCAGCAGCCCCAACAACCATTGATGGCAGTTCCACCCACATACAGAGACTTCACCAAAGCACTCAATCAGCTAAAACCAAGAAAGCCTCCTTCCTGGTATTGATAACATCCCTCTGGAACTGATACAACATGGAGGTATACCCTCGAAGACTAGACTTTTCACACTTGTCCTCTTGATTTGGGAAACTCGAGAAGTACCTGATAACTTGAAGAATGCTACCATCATCACTATCTTCAAGAAAGGCGATCGTAGCATATGTGGGAACTACTGTGGCATATCGCTTTTGTCAATTGCAGGTAAAATTCTCACAAGAATTCTATTAAACCAGCTCCAAGTTATCTCAGAGAGGATTTTGCCTGAGTCTCAATGTGATTTCCAAACCTCCAGAGACACAACAGATGTGATCTTCTGTGCTAGACAGCTCTTGGGAAAAATGCAGAGAGCAACAGCAGCCTCTGTATTCAGGTTTCTATGATCTGGAAATAGCCTTTGATTCAGTACCAAGATCTGCTATGTGGAAAGTATTGAGACATTTTGAATGTTCTGAGTGTTATGTGGAATTGGTTCAAGCTCTTCATGATGGCATGTCTGGACAGGTTCTTCACAGTAACTCAGTATCAGATTCGTTCCCAATCACTCATGGATTGAAACAAGGCTGTGTGCTTGCTCCTACACTCTTTTGCACTGTAAATGGCTGCCATGCTGTATGAATCATCTGTAAACAACTTAGGCATGGTGATTAAGTTTAGTTTTGATGGAGGCCTTTTCAATCTGGCAAGACTTCGCTCACAAAGACTTACTCTGGTTACCATGGTGACAAAACTGCAGTATACCGATGGCGCTGCATCTCCTGCTCTTAACACCTGAAGACCTACAACAGTCAGTCAGTTGCTTTAAAACTGCATGTGATAACTTTAGTCTTGCCATTAATGCAAATAAAATGAAGGTACTTGCACAACCTTCCCCATGATTGACTCTTCCTGAGTTCAGTATCTCCATCTTAGACACAACACTGGAGCAGGTTGATCATTTTTCATATATTGGTAGAATCTTGTCTAAACATACCTGCGAACAAGATGTTGACAAAAGAATCGGGGCTGCTCATGCAGCATTCAGATGGTTAATGCACAGAGTCTTCATGAATAATGACCTAAAACTGCATACCAAACTCTGTCGTTTCCATGCTAGTGTATGGCTGTGACATTTGGACACTCTACCGCCCTCATATAAAAAAACTTGAGTGATTCCACTAACAAAAAAGAGACATCTTGAATGTTAAGTGGGAGGACCATGTAACCAGCATGGCATTTCTCGACAAAGTACAATTAAATAGCATTGAGGCAACAATCATCGCTCATCAGCTGAGTTGGTTAGGCCATGTTCACCGCGTAAGTGATACCAGGCTTCCCTGCCAAATTCTTTATGGTGAACTTTGCTCCTGCAATAGATCTCATTGAGCCCCTCTTAAGCAATTTAAGGACCAGCTGAAACACATCATGAAGACAACTGGTATAAAAATACAGACATGGGAAGAATGTGCTGTGGACCATTCACTGTGGCAAAACACTACATTCACCTCTGACAACTTGTTCAAAAGAGAATGCCACAGATATCAAGAGGCCAAGCGACAAGCTAGAAAGCTCTGTCAGTTACAACCCTACTCTCCTGCACTCATTCAGTGTGATTTGTATGATGTTTTATGCCATAATTGGTCTGTTTATTCATTGCAAACACATCCATAAACTGAGTTGAACTGCTCACCTTATGCAAGAAGAAGTTATATATACTCGGATCGAGTTACAGCCAACAATGACAACATCTTCTTTTCTATTCCTTCTTGGAAAAAATTAAAACCTACAACCTGTTTTCCAGTCAGTGATTGGGTCAGGGATGGAATGAATGAAGCCCCCATCTTGCGGCGAGGATAGGAATTGTGCCAGCTGCCGATATTGGAGAGTGTTGCTGTAATCAAAGATGACAGGGAAAACTGGAGTACCCGGAGAAAAACCTGACCCACCTCTGCTTTGTCCAGCACAAATCTCACATGGAGTAACTGGGATTTGAACCACGGAACCCAGCAGTGAGAGGCTGCCGCCTGAGCCACGGAGGCTCTTATTTCTTCTTGGACTTCTTTGCTAATTTATTAGGATTAGCAGTTCATGTGAATTTGTCTAAGATTGTTTCTGTGATGGTTGGTAGGGTGACATGTTGTATGTGGATGAAGAGAGGTGTATTTAAATGAATATAAACACCATTCCCTGAGTCAGAGGAATTAACAATGCACTGTTGAAACCCCTGGTCCAGATGGGGCTGTCTGAACCAAAGGCCACTATGCTACCGTCCAGCCAAGAATGTACGAGGGCAGATCAGAAAATAAGTTGCACTTCCCAGTTATGGCCATTTATTACACCACCTATACAACAGCAACATGACTATAATGACATACACTGTAACATCACTTTTCCACATAGTTTCCAAGAGACTCCAAACATTTCTGTGAACGCACAACCAACTTGTCGATGCCAGATGCATAGAAATTTTCTCCAGCGTTCTGCAACCACTCGGAGACAGCGGCCTTCACCTCCTCATCGGTCTGGAAACGTTGACCACCGAGCTCTATTTTCAGCTTACCGAACAGATGAAAGTTACATGGCGCTAGGTCGGGACTGTAGGGTGGATGTTGCCAGATCCCCCACTTGAAACGCTGCAGCAGTTCTCTCGTTTGGCGGGCCTTGTGTGATGTTGCATTATCGTGCAACAAAATCACACCGATGCTCAATTTCCCCCAGTGCTTCTTTTTAATCGCTTTATGCAACCGGTGCAACGTTTGATAATACGACGCTGCGTTGATCGTCGTTCCTGTCGGCATGAATTCCACGTGTAGCAAACCCTCCATGTCAAAGAACACTGTCGCCATAACCTTACCGGCTGAAGGTTGAACCTTGGCCTTCTTTCGTTCTGGTGATGAGGGGTGAACCCATTCCATTGATGTTCCCTTCATTTCGGGGGTGAAGTGATGGACCCACGTTTCGTCGCCTCTGATGATTTGCTGCAGAAACCCGTGGCTGTCTGCGGCATAGCGTTGCAAAAATGCCAGGGAGGATTGGAAACGTTGTCCCTTGTTCTCATCGGAGAGAAGACGTGGGACCCATCTTTGACACAGCTTACAATATCCAAGGTCCTCGTGAACAGTGGCGAATACACTGCCATACGACATGTTCAGCTGCATCGCGATTTCTCTTAGTTTAATTCGCCGGTTCTGTCTAATGATCGCATTCACACTGTTGACCTTTGCACGGTTCCTGGACTTCGCGGGCCTGCCTTCGCGATGGTTGTCCGTGATATCCGTGCGTCCGGCTTCGAATTGCTGGCACCACTTTACGATACCTTGCCGGGAAATGGCCCACTCCCCATACACAGCACTAATTTCATGATGAATATCCGTGCAATTCTTCCTTTTGGCCCATAGGAATCGGATTGTCGCACGCATCTCATATTTGGAGTGAACATCCATTGACGCGCCATTGCATTTGGCCGCTATTCGCACATTACTAGACGAGACACCACAGCGACCTGCCTAACAGACGTGTGGGCAGTGTCTGTCCCTTTCTCTGCTGTGCCCACGTTTGCAACACACAACGTGCTGCTGCGGCGCGTTAGTGCAACTGACCTTTTGATCCACTTACGTACATCACTGATATAAAAATAGGAAACCACAGAAAACTATCTTCAGGTCTGCTAAAAGTGAGGTTCCATCTCTGAAAATTTCTCTCTGTCTCTCACTTATCGTTCCCTCAATTCTGAGGATTGTGATCTCCAGGGAGTCTACTGGTCAGTTGTCTCCATCTCTTGTGGTCCTCGGCCAAGGTGCTGAATCAAAGATGTTCAGCCCAGTTATACTATTGATAATATTTGACCATCAAGTGGGAACTCATCCACGATCTCTCTTGCCAGGAGCATTTCTAAGAATGATAAGTGATACCACATAGCTAAGTTGAGAAAGATATGATTTTGATGGTTATCAACGGGACTTATTGAGTGTGGAAGAAAGATTCAGAAAAGGACAGGCTACAGATTTATTTTATTGAAGTATTGAAACTTCATGAATTTACCGAGCTCAGAACATTTTAAGCAAGCCTCGGACCTATGGGAGTAACGGAGTCCCACTCCCATTTGACAGGCGAGGGACTCCTTGGAAACAACTTGGCGAACGAAATGGAATTCGATGGGGAGCTATCAATATTAATGGGGCTTATGGAAGAAAGAAAGTAGAACTGGCTGAGTCAGCAAAGAGGATGCATTTGGATGTGCTAGGAGTAAGTGATATTTGGGTAAGGGGAGATAAAGAGGAAGAGATAGGAGATTATAAAGTGTACTTGACGGGTGTAAGAAAGAGAAGGGCAGAGTCTGGGGTAGGGCTCTTTATCAGGAATACCACTGCACGCAACATAGTTTCTGTTAGGCACATAAATGATCGAATGATGTGCGTAGATTTGTCAGTTGGAGGAATTAGGACTAGAATTGTGTCCGTGTATTCATGATGTGAGGGTGCAGATGTGGATGAAGTTGACAAGTTTTATGAAACATTGAGGGACATCGTGGTCAGGGTCAACAGCAAGGATAGAATAGTGCTAATGGGCGATTTCAATGCGAGAGTTGGGAATAGAACTGAAGGATACCAAAGGATGATCGGTAAATGTGGGGAAGATATGGAAGCTAATGGGAATGGGAAGCATTTGCTAGACTTCTGTGCTAGTATGGGTTTAGCTGTTACGAATACATTCTTCAAACATAAGGCTATTCACCGCTACACATGGGAGGCTAGGGGTACCAGATCCATAATAGACTATATCTTAACAGACTTCGAATTCAGGAAATCTGTCCGGAATGTGCGAGTTTTCCGGGGATGTTTCGATGATACAGACCACTATCTGATCTGTAGTGAACTAAGTATCTCTAGGCCTAGGGTAGAGAAAGTGAAATCTGTCTGCAAACGAATAAGGGTAGAAAATCTCCAGGACGAGGAAATTAGACAGAAGTACATGGATATGATTAGTGAGAAGTTTCAAACAGTAGACAGTAAGCAGGTTCAGGATATAGAAAGTGAATGGGTGGCATACAGGGATGCTGTAGTAGAAACAGCAAGGGAATGCCTAGGAACAACTGTGTGTAAAGATGGGTAAAGGTGAACATCTTGGTGGAATGATGAAGTGAGAGCAGCTTGTAAACGTAAAAAGAAGGCTTATCAGAAATGGCTCCAAACAAGGGCCGAGGCAGACAGGGATTTGTACGTAGTTGAAAGAAACAGAGCCGAAAGCCTGCAGTCTAATATCTTGGAACTTGAAAATATATGCAATGAGTATGGTATGAAAATTAGCCTCTCGAAGACTAAATTGATGTCAGTAGGTAAGAAATTCAACAGAATTGAATGTCAGATTGGTGATACAAAGCTAGAACAGGTTGATAATTTCAAGTATTTAGGTTGTGTGTTCTCCCAGGATGGTAATATAGTAAGTGAGATTGAATCAAGGTGTCGTAAAGCTAATGCAGTGAGCTCGCAGTTGCGATCAACAATATTCTGTAAGAAGGAAGTCAGCTCACAGACGAAACTAACTATCTTTACATCGGTCTGTTTTCAGACCAACTTTGCTTTACGGGAGCGAAAGCTGGGTGGACTCAGGATATCTTATTCATAAGTTAGATGTAACAGACATGAAAGTAACAAGAATGATTGCTGGTACAAACAGGTGGGAACAATGGCAGGATGGTACTCAGAATGAGGAGATGAAGCTGTACGCATAAACCAGCTTCGGTGGTGGTGTCATGTGAGGCGAATGGAGGGGGATAGGAGAATAATGGACTCTGGTATGGAAGGTAAGAGAAGTAGAGGTAGACCAAGACGACAATGGTTAGACTCGGTTTCTAACGATTTAAAGATAAGAGGTATAGAACTAAATGAGGCCACAACACTAGTTGCAAATCGAGGATTATGGCGACGTTTAGTAAATTCACAGAGGCTTGCAGACTGAACGCTGAAAGGCACAACAGTCTATAATGATAATGTATGTATGTATGTATGTATGTATGTATGTATGTATGTATGTATGTATGTATATGTAAGTAAAAAGGGATAACTTGTAAGGATTGTAATTGCATTGATTTTGTGTTATGATGCTAATTGCTTTTCTCTTCTTTAATTCAGTTCATGTCAGAGTACAATATTTGATTGCTTACAAGACATGGCATTATATAAAATGTGGCCCGTAAAATAGAAAGAAAAGGTACCATTAGCCATTTATAGCTGCTGAAACAGCCTTTATTTTCTTTAAAGTTAATGTTAGATATACAGGATGTCCTTGAAAAAAGGTTCCAATATTTACAGAGAAAACAGCACGCAACAAACAAAGGAAAAAAGGTCCTATAAATATTGATCGCAAACCCAATATCTTTGGAGTTATGGTCCTCTACCCCTACTACTAATGATCACCATGTTCCAACAATTTACGGAACATTGTACGCAACAAAGGGCAGAAATGTGTTCCTATCTAAACATTCGTTGTAAATTTACTAGCAAGATGTGTTATGGTCTGTTTAGATAGGTGGGGCATATCTTGCACTCCGAGCACTTCGTCATGAAACAAATGCAAAATTGTTTGTATGTAGATATTTGATGCAGTACATCGTGTGTGTGCATGAGCCAACGTACAGTATTCCACTGTGTGCGACAAACCACATTGCTCTCGCAGTCAGGTAGGTTAGTTTTGTCAGTATATGGTAGTACTCAAATGGCGCATGTTTTGTTGTGACACTGCAGTACTGTAATTTATTTTCTTATCTTTCTTCTCTGGACTTAGAGCACGCAATGGAGGCCTATAATTCAACCTGGGAAATGGCCGATTTGATCTTCTCTTACGGGCAAGAAAAATGGGAGCAACCTACCTGTGTTGCTGGAGAATGTTCCTCTACAGGAACGATTGCAAATGGCGCACCGGCGCATTTAAAAAAAATGAAGCTATCGCAGGGTTATGTGATGCCTAACACGAGTCTTCCATGAGCAATGGATTGGTCAGGGAGGGCCAATACCTTGGCCTGCCTGTTTGCCAGACCTTAGCTGTTTAGATATTTGGCTTTGGGGACATGTCAAGACCATGGTGTATGTGGTCTCCATAAATGATGTGGATACACTATGAGAACACTTGTTCAATGCCTGTGATGTAATCTGGTTACCACCAGGGGTATTCCATCAAATGCGTGATTCCATGCGACATAGGGTGGAAGGCTGCATTGCAATGGATGGCGGTCACATTGAACACATGTTGTGAAGAATATATCAAAGACATGGTGATCATTGACGGTAGTGATAGCGGACCATAACTCTGAAGATATTGGGTTTGCAACCAATGTTTATAGGACCTTTTTTCCTTCGTTTGTTGTTTGCTACCTCCTCTGTAAATATATATAGAGGGAGGGAGAGAGAGAGAGAGAGAGAGAGAGAGAGAGAGAGAGAGAGAGAGAGAAAAGGAACATACAATAGAGTGAACACAATAACAGGTCGGCATCAGAAAGGGACAGCAGCTGAAAGAGGGATAAGACATTAAAACGCAAAAGGACAATCTCCATATCTTTATACACTGCCAGCTTCACATAGATAGGCTTTCTCCTCATCCATCCATTCCAGTTCTTCTACGACCTTTCCTTCTCAGCGTCTGAAGATTTCTGCCTTTTAGCTTCATCAGGAGGGCAGGCTTGATGCAAGTATAATGGACCAGTATAACTTGGAAACAGTTCTCTAACCCATTGGTTAAATAATGGAAATATCAATTATTATTATTGTTCCGGGGTTTTTTTTGTGGATCGCAGAGGTGAAAGAAGGTGCTGGGGTGAATGGGTCTAACTACAATGTCAAGAATTGAATTTAAAACTTAAACTGAAGGTTATATTTTCAGAACTTCACACATGACAAGATTTTATGACAATATTGCAGGTACAAGTAGCAATCATTGAACTTGGGAAAAAGGTCCAAGATTCGGAACCTTAACACTTTGGGCCTTAAACCCCTAGTTTTACAATTTTACAAAGGAAGAGGTATTATTTAATGAGGGGCAGAAATCCCCTAATTCATGAGCACTTGCTCCCTAAATCACAACATCTATCCTTCAGGAGGCGCACTTTACAATTATCAAAAGCTGAAAAGAGCTAACAGGCTCTCAGTTTCTCAAGCCTACTCAAGGCGACATTGCATGAAAATCTCATAATCTCTGGCCTTACAAGGCACTATTTATACATAGAAATCTTATTACACAGAGGTATCTAGTACCCAACCTACAGGGCCTTAGTGAAAAAGAACAGGTTAAATAAACAGCCCGAGTACAATTTGAATGGAGGCAAAGTCTGAGCTCCATAAATTTAAAAACCTATATGGCGCTTGGCCGATAAAACAGGGGCTATTCCCAACCTACTGAGGTAGTACGCATGGAAATCACTTTCATACATTGCCAAAACAAAAGGTTACAAAAACGTGGTACCTCAAACCAAGATGAAAGGGAGCTTGAGAGGGAACTTCACTCTCTATCCCCAATTTACAGTAAAGATTTGTGAAGTTTTTACATTAGCCGAAAGAAGATTTACAGTTTAGAATAGTTGGTTACATAATTAAAGATTCGAACCGTTCCCTCGGGTTAAACTGCGGAGCTGGCAAGAAATAAAGATGTTGTGTGGCCATTACCTTGTCGATGTACTGCTGCCTGATGAAAGAGGCCGCCCGCCTCCTGCTTTGACACGCACTCTGTAAAATGACGATCATTTGGCCAAGAGACGTGAAAATCCGCAGTTTATAAACCCTCGGGGAAAGTTCGAGACCATTCAAGATTAAACTAGCCACACCCTCTCACTTTTATAGTTCAGATTAAAAGTTACACTCAAAATAGAAGAAGAAGAAGACTGTGATTGGTAGAAAATTAATTACAGAAATTAGGGATTGGTTAGATTCAAAACTGGCGGAAATAAAAAGAAAATATTGCCAAAACTTCTTTGAGTTATAAGTTCTTGTACCTCGCACCAGGGTGCATGATCATATTTTTGGTAGTGTCATCTGTGAGAGAATGTCCAAACTTCTTGATGAATGGAAAACAAAACAAGTAGAAATTCACACAGGTCAGGAAACTTCACAATAACAAAATTACATCAGATTTTAGTGGTGACATCTTCTGAGTAAAGTTCTGAGCAGGTATAGTTTCAGGTTCACTTTCACCATTAGAGGAGTTCTTTTAAGTGCTTATTTTGAATGCGCAGCATAGAGGTGTACCTCCCGGTATTATTATTATTATTATTATTATTATTATTATTATTATTATTATTATTATTATTATTATTATTATTATTATTATTACTTGTGAGGTGTAGCTATGAAGTTGTTTACATCTATTAGTATTATTTATGTAGTTATGTCCAGACTTTATTTGGTATAAATTGTGGTCTAAATACTTGTGTGTTATTTGTGAGGTTATGTCCAGCTCCATGGCTAAATAGTTAGCATGCTGGCCTGTGGTCACAGGGGTCCCTGGTTTGATTCCCGGCAGAGTCGGGAATTTTAACCGTCATTAGTTAATTCCTGTGGCACGGGAGCTGGGTGTGTGTGTCGTCGTCGTCATCATTCCATCCTCATCACGACGCGCAGGTCGCCTATGGGAGTTAAATTGAAAGACCTGCATCTGGAGAGCTGAATTTGTCCTCGGACACTCCCGGCACTAAAAGCCATACTCCATTTCATTTTTTTCATGAGGTTATGTCATGAAACATCTTCTGTATGTATATTAATACGAGTTTATTTAATGTAAGAACACATAATTACTAGTATATAATTTATTATTACCTATATATATATGGGGGTGTAAGGGGTAGGTTGTCCTACTCAAATGTCAATCTCACCTGCACGTGGTGCACCCTGCTTTTGACTGACGAGGCTCTGGCGACCGAGCGACTCCCAGGATAAGGAGTCCCCCCTCTGTGCTATGCCAACGGCTCCCTATGAAAGTGGATGAGCTGGCAGGGGCTGGGGCACTCTCTTGCCCTTGAGGTGGAAACCATCTCTAAAGGCGGAAGAACCATATATGGTCAACGCCATAGAAAGTCCTCAACGGCGGACCAGGCATAGGGACAACTAAAACTTCCCTGGCGGCTGGGAAGGCGGACGAAGGCTGCAGCAGTCTTGGAGCCTCCAGTCGTCGTAACTCTTATGCCACTGGGGACAGGTTCTGAGTCTGTCAAGAAATGTGTGATTGTTGATGTGCAGCAGCATTCCCACACTAAAAGATGTCACGCACAGGCGTCTTCTGAAGAACTCAGCACATACACTACAAGTCCTACGGCGATCGGGGAGTTGTGACGGGAGCAGGATTGTGTAGTCTAGGAGCTCCTAGTGATGAACCGGCATGTAGGCGACGAATGTGTGATTGCCGTTTTGCTTGAGGAGAGGCTGTAAAACAACTCGTGTGCTGCATTCGTGACTGAGCAGGCCTATTCAGGAACCACTCTGCATCCCCTGAATGGGGAGGGGGCTATAAAAGGTGCCCTAAACATAGTCAGCCTCATCACGTCTTGACTGGGAAACCGCGCCCAGAGGGTACTCTACAAGCGGTCAAAAGAAAATAAAGATGAATTTTGCAACCTGGAACATCCGTACTCTAATGGATGATGATACAGCTAATCGACCAGATAGGGGAACAGCTATCGTGGCTCGTGAACTAAAAAGATTTAACATTGATATTGCAGCACTGAGTGAAACTAGAAGGCCTGATGAGGAACAAATTAAAGAACAAGTAGGCAGATACACTTTTTTCTGGAAAGGTAAAAGCTTCACGAGCCCTGCATTCATGGTGTTGGTTTTGCCATTGCAAATGAACTTGTCCCTCACCTTGACGAACTTCCTTCTGGATTAAATGAAAGACTCATGAGCTTACGCCTCAAGCTCACCAACAATCAATGAGTTACAGTAATTAATGCCTATGCTCCAAACCTCACTTGTGAAGAAGATGAAAAAGAAGGATTCTATTGCCAACTTGACACCCTTCTAACAAGAATACACTGAGCTGACAAAATCATTCTCTTGGGAGACTTCATTGCGCGAGTTGGTAGAGACTCAACGCTATGGCTCAAAGTACAGTAATTGGAAAAGAGGGAGTAGGGAATTGCAACTCTAATGGAACCCTTCTGCTTACAAAGTGCTCAGAGCACAATCTAGTTATCACTAATACCCTCTTCAGACAAAAGGATAAATTTAAAACATCATGGCAACATCCACGGTCAAAACACTGGCACCTAATTGATTACATAAATGTATGCGCCCGAGACCAACGCGATGTGTTAATCACAAAGGCTCTAACAAGTGCTGATGACTGCTGGATGGACCACCGACTTATAGGGTCCACGATGACCCTTCACATCCACAAGCAGCGAAGGAAAGAGAGAAAACTTACGAGACCTAAAATGAACACAGACCGTCTCAAGGATCATAGTACCGAAGCAAACTTTCAACAACTCCTAGGTGATTAAATTGCCGGATGAATATTCTGAAAGCACTGAAGAATACTTAGTAACACTGAAGACTGCAGTACTATCAGCTGGTGAAGAATCGGTAGGACACCTTAGGGTCAAACACCAAGACTGGTTTGATGAGAATGACCAAGAAATTCAGACTCTAACAGACAAAAAAAGAGCAGGACACCAAGCTTGGCGGATCAATCCTAGTTCACTATCTAAGAAACGAGAATATCAAGAAGCAAAAGCAGATGTTCAGAGGAAAACCTGTGTTCTGAAAAACAGTT
This sequence comes from Anabrus simplex, assembly GCF_040414725.1. NCBI lineage: Eukaryota > Metazoa > Arthropoda > Insecta > Orthoptera > Tettigoniidae > Anabrus > Anabrus simplex. The sequence goes on along the minus strand of NC_090265.1, from coordinate 1,045,801,899 downwards.
GGTGGACAATGAAGTCTCAAGAAATACAACATCTAGCTGAAACTAACAACACTAGAGCTTTTCTGAGCATGATAAAAATCGTATATGGCCCAACAGCTCAAGGATTAAACCCTCTTAAATCTAGGGATGACTGTACTCTTCTAAAAGACAGCAATTCCATTAATGCACGATGGAAAGAACATTTCCATGAACTGCTGAACAAGGATCCGGAGATCAGCATAGTAGAAATCTAGAAAATTCCACAAAAACCTACAAAATCTCACCTTGGTGAAGTTCCTTCCTTACAAGAAGTTGAAAATGCTATTAAACAACTCAAAAATAATAAAGCTGCCGGATCAGATGGAATTGCTGCTAAATTATTCAAGGAAGGTGGACGAATTCTTGCTGAACATACACTAATGCTCGTAGTCAAAATATGGAACACTGAAACAATACCTCCTGATCTCAGAGATGCTTTGATAGTTACGATCTTCAAAAAAGGAGACAGAACTGACTGTGTTAACTACTGTGGAATTACTCTTCTATCTATTGCTGGGAAAATACTCGCTCGAATTCTATCCAACCGCCTGATACCTCTTGCTGAAGACTGCTTACCTGAAACTCAGTGTGGATTTCGACCCAATCGCAACACAACAGATATGATTTTCTGTGCTAGACAAATGCAGGAGAAATGCAAAGAACAACATCTCCCTTTGTACATGGCATTCATAGATCTTGCAAAAGCCTTTGATTCGGTTAAAAGAGATGCCCTGTGGAAAATCCTGGAAAAAATAGGCTGTCTTCAGAAGTACATAAATATTCTTAGATTACTGCATGATAATATGAAGGGCATGGTTCTTGTCAACAATAGCCCTGGAGAAAATTTTTAAATCACAGCAGGTGTGAAGCAAGGTTGTGTAATACCTCCCACTCTGTTCTCAATATTTGTTGGGACTATTCTTCATCTTGTTGATGGGAAACTACCAAAAGGCATAGAAATTGAATACTGGACTGATGGAGGTATATTCAATCTCAGTAGACTACGAGCCAAGACCAAAATTTCCACTACATCCATCATTGAACTTCAGTACGCTGATGGCACTGTTGTTCTTGCAAACTCTGAACACAATTTACAAGCAATCTTAAATGCATTTGATGAAGCTTATACAAGTATTGGCCTAAGCCTTAACATCCAAAAGACTCAGATCCTTTACCAGTCTGCACCCAACTCCACCTCCGTATATCCTACAATCTCAGTCCAAGGCAAAGTTCTGAAGAACATAGAACATTTATACCTTGGCAGCCATCTCTCAGCAAATGCAAATCTTGATTATGAGATTCAACACCGCCTCAGATGTGCTAGTATGGCTTTTGGTCGTCTTCGGGTAAGGGTCTTTGATAATCATAATATCAGCACTCAGACCAAGTTTTATGTGTACTAAGCTACCGTTATACCATCTCTTACATATTGTTGCGAAACGTGGTCTACCTACAGGAGGCACATACGATGCTTGGAAAAATACCATCGACATTGCCTGAGAAGGATCCTGAGGGTGAAATGGCAAGATTGACGCACTAACATCAGTGTTCTGGAAGAAGCTAACTCCACTAGCATTGAGGCCATGATTATCAAGCACCAACTTTGCTGGACAGGCCACATCGTTCGCATGCCTGAATTCCGTCTCCCAAAACAAATTATGTGCTCCCAGCTGAAGCATGGTCATAAAAAACTTGGAAGACCACAAAAGCGTTACAAAGATGCAGTAAAAACCAACATGGAAAAGTGTCAAATGAAAACTAACAACTGGGAAGCTACGGCACGTAACCGCACAGTCTGGCGTCGCAATGTCTGGGAAGGAACTCAGTGCTTCGAGCAAGAAAAGCGGAGAACAGAACTTGACAAGCGCAATGCAAGAAAACAACGTAAGCTCGTGAAGAATAACCAAACTACACCACCAGTACCTAACAGAACAAATGTGTGTCAAAAATGTGGGAAAATCTGCAGTTCTAGGATTGGCCTCTACAGTCACTTAAGATCTCACAAAAACTAAGTTCTTCAGGAAGACAATTATACTCGTTTATGAGGGATAGCCCACCATATATATATGATGTACAAATCCACTGCAATATTGTGCAACACATGGTAATAGTCCAGAACAACTTATCTTTGGAACTAGAGAGTTACAGAAAATTCCATTCCTTGTAAATAAGTTATTGGAGACTCTTGAAATTACAAGAAAACATGTGTCATATTCTTCTAGAAGCCTGGCCAGGCAATGTATATAAAGAGGCAGTCTTGAGGGTTGAGTGGAGTTGTTAATGAGAGTTGCTAGTGAAGCCCTAAACTCATGTTGTGATTCTGTTGACATACTAATGGCACAGTCTTCTTCTTCTTCTTCTTCTTCTTCTTTGTAGCAGTGTTTTGTTCTAGATGGCAGTTTATTAGTGCGTGTGTGTAGAATATGCATATATAATTTGTAAATAAAACAGTGTACACGCTTGGCAGCATTTTGTGTGTGCGTCTTTGTGGTAACATTAGGTTTCAACACTCATTGACAGATCTTCAATCTCGATGTGGGAAAGAGAAAAGCTAGATCAAAGACGGGCACAATTTGACTCAGTGAGCAGCACTCCAACTCTGGCTGGTAAAGAAGCAGAGAATGCGTTCTGACAGAGGGTAGCAACTGCTTGGACAATTTGTAGTTACAATTAGTGAAGGGGCACATATCTAAACAGATGTAAACTTTTAACAGTTTTATTGTGCCTAATGTCTTATTACATTCAGAGCATTAGATTATAGTGAGGAAACAAAATAAGTTATTTTGTGTATACAACACCATGTGTTAAGTAAATGTTTCATTATATTCATTTCATTAGGTTAAGCATAGGAAACATAATTATTTTGACATGTGATGTCTAAATACTCCTTTGACTGCTACCTGTGTCCGACTCGTTGGCTGAACGGTCAGCGTACTGGCCTTCGGTTCAGAGGGTCCTGGGTTCGATTCCCGGCCGGGTCAGGGATTTTAACCTTAATTGGTTACTTCCAATGGCACGGGGGCTGGGTGTATGTGTTGTCTTCATCATCATTTCATCCTCATCACGACGCGCAGGTCGCCTACGGGTGTCAAATAGAAAGGCCTGTACCTGGCGAGCCGAACCCGTCCTGGGATATCCCGGCACTAAAAGCCATACGACATTTCATTTTTCACTGCTACCTGTAGTCTTGGAATACTGTAGGCCAACATAAAAGCTTGTTTTTGAATGGACCTATTAACTTCACACATTTATTCCATTCTTTCATGGTACAGTACTGAAATAGTGTACAGTATGGTGAATGTTAATTTACTCAGTGCCAAAGTAACGCACTCTTTCACTTTTCGAAGCAAGTCGAGTGATATCATCGTATTCTCCAGACAGAGGATACAGCTATGTACACAGGTTTTTCACACACCGTACCTTGACTGGCCTGATGAAATCCATCTCTTGTGAGATACTGTGTACAGATTGCACTGTGACTTGTTTTCTTATTACTTTTACTGTTCTTGTCTCAATCTCAACCTTGGCTTTGGTAATATGAAAATGAATGAAGTATTAACAATACTTGTAACACAATCTTCAATGCAATCAGTGAACAATAAACATTCTTTTTTAATAGTTGGCTTTATGTCGCACCGCCACAGATAGATCTTATGGTGACAATAGGATAGGAAAGGGCTAGGAGTGGAAAGGAAGCGTCCATGGCCTTAATTAAGGTACAGCCCCAGCATTTGCCTGGTGTGCAAATGGGAAGGAACAGAAAACCATCTTCAGGGCTGCCAACCCACTATCTCCCGAATGCAAGCTCACAGCTGCGTGCCCCTAACCGCATGGCCAACTCGCTCGGTAACAAACAAACTACACGATTGTATTGTGTAAACATAATATACTCTGCCAGGTGGAATGCTGTGGCTATGCTTGAGCCTTGACTCCACATATCACCATCTAGTCTTTACAGCATAAGCTGCTCTCTGCTCGTACAGTGCTCAAATCCATGAGCTCAAGGAACCCACCAGTAAGCTAGATGAACACAGGAAGAGACAAAAAAATAAAGAATACAGGTGGTAAAATACTTTCTATCAGGACTGACTGAGGACCTGTCAAGATGGCTTCTCAGTGAGTGTTGAAGTCTGTTCACCGAAAGAAACTGGAAAGCATAAAACAGTTTACAGGGGCTGAGAAGAAATAGATGCAGAAGAATCAGTTGATGAGGAAACAGTCCATCTGTTAGAACAGGGATGGCGAACCTATGCCACGATTTTGGTGGCACGCCACATGAACATAATAATATTTTATATATACGTCTTGTACTACATACAATCTTTTAGTGTTTCATGTGTAAGGCATAAATATTGAAAATCTAAATACTAGTTCCATTCGGACATGCAATATGGCAACACTGCTACACTGATAGGTCCGAAAGTCAAGTGAGATAGTGTCATTTTCTGGTGGTTTTGTATACGGACATCGCATTCATGTTTTCGGTGCTGAAAAGAACAGAAACTTAACAAAGGTGGTGACCGTATTTTTCAAGAACTCTGGCCAGGGAATTCAGACTGATAAAAAGATGTGTTGCCTGTGTTCGAAAACAATTGTATCCCCCACATTTAATGTAAAGCACAATTTTGAGACTGGTCATTCAAATGTTTGTTCCATTTCAAATGAAGAAAGAGGAGAGTTCATTTCACAAAATATCTAACATTACACAAAATAAACTAGTTCTTTAGTATCATCTTTCCGCCCAAGGAATATCAGTGCGGCTCTTTCTATCTGTCTCACTGCATAGTGTAGCATGCATGGGAAACCAATTTCTGACGGTGAGTTGTTGATAGAAAGTTTCGTATTGACGTCCGACACATTATTTGAAAACTTCCCTAACAAACAACTAATAATTAACAGAATTACAGGAATGCCAGCCAGCTGAACTGCTGTCAAGGGTAGAATAATAAAAACGATTGAAGAAGTTTCGGAGCAGTTGAAAGCTAATTTGGATAACTCCCACATGTATGCAGTATATGTTTTTTTTTTTTTTTTTTTTTGCTAGTTGCTTAACGTCGCACCGACACAGATAGGTCTTATGGCGATGATGGGATAGGAAAGGCCAAGGAGTGGGAAGGAAGCGGCCGTGGCCTTAATTAAGGTACAGCCCCAGCATTTGCCTGGTGTGAAAATGGGAAACCACGGAAAACCATCTTCAGGGCTGCCAACAGTGGGGCTCGAACCCACGATCTCCTGGATGCAAGCTCACAGCCGCGCGCCTCTACGCACACGGCCAACTCGGCCGGTAGAGTATGTTTTGATGAAAGCATGAATGTGACTTTACAAACAAGGTTAGTTTTTTTTTTTTTTTAAATATTTCCTTATGAAAATGTGATGAGGGAGAAATTAGTTTGATTGTTGAGCGTACAAACTACAACATGGAAGTGAAGTCCTTTTTCAATATTAATACTTTTGATTTTTATATCTAAGAATTATTTTTTTACAATTTGCTTTACATCGCACCGACACAGATAGGCCTTGTGGCAACGATGGGAAAGGCTTACGAGTGGGAAAGAAAATGCCGTGGCCATAAATGAGGTACACCCCACGGAAGATGCAATCAAATGTATTTACAAGATATATGTATAATAATAAATAAATAAATAAATAAATAAATGCTATTTATTCCTCAGCCCGAAGGCTGGTTGGATCCTCAACAGTTCCGCCATCAGCTGTCATAGATGGCCTAGGCATTACTAAAGAGGCGTACTAGGGAAATGAGGAGTGAGGTATTTTCCCGTTGCTTTCCTCACCAAGCCAGAAGTTACTATTCAGCCTGCCAAGCCCACTGAAATGCATGCACCAACTGACCCTATGAGCGATATTTTCACACCATTCATAGCAGGGACTGGCTGCAGAAGGAATGGCATTACTAGCATCACCCATACCTCAGTCACTTTCATTTTGTCAAAGCCAAGGATAAAGCTGAGACAGATCAATGAAAGTAACAAATTTGCTCTAACCCATACCAGAAGACATAGTGCACTGTAAACACTAGGTCCCACCAGCAAAGGCACATATAAATAAATAAATAACATTATGAAACATAATTGGGAATTTAGAAAGGAAGTCGCGGGTTGTAGACATCCTTTTTAGCTATTGGCTTTATGTCGCACCGACACAGTAGGTCTTATGGTGACGATGGGACAGGAAAGGTCTAGGAGTGGGAAGGAAGCGGCCGTGGCCTTAATTAAGGTACAGCCTCAGCATTTGCCTGGTGTGAAAATGGGAAACCACGGAAAACCATCTTCAGGGCTGCCGACAGTGGGGTTCGAACCCACTATCTCCCGAATATTGGATACTGGCCGCACTTAAGCGACTGCAGCTATTGAGCTCGGTAGACATCCTTTAATGGAAAACAACAAGTGGCACAGTCAACAGATGAGAATAATAAACCAGACTTAAAATGGCACACTAGTTGGAAAAGGGTCGCCATCGCTGTATTAGAAGCTAGCAGGGCATGAAAAATGAAGTGAGAGTTTTTGTCCTTCTCTATTTTTCCTGTCTGTCATTGTCTCGCTTTCTGTTGCACCCTCTTTTGATACTGGCATGTCAATGTGTTCATTGTATTGTGTGCTTATATTTATTTTTCTCTCTTTCCTTGTATCACTTATTTGTTTCTTTCCATTCTTTAAAGTTTAAGGTACTTTACAGTGTTTTTTTATAAGAATGCTATTTGTTTGGGGCATCGACCCATATGGATCTTTTGCCCCTACTGGCACCATATTGTATGAACCTGTGTGTATTTGGAATGGTGGTAATGTGGAATGTTGTGTGTGAGGAAAGAAAAATTAAAGACGTCACAAACACCCAGTCCCCAGGCCAGAGATATTAATCATTACAATTTAAAAACCCCGACCTGGCCGGGAATCAAACCCAGGGCCGCCGGGTGACAGGTGGACCCGTTATCCCCTACATCGCGGGCCAGATGCTTTACAGTGTTGCTACAGTTACATAACTCAAATCTAATATAAATATATTTTCATTAGAGATTGCACCAGTCAGCCAGCCTCTGTGAAAGAAATTCATACTGAGCTTAAGTGGGCCTGTATCCAGTATTTGGGATATAGTGGGTTCAAACCCCACTGTCAGCAGCCCTGAAGATGGTTTTCCTTTTTCACACCAGGCAAATGCTGGGGTTGTACCTTAATTAAGGCCACAGCCGCTTCCTTCCTTCTCCTAGCCCTTTCTGTCCCATCGTTGCCATAAGACCTGTCTGTGTCGGTGTGATGTAAAGCAACATATATACATACCTACATACATACATCCATACATATATACATACATACATTATCATTATAGACTGTTATGCATTTCAGCGTTCAGTCTTCAAGCCTCTGTGAATTTACTAAACGTCGCCACAAACATCTATTTGCAACTAGTGCTGTGGCCTCATTTAGTTCTATACCTCTTATCTTTAAATCTTTAGAAACTGAATCTAACAATCGTCGTCTTGGTCTTCTTCTACTTCTCTTACCCTCCATGACAGAGTCTATTATTCTCCTAGGTAACCTATCCTCCTCTATTCATCTCACATGACCCCACCACCGAAGCCGGTTTATGCGTACAGCTTTATCCATCGAGTTCATTCCTATCTTGACCTTTATCTCTTCATTCCTAGTACCCTCCTTCCATTGTTCCACCTGTTTTTACCAGCAAACTTTGCAAGTTATAAACTTCATGCTGGGGTGTCCGTATTGAACTTTGTATATGATTATGAAAGAAGTGTCTCTTGGAAGTCCACCTTTTCAATACATTATTTTTTAAATTATTAGAAATCAAAAACGAAATTACATGTTAAAATTGGGACATTTTTTACCTATAATGAAGGCATCATCAGCCAAGCTATCCTCAACATTAAGGTTAAAATTGAGGAAGTACCATAGAAATGACTTAAGGCTAAGCTTAACAATGTTACATAAAAAGGCTTATAACATTTTAAAAATCACATAATCACACTTATTAAGATAAAATGAACACTTGGCTGAAAATAACATATGTTGAGTCATAAAATATCGTAGTGAATAAAATAACATATATCATATATGGTAGATAATATTTGTGAACATTCAGGTTCACTTGTATTTATCATCTTAAAACTTGTTTTTTCTTGGAATGAAAGTGCTATCACTTGTAATTTTGTTTTCGATTTCTAATAAATCAAAAAATAATGTATTGAAAAGGTGGACTTCCAAGAGACACTTCTTTCATAAGCCAGCAATCATTCTCGCTACTTTCATGTCTGTGTGAAGACAAACCAATGTAAAGATAGTTTCATCCAGGAGCTGACTTCCTTCTTACAGAATACTGTTGATCGCAACTGCAAGCTCATTGCATTAGCTTTACTACACCTTGATTCAGTCTCACATACTATATTACCATCCTGGGAGAACACACAACCTAAATACTTAAAATTGATATGGATTTAGCAACAAAAATACAAATTTATCATAGTCAGTACGGTAAAAATGTATAAGACACCCCACAAAGCTTTCTACCACAGAATAAAATTAATATTAGGGGCTCACAAAAGACAGTTACCCGACGCAGTCATATCCTGTAAGGTTCATGAACTTACATAATGAGGAGGGTATGATGTGGGGTCATGATGTCTCTACTTTGATATTTGTACTCTTCGACAAGTGAATTGACCAAAACACAACAGATAAAAAATGTGTTCTATTAAGGTATCTGTAATTGTAGCTCCTTGTATTGATTAACATACATTTTCTTAATCTATAGAAATATATATAAACTAAGAGTTTTGTCTGTACATTGCTGGTTGGCCTGTCAGTGAATATCGCTGTTCATGATGAGCACTGCTTGGAATACTGGCCTTGTCCTTAATTTGTAGGATGAATTATTTTGGTTTTTGCTCAAGCATTTCATAAACGTCTTCATAAGGAGATACAAGAGAGGCTTTCACTTTATCATTCCTTACAAATACATGGTTTGTGAGGGGAAGAACCTTGTTAACAAGAGGTGTTTCTCTTTCTTTATGGAGGTGATTTTTTTTCCTAGTGTTTTAATGTCACACTTAACACATCTTAAGTTCTTGTTGATGGAAAGATGGGAAAGGGTTAGGATTGGGAAGGTAGCATCTGTGGCTTGAGATACACCCCCAGAATTTGCCTAATGTGAAAATGAGAAACCAAAGAAAACCATCTTCAAGGCTGCTGATGGTTGAGTAGGCTTTAATTCATCCATATTTTGACAAATGCTGGTAAATCTTCATCTTTTCTGGTATCTGAAAGCCCAAAGAAATCACCAGGTACTGTGAGAGTTGTACTGTTAAGCATCTCCGCAACTATTAAATATCTTTCTTCCCTTACATGGCAGTGAAGACCAAGAAGGATCATTGGAATTATATCACTCCATTTCTTTTTACTATGTGCCCTGATGGCTGCCTTTAAAGTACAATGAAATCTCTCAATTTCTCCATTACATTGAAGGTGATACGTGGTATAGTTTGAGTTAATCAAGCTAACACTAGGAACAGCTCTGATTGAAATTGACCTCCTTTGTCCATCACTATTTGGCTAGGTGCACCAAATCAAGTGATCCAGGAATTTTGAAAATTCTCATGCTACAATTTTTGTTCCAGTGTTACGCAGTGGAATAACTTCTGTCCAATCGCTTAATCTTTCAATACAGTATAAAAATATATCCAATGGAGGCAGTGATCTTATCAAGTCAATGTGTATCAGTTTACAGTGTTCATTGGTGCTTGGAAACTGCTCAGTGACAGTTTTGGTATGTCTAGAGACTTTATTTTTTTTGGCATGCTCTGTATGATTTTGTGCACTGACAAACATCTTGTTTTATGTTTGCCCAAATAAACCTTGCCATAACTAACCTGATTGAAAACTTAATACCAGGGTGAGTCATAATGTGGTAATGTTGGAAAATAGAAAATCTAAATTGCTCGGGAGTGTATGGACAAATATTACTAGTTGATATGTACATCACACTACAATCATTTTCCTTCAGGTATTGCATTTTGTTTAAACTTGAATGAGAGTGGGGGTCTCTCTCCACCTTAAAATTCAACAAATTCCTAAAATTTCCTTTATTTAAAGAGCCTTCTGACACATTGTAACCTCTGAAAGATAGTTCTTGAAGTGCTAAAAAAGAAAACACTTAGCATCAATTAAAGCTTTCAGAAACTCTTGGTTACTTTTCACTTTGGCATTGTGTTTTTCTGCATTAGCTTGATAAGCTTTATATTAAGGCAAAATTCTATTCTTGCCTCCGATTATTCAAACTTCTTTAGTGGAACTGAAGCACCAATGTGTTTCTTCGTTTGGTGTTTACGGAGAACATTTCTTAAATTATTTAAATAAGTCACACCTTAATTGTTCCAAGTACTTTTCTGGTTGAAAAACAATAAACGTGGCCAACAGAACAGTTTATTTAAATGTCTACACCCACTTAACCTTGGTATTTCTGTATACTTAGAAATATAGAAATTAAGTTTCACTGTTTTGCTGCCTGTTTTATGAAACTGAATTGAGTTGGGTAATTATGGTGTAGGCCACTCTTTAGAAATGAAGTTCCTGTTTTCTTTGAAAGATTATTGAATGGAATGTTTTTTGCATTAGTCCTTCGATTACACAATCACAGTATTCACTTATGGGAATTTCATATTTTGATGTACTCTCATTACAAGACAATTTATGATGCACTGATTCAGTACACACCCCGGATCTAGAAAAATCTGCTGTTGGACGAACAATCACGTCCTGACTGCCCGATGCCTTGAGCACAGTTCTTCTCTAAACCTCGCCCCCCTCCCCCCTCCCCCCTCCCCCTCCCCCTTCGCCCCTCCCCCTGCGCTGACGTCACCTACATCCATGTGGATTGAAGGACAATTTCAGATGAAGCAGAGTTATCCTCACACCCAATGCCAACCTGCTCAGAATAAAACCCTTTCCCATAATGCATTTCAATAACATTAATTGTGATTTATCATTTAGTATTTAATTATGGCAATGAATGTTAATAACAGTTTATACAGATATGTTGTGGAGTGTAGGTCTGGCTCCATGGCTAAATGGTTAGCGTGCTGGCCTCTTTGGTCACAGGGGTTCTGAGTTTGATTCCCGGCAGGGTTGGGAATTTTAACCATCATTGGTTAATTTTGCTGGCAAGAGGGCTGGATATATGTATTGTCCTTATCATCATTTCATACTCAACATGACGCGCAGATCACCTACGGGTGTCAAATCAGAAGACTTGCACCTGGCAAGCCGAACATGTCTTCAGACATTCCTGGCACTGAAAGCCATACACCATTTCATTTCATTTGTGGAGTGTAGGATGTTCCTCACGTCCTATATGGAATAATTGCCACTGGTGCTCAGTCTGCCTTTGCTAACAAGACCTGGAATACATTTTTACTGTCACTGACCTGTCTCTGTCTCATCCTTAACTATGACAATATGAAAGTGTTTGAGCTATGCGCACTTTTAGTAACACCACTTTGTGTGTAGTCAAGTCCCAGCTATAAATGGTGTGAACATGTCACTCATAGGGTCAATTGGAGCATGCATTTCAGTGGGCTTGCCAGAGTGAGATGGAATAGCAACTTCTGACTCGGTGACAAAATTGCACGAATCTATCTCACTTCTCATTTCCCTTGTAAGCTTCTTCAGCGACGCCTAGGCCATTTATGATAGCTGATGGCAGAGTTGTTGAGGATCCAACCAGCCTTTGGGCTGAGTACTCAACGTACATGGTTTACTTGAGAATATCACATATCTCCTCTTTCTTTTGCAGGGTGATATTGAGGAGCATCAACCAAGATGGAACTGCATCAGTTGGAAGTTTAGTGCTTTTTCCTCCTGGTATAAGAAGAATGATTTGGCTAAAAAATGAACCTCACTCCGTTAATCCCCAAATAACTCCTAGGATTGGAGCAGGGAGTTCATGTGTTCCTCAATTTCCTCTTGTTAACAGTATAAACAATCAAGTCTTCTTGAAGAGCTTAGTGACATGGCCTCAGAAAACTTCTTGTGATGGTGCTCTGCCTTCCTATTCCCTTGATTCATTTTCTGGGAATCGTGAAGGTTTAAATAAAGCAACTGCAAACTTTGGAAGTATGAATTTTGAGCCCCAGAGTTCTTCATCTTTCAAAATGTCATTTGAGAATGACAGTGTTCCCAAAGAAGGCCAAAGACCTTCTTATAATGTGCCACATGGAAAACGGAAATTGAAAGGCTTGGCTAAACCCATCCCTTCTGTTGGAGACAACACAAATAAACATTTTAAATGTGATATATGTGAAAAGTTCTTTCCCACAAAGAAACGTCTAAATCAGCATAAGAAAATTCATACTGAAGAGCGTCCTTTCAAGTGTCATATTTGCCCCGCAACGTTTAAACTGTCTTCTACTCTTCATAACCATAATCTCACTCACTCTGGTAAAAAAGATTATAAATGTGACATGTGCGACTATGCATGTTATCACAAAACTGACCTCTTGAGACACAAAAAGAGGCACCTTGGAGAGTATGAAGTTATGTGTGATTCATGTGGTAAAGGTTTTTATTCGAAACAGGCATTAGTTTCCCATATGGTTCAGCATGCCGCTCAGAAACTATTTTCTTGCATAAAGTGTGGAAAATCTTTTGCATCAAATTCTCAAGTTAAGGTCCACATGAAAGTAACACATGAAAAGAAATGTATTCAGTGTGAAATATGCAGTAAAATGTTTACTTTTAATAGCAATCTCGTTAAGCACATGCGTTCTCACACAGGAGAAGCACGCGTGTTATGTGAACACTGTGGAAAATCTTTTGCAAACAGCGAGTCTCTCAGAGCTCACCGCACTGTTCACAGCGATGAGAAGTCATATGTGTGCGAGACATGTGGAAAAGGATTTAATAGAGCAAATTATATGAAAATTCATGCACGCACACACACAGGAGAGAGGCCATATCACTGTAAAAGCTGCGGGAAGTCATTTACCCAGCGTTCATCTTTTGTCATTCATCAACGTTATCATACTGGACAGAGGCCTTATAAATGCCACTTGTGTGGAAAAGGGTTTGTGTCAAAAGGTCTCATGAAGTCTCACATAACTAACCATAATGTTCCGTAAAATTTGCTTACAAATATGTTTGGAACAGATGACCTAGAATATTTATGAAGATATTTTTATTGACATTTTGGTAATATTGATGGAAATTTGTTGCCGTTGGGGTGAAAAATTATAACAGTTCCTTGAAATGTAAGTGTTCGACACAATATTCTAATATTTTCCAGATGTGATAGGTGGCTTGGTGGATATGTGTTGGGGGGGGGGGGGGGGGGTGTGATTATTCCTGTGAAGAACCTTGACACACTGTTTACCTCCAAGAATCTGGTTGTTTTATTGTTCAATCAACTTCTATTACATAGGATCTATTTTATAAACTGAAGGAAGATTTTCAAGACAAGTGGACATGTTTATAGTTGAAATGAATTTTTGGAGACTAGCCAGAAAGTCAAGACAGGAAAGGATAAGGGACAAGGATATACGAAGATGGATGTATGCTGAGACAACTATACTGAGTGTTCTGTTATGTGGATACATGCAGAGATTGGACGATGCTCTTATACCAAAAATCATAGAATAATGGGAGCTTGGAGGAAGGTGGAGAAGAGATCATCCATTATCCAGTTGGTCGCACAATGAATTAAGCTCCATAAAAAAAGTATGATTTGGTAATAGATGATGCTAAAGTTCAAGAAAAGTGGAAAATTCCATTCAAACTTAACAGAGGTTTCTTGTATGTTCTGCTTTCTTTTTCATTGTGGTTTTATTCTGTGTTATGTTAATTTTTATGTATTTTGTTGTGTGTTATATAGTTGGAGAGAAACCTCAACATTGAGGAGCATTCTCTATATAGATAGATCAATTTTCAATACATACTGGTAATTGTGTTTACCATGCATGCAACAAAGTGTAGCTTCACCATATGTACCAAAATATGAGGAACTAAAGATCTTAATCTGTCTTAAAAAAGGGTACATTTAGCATAATATTCTTCTAACACAGATTCTACCTGACAAGAACTGCTGGACTTGGCCTTGCTGTACAGAGAGAATGTGGGGAACCTCTAGCACTGAGGACCATACCTTAATGATGTAATGTTATATTAACTTGTTTAGAAAATGAGACACACCATTACTGTATTTTCATTTTATTAATTAATTTATTTTATAAGGCCATGTTCAAAGTTTCCTTGAAATTAAAAAGATAATCACATCTCAGCCTTAATCTGTATTCTGTCATTAACCCACGAAGACTGGTGCATGGTTGTTTTTGACCCAAGACTTAAATATTAGCCTATAATTCTGATTTGGTCATCCCTCGTTTCCTGTTGCCTTCAGTACCTTTCTTCCTGACCTTGAAGTAAATCCTGAGAAAGTTGACATGTTATAACTTTGTCATCACCTGAGTTATTAGTGTGTTACTCTCTGGCGGGTGAGGTTTACCCAAGGCACCAATCTTCACATGACTGTTGAGCAAGCATTCCTCGTTCCTGCCGCTTCTTGCTTGGTCAAATCAGTGCTTATCTTGATAGCTGTGGCGATGGATTGAAATAAGGAACAAGAACGTTTAAAATGATTAATTGATGGAGTGTTTCAGAAAGATGAAGAGGAGGAAGGAATTGGTGGACAGGCAAGTGAAAGTGAAGATGACTGTGTCAGAAAGAGAGCATAACACTGATAGTGAGGCAAGTGCTAAGTCATGTGATAGTGAGAGTGAAATTACTGATGAATTGAGTGGTAATGTAATTTTAGGCAAGGATAAAACTACTAATTGGAAAGATACACCATGTCGACCACCAAATGTACATACAAGGGCAGTGAATATTGTGACTCACTTGCCTGGAGTAAGGTAAGGCAAAAGATTTGAATTCTCCATCTGATATATTTTACTGTTTCTTCACTGAGGACATGATTAGATCTGTAACGAACTATATAAATTTATTTATTTATTTTTGCTATTTGTTTTACGTCGCACTGACACAGATAGATCTTATGGCGGTGATGGGATAGGAAAGGCCTAGGAGTGGGAAGGAAGCGACCGTGGCCTTAATTAAAGTACAGCCCCAGTATTTGCCTGGTGTGAAAATGGGAAACCACAGAATACCATCTTCAGGGCTGCCAACAGTGGGTTCAAGCCCACTATCTCCCGGATACAAGCGCACAGCTGCGCACCCCTAACCGCACGTCCAACTCGCCCGGTAAATTTATTTATAACTAAAATTCAGCCTAATTTTGAAAGACAAAAGAATGCCTCTCTCACAAACCCTTCGGAAATAAAGGCTTTGCTCTGATTACTGTTTCTTGCCAGAGTATTGCGATCATCCCACTTGAACTATAGGGATCTGTGGAATACTGATGGTACAGGAGTGGATCGATTTCCCGCAACAATGTCAATGTACAGATTCCAGTTCCTCTTGAGATGTCTCAGGTTTGATGACACTGAAACTAGGAGTGAAAGGAAACGTATTGATAACCTTGCACCAATTTGAGATTTATTTGAAGAATTTGTTGTGACCTGTAAGACGAATTATTGTGTTGGTGAATATGTAACGATAGATGAGAAACTTGAACCATACCATGGGAAGTGCAAATTTAAGCAATTCTTACCATCAAAACTTGCCAAATACAGAATAAAGATTTTTGCACTTGTTGATGCAAAAACTTTTTACATGTCAAATCTTGAAATTTATGCTGGAAAGCAACCAGAAGGTTCTTATCAAGTCGATAATTCCACCATTGCTGTAGTGAAGAGGTTAATTGTTCCAATTAGTGGCACAGGTCACAATATAATGTGCGACAAGTGGTTCACGAGTGTGTCTTTAGCAAAAGATCTGCTGAACATTTATCGGCTTACTTTAGTCAGAATGATACGTAAAGAAAAAAGAAAAGAAATTCCTCCTAGTTTTGTACAGCACGAAAACAGACCACAGTAAATTTGCATTTGATAATTAAATAACTCTGGTATCTCATATTCCGGGAAAAGGAAAGACCATGCTGCTCCTATCAACAATGCACCATGACGCAGCCATTGAAGGAGAAACTGGTGACAAACAGAAGCTGGAGATAAACACATTTTACAACTGAACAAAGTCTGGTGTTGATGTTGTTGACGAGCTTTGTGCAACATGCAATGTTGGACGTGTGAATAACCGCTGGCTACTGGCCGCTGGTATTTTATGCCATGCTGAATGTAGCTGGCATAAATACTCTCATTATATACCAATTAATGAGACCTGATAAGATAGTTAGACGAGCTTTCCTCAAGCAACTGTCTCAGGAAAGGGTCCACAAACACATGGAAAGCCAAGCCATAATGGAGAACCTTCCTCGTTTGCCAAGGTCGAAGATAGCTGGATATGTAAGCATTGAAACTCCGATGAGAGGACCTCCACCTAAGAAAGATCAAACAAGATGTGGGTATTGCCTTTCTAGTGCTGACAGGAAGACAAATACTGAGTGCTGCAATTGTGGAATAATGATCGGTGGTTATCACACCACTCCCTTGTGTCTCCAGTGTGTGGGTATTGCTACCAGCCACGTGAATAAAAGGGCAAATTTTGGACAGCAATGAATTCATGAGGAGACTTATGCTATATATTAATGTGTTGATCCTACTGTAAGTGACTGAAATTTAAGATAAATACTTTCCTGCCAATATTAAAGTCTATTGTGCTATTGATGAAATTATTGTAATTATTTTGTATGTTATTTTGAATGCATTTTAAAAAAATCACATTAAATGATTTAGAGTAGTTTATTCAAACAATCTAGGCACAAATATATTTCATACATAGTGCATGATGGCTAAAAATATTTTTTTTTTAAATCCGGGTCAAATACACCCATATGTCAGTCTTAGCACTATATTTTTTCGTGCAAGTCCTGAAGGGTTAAGCATAGAATATACAATAGACATTGTCATATATATATATGTATATATATATATATATATATATATATATATATATATACATATTACAATGTTGGTACATAATATTTACAGTATCCTACAATTAAATACCGAGTGGCTTATCCTGGATTCCCCATGAAGGCATGCAACTAGCACATTGAATGCCACGTCATTCACATATGAATGACACTTAACTTCCCACTACTGCAGCGTCATCCATATATGAATGACATGCAGATGAGCTGTATCAGGCTTTGTCATTCACATACGAACGACGTTTCAGTAAAATCAAATGGTAGCCTTAAAGTGTGGCCCACGGGTTACTTTTTGGTGTGCTTGGTTTGGCCGTACCTGTAATGGAATTGGTTATACCATGCTGAATGTGAACATAATATGCACGAATATGTAATTTATTCTAGTTGAAAACAAACGAAATACTTTATCAAACACACTTGTTCTGAATTATTAGCTGAATTATTATATTTTAAACATATTCTAAATATCCTATAGTATGTAATGATACCAGTAATGACGAGTGGCCACTCTAGATTTACAAATTTTGCAATTTTAAAATTATTTAAACTGGGGGCACACAGGCTGAGCTAGAACTGTCTCTGGTAATGGTTTATTTTCATGTTTGTAGTATTTGAATTTGCCCTGTGCCTTGCAGAAAAATAAAATGTCTAGTTAACAACCTGAATAAAAAGTTTACAGTACAGAAATCACTTGTGCACAGAATTGAAACAGTCTAGACACAGTTGAGGCATGCCAGGTCAAGTCTTGCAATAGGTGAAAACCATCTTTGCATGTTTTCTCGCCTCAATGTACTCATTTTTAACAAATTTTAATCAATTCTGAAAAGATAAAAAGAAAAGAACATTAAAAAGTGTCATTCATATATGAATGACGTGGCCACCATATGTAAAAGAATGCCTCCAAATTAACAAAGGGCCACATCATTCATGTGTGCATGACAGTCAAAATCATGTAAATAAGACCGTATAACTGTTGAAGATGAAAATAAAATTCAAGGTATCAATCCATATGTGCAAAATAATACAAATCACTTTTAAAAAAAATAACATTTGGCCCCGGGGAAAGTCTTACGACCAGGACCGTGGCATTCATTGTGCTAGTAACCATGTAGTAGCACAATGTATTTAGTAAATTCCAATTCTACTCATCCTAATTACATGTAAGCAAACTCGATTCTGCAAATTTTTTGTCAGAATTCCTTGTTGACGTCACTGTAGAACTCACGTGCTTTCAACTCAACAAGACATAGACATCATTCCTAATGCAGAGAGATGACTCTGATTTTGAGAATTGTGGACGAAGGATTTTACTCGCTTTAGAGCAGAGAAAGAGTGTTCTACAGATGATGTAGTGGGAATAGTTGTAACCAATGTGCACAATTTATAAAGCTCAGGAAGACCACTATGGAGACCAGTGGTCAATAGGAACTTCCGGATTTAAGCCTCAGTCTTATCTTTGAAGTGTTCAGAAGTGAACATTGCACTCAATTTGGATTTAAGTAGTACTATATCAAAATATTTTCCATAGACTTCCATCATTTTATAGAATTGCTCTTTAGGAAAATCGCCAAAATTTCTTACAGTCATTGTGTGATGGCCAAAAAATTGTGTGAAATATTTCAGGCTACAGCTCAGGCCTGTAAAGTTCAGTTATCTAAGGTTCAATATTGTACGATTTTCTATCAAAGAATTATTGTTCTTAATGATATATCTGCCATGTGTCAGTCCTTCTTCCACAACATTGTCAGCAATATATTTCAGACGCATGGTACTTGCATATACTTTCAAATAGATTTTTATTTGGTATAATTTAAGAAATATGAAAAATGCCTTTTTTATTTGATGAAATGACATCGTGCGTTATACATGTTTTTATTCCAGCGCATATGCCCTAACTTTTCTGTTAGATTAACCTATAAGTTGTGTTCAGTCAAATGGAATATTTTTTCTCCACATTAAAAAAGAGTAGAAATATTAATATTTGTACTACTTTCTTATTTGTTTATGCAAGAAAGCCAATATCACTGTAAACAGACCTATAGTGTATGTTGGGTAGTCTTTACTGAACTTGGGCGGCTGCTAGATTTAGTGTTGCCAACTATCATAAAGTCACTAATTGGGTTAGAATCACACTACATGAAATTTTATGAACTAGGTCTACATGGGGGAATTTGACGCATCAAATGGATGAATAACTACAACATACCTAATTAAAATGTGACCGGGTGAGTTGGCCGTGCGGTTAGGGGCGCGCAGCTGTGAGCTTGCATCTGGGAGATAGTGAGTTCGAACCCCACTGTCAGCAGCCCTGAAGATGGTTTTCCGTGGTTTCCCACTTTTCACACCAGGCAAATGCTGGGGCTGTACCTTAATTAAGGCCATGGCCACTTCTTTCCCACTCCTAGCCCTTCCCTGTCCCATCGTTGGTGTGACGCAAAGAAAAAAAAAAAGAAGAATATGCAGCTGAGGATCCTGTCTTATGCAAGTTATTTTCAGAGAATTCATAATTATGTATAACATGTCTTCCTAACACTTTTAAGAGCGTTTTTTGCACTTGTTACTCATCTCTATTTTCACCAAGTTCAACTGACTAAAAGGACCTTCTACCTTTGAATGGATTAATAGCAACAGCATCTAAATCCAAAAAACCTCCACATAGCTTTGGGCTGGCTATCATCGTTAAGGTCAGTCCTGGAAAATGGAGCAGCCGTATGGGATCTGTCCCAAAGAGAGCTCATCTCGCCAGAGGTAATCTGTGCTTCCCGCTTGATGTTACCTTGGACATTCTGCCTTTTTCCAAAGCTGTTAACGGTTGGCAGAGGATAGCATGCGAATGGTGACATTCAAGTGTAGTGACATCATGCAGAGTGTTGCAGAACTACGTCTGCCACAGAATGCAAATTTAAGAGTGAATACGTTACGTCCGTAATGCCTCCATTTGCTTTCTCTTTCTTTCTACAGTGGATTAGATGGCAAAACTACACTAGCGCCACACGTAGTCAAGCAACGGAACTAGTGCAGTTGTGCGGAACTTTTAAACTTCTGAGAGATAAAATTAATAATTCTTGACTTGAAACAACCTAAAATCGTACTTCAGACGTACTATCGTAACGCATGCAATGAATGCCTTGCATGCAAGGAAAATATGCCCCTGTAAATACCTATTACATCCATTTCAGAAAATGTCTTTGTTGAATAAAAAGGATGTTGGAACAACCAATGTTTCAATCTAGTTTTAAGAACCTGTACCCCAGTTAGTAATCTATTGAAGAGTTTCAATGAATAAATTAGATGAACTCCCTTTGTTTTCTGTAATCTGCAATAGGGTATATCCCCCTTATTTCTACTCCTCGTGTTGTGATTGTGGACGTCATTTCAGTATTTAATATCTGTGATATGTTTGACTTTACATAATACATCAAAATTGCTCAGATTTACTACAGTCATTATAGAATTATCAATAAACAAGGGTTTACAGTGTGTACTTGGTGGAAACTTGGATATGATATAGCTTTCTTTTGGATTACCGGTACAAGAACCTCTTGATATTCTACTACAATTTCCCCTCAATGAAATGCTATATTGCACAATGCTATGAAACAATGTAAAGTATGCATTTAACAGGAATTTTTCATGAAAAATATCAGTAAGGGCATTTAATAAATGCAATACACCCAAGTCTGCTTAGCATTCAAATAAAATCCTAACAGGTTGACAGGGTCATTATCTTCAATACTTGAATGAGTAATTTAGCTAAATATCAATGTTTCAGTTTTGTTGTAATGTAAGAGTTTGTTTGTTGCAAACCCATCATTTGCTGAATATGAGGCATCCTTTGTTAGCTGTCTAACTTTGTCTACATTATTAGCATTTATTAGGAAAGTTGTATCATAATTTATTAGCACCAAAAACAAAAATGATAATGTGCCGTCTCACACAGCAAAACCTGTGAAAGACACCTTCTGCACCTGCCATACTGCCCCGACCTGGCACTATCTGACTATCACCTCTTTGCATCATTGAGGCATGTGCTCTCAGAGCAGCACTTCAGCAATTTCGAGGAAGTTGGAAAATGGCTTGACGAATGGTTTGCCGCAAAAGAAAAGCAGTTTTTCTGGTATGGTATTCATAACTTATCTGAAAGATGGGTGACGTGTGTAGAAGCTGATGGCCAATATTTTTAATAAACAAAATTTTAATTTCCCTTGGAAATTGTGTGTTTTCTTTACCACAAAAACTGGCAAAAACTTATGCATACACCTGATACATTTATTCATCAGACTGGCAATTCCAAACCAAAATACCAACCTCTGATTTTGAGCTAGACTCAGTTTCCTTTGCTATCCTAGGCACATCCACTTCATTTTTACCATGTGTTTGTTTAGGCTCACTTCCAAATGAGATGGCCTCGATATCTAGTTTCCCTGTTCCATGTCTGTAAAGAACAATGGCATTGGGGACTGCTTACATCTGAAAAGATGAAGTTCTTTAAGAATGATCTGACTTATCTGTAGTTTACCCTGATGATTTAAGTGCAAGCCATGACTAGTGTAACAATCATGTTCTAGAGCACTGCATTTCTTAAGCCTTACATTTGTAAAGTGACTGCACATCTTCTCAACCTCCTAATTTACTCACACAAGATTCCCTCATTTGGCAATACCTATGGGGTATTATCTGTCACAATAACTCCAGAGTGACTGAGTCTTGGCTATTTTTTTTTATCAGGGATGACACCAAACTAGCATCTTCATTACTTGCAATATCATTTGTATGACTTATTATCACTACAATAACATCATGGTTGAAATCTTTACACATTTCAACAGTATTACTTAATTTCTTAACAAGAGAGTTCCTGGTTGTATATTAACCAATTCACTGACCTTAGGCAATGTTTGGAAGTCCATGATCCTAACTTTGATTTTAAATTCTTCCTCACCTTGGGCACATTCTACTTCTTTTGACAGGATTGGGCCTGTTGTAATACTCGATTTTACTTCACTTACATTTGGGAGACCAATTTCTCTAAGAGCCTCAAATTTAATAGACATAACCAAACCAAACCAAACCAAACCAAACCAAACCAAACCAAACCAGACCCCATGTCACAACAGCCCCGAAGGGCCATGGTCTACCAAGCAACCGCTGCTCAGCCTGAAGGCCTGCAGATTATGAGGTGTCCTGTGGTCAGCACAACGAATTATCTCAGCCGTTATTTCTTAGCTTCCTAGATTGGTACCACCATCTCACCATCAGATAGCTCCTCAGTTGTAATCACATAGGCTGAGAAAACCTCGAACCAGCCCTCAGATCCAGGTAAAAATCCCTGACCTGGCTGGGAATCGAACCCGGGACCTCCAGGTAAGAGGCAGGCACGTTACCCCTACACCACAATAAATCTGTTAGCCATAGGAAGATCAAAGCACCTAGACATAGGTCTAGTGCAGGTGTGGATCCTCCTTGAATTACACATTGCATGCGTGCATAGCTGTACTGGTAATACAGTCTGTTAAACCAAAGAAAAGGATATGTGATTAAAAACCTGTTCCCGTTCATGTCCAAATTATTAAAAATTAAGGGTCTATAATTCAGTGAAGTTTCAACGAGTGGCACTGAAGTTTTTTCGCCAGTTTCACTTGATGCCGCTCGCCCTTTGCCAGCTTGTCCTCAGTTCTCCTGTTGGGTAAATGGAGCCAGGAAAAAAATCTGATGCATGCAGTTATAAAGATTGCACGTAGAACTGTTAAGGGCTTGTGGTACTGCACTAGTCCTCAAACTAGTGCCACTTGCCACCAGCTGGTGATGAACGTCTGCACAGCTATACACGCTGTCTAACATGTGAACTAAGATAACATGTCATTTGTCAAGAAATGGGTCTCCATAAAACACAAAAAAGATTTTATTTCATACCCTCCTATGACATAATTGCCTTCTGCCCATGCTCAAAAGAGTACCGGTACCTATGGAAAATGACACTTCACCGTACTGTAATTACTTTCTTCACTGTTTTATTAGAAATCATCTTTGATTGGTTGAACTCTGTTTCACAGTAATGTAAACATGGATAGTCAGAGAGATCTGTTGAGGAACTGGGACTCAAAGATATTAAAATGCTTGAAATTATTGGGTTGGGAGTCAATGAATCCAAGTGTTCTGGCATTATAATCGATAAAGGAAATCTTATAGAAACAAATCACTGTATATCAGAGAAAATAATGATCCAAAGCATTGGCAATGGTGAAACAATTAAATATGTTGGAGTAGACTTTTCTAAGACAAACACCCTAAATCAAAATATAGTTATCAATAAGCTAAAAGATAAACTGGAGAAATTAATCTTAAGTCCACTTCTGAAAGCTGGTCAAAAATTAAAGATATCTTAACCATATACGGCCAATGCTTGTGTATCCATTACAGAATGCCCCGCTCGATCAACTGCCAAAAGGATTCCTTAAAAACGTAGACCAAATTGTTACTATTGTTCTTTTACGAGAAGTCGCGCGCATGCGGGGTAAAGCGTGCGGAGGGCAGGCATGGCTGCTGCGCATATGCTGATGTTAAGTCTCAAGGGTTGACAAGAAACATCGGTTCCATCCGCTGTGATTCTTATGAACTAAGGTGCTACCGTGAAGTTTCAAATTGGTAGTGCAGTTGCGCTTTAGTTACACTTTTACTGTAAGTTCTACATAATGAACAGTTTAATAATGAACACGCATCTCTTTCAGAGAACTTGCACTTTTTATCGCGACTAATGTTTGTAGCTTAGTAGGGCCTATAGTAATCTGAGACAAATTCCATGTAGGCTATCTGTTACTCGTGCCATATCTACAGTTGCCGTGACTTCTCGTGAGACGCAGATAGTGAAGAGCGTGCTCAAAGGGATTCTTTCACTTTCTACTGATGTTCCAGATACCATGATTTATTCACATACAAAATATAAAGATTTAGCGTTAGGTAAGACCCAGTGAAAAGCATTAATTCAACATCTTAACATGACAAAAATTCTGGTAAAATCTAACAATGCATATGCACTCTGTGGGAGAAATACTGAGAAAGAAAAAGTCGACTGATTCCATAATTTGAACATTGCTGCGGGAAAATGAACAAAAAAAGCGAATAACAAAGCTATATGGGAAAGGCTAAAAAATGAGGAAAGAGGAGTTCAAGAAATGATGCTGCCTTCATAAAAAAAAATTTTTGTTTAAGTAAAGGAATTGCCCTTTTCGCACAGAAATCTCAAGGAAATAAGTGGTTTGCAGAAAAGGTACCTAGGCCTTTCGACATCAGAGTGGACTGAAAGCATCAAAATGGTGGCAGAGTTGGGCCCTGTGGTGTAGGGGTAGCATGCCTGCCTCTTACCTGGAGGCCCCGGGTTCGATTCCCGGCCCGGTCAGGGATTTTTATCTGGACCTGAGGGCTGGTTCGAGGTCCACTCAGCCTACGTGATTAGAATTAAGGAGCTATCTGACGGTGAGATAGCGGTCCCGGTCTAGAAATCCAAGAATAACGGCCGAGAGGATTTGTCGTACTGACCACACGACACCTCGTAATCTGCAGGCCTTCGGGCTGAACAGCGGTTGCTTGGTAGGTGAAGGCCCTTCAAGGGCTGTAGTGCCATGGGGGAGGGGGGGTTGTCAGAGTTGGCTCCAGTAAGAAGCTTGAATGGTAGAAGCCTGAAGTGAGATTGAAACTCTGGGACATATTCTCGGCTACTGTCCATTCGGCTCATTGCTTAGGAATACTTGTCATCACACAGTTTGCGGCCTTATTGCAAAAGCCTTCCACGATAAAGGGTGGGAAGTACGGGCAATTCAAAATGATGGATCCGATTTCGTAAATTTATTCTATGAAATCTAATGAACATATCATACTATGAGATATGCGCAGAGAAAGGCAAACTCTCAAAGTTTAGTTGAGTTTAGATTTCATCCCACGTGGTTTCATTTTCAGCCGTTACGAGCATGCAGGAAGCGAGTAAAGAAAATGGCTGCGGCTGGAGAGCAGAAGTCATTCTATGTGCTTGATTACCATGTAAACAAGTCTGTGATTAGTGTTTAACAGCATTTCCGTATCAGGTATGAAGAGACCCACCTACTGGAAAAAAACATTCATGCATGGTATGGAAAATTCAGAGACACAGGCTGCATCTGTAAGCGAAAGTCGACTGGCCCTCCTTTGACCGGGGAGGAGACAGTGGAACGTGTTCACGCCAGTTTTGTGCAGAGTCCGCAGAAGTCCACCTACCAGTCAGCAAGGCAACTTGAACTTCCACAGGCAACTGTTTGGCGCATTCTGCGGAAACATTTACGAATGAAACCCTACCGTTTGCAACTGGTGCAGGCCTTAAAAGACACTGATTATGCTGCTCGAGCGTCCTTCTGTCCTGATTTCCTCGCATTAATGGAAGAGAATGGGTTATCCGAAAGGGTAATTTTCAGTGATGAAACGATTTTTCACCTTTCCGGGACTGTGAATAGACACAACGTAAGGATCTGGGGAACTTCTAATCCCCATCAAGTTGTGGAACACCAACGTGATTCTCCCAAGGTGAATGTGTTTTGTGCCATTTCCCACGAGAAGGTTTATGGACCGTTTTTCTTCATTGAACCTACTATGACAGGAAATATTTTTCTTGATATGCTGCAACAATGGCTTCTGCCACAGCTCGAAGAGGATGGTGCAGATTTCTTCCTTCAGCTAGATGGTGCTCCTCCCCATTACTGTGGCAAAGTTTGGAGCCATCTCAACGAGACATTGCCACAACGCTGGATAGGTTGTGCATCTCAGGAGGATCGAACTCTCATCGTTGGCCACCGCGTTCCCCGACTTAACCCCATGTGATTTCTTCTTGTGGGGTTTCGTAAAGGATCACGTTTACATACCACCTCTTCCACTAGCGTTGGACGACCTTCGTGCCCGCATTACAGCAGCCATCGCAGAGATTGGCCGCGACACACTACACAAGGTTTGGCAGGAGATAGACTATTGGCTTGATGTATGTCGTGTTATGCTAGATGCTCACAAAGAACACTATGACTGAAAAAAAAGTTTGACAGTTTACTGTTCTTAGCACATGTCTCACATTACGATATGTTTATTAGATTTCACAGAAAAATTTATGAAATCGGGTCCATCATTTTGAATTGCCCTGAAGTAAACTACTTAGCTGAAAATAGTAGCCCAAGAAGAGTAGATATTCTAGCCATCGATAAACAGAGAGATCGTTCTAAAATATTGGACCCAACAGTACATCTAGAATCAGGTGAGCTATAGCTGCACGATGTTCACTCTGAGAAGCAGGCATCTATGTTCCAGTATCCAATTACATCATGGAGAAATATCATGTAAACTCTGTCACTGTTTACGGATTGTTAGTGGATGCAAGAGGTACGGTACTGGGGATGATGGCTGAGTTGTTGAAGAAGTTTGCCATCGAGGTAAGCTACCTAGCCACGATTGCCGAGGTGGCCGTGCATGGTTCTGTGCTTCTTTTAAGAAACCATTTACATTCGAAAACATAAATCGTACCATAGGCCCTACTGTGTCTTATGGCAAACCCATTGAGGGTCAGTATCCTAAATAAATGATTATACACACATATATTACATTACATTACATACATCTTTATTATATATCGGTATGACTTTCAGTGTTCAGTCTGCAAGGCTCTGTGATTTTACAGAACTCCATCGCAATCCTCTATTATAACTAGAGATCGGGCTAGCTAGGAAGATGACTGGTCACGCATGCACACTTGGAACAATTCAGCATAGCGTAGCCTCTCCAACCAGAGCTTCTGCTACAAGGACAGGGGCCGCCTATAAGTTTATACTCAGTTGTCTAAATGTGTGCGCTGCTTTCTAATTTCTCTTTGTGTTGTAACGATGGGGAATGGTGTACATTAGATCTACCTGTGACAGTATAGAAAGTGTTCGTATGTCTAATTTACAGCTGGAAGGGGTTTCCAATAGCGGAACATGTTTTGTGTCAGGATAATCTGTGGGGTGTTACATGTCAGTTATGGAAAAAAAATTTGGGTCGACTGTACATTGCCACATCACTAAGTGAGAAGGGGAAGTCAGCGTTCTCACTCCCACGTTTCTGCTCTCTCACTCGCACACTTCCCCTCACTGGCCGTCTTCCTACCTGGTACCAATATAAATGGTCCGTTATTGGACATTCCTACCTGGCCCAATCTCTACCTCATTAGCCTCATTCAGTTATGTACCTCTTATCTTTAAATCATTACAAACTGAGTAATCGTCACTTTATCTCCCTCTGCTTCTCTTACCCTCCATGACAGAGTCCATTATTCTCCTAGGTAACCTATCCTCCTCCATTCACCTAATATGACCCCACCACCGAAACCAGTTTATGCAAACAGTTTCATCAATTGAGTGTATTCCTAATTTAGCCTTCATCTCCTCATTCCAAGTACCCTCCTCCCATTGTTCCCATCGGTTTATACCAGTGATCATCCTCGCTACCTTCATGTCTGTTACTCCTAACTTATGAATAAGATATTCTGAGTTAACCCAGCCTTCACTCCCATACAGCAAAGTTGGTCTTAAAACAGACCGGTGTAAAAATAGTTTCATCCGGGAGCTGACTTTTCCTTACAGAATACTGTTGATCATAACTGCGAGCTCACTGCATTAACTTTGCTGTACCTTGGATCAATCTCACTGTACTATCATCCTTGGATAATGCATATATTATCCTGAATATTTTAAATGATCTACCTGTTCCAGCTTTCAATTTCCAACCTGACATTCAATTCTCTTAGGTTTCTTACCTACTGACAAACTTTAGTCCTGGAAAAGCTCATTTTCATATCGTACTCATTGCACCTATTTCCAACTTCCAAGATATTAGATGGCAGGCTTTCCGCACAGTCAGCCATTAAGACCATATCAGCAACATAGACAGTCGTATCAGCACACACTTTATTAAAACATAACCGGTTTTCGGACACAAAAGTCCATCATCAGTGTTAAAATTTAAATTTAATTTCACATAAGTGTGTCGTCAAAATGAGTTTAAATGAGTTTAAATTGTAGCCCTGTTGACATCAACTGTAAAAATAAGAGAAAGAAAACAAGTGTAAAATTATAAAATTAATACATATAAACTTACAATGTTGTTGTAAAAGGTATGGACATACCATAGGAAAGGCTGGGCTTTTCCTCGTGCTCAGGCTGTTGATCGAGTACTAACAAACGTTCAGCTTTAAGTACGGAACCGCGCTGCAAGCACATGATGTTACGTCACCTCAAGGTTTCGTTGGAAGCACCTGATGTTACGTCAACTCAAGATTGTAAACAAGATGTTGCTTGCGACTGTTTCATTTAAAATTTTACCTGCTTCCCTTGTCTGCGCCAAAAATATCTCAATGTTTACACGTGTATTTAATTCAAATCCATAATTACCCTTAAAAATTAACTTCATGTCCTTTTTGATCCCTAAAAAGCTGTGGTTATTGTTGTAAATGTGTTCCGCAAAAGCTGAATATTTGTTGTGCTTTATTGCCTTGAAATATTCTTGATATCTTTGATTTAAGGTTCGCCCAGTTCTTCCTATATAAAACATTTTACAGTCATCACAAGTGAGCCTGTATACTCCCGAATTGGTACATATATCTTTTTTATTGACACAATGTGCATTATATATATGTTCTGATATTTTATTTCTGGTTCGAAGAGCTGTTTTTAGTTGAAATTTCTTAAATATATTCGCGATTTTAAAAGCTTACAACAGCTACATTAATAGATTACTAAAACTTCCCTTGACTAATGAAAACAAACTGAAAGAAATTAGAATAATAAAGCAAATGGCTACAACCCAGAAATGATAGACAATATTATACGTAAGAAAGAAAACGGAGAAAAAAAGAAAAACCATGAGAAAAGAAAGAAAATCATGAACGTTTTCAATTTGTAACATTTACATATTTTGGAAGTCAAGTTTTTAAAATCGTGAATATATTTAAGAAATTTCAACTAAAAACAGCTTTTCGAACCAGAAATAAAATATCAAAACATATATATAATGCACATGGCGTCAATAAAAAAGATATATATACCAATTCGGGAGTATACAGGCTCACTTGTGACGACTGTAAAATGTTTTTTATAGGAATAACTGGGCGAACCTTAAATCAAAGATATCAACATTTCAAGGCAATAAAGCACAACAAATATTCAGCTTTTGCGGAACACATTTACAACAATAACCACAGCTTTTTAGGGATCAAAAAGGACATGAAGTTAATTTTTAAGGGTAATTATGGATTTGAATTAAATACACGTGTAAACATTGAGATATTTTTGGCGCAGACAAGGGAACCAGATAAAATTTTAAGTGAAACAGTCGCAAGCAACATCTTGTTTACAATCTTGAGTTGACGTAACATCAGGTGCTTCCAACGAAACCTTGAGGTGACGTAACATCATGTGCTTGCAGCGCGGTTCCGTACTTAAAGCTGAACGTTTGTTAGTACTCGACCAACAGCCTGAGCATGAGGAAAAGCCAGCCTTTCCTAAGATATGTCCATACCTATTACAACAACATTGTAAGTTTATATGTATTAATTTTATAATTTTACACTTGTTTTCTTTCTCTTATTTTTACAGTTGATGTCAACAGGGCTACAATTTAAACTCATTTTAACTCATTTTGACGACACACTTATGTGAAATTAAATTTAAATTTTAACACTGATGATGGACCTTTGTGTCCGAAAACCGGTTATGTTTTAATAAAGTGTGTGCTGATACGACTGCATATAATCAATAATAATAATAATAATAATAATAAAATAACTACATCAGCACTGTCAGGAAATGGCTTTAATATTTTATAATGATTATAATTCAGCAACATAGGCCAAACTGCTTACCGGTACTACATTTCCATCTTCCCTCCCACTTTATACCTTTCAGTATATGATCCGTCTAAACTATGAACAAACGCTTTGTCTAACCCCAGTAAATACCATGAGCCAAGAACTCATTCTTATCATCAGTTCTCACTGTAGCCCAATTGTCAACATAAATACCTTTGATTGGTATTAATAACCCACCCCTAATCCCATAGTCCCCCTGTACGGCTAACATTTTTTTCCTCTGTACTCTGTCATATGCCTTCTATAGATCTACAAAAGATAAACATAACTGTCTATTACTCTCATAGAATTTTACAATTATCTGGCGCATAAGTTATTGAAAATCTGATTGTGACAGCCTCTTTGTGGTCCGAAACCACACTGGTTTTCATCCAATTTACTCTCAGCCACTGATTACACCTTCCCTTCTAAAATGCTAGTGAACACCTTGCTTCGTATACTGATCAGTGAAATACCTCAGTAGTTGTTGCAATCTTTCATGTTCTCTTGCTTATAGATACCATAGGTGCAATTATTACTGCCTTTGTCCAATCTATGGCATACTCTATGAAGCCATTCTATCCCTGCCTTCCCACTATATTTCACCATTTCAGGTCTGATTTCATCAATTCGTGCTGCTTTATGACATTGGATATTATTTACCAATCTTTTCACTTCCTCAAGCATAATTTCATTCGCATCATTGACCTCCTCGCTATGAGCTTGATTGTTCACAACATCAACAGAAAGGTTACCTTTTTTACATTTAGATGATTTCCAAAATATTCATTCCACTTGTTCAATGATTCCCTTGGATCCTGAGTTCACCTGATTCAGCCAAAACACCCTATTCATTTCCCTTTTTTTTCACTCTTCTAATATTCTGTATTACGTTCCAGAAAGGTTTCTTTGTCACTTGACTTAGCTTTTCCAACTTATTACAGAAATCTTTCCATACTTCTTCTTGGATTTCACAAATTATTTGTTTCGCTCTGTTGCTATAATCTATGAAATATTCCCTGTCTGCATCAGTCCTTGTTTGGAGTTATTTTTGATATGCCTTCCTTTTACGTTTGCAAGCTCTTTTCACTTCATCATTCCAACAAGTTGCTCGCTTTTTCCCATCTTTACACATAGTTGATCCCAGGAATTCCTTTGCTGTTTCTAATACAACATCTCTGTATGCCACCCATTCTCTTTCTATACTCTGAACCTTCTTACTCTTTATTGTTTGGAACTTTTCAGTAATAATATAAATGTACTTTTGTCTAATTTCCTCGTCCTGGAATTTTTCTACCCTTATTCGTCAACAGACAGATTTATCTTCCTCTATCTAGGCTTATATATATACATTTATTCAGAGAATACACACTTCCCCCATAAGGAGGTTGCCCACGAGGACAAAGTATACTAAGTACATTTCTGACTATGTAATGATAATGATAATGAACGTTTTAAGGCCTTGACGACCACATTCTTCGTCAATGAATCTGGTACCTAGTTTTAATCTTGAGCGGAATTCTTCGAAGAATTTAGGAATTGTTCCTCTTAGTTCACTATAGATCAGATCGTGGTCTGTATCATCAAAAAAGTCTCCCGAATACCTGCACATTCTTAAAAGATTTCCTGAATTCAAAGTCGGTTATGATATAGTCTATTATCGATCTTTAGGGCGGGGTCGACATTGCTTCACGTCCGTAGGTTTTAACTTAAAGTGCCCTACATGTGTCCCCCGGGTGGTGTTAAGAAAGCAACACAACTGGCTGCCAGACAATCTTTCCAGATCTCCTGGCTACACAACAAATACGTACCAAACTGAATAAGAAGATGACCCAACACTATATCAAAAGCCTTTTGCAGGGCCAAAAATCTAGAAAACTTGGACCAAATATTAAAATATGTCAACTAAATATTGAGGGCATTAGTAGAACCAAATGTCAAATCTTACAAAAGATGTTGGTGAAGCATAATATCGATGTGGTTGCCTTACAGGAAACTCATGCAGATAATGAAGATCAACTTTGTTCTAGGGGGAAAATACCAGGATATGACATCATTGGCGCAACGTATCATCATGCCTATGGAGTAGCCACTTATGTCCGGAATGATATAGAAAATGCCCATCTGCTATCAACTTCCACGAATGACAATATTCACTCAGTGACAATCAAAATTGGGGAACTAATCATATGTAATATCTACAAACCACCAAGCTCCCCTTGGCCAATCCACGTTCTTCAGACGTACCAACATCCTGCAGTCTTTGTAGGAGACTTTAACAGTCACCACACGCAATGGCAATATAGAGTATCTGATACGAATGGTGAGACTTTAGTAAACTGGGCAGATGAAAATAATATCCATCTTATTTTTGATGCTAAAGACCGTAGTTCCTTCCGGTCAGGACGTTGGAAACAGGAATACGACCCAGACTTATGCTTTGTCACAGCTGATGATAAACATCACCTTGTCAGCACTACCCACAACATTCTACCAGATTTCCCTCATAGCCAACACCGTCCAGCCATAATAGAAATTGGTACAAATATCCCATTGATAACTTCAATTCCACGACCCAGATGGAATCTACAAAAAGCTGATTGGAACGCCTTCTCCGAAAACCTTGATAAATGTCTAGGCTGGATCCCACCATCTGCTGAGAACTATAACAGGTTTGTTGGAGCCGTTACCTGTACAGCAAAAAAGCACATACCCAGAGGATATCGTAAAGAATATATTCCAGGCTGGGACGAGAAATGCGAAGAACTCTATAACGTTTTTCAAAGTAGCGGTGACAGAGAAATAGCAGATGATCTGATACATAACCTGGATGCTGCACGCCGACAGAAGTGGATAGACACTACTCTGAAAATCGATTTCAAAGTATCTAGCCAAAAAGCATGGTCTCTGCTACGAAAATTAGGAGGAGCTAGTCGTATCATACGAGAAGATAGTCTCGTAACACCCAACAACATTGCTTCACACATTGTTAAAACTTCTAAAGGAATAAATCATCGCGCGACTACAACCAATATTAAACAGGAACTAAAAAAACTAAAAGCTAGAGCTGGCACTACGACAGAGTACTCACATGACATCACCCCCGAAGAGGTTGCAGCTGCAATAAAGGATGTAAAACCCGGTAAAGCTCCTGGCTTTGATGGCATACTCCCCGAGTTTCTCATCAAATCTGGAAAATATATGAGGACATGGCTAGCAAAATTCCTCACCTCAATGCTAAAAACAGGAAATGTACCTCAAGAGCTTAAACGTGCCAAGATAATTGCTCTCCTCAAACCAGGAAAACGTGCAGATCTTGTGCAAAGCTACTGTCCAATTGCATTACTTAGTGTTATATATAAACTCTTGGAACGAGTACTGATTAATAGGATTGGCCAAACAATACTTTCGGCGATCCCTGTAGAACAAGCTGGCTTTCGTCCCAACCGAAGTTGCGCAGATCAAGTTTTGGCACTCACATCACATATTGAAGCAGGCTTTCAGAAGATGATGAAAACATCTGTGGCTTTCATTGATTTATCAGCAGCCTATGATACCGTCTGGCGGCAAGGCCTACTCTACAAGCTGATGAAGATCATTCCATGCCAACAAATTACGAAGCTTATTGATAACATGATTGGAAACAGAGGATTTCAGGTTATTATGGGAAACAAAACCAGTGGCCAGAAATTTCTCCAAAATGGTCTCCCCCAAGGTTCTGTTCTAGCCCTACTGCTCTTTAGCCTTTACATTGCTGATATGCCAGAAACTGTCAGCAAAAAATTTGGATATGCTGATGATTGGGCCATTGCAACTAGGCACACTCACTTCAAACCCATGGAAGAAACTCTAACATCTGATTTGTCTGTGCTTGCAGAGTATTTTCTTAAATGGAGGCTTCGACCTAATGCATCAAAAACAGAGGTGACTTGCTTCCATCTCAACAACAGACAATCCAATAGGACTCTGGAAGTCTACTTTGATGGTACACAACTTGCCTACAATAAGGAACCAACATATCTGGGAGTCACGCTAGACAGGACCCTGTCATTTAAATCACATCTCACAAAAACTGCTGCGAAACTGAGAACAAGAAACAACATCATACAAAAGCTTTGTGGAACCACGTGGGGATCATCCGCCACAACTCTGCGGACGTCTGCGTTGAGCTTGGTATATTCTGCGGTGGAGTACTGCGCACCAGTATGGTTGAACAGCACCCATACTAACAAAGTTGATGTCCAACTTAATAGTACTATGCGCATTATTACAGGAACAATCAGGTCTACTCCCACAATCTGGCTGCCTGTCCTAAGTAACATACCACGTCCTAACCTGCGAAGGAAAGTAGCTTTGATCAGAGAATACAACAAGATCCTAGCAAAACCTGGACTACCGGTACACTCTGACATCTCAGACCTCAAAATCAAACGACTTCGTTCGAGACATCCACCTCTTGCAGCCGAGATCAATCACATTGGATTCAACATCACTGATTCCTGGAGGGAAGAATGGATGCAAAATGCTCCAGCTACATGCCTGAAGATGCCATGCATCGATAAGACAGTTCCAGGGTTTGATCAACCCCGCAAGGTATGGTCAATTCTCAACCGACTCAGGACGGGACAAGGAAGATGTGGGGATTTACTTTTTAAATGGCAAATGCTCTCCTCGCCGCTATGCGACTGTGGTGCACCGCGACAAACTATTAAACACATCAGGGAGGAATGCAGCATCAGAGCTTATGGAGGGCCATATGAAGACTTCTTGATGGCAACCCCAAAATGTATTGAGTACATACAAGATCTAGATATTTGTTTGTAGATTGGTTCGTTGGTTATTTTTGTTCATTTGTAATAACATATTTGTATGCCATACGCTAACTAATAATAATCGATCTGGTACCCCTCCCCTCCCATGTGTAGCGGTGAATAGCCTTATGCTTGAACTAGAAGTGAAGTTAAACGCGGCTTCACTCGCATGGATTTTGATAAAAGTAATCATTCCTCAGTACTATACATTACCTGAAAATCCCCAAAGTTTAAAAACTCACCGAAAAATTGAGTTTCATATACCCCAGAAACTCTTTATAACCCTCGTTTGTGTGTGATATTGCCTTTTGGGGCTAAGATGACCATGTGGCATAGAACTGTACATGTGAGAAGGTCTTCTCTCAAGTCGAAAACAAACAAAAATATGTGTTTCTTTATTTTTAAAGGAGATTCCAAATAAATATATTTCCACGTCAGAAACATCTTCAGTTTCTGAAATGTAAGTATCCTCATAAAAATATATCAACTCTTTTTTCACTTATTTTCATCCCTGTTAAGTGCCTTTTCCAAAAACAAAAAATACACATTCCTGTATTTTTAAAGGACTTTCCAAATATCAAGTTTCTTGTCTGTAAAATGTTATGTTTTTGGCATGTAGATATAACGGTACTCATTTTAAAAATTCACCCGCCTTTTCAATTCTTTTCAGCCCCTTAAGCAGTTTTCCAAAAACAAAAAAGTACATGTTTGTTTGTTTTTAAAGGAGATTCCAAATACCAGTTTTCATGCCTGTAACATCTCCAGATTTTGAGATATCAGTAACCTCATGAAAAGGATTCAATCTCCTTTACAGTCCTTTCTCTCCCCCCCCCCCCCCCAAGCGATTTTTCCAAAAAAGAAAACATGTTTTTTAATTTTTAAGAGATTATATATACCAATTTTCACGTCTGTAACATGCTAAGTTTTTGAGATATACTGTAGATATGCTCATTTTAAAAATTTATCCCCTTTTTCAGTTCCCCTTAAGTAGTTTTCCAAATACAAATTATCTTTATTTTTACAGGAGTTTCCAAATACCAATGTTCATGTCTGTAACATGTTACATTTCTGAGATATACTGTAGTTATAATCTTTTTAAAAATTCACCCCCTTTGTTACTCCTGTTCAGCCCCCCCCCTTAATTGGATTTTCCAAAAACAGAAAAATATGTGTTCTTTATTTTGAAGGAGGTTTCAAATACCAATTTTCATGTCTCTAACATCTTTAGTTTTTAAGATATATGTATCCTCATAAAAAGTATTCAACCGCTTTTTTTTTTTTACTGTTTTCACCCCTTAATGGGATTTTCTGAGAACAATAAATACGTGTTTCTTTATTTTAAAGGAGATTCCGAATACTAATTTTTACGTTGTAAACTTTTAAGTTTCTGAGATATAGATATACTCATTTAAACAATTTACCCCCTCCCTTTTCACCCCTTAGTGATAGAATATACAAAAATTCTCCCTTAGTGAGCAACTACACTCTAATATAAATGAATTCCCAAAATTTAATTGCTTTATGCCCAGTAGTTTTGGCTCGGCAATTATCAGTCAGTCAGTCAGTCAGTCAGTCCATGTTATTATATATATATATAGATACTGTATTCATAACTACTAATCCCATATTAGCACAGAAGTCAAGTAAAAGCTTCCCATTCCTATTAGCTTCCATATCTTACCCAATTTATCCGTCATCTTTTCGTATCCTACAGTTCTATTTCCAACTCTCGTATTGAAATCGCCCATTAGCACTTTCTCATCCTTGCTGTTGACCCTAACTATGATATCACTCAATGGTAGGGATAGGGAGAGTAGAGAAACTAGAAAACAGTTAATGAGGGAACTGAATAGAGTGAAAAAGGAAGCAAAAGAGAATTATATGAATGGCATACTTCAAGAGGGTAATGAGCACAAAGGGAAATGGAAAAAGCTGTATTTATATAATAGGAATCAAAAAGGAAAAGGAATCCAAATTCCTATAATGGTGGGAGAAGGGGGTGAAAACTATTTAACAGATACTAAGAAAGCAAATCTATTTAGTAGGGAATTCAGAGATTCAGTAGAAGATTGTCAGGAGTTGGACACCAAAACAGAAGATAGAGAGGGA
Source organism: Anabrus simplex (assembly GCF_040414725.1). Classification (NCBI taxonomy): domain Eukaryota; kingdom Metazoa; phylum Arthropoda; class Insecta; order Orthoptera; family Tettigoniidae; genus Anabrus; species Anabrus simplex. Next base: position 1,045,765,053 of record NC_090265.1, on the reverse strand, counting down.
GAGACACTTGGGGAAACAAGAAGCTTCTCATTCACAAATGAAGATATTTTCAGAGAAATCCAACTGCTTCAGCAAGGAAAAGCATCAGAAAGTGATCAAATTACTGGGGAGGTATTAAAGATGGGGTGGTACATAATATTTAAAATTTCTCTTTAACTATGTCATAAAAAATAGTGTAATACCAAAGGAATGGAAGGAATCTGTAATAATACCAATTTATAAAGGAAAGGGTGATAAAAGGAAACCGGAGAACTACAGACCAATCAGCCTGACCAGTATAGTTTGTAAAATACTGGAGAGTTTAATAGCAAAGTACATCAGAGGGATATGTGATGATAAAAATTGGTTCATGAGGAGCCAGTATGGATTTAGAAAGAAATTTTCTTGTGAGGCACAACTGGTGGAATTTCAGCAGGACATATCAGATCAGTTGGATTCAGGAGGCCAGTTAGTTTGCATAGCCATAGATCTTTCCAAAGCCTTTGATAGAGTGGAACATGGAATATTATTAAAGAAATTGGAGGGAATAGGATTGGACGTAAGGGTTACACGTTGGATAAGAACATTTCTAAATTCAAGGGTTCAGAAAGTCAAAGTAGGAAATAATGTTTCACAGGAAGAGAAAGTTTGGCAGCGAATTGCACAGGGTAGTAAAATCGCTCCGTTACTTTTCTTAATATACGCAAATGATTTAGGGAACAATATAACATAAAAAATAAGATTGTATGCAGATAACATAATTGTTTATAGGAAATAAATAACATTGAGGATTGTTCAGAATTACAAAGGGACCTTGAGAGTATCCAACAATGGGTTGAAGAGAATAACATGAAGGTTAATGGAGGCAAATCAACTGTTACAACATTTACAAACAGGAGCTTTAAATCTGAATTTGAATATACTTTGGATGAGGCAGTTATCCCAAAAGATAGCAAGTGCAAATGCTTAGGTGTGAGATTTGAAAGTAATTTGCACTGGAAGGGTCATGTTGATGACATTGTTGGGAAAGCATACATATCATTACATGTCATAATGAGGCTACTTAAAGGATGCAACAAAGAATTAAAAGAGAAAAGTTACTTAAGTATGGTTCGTCCATTATTGGAATATGCAAACAGTGTTTGCGATCTTCACCAAGAATACCTAATAAAAGAACTAGATGGTGTGCAGAGGAAAGCAGCAAGATTTGTAAAAGGGGATTTCAGGAGAAACAGTAGTGTATCAGAAATGTTAGAGGGACTTGGGTGGGAAACTTTAAGTAAGAGAAGGGAGAAAACTAGACTTACAGGATTATATAGAGCCTATACAGGAGAAGAAGCATGGGAAGAAATCCGTGAGAGGCTTCAGTTGGAAAATAATTATATCGGCAGGACTGACCACAAGTATAAAATTAGAAGGAATTTTAGCAGAAGCGACTGGGGTAAATTTTCATTCATTGGAAGAGTGTGAACGAGTGGAACAGTTTACCAGGGGTAGTGTTTGATCCTTTTCCAAAATCTGTACAGATATTCAAGAAGAGAATAAACATCAACAGAGAAAATAAATGAAATGTTAGAGGGCATTCGACCAGTGAATAAAAAATGTGTGTGAATAAATTAATTCCATCCCCTGGTCTATGGAGTTTGGACAGTCAAAGTAGGGGACTGTCTGTAGGGGTGAAGTACAGTGGGGACTTTGAGGGCCCTGGGACTGCTACGGTAGCTGTGAAGGTCCTTCAGGAACTCTGAAAAGTGGTGACAAAAGGGGCTCTGGTTAAGACGCTGCAGGTCATTATGCTACTTAGGTTCCAAAACAGGTAAAATAAAAATAAGTAAATGCAATGTAAATTTTAATCTTATACCAGTTGTGTAGTATTATTTGAATAATTTCACATACTGTATATGAGTTGACTATGTTTGTAAGTACAGGAGATATTATAAGTAGAATTTTGTAAACAATATAAATTTATTAAGGATGAGCTGTGTGTTTAATAGAAAAAAATGTTAGTGTAAATTGTATAATATCGTATTGGAGGAAAATTTTTTTCTTCACTTGTTAATTTAAAATTTAGTGTTTGACAATGATGTATTTTAGTGTACCATTTGCCACCGATATAGACACCACATTTGCAAATAAAGAGATTTTGATTTGATTTGAATGCTTCATAAATCTTGTCGACTTCATCATCTGCACCCTCACATGGGGAACACACTGCGGTACTTCTCAACCTAATTCTTGCAACATCCAAATCTACCCACTTAATTCCCTCATTTACGTGCCTAACAGAAACTATGTTGCGTGCAATAGTATTCCTGATGGACAGTCCATTCCCACACTCTGTCCATCCCTTTTTAATACTTGTTATGAATACTTTATGATCTATCGCTTCCTCGTTAACTCCTAACATATCCAGATGCATAATCTTTGCTGACTGAGACAGTTCTACTTTCTTTCTTTTATAAGTCCCATTGATATTAATAGCTCTCCATCGAATTCCATTTCGTTTGCCAAGTTGTTTCCACTGAGTTTCTCGCCTGTCAACTGCTTAAATAATTCTGAGCGTGCTCGGTAAAATTTCTGCAAAGCAGAATGCTACCCTACCTACACATAGTTCGAATGAGAATCTCTCCTGTAACGGGTTGGGGACCCCCATTGGACTGTATAATCCTAGCCGCCTGAACACAAGGAGTGCCATGACTCAGAATATGTCCGATATGCCCACTCCCATCCATAACAACAGCTATCCTGACTCTCAGGACCATTTACTAGGCCACTCATCTGTTGCCCATGGTTCACGAATCAGGACGTGACTAGAATAACTCACACTAGGAACCATGATCATGAATCAAGGAACAATAAACCCTACCTTGTTGAATTGTTTTACAGCCTGATTGCAGTACTGTGATTTCGTACCATCTACAGAATAAGTAGCGTCTCTGCATTCGTAGCTCAAGCATTACGGTACACAAGCTGACCATCGCCATTTCACTTATAGGCGGCATCAGATGCTATTAGATATATTCATTATGGTACAAGGAAGGAGTAGAGGTGCGAAAATGCTGGGTTTTTTACTATTACCTGACATACACAACATGACTAGGAGAGCACATGACGACTATGTTTACTTAGTGCATGTGGGATGATGACGTCATACCTGCTTGGTAAAAAGCAGAAGAGACAGTGAAAAGTAGGTTAACCTCAGAGGAGATGGTGGGAAGCAGCTTATCGTCAGAGGAATGGTGAGAAGCAGGTTATCCTCAGAGGAGACGGTAAGAAGCAGGTTATCCTCAGAAGAGATGGTGAGAAGCAGGTTATCCACAGAGGAGATGGTGAGAAGCAGGTTATCTTCAGAAGAGGTGGTGATAAGCAGGTTATCCTCAGAGGAGACGGTTAGAAGCACGATATCCTCAAAAGAGATGGTGAGAAGCAGGTTATCCTCGGAAGAGATGGTGAGAAGCAGGTTATCCTCAGAGGAGACAGTTAGACGCACGTTATCCTCAGAAGAGATGGTGAGAAGCAAGTTATCCTCAGAGGAGATGGTGAGAAGCAGGTTATCCTCAGAGGAGATGGTAAGAAGCAGGTTATCCAGACGAGATGGTGACAAGCAGGTTATCGTCAGAGGAATGGTGAGAAGCAGGTTATCCTCAGAGAAGATGGTAAGAAGCAGGTTATCCTCAGAAGAGATGGTGAGAAGCTGGTCATCCTCAGAAGAGACAGTTAGAACCACATTATCATCAGAAGAGATGGTGAGAAGCAGGTTATCCTCAGAGGAGATGGTGAGAAGCAGGTTATCCAGAGGAGATGGTAAAGTAAACTCGTGTCCTCATACCGAGGTGGTGCAGCTCTTTTTAAGGCACACCCCCAATGGAGGTGAGCTGCATGTAGCATTTCAACCACATACCAGTCCTCCTGCCATTCTTAAATTTCTGGCAGTACCGGGAATCGAACCCGGGCCCCCGAGGACGGCAGCTAATAACACTAACCGTTACGCTACGGAGGCGGACAGAGGAGATGGTGAGAAGCAGGTTATCCTCAGAAGAGATGGTGAGAAGCAAGTTAACCTCAGAGGAGACCATAAAAGCAGGTTATCCTCAGAGAAGATGGTGAGAAGCAGGTTATCCTCAGAGGAGACGGTAAAAAGCAGGTTATCCTCAGAGGAGATGGTGAGAAGCAAGTTATCCTCAGAGGAGACGGTGAGAAGCAGGTTATCCTCAGAGGAAACGGTGAGAAGCAGGTTATCCTCAGAGGAGATGGTAAAAACCAGGTTATCCTCAGAGGAGATGGTGAGAAGCAGGTTATCCTCATAGGAGATGGTGAGAAGCAGTTCATCCTCAGAGGAGACGGTGAGAAGCAGGTTATCCTCAGAGGAGACCGTAAAAGCAGGTTATCCTCAGAGGAGACCGTAAAAGCAGGTTATCCTCAGAGAAGACGGTGAGAAGCAGATGATCCTCAGAGGAGACGGTGAGAAGCCGGTTATCCTCAGAGAAGCCTTAGTACTGCTTCTATGTCTTGTGTATTTAGGCTCTTCGGTCTGGCGTATGCCGATATGACATTAATGAATGTTCCTCGCAATGGCATGGTAATTCCACATGCCTCCAGTTCGACAAGCTCTGGTAAGTCTGATTCCATATGTCTGATATATTTCCTTACCATTACTGCCACCCATCCCCCTCGATTAGCCTTATCGTTTCTATGTACTTTGTAGCCTTTCCTGGTGAACTTCTTCCCCGGTGGGAGTAAGGTTTCTGTTAGGAGTGCTACATGTATGGTGTTCGCGACTAGGAAGGCTTCAAGTTCATATTTTCTGGATCTGATGCCCTGGCAGTTCCATATTAGTACTTGAAGCCCCTGCGGGTTGGTGCTGTTATTATTGTTATTATTTGGTTGTTCAACCTTTAAGGGTTACAGAAGCCTGAGATGCGATTTGCCACATCGCCCAGCCAAGGCACGGATAGGGTCACGGCTAGTGCCCTCAAACACATAGCTCCCGTACTTAGGAGTGTGTTGAGGTTCAGGATCGGGCAGATTGTTTTCAGGAACTCGTCTACCTTTTCCCTGAACGTTTCCCTTTCCCCCATACTCCCTGGTGGTGGTTGCAGCTGTGGCATTACCTGGTTGGGTGTAGCTGTTGTTTAAGTTTGTGCTGTATTTAGTGATGCGGGTATGGGTATGGTGAGATGGGAGGACGTTTCGGGGCGGTGTCGCGGTTGCCAGTTCACTAGCGGCAGGTGTTCTGCGAAGGGTGGAGCTGGACTGGGGCAGCTCGGGGGCAGTTTATGTGGGCTTGACCAGCCTGTTCTTTGTTGTATTAGGCTGAGCTTATTTCTGTTGTTCTTTGAGGTCTTATTGAGGATGGTGGTAGGGCATGGTTGGGCTGAGGGCCCTGGGTTGGGTTCACACTCCAACCGGTTGGGGTTGCAAATTTAGTTTGTCTCCGCCTGATGGGCCTTGTTTTAGGCCCTTTTTGCCTGAGGGGCCTGCGAGACATGTAGGGTCCTTTTTACCTGAAACGCTTTGGTTCCTTTTGCCTGAGGGGCCTGTTTGGGCTTTAGGGTCGCCATGCTTGTCACCCTTTGGCCCTTTGCCTTGAAATGCGACTTCGAATTCCCTGCGGCTGGGATATTCCTTATAGTTTGCCGCGTGTTTCCCCCCCCCCCCCCCCCGCAGTTAGCGCACTTGGAGTACGCGGTGTTGCTGCCGTGGGGGCAGTCGCGAGACAAGTGGGAGGCGGCGCTTCTGCGGCATCTGGGATCCAGTCGGCAGGCCGCCCCTGAATTCTCGTGCCTCTGACGCACTCCACATTGGGGGCCAGTGGCTGGAGGGCGGTACGGCTCGACTGACACCAGCATTTTTTAGAACATCCACATTTTCCACAGATTGTCCGCTGCTGGGGCATCCGCTACGACAACTAGGATTAGGTGGCCTTTGGCTGGCCTGTTTCCTGTTCGCATCCGCATCACGTAGAATGCGGGGATACCCTGTGATTGCATTGCAAGCTGGATTTCCTCCGGTCGTCCTCACCATTGTGCTGCTGGGCAATATTCTTACAAATTTAATATTTAGCCCTCTCAGCACGCCGATGGAAATTTCGTAGCTTTCGAAGCTTGTAATTTGCAGCAAGAACGCTTCATGTGCGTCTATCTTCGGCCTCGAGAAGCAATAGTTTCTCTGTTCATGAGACAACTTTTCAAGGAGTTCCATTCTAGTGTTTTTGTGTTTTTGGTGTAGAGTGTAAGTTGTGGGGATGGACCCCTTACGGATGGTTGGTTTTGTTGGTTGTCGTGGTTGAGGTAGTGTGTGCTGCATCTGCCTCGTGTTTAGTGTGTTCTCTGTTTTTGTTGTTGGTGGCTGAATTGAGTCGATACTTGTGTTCATAGAGCTATCGGTTGGGGTAGTGGTTTTATTCGCCCCGCCTTTCTGGGCCTTGCGGCTCAGGGACTGGAATGCTTTCTTTTTTCCCTTCCTTCTCTTCCCCCCTTAGCCCTCTGAATCCGTTAACCAGGTTTCCCGGCTCGGTGGCCGGGTCCACGGGTTCGGTCACCCCGTGCGTGCGTTGGTCCTTTCCCTCAGAGCTTTGAGGGTCGGCCTCCCGGGATGTACCTGACAGGTCCATCACCAGTTGGGCTTCGTCTGAGTTGCCCGCTCGCTCGGGGGGTTAAACTTTTGTGGGCGCCATCCGCCGAGTCCGTCTCTTTTTGCCCTCTCTGCTTCCCCGGTGCGCCGCCTCTGCGCTCTGATAGGTGGAAATAGGTTTTGCTTTCCTGGCGTTCAGCTGGCTGACCACTGTGTTGGGTAAGAGGGTGTAATTTGTATTTGGGGGTGAGGTAGTCTCCTGTTTGTGTTTTTCCTCCTTGTCAGTCACTGGATCAGGAGAGTCATGTGACTGCTCCTTTCCATGTGTGAGTTCCGGCGCTTCGGGGCTTAGCTCCGGTTTCCGATCGTTCGCACATAACGTCAAGCTCTCCGGTTCGCTTTCCCAGTGCGGCTTACTCCTGTTTCGGGACTCAGCCCTAAAGTTGGCTGGCCGAGTGGGCAGCGGCTGCACTGGTATGTGCTTCCCAGTGGCTATTGACGGGGTGGTTATAGGAGTGGTTCTTGTTTTGGTAGTGGTGGTTGTGTTGGTGGTTTCTCTCCGGTTCGTTTTCCCAGTGCGGCTTACTCCTGTTTCGGGGCTCAGCTCGAGAGCTGGCTGGCCGAGTGGGCAGCGACTGCACTGGTATGTGCTTCCCAGTGGCTATTGACGGGGTGGTTAAAGGAGTGGTGCTTGTTTTGCTAGTGGTGGTTGTGTTGGTGGTTTCTCTCCGGTTCGCTTTCCCAGTGCGGCTTACTCCTGTTTCGGGACTCAGGCCTAGAGCTGGCTGGCCGAGTGGGCAGCGGCTGCACTGGTATGTGCTTCCCAGTGGCTATTGGCGGGGTGGTTAAAGGAGTGGTGCTTGTTTTGCTAGTGGTGGTTGTGTTGGTGGTTTCTCTCCGCTTCGCTTTCCCAGTGCGGCTTACTCCTGTTTCGGGACTCAGGCCTAGAGCGGGCTGGCCGAGTGGGCAGCGGCTGCACTGGTATGTGCTTCCCAGTGGCTATTGACGGGGTGGTTATATGAGAGGTTCTTGTTGTGGCAGTGGTGGTTGTATTGGTGGTGTTGGTAAGCGCAAAGTGCCGTATAGCGTGCCCCGTTATGCAGACGTCATGTGTCAGGTTTACTTGCAGGGAATCAAGTGTATAATCTGTTCCCTGCTCCACTGGCACACTCCGTACGCTACTCCCGGAGGACACGTGTCGGCGAGTCACCAACGGTCCCCGCTCGGCCAGGACATTGACCGAAGCGAGGGCCGTTTGAGATAAGCTGTGCGCTCGTGCAGTTTTGTGGGGTTCCCTTGGGGCATTTTGATGAAGGTATCCCTAAAGATGTCCCGGTATGATGGTATGGGGCTGGTCAGCCTTACCGTCCTGGGAGTGGCTGGCTGGGGGGAGCGCAGTGACAACTGCGGTGTGCCCTTCGCTGATGGGTTGACGGGCTCTGAGTGGTCAGAGTGCCGTAATAACGGCAGCTCCTCACTCCCCGTCAGTTCTCGAAGTTCTTGGTGTTCGTCGAGTGTCTGTGAGGTACCAGGCACATTGACAAATTGCTCTTTCGAGAGATTTATCCTTTGGAAAGATTGAGATTGGTCTGTGTATGTTGATGTAGGGACATCTAAAATCGAGTTAGTGGGTGCGGGCTGATCCGATGCGAACGCGGCCCTGGACCACAGAGTACCCTATCTAACCCTAGGTACCGAGAGGCTGTAAACGGCTGAGACAGTAAGTGTAGATTCTCGAAGGTCTCGGAGAGAGGAGAGAGACAGCGGAGCGAGAGGCACGTACGTCCTTTCACTTCGACAGTTAAGCTGCTCCTCATCCTACTGCTGCCTTTTTTCTTTCTTTTTTCGGAGCCTCCGAAGCCTCCTTCCCCCCCCCCCCCCCCCGCGTGGCAGTCAGCTCAATCTACATTGTCTCCGACATTTTATTCATTTCTAGGAAGAAAAGAGATAGCAGGGAAGAATGGGAAAGGTACTACAGGAGTGCCTGTCTGTTTGCACGTTAGACGCGTTACCAGGCAAGGTAAGGTGATGTTAAGACGTGGTATTACGGATCAGGGAAAATCACATAGGCAGAAAACAGATATAGCCTACATGTAAAACCTGATATTTTTCGATAGCACATGCAAGGATGTGGGCTGGAAAAGTCCAAAGGTTGTGTTACTTAGGAATATGTGTCATGAAGTCATAACCATTCTTCTTGCGTTTGTCAGTTATTGTTATCCGTCTGCCTGGTGCAGCTCGGGTTCACTAGCGTCTGGGCTTTGGGCCACAGGTTATTCCCTTGGCCCAGCAGCCAGCGGTCCCTGATGCCAAGACTCCTTTAAGGAGAAAAGAAAAATAGAGCTATGCCTTTCTTAATAAGACGGTTTTTCTTTTTTCGCCTGATGCCGTCCCTTCTTTGCGGTGTTGGTGGCACACACTTGTCATTGCATTTTGTAACTATATACATTTATACACTTCTCAGTAGAATGCTGGCTGCTCTTCCGCTTTCGTGTCCTGTAAAACAAGCGTACAATACAGTATTGTAAAGGTGGAATTATAAAATCTAAATTTTCACTAGTTGATACTTTGACAATACGGGCTCTAATATGAAATTTATAACGTGCAATGGTGCGATGTAGTGAGTGGGTGGCAGCTTAGGAGTGAGGGGTTGGGACCTCTGGCTTCTTAACCCTGTGGCTGAGTGTACAGATCGACGTCGTACACTCGGAGTGTTTGCTTACGTATGTGATGCGCTATCGAGCTGACTTTCGCAATTTCGTGTAGGTGGCGTATTGATGTGTCAGTTGGGAGTCTAGCCGCTGCTCGGATGCGTTTGTTTTGTATTAATTCCAGCTTATCCAGGTTCTTCATAGCAGTGTGGGCCCAGGCGGGGGTGTGTTCGTGATTACTGGCCTAATTAAGGGCTTGTACATGTTAGATGCTACTCTCGTGTAATAGTCGTATGTGTGTTTTTCGCTGTATGGCTTTGATGTGATGTACCATGGTTAGCTTCCTATCTAGGACTACTGCTAGGTATTTGGCTTTGTCGTGCCATGCTATTCCTTGATTAAATAACTTGAGCGGTTTGATATTGGCTGGCCTGTGTGTGCGTCTGCTCTTTCCAGTGAGCAACACAGCTTGGAATTTGTCAACATTGATCTTGGTACGCCATTTAGTTAGCCAGGGCTCGAGAGTTCTCAGTGCTACTTGTAGCCTCTTTCAGGTGCATGCCAGTTGAGGGTGTTGTACTGCGATGGCAGTGTCGTCAGCGTAGAGGTGGGGGTAGTGAGTTCCGCTGTTGGCATGTCGTTTGTAAATAGGACGAATAGCATTGGGCCTATCAGTGACCATTTGGCTACACCTGCCCTAATCGTTCGCGTGCTTGACAGTGTGTTGTGAACATCTACTTGGAACTCTAGGCCTTCCAGGTGTGATTAATCAAATCTTATGTACACTGGTTGGATTTCGTGGTCTATTAATTTTGCTAACAGGCCTTCGTGCCACACTTTATCAAATGCCTTCTGGATATCAAGGAATACCACACCTGTGTCCCTTCGTTTGTTTACTCCGTTGGTCGTTTGTTCAATGACCCGGGTAAGCATTTGCGGGGCGGAGTAGCCATTTCTAAAACCCAATTATTCGTTTCGAATGATTCCTTTTTCCTTGATATGTGCTACTAAACTTTTCAGCAGTATTTTCTCGAATACTTTGCTGAGGGCGTCCAGGAGGCTTATGGGTCTGTAGTTATTTGTGTCATATTTGTCCTTACCTGGTTTCCCAAACACAAGGTTTCTCGCCTTTTTCCACTGCTCTGGATAATATTGCAATTGGAACATTGCGTTATATTGGGTGACTAGTGTGAGGGCTCTCTGAGTTAGTTTCGTAAGTATTATGTTTTGTATCACGCCTGAGCCGGGTGTTTTCTTCGGGTTAAGGTGATCTATTATCCACTTAATTTCGTGTATATTAGTCTTCTTAACCTCGGGCTTAGGTGCGTTTGCAACGAATTGCGCTACTTTTGCCTCTGTTCGTCTAGTGAAAGCGGGATCGGACGTTTCATCGTTGGGTGTAAAAGCCGCTCCCAGTGAGTCCGCTATAACCTCAGCTTTATATCTATCCTCGTATACTGGTCCATTTGGTCTCTTAATTGCTGAGATTGCGTGTGGTTCTCGCGTGAAATATCTCGCTAAGTTCCAAACCGGTCTGGTGTTTGTGTCAAACGTACTCAGTTTGTTGTTCGAGATCCGCGACCTACGTTTCAGTAGTTGGGTTTCGGTTTCTGTTCTCAAGTGGTTTGTAACTGCCCGGTTTTCATCGCGGTGGTATTGGGCTCAGTTGCGCCTGTGTTGGTTGCGCTTGCGGAATAGGTCTTTAATGTGGACCGGTATCTCGATGTTGGTGTTATGTTTACGCTTGTGTACCGGGATACTCGCTGTTATGGCTGCCTGTATCGCGTCTGCCAGTGTTTTGACCGCTTCGTCAATTTGGGCTGGACTTTCTGTTTCCATGTCCTCAGTCCCATGCAGAAGTGAGTCCAGTTTTCTTTCGAATTTTCACCATTTGGCTGCTTTACAGTTGAGCCGGCGCTAGGGCTTATTCTAATATTCTCTGGGCTCGCATTCAGGGTAAATAGCACTGGTTGGTGCCTCGACCCAAGATCCTTTATTACTGTTATGCTATGCCCTTGAGGAATATGTCGCAGTAGGGCAATGCCTAATATGTCGGAGACCTGTCCCTTTGGTGCTAGGAACGGGGGCTTGCTGGGGGCTGTTACCATGTAGTCCTGCGATAACATGTTTTTGTACAGCTTTGTACCTTCTGAATTAGGTCTCAAGCAGCGTGTTTTGAATGTAGGTCTCCTCCTAGTATTGTGTTTCGATTTAGCCTTAGTACTGCTTCTATGTCTTGTGTATTTAGGCTTTTCGGTCTGGCGTATGCCGATATGACATTGATGAGTGTTCCTCGCACTGGCATGGCAAGTCCGCATGCCTCCATTTCGACAAGCTCTGGTAAGTCTAATTCCATATGTTTGATATATTTCCTTACCAGTACTGCCACCCCTCCGACTCGATTAGCCTTATCGCTTCTACGTACTTTGTAGCCTCTTATCGTGAACTTCATCCCCTGGCAGTTCCATATTAGTACTCGAAACCTCTGCGTGTTGGTACTGTTATTATTGTTATTATTTGGTTGTTCAGCATTTAAGGGTTACAGTAACCTGAGATGAGATTTGCCACATCGCCCAGCCAAAGCAAGGATAGGGTCACGGCTAGTGCCCTCAACCACATAGCTCCCGTACTTAGGAGTGTGTTGAGGTTCAGGGTCGGGCAGATTGCTTTCTGGAACTCGTCTACCTTTTCCCTGAACGCTCCCCCCCCCCCCATTACTCCCTGGTGGTGATTGCAGCTGTGGAATTACCTGGTTGGGTGCAGCTGTTGTTGGAGTTTGTGCTGTGTTTAGTGATGCGAATATGGGTATGGTGCGAGGGGAGGGCTTTGGGGACGGTATCCAGGATGCCGGTTCACTAGCGGCAGGTGTCCTGCGAGGGGTGGAGCTGTCCTGGGGTGGGCGCTGGTGCAGCTTGGGGGCAGTTTACGTGGGCTGGCTATTGTTTGTTGTAGGGGCTGGGCCTTCTTATTTCTGTTGTTCTTGGAGGTCGCCGACAAAATGCTTTTTCTGACTGCTCTTTTAGGAACGAGCCTGGTTCCGCGTGTTTTGTGTGGGAACGTACCAGTGGGCGCGGGCTAATCCGACGCGAACGGGGCGCTGAACCACGGAGTAACTTTTTTAACCCTAGGTACCGAGAAGCGGTAACCGAATGGGACAGGAAGTGTAGCTTCTAGAAAGTCTCGGAGAAGGGAGAGAGACAGCGGAGCGAGAGGCACGGACGTCCTTTCACTTCGACAGTCGAGCTGCTCCTGGTACTGCTGACTTTATTTCCGGGGGATCCCCCGAAGGCCGCTCCCCCGCGTGGCATCGGCACAATCTACATTGCCTCCGATATCCTATACATTTCTAAGAAGAAGAGAGAGCAGGGAAGAATGGAAAAGGTACTACAGGAGTACCTGCCTGTTTTGCACGTTAGACGTGTTACCAGGCAATGTTTGTGTTGGTAAGGTGGTGCTAGGATGTGGTATTAAGGGCCAGGGAAAACCACGTCGGCAGAAAAGAGAGAGAGCCTACATGTAAAACCCGACAAATTTTGATAGCACATGTAAAAGGATGTGGTTTCTGGATAGGTCCAGGTGTTTGTGTTAGTCGAGAAAAAGGTATCATGCACCAGCCATGAACCATAATCTCGCCATTCCAGTAATCTGGGTATCAGTCCGTCTAGGCACTGCCGTGACTAGCGCGGACCTTGCGATGGCGGAGCCATGCGTCAAGTACCACTAGGACCCGCCGCACAGCGCTACCTCCTTCGGGTCCCTCGTACCCAGTCTCCGATCCCGGAGAATGAGGTCAAGCCCGCCGGGGCGGGAGCCTCATGGTTGGGGATTGATAATGGCACCGGGCCTCCTTCCTCTTTTCCCACGCCATGGCCCGAAACACAGGTCAACTGCGATGAGTGGCCGGGTGGCCCCCCCGTGCAGTTGGCGCACACCGGCGCCTCTTTAAGTGTTGCACAGGCCACGTTGTGGTGATCACCTCCACGACGGTTGCACCACACTAAGAGCCCACACCTCTCCTGCAGGTGGCCACCACCTCAGGCTGCGGAAACACTGCAAGAGCTGCCGAGGAGGACGTTTCGGTCTCACACGATTGCCGCTTCTCGCTGAGGTCCTTTCCTGATTGGCTCCTCGGTCGGCTGCTATCCTGGGAGCAGTCCTGGGTTGCGGCTGGGCGGCCCTCTCCTGGAGGGGCGGCGTCGTCTTCTTTCTCCTGGTCCGCGCTCGGCGTCTTCTTCCCAGGGGTGGGGGTCTTCTCTCAGCAGTAGAAGAGGTCTCGTCCTGCCAAGTTCCGCCTCCTATTTATACGGGCTGGCTGACGTCACACGCTATGAGTCAGCGCGCTATCTTGATACACCATGCACATTCTCGGAGCTTCGATGCGCGAGCGGGTTGCATAGCTGCAAGGCGGAAGACACTACAACAAAATCGTTCAAGCAATCAGCCGGACTGAGTGGCTCATACAGTTGAGGCACTGGCCTTCTGACCCCAACTTGACACGATCCTGGCTCAGTCTGGTGGTAGGCTATTTGAAAGTGCTCAAATACATCAGCTTCATGGCAGTAGATTTACTGGAACGCTAAAGAACACCGTCGGGAATAAATTCCGGCACCTCCGCGTCTCCGAGGGACGTAAAGCCGATAACATTATTATTATTATTATTATTATTATTATTATTATTATTATTATTATTATTATTATTATTATTATTATTAATCCTACAATCATTTCTGTAATTCCAATTTACGGAATGTCTCGACTCCTTTTAATGCGTCATCAGCTTTCTTCACCCCAAACATTCCACATAAGTAGTTTTCCATAATAAAAGTATTGATGTCCATCCTCTCATTGATATTCATGCGAATCTAACAGGTTGCAAAATGTAAGTCTCAGTATTTTATCATCACATACCTAACATCTTTACAGACGCGTGGTACCTATAATGTTTTAATTTTGTTATGTTCACATATAGCGCGTGTCGCACTGCTCCTCGCCATCGACTACTGTTTTCAGACAGCTGGGTTGCTTGCCCCGGGTTAGTGTTGGTCTATGAGGTCAGTCCACGACGTCGCTTGGCATAGCACCAAATACAGTAGAGACAATACGCGACACTTACGGATTTAGCCTTGTTAAAATGGGAGACAATTCGATAGTGGCGCTCCTAGTGACTTGACCTGAAAAGTCGCGCTAAATTCAAATATCAATGGAAATGCATATACGAAAATGGATAACTAAATTACGTCTAGAAAGGAAGTATTATTGAGATATTAACTTCGAAGCTGCTAAAGCAATTCTGGATTAATGAATGAAGAATTATGGAAAATGTTATTAGTTAAAGACTGAAATTACACATATAAACAAGATGTGAAATGGACTGCTGCGAAATGGGTTGATCTTTCATTTATGCATTACTTTTTTGCTTTAGATTTCCTGCCTGAACTTTTACGGTTAGATTTGTCTTTTTTCTCATTTAAGAAACATTGTATCATCACAATAAGACACTTGTCAATAATTTATCGGCACATTCCTTACACACATGATGCAATGAATTAATATTTAAAAGCTGTACAATTATCCTCTTAACATGAAGCCTACTAACAGAAAGAAAATCTATAAAATCCCCGCTTTAGTCTGAGAAGAGGGATAAAGAAAGAAAAGTATGAAAATATTGTCCATAGTGACGCTTTGAGGAATATTTACGTACAGTTAGAGTAAAAATGTAACATATCCTTGGCTGTGTAGTCGAGGATTTTTAAAGTCGCTGGCCTGGAAATGATCTGAACATATCTTATAAATCTTATATAAGCGTAACGTCCCTTCTTTCTTGTACACCTTATCCAAATCACTTCTGTGACATTTCAAAACCCACAGATCACACCTACAACAACACATCGGTATTGAAGGTTAACTGCTGCACTAAACAATAAAATATGTGTATTATATTTTAAGTCAGTTAAAATATGGGTCGAGCAGGTCAGAAGATTCTGAAGTACTATAACAATCTCTTTGTCACTGGAATAATATATATGCAAACACAATATTACTTACATTTTCTTGTCACGTGGGTAGCGAAAGAAAGACCGCGCATTCTTCTCTACTTCATAGTTACTGCAGCCAAACACAGCACATACCTTTCCCCTCATGTTGAGAGGAGATATCAAGGAATGACACACGCTACTATTTAATTATGTCAACTCACTGGAAACGCATAAATAACACCAAAAACTTCACACACAAATATACGTGCTCTTATGACAGAATCAGTACCGTTCAGGGTCTATCCGCTAGAGTGAGCTCCAATAGCTGTCCCTCGATATCTCGCTGAGTGTCGCGTATTGTCTCTACTGTATTTGATAGCACTTCCCCTGAACCACGAGTTTCTCCATGCGGGCGTGCGAATGATATGCCCAATGAATATGAGAATTCCCTTCTGTATCAATGTTGGCAATCTTTGTTGCCGATGGACTTTTTCGAGTTCTGTGTGCTGTGCACGAAATGCGAAGCATACGTCGCAGGCGCCACATCTCAAAATGTCTCAGTGCGCTGGCGAACAGCAGTGCGTTAAGTCCATGTCTTTTGGTACGTACTGTATGACATAACAGGAAACACCAGGGTGTTGAGGAGATTGATTGTATGCGTCTACATATCTCCGGCTCTGACTTACATCATTCCTCACGGTGCTTTCCAAAGATACGGGTGGTTTGCCATCTTATACCTAGTTCTGTTAACATTAGGCCGATTCAATTTTTTGCGGTCCGCAAATCATAAGTTTGGTTTTACTGGCTTGGATACGTAAATCGTACTTAGCACTAATATCTTTCAGTTTGCACTTCAATTCTTCTAGTTCTTCTTGGCTTGATGCAATCAAAGCAGTATCATCGGCAAAGCGGAGGCTCGAAATCTTAATTCTATCGATGGACACCACTCCATCCCGTTTGTCTAAGAGGCCTTGCATGGTGTATTCTCTGTAAACATTAACCCGATGAGTGCTACGCCCGCCTATAGACGGGCTGACGCGGCCGGTCCACCAGTCTACAGACGGTGCGCGGGAATTTTAATTTTTTTGAGTTTCCCTATTCATTTTCGAGTGCGAATTTGAACTCTGACCTGTTCTGCCATCTGTTGGGCATTATGTAGAACTGACTGATCAGAGATTATTGCTTCGGGAAGTAACTTACAGAGCTTTTTGTAGACGTCTGTGGAGTTCATCTGTGATGTAAACAAACATGGCGGAACAACAATTTACGTCCAACCACAACTTTCAAGAAGAAGAAGAAGAACAACAACAACAACAATTTACTTGCTCTTGCAGTTATGTTATTTTGGATCACAGAATCTTTCAGTTATTAACCACAGCGGAAAGTGATGATGGAGATTATTATTTTAAGGAATTGTTAAGCGATTTTGAAAGTGAGAGTGATACAGAGAGTGCCGAAAATATCGTATGTGAGAGAGAAACAGAGCCTCCTTCTAAACGAAAGAAAAAAAAACACATTGAGTACAAAAGCTATTTCATCGCTAATTTTGTGGCGGATGGATTACTTTTCTTCACCAGAGTTTCAGGAAACTGTGACAGGTCTGAGGGCCAAGTAATGTTTAATGACAACCCGAAAATCATTGATTTTTTAGAAACTTTTATACCAGTGGAGTTGGTGCAGATCGTTGAACAAATCGGCATCACAAACAACCAGTAGAAAACATTTAAGTATCACCACATTCAAGGTTTGAAAAGTATTTTAAAATATCAAATTATATACTTCTAAGGAGTTACATGTACGGTATTACTTGCATACAGATTTTAGGAAATAATATTATTTTGGCTCTTTACTTTGTACAAAGGGTAATGCACGCATGGGCACATAAGTGTAATTTTGTGTTCTCTCAAAATAATATTGAACATAAGTGTAGGATTTTCCATTTGTATTTTGATTTATAAACAGCCAATATTTATAAACATTTTAAGCTAATCCTCCCACAGATAAGTTAAAATTTGAGGTTTCTACAAAAAAAATTTACATGCGAATGAAAAAACTCAGCACTGAGGTACCAAACGGTCATGTGGTAACTCAGCACTTAAATGGTTAAATAACGGTGGCGACAATATACATCCTCGGCGTTCTCGCACTTCCTTCCTGATACGGCATTTCCTCGATAGGATGTTATCAATCATCACGACTGAGTGGCAAGAGTTATACAGACTTTTTATCAAGTGGATAAGGTAGCGTGGCGTGCACATCTTCCCCGAGATTTCCCGGAGGCTTTACCAACGGAGATTACCAAACATTATTTTCAAAATCAACAAAGCTGGTGTATATGATTGTATAGTACTATTTTGCCTTTTTCTATAAACTGTCTAAGACTGAACATCCGCTTTCGGGTACCACTGCCTTTAACAAAGCCAGTTGCCAGGAGAGGAACTACTCCAGCCTCTTCTGTATCACATTGAGCAAAACTTCTCTCGCAGAGCGTTTTTATGGATATGTATAGTGACGGAGGTGTAACACTCCTCCGCCCATAGTCCAGACGTCCATGTCAGCTAATATATTTGATGATTGATGTCAATACCACGAGGTCCTATTGGTTTTATTAATTGTATAATCATCAGTGATCATGTCAGCGCCTGGAGACTTCTGTGGGCTTAAACTCTTTATTGCCGCTTCAATATAGCTTTCAGAACGTTGGGTTCTATCTGATCACTATGTACCGGGGTTTTCTCTGGAGAAATGATTTGGTCAATGTGCAGATTTTCACATTATTTCCTCAAAGTTTCTACCACATCCTCAATTTCTGTTATCAGAACTTCATCAGCATTGTGGATGGTGCGTGTTCGAGATGAGAAATTTCGAGTAATCTTTCTGATGTTAGTGAGCATGTCAGCGGTTTCTACGGTAGTTGCATGTGTCTGGATTTGAGAACAGATTTTATTAATGTATTTATTCTTATCTCAGCGACATACCCTCTGCATAGTTCTTGGGAGTTCGGTATATCTGTTGAAGGCATCAGAGTCATCCAGTCCTTTTACTGTCAGCGTGCGTCGTTTTTCAACCAGTGCAAGCTTGTCGTCGGAAATTCATCTCTCTCTCATTGGAAGTAATTTCGGTTGTGTAAGTACTGACGCATCTTTTAGAAGGATCTTGAATTTGGTTCTCTGTGTCTCTGTTGGAAGTTGCTGGGCTGAAGGTCTCTTTGAATGGACAATTCTAGGTTATCAGAGAATGCCTGGGGAATGTACGCAGAGGGCAGTGGTTTGTTATCGCCTTAAGCTTGATGAAAATCGTGGTCATTAATAATTGTTGATCGGAGACGCAAACTGTTCCTGGTAGCGCCTTGACTGTTTTCAGTGAGGTGCGCAAACGTGTCCGAACTAGGATATAGTTGTTTGACTTTTGTAAATCCTGCTCGGAGCTGTCCATGTGTACAGCCGTCTTGGATGGCTGTTTGAATAGAATGTTTCCTATTGTTAAACCATTGTAAATACAGAACCGAATGAGACATTCACATCTCTCAGGTACGTGCGCCTAAGCCAAAGTTTCCTACTACAGGGTGACTGTGGTCATCCGTAGTCTAGCCTTCAATCTTGGCATTGAAATCATCATTTACTATGAGAAGTTCCCTGCCAGAGACATGGGAAACAGCGACTTTAAGGAATGCATAAATGTTTACAGTCACATCTGCCGTAGGAGCATTCACCTATAAGGTGTTAAGGTTGCAGGGTTTGGCAATGATGCGCAGACACATCAACATCGGGATGATAGCTTCGTACCCCAGGATTTCTTTACCGAATCTACGAGTACTTGGTACAATTATAGTCATGTCTTTAGAACATCTAATCTCAGTACTGGAGAAGTAAACGACTACGTCACTTGTCGTGAAGTGACCGCTTCCCTTCTAATGGGGTTCAGGGAGGCCTGCAATGGGAATATTATATCTATTGAGCTCATTTTGTACAAGACCCATTATGTTCCAATAGGTGATGCTTTTGCTGATTCGAACCTGGAAAATATCTATTTTACAACTTATGTCTCTAGCAGGAGATTTCGCACAAGATGTCCAGAGATCTACACCTCCGGCCCCAGTAGTTAATTTCAAACTAACTGCCCTGGACGCGATCGAGCGCAGGTAGTGAACTGAGCCGCTGGACGTAACGGGTTCATTACCTCTCGTCAAAATTATATAATAGCTTTCTTGGGAAAATAATCGGGTGATTTCCCGTTGCCTTCGTAAACTAATCTGTTCTTTTACTAAATATATGGTGGTAACTTATTGAAATCATGCATTCCATTTATCAAGGCTGCCAGAACCAATCAGTCAAGGCCCAATCATATTAACTCTGTTCACAATCCTGCGAATTTCTTTTCTTTAGTTAATACAATCTGCCAAATAACGTTCTGCCATGTTTGGTCCCATAACTTGAAAGATGTTCATAGCTATCAAAGGTTACAGTATCCATATCCACAGGTTCAACCATAACATACCAAAGGATGAATAATAAACAAAATCTTAACAACCAAAGTGTGTGTAAACTACAAATACTCTTGCTATTAAAACTTCTTATTACTTATAAAACATCAATATTCATTTACTTTCAATTTAGAAGTATACAATGATTTGCAATTGTTAACAAAGACCCCAAGCTACTATCTTGAAGTACTTTTCTTTGCTTCCAAAGTTCTCGAAACAAAATTAAGGAGTTGTAAGAGTCAAAGAGATTACACTCACCGATCTCGCACCATATCCTCCCACCTGAGTCAAATTAATGTTGACATGAATTGACTTACATTTCATACTTTTTCACTTTAATAAATTATAGTCCTGAAACAATTACAAAATGATAAAATTCAATACCGGTAACATAAACACAAAGAAATATGTTAACACACATCACAAGTTTAACTTTTTTTGGCTTGTGAACCAGTTGTCCTAGACGAATTATTTTCACTGCTTATTCTGAAACTTGCGGGCCAACTTCAGGTATAGTAGAAGAGTCACATGTTCCTGCCTCGTGATTATCCTTTATATTTTCTTCACCTGGAATAAAGTCTTTCCTTAGGTGGTTTCGGATTTCCTGGATATCCTCAGGCGATTGAAACTCGAGTTCTAATGGGTAGTTTCTTTGAACTGGCCTTATAAGCAGTGCCGACACGAAATACTCAAACATTGCCATCCTTTCTCTTTACAAGCTCAACAACTCGTCCCAATGGCCAATCCATTCTTCTAGTGTCATCATTGCCAACCAAAACAATTTATCCCAGTTTGAGATTCTTGCTGGCAAATAACTTCAACTGACCTAAATACTCAGGTTCTCCTACTTCTATGTCGTATAAAAACATGTTTGGAGTTAGAGGAGCCAGATCTGATGGGTTAAATGATGGTTAATAGTAAGTTAATAGCCAAGAATGTACGATGGTTTCGCAGTCACAGAGGATTGTCTGCAACTCTTCATAGCTGACAGACGGTCGATCAAGTACTCGACGGAGAAGAGTTAACAGCATTCCTACTACTCGTTCCCACCAAACTTCTCCACCTTGGCGAAGCTGGAGGATTAAAACGCCAATTTTCTGCGGTGAACTGTATTGTGAGACTACATTCCAATCCAGTTTGTGACAAGAGTTGTTAAACCCAAAAAAAATTGTCCCTTGGTCACAGTAGACAATGAAAGGTCTTCCTTGTTTTCTGCAGAAACGTCTGAAGGCTTATAGAAAACTCTCTGTGGATAACGAAGACACCAATTCCATTCGTACCGCACGGTAAACTCCGCAAGTGAATAAGCAAACCCATGCCTTCTTCGAGGTTCCATAATCGGCCTTGATATAGAGAGAACCAGCAAAATCAACTCCAGTAACTCCAAAAAATCTTGCGTCACGCACTCTACTTTCAGGTAATAGTGAAGGATGAGCTGCCAACCTCTTTGAGTTGTAACGTTTACATATCGTGCAGGAGTTAGTCATAACTCCAATTTTCTGTCTACCTCCTAGAATCCAGTACTGTTGTTTCAGAATTGACAAAAGCACCTGCTTACCAGCATGATAGTTGCTAAGGTGGGCTTCCATAATAGGTCGCTGAACGACGGTCTGATCAGCATTTGGGAGCACAATGGGACGACAAAAGTCCTTGATATCTTGTTGGTCATCAAACGAATCATTCGCTGTTCGTGAACAAATGGAAGTAAGCTCTTGAATTTGAAATAGAAAATATCTATGAACACTTCCTCCTGTACCTACTGTAAAATGCTCCTTTCTGCTGTGACAAATTCCTCACTTGTCAGGTCACGATGTATGCGTTGAGCTTTGCTGATGCGACAGTTGGTCAGAAAGCGAATCATCCAGTATACCATCCTTACACCTTTCTTGTACCGATAAAAATGTCGGAAATGCCAGTCTTTACTGATGTCTTCTGAATTACTTGATATCACTGCAACGACAGTCGTCCTTCTGTCCGAATTTACCGCTTCCTCATTATAAGGAACGTCATTTTTTGGCCAGCAATCCGGATTTTCTCTCAACGAACCAGAGACTTCCCACCAACGGCATTATATCAACTTCTTCACACAACATCCACGTGTTGGAAGATCTTATGTGTTTTCCTTATCAGGAGCATGCCGCCGTTCACGACCAACTGACACGAATCTCTTCTTTAATCCACTTCATGGCAAAAGCATCCCATTATTCACTTCGCTGAATCCAAGCGAGGACAGTTGTAGCATCTGTCCAAAAAACGCCTTAATATCGGGAATTAAATAATCCTCTTCAATCGATGCATACAATCTCGTTGCAATTGATGCTGCTAAAAGTTCTAACCTTGGAGTAGTCAACTCCTTGTCTGATTTTTCAGTTGGGGCAACTCTTGACTTGGCAGCCACCAAGTGAACACCCACTTCACCCTCTTCCTCAACACGCAGGAATACAGCTGCTGCATATGATGTCTGAAAACATTTGACGTGTCCAGGAGTCGCCTGGGCTGTTGCAGTTAGACACCCAACGAGGAATCCTAAGTGGAACTAAAAGAGGAACATCTTGAAGCCAACTCAAGAATTTCATTTTGACCTCTTCATTGACATCTTCATCCCATGTCAAACCCTTCCTGCAAGTTTGTTGTTGCAACAATTTCGGTATCAATCCTACACTACTTGTGACACCCACCGGATCAAAAAATGGGCAGGACTCAAAATAGCTTCCTTTGTTATTTTTTCAAAGCTGATCGAAAGAAGGTTATCTATGTTGATTGTTATGGAATCGTCGGACTTGTTCCATAATAGTCCTAACGTATTGGTAGGTTCGGAGACGTCATTACTTCCGGTCAACTCCCACCCTCGAAAACAAAATTGCCGTTCCCTCGTGACACCTGAAGCCATATCAATAAGCTGTTTAGCTTGTTCTTCTTCGTCCAAACTGGCAAAGCAGGTATTATCACAGCAGCTATGGGTAAGAATCTCCACATATTACTTGGGCCATGGTGACCGCCCTTCCCCACACAGTACTAATGTATTTTCAAGGTGAAGTTTGATCCATGATTCTAATAGAAAAGGACTTGAAGAGACTCCAAGAATAACTCGGCAATGTCTGTTTGTCTTTAGATTTCTATTTCTGCATAAGCATAAGAATCTCAAGAAATTCCTGTCTCTCGCTGATGCTGATTTAGAAAATAGCACTTCTTATATCTCCGACAATTCCCACCTTCTTCAGTCGGAAACATGCCAACACGGAAAGTATCTCCTCAATAAAATTGGGACCTTTCTCAGGACATAGGTTGAGGCTGGGCTGTTTATTTTCTTTAGACGAGGCATCGAACACGGAGCATACTGTTGTTGTTGAACCAGGTTTCACAACATGACTGTGAGGCAAATAGTAGCAGTGAGCATCAATTTCCTGAGGAGGCACTTCTTCTATCACCCCTTCCCTCAGCCAGTCATCTAGTACTTCCTGATAAGCATCATAGCAAACTTCAGTCCTCAATTTCTTAACAGTAGACTGCAGTTTCTTGAGTGATACTTGATAGTTGTCAGGCGCTGGAGGGTGGTTCTCAACCCATGGGAGGTGAACTTCAAAACGCTCTTCTTTATTGATTGATACTGTATCAAGGAAATATTGCTGTGTAGTAGACTCAGTCTCAGACCTGCTCAGTTTCTCCGATGGATCACTAATCCCTAAAGTATCTAGAGTCCACAAATCCGTGATGGTGGCTTCTTTGGTTAACATTCTTGATTCCACCCTGGCTAAGTTCTTATTACTGGGTGTGATGTCAGGAATAATCCCTGTCAATGTCCAGCCAAGAATTGTCTCCATTCTTACTAGTCCTGAACTCATTGTACCCGTCTACCAGTACAAAGTTTGCCAGCAAAATCAGCTCCAACTAAAATATCAATCTGGGCCAATGACCTTCGATGTTGGGCCCCTTAAAACAACAAGCATCATCATCATCATCAAAATATCAGTATCTGCCGAAGAGCCAACATCACTTAACTCTATGTTTTGCGATGCAGGTTCCTGTATCCAAGGGCCATCAATAACAGGGGCAATTCATCCCCAGATCTTCCGTTGTTCAAGCAATTTAGAAACGTAAAGTGTGAAAACATTATCTTGCACCCCTTCCATGGTAGTTCCTACAAAAAGTGAATGCTGAATTAATTCCTGAGAGCGTGGAACATACCCCAGTTCAGGAGCAGTGCTAGCCAATATACCAGGTGGCTCCCGAACGCCGTACTTTCTACTTGTAAATGTCCCGCATGCACGAATGATGAATGGGGTGTCTACCAACTGATTTTCACAGGGGCACTACTGCCAGCGGGCAGGTTACGTCGGAATGTGGAGAGATATGAACCGGACTGTCGCTCGCAGCATTGTTACTCAGCGCTACCGGTCTAATGCACCCCTTGCATTAGTAAACCTCGTTTTCCACCGCATAGTTCTAGGCTGGTGTATAGTACAGCCGCACTATATTTGCTGTCTGCATATCGGCAGTGGCTAGTCTGTTCAACAGCGACGAATACACATACATCATTTTAATCTGGACAACTTAGTCGGAATGCAGCCGAAGCTCCAAACACACGTCTGCCTTCTACACACGTATTTCGCCCAACAGTATTAGTTTTTGTGTCATACAAGCCACGCTTTTATCGAGTGGAATGTCTACACGTGTATAAATTAATAAGTTATTAAATTTCCTGTTCGGCATATTTGACATGTTTACAAACAGTAGTGGCGATTAGGGGGTGGGACGAGGAGGGACAGTCGCCCCACTCCCCGCTTTGTGGAGTAAACATTTACATTTTTATTCCACTTAAGCCAGCTGGAACTAGGAATCATTTAAAGAAGCTGTTTGTACAAGCCTTGTTGCCTTATCTACTAATTCTTTCCTTTATTTTCTTTAGTTATTAACATAATCATTGGCGAAAATACGCACAAAATGCTGTTCGCCGTGGTTCACCGATCTGTATAGCGCCACGGCGAGTAGTGGAGACTTTGCATGTGCTTTGAGGAAGGGTAATAGGGGTACATATTTTTTTGCCAAGGTTGTGGACACTGAGTTATAATTCACCCGCTTGCCGCGCACGTTCGTCAGTCTGACAGTCTCTTTAGTGTCTGTTAGTTTCTTAGGGTGGCGTGCACCATCTTAGAGTAAATTACTCCGGAAGTAGCGTCTACTAAAGAAGTCCATACTACAGAAGTAAACTACTACGGTAGTTATTTACTCCGGAAGTAACGTCGGTGAGCTGAAGTACAATTTACTCTTTTAGTTACTACTACAGAAGTAGCGCTCGTTACTCGCGGAGTAGTGTTGTGTTCTTTAAAGAAATCAAAATGGATAAGGTTATGTGCGATAGGAAACGGGGGAAAAACGTAAGCGAAAAAGATAAATGCTTGTTAGTAGAGATAATGAGGATGTATGCGAAGGATGTAGAGTGTAAGAAACACGATGTAAAGATGCTGGATAAAAAAAGAAATGCATGGAAAGCCGTGACAGAAGAATTCAATGCTTCGAGTGACGGTAAACGCACTGAAGAACAAATTAAAATTCTGTGGAAGGACCTAAAATCGAAGGCTAAGAAGCAGAAAGCCACGGACACTCGGGGAAAAATTAAAACTGGTGGTGGTCCACAAACAACGCACGTTGATGATATATCAAAAATAATTATTGAAATAATGCCACAGGTTTTCGGTG
Source organism: Anabrus simplex (assembly GCF_040414725.1). Classification (NCBI taxonomy): domain Eukaryota; kingdom Metazoa; phylum Arthropoda; class Insecta; order Orthoptera; family Tettigoniidae; genus Anabrus; species Anabrus simplex. Next base: position 1,045,739,695 of record NC_090265.1, on the reverse strand, counting down.
GTATTAATTCAGTTCATGATGATGATGATGATGATGCGATAGCAGGTAATCACATGGAAGACGACAACAATAATAATAACAAGCCTATACACGGAGCTGATGACACTTACGCTGATAATATGTATAATGATAAAGAAGTGGGCCCAAGTCTAGACATTCCGGTGGATCATGACGTTGAAATTTCTATCACTGATACTGCTGGAAGTCCGAAAGTTGGTAAGTGTAAAATTAACTCTTATTCGATAAGAAAATATTGTTGAAATTGTTCATAAACCTCTTAAGTGTACGTGCTGACATTTTATGGCTATGCTGTGGTAAAGACAAATACCGTATTTTGTTGTATTACTGAAAGAATTAGAAGACGCCCTAGCAGACAGGACAGTGAGATACATAAGCGGCACGAAGAGCTGCATAAGATACGTCTGGACTTCCTTCGCATAGAACACGAAGAGAAGATGTCAATAATGCAGAGAGAGAGAGAGAGAGAAATGCAAATGAAAATAGACGTTTTAGAAGTATTAAAGAACAAAATATGCTCAATGCCCGCAGAAAACTCAGTCAACTTTGTGACTTACTTAGATCTCGCGAGTGAAGTGTGTAAAGTTGATCTGAAACGGCGAATTGAAATTTCAAGCAATGTGTAAATATTTTCACCCCATATTGTTTACCAGTTTTGTGAGTAATTTCATATAAAGTATGTTTATTTACAGTTTAAATATTATTATATTATTTAGTTCACATTTTATTTAGTTTAATTTAGAGCAAAATGTTCTCATAATACTGTCTTTATTTACAAGGGAACATGGAAAAATGTACTAGGCCTAACTGGTTTTCACATTCATGAAAAGTAATCATTTATAATAGCTCGCCGAATGGCATTTCCTGCTATATTTTCTTCGTGATTCACAAATTGAATGTTTTCGTTGTTATTGAAGAAGTCCCTTTCGTCATACATTTCGCCTACATCCAGAGCGAAATTGTGGAGGACTGCCGTAGCTACTATTGCGTTGCCGCATGCTGTAGGCGTGAGGCGCATTTCCTTTTCAAGGATTTGGAATCTTTTTTTTCCACACTCCAAAAGTGCGTTCCACAACATTGCGGGTTTTTGCATGAGCAGTGTTGTACCGGTGTTCAGCGGGTGTATTTGGTTGTAGGAGTGGTGTCATGAGGAATTTCGTACAGGCATAACCCTTATCTCCCACTAACATTCCATTATATAAACCATTCTCAAAGTTCGCTGCAACAGCACTATTGTCCCATATTCGTGCATCGTGCGTAGAACCAGGCCATCGGCAAACAATATTCATGATCTTCATACTTGCATCACAAATAACTTGTGTGTTTATAGAAAAATACCCCTTCCGATTTCTGAAAAGTTCGCCGTTGTCACCGGGAGGGCACAAAATGGGAACATGCGTACAATCAATTGCACCCACGATGTGTGGGAAACCTGCCAACGTGAAGAATTTCCTTTTATTTTCAGAACATTCATCGTCATTTGCAGGCATATGTATGTACCTCCCTCTTAACCTCACTATTGCTCTAACCACGCGATGAAATATACGGCCAGCAGTCGTGCGGTGAACGTTTGTTAGATCACCGGCAACTAACTGAAATGTTCCAGTACGAAACACTCGCAGGGCACACAACAACTGTAATTTGGGAGATACAGCTGAATTTCTGTCTGAATTTTGTTGTAAATTATCTACAAGTAGATTTAGAAGGAAGGCAAAGGATTCCTTCCTAAGGCCAAAACGTTCCTTAAACTCTCTCTCCGTGTACATATCATACGGATCTCGCCTTTCACGCACTGTACGCACTATTATTTTCCCGTCGTTTTCTTCGTTGAGAACGTCAATATAATCCAAGTAATCCATAACCAAGTTTGAAACGTCTTCCTCTCGTATACGATACTTAGTCAACAAGTCTGATCCTAGCTTACTCCACGCACGACGTGAGAGTAAATTCTAACCTATATTCGTGCGTTACTTTTTTCTTTAGTAATATACTACAAGATGGTGCTCTTCAACATTTTACTCTTGTAGTAATTTACTCCAGGAGTATCTGAAAGGACTACAATACTTCGGAAGTAATTTACTCTCGTATGGAAGTCGCCGAATGCTGACTTCAGGAGTATTTTACTACAGAAGTAGAACTTACTCTTGGTTGGTGCACGCCACCCTTAGTGTGTATTCAAATACTAAGTGATTTTTAATGCATAAATTTAATTGTACCGGGCGAGCTGGCCGTGTGGTTAGGGGTGCGCTACTGTGAGTTTGCACCCGGGAGATGGTGGTTTCGAATCCCAGTGTCGGCAGCCCTGAAGATGGTTTTCCATGGTTTCCCATTTTCATACCAGGAAAATGCTGGGGCTGTACCTTAATTAAGTCCTCGACCGCTTCCTTTCCACGCGTAGTCCTTTCCTGTCTCATCGTCGCCGTAAGTCCTATCTGTGTCGGTGCGACGTAAAGCCAATTGTAAACAAATATTCAATTGTAATTGTAATTTCAACGGGAGATAATACCAACGTTCCTTTCACTGGGCTAAATTATTTCTTTTGCCCCATGGTTTGTTTGTGAGACTTGGTGAAAATTTTATTATACAGCATTGAATCAAAATCTCAAAGAATCTATTATTAAAAATAAAACACAGGGCAGGTTAATTACATTTACATAATAAATAACATAACACAAACGAAAAAATTCAGTCCAGAGAAAGTAAAGTTGATATTGTGTCCCGTTGAAATTACAACTAAATATATATTCTTTACAATTGGCATTACGTCGCGCCGACATAACTAAGACTTACGGTGACGATGGGACAGGAAAGGGCGAGGCGTGGGAAAGAAGCGATCCTGGACTTAATTAAGTTACAGCCCCAGAATTTGCTTGGTATGAAAATGGGAAGCCACGGAAAACCATCTTCAGTGCTGCCCACATTGGGATTCGAAACCACTATCTCCCGGGTACAAGCTCACAGCTGCGCCCCCCTAACCCTACGGCCAGCTGGCCCGGTACAATTAAATAGAAGTACGGCATCAATATGCAATTAAAAATCATTTAGTATTTGAATGCACACTAAGAAACTAACAGACACTAAAGAGACTGCCAGACTGACGAATGTGCGCGGCAAACGGATGAATTATAACACAGTGTCCACAACCTTGCCAAAAAATATGTACCTCTACTACCCTTCCTCACAGCACATGCAAAGTCTCCACTACTTGCCGTAGCGCAATACAAATCGGTTAGCGGCGAAGAACGACATTTTGTGCATATTTCCACCAATACTTATGTTAATAATTAAAGAAAATAAAGGAAAGAATCAGCAGATAAGACAACAAGGCTTGTACAAGCAGCATTTTAAAAAATAATTCTTAGTTCCATCTGGCTTAAGTGGAATAAGAATGTACTGTAATGTCCCCTCCTAGCCCCACCCCCTTATGGCCGCTATTGTTTGTAAAAACGCCAAAGATGCCGAACAGGAAATTGATTAACTTATTAATTTATACACGTGTAGACATTCCACTCGATAAAATAATAATAATCGTATGGCCTCAGCTACTGTGTGCAGACATTTCAATTTGACGCTATCTGGCTGTCTGCTCGTCAATTTCGACGTTCCGTTTTACTCTAGGCCCCCACTAGATGGCAGACCGAGTAAACCGAAACTCTCTTGGGCATCTGTGGCTGAGATTTAATGAATTTTGTCGGGTAAACATCAAATGTGTCACCAGAGATCTTTTACATGCCGACATCGTACGACATGGAGTGTCGAATGAACTTTTTTCCGCCCTTCAAAAATCCGACTACCTCTGCCGGGTTTGAACCCGCTATCTTGGGATCCGGAGGCCGACACTCTACCGCTGATCCACAGAGGCAGCTTTTCGTTAACTTATCCATTGCTAATTTAAGCCTGTCCTGTCACGGTCGCCAAATGTGCAAAAAAACTACGAGTACTATTGCTACTAAACACTTCTTATTACTTATACAACATCAGTATTCATTTACCTTCAATTTAGAAGTGTACAGTGATTTGTAATTGTTAACAAAGACCCCAATCTACTATCCTGAATTGCGTTTTTCTTCCAAAGTCCTCGAAAACAAAATAAAGGAGTTATAAGGGTCAAAGAGATTACACTCACTGATCTCGCATCACAACATGCCTGACAAGCCACAGACAACTTTTGCATCAAACAAATATTTTTATTGAAATGGATTGAGGCTATGACATCCGTTACAGTAAAGTGGGGTGACTTTGAACGGCGAGGTGACTTTGAACAGTAATTTAGCGTTGTTCTAAATTTAATGCTGCCCTCTACTGTGTAGATAAGTAACTGTAGTTACAAGCGTTAAAATTCGCCAATAATCGATACTTTCAGATGATTTAACAGTCGATATGAAATAACGTAGTATACCAACTCCAGAAAATAAAATACATTCTGGAAATGTCGTTCTTTTTTTCTAACCTCAAATACATTTGCCTAATATTAGACGTATTTTAAGTTTCAGAATTCAAAACGAGTCTTTGTGGGCAAGGTAAACATCTTGAATGGACATTTACAGAAAGCAAAACATTTTATATTTATTCTTTGGCGACGTAAAAATATAAAATATGAAGACTTGTATTTTAAGGGGCGACTTTGAACCAAGCTTTGAACAGCAGTTCCGATGTCCTTTGACACTGACAAATCAGCTGTTCAGTGATGGCTGATGGTTTGTTATGATTAAAGTCATTCAATTTGTTTTCAAAAGGCCTGTTTTTATATAATTTTCTTATTTCATAAGTAGGTTAACACTCATTTCCATTATTAACAAAATTTATCCATAATTGTATGAAAAGATTTGAGGTCGTTAAAGAAAACTCGTAAATAATACTCAAATTTTTAAAATAAATTACTTTCAAAACTACATTTATATACAAAATACTATGCTCTTTCATATGATAGGGGTGTCTTCGACCAGTACATGGTATGACTTCCACAGAGTAAACAAATGTCTCTATGTTCAAAGTCACCCCGAACCATGGAGTGAAATTGAACAGTCAAAAATATTTTAAAATAAAAAAGTGGGGGGGGGGGGATAAAAACATATAGTTTGCTTTGTCACATTCAGTAACACCTCTTGCAACTTCCCAAAAATTCTATTGTCAATATCTTGAGAAGTTTTGGTTTTATTTACAAAAATAATTTTAAAATGTTCAAAGTCACCCCACTTTACGGTACTGAATGTTACTACTAGCTCCTCTTCCAGGCTAACCTACCGTCTTACTAATAAACGGTGTATAACTTTTATACAAGGTTTATACACCGTTTACGCGAAATTCGTTACTAATAAACCGTGTATAAGCCTCCTATGTATACATCTGTTATAGTTATTCACTGAATTGCTTATACAGTCCAGGACCCTTGTATAAGCGTTGTATAGCAGCGTGTAGCGGAAAAAAAGAAACGAGTGAGCAGTTTATTTTCGTGGTATTTATTGTCCACAGTAATATAATCGTTGTAAAATATTCGACTTATCCATTTAACATTGAACACACGTTGAAAGAATGACGATAACGTTGATGATCTTCACGATATTTTAAACATAGAAGACATACGGTACCGTACACCATTCAGAGGTTATGGAAGCTAGACATCTTCGTCAAGTAAAACACTTTAAAGAGACGGAATGACAATGAATAACTATAAAAGAAATGATGGTTGGGCGTATTTTTGTGTAAAAAAGTGTTACAGCTTAATAGACCTTTGATATTGCGAGTTTATTATACACTAACTGCCCCTACAAAGATCTTTCTTAATTGAGTAGGTACCTACCGTATACAATGGGACATATTCGAGATAAAAAGTGGCATAACTTGAAAACCATACGTAATATGATTTCCATACTTTGTAGTTGAATACATAGAAATGTGATGTATAAATGCCTAATAGAAACGTTTTTGATCTAACCTTTCGTTTAGCTACAAAACAGGTTTTCCTTTCTCCTGAAAAGTAAGGATTTTGGAATGTGTACCCTTTTCAACTCGCCGATTCAATTACAATTACTCACGTTTTCCGAACTACCCCAGTTAGGAGCTTTTGATATTTTCTTAAGCTTTTCCATTTCTCTTTTAGCGTCCATTACACAAGCAAGCTGAAGAAATGTTGATATCAATATAAGTCAATTTCCAGCTGTCCCACGGAATGACAATGAATAACTATAAAAGAAATTGTGGTTGGGCGTATGTTTGTGTATTAAGGTGTTACTGCTTAATAGACTTTAAATTGCGAGTTTATTATACATTATCTGCCTCTACAAAGATCTTAGATCTTTCTCAAATTTGAGTATAAAAAGGGACATATTCCTTGACATAAAAAATGGTATAACTTGAAAACCGTACGTAATATGATTTCCATACTTTGTAGTGGAATACGTAGAAATGTGATGTATAAATGCCTAATAGAAACTTTTTTGATCTAACCTTTCGTTTAGCCACAAAACAGGTTTTCCTTTCTCCTGAAAAGTAAGGATTTTGGAATGTGTACCCTTTTCAACCCGCCGATTCAATTACAATTGTTTACGTTTTCCGTACTATCCCAGTTAGGAGCTATTGATCTTTTCTTAAGCCATTCCATTTCTTTTTTTGGCGTTCATTACACAAGCAAGCTGAAGAAATGTTGATATCAGTATAAGCCAATTTCCAGCTGTCTCACTTAGTGTTGCCACTGCCTTTTCGATATGCCGTGCTACTGTGCGACTTTCAGGAAAGTTTTGCTCGTAGATAACCAGCAGCAGCGATCATAAAGGCGGTGAACGTGCGAAATAAGTCAGTGAACTGCAGGAAGAGATTCCTACTCCTTGGAACGAGTGTATACGTGCTGTGTAGTAACACAATGCGTATACCTCGTTTATTAGTAAGAAAAATGTAAAACGCTTATACAGGGTTTATTCACTGTATAACTAAACAAGAGTTAAACAACGGTATAAGGACTTTTTATTAGTAAGACCCCTAGAGTACTGCTAGTAATTTGGAGCCTTGTACTGCGAGTCCACAATTAAAGTTATGGTGTTCAGTGTGGTGCAGCACGGCCTGAAATGATCGTGGGAGTCTGAAATTTCGTAGATATGCTAACTAAACAACGCGCTCGCGAATTATACCAAAAAATTGTTAGTTTCAAGTTTTGCCACCGGGAGAAAATATGGCGCTGTAGGCAATGGTAGGGGTCACAGAAAATGTTTCTGGAATGTGTATTAGCATTTATGGTTACAAACACAGTTCAATATGGCCTCAGAAATCAGCAACATGCTGCATACGTAACACGACGAGGTCGACAGTTGCCTACAGCATATCGGCATATACGCCGTCGTATGCTATCCTTTAGAACAGGCACTGACCGGACATGTCCCTGATAGATACGATCTTTCAAATATCCCCACAACCAGAAGTCACATGGATTTGGGTCTGGGGACATCGAAGGCCACGCATCCGGAAAATGGCTAAATATAATGCCGTCGTTACTGAAGATTTCTCGAAGCAGTTGTTTCACTTGGCAATCGATACACAGTTTTCCCCATCTTGCATGAAAATAACTGCGTGGTCACGGTTGTGTTCCTGCAAAGCTGGAATCACGTGTTGCTCAAGGAGGTCCCTATAACGTATATCTGTTACCGTATATCTAACAGGCTCATCTCCTCAAAGAAAAACGGACCGAGAATGAGGGTACTTGTAAAACCGCACCAAACTGATACGTAAGCTGAATGCAATGGTTGTTCCTGCACAACGTTTAAAGGAGTCGAACTCCATAAGCGACAGTTCTGTGCATTCACTGCACCCCCCCCCCTCCAGAGTGAAATGCGCCTCGTCAGTTCACAGAATATTCCCCGGCCACATGTTGTCTACTTCCACGCGCGCCGCCGAGCTCGATAGCTACAGTCCCTTAAGTGTGGCCAGTATCCAGTATTCGGGAGATAATGGGTTCGAACTCGGCAGCCCTGAAGATGGTTTTCCGTGGTGTCCCATTTTCACACCAGGCAAATGCTGGGGCTATACTTAAGGCATCCTTCCCACTCCTAAGAATTTCATGTTCCGTCGTCTTCATAAGACCTATCTGTGTCGGTGCGACAAAATAAAACTTGTAAAAATAACTTCCACGCGCACCAGAAACCGAAGGGCAAGGTAACGGCGTTGTGCAACATATTGGGGTTTCAATTTGTGAACAGTGTCAAGTTTCTAGGTATACCAGTGTAAAATGTACCGCAATATCTTGTGAACTGTTGACCGGGGTGGTGACAATTCACGTGACACAGCTCGAGCACTAGTTACAGAATTGGGAGAATGTGCTGCACGGTCTGCTACAGTCTGCTGCAACTTCATCAACAACATCCATGGGGATGGGTCGCCGTCCTCTCCCTGGTGCAATACCTAATTCTCCTGTTTCCTCGAATATCTTAATCATTTTCTTCGGCCCATTACTTGTCATGGGACATCTTCTATTTGTTTCTGTCGGCGATATTCCCTCGATGCAGCTTTGCTATTGCTGCTGTTCTGACAACACAACTTCACTAGTAGTGCACGGTCTCTCTTCCCGATAGGCATTACGTTTCACACGGAAAAGTTCAACTTTCTTAAAATGAAAACCACATCTAAAATATTGTTTGTAAAGTGGTGCAAATAGTAGAATTCCAGAGACCGTAATACATATTTATGATGGTACAGTTGTTATTTTTTCTCTAAACTGTATATTCCAACTTCCCAGAAATCGTTTGATAAATCACATGGTGACTTGTTTTTTTCTTCTTCCAGGATGATAACTCAGGGACATAACCGAAGTATGAAGAAAAAAATTGGAGACTTATTCCTTCTACCAGCTGGTGATGGCCGTGTGATTTTAATAACCAAGATGGCAGCAAGGAAGTGTAGTATATGTGGTAAAGTGGTCAAAAAAGATGAACTAGTTGCCCACCAGAAAACTCATGGCAGTATATCAGCAAATTATCAAGTCATACGTCCTCCATTTATGTCATCATCTATGAAACATAATGTTTGTAATGGTAAACAGTTATCTCCGCCTCAGGTGAATCGTGCAAATGTGAAATTTACCGCCCCTTTCACTACCATTTCTTCAACTGTAAATGACGAAGCCATTCGTTCAAGAAGAAGTTCTTCTGATAATCAAATTGCTACTGGAAATGTAAAGAAGAGATCTCATAATCCTACTTGCGTAATTTCCTTGTCTCCAAGTCTGAAACTTAGCAACAGCAACAAGTTATTAAAAGTAAAAACACTGAGTGAACTGAATAATACCGTTGATGTGCCTGTCACTTGTGATTCTTCATTCTCTGGCGGAGAAGTTGGCAGTGGAAGCCAAGCAACTCACAAGCAGAATAGTATATGTGGTAAAGTGGTCAAAACAGATGAATTGGTAGCCCACCAGAAAACTCATGGCAGTATATCAGCAAATTATCAAGTCATACGTCCTCCATTTATGTCATCATCTATGAAACATAATGTTTTTAATGGTAAACAGTTATCTCCGCCCCAGGCGAATCTAACAAATGTGGAATTTACAGCCCCTTTCACTACCATTTCTGCAACTATGAATGACGAAGCCATTCTTTCAAGAGGTTCTACTGAAAATCATATTGCTCGTGGAAATGTAAAGAAGAGATCTCATAATCCTTATACTCCCTTAATTCCCTTGTCTCCAAGTATGAAACTTAACAATAGCAACCAGTTATTAAAAGTAAAAACACGGAGTGAACTGAATAATACCATTGATGTGCCTGTCACTTGTGTTTCTTCATTCTCTGGCGGCATAGTTGGCAGTGGAAACCAAGGAACTGAGGAACAGGAAACCCCCGAGAACATAAAACATATTTTTTTCTTTGGTCCTTTATTTGGAGATAGGAAAGACCCCACAGAAGGACAAGAAGTTAATCATAAGAAAGATAAAGAAGGTCCAGATCCTGGTATTTCCTCCCCCTCAGGTAACTCTATTGATCAGCACAAATGCAGTGCTTGCGCCGAAGTATTTTCGTCAAAGAAATGTTTGCAAGCGCATGTTAAAACACACAGTTCTTTTAAATGTGATGAATGTAACAGGAGCTTTCAACAATATTTTGCCCTTACAAGTCATAAGCGATTCCACCATTCGGCTGTGAAGAATTACAAATGTAATGTATGTAATTATTCTTGTACTTATAAAACGCACCTCATGAGTCATCAGAAGAAACATTTTAAAAAATATAATCTTGAATGTGATACCTGTAATAATGGTTTCCATACTGGACAAGAATTGGAGGAACATTGCAACAGCCAGCATAATGGCAAGAAGCCTTTCACATGTGATAAGAGCAGCAATCAGTTTCCTTCTAGAAAAAACCTCGTGAACCATAAAAGGACTCTGCTTGAGGAGGACGCCGAGAAGTGTAAGGTGTGTAACAAACGCTTTTTATTTAAAGATTCTCTTCTTCGACATATGCGTACACATGCTAAAGTGTCTTCTTTCTTATGTGAGCTATGTGGGATGTCGTTCTCAAGTAGCTGCAGCCTCAGCGTTCATCACCATACCCACACCGGGGATAAGACTTACAACTGTAATGTCTGTAACAAGAAGTTCCTCCGGCGGACGTCACTTGTCGTCCACCAACAGATTCATGCAGGACAAAGGTCCAAGACTCGCTTGAAGAGTCATCATAAAATCCATGATGCTGTTGTTCTATAGAGTATTAGTATCCTAAAATACCATATTCATCAAAATATTTGACAGCCGTACACATATATGTGATTAGAGAAAATTAATGATTTTCAAGTTATTTCAAGAAAACAGGCCTCTTCCTGTAATATTACTACCTATTTTAGTTTTAACAATTAGTGTTGAATGATTCATCAGTATGGGTGACTATCTCTAACTGTCCGGAATTCGTGTACAAGCCCCTTCCTTCTCTGTCTGTCCATGAGCCATCTTCTTTCACAACTGTCTTCCACTCTTGTCTTATATCCTCTACATCTGTCTTCGCTAAATCAGTTTTCTTCACGTCTGTCTAGTGGTCTTTTCCCCTTTACTTCTCTTTCATATTCTCTTTTTGAATATATATATTGAAATTAAAGAGAAACCATTGCTATATTCAACAATGATCCAAGGAAAATCTATTAAAAATGCTGACAACCGTGTATTAAATCTAGCTGATGTACCCGTGCTTCGATACGGAATTCTACATTGTATACAGAATTCTAGGTTAGGTAGAGTACACGTTGTAACATTGTATTAAGTTGCGTGGCTTTTAATGTTACCCTAGAAACACGATGGGGAAGTCACCAAACGTCTTTTCTTGTGTGAAAACTGGGTTAGGGAATTTTCATTGTAGTGGTAGGCCCTCTTGTCTACACTCAGTCACAATCAAGTGGGGGAGTTTTCATAATAATGCAGTCACTCACTCTCCACCTTCATTTATACATCCTCAGAAAGACTGTCTTAGTGGTTTTCCCAAGTGAAATCAACATTGATCAATACAATGACGTCAACAGGAATGTCGCGATTAAAAGCAATGCTGTCATATGCAGTACTCAATCAAATGAAAAACCACTCATTTTCTCACTTTTAACGAAGAGGGCTACGCAGCCGATTTAACTGTCCAAAGTTCCAGAAATGGAATGGCCAGGCCGCAAACAGCTGTGAACACTCTTTAATTTCGGGGGGGGGGGATAGTGTAGAGTCTCCCAGGGCTAAACTATGCCCTTTTACTCATCTGGTTAATAGGAGTACCCAATGAGTCGGAAATTCTCAATTCACTACACTGGTGGAGAGAAAAACTATCTAAGTTGGAGGCAATTTTTCCTACAAGCCTAAGGAGAAATCCTCTCTTCGCTGCTGTTTTGGAATAAAATTAATGTATAATTTAATAAAAGTGAAGAGAAAGAAGCTTTTCTTAAGAAACAGCTCTTTTCGGGGTTGAATTTCGAATTATTTACCGAATTATGGCGCTATAATTTGGAAGAGGCCGAAATTGTAATTCTAGACCAGGTGCTCTACCATTATTTAATTGAGTATGCACACTGATCATTCAAATCTGCGCGTCAGAGTAGGAATCGAATAGCTGGAATACCATGGTAAACCAGTGTGTTACGTACCAGCAGTATCAGAAAATGTATGAAACAGAGGAATAGCATGCCAAAGAAGAAAGTTATTTAACTCTCCAGCTATTTCCCGCCAATATTCAGGCAGGCTGTTATACTCGGTACGCAGTAGTGACTCCATCTATCGGAGATGAGTGGCAGTATAAGAGACAGACTATCACAACAAACAATGGTCAATATAATGTTATTGTTGATCAATAACATCTGTAGGCCTTCAGATTTAGTTTTCTTCCGACTCTGAAATACCCTCTTATCATAGTCGGTACGGTAAAACTGAATAAAACATAAATGATAAAAAATGGCATCCTTTATAACTTATGTTATATAGTACTTTTCGATAGGATCAATAACATAGGTATTTAAAAATTACATTTTAGGCGCCTTCCCCTAAACTACCATTTCTGTTAGAGTGAATAAAATTGTTCATAGGCTAGACTGTAGTTTTTTATTCCTCGACTCTATATACCGATTTTCATTAAATTATGTTTCACATTTTCTCGTGGCTCGGCGTTAATATGGACTTAGCAACAAAAATAGAAATGAATGAATATCTCTGTTATCATAGCCGGTACCGGTACGGTAAAGGTGTATAATACATAAATGATCGGAAATGTAATTCAATATAACTTTAGTTATATAGTATTTAGCCTAACGATAGGACCACTAATAACATCAATAGTTTAGAATTAAATGTTAGGCCTTCCTCTAAACTACTATTTCACTTAGCGGGAATAAAATGATTTATAGCCTAGATTGTAGTGGCTCATTCCTCGACATTACATACCGATTTTCATTAAATTCTCTTTAGCCTTTTTCTCGTGATGCGGGTACATACATACATACATGCATACATACATACATACATACATACATACATACAGACAGACAGACAGACAGACAGACAGACAGACAGACAGACAGACAGACAGACAGACAGACAGACAGAGAGAAATTATGGAAAAATAAAAAGTACATTTCCTTGTTACTGTGGACATGACCGATACAGAAATACCATTCTTTTTTAATTCTGAGCAATCTACAGGCGTAACTCTTGTTTTATACATATTTCTTTTCGATTCTGAGCAATGTATAGACAAAACTCTTATTTGATATATATAGAATACAAATATATGTAATGCGGTCCAAGAAACCATGCTACTTTTCTCCAGAATAATTTTACTGGTTTTGTTCGTACTAGTAGAAAACTCGTTCAGAACATTTAAAAAAGAAAACTTGACCTATCTAGCTGTAAACCTTTTTAAAACGGGCCCCTTAAATTCGGATATCTGGGTAACCCGAAACGATATAGAGGAACAAATTCAAGAAATAAAGAATGTGAAAGCTGAAAAGCCTTGCACAATAATGGAGAGAGTTCTAAAACTTCCAAATAAAAGTATTAGAACTTGGAAACACGTTTTCGCGAGAATTACAGACGGAGTTTAACTGGTGCGCACAATCGTACCGTACTGTGCAGCAAGCAGACTTTCCTCTATTTGTATGTGTTACGTGTAATAACTTGTTTGTATGCTGTAGATGTGTTTCAAACGTGTTTTGTTCAGTGTAAAGGAAATTTTTTGTAAGCATTTGCAGCAGTATTTTCTTCTGTAAATATTCATTTCCGAATTAATTGCATTAATATATGAGGAGCTTTCCTGCAGATTCCACTTAAGTAATTTTTAACACTTTTCATTTTTGTGTTCAAAATTCTTGTTAGAATGGCATTCTCGCCCGTTTTCAAATGTATATTGAGCATGGCTTAAATGCTTTTTGCACGATTTTATACTGGAGCACGAACACGTCATTCTAACAAGAATTTTTAACACAAAGACAAAAATGTGTAAAATATGACTTAAGTGATATATGTAAGAAAGCTGCTCATATATATTTATTATACAGAAGTTGTGTGTGTCCATCTTGAGACGTAAACGAAGTTAAAGAGAGCTTTCTGGAGGTTTCATAGCTATGATTACAATACCAACAGTTACATAAAATTACAAGCCAGCTAGCTTCGGCGATTTCTGAAATAATTTATTATATTTATTCCACTGCAGTTCCATAATCATCCACATTATGTAACCATCCAAGTTGTTTTATTGTATGGTCATTGAAAAATATTAGAGGAATCACATGTATAAAGCTATGTAGATATTTGAACTTGAGAAGGAAGTATCACAATTCTTGTCATATATTTAGATTAATATGGTATTTCTATGATAAATTTACTAATGAGTAATGACTGAAACACTCCTACCTGATATTTTGCATTGAGTGAAGACTTTATGCTCAGAAGTATAATGAGAGCCTTCCTCTAAGTGGTATTATAATTTTAATTTTTATCCCTCGCATATGGCATTATTTTGATTGTATATGACATTACTTTTATGCATTGTAAAGTAGGAAATCTTCTCCATAATCATCCACATTAACGAAATTACTAGATTAATGAAATTAAGTTATTTATAATGGTAACTTTGTATTTTTGTTTAAATGATAAAAATACAAATACTTATGTACCCCTTAGTCCTGTTTCCTGACATGGGGTCAGGGAAAAATTACATAATTATTTATTATCAATTTTTTCATTATTGAGCTTTTTCCAGACTGCCAATAAAGTTGTACAGTAGACTCTCTCATATCCGTCACTTATGGGGCCGAGAAAGGTCGGGTAATGTAAGAAAAAATAAAAGCCTTTATTATAAAACGGAATGTAAAATAGTTTTATAACTGTGATAACAGTATAGTTGCATAACTTAACCTACATTTTTAAAACTTAAGTGAGTACGAAAGTACAGTTCTATTGGCCTACTGGTTATTACGCTTTGATTGATAAAATATTAAAACTTACAATACTGTGCACAAATTCCTTAATAACGATTAATTCACTTATAAATTCCTGTAAGATTCTGCCCTTTCAAGTAGGACGTTTTTGATTTTTCGGATACGTCCCTCCATTTCTTTACCCAAAACATGTCCATAGGTGTGGTCACTGGACGCTGTTCGACGTATTAGAGTTTACCATGCACACGCTCAAAATTCATTACGCTGAAGTGTTCTGGTTGGTCGGATTTAGCAACACTGACGCACAAAGCCCATTTGAATTTGCCCACGAAGCGATCTGATTGGCTAACTTCAGCAGCTGATAAGATGCAGTATGACAAACCCTCTAACGCTTATATGCCCGGTTAACGTTGTTTCCGACCATCCGGTGTGCTATTTTGTTGTGATCGGAAAACATTGTGCGGCGATAAACTCATTTTCGTATTATGACAAGCACAGCGGGTAGGCGGTCATGTATTCAGAGATCAATTATGAGAAAGTCTGCTGTAATGACAAAGAGTTCAAAGTATTCTTGTACAAAAGTTTACAAGAAATATCTATTCAGTTCTCAGAATTTAGAGAGACTAAATAACGTTTAATTTGAAACTTGAAGTTTTTACTTCAGAAGTACATTTTTTGTGACTATATCTGTTGTTTGAATTTGGTGTAATGAACAGAAATTTCGATGAACAAACATGTATAAGTCAATTTATAATAAAGGTATATTCATACAAAACTGATGCCATTGATTTGTACCTCAAGTTGGATAGTGTAAACTTGCATGTGTGTAACCAACGATTGTCATGCTACAGTACTATTAACCCTTTGTTTACTGATGGCACTTTAAAGTCCCATCTTTTAAAATTCACTGGACGAACTGCATGTTACCTGGAAACCCGACGGGACTTCTCCGTCTTCATCAGAAATAGTTTAGGAATGTAGTAACAGAAGGCAGCATCGATCACGCATGATATACAGCATCCGGTTGAAATATATGGCACTATGCAGTAGTGGTGAAGCCATTTTGGTGAATGCTGGAGTGAAAAGAACATTTCATTTTTAATAGCATTTATACTGCTCAAGTGGCAAACTATCCTTTTTCCCCACTAAACGAATACCTAAACTTACAAATTCTTCTATATGAACATTGTCTTTATGTAGCATTGTGCTATTTTGGTGTTATGAATTACTGGGGACTTCAAAGTTCCGTCAGGTACCAGAGACAACAGTTAGTGGTTGAGATTAGGCTTGAAATTTGCTAACTAAATTAATATTCCTGGGTTGTTGGGCATTCTATTCATGGTAAATAGAATTGGTGCCAAATACAATTTACTCTTTAGCTTTATTGCAGCAGTTTAATGTTTAGATATATTTATTACCCTCTAACGAAGTAACTGATATAGCATATAAGCTGGAAAATATACCTTGGGACATAGCTAATCCTAGTGAATTTAGTAATGATAGTGAGGTGGCGTATTCTGTAGAGATCCGTAATGATGAAAAGCAAGAAAGGATTTTTACTATAGACTTCGTAAGAATGGCAAGCTATATCTAATCAATCAGTTGCTGAAATAAGGCTAAATAATTACTACTACGGTTACTAGTACTGTTGACTATCAGAGTCAATAATAATAATAATAATAATAATAATAATAATAATAATAATCATAAAGAGCGTGAACCCTCTTTTGATTCCCATTCAACGTGGTATTGGGGTGACTATGATTTTGTAAAATTTAAAATTGATCTCTTCTTTTGAAACTTAACATTGTTTCTCCATATAGTCACCTCTGCGGTATATGCTTAGCCTCTGTAACTTCGGGCAAGAAGCCCACATAGGGTTTTTTAAGAATTTTCAAGTGAATTTCAACGGAGTGCAAGTGTTGGCCTCCTAAAATTTTGGTTTACGGCCGAACAAGATAATTGTACTATGGAGAGCCTTGAATGTTTTAAATTTTGGAGTTCAGTCTCCTAGAGGGTAATTGTGGGGAGCAAAGATGCTCTTTTGAACTATGTAAATTTGGAACTACTAGCTTTTTCTCCAAATTATTGTGTACCTGATTGTTTTAGGATCATTATCGTTACTAGAGATGACTAGCTCGCCTCTGTCCATCCAACTGTTATTTGGGGTTGTTCATCTAGATTTGAATTCAGAAAACAGTAAAGAAATAAAATTTCCAATTTTAGAATTTTAAATTAAACTCTGCTCTCTTCTCTGTCCACCCATTCACGCCGCACCTTCTACACCTCTGTGTTCCACGCAATTTCCGTTACATGTGGTAGCAGAGCGTGGTTAATGAGTCTGGACAAAGCCCCTTTTGACGGCTTTGCATAGAACTTGAAATCGAACTCCAATTTTTTTCTGTTTCCTGATTTTTCCAAATTTTGTCAAATTCTCTTTAAATATGTCTTTTTCTAGAGAAGTCCTTGCACCGTCGTATTTGCGCAAGGAAGAAATAATTTGTGAGCTTTTAATTAGAAGGTTCAGTTTGGTGGCACGGTCACGATAGACGCAGCTAAACTTAAAGAGTCTTTAGAGTTTCCCATCTGTATTCCGGTGTATGGGGAGAAGGAAATTCATGATGCTTCGTCCTCCATCACTGCCACTTTTACTGATCTTGCCTCTATTCTAAGCTTTTATGAAGAAGATGAACCCTCTGGAATTAAACTAAAGCGTGTTAAAGCTGGATTATTCCATATCTATAATAGGGCTAGGGGCCTATTGTCTCTGAAGCTTAAGGAGGATCATGCTAGTATGGCTAACACTCTAGTGGAACACATTTCGGATTTGTCAAATAAGGTCAATTATTGTCCGGAACCGCTAGTGCTAAGGGAGACTACCTTCCATCAGTGAATGTGCATACTGAAGAGGATCTTAATTAGGGTTCTGAGAGTAGGGAATCTGCTGACCCATAACAAACTGCTGCCCCACCTGAACAAGTTAATTCTCCACTACAACTCCACCCTTCATTATCAGTAATGCAGCTTTCGAACGCCCTCAACCTCCAGCGCCGTTTCCAGTAATATCTCCTGGATTTAGTTGTTTGACTCACCCCTTAGCCATGTTGCTTAAGGACATTTCAAAATTTTCGGTTAACTCTACTAATGATGTAATTGGCTTTTTAATGTTTCTCGTGGAATTTCAGGATCATGCCTTAGTGTTTTCACTATCAAATTCTCAAAGTTTACAAATTATTTACCCATACTCTGCTGGAGTCCTCTCTGACAAGATTGTGAAGGCAATAGCAGATAGAAGCTCTATAGAAGTGTCCCATGCACATCTTTTAGACAATTTCATTCCTGCAAGAGCAGTGTCATCGCTAATACGAAAGTTCTACTTCCGAGTTCAAAGGTTACACGAGAACCTAGCAGACTTTATTCAGGATATCAAGTTTTATACAAGGGTGATCGCCCTTCATTACTCAGAAGGTCAGATTGTACAGAACATTGTCGAAGGGTTTTCTCCATCCTACAGGTCTTATTTGTGTTTCTCTTCTCGACCTCAAACATTTTAGGAACTCGAGGCTATGGCAGTGTCCGTGGAGGGAGTTAGGTATGCAGACACCTTACGAGTCGCTAGGGAGCCTCCACCGTCATCAAATAGTTCTCTGCCACCACCTCGCCGAACCTTCTCTCCCCGCAAATGTTATGCATGCGGATCATCGTACCACCTTCGAAATAAGTGTCCCTTTGTGAAATCTAATGGAACTAGCAATGGAGCAGGGCCATCCCAAGGATGTTTTAAGTGTGGATCACTTTCGCATCTTGACAAAAACTGTATTTAACCTAACGGCACACCTTCTTGTTCTACTTCTGGTGCTGCCTCCACTAACTTAGGTGATAAGAAGTGACTAGCGCGCCCGGCTGAGTCACCAACTTCATCTTTTTGAGGCTCAGCCCAGGTCAGTTCAGGCACCGAACTCTCTGAGGAGGAAAGACACTCTAATATACCTTTCTAAGGTCCGAGGGAATGTCTCGAAATCGTTTCTGAGACCCCAAGATTTGTGCCCTTCCTCAAAATTGATATAAATAATGAACCAGTCACGCCTCTGTTAGACTTAGGAAGTGTTAGCTGTATTATTTCTTAGGACTGGTATTCTAAATTGAAAGTTTGTTGTAAGTTTCCTGATTATAGTTTTTTCTGTCAAATGTGTTTCGGCAAATTCTTCATCCATAGGAATTTTAGGATTTATTCATGCTAAAGTTCGCATTTCAAAATTTACTTGGAAATTGAAGTTGTTTGTTGCCAAGCAGTTGTCATGCCCTGTGATATTAGGGACAGCTTTCATGTCACATGCTGGTTTAGTGCTCGATCTTCAGAGCAAGTCTTGCACATTCAAATTTGAAATTAATTTCCATATTCCCCTTTTAAAATGTAATTCTGCTTCATCTTCTTCAATTTCTCCTACCCAGAGTGAGATGTCGTTAGACCTTAGACATCTACCTGATAACCAAAGCGGATAGTATTCGTAAGTTATGTCAGTCTTTTCCCGATGTATTTTCGGAATATAAGATTGAGGTAGCGGATTCGATCCCTGTAAGGTTTCCTCCATATAGGCTATCTCCACCTAAAATGAAAGCTCTTCCGGAGATTATTGATCAAATGTTGAAGGGGTGGCATTTTTCGACCTTCATATTCGGTGTATTCATCGCCCATCTTTCTGGTATCGAAACCCCAAGGTAGCTTCAGGCCTGTTATTGATTACAGGGCGTTAAACCGTAAGGTCGTATTCCAGTCAGTACCCCTTCTTGACTTGCATTCATGTTCCTCTTGGTTTCGGAAGGCTAAGTTCTTCACCATCCTATATCTTAACCAGGCGTATAACTAGATACCTCTGGCGGAAGAATCGAAATATCTGACGGTTTTCGCTACCGACTGGTACTTGTACGAATACAACAGCGTTCCATTCGTGCTCCCCACGGGCGCGGCGGTTCTTACTAAACTGCTAGATAGGGCCTTCCCCGACATCAAATTCGAATATCTGTACCATTACCTAGATGATGTCGTGATTTTTCTGAAACGTTTGAAGAACACTTAGCTCATCTTAAGGAAGATTTAAATCGCCTTCGTAAGACCGGAATGACAGTAAAGTTATCTAAGGTAGCTTTTGCTAAGTCTTCTATGTCCTTCTTAGCGCGAATTGTGTCACCCGATGGAATTTCAGTCGATCATTCTAGAACGCAGGCAATTCGTGAGTTTAAGCCTCCTAAAGATGTTAAAGGAATTGCTAGATTGATCGGTATGGTGAATTTCTTCAGGAAATTTATTCATAACTTTGCTAATAGGGCGGCGCCTTTAAACTTACTTCGTAGGAAATGTGTCAAATTCGAATAGGGGCTATCTCAGCAAGCTGCTGTGGAAAACTTGAAGTTAGGTCTCTGTTACGCCCCAGTCTTGGCTACGCCAGATTTCTCTAAGAAGTTCATCGTTTTGACAGACGCCTCGTCATCTGCAGTTGCTGCTGTCCTTCTTCAAGAAACCGAACTCGGAAGGCGGCCAATTTCCTGCGCGTCGAGGACCTTATCGGCTCAAGAAGCCAAGTACTCCATTTATGAGTTAAAAGGACAAGCTATTCTGTTCGCCTTGGAAAACTTCCGCCTGTATCTGGAACATGTTAAATTCCAATTAGAACCAACAATTAGGCTCCGAGCTGGGTTTTGACTAGGCCCCATCGTGCAGGTCGTATCGCCCGTTGGGCTATTCGCATTTCGGTGTTTCAATTTGATGTGCGACACATTCGGGGATCAGCGGATGTGGTCGCAGATAGGTTACGCCGCATGTTTTCTGGTGAGGTTGATTCCATTGAGCCCGAGGAAAGTTCTTCTCCTCCCTTCTATTTCCATACCTCCTTGTGTTAGTGCCTTTTTGACTGATGCCCCTGTGTCGTTCCGTGACGTTGAAAAATGTCAACGACCGGGCGAGTTTGCCGCGTGGTTAGAAGCGCGCAGCTGTGAACCCGCATCCGGGAGATAGTGGGTTCGAACCCCACTGTCGGCAGTCCTTAAGATGGTTTTTCGTGGTTTCCTATTTTCACACCAGGCAAATGCTGGGACTGTACCTTAATTAAGGCTACGGCCGCTTCCTTCCTATTCCCAGGCCTTCCCTCTCCCATCGTCGCCATAAATCTATCTGTGTCGGTGCGACGTAAAGCAACTAGCAATAATAATAAAACATGTCAACGGGAAGATCCAGTGCTGGCTCCTATTATGGAAACCTTTTCTTCTGGGGAACATGTTATCCCTTATGTTCTAAAGAATAGGGTTCTGTATTGCCTTTTGAGGCACGATCAAAAGATGAAAGTTGTAGTCCCAACTGTTATTGTGCCCATAATTTTCAAGTATTATCATGAAACCCCATTGGGGAACATTTAGGCATCTTCAAAACTTAAGAAATAATAGGGATATGTTCATCTGGAAGAGTATGAACGGCGAAATTATGGAAATAGAAAAGCTTGTAAATCTTGCTTGCTTAGTACGCCCACCTTATGCTGGGAAATATGCAATGATCTGGTTAGCCAAGTTCTACTCCAGTATCTTAGAAACAGGGTTCATCCCTCGACTTCTGAAACAAAGACTATCGCCATTCTCAAACCAGGTAAATCTTGTAAAAATCCTCAAAGCTACCGCCCAATTGCACTTCTGAGTGTGGTTTACAAATTACTGGAGAGACTTCTTTACAATAGAATTGGCTCAGTAGTTTTTGACCATCTACCCGTTGAACAAGCGGGCTTTCGCCCAAATCGAAGTTGCACAGACCAGGTTCTCTCTCTGACTACACATATTGAAGCAGGTTTTCAAAATCAACTAAAAACCTCAGTTGTGTTCGTGGACCTTACTGCAGCATACGATACAGTATGGAGACAAGGACTACAAACTGCTTCGAGTAATACCTTGCAGGAACATCGCCAAGCTCATCGAAAACATGCTTATAGACAGGAGGTTTCGTGTAATTTTGGGAAACAAGACAAGTAAGGAAAGGATCCTTAATAACGGTCTTCCTTAAGGATCGGTACTAGCATCTCTGCTGTTTAACTTATATATATCAGACTTACCGAAAACAGCCTCTAAAGCATTTAGTTATGCGGATGACTGGGCATTTGCAACGCAGGGCAAATCTATGGAGATCACCGAAGATAAGCTGACAGCTGATCTCGCCACCTTAGATCAGTACTTTCGTAGGTGGAGACTTACGACAAGTTTGAGTAAAACTGAGGTCTCATGTTTCGATCTCAACAAAAAACTGGCCCACTGTGAACTTAATGTCAAATTCCAGAATGCTAGACTTCCTCACAACAAACACCCAAAATACCTCGGAGTAACCCTTGACAGAACACTGTCCTTCAAGAAACATCTGAAGATGACAAAAGCTAAACTCCAGACACGGAACAATATCATCCACAAACTGTGTGGCACCACCTGGGGTTCTTCTGCTTCGACCTTACGAACTTCAGCCCTTGCCCTTGTCTTCTCAACTGCAGAATCTTGCTCTCCAGTCTGACTGAACAGTTGTTACAAAAAACTAGTTGATACACAGCTAAATCATACTTTGCGCATTATATCGGACACCATAAAATCTACCCCCACTTCTTGGCTACCAGTTCTGAGCCATATTCCTCCACCTCACCTACGGAGAAAGAATGCCTTGTTGCATGAGTACCAGAAGCTGTCGAGGAATTCCAATCTGCCAATTCATGAAGGTATACCATACGCCTTGAACAACAGACTTCGGTCCATAAATCCACCAATAAGGACTACCAAAATCCAGGTTGACAAATTCAGCCTGCAGCAGGATGGGTTTCAAGAATGGACTTATGGCTCCAGCTGAGTATCAGAACTTCCCATGTATAACAAGTATACCAAAAGGATTTGACCTACCTCGCAAAACCTGGACGACCCTCAATCGTGTCAGGACAGGCCATGGAAAGTGCACTGACTTCCTCTATAAACGGGGCAAACTTCCCTCCCCGGAATGTAGCTGCGGTGCCCGTAAGCAAACAGTTCGTCATGCAGTGGAACAATGCCCCTTGAGTCCTTATCAGAGTAGCCCAAAAGTCTTTCTTCACCCAAATCCTTCTTGTATAGACTATTTGCAGAGTTTGATGGTGAAATTGTAACTTACATAGTGTACTGTATATTTAATTTGTGATTGTGTGTTTTTATTTTTAATGTCATACGCTAAATAAATAAATAATCCACTAATCTAGGGTTATTGTCATCTCATGAAGCATCTCGCCCTATGGAGCGCTGATACATCGATTACGTCGGATCCTTCCCTCAATCTAAGGGGAACGGGAACAAATTCATCCCTGTGTGTGTAGATTGTTTCACAAGGTTTTCATGGCTATTTCCGACTAAGCTGGCCACCGCTCAGTCCACAATTTCTTGCCTTAATACTATTTTTGCTTATTTTGGTCCTCTGATAATGCCAAGGCATTCACATCTAATTTATTCCGCAAATTCTGTTTTGATCTATCTATCTCACATGTAACAACATTAGCCTATTATCCACAACCATCTATTGCTGCGCGTGTTAACTGCAATCTTCGATGTACTTTTCATCATGAAGGCCATTCTAGGTGGGATACTTCTCTGCATTGGTTATCTTTCGCATTCAACTTTGTGGTTCACGAGTCACACAAGTTTTCACGCGCATCTCTTAAATTTAAGTTTTTGCCTAATACTCGTTGTCCAATTTAATGAGATTTTGCGAGAGACAATAGACTCCGATAATGTCAGGGATCTGTGGAGAAAGGCCAGAAGTAACTTTAAGGCTTCTCGTGAGAAAGTGAAAGAGAGATATTATTGCGGACTGAGACCCATCAATTTAAAGTTTCGAGATCAAGTCATGGTGAAAAATTTCGTTCCAGCAGGCAAGACTGCCCCCAGATTGCATGGACCGGGCATTATTCTGGATTTCTTAACGCCAGTCACCCTCTTGGTGAATAACCCCGACACAAAGAGGATTGTTAGGGTTCATCTGTCCCAAGTGAAACCCGTATAAATAATGTTTTTCAGTATAGGCCGACAGTCTTTGCATGGCTAATTTTATTTCTTTTCTTTGCAGCTCAGTACCTTAAGTATTAGAAATAAGTTGGAAAGAGGAGGCCTTCTGCCCCTTTTAACAGTGAAATAATTTCTAATGAAATGTTTCTCCACATTTTGTATAAACCTTCCCTTCAGTAACTTTTATCTCCCTTTCTCTTCCCGTCTGGCATTACCTTGCCCCTGCCTCCAAACCTGAGCCTGGATTCCACGCACTCGTCCTCAATGCCACAGGCCCTAACTGCACCACCAACCAAAAACAAAAACTCTGTCCATAAAATCAGTTACTGTTGCCCAGGAATTATTGTTGCAGTGCCCTGTTGTCGTCTGAGCTCTGGCGGGGTAAGGGCCCACCTCGTTCCGGCCCAGGCTCCTTCACTACGGCAAACTAGGGCACCATCATTAGTGGCAATGACAGCGATGCGTTTCCACTACCGCCCACTTCATCATTGGGCAGAACTTCAATATTTGGCCCGTAGCGACCATCACCATGGCTACCCCTCTCAAGCTGGCGGGAGAGATGTATCTGAGGATACTTGTCGTCTGAGGAACTCCACCCTGGCATCGGTAGTGGCGGCCGCTCTTGCCGTCAATCTTGTGCATAACTGACCGGACTTCTACGACTTCATAAATTAAATCAAGAATTATTTTCTTCAAAATACATTGTAAATGAACCCTCTATCACGAAATTTTCTGACTGTGATCCCCAAATTCAAAATTTTCTAAAATGCTAAATTTCAAAACTGTATCAACCGTGGAAGGACTTTCGGGGTTGGAGGTCTGTACCGCAGGTATATCCACTCCGTATATTCAAACTGAGTGCCTTTTAAAAGGCCATATGTTATATGAACGGTGAAACATATAGCAGGAGAAGTTTCTAACATTATCTCCAGGTCTCTACTGTCGACTTATGTGCCCCCTCTGGTGGGAAGATGGACAATTAATCTTCAGGGAAATTTTTAGTTCCTAAGTTGACAAAACTGTAATGTTTATAGATTCTGTTTTGTGTTCTTAGGTTGCTAGCACTGCTATCCCTTCCTTCTTCATCGAAAAGATTAACCAATCACATATTTTGGTTGTTTATTAAATTAGCCAATAGCAATTAAGGGTGTGTACTTGGCTTCGGCACAGAGAGTTCTGGGACCTTCCCCTCCGCTATAAAAGCTGGGACCATTTGGGCCATGTTGTCTTTTCCATCCCTCCAGTGAAGAGGTTTAGAGTGTGTTCGTAGATGAGGCAGGGGGAAAGCCTTGCCCGACGTCGGAAGACCCACCAGCTCAAGGTAATGGCAGACACCTTTTAATCATGTGATAGTCTCAGAAAGCTAACTTGAGGGGAAGGTTTCAAAAATTCTTTCTTAATGTAAATCTCTATCTTTCAATGTAAATTTTCAATCAGATATTAGTCTAACTTAGGGAATAAAGAGTGTGAACCCTCTTTTGATTCCCATTCAACTTGGTATTGGGGTGACTATGATTTTGTAGAATATAAAATTTATCTCTTCTTTTAGAACTTAACATTCTTTCTCCATCAAGTCACCTCTGTAGTATAGGCTTAGCCTCTGTAATTTCGGGCCAGAAGCCCACATACGGTTCTTAAGAATTTTCAAATGAATTTCAATGGAGTGCAAGTGTTAGCCTCCTAACATTTTGGTATACGGCCGAATAAGAGAATTTCGCCATAGAGAGACTTGAATGTTGTAAATTTTTGAGTTCATTCTCCTAGAGGGTAATTGTGGGGAGCAAAGATGCTCTTTTGAACTACGTAAATTTGGAACTACTAGCTTTTTCTCCAAATTATTGTGTACCTGATTATTTTAGAATCATTATTGTTACTAGAGCTGACGAGCTCGCCTTTGTATATCCAACTGTTATTTGGTGTTGTTCATCTAGATTAGAATTTTTTAAAAGAAAGGAAATAAATAAAATTTCAAATTTTAGAATTTTAAATTACACTTTGCTCTTTTCTCTGTCCACCCATTCACGGTCGCACCTTCTTACACCTCTGCGTTCCACGGAATTCCCGCATCGCCTTAGCAGAGGTCTGGTGCAAGTCTTTCGAATCGACGCCCTATAGACAACCTGCGTATCCGTGAGGAGAGGACCCTACCTAAGATAAATTCTAATGATGAAGATGGCACAAATACCTAGTCCCCAAGAAAGAGGAAGTTAAAATCCCCGTCTTGGCCGAGAATCGAACCTGGAATCCCTTCGACCAACGGCTGGCATGCTAATCATTTATTTAGCCATGGAGACGGTCACTCCTGTCAGATGAAATTTACTAATTTTTAGGCTTACAATTCCTTTTTAGCTACCATGATAGTACCTTGGTAATGTTGCCGTCAATCCTGTCGGGACTTTGAAGTCCCAAGTTTCATTTAGACCCAAATTACTAATATTTCACATATTTATGGTTTCATACATGTTTATATTTGTAAATGTACGTATGAGTAAACCATATTAGCATTTTTGTCCAGAAAGAAAAAAATAATTCAGTAAACAAAGCGTTAAACACTCACGTTGAAATAAACTTTTTACTCGTGGTAGCTATCACGTGTGATCTTGTGCTCTATTCAAAAAGGACGGAAAGCAAAGCCATCTCTGCGTTGACTATGGTGACCCCGGAAGAGTGGATCTCTTAGCACATGTTCAATCATCGAGTCATTTGTTTGGCATTAAACAACAAGTGCAATATATTGCCTTTGTCAGAATACATAAATATAAACATATGCAGATATTTTCATGTAAGTTAAAGGAGTTCACTCCGATAATAAAACTTTACACACCTCATAATATCTTACATGCCAATGGATACACTTCTATATTAATATACATTTATGTTTTAGTAAAAGCTAGGTACGCAATTATATTCAAGTTAATTGTCAGATATGCGAGGAACAACACATTTATTATAACGTTGTAGAAAAAAACAAAAAATCCATCGGCGGCGCAGTGATGCTTTTATCCATCCACACTATCAGTCTGTCCATCTCCACTTAAGAGGAAGTGAAAAAGGGGTGAATTTTTAAAACGAGTACCAGTATATCTACAGTATATCTCAAAAACTTAACATGTTACAGACGTGAAAATTGGTATTATTAATCTCTTTTCCAAATAAAGAAATATATATTTTTTGTTTCCGGAAAAATCGCTTTCGGGGGGAGGGGAGTAAATTGGATTGAATTATTTTCTATTAGGATACTGATATCTCAAAGACTGAAGATTTCACTGACGTAAAAATTGGTATTAAATATAATGAAATAAGTATTTATTGTTTTCGGAAAATCCACTTAAAGGGGGTTGTAAACAGGACTGAAGAATTGGTTGAATTCCTTTTATATCTCAAAAACTGAAGATGTTACAGACATGAAAACTGGTATTTTAAATCTCCTTTAATAATGCCGAAACACGCACTTTTTGTTTTCGGAAAATCCACTTAAGGGGGTTGAGGCTATTTTATTTTGATACTTAGCTCTATAAATAAAATCGTAACGACCGTATATCTGTACAGTGATTATTTTGGCGAAATCTTTGTACATTTATCAGTTTCACGTGTAATAATGACCATCCCCATGTTTTTTAGCTTTAAGATTTCTGAAGGTCCTAATTTTTACCCCATCCCCCAAAATCAAGATTGAGATGGCACCACAATCTGCCAGGCGAGCTATAAAATTGAAATTAGGCATAATTATAGGTTTTAACGAGATACCGACGAAAAAATTACAAGATTTTAAGTTTTTCACATTTTCCCTCGGAAAATATCGATATGTGGAAGCAATTTTAATGGCGGTGCAGACATTCGTTTCTAGGTATTTCGTGGCTAAACGGTAACTCGTATCCCAAAACGGGTGGCACAATCTCAGTTCAATTTGGAGTGACCTACAATTTGGGTCCTATGATTTTTTGTCGTATCTCTATTCCTTGTGCGTTAGATTTGGCTTATTTCCCGATTGTAAGCACATTTTGCAGTTTTTACTCGTTTAATGCGTAGTTTGACACACTTATATAAAAGAGAGAATCATGAAATTCGGCATGAGCATTGGCCCACTAAATAGCCATATGTGAGCCAAATTCTATGTTTCTAGCTATCACGTAACTATCCGTAAAGTAATGCAGTGTGTCAAAACCTTACCCAAATTTCGCCCTATTCAACGTTTTTAACTCAATCTAACCCATATTACTTTACTTTTCTATGCTTTATACGTATTCATAAGTGAAACGTTACCGGTACATTTGATACACATACATCGTTAGTGTTTTATGATTAACAGTAGTATGAGCAATGTATATTCTAAAACAATGGGTGCTGAATCAGCATTTCCCATGAGGTCATTGACCCCATGTCTTCACGGTCACGTGACCATGGCGTCACAGCCACGTGCTGTTGTTTACAATCAAGACCAAGTGCTCGTGACAGCTGTCAATGTGACAACCTCACTTTTGACGCATGGGCTCGGCTAACCTCACTGCTGCCATCTTGACAGGTCCTAACCTTACATTTTGGCCACGTGGGCACGGAATTTGAAAAAGTGAACGTGGATAACCTCACTGCTGCCATCTTGCCAGGTCCTAACCCCGTGCACTTGTTTGGCGCGGAATTTGAATACGAGAGCGTGGCTAACCTGACAGCCGTCATCTTGACAGGTCCTAACCACGTGCCCTTATTTGGCGCGGAATTTGAATAAGTGCGCATGGCTAACCTCACAGCCGTCATCTTGACAGAACCTAACCTGACTTTATGGCCGCGTAGACGCGGAATTTTGAACGATCCTAACCTCACTGCTGTCATCTTGGCGGAACTCAGCCACGAGCTTTTGACAGGTATGAGGCGCGGAATTTTGAAAAGGTGAACGAACCCTAACCTCACTGCTGTCACATTTTGATGTGACTTAACCACGTGCTTTTTGACAAGCGTGTGGCGCGGGATTTTGAAAATGAGAACGAACCTAACCTCCCTGCTGTTATTTTGACGGGGCTTAGCCACGCCGCGCAGGTGCAGAATCTTTGGAAAAGGGAACGACTGGGAGCGTAACTAAACAGAACCTAGTTTTACGGCTAGCTGCTCTTCTCGACACAATCTTGCCGGATACCCCATCCCCGACATCATATTGGAGGGGTCTAACCTCACACAGTCCTAGTTTTATAGCTATATGCCCTTCCCGACTCCATCTTGTCAGATCCCTTGGAGGGGCATAACCCCACAGGGTCCTAGTTTTAAGACTAGATGCCCTTCTCGACACCATCTTTGAGTGGTCAAACCTCAAAGGGTCCTAGTTTTAAGGCTAGATGCCCTTCCCAACACCATCTTGGAACAGCCTAGCCTCAGAGGACCCTAGTTTTAAGGCTAGTTGCCCTTCACAACATACCCCTTCCCGACACCATCTTAGAAGGTCAGAGGACCCCAGTTTTAGGTTAGCTGCCCTTCTCGACATGCCCCTTTCCCGACACCATCTTGGGTTACTATCCTCAGAGGACCCTAGTTTTAAGGCTAGCTTCCCTTCTTGACGTACCCCTTCCCGACACCATCTTAGAGAGTCTTAACCTCAGAGGACCCTAGTTTTAAGGCTAGCTGCCCTTCTCGACATACCCCTCCCCGACACCATCTTAGAGTGACTTAACCTCAGAGGACCCTAGTTTTAAGGCTAGCTGCAAGAAAATAATAAAAACTGCGGCAATTGAAAACAAGATATAAAGCCAAATCGAATTATAATTGAGAATTTCGTAGACATATCAGTAGTCTGCAAGACGTTAGCTGAATTTAATTGAAAGAAGCATTCCTTTTAATACGTGTATGAATGTTAGAA
Organism: Anabrus simplex; assembly: GCF_040414725.1. Classification (NCBI taxonomy): domain Eukaryota; kingdom Metazoa; phylum Arthropoda; class Insecta; order Orthoptera; family Tettigoniidae; genus Anabrus; species Anabrus simplex. The sequence continues at coordinate 1,045,709,913 of NC_090265.1, read as the reverse complement.
GGCTTTGAATACTAAAATGACGACACGGACCATGTTTATCTGTATTTTTGACCCAACTGCGCAAGAGATGGTCATCATCATGCACTAAGAAGACCAAGGCTGACTGTCTGGAGATGGTAACCTGACGATGGCGGCAAGTGAGAAGTTCGAGTAAAGTTGCTCTTGCTACACCCTGCGTAAAAAGAAAGTTGCAGAAAGTACTGATCCGTGTGAACTAAGTTATATTTTCAAGTGCCTTCTTCCTTAAAAAAGTAAACACCATGTCTCTGAAGGAAGTAGCTAAGAAGATATCGCCTTTTGAAGATTCAATGAAAGACTTTCAAGATCGCCTAGACTCAGCAGTCAGTGCCGCCAACCCACCGAACGTGCTCCAAGCGCTTGGCGGCGAGTTCCAGGCATTCAAGAAACAGGTCAACGAAGACATCTCTAAGCTTAAAGGGGAGTTGAAGGCTCTGGAAAATCGGCTTCAAAAACAAGACGACGTTTTGGATGAGGCCGAACAGTACAGTCGCCGGAACTGCCTTTTATTGCATGGTGTGCCGGAACAGCCGTCCGAGGACGTGTACATCAAAATGCTAGACACTAAAAAATAAACTCTCAATAGAACTTTCAATTCTGGATGCGGATCGCTGCCACAGGCTGGGCCACGGTAATCGAACGTCTGCTGAGGTGGTCTCACATGGAAATCGACCGATCATTATCAAGTTCCTTCGATACCATGATCGTGATCGAGTGTGGCGCGCGAAGCGAGCTTTGAAGGGCAGTGGACTCATGCTTACTGAGTCTCTCACAAGTGTGAGAAAAACATCCTTAATAAGGCAAGGTATTTATGGGGAATGCAGAAATGCTGGACTCAAGATGGACGCATTTGTGTTTCACGGTAAGATGGAAGTAAAATTCAAATGTACACGATGGCTCAATTAAAAAAAAAACATTACAGGGAATAGGTTGAACATGTGAACTTAGTGAAAGAAATTATGTGTTTACTAATTAGTTTTTATTTGTGGGTGGTGTGTGTGTGTATGTGTGTGTGTGTGTGTGTGTGTGTGTGTGTGTGTGTGTGTGTGTGTGTGTGTGTGTGTGTGTGTGTGTGTGTGTGTGTGTGTGTGTGTAAGTGTGCTTGTGAAAGTCAGTGGATCTACTCGCCAGGCTGCTCGGGTAAGTTCATTTTACTTCTTGCTTATTTTTATGTCCTACTGCTTAGTTCCAAATGTTTGTTGACCAGTACAACGGTAATACCATTGACCTGCATTCCCCTCCACAGCCCTCACCCACCCCTTCTCTTTTGTCCCTACCACCTTCGACAGGACTTGTGTTGCAAGAGCAGCTCAGTAGCCACCCGCGATTGTTACATTGTTGCCACCTGAATGGCCAGTCATTATTAGCTCATATGGAGGAGGTACAGGCTATTTTTGAAGTGAACAATTTACATATTATTGGAATCAGTGAAAGCTGGATGCGTACAGACATGCCGTCATCGGCAGCTAACCTTGACAGATACTCAATATTACGCCATGACCGCACTGACAAAATAGGTGGTGTACAGAAATGACCTGAAATGTAAGATAATTTCCATTTCTGACCCAACACTTACACTGCGACCAGAATGTATGTTTGTAGAATTAGACTGCCATAAAAAAAGATATTAATAGGGATTGTATACAAGCCACCTAAAACAAGACAGACTGATGATTTTGAAGAGGCATTAGCAAATCTTATCTTGGCATATGATGACATTATAATCATGGGTGATTTTATCACTGACCTTTTAAAGCAGACTAGTGAAGCGAATAACCTACTGAATTTATTTCTCGCCACAAACATGACTGTTCTACCCCTCAACGCTACTAATCACGTTCATTACTCTGACCGCACAAGTCATACCTTAATTGATCTTGTGAAAAATCAACCTCAGAAAGTAATTAAGCACGGACAGATCCCTGCTCCTGACATCTCTTCACATGACCTATTGTACATGTGTTACTCTACGCGAATACCTAAGTACAAACCACGTTACATTACAATACGAGACTTACGACATATGGACCAGAATAAACTGCGCCACGATGCATATAACTTGCCTTGGGACAGTATACGTAATTTTCAGAACATAAACTCTAAAGTAAACAAATTCAAGTCAGTGGCACTGGAAATATTTGATAAGCACGCACCAAAGAAACAGGTAAGAATCACTCGCCATTCATACGCGTGACTAACGGCCGAGATAAGATCTGCTATGTCCAGTCGTGACAAACTGTACAGACAATACAAACTGACGCATGACACAGATGATTTTGAGCGGTACAGGATTCTGAGAAACAGAACCAAGCAGCTAATTAGGAATTCTAAATATAAATACTTTCAGGAACTGATGAACACTAACAGCCCGAAACAAAAATGGAGTAAATTACGTACGTTAGGTATAGGTAAAACCGTAGAACAACATGTACCAAGCATATCATTAGAGGCTTTAAATGATTATTTCGCACGGCCAAGAATATTCTCTACCTCCTTCCCTAAAAGTTCACTACCCATTTTTCAACAGTATTCTGTGCATGAGCAATTCTCTTTCAGAAATATCACTTCGAATGAAGTTAAAGGTGTGATATACTCTATTACATCTAATGCCACAGGTAATAATGACATTCCTATATCGCTGATTAAAGATATCTTGGGAGCTGTTCTACCAATACTAACACATATATTTAACTACTGCCTGACAAACGGAGTGTTCCCAGATGTTTGGAAAGACGCACTAATTAGACCCACCCCGAAGAGCTCCAAGTTAGATTCTCCTTCAGATTATCGTTCAGTATCGATCCTACCACCCCTATCCAAGGTACTTGAACGCCTAGTTAACACACAAGTTACTGAATACCTTACCAAGCATTCCCTCTTCAATCCCTTCCAATCCTGCTTCAGGAAAGGACATAGCACTGCGACAGCTTTACTACGAGTGACAGATGATATTAGACGTGCAATTGACCAATGCGACGTGACTATACTGACATTGTTAGATCTCAGTAGTGCCTTTGACACTGTCAACCCTCAGTTTTTACTGCACAAACTTCGAGGACTAAATTTTAATAGTGTGTCGCTTCGGTTCTTTTCCTCTTACCTTGAAAATCGCCGACAACGTGTGACAGTGGGAAATGTGACTTCAGAGTGGCAAAGTAAGACCCTCGGTGTCCCTCAGGAGTCGGTCCTGGGACCACTGTTATTTATCATCCAAATTAATGATATATCGAAAGCTCTTAAATTCTGCAAAGTACAAGTGTACGCAGATGATATACAAATTTACTGTCATTCAAAACCGAGTGATATTGATACTGCAATTACTAAAATAAATTCCGACCTAAAACATCTTAGTGACTATGCAAATGAAAACAGTTTACTAATAAACCCGAATAAAACTCAAGTTATTATTATCGGTACCTGTAAAAACCTATATTCCCTCAAGCAACGGGACATCTCTCCAATAATTTTAAACAATAAAATCATACCCTACCCTACTTCAGTGACTAACTTAGGATTTATTATGACTGAGACCCTAAATTGGACTCAACAGGTGAGCACATGTAATAACGTACACAAATGCTTATATCCTCTGAAGCGATTATGTAATGCATTGTCGGTTCGACTTAAAGTACAACTAATTCACTCTCTTATACTACCTATACTTGACTATTGTGACACTGTGTTGACTGAAATTACCTGCGACAGTAACAAGAAACTGGACCGGAGCCTCAATAGCTGCGTAAGATATATATTTAATCTGCGATATGATGCTCATATATCACCATATTATAAGGAATTGTCGTGGCTTCGAGTGCACCAGCGCCGTGAATTTCACATGTTATCACTTCTGCGCAAAATACTTTCCATTAATACTCCCAACTATCTTTCTTCACCTTTTTCTTACCTCTCTTCATATCATGACCACAATACGATATCTGGCTCCTCTCTTACCATACCTTTAAACCGCACTGCTGCTTACAACCGCTCCTTCATAATCTCTGCGTTCAGGGTATGGAATTTGCTACCTGCGAACATTATAGGCACAATCCCTCTCATCGCAAGTTTAAAGTGGCGTGCCGCGAGTATTTGTAGAGTAGATCCTACTGACTTGCTGGATAATTGTTGAGTGAATGAATGAATGGGATGAATGAACGGGTTATTGCAGTTACATCACTTAAGTGTATTTTACTTTGTGTATTTTAAAATTAAGGATTCTTTTATTGTCATTTTTAATATTATTACTATTGTTTTTGCTATTAATATTATTTGTTTTATTTGTATTTGTAAGTACTGTATAAGTTATATACATGTATACTCTTCTAGTGTTTAAGTGTAAGAGAGGGCCTTGAGCCCTAACTTAGCCACCAATAAAGGCATCATCTATCTATCTATCTATCTATCTATCTATCTATCTATCTATCTATCTATCTATCTATCTATATATATATATATATATCCCGAATGACGGAGAAGAAGGGATGACCTGGCCATATATTCCCGGAGAATTTCTGAATAGATGTCCTGAAGCATCTGGGCACACCATCGAGGGAATACAGGGAAGAAAAGATGAGTCGATTGATACATTATTACAGTAACTTAAATAGCTTGTTTTGAAAAGTGCCATTTTCTGATTTCGTGTAGTACCGGTATACAATTGTGCAGTGCTGTCATGATTTAATTCAAGAAGAGAGAATTCAGTGTGAAATAGCATTGATATAACGACATAGGAGGATAATAGGTAGTTATCTAACTAAAATGACAATCCTTTGGTTAGGAAGTATTTGATCAGTGATAATCAAGTTATGCGATCGTAATGGTGTCTATTTTAAGTAAGAGGCAGTGGCGGCTCGTTTGGGGGGCGCTAAGGCGCGCGCCCCCCACGGGGTTCCATTAAATTAGGGAATTTTAATCTTAAATGTTAACAAGCGAATTATTTTACTATTATTATCAAGGGCGCGAGTTGTACTGTACTACGGCCCGATGCGCTGCTGGCCCGGTGCAGGAGGGCGCTCTCTCAGAGCGGACCAAATACTCCGAGTCTCGCTTGACTGGCCTTGAGGGAGCCAATCAGAGGCACAGTAGAGATGTGCTGTTCTAACGGAGATTTCGGCGCGTTTCTGCCGCGGTCCATGGTTGCAGCCAACCTACCCGAAACATTGCTGATTTGATTTCTATTTAACAGGGGTCAGTTTGTGCCATTTCTCTCCTAAAACTAGGAACTATTTTACTGAGGCACTTACCTGAGTTAAATGTGCCGGTATATATTTAAAATAGTCTTGTAGTTTTTAGGATTATTAACTAACGAAACGAGTAACGACTGTAACTACTGTCTCCTCGCACTTGACTCATGTTGGCCATACTCACTGGAGAGCGCGATGTTTAGCTGTGTGTTGATGAATGATCTCGTGAGGTGACTGTGACGAGGTGAAATTAGGAGAAAGTTTGTGATTTATATGTAGGCGTAGTGTTATGTTTGCATTTCGTACAGTATGATTATCATCGAACATATTAAAGAAGAAAGTCGAACTGAAGGAGTGTGGTAGGCCGACACCAGACTTTTCGTCGAAAAGACCGGAGACCAAGGAAAATGAAATTAGAGCTGTCCAACGACAAATTAATTCTCCTGACGTATATAACAAGAACGCGCGGATATGTGGAAGTGATATCTCAGAAACCTTTTACTGCATTCCTTGCCTGCTATTCTCCCGTTGTAGGAAAGGAGATAAATGGATCACCACAGGGGTGATATCAATAGTACCATGGACTTTGAAATGCTTGGTAAAGTCAATGTCCTGTCTTGTTTGAGTGATCACTACAGCGAAACTATTCGTACACATAATTCGATCGTGGACAAGAACAGGCAAATGTTAATAATAATAATAATAATAATAATAATAATAATAATAATAATAATAATAATAATAATAATAATAATAATAATAATAATACAAACAAAAGCGGACATGAAGAACGCACAAATTCAACCCGAAGACATTTTGAATCGAAACATATATAGAAAGAAAATTGACACGTGGGAAGTTACTCCAGAGAATGAAGTACCAAAAAGAGCAGGTATCAAGTGGACGTAAGAAAGGAAGAGGATCTTTAGTCAACAGATGAAAAGCATATCATAAATAAAGCTTCGTGTGTTCCAAAAGGGACCATTCACGCATAATAATAATAATAATAATAATAATAATAATAATAATAATAATAATAATAATAATAATAATAATAATAATAATAATAATAATAATAATAATAATAATTGCATATGCATTGCACCGTATAGTGTTCGAAGTGTGTATCTTGATGACATGGTTTGAAGAACTTGTGATATATTATGGAATTATGAAACTAAGGCGCGCCCCCCACTGCTCATATCCACGAGCCGCCACTGGAAGAGGTAAATTTACTTCGGTTGTGAATATTATACCGACACTGTGGTTAAAGTTATGATTGATCGCAGTGCGGGTCGATTTTATGACGCCAGCATTGCCAACCTTCACCGTCACTGGCGTTATACCCGGTATAGCTAACCACGGAATAATGTGGAATGGTACAACAGACTCTCGAGGATATACCAGGAATTGCCTATACCGGGAATAGCTATACGGAGATTTATTCCTTGTTCGTACAACTGGCCCTCTCGAGGATATACCAGGAATTGCCTATACCGGGAATAGCTATACGGAGATTTATTCCTTGTTCGTACAACTGGCCCTTAATTACTCATTTCAGTGATATCACTGAAAAGGTTCTCCATAATTAGACGATGAAAATACTGGTTATTAAAATCTTCTTAGATGACAGACCATAGAATTTCCAAAAATAATGTTGAATAAAGTGTTATAAGTTATTGAGGACACACTAACAGATCGCACATGATATAAGTAATTGGCACTTAACTTGATTTTTGGAATTTATTTTTATTTTAGGTAAATGATCTATATAATGATTAGAAATGCTAATTTTTGGTTATTTTAAAATGAAACAATGTTAAATGACTTATCTTTTATCTTCTCTTCCTTGAAATTTTGAAGATAAAAACCACTAAATCTGAAATACTCGAGAAATGAACAAAAAAGACTAATGTTTTCCTTGTACTAACGATTAGTGATGGTGATATAAAGCATGGTTGTAAAATATGGATAGCTACATGCAGGCAAATAGACTGATAACTTCTGAATAGATCTGCAATATAATATATACGTTTCTGAAAGATAATTTAGGAAATCACTTTGTGTTCAAGCAGAGAAATGAATAACCTAAACGTGATTTTAATTTTAAAATGTCATAATGATGAGCTTCTCTAGATTATTTTCTATTTTTCAAGTCAAGATTATCTTTTTATCAAAGATCTTTGAACATTTTTATATAGTCATTAGCTTAGTTAGGTGAGGAAATAGTCAGATTTCAACAAACTGTTCAACTACTATTCTATTTCAAGATTATTTAATTTAATACAGTGATATTAGATAAATTTATTCATTCTTTTAATGACATTTTAGGTGAAATAAGTACTTATAAACATCCGTAGGTTAAGTATCATACATATTAGTAGGTGAGCTGTGACAGTCCCAAATCCGGAAATGACGTCATCATTTCTAATGACGTCAACAAGGTCATTGGCCCCCAAGGTCATTGTCCCCGGTCAAGTGACAGTGACGTCATCAGCTGACGTCATCAATATCATTGACCCCGGCCAAGGTCATTAGTCTCGTGACGTCATCACCACGTGTTCTTGTTTGTAAACTAATCCATGTGCTTTTTGACAGCTGCCATCTTTAAACAATAACGCATCGCTAACCTCAGTGACGCCATCTTAACGGGGCTAAACCTCACTGTTGCCACATTATGCACGTTGTGGCGGGCAATTTGAAAGTTTCCACGTGCTTTTTGACAGCTGTCATCCGCCATCTTACATCACTAACCTCAATGCTGCCATCTTGTTTAAAGATGATAGCTAACGGAATTTTTGAAATTGCCCGCCACCACATGCCTAAGGATGAGGTTTAGTGCCGTAGAGATAGCAGCACGGTGTTCTGTTGATATACCGTTAAGATGGCAGCACCGAGGTTAGCGATCCAAGATGGTGGATGACAGCTGTCAAAAAGCACGTGGATATTTTCAAATTGCCCGCCACCACGTGCATAATGTGGCAACAGTGAGGTTTAGCCCCGTTCAGATGGCGGCACTGAGGTTAGCGATGCGTTGTTGTTTAAAGATGACAGCTGTTAAAAGGCACGTGGCTTTTTCTTGCAAACAAGAGCACGCGGTGATGACGTCACGGGGTTAATGACCTTGGCCGGGGTCAATGACGTTGGTGACGTCAGCAAAAAATGATGATGTCATTTCCGGATTTGGGACAGTTACAGTTCCCCTACTGATATTCATGAAGCGTTATGGATTAATTTGCGAGATGGAGACGTCCAACGAACTGATATGATGCGAATTTAGCCGCTTAGCTCACCTTTACTTTCGGAACCTACGACCCGAAATAGATTATTGATAACTAATGATGAAATGAGCTAGTCAGGATACCTTTGCGGCCCGACCTGGACGCGGGAACGGCGCAACATACTTGAAAATATACCGTACCACGCGTCATAGAAAGATGAAGTACGAGTTTTAGCTTTAGAAGCATAGCTTTAGACTGACGTTGATTTTTAATCTATTTTATCATCACATGTTTTAATTTAGTGTTGTCCATATGACTTTGTATTCTAGTTTTAACTTTACAAAGTTAATTGTCTACATTCTTGTTTCTTATTTTTATTTAATATTTAAGTTTAGCATTTTAAGTATGACTAAAGGCTGAAGATGCCCCCTAGATAGGGCGAAACATGTACACTAATCTATATAGCTGTTTATAAATGTAACCACAGAACAGTGGGCGGTATTGAATAGGTGGAATAGTAAAAGTACCTTTGTTATTTCTTATGTGAATAACTTTCAGTACGGAAAAAATCGTGAGGATAATAACTTGTAACATACCACTTAGTCGAGCAGCTCGTCTCCTTTCTCCCAAGTCTTCCCAGCCCAAAACATGAAACATTTTTGTAAATCTACTCTTTTGTCAGAAATCACACAGAACAAATCGAGCTGCATTTCTTTGGATTTTTTCCAGTTCTTGAATCTGGTAATCCTGGTGAGGGTCCCATACACTGGAACAATACTCTTGTGTAAGATCATATTTATGTGATTACCCCAATGCAGATCTTTCCTTTTATTAACACCTAGCTACTTACAATGATCCTCAAAAGGAACTTTCACTCCATCAACACAGTAATTAAAACTCACAACCTGACTTTTAACCCCGTTTATCATCATACTATTGCCTACTGTCCATCTCACGACATTATCGAGGTAATTTTGCAGTTGCTCACAACCTTGTAACTTATTTATTACTCTGTACAGAGTGACATCTTCTTCAAAAAGCCTTATCTCTGATTTCACTTCTTTGCACATATCATTTAAACATACAAGAAAATACAAAAAGGTCCAATAATACTGCCTTGAGGAATTTACCTCTTAATTATTACAGGGACAGATAAATCTTTCCCTACTCTAATTCTCTGAGTTCTATTTTCTAGAAACATAGCCACCCATTCACTGACGCTTTTGTCAAGTCCAATTGTACCCATTTTTGAAAGTAGTCTCCCATGATCTACCCGATCAAATGTCTCAGACAGGTCAATCGCGATACAATCCATTTGACTTCTTGAATCCAGGATATCTGCTATAACTTTCTGGAATCCTACAAGTTGAGCTTCAGTGGAATAACCTTTCCTAAACCCAAACTGCCTTCTATCAAAACTGTTATTAATTTTGAAAACATGCTTTTCCAAAGCTTACATGCAATGCATATTAAACTGACTGGCCTGTAATTTTCAGATTTATGTCTATCACCCTTTCCTTTATACACAGGGGCTACTATAGCAACCCTCCATCCATTTGGTATAGCTCATTCAACCAAATAAGTACTTTAGATATGGTACTTTATCCCAACCCATTGTCTTTAGTATAGGCCCTATCAATTCCAGCTGCTTTTCTAGTTTTCAACTTTTGTATCTTACTGTAAATGCCATTGTTGTCATAGGTAAATTTTAGTACTTCTTTAGTATTAGTCACCCCCTCTATCTGGACTTTATCCTTGTAACCAACAATCTTTTCATACTGCTGACTGAATAATTCTGCCTTTTGTAGGTCCTTGCATACAAACTCCCCTTGTTCATTAATGATTCCTGGAATGTCCTTCTTGCAACCTGTTTCTCCCTTAAAGTACCTATACATACTCTTCCATTTTTCATTAATATTTGTATGACCGCCAATTTTGCTTGCTATCATGTCATCCTTAGCTGACTTCTTCGCTAGATTAAATTTCCTAGTAAGTTCCTTCAATTTCTCCTTACTTCCACAGCAATTTCTAAATCTATTTCCTTCCAATCTGCACCTCCTTAGTCTCTTTATTCCTCTATTATAATAAGGTGGGTTTTTCCATTCCTTACCACCTTTAAAGGTATACATCTGTTTTCACATTCCTCAACAATTGCTTAAACCCATCCCAGAGTCTGTTTACATTCTTATTTACCGTTTTCCACCGATCATAGTTACTTTTTAAAAACTCCCTCATGACTGTTTTATCAGCCATATAGTACTTCATAATAGTCCTAATTTTAATACATTTATTTCTTTCACATTTATTTTTAAATACCACAAAAACAGTTTCGTGATCACTAATACCATCTTTTACTTCGGTAGCTCATCTGGTTTTACCAGCACCATATCCAGAATATTCTTCTCTCTAATTGGTTCCATCACTTTCTGAATCATATGCCCTTCCCATATAAACTTATTTGCCATTTGTTGGTCATACTTCCTGTCGTTCACATTACATTCCCAATTCACATTTGGTACATTGAGATCACATAGCTGACTATCTTGTCAAAAAATTCTGAATCAGCGTCAGTGCTACCCTTTCCCGGTCTGTATACTCCAAAGACATCAAGTTGCCTATTATCTTTTTAGAGATGAGCCTTACACCTAGAATTTCATGTTTGTCATCTTTAACTTTTTCGTAGCTTACAAATTTTTCTTTCACCAGAATGAATACTCCCCCTCCTACCATTCCTATCCTATCTCTACGATACACACTTCAGTTCCGTGAGAACAATTCTGCGTCCATTATATCATTTCTCAGGCAGTGGCGGCCCGTGGCCAAATTACCTGTCGGGGCACAACTTATAAAATAGTATGGGCAGTGAAGTAGAAACTTAAGGTACCGGTTGCAAAATAAAACACTAATACGTATGTGAATAAATACACTAACAACTGAATTGTAGATCGGCTTATCCCGCCTACAGTTGGCTCCAGTTAGATATTAACACCAAGGGAAAAGACAATGATAGGTGGGGTCAAAGGCACCGGTACACGCCCGTGACGTCTCCTTTTCCGGTCAAGTGTTATTTCACTGAGCTAAATGGCCAGGAATAAGCTGATCCACATTTCATTTATAACCTGTTCCCCTACAAGTCAAGTAATAATGAATACACTAACCTTCTTATTTATAGATGCTCATGCTTCGATCATTTGCTTGAGCAAATACTTCGATAACTCGCTGGTTGAAGTCAGGAATAGAACTGATTTTACTTTCGATTGAAAGCATGGCCAGGGCCGTTAGTCTGTCTTGGCTCATCGTATTCCTCAAGAAGGTCTTTATCAGTGGCGTATGCTGCAATCAAGACATGGGCTATCACTAGACTTAGATTACCCATTTTCGATAGTTGGTTTAGTGAACGTCAAGCCTTAAGGGTTTTGAGCTGCAGCTAATAGCCATCGGAGCAGCCTGCTGTGTTAAGGATGGTTCACAAGCCCTAGCCTCTGCTACTGCCAATACTCAACACCTGATCAGTGTAGATGGTAGCTAAAGAATCAGCCTTCTAGTACTCTTAATTCCCCTAGCTCGGGGACTGGGTGCTTATGACGTCTTCACCATTCATTTCTTCAGGTCACCATCAAGCTTTTCCAGAGGCTATGCATTATTCATATTATTATTATTATTATTATTACTATTATTTCTTAATCCGTTTGTCCTCCAGGTTGGTTTTTCCCTCGGACTCAGCGAGGTATCCCACCTCTACACTCAAGGCCAGTGTCCTAGGACGTGAGACTTTGGGTCGGGGATACAACTGGGAAGGAGGACCAGTACCTCGTCTAGGCGGCCTTACCTGCTATGCTGAACAGGGACCTTGTGTGGGATGGGAAGATCAGAAGGGATAGACAAGAAAGAGGGAAGGAAGTGGCCGTGGCCATCAGTTAGTTACCAACCCGGCATTTGCCTGGAGGAGAAGTGGGAAACCCCGGAAAACCACTTCGAGGATGGCTGAGGTAGGAATCGAACCCTCCTCTACTTAGCTGACCTCCCGAGGCTGAGTGGACCCCGTTCCAGCCCTCGTACCACTTTTCAAATTTCGTTGCAGAGTCGGGATTCGAACTCGGGTCTCCAGGGGTGGCAGCTAAACACACTAACAACTACACCACAGAGGCGGGCTTTATTATTATTATTATTATTATTATTATTATTATTATTATTATTATTATTATTATTATTATTATTGTTATTATTATCATCTCAGTTGCAAACAATAAGCATGGCCAACAATAAAGTTTGTGAAGTTCGCATGAGCCACATAACCACAAATACTTTTCATACTTACATAAGTTGAAATACCTTTTGTATGGATTCTTGTTTTTCTCCTCCTGTTCACAATGTAACTGAGTAAGAGGTCGGGTAGTCTTACCATTTTTAATTATCAGCGATTTATCTTCATATTTCAATTGCGAGAATGGTTTATCCAACAACTTACACACGGTTCAGCCATTTCACAAAAGTAACATCACAAGGTGACAGTCACTTTAAACACTATAACTTCAGATAAACTAAAATTGTTCTGAGATCAACTGAAATATACCAATAATTTCCAACTATAAGCAATCCATAAGATGCCCTGCACATGCAAAAACAAACTCGTGATACTGTAGCACATGGGTGAATCCCATCAATTCGGACACTTCCAGAGAACTTCGAGTCTTTGGCCCTTCTCTTTCCACCGCTGTCTCTCTCGTTAGCGGTGGCGATTTGACGGACCGAAGGCTAGCACAGCTCAAGGTTAGCATCCCCTCGTTCCCCGCACCGCGGGTCGAGGTGATTGGGCCGAAGGCCTGGGCTGCGATGTTAGTCTCCGATGCTTTGCTCTCAGAAATACGAGCGACGTTCTTTCTCAGTACTTTCAAGTTTTGTAAGTGGAAGAATATGTCAGATGCTTACATTATAGTAAGATTTAGACTTCCATCGTTCTCATTTGAGGCTTTGGCTTCACTGATAGCCTTGGTAGCCCGCAGTATACGCCACTGGTCTTTATTCGATTTAGAGTAGAGAAACACCTTTCACATTCCACTGTCAACATCAGGATTGTAACAGTGATGCTCTGTAACCTAATGCATTCATTGAACTTGTCTTGCATATTGTTTCGCAGGAAACGTTGCAAAAGCGCCGCAGCACCATCTACCGCACGCACGTCTAGCCTGGAATATAACACTTCAAGTTCGGTCCTGAGCCTGGCTTTGTTCACTTTCGGGTACGTGTTTACGGTTGACGCAAAATCTTTTTCCGGAAAGCGAGTACAAAATTCTCCAAAACTTGATACCCGAAAAAGGTTGGCAGCTGATAAATGGCCTGTGAAACGAAATATTTCTTCTGCATGTAGTAAAATAGTATCACATGTTTCCAAAGCAGTGATTCGTTTTCGTTGCTGGAAAGTTCGCTGCCGCTTAGGAGGAACTGGAGCTTCGTAGTCATCAGTCTCCTCTAAATCAGAGCGAATGCTTGTGATGTTACGAACAAAGTTTGCCAGGAATTCAGATACCAAGACAGGGTCAATATTACGCACAGGATTGTTTGAATCGGTTGATTCATCATGGCCGCGGAGCGCAAGTTTAAACGCACCGCAGAATTTCACACAATCAATCAGACGAGAAAAAATATATCTATTTTTGTCGACCTCTTCATGCTGTTTACGAAGTGAAAAATCTGTACCCACTATCAAGTTGCATCCTTTTGTCCAGCTCACCTAGAAGTGCGAGATCCATTTCGTTGTTTAAATGTTTCTCCGATTCACTGTGTTTTTTCAGTTTTTCATTCAAATGCTATAAATCTTTGACACCTATTGTGCTCTACGCATCGTCACCACCGAATAGAATGCAAGAAAAAAAATGAATTTCTCTCTTCGCATCCACATAACCATTTCGCTTTAGCATACATACCACTATTAAATTTTCTGTTGAAATTCCTTTTTTTCCTTCCGTCTGCTGCACAATAATCATATCAGGTCGCGGTGGTCCTAAACTCTTGGCACGAACTCTGGTCTCAAAATGTAATTGCTTTCCAATTAACTCACTGACTTTATTCATTTTGAAATAAACAAGCACACAAATACACAAATTATAACACTGAAGAGAATTCACGTCACACCCAATGCTATTGTAATCAACCCTACCAGTAGCACCTCGAGCAAAAGAGAACGCATGTAAGTGCCGGAACAAAATGTTACTGTTGCTAAGTACTGGTCACTTGGTTATCTGATATAACTTTTATCAGCTATAGAAACACGATAACCTAATTTAAGATAACTTATTGTCCTAATCCAAACATCTGAAAACAACTAAATCCCTGCAGGAGCGATATGAACACATTTTTAAATAAACAATACTAAAATATTATTATACTTACTTTAGTTACAGAATTGGTGAATTGGCTGTTATTTGCTCTATGTGCATGCGCTGCAGAAGTCCTCAACGATCTGAGTGCCCAACCTGAAGCACTCCCCGTTGCCCGCTCACCCACACAAGCCCACAGCTGTCATGGACGTTCAGCATCTTCAAATACTGTGTTCTAATGCGCAGGCGCGTTGTTTGGGTGCGAGACGGTCTGGTGCCCAGAGCTGCACAGTTCGCCTGCCACTCGCCTCGCAAGGCTCCTGCAGTCATTGCCACGCTGACAGCTTTTTTTGGGAGGGGGGGGGGGCGATAGCAGCTCCCACCGCGTTGCAATCGACTCTATTCTACATTGCCTCCGACATGCTATTAGTTCTAAGAAGAGAAAGATAGCAGGGAGGATTGGGAGTGTGATACTGCAGGAGTATCTGCTTGTCCCCATGCTCAGCATGTTTCCAGGCCAGATGTGGTGATGGGTATCAATAGTGGTGTAATCGGGTAGTAAGGGTTAGGACAAAACCACATAGGCAGAAATAGAAAAATGCCTACATGAAAAACATGACATTTTGTAGATATCACATGCAAGGATGTGGTTCTGGAGAGGTCCAGGTAATTGCGTTAGTTGGGAATAGGAATCATGCACAAGTCATAAGCCTATTCCTCGTCAGTCCAGTTATTCAGGGCATCAGTCCTTCTGAGCACTGCTGTGGCTAGCGCGGGCCTTGCCGGTTGCCGAGCCATGCGCCAATAGCCACTAGGGCCTGTCGCACCGCCCGACATCCCTAGGGTCCCTCGTACCCAGTTTCCAATCCCGGAGAATGAGGCCAATCCGCCGATGCGGAGACCTGGTGGATAGATGCGGATCATAGCGCCGGGCCTCCTTCCTCTCTGCACGCGCCATGGCCCGGTATACTGGGCAACTGCGATGGGTAGGCCGGGTGGCCCCCCGCGCAAATGGCGCACACTGACGCCTCCCTAAGTGTAGCGCAGGCCGTGTAATGATGATCATCACCACAGCGGTTGCACCTCACATGGAGCCCACAGCTAACCTGTCGGTGGCCCCACCTCAAACAGCGGAAACACTGCAAGAGCTGCTGAGGGGGACGTTTTGTTGTCACCTGCCTACCGCTACACGTTGAGGTCCTCTCCTGATTGGCTCCTCGTTCGGCTGCCTTCCCTGTCGCAGTTCTGGGTTGTGGCCGGTTGTCCCTCTCCTGGTGGACCGATGTCGTCTTCTTCTTCTTCTCCTTCCTGGTTCGGGGGCGGCGTCTGCTTCCTGGCGTTGGTGGTCTCTTCTCGGCGGGGAAAGAGGCCGCGTTCTGGAAGCGTTCCTCCTCTTGTCCTGGTGACCGTGGTGTGGCGGCTGGCCCCACCGCAGGGCCGTCTTCTCTCTCCTGGCTGGCGCGGCGTCGCTCGTTGCTGGCATCTCTGTGCATTCCCTGTCCTGCAATGCGCATATGGATGTCTGCATCGTGAACGAGGTGCTAGCAAGCCGGGCCTGGGTAGCAGCCTCTGAACGCCCGAGGGCGTCCGTGTCCGTGCCGCACTCCGCCGTCCGGGTCGCCTTCCTGGTCTGCGCTCGGGTGTTGGGCCTTCCCTGGGTGGCCCGGGCAGATGGTGAACATTCCTGGTTGGCGGCCTTGCTGGTCGGTGTGCACTTCGTGACGTAAAACAAATCAACCTGGGTCGCGCCATCACAGCGCTCGGGAGCGCCGCCGTCGTCCTCATTCCTCGGCCCCAGAGGAGCCAAGAAGCGTGGGTCCGTTCCTATTTGCTTGTGCCTTTGTCTCCTGGCTGTCTGCGTCCCGGCTGTAGACGTTCCCTGTGCCGTCTGGGTGGCTCTCTCCTAGCTGCCGATGCCAGTAGAGCATTTTCTCTGTCCTGGTATTCGGATGACCTGAAAGTAAGCAGAAAAACTCCTCTCGTAGCGGCAGATCTGGCCTGGGCCGTGGGTCGTATGATTATCGCCCAGTTCTCGATGTTCTCGATTGCGTCGGTGAGGAGGTCCTTTCCTGTGACCCCCTCCAGCCTAGTGAGGAGCTCGATGATGAGGTAAGCCTCCCTGCAGGTGTCGTGCCCCGGTCGGTACTGCACCACCAGAGCAGGGAGGGCCTGGTTCAGTTGGACGTTCCTGTGGTCGACCCACAGAATAATCTCCCCCACTGCTTCCTTGAAGTTCTCTGGTAGGTCGTCTCGCAGTTCCATCATTCCTGTTGCTTCCTGAAATAAAGACCTGAAAAAGAAATAGCACTAAAACGTGCTTCCTAACAAAGCTCACTGCGTACTTAAAAGTACACACAGTAGACAATGCCCTTTCGGAGGTGTGCCAACAAGTACAGCTGCCTGATTAGTACTTAGAAAGTACAGACCGCCTGGCGCGGAGAGGGAGAGCAGAGCAAGAGGCACGTAAGTCCTTCCGCTACCACAGTCAAGCTCGTCCTCTTGGTATCGCGCTGCCAGCAACAGCTTGTCTCTTTGAATACAAAAGGTATCCTCTCTTCGTGCTTAAAGACATGTTGGGTTTAAATACCTACCAAAATCCGTAATCCAGTTAAGAATATAACATTTTGTCGTGATAATATTTGTAGAAATAATTCTGTTGTTCGGCTGTAGCCCAAATAAATTATAAATCATTTCCTGAAATTCTGAGTGCAAAAACTTGACAGGGCACGTGCCCCTGTGCCCCTAAGGACCCACCGCCACTGTTCTCAGCCATGATTCAATTCCTCTTACAATATCTGGTAAGTATATATATATTAAGGGCTGGTTCGACCATCTGCTGATAAACTGGCTGGCAGCTGCGCGGGAGGTAAACTACCTGGGGGTGTAAATCAGCTGGTACTTTGGCTTGCATGCAACCACCTCCGCGCAAGCGCTAGGCAACTACCCGGAGTTAGACACCGATATACGAGGTTGGCTAGACTGATTTTCAGCGACTTTTCTATTTTGAGTGTGGTGCTATCCATCGTTAGATGTGTGAAGCTCATTTTCATTGTCTATTTTCCTGTGCTTGCATCTGCTGATTATCACCAAAAAGCCTAATAAGGGGGGTCATGAGAGCTGTGGACAACGATTTACAAGCTTTCGTGATTTTAATCTATGGGCTTCAAAATCAATACCTAATTGGTATTAAAATCTCGAGATTACATTTTCTTCTTCTTACCCCCTGTTTACCCTCCAGAGTCGGTTTTTCCCTCGGACACAGCAAGGGATCCCATCTCTAACGCCTCAAAGGCGGTACAACAAAGGGGGATACAACTGGGGAGGATGACCAGTACCTCGCCCAGGCGGCCTCACCTGCTATGCTGAACAGGGACCTCGTGAGACAAGGAAGTGGGAAGGAAGCGGCCGTGGCCTTAAGTTGGGTATCATCCCGGCATTTGACTGGAGGATAAGTGGGAAACCACGGAAAACTACTTCCAGGATGGCTGAGGTTGGAATCGAACTCACCTCTACTCAGTTGACCTCCCGAGGCTGAGTGGACCCCGTTCCAGCCCTCCTACCACTTTTCAAATTTCGCGGCAGAGCCGGGAATCGAACCTGGGCCTCCGGGGGTGGCAGCTAATCACACTAACCACTACACCACAGAGGTTACATTTTCTTACGCCATGTAAGGCAGCGTTTTGGAAAGTTTTCTCGTAGTAGATTGGTGAAGTCGCTCGCTTCGTATTAGAAGGTACGCGGGT
Organism: Anabrus simplex; assembly: GCF_040414725.1. Classification (NCBI taxonomy): domain Eukaryota; kingdom Metazoa; phylum Arthropoda; class Insecta; order Orthoptera; family Tettigoniidae; genus Anabrus; species Anabrus simplex. The sequence goes on along the minus strand of NC_090265.1, from coordinate 1,045,691,434 downwards.
TCTCTTCGTCTTCTAATTTACATTTTAAAAATAATTTTCGTTCCTTGCTGCTGTTCTTAACTCTCTTTTACGCGCTTTCACACACACACACACACACACACACACACACACGCACGCACGCACGCACGCACGCATCTTCCTTATTGCCTTTGAGCATTCTATTTGCAGGCTTCTGTGAATTGATTGAATATCTTCAACCTCATTTGTTGAAACAATGAATGAATGGCAGTTAAATGGCAAGGTCACGAATATCGTAACGGACAATGCTGCGAACCTGAAGGCTGTTGTCAGAAGCATTACGAACGTTCAACACTTGCCCCATTTCGCTCACACCCTGAATCTCGTAGTAAAGCAAGCAAGCAATGTCTGCAGTTCCCGAAATAGAGAAGATCAAAGAGAAGTGTCGCCACATCGTTGGCTTTTTCAAATCCAGTTGTTCGGCGAAAGAAAATCTTGAAGCTGTTCAGCAGCAGCTGGATAAACCACGCCATAAACTGATACAGGAAGTGGAAACACGATGGAACAGCACATTTTCAACGCATGTGAGAGATTCAAATGAATGAAAGCACGTGACACTATTTCTCATTCTTCTGGATTCAGACCTTCCGGTGCATGTGCAAAACAGGATAAGGTCGCAGCAATACATTGTTTCTGCTCATAAAGTCGCGAAACATAAGGTTTGTTCCAACAAATACAGTAGAGACAATACACGATACTTACGGATTTCGCCTTGCTAAAATGGGAGACAATTCGACGGTGGCGCTCCTAGTGACTTGACCTGAACAAATCGCGCTAAATTCAAATATCAATTGAAATGTATATACGGAAATGGATAAATAAATTACGTCTAGAAAGACAGTGGTATTGAGATATTAACTTCGAAGTTGCTAAAGCAATTCTGGATAAATGAATGAAGAATTATTTCAAAGGTTATTATTCAAAGACTGAAATCAGACACATAAACAAGGTGTGAAATGGACTGCTGTGAAATATCTTGATCTTTCATTTAGGCATTACTTTTTTAGCTTTAGCATACCTGCCTGAAATCTTACGGTTGGATTTGTCTTTTTTCCTCATTTAAAAACAATGTATCATCACATTAAGACATTTGTCAATAAAAATATCGGCACATTCCTTACACATATGATGCAATGAATTAACATTTAATAGCTGGACAATTTTCCTCTTAACATGAAGCCTACTAACAGAAAGAAAATCTATAAAATCCCGGCTTTAATCTGAGAAGAGGGATAAAAGAAAGAAAAGTTTGAAAATGTTGTCGATAGTGATGCTTTGAGGAATATTTACGTACAATTAGAGTAAAAATGTAACATACCCTTGGCTGTATAGTCGAGGATTTTTAAAGTCGCTGGCCTGGAAATGATCTGAACAGATCTTATAATTCTTATACAAGCGTAACGTCCCTTCTTTCTTGTACACTTTATCCAAATCGTTTCTGTGACATTTCAAAACCCACAGATCACACCTACAACAACACATCGGTATTGAAGGTTAACTGCTGCACTATACAATAAAATATGCGTATTATATTTTAAGCCCGTTAAAACATGGGTCGAGCAGGTCAGAAGATTATGAAGTACTATAAAAATCTCTGTCACTGGAAGAATATATATGCAAAAACAATATTACTTAGGTACGTGTTCTTGTCACGAGGGAACCTGAAGAACGAGCGCGCATTTTTCTCTACTTCGTAATTACTGCAGCCAAACACAGCACATACCTTTCCCCTCATGTTAAGAGGAGATATCAAGGAATGACACACGCTACTATTTAATTATGTCAACTCACTGAAAACGCATAAATAACACCAAAAACTTCACACACAAATACACGTGCTCTTATGACAGAATCAGTACCGTTCAGGTCTATCCGCTAGAGTGAGCTCCAATAGCTGTCCCTCGGTATCTCGCTCAGTGTCGTGTATTGTCTCTACTAAGGCTCTATAAGATGGGTATGCTTAGCCGCCATTTTGGTTCATGGGCCATGTGATCAAACTCTAGTTTCTCCTACGAGAGCTCACTTCGTCACATTGAAAGTATTGCTTTAATCACCGCGTGCATGGACAGAATAGTACTATGTGTGGATATTACACAATGGTGGGTTGTTCTGCACCCAGTTTTGGTAATATATCTACTGCGGTATACAGGTTGCTTAGATTAATCTGCATTATGCCTCCATTGCCTCTGCTACACCTACTTCAACTGCTGACTGAAACCTGCATCCAGCTCCCACTGACATTACTACACCGCTTAATTCAGTCACATTGATAATTAAATATTCAGTTTTCCCCCCAATGTCCGGTAACAGGAGTTCAACATCCAAATACCACAGTTACAATATTTGTCAAACCTACGGTAACTTCATATGACAGAAATAATTTGTTTAATGTTGGTGGTAGTACAACAAATGCATTATTGAAAACCAAGATCTGTGGTAGGCCTATACGCAGACAGGTTTTAAAGTATAAGCTTTCTGACTCAAGCTCTGAAACACTCGTACTGTTTTTTTTTTAAATGGGTGGCCTAAAGAAACCGAATTGTGAAGTTATGAAATTAATTTGTAAATGTGAGGTCTTCTATAGGGACTATCAGCATTACATAATGAAAAATGGTGCAAATCTTGTAACGGAGAAAATTTTGAATGATAAATGTACCAGTAGCCTACATGTTATCCAACGTCTTGTAATTTAAAATAAAAAAAATTGTTAGACACTTCTTCAAAATTCGAACTTATTGTGTTGTGGACTTTAACAACAATGTACGGAAACAAGGTAAAATGTATGGGACTGCTTCGGAAAAAAGAAAAATGTAAACAAGGAATGGAATGTTATTGTTTTGTAAATGCTGTAATAAAAGGAGACAGTACATTTGTAAAATATTACTTAAATATAATTTTTTTAGTGTGATGTCTTAGCATGTTAACCAATATTGCAACCCTTTAAAGTTTAATAAGGCGAGTCGTGTTGAGTAATCATACTACTTCTCCTCAAACCATAGGAATCTCTGTAAAGAAAAAAAGTAGTGTTAACTTTACCAAAGTAATTTATTTTTTCAATATTCTCCAATATTCGTGGGTCACTCACCTTACTAGTCATTGGTAACTGATTATCAGTGCAATACTTCACATTGGGAGAGAAGATTCATCTACCGGTATATAAGTAGTTACTATATTCCTATTTTCTTCCTGAATGTAATTTTTAGTAACATAACATTTGTTTCATTAATATTCGGTTGAATAAACTAAAATCCTCTGTTCATTAAAACTTCATAAGCTGATGAGAATCGTAACACTCACAAAAAATTATGTTTTATTTTGCACATAGAATGTACTCTTTTAAATACAAGTAAATAAGAAAAGAGACAAAATTTTAGAAGAAAGAAATAAACTTAAAGAATCCCAGTTATTTGGGTGTGTTCGTCTTCGTACATCACATTTCAGCGTTATTTTTGTTCGAGGAATATTTTTTCTTATTTTTCGACAACATTGCAAATAGCGCTGATCATTTTCACGCAAATATGAGATACCGACTGAGTTCATATGGTATCAAAATCTTCTATCACAATTTATATATCTTCGTCACTGACCGATTACTACGTCAAATTCCACGATTTAAGAATTATTGTATCCTATATCAATACCACGGTATCCCTCATTTCATTTGACGGTACCGCGGCGCATAACTTACGAACAACTTATTGTACTTATCTATAATATAATAATTATAATAATACACCGATTTATTAGTAAGCTATTTTTTCTAATATTTCTACAGTGAGAGTACATGCCTAGTTTGTTTGTTTGTTTGTTAAAAGACAAATTATCAACGACCTTGCTTTTGTATTCACTGTCTCGAGTGAAACTTACACAATGTTGTACGAAATATACTAATATCTTTGTTGACTAATCGTTCGAGTAATGCTGAGAATGAGTATTTTTACAGTATGTTAGTATAGCATTATTTTCTAGCGTGGAGAACGTTTAAAAAGAGGAATATACAAGGCTGGGGCGGTGAGCTGCCTTACCAACGTAGTGCAGGAATGAACCATAATGGCGGGCGAGCATACCTAGTCTTTAGAGAGCCCTAGTCTCTACTAGTGATGTGCGCGAGTGATGCCTGGAATCGCGGTACTCGATTCTTTCGAGTCCAGGCTCGGACTCGCTTCGCTTGCGAAGGCTCGATGATAGCATGACGTCACACGTTCGCTCACTCGCCGGCTCGTAGATGGATGAAGCATGCGTACAAGCGGTCGCTGAGGGTTTATGGGATTGCGACAGCGCGGTACGATATGAAAAAACTGAAAGAATGCGGAAAAGGAATAACCTAAATTTGATAATTACTTGAGAACGATAATAATGCCACTTAATACGCATAATAAGATATGAAAATATCCGTTTACGGCGTCTCGCACACACTTCACTGAATATGCCATCTATTCTAATATTGATAATATAGCTTATCTGGCCTTCATAGCCCAACTTGGCCGGTTCGATACTGGTTTATTCCGGTAGTATTTGAAGGTGCTCAAATACGTCAACCTAGTGTCGGTAGAATTATTGGGACGTAAAAAATCTCCCGGGGGACTAAATGCGGTACCTCGGCATCCCCGAAAACCATACAAATGTACGTACTTGGACGTAAACTTTATAACATTATTATTATTATTATTATTTCAAATCCCTGTCACGGTATGTATGTTGTAATTAGTGTATTTTAAACATGTGCTATTTTTTTTTTTTTTTTGCTAGGGGTTTACGTCGCAGATAGGTCTTATGGCGACGATGGGATAGGAAAGGCCTAGGAGTTGGAAGGAAGCGGCCGTGGCCTTAATTAAGGTACAGCCCCAGCATTTGCCTGGTGTGAAAATGGGAAACCACGGAAAACCATCTTCAGGGCTGCCGATAGTGGGATTCGAACCTACTATCTCCCGGATGCAAGCTCACAGCCGCGCGCCTCTACGCGCACGGCCAACTCGCCCGGTAACATGTGCTATTTGTAGACTATAGACGGTATTTCTGCACACATTGTATTGCTTCGCTACTGGTAAATTATATCTCATGTAGCCATTATGCATATACACGGGCGTAGATGTGCTAATATGATCGGTAGTATGGCAGATTTATTGTAACCATAGCCTATTGCTAACCGTGCCAAAGCCTACAATCGTCCGGGGGAACAGGTGAATTATAGCAGTTTATATGTACATCTTACTTTCGGCAGATATAATGTCGGGTGTTAAGATGAGGCGTCCAGAATGTGACGTACGTTCACGCAGCAAATCAGCGGACAGAACGTCATTCTGTTCTAGCTAAACAGCTGACAGTTTGTTAGTAAGTCACAACCTTAAGTGCCTATGATGATGATAATAATAATCATAACAATCGAATTATTGACGACCGATGACTGAACAACATCAATCATCAGCAGCAAACATATTGCACTCCACACCACAAAAATATTCTGTGGGTGACCCTGAATGCCGTGCACTCCAGTACAGTAGATTTTAGTTCTAAGGCATGTCCACAGATAGCGACACCAGTATGCTTGGACTCGAGTCTGGAGTCGAGTAATACCGATTCTAAGAGCACATTACTCGATTCTACTCGATTCCGTCGCTAGCCCATCACTAGTCTCTACTGTATTTGGTTCCAACAAGCAGTTTGCGTACGGTTTGGTATCGATTCATGAACTGATGTAAGCGCATGCGCGAGGTATGTACTCGTTGGGAACCGTTGCTAAACAGCAGTCTGTTGGAACGGTTCGTGAACGGTCAAGAAAAATTACAATGCGCATGCGTTCACAATTGCGCGGGAGATTCCTGTTTGAGGATAAACAAACGGCTGTTCTCGTTCATCTCTGCTAAACAACTTGTTAGGCCTACTCAATGGAAGGTACTTGGCAATACAATGACTCAACTAATAAAATTATAGACGTACGGACCTGTTTCTAAAATAATAACTTTATTCCAGAATTACGTGAATTTATAATTCTACCACGAGAACTGGCAGCGTAAAAACCGATACCGGTAATGTAGACGGTTCTCTTCAGGGATAACTATGTCACCTAAAAGAAAATATTGATCACATTTTTTTCTTCTAAATTATTGCCAAGAGGTGGACTACTAAATACTCTGCTAGTCCGCCCCCGCGGTGGAGAAGGCAACACGTCCGCCTGTCATCCGGCGGCCCCGGGTTCGAATCCCGGCCGAGTCAGAGTTTTTAAATTGTAACGACGTCCTTTATGGCGTCCTTAATCTTCCTTTTCTCGCACACAACATTCAACACTACTGCCATTCCAATTACACGCAGGTTCATACAATATGGTGCCAGTAGTGGCAAAAGATGCACATACCGAGCTCGATAGCTGCAATCGCTTAAGTGCGGCCAGTATCCAGTATTCGGGAGATAGTGGGTTCGAACCCCACTGTTGGCAGCCCTGAAGATGGTTTTCCGTGGTTTCTCATTTTCACACTAGGCAAATGCTGGGGATGTACCTTAATTAAGGCTATGGCCGCTTCCTTCCAACTCCTAGCCCTTTCCTGTCCAATCGTAGCCATAAGACCTAACTGTGTCGGTGCGACATAAAGCCAATAGCAAAAAAAAAAAAAAAAAATCACATGGGTCGACGCCCCGAACAAATAGCATTAAAAAATACTCAGAAACACATCCAAAATTTTTCGCCTGTGGTCACAAACAGCTTGCATTCATCAATTCATTAATAATAAGAGTGGTTTACTATGAAGACATACGTTGATAAATAAAATATACCTGTATGGAATAGTGTCCTTTTCTATTTATGTAAGAGTCTGGATCATTTGCAGGCTTTTCAATTTCAATATGACAGCCACCTATGGCACCAATGACACATGGAAATCCATTTTCCCTGAAATGTTGCTCAATATTTACTTTCTCATCTTCTGTAGGCCAAGGGATCACTTGCGGAGATAAGTTGCTAATGAAGACAGTCAATCGTTGACAGTTCTATGTAGAGAGCTTAAAGAAATGTCAAACCGATCTGCAACATCCCGGAAACTTGCAGTCTGATGCCCAATAAACCACAGGAAAATTTGAACCTTTATTGGAAAAGCAACACTTAACGATTATTAAAATTATTATTGTCCGCCTCTGTGGTGTAGTGGTTAGTGTGATTAGCTGCCACTCCCGGAGGCCCGGGTTCGATTCCCGGCTCTGCCACGAAATTTGAAAAAGTGGTACGAGGGCTGGAATGGGGTCCACACAGCCTCGGGAGGTCAACTGAGTAGAGGTGGGTTCGATTCCCACCTTAGCCATCCTGGAAGTGGTTTTCCACTTCTCCTCCAGGCAAATGCCGGGATGGTACCTAATGGCCTTCCAATCTTCCCATCCCCCACCAAGGCCCCTGTTCAGATTAGCAAGTGAGGCCGCCTGGGCGAGTTACTTGTCATTCTCCCCAGTTGTATCCCCCGACCCAGAGTCTGAAGCTCCAGGACACTGTCCTTGAGGCGGTAGAGGTGGGATCCCTCGCTGAATCCGAGGGAAAAACCGACCCTGGAGGCTAAACAGATTGAGAAAGAAAGAAGAAAATTATTATTACTCTCACAATAATAATAATAATGATAATAATAATAATTTGTCCGCCTCTGTGGTGTAGTGGTTAGCGTGATTAGCTGCCACCCCCGGAGGCCCGGGTTCGATTCCCGGCTCTGCCACGAAATTTGAAAAGTGGTACGAGGGCTGGAACGGGGTCCACTCAGCCTCGGGAGGTCAACTGAGTAGAGGTGGGTTCGATTCCCACCTCAGCCATCCTGGAAGTGGTTTTCCGTGGTTTCCCACTTCTCCTCCAGGCGAATGCCGGGATGGTACCTAACTTAAGGCCACGGCCGCTTCCTTCCCTCTTCCTTGTCTATCCCTTCCAATCTTCCCATCCCTCCACAAGGCCCCTGTTCAGCATAGCAGGTGAGGCCGCCTGGGCGAGGTACTGGTCATACTCCCCAGTTGTATCCCCCGACCAAGAGTCTGAAGCTCCAGGACACTGCCCATGAGGTGGTAGAGGTGGGATCCCTCGCTAAGTCCGAGGGAAAAACCGAACCTGGAGGGTAAACAGATGATGATGATGATGATAATAATAATTTATAATAATAGTAATTTATTATTATTATTATGGTTCATGTTTGTGGGTTACTGTAGTCACGTCCTAGTTCGTGAACCATGGGCAACGGCTGAGTGGCCTAGTAAGTGGTCCTGAGAGTCGGGATACCAGTTGCTATGGAATGGGAGTGGGCATCTCGGACATATTCTGAGTCGTGGCCCTCCTTGTGCTCAGGCGGCTAGGACTATACAATTCACCGGTGGTCCATAACCCGTTAGAGGAGAGATCCTCACTTGGACTATGTGCAAGTAGGGCAGCCTCCTGCTTCATGAATTCACCGAGCTCAGAACACTTTAAGCAAGCCTCGGACCTATGGGAGTAATGGAGTCCCACTCCCATTTGACAGGCGAGGGACTCCTTGGAAACAACTTGGCGAACGAAATGGAATTTGATGGGGAGCTATCAATATTAATGGGGCTTATGGAAGAAAGAAGGTAGAACTGGCTGAGTCAGCAAAGAGGATGCATCTGGATGTGCTAGGAGTAAGTGATATTCGGGTAAGGGGAGATAATGAGGAAGAGATAGGAGATTATAAAGTGTACTTGACGGGTGTTAGAAAGGGAAGGGCAGAGTCCGGGGTAGGGCTCTTTATCAGGAATACCATTGCACGCAACATAGTTTCTGTTAGGCACATAAATGAGCGAATGATGTGGGTAGATTTGTCAGTGGGAGGAATTAGGACAAGAATTGTGTCCGTGTATTCACCATGTGAGGGTGCAGATGAGGATGAAGTTGACAAGTTTTATGAAGCATTGAGTGACATCGTGGTCAGGGTCAACAGCAAGGATAGAATAGTGCTAATGGGCGATTTCAATGCGAGAGTTGGGAATAGAACTGAAGGATACGAAAGGGTGATTGGTAAATGTGGGGAAGATATGGAAGCTAATGGGAATGGGAAAAGTTTGCTGGACTTCTGTGCTAGTATGGGTTTAGCTGTTACGAATACAATCTTCAAGCATAAGGCTATTCACCGCTACACATGGGAGGCTAGGGGTACCAGATCCATAATAGACTATATCTTAACAGACTTTGAAATCAGGAAATCTGTTAGGAATGTACGAGTTTTTCGCGGATTTTTCGATGATACAGACCACTATCTGATCTGTAGTGAACTAAGTATCTCTAGGCCTAGGGTAGAGAAAGTGAAATCTGTCTGCAAATGAATAAGGGTAGAAAATCTCCAGGACGAGGAAATTAGACAGAAGTACATGGATATGATTAGTGAGAAGTTTCGAACAGTAGACAGTAAGCAGGTTCAGGATATAGAAAGTGAATGGGTGGCATACAGGGATGCTGTAGTAGAAACAGCAAGGGAATGCCTAGGAACAACTGTGTGTAAAGATGGGAAAAGGCGAACATCTTGGTGGAATGATGAAGCGAGAGCAGCCTGTAAACGTAAAAAGAAGGCTTATCAGAAATGGCTCCAAACAAGGGCCGAGGCAGACAGGGATTTGTACATAGATGGAAGAAACAGAGCGAAACAAATAGTTGTTGAATCCAAAAAGAAGTCATGGGAAGATTTTGGTAATAACCTGGAAAGGCTAGGTCAAGCAGCAGGGAAACCTTTCTGGACAGTAATAAAGAATCTTAGGAAGGGAGGGAAAAAGGAAATGAATAGGGTTTTGAGTAATTCAGGTGAACTCATAATAGATCCCAGGGAATCACTGGAGAGGTGGAGGAATATTTTGAACATCTTCTCAATGTAAAAGGAAATCATCATGGTGGTGTTGCAAACAGCCAAGCTCATGAGGAGGAGGAAAATGATGTTGGTGAAATTATGCTTGAGGAAGTGGAAAGGATAGTAAATAAACTCCATTGTCATAAGGCAGCAGGAATAGATGAAATTAGACCTGAAATGGTGAAGTATAGTGGGAAGGCAGGGATGAAATGGCTTCATAGAGTAGTAAAATTAGCGTGGAGTGTTGGTAAGGTACCTTCAGATTGGACAAAAGCAGTAATTGCACCTATCTATAAGCAAGGGAACAGGAAGGATTGCAACAACTATCGAGGTATCTCATTGATTAGTATACCAGGCTCGTCGCCATAAGACCTATCTGTGTCGGTGCGACGTAAAGCCCCTAGCAAAAAAAAAAAAAAAAAAAAAAAGTATACCAGGCAAAGTATTCACTGGCATCTTGGAAAGGAGGGTGCGATCAGTCGTTGAGAGGAAATTGGATGAAAACCAGTGTGGTTTCAGACCACAGAGAGGCTGTCAGGATCAGATTTTCAGTATGCGCCAGGTAATTGAAAAATGCTACGAGAGGAATAGGCAGTTGTGTTTATGTTTCGTAGATCTAGAGAAAGTATATGACAGGGTACCGAGGGAAAAGATGTTCACCATACTGGGGGACTATGGAATTAAAGGTGGATTATTAAAATCAATCAAAGGCATTTATGTTGACAATTGAGCTTCAGTGAGAATTGATGGTAGAATGAGTTCTTGGTTCAGAGTACTTACAGGAGTTAGACAAGGCTGTAATCTTTCACCTTTGCTGTTCGTAGCTTACATGGATCATCTGCTGAAAGGTATAAAATGGCAGGGAGGGATTCAGTTAGGTGGAAATGTAGTAAGCAGTTTGGCCTATGCTGACGACTTGGTTTTAATGGCAGACTGTGCCGAAAGCCTGCAGTCTAATATCTTGGAACTTGAAAATAGGTGCAATGAATATGGTATGAAAATTAGCCTCTCGAAGACTAAATTGATGTCAGTAGGTAAGAAATTCAACAGAATTGAATGTCAAATTGGTGATACAAAGCTAGAACAGGTCGATAATTTCAAGTATTTAGGTTGTGTGTTCTCCCAGGATGGTAATATAATAAGTGAGATTGAATCAAGGTGTAGTAAAGCTGATGCAGTGAGCTCGCAGTTGCGATCAGCAGTATTCTGTAAGAAGGAAGTCAGCTCCCAGACGAAACTACATCGGTCTGTTTTCAGACCAACGTTGCTTTACGGGAGCGAAACCTGGGTGGACTCAAGATATCTCATTCATAAGTTAGAAGTAACAGACATGAAAGTAGCAAGAATGATTGTTGGTACAAACAGGTGGGAACAATGGCAGGAGGGTGCTCGGAATGAGGAGATAAAGGCTAATTTAGGAATGAACTCGATGGATGAAGCTGTACACATAAACCGGCTTCGGTGGTGGGGTCATGTGAGGCGAATAGAGGAGGATAGGTTACCTAGGAGAATAATGGACTCTGTTATGGAGGGTAAGAGAAGTAGAGGGAGACCAAGACGACGATGGTTAGACTCGGTTTCTAACGATTTAAAGATAAGAGGGATAGAACTAAATGAGGCCACAACACTAGTTGCAAATCGAGGATTGTGGCGACGTTTAGTAAATTCTCAGAGGCTTGCAGACTGAATGCTGAAAGGCATAACAGTGTATAATGATAATGTATGTATGTATGTATGTATGTATGTATTATTATTGTACCGGGCGGCACACCTCCACGCCGCTAATTCAAAAGGTGCGCCAGTTGAAACTCCTCTGCTGGAGGAAACCTGAACTTTATTGACGGTATTAATTTTCTACTTTCTCAGAAGATGTCACTACCTGTAAATTTCGGAGTTTTAGAACTGTGTCATTTTTGATGTGTTTTTGTTTTGCTTGAAGTAAGAAGTGTGAACTTTCTCTTCTAGAGGACACTACTGAAGAACTACAATAGTGCACCCTAGTGCGAAGAAAAAGAACTGTTCTTTGGAGAAATTTTTATTTCAAAAGTTTGTTTCTTGTTAAATTTCTTTCTGTTATGGTTTAAGTTGGCTGTATACCCCTCTCTTTCTCCTTGTTTTGTATTCAACCAATCCCGAATTTCTTAACTTAATTTTCCACCAATAATGTGTTTCTTCTTCATCTTGCGTAGGGGTTTCTCTTTATTCTCCAATAAAGTGTTTGTGGGCGGGTGTTCTCATTCCCCTAACGCCTAGAACCTTCCGCGAGAGTATATAAACTGCTGATTTTAGGGTCTCTGCGCCACTTCTGTTCCATCTTTCAGTGTGTTAAGTACATAGCGGGGGGCGGGAAGCGCCTCTTTCTTCGGCAGTGGTCAACAACAAGGTAATGGCCAATTAATAACTTCTTTCTTTGCTAGCTCAGCAGTTTAACTCTCGGGGCGGGTCCGAAGTTTTTCGGTTATGTAACCTTCCTTAAAAATGTAAAGAATCTGGTATCTATTTTACCTTTTAAACTACGTATTGGGATAGAGAGTGCTTAACCCTCTCGATCTCCCACTCATATTGTTTTGAGGTGAACTTTTTTTTTCTCAACCTATTCTTCCTTAACATTATGTAAATTTGTTTCTTTTCTAAAGTCACCTCCGTAGTATGGGATTAGCCCTTGCATCAGTGGCCTAAGAGCCAAATTAGGTTTTAAAAACAAAGTGCATTAGGAGTGCCGATCGCCTCCTCTCAAATTGTTATTTTGGAGGTCATGTAATCAACCTTCTTTTCATTTAATAGACCTCAGTAGGTTGGGTATTTTACCCCTGTGTCTATGTCCAGTGAGGACAACTCGAAGGTGGAGTTTGGTGTGGCCTTTGAGAGGCTTAAAGTTGAGAGCGAGTGGCTCTTTTTGAAAATTGAGTGTTGTATGCCTCGTGGAGGCTTTTCAGTGTAATTTGGAGCAAGGGCTCCTAGGCTCCTAGGTTTTCTGCCCCTCTGTTGAAACTTGTGTTTGGGGTAAAACTGAGCTGATTGCCCAAGCATTGTGAAGTCAGGGCGCGAAGCCCAAATCCTGTAAATATTGTAACTACCCTTTTGAATTGCTACTTTGTACCTGCCATGCTTGTTATTTCCTTATTTTGAAAAGAAAATATAACCTTGTTAAATTTTAAATTAATTTTACTTTCGTAGCTTGAGACCCGTTCACACCCGCACCTTCTTTCACCTCTACCTACCACGGAAAGCTCCGTAACAAGTGGTAGCAGAGCGTGGTTGAATGGGTCTCATTTTAGCCCCTTTTGACGGCTAAATATTGTTCTGTTCCGAACTCTAACCATTTTCTCAGTTGCTGGAATTTTTTGAGATTTTCAAAATTGATCTGTCACCATGCCCGGCCCTCGCGATGTTCTCCATCTTAACTATTTGCGCAAGGAGGAGTTGATCTATGAGTTAACTATCAGAAATGTACAATCTGGAGGCACGGTTGCAGTAGACACAAACAAGCTTAGAGAGTCCCTAGATTTGCCCATTTCCATCCCCAATTTGGGAGAGAAAGAAATTGACGACTCTCTTTCCACGATCACGGAGAATATTACTGGGCTAGCTTCTGTAGTTAGTTTTTTTGATGAAAATGATCCTTCTCCTAATCAAATTAAGCGTGTGCAAGCTAGGCTGTTTCATTTTTCAAATAGAGTTAACGATCTGTTGTCTCTAAAGTTGAATGACGTTCAGAAGAAGGAAGCTAGTACGCTGCTTGAAAATATGTCTGAATTATCTAGCAAGGTCACTCAATTGTTAACTGGGGAAGTTCCTCCCAAAACTGATCAACCCGCCACGATGAATGCTGGGAGTGAGGAAGAGCCCCCTAAGGGAGAAGTCAAAAGGATAACCGTTGCTGCTCAAACTATCTCTGCCCCATTAGACAACGAGTCTGAACGTCGTAACTCATTGACTAATGTACGTTCTGAATAAACTTCTTTGCCACTTAAACCTTTACCGACTATGTCACCCGGGTTTAGCAGCTTGCCTCATCCATTGGCAATGTTGCTCAGAGGTATCTCTAAGTTTTCAGTTAATACCACCAGTGAAGTAATTTCATTTTTAAGATTTCTAGTTGAATTTCAGGATCATGCCCTTGTGTTTTCTCTTTCTCCATGTCAAATTTTGCAAATTATCTATCCTTATGCAATTGGTATTCTCTCTGACAAAATAGTAAGAGCCATAGCCGAACAGTCATCTATTGAAGATTTTCATGCACATCTGCTTGCAAATTTTATTCCCGCCCGCGCGAGGTCATCTGTGATTCAGAAGTACTATTATCGTGTACAGCGTTTGGATGAAAACCTGGCTGACTTCATCCAAGATATTAAATTCTATACTAGGGTGTTTGCTCTTCACTTTCCGGAGGATCAGATTGTACAGGCTATTGTAGAGGGAATTTCACCTCCCTATAGGTCATATTTGTGTTTCGCGGCGTGCCCGCAAACTTTCTCTGAACTTGAAGCATTGGCCGTCTCAGCAGAAGGAGTTAGATACGCCGATTCTTTGCGTGTAGCGAAAGAACCCCCGCCTTCCTTTAGTAATACTCGGCCTCCACCTCGCCGATCAGTCACCCCTCGTAAATGTTATGCTTGTGGGTCGCCTGACCACCTGTGCAATAAGTGTCCACTGATCAAGTCGAGTGGGACAAGGAATGGGGCTGGTTCATCACAAGGCTGTTTTAAATGTGGGGCTTTCTCACATATCGCCAAGAATTGCCCAAACTCAAATAGCACCCCCTCCTGCTCAACTTCTGGTGCAAATTCCACCTATGCCAATAATAAAAAGTGACTAGTGGCTTCGGCTGAGTCGACTAATCCATCTTCCCGGGACTCAGCCCCTGGTAAACAGGTTGTAAATTCAGGGAACGAGCAGTCTTCAAATTCATCTTTTGAATGCCCTAAAGAATGTCTTAGGATTGCGGCGGATCCCCCCGCACCTATTCCTTTTCTTAAGATTGAGTTAAATAACGAGCCTATAACCGCTCTATTAGATTCAGGTAGTGTTTGTTCAATTATTTCGGACCAATGGTATTCAAAATTTAAGTCTGTTTGTAAACTACCTGACTATGTCTCCTCTCCTGTTCAATATGTTTCGGCTAATTCATCCCCATTAGAAATTCTAGGTTCCTTACTGGTCAAAATTCGTATTTTTATATTTACATGGAAAACCAAACTGTTTGTGGCTAAAGCACTTGTCTTGCCCCATCATACTGGGAGCGGACTTCATTTCTCACACTGGTCTTGTGCTCGATCTTCAGAGTAAGTCGTGCACATTCAAATTTGCGTCCAAATGTAAAATTCCCTTGTTAAAGTGTAATTCTGTGTCATGTTCATCTATTTCGCCTACCCAGGATGAGATGTTGTTAGACCTTAGACATCTACCTGAGGAGCAGGCTGATAGTATTCGTAAATTATGTCAGTCATTTCCAGAGGTGTTCTCTGATACTCTTGGTGTTACTGACCTTATTGAATACAAAATTGAGGTCACGGATTCGATTCCTGTCCGTTTTCCACCATATAGGCTATCTCCACCTAAAATGAAGGCATTGAAAGAAATCATCGATCAAATGTTGAAGGATGGTATTATTAGGCCCTCTAAGTCGGCGTATTCTTCGCCTATTTTTCTAGTCCCGAAACCCCAAGGAGGCTTCAGGCCTGTCATTGATTATAGGGCTCTCAATCGGAAGGTGGTGTTACAATCTGTGCCCCTTCCCGACCTTCATTCTTGTTTTTCATGGTTCCGTAAGGCCAAGTTCTTTACTATCTTGGACCTGAATCAGGCCTATAATCAAATTCCTCTTGCCGAAGAGTCTAAACACCTCACAGCGTTTGCCACGGACTGGAACTTATACGAATACAACCGCGTGCCTTTCGGGCTCCCCACGGGAGCAGCTGTACTCACTAGGCTACTAGATAGGGTCTTCTCCGACATCAAATTTGAGTACTTATATCACTACTTGGATGATGTCGTCGTATTTTCAGAGACTTTTGAAGAACATCTAGATCATCTGCGAGAAGTTCTCAATCGCCTTCGTAAGGCTGGGTTAACTGTTAAGTTGTCCAAGGTTGCCTTTGCTAAGCCCTCTATGTCATTCCTAGGGCATATTGTATCACCTGATGGTGTAGCAGTCGATCATTCTAGAACACAGGCCATCCGTGATTTTAAACCTCCCAAGGACATTAAAGGTATCGCCAGGTTCATTGGTATGGTGAATTTCTTCAGGAAGTTTATTCCTAACTTCGCTAATAGAGCGGCGCCCTTAAACCTTCTTCGTAGGAAAGGCATCAAATTCGAGTGGGGACCTTCTCAACAAGCCGCTTTTGAAGATCTTAAATTAGCTCTCTGTAATGCCCCTGTACTTGCTATGCCTGATTTCTCGAAGAAATTCATCGTCCAAACCGACGCGTCGTCGTCAGCAGTAGCTGCAGTCCTTCTTCAAGAGACTGAACTAGGGAGGCGACCCATCGCCTATGCATCTAGGACTCTATCGGCTCAAGAAGCCAAGTATTCCATCTATGAGCTCGAAGGTTTGGCAGTCTTATTCGCCTTAGAGAAGTTCCGTCTCTATCTGGAACACGTCAAATTTGACCTGGAGACAGATAATCAAGCCTTAAGCTGGGTCTTAGGTAGGCCGCGTCGTACTGGTCGTATAGCCCGTTGGGCCATCCGTATTTCTGCCTTCCAATTCGATGTCAGGCATATCAGAGGTACCGAAAATATTGTTGCTGATGGACTCAGCCGTATGTTTTCCAACGACGTCGAGACCCATGAACCGGTCGATAGTTCATCACCTTCCGAGTCCATACTATCTGATGTTAATGCCATCTTAACAGATGTTCCCATGCTCTTTAGGAATATCGAGAAATACCAACGTGAAGATCCGACGCTGGCTCCGATAATGGAAACCCTTTCTTCTGGGGAACATGTCGTCCCTTATGTTCTGAGGAATGGTGTTCTATGTCGCCCCTCGAGGCATGATAAGATGATGAAAGTTGTCATTCCAGCTGTTCTTGTACCTATGATCTTCAAGTATTATCATGAGACCCCATTAGGAGGGCATCTTGGAATCTTTAAAACTCGTGAGAAGATTCGTGAAATGTTCATCTGGAAAGGTATGGACGGTGAAATCCGTGAACTAGTGAAGGCTTGCAAACCCTGTTTGCTCAGTAAACCAACCATGTCCACCAAGGTAGGCCTTTTGTCTTCTCATCAAGCGTCGCGCCCCATGGAACGCCTGTATATTGATTATGTAGGACCCTTCCCCCAGTCTAAGGGAAATGCTAACAAGTTTATCTTGGTATGCGTAGACGGCTTTACTAGATTTTCCTGGTTATTTCCGACTAAGCTGGCTACCGCTCAGTCTACCATTACTTGCTTAAATTCTATTTTTGCCTCTTTTGGTCCGTGCCAATATATTGTGTCTGATAATGCTAAGGCGTTCACATCTAATCTTTTTCGTAAATTCTGTTTTGACTTATCCATCTCTCATGTAACTACTTCTGCTTATTACCCTCAACCATCTCTGGCTGAACGGGTTAACCGTAATCTCAGGTCCGCGCTTATTGCCTATCATCATGAAGATCATTCCAGGTGGGATACGTCCCTGCATTGGTTAGCTTTTGCTTTGAATTCGGCGGTTCATGAATCACATAAATTTACTCCAGCCTCTTTGATGTTCAAGTTTGTTCCCAACACGCCGCTCTCTAACCTCTGGTCTCTGAGTGACATTCTACCCGAGACAATAGATCCGGACATCATTAAAGATCTTTGGAAGAAGGCTAAAGCCAATCTTAAAGTCTCTCATGAAAAGGTTAGGGAAAGGTATGATCGTGGACGGAGACCCACCCCTTTGAAAGTAGGTGACCAAGTTATGGTCAAGAATTTTGTTCCCGCGGGCAAGCTTGCCCCCAGATTTCATGGGCCATGTGTCATTCTCGATTTTCTTACGCCGGTTACGTTGTTATTAAGTAATCCAGCCACCGAGAGGATATTTAGGGTTCACCTGTCACAGGTGAAACCAGTGTAAATTTTGTGTCAACTTGCTTCATATAATCGTGAAAGGAATATGAAGGTTATTTTTTTTTTTGAGTTTCACCTTTAAGGCTTTCTGCCCCTTCTATAAAATTTAGTTTCATATGTAAGTATTTTTGTAAACCCTCCCCGCACCGTTAAACTGCCATTCTGTCCTTACCACGGCCATTACCACGCTCCCGTCTCCTGCTATACACACTGTGGCTTGATTATATTAAATGCCATGGATATCTGCACGCCGCTGGCCCCTCAACCTCTCCACCAAGCCTGTGCCCTCAAAAAATGATGATGGTCCAACAATATTCTGCCGCCTAGCTTTAATGTTTCAGTGCCCCCGCAGCCGCGCGGCGCTGTGCCGTGACTGGGCTTGAGGAAGGGCCCCCTCGACCCCAGCGAGGACGACATGTGCACGGCGAGACGGAGCTCTCCTCCCGGCCAAGGCTGATGTGCGGCGCACGACCTGCTACTTGCCCGCAGCCTGTATATGTTCACCGCGGGCGCGGCGTGTTTCAACACCACTGCTCCCCTCATAGTGCGGGCGAGCGGTATCTCAGGGTACTTGAGGGGTCCGAGCGGCCTCCTCTGGACGCAAGCTGCAACGGCCGGTCTGGCCATCCAACTTAATCAACATCAACTACATGGACAGTTACTATAAGAGATGACTACACTTATGAATTCAACAACAAAATCTGGTGGACTTAGAAAATTTTTTCCTCAATTTTAAAACTAAAGTTTTCCTTCTCAATTCAACTTCTACAAACATAAAAACTTTACTTCTCCAGTTACAACAAAAATTTTGAAACTGAATCAAACCACATTAAGAAAATCTTATAAATTTTTCGGCAATTAATCTCCACATCTACATCAAAACTTGGACCTAGTTTTCAAACAAATTTCATGTGTCACCCCTGGAGGAACATTTGGGGGGGGAGGTCTGTACCGGGCGGTGCACCTCCACGCCGCTAATTCAAAAGGTGCGCCAGTTGAAACTCCTCTGCTGGAGGAAACCTGAACTTTATTGACGGTATTAATTTTCTACTTTCTCAGAAGATGTCACTACCTGTAAATTTCGGAGTTTTAGAACTGTGTCATTTTTGATGTGTTTTTGTTTTGCTTGAAGTAAGAAGTGTGAACTTTCTCTTCTAGAGGACACTACTGAAGAACTACAATAGTGCACCCTAGTGCGAAGAAAAAGAACTGTTCTTTGGAGAAATTTTTATTTCAAAAGTTTGTTTCTTGTTAAATTTCCTTCTGTTATGGTTTAAGTTGGCTGTATACCCCTCTCTTTCTCCTTGTTTTGTATTCAACCAATTCCGAATTTCTTAACTTAATTTTCCACCAATAATGTGTTTCTTCTTCATCTTATGTAGGGGTTTCTCTTTATTCTCCAATAAAGTGTTTGTGGGCGGGTGTTCTCATTCCCCTAACGCCTAGAACCTTCCGCGAGAGTATATAAACTGCTGATTTTAGGGTCTCTGCGCCACTTCTGTTCCATCTTTCAGTGTGTTAAGTACATAGCGGGGGGCGGGAAGCGCCTCTTTCTTCGGCAGTGGTCAACAACAAGGTAATGGCCAATTAATAACTTCTTTCTTTGCTAGCTCAGCAGTTTAACTCTCGGGGCGGGTCCGAAGTTTTTCGGTTATGTAACCTTCCTTAAAAATGTAAAGAATCTGGTATCTATTTTACCTTTTAAACTACGTATTGGGATAGAGAGTGCTTAACCCTCTCGATCTCCCACTCATATTGTTTTGAGGTGAACTTTTTTTTCTCAACCTATTCTTCCTTAACATTATGTAAATTTGTTTCTTTTCTAAAGTCACCTCCGTAGTATGGGATTAGCCCTTGCATCAGTGGCCTAAGAGCCAAATTAGGTTTTAAAAACAAAGTGTATTAGGAGTGCCGATCGCCTCCTCTCAAATTGTTATTTTGGAGGTCATGTAATCAACCTTCTTTTCATTTAATAGACCTCAGTAGGTTGGGTATTTTACCCCTGTGTCTATGTCCAGTGAGGACAACTCGAAGGTGGAGTTTGGTGTGGCCTTTGAGAGGCTTAAAGTTGAGAGCGAGTGGCTCTTTTTGAAAATTGAGTGTTGTATGCCTCGTGGAGGCTTTTCAGTGTAATTTGGAGCAAGGGCTCCTAGGCTCCTAGGTTTTCTGCCCCTCTGTTGAAACTTGTGTTTGGGGTAAAACTGAGCTGATTGCCCAAGCATTGTGAAGTCAGGGCGCGAAGCCCAAATCCTGTAAATATTGTAACTACCCTTTTGAATTGCTACTTTGTACCTGCCATGCTTGTTATTTCCTTATTTTGAAAAGAAAATATAACCTTGTTAAATTTTAAATTAATTTTACTTTCGTAGCTTGAGACCCGTTCACACCTGCACCTTCTTTCACCTCTACCTACCACGGAAAGCTCCGTAACAATTATTATTATTATTATTATTATTATTATTATTATTATTATTATTATTATTATTATTATTATTATTATTATTATTATTATTATTGCAGCAGCTGCAGACAAACCTGACTCAGTGCAGAAAGTTTTCCATATTGGCCAGACTGATGTTTGTAAATATTTTCCATTGTCTTCCTACTGACGTGAAAATGCTCCGTGAACGTTTCATTGTCATAGCGAGGTACTGTTTCTTCTATAGGCAGAGAGCGAGAGAGAAAGAGAATTTTGGTTACTAAATTATGAGTTACTCATACATGTATGAAAATAAATATCATTTAAACATAATTGCCTAAATAATCTTCATTTTTCGCTTTTGGGATATTGTAATATATCCCTAGATCATCTTCACTGGAGTCCGAGTTCATAAGATTATCATCAGAATTTATTTATTTTACTTATTTATTAGTTATAGAATGTCCCAGTGAGCTAGTGGCTCAAGGAACCGCCTTCAAAATCGTCATGCATCATTCTTGTTTTTATCTCGTGCCTCTTACTTTATTAGTGTTTAGTCAAATATGAGTTTTTAACTTTTACTGTATAATTGTATAACAACGCCGTACTTCTATTTAATTGTACGTGTAATGTGTCGTCTGCTCGTGCCAGATGATACCGATCAGCTGTTCACGCTTCACCAAATGAAAGCTATGGACCACAATGCACAGCTCACACTTATTTTGGTGTATTGCGCATGTCTCTGACGAACAGTACTTGTTCTGGAGCATGAACTGCTTTGCCAGTCCGCAAACTGGTTCAGGAACGGTCCATAGTCTGTTGGAACAACTGACTCCGAGTCCGCATTTGAGTTTGAAGTTTGTTGGAACGCTCTTTCCGTACTGCGCATGCGTAAGCCAGTTTGCAAACTGTTCCCGTTCTTGTTGGAACAAACCTATTGATCGCGGATCCAATCGTTTCACAAACTCTCGAAAACCGGTATCGTCAACTATCGAGAAGGGCTGATGATATTTCGTTATCATAACAACTAATGCTTTATCAAGTTCCCTTTGCCTCGGAGAAGTATCTGAAATAAAATGAACTTTATTAAGAAAGGTACCGGGTAGTACACTAGAATTTGCTTCGTCTTTTCATTCGACTTCCTTGATACTTCTTAACTAAAGTATTTTGTGGTACACTACAGTCGCAGTTCAAATGATCCACAACGATATTCCAGTGGCAGTAGCTCGCCATTAGATGCTGAAAGGCTGAGTATAGCGTTGTGGTTAAATACAACCTCTGTAAGTAAGGGTTAGAATGGACTCACGGTATTGTCTGCCTGCCGTAAAATTTGCGTAGGGGAGTGACATATCCTGGGCCCGAGTGGATTTGCACTGTTCTTGCCCTGCTTTGGGGGACAGGCTCATTCCTTCTCTTTCTTGATGTCTTTCTTGGTGCCAGGCTGAGTGGCTCAGATGGTTGAGGTGCTGGCCTTTTGACCCCAATTTCGCAGGTTCTATCCTGGCTCAGTCCGGTGGTATTTGAAGGTGCTCAAATACGTCAGTCTCATGTCGGTAGATTTAATGGCACGCAAAAGAACTCCTGCGGGACTAAATTCCGGCACCTTGGCGTCTCCGAAAACTGTAAAAGTTGTTAGTGAGACGTAAAGCCAATAACATTATTATTCCTTCTCGGCCCTACTCTGTTTTCCAGCCGATATCCCCCGCGCTTTAAAGCGGGGTGTTTATTTCCTGTTTGGGGCAATGACCATAGAAATAAAGAACTCCATTTTCTTTTCTTTAATTATAATGTTATTGGCTTTACGACACACTAACTACTTTTTCGGTTTTCGGAGTCGTTTACTTTAGTTGCCAATCAATGAATACATTGATGGTTTCATATGCAGATAAAATCGGTATAAACTGTGTACCTCAACAATGGAGTAACTTTGTAGACCCTGTCCAGGCAGACATTCTGAGCCCTGCACCATTCTAATGCGAGCGGCCGTCCACTGTGCTATTCATGAAAAACAAAAAGGAGCCTATTAAGGATATTTTACCTGCATATGTCGACGTCGTTTTAGGTGGAGGTGTCTCCCCCTTCTTTGGAATGGTTTCATTCGGACGAAGGACGAACATTATGAATTTTTAAGTGCCTTATCATCGTCAATGTTTTTTTACTATAGTTTTTAAAATTTAGCACATCATGTGCATTTTACTCGTTTGTCTGGAAGCTCTTCAAAGTAGTCCCAAGTCCATGACCTTTTTCTACCGGTCATTGTCTGCTCTGTCTGAAGTAATAACAAGTTCGTATATTATAATATATTATTAATAATGATTAATGAGGAAATGATAACTCGTAGCATACAAAAAACATGTTAACTATCGGTACTTGAAAGTAATGATTAATAACATTAAGCCAGCAAAACACGACAAAGTTATAAAGAAAAGCATTTATGAAGAGCGGACAAAATGTAAAACGCAAAGTTAAATATTAACGAAATAAACAGCTTCCTTAAAATTGCTTTTACCAATCTGTTGTTCGTACTACCAGAAAGACTATTAAACAAATGCTCTTTCCCTTCACAGAGAACGTTATGTTCACCACCCCATACACATACCTAGATATACTTAATGTAGTACTGGAGTCTAATACGACGACTGGTCCGTCAGTGCTCCACATAGTCTATGTGTGAACTGTGGGGTCGCGTGACAGTTCGAACAGGTGCGATACTGTATCGAGCCTACTAGCGTATTTGGCCAACTCGAGCCTGCTCGAACTTGAGTATCATTCGCCCATCACTACTACCGGCTTCAAGTAGCCACTGCTTAAATTTTTGTTTTTTTAAATCACCAAACTATGTATGGATAATCCACAAACCGGATAGTCAGGAGTTTGCTGTATTTGGCATTTCAAAGTTGAAATATACACTACCTGATCAGAAATATCCACCCCTATGTAATGTGGAATTGAACCTTAGATGTTATGAGAGGTGGACCTGCCTATATAAAAGGAGGTAGGGAGTATTGTGTTGTCAGTAGAGAAGCAATAACAGCAGATTGGGTCGGGCAGGAGAGCTCAGTCGTTTCGAACATGGACTAGTCATTGGATGCCACCTGAGTAACTAATCCATCAGGGACATTTCAACCCTTTCAAAGCTGCCCAAGTTGACTGTTGGTGATGTGATTGTGAAGTGGAATTGTAAGGGAACAACTGCAGCTGAACCAAGACCAGAAAGGCTTCATTTGATAATGGACAGGGACCGTTGGGCATTGCGGAGGGTGGTTGTAAAATGTCGCAAGAAATCAGTGGAAGAAATCACTCGTGAGTTCCAAAAGTGCTACCAGCAGTCCAGCCAACACAATTAATGTGCATCAGAAGTTAAAAAAGAATGGGGTACAATGGCTGAGCTGGTGCTCATAAGCCAAACATTTCTGTAGTCAATGCTTAGTGATGCTTGAGGTAGTGTAAAGAGTGACACCATGGGGCAGTGATTTGGGTTGGTGAATCATGCTATACCCTGTGGCAATCCGATGGAAGGGTTTGGGTTTGGCGAATGCCTGGAGAACGTTACCTGAAACCATGTGTAGTGCCAACAGTGAAGTATGGAGAAGGTGGTGTTATGGTATGGGGGTGTATTTTATGGCTGGGGATGAGGGATCCTCTTATTGTACAGAACTTAAGAAAATTCTAAATTTGGATATAAACACATTTTAAACCATTGGATACTGTGTAAGTAGTGGACTAGTTCGGAAATGATGATTGTTTGTATTAGCATGCCAATGCACCCTATCACTGCCTTTGTGAAATACAGGCTGTACTGTAGCTCTGATGACGTCAAGCTTTGGGTGGGACTTAAAGGCGACATGTATCTGCTCCGCTTGAATTTTCATAGAATAACCCTGTACCATTACCTATGATATGAAGTTTGTTAGGACAAATCTCAGAAGTCTTATTCCACAATACACTTCGAAATTGCATAAATTGGACTTGAAGAATTTTCAAATACACCAATTTCAAAAGAACTGTAGGTCTATTACGTACAATTATATGTAATGTTACCCGTGTTTATGACATAATAAAATCGTCGCCATAAGACCTATCTGTGTCGGTGCGACGTAAAGCCCCTAGGAAAAAAAAAAAAAAATTGACATAATAAAACATTTTAACTCACCATATCAGGATGAGACACTTTTATTTTTCTCAGGATTCGATCTTCAGGAAAGTGGTTGATACACAAAACTGGGTTGTAATTAACTATAAAATTCTCCCTAGGAATATCCTTCTTCCATAACCTAAATCTTTCTTCATCAGAAGCGCAATAAGTACTGGAGTATACTCTCTTCATTTATAATTCGCTTTTTAGCCAGGCACACAGGCATGGTGATTTCTCTCACTGATAACCTTTAATGTTTGCCTCTGTGGTGTAGTGGTTAGTGTGATTAGCTGCCATCCCCGGAGGCCCAGGTTCGATTCCCGGCTCTGCCACGAAATTTGAAAAGTGGTACGCAGGCTGGAATGGGCTCCGCTCAGTCTCAGGAGGTTAAATGAGTAGAGGTAGGTTTGATTCCCACCTCAGCCATCCTGAAAGTGGTTTTCCATGGTTTCCCACTTCTCCGGCAGGCAAATGCCGGAATGGTATCTAACTTAAGGCCACGGCCCCTTCCTTCCCTCTTCCTTGTCTATCTCTTCCAATCTTCCCATCGCCCACAAGGCCCCTGTTCAGCATAGCAGGTGAGGCTGCCTGGGCGAGTTACTGGTCATTCTCCCCAGTTGTATCCCCCGATCCAGAGTCTGAAGCTCCAGGACACTGCCCTTGAGGTGGTAGAGGTGGGATCCCTCGCTGAATCTGAGGGATAAACCAACCCTGGAGGGTAAGCAGATTAAGAAAGAAAGATAACCTTAAATTACATACACATTGTGGTTGAAAATAAAACACTGAATGAACTAACACAGTTAATTTTATACTATGGGTAGAATATTACACAAATAAACTACAAAATTAAAACACTGAAGAGTGGTCTTATTAACCTATAGCTTCATATGAATACATGCTCACACTAAGTTTTCTTCAGTAACTAAGGACTTTTCACTTAATTATACAGTCGATGATGACTCATCTCATATATATCTGAGTAAAACATGCGGCCAACGATAAAATTTTTGATAAAACGGTGAAGAATTCACATGCAACTCAACTAACCCACGTGCTAAAACTTGTACCCTAACGATCAGCTGATTGCTTTCCTGCGCTAGCTACAGTACGGCCTGTACATCACGAAAGCAGTGACCCTGTCATCAAGCTGCACCTGTGAGGCAATGGTTTGTGGGCAATAACATTCCTGAAATGGACTGGCCTGCCCAGAGTTCTGACCTGAACTCAATGGAACACCTTTGGGATGAGTTAAAACGTCGACTTCGCTCCAGACCCTAGAGTCCAATATCACCACCTCCTCTGGTTTCGGCTCTTGAAGAAGAATGGTTTGCCATTCCTCCACAGACATTCAGCCACCTCATTGCAAGTGTTCCCAGTAGAGATAAAGCTGGCATAAAGCCCCACCCCATATTACTGTCCAATAATGGGGAACATGACATGGGTAAAATCTAAGTGCAATTTCAGATAGGTGCCGGATACTTTTGATTAAGTCTTGAAAAATGAAAATGAAAATCCACAGCCCCTTTCCAGTCATTCGACCGGGTCAGGAATGGAGTAAATCTAGCGGTGAGGATAGGGATTTTGCCAGCTGCTGAAGCCTGTTGCACTCCTCTGCGGCAATGATTAATGAATGACAGGTGAAATGAAATGATATTGGAGAGTGTTGCTGGAATGAAATATGACAGGGAAAACCGGAGTACCCGGAGAAAAACCTGCCCCACCTCCGCTTCGTCCAGCACAAATCTCACATGGAGTGACCGGTATTTGAACCACGGAACCCACTGGAGTGAGGCTGGCGCGCTGCCGCCTGAGCCACGGAGGCTTTCTTGATTAGGTCTTGTATTTAGCAATTCTAATAGATACATTCATAAAATTTCCGTAGCTCCAATAAGACTTTGATTGTCAAATGATAGCTTAGCAGCTACTACTCATTGCTCCAATGCCAAGTACAATAACTTATTTCTTGACAAATTCCACTGAGAACTAAAACCAAGTCAAGCCTCTATACTTATTTATACAAAAATAAGTAACGTTACTTGAGATGATGTTTACTTAAGTGAATGGTTTAAATGTAGTCTGTTGTGCAGCAGACGTATAATAGATTGCAGGATATCTTGGAGCTTAAAAAGAGGTGCAGTGAGTATGATGTTAGCTGGGAAGAAACCTAAGAGGATTAAGTGCTAGGTAGGGAATATAAAACTTGAACATGAGGATCATTTCAAGTATTTAGGGTGAGAATTCTCCTATAATGGTAGTGTAGTAAGTGAAACTGAATCAAGGTGTAACAAACCTAGTGATCAACAGTATTCTGTAAGAAAGAAGTGCTTTCTTGGATCAAACTATCTTTACATCGGTCTGTTTTCAGACCAACTGTGCTGTACAGAAGTGAAAACTGGATGGACTGAGGATTCATATGTTAGAAGTTCCTAATAGACATGAAGTAGCAAGAATGATGTTGGTACAGACAGGTAAGAACAATGGCAGAAGGGTACTGGAAATGACTAGATAAAGGTTAAGTTAGGAATAAACTTCGTGGATGAAGCTGTATATATACCGAAACCAGCTTTAGTGATGCGGTCATATGAGATGAATGGAGGATGATAGAATATCTAAGAGAATAATTACCATGGAGGGTAAGCAAAGTAATAGATGACTAAGGTGGCCATGGCTGGACTCAGGTTTGAATGATTTAATGGTACTTATTTTTAAAATATAACAAGTTGATGACAAGGAGAAAAATGTGATTTCAGTTACATTAGTGTTTGATATCTATCGTACTGTGAATATCACCGAATTCGTAAGAAACAGTCCAGTTCTACTTCTCAGCACATTTGATTACTCCAGTAACTGCTTACTTTGTTTGTTGATATGTTATCTCAGAATGCGAGTGTCGTGCACCGACCTCCCACGGACTCGAACCGGCGGACTGCCAGGTGGAAGGCAGCCGGGGTTAGCAGCCGAGTCTTGAGCTCAAGGTGTCAGAGGAGATTAATTAGTGTTAGAATGATAATCAAAGACAGGAGACACCTTGTAGCATTAATGTAATTGAATAATAATTATAGGAAGATTTAGTTACTGTAAGAAAAGGGAAACATTTCAAGAAGTTACATGTAGTAGAGAGAGCTTGCGAAGTGTGCTTACACAAGAGTTGACAAAGAGCGGAGACTTGTTGATCACAACAAGGTATTTACTGTGTATCGACAAACAGAGCTAGTATGGCAGCGGGCCGCCGAGCCCGACAAAGAGACAAAACTGAGTACACGGCCAGTCAAGGCCATTACAGATGCGCTTTAGAAAAACAAGGAAAGATGAGGAAAAAGTAAGACAGAAGACAGTAGTGCCTAGGTAGCAGCACTTACTGTGACAACTATTGAGAATAGCCACTTGAGGGCGCTAGTGACTGGATGATCAGTTTAGCAATGCCCGTAAGACCCAAGGAGGTAGGGATAGAACTTTGAGTTCAGGAGCGGAGATATAACCCCTGGCCAAGATGGCGCGGGGCCTTCTTCCAGCTAGTAGTTCGTACTTGTCAGAACGATAGTCTGTTCGGGCGTAGCCCAAGTGCCGCAGGGCAAGATTCAGATAGACGCGTAGTAGAACAGTAGGCGCGTGAAACAAGCTCGCTCTCTCAATAGATCATTACATTCAGACTTGTAAATATACTGTACATAGTAGTTGTAGTTGTCCTCAGTAATAAAGGACAGGTAAATAATTTCATCTCTTATTTCGGGAGTTGCGGGACGAGTCCTACCTACAATTACCTCCCTTCATTCCGCTCGGCAGGACAGGTAATACTTCAACATCCAACGGCCTGGTGACCAACCTACGAGATCGTCTCACAGGACAGGTAGGTCACGACAGGCACGTATAAAAATTTGGTGTCAGGTAGTGCAGGGTCCCGAGTTCGATCCTCGAACAGTGTCAACTCACCGAAATAACGTGAGAGAACCGCGACTTCGTAGAAGATTGTCCGTAAGAGAACCGCGACTTCGCAGAAGATTTCCGTGTGAGAAAATCGCGACTTCGCAGAAGATTGTCCGAACCGCGCTACCGCGTAATTTCGTTCGTGTGCCGCGCATCGCAGAAGAGGAGCATCACTACCGCAGCCTACTAAGCCAGCCCAGCAGAGGGGTAGCAGTCCAGTAGCAGACAACGCAATCCGGTGGAGACGCAGCACTACAGCTGACTACTCATCCAGCCCAGCAGTGAAGCAGCATTGCAGATTAAGGTAAGCTGAATATTTATTTCAAATGGCACGACAAAATAGTTCAGTACCAGCAGACCAAGGCACTGAGATGCTTGACGAGGTGGAATCAGTAAGTATGAGTGGGCCTTTTGTTACAGTAGTAGAAGGACATCGTCTCATTGGACGAGAGTTTGATGGCAGTCAACCAGATAGATTGCATGAGTTCATAGCTAACGTAGATGCTGCTGTTCGTATGATAAAGGATGAAGATCAAGAGTTGTTTTTCAAGTACATTTTAACTAAGGTTACGGGCAGAGCCCGAGATAAGTTGTTGTACAGACGTGATATACATAACTGGGAGAAAGCCAAGCGGGCATTGATAGAATATTATGGCCAGCAAGGCACGTTAGATTTGTACATTTGTCAAATGTTCCAAACAGCGCAGGACCCGCGAGAATCAGTTGCACTTTGGGCACATAAAATAGAAACATTGTCAGCTTCTTTTAGAGAGGCAATACTTGAGGATGAATTAGAGGAGGATCGTGACGCGCAGTTGAAAATAACGAGAAAAATATGTGTTGCTAGTTTCATACAAGGGTTAGCCAACCCTCGAATACAAGCTAGGGTACAGTCAGAGAAGGGCATTACTTTTGAGAGGGCAGTTGCACTTGCACAACAGGAAGAAACCGTAATATTGTCAAAGAAGGCACGAGAAGGTCTACAACACAAACATAGTTCAGGGTTTAGCAAGCGCAGACCAGAACAGGAGCGCAGTGCAGCACCAAAGTGGCATACTAAGCCAACACATGCTAGGGAGCGCAGTGCAGCACCACAGTGGCATACTAAGCCAACACATGCTAGTGTTAGGGTGGTCTGTTACAGTTGTAACCAGGAAGGCCACATAGCAAAGAACTGTAAGAACACAGGAACGCAAGGGGCTCACACCACACAGACCGCTAGTTCCAATACAGCTACAGGGGGCACATTCAGTAAATTAAAATGTCGCTATTGTGGGAAAACAGGACACATTGAACGTGACTGTAGAAAGAATCAAAGGGATAAGGAAACAGAGGTACGAGAAACAGTGCGCACAGTACGCACACAACCAAACACAGTGACAAGGGAAAACAGAACTTGTTATCGTTGCGGTCGGAAAGGACATATACAGGTGAATTGCCGACAAAGTATACACACCCAAGGTTCACGCACACAAGGTGCACACACTCCGGTGATGCGAATGGATAGCCGTAGGTGCTATTCGTGTGGCCAACAGGGCCACGTTCAGAGAAATTGTCGAAAAGCCCAAGGCAAGTCCACGGGCAACAGGGCCATGAAAGGCCAAACTCAAGGTGATCGCATAGGGGGCAAGGCCGTAAGATACCGAGCCCAATGCGAACATTGTGATAGGTGGTCACATCGAACCCAAGACTGTTGGTTCAAAAAGAAGGGCGGCAGTACGCAAGCCACGAAAGCCTCCGCGGCTCAGGCGGCAAACTAGAACGGGCCCGTAGCAAGGGGACAGTTACGGAGGCCCGCACACCAGAAGGTCCCAAGAATTCTGACATAGAAGGCACGGTGCTGATCCAGGTTGCAAACCAAGGAAGACCGTTGAGATTTTTAGTAGATACTGGGTCCGATATCAGCCTAGTTAAGAGGCAATCGGTACCCAAGGAATGCCTGATTGACGGGAGTAAATCAATTGAATTAGCGGGTGTAAGTAATGGAATAATTTACACCCAGGGTACTGTACGTTTTGCCATTGGAAACACAAGTCACACATTTCATGTGGTAGGGAGTGATTTCCAATTAACACAGGATGGTATAATTGGACGAGACATCCTGACAGATAGTGTGATTGACTATAGGGAAGGTCATGTCACCATAAGAGGGCGACAATACCCTATGGAGGCACGAGAGACGAAGGTGATCCGTCTCGAACCAAGGACCCAGAAGGTCGTTGTTATAGAAGTAGATCGGAATCTACCCTTAGGAATTATTGAGAAGGAAGAGGTGATACCAGGGGTGTACCTCGCAGGGTGCCTGACTAAATCAGCACACTACGAAGCAGTGGTTAGTATGATGAATACCACTGAAAAGGCAGTGACTTTACACAGTCCACGAGTGCACATACAGGAGGTAGATAAGACCTGCCTAGCACAAGTGCGAAAGGTAGAGCAGAACAGTAGAGTGGCAAACGGAGAACCGGCCACTCAGAAGCCCCGATCACAGCGGGTGATA
The DNA here is from genome assembly GCF_040414725.1 of Anabrus simplex. Taxonomy (NCBI): domain Eukaryota; kingdom Metazoa; phylum Arthropoda; class Insecta; order Orthoptera; family Tettigoniidae; genus Anabrus; species Anabrus simplex. The sequence goes on along the minus strand of NC_090265.1, from coordinate 1,045,660,586 downwards.
GACTGTTTGCGAGTTGATCACCTCACGCAGGTAGATAAGGAAGGGATATACGCCATCTGTGCTGAGTACAATGATATCTTCCATCTTGAGGGAGACAAATTAACTCACACTGATGTACTACAGCATGAGATCCCTACACCCCAAGATCAACCTCCAATTAATGTACGACCATATAGACTTCCTGAAGCACAGAAGGGGGAGATACAAGCTCAAATAGATAAGATGCTGAATGATGAAATTATCACACCTAGCACATCAGCCTGGAATGCGCCATTACTTTTAATTCCCAAGAAGTTAGACGCCTCAGGGAAACAAAAATGGAGGGTCGTGATCGACTTTCGAAAATTGAACGAGATAACGATAGGAACCAGTTATCCCCTGCCATTAATTTCAGAACTGTTAGACGCCCTTGGCAAGGCGAGATACTTTTCAACTTTAGATCTCGCGAGTGGCTATCACCAGGTGTTGTTGAAGCCTGAAGACAGGCCAAAGACAGCATTCTCTGCGCTAGGACGCAAGTACGAATTCAGGAAAATGCCCATGGGTTTGAAAGACGCGCCAGCCACGTTTACGAGGCTGATGAACAATGTGCTCACAGGGTTAACGGGTATAAAATGTCTGTGTTACCTGGATGACGTCATTGTGTACGGGAGTTCAATCCAGGAGCACAATGCGAAGCTAAGAGATGTATTTCAAAGGCTGAGAGAGAACACGCTGAAACTCCAGCCAGATAAGTGTGAATTCCTAAGAACCGAAGTAGCGTTCCTAGGACATGTAATTACTGACGAAGGTGTCTTACCAGACCCACGTAAGGTACAGGCCGTTAAGGACTTTCCGAGGCCGACCACTAGCCGCCAGATCAAGCAGTTCTGCGGACTGAGTGGGTACTATAGGAAGTTCATACCTAACTACAGCAAAATCGCGAAACCGCTGTATCAGTTAGTGAAGAAGGACGTTCCCTTTGTATGGGGAGACGATCAGGAACAAGCGTTCCAGATACTAAAACAAAAGCTAATTGAGGAACCTATATTGCAGTATCCGGATTTTGAAAAACCATTCGTTGTTACCACTGATGCGAGCAACGAAGCGGTTGGGGCAGTATTGTCACAAGGACCTATCGGAAAAGACCTTCCAATTGCCTATGCAAGTAGAACGCTTAATAAAGCAGAAATGAATTATAGCGTAACCGAGAAAGAATTGTTGGCAATAGTGTGGGCAGTAAAGTATTTCAGACCATATTTGTTTGGTAGAAAATTCACTGTTGTGACAGACCATAAGCCGTTGAAGTGGGTCTTCAACGTGCAAGATCCGTCTTCACGCCTGCTAAAGTTCAGGCTGAAGCTAGCGGAATACGACTTCGACGTCGTATATAAGCAGGGCAAACAGAACTGCAATGCAGATGCCCTGAGTAGAAATCCCACTGAACCCAAGTGCCAAGCGCGAGTAGTTAACTCGGCTCAGCACAGGTCTCACTCAGAGACAACGGTAGAAACTCAGGCCTCAGACGAGAATAGAGAGGAGGTACTGTCTTCAAAACCCAAGGACGCTACGGCAGAGGGAGTTGAAGCGGACGGTAGCGAGGTTTCCGAGGACGCTAACGCAGAGGAGATTTCGCCCGAAGGTAGCTTATCTGAGGAAGAGAACGAATTAGGCGAAGCTGAAAAGCTAGCCATTTTGAAAGAATGTCATGATTCTTTGGTGGGAGGCCACCAAGGAATAGCGCGCACGTACGCCAGGGTACGTGAATGAATTCAGTGGAAGGGCATGAAAGGGGACATTGAGCGCTATGTACGCACATGTCCCTCCTGCCAAAAGAATAAAGGGACCAGACCAGACGTCAGGGCTCCCATGAGAATCACGGATACCCCGAACACAGTCTTTGAGAAGATATCCCTAGACGTAGTGGGACCTCTTCCGTTGACAGAGGCAGGAAACAGGTACATACTGACATGCCAAGATCAGCTGTCTAAGTACCTAGTAGCGAGTGCCATGCCTAATCAGGAGGCAGAAACCGTGGCACGGACGCTAATCAATAACGTAATAAGTATCTACGGGATACCAGAGCAGATTCTCACTGACCAGGGTAGTAATTTCATGAGTGATGTGTTTAAGACGCTGTGTAAAACGCTGCGCATTCGTAAAACACACACTACGGCTTTCAGGCCACAATCGAACGGTAGCATAGAAAGATCCCATAAGGTGCTCACGGAGTACCTAAGGCATTATGTCTGCTCAGGGGAGCAGAATGACTGGGACAAGTATTTGCCTACAGCTAGCTTTGTGTATAATACCACAAAGAGCACAAGTACAGGGTTCACACCCTACGAATTAATTTTCGGAAGGAAGGCAAATATCCCAGGTGTGCTGCAAAAGCCACCTGAAATGAATTACAATGAACACCAGAACGTGGTGGAGGAACTGACGGCACAGCTTAGGCGAAATCACGAGGCCGCCAGAAAGACTTTAATAGAGCGAAAGGAATTAGAGAAAGAACACTACGACAAAAAGCAAAATGAGGTCACCTTTCAGGTAGGTGATAAAGTTCTTTTGCGCAATGACGCATTGCGAAGAGGAAAATCCAGAAAGCTAAGCCCACCATTCGAAGGTCCGTACGAAATAGTAGATGTTTCAGGGGTGAACTGCACCCTACAGATGAATAAGAAGGGGAAAAGGGTTAAGGAACATAAGAACCGTTTGAAATTGTACTTGTAGAAACGAGAACTGGGAAGCGAATGTATCCATAGATAGAAGGGTAACACACATCCTGTCTTTACCTTGCAGGTAGACAGCAGATATGGCGCGAATGCTAGAATTGTTGTCCATCGTAGTAGCAGTGATAGTCGTGACGTCACACCGCTACAGAATAGCCGGAGAAGTACTGGATGTCAAGGTGACACCATATGAGAGTACTCCAGGGGCATACTTCGACAATCAGGGTGAGATACAGTTATACCATACGGAATGGACACTAGTTACCTATGTAAACCTAAATAAATTAAGTGATGTATTTTCAAATGTCAAGAGACACATACACTGGACTCAATTAATATGTACACAGTTAGAAAGAAGTACTAACCTAACATGTCAGCAGGATGTTAAAATGCTAAGTGCACAATTAGATACAATTAAGGAATCGAAGGAATTAATTACGAGGATTACTAAACCAATAGGGGAAACGGATAACACTAGGCGAAAACGAGGCCTAATTAACGCAGTAGGTTCCATCGCAAAGGCATTATTTGGAACATTGAGTCAAGATGATGCCGATAAATATGAGTCAAAAATTAGTGAGTTAGAGCAGGAACAGCTTTCAATTATGAAAATTGCAAAAGACCAGATGATAGTAGTAAAATCTACACTGTAATCTATGAACAGCACCATTTACGATGTCACAGCCAATGAGCAGAAATTAACTCAAAACATTGCAGAAATTAGATCTTATCTTGCCAATAGCACGCTTCAGATCACAGAAGCACTTAAGGAAGTAGAACTAGAAAACTCAGTGAATAGGCATTTAATTGAGATTGAAGGCCTTCTCATACAACTGTATGAGCATTACAGTGTTGTATTATCAGGTATAATGAATGCTCACGTAGGAGTCATTCAGGTGCAAATAATTTCACCAGATGATATTATTAAAGGTTATAAGAAAGCTCAGGGAGATTTCCCTAAAGGATTGTCCTTGCCATTTGATTTAAAATCAGCTTACGGCTACTTGATTTACAAGGTAGCCACAGTGGAAGTGTTCGCCAACAAAAATTATCTAGTGTACGTCATCAAGACACCCCTTACAGATAGGGTAACTTATACAATGTTTCACATGATTCCATTCCCCACGTATATGAAGAGTAATTCACACCATTTTGTTTATATTCAAGAGACCAAGGATTATATCCTTATGGACAAGGAGAAACAAACTTATGTTCAATTAGACAAAGATCAGGTAAATCAATGTAAGGTAGTAACACCCAGTTGGAGACTATGTCATGTTAAATTCCCTATTAATACAGTGTACACTCAAAAGAGTTGTGCAGTCCAGCTTATCTTAGGAGTTAGTCAAATCCCAGATAATTGTGATAAAAGAGTGCTTCCCGTTCAACAGCTCATGTGGATACCTATCAGAGCTAACAGATATATATACGTATCCCCAGAAGAAGTTAAAGTAACATGTATGTGTAAGGATACCACCAGTGATATCAGGTTAACAGGCACTGGTATTCTTGTTTTAAGTGCAGGTTGCACAGTATATGGGCCACATAGTAAAATACAAGGTGTAGGTGAAGTGAACACTACACAAAGTAAAGACTTTGTACCAGAAGTCACACTTGATTATGACTGTTGTGAACAAATAGGTAGTGAAATCAAGTTAGAACAGATACCCGAAATGAATAAGTTGTCCTTAAATAATTTGCTAAATCACATTAACGATTTACAATGGGCTACCCATAAGACACAAGAAGTGGAAGATATGGTGAGACAAAAAGAAGAAGAACTGCAAAGACAAATGGTCTATCAGCATATTAATGTGTACAGATATATTGTGTGGATAGTTGTTGGTATCATAAGTTTAATTTTAATTTGTTATTGTTGTAATTGTTGCTGTCCGAAACTAGGGTTTCCAGCAAAGAGATGGTTTGATGATGCACGGGCTCATTGCCCTAATATATGTATAAAACAAACGGTAATCACGAAGGGAGATAAGGTTAAGACTTCAGATGAGGATTTAACTATATTCCAACGTCCCAGGCGGATCCGGGGACGCCCGGAGATGTCTGCGGAGATCATGGAATTACACTCCAGGCCTGCTGGGGGACGCCCTAGTACGCCTGTGAGATCTATAGAAGCAATAGAAATGGATGCAAGTGATAATCAGAGTAGAGAACAACCTTCCCCTTCACCACAGGGTCGCCGATCGTTACGCACAAGTAACATCAGAGTATAAATAGTGTAGGACAGAAATGGACGCAACGTATGGTTGCATCCATTTCTTCCCTAAGGGGGGAGATGTCGTGCACCGACCTCCCACGGACTCGAACCGGCGGACTGCCAGGTGGAAGGCAGCCGGGGTTAGCAGCCGAGTCTTGAGCTCAAGGTGTCAGAGGAGATTAATTAGTGTTAGAATGATAATCAAAGACAGGAGACACCTTGTAGCATTAATGTAATTGAATAATAATTATAGGAAGATTTAGTTACTGTAAGAAAAGGGAAACATTTCAAGAAGTTACATGTAGTAGAGAGAGCTTGCGAAGTGTGCTTACACAAGAGTTGACAAAGAGCGGAGACTTGTTGATCACAACAAGGTATTTACTGTGTATCGACAAACAGAGCTAGTATGGCAGCGGGCCGCCGAGCCCGACAAAGAGACAAAACTGAGTACACGGCCAGTCAAGGCCATTACAGATGCGCTTTAGAAAAACAAGGAAAGATGAGGAAAAAGTAAGACAGAAGACAGTAGTGCCTAGGTAGCAGCACTTACTGTGACAACTATTGAGAATAGCCACTTGAGGGCGCTAGTGACTGGATGATCAGTTTAGCAATGCCCGTAAGACCCAAGGAGGTAGGGATAGAACTTTGAGTTCAGGAGCGGAGATATAACCCCTGGCCAAGATGGCGCGGGGCCTTCTTCCAGCTAGTAGTTCGTACTTGTCAGAACGATAGTCTGTTCGGGCGTAGCCCAAGTGCCGCAGGGCAAGATTCAGATAGACGCGTAGTAGAACAGTAGGCGCGTGAAACAAGCTCGCTCTCTCAATAGATCATTACATTCAGACTTGTAAATATACTGTACATAGTAGTTGTAGTTGTCCTCAGTAATAAAGGACAGGTAAATAATTTCATCTCTTATTTCGGGAGTTGCGGGACGAGTCCTACCTACAATTACCTCCCTTCATTCCGCTCGGCAGGACAGGTAATACTTCAACATCCAACGGCCTGGTGACCAACCTACGAGATCGTCTCACAGGACAGGTAGGTCACGACACGAGATTGTTTGAACAACTTCAAGGGCGGCACGTGTTATGAAATCAGGTTCTAATATTGTGCCTTTCAAGAACTATGATACTAAATATGAACAATTTTCCTGCTACATGGGAAGATCCAATGAATATCTCGCAGTGATAATTATCACTGACACTACTAAAAAAAAATCATAGCTACTGAGTGCTTCTATTGGTCCTCTTCACTACAATAACAATAACCTGTCAGTAAAGCCACTGAGGGATCTGAAATATAATGATTTAGTCAAATATTATTTTTGAATATTCACTGAAGAAGAACAGTGCTGTTTTGCAATGTAACCTATCAGACTGTGATTTTTATGTAAAATGTGAATGATAACAAACCTCATCTACACAAGATAGCAACATCTACCTCAAATCAATCAATCAATCAATCAATCAATCAATCAATCAATCAATCAATCAATCAATCAATCAATCAATCATCTGAATTTAAGGCTGTTGCCCAAATGGTAGATTCCCTATAAATTGTTTACTTAGCCTTTTCTTAAACATTTTTGAAGAACTTGTAAGGTCAGGGTGTATTCTGCCCGAAGGCAGGTGCGAACCTCCGCAGAGGTGTGCCTAGCCAGAGTTTACATACGGTAGGGTGGCCAGTTCCTTTCCGCTCCTCCATTCCCTTACCCCCTCTCCACCAACAGTGTGTAGCAACCCATCCAAATCTTAACCATGCCCAATGTTGCTTAACTTTGGAGATCTCACGGGATCCGGTGTTTCAACACGGCTACAGCCATTGGCTCAAAGAACTTGGAAATGTATCAAACATTTTCCTTGATAAATTATTTCAGTCCATTAGTCCTTGTCCTATAAATGAATATTTATCCTAATCAATCCCCTTGAATTCCAACTTTATCTTCATATTATGATCTTTCCTACTTTTAAAAGCTTGGCTCAAGCTTATTGTCTCCTAATGTCATTCCATGCCACCTCTCCACTGACAGCTCGGAACATACCAATTAAAAATCAGATCAAAAATTAGATGGATGGCTTGTCCGGCGTTTGCTCTATTAACCAGCGTTTCGTCTTAGGTCTGACACTAGACTCTTCAGAGTGGGATGTGTCAGACCCTACCCACTGACGCTGGGGTGTATGCAGGTGAACTTATCAGAAGCTTATTTATGAAGCACAGTCTGATAACTGCATACGGGAGATAAAACTCCACAATGGAATTAATGCCCGCCTAGCAATTCCAAATGGAAATTCTAAGTTCCCATGGAGGGAATTAGATTCTTTTCCACCAATAGAGCATATCAAAAATCAGATCAAAAATTAGATGGATGGCTTGTCCGGCGTTTGCTCTATTAACCAGCGTTTCGTCTTAGGTCTGACACTAGACTCTTCAGAGTGGGATGTGTCAGACCCTACCCACTGACGCTGGGGTGTATGCAGGTGAACTTATCAGAAGCTTATTTATGAAGCACAGTCTGATAACTGCATACGGGAGATAAAACTCCACAATGGAATTAATGCCCGCCTAGCAATTCCAAATGGAAATTCTAAGTTCCCATGGAGGGAATTAGATTCTTTTCCACCAATAGAGCATATCAAAAATCAGATCAAAAATTAGATGGATGGCTTGTCCGGCGTTTGCTCTATTAACCAGCGTTTCGTCTTAGGTCTGACACTAGACTCTTCAGAGTGGGATGTGTCAGACCCTACCCACTGACGCTGGGGTGTATGCAGGTGAACGTCGTCGTCCATGAGGTCATTTCATTCCTCCCAAAGGGGAGGCGGGCCATCAGCTGAACAAAGCAGCTCTTCGGCCATGAGAAGGAAGGAAATAGTACTGAAAGACATAGCTAAGAGAGTATGTATCGTACATACGTAAAAGAGCAGGTTATAGCTGTGGCGCAGGGGGCCGTGATCCGCAAAGGGGCCCACAGGGCAGACCCACACCACACACACCGGGGCGGACCCCAACTGGGGACATGTTTATTGAGGGAGGAGTTGGTATATCTCGGGCGCGCAATAGCAGAAAAGAACAAAATGCATGAGAAAGCAGTATACAAGAAAAGTGTTACATATATTTACATCAAATTAGTGGGTGGGAGAGGGGGTTGCGGAAGGAAGTGGGAGTACGGAATGGGATAGTATTGTAAGAGGAGGTAGTAGAGGATAGTGGTCATATTCGTGACGGAAGTGGCATAGAGACGGAGGAGGTCCAAAATCTGGTGAGGGGGTAGGACAAAAGGTGGTTGTGTAACAGGGAGGTTGACTGTGGGCGACGGTGGGGAGGGTGGCGTGATGGGAGGAGAACGAAGAGGAGGGGTGGGAGAGAACAGGGGGCCGGCACGAGATGGGGAGCGGGAAGGTTCCACTCTATACGCTCGACGGCGAAAACGGATTCCAGTCGCAATGAGATGATCAACGTCAGCAGCAGATGACAGTTGTAGACGCATCATGAAGGTCGGGCCTTCATCGTTAAAAATCCGAATCGCCCGGCGAGCTGGGATGCCTGTCCGTTGCAGTTCGTGAAGTAGGTCCCGTTCGGTGATAGCAGGATCAATCCCCCGGATGACACAGCTTGGAGGGGAAGACAGTTGGCGCGCTGGTCGGGAAACATCTGCGTTGCCAGTGAGGTGTGTTGGAGCCGTGTTGACGGTATCCGGAGAACGGCTGAAAGACGGATCCAAGGCGGGAAGGAGTGGGTCAGTGTCGCAGACAGTACTAGTCGAAAGAGGGAAGGGTGGCGAAGTGGGAGCACCAGTTGAATGGTCGGCGACTGTAACCGCAATGGAAGGATCTGGAGGCAAATTAGAACGAGGGAGGGATGTGAATGGGGCAGACATGATGGGAGAATGATGACTGGAGGTAGTAAGAACGATGGAAGGGGAAGCAGTGGTGGTGGACGGGGTAGTAGTGGTAGTAGTAATAGTAGTAGTTGTGGTAGTGGGAGCAGAGGTTTGCGCTGGTTTATGCGGGTAACGGGATAGAATAGTGACAGGAGGGTCTGGAAGATGACTCAGATCTCGCAAGAGATGCTCGGGAGCGGTGACCACTTCGTGGTGACGATTCTTGAGAAAGAGACGATTGGTTGTCAGGCAGTATCCTTCATACGAGTCTCGGTATAGAAGCAGAACATCCGGTGAAGGTTGACCCGAAAGACGGTCTTGAAGCCGGATAACTTCGGAGAGCGACGAGCTGAGAGGGTCATTGGGGCCACCAGCAATTCTCTCGTAAATGTAGGAGTCTGGAATAGATGTGTCCACGCCCTTAACAAGATAGGCATACATGTTGAGGAGGGAGGCGACTGCCAACGAGGCGTCTGCCTAATTATTATTGATTGGCCCGGCTGAGGCGACGATGAGGAAAGAGCCACCCAGCCGCAAAAAGTTGGGCGCGACGAAGTGTGTTGAGAGTATGCAGGTGAACTTATCAGAAGCTTATTTATGAAGCACAGTCTGATAACTGCATACGGGAGATAAAACTCCACAATGGAATTAATGCCCGCCTAGCAATTCCAAATGGAAATTCTAAGTTCCCATGGAGGGAATTAGATTCTTTTCCACCAATAGAGCATATCAAAAATCAGATCAAAAATTAGATGGATGGCTTGTCCGGCGTTTGCTCTATTAACGCTCGATATACCATGCTATTGTATGCTGCACGTTTGTGCATTATGGGATGTATGGTATATCGAGCTTTCGCCATACCCATGGCAAAGAAAGATCTTAATAATGAACTTAATACCATAAGGGCAATTGCTAAGTTCAATGGGTACAACAGGCAGTTTATAGAACAAATAATAAACAAATATAGGTACCGGCCTAAAACTAAACTCATAAAAGAAAAAGAAAAAACTCATATTTCAACCACCTTCACTTATAATAATGACGTCCACAAAATCACCAACCTTTTCAGAAAACATAACGTAAGAATTTTATTCAAAACTAACAATAGAACTTCCGAAATTTTACACAACTCTGCATCAATCAATACCCCCAGTATCTACTCCAAATCTGGAATATATAGACTAAAATGCAATGAATGCAGCAGCTCCTACATAGGTCAAACAGGACGCAATTTTATGATTAGATATTCGGAACACGTCAACGCGATGAGACACAATAAGTTCTCCGCCATGGGTGTACATATGCACGACACTAATCACAAATTTACCGACATTGAACAAGATATGGAAGTTCTTCAAACAGTAAACAAGGGACCCACAATGAATATCATTGAAAGTTGTTACATCAACTGCGACCAATATTTTAACCCCAATTATAATTTAAATGAGATTTACGAGAAACCCAATATTCTTTTTGATCTTTTAATCGATTGGCTTAAAAATACCAAACTATCGAAAAACAGTTCGATTTTCCAAGTAATCCGGAATACACACTCCCGTCAATTACCCCCACTACCCCATCCTTCCGCCCCGCCTTAGTTCCATTCCCCCGCAAGCGCTCCGCCTCCTTCCTTCCCCTCGCCTTCCCCTAGCCTCCTTTACCGTTGCTCACACACTTCGTCCGGCTCCGTCTGTGTAACAACACGTTCACATGCTGCTCAAGGTGAGTCAATCATCATTTAACGATTCTAATGTTTCCAGTAACTTCCATACATTGCTTCCAACATCTAACTTAGCTAATTTCTTCTTCAGGTTCAAATTGAAGTGGGAAGTCATCTCTAAATACATCGCGATCTTACATGATCAAAGTAAACTTCCCTGGAACCACCTAATATCTAAAGGAACAAATGTCATTCACATAGACAGCATACAACTGTAAAAATTCACGCGGATGCACACAGACTGAATTATGTAACGAACAGCCGGAATTTTAAGAATTTTATATCATACCAATTGTATCATAATTTTATCGTATTTCATGTATCACCACATTAATTGTATGTTATTTTATAATGTGTTAAAATGTGTTTTAGATGTTTTAGGAATGTATATCTTGTTTTAATTTGTACCCAAGGCTGATGATGGCACATAGATGCCGAAACTGGTACCATTTGACTATTTGACATGTGATTAAATCACAATAAAACGTCATTGTATTGAATAGGTGGACCTTGAAAAGAATTTAATTTTGTTGTAATCCCACTTCAATACGGAACCAATGAAATTCATAACTAGAAGGATTATTTCCAGAATTTACCAATTTCCTGTCTGTAGTCTTCAGGACAAGATAGATTTGCCCTCCCCATGAATGATTACTGTGCTTCAGGTTAAAGGAGAGGAAATAATTTGTGATGGTACTGAATCAGTCATAAAATAACCTTTCCACTCCAGTGCCTTCCTTATTTCTGATGAATCATGGTGAACTTTCTGTGTACAATGATATTCCTGTTGCCAGTAGATCAGGTCATGAGGATGACAAAGGAAATACAGTGGGGCTGACAGAATACCTGAAGATTTGAACTTTGTGGATGATATATGCCTGTTATCCCATTCATTTAGACAAATGTTGGAGAAGACTTTGAAATGGAAGCACAAAAAGTGAGACTCAAAAGAATGTTGTTAGAACCAGGGAGCTAACGGTAAAGTCCAGAAACTTGAACTCACTTTCATTAGAAAATGAGATAGAACAATTTTACCACCTCTGTTACATAGGAAGCTTTGTAACTAGAAACCAGGTGACTGAAGATGTCAAAAATAGGGTAAAGAAGACCAGAGGAGCCTTCACCCAGGTCTGACCAATGTGAAAGTCTTGAGAAGTGAAGTCAAAGACAAAATTCCAATTTTTTTTATTTGATATGAATTTGTTGCCAAATTGATTTAGCTTAATCACATATATCATTACAAACTTTAAATTAATTTCTAGTCATGGGACTGGTAGTTTAGCTTTTTTTTTTTTTGCATTTGTGTATTTTTTCTTTTATCTAACTTATGTTCTGTTTTTTTCCAAGCACTTGTATGTATGTTGGGTATTCAGCCCGAAGGCTGGTTGGATCCTCAACAGGTTCACCATTAGCTGTCATAGATGGCCTAAGTGTCACTGAAGATGCATACTAGGGAAATGAGGAGTGAGGTAGTTTCCCGTTGCTTTCCTCATTGAGCCAGATGTTGCTATTGCACATCAGTCTGCCAAGTCCACTGAAATGCATACACCAACCGACCCTATGAGTGACATTTTCACAGCATTCATAGCAGGGACTGGCTGCATCAGGAATGGCATTACTAGCGTCACTCATACCTCAGCCACTTTCATATTGTCAAAGCCAAGTATACGACTGAGACATGTCAATGAAAGTAACAATTTTATTTTAGCCCATACCGTAAGACATAGTGCACTGTAAACACTACATCTTGCTAGCAAAGGCTTTCCAAGCACTTTACAGATTCAAAAGAATTTCAATTGACACCATTTGTTTGGATCTGATCTTTGACAATTATAGCCATAACACTATGGAAATTACTTCTCAGATCATTAGATTTCAAAGGGTTGTCTTATTAGTCAGAGAGTTTTGATAGCAGAGTTGCATTGTCACTGGCACTTACCAAGTTGACTGCAGTTTGAATCCCAACAAATGCATGTGAGAATTTTTTAATGAAAAGTTACATCCCTATGGTTTGGATTTGACATAAAACTTGAGTCCTGTGGGTCTGATCACAACTTCAACAGTCACATAAAATTACCAAGTTACGAAGTTATAAATACATTGGTTTCTGTTCCACATACATATATTTTATTTTTATGATATCCCAAATGGATCACCTTGTATTAGTAGTAATGTAATACTAATAGTAGTGTAATTTCAAATTATGTAAAAAATGTTGATATATGTACGAGGGAATTTTTAACTAAAAAGTAACATTTATGTGATTTGGTGCAAACGTTGAGGTCCTATGGCTATGATCTAAATATCAACAACTACAATGAACTATAAGCTTGCTTGTAAGCAAACAGTTCCACTACACTGATAACCTTTCTCCAGGCTTGTTGGGAAGCCAGTTTCTAATCTACATACTTGGTATCTGCATACAGTGGCCAAAAGGGTGTAATGATAAGGCCTGCGGAGCCTGAAATGCAGGTCTTTACGAGGCTCCACAGATTCATCTTAAAAATAAGTATGTATATCTAGCGTAATGTCACTCTGCATGGGTGTTTTGTAGGATCAGAATTTTTTAAATTTGTACATAAAGAAATTACCACTTGATTGCATCTAGCAGCAATTCATTCTGATGAGAGTAACAGAGCACAGCTGTAAACAGTGTCTAGCAACACCGCAACATGCTCCTCCAAACAGACCTGAACCAAATTATTTTAAAATAATTACAGGAATAAAAATTGATACCAAAATATCATATTTTAGTTAAGAAATGATACATTCTTGATGTGCAGTACACCTGGGATCGTATTTTGTACAAATTTTGCAAGTAAATTAGCTTTGTCACACATTTATTCAACAACAGCATATAACGCCAGTAAGCAGTTTATATAGTAATAGCAGTAACCAGTTTATATAGTAATAGCAACCACTTAACTCAGTTTTGAACGAGCTCTCTTTACGTGAAGTTAATAATGGTCTTATCAGTTGTACGGTTTGATATTTTTAAAACTTTACTTGAACAGTTTTTTATTTAATTTTGTTTGTATATTTTTTATGTGTTGTAATGAAATAAATTATTATAACGGAGACTTTGGTATTAGTTATAGAGTATAGTTCTATAGTACCTGAAAAATGAAACCAATTAAAGTTAAGTATGAACATCTAAGTAGTTCATGGTTGGCAGTTCAACATCTCAGCCATTAAACCACGGAGGCAGTCAAATAAAAGCACATAAACATCATTTTTTTATCTTACAATAATAATAAAATAAATTTGTGCCTGTTGTATACAAGAAGCACAATATACATAACACAAACGTTTATTTTCTTGAAATCTTTTGCACAATACACAAAATAAATGAACTTGAGGCTTGCTTCTTATTTGGAGCACACACTAATAAAACAGTGAGTAAGGTTGCTGTTTGAATAAAACATATTTACATTTATACAATTTTGTCCTATTATGTACAATTGGATTTATACTGACAATGTAGAATGTCACTAACATATGATTTTCTCTGATAGCTGATGGCTATCTAATGTCTGGAAGTCTGGCTTGAATGCAATGCAAAGTTCTTCCTAGCAGAATGTTATAATTGTGTAGGTTATAATCGTGTAGGCTAAGTTATAAGGAAGGCAGGAATCTTGAGGCAGTAGTTAGTCTGCAGGTGAGACCTCTCGATCAGAGTTTAGTCTACAGCAGCGGAATCAGGGTTCCAGTTTATACCGGCTGGCTGACGTCACAAGTCATGAGTGAGCGCGCTAGCTAGACACACACGCACATTCCAGAGTTTCGAAGCGAGAGCGGGTTGCATAACTGCAAGGCGGAGGACACTACAACAGTGTCCTCTTCGGGAGGTGGTGCAGCTCTTTTCAGGCACATCCCCATTGGAGGTGAGCTGCATGTACCTTTTTAACCACATACCAGCCCTACTGCCAATTTTAAATTTCTGGCAGTACTGGAAATCGAACCTGGACCCTGAGGACGGCAGCTAACAGTGCTAACCATTACGCTACGGAGGCAGATATTATCTTACAATAATGAATAATCTTTTCGTTCATATAACTTGACACTATACTGCATTACTTCTACCAGCTGTAATTAAATTTATGTCAAGTTATTCATAGGTTTTATATTTTATTTTAAGGGCTCGAATTTTCATGGACTGAGCCAGAATCAAACCTGCCAAGTTGGGGTTAGAAGGCCAGCACCTTAACCATCTGAGCCACTCAGCCCAGCCATTCAAAGTTTATTCTGCATTAATTTTAAGCCATTCAGAAATGAATAGACTACCCAAAATTAATTATAAATTATGAATAATGATACTTCCGTGGAATTTAATGAGGAACTGAAAAAGCCTAATTTGGGATATTATACTGTGATAATGTAACTGATGTGCCATCGTTCTGATTATTATTTATATCATATGATATGGAAGTTAATCTAAAAGGAATGTAATCTGGAACAATATCTCTGCTATAAAATTAAGATGTATTAATTTACAATATAATTTTACTGAAGAAGAAGAAGTTGTATTTTTGGAATATATTATCCTAATGTTTATTTACTTTGAAAGTAGCAACCTTAGATCCTCCTTATTCTCTGAGGAAAGTGCTTTGAAATTTAGAGTTTATAAGTGATCATTTTAAGAAATTCTTTCCTTCTGTAAACTTTTGCTTTATGGTACAATTTAGACATATTTCTTTTCTTCAAAACAATTTTTCCATTTATAGCACTTCACAGACTGTACTAGAAGATAACGGTTCATATCTTGTTATTGTCACCTTATTCCCATCCTTATATGAAGATTCAATGTACCTTCAGCATCATACTGTAACATCATGTTTCATAGGCTTCTTTTTTTTTTTTTTTGCATCAGTTATTGTCCATATTTCAATATTTCAGTTCCTGATAAGAGAGTATGTGCAGTTCATATGCTTTATGGGATAGGCAAAGATATATTTGTTATTTTCATTGAGTTGTCTCAGTCTCATCCTTGCCTTTGACAATATGAAAGCGACTGAGATATAAGCGATGCTAGTAATGCCGTTCCTTATACAGTCAGTTCCTGTGATGAATGATCTGAGAGTGTCCCTTTTAGGGTCATTTGATGTGTACACTTCAGTGGACTTAGCAGACTGATATGTAATAGTTTCTCTTGGCTGTGTGAGGAAAGCAACAAAAAACACTTCTCACATCCTTAGTACACGTAGGGTATGTGTAGCAGCTGATCAAGGAGCTGTTGGAGATCCAACCAGTCTTCAGCCTGAAAAATATGTGTGAGGTGCATTTTATTTACCACTGATATGCATTTAGGGCTGTCACCCAGATGGCAGATTCCCTATCAATTATTTCTGGCTTTTTCTTAAATAGTTTCAAAGAAGGAAATTTATTCAACATCTCCCTTGGTGAATTATTCCAATCCCTAATTCCTCTTCCTGTAAATTAATATTTGCCTAAATTTGTCCTCTTGAATTCCAACATTATCTTCACATTGTGATCTTTCCTGCATTTGAAAGCTCCACTCAAGCTGATTCCATGCCATCTCTGCACTGACAGCTTGGAACATACTTCATTGAGCAGCTCGTCGTCTTACTCCCAAATCTTTCCAGCCCAAGGTTAGCAACATATTACTCTTTTGTTGGAAATCACCCAGAACAAATCATGCTGATTTCCTTTGGATCTTTTCCAGTTCTCGAATCAAGTAATCCTGGAGAGGGTCTCATATACTGGAACCATTCTCTGATTGGGGTCTTACCAATGACTTTTAGACCCTCTCCTTTACATCCTTTCACTACAACTCCTGAATACCCTCATAACCATATATGAAGAGATTTGAAACCCTTGTTTACAGTCCCATTTATGTTACTGCCCCAATGAAGATCTTTATTTATATTAACACCTGAGGTACCTTCAGCCAATGAACACACCAATTAAAACTGATAAGAACTTTTCTGCTTGGTGAAAATTGCAAGCTGACTTTTCACCCCATTTACCATCATACCATCAACCATTGTCTGCTACCCATTTCACAACACTGTCAAGGTCAATTTTTTTTTTTTTTTACAAGTGACTTCACGCCACACCAGCACAGATAGGTTTTATGGCAATGATGGGATAGGAAAGGGCTAGGAGTGGGAGGGAAGGAGTGGGAAGGAAAGAACCCCACTGTTGACAGCCTTGAGGATGGTTTTCTGTGGTTTCCAGTTGTCACACCACGCAAATGCTGGGACTGTACCTTAATTAAGGCTATGGTCACTTCCTTTCTTCTCCTCACCTTGTCCTATCCCATCGTCAGCATAAGCTGTGTCGGTGTGATGTACCTTGATTAAGGCCACAGCCGCTTCCTTCCCACTTCCTGCAAATGGCTGCATCGTTATGCAAGTGGCTGATTTGTCTATGACCCGACATTCTGCTCGGACTTGTGCTGTTGATGGATCCGCTGCTGGGGATGTCTATCAAAGGGTAGAGAAGGGTCCAACTATTCAGTACTATACCAATACTATTCAGTACCATGACCTAGTGTATATGGGGTCGAAACTAGTCCCACTTATATAGGGCACTATACAAGCTAATGGTATTGAATAGGTGGACCCTTCTCTACCCTTTGATAGTGATCAGTTGTCAATACGGACCATAATGAAATTCATAGCTGGTGATGTACTGCTCGTTCACTGCTACTGTGTCTTTGTACACAATGAATTCAGGGATTTAAAAACTCCCTTGTCCTTCCTTCTCTTATTAACCATATGGTACTGCTTAACAATCCTACTTTGATAACCTTCTTTTCTATCATGACTAAAAACAGTTTCGTGATCACTATTATACGATCTGTCACTTCAGTTTCTTTATAGAGCTCATTTTGTTTTATCATTGCCATGTCTAGAATATTCTTCCCTCTCATTGGTTCTGATTTTAATTATTGTGTTTCTCATGGGGAACACTGTAAGTACCTAGGTGTTGATCTTCATTGGGGTAATCATATTAATGCAGTAGTCAAAAAAGGTTACAGATCTCTTCACATGGTTATGAGAGTATTTAGGGGTTTTCATACAGATGTAAAGGAGAGGGCGTATAAGTCCCTGGTAAGACCGCAGTTAGAGTATGCCTCCAGTGTATGGAACTCTCACCAGGACTACTTGATATGAGAAATGAAAAAATTCAAAAGAAATCACGATTTGTTCTGGGTGATTTCTGACAAAGGAGTAATGTTACTAAAATGTTGCAAACTTTCAGCTGGGAAGACTTGGGAGTAAAGAGATGAGATGCTCGGCTATGTGCTATGTTTTGAGCTGTCAGTGGTGCGTTGGCTTGGAATGACAAAGTAGGTGAATAAGCTTAACTGGAGCTTTTAAAAGTAGGAAAGATCATAATGTGAAGATAAAGTTGGAATTCAAGAGGACAAATTGGGGCAAATATTCATTTGTAGGATGAGGAGAAGGGAATTGGAATACATTATCAAGGGAAATGTTCGATAAATTTCCAAGTTCATTGAAAATATTTAAGGAAAAGCTAGGTAAATGCAAATATGAAGTAAACATTGTATAGAGAATCTGCCATCTGGGCAACTGCCCTAAATGCAGATCATTGATGTTTGATTGATTGACTGACTGACTGACTGACTGATTGATTGATTGATTGATTGATTGATTGATTGATTGATTGATTGATTGATTGATTGATTGATTGATTGATTCAGCTGACCTTCCCAGATGAATTTATTTACAATTTGTTGGTCATGCTTTCTGTCATTCTGCTTCAGAAGCAGAATCACCCCTTCTGGTCTGTACACCCCAAAAATATCAAGTTGCCTATTATCTTTAAAGATGAGCCTTACACCTAGAGTTTTCCATAATTTACAAATCCTCCTTACATGGGCATGAATACTTCCCCTCCTATTAAATCTATTCTGTCTCTTTTTCCAGTTCCTGGAAAAAAAATTCTGCATTACTTCTTAGTCATGATTTAACTCCTAGTACAACATATGGAAAAACACTGTGTATAGGGTGATGATGATCTTATCCAAGTATCCTGAAATGTTGAAAGTGCTCCAGTATGTAGCAGCGACAATACCTTTATCACTGACTGTAATAAAGTCTTCCAGTTGGGTTTTCACATGGCAGTTTGGACAGTGGAATAGATTCTCACGATATTGAATTGCACCACAGTCGCAGTCAGCATTCTGTGTATAACCTCATCTTTTGAGTGTTCTAGACATTCCAGTTCTTATCCTAAAGGGTCTTCCAGACAGGCTAAGGTTGCTAAGTATTTGCTGGAGTTCCTTTGTTGGCTGATTCCAGTTAGATAGTGTGGACTGTTGCTGCCAGTATTGATTCCTAAGATTGCTTGGTGTGGCTGATGCTGGCCTGGTGTTATCAGTGAGACTCCTCCATAATCTGAGATGCTGTTGTACTACTTCATGACGATAGAGAAGTTGATGGCTGGCCACCTCTTGTTCAAGTTTCTCAGTTTCAGCTGCTACTTGCCATTGGATTGTAGGTGGAGCTATGCCACAGGTGTGGTGTATCCTTTGATGTTTGTTGGTTTAAGGCAATCAGAAACTGCATGGCATGTGCCATTCAAAGCAATAACCACTTTCTTGGGATGAACAGAGTTGACCCACACAGGACAAGCATACTCAGCCATCTTCCTTCCCAACTGATGTTAAGTTTGTGATTAGCAGCATGATTACATAGATGGAAAATTGTAACCTGTATTTTCCTAGGTTTCAGCTTAAGGTAGTTTTCCCTGTGTTCAATGAGGCAGTTCTGCAGCCTGGATTCTACTTTCCAAAATGATCTGGACTGAGTTCCAACACCAAGATCATCAGCAAACCGGAAATGGCTGGTATTCAGTTCAATAGGTTGATCATTAATGTAAATGTTGAAGAGGTGCAAGATGCAAGAAGATGGAAGGACCATGTGGGAGACAATTTTTCTAGTTCCTCAGTGACTTTCTTTACCTTGAAGTGTCAGTTTTAATCTTCTGTTCAGTAACAAGCATTGAATGGTTCTTGTAAGTTTGAAGTATTCTGTCATACGAGGGGGGATCAAATATAAACAAGATTTTATTTTTTATTTAAATTTGTTTATTGAAAAACACAAGGCAATTACAATTTATTTTTCTACATATTTTCCTCCTTTGGAAGTGCATTTTTCCCAGTGTATTGGCAGTTTTTTGATGCCCTCGTCATAAAAAGAACAGAGGCATGTCACCAGCCAGTTACGCACGAAGTCTTCCACACTATCGTCATCTTCAAATCGTTGCCCTCCTAGAGCTTCTTCAGATGGTCTGAACAAATGGAAATCACAGGGCGTTAAGTCCGGGCTGTGAGGAGAATGATCAAGTGTAGTCCAGTGCATATCCTGGAGCTTGGAGACAGAGCTGCAGTATGCAGTTGTGCATTTTCGTGGAGGAGGATGACCTGTCGAATCGGTTGGTCTCGTCTTTTGCGGCAATATGCAACCCTTGCCTTGTTCAACAGCTCACAGTAGCAAGTAACATTAATTGTCCGTCGCTCATGCAAAAAATCAATCAGCAAAATGCCTCCCCGATCGAAAAAACGGTTGCAAGAACCTTGCCATCTGACAGTCGAGTCTTGGCTTTCACTGGTGCTGCCTCCCCTTTCCTCCGCCACTCCTTACTGGCTTATTTGGATTCGGAAGTGTAGTGGTGGACCCATGTTTCATCCCAGGTGATGATCCAGCTAAAAAATGCATCACCTTCTTCCGCAAACCTTGCTGTAAGCCTCGGTCAAACCTTCAAACTTCTCACTTCAGATTTTTGGTCAAAAGGCGAGAGACTCATCTGGAAACCACTTTACGGAACTGTAGGTCGTTTGTGATGATTGCTTGACAGCTTCCATAACTGATTCTGACTTGTTCTGCAATTTCTGATACTCTTGCTGCTCCTCAATAATGTCTTTAACCGCACAAATGTTTTCGTCTGTAATGCTGGTCTGAGGACGTGATCATGTTGCTGATTTTCCACACATTCTCATCCTTCCTTGAACTTTTTATGTCAGGCAAACACACGCGTCCTTGACAGTGTTTGATCACCAAACTGTGCAGTCAATCTCTGGCAAATTTCAGCCACTGTAACTCCTTCACGAGCAAGAAATTCTATAATTATGCATTGCACAGTGGAGGGGTGCACCTGTTACTCCAATATCGTGAGTGTTACTGACAAAATGGCGGGAAATATCTAACAGCATGCTCTTCCCAATCCTAATGGTCCTGCCTAAGCATAGCAGAGGCACGGGGCCAGTCCTACCAACTGTTGATGTTCAGGAACAAAAATCCCGTTTATTTTTGATCGACCTTCGTATTATACAGCTTGTGTATGAGAGTTGGTGGTTGATCATATCGTAAGCATCAGCCAGGTTGATGAAACAGCCCCAGTTACAAGGCCCTTCTGAAATCCGTCCATGCAGGGTGAATCACCTAAAATTTGCAACCCAATTTTAATAATTATTAGAATGAGTATTTATTTTAGGAAGTTACATTTTAAAAGAAAAATGAACAATGCCTACTGACATTAATAAAATAAAACTAGAGTAAATTAGAATGTCAATGGTGTTTTATTTTCTTTCAGCATTCCGGTACAAGAAGGCCTAGTTTATGAGCTATCATTAGTTTGAACATTGTAAATACCTTCAGTTGTGTGCTCCATATGTCAGCACTAACTTTAAAAAAAGGGAATAAACAAATTTAAACCGTATCTTTTATTAGAAGTGAGAACCTACCTGATGTCTTAGAGTTATGTTTGATGAAGCCTCTCATGGGCAGCACATGTAAAATATACTAATTCAAGAGTGCATCAGTCCCTTCATCCACTGCAAAAAGAAAATTCTATCTGTACTGGTAGCAACAAAAATTATCCTAGTCAAAACTCCTTTTTTTCTTTTTTGCTAGTGGCTTTACATCGCACCGACACAGATAGCTCTTATGGTGACGATGGGATAGGAAAGGCCTAGGAGTTGGAAGGAAGCGGTGTTGCCTGGTGTGAAAATGGAAAACCATGGAAAACCATCTCCAGGGCTGCCGACAGTGCGATTCGAACCCACTATCTCCAGGATGCAAGCTCACAGCCGCATGCCTCTAACCACACGGACAACTTGCCCGGTAGTCAAAACTCTAATAATACACTTATTTTAATACTGTGATGTAGGTATATATATATATATAGTGATGTTAACTCGATTAATCTTCAATGTAAAACCACGTCAACATATCACTCTATATCTTAAGAAACTGTCAGTGCTAAACCTGCAAACAAGAAGACAACTTCAGTGTCAACTATACAATATTATAAAGATGTTTACACCTCAGTACCTAGCTTTCAGGTTTACCAACCTTTCAGAGACTCATCAACTCAACACCCACTCCCATGACAGGAACATCCTGTCCATTCCTGCACACAACACCAAATGGTACTCCCACTCCTTCACAGGAGGTGCTGCGCGGGTCTGGAAGTCCCTACCAGACAAGTTATGGAGCCTGATGTCAGGCTCGTCATTCACAAACCAGTATAAGAAATATTTACTTTCCATTTAAACTCTGATGGTTATTACTGTTCAGTTATGATTACGACTATTATTATTATTATTATTATTATTATTATTATTATTATTATTATTATTATTATTATTATTATTATTACTGTATTATTATCATCATCGTCAAATTTGTACTACAGTTACCTTTAAGTTGTGTGTCAATTCTTGCTATTATTTCCTAGTTACTTTATTTGTATCACTTTGACGTAGTTGTTAATTTTTTCTTTTTTTTACTATTTGCTTTATATTGTACTGACACAGATAGGTCTTGTGGTGATGTAATCTTGGTTTAGTGTAAGAGAAGGCTTTATAGCCTTCACTACACCAAACAAAATAAGGCAAATCAATCAATCAATCAATCAATCAATCAATCAATCAATCAATCAATCAATCAATCAATCAATCAATCAATCAATCAATCAATCAATCAATCAATCAATCAATCAATCAATTCTTTTGATTCTGAAGAAGAAACAGAACTGGCCTTCAAAAAGGTTGTACCGAGCTCGAAAGCTGCAGCCACCTAAGTGCGGCCAGTATCTAGTATTTGGGAGATAGTAGGTTCGAACCCCACTGTTGGTGGCCCTGAAAATGGTTTTCCATGGTTTCCCATTTTCACACCAGGCAAATGCTGAGGCTGTACCTTAATTAGCCTTTTCCTGTCCCATCATCGCCATAAGATCTGTGTCAGTGCGACGTAAAGCAACTAGCAAAAAATGTAAAAGCAAAGAGGTTGTGTTCAAAGTGATGACCACCAGTTTCAATACAAGCTTCCAGTCTGCCATGAAAAGATGATGCACATGTTCTAGCATTTCATCAGAAATTTCAGCGCAGGCAGCAGTAATACCAAATACAGTAGAGACAATATGCGACACTTCTGGTTTTAGCTTAGTTAAAATGGGAGACAATTTGCAAGTGGCGCTCCTAGTGGCGTGACCTGAAAATTCGCGCTAAATTCAAATATCAATGGAAATGTGTATACGGAAATGGATAAATAAATTACGTCTAGAAAGAAAGTGTTGCTAACATATTAACTTCAAAGTTGCTAAATCAATTCTGGATACATGAATGAAGAATTATTTAACAGGTTATTATTTAAAGACTAAAATTAGACATATAATCAAGATGTGAAATGGACTGTTGTGAAAGAGCTTGATCTTTCATTTATGCGTTACTTTTTTCGCTTTAGCATACCTGCCTGAACTTTCATGGCTAGATTTGTCTTTTTTTCTCATTTAAAAGCATTGTACATCACATTAGGACACTTGTCAATAAAAATATCGGCACATTCCTTACACACATGGTTCAATAAACTTTCATTTAAGAGCTGGACAATTTTCCTTTTAACTTGAAGCCTATTAACAGAAAGAAAATCTATAAATTTAGCTGCAAAAACATTCAAAATTTCCCTATAAGCAATACTTGCCATTACATTAGGGTAAAGCAAATTTGCATCATCATCACATTTCTTAAATCACCCATATTTTCTTCAGTGTTTGACAGTGCATTGCGGCATTCCAGATGGGGTAACTTGGAACATAACCAGCCACACACATATGCATTTTCCTGAATTAAATCAAAACCCACAGACCACACCTACAACAATACATCGGTATTGAAGGTTAACTGCTGCACTAATACAAGAAAATAAGCTTATTATATTTTAAGCCAGTTAAAATATGGGTCGCGCTGGTCAGAAGTTTAGGAAGTAGGCCTTTTATAAAAATATCTTTGTAACTGGAAGAATATATATGCAAACACAGTATTTACTTACATTTTCTTGTCGCGAGGGAAATGGAAGAAAGACCGCGAATCCTTCTGCACTTCATAGTTATTGCAGCCAAATGCAGCACATATCTTTCCACTCATATTGACAGGAGATATAAAGGAATGACACACTCTACTATTTACTTATGTTAACTTAATGCAAATGCATAAATAACCCCATAAACTTTACAAACAAGTAAACATGCTCTTATGACAGAATCAGTAACTCTCAGGACACTCCGCTAGATAGAGCTCTAACCGCTGTCCCTCGATATCCCGCAGAGTGTTGCATATTGTCTCTACTGTATTTGGTAATACGTTGACAAACAAATAAACGTGCTCTTATGACAGAATCAGTAACTCTCAGGTCACTCCGCTAGATAGAGCCCTAATTGCTGTCCCTCGATATTTCGCAGAGTGTTGCGTATTGTCTCTACTGTATTTGGTAAAACGTTGTTTCATATCATCTGGTGTATTTTTTATGTCCTTGTAAACAGCATCTTTTAGCTTTCCCCAGAGAAGAAATCTACAGGGATAAAATCTGGTGAATGGGCAAGCCAAGGTACAGGTCCCCTTCATCCAATCCAACGACTTGGAAACAATCAGTGAAGACAAGCTGTAAGGCGTTGTACACTGTGCGCTGAATAGCCATTATTTTTCTTGCTGAGGCTTGCACCTGTTTCATTGGATTGTATCTACAGGTTCTTTAGTCTCAGGCTTCTCTTCTGTCACTCTTCCACCAAGATGTTGCATGGTTTAGTAGGATGTTTCTCAGGATTCTTCCTAAAATCCACAATTTTATTCCTGAAGATGGATCTATCTTGAGTTTCTTTAGGGTTTATGCCTTCATCCTTTAGATCTCTGTACACTTCATTAAGCCAACGGAGACGAGTTTCCCATTCTTCCTGAAGAGCGAATATTACTCTATATACCCATCTATCCAGGTTCATTCTCTTTAGGTGTCCATAAAAGGTCAGCCTCCTTTGATTGTGGTGATAATTTTCTCTATTTTCTCATACATTTCACTGTTAGATCTCAGATGGAATGTGAAACGCTCTGACACTTTCTTGGGTTGTAGAATTATCCTGAGAAACTTCCTTTCCTTTTGCTCAATTGTGGGATCTTCTATTTTGGCTAGTGTCTCTGTGGTGTAGTGGCATTCTAGTCTGACTACTGTGCACTAGTGCCTCAGTTTTGCCTGGAAGGAGATTGATCTGGACCTGTAAAATTGTAGCACAGTTTAAAGCCCATTTCCACCCTCCTTGCTCTTTCTTCTTCATTGCTATTGGAAGTGAGGATATTGCCGAGGAACTTCTTCTTATAAGTAGCAGTATTATCCCCTGCCTGATGTAAGAGCCCAGGGACTCTCAGTTTAGGAGAGTGGGTTGCGACTATGAGGTCCTTAGCTGAATCTGCATACCTGCCAACCCTTCTGATTTACCCGGAAACTTTCCATTTTCTAACTCATCTTCCGATCTTCTGCTTTATTTTAACTTCTTCCTATTTTTGACCAATATAACCTCCAGTAATCAATACTCTTCCTGTATGATAAATTATTGTGTGCTTGTGTAATTTACGCAACCCCATTTCCAAGCGTATTTATTTGATGCTGTATTAGGTGAGTGTATGGTCCGCCACCTTTGTGTATCGTGTTTCATGCTCACTATAGCATTGTGTGTGTTTTACAGCTGGGAATTCAGAATGGCAATCGTCCTACAAGCAAGACAGGCTAGCGCGCACTAGCGACTCCGTTAATCGGGACGAAAGATTGAGTTTCTTATTGTGTGGATCGCGTGGTGTTAACGTTTCTGTGCATTGTTTCATTGGGATTGTAGGCCACGTGTTTTTTTCTTGTGGTTCTGCGCTTTTCCCCCGTCAGTCGTATGTTAATAATATATGAGACATATTGATCTGTTTTATATGCAGTAGTTTTGCATATTTCACTGCATTTGTGTTCATTCACAGTTCATAATTTGAATGACTTGAATATATTTCAGAGAGCTGTGTCAGTGACAGTTTCTGGTATTTTCTCTTCACATTATGGCCACAAAACAAAACAAATGCTATCTTCAAGTGTTCAGAGATGGTACCTATAAAATTGAATTCCGTTCATGTTACAGTGTAATAAAGTAAACTGTTATGCATTTTGTACCGTGTTTATTACATTTTCTTGTAACCATTTTTATGTTTTCTTAGTTTAAGATTTTAAGTTTAATAGTCAATTCACCTTTTAACTGTAGATATGTCTTTCATGTTGTCCTTTGTTCATCCAAACCATGGCGCAATATACACGATGAAATCCAAGAATTAAAAAATCTTCCTATTTTTGATTTCTGAAAGGGAAGAAAAGGGAAGAAACAAAACAAATGCTATCTTCAAGTGTTCAGAGATGGTACCTATAAAATTGAATTCCGTTCATGTTACAGTGTAATAAAGTAAAGTAAACCCTGTGGGTGGGGGACGCAGATGAAGAATACACCTCACCATAAGACCTATCTGTGTCGTTGCGACAAAAAGCAAATAGTAAAAAAATAAAATAATAAATACGGTACACCCATGGTATTCCCTGCCTCTTGTAAGAGGTAACTAAAAGGGATGGCCAAGGGATGATTGAATTAGAACCATGAAACTTGTAACCATGTATATTTTTTCTTAGGTTAAGATTTTAAATTTAGTGGTCAATTCGCCTTTTAACTGTAGATATGTATGCCTTTTATGCTGTCCTTTTTTCATCAAGACTGTGGCCCAATATACGTGATGAAATCCAAGAATTAATTTTTTTTTTTTTTTTTAAATTTCTAAACGTCGGCAGGTATGAATCTGGAATTGTTTCCAATTACTTGTGCCAAGCTTCTCACTTTCATATTCCCTATCTGACCATTATCGATCAATTCTTGTTCTCTTCTGAATCCTAGGGAGTGTTTCGTTTTCATATTCTCAGTGGTCCTTCCCTTTCATTTGCCACTATCTTAATTTTTCTTTCTGATTAGAGTTAAGGGAGGATGGTTGCCCACTTGTAGGCTACTTCCTCTTAAAACAGTGATCACCACCAGAATGAAGGTATTAGCAAAAGAAAAGTAAGTGTCACGAAGGGCATAAAATTGAAAACTTCTTAGGCCTTAGAAATCTAATATCTTCAGGGTCAAAAAGGAATAAGAGTTAATCAAGGGAGATCAGATAAGGAGGGTGAAATTAAGGAGCCAGGTTCAAGTAACTGGGAAGAGTATCAGATTCAGCTAGAACCCTGTGATCACTAGCCCTCGCTCCCAAGTTGAGTAAGTTGAGTACCACTGGGGCCTTCTCTTAGTCACTTCTTACGACAGACAGAGGATGCCACGGATGTATTCTACCACCCCCACCCATAGGAGGTCTGCAATCAACTGCTTCTATAGCATTAGGAAATGATCTTTCTTCATTTGCTAAAGCTTGTGAAGTTGTTGGAAATTTCATCCAGGCTTCTGCATGTGATCTAATTGCTCTAACTACCTGCCAGGGAGTTCTGGTCAAAAGTGATATCTTCAGATACAATACACCTCTTTGAAACCCCAGGTCACCATATAGGTAATGCTGAAAAAACCCAAAGAAGTTTATAAGAGCATCTCTCTGTGCTTAATACATGTTTGTTTATCATTGGTAAACCATCATAAAGTCCTCTATCATGTTTTCAGCCTGCTCTCTAACACTTTGAGTCACCTATTGGGCAGTCTCAAGAAGTTCAGAGATCCATCTCCTTCCACTAACAAGATGCATCTCAAGGGGAAGAGGTCTCTGCTGACACTACTGAGATGAGGCGTGTTTATTTGTCTACATGCAAGTTACATCTCAATGTTCGTTAGACAAAAGATATATCTCAGTCTTATTCATATCATTCATTACCGATATTTGTTTCTCTTCCCTTTCTTGTGTGTTATTTCTGCGTAGCTTTCTGTATATGGCAGCTGCATCACTCGAGACAGTGTGTGGGGCTCCAAGCACACAGCCTTTTAATGAGCTCTTATGTTTGCTGTGTGCCTACCAAGTGACTGCTGCTCAGCCTGAAGGCCTGCAGATTATGAATTTAAGTTGAATATGCCCTGTATTGTGATAATAAATATTATTTACAGCTCTGTATACTGCATGCTTTTCTGTCAGCAATACCCTATCAGAACACTGCTATGTTAAGGTGTGACAGCTGACAACGTGAGAAACGACAGGATATAACCAGGATTTTAAGGAAGTCTTTTTTAAATGAATAGCACTGAAAAGTGATGCTGAAAAAAATATTTTGTATTTGCAAGCTACATTTCAAACTGATGATGTGAAATATTTATCATTGAGAAAGTAGACATGATCTATTCATTAGATTCTACGTACAGACTCAAAACAAAATATTTGAATGAGGAAGTAATTAACAATTGCTACATTCTTTGTAAACCAATCAACGCAATTAAATTTTATGGAAAATTTGAGCTTCTACTTACGGGGCATGATGAGACAGTGGAAAATTCAAGAATTTTTCATGGTTTAATCAACTTTCTCTAAAGACCTTATTTAGTTACTATGATTATAAAATTTTTCCTTTCGTTTTTTGTTATGTTATTTAACTGTTAATTCTTCATTTCTTATTTGGATAAATGTGATAAACAGGGTAAAATTTAATAGCATTTACAGCCCCTCCAGTCAAAGAATTCACCAGCTGCCATGGCATGCCAGTAATTAGTAATTAAATCTTACTTACTTTTTACTGTATACCTTCTAGCATTCAGGTAGAATCCTCCAGAAATGAACCAAGTGCCTCTGTAATCTTCCATCATTGCAGCTAGCAACGTAATCTATTCTGTTTCTACACCTTCTACCTTGAAATCATCCAATACAAAGGCTAACCTAAGTCTCTCTCCTTGTGTTTCTTGTATTCTGGAGCTGAGTGCATTGTTCATCTAAGTAACCTACCCTCTTCCAATTGCCTCTCATGATCCCAAGACTGAAGCCTGTTTATATAAACAGCCTTTTTCTCTCGAGTATGAACACACTCTTATCATAGTTCTCACCTCTTTGTACCCCAATCTTCTCACTACTCTTTTGTCTTATTTCTAATTTATGCTTAAGGATAATTTTATCTGCAAAATTACTTGGTTCTTACAAAAATACCACGTTTAAAACTGTGAGCTTAGATTTGCTATATTTTGATTCAATTTCTCTCACTATACTATCATCTAGGAAGAATACACATCTCCAGTATCTGAAATGACCCGCCTGCTCCAATTCTGTATTCCTTATCTGGTACCATATTCAATCTTCGCAGGTTTCTTCACAATAGTCTCTTTTTATCATACCTTGATTCATTCTCGTTTTCCAAGTGTTTGGATCCCTATTACAGAATTTCAGTTGATGCAAAGAATATCTCACAATATAAAATAGAAAAGTAAATTAGGATATTACTGGTAAATATAAATGCAATTTTAAATATATTATATCTTTAATTTATACACCGATGTACAAACTTACAATCACATCAATACAACAGAAGAATGTTCAATATTAAGAGCAATTTTCTTCTTGATAAGGCAAGTTTTAAGAATGGGAGCAAATTATACACTTCAGTCAAATAGATGATCATCAGGTGGAAATTTGGTAATAATTGGCAACAGGAAAGAATGCACCTAAAATACTTTGAAATGGTACATAGGTAGCTGCATTACAATTGTATAGTTTCATAAAGCTTCTTGAGAAGTCTGTTAATAACATTGTCTTGTAATTACTGGTATATACACGAGTAGATTATGGTGAACTCCTGGCTTAAAATATCACTGGTGGTTTCAAACAGGGTTCAAGATGTTCAACTTATTGTGCTGATATTCTGCAGTGATAAGTTATAAACGGTCTTCTTCTTCTTCTTCTTCTTCTTCTTCTTCTTCTTCTTCTTCTTCTTCTTCTTCTTCTTCTTCTTCTTCTATGAATGAAACTGCAGGAATGTGGCTATTCTAAAACAGTTTCCACTTTGATAATGACTTACTTTGAGGGATATGAAGATCAAGTTTCTAACTTATATGAAGTTCTGAGATTTCATTGATCTGCTGGAATGGTTAAGAACACCATGTTACAATGTAGCAGTATTTGGTATAAAGTATGAATTTTCACAATGCTCGTACAGAAATGTCACTTTCATAAATAATATTATTAAGAGGAATCAAATCAGTATTAGCTGCTGGTCTAGCTAGGATGCTACACTGACTAGTCCTCACCGAGATCACTGACCTTCCATCACTTGGAAGAGTCAAAGAAAGGAGGAGGGGGCAGTTTAGACTTGAGGTGTGGCCGGGGAATGTATTCCGAGACATGCCTTTTGAGTGCTGTGTCAGCTGCTGAATGAGTACCATTAGCAATAGGCATCGCTCGGAGAGAGTATCCTCGCTGAGACAAGCGAACGGACGGGAAATTCCCTCCAGAACTAGCAGCTGAGTTGGTCTGAGACATCTGGTAACATTGAGGTAAAAAGGTAATGAGAAAGGTGCGCCTATACTTGTCACTCAGTGCACAGTACAGCAGAAAATTGCAGGCTGAATGAATGGCTACTAAGAAATTGAATATATTGCCCAATCCACGTAAAACATTTTTAGTGAAGGAGGATGGTGTAGGGTTGAATGTTTTATAGATAAGAGTAATCGCTGTTGGCAGCTGACACACCATGAAGAGTATCACCACAGCAATCAGGATAATGGTGATCCTGTTCTCCTGGGTTTGAACACTGTCACTGTGCTCCACCTGCAATGAAATAACAGATACCAGTAATAGTTTGTACTCAAGATCAGTAAGATATATACACTAATGTAAATCAGAACATTCTGTATTTGACTTCTGTGGTTAATTTATACATGTAACTTGCAACAGAAAATTTGTTACAATCTGGAACTTAACCACATAGTTTCCTATTAAAATTTTAAACATACATAAAAGTTGAAGGACCCGAAGTCATATTAAGATATCATGTTAGAAATTTTACAAACAGTACAAATTACAAACAGTGCAGACTGATGTGAAGTCTTGTGAGAAGCACAACTTAATACTAAACTTAAATTAATATCAAATACTAAATGCAATAGTCTTCTGCTTATTACAAAGTTTTAGGTGATATTTACATAGTTTACAATATGTACATTAACTAAATGCCAGAATCTGTGAACAAGGAAGCAATAAAATATTTTATTTTACAATGACTAGGAAACGTCTGAAACGTCTGGATGAAAGTTTATGCAAATGTGTACGTATTGGCTAGAGATTGATCACAGCGTGAATTGGAGTTTCTCTAACTGTTTGACTAGAGCTTGATCACAGCGTGA
This sequence comes from Anabrus simplex, assembly GCF_040414725.1. Classification (NCBI taxonomy): domain Eukaryota; kingdom Metazoa; phylum Arthropoda; class Insecta; order Orthoptera; family Tettigoniidae; genus Anabrus; species Anabrus simplex. The sequence goes on along the minus strand of NC_090265.1, from coordinate 1,045,629,429 downwards.
ATTGGGGCTTAGTTAGAGAGTTAGTTTTAAGTTCCAATGTTAATAGATTTAAGACTTGACCTTAAGATTAGTATTAGGTTGGAGATGCCCAAAAATAAGGCAAAACATGTCCCTAACTAGTGTTTGTATTTCATGTAAAATTTAACCACTACAAAATATAATTGTACTGAATAGGTGGACATAGTAATTTTATTCAAGAAAGAATTTTACTTACTGTTTCTTCAATACGAAACAAAATGAGATTAGTTACTTGTAAGCAGAATGTTGTCAACAGTGGTAATATCTACTACAGAAGCGACAACTCAGAGAAAAGTTTTTTTTTTCACTAATTGTAGATACAATTCAGGGATGGTGAATTGAGATTTGAATTTGATGGTGAATTGTGATTTCCGACAAAAGAGTAGCGTTACAAAAATGTTGCAAAGTTTGGGTTGGGAAGAATTGAGAGAAAGAAGAAGAGCTGCTTGACTAAGTGGTATGTTCCGAGCTGTCAGCGGAGAGATGGCATGGAATGACATTAGTAGACGAATAAGTTTGAATGGCGTTTATGAAAGTAAGAAAGATCACAATATGAAGATAAAGTTGGAATTCAAGAGGACAAACTGGGGCAAATATTCATTTATAGGAAGGGGAGCTAGGGATTGGAATAACTTACCAAGGGAGACGTTCAATAAATTTCCAATTTCTTTGAAATCATTTAGGAAAAGGCTAGGAAAGCAACAGATAGGGAATCTGCCACCTGGGCGACTGCCCTAAATGCAGATCAGTATTGATTGATTGATTGATTGATTGATTGATTGATTGATTGATTGATTGATTGATTGATTGATTGATTGATTGATTGATTGATTGATTGATTGATTGAAAGGGTATAGCCCCACATATGCAAAGGTTCCTCCATCCATATTAAAATTACAATATTAAATTACAATATATTATAGGCTACAAAACATGCTTATATACAATTACTCCATTTACATAGATATATTATTTACATAATATTCTCAGGACCTGTTCAACATTCAAGTAATTCTACACACATGCACGTGCCCACGTAAATTGCCACATACATTAGAGCTAGGCAGGCTCGTTCATACCTACATACAGTCTCATTCATTCGGGATCACATAAATTTTCATCTGTTTTCCCATGCATACTGAACATTCACTCAGTAGAAAATTATGTTATGTATAGAAGGTTTTGTTATATATGCATTCTTTTTACTTCTTTATAAAATTTCTCAGGAGGTAGTTCCTCTGTCAATGGTGAGAGTTCATTCCATATCCGAGCAGAACGAATAAAGAAGCCACTTTGATAAAATGCTGTTCGTGTAAGTGGAGGGCAAACCTCGACCTCTTTGAGTGGAACGGTAGTGCAACTGCAAGCAGTTGAAAGGGTTGACGTGAATGTTACCAATTTGCTTACAGAGAGCTCTTATGGGGGGCAGTGACCTGGCTGTATTTAAATGACCATGTTAAACATTTAGTCATTCTGTTCTGCTCAGTGTTGAACTCCCTCTAGTTTTGTTATGTTCTCTACTGCAGAAGGATGCCAGGAAGAAATCCTGTACAACAATATTGGCCATAGTAATGTCAAATAGGTCATCTGAACTTTCTTTCTAGGTCCCAGTAGAGATCTGCAGATAAATCCCAAAATTGATCAATCAGTCACTACTGATCTGCATTTAGGGCAGTCGCCCAGGTGGCAGATTCCCTAACTGTTGTTTTCCTAGCCTTTTCTTAAATGATTTGCAAAGAAATTGGAAATTTATTGAACATCTCCATTGGTAAGTTATTCCAATCCCTAACTCCCCTTCCTATAAACAAATATTTGCCCCAATATGTCCTCTTGAATTCCAGCTTTGTCTTCATATTGTGATCTTTACTACTTTTAAAAACACCACTCAAATTTATTTGTCTACTGATGTCATTTCACGTGATCTTTCCACTGACAGCTCAGAACATACCACTTAGTCGAGCAGCTCGTCTCTTTCCTCCCACATTTCCCAGCCCAAACTTTGCAACACTTTTGTAACGCTACTCTCTTGTCAGAAGTCACCCAGAACAAATCGAGCTGCTTTGTATGCTCAGTATGCTTTGCACCTTATTACCTCAAAATGCTTGTTCCATTTTAAATTGCTGCAAATATAAATGCCAAGCAATTTTATTGAGGTGCAAGGCATCATATTTTTACCACACAGTGGAATTTGATGTTGTAATGGTGATTTTGTGCTAGTTAAGTTGATATATTTATATTTCTGTACATTTATAGTCATTCTATTTATTTGGCACCACAGAGCTATTTACATCGTTCTCATTGTGAATGACTCTGCAAATGATGGTTTCATCAGCATACTGTGAGTTTGGTCTGACCTGGCTGCAATGAACACAATGCACTGCGTTTGATCTACGAGGAATGATTGAAGCCATGCCAGTATGCCTTAAATGCCATACTTGTTAAGTTTTAACAACAGTCGTTGATGTGGTATCTGATCAAAGGCCTCACTCCATTCGAGAGTTACGCAGTCCACATGAGAGAAATTAGGCTGGTCCCAGGAATTACTGTTGTTAAAAGTGCAGAACAGGATTTTCCAGGGAGGAATCCATGTTGGTTGTTAATAAACAGGTTTCTCTCATTCTGAAAACCCAGCACATGTTTTCTAATTTGGTGTTCCATGCGTCTGCATATACCAGATGTAATAGAGACCGGGCAATAGTTGTCTACATTTTCCCCGTCACTGTCTTTGAACATGGGAATGACATTTGCTTTCTTCCATTCATCTGGCACAGTTCCACTGTTCATTGAAATGTTAAATATTGCACAAAAGGCAATGCATCTGCACAGTGATGGAGAATTCTTGCTGGCACATTATCTGGGCTGTTTGCCGCATGGGGTCTGGTTCTCTGAAGACTTGCTGTGACCTTGTTAGTGGTGCAGTAGAGAATAGTTGGGCGCAGGAAGTGAGGGATTATCCTTGTAGTGAACATGACTTTGTCCTTGTCAGCTGTGGTAAAGTTATTTTTAAATTTACTGTTAAATGTGTCTGCAATTTCTTGGGGAGAGGAAACTAATTGTCTGTTGTACTTGAAGATCGATGGATTACTGTTGCAACTTATGTTTCTGATGGAACTAAGTCTGTGGATATATGAACTGTAGGCATCATGGATTAATGATTTGATGTTGTTCCTAGCCAGTCTGTACATCTCTCACTTAATGTCACTTGGATTTTCCTTCCATTTCCCATATAAATTACAGTATTTCTCTTTTGGATACCCGTTGCTATCTCTTTACTGATCCATGGTGTTTTTTTTTAATTAGAGATGGAAACTTTCGGCATTTTAAAAAAATATCCAGTTTTGCCAGATCTCTTTGATATTTATATCACTGTTGAAGGACGTGAGGGAAACAGGAAGATTTTTTAATAGAAGAGAAACATCGTTCCAGTTAGATTGAGAAAAATTATATGACTGCATGATTACTTGTATTGAGTCAGCATACTCTTTTAGTCGCTATCATTGGTGTAAGACACTGCATTTTCATGGCACGTGCTACAGATACGAACAGTATGTTCACCACATATAGCCAGTAGGTGTAACTTTTATGAGATAATTAGCTCTTATATGACATAAATTATTGTTAATGTGATGCACTAATTCTTCTAATACATTATCTGCAAAAAGCAGAGACCACGATTCATACAATGTAATCTTAGAAATTTGCCCTTCTCTTTTCACTCAAGAAGGACGAATTTCAATGTATCTTTTCAATTTTTGCCTATTTTGAACATTTCACACATTTATGTTATCATGTCCAAAATGCAGAATCGGGAATTTGTTCATCACCACAAACTTTGGACGAACTGTCGTGTTTGCTATTCACAGGGTACTCTGCAAATGAATACTCTGATTTATCATATCAGGAGCTCCATCATTTGTCTCTTCAAGGAACCACTGTATAATCTTCTTGTCTTGAGCCATTGTTTACAATCCAATTCTCAAAAGAAGAATAGTGAAACCTAAAACAGTGAACAATGATTAATTGTAGAAGTATGGTAACACCACTGCTTGATGGAAAGCTGTGTTGCTGAAGTCAGCTACACACACTACTGCATTTACTCATTTCCTGAAACCCTGAGAGTCAGCTTTACAGCAATTTGAAAGTTTACATGCATTTAATTTTGTATTATAGAGAATTGAAGAAGAAGGTGAGTACCATGCTCACCCTTTGATCAATGGAAGGTTAAGTAGCAGGAGACTAGAAAGCCATGGCCTATGAAACTCCACACAGTGTACATTTTTCAATAAACAATCTGAAGACAGTCTGATTACTTGTTGATGGCTTTTGGCATGAAAGTAAAACAAAAAGGTTTTGGAATCTGGTGACCAAGCAGCCATGTGTGTCTCAGTCCAGGAGATTGTAGCACAAGTTTATCTAGTCTTTTCTTAAATGATTTCAAGGAACATGGAAATTTATTGAGCATTTCCCTTGATAATTTACTCCAGTCCCTAATGAATATTTGCCCCAGTTTGTCTTCTAGAATTCCAATTTGATCCTCATATTATGATCTGCTCTGCTCAAGCTTATTCATCTAGTAATGTCATTCCGCACCAATTCTCTACTGACAGCTTGGAACATACCACGAGTCGAGCAGCTCATCTCCTTACTCCTACTCTTTTGTCAGAAATCACCCAGGACAAACTGCGTTGCTTTCCTTTGGATCTTTTCCAGTTCTTCTATCAAGTAATCCTGGAGTGGGTCTCATACACTGGAATCATATTCTGGTTGGGGTCTTACCAGAGACTTGTATGCCCTCTCCTTTACATGCTTATTATTACCCCTAAATACACTCATAACCATATGATGAGATCTGTAAACTTTATTTACAACGTTGTCAGAGTTGGGAAGTAATTGAGTAAAAGTAATCAAATTACTTGTAATGATTACATTCTTAGTACTTTTTACTTGTAATCATTACTTTTTATAAAATATGATTTTTACTTATAATTTACTTCTTGAAATAAAATTGTAATCATTTCCTTCTAGTAATAGTTACATTCTAGTAATTGATATACATCACACAGAAGCAGAAATGTAAAAAAATAGATTATGATGACAAGTTTTTTTAGTTCTACTACAGCGACCTTTATTACTTCTGGATGAGGAACTTTCTTACCTCTCCAGTACTTCCAAAGGCATTCCAACAATGTTTTAACATTAAACACAGGCATTCTTTCAAGGGCCCATGTAGGGTGTCTTTTACAGGAAATGCAAAGATGTATGTACTCCCCTCTCCCCTTAAGATGTCAACGATTAGCGATGATAATTTTAAGAACCAATTAATTTATTTGCGAAGTAAATGGAAAATCTTAACCCAACTTGGCAGGTTCGATCCTGGTTCAGTCCGGTGGTATTTGAAGATGCTAAAATACGTCAGCCTTGTGTTGGTAGATTTATTGGCACGTTAAAGAACTCCTGCGGGACAAAAATTTGGCACCTCGGGCTCAGTTTCTAAAAATATACACCCATCATTTACAGAGAATTTGTATTGATTGCTATGTTCAATAGTAGCGTATGCATTCTCATACGTCTAAATGTGGTTATTGTGAGAATTGTCAATTCTCTCTTCTCTCTCCGAGAGAATTGGCCATGTGATTAAGGCCACGCAGCTGTGAGCTTGCATTTGGCAGCCCCGAGGATGGTTTGCTGTGTTTTCTAATTTTCACACCAGGCAAATGCTGGAGCTGTACCTTAATGAAGGTCACGGCTGCTTCCTTCCCACTCCTAGCCCTTTCCTATCCATCATCAACATAATACCTATCTGTGTCGCTGCAACGTAGCACAACTTGTAAAACAAAAATTCTCTCCCCAAGTAAAGATAGCTTCATCAAACACACCTGATGCAAAATCATGTTCATCTAACGTGCACTGCAAAAATCACTGAGCAAAGGGTACATGATCAGAATAGTCATTGGTTCCCATAACCTGCACCCGTTGCCTACGGAATAGATGGTGTCGATTTTCATAGAGAACCTCCCAAAAAGTTGAATTGATAGAAGCACCCACTTCTCTCACAATTGCTGTGTGCAAGATTAAGCATTTTGTTCAGTCATTTTGCCAGTGTCTGATCTGTGCTTTTACCACTGGGGGTGGGTAGGGAGCAGTGTCTTAGTGTGTTAGCAAATTATTATAGATAAAGCAACTATATGTGACTCTCTTCTTGTATAAATGCCTATGCATCTAATTTGCTATTACTTTGTTAATTATATTGTAGGCTAACATTTACTATATTACAGAGAAAGTAAATTTACAAAATCAAACTACATACACAAGAACCTCATTTATCCAGATTAAGTGGGACCGGAACTGACCCGGATTATCGAAAATACGGATAATCCGGAAAAACAAAAAACCAAATACAGTAGACCTACATGTTATATAATCTATTAACATAAGTTGTACAGTAAGTTAATACCTTTTCTTCAATTACAAAATAATATAAGAACACATTTCTTATACTGACGACTCTGTTTTATGCACTAAAATAATGCGCGATTTTTTTCTGTTTTACATATTGTTTGCGTGCAGCACGATCACGAAGACGTTTAACTAACATCAGTTCTGCCGGTGTGGTTTCAGTCAAGGATTCTAAATAGGCGATCAGTTTGTCCAGGTGCATTGTTGCCTCTCCATGAGTCATTGTTTCTTCTGATGGAGCGCCGGTTTCATTTTTGAATTCACCTCAGTGAATTAGTAGTGCATTGCATTCAGAAGAGCGTGGATTCTAATCTCACCTCGGCCGTCCTGGGAATGGTTTTCCATAGTCTCCTATTCTCAATCCCAGGCAAATGCTGGGATGGTACCTTTGATAGACCATGGCCGAATTACTTCCAATTCCTCTCTTTAACTATCCTTGGCGGAAAAGACATTCAAGATAAGTCGACCCCGTAAAAGAAATACTGTAGAAGTAAAAATAAATTTGTATTATTTTCGATCTGGATAAACTGGAGATCTGGAATATTGAGGCCCGGATAAACGAGGTTTTTGTGTACTTTTCCCGCTTGGTGGCCATGATCTTTAAGACGTCAAGTCTCAATAGACTAACACTATGGTTAGCTGGTTCGAGCCCCATTGATGGAAAGAATTTTCACCATTAGAATGTTGGCCAGCAGGGTAGAAGAGGGGGTGGTATTCGATTTCTAATCAGTAGATTGCGTGCCAAAAGCCTGGATTCAGTTCCAAACCTCTCTGCAGTGATCATATGGAGTGAGGGCAGAAGACGCTGTTGATGGTGATTCGTCTATTGTGAGGACACGTTAAGCACCAAGCAGATCCCTTGGATCTATTCGACAGGAGTAGGCTATATGCCGGTGGCAAATTTCACCCTCTCCCTTCCTACTATCATACGTAGGTGGATCAAAAGGTTAGTTGCACTAATGCGCCGTAGCAGCGCGCTGTGTGTCGCAAACGTGGGCACAGCAGAGAAAGGGACAGACATTGCCAACATGTCTGTTAGGCAGGTTGCTGTGGTGTCTCGTCTAGTATTGTGTGAATAGCGGCCAAATGCAATGGCGCGTCAACTGGACGTTCACTCCAAATATGAGGTGCGTGCGACAATCCGATTCCTATGGGCCAAAAGGAAGAATTGCACGGACATTCATCATGAAATTAGTGCTGTGTATGGAGAGCAGGCCATTTCCCAACAAGGTATCGTAAAGTGGTGTCAGCAATTCGATGCCGGACGCACGTATATCATGGACAACCATCGCGAAGGCAGGCCCGCAACGTCCAGGACCAGTGCAAAGGTCAAGAGTGTGAATGCGATCATTAAACAGAACCGGCGCATTAAACTGAGAGAAATCGCGACGCAGCTGAACATGTCGTATGGCAGTGTGTTCGCGATTGTTCACGAGGACCTTGGATATCGTAAACTGTGTCAAAGATGGGTCCCACGTCTTCTCACCGATGAGCACAAGGGACAATGTTTCCAATCCTCCCTGGCATTTTTGCAACGCTATGCCGCAGATGGCAACGGGTTTCTGCGGCGAATCGTCACAGGCGACGAAATGTTGGTCCACCACTTCACCCCCGAAACGAAGCGAACATCAATGGAATGGGTGCACCCCTCATCACCACAACGAAAGAAGGCCAAGGTTCAACCTTCAGCCGGTAAGGTTATGGCGACAGTGTTCTTTGACTTTGCTGCACATGGAATTCATGCCGAAAGGAACGACGATCAACGCGGCGTCGTATTGTCAAACGTTGCACCAGTTGCGTAAAGCGATTAAAGAGAAGCGCCGGGGGAATTTGAGCGTCAGTGTGATTTTGTTGCACGATAACGCAACACCTCACAATGCCCGTCAAACGAGAGAACTGCTGCAGCGTTTCAATTGGGAGGTCTGGCAACATCCACCCTACAGTCCCGACCTAGCGCCATGTGACTTTCATCTGTTCGGTAAGCTCAAAACGGAGCTCGGTGGTCAACGTTTCCAGACCAATGAGGAGGTGAAGGCCGCTGTCTCCGAGTGGTTGCAGAACGCTGGAGGAAATTTCTATGCATCCGGCATCGACAAGTTGGTTGTGCGTTCGCAGAAATGTTTGGAGTCTCTTGGAAACTATGTGGAAAAGTGACGTTACAGTGTGTGTCGTTATAGTCGTGTTGCTGTTGTATAGGTGGTGTAATAAATGGCCATAACTGGGAAGTGCAACTTATTTTCTGATCTGCCCTCGTATATCACGCCATTCATTTCACCTCATTAACTCTTCTAACGAGGTCGACGTCAGAATGGGCTTCCAGTCGTAGAAACTTGCTACGAAGATTCATCCCAATTCTTCCCAGCCCAAACTTTGCAACATTTTTGTAACACTACTCTTTTGTCGGAAATCACCCAGAACAAATTGAGCTGCTTTTCTTTGGATTTTTTCCAGTTCTTGAATCAGGTAATCCTGGTGAGGGTCCCATACACTGGAACCATACTCTACTTGGGGTCTTACCAGAGACTTATATGCCCTCTCCTTTACATCCTTACTACAACCCCTAAACACTCTCATAACCATGTGCAGAGATCTGTACCCTTTATTTACAATCCCATTTATGTGATTACCCCAATGAAGATCTTTTCTTGTATTAACACCTATATACTTACAATGATCCCCAAAAGGAACTTTCGCCCTATCAACGCAGTAATTAAAGCTGAGATGACTTTTCCTATTTGTGAAGGTTTGCGGTTGGTTTCCCAAGGGCACTGTTCTGCTGAGACGATCCATCTTGCTGCAAAATTTTCTGCATCGAGGCAATGCACTGGAGGCCCATTTATTGAAATAAAGTGTACATTTGAAATTGTAATGATATTTCTCTGAGCAATCAAGGTTAGATTCATGGCACTAAATGCACATTCATTTTCAGCCGTAGATATAGGTATATTTGTGTATAATTGTGACTGATTTCACTATTTCTTTCACTGAAATGGGAATATGTTAAGGTTTTTCTCTATAGATTCGACAATTTTTAACTACTGTTGCACACGTACTTTCACAATATTTAAAATCCATCATTTTACATAAATGAGTAATTGACATGTCACCATAAAGAACATGTTCACATTCGTCTGAAGGCCGCGTCTCTGGATTTAATATGGCTACATCTGAAAATAAATCCAAATCTTCAAAACGGTTTTTCACGTTGTTTGTCGGGGTCGCTGAGATGAATAGTGACACTCTGATTTTTTTTAAAGTCCAAGTTCAGCCCCCTTTGGGGTGGGGGCTATGGGGGAGTGATATATACAAATAATCGAAAATAGTGTCAAATACATAGTTTTCGGGGTCGCCAAAGTGAATAGCGACACTCCGGATTTTTGGTATCAGGGGACAAACCACGTGGGGGTAAGACACCCCAGGAACCCTTAGCGCTGGGGGCGAGGGGGGTCATATATGAAAATAAATGAAAATAGTGTCGAATCCATACTTTTCGGGGTCGCTGAGATGAATAGTCACACTCCATTTTTTTTTAAAGTCCAAGTTCAGCCCCTTTGGGGCTGGGGCGAGGGGGGGAGTGATATACATAAATAATCGAAAATAATGTCGAATACATAGTTTTCGGGGTCGCCAAAGTGAATAGCGACACTCCGGATTTTTTGTATCAGGAGACAAACCACGTGGGGGTAAGACACCCCAGGAACCCTTAGCGCCGGGGGGCGAGGGGGGGTCATATATAAAAATAAATGAAAATAGTGCCGAATCCATACTTTTCGGGGTCGCTGAGATGAATAGTAACACTCCAATTTTTTTAAAAGTCCAAGTTCAGCCGCTTTGGGGCTGGGGCGAGGGGGGGGGAGTGACATATTTAAATAATCGAAAATAATGTCGAATACATAGTTTTCGGGGTCGTCAAAGTGAATAGCGACACTCCGGATTTTTGGTATCAGGAGACAAACCACGTGGGGGTAAGACATTCCAGGAACCCTTAGGGGCGGGGGGCGAGGGTGGTCATATATAAAAATAAACGAAAATAGTGTCGAATCCATACTTTTCGGGGTCGCTGAGATGAATAGTGACACTCCAATTTTTTAAAGTCCAAGTTCAGCCCCCTTTGAGGTGGGGGAGAGCGGGGAGTGATATATACACAAATAATCGAAAATAATGTCGAATACATAGTTTTCGGGGTCGCCAAAGTGAATAGCGACAATCCGGATTTTCAGTATCAGGAGACAAACCACGTGGGAGTAAGACACGCCAGGAACCCTTAGGGGCGGGGGGCGAGGGGGTCATAAATAAAAATAAACGAAAATAGTGTCGAATCCACACTTTTCGGGGTCACTGAGATGAATAGTGACACTCCGATTTTTTAAAAGTCCAAGTTCAGCCCCCTTTTAGGGTGGGAGCGAGGGGGGAGTGATATATACAAATAAACGAAAATAGTGTCAAATACATAGTTTTCGGGGTCACCAAAGTGAATAGCGACACTCCGGATTTTTGGTATCAGGAGACAAACCACGTGGGGGTAAGACACCCCAGGAACCCTTAGGGGCGGGGGACGAGGGGGGTCATATATAAAAATAAACGAAAATAGTGTCGAGTCCATACTTTTCGTGGTCGTTTAGGTGAATAGAGACATCCCGGGAATTTTTTTAAGTCCAAGTTCAGCCCCCTTTGGGGTGGGGGCGAGAGGGTAGTGATATATACACATAATCGAAAATAGTGTCGAGTCCATACTTTTCGTGGTCGATTAGGTGAATAGTGACATCCCGGGAATTTTTAAATTTCAAGTTCAGCCCCCTTTAGGGTGGGGGACATGGGGGGAGTGATATATAAAAATAATCGAAAAGAATGTCGAGTACTCTTCGGGTTTGCTGGGATGAATACTGACACTCCGGACTTTTACTATCAGGAGACAAACCACGTGGGGGTAGGGCACCCCAGGAACCCATAGGGGCGGGGGGCAAAAAGGTGAGATATAAAAATCATCGAAAGTAGTGTCGAATGCATACTTTCGCGATCGCTTAGATGAATAGTGACACCCCGGGATTTTTTAAGTCCAAGTTCATCCCCCTTTGGGGCGGGGAGCAAGGGGGTGAGATATAAAAATAATAGTATTTAGTGTCAAATATACAGTTTTCGGGGTCGCCGAGGTGAATAGTAACACTCCGGAATTTTAATATCGGGAGACAAACCACGTGGGAATAAGACACCCCAGGAACCATTAGGGGTGGGGGCGGGGGGCTTGAGATATAAAAATCATCAAAGTAGTGTCGAATACATACTTTTTGGGGTTGCTGAGATGAATAGTGACACTCCAATTTTTTAAAGTCCAAGTTCAGACCCTTTGGCGTGGGGGCGAGGGGGAAGTGATATATACATGTAACCGAATATTGTGTCGAATGCATAGTTTTTGGGGTCGCCAAAGTGAATAGCGACACTCCGGATTTTTAGTATCAGGAGACAAACCACGTGGGGATAAGACACCCCAGGAACCATTAGGGGCGGGGGGGGGGGTCATATATAAAAATAAACGAAAATAGTGTCGAATCTATACTTTTCGGGGTCGCTTAGATGAACAGTGACATCCCGGGAAATTTTTAATTTCAAGTTCAGCCCCCTTTAGGGTGGGGGGCAAGGGGGAGTGATATATAAAAATAATCGTAATTAGTGTCGAATCCACAGTTTTTAGGGTCGCTGAGGTGAATAGTGGCACTCTGGACTTTTAAAGTCCAAATTAAGGCCCCTTTTGTGGTGAGTGGTTAGGAAGGGAGTTAGATATAAAATAATCGAAAATAATGTCACATCTATGGTTTTAGGTGTCGCTTAAATGAGGAGTGACACTCCGGTTGTCGTTTAAGTCCAAGTTGATCCCCAATTGCCAGGCGGGTGAGAAGGAGTCAAGAACAGAAAATATCCAAATGACCGAGATTAAGGATGTTTTTTGTTCGTTCCAGTATAACTGTCAGCAGAACTTAATACAAATATTACCTACTACCTGAAAAAAGTACTAAGGGGAAAAGACACCCCTTGAAGCCTTAGATAACGGTACGAAATGTAATTAAGATTGAAAATGACCGATATTAGTGTTGAATCCATACGTTTCGGGACTACGGGAACAATTTCAAACAAACTTGGTCACTTATGACTTATTATCAGGAGACAAAGTGCGTGGAGGTATGACAACCTTAGCACACCTACGACGGGATGAGATGTAGAAATAATCGAAAATAGTGTCGAATCCATTCTTTTCGGGGTCGCTGAGATGAATAGTAAGGTTCCAATTTTTTTAGAAGTCAAATTTCTGCCTCCTTTCGCATAGCGGTATGAAAAAGTGAAAAACAAAATTTCGAAAACGACCTAGAGAATGGACACATGTGTGTATACTGGACCTACTGTCTGGAGAAATATACCCTAGGGGTAAGAGACTCCTAGCCTCTAAAGTAGGGGCGAAATGTAAATATTAACCGAAAATGACCGAAATTTGTGCCTAATCTATAGTTTTCGGGGTCGCTGAGATGAACTGTAACACTCTGGATGCCATTTAAGATAACGCTCAGTCCTACTCGGCAGGCGGATGAGAACTGGCAAAAAATTGAAAACGTCCAAAGGGACAGAGTTTAAGGATGTATGTGTGTATGTTTTAGCATCAATCAAACTTGGTATACACATGACTTACTATAGAGAAAACATTACTGTGGAGGTCAGATACACCTAGCCCCCGCTGGGGGTGGGGAATGAGAGGGGCTGACGTGCAAGAATAAGGAAAATAACCAATATTAATGTCGAAATCCATTGTTTATGTGTCGCTGATACGAACTGTGACGCTCCGGATACCGTTTAAGTCCACGTTCAGCCTCCATCGAGGCAGGAGCTGAGAAGGGCCTAAAAGTAAATAGTATAAAATGACCGAGATTAGTGTTTACTCGATAATTAAATAATCTAAAACTTGAAGTCAGATACATCTAAAACTACATAATAAGTCGTAAAATCAACCTCTCAAAAAGAATTCTATTAGCATTCACTTCACACTTAACTAACTGGTAATACAAATATTAAATGTAAATATTCAAAAACTATCCGGGCAACGCCGGGTACTACAGCTAGTTGTAAATAAATTTGAAACTGCGAACAGTTTTAACAGAGGAAAATCTAGATGACATTGATGCGAATCTTAAACAGTTACCGCATAAATCACTCACAAAATTATCACAAGTAAGGGTTTCGGTTTCTTCTGTACACAGACCTAAACATAAACCGTACAGGTTTAAACGGGTTCATTGTTTAAAACCTGCTGATCCAGCCACAAGAGTGAGATATTGCATCGTTGAATGGTCGTTTATTCGACCCACAGCTTGTGTTCTTTCCGGATGAGGCCTGGTTTCTTCTTAGTGGTCGAGTGAACAGTCATAACTCTCGCTATTGGTGTTCAGAAAAACCTCCCATATAAACTAAGTCCGAACGCATGATGTTTGTACTCTGCGCTACGGCAGTTCCCTCAGCCGAACTTAATGTCACACGCGACTGCCCTACTTTAAGCGTGTATACAATCTTATATGAAATCTTACCTTATAAATGATGCTGGAAGTGTCGTCCTCCCTGGGTTATACAGGCATATTCCAAAACAAAACAAAATAGCACTTCGGCTTTGATCCAAGTGAGCTCCAGGTTCGAATCCTAGTTCTGCCGGTGATTTTTAACTTTAAATTCTCGTAGTGCTAAAGTCAGGTGTTTCAATTAAATGCACAAGCTTTTAACGTACAGTCATGCTTTTTTGCTGCGCACGTAGAGGAGCCACGGGTTCGATTCCTAGTCGGGTTGGAGAATTTTTAATTTACTGTAGCTCGAAGGTTGGGTTTTTTTTAATTTAACGCTAAATTATTTAGTTACTGTGATAGTCAGCAGTCCAGGAGAAAGAGAGCCGGGTTTGATTCCCTGCCGTGGTGTTTTTTAATTTCCTGCAGTTCAAACGTTAGGTGGTTTGAATTAAACACACGCATTCAATGAGCTGATGATGATGATGCTTGTTGTTTAAATGGGCCTAACAACAAGGTCATCGGTCCCCATTCAATAAGCAGGCATTTACTTACCATGATACTTAGAAGTCCAAAGGGGTTCCAATCCCATTCATGTGTAGCGCTAACATTTTTTCCGTTCTGAACATAAAGTTTTAATCTCTAAGAGATCTCAATAATATTAAGCTACTATAAATCTCTACAGTTCAAATCTATAAGCTCGAAATGTTACTATTAAAACTTCAGTGTTCCAAATACTAAAACGGACAGTGCGTTACGCATTAGCTCACACGCTAGCGTCTTTGACTCTCCAGCCACTCAGCTTCAAGACCTTGAAGTAGCTTTCTAAAGTTATGTCTCTATGAATAAAGCAATTGCATCAGACTTTACACCATCTCCCAAGTCTCATACCACCATCTTGTTCCATATTCAGCTCTGAGGCCTAGACCGTAGCTCATTCCCTTTAGATCTTTTGCCATTTAGTCCTTTTGCCCTTTTAGACTTAGCCTTTTTGCCCATTGGCCCTTTTGCCCCTTTAGCCCTTTTGTCATTTTGCCTTTTAGCCCATTCAAGTTCATCTCTCAGTCCTAGACCATAGCTCATTCCCTTTAGCCCTTTTGTCCTTAGTCGTTTTGCCCCTTTGTCCTTGTGCCATTTAACCCTTTTGTCATTTAGCCATTTAGCCCTTTGACCCTTTCCCTATTTATCCCTTTTGCCCCTTTAGCCATTTATCCGTTTTGCACTTTCACCATTTAGCCCTTTTTACCCTTTATGCCAGGGCCTTTCAGGGTGCATGCGCCTGGTGCATGCACTGTGCACGGTGCAAAAGACGACTTGGCTTGGTTGACCAGAGTGCAGACCCCCCACTCCTCCATTTGGAGCAATAGCGCTTACTTTCTCTTTCCTCACGCCTGTCTCGCTCGCTCCGCCTGTCTCCCTCTGCCCCACTTGCGCCGTAGCGCTCCAAATCCGGACTGAGTTGAGCCGAGTATAGGCGAGTAGAGTCGAGCTTAGCCGAGTAGCCCAGAGACGAAGCGTTGATCCGAGCTATGCCGAGCAGCACCGATGCACAGTGCACGGAGCTCTTGCGCCTCGATCTGCACGCGTGAGATTTTGGGCGTTTGAGAGGCCCTGCTTTATGCGGTCGCTCAGCTCCAAGACATAAGGTCGCCTTCCAACGTTATGGCCTTTGAAGAAAGCAAAAGCCTTACACCATTCCTGTAATCCCATCAACAAAATGTGTACCCGCCACCTCGTTCCGAGCTCAGCTTCGAACGTTACGGCCCCCTATGAATAAAGCACATGTATTAAGCCTTACACTATCTCCCTAGCCCCATGTGTGACCGCCATCTTGTACTCTTAGACTTCGAACTAGGGTCTGTACTGTTAACGCCGTTAGGCCTCGGATTGAGCCCCAGATCCGTAAGGCTAAACATAGACGCGTAACCAGCGTAAAGTAATGTGAGGATAAGAGCGCGCTCTTAGTCAGCAGCACGCACCGCGCTGTGACGTCACCCACCGGATCAGGCCTCGTCCAGGGGCCACCGGATTCCGCAGAACGCTCCAATTATATCTACTGTCATGGCTAGCCACCCCGTCACCTTCTCCGAACATCTTCACCGTATCACATCTCCCTGGCCTGCACTTTTAGCCAGGGTGTAGGGAAGGGCAACCTGTTCGGTTAAAGCCTGGTCAGGGTAAGGTTAAGCCTGCACTTTTAGCCAGGGTGTAGGGAAAGGCAACCAGTTAGGTTAACGCTTGGTCAGCGTAAGTTTAAGCCTGCACTTTTATGCAGTTAATCCGGGTATCGAACTTATATTCTGTTAAATTAAGCTTACACTCTTATGCGGTTAACCTGGGAGGTTAGGTTAAGTTAGGTTAGGTTAACGCTTGGTCAGCGTAACGTTAGGCCTGCACTTTTATGCAGTTAGCCCGGGTAACGGACTTAAAGTCTGCTAGGTTAAGCCTACACTTTTATGCGTTAGGCGGGTGTTGAACTTTGAGTCTCTTAGGTTAAACTTGTACTCTTAGGCTTAAAACTAGGTCTGTACTGTTAACGCCGCTAGGCCTCAGGTCGAACTCGAGGTCTGTAACGTTACGCCTAGACACGTAGCCAGCGTAAGGTCATGTGAGGTTAAGTCAGCTCTTAGTCAGCAGCCCGCACCGCGCTGTGACGTCACCCACCGGATCGGGCGGAACGCTCCAATTATATCTACTGTCACGGCTGCGAACATCTTCACCGCATCACATCTCCTTGGCCTGAGAGACGGCGTTACCATCTAGGAGGCCCTCTGGGAAACATAGTAGTAGTAGTAGTAGTAGTAGTAGTAGTAGTAGTAGTAGTAGTCTTGCGCATAATACAGATGTTATTGAGTGCACTCCGTAGAACTCTGGTTGCCTTTTATACCATGGATTAGGGAGTAGTAGCACTCCTGAATGAACTCATCAGCCATTTACAACTGCAAATGAAACCTTTATTACACGTGGAGGATTCTACACTAAATGTACTGAATAAAGTATAGTCGTCCGTTGAATACGTAGGTCCCTCGTTAGCTCAGTGTTTTTTGTTTCGCCTTACTTCGCAAGTATGATGTCTCACATAAATGTTTTCACTGACTTGATATTTATGTGGCCGTGGAAATGACCGTTTGATGATCAAGTCTGGACGGGAGCAGTATGGACGGTGGAAGGGTCTTGAGGTTCGCGAACACCAGTTCGCTAACGCAGTATGTGCTCGAAATGGTGACCTTCTTCATTAATGCATATTTGGGTACGCCGTTGAACTAAGAGTCTGACTTTCAGGAGCATGGTGGGTGTAACGGGTTTGCATGCCTTCGTAATTAGATTCGGAAGGCTCTCATGATCTTCCGGCTATTGTGCGTAGACTACTTGCCTTAAATGGCCCCACAGAAAGAAGTCCAATGTTGTTAAATCTGGTGATCGGGCCGGCTAGGGGATAGATCATCCTGTTTCTATTCAATGATGGGAATGTGTACCGTTCAGGAGGTTGCGAACGACTGCTGAATTGTGCGGTGGAGCTCCGTTATATTGAATCCACATGGTAATATGCCGCCCTAGAGGCACGTCCTCTAACAACAATGGTAACTGATGGCGGAGAAAATGTAGGTAGCCGTCTCCTGTCAAGTGGTCCGCAAAGAAATGTAGGCCAATTAGATGATTACCCAAAATACTTCACCAACATTTACTCCCCATCGTACCTGAAGTACTACCTCTCTTATCCGGCGAGGATTGTCAACGCTCACATAATGCATGTTGTGGCGATTCACGGTACCATTATTGTGAACCCGTGATTCGTCCGAAAACAAGATTTTCAAAACAACGCACCATCATTTGCCACTTGCTTCAGTACCCATTCACAAAAGTTGACCCCAGGTTCGAAATCTGCCCCGTGGAACTCCTGGTGTAGTTGCAGGTGATAGGGGTGAAAGCGACTGTTATGCAAGAAACGTACTACAGACGACTGGCTGATGTTAGGCTGTTGTGTTACTGTCCGTGAACTCTGTGCGGATTATCCATGATAGTGTTCAGGACAACCTTTGCCAGAAGTCACAGGTGTCTCTCTGATTGGGGACAGTTGGGAGAGTGACCCTGTTGTTCGCAAACGGCGTTCTACATTGCTAAAAGTAACCACGGCCGGTTTACGTTTATGTGGAAATCTCTCTTGGTAAATGCGTTGTAATTTTATCGCGTTCGCTCTTGATTCACCGTACATAAGGAGCATATATTCGATGAATACATAGCGAAGGAATAAAGTAAACTCGAATCCTCGTTCTGAAGCGGTGCAGCTCTTTTCAGGCACACCTCCAATGGAGATGAACTGCATGTACCAATTTGGACACAGACCAGCCTACTGAACACTTTTAAATCTCTGACGAGCCGGGAATCGAACCCGTCCCCACAAGGACGGTAACTAATAACACTAACCGTTACGCAACGGAGACGGATAGCGAAGGAATGAGCAGCACTAATGAGACCGCACACTATGGTATTTAAGTGGGGACAGTTAACATCCATATCCAAATAGTGTATTATTGGTTGAATGTGGCACGAACAGGTCTGTATATGATAGCCAAAACTCGGATTCCAAAACAAAAACAAACAATCTTTCGAGAGAAGATTAGTCCCATAAGCGAACGGCGCGAGGGACAGCACCTACGCTGTTTAGCCAACCGAGCCTCGCCGAGAACACATACGGTATAAAACTTCTACAAATCTTACTTAATGCCTTAGATAGGTCAATCGCGATACAGTCAATTTGACCGCCTGAATCTAAAATATCTGCTATATCTTGCTGGAATCCTACAAGTTGACCTTCACTGGAATAACCTTTCCTAAACCCGAATTGCTTTCTATCGAACCAGTTATCAGTCTCGCAAAGACATCTGATATAATCAGAAATAATGCTTTCCTAAAGCTTACTTGTAACACACGTCAAACTGACTGGCCAGTTATTTTCGGCTGTATGTTTATCACTCTTTCCTTAACGTACAGCGTATACTATAGCAAATCTCCGCTCATTTGGTATAGCTCCTTCATGCAAACAGTAATCAAATGAGTACTTTATGTATGGTACAATATCCAAACCCATTGTCTTCAGTATATCCCCGGGAATCGTATCCTTGGTTTCATATTTTCACACCAATCAAATGCTAGGACTGTACCTTAGTTAAAGCAACGGCCGCTTCCTTCCCACTCCTAGCACTTTCCTTTCCTATCGTCGCTATAAGACCTATGTCTGTCGGTACGACGTAAACTCAATATTGTAAAAAAAGAAAAGAAAAAGAAATCTTATCAATTCCATCTTTTCTCGTTTTTAACTTTTATATCTTATTGTAAAATGTCTTTATTATCGTAGGTAAATGTCAATACTTCGTTAGTATTAGAAACCTCCTCTATGTCGACATTATCCTTGTAACCAACAATCTTTACATACTGCTGACTGAATACTTCTACCTTCTGTAGAGTTTTGCATTCACACTCCCCTTGTTCATTAATGAGTCCTAGAATGTCCTTATTATAGCCTGTTTCTGCCTTAAAGTAGCTATAAATACCCTTCCATTTTTCACTCAAATTTGTATGACAGCCAGTTAAGCTTGCCATCATGTAATCAATAGCTGTTTTCTTCGCTAGATACAATTTCCTAGTAAGTTCCTTCAGTTTCTCCTTACTTCCACGACCATTTCTAACTATTTCTTTCCAATCTGTACCTCCTTCTTAGTCTTTACTTCTATATTACAATAAAGCGGGCCTTTACCATTCCTTAACATCTTTGGAAGTGTTTTCACATTTCTTTAAATTGCCTTAAATTCATCCCACTGTCTGTTTACATTTTTATGTATTATATATATATATATATATATATATATATTATTTTTAAATAGCCGGCCCCGTGGTGTAGGGGTAGCGTGCCTGCCTCTTACCCGGAGGCCCCGGGTTCGATTCTCGGCCAGGTGAGGGAGTTTTACCTGGACCTGAGGGCTGGTTCGAGGTCCACTCAGCCTACGTGATTAGAATTGAGGAGCTATCTGACGGTGAGATAGCGGCTCCGGTCTAGGAAGCCAAAAATAACGGCCGAGAGGATTCGTCGTGCTGACCACACGACACCTCGTAATCTGCAGGCCTTCGGGCTGAGCAGCGGTCGCTTGGCAGGCCAAGGCCCTTCAAGGCTGTAGTGCCATGGGGTTTGGTTTGGTTTGGATTTTTAAATAACCCCCTCATGTCTGTCTTATCAGCCATGTGGTACTGCCTTTAATACTTATATATCGTTGTAGTCAGTATTACCCTCATATTTAACAATATCATATCATTCGTCACGATTCGTTGACATTATCGCTGGACAGATAAATGCATTTTGAAACGAAAGGATGCATATATTTTTCACAACAATGCCATGACGTTATCCTACGTCATCTAACCTGAGAGCTAGTTTCCTCTGCTGATTGTACTCAGAGCCATGGTGCAATATCACAGGTCGGGGAAGGAATTTAGACATTCCGTGTTCTTGACGTTGAAGATCTGAAATTTAAACAGGCAGAAGACTCGCATTGTATTAAGTAGGTTTTATTGGATATTGTTGTACTTTCATTCATTATGATACTAAAGTTTGTACTCGATTCTATAATGAACTGAGCAAGACTTTGTCATTTCTTCTTCTATAAACATAATACTTCGGCATGAATGGTCAGAATGAAGCATATTACCGACCGATCCATTATTCACTTTTTGCAGTTCGATTAATTCGCGATATGTTTTGAATGATAACTTCTGTATAGCTATTGCATTTGCACATCTGAAAAACGAAGCAGTTGTGTTTACCTTTTCTTGAGTTTGCTTTCCCCACAACTTTTCACATTCATTCACGGATTTTTCTGAACTTTGTTTTCCATCACTAAGTCTGATTTCTATGTATTTCACGTATGATTTGCAGTTACGTGATCATCGATTTGATCATTTAGTTACACTGACTGACAGAGCAAATGCAACACCAAGGAGGAGTGGTTCGAAAGGGATGAAAGTTGGAGAAAGAACAGAGACGGCACGGACGAATAATTGATGTTTATTTCAAACCGATATGCAGGTTACACAATGCGCACGGCATCGACTCAGTAGGATGTAGGACCACCGCGAGCGGCGATGCACGCAGAAACACGTCGAGGTACAGAGTCAATAAGAGTGCGGATGGTGTCCTGAGGGATGGTTCTCCATTCTCTGTCAACCATTTGCCACAGTTGGTCGTCCGTACGAGGCTGGGGCAGAGTTTGCAAACGGCGTCCAATGAGATCCCACACGTGTTCGATTGGTGAGAGATCCGGAGAGTACGCTGGCCACGGAAGCATCTGTACACCTCGTAGAGCCTGTTGGGAGATGCGAGCAGTGTGTGGGCGGGCATTATCCTGCTGAAACAGAGCATTGGGCAGCCCCTGAAGGTACGGGAGTGCCACCGGCCGCAGCACATGCTGCACGTAGCGGTGGGCATTTAACCTGCCTTGAATACGCACTAGAGGTGACGTGGAATCATACGCAATAGCGCCCCAAACCATGATGCCGCGGTGTCTAGCGGTAGGGCGCTCCACAGTTACGGCCGGATTTGACCTTTCTCCACGCCGACGCCACACGCGTCTGCGGTGACTATCACTGACAGAACAGAAGCGTGACTCATCGGAGAACACGACGTTCCGCCATTCCCTCATCCAAGTCGCTCTAGCTCGGCACCATGCCAGGCGTGCACGTCTATGCTGTGGAGGCAATGGTAGTCTTCTGAGCGGACGCCGGGAGTGCAGGCCTCCTTCAACCAATCGACGGGAAATTGTTCTGGTCGATATTGGAACAGCCAGGGTGTCTTGCACATGCTGAAGAATGGCGGTTGACGTGGCGTGCGGGGCTGCCACCGCTTGGCGGCGGATGCGCCGATCCTCGCGTGCTGACGTCACTCGGGCTGCGCCTGGACCCCTCGCACGTGCCATATGTCCCTGCGCCAACCATCTTCGCCACAGGCGCTGCACCGTGGACACATCCCTATGGGTATCGGCTGCGATTTGACGAAGCGACCAACCTGCCCTTCTCAGCCCGATCACCATACCCCTCGTAAAGTCGTCTGTCTGCTGGAAATGCCTCCGTTGACGGCGGCCTGGCATTCTTAGCTATACACGTGTCCTGTGGCACACGACAACACGTTCTACAATGACTGTCGGCTGAGAAATCACGGTACGAAGTGGGCCATTCGCCAACGCCGTGTCCCATTTATCGTTCGCTACGTGCGCAGCACAGCGGCGCATTTCACATCATGAGCATACCTCAGTGTCATCAGTCTACCCTGCAATTGGCATAAAGTTCTGACCACTCCTTCTTGGTGTTGCATTTGCTCTGTCAGTCAGTGTATTTGGAATTTTTGCTGAATCAATTACAATGGCATTGTCAATAAGCCCGTGTTCATAATTTTCACCTTTCGTTCTGCACTTCCTAACACACTGTGCATATTACTAAGATTTTATTATTTACAGACAGCCATGACTTAGTCTTTTGCCAGTTTTGAAAACGTAATAAAGCAACACAATTTCCCATTGTCTTTTCAACCTTATTGTTAATCCCTTTCCCACCTAGAGAATTTTCACTGTTTACGATCCCAAAAAATTCACTAACTTTCTCCTTATTTAATCGTTTTTTATTAGATTAGCCGTTATATTTGCAAATCTGAAGAACGAAGCAGTTATGTTTACTTTTACTTGATTTTACTTTTCCCAAAAAATTTCACTTTCACTCACAGAGGATTTAATACCGGTACTCATTCTTCATAGCATAAACAGAAGGCGTGAAATTAATATTTAATTCGACAACATACACTGACTGACAGAGCAAATGCAACACCAAGGAGGAGTGGTTCGAAACGGATGAAAGTTGGGGAAAGAACAGAGACGGCACGGACGAATAATTGATGTTTATTTCAAACCGATATGCAGGTTACACAATGCGCACGGCATCGACTCAGTAGGATGTAGGACCACCGCGAGCGGCGATGCACGCAGAATCACGTCGAGGTACAGAGTCAATAAGAGTGCGGATGGTGTCCTGAGGGATGGGTCTCCATTCTCTGTCAACCATTTGCCACAGTTGGTCCACCGTACGAGGCTGGGGCAGAGTTTGCAAACGGCGTCCAATGAGATCCCACACGTGTTCGATTGGTGAGAGATCCGGAGAGTACGCTGGCCACGGAAGCATCTGTACACCTCGTAGAGCCTGTTGGGAGATGCGAGCAGTGTGTGGGCGGGCATTATCCTGCTGAAACAGAGCATTGGGCAGCCCCTGAAGGTACGGGATTGCCACCGGCCGCAGCACATGCTGCACGTAGCGGTGGGCATTTAACCTGCCTTGAATACGCACTAGAGGTGACGTGGAATCATACGCAATAGCGCCCCAAACCATGATGCCGCGGTGTCTAGCGGTAGGGCGCTCCACAATTACGGCCGGATTTGACCTTTCTCCACGCCGACGCCACACGCGTCTGCGGTGACTATCACTGACAGAACAGAAGCGTGACTCATCGGAGAACACGACGTTCCGCCATTCCCTCATCCAAGTCGCTCTAGCTCGGCACCATGCCAGGCGTGCACGTCTATGCTGTGGAGTCAATGGTAGTCTTCTGAGCGGACGCCGGGAGTGCAGGCCTCCTTCAACCAATCGACGGGAAATTGTTCTGGTCGATATTGGAACAGCCAGGGTGACTTGCACATGCTGAAGAATGGCGGTTGACGTGGCGTGCGGGGCTGCCACCGCTTGGCGGCGGATGCGCCGATCCTCGCGTGCTGACGTCACTCGGGCTGCGCCTGGACCCCTCGCACGTGCCACATGTCCCTGCGCCAACCATCTTCGCCACAGGCGCTGCACCGTGGACACATCCCTATGGGTATCGGCTGCGATTTGACGAAGCGACCAACCTGCCCTTCTCAGCCCGATCACCATACCCCTCGTAAAGTCGTCTGTCTGCTGGAAATGCCTCCGTTGACGGCGGCCTGGCATTCTTAGCTATACACGTGTCCTGTGGCACACGACAACACGTTCTACAATGACTGTCGGCTGAGAAATCACGGTACGAAGTGGGCCATTCGCCAACGCTGTGTCCCATTTATCGTTCGCTACGTGCGCAGCACAGCGGCGCATTTCACATCATGAGCATACCTCAGTGACATCAGTCTACCCTGCAATTGGCATAAAGTTCTGACCACTCCTTCTTGGTGTTGCATTTGCTCTGTCAGTCAGTGTATTTGGAATTTTTGCTGAATCAATTACAATGGCATTGTCAATAAGCCCGTGTTCATAATTTTCACCTTTCGTTCTGCACTTCCTAACACACTGTGCATATTACTAAGATTTTATCATTTACAGACAGCCATGACTTAGTCTTTTGCCAGTTTTGAAAACGTAATAAAGCAACACAATTTCCCATTGTCTTTTCAACCTTATTGTTAATCCCTTTCCCACCTAGAGAATTTTCACTGTTTACGATCCCAAAAAATTCACTAACTTTCTCCTTATTTAATCGTTTTTTATTAGATTAGCCGTTATATTTGCAAATCTGAAGAACGAAGCAGTTATGTTTACTTTTACTTGATTTTGCTTTTCCCAAAAAATTTCACTTTCACTCACAGAGGATTTAATACCGGTAGTCATTCTTCATAGCATAAACAGAAGGCGTGAAATTAATATTTAATTCGACAAAATACACTGACTGACAGAGCAAATGCAACACCAAGAAGGAGTGGTTCGAAACGGATGAAAGTTGGGGAAAAAGCAGAGACGGCACGGACGAATAATTGATGTTTATTTCAAACCGATATGCAGGTTACACAATGCGCACGGCATCGACTCAGTAGGATGTAGGACCACCGCGAGCGGCGATGCACGCAGAAACACGTCGAGGTACAGAGTCAATAAGAGTGCGGATGGTGTCCTGAGGGATGGGTCTCCATTCTCTGTCAACCATTTGCCACAGATGGTCGTCCGTACGAGGCTGGGGCAGAGTTTGCAAACGGCGTCCAATGAGATCCCACACGTGTTCGATTGGTGAGAGATCCGGAGAGTACGCTGGCCACGGAAGCATCTGTACACCTCGTAGAGCCTGTTGGGAGATGCGAGCAGTGTGTGGGCGGGCATTATCCTGCTGAAACAGAGCATTGGGCAGCCCCTGAAGGTACGGGAGTGCCACCGGCCGCAGCACATGCTGCACGTAGCAGTGGGCATTTAACGTGCCTTGAATACGCACTAGAGGTGACGTGGAATCATACGCAATAGCGCCCCAAACCATGATGCCGCGTTGTCTAGCGGTAGGACGCTCCACAATTAGTGCCGGATTTGACCTTTCTCCACGCCGACGCCACACTCGTCTGCGGTGACTATCACTGACAGAACAGAAGCGTGACTCATCGGAGAACACGACGTTCCGCCATTCCCTCATCCAAGTCGCTCTAGCCCGGCACCATGCCAGGCGTGCACGTCTATGCTGTGGAGTCAATGGTAGTCTTCTGAGCGGACGCCGGGAGTGCAGGCCTCCTTCAACCAATCGACGGGAAATTGTTCTGGTCGATATTGGAACAGCCAGGGTGTCTTGCACATGCTGAAGAATGGCGGTTGACGTGGCGTGCGGGGCTGCCACCGCTTGGCGGCGGATGCGCCGATCCTCGCGTGCTGACGTCACTCGGGCTGCGCCTGGACCCCTCGCACGTGCCATATGTCCCTGCGCCAACCATCTTCGCCACAGGCGCTGCACCGTGGACACATCCCTATGGGTATCGGCTGCGATTTGACGAAGCGACCAACCTGCCCTTCTCAGCCCGATCACCATACCCCTCGTAAAGTCGTCTGTCTGCTGGAAATGCCTCCGTTGACGGCGGCCTGGCATTCTTAGCTATACACGTGTCCTGTGGCACACGACAACACGTTCTACAATGACTGTCGGCTGAGAAATCACGGTACGAAGTGGGCCATTCGCCAACGCTGTGTCCCATTTATCGTTCGCTACGTGCGCAGCACAGCGGCGCATTTCACATCATGAGCATACCTCAGTGACGTCAGTCTACCCTGCAATTGGCATAAAGTTCTGACCACTCCTTCTTGGTGTTGCATTTACTCTGTCATTCAGTGTATAATGTAACACAAGAATAAGCAATAAAACCGAAATTTAAAAAGAGAATAGAAAGATACACCTACATAACTCAGCGGACACAGATAATATCAGAATACAAGATTTATTTGATGAACATCCTGTGCCTTAAAAACTAGAGCCATTTTGAAAAAAAAAAACTCCTGGGAGATTCGGATTCAGCATCTTCAAAATCATATTAGCTGCAACTTCACTGGCACCTCGACAATTATTTTTTGTTGACCAGTGTTTTCCTTGAGTCTACGATGATATGATATACAGTACGTTACATGCAGATTCTTCAGATAGTATGTATGTACATGACTATTAATTGAATATTCGATTATATAAATAGCAAATGATGTCTTCTGATAATAATAATGAAGAAGCTATTGAATCGTTGACGATATATGGATGCTTGAATTATGAAGTTGTTAATATAGAAGATTTATTCCACACTACTTACAAGTATATTTACAGTTCATAATGCACTCACTTACTAACTTACACACTCAAGACATAATGCTCCTCTCCTCTTCATTGTTTAGCAATAAAAAGAGAGGGTGTCGTACTGTAGACGGTGGATGAAGCGTCTTCATGAATATTCTCGAAATATTAATGTGCTATATTCCTTACATTTATATTACATTACAATTATTATATTGCCATTTAGCGGATTATATCTGACATTTCTCTACGTTTTACAAAATTGGCTTTACATAATGTCTTAGTGAATATGTCTGCAATATATGAATTTAAATCTACTTTAACAATTCCTATTACACCAATAATATAGCACTCATTAACAAAATGATAATGTACATCTATTACTTCGAGTTTAAAAAAAGTTATCATGCCTACCTATATTCAAGGCTTCCAAATTATCTTCGAATACGTTAATAGGCTTTTCAAGGATTATATAACAATTTCAGTATTTTCTCTTACGAGTTTTATCTCACCGCTTCTGATAACGCTACATATTCCGTGAAGGTTGAGGATTTGGTTGTACTCCGCTGTTTTCTTCAATTTTTCCTAAATATTACATTTCCAAATTATCTAATTACATAGCCTGGCGTAGACTTTCGATTTACTCTATCAACAGTCCAATATGCATCTACAAAACATCTAGAGTTTCAATGTTTTCCTTTCTACAATAGTTTAGTTTCGATTCTTTAGTCAAATACAAATACTTCAAGACTCTCAATGCACACTTAAAATGGACTTGATTATAACAATTCTGGAACCTACTCAGGTAAAGAACACTGTAACTTATATCTGGTTTTGTTCCTGTGGACCTATCAGATCAATCTGTATTACACCTTTGTTATCTCGTTTTGTGGCGGCATAGTTTGTCTTCTGTTACAAAGCTGTTAACCGTGTGTACTCTGTTGATAACTTCTAACTTGTTGATGCCGTCCACCTCTTGAACCTTGCTGCTCGCCTCGATCACGTTGCCAATTGCCATAACCTCCACGGCGATTGAATTTTCTCCGACAGCTTCCTTGATAATATCCACTACGTTGTTTTTAATAGCACTTTGTATGTATTTGATTGCATTCATATTGTTTTCATCCCAATTTTCGTTAACCGTGTCCATCTTTGCTCTTGAAAGCACTCCATCTCATTTTTTCATCTTTTAAGAGATTTGGATTCGTTTCTTCCAGTTACCGTAATTTTCGCTATCAAACACCGGTATTGTAATGTCCATCATTCTTAACCTCACAAATGTTTTCCTTAATTAAATAGTCGTATGTACTTCCCCCATTTAACCACGCTCTGCTTCCATGTTAATATGAAAGGTTTACTCAACACTATTTGCAAGTATACTAACAGTTCATAATGCAGTCACGTACTAAATTAAACACTCGAGACATAATGCTGTTCTCCTCTACATTATTACCTCGTCTTTGTAGGTTGTTTGTTTGACGATAGCGGTAATAAATGTTATTCGATTTACGTCCTACTAGCTACTTTTAAAGTTTTCGGAGACACCGAGGTGCCGGAATTTAGTCCCGCAGGAGTTCTTTCACGTGCCAGTAAATCTACCGACACGAGGCTGACGTATTTGAACATCTTTAAATACCACCGGACTGAGCTGGGATCGAACCCGTCTAGTTGGGTTCAGAAGGCCAGCTCCTAAACCGTCTGAGCCACTCAGACCGGCTGACGATACCAAAAGAGTATTGTACTGTACCAGTCTTGATTAAGCTAGTGAACGGAACGGATGTGCTGAGTGAGTGCTGCGTAATGGGGAACACTGTCCAACAATATAGAACTGCGATAGGAAGTTAGCAGAGTAGATGGAAGAGTAATGACTTAAACGATAAGAAAACGAAGGATATGAAAGAGGGGTTCATGGCAGCTCTGCTTGTAGCAGTGGAGGTGGCAGTGTTGCTAATGATAGGGGGAGTGGAGACGAACCCATGACCAGGACAAGGCAATGTGGGCGCTCTTGGTTGGGAATAAATTGAGGCAATAAAGGAGCTGGTGAAGGAGGCTTGTCAGGCAGACCGTGTACGGGATCTGTTAAAGAAACAGACTGAGGATATCAAGCAATGCATCAAGAAGCAGATGAAAGATCTAAAGGGGAAGGTGGAGAACAACAGAGAAGAGGTAGAAATACTACGAAAGAAGGTCAAAAATTTGGAGGAGAAGCTGGTAAAGGTGAAGTTAGGAAGTTTTAATGGTGAGCAGGAAAGAAGAAGGAAAAACATTTTTATTTATGGAATACAAGAAGGAGCCGGAGAAAATAAAGTGGACTTAGTGTATAAGGTGGTGGACATGGTACAAAACATAATGAAGATAAATTTCAGTGAGGTTAACACTGATGATGTTTACAGAGTGGGGAGAAGGAAGGGAAATAGACCCATTAAAGTGTCGCTATTATCCACCCTGATGGCGGATATTGTGCTAAGGAACGCAGGAAATTTAAAAGGGGAGGAAATATGGTTGAAGAGTGATATTGGCAGTGAAGCAATTAAAGAGCTGAGAATTCTGAGAAAACATCTGTGGTTAGCGAGAAAACAAGGTTTGAGAGCACATATTAGAGATCGTCAGTTGGTAGTTGGAGACGGTCGGTGGTCACGTGTGTGGGGATTGAAAAACTCCAGGAAATGGATGACAGATTTCAGCAGATTAGCGAGCAAGTGGCGGGTGAAGGTGAAAGGAAAGTCGAAGCAAGTGCAGAGTGTGCTGACGCAGTAGTGAATAACTGTGACGAAGTGACCGAAGTCCAGTGCCCAGAGGAGGAAGGAGCATCGAGTAGATCACCGAGTGAGGAGGGGTTGGTGCTGTCTCACGTAAGTGGAGCTGTGGAAGGAGAAGAAAGAAGACGACGAGAAGGTTTGGGTAGGGGAAGGAGTCTAAGCTTAAAAGACTTATGGGGTAAGAAAATCAAAGGGCAGGATGACAAGACCAGTAAGGAGAGTGCCAAATTGAATAAAAAAGAAGAAGGGGTAGTTGAAAGAGAAGGAGCGAGGGTTACGAGAAGTAGAATGATCAACACAACAGAAGGAAATAAATTTAAGGGTGGAAGGGTAGAAGATGGAGAGGGGAATAAATAACTATATCGGAAAATAGGATTTGTAAATATTGAGGGGGTTCTAAGTAAATTGGGAAACTGGGGAGTGATAAAAGTAGTGGAGAGCTTTGACATTGTGGCCCTTTTGGAGACATGGCTAGGAGAAGGAAGGAGTTTGACCTGGAAAGGGTTTGTGGTAAGGAATATAACTAAGAAAAAACGGAGGAGGAGGGGAAGGTATCCTGGTGGAATAGCATTACTAATAAAGGAAGCAATATGCGACACGATTTAAGTTTTAGACAATCAGGTGGAAGGGGTGATTTGGGTGAGGGTTAACCAAGGTGGGGGCGAGCCAAAAGAGGTATGCCTGGCCTTTTTATACAACCACCCCAATGGTTCTGTATATGCAAATGATAGTTTATTTGAAGAACTGATAGTGGAAATTAGTGGGATAAAGGAGAAATACGAAGAAGCGGAGATGATATTGATGGGCGACTGGAATACGAGAATAGCGAACTTAAGCCCCTTATATAATAAAGAAGTGGAAGGAATTAGAAGGAGTAACGATAAGGGAATAAATGGGTATGGGCAGAAACTGATTGAATTGTGTTCGGCAAGCAATTTATACATTCTGAATGGATGGTGGACGGGGGATAACGAGGGGGAGTTGATATACATCACAACACAAGGAGGGACTGTTATTGACTTGGTAAACAGCTCGGAGGAAATGTTGGAGAACATAAATAAAATGGAAGTGATTAACTGGGCTGAATCATGCCCCGATATCTATAAACCTGAGGAGAGGGGAACATGGAGATAGGTTGGGAAAAGGAACGAGTGATAGAGAAAAGGGCATTAGTCTCATTAAATATAAATGGACAGAGGAAACTAAAACAAGACTTGACGAGTATTTACAAAATGAATTTCAAATTATTAATGTAGGGTGCGAAGAAGCACTGAGATGTAATAATGTTGACACGGCCTTAGAGCTAGTGGAATACCCCATTAAGAGGGTAGCAGAGGTGATACGTCATAGGGGGAAATGGGGGTAGAGGAGACAGAGGGGTGGGAGTGTAAGGGATTGAGGAGAGAAGTTCTGAGGGCGCTGAAAGACTTTAGGAAGCATGGAGGGGGAGAAGAAAGGGAAAGGTTTTGTAGACTGAGGAGGGAATACAAGGCCAAGATAATAGAAAGGAAAAAGTTATGGAAAAAGGAACAAGTGGAGGCGATCAATAGGGAATGCAAAAGTAAGGAAGGGGAAAAGGTATGGGAGAGAATTAACAAAATTAATAGGGGACAGAGGAGGGATAGTAAACCTAAAATTGATTACGAAATATGGATGGAATATTTCCGTAAACTGTTAGGAGGGAAGGATAGATGGAAGGGAGATAGAGGGATGGAGGTGATTGGGTGGGGTTTGGAAGTAGGAAATTATGAGTTGGACAAAGAAATATCAGGGGAAGAGGTATTGGAAGTGATAGGCAAAGCTAAAAATAGAACAGCTGGGGGTAGGAACGGAATAACAAATGTATTTTGGAAATAAGCGATAAAGAATGACAGGATGAGGGAATGTATAGTGAAGTTATTTAATAAGGTGTTCGAAGGTACCAATTTTCCGAAAGAGTGGAATTAAAGGTATCATATGCACTATATATAAAAAGAAAGGAGCGAGGAGCAACCCCAGTAACTATAGGGGTATAACTCTATTAGATGCGTTGAGTAAGGTGTACACGGGTGTATTAGCGAATAGACTGAAGAAATGGGCGGAAGAGTTATCTATTTTATCGATCTGCCAAAGTGGATTCAGCAAGGGACGTAGAGCAATGGATAATGTGATGATAGTGAAGACAATAATTGATAAGTATGTGAGGAAGGAAGGAAGCAAGGTGTATATAGCAGCGGCGGATTTTGAAAAGGCATTCGACATTAGTAGGAAGGCGCTGCATGAGAGATTGGGTAGGGTGGGAATTTCCAAAAAGATGAGACGGGCTATTGAGGCCATATATGAGGAAGTGTACTGTAGTATAAGATTAGAGGAAGGGGTTGTAAGTGGTCTAATCGAATCAAATGTAGGTTTAAAACAGGGCTGCAAATTATCTCCCATTCTTTTTTGATCTTTATCAATGGGGAGTGGGCGAGTCCTGTATTGGGTGATATAGAGATCCCTGGCCTGATATTTGCAGATGAAAAGAAAAGTTTAAATAAGGTTGCGGATTAAGCCAGGAAGTGGTCGTTGAGAGTAAATAGTACTAAGACAAAGGTAATGGTATGTAGAAAAAGCAGAAATGGGAAGACAAAGAGGCATTGGGTGATAAGTGGGGAGGTCATAGAGGAGACAAGGGGGTCTGTATAAGTAGGAATGGCAAATGGTCCGAACAAATTAATCAGGCTAAGTGGAGGGGGATAGCAGCACTTTCAGTTTTAAGAATATTGGAAAATAAATTCCCAGGGGTCGATTATAACATTCAGAAAGTGGTATTTAAAACAGTGGTTCTAAGTAGGGTGTTATATGGAGCAGAAATATGGGGAGTTGAAAAGGATTGTATTATATTAAATCAGATTGTTAGAAGATTTGGAAAAATTGTATTGGATCTCCCAAATTGTACGGCTAACGCAGCAGTCAGAGTCATGTGCAATGTGTGCTTAGAGGTTGATATCATGAAGTGAGTGTTGGGGTACTGGAGAAGATTGGTAACGGGAGAGGGTGGTCTGCTCCTGCAAACGGTTTACCGGCACCAAATGAAGAGTTATTTTGGAGACTGTTGGGTTGACAAGGTGAAGAATATCATTGAGAGTTTGGGGTTAGGAATTTATTGGGGGATGGATTGGGAAAGAAGGAATGCAGTTTGTTGGAGGAACACGTTAAAAAGGATTAAAGATATTCACTTACAGGAGCTGGAGACTGATTGCGGGAGAAGAGCGTCCCTAAACATGTTTATTAAAACCAAACAAATAGTAAGTGTAAGAATAGATAATGTGAATAGATTAGAGAGAAGAGCAATCTATTTGGTGGATGTTAGGTACTCACAGAAATAAAGGGTGGACAAGAATGAACGACAACACAATTTGTTTATTGTGTGGAGAGGCAAGGGAGGAGTTACATTTGTTAATAGCATGTAAGGGAACTCGTGCAGAGAGAAAGAAATTCATGAGCGAGGGACAATTGGAAGCCATGAAAGTGTTGGGCAATGACCAGAAGATTATTAACTGGATAGCGAGAGAGTGGAAAGAACCTGGTAACTTAAACAAGTTTTTAGAGGCTATCAAAAAACGTTGCATTAAGAAGTTAAAGGAAACTGAAATTAGAAGAGTGTAGTGTGGCAGATGTATATAATGTTCTTCCTATCGTAGCGAGCGTGTTGCTGAGATGATAGGTCAGCAGGGAGTGACAAGATAAGCAGCAGAGAATTAAGATCCTCACACTGCTGGATAGCAGAGTGGGGGGAGATAATGGGTGTGCACGAGCGGCGGCCTATGGCAGGGCTTGGATGCCTGAATCTGTTGGAAGACTCGGTCAGCTGACCAAGGGCTCGCCGCTCGGACATACGTCCATTGTAGGACTGCTATAGTTAGCTTTTTTGTTTGTTTTTTGCCTTGTTTGCCGTGTTGCTGAAGACTTATACAATAGGGTTCTTTTCATTATTTACATCTTGTTTTGATTGTATTGTGGGTTGCTTTCTATATGTTTTCCTTTTGGGTTGGTCTCTCTTTTATTTCTCCGTAAAATTTAATTTGGTTGAAAAACTGTACAATCTGGAGAAATAAATCTACAGTAACCGTATTGTACTGTAGGTGGCGCATGAAGCGTTTTCATGAATATTCTCAAAATAGAATTGTATTCTAAGAGAGGGAATCTATGCTGATAGATAGAAGAACAGATCGGATCTTCGTAAATGGAATATGAATATAGCTAGCACATGACATGGTCTTCAAACGAATTGAGTAATACTGCGATGAAGATGAATTTTTGCCATATGAGTCCTTAGTTGTACCTATGAGGTAGCCGTATGTACAACCAATCCCAGTGATTTAAGCCTATTTATTGGTTCGGCCTACTACTTCGTGTTTCATCTTTTAAAGAAGGTTCATTAGTATTGAACAGAAAATTATTATGAAGATATTTAGTGAATATCTTGTGATAGACACCGTAGCGTATATTTTTATTTCGGGATATCAGACGCTATCACGCAGAGACCGTGTTTTCGAAATTGTACCGAGACAATATTGAATGATTTACGGTACTTCTTTGCTGATATGGGAAGTGTATCTTGTGCTAAATTAGAGTTCATGTTGATTTGCGTATCCGATTTCTTTTTTGTGATTCATACTGGAGCATTCGCCGTCCACATGTATATCTTGTTCAGGCTGGATGCTATGTTCGAGATTACATTGGCCGTTTTGTGAGTTTTGTTTGGGAGAAAATTTTGAATCTGATTATGTCAGGACTTGACATTTTGTTCGAATGCCGTCGACTGTCATAGATGACATTGTTTGTTGTTTGCTAATAATAATAATAATAATAATAATAATAATAATAATAATAATAATAATAATAATAATAATAATAATAATAATAATAATAATAATAATAATAATAATAATGCTATTTGCTTTACATCCCACTAACTATTTTTACGGTCTTCGGAGACGCCGAGGTGCCGGAATTTAGTCCCGCAGGAGTTCTTTTACGTGCCAGTAAATCTACCGACACGAGGCTGTCGTATTTGAGCACCTTCAAATACCACCGGACTGAGCCAGGATCGAACCTGCCAAGTTGGGGTTAGAAGGCCAGTGCCTTAACCGTCTTAGTCACTCAGCCCGGCGTTTGTTGTTTGTTTATATGCATTGTTGAATCTCTTTTAGATTTTAACAAGCAGCTTATTTTCATATTATGTTTTAGAGAATTACGTTATTTATTTCTTGACCTTGCAAAGAGGAAGTTTAGGAAAAGTCATATTTTTTCTTTGTCTCTATATTCTTGCTTGATTTGATTTTGGTGCAAATCGGGTGTTTATCGTCACAATTAAGTGATTTTTATTTGTCATATAAATGCATATTTCGGCTATTTTTTGTAATAAGGTCATATTTTGAGTTATTTTCGCAGAAACGTCATATTTCAGTCATATATCGGCGGTTTGGCGACAGTGTAGCTGTACAAAATCATCAACTTTCCGAATGAGAACCAGTGTTCACAAAACTGCTTTCCCATATCACATCTGTAGTTAATACAATAGAAATACTCTGCCTCTTCTATCAAGATTGCGCAGGAACTGTTTTCCAACAGTTTGTCAGAAAGTCTGATACCGGTATATATTAGGTCGAACTTTGGAATTATATCGACTGCAATTACTCGTTTAAAAGCTGCTAGCTTAGAAATTCATGCAAGAATTGAAATTGTGAGAAGTGTTGAACTCTCAGCACAACGATCACATGGGAATAGTTGGCGTCAGTGTAAAACGGAAACTTCAAAACTTTCTTAATCGAAGTGACTATTTTCACTGTGTGTGCAAGATAAATGATGTTCTTAGAGGAGAAGGTACCAGTACACTTCAAGATGAGTAGATACTCCATAGCAGTAAATGAAATGGCGCATGGCTTTTAGTGCCGGGAGTGTCCGAGGACATGTTCGGCTCGCCAAGTGCAGGTATTTTCATTTGACCCCCGTAGGTGACCTGCGCGTCATGATGAGGATGAAATGATGGTGAAGACAACTCATACACCTAGCCCCCGTGCCAGCGAAATTAACCAATGATGGTTAAAATTACCGACACTGCCGGGAATCGAACCCGGGATCCCTAAGACCAAAGGCCAGCACGCTAACCATTTAGCCATGGAGTCGGACTCGACAGCAGTGATTTAATATTACCATGCACCAATAACGTCTTGTGACGTAGAAAGGAGCTTCTCTTCTTACAGGAATGTGTTAAGTGATAATCGGAGGTCTTTCGCGCCTGATTCTTTGATGAAGATGAATCTTGTCATAAGCTTCAATACCAGCCGCGGAGAAGAATGAAAATATTATGTGAGTTTGCACTATTTGCCCTGCCGCTCTACCATAATGTATCGAAACACATCCACTTAATTCGTTTGGTGCAGCTCAATTTAAATTTTAACGCATTAGAGTAATATTAATGTAATCTGGGCTTAAACATTCCAAATATTTAAAAAAAAGTAGATTGATTTCTAGTTATCTGTATTTCAAACCATGTTGTGTGATGTGATAATCCGAACGAACTTAGTATTTTTTTTTTTTTTTTTTTGCTAGCGGCTTTACGTCGCACCGACACAGATAGGTCTTATGGCGACGATGGGATTGGAAAGACCTAGGAGTTGGAAGGAAGCGGCCGTGGCCTTAATTAAGGTACAGCCCCAGCATTTGCCTGGTGTGAAAATGGGAAACCACGGAAAACCATCTTCAGGGCTGCCGATAGTGGGATTCGAACCTACTATCTCCTGGATGCAAGCCTCTACGCGCACGGCCAACTCGCCCGGTACTTAGTATTTTATAGGTAGGTCTATGTATTTGCAAATGTTTGATAAGTGAATGTAGGACAATAGACTGGGAATAACTGCTAAACTATGTAGTTTCAGAAAATGAATATGAAAAGTAAGAATAAAGAATTTAGTTTGCAAATATGTATCAAAGGAATTGGCGTTTCGATTTATAACTTATTTTAAAATGGCCATACTTAGATGAATCAATTTTGGGTCATATTTTGTAATTTAAAGTCATATTTCGTCACTTTTTACGTCATGTTTCGTCACTTTTGAGGTTATATTTGCTTGCTTATTTGGACTATTTTTAGGTCTTAAACATACAAGTCCTACTTATTATTCATTACTTGTGCATTATGCCAGATTGACATTTCAATGCGATACAGAAGAAAAATGAATGAAGAAGATTTTCATGTTGTAAAGGGTTTACAGAATATTAATGGCCAGACGAATTCCAGAGCAATCTCACATGATTTTAATCCCGAGCTTGTTACTTGATTTTTATCTTGGCAATGTTCTATTGAAATGTGTTTTGGTTAATGTAAACGGCTATGGAATCAGGCAGCCATGTTTTTTTACAAGCTTCAACAATGTATACCCTATGTAGTGTCTTATTGTCAAAAAATTATTGGATATCGTGTGAGATATTTTTAAATTCCGTTGAGAGCTATTTTGTCAACCTAACAATCCATCCACATTTTATTGTTTAGAGATGAATAAATGTGATAATGACCTGTTGTTTTAGAATATTTTTTGTGTATTATTTATACTATTTATACAATTCCTTTGATACTGGCATTGCTTGCATACCATTGCACGAGACACCCTACATGTCTCAGGCCGACTACTTTATCTGACTTCCAATTAGCCGATCCTGCCTGACCCTGAGGAAGGGTAAAAGATAGACCTAAATAAAGAAAATGACTGAGAAGTATCCATGGGCTTAACCATCCCACTGCCACAGTATGTAGATCCCCCGAAAATTGAAACGGAATCGTGCGAACTCTTTTATGTCATTCCCTCAGGTTCCTATTATTCTGTACAGCAAAAATGGCATTTATGCTCAATTTTTAGTTACCTGAGTCATGTTGCAACGCTGTCGTTGGCTGCGATGTACGGCGCGTACCAGAAATGAATTGAAGATGCCCAGCAATATGAGAGGCAATATCATGAAGATGATGCTGGAGAACCAATAGAAGAGAGAACGATACAGTTCATTTTTTCCCAAAGTGGAATAGTCCAGGTCCACTGAGCCATCGGGCTTGGTGAACACTCGCCACTCAAATGGCGTTGTGGCTGTCGCAAGGAAGCACATGGTGAATACTACCACTATCACCTTACGAGCACGGGACTCTGTGCACAACACACGACCTCTTAGCGGATGACATACGGCAATGTAGCGTTCTACCGTGAAGGATACCGTCAGCCAAATGCTTGAGCTACCTGAAACAAACACAAGAATGTTTATATCTTCATGAACAGTATTAATAAGTCATAATTATGTAAATATTGTTTAAAATTGCACGAAGTAAGGAATATTTTTAAAAGTGCACAAGTTATAATTTTTACTTACATTTTTTTTACTTAATTAAAAATATTTATTAATTTATAAATACATGTGTCCGCCTCTGTGGTGTAGTGGTTAGCGTGATTAGCTGCCACCCCCGGAGGTCCGGGTTCGATTCCCGGCTCTGCCACGAAATTAGAAAAGTGGTACGAGGGCTGGAACGGGGTCCACTCAGCCTCGGGAGGTCAACTGAGTAGAGGTGGGTTCGATTCCCACCTCAGCCATCCTCGAAGTGGTTTTCCGTGGTTTCCCACTTCTCCTCCAGGCGAATGCCGGGATGGTATCTAGCTCAAGGCCACGGCCGCTTCCTTCCCTCTTCCTTGCCTATCCCATCCGATCTTCCCATCCCTCCACAAGGCCCCTGTTCAGCATAGCAGGTGAGGCCGCCTGGGCGAGGTACTGGTCATTCTCCCCAGTTGTACCCCACGACCAAGAGTCTGAAGCTCCAGGACACTGCCCTTGAGGCGGTAGAGGTGGGATCCCTCGCTGAGTCCGAGGGAAAAACCGAACCTGGAGGGTAAACAGATGATGATGATGATGATGATATAAATACATGTATATACAGTATAGGGATGGTGGGGGTTATGGTGGTCAGTGGTCAATGCCGGTCAGGCGGCTGTTTTGTTGATGGAAAGACTGGCTCTCGATTACTGCTGCCATTTTCCATGTAGCCTAGAAGTGCGTAGGCTATACCAGCCATTGGCCATGTTATCTGAACAAGGTGTGGATCAACATCACGAAAAGTTTTTTCTGCATTATTGTTATAAATTCTGTTTCAGGCAACGAAAACAGTACGTACAAGACATTATCAATAAATAACATTTAATAAATTCCTATTAATCTATCTATATGTATGTGTATAAAAGAGGATTAAATAGACTCAAAACTACTGGACTGATTTCGCTGAAAACCTCACAGCTTGTTTTTATTACTTCTGAAAGGGATTATGATGTGGTTTGAACGAAATCCGATGGGTAGTTTTCTTATGATTAGTAATTTTAGGTAATTTTATTTAATTGCCAACGGCCGTGGCCGTGTTGAAACACCGGATCCCGTGTGATCTCCGAAGTTAAGCAACATTGAGCGTGGTCAGGAGTTGGATGGGTTGCCACGCGCTGTTGGTGGGGGGTAGGGGAATGGAGGAGCGGAAAGGAACTGGCCACCCTACCGCACGTAAACTCCGGCTCAGGAACACCTCTGCGGAGGTTCGGACCTGCCTTCGGGCAGAATAACCCTTACCTTACCTTATTTAATTGCAAAGACGCACCATGATTGACCAAGATTGAATCGACTTGATGGACAGATTGTCGCTAGGCGACAGCATATAGGCCTAGTCCGGTAATAAATGCTGTATACAGGAGGACGGGGATACGCTGCCATGTTTTATGAAGTACCTTTCTTGATAGGAGATTCATTCTTATGCCTGTTATTTGGAAATAGCAATCCAACATGCCGTGATCGAGATGTACTTTCAAATGATAGGACCAACTTTGATAGGTCTGCCCAGTTTGAAAATGTAGCTGTGTATTCGATGCATAACATATTTAAGAAACTGTAAAAAAATATAGAATATCAGCAGTAGAATGACACGAGTTATCTGTGTTATCACCCAGTCCTAACGGAGAGCAACTGGGGGTTCCCAACTAACAAACGCGAGTCTATGTAATCCATCTACCCTATATATTAATGTAATCGCACGTGGGTATGTATCGAGGGGGGTGAGATATGAAAATAATCGAAAATTGTGTCGAATCCATAGTTTCCGGGGTCGCTAAGATGAATAGTGACACTCCGGATTTTTTTATCCCTTGTTGGTGGGGGTCGAGGAGGGATGAGATACAAAATTAATCGAAAATAGTGTCGAATCCATAGTTTTCGGGGTCACTGAGATGAATAGTAACACTCTGGATTTTTAAAAGTCAAAGTTAAGCCCCATTCGGGGGAGTGAGATATAAAAGTAATCGAAAACAGTATCGAATCCACAGTTCTCGGGGTCACTGAGATGAATAGTGACACTCGAGAATTTTTATAAATCCAAGTTCAGCCCCCTTAGTGGTAGGGGTGAGTGAAATATAAAACTAATCGGAAATATTGTCAAATCCATAGTTTCCGGCGTCGCTGAAATGAACAGTGAAACTCCGGATTGAGAATGAGATACAAAAATAATCGAGAATAGTGTCGAATCCATAGTTTTCGGGGTCGCTGAGATGAACAGTGACACTCTAGATTTTTTTTTAAATGTCCAAGTTCAGCGCCCTCCGGGATCTGGCGTTAGGGAGGGAGGAGTGAGATATAAAAATAAAAGAAAATAGTGTAGAATCCATAGTTTGCGGTGTCGCTGAGATGAATAGTGACACTCCGGGGTTTTTATAAGTCCATGTTCATCCCTCTGTGTGGTGGGGTGAGAGTGGGGAGTGAGGTACAAAAATAATCGAAAATTGTGTCAAATCCAAAGTTTTGGAGGTCACTGAGATGAACAGTGACACTTGGGATTTTTTAAGTCCAAGTTCAGCCCCCTATGGCATAGGGGTGAGAAAGGGTGAAAAAATATAATTACCAAAATGATCGTGATTATGGATGTATGTGTGTATTTTCCAGCATAGCTGTCGACTAAATGCTGTTGGGGCAATACACCCCTACAAACCCCAGGGAATGGGATGAAATATAAATATAGCTAAAAACTACCGATAATAATCTCGAACCATACTTTTCTGGACTACTGGAGCGATTTTCTTGGTACACATATGACTTACTATCAGGAGACTACCACGTGGGGATAAGAAACCTCTAGCACTCTTAGGGGGGGTGAGATATAAAAATCGGAAATTGTGTCGAATTCCACATTTTTCTGGGTCGCTGTGATTAATAGTGACACTCAGAATTTTTTACAGTCCAAGTTCAGCCTATTTGGCATAGGGGTTCAGAAAGATTAAAAAATAATTGTCCAAAATAACCGAGATAATGGACGTATGTACGTTGCAGCGTAGGTATTAACAACAATTGGTATAAGTTACTATCTGGAAAAAGTACTGTCTGGGTAAGACACTCCTAGAATCACTAGGGGAGGGAGTGAAATATATATATATAACTATAAACGACCAACAGTAGTGTCCAGTCAATAGTTTTCGGCACTATTGCAGCGATTTCTTTTTTCTTTTCTTGCAAGTTGCTTTACGTAGCACCGACACAGATAGGTCTTACGGCGACGGTGGGACAGGAAAGGGCTAGAAGTGGGAAGGAAGCGGCCGTGGCCTTATGCAAGGTACAGCCTGGTGTGAAAATAGGAAACCACAGATAACCATCTTCAGGGCTGCCGACAGTGGGGCTCGAACCCACTATCTTCCGAATACTGGATACTGGCCTCACTTATGAGACTGCAGCCATCGAGCTCGGTACAGCGATTTCAACCAAACTTGGTACACTTATGACTTACTATCAGGAGATAAACCGCGTGGTCCGGCTACATCTCTAAATGGTTAGCGTGTTGGCTTTTGGTCACAGGGGTCCCGGGTTCGATTCCCGACAGGGTCGGGAATTTTAACCTTAATTGGTTAATTTCGCTGACACGGGGGCTGGGTGTGTGTGTCGTCTTTATCATTTCATTCTCATCACGACGCGCAGGTCGCCTACGAGCGTCAAATCAAAAGACCTGCATCTGGCGGGCCGAACTTGTCCTCGGACACTCCCGGCACTAAAAGCCACACGCCATGACAACCTTACTACCATTAGGGTTAGGGATTGGAGGGGGTGAGATATAAAAATAATCGAAAATAGTGTCGAATCCATGGCTCACTGAAATGAATAGTGACACTCTGGATGTCCAAGTTGAGCTCGAATCGCCAGGGGCGTGAGAAGGGGTGAAGAAAAGAAAATGTCCAAATGACCGAGATAATGGACGTATGTGTGTATCTTCCGGCGTAGCCCTCATACAAAATTGGTATAGGCCTACACATGACTATTATGACACTGTGGATGGTTAAGACATTCTTCATCCGCAATCAGTCTGGATTTTGAGAAGGGATGAAAATGAATGTAAAAATAACCGAAATTATGGATGTGTATGTGGGTATGTTCCAGAATAGCTCTTAACGGAACTTGGTACACACATATGATTCACCATCTGAAAAAAAAAACAAAAAAAAAAACTATGGAGACGAAACATCCCAACCCCCGCTGGGAATGGGGAATGGAAGGGAATGACAAGTAAATATAATGGAATATAACCGTTGTTAATGTCGAATTCATTGCTTATATGTCGCTGAGACGTTTAAGTCCACGTTCAGCCTTTACTGAGAGGGGCTTAAAAGCAAATAGTCTAATATGACCGAGATTCCACCGCTTCCACTGCTTTTGGGATCGGAAGGTTCATTTGCGACAGTCTCAATGACAGCTGAAATCGTGTACATCATATCTATAACGCCACGGGTAAATACATATAGTTATTTATCACTTATTAGATTTTTGAAGGGATCAAATATTTCCCAGTCAATTCGAGCTTCCACAAGGACAAAGTTTTATTCGCAAATTAAATAATCTAAAACTTGAAATCAAATGCATGTAAATAACTCTAAAACTACCCATTATATATCGTAAAATCAACATCTCATAAAGGAATTCTACAAACAATCATTTCACACATAAATAACTGGTAGTACAAATGATAGGTTAACGTTCAAAAATGATCCGGGCTACGCCTGGTAGGGAAACCACGGAAAACCATCTTCAGGGCTGCCGACAGTGGGGTTCGAACCCACAATCTCCCGGAGGCAACTTCACAGCTGCGCACCCCTGAATGCACGGCCATCCCGCCCAGTGTGTTAGAGAACGAATGGGAAACATAAATGAGGTGTATTAATCGGATGATAAAAACACAAGTACTTTTGGCCCTACGCACAACGAATATGCGCTTTAAGAGCACATCGTTCTTGAAACTTTTCCTTACTTGTTTGAAGGCAATATTTCGCAGACATTCGGGAGAACTCTCCGTTGTATAATTTGTTGCGAACCACGAATATGTAATCATGTCTTTGAACCATGGTGGGGAAAATTGAAAATATATGAAGGATTGCATTTTTAGTATGCTGTTTCTCTGAAAACTATCAAACTCAAAGTCTTCACAGGCCGGCACAATGTCTATTAAACGGCGATACAAAGCCTTTCCACCAAGCGAATTAGTTACGCGGTTAGAGGCGCGTAGCTGTGAGCATGCATTCGGGGGATGGTGGGTTCGAATCATACTGTCGGCAGCCCTGAAGATCGTTTTCCGTGGTTTCTCATTTTCACACCAGGCAAATGCTGGGGTTGTGCGGTACTTTAATTAATGCCACAGCCAATACCTTCCCAATCCTAGCCCTTCCCCATCCTTCCCTTCGAAGAGTTAGTGCAACATTAAACCTGTTGCAGGGCCGATGACCTTCGATGTTAGGCCCCTTAAAACAACAAGCATCAAACCAGTTGCAAAAGAGAAAAATGAAAAAAACAACAACCAAAACCTTTCATTGCCGAAAGAAAACTTAACCAAGAGCTATATTTTCCCTGTATTTTGAAGAAGAATCTGGAGAACTTTCATACTGTGGCCTGGAGAGATGTCTTCAAGACAGCTTTTATCATTAGGCCTGTAAGTAGTCTAGGAATCTGACAGTAGAAAACAGTTGTCTTCCGCGAATGGGATGAAGGCTTATTTAAACCAATACTTTAATTCCTTTTTTTTTCCCATTTCCCTGACTTTGTGGCTGTTACAATTATATTTTCGGCACGAAACATTTCTTTGGGAAATCTCGGACCGAAAATTCCAGTTTGCCTCCTGTAGTACAATGAATAATTTCGGGAAAAGAGTACCGACCATACTAACGGTATAGTTGTGTAAGAATGATGAGTTCACTAACTGTTTCTGTATCTCTCACCAACAAACGATAGTCCTTTTCACTTTCACTTCGCGGACGAAACCACTCTGATTTATATTGTGTATTGAAGAAAGGGTGTAGTTCAAAATTCGCTCTGTAGCTGCTTCCACAAATGTATTTGCGGTTTATCTTTTTTCCGCTTCTTCTTGCGGATACGCACGGGATACAAATTTCGTGATTTTTCTACTTTTGTTATATCCTTTTTCTTGAAACGACTCAACCATCCAGTAGATACCCAGTCCAATTATGTATATCCTATTTACTGCTAAGTTAGAAAACATTCTTAGTAAATCTGCTACAATAATAATATCCGACGATGACGTCATTATATATACAATTACGGATACAATAAATTGAAAAATGCTAAAATAACTTAGAATTTACTCTTGATAAATTCAAAGACTGGAGAAACGTAAATTGCTTAAAACTAGAACTATCAAAGAACTGAATGGTATTTCTTTACACACAAACGGATAGTTAACAAAAATCCGATTAAATTTGGAAATAAAAAAAATTCTTTCTTTCTTTCTTTCTTTCTTTATCTATTTACCCTCCAGGGTTGGTTTTTCTCTCGGACTCAGCGAGGGATCCCACCTCTACCGCCTCAAGGGCAGTGTCCTGGAGCTTCAGACTCTGGGTTGGGGATACAACTGGGGAGG
This sequence comes from Anabrus simplex, assembly GCF_040414725.1. NCBI lineage: Eukaryota > Metazoa > Arthropoda > Insecta > Orthoptera > Tettigoniidae > Anabrus > Anabrus simplex. The sequence goes on along the minus strand of NC_090265.1, from coordinate 1,045,585,146 downwards.
ATGACCAGTACCTCGCCCAGGCGGCCTCAGCTGCTGTACTGAACAGGGACCTTGCGGGGGGGGGGGGGAAGATCGGAAGGGATAGACGAGGAAGAGGGAAGGAAGCGGCCGTGGCCTTACGTTAGGTACCATCCCTGCATTCGCCTGGAGGAGAAGTGGGAAACTACGGAAAACCACTTCCAGGATGGCTGCGGTGGAAATCGAACCCACCTCTACTCAGTTGACCTCCCGAGGCTGAGTGGACCCCGTTCCAGCCCTCGTACCACTTTTCAAATTTCGTGGCAGAGCCGGGAATCGAACCCGGGCCTCGGGGGGTGGCAGCTAATCACACCAACCACTACACCACAGAGGCGGACAGATAAAAATATACAAGTTAAAAATCCGGTTAACTACGTAGGAATTTTTATAGATAATAAACTTTAGTGCATATATTTCACATACTGTAAAACAGCCCTGAGCTTGGGCTTGCGGACGAAACTACAAATTGAGTTGACTGTAACAGTGACAACAGTCCGGCCCCGCGGTGTCACCCGGTGGCCCCGGGTTTGATTCCCGGCCGGGTCAGGTTTTTTAATTGTAATGATTAATATCCCTGGCCTGGGGACTGGGTGTTTGTGACGTCCTTAATCTTCCTTTCCTCAGACACAACATTCCTACTACCACCATTCCAATTACACGCAGGTTCATATTGTGCAATATGATGCCAGTATGGGTCAACGCCCCGAACAAATAGCATTAAAAATCATTTGAACACTTTCAAATACCACTAGCCTAAGCCATAATCGAACCCGCCATCTTGGGTTGAAAAAGCTGAACTGTTGAACTGTTGAACTGTTTAGCCCAGCTCCGTAAGTTGTTTTCAGATATCCGGAGACACACTGTTGACAGGGAGGTCAGATGATCAAATGTTACTGCGGACATCGACAAGATAAAATGACCTTTCCTTTATGTTTCACCAGATTACAAAAATCAGACCGGGAATTCCGAATGCAATACTCAGATATAATCATGTAACTTCATTCTCATGACCTTCGTCCTAAAAGAAAAAGAGTGAGATAAACTCACTCCAATAACGATAAAATAATGCCAAACCTTCAATAATATACTATTTAATACGCAGCAGAATGATCTACCCGCCTAGCGGAGGCGATAAAGGCGTGCCTGGTTCACCCGGAAGGACGTGGGTTCGTCAATTTCGAAAAAAATTGTGAAATGAGATATCCACTTCTGGAGCGATACATGGCCCTGAGTTTCACGTAGCCCACACCAAAATTAAGTACCAGGTTAACTCCTGGGAACAAAGGCGGCCGGGAATAGAGCCTACCACTCTATCGCATGAAGTGTTTTGGTTACGAACAGTGGGCGTCTTTACCTTCCACTCCTCTAGGGGCCTCCATGCCTGTGGTATGATGACCTACCCTCCTTAATGTGTGATTTAATTTCAAAGGAAATTAAATTTGCCACCTCGTTGGTGTAGTGATTAGTGTGATTATCTGCCACCTCAGGAGGCCCAGGTTCGATTCCTGGCTCTGCCACGAAATTTGAAAAGTACGAGGGCTGAAATGGGGTCCAACAAGCCTCGGGATGTCAACTGAGTAGAGGGGTGGGTTTAATTCCCAAATCAGCCATCCTCGAAGGGGTTTTCCCTGGTTTCCCACTTCCCCTCCAGCCAAATGCCACGGCCGCTTCCTTCCCTCTTCCTTGTCTATCCCTTCCAATATTCCTACTCCCCACAAGGCCTCTGTTCAGCATAGCAGGTGAGGCCGCCTGGACGACGTACTTGTCATCTTCCCGACCCAAAGTCTCACGCTCCAGGATACTGCTCTTGAGGCGGTAGAAGTGGGATCCCTCGCTGAGTCCAAGATAAAAACCAGCCCTGGAGGATAAAATGATTATGAAAAAAATTGCCTTCATTCTGAGTATTAAGCAAAGCTTAAGAGAGTAGTTTATGCTGATAATGAACATTTTTACCTTGTTTTCAAAATTGCAAGATATACTTTTAATTTGATATTGCCGGCTCCTTGACTGGTCACGTAGTGGGCTTACGTTTAGAAGGACCCGGGTTCGATCACCATACGTGCTGGGGATTTTAACCACGCTTGGTTAATGCCTCTAGCTTGGGGACTACGTCTTTGTATTCGTCTCAATACACATCTTCACTTACACTTTAACACATCACACCGCCAAGCATCAGAGAATTATAGAGAGTACATATCTCGACATAGGGTTGGTGTAAGGGAAGTTTTTTTTCCTTGTGGCTTTACGTCGCACCGGCACAGACAGGTCTTATGGCGACGATGGGACAGGAAAGGGAGTAGGAGTAGGAAAGAAACGAACGTGGCCTTAATTAAGGTACAGCCCCAGCATTTGCCGAGTGTGAAAATGGGAAACCACGGAAAACTCTTCAGGGCTGCTGACAGTGGAATTCGAACCCACTATCTCCCGGATGCAAGCTCACACCTGCGCGCCCCTAACCACACGGCCAACTCGCCCGGTGTGAGGGAAGGCATCCGGCCGTAAAACTGGGAGTAATTGGGAGGAAGAGAAGAAGAAGGCCGAGCGAGTTGGCCGTTACCACAACACAGCGTTTGTTTCACAGACACTTTGGCTTAGGTCGACATGAGAAAGTTCCGAGCAGGAACACCATTCTGTTATGGGTGAACAGCTTGAGAAAAAGTGGTTCGAGTGTGAAAACGAAGCCGCCTGGTAGGCCTCGTAGCGTGCGAACACCTAGACCGTCCGCGCAGTGAGACATGCCGTTACGCAGTCTCCTCAACGTTCGGTGCGTAGGCATTCATGTGCTCTGGGACTCTCGGATCGCATCGTAAAGAGAATTTTACACGCAGACATGAAGTTCCATCCGTACAAAATGGTGGGTGTTCTGAAACTCAGTGAACGTGATTGGGCCAAACGCAGAGCGTGTTGTAAGACTATCCTGTAAGACTATCAGCTGTAGCAGCTGACACCAGTGTCCTGGCAAGTGATGAAGCGCACTTTCATTTGTCAGGCTACGTTAATAAACAACATTTTCGGTACTGGTCCGCAACCAATCCTCAACAGATCCATGAGCGACCTCTTTACAGCGAGAGTGTTACTGTTTGGTGCTCTGTCGCTGATTTCAGGATTGTAGGCCCTTACTTTTTTGGAGAGGAGGACATAACTGTAACAGTAACATCGGATCGTTACGTACAGCTGTTACGCACCTTCCTGCAGCCGACACTTACCGACTTAGAGAATCCTGCTGTGTGGTTCCAACAAGATGGTGCCACTGCACACACAGCCAGGGCATCGATGGGTCTCCTCAGAGAAATGTTTCCAGGACGTCTCATCTCCTTACGGGGTGACGTTCCATGGCCAGCCCGTTCCCCTGACCTCGCCCCGTGCGATTTCTTTCTCTGGGGATATTTGAAGGATCGCGTCTTCCGACGTAAGCCGCGAACACTACATGACCTGAAAGCTGCCATCCATGAAGAAATGGAGGCAATACCACAAGACATGCTGAAGCGAGTCATGCTGAACTTGAGGGAGAGGCTTCAGACGTGCATCGAACAGGATGGTCGGCATTGGATGACATTATTTTCAAAACCTAGTGTGTATGTGTATGTGACGCAAACGGCAAACACTACTCTTTCCAACTGTGCAATACATATTTGAATGGCTTGTTGCGTTGCCGAGATATTTACGTTTGAAATTCGTCAGGTATTTCTGCCGCACCCTGTACAATTGTATTTTGTTGAAATAGTAGTGTTATATTATGCCATAATCCCCATACAAGTTTTGATTTGTTTACAATCCACACAATTCGATTATTTTCAAACAGAGAATCATATTTTCTGATCAAATTACTGTCGCATTAGAGTGTATAACTCCAGGACATTACAATGAGAGCAGGCATGGCTTTTAAAGTGACCTGGTTATAAACCAAAACGAACTCACAGTACAGAACACATTTGTGCTGCACGTGTTTACGTATCTGCATCATAGATGGTGCTCCTAGTTCCTCGGAATCGATTCCGAAATCGGGTTCCCGATTCTCCAGGCATATGGAATCGACTCTTCGCTATTCCAGTCGCAACCCATCACTAGTTCCTAGAGTTAAACTCGTACCTACCTCTTCCCCTCCGGGCAACTTTCAAACATGGGTGACGTGTAAAGACGATATCTGCAGAGCTCGGCCAACGGCGCGTGGAGTGGTTCCGCGGAAGATAAATCCCCTGGTATGTTTTATACATGTACGGAGAAATTGAGTGTATTTACACAGTAAGATATCCAGTACAATATACTTTACGCACTCATATTGTGAACGTTTCTAATACACATCTTTCTTTTGCAGCTCCGTCTAATGGATCAGTGGTACAGTGTCGGCCTGCGGATCGTAACATCGCATGTTCAAACTCGGCAGAGGTGGTTGGATTTTTTGAAGGGTGGAAAACAAGTCCATTCGACACCCTATGTTGTACGATGTCGGCATATAAAAAAGTTCTGGTGGTATTTTGGTGTTTGACCGACAAAAATTAATTTAAAACTCAGCCATAGTTTTCCAACAGAAATCTAGTTTACTCTGTTATCTGGTAGAGTGAAGTTGAATGTCGAAATTTACGCGCAGGTAGCTTAGATTGCGTCAAATCAAAATGCATGCACACGGTAGGTAGAGCTTCTTCTTCTTCTTCTTCTTCTCTCTTCGTTATGCCCGACTAAGGAGCGGGTTTGAACTTATTTAGCTGATGTCGTTGACTTTTCCTCTCCCAAAATCTTATCTACCGGGCGAGTTGGCCGTGCGCGTAGAGGCGCGCGGCTGTGAGCTTGCATCCGGGAGATAGTAGGTTCGAATCCCACTATCGGCAGCCCTGAAGATGGTTTTCCGTGGTTTCCCATTTTCACACCAGGTAAATGCTGGGGCTGTACCTTAATTAAGGCCACGGCCGCTTCCTTCCAACTCCTAGACCTTTCCTATCCCATCGTCGCCATAAGACCTATCTGTGTCGGTGCGACGTCAAGCCCCTAGCAAAAAAAAAATCTTATCTTCTCGCTGTGGCTTTTCTTGCGATCTTCTGACCAGGTTTTGTTGGTACTAGTGCTCGGATGGTGCGTAAAGCGGTGCTTGTCGACTAACTTTCTGAACTTAGATGTGTCTAACACAATGACATCTGCGATGCCTATTTCTGAAGATCTTTTCCAACTTCGAGCTAATTTTCTGAACTTAGATCTGTCTAACACAATGACATCTGTAATGCCTATTTCCTGAAGATCTTTTCCAACTTCGAGCTAATTTTCTGAACTTAGATCTGTCTAACACAATGACATCTGTGATGCCTATTTCCTGAAGATCTTTTCCAACTTCGAGATCAGTTTTTTACTTACATTGATAGGGCATGGTTCAGAATTCTTTCGGTCAATATCTGATTACTCATTCTGAGAATATGTCCGTAAAATTGCAAACGTCGTAACCTAAATGTGTCTGATATTTCCTCTGAGTTCTGGTACAGGTCATGAGATTTCCTTATCATCCAGAGTCACCCTGTACAGACTGGTCGAACAAATTTTCTTAGGATTTTTCTTTCTTAATTTTCTACATATTTAATCAGAGATCTTCCCCCAATGACCAGTGTTTCAGATGCATGTGGTGCTTCAAGCTTGATTACGGTGTTGTAAAGCCTTAATTTTGCACTTCGGGATACGGATATTTTATTGTACCTGTTCCAAGTGAGCCTGTATGCTCTTTGTAGTTTAAAGATCATTTCTTTGTTTGCTTCATGATTAAGTCCTGAAGGTTGGATGATTTTCCCGAGGTATTTGAATTTAGACACTTGGGATATTTTTCCATGTTGGGTTTTCATTGGTTGTCCATCCAGGTACCGAAGAGATCCTCCCATGTAGTAAGTGTCCTGGTATGAGGTCTGGAGTCCTGTTCTGTATGGAATTCCATGGAGCTTTTCAATGGATGCAAACGCTTCCTATCTGTTATTGGACAACACTGTTAAGTCATCAGCGGAAGGCCAAACACTGTAAATTAATTTTGTTTTCACGTAATCTGTCAAGGGTTATTACTTTAGCATCTTTTTCTCAAGTTCTAATCACTTTTTCCAAAACAAGATTAAACAATGAAGAGGACAACCAACCACCCTGTCAAACTGCTGCTTTAACATCAAAGGGTTTAGACAATTCCCATAAGAATTTAATCTTTGAAGTGGTGCCTGTTAGTGTTTGCACGATTAATTCTCTTGTTTTTCTGTCCACTTTGAATGATGAGGATGATGATGAGACCATGTGACCTTGCCGCGATGGGGAGGCTTGCGCGTTCCTATGAAGCAGATAGCCGAGTTGCAGGTGCAACCATATCGGATGGGTATCTGTTGAGAGACCAGGCTAACGAATGTTTCATCGAAAGGGAGGGAAGGAGCCTTTTGGAAGTTACAAGGGGGCAGTCTAGATGACTGACTGGTATGGCCTTGTAATAATACTCAACAAGGCTTTGCTGTGTTGATACTGCTGCGCGGCTGAAAGTAACGGGAAACTACAGCCGTAACTATCTTCCGAGGACATGCATCTCTCTCTGTATGAATGATGTACTGATAATGGCTTCCTCCCGGGTAAAATAGTCCCCCATTCGGATCTCCGGGTGGGGACTACGCGAGAGGAGACGATCATCAGATAGATGGATACTAACGTTTAGCGAGTCGGAGCGTGGAATGTTAGAAGTTTGAATCGATGTGGTAGGTTACAGAATTTGAAAAGGGAGATGGATAGACTAAAGTTAGATGTAGTTGGTATAAGTGAAGTACGTTGGCAGGAAGAACAGGATTTTTGGTCAACACAAAATCAAACAGAGGAAATGCAGGAGTTGGTTTAATAATCAATAAGAAAATAGGGCAGCGGGTAAGCTACTACGACCAGCATAGAGAAAGGATTATTGTTGTCAAGATAGACACCAAACCAATGCCCACTACAATAGTGCAGGTCTATATGCCTACTAGTTCAGCGCATGATGAGGAAATCGAAAGAGTATATGAAGAGATAGAAGATTTAATACAATATGTAAAAGGTGACGAGAATCTAATTGTGATGGGAGACTGGAATGCAGTGGTAGGCCAAGGAAGAGAAGGCAATGCAGTAGGAGAGTTTGGATTGGGAAAAAAAGGAACTAAAAAGGAAGTCGGCTGGTTGAATTCTGCACCAATCACAATTTAGTCCTTGCTAATAGGCCTACTTGGTTCAAACACCACAAACGACGGCTGTACACATGGACGAGACCTGTAGACACTGGAAGATATCAAATAGACTCCATTACGATTAGGCAGAGATTCAGAAACAAGGTGTTGGATTGCAAAACTTTCCCAGGAGCAGACATGGAGACTCTGATCACAACTTGTTGGTCATGAAATTCCGTCTGAAGTTGAAGAAATTGAAGAAGGAAAAGAATCCAGTGAGATAGCATCTAGACATGTTGAAAGAAAAGAGTGTGAAGGATTGTTCCAAGGAACATGTTACACTAGGACTAAATGGAAAGGCTGAAGGAAACACAGTAGAATAAGAAAAGACACTCATGAAGAATGAGGTCAGTAGGGCTGTTGAAGAGATGTTAGGAACAAAGGAAAGATCAACTAAGAATCAATGGATAATTCAAAAGATACTAGACCTGATCGATGAACGACGAAAATACAAGAATGCAAAAAATGAAGAGGGCAGAAAGGAATACAGGCGATTAAAGAATGAAGTGGACAGGAAGTGCAGGGCAGCTAAAGAAGAATGGCTGAAGGATGAGTGCAAGGATGTTGAAAGTAGTATGGTCCTAGATGCTGCATACAGGAAAATCAAGGAATCCTTTGGGAAAAGGAAAACTAGATGTATGAATATTAAGAGCTCAGATGGAAAACCACTTCTAGGGAAAGAAGACAAGACATAAAGGTGGCAGGAACATATCTAACAGTTGTATCAAGGTAAGGACGTAGATGATATGATTCTGGAACAAGAAGAGGTTGTTGGTAGTGATGAAATGATTGACCCAATTTTGAGGTCAGAATTTGGCAGAGCTTTCAGGGACCTAAATAGGAACAAAGCACCTGGAATTGATGACATTCCCTCGGAAATACTGACTGATTTAGGAGAAACCAGCATGGCGAGGTTATTCCATGTAGTGTGCAAGATGTATGAGACAGGAGAAGTGCCATCCGATTTTCGGCAGAATGTTGTTATACCTATTTCCAAGAAAGCCGGTGGTGACAGGTGTGAAAACTACCGCACCATTAGTTTAGTATCTCACGCCTGCAAAAATTCTAACACGTGTTATTTACATAAGAATGGAAAGAAAAGTTGAAACTGAGTTGGGAGAAGATCAATTTGGCTTCAGAAGAAATGTAGGGACACGTGAAGGAATCCTGACTTTACGTCTGATCTTAGAGGATCGAATTAAGAAGGGCAAGCCCACATACATGGCATTCGTAGATCTATAAAAGGCGTTTGATAATGTTGATTGGACCAAGCTATTTATGATTCTGAAGGTGATCGGGATCAAATATCGAGAACGAAGAATTATCTATAATCTGTATAAAAATCAGTCGGCAGTGATAAGAATCGAGGGCTTTGAAAAAGCAGCAGCAATCCAGAAAGGAGTGAGGCAAGGCTGCAGTTTGTCCCCGCTACTTTTTTGTGTTTATATAGAACAGGCAGTAAAGGAAATCAAAGAGGAATTTGGAAAGGGAATCACAATCCATGGAGAGGAAATCAAAACCCTGAGATTTGCCGATGGTATTGTTATTTTATCTGAGACTGCAGAAGATCTGGAGAAGCTGCTGAATGGTATGGACAGAGTCTTGGGTGAGGAGTACAAGATGGAAATAAATAAGTCCAAAACAAAGGTAATGGAGTGCAGTCGCACGCAGTCAGGTGATTGCAGGAAATATTAGATTAGGAAATGAAGTCTTAAAGGAAGTGGATGAATATTGTTACTTGGGTAGTAATATAACTAACGATGGCAGAAGTAATGAGGACATAAAATGCAGACTTGCACAAACAAAGAAGGCCGTTCTTAAGAAAAGACATTTGCTCATTTCGAACAATGATATAGGAATTAGAAAAATGTTTTTGAAGACTTTCGTTTGGAGCGTGGCACTGTATAGAAGTGAAAAATGGACGATAACTCGCTCGGAAAGAAAGAGAATAGAAGCTTTTGAAATGTGGTGTTACAGAAGAATGCTAAGGGTGAGATGGATAGATCGAATCACGAATGAAGGGGTACTGAATCGAATTGGTGAGAGGAGATCGTTGTGGCTAAATTTGATGAGAAGAAGAAATAATAATAATAATAATAATAATAATAATAATAATAATAATAATAATAATAATAATAATCGTATGGCCCCAGCTATCGTGTGCAGATATTTCAATTTGACGTCATCTGGCTGTCTGCTCGTCAATTTCGACGTTCCGTTTTACTCTAGGCCCACTAGATGGCAGACCGAGTAAACCGAAACTCTCTTGGGCGTCTATGGCTGAGAGTTAATGAATTTTGTCGGGTAAACACCAAATGTGTCACCAGAGATCTTTTACATGCCGACATCGTACGACATGGAGTGTCGAAAGGACCTTTTTCCGCCCTTCAAAAATTCGACTACCTCTGCCGGGTTTGAACCCGCCATCTTGGGATCCGGAAATCGACACTCTACCACTGATCCACAGAGGCAGAGATAGAACACATCTTAAGACACCCAGGACTTGTTCAGTTGGTTTTTGTGGGAAGTGTAGGGGGTAAGAACGGTAGGGGTAGACCAAGGTATGAATATGACAAGCAGTTTGAAGCAGGTGTAGGATGCAGCAGTTATGTAGAAATGAAAATGTTAGCACAGGATAGGGTGGCATTGATAGCTGCATTAAACCAGTCTATGGACTGATAACTCAAACAAATTATTATTATTATTATTATTATTATTATTATTATTATTATTATTATTATTATTATTATTATTATTATTAGCGTCCTCTTCTTTGGAGGCATGGCAAATTTGTCTATTATTTATTTACCTGTGGAGATCGTTGCCAGTAGGCTCAGAGTTCCCTTGAACAATACGTTATTAGTTAAGACGATTCCATATCGTGCTTCAAGGAAATTCATGTTTTGTTTGGTTCATGCAGATTTATCATTGACTTATCTGTTATTGAAATACCGAGGGTCAGAGGCCCTCGGGAAAATCCACAAGATGGTGTGAATTCTCGCTATAAAAGACGACCACTAAGGACGATCTTCTGTAGTTTCTCGTCACATTCTCATCCTCGTCCCCTTGGGATCTACTATCATACAAGGTAAGCATACATATTGAATGGTTGTGAGGTTCGATTAAAGTACTGCCCGCAACAGTATACTACGACTTGAAACCTGGTTTAATTTCTTGGACTGAGTACAACCAGTATTGAAACAATGGAAAAATAATGGGGTCACACGGCTAAACACGCGGTATTAAGGCAAAATTGGAATATGACGCATTTTGAGAACGGTTATCAAAAATATTATTCATTGTTTTTATTAGTTTTATTGCTCGATAACAAAGAATATGCTTTCTTTGACAACTGCTTTCAATTGTAGAAAGAATTTATATAATTTCTCTTATTTTGTTTTTAATATTGTCAATCTGTCCGCCTCTGTGGTGTAATGGTTAGCGTGATTAGCTGCCACCCCCGGAGGCCCGGGTTCGATTCCCGGCTCTGCCACGAAATTTGAAAAGTGGTACGAGGGCTGGAACGGGGTCCACTCAGCCTCGGGAGGTCAACTGAGTAGAAGTGGGTTCGATTCCCTCCTCAGCCATCCTGGAAGTGGTTTTCCGTGGTTTCCCACTTCTTCTCCAGGCGAATGCCGGGATGGTACCTAACTTAAGGCCACGGCCGCTTCCTTCCCTCTTCCTTGCCTATCCCTTCCAATCTTCCCATCCCTCCACAAGGCCCCTGTTCAGCATAGCAGGTGAGGCCGCCTGGGCGAGGTACTGGTCTTTCCCCCCAGTTGTATCCCCTGACCAAGAGTCTGAAGCTCCAGGACACTGCCCTTGAGGAGGTAGAGGTGGGATCCCTCGCTGAGTCCGAGGGAAATCCGACCCTGGAGGGTAAGTAGATAAAGAAAGAAGAAGAAGAAAGTTATATTTCCGTTACTGTGGAATTAGCCGTACTGTGCTTTAGCGGAGTCTTTCCCCATCTGTAAGTTCACAGCGCCCATCAGATGGCATTGCATCGCGCCGTGAATAGTCATGCTACTGTCCTGAGTAGACTTGGAGGCGATATTTGGATGGAATGAATGTATACCACAGCGTTCCTTGCCTAAATGATGAGGGTCGTAGCCTTCGGTTTAGAGGGCCCTGGGTTCGGCTCGCGGCCGCCCAGGGATTTTAAATGTGGGGACTGGTTGTTTGTGTTCGTCTCAACACATATCTCTTCATTTACTCCACACCATACCACCACAAAAACACGCAATAGTGAATGTATCTCTCCATCTTTGTGTATCAGGAAGGGCATCCGGCCGTAAAAATAGGCCGAGTCAACCCGAGGCTGACCCCAGGATATTGGGGAAATGCAAGAATAAGAATAGGAACGCAAACTATAGCATTACGCCGTAGACTTTCTGAGTTTTCATACAGATACTGAATTCCTTATTTCAAGAAATCAGAAGAGGTCGTAGTATACAATTTATAAACACTAGATTGCGTGCCAAAAGCCTGGTTGCAATTCCAAACCTCTCCGCAGTCATCATGTGGAGTGAGGGCGTATGACGCTGTTAATGGTGATTCGTCCGTCGGCTGGAAATGTTTGACCCCTTCGTCGCCATAAGACCTATCTGTGTCAGTGCGACGTAAAGCCCATAGACAAAAAAAAATAAAAAATAAAATAAAAAATAAATAAATAAATAAATAAATGTTTGACCCCTTGGTGCTATTCGACAGGAGTAGGTTATGTTTGGGCACCGGGTGTCACTCTCTTCTTTCCTACTATTATATAATCATGTCGTCCGCCTCTGTGGTGTAGTGGTTAGCGTGATTAGCTGCCACCCCCGGAGGTCCGGGTTCGATTCCCGGCTCTGCCACGAAATTTGAAAAGTGGTACGAGGGCTGGAACGGGGTCCACTCAGCCTCGGGAGGTCAACTGAGTAGAGGTGGGTTCGATTCCCACCTCAGCCATCCTCGAAGTGGTTTTTCCGTGGTTTCCCACTTCTCCTCCAGGCGAATGCCGGGATGGTACCTAACTTAAGGCCACGGCCGCTTCCTTCCCTCTTCCTTGCCTATCCCATCCGATCTTCCCATCCCTCCACAAGGCCCCTGTTCAGCAAAGCAGGTGAGGCCGCCTGGGCGAGGTACTGGTCATTCTCCCCAGTTGTATCCCACGACCAAGAGTCTGAAGCTCCAGGACACTGCCCTTGAGGCGGTAGAGGTGGGATCCCTCGCTGAGTCCGAGGGAAAAACCGAACCTGGAGGGTAAACAGATGATGATGATGATGATGATATAATCATGTCGTTCATTTCATCTCATTAAACCGAGCAAGTGGCTCGGATCACTTAGCAATCAGCTTGCATTCGGGAGATAATGGTTTCGAATCCCGCTGTCGGCAGCCCTGAAGATAGTTTTCCGTCGTTTCCCATTTTCACACCAGGCAAATGCTGGGGGCTGTACCTTAATCAAGGCCACAGTTGCTTTCTTCCAACTCCTAGCCCTTTCCTATACCATCGTCGCCATATCTTTGTTCGTGCGACGTAAAGGAAATGGTTTCATCTCCTTAACTCCTGTGATTGGCGTCAGGAAGGGCATCCGGTCGTAAAATCCCACTACGAACCTTGGATACTAGCATTGAGATCTTGCTGGCCGTGACCCCGACCTGCCCCGTTCGATTTTTTTTTTAATATGGGAACAACATTTTGAAAAAGGTCTTAATAACTAATCACATAACTAAAATCAATATTTACACGCCATACGAAACGCTCAGTACTAATATCAATATTTTCTGAAATGCATGACGCTTAACGACGTCAACGTTGAAGAATTTAAGTTTTTTCCATTGAACAGATTTTCTTTTTCTTTTCAGAATGAAGTTCGTGATGATGAAGAGCTTGTTGCTGATGATGTTCCTGTTGGGCGTATCTATGGTGCGTGGAATGCCCACACTAACGTCCACCATAGACGCACACCACGTTTCCACGGTGCATGGAATGCCCACGCCAGCTTCCACCATAGACCCAAACCACGTTCCTAGTAGTGTGTGCGCCAATATGTCGGTCTCGCATGGCACTCACCAACCAAGCAATTCAACAGCCCCCTATAAAATCACCACAAGCCCTACAAAGGAAGTGACAGCCGGATCTACATTGAGAGGTAAGAAATATAAATTCCTCCATATTTCCTAAGCACACCATACACGATCAAAACAATTTGCGCAGCAGGGGGTGTTGTGCAAACTGATTGATCGTACATATATGGTAGAGTGTTGCGTGGCAGTTTGAAACCTGTGGTGTAAATTCGCACGCGTTTGAAATGATTTGTGCAACACGTTGCATTTTACCATATGTCCGACTCCTTGGCTTAATGGTCAGCGTGGAGGTCTCCAGTTCAGAAATCTCGGGTTCGATTACCGACCAGGTAGGGGATTTTAATCGCGTGTGGTTAATTCTTCTGGCTCAGGGACTGGTTGTTTGTGTTTGTCCTACCACTCTCCTCTTCACATTCAGACAACATCCCCTCCACATAGGGTTGGCGCTAGGAAGGGCATCCGGACCGCAAAACAGGGCCAAATCCACATGTGCGACACAGTTCGCACCCGCGACCCTACAAGGTGTGCGGAAAAGCGGTAGAATATTATTATTATTATTATTATTATTATTATTATTATTATTATTATTTGCTAATTGCTTTACGTTGCGCCGACACAGATAGGTCTTATGGCGACGAAGGAACAGGAAAGGCCTAGGAATGGGAAGGAAGCGGCCGTGGCCTTAATTAAGGTACAACCCCAGCATTTGCCTGGTGTGATAATGGGAAATCACGGAAAACCATCTTCAGGGCTGCCGACAGTGGGGTTCGAACCTACTATCTCCCGAATACTGAATACTGGCCGCACTTAAGCGACTGCAGCTATCAAGCTCGGTACCAGCGATTTTGCTGTGACATTTATCAAGCTTTACATCTCTAATCCCTGTAGTGACGGTCGCTGGAATCGGTGCAGCGACTTTCAAAGATATCAGTATCTAAGGTCGGTCAGTGATGTATCACACTTCAGCAACTAGTTCAGGACCACACCACCCTCCTTTGCTGGCTACATACCAACGAAAGCCCATTCCTTATCATGTATGGTGCTATATCTGCAATCCAGCCACGACTCTCCCCACCTACCAGCAACCTCTAATGTGTCTTCGTTAAGGGAATTTCCAATGGGGATCAAAGTGTCAGCTTTCAGATAGAATAAGAATGCGCACTTTTTATTTTTTTCCCTTAAGGAACTCCTCTTGTTACAGCCAGTCTTTCTTCATGGAGAATGGACAGTTGCAGTCTAGTATTTCGATGCGTAAATCGAGGTCCAACAGCAATTAGATAGTTATCAAAATTATTTTTGCTCATGAAGAAATAATTGAACAAAGTACTAGCATATTTCCGCACAGCACTACACAGCTTGAAAACTATAAAGCTATACATAGGATGTATTCCCAAGATATTTTCTCACTCCTTCCTTTATTTCTGCAACATTCCACTAACACGTAAGGCCTCGATGAAATCAATGTGATTATTTATCATCAAGAACGCACTGGCTGAAAATGCCACTAACGTTTTAGTTGCGTGATTTTATAATCACTCAGCTATTGAATCGCCAGTGCGCACTTGGGCTCCGGTATATATTTTAGTGCTTATAATTTCAGTGATTTTGTTGTGATATTTATCAAACTTTACATCTCTCCTCCCTACAGTGGCAATAGCTGGAATCGGTGGAGAGACCTTCAGAGGTGTCTATATTCAAGGCCGGACCGGCGACAAACCAGTTGGTCAATTTAGGAAGGTGACAGATGATCCTATGATTGTCATCTCGGACTGCCAGCCGGGTAATGACGTAAGTGGAAAGTATTCATTACTTTTATGTGTATGTTGAGTATTCAGTCCTAACGCTGGTTGGATCTCCAACAGTGCCATCATTAGCTGTCAAAGATAGTCTAGTATTTAATGAAGAGGTGTAAAGTACTGGGGAAATGAGGAGTGAGGCAGTTTCCCATTGATTTTCCCACTGAGCCAGAAGTTGTCTTTACATATCAGTCTCCACAGTTCGTTGAAATTCACACACCAACGATCCACTGAAAGACACTTTCACACCATTAATAACGCGAATTTTCATCGGTTGAAATTGCAAGGCTCCAGACCCATCCAACTTCGTGGAAATGAAATTTGAATATTGACGGTGCTTCAGAAGAACAGCACGCAACGCGTTCACACAAAGAACTCATAGGGCTACGAGAAAGCTCTCTACAAGTTTGTGATCCACGGATAGAATCTCGCCCCGTAATGTTTTCTTTTGCATGATTTGGAAACATCTTCTGGATGCCAAAACGTGAGTTTTGTCCGATACTGCTCCTCTTGTTTTTATGATCAGTATCACCCTGGTTCATACAGCAGTTCGCAGTCTCAACACAACTCTTACAACGATGTTGTACTTTAATAGGAAATGGCAGAAAAAAGCATATACACAAAGACGTGTGGAAAAGATTTTGTGAATAGATTTTATTTTTTTTGCTATTTGTTTTACGTCGCACCGACACAGATGGGTATTATAGCGACGATGGGGTAGGAAAGGCCTAGGAATGGGAAGGAAGCGGCCATGGCCTTAATTAAGGTACAACCCCAGCATTTGCCTTGTGAAAACGGGAAACAACGGAAAGCCATATTCAAGTTTGCCAACAGTGTGAATAGTTAAGCACTTAAATGTGCTGTCCATACACCGCCGACCTTAAAAATTAGTGTTGTTGTTATATTGACCGACACGACAAATGCCTCCTATCGGATAAATATCGAATCATTTTTTTAAAATTGGCTTTACGTCGCACTAACATGGATAGGTCTTATGGCGACGATGGGATAGGAAAGGGCTAGGAGTGGAAAGGAAACCGCCGTGGCCTTTAAGGTACAGCCCCAGCATTTGCCTGGCGTGAAAAATATCGAACCTGCTCTGGGTTTAGCGTCACTATGCATCTCAGATATTCACCTACAGTGCATATTGTAAACATATCGTCGTTGCCGGGACAAAACCTCCTATGTGATAATATTTTTGGAGATATACTGACCCGCAGCACATACATTATGAAGAGCGAGAATGCCTGGACAATATTCACACAATATTGCACCTTATATGACAGAACCTTACCGGCCAAAGTTCTAAGCTAAAATATTTCACATGGGAGGTTTTTGCCGTGTGTAATCGCGACATCCAAAACTATTTTTGAGCACTGTCGTTTGAAGTATTATGAAATAAAGTGCACTATGATTGTTTAGACAAATTATAATATTTTTCACCAATTACATTTGCATAAAAAATTCTGGAATGTTAAAACCGAGGCCAATCTCAAGCGATAAATGTGAGGCAGAGAAGCAGGTATGTGTCCTATGTGGTATCTGAAACTGTCGTGCCAACATTGATTCGACAATTCTTTGTATAATTCCGAGCTATGAAACATTTTATTTGAGTTAATGAAATATATTATTATAGATTGGGTCCAACTCTAGTTATATATACGATAATCCTCACTTTCTTCAGACGTGATGCATCGTATGGGATACATTAGGTCGTTATGTGGCGTTGATTATTTTGGGTCTGTAGCATCATATGCAATACAGATTACACCCCTTAACTGTCAGCTTTCTGAGTTCGTCCAGTACTGTGATGGCTAGCATTCTCCAAAGATATAACTTTTCAGAAATTTACAGTTTATTACACGAAAACTCAATTATTCCAGTGCAAAACTGAGTTTTTGTAATACTCATAAGTATATTGCAATTTTCCATTTGTTAATGTTGATGCTTGAGGAGGGCCAACGGCCGTAGCCGTGTTGAAACACCGGATCCCGTGAGATCTCCGGAGTTAAGCAACATTGGGCGTGGTCACGATTTGGATGAGTTGCCACGCGCTGTTGGTGGGGGGTAAGGGATTGGAGGCGCGGAAATAAACTGGCCACCCTACCGTACGCAAATTCCGGCTCAGGCACACCTCTGCGGAGGTTCGGACCTGCCTTCGGGCAGAATACACCCTTACCTTACCTGAGGAGGTATAGTGGGAATATTGCTAAGATAATTCGTACTGAACTTGGCCAAAATACAAAAGTATCTGAGATTAGAGTAAGTACTGAAAGTAAAAGATTGCAAGGATTCATATGAATTAAAAAAAAAAAAAAACTATTGGGATTGTGTCGGGTTTACGGCCGAAAATTTTGACACTGTCCAAAAAGTTCTTAGAAGACTATTTTGTTGAATAAACACAGAGGACTGTTCACTCTAAAGAAATAGAATAAACTTATTTTTTCTCAGAGAAAACGAGAAAATATTTTCTAATGGAAAGGAAATCCAAAAACAAACACAAACAAAATCATTTGTCATTAAGGGCACAAAACATGTGAATAATAATATTGGAGAATGGCTAGAGCTATTATAATGTGCCAAGAAAATATGCTTTCATACCACTTTTTGGTCAAATATGATTTAATGATAAAGTATAGTAAAATATACATTTATATGACCAATGAAAACCTTGTCATCGTGTTCAGAAAAGCTACAAATGTGTTTAATTTTACTTTATACGTAATCCGCACCCTAATTGTGACTCTGGGAGAAGTTCGTATATGTGCATGAGTGTTTATTCAGCAGCCCGAAAGGTGGTTGGCTTTTCAAGACGAATCACAAGTGATTAAAGAAAGATCTCACAGTGCTATGCTGCGCGGAACACAGAGATCACTTATGTTTCCAATGGGAGGGTATCATCATAACGCCACAGGCATTCACTCCCTTCTGAGTCTTCTGAGTCGTCGATGTTACTGATTATAGGTTCCTAGATGGCTCAAGAGACCAATAAGTACCACAAGCTCCCCCACCCCCCGTATTGCTGCCACATCGGATCTATCAAAGCTGCTTTTTGTTTTAAGCAGGGCGGTTATTTATTTGATTTTGTAGTTCCTTTCTACCATATCTTTTATCGACCTCGTATTTTGGTCACTGCTGTCCAAAATGTTTGAAGACCCTCGTGGACAATACGTCAGCACCAGACACTACATACTTGTCAATTCTTCACTCATTCGCATCGGACCATACAACGTCTACTATCGTTTTTACTGTTGTCCATCCTTCGATTGAGACTTCATCTTTTGTTTTGGAAGGAGTGTGTGGCCGACCATTTGAACATGCTGTTTGATAATCATTGTCTCACTCCGACGGCTTTCGGTGAAGAAGCTCTCTGAGGTGGGTGCTGGTCCCCAAGCGAAGGAAATGTCACTGAAATCCAGCATGCAACGTCCGTTCTCCAGGTTAGGAACGGCCACGTTCAGACCTGGCAGTTAGATATACAGTAAAATGTGGCGAGCTCACTGTAATACTGTAATAATATCCTATATGTAGCGTCAAAGTGGATCAAAACAAGGACAAGGTGAAATGGAGGTCAACAGCTCCCTGAACAAGGGTGAAGAAAGGAGAATCGTTGCCTTGATGTTATGCTGTATAGAGCAACGAATGAATGAATGAATTAATTAATTCTCTTCTCCCCTAGTCACGGATAGTCACCAACAGGGGAGAGAGTATTCGTTTATTGTATTCATTGTATGGAGTTAAGTTTTGTTCTTTCTTTTTTTCTCAATCTGTTTACCCTCCAGCGTTGTTTTTCCCTCGGACTCAACGAGGGATCCTACCTCTACCGGCGCAAGGGCAGTGTCTTGGAGAGTGAGACTTTGGGTCGTGGGATACAACTGGGATGGAGGACCATTACCTCGCTCAGGCGGCCTCACCTACTATGCTGAACAGGGGCCTTGTGGGTGATGGGAAGATAGGACGGGATAGACAAGGAAAAGGGAAGGAAGTGGCCGTGGCGTTCTGAGCTTAGGTACCATCTCGGCTTTTGCCTGGAGGAGAAGTGGGAAGCCACGGTAAAACACTTCGATGATGGCTGAGGTGGAAATCGAAACCCCTCTTTTCAGTTGACCTCCCTAGGCTGAGTGAACCCTACTCCAGTCATCGTATCACTTTTCAAATTCCGTGGCAGAAACTGGAATCGAACCCGGGCCTCCGGGGATGGCAGTTAACGACACTAACCACTACACCACAGAGGCGGACGGTTATATTTTTTAGTACTACAAAATAACAAAGAATTCCAAAGAGCGAAATATTACAACAAATGTTTAAAAAATATAAACTGAGTGGCCAAAAGTCACGGAAAGGTGTGTCCCATTAGGAAATATGCCGTGTATGACCCCTGAGCGTTGCGGCTAGCTGCGGCGTAGTTGAGCAGTCTGTCACAGACACCAGTGTCGTGAAGATGGCAACAAGTCGCGAGTTAACCGACTTTGAACGTGAGATGATCATCAGCGCACGGCGCATGGGTCCTCGCATTGAGGAGATCACACGCGAATTCAGGTTTCCGAGAACAACAGTGTCGAGGGTGGATCTTCAATATCGCAGAGATAATGTTACCACCCACGTTAACCGCCGCACGGGAAAACCACAGCTATTTAACGAATGGACATCACGTCGCCTCCACAGACCCACATTAGGCACTCGACGGGCTACTGTGAATCAGATCATCGCCCAGTTGAATGTTGGGAGTCAGGAACCCATTTCTACCAGGACTGTAAGGAGGTAACTTCACCACATAGGCTTCACGAGCCGACGACCAACTCGTGTCCCTTTACTGACACCTCGACACAGAACTCAATGACGTGCATGGACCCGCGAACATCGGCAATGTACTGTGGAACATTGGCGGCGTGTGGTGTGGTCCGATGAATCCCAGTTCCAGTTGTATCGAGCTGATGGGCGCAAGAGAGCGTGGCGTATTTCCCATAAAGCTATGGATCCTGCGTGTCAACAAGGTTGTGTCCAGGCGGGAGGTGACTCAATTTCGGTCTGGGCGGCGTTCTTATGGTCGCAATTAGGCCCCATTTTCCGGTTGCAGGGAGCGTTGATAGTTGCACGTTATGTGGACGTTCTTTCAGACCATCTGCATCCGTTTCTGGCCCTAGAGTACCATGATGGAGAGGGCCTTGTTTCAACAGGACAATGCGCCACGTCACCGCTCTGTGGTGGCACGCATGAGGTTGGAAGAGCAATTCAGTGAAGTTACGACCATAGATTGACCTTCCAGATCCCCCGATCTTAATCTCGAGCTTTTATGGGATACTGTTGATGCTGGTGTACGCTCTATGAACCCCGCACCAACTACACAAGACCAATTGTGGTCCGGCTCCATTGCTCAATGGTTAGCGTGCTGGCCTTTGGTCATAGGGGTTCCGGGTTCGATTCACGGCAGCTCGGGAATTTTAACCATCATTGGTTAATTTCGCTGGCACTGGGACTGGGTGGATGTGTCGTCTTTATCATCATTTAATCCTCATCACGACTCGCAGGTCGTCTACGGACGTCAAATCAAAAGACCTGCACCTGGCGAGCCGAACATGTCCTAGGAAACTCCCGGCACTAAAAGCCATAAGCAATTTCATTCCATTTACCAATTGTGGGTAGCAGTGCAAGATGCGTGGGTCCAGATATCTCCAGAACGATTTCAACACCTTGTAGAGTCTATGCCTCGCCGCATTGCTGCCGTTTTGAGGACTCGGGGAGGAGCAGCTCGTCATTAACACATTCAGTGTCTTCCCATGACTTCTGGTCACTCAGTGTACATAACACGTATCCAATAAATATTACTTAGACATCTTAAAACTTATCTTTCTGAGATAATTCCCGGGCTTCAACAAAGTTATAGAGCCAGGATATCTCCTCGTTCATATTCTTCAAATTTGCTTTACGTCGCACCGACACAGATAGGTCTTACGGCGACGATGGGATTGGAAAGGCCTAGGAGTGGGAAGAAATCGGGCGTGGCCTTAATTAAGGTACAGCCCCAGCATTTGCCCGGTGTGAAAATGGGAAACCACGGAAAACCATCTTCAGAGCTGCCGACAATGGGGCATTCATTCATATCCTTACTTCAAATGAATGAATGAAAACAATGAACAGAATCCTCTTCCCCACCCCACTCCTACCCCAATCACGGATGGGCACGCGCCCATCGCAGTCATCGCAATTATATGCAACTAGGTTTATTAGTATTATAAAATACAAAATATATTCTATTTAACAAACTGTCACAAAACATAATTAAACTATAATTTACTAATACAGTACCTATTCCAAGAACGTTATTTAGACGTTTATTTATTGAAAGAATATCTTAGCCTTCTGAGGCATTTCCTGGACATTAACTAAGTTATCTAGTCCAGGATACCTCTTCATAATTACATGTAATTTTCTGTTTTCACCTTCTTTTGAATTATTTTTCTATATTTCTCTAATAATGTTAAATAATTTTGCTGTTGTTCATGGTTTCTTCCATTCTTTGTTTAATAGCTTAACAAATATGTAAGGTTCAGGTTCATTTTTAGTTTTATCTACCTATTTTCCGTCTACATATTACTCGCTTTTTTGAAGTATTTTAGTACATGTGCTACTTCCGTATGCGTATTACATAAAATACATTTATTTCCGTTATTTTTTCTCTTAAAGATTTATTTTTGTATACTCCCATCAACAACCAAATTATTCTTTTCATTTCCCTTTTTGGTAATATTTGCGTCCTTTTTGCCGTGTTTTCACTTATTTTGAAAAATTCAATTAGTGTACATTTGCTGTTACATTCTGACCTTATTACGGTATTTGTATTTCTATGTATTTTACTCTTTGGACTGCCTTCGAAAACAATCTTCTATCATCCCTTGATATTTTTTTCCCAGTAGCACCCCATTCGTATGTCTTCTAGTAGCTTCTTCACCCCATCCACCCAGTAGCCCTTATTTTGATGTTTCATTTGGTGCTGATATGCTATGTGTAGAATTCTACCTTCTCCCTCTGTTTTTTAATCTCAACCAATACTTAATTATTTGTTTCACAATATCTGCCCGTATACTCATCCCTTCGCAGATCATTCTCAATCCACTATTTTCAGCACAGCTTGGAAATCCCACAATTATTTTAGAAAAATTACTAACGGCTACATCTATAGCTACAGTTCCATGATCTACTCCCGAAATTCAGCTCCATACAATAACTTTGCCGTAACTACTGAATTAAATACGTTTTTCCTTCACTTTATATTCGATGTTAGTCATCTTTTTATACAGTATTTTTGTCCTGAGTAATGAATTTGTTCCAAGACCGTTAGCGACTGCAAAAAGACCTCGATAGTGTTGCGAGGTGGACAGCGGGCAATGGTATGATGATAAACAGGGTTAAAAGTCAGATTGTGAGTTTCAGAAAGAGGAAAAGTCTTTCTCAGGTTTAATTAGTGCGTTGATGGGGTGAAACTTCCTAATGGGGTTCAGGTTCACTGTAGTATCCAGGTGTTAATATAAGCAAATATCTTCATTGCGATAATAACAAACGAGAGTTAAATAAAGGTTACAGATCTCTTCATACGGCTATGAGTGTATTTAGGGGTTGTAGTAAGAATGTAAAGGTGAGGGCGTATAAGTCTCTGGTAAGGCCGCAATTAGAGTGTGTTTAGAGTGTTTGGGACTCTCGCCAGGATTACTTGAATAGAGAATTGGAAACATTCCAAAGAAAAGCAGCTCGATTTGTTCTGGGTGATTTCCGACAAAAGATTAGCGTTACGAAAATATTGCACAGTTTGGGTTGGGAAGACTTGGGAGGAACGAGACATGTCAGTAGAGAGATGGCATGGAATGACATTAGTAGACGATACGTTTGAGTCATGCTTTTAAAGATAGGAAATATCACGATATGAAGTTAAAGTTGGAATTCATGAGGACAAATAGGGACAAATATTCTTTTGTACGAAGAGGACTTAGGGATTGGAATAACTTACCAAGGGAGATATTCGATAAATTTCCAAATTCTTTGAAATTATTTAAGAAAAGACTAGATAAACAATTGCTAGGGAATCTCTGGGTAACTGCCCTAAATGCATATCAGTGGCGAAAGATTTGATTGATTGATGGTAATGGTACTGGCCTCTTTCAAAACTCTAATGTTCGTTCGACGGTTCATCATCCACAACTAACAATACAGCCATACAAAAATACTGATTCATGTTCCATAAATTATGGTATCGAAATATCTATTCTTGAATCTACACCTAGGTAGTTATTTATTCGCCTTAGTACTGAGAGAAAACGAAGTATTACCTGACAAAACATTTAAAAATTGCAAACAGTAACCCTCCCACAAAATAGGTCTGTTAGTAGTCCGGTTTCTCAGTTGAGCGCCAGCACAACGTCCTTTGGTTCATAGGGCCCCAATTCTGCTTCCCGGACGGATCGAGGAATTTGGCAATGGGGATAGATGTTTGTGTTTGTCTTCTGTTGTACGAATGACATTCACATCAGAATACTACTGTAGATGTTCCGGAGTCTGGATTTCACCGCAATCACATTTCCTCTCTTCAGCATAACCCTACATCACCCTGTTGCTTCTACAATATTTGAAACCTTTGTTCTTAATCTGTTCGGAGTTTTCCAGGTATTGTACAGAAGGTTAAAAACATGCGCCCTGACTCATCTTCTGTCTCCATAACGATGTACGATGGACCTCAGGTTGTGTTTTCAGTGGGATAGTTCTCTGAAGAAAGCTCATTTAGACTCTGAGTTTAGGATTAGGCCTAATAACTTGATTACTGTATAATAGAAACCTAGCGTCCGTCGTTTGTTCCGTCCTTGCCATATTTTCAGACACTCTGCAACTGATATGTGGAGGTGCTATATTACCAGCACTGTTTTAGAAGTACGCCTCGTAATTTGACTAAGGCGGATAATCAACTAGGTGTAGATTCAATGCTTGTTGTTTAAAGGAGCCTAACAACTAGGTCATCGGCCCTGTAGATTAGAGCTTTCGAGACCATAATTTATGAAACATGAATCATTATTTTTGTATGTCCGTGTTGTTAGTTGTGGATGATGAACAGTCGAACGAACATTAGTTGTGGAGAACCTTTTTTGCAGGCTATAATTCACACTCATTTCACACAAATTGAGATAATTTTGTTGTTTTTTACAGAATGCTGCCAGCTACATAAGCAGGACGGCTGTGAATGAGGTGGTTCTTGACTGGGTCGTCCCTGAAACTCCAGGTGTTCAAGTTGTTTTCAAGTAAGTTGAATGCAAAACTCCGGTTGCCTTATAGTTTCTCAAGTATTGGAGGCACTTTTCTAGGTTTTTGGATGTTATGTGATTCTGAATGGAGTGGTAGTCATTAGCTGGAGCCACATTTGTTAGGATAATAAAACCCCATGTCTCCACAGCCCTGATGGGCTATGCCTAAAACGCGGCCGCTGATCAGTCCGAAAGCCTGCAAATTACGACCTGTTGCGTGGTCAATACGACGAATCCTCTCAGCCGTTATCTTGGCTTTCCAGATCGGGGTTGCTATTACACCGTCAGATAGCTCCTCAACTGTTCTCACTAGGCTGAGTGGAACTCAAACTAGCTCTAATTAATTACTTAACTAGTTATGTTATTACTGGTTTAACGTACCCCCTAACTACTTTTACGGTTTCCGGAGACGCCGAGGTGCCAGAATTATAGCCCGCAGGAGTTATTTAAGTGCCAGTAAATCTATCGACACGAGGCTGATGGATTTGAGTACCTTCAAATACTACCGGACCGAGCTATGATCGAACCTGGCAAGTTGGGCCCAGAAGGCCAGCGCTCTACCGTCTGAGGTATTCAGCTCGGTGAGCTAGCCCTTAGGTCAAGGTAAAAATCCCTGACCAGGTCAGGAATCGAATCTGGAGTCTCCGGTGAGAGGAAGGTTCACTACCCCTAGACCGCGGGGCAGGCTCCCAACACCGTCATATTAATGTAGAAATTTATTAAGAACTGTCAATACTAATTCAGTTATGTCTTTTTTCACATTTTCCCACAATTTATTTATTTGCAGTTTTTCTTTTATTACGTACCGACAAAAGATTTACTTCCTGAGGGGATTGGACTAACGGACAACCGAGGTCAAACTTACATTGCCATTAGTACCTCTCTGTAAGTTAGAAAACACTCTTTTTCTTTTGTGAAAAATCTCCTTTGAATACCTTTCCTTGTCTTATTAAAAGATGCTAATTGGAATGTTATTAGCTCATGCGGACATTCACAGTTATTTATTTTTAGCTTTATTTTTTAAATGATATTTGTTCGTGGCGTCGACTTCTGTACATCTCTTGCTACTACTTTCACCATGTGATGTGAACCTGCGTGTAAGTGGAATTGCGGAAGTGTAGAGTGTTGAATGTGAGGAAAGGAACGTTAAGGACGACTCAAACATCCAGTCCCCAGGCCGGGGATTAATAATTATTTACAATTAAAACCCCCTGATCCGGCCGAGAATCGAACACGAGGCCGCTGGGTGACAGGCGGACGCGTTGCCCCCATACACCGCGGAGCCGGACTGCTTTAAAATTTACTTTTAATATCTGAATCAAGATTTAGTGATTTAAAATAAATATGCGTACAAAGGAGAACTCCAAAGGTGGGCAGAGTAAATAAAAATGTTCGCAGTATGAAAGAGCAATTCAAGTTAGGTAAAATCAGCAAAAAACGGACTGAAATGATTTAAAGCCAATCATTTAAATTAAACTTGTTCTCGCTCATTAATATTATTATAAAACCATTGAAGGTGGGAAGATTTCAAACGTTACTTTCTTTACCGACAAGGGTTTGTTTTTATTTCTTCTGTTTGCTATTTCTCCTCTTAGATTTATTCGGTGACTATTCTTTCTATTCCTATAAACTCTGTCCAAATACTAATTGTAGTAGTTTGAAATCTTCCCACTCTAGCGACAATTTCTTCGACTTACACAGTTTAATGAAAACAGACTTAACCGATACTATCTTAAAAAATATCAGTCTATTTTATAGTGTTTCAAGAACACCTTTCAAGTTTTTTCTCAGTAACCATGATTCGAGAGGGTTGCTGTTATCCCCCTACAAACCCACGAATGAATCCAGCCATATCATGCCGCACTCCACGTACTATACGTAACTTGATTATTTATTTTTGTTTCATGAACTGTTCATGAATGAAAATCTTAATCTCAGGGCATTTTCTTCTTTCAGAGCCTCCCTTGTGAAAACTTTCTCTCAGTTCTGGGAAGGCGTCGTTTCGGAAGCTGTCAGTATTATTTAGTAAGTACAGTATTATATGCACTTTTTTTGTTGATTTCTTTGTTACTTTAATTCATAATCACGTGATTCTTCTAGTTTGAGAGAATTAATGTATTTTAATAATCTGTATTATTCTTATATCCACAATTAGTCTCTGTGTTTGGAATTACGTAAGGAACTAGCTGTCTTGTACGCGTCGTAGGTGAGTTAGTTGCCTTCTAAGGGAGATGAGTGATGGCAGAAGAGGCAAAGTATACATCAACTTACACGAGTAGTCAATCAATATGTAATGTTATTGTTGAGTTTTAAGATAGCATGCCAGAAGCCTGTATTCAGTTCCAAACCTTTTCGCGGTGCTCATATGGAATGAGAGTATATAACGTTGTTGGTGGTGATTCGTCCGTCGGATGGAGACGTTAAGTCTTGAGCAGACCCGTTGGTGCTCTTCGACAGGAGTAGGCTATGTGCCGGCACCGGGTTTCACCCTCTCTCTTCCCACATCATTCATTGAATTTCAACTCATTTGCCTGGTGTGAAAATTGAAAACAACGGAAAACAATCTTCATGGCTGCCGACGGTGGGGTTCACGGGACGAGTTGGCCGTGCAGTTAGGGGCGCGAGGCTGCGAGCTTTCATTCGGGAGATAGTGGATTCGAAGCCCACTGTCGGCAACCCTGAAGATGGTTTTCCGTGGTTTCCCTTTTCCATACCAGGTAAATGTCCGCCTCCGTAGCGTAACGGCTAGTGTTATTAGCTGCCGTCCACTGGGGCCTGGGTTCGATTCCCGGTACTGCCAGAAATTTAAGAATGGCAGGAGGGCTGGAATGTGGTTAAAATGGTACATGCAGCTCACCTCCATTGGGAGTGTGCCTGAAAAGAGCTGCACCACCTCGGGATGAGGATACGAGTTTGTCCGGCTCCATGGCTAAATGGTTAGAGTGCTGGCCTTTGGTCTAAAGGGTCCCGGGTTCGAATCCCGGTCAAGTCGGAGATTCTAACCTTAAATGTTTAATTCCCTTGGCTCGGGTACTGGGTGTTTGTGCTGTCGCCAACATCCCTGCAACTCACACACCACACATAACGCTATCCTCCCTCCACTACAATAACACTCGGTTACCTACACATGGCAGATGCCGCCCACTCTCATCGGAGGGTCTGCCTTACAAGGGCTGCCCCGGCTAGAAATAGCCACACGAAATTATAATTATACCAGGCAACTGCTGGGACAGCACCTTAATTAAGGCTCCTAGGCCTTTCCTATCCCATCGTCGCCATAAGACGTAGACCTATCTTTGTCAGTGCGATGTAAAGCCAAATGTAAAAATAAGAAAGAATAAAAAAGACGGTGGGGTTCGAAACCACCATTTCCGAACACAAGCTCACAGCTACGTGACTTGAGCCGGGTAGACAACTCCTTCGGTAAAGGAAGAACCTAAGTTAATGCGACGTTAAACCACTATCTAATAATAATAATAATAATAATAATAATAATAATAATAATAATAATAATAATAATAATAATAATGTGTAAGAGCCGAGTAGCATAGCCATTGGCTTCTCGCCAAGGTGAACGCTGTTCGAATTTCGGCCAATGGGTGTGGGGTTTTCGAAATAAAAAGTCATGTGTCTGTGGTTCGGATTTCCCGTAAAACTGGAAGTACGTCAGCTTTGACCACGATATCAATTGTCACGTAAGTTTATAAGCTTACTTGGCTATTTTAATTAAAATACGCGTTTAACGTACCTGTAACTGATACCGTATTGATTTCCAAGAAATATCGGAGTGCCGAAATTTTGCTCTGAAAAGAGTACATTTAACACAATACTAAATTTACATCCGGACAAGGTTCCTTTTCACTAATGCTGAAAATTGAGAATAATCCACATTTTTTATAGTTCAGCAATTATAAATGCTTTCTTTCTTAATCCGTTTACCCTCCAGGGTGGTTTTTCTCTCGGACTCAACGAGGGATCCCACCTCTACCTCCTCTAGGGCAGTATCCTGGAGTGTGAGACTTTGGGTCGGGGGATGAAACTGGGGAGAAGGATCAGTATCTCGCCCAGGCGGCATACCTGCTAAGCTGACCAGGGGCCTTGAGTGGGGGATATGAAGATTGGAAGGGACGAACAAGGAAGAGGGAACGAAGCGGCAGTGGCGTTAAGTTAGGTACCTTCCCGGCATTTGCCTGGGGGAGAAGTGGATACCACGGAAAACCACTTCGAGGATGGCTGAGGAGGGAATCGAAACTCCCTCTATTCAGTTGACCTCCCGAGGCTGAGTGGACCCCGTTCCAGCTCACGTACCACTTTTCAAATTTAGCGGCTTGAGTCGGGAATCGAACCTGGGCCTACTTGTGATGTGTAGCCTATCTAATGCGGTTTATCAGTACTAACACACACTAACCACTACACCACAGAGGCGGACAACTATAAATTCTACTTGAATAAAACGCTGCATTTTTTCCTTATACAGATTCATTATCATTGTCTGGCTGGTGAGCGTTGACGCCTTCAGTTCAGAGAGTCCCGGATTCGATTCCCGACCTGCTCTGGGATTTTAATCACGTATGATTAATTTGCCCGACTCTATGATTGAGTGTTTGTGTTTGTCTTAATTCTCTCCACTTCATGGATACTCAACACATTACACTTCCAACCACCACTGTCTTTTAAGCCTTCAGCCCGGAGACTGGTTGGATCCTCAAATAGCACTACTACCAAAGGTTATGAGGTTATACACGCTTAAATGTTCACCTACAGTTTGGGAAATCGATTTCGCACACGTGATCACTAGATAAGAATAACTATGTTACCTATGTATATCTCAATCGTTGTTTTCTAAAATAGTGATTCATTATTCCTCGTACCGGGCGAG
Organism: Anabrus simplex; assembly: GCF_040414725.1. NCBI lineage: Eukaryota > Metazoa > Arthropoda > Insecta > Orthoptera > Tettigoniidae > Anabrus > Anabrus simplex. The sequence goes on along the minus strand of NC_090265.1, from coordinate 1,045,555,914 downwards.
TTGGCCGTGCGGTTAGGAGCACGCAACTGTGAGCTCGCATCCGGGAGATAGTGGGTTCGAATCCCACTGTCGGCAGCCCTGAAGATGGTTTTCCGTGGTTTCCCATTTTCGCACCAGGCAAATGCTGGTGTTGTACCTTAATTAAGACCAGGGCCGCTTCCTTCCTATTCCCAGGCCTTTCCTATCCCATCGTCGCCATAAGACCTCTTTGTGTCGGTGCGACGTAAAGCAAAATAGCAAAGCATTATTCCTCGTAAGCAGTGACTTTTTTTAAAAAAAGTACACAGTTTGGCCTCTGTCGCTACTGAGTCATAATGGCAGACTGTGCTATAATAATAATAATAATAATAATAATAATAATAATAATAATAATAATAATAATAATAATAATAATAATAATAATAATAATAATAATAATTTCGTGTGCCTGTTGCTACCCTTCACCCAGGGTGGGCGGTATCTGCTGTGTTTCGGAACTGCGTATTATTGTGTGGAGGATAATATTGTGTGTAGGTTTCAGGGATATCGAGGAAAGTACAAACACCCTGTCCCCAAGCTAGAGGAATGAACTATTTAAGTTTAAAACCTCCGACCTGGCCTGAAATCAAGCTCAGGGCCCTCTGAACCGTAGGAGACTACGGTGACCATTCAGCCAAGGAGTCGGACACGGCAGACTGTGCTAAAATGCTGTGATCTAATATTTTTGATCCTTACGAGAGATACGGAGAGTTGTACTTACGAAGTGTATTATCTGAGGCTAACTGTATACTAAATTAATGAAATTGAAGCAAGGTGCAGCAGTTTAATGCAGTGAGCTCGCAGTTGCGATCGACGGTATTCTGTGAGAAAGAAGCGAGTTCTCAGGCGAAACTATCTTTACATCAGTCTGTTTTCAGGCCAATAACATCTGGGTGGACCCAGGATATTCATAAGTTAGGAGTAACAGACATGGAAGTAGCGAGAATGATTGTTGGTATAAACAGGTGAAAATAGTGGCAGGAGGGTGGGGCTATGTAAGGAGAATAGGGAAGCATAGATCACCTAAGAGAATAATGGACTCGGTCATAGAGGGTAAGAGTAGAAGGAGACCAAGACGGCGGTAGTTAGACTCAGTTTCTTAAGATTTAATGATAAGAGTTGTGGAACTGAACGAGTCCACAGAGCAGGTCGCAAATAAGTGTGTTGAGAGGTGCTTTGTTAACTGAGAGTGTTTGCAGACTGAACGCTGAAAAGCAACATGGTTTATAATGAATATGTTTGTACGTACGTGTGCAAAATAATAATATTTTACTTTCTCTTTCAGGGTATACAAAGAAGTGGCTCAACGGAGTATCATGAGCATGTTTTAAAAAAGAAATGGAATTATCTTCAAGAAATTGCGGTCTTTGGTCCTGAACTACCACAGCTCAGCTAGGAGAAACATTGAACTTAAGACAGGAATAGCGAACCACTTACTTAAGAACTCAAAAAACATGCTTAATATTGATAAAACCCATCAGAATATTCTACTTGTGATGTGTATCTAATGCGGTTTATCAGAACTAACTCATGAATTATTTATTGTTAAGTTTAAATTGAACTTAGTTATATTATTCTGTTTTGTCTTGTCAGTATTAGTCCTCAGATTCTGTTTGTTTATATCAAATGTATTCGAAGCTATTATGTACGTTTTTCAAAACTGTCACTCTCTAGATGTACAACTTTGGACTTGTTCTAATAATACATTTTATTATTTTGGTTTAATGTTTGTTCAGCTGATGTTCTCTGCTCTCACCTCTTTCCTTTTGTGACTCCCGCCGATGAAATTTGGTATGGAATTATACATAATTACATACTTATATAAAACTCCTGTAATACAGTACAATCACATTTAAGACCATTTGCTATCGGTTAAGAAACAGAATGAGTAAGACGAAGCTGGTATTCCAAAAAATAGCAGTAGTAGTTTGCACAGACGGTTTGTCTGAAAGATACAACATGGTGCAGTATGACCCTGAGGATGATTTATGCCACATTGATCCAATAACCATAAGTATTTCGCGGATTAACGCTAACTATGATTTTAAAATGTGTAAACAGAATATCTCCTTGGCTTTGCCTACTCTCGCGCCAGGCTTGTATTCTAGAACCCTTGAGCTAACGTTGCCAATGGTTACGGCCGATAATTTCTTCATCCGGTTCCTACAGCGTGAGTGTGTGGTGTCAATATGTCGAAAACGGTTTTTCTTCGCACCATGAGGCTTAAAATGAGTTTTGTCTCATCCTTGTGCGACAAAATCCATATTTAGCATATATTAGCCTACGTTAATGTGCCAGAGGGCCCAAATTAGGGTTCTCACGGAAGGTCTTTGATATTTCAGGATGATACATAGCATATGTTACCTGGAATGATGATATCTTTCAAATGGTGAAAGAAATTTCAAGATCAGTCCAGTAGTTTCTGAGTTTACCCATTACACAGACACAAACTCACAGTATCTCTTTATATAACAGAATGTCCGGCTCCATGTCCTGGGTTCGATTCCCGGCAGGGTCGGGAATTTTAACCACAATTGGTTAATTTTGCTGGCACGGGGCTGGGTGTACGTGTCGTCTTCATCATCATTTATCTTTATCACGACGCGCAGGTCGCCTACGGACGTCAAATCAAAAGACCTGCACCTGGCGAGCCGAACCTGTCTTTGGACACTCCCGGCACTAAAAGCCATACGCCATTTCATTTTATATATTAGAATTAAAAGCTCAGCTCAAGCTTATTCTTCTACCAATATCATTCCAGGCCATATCTCCATTGACAGCTTTGAACAAACCACTTAGTCGAGCATCTCGTCTCCTTACGACATACAGCGCTAAGATTTTGACTGCCCTTCAAAAATTGATCGCCGGGCTGAGTGGGTCAGACGGTTGAGGCGCTGGCATTCTGACCTCAACTTGACAGGTTCGATCCTGGCTCAATCCGGTGGTATTTGAAGGTGCTCAAATACGTCAGCCTTGTATCGGAGATTTACAGGCACGTAAAATAATTTCTGCGGGACTAAATTCTAGCACCTCGGCGTCTCCGAAAGCCGTAAAAGTAGTTAGTGGGTCGTAAAGCAAATAACATAAAAAATATTTAAAAAATGACTAGCTTGGCCGCGTTTAATCCTACGACTGATCCACCGAGGTAGCTTTAATGCCATAATATTCACAGTGAAAAGTCGGACGTGTTATTTATTCTGTTGTGAGACATACTGGAATCTCTATGTACCTCCATTAAAGCTGAACTTGGCAGAGCGCATGAGATTAACGGATAAACAAGTTCACATGTAGGCTACTGCTTGTTAAGTCACGCTCAACGTGATGGGGTAAACAACCTCTTGAGGAAAAGTCAACCGCTGCAGCTGCAGTTACACCGAGAAGCAGTATAGTATAGTACTTCATTTCGTGATTCATTTATCCTAAATATATACATACTCTTCAGACATTCGTTAAGTGCCATCAAAGCATAATAATAATATTAATAACAATAATCGAGTGAGATGGTCGTGTGGTTAGGGTCGTGCAGCTGTGAGCTTGCATTCGGAACATAGTGGGTTCGAATTCCAACGTCAGCAGCCCCGAAGATGGTTTTCTGTGGTTTCCCATTTTCACACCGGCCACTTCCTTCCCACTCCTAGCCCTTTCCTATCCCTCCATCACCGAAAACCTTCGTAGTGTTAGTGCATCATTTAAACCGACAGCAATATTAATAATAATTGTATCGGGAGGTACACCCCAACGCCGCGCATTTAAATCTAGCGCCTAAAAGAACTCCTCTACTTGAGAAACCGTGAACTTGAAACTAGACCTACTTAAAACTTTACTCACAAGATGTCACCACTAATATATGATATAATTTTGTTATTGTGAAGGTTCCTGAACTGACTGTATTTCTACTTGTTTTGTTTGACATTCATCAAGAAGTTTGGACTTTCTCTCATAGATGACACTACCAAAAAACTATGATCATGCACCCTGGAGCGAAGTGAAAGAACTTTTGATTTAAAGAAGTTTTGTATTCGTAAGTTTTTTATTGATTGATGTTCATTTATTTTTGGGTTGGCATTATTTATCTTTTCTTTCCGCCAGTTTTGAATCTAGCTAATCCCTAATTTCTGTAATTAATTTTCCGCCTATCACAGGCTTCTTCCTCGATTCTGAGTGTTACTTTCGAATTTGACCAATACAATTCTGTGGGTGTGTCTTGATTATTCATGAATGATCTCGAACTTTCCCCGAGGGTTTATAAACTGCGGCCTTTCTCGTCTCTTGGCCATTTGATCGTCATCTAACTAAGTGTGTATGTCAAGCAGGAGGCGGGTGGCGCCTCTTTCATCATGCAGCAGTTCTTCAGCAAGGTAATGGCCACTTAACATCTTACTTTCTTGCTTGCTCCGCAGTTTAACCCGAGGGAAAGGTCCGACTCATTAACTATGTAAAATACTTTTCTAAAAATGTAACTTTCTGCCGGCTAATGTAAAAACTTCATAAAATCTTTAACTGTAAATCGGGGATAGAGAGTGATGTACCCTCTCGAGCTCCCCTTCATATTGGTTTGAGGTGACTACGTTTTGTAACGGGTTTTCTTCCTTTCTGTAATGTCTTAATTTATCCTTATACGAGTCACCTCCATACTTTGGGAATAGCCCCTGTTTCATCGGCCTAGTGCCCTTTAGGTTTTAGAAATTAATTTCTAGGAGTGCAAGTACACGCCTCCATTCAATTTGTGTTTCGGGCCATTTACTTAACCTGATTTTTTCCTCAACGGCCCAATAGGTTGGGTACTAGATACCCCTGTTTCAACTTTTTGTAAATTGTGCCTTGGTGGCGAGTGATGGCAATTTTCTGATATTGCCTTGAATAGGCTTGGAAAACTGAGAGCACGTCAGCTCTTTTCAAGTGTTGTAAAAATGCCTCTGGCAGGCTTGATGTTGTAAATTGTGAGCAAGTGCTCCATGTATTGAGGGATTTCTGCCCTTGAGTAATTTTGTGCTTTTCTAAATTTGAGCTAGGAGCTCAAGAACTGTAAAGCGAGGGGCTTGAAGTCCAGTTTTTTTTTTCCAAACAGTCACTAAACTTTGGATTTCTTGTCTTGTCTAGAATTTGTCAGTGTACCTGACATTTCATTGTCATGAAAATTTTGTTATTTAAGAAAATATAACCTTCAGTTTGAGTTTTATATTTTTCTTGACATTGTAGTTAGACCCATTCACCCCGGAACTCCTTTCACCTCTTCTGCTCCACGGGCATCTCCGTAACAATAATCTATATATATAAAATAAGAGTTTTGTCTGTACATTGCTCAGAATTTGAAAAGAATGGTATTTCTGTATCTATCATGTCCACAGTAACAAGAAAATGCAGTTTTTGCTTTTCCGTAATTTATGTCTGTCTGTCTGTCTGTCTGTCTGTCTGTCTGTATGTATGTATGTACACGCATCACGACAAAACGGCTAAAGAGAATTTAATAAAAATCGGTATGTAGAGTCGGGGGGTGAACCGCTACAATCTAGGATATAAATTATTTTATTCATGCTGAGTGAAATGTAGTTTAGGGGAAGGCCTAAAATTCAGTTCTCAAATATTTATGTTATTAGTGGTCCTATTGATAAATACTACATAACTAAAGTTATAGTCTATAGAATTAAATTTCTGATCATTTACGTCTTATGCATTTTTACCGTACCGACTATGATCACACATATATTCATGAATTTGGATTTTTGTTGCTAAGTACACATCAGCGCCGAGCCACGAGAAAATGGGTAAACAGAATTTAATGAAAATCGGTATACAGAGTTGGGGAAAAAGAAACTACAGTTTAAGCTATAAACAATGTTATTCACCCTGGGTGAAATGGTAGTTTAGGGGAAGGCACCTAAAATTTAATTTTTAAATACCTATGTTCTTGGTCCTATGGAAAAGTACTACATAACAAAAGTTATAGAGAATATAATTTCCGATCATTTATGTTTTATTCAGTTTTACCGTACCGACTATGATAAGAGTGGTATTTCAGAACCGGAAGACAATTAATAGTGTGAAGGCCTACAATGTCGAAAGCGCGTAACATAGATCAACAATAACATTACACTGACCGTTGTTTGTTGTAATGTTCTTTGTCTCTTATGCTGCCGCTCAACTCCGATAGATGGGATTACTGCTGCGTACCGAGTTTAACAGCCTAACTGAATATTGGCGTGAAATAGCTGAGGAGTTAGATAACTTTCTTCTTTAGCATGCCATTCCTCTGGTTCATACATTTTCTGATACTGCTGGTACGTAACACACTGGTTCATCATAGTATGCCAGCTATTCGATACCTACTCTGACGCGCTGTTTTGAATGAGCAGTGTGCGCACATAAGTCAGAGGCTCAGTTAGTAGTAGTAGGAGTAGTAGTATGAACTGGTCTGGAATTACAATTTAGCCCTATTCCAAATTACAGTATCACAATTCACTAAATAACTCAAAATTCAACCCTGAAAAGAGCCGTTTGTTAGGAAAATTTTCTTCCTCTTCACTTTCATTAAATTAATTTTATTCCAAATTAGCAGCGAAAATGTGGTTTCTTCTCTGGCTTGGAGGAAAAATTGCCTCCACGTCAGACAGTTCTTTCCCCGCCAGTATTGTGAATTGAGATTTTCCGACTCATTGGGTACTCCCAGAAAACAGATAAGTAAACGGGCATAGTTATTGCCCTGGGACTATCCACTATTTGAAACCCCCCCGCCGAAGAAAAGGACGAAGATTGTTAACGGATCACGGATGTCTGCGTCTTGGTCATTCCAGCTCTGTAGCTTTGGACTGTTAGTTCGCAGCATAGTACTGTTCGTTAAGAGTGAGAAAATGTGTGGTTTTTCATTTGATCGAGTATTTCATATGAAGGCATTGCTTTTAATCGCGCCATACCTACTGGCGTCATTGTAATGACCCATGTTCATTTCAATTGGGAACACCACTAAGAGAGTCTTTCTGAGAATCTATACAGGCAGGCGGAGAGTGAGTGTCTGCCATTTTAATGAAAACTCCCCAACCTGATTGTGACTGACGGTAGGCAAGCTGGCCTACCAGTACAATGAAAATTCCGTAACCCCGTCTTAATATGAGAAAAGACGTTGGTGACTTGCCCGTCGTGCTTCTAGAGCAACTTTAAGAGCTATGCAACTTAATACAATCTTGCTCATCACGTTTACACTACCTAACCTAGAATTCTGTATAAAATTTAGAATTCCGTAGCGAAGCACGGGTACATCAGCTAGTAATAATAATAATAATAATAATAATAATAATAATAATAATAATAATAATAATAATAATAATAATAATGGGCTTTACGTTCTTTAGACTACTATAGGTCTTAATGGATTCCAGTGTGTCGTAATAATAATAATAATGTTATTTGCTTTACGTCCCACTAACTACTTTTACGGTCTTCGGAGACGCCGAGATGCCGGAATTTAGTCCCGCAGGAGTTTTTTTACGTCCCAGTAAATCTACCGGCACGAGGCTGTCGTATTTGAGCACCTTCAAATACCACCGGACTGAGCCAGGATCGAACCTGCCAAGTTAGGGTTAGAAGGCCAGCGCCTTAACCGTCTGAGCCACTCAGCCCGGCCCAGTGTGTCGGAAATTTGCCCTGGAAAGCATTTTGTTTAAGTTTCTAGTAAGTTTCCAGTAAATTAAATGGGACGAATCTGTCGAATATAAACATTTTTTAATACAAACTGCTCTACACAGTCGGTGTACCGTACTAAACTTTATATTAAGGAGGGTGAATTGTGTAAACATTCTACAATTACAATAAATCTCTTTCAATTTATTCACTACAAATTGATACCGATTGATTACTCCTTACTTAAGCATTATTCATATTTAAAGAAAAATAACATAGTACCGGTAAATGTTGATGTCTTTCAACAGTCTGAACAGCAATACCAATACGATTGATATATCCAGCAGTGTTCTGAGCTTTTGAGAGGTGGCAGGTTAGATGTGAGTTGCCCTTTTCTTTTTGCTATAGGTTTTACATCCCACCAACTCGATCTTGTACTGACGATGGGATAGGGCAGGGCTAGGACTGGGAAGAAGTGACCGTAGCCTTAATTAAGGTAGGTACAAACTCAGTATTTGTCTGGTGTGAAAATGGGGAAACCACGGAAAGCTTCAGGGCTGTCGACAGTGGCGCATCCTGCATGATAGGTCTCATAAAATGATAATACTACCAATAATAATACGTATGATGTCTACCCCATAGTCCTGATCCCTGATACGAGGTCGGGGATGAGGTGAGATGAAATGATATAGCATGTTTCTATGGCCGGATGCCCTTCCTGTTACCAGTGAAGATGAAATGAATGGCGGTGAATGAAAGTGGGCAAGGAGGTTGAAAAGATCAGCTGTGGCCTATGAATAGGAACTGTCCAGTATTTGCCTGGAAGTGAATATAGGAAACCACAAAAACCATTTTCAGGACAGTCGACGGTGGTTGTCTCCCGAATCCAGAGCTTGGCTTCATAGCTGTAGCACGTTACAGGCGCGGCCGCTCGGCTCGGTAATATAATAATAATAATAATAATAATAATAATAATAATAATAATAATAATAATAATAATAATAATAATAATAATAATAATAATAATAATAATATCCCTTCTTCTCCAAGTAACCTACTCGTCACGAGTACTCATCGAATATTAACTCTTGTGGTTGTTTAATCAAATTGAGAAACGGTTCCTCCTGTCGTCCTTGTTTCCTTCGTTTGTAATATATACAGTATTCTCCTTTTCTACCTCTTTCGCCAGTCTGGCCCTTCCTTCCTTCCTTCCTTCCTTCCTTCCTTCCTTCCTTCCTTCCTTCCTTCCTTCCCTTCATCGTTCCTCTGTTTTCTATGATTCTTTGTTTCCTTCCTTTTTATTTAATTCCTGTGTCAACTCTTCCTTTCTTTCTTTCTTTCTTTCTTTCTTTCTTTCTTTCTTTCTTTCTTTCTTTCTTTCTTTCTTCCCCAACAAAGCACGGCAGGCTGCAAGTTGCTGTTCCATGTCATTGTCAGATAATTAATTTTCAAATCTGTTGTAATGTGGTCATGCATTGTTGACCACGGTACTTGAAGTTCAGCTGTTCTTTTGCGAATGGATTTAATTGGAAACTGCTTAGTTGATTGAGCGATGGCGGCACACGTTTTTTTCCGCGTTTTCTGACGTCCACTACGCGGCCTGTCTTTGACACTGCCTGAAGCAAAATAACGTTTCTCCCAATCAAGCAGAGTAGCTTTTCGAGGTGGGAGCTTGCCAAAGCGATCTCTAAACGCACTCATTATCTCTGGCATTGTTTGCCCTGTTTGTGGTCGTTCGTGCACCCACACACACGCCACTAATCGCTCCTCAACAGTGTAACTGTATCTGCTCATATCATCCATGGCTTCATAATTGAAACAAGACTGACAACAATGCTTTTTGAGAGCTTCAGTGCAGGGATACCAATATAACTATTTAATTCCCCAATTATACAAAGTCAATAGTCCATGTCGTAATATAACAAAATAATATATGTAGATCGAGTCATAGGCTAAGTCATGGCAACTATTTTTTTCTCGTGAACAGGAGACAACACAAAAAATCTAAGATATGCATTTGGAAACGTACGGTACGTACTTGCGTATGATACCACCAGATGGTATGTAAACAACAGTGTGAGTCTAAGCATGCCCCCAAGTTCAGTGTGTGAGTGAGAGCGTCACAAAATGGAAGTCAACAAGCAGGAGTAACGATCGTATATTAAAATAGCAGTTTTCCGCGGCAGAAATGCAAAGTGCCTCGCCCAGGCCGTCTAGTGTACATGGTCAAAGATGTTTATTACAATTCCTTTTTGTTGTACCAATTACGCCGTGCAGCGCGAACCAAACGTCCAGATCTTTTGGACAACACCATAATCCTACACGATAACGCGACAGCTCACACAGCAGCCATCGTTCAGCGTTGTTTACAACGGTGGGGATGGGAGGTTCTTCCACACCAACCTTATTCGCCTGAACTGAGCCTATGTGACTATAATCTAATTCCCAAACTCAAGAAGCCATTACGTGGACAACGGTTTGCTAACAAAGAGGACATCGTAACAGCATTTTGGAGAGAGGTGTCACACGTTAGCGATACACATGCAGCGAATGGTATTCAGCGCCTGCCCCACCGCTGGCAACGCACAGTGGAAACCTTGGGTGATAATTTCGAAGGTCTGTAACCAGTGAAGACCTGTCCCTTGTACGTAGTCTTGTGTATTTGCTGTCTATACCATAATAAAACAGCGTTTACCAATGGCTTGTGTTCTGTCACTTTCTTACGAGAATCTCCTGAAGTCAGAATTTGTCTTCAGGCACTGTGCAAAAGTACATGCCCTATATTTACAAATGCATATCTTAGATTTTCCGTGTTGTCTCCTGTTCGCGAGAAAAAAAAATGTTACCATGACTTATGACTCGACCCTCGTATAAAATTAGGGGTACGGGGACTTCTCGGACACCCTGTAGCCTACAATTCGAGTTAGGCAGACTGATTTTTGGCTAAGTTTGACATGCCTGTCTTGTACTGCTGGTGTTGGTTGGGAACTCACGACTGGCGACCATCGTCACAAGCAGTTAAAACATTCGTGTGATTTATAACGTAGCCGTACAGGTTAATTACTTCGTAGAAGTTAAGTTGCCATGCGGTGTTAATAGGCCTTGGTGTTGCAAGCACAGATAACAAGAAATAAAGACTAGCAGGCATTCCTTACAGGGAACAGCTCTAAGGCGCGGAAGTTTGGCATGAAATCAGTTTAACCAGAAATTTCCTCCATAGCCATAACTCTCGAACTCTCGTGGGCCCAACTATAGGAGAAATAAGTCCAGCAGCAACACTTATTTCTTGCACAGTTGGCAATTGAAGTTAACTTTAACTTTTGCCTATGTCAGGTGTTCGTGTCTGCAAGCGTCCCATGGAACGTGCTTACCAATCCCACCATGAAAACATTCTTAGAAAACATCAGTGGCTGCATCCACGGAACAAAACCTAAAAGAAACTATTTATACACACAAGAAACCTAAAATGAATGTTTACAACTCCTAAAACTCCGGGCCCTAGTCATAACACAAACAAACGACATCTCTTTTTATACTGTCGACTAAACAATGTAGGTAAATTATACAATTGATTAATAAAACTTTCTTCAGCTTATTTCTCGAGTTTTTGGAGCCACCCATACCCATTTTGGTTTTGGTCGGGAAACTTTCCTGACGTCACGTGATATTTGAGATGAAATTCTCAACTCAGGATCGACCGGGACTTGAACCTCAGTCTTGCGGGCGGCAAGCTGGCAGCTAGGCCACTGAGCTAATCACGCCCTTATACTATTAATAATAATAATTTATTTAATCGCCGGGCTGAGTGGCTCAGACGGTTAAGGCGCTGGCCTTCTAACCCCAACTTGGCAGGTTCGATCCTGGCTCAGTCCGGTGGTATTTGAAGGTGCTCAAATACGGCAGCCTCGTGTCGGTAGATTTACTGGCACGTAAAAGAACTCACGCGGGACTAAATTCCGGCACCTCGGCGTCTCCGAAGACCGTAAAAGTAGTTAATGGGACGTAAAGCAAATAACATTATTATTTTTATTTATTTAATCCGTTTACCCTCCAGGATATTTTTTCTGCGGGCTCAGCGAGGGATCCCACCTCTATCGCATCAAGGGCAGTGTCCTGGAACGTGAGACATTTGTTCGGGGATAAAACTGGGTTGGAGGACCAGAAGCTCTCCCAGGCGACCTCACCTGCTATGCTGAACAGTGGCCTTATGGGGGGATGGGAAGACTGGAAGGGATGCATAAGGAGGAGTTAGATACCATCTCGGCATTTGCCTAGAAGAGAAGTGGACTTCGAGGATGGTTGAGGTGAGAATCGAACCCCATTCTACTCAGTCGACCTCCCGAGGCTGAACGGACTCCGTTCCAGCCCTCGAACTACTTTTCAAATTTCGTGACAGAGCCGGGAATCGAACCCGATCCTCCGGGGGTGGCAGCTAATCACACAAACCACCAAACCACCACACTGCAGAGGTGGAAATAATAATAATAATAATAATAATAATAATAATAATAATAATAATAATAATAATAATAATAATAATAACAGAATTTAATGAAAATCGGTATGTAACGTCACTACAGTATAGGGAAAGGCGCCTAAAATTTAAATAAGTTACCTATGTCAATGGTTCTATCAAAAAGTACTACATAACCAAAAGTTAAAAAGAATACAATACAATCCGATCATTTATGTCGCATACAGTTTTACCGTACCGACTTTGATAACAGAATTCATGAATTTAGACTTTCGTTGCTCTGTTCATATCAACGCCGAGCATTGGTAACATGGAAATATTGTTGAATCGTGTTAACTGGTGATGGTTTATATCATGATTGTGGTCGCCATCTGTCCATATCGACAAGGAAAATGATGAAGATGGTTATTAAAATATGCGAAATAATCGTAAAGGAACGATCGCTCGAAGAATAAGACAAGATGGATTCATGAAAGAAGGAAGGACTCCCTTTACATTAGATGCACTAATATCACAGTCGGAAAAAAATTAATGTGCAGGCTTACAGTATCGAAAACTCATAAAACTGATCAACAGTAACATTACGTTGAACATTATTGTGATGTATTTTGTCTCTTGTGCTACCACTCATCTCCGATAAATGGGATTACTGCTGCGCCCCGAGTAAAACAGCGTGCCTGAATGATGGCAGAAAGTAACTGGGGAGTTAGATAATTTTGTACGTGCAAAATGATTGCCCCGTTGATATCATCACGATATAAACAGTCATATAGAATTCAAACCTGTACCGGTCCCACGGTCTGGGGGTAGGGAGCCAGCCTCTTACCGGGAGGCCCGGCTTCGATTCCCAGCCAGGTCAGCGACTTTTCCCTGGTGCTGAGGGTTGGTTCCAGGTCTCCTCAGCCTACTCGAGAAGAATTGAGGAGCTATCTGAAGGCGAAATAGTGGTGCCGGTCTAGAAAGCCAAGAATAACTTCCGAGAGGAAACGTTACGCTGACCACCCGTCACCTCGTAATCTGTAGCCTTCTGGGTGAGCAATGGTCGCTTGGTAGGTCAAGGATCGTCAGCACCATGGGGGAAGCAATTTCTACATTTTTCGGTTTTCGCCTTGACTTCTTTCCAAGATTCTATTAATTTTATTTTTTCTTTGCTAGTAGTTTAAAATCACGTTAACTCGTAGAAGGTTTACGGCGACTCAAGGATGGGAAAGGGCTAGAATTGGGCAGGTAGCGGCCGTAGCCGTAATTAAGGTGCAGCCCAATCATTAACTTGGTGTGAAAACGGGAAATCGCGGAAAACCATTTTCAGGGCTACCGACAGTGTGATTAGAACCCACATCTCCAGACTGCATGCGAGGTGAACCAAGCAGTCAGTTCGCTCGTAGTAGAATTCTAGTACAATTGGCAGCACAGATGAAGAACTGGCCATAAAACTTTGATACAAACTCAGGAATAAGTGAAGTTTTGACCTCACATTGTAACTACCGATATTGAGAAATCGGCCAATTAATCTTGAAAACAACCACAGAGACTTAGTATAGGGCCTAGTTGTTGAATGATGTGGGTTCTTTTCTCTTCCCCATGGCACTGCAGCCCTGACGGACCTGGGACTACCAAGCGACCGCTGCTCAGCCCGAAGGCCTGAAGATGATGAGGTGTCATGTGGTCAACACGACGAATCCTCTCGGCCGTTATTCTTGGTTTTCTAGACTGGGGTCGCCATCTCACCGCCAGATAGATCCTCAATTGTAAATCCCGTAGGTTGAGTGGACCTCGAACCATGCCTCAGGTCCAGGTAACATTCCCTGACCAGGCCGGGAATAGAACCCGGGGCCTCCGGGTGAGAGGCAGGAACGCTACTCCTACACCGTGGGGCCGGCGATGTAGGCTCTAGAGTGGGAATTTCTACAAGGTATCGGAAGCGTTTCGTGAACGCCATCTCAATACAACTATTATCGGTACTCAAATGAGTAATTGAATCATTCATTACTTTTGAGTGTCATACGTTTTCAGAATGTTTTCTTTATAGATTTACTGTAGGTCTATATCGGAATATTGTTGTCTTTCTCAACATAGTTCCAGTGGGGACAGGATAAATCTTTCTAAAGTCAATATATCAGTTGAATATTCGATACAGACAAATGGAATTGGAAGCTGCACTGTTCGAATCCCCGGCATTGATGGTGACGGAAATGTTTTCTGATCTCTCTGCACTCACTCGAAGTAAATTCTGAGGTAGCACCTTATTCCAATTTCCGAGAGACCAAATCCTGATGCTCACCACCACTGGGTGCCCGCCTCCGTAGCGTAACGGTTAGTGTTATTAGCTGCCGTCCTCGGGGGCCCGGGTTCGATTCCCGATACTGCCAGAAATTTAAGAATGGCAGGAGGGCTGGTAGGCTATGTGGTTGAAATGGTAGATGCAGCTCACCTCCAATGGGGGTGTGCCTAAAAAGAGCTGCACCACCTCAGGATGAGGACACGAGTTTACTTTACTTACCACGACTGGGTGTTGTTTTCACGATATTCTTTAGCGTCGAATCTCGAATGCGCGTTGCGAACATCTCAGTGGTATTGTGAGGTAGTCTTAGCATGTTGACTACAATGGAGAGTCGTATACAGTTGGTATGCTTAAAGCAAACATCACAACATTTAAGTGAATATGAGATATGAAAGCAATTTGCATATTAACAACTGAGCAGTATGCAGGCTCGGAGTTTGACTTCTTCCATGAGGAGGTGTAACCCCATGGAAGCAGAGTAAGTAACACGGCTATACCACATCCTGATCTTTCAACATCCTGTTTTTTCCTATGGCACATCAAAGATGACTGCAGAGAGGATACATGACTTCCTGTTTTCATCAAGACGACGATGCATTGTTACGCCGAAAATCTGCAATGTTATATCCGGAAACAGATTCCTTCCTTCTATTGCAACGAGCTGTAGGTGTTGACTATGGTAGTAGTGGTGGGGAAGTGCAGTTGTGTAAAGGCAACTGGGCAGGGAGCTTACATCTATATAGCACGCACTTGTTATTACAGACGTTACTGATACTTGAACCCTTACCTTCTACATCTTCAAAGGACATAACGGACCCTACGCAGATACCTTTGTTTCTTGCATTGTACGCAGTTTGTAAATGCCTCTAATTAACCGCAACAACAACATGATACATTATCATTAAAACTATTATGCTATTGAGCCGTCTTCACAATATCCTGTTTACAACTTTGCTATTGGCTTTACATCGCACCGACACAGATATGTCTTATGGCGACAATGGGACAGGAAAGAGCTAGGACTGGGAAGGAAGTGGCCGTAGCCTTAATTAAGGTACAGGCCCAGCATTTGCCTGGTGTGAAAATGGGAAACTACGGAAAACCTTCGTCAGGGCTGCCGACAGTGGGGTTCGAACCTACTATCTCCCGAATACTGGATACTGGCCGCACTTAAGCGACTGCAGCTATCGAGCTCGGTCTATTTACAACTAGCTCTTTGGCGTCGTTACCTATGATTCACTAAAAGTGAGTCTAACAATCGCCCCCTTGGCCTCTTTCTGAGTATCTTACCACCCATGGACGAGTCCAGTAATTTCCGAGGAACCTATTCTCCTCAAAAGACTCCACCACCGAAGTCAGCTCACACGCACATCTTCATCGAGTTCACTTCTTAGTCTTTACCCAGTTTTCATTCCCGTACATCGAAGTCGGTCTGAACAACTGAATGATGTAAGGATAATTTCGTCCGAGAGATCGCTTCTTCCTTACAGAATACTGCTGATTGTAACTGCGAGCTCAATGCATAAGCCTTGGTGCACATTGATTGAATACTCTGTTAACTACACTATAGGAATCGTAACAGAAGGGGATAAACTTGGACTCAAAATTAACACCAACAAGACAAAGGTGATGGTCATTATCAGAACTCGTTACACCCACATTCTTACGAACATTTATGAGGAACAAGCTGAACAAGTGCGGAAGTGCCTTGGCAGCTGGATTGCTGAGGACTTAGACACGAATTTAGAGATCCGTGTTCGAATAGAAATGGCTCCTGCTAGCTTTCTGGAAATGAAGAAGCCTCAGCTTGGAGACACGCCACGACTTCGTCAGATGCTATGTAGATTCAGTGCTTCTGTACGGCGCCGAAACATGAATTCTAAAACGCAACACCATTAAGAGAATAAATGCCTTCGAGGTGGGTGTGCTGAAGGATGTTACAGATCTCGTGGACTGACAATTTCTCCAATGCTGCCGTATTCAGACGCAAGACGAGGGAACGAATGTTGATGTGTACAATCGAGAAAAGAAAGAGCGTGCCTTGGGCAGATTATTAGGAACAAAACGTACAACGTACTTAAATTGATCATGCTGGGTAAAATTGATGGATCGCGGTCGAAGGAAACACTTTTGGCTGAGGAACTTACGGGACTGGACAGGACTAGATTCCAGTAGACTGATGAGGACAGTCGAACATCGTACAGACTTTGCTATGATTGTGGCCAACCTTCAGTAATGGAGAAGGCACTACAAGAGGAAGAATACGACCATCCCGAAAGAATGCTCACCCTAGGTACTTGCTCCAGTTTTGTATTCTGTATCTGATATTCAGTCCGCTTAGGTTTGTTGCTAACTGACATCACTGTAGCGTTGGAAATGATCATTTTAATATGAGGCGCTCAAAATACAAGTGGTGCAAGTCTACAGCAACTGTTAGTGAGATGTTCATTATTTTAATTATTTGTAAACACAAAATACTCTGTTAAATACACCACAGGAATATCAAGATCCAAAATAGAACTTGTGGCTGGACTTTCTTCGGCTTATCCCAGATATTTCTGGGGTCATAGGGGCGATGGGTTCAGGGCAGGGCTAGAACTGGGGAGGAAGCGACCGTGGTCTTAATTAAGGTACATCAAAGCATGTAGTATTGCTGTCATGTACTGGAACATGCTGTGAATACTGTGCTAAATTTATAAATAAAATCGTAACGACTGTGTATCTGTACATTGACGATGTTGGCGAAATTTTCATACAGCTATCCGTTTAAAGGGTAATAATGACCAACTGCATATTTTCTGGCTTTAGTTTCCTGAAAATCCTAATTTTTACCGCCCTCCCTCAAAATCAAGAATGTGGCACAATCTGCCAGACGAGCTAGAAAATTGAAATTTGGAAAAAACTATACGTTTTAGCCTGTAACCGACGGAAAACTTCCAAGATCTTTACATTTTTTTATCCCCGAAGAATATCGAAATATCGAGGCAATTCTAATGATGGTGCAGACCTTCGTTTCGAGGTATTTCCTGGCTAAACGGTAAGTCCTATCACAAAACAGAAGGCACAGTCTGCATTCAATTTGGAGCGATCTACAACTTTGGCCCTATGACTTTTTGTCGTATCCTTCTCCCGTATACGTTAGATTTGGCTGTGTTTCGCGACTGTAAGTAAATTTTGCACTTTTGACACGCATAATTCACACTTTGAATCACTTATAGGAAAGAAAGAATAATCAAATTCTAAATGATCATTGGCCCACACAGTAGCCATATGTGAGCTAAATTCTATGTTTGTAGCTGCCACATAATTATCCGAAAAGTAGTGCACTGTGAGACAATCTTACCCAAATTTCACCCTATTCACCGTCTCTAACTCAATCTCACCCATGAATAGATAAGATACGAGAATATATCATTGGACCAGCCATTTAAACCGCTACATACGGCGTCTTATGGTACAATCCGTTTGTCGATATGACGTACCGTTTAGCAGCAGTTAATCTGTAAATGAAGGTCTGCAATATTTTGGACATGCATATACTTTTGTATGTATATATATACTATGAATCACTTATAGGAAAGATATAAACATCAAATTCTATACGATCATATGTGAGCAAAATGCTATTGTTGTAGCTGTCACATAATTATAATGCACTGTGAGACAATCTTACCCAAATTTCACCCTATTCACCATTTCTAACTCAGTCTGACCCACGAATAGATGAGATACCAGAAAATATCATAGGAGCAGCCATTTAGACAGCAAAATACGGTGTCTTATGGTACAATCCGTTTATCGATATATATATTGGTGTCGATTTTTAGCGATCAAGAATGGATATGTCTGCTATTGTAATCAGTACTCCCCACACCGACTTTGACTGGCAGTAGGCATGGAGTCCTTTTCCAACTCCTGTCTAGGTGTCATTAGTAAGGAGGGCCTACCATTGTAAAGAATAATTCCCTTCTCGATTTCACTTGCAGAAGGCAAGGGGACGTGCAGTTTTGTTCAAAACTCCCCTACCCGTCTGTGTTTGGCTGTGGGCAAGGGTGCCCGCCATTATGAACAAATGTACCTAAAATGTGACTGGCATTAGGCATAGCGGCCTGGTATTGTAATGGAAACTCACCAACTCGGTGTGATTGGCAGTAAGCTGGGTGGCATTAGGAAAAGGGGCCTGTCATTATAATTATAACAGCACAACTCAAGTTTGACTAGCAGTAGGCAAGTTGCCCGCCATTATAAAAAAACTTCTCAACTGTAATCTGTCTGGAAGTAGGAAAGGGGGCCTGCGATTGTAACGAAAACGTTCCAAATCGATCGTGACCCCGCACTAGGCGTTGGGGCCTGCCATTATAATGTAAACTTCCCAACTCCATTGTGAATGGCAGTAGGCAAGTGAGCCTGCCGTTATCATCTCAACTCCGCAATTCACACTTTACATTAGAAACAGCGTATCGGGACCATCTCATGCTGTTTCTCGGATAACGCTAAGAGACACGCAATTTAAAA
Organism: Anabrus simplex; assembly: GCF_040414725.1. Classification (NCBI taxonomy): domain Eukaryota; kingdom Metazoa; phylum Arthropoda; class Insecta; order Orthoptera; family Tettigoniidae; genus Anabrus; species Anabrus simplex. The sequence continues at coordinate 1,045,537,012 of NC_090265.1, read as the reverse complement.
GAAAATGATTTACTGCATGTACAATAATTTACTTCGATATCCGTATATAATGTAGAATACCGTAGCGAAGCACGGGCACAATTGCTAGTAAATAAATAAAGATATAAAAATACATACATACAAATAATCACTTGCATATTGTTTTCACATGTTATACAATGTTAACAGTTCTCTATCGGGATTAATCATGAACAATAACAATATTTTTTAAATACAAAATGTAAGTTAACTGTAAAAATGTCACCTCATTATAAATATAAACTTTTTAAAACTGTGACTGGCGGTTATTTGCCACTATAGGAAGATTCTTTATCGAGAGGAGGCAAATCGAAGGAATGAATGGTAGTAAATCCAGTATGTATTTTTCCTCGGCCTCCGAAACTGGACGTCGCTGGCGGTAGAGAAGATCCTGATGTAGTAGCTAGAGTGCAGGTCTTCCTCTACGAGTATTTGCTAAATTTATTTCAAAAAATTTGGCTGTTCTTATACTTCTGATAAAATGTGCTTATTTTTTAAAATTCAAACTGTATGCACGAGATACCGACTGCTCTTCACTATCCGTTTAGTCTAGTCCGTGTCATTATTCAGTTCTTTACACAAATGAAAATAGTAGTACACACTGAATAAAACAACAAACCGTAAAGTAAGGGTTATGAGTAGGGCTAAAATAAAAGACACGCCAGGCCTCGCAAACCATGGGGATTGGAGGAGAACAAAAGTTGAGCAAGGTACGTCAGGCACAAAAGATGAAAGTTTCGAGCTTTGCAAAAGTGTCATACTCAACTAGGGGACCCGTGGTCGCCATCCCACGCTACCAACTCGGGTGCTCCAGTCTCATGCGGCAGGCAGCGGATACCGTTAATTTATTATGCCACTGCCAGCCATAAGGAATGGCACAGAACCTCCGACAGCGGGTCGGCATCCATGATTCGGCAACTCTGGTACGGTTAACTCAAATTAGGAAGGAAAAAAATGCCTCCTTGGCGGTCACCAAGCTTCTGTGTGGAGACGGTTTCAGAAGAAGTTGAAGTGCTACAGTCTGAAACCGAACCGCGAAATAAATTTACCATCCATATTGATAGAATTTAAAATGTTTTATCTATTAAATCTTAAATTATACAATTTTAGACTTCCACTATTCGTATTCAGTGAGCGTTATATGCTAATACTGACTTTCAACTCATGAAAACAAGAACGGCCAAATATTTGATAAAGTGTGTCACACATTCTTCTTTGATGTGTATGGGGTTTAATCATAACTTGCGATTTCCATCCGGTATAATCACGTTTCATTTAATCTGAACTGACGTTTATCAGCATGACGAACATTTAATGTATTAATGTCACACATTTCTTGACACCACTAGGAAACTAAAGAAAGATTATCACCGGACTAAATTACTATAGTTACTGACTTCATAACATTGTAATTCGGAATTACACCAGCTTGTAATCGTGCATTTGTTTCGGCCAAGTCACTGCTTGTAACAGCACCGTTGTTTGTTATCAAATAATCCACATGTATCACAGCAGGCTGCTTCCTGCAGGTGCTGTTTCCCAGAAGCTTAGACAATGCTGCTTTAAGTGAGTATCGTTGTTAAAGATAGATTAGAGGAAGGTCTTTCTAGAAGACTTTAACCTCTGGTAGTGATTTTCCTGAAGAGCTGACATATTCTGTCATAATTCCAGATAATATTTACAGTTAGATGTCTTAGGCACGTTAATAGTTTTAGTATGAGGTATTCCAGGTAGGTTTTTTGTTGGGTGGGTAGTGTAACAAGGCACTGACACTTCAGGTTTTTGGTGATAACGGGATGGAAAAAGGGTTAGGATTTGGAAGGAAGCAATTTTTTTTTTTTTTTTTGCTATTTGCTTTACGTCGCACCGACACAGATATGTTTTAGCGACGATGGGATAGGAAAGACCTGGAATGGGAAGGAAGCGGCCGTGGCCTTAATTAAGGTACATCCCCAGCATTTTCCTGGTGTGAAAATGGGAAACCACGGAAAACCATCTTGAGGGCTGCCGACAGTGGGGTTCGAACCTACTATCTCCCGATTACTGGATACTGGCCGCACTTAAGCGACTGCAGCTATCGAGCTCCGTAGGAAGGAAGCAGCCATGACCTTAATAAGGCACAAACACAACATTTGCCTGGTGTGAAACTAGTAATCTATAGAAAAGAATCGTTAGGGCTACCGGTGGCCGTGTTCGAACCCACCAACTCCCGAATAGAAGATTACAGGTTCCGGATAGTAAAATAAAACTCCACAAAGGGTTGGTTTCTGAGTAAACATAGCTTAAAAGATGTATGTGCTGGGAGAACTATGTAATTTCCTCGATTATTACTATTATAATTATTTATTATTCGTAATTTTAATTCAGGATATGTATTAGAAAATCCTGAACCACTTGATAATCAGTCTGCAAAGCCTGCAAATACCATGTAATTCGGAACAAACTGGTAGACGGAAGCACAAACAGACAATGAGTTCAGTAGTGACTGCTGATTCCAGACAAATACTGATGTACTTTAGTCGACAGTAAATAAATAATAAATTACAAGTTTTTACTTTTAATTATATTTCTTTTAAATTTGAAATTACTTCAAAAATGAGTTTATTCCGTTAAATCAATTTTCATCTGTGCCAACAGACAATCTTTATTTCGACTTGGATCCCACTGTCGGCAGCCCTGAAAATGGTTTTCCGTGGTTTCCCATTTTCACACCAGGCAAATGCTGGGGCTGTACCTTAATTAAGGCCACGGCCGCTTCCTTCCCACTCCTAACCCCTTTTTGTCCCATCGTCGCCATAAGACATATCTGTGTCGGTGCGACGTAAAACAACTAGAAAAAAAAATCGACTTGGCGTAGAAAATTTGAGAAAACTATTATTCACACAAATAAGTAGTTAAAACTTTAGCTGCAAATGATCATAACTTTACATTCTTAGCAACTGTAAATCGTTTGAATTCAACTACACCAGCTTGACTGTGTCACAAACTTTTTTTTTGCTAGTTGCTTTACGTCGCACCGACACAGATAGGTCTTATGGCGACGATGGGACAGGAAAGGGCTAGGAGTGGGAAGGAAGCGGCCGTGGCCTTAATTAAGGTACAGCCCCAGCATTTGCCTGGTGTGAAAATGGGAAACCACGGAAAACCATTTTCAGGGCTGCCGATAGTGGGGTTCGAACCTACTATCTCCCGAATACTGAATACAGGCCGCACTTAAGCGACTGCAGCTATCGAGCTTGCACAGACTTTTAAAACGTATCATTCTGCACTGGTATTCAAGTTTTCCAACGGAAACTGTCCCGCTTCCCGCCACTGACTGACGAATGAACACTGACCTGCAGTTCCATCTCTAGTAGTTTACGTGATGGTCAAGAACCAGTAAATATCCATGCATCATCTTTGATAAATGGGAGTGAATGGTAATTAGTATTAAGGACTGGCTTCTCCGCTGTATAGTCAATGTAGAGGGCTTCGGTTCCCGGAAGGGTCGGCTCTTGCTGTCATGATTATTGAGGGTCGATCCTCAACATTTCACGATAGAGAATGACGACGCGGTTATCTTGTTCAGCATCCTAACACAAGAGAGATATGTTATCCACGTCCAAGAGAAATGTAATGTGTTACTTTCAATGATATTTAATTATTTAGAATCGCTGTTATTGTTTTTTTACAACCCACCAACCACTTTTACGGTTTTCGGAGACGCCGAGGTGCCGAAATGTTGACCCGCAAGAGTTATTTTACGTGCCAGTAAATCTTCCGAAACGCAGATGACGTATTGAGCAGCTTCAAATACCACCGGACTGAGCCAGGATCGAACCTGCAAGGTTGGAGTCAGAAGGCCAGTGCCTCTATCGTTTGCGTCAGTCAGTCCGGCTAACATAGAATCATCGGGAGCTTCTGTGTTATGGGGACTCTTCAATGTGTGAGTAAATATATAGCTGAGAGCTTGAATTCGGGAGATAGTGGGTTCAAGCCGCCTGGTTTTTCCAGGATAATGCTGGTAATGTACCTTTATTAAGCTAACGGTCACTATCTTCACAGCACTACCCTTTCTTATACCACCGTTGCCAAAGCTCTGTAAATATTAGTGTGACCTTAAACATACATCTTCATTATAGAGTGTTACGCCTTTCAATGTTTAGTCTGCAATCCTCAATGCGCTTCCACCACACTCTGAGTCTAAACACCATCGCCTTCTCTTACCCCCATGGATGAGCTCATTACTCTGCTTGTAGCCTACTCTCATCCAGTCGCCTAACATGGCGCCACCACCGAACCCGGTTTGTACACACAACTCCACTCGTTGTGTTCATTCCTAACTTCAGCTTTATCTGCTCATGCCGGGTATCCTAGAATTGTTCCCACCAGCTTATATCAGCAGTCATTCACACTGTTTTCACGTATGTTACTTCCAACTCAGAAATATTCTGAGTAACGAGCGAGTTGGCCGTGCTGTTAGGAGTGCGCAGCTGTGAGCTTGAATCCGGGCGATAGTGTGTTCGAACCCCACTGTCGGCAGCACTGAAGATGGTTTTCCGTGGTTTCCCATTTTCACACCAGGCAAATTCTGGGGCTGTACCTTAATTAAGGCCACGACCGCTTCCTTCCCACCCTTAGCCCTTTCCTAGCCCATCATCGCCATGAGACCTATCTGTTCGGTGTGACGTAAAGCAAATTGTAAAATACTGTATATATATTCTAAGTCTTCCTCACTTCTTTCTAACAGATTACCGTTGACTGCAACTGCAAGCTCACGGCAATTGGTTTGCTAAGTCTTGATTCGAATTCTCTTACTTTACTGCTATCCTGGGAGAATACACATCTTAAGTATCTTTAAATGATCACTGGGCGAGTTGGCCGTGTGGTTAGGGGCGTGCAGCTGTGAGCTTGTACCCGGGAGATAGTGGGTTCGAACCCCACAGTCGGCAGCCCTGAAGATGGTTTTCCGTGGTTGCCCATTCTCACACCAGGCAAATGCTGGGGCTGTACCTTAATTAAGGCCACGGCCGCTTCCTTTCCATTCCTAAGCCTTTCATATCCCATCGTCGCCGTAAGACAATCAATCAATCAATCAATCAATCAATCAATCAATCAATCAATCAATCAATCAATCAATCAATCAATCAATCAATCAATCAATCAATCAATCAATCAATCAATCAATCAATCAATCAATCAATCAATCAATCAATCAATCAATCAATCAATACTGATCTGCATTTAGGGTAGTCGCCCAGGTGGCAGATTCCCTATCTGTTGCTTTCCTAGCCTTTTCCTAAACGATTTCAAAGAAATTGGAAATTTATTGAACATCTCCCTTGGTAGGTTATTCCAATACCTAACTCTCCTTCCTATAAATGAATATTTGCCCCAGTTTGTCCTCTTGAATTCCAACTTTATCTTCATATTGTGATCATTCCTACTTTTATATACACCATTCAAACTTATTCGTCTACTAATGTCATTCCACGCCATCTCTCCGCTGACAGCTCGGAACACACCACTTAGTCGAGCAGCTCTTCTTCTTTCTCTCAATTCTTCCCAACCCAAACATTGCAAAATTTTTGTAACGCTACTCTTTTGTCGGAAATCACCCAGAACAAATCGAGCTGCTTTTCTTTGGATTTTTTCCAGTTCTTGAATCAGGTAATCCTGGTGAGGGTCCCATACACTGGAACCATACTCTAGTTGGGGTCTTACCAGAGACTTATATGCACTCTCCTTTACATCCTTACTACAACCCCTAAACACCCTCATAACCATGTGCAGAGATTGGTACCCTTTATTTACAATCCCATTTATGTGATTACCCCAATGAAGATCTTTCCTTATATTAACACCTAGATACTTACAATGATCCCCAAAAGGAACCTTCACCCCATCAATGCAGTAATTAAAACTGAGAGGGCTTTTCCTATTTGTGAAACTCACAATCTGATTGTTAACCCCGTTTATCAACATACCATTGCCTGCTGTCCATCTCACAACATTTTCGAGGGCACGTTGCAGTTGTTCACAATCTTGTAACTTATTTATCACTCTATAGAGAATAACATCATCCGCAAAAAGCCTTACCTCCGATTCCACTCCTTTACTCATATCATTTATATATATAAGAAAACATAAAGGTCCGATAATACTGCCTTGAGGAATTCCCCTCTTAATTATTACAGGGTCAGATAAAGCTTCACCTACTCTGATTCTCTGAGATCTATTTTCTAGAAATATAGCAACCCATTCAGTCACTCTTTTGTCTAGTCCACTGCACTCATTTTTGCCAGTAGTCTCCCATGATCTACCCTATCTAATGCTTTAGACAGGTCAATCGCGATACAGTCCATTTGACCTCCTGAATCCAAGATATCTGCTATCTGTCTGTCTGTTAGGTCATCAGCCCAGAGGCTGGTTGGATCCTCAAATAGCACCACCAAAGGTTATGCGGTTAAAAGGAAACCGCAAAAACCAATGGCAGCACCATAATGAGGCGTACTAGGCAAGACGAGGAGTGAGGTAGTTTGCCATTACTTTCCTCGCTGGGTCAGAAAGTGCTATTGCAGCACGACTGACCCTATGAGCAACACCTTTCATAACACTCAGATGCACTAGTCGTGCTCTGAATGTCATTACTCAGCACCACCCATACCCCAGCAGCTTCCATATTGTCACAGCCATGGATGAGGCTGGGACTTCGGTGGAAGCTACACTTTACTCTGGCCTGTGCCAAGAGATGGATACAAAAGTACTGTATCCATCATGAAATGGCAGCAGGCAGATATCTGCTATATCTTACTGGAATCCTACAAGTTGAGCTTCAGTGGAATAACCTTTCCTAAACCCGAATTACCTTCTATCGAACCAGTTATTAATTTCACAAACATGTATTATATAATCAGAAAGAATGCTTTCCCAAAGCTTACAAACAATGCATGTCAAACTTACTGGCTTGTAATTTTTAGCTTTATGTCTATCATCCTTTCCTTTATACACAGGGGCTACTATAGCAACTCTCCATTCATCTGGTATAGCTCCTCCGACCAAACAATAATCAAATAAGTACTTCAGATATGGTACTATATCCCAACCCATTGTCTTTAGTATATCCCCAGAAATCTGATCAATTCCAGCCGCTTTTCTAGTTTTCAACTTTTGTATCTTATTGTAAATGTTATTGTTATCATATGTAAATTTTATTACTTCTTTGGCCTTAGCCTCCTCCTCTATCTGGACATTATCCTTGTAACCAACAATCTTTACATACTGCTGACTGAATACTTCTGATTTTTGAAGATCCTCACATACACACTCCCCTTGTTCATTAATTATTCCTGGAATGTCCTTCTTGGAACCTGTTTCTGCCTTAAAATACCTATATATACCCTTCCATTTTTCACTAAAATTTGTATGACTGCCAATTATGCTTGCCATCATGTTATCCTTAGCTGCCTTCTTTGATAGATTCAATTTTCTAGTAAGTCCCTTCAATTTCTCCTTACTTCCACAGCCATTTCTAACTCTATTTCTTTCCAGTCTGCACCTCCTTCTTAGTCTCTTTATTTCTCTATTATAATAAGGTGGGTCTTGACCATTCCTTACCACCCTTAAAGGTACAAACCTGTTTTCGCATTCCTCAACAATTTCTTTAAACCCATCCCAGAGTATGTTTACATTTTTATTTACCGTTTTCCACCGATCATAATTACTTTTTAGAAACTGCCTCATGCCTGCTTTATCAGCCATATGGTACTGCCTAACAGTCCTACTTTTAAGACCTTCCTTTCTATCACATTTATTTTTAACTACCACAAAAGCAGCTTCATGATCACTAATACCATCTATTACTTCAGTTTCCCTATAGAGCTCATCTGGTTTTATAAGCACGACATCCAGGATATTTTTCCCTCTGGTTGGTTCCATCACTTTCTGAATCAGCTGTCCTTCCCATATTAACTTATTTGCCATTTGTTGGTCATGCTTCCTGTCGTTCGCATTTCCTTCCCAATTGACATCTGGCAAATTCAGATCTCCCGCTACAATCACATTTCTTTCCATGTCGTTTCCCACATAGCTGACTATCCTATCAAATAATTCCGAATCCGCGTCAGTGCTACCCTTTCCCGATCTGTACACTCCAAATATATCAAGTTGCCTATTATCTTTAGAAATGAGCCTTACACCTAGAATTTCATGTGTCTCATCTTTAACTTTTTCGTAGCTTACAAATTCCCCCTCCCACCATTCCTATCCTATCTCTACGATACACACTTCAGTGCCGTGAGAAAATGTCTGCAACCATTATATCATTTCTCAGCCATGATTCAACTCCTATTACAATATCTGGTAAATGTATATCTATTAAATTACTTAATTCTATTCCTTTCTTTACAATACTTCTACAGTTCAACACTAACAATTTTATGTCATCCCTACTTGATTTCCTATCTGTGTCGGTGCAACGTAAACCAAATAGAAAAAAAAAAACTATAAATGATCCGCCTGCGTCAGTTTTGTACTCTCTACCTGCACTTGAATCCTCGTAGCTTTCTTCCTCAACTGAATTTAGTTATTCTTGGAAACTCTGATTTTCATGTCATACTCACTGCACCTCTCTTCAAGCTCCAAGATATTAGACTGCAGACTTTCAGCTCAGTCTGCCTTTAAGATCAACTCGTCGGTATACCAAAATGCCATTATCAGAGCACGATCAGGATTCCCGACTCTGCCACGAAATTTGAAAAGTGGTACGAGGGCTGGAACGGGGTCCACTCAGCCTCGGGAGGTCAGCTGAGTGGAGGTGGGTTCGATTTCCACCTCAGTCATCCTGGAAGTGGTTTTCCGTGGTTTCCCACTTCTCGTCCAGGCAAATGCCGGGATGGTACCTAACTTAAGGCCACGGCTGATTCCTTCCCTCTTCCTTCTCTATCCCTTCCAATCTTCCCATACCCCCGCAAGGCCCCTGTTTAGCATAGCAGGTTAGGCCGCCTGGGCGAGATACTGGTCATCCTCCCCAGCTGTATCCCCCGACCCAGAGTCTGTAACTCCAGGAGACTGCCCCTGTGGCGGTAGAGGTGGTATCCCTCGCTGAGTCCGAGGGTAAAACTGACCCTGGAGGGTAAAAAGATAAAGAAGAAGAAGTATACACTGACACGCGTCTCTTGTATTTAAATGCCCTTAAATGACAATGCTGGGATTCAATTGTACAAATTTGGACTTGGGATTTCCACCATACAGCTGGCTGGATAGAGCGACAAATGGTAGTGATGATCAGGCTCATCCCCAAGGTTATAAGCCCAGCTGTCAATTTCAGCACAACAGGTTGCTCCAAGGTGATCTAACTGTAGACAGTTTCTCTTCCTTCCATCGCTAACGCATACTAGAAGCGTGGCAAATTTTAACAACACCCCACAAAGGTAAACTCAATCCGGGTGCCTTGAAAAGCACATAGTGGTGTCAGGAGACGTAAGACAGGTAAGGTATTGTTGTTATTGTCTTAATCTGAGCATATATGATTATTCCAAAAATGTGAACTACTCACTTACTGGTCTTACACGTGCTGTGTGTTCGACTCTAGAGGCGACTACATAAACTTCGTGTGTCTCATTCTCTTTCTTACTACAAGAGAATAAGATTTTGACAACAAAAGCCAAATAATAATAATAATAATAATAATAATAATAATAATAATAATAATAATAATAATAATAATAATAATAATAATAATAATAATAATAATAATAATAATAATAAATAATATATTATATATATTAATATAATCATAATATATAATATAATATATTATATTATTATATAATATATTATTATTATTATTATTATTATTATTATTATTATTATTATTATTATTATTATTATTATTATTATTATTATTAACAAAAGCCAAAATCGTGCTCAACACACGTACAGTATATGGAAATATACTGTGCCATATACTGTGTCATATAAAATGAAAGAGGCCGATGACCTTCGATGTTAGGCCCCTTAAAACAACAAGCATAAAATGAAAGCTAAAATATTATGTAGTGTGAAATCTTGGTCATTATATTAAAACGTGTGTGCTACTAATATCATCTTTGATTAGCACAAACGAGGAAATTACTGTGTTCCTGTTCACAATCACCCATTTTTTCTTGCTTTGGACAGGGTTAATGCGTACTGCATCATCGCTCAAGTTCAGTCCCAACTTAGCCTTTCTCTCCTCATTCCGAGCACCCTCCTGCCATTGTTTCCACCTGTTTGTACCAACAATAATTATTGCTACATTCATGTACTTTATTTCCAATTTAGGAATAAAATATCTCGAGTTTACTCAGGTTTCACTTCGTACAGCAAAATTTGGACGAAAAAATAATAATAATAATAATAATAATAATAATAATAATAATAATAATAATAATAATAATAATAATACATTATTACTACCATAGTATCGGTCTTTGAGCTTATACTCAAGCCCACATGCTTCTTCTTCAGTGTCATTTAGTAGTTTAGAAAAATACTGTTACTAAAATTAATCGAAGGCAATTCAATATTATTTTCCTCAGAGGAACTGTCACTGATATCACTAGGTTCTAAAAAATGTAATATTCTAGAGCGATCGGCTTCATCAAAGTTAACCATAATATTACGCCAAGCGGCTGTTGTGTAAGGTAATCGGATATCTGAGAGGTCAAAGCGGGACACTAAATAATTCGAAGTTGGGTGGCTAAATAAAGTGGGCAACCCCCTCAGTGCCGTTTCTTGATACGGGGTTGGGGATGAGGTGAAATGAATGTACATGGCATGTTTTACGGCAGGATGCCCTTCCTGACGCCAACCTCAGTTGAGGAACTAATGAAGATGAAGTGGATGATGGTGAATGAAATTGGGTGACGTAGTGGAAGGAATCGGTTATGGCCTAATAATAGTAACTGACCGAGCATTTATCGGGAAGTGAAAATGGTGATGATGATGTTGCTTGTTGTTTAAAGGGGCCTAACTTCTAGGTCATCGGCCCCTAATGGTAAGAAATTAGACGAAATGGAATGACAAATTAAAAGTCCAAAATCCTCCACTGATCAGAATTCAAAACATAAGGACGAAGAATGAATGGATGGATATGAATTTAAAACAATCAGTGGATCCGACCCGCAATGTCTCACATTCACAGAAACTGACGTGAAAGAATAGTATTACTGACCAAGGGACTGCGTCTATAGCATAATACTGAATCGATGATGCTTGTAGTCCAAAGCGGTCCAAAATTCATCGGCCCCTCATAATGGTACTTATCGCTAGGAAAGGAGAACCATGCAATGTGTCATGTTGCGGTACTAATCAAAAGTAGCATATACTCGCGGCATTCCACACATTATAGTACTACTCACAGGTAATGAAATTCGCACATGTAATACAGACCTATGGTGTTTCGCACATTGCGCGCCATTTACTGGCAACGCAAACCTATAGTGCTCATCACATAGTAGGCCTATAAGTGTACTAAGCACAGGGACCCGCACTATCCCGTGGCGTTCCTCACATAGTGGGTACTAATCATACTCAAGCCAGAACCATGGTGTCGCTCCTAAAGTGGTACTAATCAAAGGTACTGTAGAAGCCGGCAACGCACTCTGTTGCTACTAATCACAAACCTATTTGGTACCTAACATAGTGGTACTATGCGCAAATAAAAGCGACCCATGGTGTTCCCCGCGTGGTGGTACTAATCACAAGTAGTTTCATGGTTCTAATACAAATCATCCCTTGGTCGCCCCTTTTAGTCGTCTCTTACGACAGGCAGGGGATATTGTGGGTGTATTCTTCGTCTCCGTCACCCACCCACAGGGGGTAAGTGAAAATGGGAAACCAAAGAAAATCATTCTCACGACAGCCGACGGTGGGGTTCGAATCCCTCTCTCCCGAGTGCAGAACTTTGCTCCATAGCCGTAGCGCGTTAACACTCCACTCGGATTTTCGTTTACCGTACAATATTATACAAAAATACTAACGCAGTTTTAAAAAGTATTTATTATGTACCGGTAACTTACAGTACCTACTATTTTTATTTACTCTACAGTATACGTCTACCTCCTTAGTACCGTTTCTTGATACGGGGTTGGGGATGAGGTGAGATGAATGTATATGGCAGGTTTTACGGAAGCTTGTTGGCAACTGGGGTCCATGTGTATCGGTGCTAACGGAGGGCATTTTGAACATTTCCTGAAAGAGTTTCAAGTGGTGTGCTGGCACGTTCTGTTCCTATGTGTTTCCCATGATTAATATAGGCCTACTATGTAGAATTGTAGAAAATGAATTCTAACATGGAAATAAAAGCGTTTCCGGACCCATGTCCTAATAACATAGTTTCTTCTTCCACTTGTGACGAATGTGCCCTGAACGTTTGACCGTACCTTATTGCTACACACTGTATTTCTATTTCTCTAAACAATTCATGGCCTACTATACATTACAGCCTTCTTTATGTGTCTCAAACGACACACAACCAAAGAGTACATGTTCTAACAACGTAAACGGATAAATCCATAACCTCAAATCTCAACAGTTCTATGTTTCTTTCCATAGAATTGATATTTTTTTATGGTAGTAGATAAAATTATGTATGAAACTTGTATGGAGTGAACTTGTCTGCACTCGGCTAACGCGCCTCGTGCTTACATATTTCCACTCATGTAAAAAAGACCCACTTTACGCACGAGTTGCATAAATATCTAACTGTGCGTTATCTGTTTGAAACATTGTGGGCTCAAAGCAATATCGATACATGTCCATGGAAATCCCAAGAAAGCAATACAGATGGATTTCGATACCGTCAATTCTCGATGGGCTAAGAGACGCCGCAGTGTCGAAAATTTCCTCTGAAAAACGGTTATTTTTCACGGATCTAAATCTCTCATATTTAAGTACGATACTGCCGTAGAATTCGAGCCCGCAATCTTTTGCAGTGAGACAAGTGACCAATCGAATGAGCTACTCGGCCAGCCAAAACTATAAACAATGCAGATCCCGAAGTCTATTGTGAGGCAGACTTAACCGTTCGACAACGAAAGTACTATCCGCACACTTTATCTTGGTGCATTTACATCCTAGTGCTGAATCGGTCGACCTCGGCGATCTTCGAGATTCATACTGGCAACCTTTGAAACACAAACTATGAATCGCTTAAGCATCGTTGTGAGACATCTGGCGTAAACTTTACGTACTGGTACTGTTGTTGTTTACACATCAAAGTCAAAGTATAGAATTCATGCTAGGAACAAGATTCGCATCGAGAGATATGTTTTATAATGTTATATAATGTGTATGTGACATAGTTGTTGGCTTAAGATGATAACGGTTTAGAAATTTCATATCGATCGATCATATTCTCGATTCAATTCAGATTTCATTTTCATTCAGTTGGCAGCACCAGGCAGCACTATCGATACCGGGACAGCTCCCTCCTTACTCCTCACCCCGTACACAAATGCATCAAGATAAAGTGTGCGGACAGTAGGTGGTTTCCAGTAATCACGACTGCAACATGTGATGTGTGAACTCGCATTCTGAAGGAAATGATTGATGATTCCATTTCACACGAACGAACACCAGTTGAGGAAGTCTTGTTTATATTGTGAAATGAATATAGATGTATTTCTAAACAAAGGATAAGTAGATGTGACTCATGATTATCTTGTCTCTCCTTCCTTGAGTTGGCGGAGGTCACGGGGAACTCCCTGCAGGTTGCAGCCGTCTTGGCGAGAATATTTAAGGCGCGATCCACTTATTCAATGCTCAGACCGGCGAAGACTTCTGTCCTGAGTTCAGCCAGCCGCAGATACGTGTCATCAAAGGTAAGCAAGCGCTCATGGCAATTTAAGTGAATGTTGTAATCACAGTTTTCAGGGTTCAATTAGATGTACCAGTACTTGGTAAAATGTCATCTTAATACGCAATTACATTAATACCGACACTAAATTTAATAACAATAATAATAATAATTGACTTAACCAATTTCAATTATAAACTATACATTTCATTTTTGTTCCGTATTGAAGTGCAATTATAAGAAATAAATTGCAATAGGGTCCACCTTTCCAATACCCTTTCCAATTCTCGTATCACTTTTCAAATTTCGTGGCAGAGCCGGGAATCGAACCCAATTCTCCGGGGGTGGCAGTTAATCACAGTAACCACTTCACCACAGAGACACGTAATAATAATAATAATAATAATAATAATAATAATAATAATAATAATAATAATAATAATAATAATAATAATAATAATAATAATAATAATAATAATAATAATACATTTCTTATACCAATTTCAAGCCAAATGCTGGTCAGTTGATGAAGCCCGAATTGGCGTCAAAATATAATTTTAGTGTTGGTTTTCTTTATTTCTTCCTTTTCCTATCCGTGCTAATTTTGTGCCAACATATATAGGAATTTTGCGATGTTGGACTAGGATAAGTCTAGGAGTGAGAAGATAGGGGCTGTTGCCTTAATTAAGAGTACAGTCTCACCATTTGCTTAGTGTGAAAATGAACCACGGAAAGCCGTCTTCATAGCTGCAGGCGATGGGCTTCGAAACCGTCAATTACCGAATGTAAGCTTATGTTGCTCAACCCATATCAAATAGTCACTCGTTCGGTGTGTTGAAAAAGTTAATATTAACGTTCATTACTCAGTGATAAGAATTTATAATGAAAAGTAACGATTTCACTCCTGCTTTTAAAACAAGAGTCCTCGTTGGAGTACTATCAAACGATCGTATCCAGCCGTCTTCAGCAGTTGACTCCTAGGACATGTAGTTTTGGTCTTAACGTCGCACTAACACAGCGAAGGTTTTCGGCGACGGAAGGATGGGAAAGGGCTAGAAATGGGAAGGTATCGACCGTGGTCTTAATTAAGGTAGGCCTACAACCCCAGCATTTGTCTGGTGTGAAAATGGGAAACCACAGAAAACCGGGGCTGCTGACGGTGGGACTTAGCTGTTGGCTTCCATTTCTTTCTTTCTTTCTTTCTTTCTTTCTTTCTTTCTTTCTTTCTTTCTTTCTTTCACCGGGCGAGTTGGCCGTGCGCGAAGAGGTGCGCGGCTGTGAGCTTGCATCCGGGAGATCGTGGGTTCGAGCCCCATTGTCGGCAGCTCTGAAGATGGTTTTCCGTGGTTTCCCAATTTCACACCAGGCAAATGCTGGGGCTGTACCTTAATTAAGGCCACGACCGCTTCCTTCCAACTCCTAGGCCTTCCCTATCCCATCGTCGCCATAAGACCTATCTGTGTCGGTGCGACGTAAAGCAACTAGCAAAAAAAAAAAAAAAAAAAAATCTTTCTTTCTCTCCTAATCCGTTCACACTCCAGGGTTGGTTTTCCCTCGAACTCGGCGAGGGATCGTACCTCTACCGCCTCAAGGGCAGTGTTCTGGATCGTGAGAGTTTAGGTCAGGGGATACAACGGGGAAGGATGACCAGTACCTCGTCCAAGCAGCCTCACCTGCTATTCCTTGTCGGCGGATGAGAGATTGGAAGGGATAGACAAGGAAGAGGTCAGGAAGTGATTGTGGCTCTAAGCTAGGTACCATCCCGGAATTTGCCTGGCAAACCACGGAAAACCACTTCGAGGGTGGCTGAGGTGGGAATCGAACACACCTCTACTCATTTGGCCTCCCGAGGCTGAGTGCACCCGTTCCAGTTCTTGTACCACTTTTGAAATTTCATGGCAGAGCTGTGAGCTTGCATTCGGGAGATAGTCGGTTCGAATCCCACTTTCGGCAGCCCTGAAGGTCGGTTTTCCGTGGTTTCCCATTTTCACACCAGGCAAATGCTGGGGCTGTACCTTAATTAAGGACACGGCCAATTCTTTCCAACTCCTACTGTAGCTCTATCCCATCACGCCATAAGAGACCTATCTGTGTCGGTGCGACATAAAGCAGCTTATATTTGAAAAAACAACATAATGATGGTTTTTCGTCTCACTGACTACAATTTTCAGAGGCGCCGAGCAGTCAGAATTTTCCATTAAATCAGTTTGTCTCAAACTCAGAGCCTCTGAAGGGGCATTTGCAGATCTGTAGGATCATTTGGGGCCGACGATTAATTTACTATTTTTTCTGAAGGAAAAGCTACATTTTTCGCGAGAAACGAACTGCTCAGTTTTTCTGCGTAAGTACTTAAAGTAGGTATGTAACTTGTAGACAAGAAAACACATTATTGGCAAACTATTATTATTATTGGCATTATACTGTATAGTCTTTTGGGTTTATGCCGTATCAGGTAAATAAGGTGAAATTCTTTACGTTTCGCAGAGAACTGTGCTCTGCCTCATCACGAAGAAAATCTCGACTGTCCACGAGAAAGGCTTCTTCAATAAGTACGGGCCGTGAAATCATCAATGACATTATTATTATTATTATTATTATTATTATTATTATTATTATTATTATTATTTGAAATGCAGTGCCATCTCTGTAGAAGCCATCAAAGTGCTTGGAGAAGTGGAAGGTAAAGGCTTCCACTATCCGTAACCTCGGCACTAAGTGAGATAGAGTTGTTAGCTCTATGCTCGAACGGCTTTAACCCCAGAAATAAACCTGGTACTCATTTCTAGTGTATGCTGAGTGAACCTCAGTGCCGTTTCCTGCCCCACATGTGGAAATCTCGTTTCTTATTTTTTGACTTCCTGACAGGGAATCGAACTGAAGTCCTTTCGGGTGAACCGAGCATGCCTTTATCAGGCATCACACAAAATGCAAATATGGTGGTTGAAAAAATGACATTTTAATTAAGGTATGGAGTAGGCCCTCACAACATGTTACCTTATTTTTTCTAACCACGAATTTTAGAAGAGGTGTATTTTTGTCTTTTGAATTTGCCACTTGTAAAACTGAGAACAAATGAGTGTCTTTCAAGTGATTTCACTAAGTTCATTCTTAAAAACATTTGTTCTCATGAATTGTTGTTCCGAACACAGACCGAACCCGGGCAGCTAGTTTGTGAACATGTTGATACTTGTCTTTCGAAATAAACTGGTAGAAATCTCTGATTGCATCTGTTGAAATTTCCTTTAGCAAAGAATCACATTGAATGTATCTTAATTAAGTTCTTAAGGTGCATCAGCAACACGGCAAGAAAATGGTGACCTGAATATATATTTTTTTCATATCCCTGAAACATTCAAACTACTGGTTCAAGTCATTCTTTAACATTTTTTGTTGTTGTTGCTATTTCTACGTCGCACCAACTAAGACAGATCCTATGGCGACGAAGGGATAGGAGAGGGCAAGGACTAGGAAAGAAGCGACCGAGGTGTTAATTGAGGTACAGCTCCAAAATTTGTGTGAAAGTGAGAAACTACAGAAAACCATCTTCAGAACTGCCGACAGTGGGGTTGGAACTCACCGTCTCCCAAATGCAAGCCCACAGCTAAGTGACGCGAACCGCGTAGCCAACTTGCCCGTCTTCCTTAAACATAGTAACTTTTGTACAAGCATTACCTTGGCTAATGATCTTTTTAAACTTGCCATTGCAAAGAATGCAATGCTTATTATTCTGATGCATTTTTTAAAATCATAAGAACCCATTTTCACACCAGGCAAATGCTGGGGCTATACCTTAATTAAGGCCACGGTCGGTTCCTTCCCACTCCTAGCCCTTTCCTGTCCCATCGTCGTCGCCGTAAGACCTATCTGTGTCGGTGCGACGTAAAACAACTAGCACACAAAATCATAAGAAACCTGATGAAATGAAATGGCATATGGTTTTTAGTGCCGGGAATGTCCGAGGACAAGTTCGGCTCGCCAGATGCAGGCCTTTTGACACCCGTAGGCGACCTGCGCGTCGCGATGAGGATGAAATAATGATTAAGACGGCTTATACATCCAGCTCCAGTGCCAGCGGAATTGACCAATTATGGTTAAATTTTCCGACCCTGCCGGGAATCGAACCCGGTACCCGTGTGACCAAAGGCCAGAAAACTGATAATGTTTAGTTTTCATTTTTATATCACTTTTGTAAACATGATAAACAATAAATATGTCGCGAGGCTCAAATTAATACCTGTCGGCGAAAATGGCGCCCCACGGGCCGCGATTTTGAGACCACTGTAATGAATTCACTGACGCGAAGCTGGTATACAGTGTGTAACAATAACGTACGGCCAAACTTTCAGGAGACATTCCTGGCACATAGAAGAGAATAATGTTGTATCTTTATTTCCATGTTAGAACTCGTTTTCTACAACTCTACATATAACACACAGGAAGAGAACGTGCCAGCATAACACATGAGACTCTTTCAAACTGCCTTCCGTTGGCATTGATACATGCATTAGTCTGCCGCAACAGCGCATCCGGAATTCAATGCAATGGCAAGTTGATGTATGAATCAATGCTAATAGAGAGCATTTTGAACATAAATGTAAGAAAGAGTTTCATGTGGTATGTTGTCTGTCTCCATGGCTAAATAGTCCAGAGGGTTCCGAATTCGATTCCCAGCCAGGTCGGGGATTTTAACCTTCATTGACTGATTCGTCTGACTTGGGGACTGTATGTAGGTGTGTGTGTATGTGCACATGCCCGTGCTGCCTTCATCATTAGGTAGGGCCTCATCCTCACAGATATGCCTCCTCGGAGGCCATACACCATTATTATTATTATTATTATTATTATTATTATTATTATTATTATTATTATTATTATTATTATGGTATGTTGGTACATTCTGTTCCCATGTGTTTAATATGATAATAATGATATTGTTTTTACATCCCACTAACAACTATTGACGGTTTTCGGAGACGCCAAGGTGTTGAAATTTTGCCCCGCAGGAGTTCTTTTATGTGCAGAACACTGTGTAGGAGGGATACTGAGTGTAAGGTGATTGGGGATTTAAATGAGACTATGGAGTGGGTATGTGGGAAACTGCAAGTGAGATTTCTAGATCCTAATGGGTGGGTAGGAGATAGGAATCTGTGTGCAGATGGCTTTCACTTAAACCGCAGTGATACATATAAGTTAGGAAATTTGTTTGGAAGGGTTATAGGGAGGTACATTCAGGGAAACGGGGTGGTCAAGGGAGTGGTGATAAGGGTACATTGATCTGGAAGTCAAGTAGGGATGCAAAATATGTTAGTGTTGAACTGTAGAAGTATTGTAAAGAAAGGAATATAATTAAATAATTTAATACATACATTCTTACCAGATATTGTAATAGGTGTTGAATCATGGCTGAGAAATGATATAACTTTTTAAAATTTTTGACTAATGTTGATATGTACAGCCAAACGCTAAATAATAAATAATGATATAATGGGTGCAGAAATTTTCTCACAGAACTGGAGTGTGTATCATAGAGATAGGATAGAAATGGTGGGAGGGAGCGTAATCATTCTGGTGAAAGAAGAATTTGTAAGCTGCGAAAAAGTTAAAGATGACAGATATAAAATTCTAGGTGTAAGGATCATGCCTAAAGATAATAGGCATCTTGATGTCTTTTTAGTGTACAGACCGGAAAAAGTAGGGCTGACACTGATTCAGAATTATTTGATAAAATAATCAGCTATGTGGAACATGACATGGAAAGGAATGTGATTGTAGCAGGAGATCTGAATTTACCAAATGTCAATTGGGAAAGTAATGCAAATGAAAAAAAACATGACCAACAAATGGCAAATAAGATAATATGGCAAGGACAGCTGATTCAGAAAGTGATGGAACCAACTAGAGGGAAGAATATCCTGGACATGGTGCTGATAAAATCAGATGAGCTTTATACAGAAACCGAAGTAATAGATGGTACTAGTGATCATAAAGTTGTTTTTGTCATAGTTAAAAATAAATGTGATACAAAGGAAGGTCTTAAAAGTAGGACTATTAGGCAGTACCATATGGCTGATAAAACAAGCATGAGGGAGTTTAAAAAAAGTAACTATGATCGGTGGAAAATGGTAAATAAAAATGTAAACAGACTCTAGGATGGGTTTAAAGCAATTGTTAAGGGATGTGAAAACAGGTTTGTACCTTTAAAGGTGGTAAGGAATGGTAAAGACCCACCTTATTGTAATAGAGAAATAAAGATACTAGGAAGGAAGTGCAGATTGGAAAGAAATAGAGTTAGAAATGGCTGTGGAAGTAAGGAGAAATTGAAGGAGCTTACTAGGAAATTGAATCTTGCAAACAAGTCAACTAAGGATAACATGATGGCAAGCATAATTGGCAGTCATACAAATTTTAGTGAAAAATGGAAGGGTATGCACAGCTATTTGAAGGCAGTAACAGGTTCCAGGACATTTCAGGAATCATAAATGAACAAGGGGAGTGTGTATGTGAGGATCTTCAAAAGGCAGAAGTATTTCATCAGAAGTATGTAAAGATTGTTGGTTACAAGGATAATGTCCAGATATAGCAAGTGACTAATGCTAAAGAAGTATTAAAATTTACCTATGATAACAATGACATTTACAATAAGATACAAAAATTGAAAACTAGAAAAGCGGCTGGAATTGATATGATTTCTGGGGATATACTAAAGGCAGTGGGTTGAGATATAGTACCATATCTGAAGTACCTATTTGATTTATGTTTGGTTGAAAGAGCTATACCAAATGAATGGAGAGTTGCTATAGTAGCCCCTGTGTATAAAGGAAATGGTGATAGACATAAAGTTGAAAATTACAGGCTAGTAAGTTTCACATGTATTGCATGTAAGCTTTGGGAAAGCGTTCTTTCTGATTATATAATACATGTTTGTGAAATTAATAACTGGTTTGATAGAAGGCAGTTCGGGTTCAAGAAAGGCTATTCCACTTGAGCTCAACTTTTAGGATTCCAGCAAGATATACCAGATATCTTGGATTCAGGAGGTCAAATGGACTGTATCGCGATTGACCTGTCTAAGGCATGGGAGACTACTGGCACAAATGAGTGCAATTGGACTAGACAAAAGAGTGACTGAATGGGTTGCTATATTTCTAGAAAACAGGTCTCAGAGAATTAGAGTAGCTTTAACTGACCCAGTAATAATTAAGAGGGGAATTCCTTAAGGCAATATTTTTGGATCTTTATATTTTCTTGTGAATATAAATGATATGAGTAAAGAAGTGGAATCAGAGATAAGGCTTTTTGGAGATGATGTTATTCTATATAGAGTAATAAATTAGTTACAAGATTGTGAGGAACTGCAAAATGACCTCGATAATGTTGTAAGATGGACAGCAGGCAATGGTATGATGATAAACGGGGTTAAACGTCAGGTTGTGAGTTTCACAAAGTGGAAAAGTCCTCTCAGTTTTAATTACTGCATTGAAGAGGTGAAAGCTCCTTATGAGGATCACTGTAAGTATGTAGGTGTTAATATAAGGAAAGATCTTCATTGGTGTGATCACATACATGGGACTGTATATAAAGGGTACAGATCTCTGCACATGGTTATGAGGGTGTTAAGGGGTTGTAGTAAGGATGAAAGACCCGAACTAGAGTATGGTTCCAGTGTATAAGACCCTCACTAGAATTACTTGATTAAAGAACTGGAAAAAATCCAAAGAAAAGCAGCTCGATTTGTTCTGGATGATTTCTGAAAAAAGAGTAGCATTACAAAAATGTTGCAAAGTTTGGTGTGGTAAGACTTAGGAGAAAGGAGGCGAGCTGCTCAACTAAGTGGTATGTAAATATTAAAATATCACATTTATTTACTAAACAAATCCACCTATTCAATACAGTACAATACAATATTTCTTATATTATAACTTATATCTTACTATTAACATCCTAATTGGGACATGTTTTGCCCCACATATTGGGCATCATCAGTCAATATCTCACACCTCAAAATCATTTCTATTCAGGATCCTGATATGTGTTAAAAGTCTGTATACTTCCTAGATTATAAAAGGGTTGTGATTAAAAGGTCCATTTTTATTGTTTCCATTTGACTATTTAAAAATTGCCATTTGATTATAAAAACTCCTAAGATAACTGCTTAACACAGTATAGGCAATATTAGAAATTAATTAAAAAGTTCTTCAAATGAAACAATGTTGACAATCTTGTCGGGTTCTTATACTTGGTCCGATTGTCCACTAGTTAAAACTTCATGTTTGAACATTTATATAAAAACCTAAATAAGTTATACATTGTGATCAAGTAGGGGATCTGGTTAAAAACTTCATGATTTGTTTACTATTATGATATAGAACTGTTGTCTTCTTCTTAAAAATCCATTTAACAGTGTTTATTTTGCTACTTATTGTTGTTTAAGTGTCATTTGTAACAGCCCTTTATTGAGGGTATATTACTAATTGGGAGAGTTTGAATACTGGAAATCAAAGTTTTTAACGTTATTATTATTAGTTTTTTCTTTCTTTGTCATTTAGGCCTACTGAGGACCACGGGACTCATATCTACTCTTTGGTAAAGTTGTTGCTTTCTTCTTCTTCTTCCAATACTCCTTGATTTGCTGACTATGAGCCAGCTTTCTCTCCTCTGCCCACTTAGTTCCTGCAGTCTTCTTACTTGTAAGGGACGTTGGGAAAACTCCGTGTCAGATGGCTTGACAGAACAGTAGTCGGTCATGAGTTTGTCCCAGTGGGATATCTAGTTGTTCCATATCCGACTTAACTGACATGATCCATTTGTTCTTAGAAGCCTTGCTGCTTCACTGTTGCTGTGAATATCCTGTTGGTGAGTCTTTCGGAATCCAGATGGGCCAAGTGTCCATAAAAGG
The DNA here is from genome assembly GCF_040414725.1 of Anabrus simplex. Classification (NCBI taxonomy): domain Eukaryota; kingdom Metazoa; phylum Arthropoda; class Insecta; order Orthoptera; family Tettigoniidae; genus Anabrus; species Anabrus simplex. The sequence goes on along the minus strand of NC_090265.1, from coordinate 1,045,514,279 downwards.
TCAGGCGCCTTTTCCTTATAGACATGACGATATCCTCCTGGTGTTCATACAGTTCATCATTATGGTGGATTCTGTAAATGCCCCCTTCCTCTCTGATTGGTCCTAATATCCTCTTCAAGATCTTCCTCTCTTTTAACTCCAGTTTTCTTAGTGGGCCCTTCCTGGCCATTACAAGGTATCGAAAGCATACAGAACAGATGGTTTGACGACCGAGTTGTAGTGTCTGAGTTTGAGGTTCTTGGAGAAACACTTAGATGAATAGATATTACGACATGAGTGATAAGCTCTTTCAAACTTTGTACATTTGGCATCTATGGCTAGGTTCTTGCTCTGATTCACAGAGATCCATTCTCCCAAGTACTTAACTACAGGTACTTTTCGTATGGTAGCGTCTGTGAGAGCAATTGTAGAAGAGGCCTCCTTGATTTTGGTCATAAATTCAGTCTTTTGGATGTTATTTTCAGACCAGTCTTAACTGCTACACTAAAAAGACTAAGTTGTAGGTAGCCTCCTCTATATTGTTTGCCAGTAGAATGATGTCATCGGCAAAGGCTAGGCACGGGACAATGAGGTTGTCTTTCTTGTACCCAAGCTTCAGTCCAACTCCCGGTGGTAGCATTGTTCTCCATTCCCTAATGATCTTTTCCAGGACACAGTTGAAGAAAATACAGGAGAGACCATCAGCCTGTCTAACTCCTGTTCTGATTGGAAAGCTTTTGGATAGTTCACCTCTGAACCTGACCTTGGACGTCGTGTTCCTCAGAGTGGCTTGAACTAATCGTAGGGTCTTCCCATCCAGACCAAGTTCCCATAGTATGGAGAAAAGGGTGTCTCTGTCCACAGAGTCATAAGATTTCTGAAAATCTACTAGTACCACCACCCAGGGATGTTCACCTCAGCTTTTGTAATTGAGAACTGTCTTAAGATTGTGTATCTGTTCCAGACAAGATCTAGTCTTACAGAAACCAGCTTGGTATTCACCTAACTGTAAGTCTAGCTGTGTGGTGACTCTATTGAGCAGGGATACAGAGAGGATCTTGTAGGTAATTTGTAACAAGGAAATACTCTATAATTGTTGAGGTCTGTCTTACTTCCCTTCTTGTGGAGGGGATGAATCACGGCAGACGTCCATCCTTCGGGTAGGGACTCTGTTGTCCATAATTATGTCCTTTATGATTTGATGGATGCTCTGCAGAAACTGGTCATCTGCACGTTTCCACATCTCGGCAACTATGCCGTCTTCACCTGAAACCTTGTTGTTCTTGAGATCACTGATGATGTCCATTATTTCTTCTCTTGTAGGTGGTTGAAAATCAGGGTTCCTGTGTGAAGGCTCATGGAAAATAAGCTTTTCTTTAGGTTCCTCTGTGTTTAGTAGCTTCTGGAAATAATCTGCAAGAGTTTTGGTGCAGTCTTTATTGTTCAGTTGAAGTTTTCCATCTGGTCCATGGAGGATGAGGGTAGGAGCTGTGTACTGTGTCGTTTGCTTCTTAAGTCCTTTGTAGAGGTCTCTTGAGTTGTTTCTCTGAAAATTACTTTCAGCCTGTTGCATTAGGTTCCTGAAGTAATTTTTCTTGGCACTGCAGATGGTGTTAACTGTAGCTTTTCTTTGCATGAGGAAGGCTTCATAATTGGCCTCAGTTTTATGTTGGTTCCCCCTAGTCCAGGCTTTACGCCTTTCTTCTATAACCTCATCACACTTTGTACTCCACCATGGGTGTTTGCCTTTGGTTGATGAAGCAGGGATAGTTTCTTGAGCAGCATTCAGCAAGGCCTTTTGTAAGGCAGGCCATCCTTCTTTCTCTGTATTCTTCCTGAGGGTATCCTGAAAATGACAATCCTCATTGCGCAGTCGCAGAGTGTTGAACCTGGGTATCTTATGACTACTTTGGAGAGTTGGTGTTTTTCTAAAGGGTTGCATATTAATCTTGACAAGTGAAAGGTAGTGATCAGAATCTATGTTGGCTCCTCGTAATACCTTGACGTTCTGTATGTCCATATGATGTTGCCGTGCTATAGCAACATGGTCTAACTGGAATTCACCAAGCATGGGATTTGGACTCTTCCAGGTTTTGGCCTTTCTAGGTAGACATTTGAAGGCTGTTGATTTCAGGACTAAGGTTTACTTGTCACAGAGTTCAATGAGACGTTCTCCATTTTTGTTTATTCACTTATGGGCTGGATAATGGCCTACTATCTTCCGGTACTTCCACTCCTTACCGACTTGTGCATTGAAGTCTCCCATGAGTATGATGGAATGGTGGGAAGGGATCTTATCTAGAGTTTCTTCTAAGGTGGCCCAGCATTGTTCTACATTTTCCAGGTTTGAACGGTTTGTGTCATTCGTGGGTGAGTGGAAATTTATGATTGTGTATGCTCTATTACGAGACCTGAAGGATAACGAGGAGGTCTTTTCGTTAGGTGAAGTGAAATCTAAAATATGGTCAACCATCTTGTGGTGTACCGCAAACCCAGTACCGGTACCAAATTGTGGAAGTGTCTTGATAACTCTTTCACCAGGTTTTCCCTTGTAGATTCTGTACACTCCGGACTCTATTGTGTCCTCATTGGTAAACCGAATCTCTTGTAGTGTTGCTATCATAACCTTGTACTTTTCCAGCATGTTTGTTTGAGCTTACCTACCTTCAGTAGGGAATTAATGTTTATTGTAGCAAAGTACTCAATGTTTCTCTTTGGTTGTCGTTTAGCAGAATTAGATTGAAGTGGGAAGCATGAAGGTGCAGGTTCCCCGGAATCTGATGACCTGCTTGCCCCAGACTGCGTGGGGGTGGATTGTTTACCACCTGGGGTACATTTCTGAATATTCGTTGTCTCCATGTTTTGAGTATTACGAGAGTCATAATGGTGGTTACCTGAAAGGTAACGGGTTTTTAACTATCAAGGTTGTAAGCCTTGAAGCCACCAGCACTGATCGGCTCACCAACCCAGTTTCCCGCTGGGATTGGTTACCCAACCTTCCACTGGGTTGTTTGGTTTAACAGGGACACCTCTTGTAGGTTACATGCTGGAGCTGGAGTGAAAGAGGCTAAGTTGGGTTCTCTTGCTGAACCCAATATGTTATAGTTGCAGATGACAAGCAACGACACATTTCACTCCCATTTGCCCAGAGCCATGTGTTAACAAAAGCCACATGGACTCCTCCCAGGTTAATTCCTGGGACAAAAAAAAATAAAACCAAAATTGTTATTGTTGAAGTGTCAATTCTGGCATCAATCTTCGAATCCATTTGTTGGCATGATGGATGAACGTTGTCAAAGTGATTGTTCGTTTTTGTTAGAAGGTGGGTTTTTCTGCCACTTATTGTATATGTTGATATAATGGGGACCTTTCAAACTTAATGTTGGATGATGGAAAATTGTTGCTTCTGGTTTGCAGAATGTAGTTTATTGAGATGTCTGCAACAAAAGGAAAAGTATATTTTAGTTTCAATGTTAATAGATGTTAATGAGGAGGCCACTTTTGCAGCTTCTCCTTACCCCCTCGTCTCTTGTGTGGCTGCCTTGTTTTGTTGGTTGTGCCGGATCGACTAATTGCTACTGTGCTTCTGCTCCTCGTGTTGTAGCGATGTGAAGGCTTTTGATATTCTTAGCAGTGATTCCAGCTAACACCTTATTTTATAACTGTCTCTATTGACAAACTTTGCATACTCACCCGTTATATTCTTTACGATAGCACCGACTACGTATTTCACAACTCATAAAAATTTATATTCTTGTACTAATGCATTCATCTTTATTCAGTTTAAACGCACAAATTTTAACTTTAGGCAAGATCATTGTGACTTTCTTGGAATTACATATTCGAGAATATACAAGTTCCACACATTCTAGAAAGATGAAGATCTAGTTTTAGTTTCAGCTTCTAGCTTCCTGTTTCACATTTTATTTAATATTTAGGTTCAACATTTTAAGACTGACTAAAGGCTGAAGATGCCCTCTAGAAAGGGCAAAACATGTACCATAAAACTCTATAGCTGTATATAAATGTAACTACATGAAAGTGGATAGTATTGAATAGGTGGACCAATAAAATACCTTTGTTATTTTCTTGTATAAGTGGTATGTTCCGTGCTGTCAGCGGAGAGATGGCATGGAATAACATTAGTAGACAAATAAATTTGAGTGGTGTATCTAAAAGTAAGAAAGATCACAATATGAAGATAAAGCTCGAATTTGTAATGAGTCAAATAATCGTTTATAGGTAGGGGAGTTAGGGACTGGAATAACTTACCTAGGGAGATGTTCAATAAATTTCCAATTTCTTTGAAATCATTTAAGGAAAGGCTAGGAAAACAACAGAGGGAATCTGCCACCTGGGCAACTGCCCTAAATGCAGATCAGTATTGACTGACTGATTGATTGATTGATTGATTGATTGATTGATTGATTGATTGATTGATTGATTGATTGATTGAACACTCAGCCCTCAAGCTAGAAGTCTTAATTGAACATGGTTAAAATCCTCGGCCTGGCCGAGATTCAAGCCCTGGGTTCTCTAAACTATAGGCCAGTATGCTAGCCATTTAGCCAAGGAGCCAGATGCCTAAATGTCACACATGATACCAATATATCATCATTTAAGAATGAAGACATCTTACCTGCAATTTTTCTGTAATATGGTTTTATTATTTCATTGTTGCTGTATTTTCTTTCTATTGCTTCCCTTCCCAAACTGACTTATCATTGTATCTGTCCCATTATGTATTCCTTTTAATATTCTTTATATATGACCTGATTTGAAATTATTTCACAGCAAAAATTATGTTCTCAGCAACTAAAATTATTTGATTTTGGGATTAGTGCTAAATATTTATGGCAATTCTGTTATTTTGTTCCTAGAATGAAGTTCATGGAGAGTGTGTTGTTGGTCGTATCTGTGGTGGGCATTTCAGTGGTACTTGGGTACCCTGCAGAACCACCTATCACCTTCTCAGCAGTTTCTACTACAACACAATCACCAAGAAAGGGACCCATTGATCCAAACCATGTTCCAGAGTCAGTATGCAATAATATGCTGCCTATACATGGTGACTTTGCTCCCAGCAATGATCCACCTCCTTATGAAATCAAAGTGTCGACCAACAAAGTTGCACCAGGAGAAAAAGTTACAGGTAATTCTCATACAGTGGATATAGAATTACGCTTTGTATTTATATTTTCATTTCATTGATAAAAGTAAAAACAGCCCGCTTGGTGGTCAAGATCCTTAAGGCATTGAAGTCTAAACGGTCTGACACCATGGTTAGTTGATTCGAGTCCTGTTGGTTGAAAAAAAATGTCACCATCAGAATGTTGGCCAGCAGGGTAGGGGAGGTGGTGTTATACAATTTCTAATCACTAGATTGTGTGCCAAAAGCCTGGATTAAATTCCAAACCTTTCCGCAGTGCTCATATGCAGTGAGGGCATATGACACTGTTGATGGTGATTCGTCTGTTGGATGGAGACATTAAGCCTTGAGCAGCCCCCTTGGTGCTATTCGACAGGAGTAGGCTATGTGGCGACACCAGGTTTCACCCTCTCCCTTCCTACTATCATATATCATGTCATTTATTTCATCTCATTAACTCCTTTGATGAGGTTGACGTCAGGAAGAGTATCCGGTCATAAAAACCCACCATGACAGATTCATCTCACCTAATACCCAACCCTGTAGATAAACGGGACAAGGGTTGGACAAACATTGATAAAAGTAAAAATGAAGAAATATCAAATTCTTCATCTTTATGTAATGGCCTGAAGGCTGGGTCATTCAAAGGGTTGCAAAGGTTTAATAGCTGCCACAATATGAGTTCACAGACATTCACACATTAAGGTTGAATCATGAAAGAACTACAAAGCTATGAATGCATGATGTTGCCACTAACTCTATCTTGAATCTCTACCCTATTGTAAGCACATGTCACTTGATCATTTACTACTGTACTATGTCAGTTTGCCAGTTTAGTATGGCACAAGGAGTAGCCTAGTGTGTGAAATGTATGAAAACCACCTAAGATAGAGCCTTGTAACATATTTCACTAGGAGAGTTACCAGGAATGGGTTTACTTCTGTAGTGCCTGTCAGCCCACCAAGCCTTACTGTGTTGTTTGAAAATGAAAAGAAATAACTTCGTAAACTATTAATGGTGTGGTATCACAGTAGGCTAATAATTAAATCATTGGTATATTACAAAATGTTAGAAGGTTATATGACATAAATTGTATAATTTAATTTGCATACCTTTTTAGTATTTATTTATTTATTTATTTATTTATTTATTTCCAGAGAGTCTATACAGAGTTCTCCTCCAACTTAGATCCTGTGTTGTTAGTAGTGAACAAATCAAATCTAATATACAGTTATAAGTACTAAACAAATTGTAATAGGTATAGTGGGTCCTTCATGCAGTGATCACTGCTCGGTGCAGCCTGGTGTTTACCAATTATTCGGCAATTGCCAGGGAATCGCGAGGAAACTCACGATAATAATAAGAATTTATAATAATAGAGATAATAGCTCCCTCCTGTAGTGATAACTGCTGGATGGAGCCTGACTATTAACAAAAGAATAAACTGTAATAGGGATAGCGGGCCCCCCACGCAATGATCACTGCGCGGTGGAGTCTGGATACTCACGATACTAAAAGGATTTTGGAATAATAGGGATAAAAGCTCCCACCAGTAGTGATAACCGCTGGATATACCTTTTTAGTGTGAGAAGACCTTCCTTATTGTTCTATGATGAGCAAGTGATCAATCAAATAATTAAATTCCATTTTCTGCATGAACCTTCTTCCATTGTTGAGGAGTGCCAAACACTGAAAACCACTCCCCAGCCATCGATGAACCCAAGAAAATCTCCACATATTTTATTGTTGAGGAAGAGTGTTCCCTTAAAGAAATTGGTGGTCAGTGTGCTTAGTATCTAGAACAGTTCCTACATTTTGATACACTTTTATGAGATCCTCCTTACAAAAGAATTGACACAGATATGACAAATTTTCAGACTTCTTGTCATCCTGTTTTAAAAGTTTAGAAAACATTTCTGGTATAAATGTTTGTTGGGAAAGATGGAGCGCAGGTTATCTTAAATTGTAATTTCTGACAAAAAAGTTGGTATTTAATAAAAAAGTATTAGCCGTTGCTTTTTGCAGCACTGCTAGCATACCTCTTATAAATGTTCTTTGTGATGATTTAAAAGCTAAAAGAAGTCATTTATGTATTTTAAAAAAAGAGGCATTCAAAAAAATAAAGTAAGCTATTGCTTGGATGGGGAAAAGTGTCCAGTGCCCAGGCCTGAGAGTGAAAGGATACAAACAATATATGGCTACAGGACCTCCATTACCATGCTCACAGGCCTTTTTTGCTCATTTTACAAACTTCATTGACTAATGTCAAACTCTAACTGTTGTATGTCTTACTATAGTTCTATTATAGGAGCAATTACAACTAAAACATAAATCTAATACATAACAGTTTTTCTGGACATTGAGAAAGCATATGACCATGTACCACGCAGGCATATATGGGAATGTTTAAGACATAAGAAAGTGCCCGATAATATCATTGCACAAGTACAACGATTATATGATGAAACCAAGTGTTGTGTCCAGGTCCAGGATGGAAGGTCAGGTTGGTTCAAAATGAAGAGTGGAGTCCAGCAAGGAAGTTGTCTTTCTCCACTTCTCTTCATAGTCATAATGGATGAAGTTTTAAAAGCCATTAAAAGAAAGGATCCAACAACTAATGCCCTGGTTTTTGCTGATGATGTAATGGTATGGGGTGAGACAGAAGTGGAAGTACAAACTAAACTAGATCTCTGGTATGAAGGTTTTACAACCTTAGGTCTCAAAATCAGCAAAACAAAGACAGTTGGTTTGGTGATGAGTAGAAACCTTCCAATTGTTCATCTGAGAATTGGAGATGAGGAGATGGATATTGTAGACAACTTCCAGTATTTAGGAAGTGTTCTGTCATCAGACAACACCATACATCATGAGATTAGCAACAGAATACATAAAGCTTTCAAATTCTATCACGCTCTACGTCAAATACTTTGGGATGAAACATTTCTGTTAGTTTCCAATATCAGCTTGTACAAAATATATCTAGTACCTATAATGGCGTATGGCCTGGAAGCAGCAACACTTACTGGACCAACAAAGAGTCGTCTTCAAACAACAGAAATGAAGTTCCTCTGTTCTTGTCAACAAAAAACAAAACTGGATAAAGTAAGGAATGTGGATAACCGGCCACAGCTTGGATTGAAAAGAAGCTTGCTGGAGACTCTAGAAGTGAAGGGATTGCAATGGTATGGTCACATGAAAAGAATAGACCTCATAGGACTCCTCGAACATACTTTGAGCACAATGTTCCTGGGAAGAAACCAAGAGAAAGACCTCGTGATGTTTGGGAAAAACAGATATTGAAGGACCTTGAAATTAGAAATGTGATATGGCATCGCATATATGAGCAGCACCTGTTGGATGGATAGGACAAACTGGAGGAGAGTCGTACACAACCGCACCCGGCTTGCTGGAGTGAAGAAATGATGATGATGATGGCATAAATCTTTCATTTTAATAATGTTCAATTAGGCAGTTCACCAGAACTGTCTCAAGTACCATGCAGTTAACATGAAAGACTTTTCTTAAGTTTAAGTCCCAGTAAACTACTTCATCTTAATTTCCTTAGGCATGTGATTTCAAATTAAAAATACTCAGCAGATTTCCTTTACTTACAGGCAGCCAAAAGTCACCTTGTTCCTATATGCAGCATATTAGTCCTTCTGCCTAACAAAGCCTTGCAACAAATAAGGATGAAAATTTCATCTATACAAGAAAATTCAAGCCATCGTTGTAACTTAATACTCATTATTGACATGTTAGTGTTGCATCCTTTGTCATGAAGTTTTATAAATTGATAATTTTTATATTTTTTTAACTTTTTCTTTCCTGAACATGCTATATTTTTCATGTTACAGTTACAGTCATAGGAAAGGAAAATGCAGACTTCAAAGGACTCTACATACAAGGTCGAATAAATGACATTCCTGAAGGACAGTTTGAGGATCCTAATCATCCTAAAATTCGTGTGAATAACTGTCCACCAGGTGAAAAGGTATAGTGACAGTCTTGTATGTTGCCTTTGCATGCATCAGTAACTTTAGGCTTTATAAAATTAAAAATATTATTATATTATTATTTATTTATTTATTTATTTATTTACTGAAATGATGACATGTCGGTTATGTTTACTCTTGCAGAAGATTCTTAAGCTTTTCCTTCCTCACTCTTCCACCAAGATGTTTCATGGCTTGGTCCATGACTTTTTGGATGCATCCCTCATTCACACACATTATTATTATTATTATTAAAATTATGATAACACAAACCATTTTAGCTTCTTAGGACGATGGTTAGCACTTGTCAGCCCTTCTAGACTTCCATTGCTTCTTCATCTTGATGGAGAATTCAGTTCTTTGCTCTATGGACCAGTTTGCACCAGGCCGTCTTGTTGCATTTTCCAGAAGATCCGTTAACTTACGTACCCAGGTACTTCTTTATTTTGTCTTAGAGACATCAACCAGATACTCCTTCATAGCTGTTGCCCGTGGAATGGTACATTTCCAAGATATGAGAAGATCAAGAATTGTTCGAGATATTCAGGTGTTAGGCACTTAAGACAAATGACTGTAAAACATAGGATGGTGCTTCATCTTAACAAGTGAGAGCTTTTCAGAGTACAACTCTGCATTTGACCTCAGGTGATATTCACCCTCAGAATTCTGATGTGAGACAAGGATCTTCCTTAGGAATTTTCTCTCTTTCATTTGGATCCTCGCTATCTTACTGTGTTGAGTGAGGGCTAAGCATTCAACAGCAGATAAGGCTTAAGGACATACTACCATGGTGTAGTGGTGGTATTTGGCTCGCCATCAGTGGCGATGGACTTTGGGTGGGCAAGGCAATTCCTGCCCCTCCCCATGACCTTAGTGGGGCAGAGTGTCATTTTTCCCCACCAAAAAATTCTCCTCCTAGATGTTAAGTCCCTCTTCACTGAAACGTGGAGTTCAGCGTATACACAAGAAAGCTGCTAAGGCATTAGATCTGGAGAAGGTGGCAGATGATTTCATAACAAGAAATTAGATTAGAAAGTGGATATTCCTTCCTTAATAATGGAGACTGTTAAGGCAGTACATCTGGTGGTAGAGCTTTTCACATTTCATATCATGAAATGAACATTATACAGTGATAAGACATTTATTCAGAAAAAGTTTTTGAGAAACAAGTTCTATTATGGTTCTGTTTTACTGTTTGATTGTGAATATTGTTAATACCATAGGAATGTTTGCATTAATAGTTGTTCATCATTCCACATGCCTTTGTTCATGTTAATCATGCCCCCTCCCCACACCCCTACCACAAATAATTACCCGAAGCCTGATTTTCATGACATGGACTGATAAGTGGGTTTAGAGAAGTGAACCAAGCTCGATACCTGCAGTCGCTTAAGTGTGGCCAGTATCCAGTATTCGGGAGATAGTGGGTTCGAACCCCCCTGTCGGCAGCTCTGAATATCGTTTTCCGTGGTTTGCCATTTTCATACCAGGAAAATGCTGTACCTTAAATAAGGCTATGGCCACTTCCTTCTCACTTCTACCCCTTTCCTCCCATCGTCGCCATAAGACCTATCTGTGTCGGTGCGATGTACAGCAACTTGTTAAAAAAAGGTGGAAAAAACTTTCAGTGCATTTGGCCCAATATTTCAAGGCTTATTTGTCCAATTAATTAAAGGAAATTACCTCTCCAAAATAATTAAAATGAATGCAATAATAATAATAATAATAATAATAATAATAATAATAATAATGAAAATCCACAGCCTGTTTCCAGTCATTTGACCAGGTCAGGATTGGAATGAACAAAGCCCCCATCCATTGGCGAGGATAGGAAATGTGCCGGCTGCCGAAGCCTGTCGCACTCCTCCGGGGCAAAGATAAATCACTGACAGATAAAATGTTAATAGAGAGAGTTGCTGGAATGAAAGATGACAGGAAAAACTGGAGTACCTTGAGGAAAACCTGTCCGCCTCTGCTTTGTCTAGCACAAATCTCACATGGAGTGACGGGGATTTGATCCACAGTATCCAGCGGTGAGAGGCTCGCACACTGCCACCTGAGCCACGGAGGCTCAATAATAATAATAATAATAATAATAATAATAATAATAATAATAATAATAATAATAATAATAATAATAATAATTTTAAATAAATAAAGATAAATCAATAATCGTTATAATTACTAGAAGGAGTTTGATATTTTAAAAAATCACACAAGTGGGAGTGACTGCTTGGCCCTCATGCACCGTGGTGAAATAGAGAGGATCAAACTGAAGGAAAGGAATTTCTTACAAAAGGTCATTGGCCCACAGTTAAATTCTGAGGGTGAATATTGCCTGAGGTCAAATGCAGAGCTGTACTCTAAATTCAAAAAAGGTCTTGCTTGTTATGAGACAACACCATCTTTTCATGTTCTCACACCCAAATATCATGAAAAATTCTTGATCTTCTCATATCTTGGAAATGTACCACTTCATGAGCAACTGCTGTTGATCTGGCTGGTGTCTCTGTGCACTGGTTCAAAAAGTTAAGTTAGGACTTGGGTACATGAGATAAAGGATCTTCCAGAAATAGGAGGAGAAGAAAGTGGTGCAAAGTGGAGTGAGGAGCAGTATTCTCCACCAAGATGAAGGAGTACCGGTACTCAAAATCCTAAAAGGCGGACAAGTATTCCTGTATGGCTGAAACAAAATGTTAGAAAAGCTTTAGAACAGGATGATGATTAGAACCCAGATTTCCATGCAAATGCATGTTCCTAAATAAGCTGTTTACACTTGTGAATGCAAATATTTGTTTTATGACTAATCAATTCCAAATAACCGTACTTTTTCCATGCATGTTTGCATGTTTTGGCCTTTTTGGGAGAAAATTCATGCATAATGCATATTTTGAAAAAATTGGACTTAATAGTGAATAATTGGACATTTATATTGGATTATATGACTTTTCTTCTGACTTTGACACATATAGTACGTTAACTTGCATGATAGTGCCTTATTTGAACTTTGGTTTGTAAAATTTGGGATTGTACGTCCACGTTATTTGTCTATCACTGCAAGAGAAAAAAAATGTATTCCTGGTACTCTACTTGACAACCAAAGTTAGATGCATACAGGTCCTATAATCCAGTTAGCCAAGCACTTCTTATCTGTTGCTTGAATAAACGTTGACAGAAGCGGGAAGATCTCCGCGTCGAACACTCTAATCCTTAGAAATAAGGTGTCCCAGTAAAAACTGAACCCGAAATTTTGCACTACTAAATATAGGCTATTTCTTTTTTCATCTATGTTAGATGAAGAAATCAAAACTTGAATCACACTTCTTTGATGCTGCGTTCCTGAGAGAGCAGCTTACAAACCTTGATTTTGCACTGAATCCTGTTTTGTTTTCCTGGAATTTCTTTCCCCGAACTTCCACTGGTCACACGCCTAAGGCCAAAATAATTGCGAAAAGAAGGGAGTTGGAAAGCAGCACGCTAACATGCTTCAAATTGTAATTTAGTGTTGGACTGTGCCGTGAAGTATTGCTGTTATGTCACCTGTTAAAAGTCTATGAAGAGACCTCATGTCTAAATGGATTGAAGGAAAGGAATTTCTAAGTTATTTTCTTGAAAGAGATAACTTCAGATATACTTCATCCTAAATGTCTTTTTTTAAGTATGAACCTGTCACTTCTTGTGGTGTAGGAAGATCATTTTCTGTGTTCAGGAATGTTCTGACAGATAAAAGAATGAACTTAAGTGAAGAAAATGCGGATAAATTTGTTGTTGAACATTGTTTCAAAAAGAAATGAAAGTATAACAATATGTAACTGAATTTGGTAGTGAATATTTTCTAGTTTATTGTCCATGTTCCATCATTCGATAGTGCATGAATGCATGCATATATTGAGATTTGATAGTGCATGGAAATTCAGGATCTACTGATGATGTATGCTTCTTTGAGTGCTATGTGTGGAAAGCAGCAAATTCTAATTTGTATATAGATAATCGGGGAGTAAAATATCAATACTGAATTCTTTGCTACTTCAGGACAGCTGAATGGTGTAAATAATCACCTAGAGATAAGACTGTCATCAAAGATAAATTTGGACATAGAAATCTAAGGACTAGAATATGAATGAGAGGAATTTCCTACAAAAGATCATCATTTCACATCAAATTTCCGAGTGTGAATAACACTCAAGGTCAAATACAGAGCTGTACAGTACTCTAAATTTGAAAACCTCTCACTTGTTTCATGAAAGCAACATCAAACACTTTCCAGTATCTCTCTTGAATGCTTAACACCCAAATATCATGCAGAATCCTTGAGCGCTATGTAACTAACAGATATTAGCCGCACATAAATCTGGTAAAAACTTGCCCAGCAAATCATATTTCGTCTAGTCTCACAAAAATAAGTTAATGATTTTATGAGGTCACATTTTGTCAGTTTCTATGAGCATCTTTATCAATATACAGTTCCAGTTTCCTGGGTATTCATAAGGCTCTTCCACTCTCATCTATTAATGAATTTCTTGTCCTTCATGACATCATCCAGTGACCTGCCCCTGACTGTAATATCAGTATCCATCCATCTGGTTCTAGGTGATTTCCTTCTCCCTCTCTTTTCAAGTACACTTGGGCTGTCTAGTTGAAATGTCCTAATCCCAGCTTCCTGGCTCATCTCCTCATTTCTTAACTTTTCCATCCTGGTCTTCTGGATAGTGGATCTCAAGAGCTTTATCTGTCATGCCTGGTTCTCACTTGTTGCACTCTGTTAGTAACCTCTCTTGTGGCTAAGTTGTCTCTGGAGACTCTACTGCCAAGGTAGGTGAAACTGTCCCCAGTCTCCAACTGGTAGTCTGTTAGTTTGATGCTTGCTTGTCAGCCATCTCTGTTCACTGCCATCATCACCATTGTAATGTCCTGAAACTTGGCCTTCTATGTGTTGAGTCTTGCCTGCACCTTCTCTTCTGTTTCTCTCCAAATCATAATGTCATGATCAACAGCAAATGTGTTTAGTTCACCCAATGTTTCCTTAATGCTTTTCATTATATCATCCAGAACAGTAATGAACAGTAGAGGGAATAGTGCACTGTCTACTGTCCTGCTGCTCGTAAACCATAACGAGTGATCCTCTCCAGCTCATACAGCTGGCATAATCCTTGTATTGCAGTTTCCTTACAACTTCTTTAGGCACCTTCCTTCTTTACAAGCACTGCCAGATATTCTTTCTTCTGACATTACTGTATGCATTTTCAATATCCAGGAATACCATGAAGAAGTCGTTGACTTTCACCCATTGCTTTGCTATCAACATTCTTGTGTCAGCATCATCCTTGTATGCTGAATAAAGAGTAACCTTGATAATTCAATTATTGATAATCCAATGTTTGACCTCAAATAATAAAAAAAATCCAAGCAAAGTGGCTCAGAGTCTACATGGAAGTAGCTTATTAAGGTTCCAATGGGTTAATGCTTTTTACACAACTGTCATACTAAGGTTTAGAAATTTAATCATGGTCATAAAACTAAGGCCTACTGTAAATGCTCTTCTTTGTTTACAGAATGCTGCCAGTTATATCAGCAGTGCTGTCCCTACAAAAGAAGTGAAACTTGACTGGACTGCCCCTAATGCCCCAGGAAAAGAAGTTGTTTTTAGGTATGTTGACATGCATGAATAATCAATTACCATTTGTTCCTGATGAAAATAAAAAAATAAAAATGGAAAATGAGTACTGAAAATAGAAACAAATGGAGAAACATTTATAGATTTAAGGCAAGCTACAGTGATTGGTACAAAGAAACTAACATCCAGAAATACTGACAAAAAAAAAAAAAAATAGAGCATATTGTGGGTGTATTACATTCCATTAAACACATTGTTTGTCTGCATCAGATTCTTACTCACACTTGAACCTCTACATTCAAACGTCCGTCTCTATCGCTAAATGGTTAGCGTGCTGGCCTTTGGTCACAGGGGCCCCAGGTTCGATTCCAAGCAGGGTCGAGAATTTTAACCTTAATTGGTTAATTTCGCTGGGATGGGGGCTGGGTGTGTGTGTCGTCTTCATTATCATTTCATCCTCATTATGACGTGCAGGTCGCCTAAGGGAGTCAAATCAAAAGACCTGCATCTGGCGAGCCAAACTTGTCCTCAGACACTCCCGGCACTAAAAGCCATATGCTATTTCATATACATTCAAATGTAAACTTGTATTGTTACAGGACCAATATCATACATAAAGTGAGATTATGACTTACCAAGAATCAATTTTGCTATATATGTTAAATCAGAATAAGAGACAAAAACTTTGAATTGCAAGGAAAACCATATTTTTTATATAGATGTATGCAAAGAACAGAAACGACCTATATTCTAATCAGTAGATCAGTTTTCTTTCTTTTGTTTTTAGATTTTACATACTAAAATAAGGTGATCAGATCATAATTTTAAATCCTTATTGCTTGAGTTAAAACCCTGAAAGTAACAGATGTTATTATCAATAGATTAAATTTTAAGTTTATTACTAGACTAAAGAATCATACTGGTATTTAACTCTTTATTACAGAAACTCACCTTCTAACAGGCTTGTCATAAGACACATTATAGTTATGTATGATGTGTTTTTGAATGGTCCCTCTATTCAGTACAAACATATGTGAATACAATTATATCTTAGCACAGTTATACCCTCATTTTGTATTTTGGTACTAGTTTCAACCTTTTTGGTCATCATCAGCCATCACAATAATTGGTACACTGTAATGGTACATCATGCAACAAGTCTATAATGGCAATAATTAAGACACAGGTATGTTTGTAAAATGAGTGAAGCGAGCTTTATAATTTCCATACGAGTGTCTTAATTACCATTGTAGGTGAGTTGCATACGGCTGTTTATGCTCGACGATAATTATAACTCCTATTTTTTAAATATTCATAAATTTCTGTCCAGATGTCGCTTAACAGTTGAGTTTACTGAACAGAGCGCAGAGCGCATGCTCTGGATTATTGATTTTCTGTGAGTGGATCAAAGACCTTGACACTGTCATATGTTTTCAAAGCTTTGATGGAAAGTCATCATAACCTAGCTTTATTTCAAATACAGATTGTTTATTGTACAGTTGGTGAAGTGAATTTGCGGGAATGTGCCATGGGGTTGTGGAATATTGAAAGTAGAAGGTGCATTGATGTTAATATTTGTGTCTGACATGTTTGAGTTTGGAAACAATTGCGAAGCTAGTGCGTTGATCAAACAGTTGTATCATAATGAAAATCTGAACTCTGATTGGTGGAGAACCTGTATCATAATGAAACTTGAACTATAATGAGCCTCATTAAGATTCAGTTTTCTGGCATATACTATTTATATTTCGGCATCGTCGAGCATAAAAGCATTAAAAACCTGAATATGTCTAAAAACATAAACACAGATAAAAGAACTTCAAAAAACACTTTAAAAAAGTCTGTATAATGATCTTGACAGTAATGATCAGATTGGCAGCCATATTGCCAACTATAACAGTCTTGATCTAACATTGATGCACATAACACCTGTCCTTGAATGAAGCTTGTAACTCATGGTTGTCATTAAAGCTGAGGTGTGTGACGATGAATGAGGAGGGGGGGACATCCATAAAATAGATCCTTACAGACCAATAAAACTATTGAGGCAGGTTGTTAGTGGATCGTGTATTTGAAGCCAGAAACGATGTCCCCCTCACCGGTAGCTTCAAGGGAACATTCATCACACAGCGGCTCCTGGCAACTGGTTACTCAGTCGAGCTTGGAGCAGTGACTATCACAAGTTACAAGCTCCATTCAAGGACAGGTGTTACACGTACCGATGTTAAATCAAGACTGGTATAGTTGGCAATTATGACTGCCGATCTAGTCGTCACTGTCAAAATCACTACACAGACATTTTTGGAGTATTTTTTAAAGTGTTTTATGTGTGTTTATGTTTTTAGACAGATTCAGGTGTTTAATGTTTATATGTACCAATGATTGTGACAGCTTATGATGACCAAAAAGGTCAAAACTAGTACCAAAATAAAAAAAATGAGGATATAACTGATACTAAGATATAGTTATATTCACATGTGTTTGTATTGAATATGTGGACCATTTAAAACCAAATCATATGTAATTGGTGTCAATATGGATCAAAAATGAAACTTGTAGTGTAGGATATTATAGTTAAACAAATATATTACTAAGAATACAGATAGTTTCTCAGAAGCAGGATTGACTGACTCTATTACTATCTCAGCAGATGTTGATAAGAAGCTTTCTTTCTTCCAGATATCAACTATCAATGCTGATAGAGTTCATTTGCACCCTTTAATAAACCATAAAGGGAGATGTACCGGTATTTCACTTGATATTTTTCATTGATGAATGAGGATATTTTATAACTGTTTAATTCTTCAGTGTGTCAAAACTAATTTATGAATAAACTGTCTGACTCATTGGCTGAATGGTCAGCATCCTGGCCTTCGGTTCAGAGGGTCCCGGGTTCGATTCCCGGCCGGGTTGGGGATTTTAACCTTAATTGGTTAATTCCAATGGCACGGAGGCTGGGTGTATGTGTTGTCTTCATCATCATTTCATCCTCATCACGACGCGCAGGTCGCCTACGGGAGTCAAATAGAAAGACCTGCACCTGGCGAGCTGAACCCATCCTGGGATATCCCAGCACCAAAAGCCATACGACATTTCATTTATGAATAAACTAATTTAGAAACTACCAGAAAAAAAAGAAACAATTTAAGTAAAAATGAAATTTTATTCTTGAAAGAACATCATAAGATTCTATCAAGTCACGCTCAAAAATATTTAGAAATGCATAAATATTTATATTTGAATTCTGTTTAAATCCTTCAAATTTGGAACTCAACTTAGTGAAGTCTTCACTTCTCTTCGCTCTTGCATGGAATGTCTATTTACGGATTTAAATAGAATGATCACAGAAGAACTCCATGGTAAAAACTTCTGTGTACATGAAGAAGTCCATGGTTTGTCTACAACAGGGAACACAAGATGAATCTTTAAAGATAATGACAAGGAAGGCTTCATTATAGATCCGACCATCCGATTTGAGCACCATGTCAGCCAGTCTACCGAAGTTCACCTATCTGTGTCACACCGACACAGATAGGTCTTATCGCGACGATAGGACAGGAAAGGGCTAGGAGTGGGAAGGAAGCGGCCGTGGCCTTAATTAAGGTACAGCCCCAGCATTTGCCTGGTGTGAAAATGGGAAACCACAGAAAACCATCTTCAGGGCTGCCGACAGTGGGGTTCGAACCTACTATCTCCTGAATACTGGATACTGGCTGCACTTAAGTGACTGCAGCTATCGAGCTCGGTCATCCTATTCTACAAAAATAAATGCCAGCTGAATGAAGTAGAGATTTTCGGCCTAATGGTTGGTGCTCGTGGCACAATACAGTACCTGCCTTGTTCATAGAATTCTCGAAGAAGTTCGACCTGCCTATGAATAGCATTGAAAGAATAGTTACCACCACCATATGTGGATCTGTACACATTCTGAAATCTCATTTGTTCGGACCTCGATAATTTATAAAACACCATATTACCACTATGTCTCAATATGATCCTGATATGCTTTACTTTGCCCATTGTGGCAATTGCGGGAAGTCGTCAGTTCGTTCAATAAATATATATAACATAAATATTTCTACATTTCTAATTGTTTTTGAGAGTGACTTGATACAAACCTGATAATAAGCTTTTGGAGTTATGCTCCATCAGAAAACAAGGTGAAATTGTTTATGTTTTGCAAAGAACTTTGTTCCGTGTTCTCATAAGAAAATCTTGTGTATTCACGAGCAAGACTTCTCTAATAATTATTCATTATTGTTGGATTGAAAATGAATGCATGGTATCTACTTATCAACAGTTGAGCTGAAGCCAGGCATTGAACCATTCAATTAGTAAAACTTTCTTTTAGATTTCTTTAGTATCATCCTCTTCAGTTTTCTGTTTATATTTCATTATGTGAAAATTTTAGTTGACTAGGCTACAGCAAAGCTCACCACATTGTTTTAATGTAAACTGAACAATAGGTAAGTGAGAATGTAGAATAATGTGATCCTGGTTAGCTGCTAATGACGCAAAAGAGCCATCTTTCATTTAATGATAGTCAGCACCATGATATTTAGTGTAACTGAACACTGCAAATTATAAAGTATTCTTATTTCTTACCAAATTCACATCACAATATTGTTTGAAGAGAATTATTGTTTCCAATCACTTGTCAAAATTTTAAAATTTATATCCCCAGTTTTGAAAATACAGGACCTTCAGTGTTCCTTAAGCAACTCATAAGAGGTGGAGGACACTACTGTTGCCTAGACTTTTATTAACTTCTCTGCAGAACCCTTCTCAGTTCTAGTCAATATCATAGAGTACTTGTTTATTAATGTGAACTATAAGTGGATGAAAAAGAAATGGAAAATATATGATTTGGTAATTTGGTATTTATTTTTTCCAGGGCCACTCTTGTGAAGAACTTCTCTGTATTTTGGGTTGGTGTAGTTTCAGAACCAGTCAAGATTCAGGTTAGTAGCAGTTATCATAACATTACCTCTATATTTTTCTTTGTCATACAGTATAATATCTCTACTACTACTACACTACGCGCAACTTTTGGTGATACCTGGTTTTACGAGGGGTGAGGAGTAAGGAGGGAACTCTTCCAGTTCCGGTAATACTGCCAACTGAATGGAAATGAAATCTGAATTGAATCGATAGGATCGATCGATATGAATTTTCTAAACCTTTTTTATCTTAGCATGGATTCTCTGAAATATCACTTTCACAATCATCACTGCTATCTGAAGTAGTATTAATTCTCAGATATATCACTTCCACAATCACTTTCACAATTGTCACTGCTATCTGCAGTAGCCTACATTAATTACAATCTCGTCCATGGCTATTTCCATGACACTGTTGTGCCTCCACTAAGTGGAAGTTCTTCCAGTTCTTTCACCTTTCTGCAATACCCCTCCCAATCTGCGGCAGATAGTAAATGGAATGCCCCGATGGTTAGTTGTCGTTAGTGAACTGCTGACATGTCTCCCATAATATTGCGTCGTTTGAATTTGCATTTTATTTTTGCCCATGCCAATTCAATAGAGTTCAGATCACATTTGTATCGGGGAAGACGAAGGACGCCGTGACCTGTTTCACCAGCCATGATGTCAACAGAATAACTTTGAACTCGTGTTCAATCCTAACGTATATTTTGGCTTTGCTGTGCAAACAACAACAGCACTAATACCTAAAGTGTACGCCATATGTCGCACGGTGATGCATAGCCGATTCAAAGTTTGTGTTTCAAAGGTTGCCAATACGAATCTCGAAGATAACCGAGATCTACCGATTCAGCACTAGGGAGCCCAGATATCACTAAAAGTTGTGCGTATTGTACTACTACTACTACTACTACTACTACTCATCATCTATCACACCAGTAATCATAATCATAATTCAGTTTCGAGCACCTGCTGGGTCAGGATGTTAATGATACTGTCCCTTCTTCCTCTATTTGACCACCATTTCTGCTTCTCACCTCTATTCCCATCTAAAGTAGGTTCCTTCTTATTTTGTTGTTCTTAATTGAGTCCAAGCACCTTAGTCTGGGTCTGCCTCTTCTTCTTTTTCAATCATAGCCTCCATTATTTGCTTCAGTATACTTCCCTCTTCCATCCTCTCGTCATGTTCAAACCATGATGATTTCTTTCTCTCCATTCTTTCAGAAAGCCTTCCCACTCATATTTCCTCCCTGACATTCTCATTTCTTACACTGTCCTTTCTTACCTTTCCTATCATACCTCTTAAAATGTATTCTCACGGTTGTGGATTTTACTCTTCTGTTTGTTTGTCAGTGTCTAGGACTCTACTGCATAAATCAGTATTGGGCAATAATACATTCTGGTACATCATCACTCTACACTTCCTTGGTAGTGGTACTTCCTTCTTCCAGATCAAGTTCTTTACACTCCTCTGATATTCCTTTGTGTTCAGTCCTGAATCTTGCATCTGTTCAGTTTCCAAGTAGGCTACATGAAGCTTTTCACAATTTGAAGATCTTGTATCCCAAACTTTACCATGTCTTTCTCTTCTCTTTCTCTTCCTCTTCTAATCAAAATCATTGCCTTGCTTTCCTTCACAGTTATTTTCTTTCCATAATTACCATTATACCAGTACTTCCTCAACATATCCAGATCACCTCATACTTCCTCTCCATTTCCTACCCATCCCACAATATTATCTTCAAACATCACCTTCAGCTGCCCGTCTCCATATTTTGTCTTTGTCTCCTTCATAATTACATCCATATGCAACAATGGTAAAACCATATTTCCCGGTCTTAGTCCAGTTATATTCCAAAACCATTCTGTCCTAACCACAAGAGATTGGACACTGCTGCGACACTTGTTTTTTTCTTTTTTTTTTTGCTAGGGGCTTTACGTCGCACCGGCACAGATAGGTCTTATGGCGATGATGGGATAGGAAAGGCCTAGGAGTTGGAAGGAAGCAGCCGTAGCCTTAATTAAGGTACAGCCCCAGCATTTGCCTGGTGTGAAAATGGGAAACCACGGAAAACCATCTTCAGGGCTGCCGATAGTGGGATTCGAACCTACTATCTCCCGGATGCAAGCTCACAGCCGCGCGCCTCTACGCGCACGGCCAACTCGCGCGGTGTGACACTTGTTAGACAGTGTTTGCACATATTCACTAATTTGTTTTGAAATTCCTTTCTTATTTACGACATTTCATACCTTTGCTCTGGGGACACTATCATGTGCCTTTTTTAAATCAAGGATTGTCATCACCATTTCTCTTTTGCATTCCCATTGCTCTTTATCATCTGTCTCATACTGAAGATGAGATCTAGTGTTGAACTTCCATTTTGAAAGCCATATTGCCTTTCCTCTCATTCTCCTTTCTAGTACCCTTTCAAATACTTTTGTAACCAGAGATATGAGTGTGATTCTTTGATAATTATCACAAAGACAAAGCATTATTAAAATCTGAAAGATAGACGACCATTTACACAATTTTTTAAAGATGACTTCATACCTAAAGTGATGACTGAAATGTAACTGGGGTTGTACTGTACGTCTTTATAACTTCAGGGATGTATTGTCTGTATAGAAATATTATATCATAAACATACTTCTCATTGACCTAATATCCTAAAGTATTTTAAGTACTGGTAGGTACTGGCAACTAACATAATTCTAATGGCTAAGAAAGTTGGTGGGGTGTGACTTACTTCAAATTAAAGTTCAGCATATTGTTGACTGTGCAACACATCTATTAAAGAAAATAGTTTATGTTGGGTCCACCTTGTCAATACACTTTTAATGATTTAAAATTATTTATTTTATCATACATGTGTCATCACTGATGAAGGGAATGAATATTGCTCCTGAAACAAGATAGAATATATAATTTTCAATCATTAAAAGTATATTGACAAGATGGACCCAATATAAACTATTTTAAATAGTTTATTTAATAGATTTAGACAAGTCAGTACAGGATCAAATAAAATTCCTATTATGGTTAAGTTTATTTACAGTGTGCAACACATGTAAATAAGCTGAAGATTCCTTTTGGAAAAAGGCTCATTCCTCTAGTGCTACCATAATTTATGTATGTTGATTCCCTTTCACATGTATTGTAGGGTTTATTTAAATAGTATCTGTTCTTGTAACTGTGTTGGTGCCTAATGATATCATAACTTTCTTTTCAGGGTTAGAGAATATGTTTTTTTCAGTCCAGCAATCATCTCTGGTACCATACAAGATTTTCTACATGATCTATCCTCTGAAGACTTACATTTGATAAATACAAAATAAAACAAAGATATATCTGTGAATACATTTTTAAGCAGTACCTTACTGAAGAACAGAAAATATTGTGTTTGTTTTAGAGACAAATAGTATAACAGATATTATCACCCTCTGTCAAACTTGAATCATATATTGGCATACTTTAATCCTGTAGAAGCTACTAAGCAGTTAATTTAACAATTTGTTCATGTTATATAAAAATCATGAGTCAATATTTAGCTAAAATATCTACTACCAGCCAGGACTACAAATTTTATTTTCTTGTGAAGCATATGTCATTTACCAGTATCGGTACTGCTTTTAAAAATGATGTTCCCATACAGAGCTTTATATTTATGACTGAATATATTAATATTCCACAGAATTACTAAGTTATTCCACACAATCATTTTAATGCATAAGTTATATATTTATTCTGTACTCTTGTTATGGAAAATAAAAAAAATAAAAAAGTTTATGCACAGTAGTTTTAAATGGATTATTAACAATCCCCATTCGTATAGTTAGACATTTGGTATCTTTTGAGCTCTGCTTAATGTGGTGGCAGGAGTGTATAATCACCATATATTTAGGATATTATTAATTACCGGTATCTATTTTGATTTTGTATAGAGCTTCATATTTTTTCTATGAATCACATTTTTTGTGAAGTCCTTTTAGAGGACTATACCAGAAGCACAATTACATACCAGTACTTCCCACTCTTATTTATTACCTAAGTCTTGTATAAGTTACAAAGACAATTATTTGGTTTTAGTGGTTATATTAATGAGTTTCTAAGGGTGTATCTTGTGTCTGATTGTTAGCTATATGCAAAAAATGAAAAAGTTTTGATTTCCTGTGCTTATAATTTGTGAAGAAGTCTGAGAGTAGTTATGATGGTGCATTTCAGTCCTATTTAATCATCTCTCTAACAATACCAAACACAATAATGTTTGGAAATACACTTGAATCTGCCCTAACGGACACCCTTAATGAGCGGACACCTCCCTATTCAAACATTTTTCCTTGGAACAGATTTTATTTTACATAAAACACATGTTAAACTAGACTCAATTAAAGGGCCACCTCAAAGTCTGGACAGTGGATATCACCATCAGTCCAGTCCACTTGCCTTAGGCGGACACTTTACATGTTGCAGGGCACCTTTTTTTACACTAGACAGTGTCATCCTTTCTTTTAAAAACATTTTGCAGACATATGGAAATCCCTTTTGAATGTTTGTACTATTTTGAGTCCAAGGAAAGAGAGAGTCAAATGATGGCTATATAGGAATGCTGTAGTGCCATAAAGTTAATTCTTCTGTACATTCTTCCAAACATTTCATTAATGGCCGTTGTGTGTTCTAACTACTGGTGTATATTCTGAGAATTTTAATTGCCAGGAATTCCTCCAGTGACTGTTTACTCACAAGTTTCCTAGGGATTTTCTACCCAGCTTGCATCAATCTATTTAAAACTCAGATTGTCGCTGATAAAGTCAAGATCAGGCAGTCAACTTGACAAGGAGAAGCTTACAGTACATGTGCTAATTAGTGAGACAGATATATCCTAGCATTTCAGTCATCCAGTAAACAAAAGTGACAAGGGACGAGGGTGTTTAGATCTCGAGACAAGAAGAAATGTGATTATAGAAAGTGCCAAAGGACTTTTAGTAAGAAAGCTTGCTGACAGTGGCATATCCTGAGGGCTACCAAGGCTATCAGTGAAGCCCAAACCTCAAATGTGAATGATGGAAAGGTAAAGCACATTATAATGCAAGCATCTGACACATTGTACCATTTACAAAACCTGTAAGCAATGACAAGAAACATTCCTTGTATTTCTTAGTGCAAGGCATCGGAGACTGACACTGCAGCCCAGGCTCTGCATCCCTCTCCCCTCGATCACCTCATGCAGTGTGCTGCTGGACGTGCAATAGGTGCAGGGACCGAGTGTATAGGTGTGCTAGGCTTTGCTCCGTCAGTCCACCGTTGCTAACCAGGGGGAGAGAGCAATCATGCGTTCCTTTTTGTATATACTTCCTCACCTCGTACTTCTGACTTAATTATATTGATACCAGAATGCTGGTATTTCACTTCTGTTTATTTCTACATCCTTGTAGGAAGACACTGCAGGGCTGCTGTTATAGGAGTAATATAATTTTCTTTTTATGGGTAGATCTGCTAAAATGAAATGCAGTCTTTCAGGTTTAGTATTCTCTTTTGTTTGGAACTGAACCTGTGATCATCTACCGAGGAAGCCAATAAACCAGTGAATGACGGGTATGAAATGAAATGGCGTATGGCTTTCAGTGCCGGGAGTGTCCGAGGACAAGTTCGGCTCGCCAGATGCAGGTCTTTTGATTTGACACCCGTAGGTGATCTGTGCGTCGTGAGGATGAAATGATTATGAAGACGACACATACACCCAGCCCCCGTGCAAGTAAAATTAACCAATGATGGTTAAAATTCCCAACCCCGCTGGGAATCGAACCCGGGACCCCTGTGACCAAAGGCCAGCACGCTAACCATTTAGCCATGGAGCCGGACAATGACGGGTATGACCGCATAACACTGTAAAATTCCACATTTTATTTGATAATAATAATAATAATAATAATAATAATAATAATAATAATAATAATAATAATAATAATAATAATAATAATAATAATAATAATAATAATAATAATTCTACCAGTGTGTAATAATAACTTCGTGTGGCTATTTCTTAGCCGAGTGCAGCCCTTACCAGTGTGTGAGAGACATTGTATGAAACAAAGATGTGCCAATGAAGTGCAAGAAGGTTTTATAAGTTACTCATCCTATTATAAACCTATACTGACCTATGCTTTAGCAGCCTGGACGTTAACTAAGCGGAACCAAAGGAAGATACAAGCAGCTGAAATGAGATTTTTGAGGAGCATACAGGGAAAGACAAGACGAGATAGAATACGAAATGAGGAAATAAGGAGAAACATGGGAGTGTATAAACTTCAAGAAGAGATTGATACAGCAAAGCTAAAATGGTTTGGACTCATGATGAGAATGCCAGGAGAGAGAATACCAAAGAGAACATTCATGGGTACAGAGATTGGAAAGAGGCCTAAGTGATATCCTAGAATGACATGGAGGAGCTCTGTTGTGGACTGTATTGCAAATAGAGGAGTCGATAGCAATCAAGTACTAGAAGAGGAATGGTGGAAAGACTGAGTAAGGTGGAGGGCTTTTGTACACTACCCTACCCAGAGAGAATCTAGAAAAGGGAATGGATGAATAATAATAATAATGATGATGATGATGATGATGATGATGATGATGATGATAATAATAATAATAATAATAATAATAATAATAATAATAATAATAATAATAATAATAATAATAATCTAGGAGAAATCATTGTGCCATCTGGATTGGACAGGAAAGGTAATTTAGAAAGAGCCACCAAACTCCTGAAAGCATACCGAATAACATGGAATCACTCCAAAAAGAGAGTGATGTCACAAAATGCAAAACTTCGGCATTACAAGACTGTTGTTCTTCCGGAAGCTTTGTATTCCTCAGAAACCACATCTCTAGGAGCTCACTTTAAAATTGATGAAACTGAAAAACAAAAATTCATGTAAATGGTATATAGATCAAAAGAAAAACTGTAGATTTGTATAACGCAATTGACAAGTTCACGCAGGAGACGATTGAAATTTTATGGCCACATCTGTAGAGTGGACGACACTAGATGTGCAAAAATATTGCTTGGTATAATTAATTCAAGGAAGGTCAAACAGCTGGTTAGAGGAAATAAAGCAGGACTTAAAAGAAATTAACATCATAGAAGATACCTTCAGGGATCGCAAGGCTTTTGGAACTCTGGTTGCAAAGCACACATTCATGGAAAAGGCTAAAAGAACCACAGGGAAACAATGGACGGAAGAACGCAAGAATCAGCATAGCGAGTTCATGAAGAGATTTTGGGAGGAGAAGAAGAAAGGAAAACCATCATCAAGCTAACAAGTTCCAACGTGCTCTGTAAACGGGCATAATAGAGAAAGAATAATAATAATAATGATAAGAATAATAATGGTGAATCTCTGGAAAGGCTTCATGGTTACTTAATGAAGATTAAATGGATGGCGAGGATATCATAAACACCCAGTTTCCAAGCCAGAGGAATTAACAGTATGAGGAGGTTGATTCTGAAAATTGAACCGGGGCCATGGAACCAAAGGCAAGTATTTGACCCATTTGTCCACAAAGCCAGACTTTCATTTGCTAAATTCTAGACTACCATTTCCACTGATCGGATGTTGAGTACTGGCAGTGACAGAGTCCAGGCCAGTAGCTTGTGAAACAGCCTTGATAATACAGAAGGCTACTCTGGTATCTCAAAATGCTTAAGGCTTGACGTTTACAAAACCAACTATCGAAAAGAGTGGTAGCCCACGTCTTCATCACAGCATACACTACTGCTTCCCAAAAATTTCAAATGTGAGAAAACTGAAATAAACATTACTATGAAGAATGGAAATGAAATTTTAAATGACTGGTAGGAAAATAGGAATCAAGGAGTGAAGAGAAAGCAGGAGTCAGTTTTTCAGAAGTGATGCTGCGGTATCTGAGTGGTTCAAGTGTACTCGAGTGAAGAAACCGTGTGTGAGTGGGTCTACGTTACAATAAAAAGCATGAGAAATCGCAAATAATCTGAAAGTTGAGAATTTTGTAGCAAGCATTGGGTGGCCAGACTGTTTTAGAAAATGCCATAATGTTACTTTCAAAACAGTCTGTGGCTGAAGTAGTGGATTAGAAAGATAGGTTAAGAGACATCTTGAAGAGTTACAAACTGAAAGACATTTTGAATGTTGACAAAACTGGTCTGTTCTTGGATAACATGATTGCAAGCATAATTGGCAGTCACATAAATTTTAGTGAAAAACGAGAGGGTATGTATAGGTACTTTAAGGCAGAAACAGGTTCCAAGAAGGACATTCCAGGAATCATTAATGAACAAGGGGAGTGTGTGTGCAAGGATCTTCAAAAGGCAGAAGCATTCAGTCAGAGGTATGTAAAAATTGCTGGTTACAGGAATAATGTCCAGTTAGAGGAGGTGACTAGTACTAAAGTAGTATTAAAATTTACCAATGATAATAACGACATTTACAATAAGATACAAAAATTGAAAACTAAAAAAGCGGCTGGAATTGGTAAGATTTTGGGGGTTATACTAAAGACAATGCGTTGGGATATAGTACCATATCTGAAATATTTGATTATTGTTTGCATGAAGGAGCTATACCAAATGAATGGAGAGTTGCTATAGTAGCCCCTGTGTATAAAGGAAAGGTTGATAGACATAAAGCTGAAAAATACAGGCCAGTCAGTTTGACATGCATTGCACGTAAGCTTTACGAAAGCATTCTTTCTGATTATCTTAGACATGTTTGCAAAATTAATAACTGGTTTGATAGAAGGCAGTTTGGGTTTAGGAAAGGTTATTCCACTGAAGCTCAACTTATAGAATTCCAGGAAGGTATAACATATCTTGGATTCAGGAGGTCAAATGGATTGTATTGTGATTGACTTGTTTAAGGCATTTGTTAGGGTGGATCATGGGAGACTGCTGATAAAAATGAGTGCAATAGGACTAGACAAAAGCGTGACTGAAAGGGTAGCTATATTTCTAGAAAATAGATTTAGAGAATTAGGGTAGGCAAAGCTTTTTATGACCCTGTAAAACTTAAGAGGGGAATTTCTTACTGAAGTATTAATGGACTATTATGTTACTATAATAATAATATGATGTTATTGGCTCTATGTCCCACTAACTACTTTATTTTTGGAGATGCTAAGGTGCCAGAATTTAGTCCCGCAAGAGTTCCTTTATGTGCCAGTAAATCTACCAACATGAGGCTGACGTATTTGAGCACCTTCAAATACCACCGGATTGAGCCAGGATCGAACCTGCCAAGTTGTGGTCAGAAGGCCAGCTCCTCAACCATCTGAGTCGCTCAGCCCGGTGACTATTATGTTTTCTTATATATAAATGATTTTAGTAAAGAAGTGGAATCAGAGATAAGACTTTTTGCGGATGATGTTATTCTGTATAGAGCTATAAATAAGTTACAAGATTGTGAGAAACTGCAAAATGACTTTGATAATGTTGTGAGATGGACAGTAAGCAACGGTATAATGATAAACGGGGTTGACAGTCAGGTTGTGAGTTTCACAAATAGGAAAGGTCCTCTCTGTTTTAATTACCATGTTGATGGGTTGAAAATTCCTTTTGGGCATCATTCTAAGTAACTAGGTGTTAATATAAGGAAAGATTTTCATTGGGGTACTCACATAAATGGGATGTAAATAAAGGGTACAGATCTCTGCACATTATTATGAGGGTATTTAGGGGTTGTAATAAGGATGTAAAGGAGAGGGCATATAGGCTAAGTTTCTAGTAAGACCCCAACTAGAGAAAAACAGGCTGGACTATGGAGCGGTGATAAGGGTAAAGGGATCTGGAAGTCAAATAGGGATGACATAAAGGTATTAGTGTTGAACTGCAGAGGTACTGTATTGTAAAGAAAGGAATAGAATTAAGTAATTTAATCAATATGATAGATATATACTTATCAGATATTGTAATAGGAGTTGAATCATGGCTGGGAAATGATATAATGGATGCAGAAATTTTCTCGTGGAACTGGAGTGTTTATTGTAGAGATAGGATAGGAATGGTAGGAGGGGGAATATTCATTCAGGTGAAAGAAGAATTTGTAAGCTATGGAAAAGTTAGAGATGACAAACATGAAACTCTAGCTCTAAATATAATAGGCAACTTGTTGTTTTTGGAGCATGTAGACATGGAAAATGTGGCATAGATGCTGATTTGGAATTTTTGATAAGATAATCAATTATGTGGGAAACGATATGGAAAGGAACATGATTGTAGTGGGTGATCTCAATTTACCAAATGTCAATTGGGAGGGTAATGAAAATGACAGGAATTCAGTAGGTTCTGGTAATGAGTGTATAAATTTTTTACTACACAGAGCTCCTTATATTTGTACTTTTATTCCAGACTTCTTAGTATGTATTATTTACTTGTATTAATTATTACTCACCTGCATCACATGTAATATCTCTCATTTTCATTTGCAACAATTCAACCACACTTCATTTTGTAAATTATATATCCATAAGGTTCTTACCATTAAAAAACATGTTTTAGGATTTTGCCATACATTGTGTATGTTTTAATATGGCTGATGATGACCCCGAGGAGGGTTGAAACTATTCCCATGTAATGTTAATATTGTAAATACATCTTAGTATTGAATAGGTGGAAATCTCTACTGTGTTATAATTCATATGTTATTCTCAGTTCAGTACGGACCAAGAACATGAAATTCATAACCCTTGAAGGAGGTGCAGGTCGGAAAGGAATAGAGTTAGATATGGTTATGGAAATCAGGAAAAATTTGAAGGAACTTTCTAGGAATTTGAATCTAGCAAAGAAGTCATCTGAGAATAACATGGGGCCAATGACCTAGATGTTAGGCCCTTATAAACAAGTATCAAGAATAACATGATGACAAGCATAATTGGCAGTCGCACAAATTTTAGTGAAAAATGGAAGGGTATTTATTGGTACTTTAAGGCAGGAAGTGGTTCAAAGCAGAACATTCCAGGAATCATTGATGAACAAGGGGAGTGTGTACTGTACGCGCACTTTTTAGTGATAGATTTTTGTACTCGGTGAGGAGTAAGAAGGGAGCAATGCCGGTTCCGGTAAATACTGCCAACTGAATGGAAATTAAATCTGAATTGAATCGATAATATGATCGATCGATATGAATGTTCTAAACCTTTATTATCTTAACGCCAACAACTGTGTCACACACACAATATATAATACTATATAATATTTCCCAATGCGAAACGTGTTCCCAGCATGAATTCTATAGTTTGGCTTTGCTGTGTAAAAAACAACAGTACGAGTACGTAAAGTGTACGCTAGATGTTGCACAGCGATGATAAGCGATTCTTAGTTTGTGTTTCATAGGTTGCCAATACGAATCTCGAAGATAACCAAAGTCGACCGATTCAGCACTAGGGTGTAAATCTATCGCTAAAAAGTGCGCAGATAGTATATGAGAATGTGGCAAAACCATGTCATCCCTCCACTACAGGAACCTAGAGGGCAGCAGCTGGACCTCGCCACACTTGGCAACGCCGGTGAAAGCGTGTAGACTGCCCGCCTTCTTTATGATTTCCATGGCAGCATAATTAAAACAAGGTATAGTAAACAAATACATCGAGTGGCTTTCTTCATATTGTTATCTATGGACGGTATTGTAGGAAACAAACAATGTAAAGTTCCGTACAGAATAAAAGTGCAGTTCTATTCAAATGTTGTGTTTACTGTAGCTGGCAAGTCAGTAAGTGTAATGTTCCCCACAAGAATCTATAGAAGGCAGAAGTATTCAGACAGCAGTATGTAACTGTTGTTGGTTATAAGAATGATGTCCAGATGGGCTATGTAAGAGAATTTTGATTTCCAACACAAAATGGTGCATACAACTCCCCGTGGTCCTAGCAAGAGATGCAACTGCTCCAGCGTTAAGGTGAAAGACACAAGTCTGAGTTTTGACCGGATCTGGCTTCAGGTAATTTTTCCTGAAGTAACCATCTACTTCAGGACTTCAGATAGATTCTGTTCCACCCTCTCAAAAAGGTCAGCCTGAACAGTGACCACGCAAACATCAGCATAAATAAAACACTGTTTTCCTGCGAGTGTAGGCTGATCATTAGCATAGATGTACAGCTCTGTGGATAAATGGTTAGCATGATTGCCTTTGGTCCTAGTGCTCCTGGGTTAAATCCTACCTAGGTCGGGAATTTTAAATTTCATTACCAGTAGTTAATCTTTAGTGTCATTAGAATTCATCTTAGATAGAACTCCATCATCACAAATGCACATGTTACCTGTATGGCATCAACTAGAAAGACCTGCACCAGGTCTCTCTGGAGGCCATATGCTATTCTTCTTCTTCTTCTTCTTCTCCTTCTTCTTCTTCTTAACATAGATATTGAATACCAATGTTGCACGCACACTGCCCTGAAGTAAACCATTCTTCTGTGACCTGCATGTGCTTCTTCGGTCCTGAAATTCCACAAAGAATCTACATTTCAGGAGAAGATTTCTAATGTTAGAGATGAGCTGAAAGTCTGTAGTGATACCATAAATTTTTATTAAAGAAGTCTATGATTAACAGTGTCATAGGCTGCAGAAAGATCTACGAACAGAGTAACATCGTCAGTAGCTTTTTCCCATGGTGGGCTCAATTTGAATTATGGCTATTAAATGCAGGATTTTAGAAATGAGAAATCACAAAAAAACTACAAACTGACTTGCTCTTTATGATTATAATTTATAATTTTTAAAAAATCTCTTGAAACAATCCTTGATGTACTGTGTCAGATGAAACACTTGTAACGTGTAGAATAATGCCAGCTTGCAGTGGAATGAGAAGCAGTTCTATCTTCCAATCACTCTTTGAAGGATGAGCCTTTCCAACACCTTTCAGATATGACATAGCATGGAAATAAGCCTACAGCATTTGTAATCCTTCTGATATTTGCCTGGTTGAGGGATAGGTGCATGAGTAGTCTTTCTCCAGGATTTAGGGATCCTACATTCTCGGATACAGTTCTTCATCATTTCCAGCAGCCAACGTTTTATGGCAGGGCCAAAGTTCGTACTCCGTTCAACCTGTAATTCATTAAAATGCACCTGCTTTTTTCCAACTAATGCTTAATCAGAGATAAATCTAGTTTGGCTAGAGTAAAAAATGAAATGAAATGACGTATGACTTTTAGTGCCGGGAGTGTCCGAAGACAAGTTGGCTTGCCAGATGGAGGTCTTTTGATTTGATGCCCATACGCGACCTGTGCATCATGATGAAGATGAAATGATGATGAAGATGACACATACACCCAGCCCCCGTGTAAGTGGAATTAACCAATTTAAAATTCCCAACCCTGCCGGGAATCGAACCCAGGACCCTGTGACCATTTAGTCATGGAGCCGGACTTTGGCTAGATTGAAAGATGGCGATAGAATGTTGCTCTCTTGGTCATACTGATATGTTATTGATTTCTATCTTTCTGGCATTGTTTGGTTTGACGATTACTAGGAGCTGATGAACAATCTTGTCTGCCTTTATATTAGTAGTATAGATGTGTAGTTGGGAAGGTACATGATAACAGAGTAACATCATCACTAGCTTCTCCCCAAAGTGGATTCAATTTGAAATATGACTAGTAAATGTAGGATTTTTGAAATGAGAAATCACATCTCTGTTGTTTGAAGTATATGTAAAACTGGTCCTATGGCTAGGGCCACAATATGAATCACCACAAAAAACTACAAACTGACTTGCTCTTAAAAAGTCTCTCATGTTTTGTAATTGAAGTTTAGATCAATTTCTGGTGAAATGTAGTGTTTACAGTGCACTGTGTCTTCTGGTATGGGCTAGACCAAATTTGTTACTGTCATTGACCCATCTCAATCTCATCCTTAGCTTTGACAATGTGACAGTGACTGAGGTACGAGTGATGCTGGTAATGCCATTCCTCATTCAGCCAGTTCTGTTATGAATA
Source organism: Anabrus simplex (assembly GCF_040414725.1). NCBI lineage: Eukaryota > Metazoa > Arthropoda > Insecta > Orthoptera > Tettigoniidae > Anabrus > Anabrus simplex. Next base: position 1,045,480,639 of record NC_090265.1, on the reverse strand, counting down.
TAGTGGATGGTTGCCTAGTTGTACTTCCTCTTAAAACAATAATCACCACCACCACCACCACCACCACCTCTGTTATGAATGATACAAATGTGTCGGTCGTAGGGTTGGTTGATGTGCATATTTTAATAGCCTTGGCTCTTTCTGGCTCAGTGAGAAAAGCAATGGAAACTGTCCTAATCATACAAAATTGCCTCAGTTGTAATTGTGTACATGTGCATTACTGGAGTCTCCATGAAACTGTGAAAAGTTAGTATTTAATAGTATATTTTTGGATGGTATGGTTTTTCAAAGTAATCTTGTCAGAGGCACAGACTTTGTAAGATTTATTGGGGGTTCTGTCCCTTTAAAAGTGAATTCCTCTATTGGGTTTTAAAGAAATATTTTTATGTTGACTTACAGTTCTGAACAACATGATAAAAGTATTTCATTATTATAGCAAAGAATGTTGTTAGCAGTGATCAGGGCTTTTTTCTGGCGGAACGCACCGGAACAGCGTTCCGGAACCTCTTCGTGGATACAAATCTCTAAAAAATATTTAGACTTCAAATATGAAGTTTTGTTCAGGTTAAGGAATTTTAAAAATATTATTTTTACTGTTCCCGCGCTAAATAACCTTAATTGAAAAGGAAATATCGCATATCGCCTTGTTATTTCGAGAATCGAAATCAATCGAAATCGAAAACATTCTTCCGGTTTGCGGGCAGCATGAATATACGGTACCGGTAGTGATGGGTTGCGACTGGAATCGCGAAGAATCGATTCCATATGCCTGGGGAATCGGGTACCCGATTTCGGAATCGATTCCGAGGAACTAGTAGCACCATCCATGGGTATGTCACCCGCATAGGTCCTACCCTTCCGAGGGCCCAGCTCAGACTGAATACTTTCGCCCTCCACTCTTGTGAGCGCGCTGTTGTACATCACGTCACTCACCCATAGCCCACGTGACGAATACGGCAGTTCCTATTGGTAGAAACATCTTCCGATTGCTATTGGTCGATTTGAGTTTGACACCTTGGACCACGTGGGACGACCACGTTTTTGACGTTTGTGACAGTTCGCGCTGGTTCCCGGTGGCGAGTGGACGTGACTCTCGGTGCTAGCGTATTAATCGGTTTAGTGTGCGAGTAGGTTCGGTGTTGGTAAGGTGTTCAAGTTTCTTCGCTTCCTTGGGAGTGGTGTGGGAGTCTTGTAACTATATGTATTAATTTCTCAACTCGCTCCTTACCTCATGGCGGAGTCGAGTGGGGGACAGCGTATGGAGGAGGAGTCAATTGAGGTAGATAGTCGTGAGTTCTCTTTGGATAACACCCTCGTGTTAAATGACCCACCCCCACCTGATAGTAACCGTGCTCCCTCTCCTAAAGTTGATGTGTATTCGCTGAAACCTGACACACAGACATATGATGAGACACATACGGGACCCTACGTGGTATTTGTGGAGGCCCTTGCTGACGGTAAGAAATTGGGCAGCATCCATCCCATGGCTTTGGGAAAAATTTTTTATGATCGTAAATTTGAGGGTGTTACTCAAATTGCTCGGCGAGGTCGCCATAGGATCCAAATTGAGTTTAATTCACGAACAAAAGCTAACGATTTTCTCACCAACCCTATTTTAAAGGAAAAAAACCTTAAAGCGTTTATTCCTTCTGCGTCAATCTATAAGATAGGCGTTATTCGAGGGGTTGATAAAGATTTATCGGTCGAGGAACTTTGTAAGGTTGCTGAATCAACTGCCCCATTAGTCGAAGCACAGAGCATGAACAGACGCTCCTTTCAGGATGGCCGCGTCAGTTACATTCCCACTGGTACCATTAGACTCACGTTTCGTAGCCAGACTCTCCCTGCTTTCATTTCCGTCTACCGAGTTCGTACCCAGGTCGAACCATTTGTTTTCCAGCCGACGATTTGCCGGCGATGCCAACGATACGGCCACACCAGAAAAAACTGTAGGGCTCAACACCCTCGATGCGCTAATTGCGCACATGAACATGAAACTACAGAATGTAAGAATTCTACCCGCCGTTGTCTCAATTGTTCCGGAGAACATTCCGTAGGTTCACTTCAATGCCCAGAACAAAAACGGCAACAGGAACTGAAAAAACAGCAGGCGTTGGCCGTCCCTCAGTTATCCTCAGAGTCCTTTTTTACTCCGACAGCCAATAGATTCAATCCCCTTTTGACCTTACACAACTTTCCTCCGCTTCCGAGCACTTCGTCGTTTCCTCAACCCCAGCAGCCGAGAAAGCGAAAATTTACGGCGGTTGTTTCATCGCCTCCACCTAGTCCGGATCGTTCGCCAGGTTACGATGTCAAGGGATATCGTGCTCTTCTCAAACAGCCTCCCTCTGTCACCACTGCTATACATCCTATACCTTCCATATCGGGGACGAACCTCCCGGCCACTTCCAGGCATGTAGATTCTACTGTATACTCAAAGCAAGACAGTTCCCGGGCCTCGAACCCGGTATCGGCTACCATTACAGCTGTTTCAAACAAACTCTCTGCCTATGCCCGGGCGGCTGAAAACGATGCTAAATGGTCTAAAATGCTCCTCACCATGCAAGAGGAAGTTCAGTCACTACTCCATTCATTAGTATCAATTATATCGTTACATGATCATTCTTCAGTGGAATGCACGGAGCGTAGTTCACAAGAGACATGAAGTATTCTTACTTATTGATTCTTACAAACCTCATATCATTTTCCTTAGTGAAACTTGGTTGGCTCCGGCCAAACATTTTCATATACCCCATTATACTGTTATTCGTCATGACAATTATGGTTTTGACGGGGCGTGTATTTTGGTCCATAACAGCCTATCATACTCGTCGGTATCATTAACGTATAAAATACCTGGTACACAGGCGGTCGCCATTGTGATCAACAACATCCATTTTATTTCCATCTATTGCCCCCCGAGAATTCAAGGCACTTATGCTGATTGGGCGACCTTTTTCTCACACCTGCCGCACCCCTTTCTTCTGGGGGGCGATTTAAACGGGCACCATCGGAGTTGGGGATGTGACGTTTCGTGCCCTAAGGGCAATAAAATAGCTAAATTAGCGGCATCACATCATTTACGGATTTTGAATGATGGGTCACCTACTCGCGTTACGCCCCCTTCTACAAATAAAAGTGCTGTGGACTTAACTATCTGTTCGAGTAATCTGGCGCACCGTGTGGAATGGGAGGTCGTCAAGGACACCCATTCCAGTGACCATTTCCCTATCTTTATTGGGTTGGCTGACGGTCTCCCCGCCGCTCAACCCCCGGTTAAAGTAAGCAGACGAATGCGCAACTTCAATTCTTCTCAGTTTCAACATTTTTTAGCCCACAAGTTTGCAGCCTTAGGAGGTCAACCGGTGTCCTACAGTTCCTTCACAGCTATTATCACTGAATATCTCGATCTCTACCATCCACTACAACCATATTTCCCACCTAAATCTATAGTTTATGCTCGCTGGTGGGACGCGGAATGCACCGCCTTAATATCACGCCGGAAAGCAGCATTGCGCTCTTTTCGACGTTTGGGTACGTTCCAATCTTATTTACATTATAAAGTCATAGTAGCACAATCGAAAAAGGTTTTTAATGATAAACGCCGCCGAGCTTGGAAAACATTCATTGCCTCGTTAAATAGGCAGACACCGTCCAAACATATATGGAGAGCAATCGCTGGTCTATCGAACCGCCTCCTTAATCCACCGTCTACTATACATTTCAATATGGATGCTTTGATTAACTTTTTTCATCACCTCACGCCAGATTCGGTAGACCCTCAGTATGGTTTCGTTATCCCTCCTAGTTCCAATACTTTTTCGTCGCTCATGAGCCCAATTGACATAGACGAATTAAATCTGGTTATCAATACTTCCAACAATTCGACACCTGGACGGGATGCGATTTCGTATTCCGTATTAAAGCAACTCCCCCTTCTAGCTAGGCAACATTTACTTCACATTTTCAATCATTGCCTTGAGACGGCTCGAACCCCTTCCACATGGAATGATTTTTATCTCGTACCCCTGTTGAAACCAGGTAAAAATCCTCTCCTCACTGATAGTTACCGGGGTATCTACCTGGGCCAATGCCTTAGGAAACTTTTCCAAAAAATTCTTCTGGAACGCCTCAAATGGTCTCTCGATTTTTATAACCTGTTACCAAAATATCAATTTGCCTTCCTCCCGGGTCGTTCTGCCTCTGATGCCATTCATCTTTTGGTTACAGATATCAGTTTAGCACGCTGTCGGAAGGAACCTTTGTTGGCAATTTTCTTTGACTTACGGGGAGCATATGATCATGTTGACCTAAAAATTTTACTCCAAAAATTGCTAAATTATAAGTTTCCGCCGCTCTTTATTAATCTCCTTTTGAATATGCTCAGGCACAGATCACTTCAACTCAAACACTTCCCACAAATCTCAGCACGCCTGACCTCTACGGGGCTCCCTCAGGGGGATATTTTAAGTCCTATTCTTTTCTCAATTTATTCGATGTCCCTCGAGAACATTATTACACGCAGAGCACGTATGATTCAATTTGCTGACGATCTCGTGATATATCTCAGTCTTCCACAACTTGACGAGGTTTATAAGTCATTACATCTGACGTTACTGGATTTTGGAAAGTGGCTCCATGATCATAACTTAGAGGTATCTTTTGCCAAATGTCGTGCGATGATTTTCTCTTGGGCTCGGCGTACAGATCACCCGCCTATTCGCTTCCAAGGGTTTTCGATCCCGATAGTCCAGTCTACTAAATATCTTGGTATTTACCTTGACCGGAAATTACTATGGCACTCTCACATCAAATACCTGGTGGATAAGTCCTTTCCAAAAAAATCACTCTTTGTTGCCCTACGACATAGATCTTGGGGATCCGATCCTAGTACGATGCTTCTGTTATATCGTAACATTCTTCGATCGTCTTTGGATTATGGCTCGGGGTTTATCGACACGGCGGCCAAGACCAAACTTAATCACTTGGATTCACTGCAAGTACAGTTTGTTAAACTTTGTCTTGGGGCTCTACCATCTTCCCCCAACAATGCCACCCTGGTTGAAGCTGCGGAATTCCCCTTAAATCTGCGGCGAAAATTGCTAGCAACCAAGTTTCTTCTAAGGACTTTATCTCTAAACTCTCACCCTCTCATCCCTAAATTATCTTTACTCGTTCGCTATTATCACGATATGGGTACTCCGTTACACAGATTCCCCGCGTTGGCTTGGGCTTATTGGAAATTTAGCTATCTTCGCAACTCTACAGTATTCTGCGTAACCCGTCCACAGCTAACTACATCTTTCCCTTTCAGGCAAACTACTATGTCCCTGACATGATACTCCCCACGTCAGGGGAGGTCCCATCTTTTGGCCCGGCCCGGACACAAAGTGCTCGGAAATATGTCCATCACATTTTGGCACAGGATGTTCACACATTAGCACCAGTCTTCTATACGGATGGGTCCAAAATTGGTACCCCCCCAGGTGTGGGGGCGGCCTTTTTCTCCCCAGATCTTGTCCTAGGTAAACAATTCTCCCTCCCGTCGGAGACTTCTATCTTTACGGCTGAAGCTTTCGCCATCCGTCAAGCCCTCTTATACGTTAAGTACTCCCGCCTCGAAACTGCTACTATTGCTTCTGATTCCTTGAGTGTACTTCAGGCTTTACACAATCCCACTCACCGCTCTCATTGGTACATTCAGAATCTCAGAAAAATTTGTTTCGATCTTCATCAACGCGGTAAACAGATTAAATTTCTCTGGGTTCCGGGTCATTCCCATATCATTGGTAATGAACAGGCTGATCGCTTAGCCCAGGCTGCTGCGCATGGTCAGGGTGTGGCGTTTTATTTGATGTTGCCCTACATGGAATTTTGGAGCGGCTGTTGCGAGACCCTACGACAGATTTGGCAGACTGAGTGGAGTAACCCCGCGTGTCGAAAAGGACGGAACTTATTCACAATTCTCCCGAATGTCCCACGTTCTCCGTGGTTTACGAAACATCCTTATACTCGACGTCATATTACGAATCTTGTCCGTTTGCGGCTTAACCACATGTGCACGCCGGATCAATTATTTCGGATGAAGTTGGTCGCGTCTAACCTCTGTCAGTGTCGAACGTCGATTGCTACCATTAATCATCTACTTTTTCAATGTCCGTTACTCGAAATTAGTAGGCGTAAATGGTTACAACCTTTTTTTAGTACACACTTCGCGTTACCCACTCAATTGACGTGTTGGATACTCGATCCCACGCCTACTACGGTAATTGCCCTCTCGAATTTCCTTCATGACACTAATTGTTTACTGTAGGTTCGGTGTTGTTGTTTTTCCTTTTCCCCTTATGTGTCGACCTGGTCTTGTTTGTGATTGGTAGAAGTCGCCAAGTATCGGTCACTCTGGCGTGAAGTCTAGTACCTTGTGTCCTTGTGCTTTTCCTGTGTGGTAGATATGTAGTTGAATTCCTTATTCCCTTTTTTTTTTACATTCTACATAGTCCTTTTCATCTTCTCCATCTTTTGGGTTTGTTTAGAGGATGCGTGGCTGGGTATACCGCTCCCAAGCGAAGCCCATTAAATTATACGATCAAGACAAGACAAGACAAGACGTTTGTGACATTTTGCTTCACTTTGATTTGGATGCGTATATCTATTATCTTCGTTTGCGTGTTTGAAGAAAAAGTACAAGATATTTGAGGTAAGCATCCTTAAGTAAGTTAATAAGTTGATGACTGATAGTTGCTTCTGTTCCCAAGAATGTACCTTTATTATTTTTGACTGTCACCTTTTTATTACCTTTTTGCATGGTGGTTGGTATGATAGTTACATAAGCCTACTTGAAACAGACACCTTAAAATTCAGTTGATGTAATGTTATATTATGTCTGATAAGCCACTATCGTTTTGATAGTATTGATATTAACAGTAAAAATATAAGCTGATTACAGTGTCCTTAATTATTTTCTTCTATTTCTTTTCATGTCTCAGACCGTGCACGAAAAGTGTCAGATCTGTGGAATGTACACAGATAGCGAAGAAGGCCGGCAACAGGGAATCTTATTTCATCATTTCCCTGTTGCTAGACCTAACATTTGCAGAGAGTGGTTGGACGTTGTGGGGGTCGAACGGTTGCGGCAGCTTCCCCCGAAGCAGCTGAGGAACCGCACTGTGTGTTCGAGGCACGTTCGTCACTCCAGCTATCCAGGACCCCTATCAAAGATGCTGTATAAAGATGCTGTCCCGGAAAGAAGTAAGTAGTTGTTATTATTATTATTATTATTATTATTATTATTATTATTGTTCACAGTACCGGTACTGTGACCTATCACATTTTCCTGCGATTCATTTCAAATTGCTCTCCAGAGGTAATGATCATAAATTCATCAGTGCCAGATGAGGGGGGAACCTCGCTTCTCATACTGAAATTGACTATAATGCCTGTCATACCTGAGCTTGCCTTACCTGTAAGTTGAAATGTGTACATTTCTTTGAGGCAGAGTGTAGCTGAAATACCTAACATTTATTATTCACAAAATAGTGCACACATGTGCAAATGTTATTCCTTGTTATAATCCATCAATGGCTTTACGTTGCCTGTATTGTGAAGGCGAGGTATTTAAATGAGATCACTATCTTAACTGCCTCTTTATCCTAAAACGATTTGTACCGTTTTGTCCAGGTTAATTTTAAGTTTGTTGTCTTCAGAATATTTTTCAAGGCTGACCATAGTTGCTTGAAGATAATCTTTGTTGTTAGAACCTATATCTAGGTCATCAGCGTATAAGTACAATTTGGTTGCGTTAAGAATTATTTCTGTAACGTCTGCTGTGGCGATATTGAATAGAAGCGGACTGATAGATCACCCTGTAATACTCCACCCCACTGTTTAATAGTATCTGAAGTTGTTTTGCCATCATGAATTCCTACTTTATTTTGTGACAAGACATTGTTTAGTATTTACCTGCTTGTTACCATCATGTTTCCCGGATCTGTGTACATAATCTGTTGCACTAGAATCCATACAATGGCGCCTTTCACAAAAACTAAGTCAGTGGTACTGTACTGTTTAGGGCTATATATATCTTTTCCATTGAGTTGTTGATTACTTTGTATCCTTCATCATTTATTATTTATAGTATAATCATTGTCTTTTGATATGGTTTATTAACTCTACAACTTAGGTCACCTCCCAGAACTACAGGCTCTTTATTTTTCACTATTTTGATGGCTTTCATTATGTGCTGAACTGCAGTGTCCACTCTTCATTTAGAGGATGGTTTGAGGTCAGGAGTTCTGGTCAGTGATCTACGTTGACTTGGTGTCTGCACAGGTGACCCTGGGGGTGCTTGGAGTGACCGGGTTGGCTAAGCAGAGGTGAACCAGGCCCATGGGGGGAGGGGATGGGGAATTTCTAACATTTGAATGTACCATTTTGAATTTATTTCCAACATCCTCTCAGCATGTAGTGGATCTTTTCTGGACTCAGTGAATATAAAATGTGCAAGTACAATTAGGTTTTCTTCCTTAAGTTCAACTGAACATGAATGGAGCAAAAACAGTTCTATGACATCTCTCAATACAGTTACTGTTAATGTATTCATGTGCTTAATATTTAGGTGGAAAATATCATATGCTCAATGTAATTTTATTGCTGTTTTGCCTACTGTAAGAACCATAGAGGGACCATAAGAACCATAATACATGTTTATGAATGAATGACATTATGAGATTTGAAAATCAATACCCTGCATTCACTGTAGTAGAGGAGGAAAAAATGGTACCATTCTTATTGGTTTTTCTTGTGCATGTAGGTGTGCCTGAACACGAGTCTGGTCCTCGGCCAAGGCCTTCAGCTGCTATGACTGCTGCTCCCACCACCTGCACTCCTACTGCCTCTGCTACTACTACTACTACTACTACTGTCACCGGTGCTGTTGCTGCCACCACCATCTCCACGCCTGCTGCTACTACGAATAAACTTTTAATGAGTCATCGCTCGTCTGTGCTGACAGTGATATATAACCCTTAGAAAGAAATCTTCCCTTCCTGAGTGGATGTCATTAATTGTAAAGAGTTGTTATTATGAAGAACTATTGAGGTAATTTCTTATTCTCTTCAGCCTGTGGACTGTAATTGTTGTTTCACTAATTGGTATTTATGTGCTCAGTGTTCTCCCTAGGACCTTTCTAATGGGTGCACCACCCTGCCGGTTTTAGAGACTGCTTGACTAAACCTAGATACATGCTAATTACATAATATTATTAATAGGTACACATTTGAGTCATTGGGTGCTCCAAATTCACCTATAAATACTGTAAATCTGCCAATTTAATTGATAAATCATTACCATAATTGCATCAGTTACATTGGAGATCAAATGTTTAGCTTGACCACTATGTAGTCGCGAGCAGGGGTCTGGATTAGCGTGGAATCGCATGCGAGCCCTCTATTCCGTATGACATCACAAACCTGTATGGCAGTCCACATGTCCACAGCAACAGAGTTGGAGGCCTAAGTCCAGTGTTACATGATTTGGAAGGAGCAATAGAACACTAGACGTTCAACGTACTCTGTTATAACTTGTTCATGATAATAACATTCAAATAGTTCAATTGTGCAGTTAATATTTACCTGTCTGATATTATTGTTAACGCCCTGAGGGGAACGAATTGAAATTTATATTCATATTGAAGTTTTACGTAGTATTCCCCACCCGGCTACTCATTCTTGCCACCCGCCTGACAAACATTTCTGGGGAGAACACTGGTGCTAATGTTATTATTGTTAATTTTACATTCAAATTAAGCAATTTCAGTTTATGAATGCTAATGATTGTTTAGCAATATATTTAATTTTGTATTACAAAACACCCAACATGTAGGCTGTGCAGTGTGGTCATGTATCTATGAAATTGCTCTTGGGCAGTGGTGGGTTTGAACCCCACTGTCAGCTATCTTGAAGATGGTTTCCCTTCTTTGCAATAGGCAGGCAGATACTAAGGCCATACCGTAATTAAGGCCACAGATGCATCCTTCTGAGGCCCATTCCATCGTTGCCATGAATCGGTGTATGAGCCTCATAGGCAAAAAAATGAGATCATTATGAAGCCCAGAACATCATTATAATTGTTCATAAAGGTGGAAAAATGTTAAGTTCATGTTCAGTGTTGTAATTCAAAATATGCCATACATCTGCATGTTTCAGACCCCCATTTGTCTTAATTGCATTCATAATGACTTTTATAAATTCCTGCCCTACAGTTATTATATAATCAAACACTTTATTTAAACTTCATGGGACATGTATTATTATCATTAATATTAGTATTACTATTAATATTATTATACAGAGATTAAGTACAGCATGAAACATATCTGCTAAATGGGAAGTGAAAAACTGTAATGTGGAGTTATTTTCAAGAGCAATGAACCTTTCAAACATGTGGTTTACTGAACTCATAGTCTGTTCCTTTATATGAGATCATCATTTGTATGATAATATTCAAATACTGAAGTGGAAGTGTCATGTGATATTGAGTGAATGATTTGTGTAAAGAAGTCATAGTTTTGGTTAAGCATCCATTTCTACCAAAGGAGGTTTCACTGAAAATCTTGTATTTTGGAGAACATTTCTCATCAGAACACAGGAAATATATTATGCTCTCTCCTCTCTTATTTGCAGTTTATATGCACATCCTCCTATACAAAAGTATGTACTGGTATGTATGCAATGTCCAAGTAACTAAATTAATATTTGTGAATTTTGTGATGTTGGTAACCCATTCACTTGATGTGATGGTAACAGTTCTACAAACATTCGTTATCATAGTACTGGGCAAGTTGGCCGTGCGGTTAGGAGCGGACAGCTGTGAGGTCGCATCCAGGAGATAGTGGGTTAGAACCCCACTGTCGGCAGCCCTGAAAATGGTTTTCTGTGGTTTCCAATTTTCACACCAGGCAAATGCTGGGGCTGTACCTTAATTAAGGCCACAGCTGCTTCCTTCCCATTCCTAGGCCTTTCCTGTCCCATCGTCGCCATAAGACCTATCTGTGTCAGTGCAACATAAAGAAACTAGCCTTATCATAATTGTCCCCCTGTGGGTAGGGGGTGGGCAACCACGCAGCCCTTAATTGAATTTTGGCATTGTGTCCGCTTACTTGTGCCAGGCTCCCCACTTGGTTGGCCGGGTGGAGTGCATGCTGTCAGACCACAGATCAGCCTACTCTGCAACCACCAACATAGATTTCCGCCTTCGATATACAGTAGGTACTAATGGCACTGTCTGAAGTGAGTTTCCACTGTCTTCAACAGGCATTTCGTCTAGATCACAGCAAAGGCCCTTGCACACCATAATGTTGTGGAAGTAGCAGCATATTGTTCATAATACTGTACTAAATTAGCATACAATTCCTTGGACATAGCTCTTAATAGGCGGAGCTATGTTGTGACTTGGCATGATAATGTTTTGTGCTGGATCAGCTGCCATATTATTGTACGTAGATCCTGATGCTACATATTTCTGTCCATTTATTGGAACTCCTCTCCTGCGGATGGACTGAAAGGAAGCATTATTTGTACTTCCTGCATGTTGTAAGAGGGAACAATCACAGAATCTGTAAGCGCTCTCTTGTCTTTTAAACCCACAAACATATTCATGATTCCATCTTTTTCCATGTAGCAGAAAAATTTAGATATATCCTACTGTCACATAAAATAGAACATTTTTAAGTATTGTAAATAGTGCAGATCAATGAATACACGGGATGCATTCAATTTTGTAGCTTGACATTGTTTATCATCTAAATGCAGATGACTGATTGAATGATATGTTGTGTTTTGGTGCAGTATGTAGGAACAGAGTATGTGCTATCATGTCTTGGTTTCTTCAAACACTACTCTGCCAGAGATTTGCCATCCTCTAGTAGATGCAAAAGAAGTACAAATCTCAATATTTCTCAGTGTGTGGCCCTAGGTGCCTCTTTTGACAGACTGAAAGATGTATCATATAGTAAGTTCCTTGGGAAAATACAAATGGTGTTGCTGAAAACTTTTGCAATGTCAGTGCAACGTTAGACTGCAATAAGAGAGAAAAGTATTATGTTGTAACTTGTCAGTTCCAGTCTTTCTTTCCTAAATGAATGATTTTGTATTTGTGTTGTATTGCATAGTTTTCTGGCTGATGAATATTAATTGATGATTAACACTGCTGAATGTAATGTCATGAGATTAGATTATTTTGTGCAAATTTCTACACAATTTTATACCTGTAACACTGTGGATAGTAGGTAGAATATAGCTCCATAAACCAAAAGATCATGTTTCATTTCAATTTATCTTTGAATCCTACAAACTCCCTCCTTATCATATGAGTGTTTCCTTTCATCATTGTGGTTCCTGTGTATGGTTTTCTTTCTTACATTGTATTTATATTTTATTTCCTGCATAAGTGGCATATCTTGATACTATTGACTGTTACGGTTGGCTTAAGTAGTGTTAAAGAGGACTGATGTACGAGGGGATGTTAGTGCCTATTTCTATCATAGGTCTTAATCTGAGATAGGGATTGCCAATCCCACTCACCTTCTGGTCACTTCCTTCCTCCCTTTGTGAGTTAGCTTCCATTTTCCTCAGCAGAAACAAACAAAAGCAGCACAGGCAAGGCCAGTCACTCCCATCCTTCATGGCTTTGTGAATTAGTAAAAGTAAAATATAACTCCATAAATCAAATAATTATAATAAGCAGCACAAGCTGGTAAGCTTCTTTTCTCCAGCAAAAGTTATTAATAACAATAATAATAATAATAATAATAATAATAATAATAATAATAATAATAATAATAATAATAAAGCACAGGCCAACCTCCAGGTGTATTGTTGTTCAGAATGCAGTATTTCAGAAAAAGGTAACAAGGAAGGAAAGAAAGAAAAGGAAATGAAAGAAAAAATGTGAGGAAAAAAAAGAACAAAAATATATTTAATATAATATTTAAGAGGGGGCGGGGGGCGGCGAGAACCTGGGGACCCTCCGCGCGCTAAACGATTTAAATCGCCCGCCCGGTAATTTTAGTTCAGCCCTGTGCTCACTAGAGGCGCTATTGTGCAATTCCTGGCGATCTTTGCGCAGCCGTTGCGTACAGAAGTGCAAAATAACGTTGAGAGTCATCTCTTACTCATTCTCTTTGGCACCATCTATGATGCAGATACGTAAACACGTGCAGCACGAATGTGTTCTATAATGTGAGTTCGTTTTGGTTTACAACCAGGTCTGTTTACAAGCCATGCCTGCTTTTATTGTAGTTTCCTGGAGTTATATACTCTAATGCGACTGTAGTTTCATCAGAAACTATGATCCTCTGTTTGAAACTATTCAAATTGTATTAAATCAAAACTTGTACGGGGATTATGACATAATATAACAGTACTCTTTCTACAAAATACAATTGTACTAAGGAGACAACCTTAACTAATGTTAAGCAGTGATGAAAAGAAAAATAGTAATTCTGAGAGTTTCTCATAATAATATTTAGTAGTAGTATGAAATGTTCTTATTTTTCTACAACTTTTCCCACACCTATGGGGTCGCGGGTGCGAACTGTATCGCGCATGTTGATTTGGCCCTGTTTTACAACCGGATGCCTTTCGTGACGCCAACCCTATGTGGAGGGATATAATCACTATTGCGTGTTCCTGCGGTGGATGGTAGTGTAGTGTGCTGTCTGAATATGAAGAGGAAAATGTTGGGACAAACACAAACACCCAGTCCCTGGGCCAAAAGAACTAATTGGAGGCGATTAAAATCCCCCACCCTGCCAGGAATCGAACCCGGGACCCTCCGAACCGAAGGCCTCAGCGCTGACCATTCAGCCAGTGAACCCGACAGTGGTACGGTATGTTCATTGAAAATTAAATGCAACGGAAGCCAGTATGTTAGGAAACAAGTTGTATACTCATTAAAAATGTGACTTAATTCCACATATTTTATACGTTTATACTAGCGATAATTGAAAACCACATTAGGAAAATACAGTATGAGCATAATAACAATGCCGATTGCTACACCCAGTGTCGAAATGTGTAATGTGATTTCCAGACTAGCAGGGTAAATTGTTATTTCATTATGTGGCATAATTCATTCACGACAACCAGTTACACATTTCACTGTATACAAAAGAAATAGTAAATATTACACGTTCGAGTTTACTCCACTTATATACGGAAGACTCACTCTATTGAGTGCGACCGGAACACTCGTGACGTCATCGGGAACCGATTCCTCGCATGCGACATTGAGTGCGACCGCGGAGTCGTAGGAACCGATTCTCGCGATTCCAGGCGTCATTCGCGCACATCACTAGGTACCGGTATTCGTTCTTGTTCTTTCTTTGCTCACTTTGTAGCTGTTTTCTCCATTGGTCTCAGTTCTAGTTACGTTTCATTTGGATTGCCCTCAGTATAGAGTACTGTTGTTCGGGTAGATAATTGCATGTGTTTGTTGCATTCTCAGCCGTAGTTTGTACTACGGTACTTCTTACGCGGCAATAGACATAACCTAAATCTGTCAACCACGTGGCGAGAATGAAAAGAATTTCAGAATATTTTTGTGTGCCTACCACCAAACGCAAAAATTGCCCAAGCAGTTCGTCAGTCCATCAAGCTGGAGTATCATCAAACTCAAGTGTGGAACTTGAAGCAACAGATGTGTCGACGAGTTCCATAACGGTCTGTAAAGTTCAAAGTGAATTTCAAAGTCTGTGGCCTAGTTGTTGGACTGTAAAACAAAAGAACGATTTTGTAAAGATAAACGATTGGTTGTATTTTCATGACGGCAAGTTAGGTTGCTCAGTGTGCAAAAATGTTGGAAGTTTAGGTGTACAGAAGAATGTGGGCACGTATGCGACTATCAAACTGTGAAATTCTGGCTTATGGAGAAAATCGTAAACAGAAGATAACATCTCTCGGGAAGATGATTTTTGATCACAAAGAAAGTGCTGGACATAAAAGTGCTAATAAAATAACTGAAAAAGGGGAAAAAAAGAAAAACTTAGAGACAGTATGTCTAAAGTCATTAGAGAGAGAAAAAGAAATTACTTGTAAAGTATTTCGTACTGCTTATAAGGTGGCAAAAAAGAACCAGTCTTTCTACAATTTTGAAACTGAAATTGATTTGCAAGAATTGATATGGGAAGAATTTTGCATTTAAGTAATGCCTGTATAAATATAGTAAACCACATAGGCAGTGAAATGAGAACAAGCTTGATAAAATATGTACTTGATTCAAAGAGCAAAAAAAAAAGCAAAGTCACCTCCGTACAGGCCATGAAGGCCCTAGGAGGAGTGGAAGGAAAAGGCTTCCACCATTGTTAACCTCGGCACGCGAGGGGGTAGAGTGGTTAGCTCTACGGCCGGCCGCCTTTGCTCCCAGGAATTAACCTGGTATTCATTCTTGGTGTAGGCTGAGTGAACCTCAGGGCCATATGCACCTCCGGAAGTGGAAATCTCGTTTCTTAAATTTTACGACTTCCTGACGGGGATTCGAACCCACGTCCTTCCGGGCGAAGCGAGCACGCCTTTACCGCCTCGGCCAGGCAGCCCCTATTCAAAGAGCAACTTCTCTCTTATTCTTGGTGAATCAACTACTCTAAGTCAAAAGTCTGTTCTGATAGTATATGTTCGCACCTACATTGTTGATGAAATAAAAATGGCAGAACCGGTCAACCTTTTCATTGATTTAATTCAGTTAGATGACGTAACAGCAAATGGAATTTACAAAAGCTTGATGTCTTCTATAGGAGCACTAGGGTTCACAGAAGATTTTCTAAAGAAAAATTTAGTTTCAGTGACGTGTGATGGTGCCGCAGTAATGTTCGGAGTACGTGGAGGAGTTTCAAAACTTTTCAAAGACAGATTTCCTGTCATTGTTTTGTGGCATTGTGCTAGCCATAGACTGGAATTATTAGTACATGATGTTGTGAAAGAGGTTTTTGGCATCAATAGATTTAAGAGTTTTATGGACAAATTATGTTATGTATCATGCCTCTCCCAAGTATGCAAGGCAGCTCCAGTCATGTGCAGCTACACTGGAGATGCAGATTTTAAAAATTGGAAGAATTCTGTCCACACGGTGGGTTGCATCCAGCTATATACACTAACTGACAGAGCAAATGCAACACCAAGAAGGAGTGGTTTGAAAGGGATGAAAGTTGGGAAAAAAACAGAGACGGCACGGACGAATAATTGATGTTTATTTCAAACCGATATGCAGGTTACATAATGCGCACGGCATCGACTCAGTAGGATGTAGGACCACCGCGAGCGGCGATGCACGCAGAAACACGTCGAGGTACAGAGTCAATAAGAGTGCGGATGGTGTCCTGAGGGATGGTTCTCCATTCTCTGTCAACCATTTGCCACAGTTGGTCGTCCGTACGAGGCTGGGGCAGAGTTTGCAAACGGCGTCCAATGAGATCCCACACGTGTTCGATTGGTGAGAGATCCGGAGAGTACGCTGGCCACGGAAGCATCTGTACACCTCGTAGAGCCTGTTGGGAGATACGAGCAGTGTGTGGGCGGGCATTAGCCTGCTGAAACAGAGCATTGGGCAACCCCTGAAGGTACGGGAGTGCCACCGGCCGCAGCACATGCTGCACGTAGCGGTGGGCATTTAACGTGCCTTGAATACGCCCTAGAGGTGACGTGGAATCATACGCAATAGCGCCCCAAACCATGATGCCGCGTTGTCTAGCGGTAGTGCGCTCCACAGTTACTGCCGGATTTGACCTTTCTCCACGCCGACGTCACACTCGTCTGCGGTGACTATCACTGACAGAACAGAAGCGTGACTCATCGGAGAACACGACGTTCCGCCATTCCCTCATCCAAGTCGCTCTAGCCCGGCACCATACCAGGCGTGCACGTCTATGCTGTGGAGTCAATGGTAGTCTTCTGAGCGGACGCCGGGAGTGCAGGCCTCCTTCAACCAATCGACGGGAAATTGTTCTGGTCGATATTGGAACAGCCAGGGTGTCTTGCACATGCTGAAGAATGGCGGTTGACGTGGCGTGCGGGGCTGCCACCACTTGGCGGCGGATGCGCCGATCCTCGCGTGCTGACGTCACTCGGGCTGCGCCTGGACCCCTCGCACGTGCCACATGTCCCTGCGCCAACCATCTTCGCCACAGGCGCTGCACCGTGGACACATCTCTATGGGTATCGGCTGCGATTTGACGAAGCGACCAACCTGCCCTTCTCAGCCCGATCACCATACCCCTCGTAAAGTCGTCTGTCTGCTGGAAATGCCTCCGTTGACGGCGGCCTGGCATTCTTAGCTATACACGTGTCCTGTGGCACACGACAACACGTTCTACAATGACTGTCGGCTGAGAAATCACGGTACGAAGTGGGCCATTCGCCACCGCCGTGTCCCATTTATCGTTCGCTACGTGCGCAGCACAGCGGCGCATTTCACATCATGAGTATACCTCAGTGACGTCAGTCTACCCTGCAATTGGCATAAAGTTCTGACCACTCCTTCTTGGTGTTGCATTTGCTCTGTCAGTCAGTGTAATTGTTTTGGCTGTTTGGCAGGATTTTGAAGCACTGGTACTTCATTTTGAAAGAGATAAATCAGAAGATGGTTGTGACAGAAAGGAAAAATGCACTTTTGAAGGTCTTCTTCACAGGAAAATAACTTCTGTGGAATTTATTTTGGATCTGGGATTAATTTGTGATGCTTTGCAAGAACTGTCTGAACTAAGCTTAGATCTGCAGGAGAGAAATACTGATCTTTACAAATCCCACAGCAAGATTGAGTGTCTTGTTGATATTTATGAGAAGAGGAGGTCTGTTCCAGGGCCATACTATCAGAAAGCTCTTGAGGCAGCTGCAAATCTACAGTTTAAGGGTGTTCCATCGCATAAGAAAAACCGAATTTATGATCCACCAATCTCCCCGAATGCTTTCTATGAACAACTTCAAACTTCTCTTCAGAAAAGACTACTTTTCGAAGAAGACACTGAACTGTAAAGATGTGAACGAGTTCTGGATTCTAAAAATTGGCCAGCAAACTCAAGAGAAAATATTCTGTATGGAGAAGCAGAAATAGGCACACTGGCAAGAAGATTCCAACTGAATGAAAAATAAGCTATTCGAGCCGTCAGAGATCATCTGAAATTCAGAGAAGAAATACCCAGGGAACTTTCTTGGATTCGGAGGACTCTCAACACAATAGCCATATCTTCAAGTGAGTGTGAAAGGGGATTTTCTCAGATGAACTTGATTGTAACTCCAGAAAGATCATCTTTGTCAGTGAAAACCATTACCTCATTACTATTTATAAGAATTGTTGGACCTCCTTTGACGGTATTCGATTCAACGAAGTATGTCAAAACTTGGTTGTTACAAGGTCGTCATTCAGCCATGGATACAAAAAGCAAGATCAGAAAAACGAACCGAGGAGGATGATATGTCAAAAATTTGGAAATTGTTTTGAATTCAGTGTAAGTAGAGTAGGTTTCGATGAAAATTACATGCTTTCTTAAATGTTCGGTAAATCCCATGTCTTCTTCCTTAATTTCCCTCCTGTGAGTTCCGGCACCACTTTTTCCAGAAAAAAAGCCCTGGCAGTGATAAAAATTAATACTGTATTCATAGTCTGTTTATTAAACTTAATGACAAGCAACAATACAACTTTTTATGCCCAATGTGGATTAAATATAATTATAGTTCATAACATAATTATTGTACCACTTACGAGTGATGTTAGGTCTTCATTTCAAATAGTTGCCTCATATCTGGTGATAAACTCGTTTACTCTTTCATCAAGACCTAAATATAGGGCTTCTTTCCTAAAGGAAAGAATAATAACTACTATATTCATTTACCGTAGACATAGTGTATGTTTTAAACCTGCAGAAAGGGGAGAATGAACGCAACAGTAGAGCTAGATGCTAATATAGACTCATAGGTTGGAGTAATTGTCAGAAGAGTCTGAAAATAATTTCAAGATACACAAAAAATAAATATTATTGGGGGCATTAGTTATTTTGAAGGCGCTCAGAATGTAAAACACCCCAAAGCCGGCATCTATTAGTGTTATGGTAGTGCAGTGCAAGGTGAGATTGTCAACATTTTTGCAAAAGTCACATGGTTAGGTAGTGATTATGTTGAGCCTCAAGCTCTCAGAGACTGGGAGAATATTTACAGCCAGGAAAGTGATAAGCAAATGAAATATGATAAATATCATTATTAGTAATGTTGATAAACTTACTGGTGGCATCTGTGAACCAAAGACCAAACCGGCGGTACTCCCAGTAGGAGTAATAGGCGGGGTGGTGGATATTGGGGTAATGTTCTAGCGACATTGTGAACATGAACACAAGGTAAAGAAGATCAGAGGCGGCTAATGCCGTCAGGTACATGTTTGTGGAACTACGCATACGCCGACGTGTCAATATCACCACAGTCACCAAGTTTCCCAGCACTCCAATGATCACCACGATAGGTACTAACACTCGCTGGATCCAAAATCGTGAGGCATTGCGAAAATGTTCACTGGCACGGAGGTCTTCTGGTGGGAGCCGTGTCGCTGCTGGACTGCTGTAGTTGCCCCACTCCTCCATCTGAAACACAAAAAATAGCCGTGAAATAGTAGCCTAATCTCTTATGATAGGGTACCCTCCGTGGCCTATAATAAAAACACAATTCTAACGGAGAGAGAAGAGAAACAAAGAAACAATGCATGCTGCTAATTGAGGGTTGTATACGGTGAAACATTATATTTCTGTTTGGTAACTTCGACCATGGACATGGTCTGGGTTCATTTCTCAGATCTGCCTCCAATTTCACATTGGTCTGAAAGTCTGATGAGAGGTGCATTGAACCTCTGAGAGGAAACATTGGTTCAATTCTATCTCGACTATTCTAAAACAGTTCACTGTGATCTCATGTCATTTCCAGGTGTATACTAGGTCAGTGCCTAACTAACAGACTGAGGTTTCTTCCTTCTCAATCCAGTTGAAAATGAAAATCTACAACCTGTTTTCCAGTCATTGACCGGGTCAGAGATGAAATGAATGAAACATATATAGGCTGTTATTACAATGGGGTCGCCACTCCCAAGGCGATTTATTAATGAGTGATAAATGCTATGAAATGGTAATGGAGAGTGTTGCTGGAATGAAAGATGACAGGGAAAACCGGAGTACCCGGAGAAAAACCTGTCCCGCCTCCGCTTTGTCCAGCACAAATCTCACATGGAGTGACCGGGATTTGAACCACGGTATCCAGCGGCGAGAGGCCGACGCGCTGCTGTCTGAGCCACGGAGGCTTCCCTCAATCCAGTTAATTCCGGATATTGTGCTGGCACAATAATCACACCAGTAATCATGAGGACTTCACATGCTGAAATACAGTACGGTATATGAGGCTTTCTCATAATGATATAAGTTTCATGTTTTATGTATTGATGATTCCTTAATTCAATCTGTAATTAAAAGGAGGGTATGTTCCACTTGAGCAAAACAATAATTAAAAGTTCAATTATATTTTTATTTACTTTTAATTCTAAAAAAATCATTATCGTGAAATATTGACTTATCTGTAATGACAGTCGTTGTTTTGTCCAACAAATCTCTAATTGAAGCCATTATCGTACCCTGCTGGAATGGAGCATCAGCGTTTTGTGTAATATGATCATTAGAGCTCTTTCATGTTTTCCTGAGCTTTCAACCATGGCTTGTAGGATCACATTTTTTCTAGATCACCACTTCTGATGGTGTGACAAAGAAATATGACCATATAACAGATTTTTATATCTCTTTGTGTAACATTGAAGGGATAACAACAAAAACCAAAAGTGCTAAAAATTGGACCCTACAATTTACTCCATTCCTTATGATGAAGAAAAAGAAGTGTCAGATCTTTTTGGACCACAACACTTTGGCAGTGAAGCAATTCAAGCTCCTGACTGAAAGATGATGTAGGCCTAACACAGACCACCATCACATGGAGTGACCGGGATTTGAACCACGGAACTCAGCGACGAGAGGCCAGCGTACTGCTGCCTGAGCCACGGAGGCTCTAATTGGAAGAGATTTTACTCGTTTTGGCAAAAATAAGTATTTTTGTGCCATATGTTGACTGTACAGTTAATGTAGGTACTTGCGATCGCTGGCTTTTGTTTGAAGATCAATTTATATATTGGTGTTTGCCGGCCCCGTAGTGTAGGGGTAGCGTTCCTGCCTCTTACCCGCAGGCCCCGGGTTCGATTCCCGGCCAGGTCAGGGATTTTTACCTGGACGTGAGGGCTGGTTCGAGGTCCACTCAACCTACATGATTAGAATTGAGGAGCTATCTGATGGTGGAATAGCGGCCCCGATCTAAAAAGCCGAGAATAACGGCCGAGAGAATTCGTCGTGCTGACCACACGACACCTCATAATCTGCAGGCCTTCGGGCTACAAGGGCTGTAGTGCCATGGGGTTAGGTTTTTATATATTGGTGTTTAGTGCTTGTTGGTAGGAACTGGGAGTAGTGATATTTTCTTGAATTTTATAACAAGTAGTTCAGTTGGTGTTCAGTGGATTACGTTTTCTAGACAATTGATCTGTCTAAGGGATTTTATAGGGTGGATCATGGGAGACTATTGGCAAAAATGAGTGCTATTGGACTAGACAAAATTGACTGAATGGGTTGCTATATTTCTAGAAAATAGATCTCAGAGAATTAGAGTAGGCGAAGCTTTATCTGATCCTGTAATAATCAAGAGGGGAATTACTCAAGGCAGTATTATTGGACCTTCATGTTTTCTTATATATAAATGATATGAGTAAAGAAGTGGAATCAGAGATAAGGCATTTTGGAGATGATGTTATTCTGTATAGAGTAATAAATAAGTTACAAGATTGTGAGCAACTGTAAATGGATTTAAGAGTCAGGTTGTGAGTTTCACAAATAGGAAAAGTCCTCTCAGTTTTAATTACTGCATTGATGGGGTGAAAGTTCCATACGGGGATCACTGTAAGTACCTAGGAGAAGGAAAGATATTCATTGGGTTAATCATATCAATGGGACTGCAAATAAAGGGTACAGATCTCTGCACATGGTTATGAGTGTGTTGTAGTAAGGATGCAAAAGAGAGGGCTTGCAAGTCTCTGGTAAGACCCCAACTAGAGTATTGTTCCAGTGTATGGGACACTTATCAGGATTACTTGATTTGAGAACTGGACGAAATCCAAAGAAAAGCAGCTCGATTTGTTCTGGGTGATTTCCGACAAAAAAGTAGCGTTACAAAAATATTGCAACGTTTGGACTGGGAAGGCTTGGGAGAAAGAAGACGAGCTGCTCGATTAAGTTGTTTAGTGGAGAGATGGCGTGCAAAGTGACCTCGATAATGTTGTGAGACGGACAGCAGACAATGGTATGGTGATAAACCCAGGCATCGAAAAAGCTGAAAGTTAGTGATTCAAATGTAAACAATGACGGGGAAACGCCAAAAGTGTCGTGTGGTGTTGCATACGAAGATCACAACGAAGAGCTTTCAGCCGCGTGTAACAGCGGGACGAGTAAGTTTGAGTGGTGTCTTTAAAAGTAGGAAAGATCACATGAATATAAATTTGGAATTCAAGAGGACTAATTGGGGCAAATATTCGTTTATAGGAAGAGAAGTTAGGAATTGGAATAAGTTACCAAAGGAGATGTTCAATAAATTTCCAATTTCTTTGAAATCATTTAAGAAAAGGATAGGAAAAGAACAGATAAGGAATCCGCCACTTGGGCGACTGCTCTAAATGCAGATCAGTAGTGATTGATGTGATACCGGCGTCTTTCAATTTTCTTGAGTACAGTATGGGATTTGTTGCTTAGTTTACAGTTTCTTAATGGCGTGTGTAACTTTTTTTTTTTTTTTTTTTTGCTACTTGCTTTACGTCGCACCGACACAGATAGGTCTTTTGGCAACGAAGGGACAGGAAAGGCCTAGGAATGGGAAGGAAGCTGCCGTGGCCTTAATTAAGGTACAGCCCCAGCATTTGCTTGGTGTGAAAATGGGAAACCACGGAAAACCATCTTCAGGGCTGCCGACAGTGGGGTTCGAACCCACTATCTCCCGATTACTGGATACTTGTGTAACTTTTAAAGAAGGCAAATAAAGTATTAGACTGTGTTCGTAATCTGAATTCCTGAGTAGAAACGATATAACAGTACATGCTCTAACAATAGTGAAAAGAGGAAGTTTCCAAGCACGTAAGCTAGTGTTTGGTGGCGAGCTAGGTTGTTGTTTTGTGTGTGTGGTTAGTTTTGAAGGATGAAGAAAATAACTAGCTATTTTACATCTATCCAAGCAGGCATCGAACAAGTTAAAAGTTAGTGATTCGAACGTAAACAATAATGAGGAAACGCCAGCAGTGTCGTGTGGTATTGCAAACGAAGATCACAACAAAGAGCTTTCAGCCACGTGTAACAGTGGGACGGAAGACATTTCCGAATGCTGCGATTTGGAGAAAAACCTGGAGTTTTGCAGTAAGTACGAATGGTTGGTGGTAAAAGAAATAAGAAGCATAGCTAAAAATTTGTAAAGAATTTAGCTACTTGTGAACTGAAAGCACATCACGGAGGATGAACCTTTCACAGCAATGGGTTTCAGTTTCTATTTGTGCAACTGGTGGAACTGAAAATAAATATCAGCAAATGGTTTCTCTCCGCAAGAAAATATTTAAACATAAAGAGAGTTCAGAACTCCGTGCACTAAGGTTTTCGAAAAAGAAAAGGAAGTAACTGCCAATGTATTTCGAACACCATGCCAAGTATTTAAGAAAAATCAAGCCTTCCACGATTACGAAACTGAAATTGACGTGCAGGAGTTGAATGGCGTTAAATGGGCCACATTCTTCATCCAACTAACGCATGTATAAATATTGTTTCTCATATCGCAACAGAAATGAGGAAACATGATAGTGCATGAGAACAGTAAAATTGCCCTCCTTATAGATGAAAGTACGGCACACATTTAGCTGTGATCACTGATAGTGTATCTGAGGACAACACTTCCAGATATGGATCAGCCAACCAACATTTTGTTGGGAAATATAGAATTGCGAGTAATCACTGCTGAAGCAAGACCGACTCCAATCCTCAGACCTTAATGCTACTCTCGATCGTTCAAAGATGGCGAATCGAGTAGCCAGAATTGTTTGAAATGTGGGTTTGTTTTGGTTTGTTGTTATCGTATGTAGTCGGTGTAATTTTATGAAAGTTGACGATAAATGTTAGTTTCTTTGTAGAATATAAGAGTGCGAGTGTATTTATATGAGTCAGTGGATACATAGGATCTGTAATTATACGCAGTAATGTGAGAATGTGCTTGTTTTCATCGTGTTTTTACCCATTAAAGAACACGACTGCACTAGGTGGACCAGTTTTTAGTGTAACTATGGCAATGCCTCTCATACAACTATTCTTTAGTTTCCTACGGAATAGAACATTAGGAGAGAAATCGATTAGGAATATACATCGTGATTATTTTGAAGTCCATGACAAAACTGTAGCGTGTATACATCATTTTGAGAATAAGTCTGAGCTTAGGGAAGCCAGTTCTCTACTTCCAAACTATTCGTGTTCCTCGAAAAATACACTGACTGACAGAGCAAATGCAACACCAAGAAGGAGTGGTTCGAAAGGGATGAAAGTTGGGGAAAAAACAGAGACGGCACGGACGAATAATTGATGTTTATTTCAAACCGATATGCAGGTTACACAATGCGCACGGCATCGACTCAGTAGGATGTAGGACCACCGCGAGCGGCGATGCACGCAGAAACACGTCGAGGTACAGAGTCAATAAGAGTGCGGATGGTGTCCTGAGGGATGGTTCTCCATTCTCTGTCAACCATTTGCCACAGTTGGTCGTCCGTACGAGGCTGGGGCAGAGTTTGCAAACGGCGTCCAATGAGATCCCACACGTGTTCGATTGGTGAGAGATCCGGAGAGTACGCTGGCCACGGAAGCATCTGTACACCTCGTAGAGCCTGTTGGGAGATGCGAGCAGTGTGTGGGCGGGCATTATCCTGCTGAAACAGAGCATTGGGCAGCCCCTGAAGGTACGGGAGTGCCACCGGCCGCAGCACATGCTGCACGTAGCGGTGGGCATTTAACGTGCCTTGAATACGCACTAGAGGTGACGTGGAATCATACGCAATAGCGCCCCAAACCATGATGCCGCGTTGTCTAGCGGTAGGGCGCTCCACAGTTACTGCCGGATTTGACCTTTCTCCACGCCGACGCCACATTCGTCTGCGGTGACTATCACTGACAGAACAGAAGCGTGACTCATCGGAGAACACGACGTTCCGCCATTCCCTCATCCAAGTCGCTCTAGCCCGGCACCATGCCAGGTGTGCACGTCTATGCTGTGGAGTCAATGGTAGTCTTCTGAGCGGACGCCGGGAGTGCAGGCCTCCTTCAACCAATCGACGGGAAATTGTTCTGGTCGATATTGGAACAGCCAGGGTGTCTTGCACATGCTGAAGAATGGCGGTTGACGTGGCGTGCGGGGCTGCCACCGCCTGGCGGCGGATGCGCCGATCCTCGCGTGCTGACGTCACTCGGGCTGCGCCTGGACCCCTCGCACGTGCCACATGTCCCTGCGCCAACCATCTTCGCCACAGGCGCTGCACCGTGGACACATCCCTATGGGTATCGGCTGCGATTTGACGAAGCGACCAACCTGCCCTTCTCAGCCCGATCACCATACCCCTCGTAAAGTCGTCTGTCTGCTGGAAATGCCTCCGTTGACGGCGGCCTGGCATTCTTAACTATACACGTGTCCTGTGGCACACGACAACACGTTCTACAATGACTGTCGGCTGAGAAATCACGGTACGAAGTGGGCCATTCGCCAACGCCGTGTCCCATTTATCGTTCGCTACGTGCGCAGCACAGCGGCGCATTTCACATCATGAGCATACCTCAGTGACGTCAGTCTACCCTGCAATTGGCATAAAGTTCTGACCACTCCTTCTTGGTGTTGCAGTCAGTGTATTAACTTAGATAGAATATAGTTGATATTGTGTTATTCCGTCAGTGTCTATGTGCTTCAAAGTGTCTACCCTAGTGTATTTTACAATAATCTGTGCTTTGCCTGCGGAAATGTTTGGCTGGATCTTAGAGTATAACAAAACTTATAAGTGTGACAGATGGATCAATCTGTATACTGTTACACAAAAGAAATAGTGACTTAGAGGGATTAGCTGGATTTCTAACGTAGGGTTTTTCACTACCAACGCCTTCCGACTCATGCTGTGGCTATCTGTTATCAAGCAGACTGCGCCGAACTGAAGCTCGTCCATGTGGTTAAATATCAATGTTTAGCCAATAGAGTTTTTGCACTCATGTTCTTTAATAGGTAAAAACCTATTATATCTTTAGTGTCTGAACATTTCATTACTAAGGTTACTAACATTGTGTGATGTGCTGTTATGCCATATGCCAACATTATATTAATATTACCAGGGCCGTTCATTGGGTTAACATAATCATTTCGGGTGTACTTGATCTGAGTGACTCAGACGGTTAAGGCGCTGGCCTTTTGATCCCAAGTTGGTAGATTCGATCCTGGCTCATCCGGTGGTATCTAAGGTGCACAAATACGTCAGCCTCGTGTCGGTAGATATACTGGCACTTAACTACTGCAGGACTAAATTTTGGCACTTCGACGTTCCCGAAACCCGTCAAAAATGTAGTTAGTGGGACGTAAAGCCAATAACATTATTATTTCGGGTGTACTTCCCATTCATTGGGTGCTGAATTTAAGAAATTGTACACCACTTTAAAACTAAGGCAACAAATTATGTTTCAAAGTTCTCATGAGAGCGAATAAATCGAGGAATTTCGCACCTTAATTTATTTTGAAACATTCAAAATGATGTTAGAAATATCATTTTTACATTTTTATAATGTATTTTCATCTATCCAGCGAAGTGAAATCTAAGAGAAAACGTTATTTGACAAATTGAAATGTCTAAAATCAGCTTGTTGGTCTCTTTTCTAGTAGATTATATGCGATTATAGTTGTTTATATGTGGTGCGTACTTGTTGGCGAAGCGTTTTCATACGTGTAAACGCAATTTTCCCTATGATGTTACATTTATCATGGTAAATTACTGCCGTTTGTATAATATGTAGTGATATTCTTATGTTAGCCAATACCAGCAATCCGGTTACTTCGGCCGCCATGTTTTTTATATATTACGGCCTGAGGATTGGAGTCGGTCTTGACTGAAGGCATATTTAGTGCGTTGATGACTTATTTAGGAGCACTGGTGCTCAATGATGAGTTTCTGATATAGAATCTTGTTGCATTCTCTGCTAATGGGGCTGCAGTAATGGTGGGAGAGAAGAAGGATGTCATTACTTTTATGTTCGACGATGCCGAAATATAAGTAAGTTATTATATTTATATGCCAGAAAACTGAATCTTACTGGGGCTCATTATAGTTCAAGTTTCATTATGATCCAGGTTCTCCACCAATTAGAGTTCAGACTTTCATTATGATACAGGTTCTCCACCAATCAGAGTTCAGATTTTCATTATGATACCGGTACAACTGTTTGACCAATTAGGTAAGGATAGCAAAATCAAACATATCGGACACACATACTAACATCAATGCACCTTCTACTTCCAATACCGAGCTCGATAGCTGCAGTCGCTTAAGTGCGGCCAGTATCCGGTAATCGGGAGATAGTGGGTTCGAGTCTCACTGTCGGCAGCCTTGAAGATGGTTTTCTGTGGTTTCCCATTTTCACACCAGGCAAATGCCGGAGCTGTACCATAATTAAGGCCACGGCCGCTTCCTTCCAACTCCTAGGCCTTTCCTATCCCATCGTCGCCATAAGACCTATCTGTGTCAGTGCGACGTAAAGCAAAAAAAAAAAAAAAAAAAATAAAATAAACTACTTCCAATATTCCACAATCACACGGTACATTCCCGTAAATTCACTTCACCAACTGTACAGTAAGCAATTTGTATTTGAAATAATGCTAGGTTATGATAACCTCCTACATGCGCTCTGCGCTCTGTTCAGTAAACTCAACTGTCAAGCGGCATCTCGACAGAAATTTATGAATATTTAAAAAAGAGTTATAATTATCGTCGAGCAAAAAGAGTCGTATGCAACTCGCCCATAATGGTACGGTAATTAAGACAATGTCCGCCTCTGTTGTGTAGTGGTTAGTGTGATTAGCTGCCACCCCCGGAGGCCCGGGTTCGATTCCTGGCTCTGCCACGAAATTTGAAAAGTGGTACGAGGGCTGGAACGGGGTCCACTCAGCCTCGGGAGATCAACTGAGTAGAGGTGGGTTCGATTCCCACCTCAACCATCCTGGAAGTGGTTTTCCGTAGTTTCCCACTTCTCCTCCAGGCAAATGCCGGGATGCTACCTAACTTAAGGCCACGGCCACTTCCTTCCCTCTTCCTTGCCTATCCCTTCCAATCTTCCCATCCCCCCGCAGGCCCCTGTTCAGTATAGCAGGTGAGGCCGCCTGGGCGATGTACTGGTCAGGTGGTGGTGGTGGTGGTAACTATTGTTTTAAGAGGAAGTACAACTGGGCAACCATCCTTTATGAGGTACTGGTCATCCTCCCCAGTTGTATCCCCTGACCCAGCGTCTGAAGCTCCAGGACACTGCCCTTCAGGTTGTAGAGGTGGGATCCGTCGCTTCGCTCATTTTAGAAACAGACTCGTGTATTAATTATTGCCATTATAGACTTGTTGCATAATGTACTATAATAAAAAACAGTTTCCCAAGGTTTCCTTCTGGCATTGTGCCAATTGCAGGCTAGAGATTTCCGTAGGTGACGTGAGTCAAGATTTCCTCTCACATGTGAACCATTTCGAACCTTTCCTTGACGAACTGTGTACACTTTACCACCAGTCACGTAAAAATGTCAGAGAATTAAAAGCTCATGCAGAGGAACCGCACTCCTGAAAATTGGAAGGATTCTAGATACAAGATGGGATGCTTCTAGCTTTAGAGCAGTCTCAGCTGTGTGGACAATTTTGAAGTTTTAGTGGCACATTTCAAAAGTGCCAAAGATGATCCCAAAAGAGACAAAACTGGAAGCCATATATGGATGACTCCTTAAACGCATACCAACCAATGTCAACTTTATATTAATTAGACCTTGCATTGATGCGTGATGCTCTTCAGGGGTTGGCAGAACTTAGTATGGACTTGCAAGCACGTGCCATTACAATTTATTCGGCCAATGTGAAGATATGCCAGCAAATTAAGGTGTTTTCTGAAAATAAGACAAAACATGGTCCATAATGCACTGAAGCCTTGGAAGTAGAAGGACTGTCAATGTTTAAAGTCGTGAACTCGAAAAATGAGCAAGAAATAAAAGGAATCATATTGATGCTGTGAAGTTCTTCTATGAGTGCCTGGGCAGGCGTATGGAGAACCGCCTTTAAACATAAGAAGATTTTGAAATATCAGAATTGGCTACAGTTTTGGACACTACCACATGGCCGGAAAACATGTCGAACACATATATTAACATCAATGCACATTTTACTTCCAATATTCCACAACCACACGGCACATTCCCGCAAATTCACTTCACCAGCTGTACAGTAAGGCCCACAACTCGCTGATGTGTATTTGAAGTATTAATAATAAGTACCAGGTTTACCGGGCGAGTTGGCCCTGTGGTTAGGAACACGCAGCTGTGAGGTTGCACTCGGGTGATAGTGGGTTCGAACCCCACTGTCGGCAGCCCTGAAGCTAGTTTTCCGTGGTTTCCCATTTTCGCTAGGTAAATACTGGGGCTGTACCTTAATTGAGGCCACGGCTGCTTTCTTCCCACTCCTAGGCCTTTCCTATCCCATCGTCGACATAAGACCTATCTGTGTCGGTGCGACGTAAAGCAATTTGTAAAAAACAAAAAAACAAAAAAACAAAACCTGGTTTCAGAGCTATTAAAATCACGAGACAAAAGTGGTTTAACAGTATTAACTACAGTTTAATGTGCCTTAGATGTTAGGCCCCTTTAAACAACAAGCAATGTAATCCAGACCGAGCGAGATGGCCGCGCGGTTAGGGGCCCGCAGCTGTAAGCTTGCATTCGGAAGATACTGGGTTCGAGCCCAACTGTCGGCAGCCAAGACTTTTTACGTGGTTTCCCATTTTCGCACCGGTTAATTAAGACCACGACCGCTTCCTTCCCACTCATAGCCCTTTTCTGTCCCGTCGTTGCCATAATACCTATCTGTAGAAAACAAAATGTGATCCGGACGTTCATATTTACACAACTATTGCTTTAGAAAGAGAAGATGTAAACAAGAAACATAATCTTCTTGTCACCGAGCTCGAT
Source organism: Anabrus simplex (assembly GCF_040414725.1). Taxonomy (NCBI): domain Eukaryota; kingdom Metazoa; phylum Arthropoda; class Insecta; order Orthoptera; family Tettigoniidae; genus Anabrus; species Anabrus simplex. The sequence goes on along the minus strand of NC_090265.1, from coordinate 1,045,450,274 downwards.
AGCTTAAATGCGGCCAGTATCCCGTAATCGGGAGATAGTGGATTCGAGTCCCACTGTCGGCAGCCCTGAAGATGGTTTTCCGTGGTTTCCCATTTTCACACCATGCAAATGCCGGGGGTGTACCTTAATTAAGGCCACGGCCGCTTCCTTCAAATTCCTAGACCTTTTCTCTCCCATCGTCGCCATAAGACCTATCTGTGTCGGTGCGACGTAAAGCAACTAGCAAAATAGCAAAAATAATCTTCTTGTCTGACTCCGTGGCTGAATGGTCAGTGTTTGTCCTGTCCTTACCATTCCTGGAACTCACACCCCTCACACTGCACTGACACACAGTGTCCTTCTCACAGCAGACGTCACCCTGCTTCAATGGGGGTAGGGGATGGTCTACCTTACAAGGACTGCAATAGCTACACGTTAGAAGGGCCGAAAGGGAGGTTTTACGTACGAGTTAAGGATGGGGAGGCCGGAATACGCGGAACACTGCCCCAATGTAATTATATTGCAATATTTCATACTATGTAGAATATATTCTTTCTTTCTGTCTATTCAGAATAATATTAGGACGAACACACTATGTTCAGTTCAGAGCACACCATTCAAATATTTGACGCGACCATAAAATAACTTATATATTTCAAGAATCAGCTGACTCGTCCACATGATGCAGTGTAGCCATCTGGTAACTGTTTTACACGACATGAGAAAGGTTTCTAATTGTACGTTTTTACGCTGGTAGAAGTTGGGTGAGGTAAGTGGCGACAGTGCCGTCAGGTTCTACTTTCCACATTAGTTAGAAGAACGTAAAATTATGAAATTCTACATAATATGTGATGAAAGACTAAGGCATCCTTCTTTCTTGTCTTACAAACTTGGAGTCACCCATTGGTTTCTAGCTTTCACACACAAACGCATGCACACGCGCGTGCCCTTTATACTCATCCCGCAAATCGCAATTTGCTTTACGTCGCACCGACACAGATATGTCTTATGGCGACGATGGGATAGGAAAGGCCTAAGAATGCGAAGGAAGCGGCCGTGGCCTTAATTAAGGTACAGCCCCAGCATTTGCCTGGTGTGAAAATGGGAAACCACGGAAAACCATCTTCAGGGCTGCCGACAGTGGGGTTCGAACCCACTATCTCCAGATTACTGGATACAGGCCGCACTTAAGCGACTGCAGTTATGGAGCTCGGTCCCGAAAATCGAGATGTTACACAGTCCTGCTGTCCTTATGGCCAATGCTGCTGTTAAAGCACCCTTATGTTTGCTGTGCTCTGGGTATTGCGACCGGATGTAAATGTTTCATACCAAGCGAGATGACTGGGCGGTTCCGGTCAGGTATCTCTGAGCTCACATTCGAGAGATGGTGAGTTCGAACCTCACCGTTGACAGTAGTGAAGATGGTATCTGTGTTACCCATTTTGACACCAGGGTGTACCTTAATTAAGGCCATGGCCGCTTCCTCCCCAATCCTAGTCCTTTCTCATCCTTGTGTCGCCGAAAATGTTCGATATATTAGCACGACGTTAAACTCAAGTAAAAAATAGATGTATTACCGTGATATGATATGAAACATGCTGGGTACAAAGGCACAGTATTTATTTCTTAATTACAGTACATGGTGAGAACACGGTTGGCTGTGGCAGTGTGATTGGTTTGAATTACAAAATAGATATTAACGTGAGCAATATTTTGATGGTGAAACGCGCAGTTAATTGGATCTTGCAGGAGAGAGTACTGCAGCTTCCGTGTATCAGTAAAGTGCTCTGACTGGCTACCTTTCCAGAAGGTGACGAGTGTGTCTAAAATAGACAGGGAGCAGCCGGAAGACGGCAATTTCTTGTCGATTTAAAGTCATGCTAAGAGCACCTGCTCAAGTTATTAATTTTATTGCACTCTAAAAATAGAACGACCTAGAGGATACGAGTTTATATAATGATACACAGAGACAGAAATAGGCTCCATAGTTGATAGGTTAACTCACCTCTAATTCATCACCACTTGACATCACCGCTCTCAAAGAGGGAAAATACACTGCTGTTCATAAAGATCTGAACACCTTGAGGCAGCTGTTATAGTAGTTTGATTTATACAATATACACATACAAGATGTTTCAGTAAAAACTTTCAAAACTTAAACAAGAAAACTGTTACTGAACAATAATTTGACATAGGGAGCCTAGAGTCTGAGCAGCCAGCTTCCTGCTGTTTGTAGGTGCGTGGTCTTTGATGTGAATGGACCTCACCACCACGTCCCATAAATATTCGATAAGGTTCATATCAGGTGAACAAAGTGGCTACAGTAGTAGTTGAAATTCTCCAGAGCGCTCTTCGAACCAATACTGGCCAACTTGAGCCCAGTGTATTATCCTTGTGGAATATCTCATAGTTGTAGGTGTACATCAAGTCCATGAAGCGCTTCAAGTGGTCACCAAGCAGTTCAACGTCGCTGGTCAACGATATGTTCAGGTGGATCAGCGGATCTAGCCCATGCCACGTGAACACATCCCACACCATTATGGAGCTCCCACAGCCTATATGGTGCCTTGTTGATAACTGAGGTCCATGGCTTCGTGGGGCCTGTGCCAAAACCGAACCCTACCATCAGCTCGAAACTACTGAAACAGTGACTCATTGGACCAAGCTACAAGTCGTCAGTCTTCCAGGGTCCAATTAACAATGTCACGTGTTCAGATGTGCCCGGTGTCGTGGTGTTAACAAGTGCACTCTATTAGGTCTTCTGCTCCCATATCCCGCTGACGTTAAAGAACTCTATACGGACCTACTGGATATGCGTCTGTTACCTCTTGCTTTGCATGTAGATGTAATTTGAGACAACGTGGCTTGTCTGATACCACGGATATTTCTAGCCAGACGCCGCTAATCGCGATCATTAAGTATCCATAGTCGGCCACTACGCTCTTCACTGTGGGTGGTAATGTATTCCCGATAACACGTGGGACCGACGTTCGAGGAATATTAAATGTCCACCCCCACTACCATACTTCTTTCGAAAGACGACAATTCATGTTCCCTTGCCAAGACCAGCGCAGACGGTGCCTACTCGAGATGTCAGATCATATCTGATGCAGGTGGCGCCACCGACTATTACCTTCAAGTACTGCTATCCCATGACTTTTGGCAAGTCAGCGCTTCCAGGCTTGAGCTCTCGATCGCACTCCGTACACTTCGGAGTGTCGTAGAGAGTGAACACATTGACTTATTTAAAGTATTATGGTCCGTTTTCCCCCAAATAGGTAGGCTATCAAAAGTAAGTCACATTACAGCGAGTACAAGAAGAGTTTGTGAATAACTGACTGTCAACAAAAGCTCTCTGTAATATTCCAAAATGACGGCACCACAATACTTGCCGTACGAACCTTACGGGCAAAGTTATGCAGGATCGGAAATGTGAGATATTTAAAATTTGCTTCATATCAACTTACCAGCACCAATGAACTAAACTCGGGACTTGAGACGCATGCTCGGGCTATACATAATTAATTAGTCATCCGTGTCCCTAGGAGACGAATTAGTTAATCTTTTCACGAGAGTTTAATCCTGATATAAACATAGTATGTCCAAGCTTCCACCAAAGAAAGAGTTGTAATTCGCTGAGCGTGTAGTCCGACCTCCACCCCGTCAATGTCTCGTGTTCGGACGTACAGGGCTGCACATGGCATACGACAACAGTGCGAAGATCTGAACTTCTGAATAAACGAATAAACCTGGATTCTGTTCACTTAGTTTATTGAACACATTCACAAGATGCAACACATTATCTCCACGATGTACAGTTTGGGACTTTCCCTCACTACGGGAAGACTTCCTGTATTACACCACGCCTTGTGCCTTCAATCAACGGCCGAGAGGGTTCTACGTGCTGACCACATGGCACCTCGTAATATGCAGGCCTTCGGGCTGAGCAGCGGTCGCTTGGTAGGCCAAGGCCCTTCAAAGGCTGTAGTGCCATGGGGTTTTGTTTGATTTGGCTTGTGCCTTCATTTCTCGTTATTTCATCACTATTTTATAAAAACACATATATATATACAGGTAAATATGACAACTATATTTTAATTTGTTTACATACTCTTCCAAACTTTCTGAATGTAATAAACTAAAATAAAATAAAATGAGCGCGTCGTACTACTTTACTTCAAGCTCGCATACAGTCGAGTGAGTGCGACGGTTGCTTCTCCAATCAACTACGTCCATGTCCACGTGCAAAGGCAACGTGCTCCGTCTATTTGTTTACATCAGTATTAAACTCTCGTGAAAAACGGTATAGTTTACAACAAGTAGTGCCAATAACATGACAGCCGTAATCGATTTTTATATATTTCATGCTATTTATTATTTGATTATTTATGTGACAATTGCCCATTATGATGCCATTTCGTCTCGTACTCTTGTTATCGTCATGAGATGCCAGTACAACTGTACTGATGAATACTCCCATCCCCTACATCCAGATCTCCTGAAACTGGGGAGAGAGCATTCATTTATTGCAATTCATTTATTTGATACATGAATTACATTATCTTTGTAACAACTATACTGTATATCTATTCTTCTTCATCTTTTTAATCTGTTTACCCTCCAGGGTTGGTTTTCCCTCGAATTTAGCGAGGGATCCCACCTCTACCGCCTCAAGTGCAGTGTCCTGGAGCGTGAGACATTGGGTCGGGGATACAAGTAGGGAGAATGACCAGTACGTCGCCCAGGTGGCCTCACCTGCTATGCTGAAGAGGGGCCTTGTGGAGGAATGGGAAGAATGGAAGGGATAGACAAGGAAGAGGGAAGAAAGCGGCCGTGGCTTTAAATTAGGTACCATCCCGGCATTCGCCTGGATGAGAAGTGGGAAACTATGGCAAACCACTTCCAGGATGGCTGAGGAGGGAATCGAACCCCTCTCTACTCAATTGACCTCCCGAAGCTGAGTGGACCCCGTTCCATCCCTCCTACAACTTTTTCAAATTTCGTGGCAGAGCCGGGAATCGAACCCGGGCCTTCCGGGGTGGCAGCTAATCACACTAACCACTACACCACAGAGGCGGACCTATATGTCTATTACTACATTAAATAATATACTTAAACCTATTAGAAATTATATCCATTGCAATCTTATCACCCCTCTTTTCCCCCTTTTGTCCTAGATGTAATACAGTGTTACATATTCTAGGACAAACATGTACCTTATCATTAATTTCGTCAGCGCTTGTTTTATTTGTTCTTCCTTTTGCCACACATTTCTTTTTACTTTGTTTGTTTGTTTCTTTCTTTCTTTCTTTCTTTCATTTTCTTAATCCGTTTACCTTCCGGGGTTGTTAATTTCCTCCGACTCAGTGAGGGATCCCACCTCTACCACCTCAAGGGTAGAGTCTTAGGGTGTGACACTTTGGGTCGGGGATACAACTGGGGAGGAGGACCAGTACTCGGGCGGCCTCACCAGCAATGATGAACGGGGGCCTTGTAGGGGAATGGGAAGTTTGGAAGGAAAGAACTAGGAGCGTGAAAGGAAGCGGCCGTGGCCTTAAGTTAGGTACCATCCCGGCATTTGCCTGGAGAAGTGGGAAACCACGGAAAACCACTTCCAGGATGGCTGAGGAGGGAATTGAACCCCCTCCTCCTCCTACTCAGTTGACCTCACGAGGCTGAGCGGACCCCGTTCCAGCCCTCGTACCACTTTTCAAGTTTCGTGGCAGAGCTGGGAATCGAACCCGGGCACTTATTTCTTAAAACACAAAAATTTCTGTTCTTCCCGGTGTAATCCATTATTTGTTCAATAATTTAACAATTGTGTAGAATTCTTTCTCTCTTTCAAATTTAGTTTTAAATTTCATTCCTAGGTATTTTACTCTGATTGCATCTGTCGCCCTACAAACTCTCAATAGATGAGCCTCTTCCATAATTTCTCTACAAAATAAACAAGAGTTTTCGTCATGTTTCTCTCTCTTTGGCCCTTATTCATACATCACACTATCAGACCCAGACCATACCTCATACTTCTCTGTTTGGAAGCCTTTCTTTCTTATTGACATTTTTGGATAATTTCACAGAGTCTTACATTCTACCAAAACCATCCGCTTCTCAATATCTTTCAGTCTAATCCTTACTTTACCGGGCGAGTTGGCCGTGCGGTTAGGGGCGCGCAGTTGTGAGCTTGCATTCGGGAGATAGTGGGTTCAAAGCCCACTGTCGGCAGACCTGAATATGGTTTTCCGTGTTTTCCCATTTTCACATCAAGCAAATGCGGGGGTGTACCTTAATTAAGGCCACGGCCGCTCCCTTTCCACTCCTAGTCCTTTCCTATCCCATCGTCGCCATAAGACCTATCTGTATCGGATAAAGCATCTTTTAAAAAGTACTTACTTTCTCGCACAATTTCTTATCTTTTTTCTGAATCTCTTCATCCAGTATTCTCCCGTTCCTGTTCTGTCAAACATCCTTTACAGTACTTTCATTAGCCAGTAATCATCATTTAAATGTTCCGTCTGATGTTGATATGCTAAATTCAATATTTCCCTCCCGTGTCTCTTTCTTAATCTCAACTACTGAATTGGATATCTAACGTATCTTTCATTTTCCAAAATCAGACTTGCGCCAGGTGACAATGTCACGGAAAATCAGCGCAATACTCCCTCACCTGTTTCCATCCATATTATTTACACTTGGAATAAAGAAGATAAAATCTTTGTTTTAATAATAATGTTATTTGCTTTAAGTCCCACTAACTACTTTTACGGTTTTCGGAGACGCCGAGGTGCCGGAATTTAGTCCTACAGAAGTTCTTTTACATGCCTGTAAATCTGCCGACACGAGGCTGACGAATTTGAGCACCTTCAAATACCACCGGACTGAGCCAGAATCGAATCTGCGAAATTGAGCTCAGAAGGCTAGCACCTCAACCGTCTGAGACACTCAGCCCTGCATATATATTTGTTTTCATGGGATCTGCTGAAATCTTAAAACCCTTAAACAACATAATCTCCTTCTATGAGTTGTAATACTATTGAAATGAACCGTCGATGTATGGGACAGTTCTGTGTTCTTTGTGCGCGTGAACTCCGGTAGATAAACCCGTGAGACTTGGGTGTCGTATTTGAAACTAACAATAAGTGAAGTCAGGATTAGGAAGAAGTCGGCCGTGACCTGTATGCCAGGAGCCATTTTAGCATCCACCTAGAGCTGATGAGAGAAACTACAGGATCTTATTTCTAGTATGGCAGAAGGTGTGAACAAACATAACTGCATGGACTCCTCGGCTGTGCCCATTCGCCGCCGATCTTAAACGTAAAAAGAGATATAAATGATGCCAACAGAGGGAGAAAGAATGTTCAAAGCAGACGGCAAGTTTCACTCGCGTCGTAAATGTCAGACGACGATATGTTCCGTGAAGCTGTCGAAATGTTTATGGAACTTTAAAATACTACTTTTCCAAATAGGCAGTCGACTGTGAAGTTATTCGGTTTTTCAATTTCAACGTAATTGTCCAAACAGCAACGTAAATACTATTCAGGGAATGATGTAAATCTTCTCAGAGATGTAAAGCATAACATTTAACGTCTGAACTTGGTCCATAGAAAGCTCAATGATACGCTATTATTGGTAGCTATAAAACCCCATAATAATAATAATAATAATAATAATAATAATAATAATAATAATAATAATAATAATAATAATAATAATAATAATAATAATAATAATGTTCGCCTCTGTTGTGTAGTAGCTAGTGTGATTAGCTGCAACCCCCGGAGGTCCGGGTTCGATTCCCGGCTCAGCCACGAAATAATATAAAAAGTGGTACGAGGGCTGGAATGGGGCCCACTCAGACTCGAGAAGTCAACTGAGTAGAGAGGGGTTCGATTCACCCCTCAGTTATCCTCGAAGTGGTTTTCCGTGGTTTCTCACTTCTCCTCCAGGCAAGTGCCGGGATGGTACCTAATTTAAGGCCACGGCCGCTTCCTTTCACGCTCCTAGTTCTTTCCTGCCCCACCATCACCTAAGACCTATCTGTGCCGGTGTGACAAGGCGAATTGTGTCCGACTCGTTGGCTGGACGGTCAGCGTACTGGCCTTCGCTTCAGAGGGTCCCGGGTTCGATTCCCGGCTGGGTCGGGGATTTTAACCTTAATTGGTTAATTCCTACGGCACGGGGGCTGGGTGTATGTGTTGTCTTCATCATCATTTCATCCTCATCACGACGCGCAGGTCGCCTACGGGAGTCAAATAGTAAGACCTGCACCTGGCGAGCCGAATCCGTCCTGGGATATCCCGGCACTAAAAGCCATACGACATTTCATTTCAAGGCGAATTGTAAAAGCCTCCTTCCTTTGTCCTTGCCTGTCCCTTCCAATCAACCCCCCCCCTCCCACAAGGCCCCTGAGTGAGGTACTGGTCCTCCTCTCTATCTGTATCCTCCGACCCAAAGTCTTACGCTCCAGGACACTGTCCTTGAGGTGGTAGTGGTGGGATCCCTCGCCGAGTCCAAGGGAAAAACCAACCATAGAGGGTAAACAGATTAAGAAAGAGTAATAATAATAATAATAATAATAATAATAATAATAATAATAATAATAATAATAATAATAATAATAATAATAATAATAAAATAATAATAAAATAAAATAATAGAATAACCTATATAGCGTTAAGTATTTGGGGCGATTCTATATCTGTAAAGTGAAGTCATTCTCGGGATTCGAACACGAATTCTCCTTCCTTAGGGGCTTCAGCGGACCCCAATATTTTGTAACACACTTCATTGACGGTGTAGGGCCTAGTAAATGTAAAATATAATTAAAATGTTGTTGGTTGCCAAATTGTAAACCTAACATGTGAATAAATAATCACTTTCTCCGGCGCCCCTTTTTAACCGAAATAATCGTACCGCTATGCCAAGGTGTTAAAAACACTCCTTTGGGGCCGATGACCTTCGATGTTAGGCCCCTTAAAACAACAAGCACCATCAAAACATTCCTGAAGGACAAAATTCCGATACCTCGGCGTCTCTTAAAGTCTACAATACTATTGAAGGAAAGTTAAACAAATACTACTACTACTACTACTACTACTACTACTACTGCTGCTACTACTACTAATAATAATAATAATAATATAAGCGACCGTGTCTCAGGGGGCAGCACGCCGGCCTCTCACCGCTAGATTGCGTGGTTCAAATCCCGGTCACTTAATATGAGATTTGTGCTGGACAAAGCGGGGGCGGGACAGTTTTTCTCCGGGTACTCCGGTTTTCCCTCTCGTTTTTCATTCCAGTAGTATAATTTCATTTCATTTCACCTGTCAGTCATTAATCATTGCCCCAGAAGAGTGCGACAGGCTTCGGCAGCCGGTACAATTCCTATCCACGACGCTAGATGGGGGCTCATTCATTCCGTTCCCAACCCGGTCGATTAAACTGAAACAGGCTGTGGATTTTCACATCATTAATAATAATAATAATAATAATAATAATAATAATAATAATAATAATAATAATAATAATAATAATAATAATAATAATAATAATAATAATGACCAACTTCTTGGCCGAATGATCAGTCTTACGACCTACGTTTCAGATGGTTCCGTCTTTGATTTCCAGTCGTCGTGGGGATTTTAGACGCCCTTCGTTGATTCATCCGGCTCGGGGACTGGGTGTTTGTGTTCATCTTATTATAATCTCTCCATATACAATAGAAACATTACACTACCAGCCACAACAGAGTGATTATATTTCTCTTCATAGGGCTCCGAGAGGGCATTCGCCCGTAAAACTAGGCCAAACTTATATGCCGAGATCAAGTAACTGGAAAAAAGTAATGGGTGTGTGCATATACAGGGTGGTAGGAAACAACGTGAACCGGGTATTTGAGCGTTAGAGCGTTGATCATACTGACAGGTAATTTGAAAGAAATAATGCGATATCTCACGGGGTTGTCATTTTTATCAGCTGATGAACTTAGCCTATAAGGTCGCTTGGCGGGCGAATTCAAATGGCCTTTGTCAGGCGGTGTTGCTAAATCTGAACGTGGCTTGAGAGCACCAATGGAAGAAAAAAGCTTCGCCCGAGGAGGAAGGCCAGTAATTGTCTTTCCCGTTTTAGTCATTATGCAGTATGGCATATCCTCTGTGTCATCAGGCCTTCATGCCTTTGCTGGTGGGACCTAGTGTTTACAGTGCACTATGTCTTCTGGTATAGGCTAGAGCAATTTTGTTATCTTCATAGATCTGTCTCTGTCATCCTTGGCGTTGACAATATGAAAGTGACTGAGGTATGAGTGATGCTAGTAATGCCATTCCTTCTGCAGCCAGTTCCTGCTATGAATGGTGTGAAAATGTTGCTCACAGGGTCGGTTGGTGTATGCATTTCAGTGGGCTTGGCAGACTGATATGTAATACTAACTCTGGCTCGGTGGGGAAAGCAATGGGAAACTACCTGACCCCCTCATTTCCCTAGTACGCCTCTTCAGTGATGCCTAGGCCATCTATGACAGCTGATGGCAAAGCTGTTGAGGATCCCACCAGTGGAATCGCTGACGGACTGAACATACATACATCAGGCCTTCCACCCATAAGGTTTTATTGCAAGTCATACTACAGGATTGCTTGAGTGGGTTCAGCATCACAGTCTAGTTTGTTTTTCGGTCTTTTCTATTAACTTTTATTTTCTCATTCTTGGCCGTGTGGTATGAGCTTCTGCTCCTGATTCTTCTGGATCCTTCTGATCCGTATGTTGTGTTGTTGCTTCTCTGTTGACTAAGGGTAACGAGTGTCAAGTTGGGTAAAAGCAGTTATGCTTTTCGTGTACTAAAAGGTACTTGTATGTGAAGTTTAGGTCCGTTCGGCCTTTGATCATGAAGTTGGGGAATTCTATCTCCTTTGCTTTGCATACTTTACCTATTGGAAGCTACAGCTTCTTGTGTTAAATACCAGATTGTAGTGCCCTTGAAGAAGCTCATAGGTCTCGAGAATAGAGAGTTTCTTCTCCCCGATATGTATTTGAGTTCTCAAGGCTTGAACTGTAAATATTATAATCTGTTCTAAATATTTATTCCACAGTTAAGTTTGGTTGTTAAATTATTGTTTTTGTTGCTTTTGGAAAAGAAACAGAAAAGAAATAACAAAACATCATTTAGGAAATACATTCGAAATTTGACCTTTTTTGTGTGTGTGGTCATTTGTTTGCAACATTTAAAAAAAAATTGAGGAACATGTTGTGAGCCGATAATGCGACACTGCGTGAAAGGGATTGATGACGGTAGTTCCAAATGGCGTGGGTAGTGCTAAAATAAACAGCTTTAACGAAATGCAGGCTCGAAATATTCTTATAGGAGTTCCAGTGATCTTCCAAACTGTCCTTCATTTAACCAAACCACGCGGTGATACGGACGGGTACGATGCGCATTGGTATCACCCAAATATCACTATAAAATTTGTCACAAATGGAACATAATAATTGCTTTTACACATATCAAGTGAAAAATCTGCGGCATATTAAGAAATACCGTCGTTATTTGAGAAATATGAAAACATACTTAAGGCTTGTAGACAGGACTGGTTTATGTCGTACTCCGCTGCTGGTGCCGTCTTTTGTTACTTTCTTCGGGTCCAGGGCTAGCACCATGGAATGGGAGTGCTATGTCTGTAGATTCTCATTATCTTTGTCCATATGACTAGAGCGGCCAGTTCAAACAGCAAAATGGAGGTCAACAGAAAAATAGCATGATCTCTGGACCAATAAATATTTTAATTTCTGTTCCAACGAAAGTAGCTCGATCCCTGGACCAATAAATCACTAGTCCACTGAATTTTTCTTATGTACATTGGCCATATCATTTTGTCGCCTATTAAATATTGCATATCACGATACAATTCATGAAATGGTGTCATTGACAAGTGAAGCAATGAAACGAAAGCAAAGAACTTCAGTGAACACAGATATTACACACGAAATTGTTGAAAGTGTAAGACAAAAGACATACGTGTGTCACTGTGAACGCAACACCAAATGTACTTATAAAGTTGTAAAGTACGTATACATAATATTCTCCAAAAATCAAATATTTCTTAATTTGCCGCAGATTTTTCACTTGATATGTGTAAAAGAAATTATTAGGTTCCGTTTGTGACAAATTTTATAGTGATATTTGGGTGATACCAATGCGCACTATACCCGATACGGATTTTAAAGCTAGCAGTGTCTGGACAAACAGTATTCTGCATTTCATTTCTGATTCCCTCAATATTACAAAAACACAATACAACCGGTTTCAGCCCGAAAATTTTATTTGAGGGGTTTTCGTCTTTACATGAAACACATGGATTTTTTGGGAAGGATTATCCATGACATTACTTGACACAGTCAACCAAGTTAGATTCAAACGTTCGGGGGTTGTGCGGACCCACTAAATCTCGTGGATAAAGTTAAGGAAACGGTGTCTGAAGTGTATCTTACCAGCCCTTCCTCTATAACAGTCCCTTAACAGCGAAACAGTGGCCCATGCAGACGCGTACTTATTTGTTTAGTTGTGTTCGTGATGCGAACAATAAACCATGGATTTTCATGAGCAGCGTACAAACTTAAAATTCCTATTTTTTCTTTTACAGAAGTTTTTTTTGGTAGTTGTTTTACGTCGCTCCAACACAGGTAGGTCTTATGGCAACGACGGGATAGGAAATGGCTAGGGGTGGTAAAGAAGCGGCCGTGGCCTTAATTAAGGCACAGCCCCAGCATTTGCCTGGAGTAAAATATTTTCAACAAAAAAACTGATTTGACAGTCTTTACGTCTACATTAAATCCACAAACTGTTCATCTGTCAGAAAACCCTCTCAAGGAAAGGATTTGAGCCAGGCAGATTCAAACAGAAGGATAACAAGACCTGAATATCCTAATTATTGTCCAGAAGTTCCTTACTTCCGCACAAGGCCTGGAGGGGGCGCAAATTTAAAAATTTCGCATTAAATACTTCAAGTCCTGTAGTGAAAAACGATACTTTTGCGTTTCATTTAGACAGTTTTTGGTACACCAGTACCGTACAAAGTTCCTTATTTCAGGGCTTACCAGGGTAAAACGAGACGTCTGAGATGCCTAGAAAGGCAGGTCAGGAAGACAAAAGTCCTCTTACACACTGAGATAAGAGGTGATGTATTATTTCGTTTATGTCTTGCTCATATACCTTTCTTGCGTAATGGTAAGGGTTTCACAAGGAAAACATTTCAATATCTAGATCTCCCGAACTGGGTATCCAGTGTTAGAGATGTAACGTCACTTACTTAGCCTGTTTAGGAGAACCTTGTTTGCAAGACTCTTAGTGCATGTTCCTTGACAGCTCTGTTGCTAATTCCGTCGGTATGCATCACTGTTGTTGTCTGTGTGAATGAAACAGCGTTGTAAATCTTAATAGTTCTTTTACCTAGGTGCCAGCAGCGAAGACTTCAGTGTTATAGCTTGATTGAGTGGCAGCTGTTGCTGTAATAATGGTAGCCTTTGGTTTGTATACCTGTCTGCTTGCCACTCATTGCCTCTTGTTGATGAATGAGAAACATAAGAGTGGTTAGTTATTGGAAATTGGAAAAAGCCAAAACAATAAGGGACAACAACAACAACATCTGCCGGGACTCGTATCCTTTAAGTATTCTTATTAACATTCTAAACATCCTTGAAATCATATTCTACGTTATAACTTGTAACATATCTCCAATTGATAGGCCTACGCTTCAGGTAATTAACACTTCGAAATACAAGTTACCAGAGCCATATTTATTTCTCATCCGGGAGATAGTGGTTTCGAATCCCACTGTCGGCAGCCCTGAAGATGGTTTTCGTGGTTTCCCATTTTCCCACCAGACAAATGCTGGGGCTGTACCTTAAGGCCACGGCCGTTTCCTTTCCTATCCCATCGTCGCCATAAGACCTGTCTGTGTCGGCGCGACGTAAAGTCACTTATACAATATATACATATACTAGCTGATGTACCCGTGCTTCACTACGGAATTCTACATTGTATACAGAATTCCAGGTTAGGTAGTGTACACATTGTGGGTAAGATTATATTCAATTGCATAGCTCTTACCGTCACCTCAGAAACGCGACGGGGAAGTCTGCAAACGTCTTTTCTCATGTGAAGACTGGGTTAGAGAATTTTCATTCGCAATCAGGTTGAGGAGTTTTCATTATAATGGCAGACACTCACTCTCCACCTGCCTTTTTACATCCTCAAAAAATACTGTCTTAATGGTTTTCCCAACCGAAATCAACATAGGTCATTACAATGACGTCAGTAAGAATGTTGCGCTTAAAACAATGCTATCATATGAAATACTCGATGAAATAAAACACTACACATTTCCTCACTTTTATCGAACAGTACTACACTACTACAGTCCAAAGTTTCAGAGCTGGAATAACCAGGCCGTGAGCCGTGAACACTCCTCTACAACTACTAGCAGAGGTGCCAACCTCTGAAATGGCTTTTCCGTAATCCCCCCTCCCTACCCGCCGAAAAATGTTGGAGTCAAATCGAAAGCACACTCATCCCTTCTGGATAAATAGACCCTATTTGCCCTTCCCTTCTTTGTAACTTGCTTCCCCACGCAGCAGGTGCTTTTGTGTGGGATTTTTCTCGTAACATTCTTCCCCCTGTGAGGACATTTTCACCTTAAGAACAATAAGCGATTCGAGTGTAGATGTGATTATTGTAGGCCTGAATTCATTCTGTTTTTCCTATTAACACTGACAACTCTTTCTGTGGGAGAGTTAATGTCAGGTACACTTAATACTGCAATAATACAGGATTACATCTTTTAGTGAATAGGAGAGTAGAGTTATTCATTCCCAATGAATTTCACGACGCTCACGGATAGCAAAAGGAAGTGACGATCGAATGAGTATCTTTGCCAACTCACAAAATTTGAAACGAAGAGGGTCGAGTACCAATGCTCGAAAAGATTTAAATCTCCTTGTTTTCTTATTTTTTCCGTAGAAATTATATTTTCCTTATAATGTCGCTCTTCCGTAACAATTTACCCTTGGACCATAAAGCCGTAATCGGCAGGGGAAATCCGTAATAATTACGGATAATCCGTAACAGTTGGCACCTCTGAATTTTCAATCCTCCCCTGAAGGGGGCGGCAGGCCTCCTTCACAATGACGCCATCTCTCAGGCCAGAAGATTTGTTAGGGTGAAGGAGATGTGTGGGGAAGGTGAAAGGGTTGGCGGCCGTGGCCTATGTTAAAAACCAATGACACCATTCTCAGGACAGCCGACGTTTGGGACCGGCCCCTCTCCGTCTCCCGAATGCAGAGGTGTAGAGCCACGGCCACCCTTCCTCTGCTCGGTTGTTCGGTCGGAGAGATAGGTGGTGTGGAAAGTACCGATACCGGCGCGCTTTATCGCGCTCCTCTGTCGGTCTGTAATCATTGTATTAATTTATGATTATAAAGAATTTTGAAAGGGGATCACTTTTCGTTGAGTGGGGGTTAATTTATGTGTAGAAAATTTAATTTGTGATTTTGTATGTGTGTGTGCGACCAGGGTAAAGGAACTGCCAATGTTGGCTGACACAGTAGTTAGTGTGTATCGGTATCTAGTAATCCTGGGTGTCGGCCATCCAATGTTACTTTCGAGGTTGCAACGGGACTGTACCGATGGTATTGAACAGTGACTTTCATATTTATACTTTACAAATTATAATTTATGTGAGTATGCGGATGTTAAAAATTGGAAAAACAGCATTTATGTACGTATGTTCATTCAAATGAAGCGCCTTGAATGTCATCTTCAATATAAACTTGCAACAACTTGTGCAAAAGTTTGGACTTTTCTCTACCAGATGTCTCTACCAAGAAAAACTTATGTTATACACTCTAGTGTGAAGAGGAACTATTAAAATCCTAAAGTATTTTTTTATTTTGAAGTTTACTACACTGAGTTGATTATTCTTTGTTCTTTTGTGTGTTAAAGTTGTCAACACTTCGATCTCTTTCCGCCAATTTCAAAATTGACCAATGGGAAATTTTGTATGTGTATTTTTCCACGAATAGTTTTCATCTTCTACCTATTTGATTATCCAATGTAAACTGGGGATATGTCGGGCCTTAGCCCACAATTCTCTCGGGTATAAAAGCTGGCACTTTTTTCAAGCTACCTTGTCTTATTAATCGTCCAGTTTACTGAGTGCGTGCTAGAAGAGGAGGCGGGGGCGTCTCGCCCTTCATCGGGCTTTACTGCAGATTAAGGTAATGGCAGCTATTTTTATATCTATGTGATAGCCTCTGAAAGTTAGCTCGAGGGGAAGGTTTCTTAGCTTTAATAATGTAACCTTAAATTTCCAGTCTTCTAAAATGTAAATTTCTACTGTAAATTTCAAACAAGCCGAAAAGCACTTAGATTAAATTCGGGAATAGAGAGTGTGACACCCTCTCGAGTTCCCTATCAACTTGACTTCGAGGTGACTATGATTTTGTAACCGTTTTCAGCCTGTAACTTAAAGTTTCTCCATCTAGTCAACTCAGTAGTATAGGATTAGCCTCTGTAACGTCGGGCAGTGAGCCCAACTAGGGTTTTAAACTTCTAAGTGTAAGTTTCTAGTAGTGAAGGGTCCTCCTCCGCATCATTTTGATTTTTGTGCCAGTAACTTTAACCTGTGATTTTTTTCTTCCCACAAAGGCCCGGTAGAATGTGTATTCGATACTCCTATAAAATTTAATCATTTATGTTAAGTGGTTAGACTGCTGAGTGTTTAAGACAGTGAATTCTGTTTGAATTGTAAAATGTAGGTTGTGCCTCGAGAGGCCTGGAAAGTGTAAATTTTAGTGAGCGAAGATGCTTGGGTTGTAAATGTTGAAGGTTGCCGTGGGAAGGCAGTAAGGCATAAGGTTCGGAGCACAGTCTCCTGGATAAATTCATAGATCATAGATGCTCCTTCTAGTTTCGTAGAGGTGTTTGTATACTCTGTAAATGAAATTGGGAGATCTGTCTCCTTGACCACTGAGTGGATGGAGCAATAGTGCTCTTGGAAGATTGTACATTGTGAATACTCTGTACATGAAACTGTGAGATCTGTGTCCTTGACCACTGAGTGGATGGAGCAATAGTGCTCTTGGAAGATTGTACATTGTGAATACTCTGTACATGAAACTGGGAGACCTGTCTGCTTGACTATTGAGTGGATGGAGCAATAGTGCTTTTGGAAGAATGTACATTGTGAATACTCTGTACATGAAACTGGGAGATCTGTGTCCTTGACCACTGAGTGGATGGAGCAATAGTGCTTTTGGAAGATTGTACATTGTGAATACTCTGTACATGAAACTGGGAGACCTGTCTGCTTGACTATTGAGTGGATGGAGCCATAGTGCCCGTTTGTAAAATTGGGAACTTTAAGCTCGTATTGTTAATTGGCAATTTTGTTAATTTTCGAATTTATCCTCCTTTGTTTTGTACCTGAAATTTTTCTCCGTCGCTGAGCAACTTGTTTTGTTAAAATTAGCTTCTGAAAACGAAAACCATCCCAAATGAAATATAACTCTAACTTTAAAGCTTTTAATTATTTTTTTGTTTGTAGTAGATAGAGCCATTCCTGCCCGCACCTTCTTTCACCTCTGTGATCCACAAAAACACGGTAACAATGTAAATTGGCAACTTGTGGCGCTCCGCCTCGGCTGTTTCAGTGCTTCATTTTTGCTTTAGCCGGGAAGTGAGGAAGTGAGAATTTTTCGTCTTTTTCATGGCGGGATCGTTTTACTTGGTGTGGTGTGGGTTTTAATGTAGGATGAGTTGTCTGCTTGGCATGATTAGTAATAGGGGCGTGTTTTGGTACGAGAGTAACTTATGGAGTAGTATGCGTACGTAGGAGGGTGGATGTATCCTGGCTGGGCTGGTGGGTGTGTACCTTGGTGATGGTTCGAGGGTGGTGCGATTTGGAGGCTTAATAGAGGGGGAGGTTTGGTGTGCATGTTTAGATTTTGTGCACGCCTGTAGTGAGCTTTAATTGCCTTTTAAAGAAAAGGGCAACCAGGGAGTAAGGCGGCGTGACTGCCATGGCAGTTCGCAGACCTCGTATGGTCCATTGGTACTTTACAATCAGTGTGGCGGCGAGAACTAACACATCTATTGCAGCGGGTGGGTTCTGAACACACTGATGCAGAATTATTAAGGCAATTGTAGCATTGTGTGATGAGTGTGGGTCTGGTGGGTGTGCGAGTTTGAGTTGCTGATGTGGGAGTGTTGCGTGTTGGTGGTTTCTGTGACTTAGGATCAGGTTTTTTACGCCTGCTCTTAGTCTGTGTGAACCGGTGCTTGGCTTGTGTTTCTGGTTGCGAGACTGGTAAGGTTTCGGTCTCGGGTTCGATTGGTGGTTTAGGAGAGAGGGGAGAAGGGGGAGTAGTGTCGGTGTCTGGTGGTAATGTAACGTCGGTCTGTGTTGTTTGGTGTTTGTTGTTTTCAAGAGTCTGTGAAAATTTATTGAATTTATGAGGTGGGGGTTTGTTTGTGCTGCTGAGTGATTGGGGGTGGGTTAGGTCTGAGTGTCTGTTGTGTCAAAGTCATCCGAACAAATTTTGTATCTGACTTCATAACTTTCTAATTGATTTGTAATTTTGTCGTAGACTTCGTGGTCATTTATCAATATGAAAATGTAGCCATTTTCTATTTCTATGCGAGCTTGCAGTGGCCATGTCTTGAGCGTAGTTGCTGTTGTTGTTGTTCGTTTAGTGTTGGGTTGTGTTGGTATGGAATGATTATTGGGTAGAAGGTTATGTCGGCGGATGAGTTACTGGGACGGTATCGTAGTGGTTTGTGGAAGGGTGAATTGGGGTTTTCAAAATTATTAGCCATGGTTGTGGTGTGGTAAGGCGTAGGAATTTCTTGTGTTCAGGAAAGTCGGTGTCCTGACTACTCAGTCCACCAGGATGGTACCGACAAGGTGGTTGGTATTGGGTAGGCTATACGTGGGTGTTGTTGAAACACTGGTACGGTCAAACTCAAAAAGCCAGGACCGACGTCGTGGATTTGCTACTCAGCAAGTCACGGTCAGGTCAGGTATAGTTATTCTGATCTCGCAGCGACAAGAACCGAACCGGTAACTATACTGAGAGCACTCGTGACGGCTGGCTGGTCGTTGAGCGCTCTGTGTGGTGACATGGGGTATTAATGTACCGTAGAGCTCGCAGGCAACGGCTGGAGGGCTAGCGTTCAGGGTGCTAGTCTCCCTGAACACTCCTCTGCCATTATTCTGTTAAGTGTGCATACTGTTGATTCAAATCAGCGGATCAGAGTAGAGATGAAATTGCTGGAATACTATGTTGAGCTGGTGTGTTACGTCCAGCAGTATCAGAAAGTGTATGAACCAGAGGAATGGCATACTAAAGAAGAAAATTCTCTAACTCCCCAGCCATTTCCCGCCAATATTCAGGCAGGCTGATATATTCGATACGCAGCAGTAATCCCATCTATCGGAGATGAGTGGCAGCTTAAGAGACAAAGAGCATCACAAAATGCAATGGTCAATGTAATGTTATTGTTGATCAATTTTATGAGCTTTCGACACTGTAGGCCTTCACATTAATTTTCCTCCGACTCTGAAATACCACTTTTACCACAGTCGGCACGGTAAAACAATAACACATAAGTTATCGGAAATTGTATTCTCTATAACTTTTGTTATGTAGTACCATTCGATAGGACCAATAACATAGGTACATGTATTTAAACATGTAATTTTAGGCGCCTTCGCCTAAACTAATAATTCAGCCAGAGCAAATAAAATTAATTACAGCCTAGACTGTAGTTTCTTATTCCCAGACTCTACATAGTCTACCGACTTTCATAAAATTCTGTTTACCCATTTTCTCGTGGCTTGGCGTTGAAATGGACTTAGCAACAAAAATACAAATTCATTAATATCTCTGTCATAACAGCCATACGTTAAAAATGTATAAGACATAAATGATAGGAAATTTAATTGTATATAACTTATGTTATGTAGTATTTATCGACAAATATTTGAAATTTAAATTTTAGGCCTTCTAATAAACTACCTTTTGATTTCACTCGACGTGAATAAAATCATTTGTAGTCTAGATTGTTATGGCTCATTCCCCGACTTTAGATACCAATTTTCATTAAATTCTCTTCAGCCATTTTCTCATGATGCGCGTACATATATTTTATATACCGACTGGTACAGCTACCCCTATTCACCCAGTTTTATGCAGCCCGCAGTGACCATACACCATACCCATACACCGTTGCAGTCTAGCATGTTGATGCACATTAGTCAAAGGTACGCGGAGAAGTGAACGACGCGCCGGTAACCCAGACCGCAATAAACGGCGACGGACTGTCACTCCTGATAGTGTACGATGTGTTACACTGTTCCACTGTTGCGCCAGAGCCGAGGAGGACGCAGATCTGTCCTGCAATGCCATTCGGATGAGGTGTCGATCTTTCGGGGGGGGGGGGGTCTGGGTGGTGCGACCAGACACATCACGTCGTGTTCTACGGCCTTCTATGAAGCATTCTGTACACACCCGTTGCACTGCCGACACACTTCGTCCCACACGAGCAGCAATTTCCCGGATGGATGCATCACGTTCTCTCATGCCAATAATGCGCCCTGTTTCAAACTCACTCATTTGATGGTACGGTTCTCGCGTACGTCTGCGAGACATCCTGGACGTCTGCTCAAGTCACACTGATCCATTACCTTTGGTATAGCGACAACGAGAACTTCAGGCACATTTTACCAGTCAGTGGTGGTGCGCCGAGATATGGATGTGGACCTTGAACCTGAGGGCCGACATGGTTCAAATGCTAATAATTTCTTCAGAACATACTAGTGCACATGTCCTGTGAATATGCACTTTCCATCTCTAGTCTTTCAAGGTGTTTTGGTTTTTATGAACATGCGTGTATAAATCATTGTGTTAATATGTAAGATTCATTATCAAGGATACGAAAATACACTTAGATTACTCAAGAATAGGATAATTTATGAAGAAGCAGTTATCATGACATATAAATAAAGTGAAAAGTGCCTTATCTCATAGCTGGATATCGTCATAATAAAATAATAATAATGATAATAATAATAATAATAATAATAATAATAATAATAATAATAATATTCTTCCTCTTCTGCTATGGAACCTCTAAGCACATTTACAGCAGAAAGTTCTGAATTACCGGTACTTGAGCTTGCTAGTTGATTATACAGCTGTGAGTCATCCGTCTGAGCATTTTTTTCCGACTCACTCAAACACACTGACTGGCCAGCAAGCATCAACTCACCGTAGACGTAATGCGCATATTCCTATTTTTGGTTTCATTGAGATTATTTTTGCTGAATATTCTTTCACAATCAGTAATATTAAAGTCTTTGCAATCAGCATTCGAGTGAGGGGATGACAAAACAGAGAGTGAAAATTCTGGAAGTGCGGGAAAATCACATTCACCAAACGTCTTTTTCACCTCCTGCAACTTAGTACAAAATTAATTTACTTCATAGTAGGCTTTAATATTATCGTTGATATTGAC
The DNA here is from genome assembly GCF_040414725.1 of Anabrus simplex. Classification (NCBI taxonomy): domain Eukaryota; kingdom Metazoa; phylum Arthropoda; class Insecta; order Orthoptera; family Tettigoniidae; genus Anabrus; species Anabrus simplex. The sequence goes on along the minus strand of NC_090265.1, from coordinate 1,045,428,733 downwards.
AAAGAGTAATTTCCTTCAGTCATCTCGATTCAATCCTCTGAAGGCGAATACTTACAGGCGCAAGACTGCAGTAACTCAGAAAGGAGTAAATTAGTAAATTCCCTTTTGGAATCTTATTATTCGAAAAGCCTCTTCCTCTCTTTCCAACTTGTCATCATATGGCAGAAAATAACTAACATGAACAAAATAAGGATTTTTTTTGCTAGTTGCTTTATGTCGCACCGACACAGATAGGTCTTACGGCGACGATGGGATTGGCAAGGCCTAGGAGTTGGAAGGAAGCGGCCGTGGCCTTAATTAAGGTACAGCCCCAGCATTTGCCTGGTATGAAAATGAGAAACCACGGAAAACCATCTTCAGGGCTGCCGACAGTGGGATTCGAACCCACTATCTCCCGGATGCAAGCTCACAGCCGCGTGCCCCTGACCGCATGGCGGAAATTTTTAAAGAGAAAACAAGACAAAATATACGATACATCGTAGGATCTTATAATAGGCGTACGATCCGTCGATTGGATCGTGCGATAGCACAGAGCATCGCATTATCGTACATGTACGATCCAAATCGTACGATTGGCAAAGGTGAATGTGGCTATCAGTTAGTGTAGCTCTGGTCTCCGGCGTGGTAGGACGTTGTATGAGGTTCGTTTGATTCATATTAATTAGTCCTTTAAGTCTATGATAAAAATCAAGTAGCGAATATTTGAGAAAATCGTGGTGCGAAAAAGTGCGAAAAAATTGTTTTGCGAAATGTTGCGACATGTAGACAATAAATGGCTTTAAAATGATCAAAATCGCATTCGAGAGTGTGGAAAGGCATCTCATATTTTCAAAACGTCTAAAATCACCATTTGCGAGCGTCAAATGGCTTATCGAGAGCGTCTCACAGTTAAGGCGACCGAACGTCCTAAAGAGATTTACGCGCTACTGCGGCCCCAGCTAAGCACACCTACTGCCCCCGTGGTGTAAAGTGGTTTAGAACTCATGGAGGTGAATAATGAACCGACTTTGTCTTGAAGATGTGTAAATTAGTTTAAATTGAAGGCATAACATTTCAACAATAAAATTCCGAAAGCCATACCGACTAGATACTTTATGTCGACATTACCTATCATGCGATACGTATCCTACGTGAAAACTGGCAGTCGTGATCATGACATAGTTCCTTTCGATTCTTTTACGAAACTACGTTACATTGCATTGCAACAGCGAAAGTATTCAAAAAATGAGGCTGTTTTATGGGACGGTTGGGTGACGACCTTTTGTGCAGGAAAAAATATACACACAGTAGCAAATGTACCCGTGCTTTTCTACGGTGTTCTACATTGTATTCGGATCTCGAAGTAAATTACTGTACACGCAGTGAATAAGACTTTTTTTGAATTGCATATGTCTTACCGTCGCTTTCAATTTAAAGTGCGAGTTGCGGAGTTGTCATGATAACGTCAGGCTCACTTGCCTATTGTCATTCACAATCGAGTTCGGAAGTTTTCATTACAATGGCAGGCCCCCTTGCCTACTGGGCGTCACAATCGATTTGGGGAGTTTTTGTTACAGTGGCGGGCCCCCTTTCCTACTTCCAGACACATTACAGTTGAGGAGTTTAACTTGGAATCGAGAAATACAGCTCTATTTAACGTATAAGGAATAGAGACACGACAAAAAGTCATAGGACCAAAGTTGTAGATCTCTCCAAATTGAAGGGCGATTGTCATATCTGTTTCGTGATACGACCTACCGTTCAGCCACCAATTACCCCGAAACGGTCTGCAACGTCATAAAAAATGCATCCATATTTCGATATTTTCCGGGGCCAAAATTTATACATTTGATCAGCTTGAAATTTTTCCTCAAAGAAAAGAGTAAACAGGTTTTGGGATTAGCACTTGCATACATACGGAGTAATTAAGTAAGAATGTAATACAGTTAAGAAAGGTGAAATTGATGGAAAATAGGATCATAACTGAGGACAGCCGTATAGGACATATATGTAAGTGCCAAGTGGATGCCATGAATAAATTGTGATGTTATGAGTTACGGATATAAGAAGGCGGTAACGGAGGAGAAATTTAGGCGTAGGGATTTTTAGGTAAAGAGATAAGAAGACGACTTACGGTGTTCTTACTTAAGCCTAAAGAGGCAAGAAATTAAAGCGGAAAACAAAAATAGAATAGAAATACAGTAAAATGACATTAAATACCAGAAAACACCTTACGGTGTGAATAATGGGCTACACTCCGCGGTACTGTTCAAATATTAACAACGCCCCTTAGTGCTATTCGAGAACGATTGCAACCTCCTACGGTATTCCGTCAATATCCCGCAAAATGGCTTGCTTTCTACACAAGGAACAACCACGAGTTTACAGGAATGACGAAAATGGCAATACGTTACTTCCCTGCTGGCAAGCAGTCGGAGACGTTGCCATGGTAACCTGTAGGTTCGTTGTCGGTCTGTCGGGCACTCAACGCAGAGCATGAGATCCGCAGAAAATAGTAATTTTCTCCGTCATTTGAAGAGTAAGCGAAATTGTGTACATAACAAAAGATATTTATAATGAAGGGACGTTTCACATACGGTCCACGGATTTGACATAAAATGAATAATATAAGAGAAAATGAGAGAAAATTGTTCTGGTTTTCCTATAACCTCTGTCTAGTATGCACATCAAAATCTTCCCCGGAATACGTATACTCTAAATATGAAGTTTGGCCGAGATCTGTCCAGCCGTTTCGCCGTGATGGTGGAACAGAGATAGGCCTACACGAAAAATAAAAACCACTACGGTCTTGAGTTGATCTAAAAGGGATAAATATCTAAAAAAATTGGCAAAACAAAGGAAATTACAGGCAGAGAAACGCCTACAACTTTAAACAGCAAATGTAAAATTGTTATATTTACAGTTCTATTTGACGCGTTTCTGTAATAGTTGTGGTGCTTAGCCTGAAAAATCATATATTAATACAATAATCGAGTCTTTGAGTCACAGGAATTAACCAGATCGCCGGTCTGGCCGGGAGTCGAACCCTGGTTCCTCTGAACCGAAGACCGCAGCGCTTACCATTCAGCCCTGGAACAAGGCAGTTTTTTTCTGAATTCCATCCCAAATCAGTTATAATATCGTTCAATTCTACCAAGCACCAAAATAATGCAAGTTATCACTGTCCACAACACCGTCTCATTGGGGCCAAAATATCTCTAGCTTATGATATCTATACACCTGGATATATTTGATATCGGGAGTTTGAGAGTACGGGAGATACGAAGTCACTTCCATCACAGACCAAGTCTGTTGAGTGGCAGTACAGTATGCGATCGTTGAAGGAACGGAAGGTAAAAGCTTCTGTATTCGCAACCCCCGCATTAAGTGCGGCGGGGTGCACCCACCGGTGTTCGGAAAACTGATAAACTTACTGGATAACTTGGGTACAACACTAGATTTTTACATCGATAAACCAGCATTTACCGAGCAAGTAGCCATGCGGCTTGGGTCACGTAGCTATCAACTTGTATTCGGGAGATAGTGGGTTCGAACCGCACTGTCGACAGCCCTTAAGATGGTTTTCGTGGTTTCCCATCTTCACAACAGTAAAGTGCTGGGGCTGTACCTTAATTAAAGCCACGGCCGCTTCCTCCCCACTCCCAAGTCTTTACTATCCCGTCGTCACCATAAGACCTACAGTATCTGTGTCGGTGCGACGTAAAGCAAATAAAAAAACAAAACAAAAAACATTTATTGTTATCATCATCATCATCATCATCATCATCATCATCATCATCATCATCGTCGTCGTCGTCATCTCCTCGGAAGATACTCAGTTCATGTAATTAATAATACTGTTGTGTAAAGAAAGCGTTGTTTACCTTCTGGCTCCCGGTACTTAATCTGAGGAAGTTTAAAATGGCCTCCCAAGTGTTTCCTGAAATATATCTTGAGTTGTACGACCAGAACAATATACACATACCGTGCAATGGAGAGTGTATGGTCTGAAATGCATTGGAACTCCTGTTTAATAGTGTGTTGAATTGAGCATCTTAAATTTCTCAATTTTTGGAATTACATGGCCTACCTTCTCTGTATATCAGGACGAATGACTGAATTTGACTCATTCATCTGTAAATACAAAACAATAATTGCTCTCCCACTTTCCTAAAATGTCGGGGTTAGATAATTTCGTTGCTAGAAACTAAATAATAATGATAATGCTATTTGCTTTACGTCCCACTAACTACACTTTTACGGTTTTCGAAGACGCCGAGGTGCCGGAATTTAGTCCCGCAGGAGTTCTTTTACGTGCCAGTAAATCTGCCGACACGAGGCTGACGTATTTGAGCACCTTCAAATACCACCGGACTGAGCCAGGATCAAACCTGCCAAGTTGGGGTCAGAAGGCCAGTGCCTCAACCGTCTGAGCCACTCAGCCCGGCTTGCTAGAAACTAGCATGCACGGTATCTAATGCAATTAAATTCCTTTTATTTTTTTCCGTAGCATTCCCAACACACTAGTGGGGTCACGGGCGCGACATATTATATTGTACATGTGGACCTGGACTAAGTTTACTGCCGGCTGTCCTTCTTGACACCAACTCTATGTGGACGAATGCATTCACTGTTGAATATTTGTGTGGTTGTTGTTAATGTAAGTTTTTGTGTGTAAATTAAGAAATATGCATTTAGACAAACATAAATACACAGTCCCTGAACCAGACGAACTAAACAGTTGATAAAATTCATTTTTTTTGCTATTTGCTTTACGTCGCACCGACACAGATATGTCTTATGGCGACGATAGGATAGGAAAGGCCTAGGAATGGAAAGGAAGCGGCCGTGGCCTTAATTAAGGTAGAGCCCCAGCATATGCCTGGTGTGAAAATGGGAAACCACGGAAAACCATCTTCAGGGCTGCCGACAGTGGGTTTCTAACCCACTATCTCCCGATAAAATTCCTAACATGGCTGGGAATCGAACTTGGGACCCTCTGAACGAAGGCTTCAGTGTTGACCATTCGCCAAGGAACCACACAATAAATAAATAAATAAATAAATAAATGAATGTCCGCCTCTGTGGTGTAGTGGTTAGTGTGATTAGCTGCCACCTCCAGAGGCCTGGTTTCCATTCTCGGCTCTGCCGCGAAATTTGAAAAGTGGTACGAATGCTGGTACGGGATCTGCACAGCATCGGGAGGTCAACTGAGTGGAGGGGGTTCAATTCAGACCTCAGCCATCCTCGAAGTAGTTTTCCGTTGTTTCCCACTTCTCCTCTAGTCAAATGCCGGGATGGTACCTAAATTTTAAGGCCACGGCCGCTCCCTTCCTCTTCCATGCCTATCCCTTCCAATCTCCCCATCCCCTTACAAGGCCCCTGTTCAGCAAAACAGGTGAGGCCGTCTGGGCGAGGTACTTGCCATTCTCCCCAGCTGTATTCCCCGACCCAATGTCTCACGCTCCAGGACACTGCCCTTGAGGCGGTAGAGGTGGGATCCCTCGCTGAGTCCGAGGGAAGAACCAACCCTGGAGGGTAAACGGATTAAAGAAAGAACGAAAGAAAGAAAGAAAAAAAGAAGGAAGGGAAGAAAGACAAAATTTCGTCACTTGTCATTCCTGTAGCAATCATATGCTATATATTTCTGTTTATGTTTCGTTGATTATTTACGGAAGTTATTGGGACACCTTAATTCACAGACTACAAGAGCACTAGAAGTATACCGATATATCTATTTTAAAAATTACATAAAACACTTTATACCGAATTATAAATGTTGACAACATGAACAGAATTTCACGCTTTACAAACCTATCTTGCTTATGTGATACGGCTAGGGGTCATCTGAAAATGTGTGTAACGAAATTAGTGACAGTCCGCCTCTGTGGTGTAGTCGTAGTGTAATTAGCTCCTACCCCCGGAGGATCGGGTTCGATTCCCGGCTCTGCCACGAAATTTGAAAAGTTGTACGAGGGGGAGAACGGGGTCCGTTCAGCCAGCCTCGGGAGGTCACCTGAGTAGAGGTGGCTTCGATTCCCACCTCAGCCATCCTCGAAGTGGTGCTGCGTGGTTTCCCACTTCTCCTCCAGGCAAATGCCTGGATGGTACCTAACTTAAGGCCACGACCGCTTCATTCCCTCTTCCTTGCCTGTCCCTTCGAATCATCCCATCCTCCACCAAGGCCCCTGTTCAGCATAGGAGGTGAGGCCGCCTAGGCGAGGTACTGGTCCTTCTCCCCAGTTGTATCCCCGACCCAAAGTCTTACGTTTCAGGACACTGCCCTTGAGGCGGTAGAGGTGGGATACTTCGCTGAGTGCGAGGGAAAATCCAGCCCTGGACGGTAAAAGGGATTAAGAAAGAAGAAGAAAGAGAGAACGTATATTGTTCATAAAGCAAACAAATCCCATGGTAGTACAGCCCTGTCGAAGGCCTGCAGATGACGCGTCGTCAGCACGACGAATCCACTCGATCGTTACTCTTTGCCTTTTAGCCGGGGTCGCTATCTCACCGTCATATACGAGTATCTCCTCGGCTATTCTCACGTAGCTTGAGCCGACCTTAATCGTTTATAATGAAAGGTAACATTAAATTTTGGCCGTGTACGATGTTTTTCCGGAAAATACGTATAAAAGTTGAATAATAACTTTATTTGACAATTATTCAGGTATTAAAATATGGTCTCCTTCAAAGTACTCTCCCTGAGACAAGATGCACTTCTGCCAACGCCGTTTCCACTGTTGATAACATTGTTGAAAGTCTTCAGTTGTGATGCTGTTCAGTTGCCGTGTCGTTTCTCCCTTGATGGCTTCCACATCACCCAAGTGCCGCCCCCGAAGCACCATTTTGCATTTCGGGAACAGGAAGAAGTCACAAGGGGCTAAATCGGGTGAATAAGGCGGGTGGTCTGTCACGGTGATTGAGCTTCGGGCCAAAAACTCATGCACAACGAGCGACGTGTGAGCGGGCGCATTGTCGTGATGAAGGATCCACCTGCCCCCTTGTGCCAAATCCGGTCGAACTCGGGCCACACGAGCTCTGAGACTTGATGTTGATGCGCTGTTCCTCAATCAGAGAGAGCTCCATACCGACGGCAGGTGAAAACGGGTAACTTTCAACAAGCAGCCGCACACTGCTACTGACACGCAGAGCTCTCCGACTCGAACTGAGCGTTGAGAAGATTGGCGACAACAGCAGTGCCACCTGGCGGCGCCTCCACGATACGTGATACGTCACCCCGACGGATTTATACGTATTTTCCGGACAAACCTCGTATATATAAACGTGCACACTATTAATGTATTAGCACACACGAGGAAACTCATGTTCAGAATCACACAGTTTGCCGTGCAGTGATATTCCGATGTTTTATTTACCATCCTATCAAGTTTCATTGCAATCGGTTTGGTCCAGTGTATTCAATTCCCCTGTGAGTGAAGTAACAAGGACCGTTGTAGGGTGTATGCGAGTACCGAAGTGTGTACTAGTAAATTATTGAGCAAGTTGGCCGCGCGGTTAGCGTTGCGAGGCTGTGAGTGAGCATGAGAGAGATGGTTGGTTTGAATTCACCGTCGGCAGCCCTGAAGATGGTTTTCCGTTGTTTCCCATTTTCGACTTAATTAAGGCCACGGCCGCTTCCTTCCAATTCCTAGCCCTTTCCTATCCCATCGTCGCCGCAAGACCTATCTGCGAATAGAATGAATAACAAATAATGTTATTATGATAGGGAATTTGTCTGGCTCCTAGGCTGAATGGCCAGGATCACCTCTTTCGTTTCAAGCATCCTGGTTAATTCCTCTGGCCCGGGGACTAGGTTTTGTATTTGTCTCAATACTTACTGTACAATACAACACACTACCAACCACCACAAAAACACGCGAAGTGTATATCCCTCCACAAACGTTTGACGCCTCGGAGGGCATCCGTCCGTAAATCAGAGTCAAATCTATATATGCGAAAGTGTTAATACATACGACTCCACCGGGGTATGAGGAAAACGGTACAAGAAGGAGGAGGAGAAGAAGAAGAAGAAGATAGGAAATTTGCAGGGACCGTACAATGAGGATTTATTCTCGTATTTATCATTATATGGAGACTCGGCTGTATCATTCATACTTATTGGATTTCTGTTTTCACACTCAAGTTATCTTTTTTTTTTGGCCCTTTGTTTTACGTCGCAGCGACACAGATAGGTCTTATGGCGACGATGGGATAGGAAAGGCCTAGGAATGGGAAGGAAGCGGTCGGGGCCTTAATTAAGATACAGCCCCGGCATCATTTGCCTGGCGTGGAAATGGGAAACCACGGAAAACCATCTTCAGGGCTGCCGACAGTGGGGTTCGAACCCGCTATCGCCCGGATGCAAGCTCACAGCTGCGTGCTCCTAACCGCACGGCCAACTCGCCCGGTCTCAAGTTATTTACTTCCCAATTTTGTAGTCCGCGGGAGGCAAATTTTGCGTACGGTATACTTTTGTTTACCGAACGCACAACATAAGAATATAATATTCAGCGTAGTATACCGGGGTCCTCTTTCGCAGGACGATGGCGTTGGACGACACAAAGAGTAAATCAAAGGTAACTTCTAAATATTGTTTTCACTCAAGGTCCAGTTGTGTAAGCAGTAGATGCAGGGCGATGTAAACACAGAAATACGAGCAGACTTGTGTTTGACAGGTTAATGTGGAGTGTGGAGCAGATCATCTCATTGTTATTTTGGGAGCAGCGTTTCCCTCTACGTGATAACCGTTTCCCTCGCCTGCTTGGCGTCCATTCAACTAGCGACGCTCTAGCCAAGAGCGTCAGTGTGACGTCAGGGGCTGCGAACCTCAACCTCGATACTCCACTAACCATCAAATGATTCTGCCTTGAGGAAGATCGAGCTAAACATTTAGTTTACATTCATTTAGCCAAAGATAATGTCTTAAAATCTGTATTGTGTGTTAGTGCTAAAATTCAACTATATTCGAGTAATAAGTAAGTTCGCGAGGATGATCAATGATATTGTGCTTACAACCAACCAACCAACCAACCAACCAACCAACCAACCAACCAACCAACCAACCAACCAACCAACCAACCAACCAACCAACCAACCAACCAACCAATCTTCAAACCAAACAAAATCAATCAATCAATCAATCAATCAATCAATCAATCAATCAATCAATCAATCAATCAATCAATCAATCAATCAATCAATCAATCAATCAATCAATCAATCAATCAATCAATCAATCAATCAATCAATCAATCAATCAATCAATCAGTGAACAAGGAAGCAAGCCAACATGCAAAAAGGGACCAGAATGTTTGAAATACGAAGAGACAATAGTGTTATACTGGATAAATACCGTAGATGAGTTGCAGGACAACATTTACATTTTTCCTGTTGGTTTGGAGACGTTATACCTGTTCAGAAACTGGAAATTCTCATGATATAGAGTCCACGACAGTTTTAAAAGATTACATCTAGAGTTATTTCAACTGACGAAACGACAGTACACCGCATTCGATTATAGGGTAGCCACAATGAAAATATAATAGTTGAAGAAAATCTCTTATTATACATTAGAAGGCACATTATCGAGAGTACTGACGCATGCCGATGTCGTAATAATAATAATAATAATAATAATAATAATAATAATAATAATAATAATAATAATCTCTAGAGGAGTGTTTGCGTTGCACTGTGTATTTTGGTACAGTATGGACTAGAACAAGTTTGTTACTTTCATTGACTTGTCTCACAAGGAAAGGGTTGCCGATTTCGTTCAAAGTTCGGGAGCTTGATCTACGTCAAAATAAACAGATACGTATCTGAAAGCTTTTGCCATTTACACTCATTTCTTTCTTTCTTAATCTGCTTACCCTCCAGTGTTGGTTTTTCCCTCGGACTCAGCGAGGGATCCCACCTCTACCGCCTCAAGGACAGTGTCCTGGAGCGAGAGAGATTGGGTCGGGGGGTACAACTAGGGAGGATGACCAGTACCTCGCCCAGGCGGCCTCACCTGCTATGCTGAACAGGGGCCTTGATGGGGGATGGAAAGATTGGAAGGGATAGACAAGGAAGAGGGAAGGAAGCGGCCATGGCCTTAAGTTAGATACCATCCCGGTATTTGCCTGGAGGAGAAGTGGGAAATCACAGAAAACCATTTCCAGGATGGATGAGGTGGGACTCGAACCCACCTCTATTCAGTTGACCTCCCGAAGCTGAGTGGACCCCGTTCCAGCCCTCGTACCACTTCAAATTTCGTGGCAGAGCCGGGAATCGAACCCGGGCCTCCAGGGGTGGCAGCTAATCACACTAACTACTACACTACAGAGGCGGACGACACTTATTTAACGAGAAAATGTCCTTATTGAACGGGTGGAATACTTGTTGGCAATTTGCATGTGAGTATCTGTATCACCACTCGTCTAATTGCCAGCTTTCCTGACTTTTGCACCGCCGGCGCGCCTCGTTTTTATTTTCTTCTCCAGTTTTCATTTCTTTCATATTTTATCTGTTTTAGTTTTTGTACATCTGGATTAGGTAATACGCATATTAAGTTTAAACTGTATCAAAATTAATTTTATTCACTATCGTCCCATCTTGCCACGCACAGTTAACAAATCTTCGCTTTTTATGATATGTTTAAAACCGCTGCTGGTGCTATGAAAAGAGATGGGAACAGTTTATGTTTTACAACCAAATATCAAAATATTGTAAGAAAGAAGCACTCACTGTATGAATTAGTTTGAAAATGTTTGATATACAATGTTAATTAATATAGAAGTTAGCCATATCTTTTCTTGGCAATTTCATAAATTTCATTTGTTGTAGAATAGGTCAATGCGGGTTGATATTGGAAGAAGTGATGCATTTCCAAACAGGTACGTTATGAATTAAGCATTTATTAGAATATGGTCGCATGTTTATTTTGTAATTACTACTCGTCAATGGGGCACTAGTGTTTTTAAGTCAATTAAAGAATGATAAAAACAAAAGGAAGAAGAGAAAAGGAAATTGAGGGACTGGTACTCCTCAAACTCGGGACACCTGCTCCTAAATCAGGCACATAAGCCAGCAGGCCAGCAGTACCCCCCTAACACTTAAACGCAAATTAGAAACATATATGTAGGCTGTTGAATATAAAGGGCCATTTTCTCATTTTAAATAAGGACCAATGGCACATACGCTGGACACGTATCTGTTTATTTTTGATGTCGAGCAACCTCCCAAAGTCTAAACAAAGTCGATGATCCTATAGCTGTTGCCTTCCCTTTTCAGTCTCATCATTGGCTTGGACAATGCAAAAGTGATTGAGGTACAAACGATGATAGTAACAACATTCCTTTTCCAACCAGTTCTGGTTTTTGACTTCTGGTCCAGTAAGGAAAGATCCTGGTGTGCCTCTACTTTGAATCCCGGACTTCATGTGACGGTGGACAGTGAATTTGTTTGGAATCCAATCAGCTTTCCATCTACTTGTCTCTCCACTGCGAAGACTTCTCAACTATTGTAACCCGACCTTGGTAATGAGAACGGAACGTCAAAAATGAAACACAAATCGAGAGACAAGTAGACGGATTAGAATGACGGAGAAATATGGCTACATTTCATCTATTATGTTCACCAGGGTACTTTTACAGGCTCACGTGAACAATGAGATATGTTATTGATTTCCCTGCCAACTAAAATCATCTGACATCGGCTGGGTGCGAACCTGGAATCATGGGCACATGAAGCAAGCACGGCAACCTTGTTGGTGATTTTATGTTGACAAATTATTTATTTTTGCTATCCTTGACTTCACGGGCATACACAACTCAATTGAAGTGTCAAAATGACCACTCTTTATGTAGGTATCCGCATCAAGATTATGCTTTGAATGAGATTTTAGGGAGTGTTTAAACCGCTTAAAAACTCGTTACACAAACCATTAAAATTTAAATGCGGTTATAATTCAGCTCTTATGAGTTCAGCAGAGCCTCTGTTTCTTCAAAGTGGTTGCGGTTAATTAATTAGTGAGACAAATCTCACAGTAAGGGCAATGGAACTTGGAATGCATTTGCACAATATGAAATACACTCCTCAAAACAAGTTTAGAATACCAGTTACAGAAAAGGATACATCGAATAAAACCAAATTATGTTTTTATATAGAATAATTAATTTGAAATGTTAAATATACAGTGAGGGCTTGAACTTACTCCTAAAGTAAAAATAAGAGTTCGTTCATTTATGTGTTAACCCGCATCACATTTACGACAATATTCCAAACTTTTGTTGAGGTGTATAGATTTCAAAATCGATTAAACGTATTGCATTAGTTTTTATTATAGACTAGTGAATGTACCCGTGCTTCACCACGGTATTCTAACTTGTATACGAATTTTTCTATGTAAATTACTGAACACGCAATGAGTATTTTATATTAAATTCAACGTCTCTTAGCACTTTCCGAGAGAAAAAAGGATGTAAGGCGCGCGTTGGGGAGTATTAATGTTAATGGTTGGCCACATTTCCTACTGCCATTTACAATCGAGCTCGGGAGTTTCTACTATAACGACAGGCTCACTTGCCAACTGCCATTCACAACAGAAATGGGGAGTTTTCATTACAAAGACAGGCCCCTTTTCCTAATGTCAGTCACAATCAAGCTGGAAGGATTTGGTTATAATCGAGAAATGCAACCCTATCTAATCGATTCGAGATATGACAAAAAATCATTGGACCAAATTCATAGATCTAGCCCAATTGAGCGGTGAATGTGTTACGTGTTTTTGATCTATTTGTGATATGACTTACCATTTAGCCACCAATTACCCCGAAACGAAGGTATGCACCGTCATTAAAATTGTCTCTGTATTTCGATATTTTTCGGGGACAGAAGTTACACAATTAGAACATCTTGGCGTTTTTTCTCAAAGGAAAGAGTGTCCAGGTTTGGGGATTAGTATTCGCATACATACGGAGAAATTAAGGAAGAAAATAATACAGTTAAGAAAGTCGACATTAATTGAAAATAGGATAATAACTGTAAGTACCAAGTGGATGTACAGGAAAATGAAATGTCCCTCACTAAATTGTGACCATATGATTTACGGATTTAAGAAAGGGATAACGGGAGAAATTTAGGCACAAGGATTCTTAGGTAAACAGATAAGAAGACGACTTATGGTGTTATTACTTAAGCCTAAAGAGGCAAGAAATTAAAGCAGAAAACAGAAGTAGAAGAGAAATACAGTACAAATTATAGCAATTGCCAGGAAATACCTTGCGGTGTGAAATAATAGGTTACACTTCGAGGTACTTTCCAAATATTAACAAACCCCTTTAGTGCTATGCAAAGACGATTGTAATTTCCAACGGTGTTCTGCAAATATCGAGCAGAATGGTAGCTTGACGTCTCTCTCGCCTTCCACCCAAGGAACCACCATGAATTTACAGGAATGGTGACGAAAATGACATTACGTTACTTCCCTGCTGACAAAAAGCCAGAGACCTTGCCATGGAAACCGGTAGGTTCGTTGTCGGTCTGTCGGTCACTCAATGCAGAGCATGAAACCCGCAGAAAATAGCAGTTTTCTCTGTCATTTGAAGAGAAAGCGAAATTATGTACATAACAAAAGTTGTTCAAAATGAAGGGACGTTTCACATACAGCCCACAGATTGCACAGGAAATCAATAGTATAAGAGAAAATGGAAGGAAACTTTTCCGGCTTTTCTATAAGCCCCCAATCTATTCACAGATTTTTAGATCTTGTGTATATCTAAACCTTCCCCTGAATAAGTATACTCTAAATATGAAGTTTGGTTGCGATCTATCCAGCTGTTTTGCCGTGATGGTGGAACAGACGGACAGACACGAAAGCTAAAAGCCACTGATACTGTCTTGAGTTGACCTAAAACGGAAAAATATCTGAAATATTTGCAAAGCAAACGAAATTACAGACGACGGATTCCCTATAATTTTATTTGTATAGATGTTTCATGATCTTCTCAATGCTGCGCTATAAAGGGATGAAACAACGAACATAAGTGACATAAGTGCGACACCAGATAATTGGGGAAAAGATCATAAAAATATTAAAATAATAAAATAGAAATGCAGAAAAAGGAATGTACAGAAACGTGTATGTTGAACAACATTCTCTAATCATTCTACTCTATCTGCATAGACTTTTCGGTTTACTGAAGAGCACTGACTGTAGTTGATGCGATCTGTTAATTATATATATATATGTTGCTAGTAGTTCAACGTCGCACAACACATCGAAGGTTTTCGGCAACTCAAGGAGGGGAAGCGGCCGTGGCCTTAATTCTGTCATTCATGTTGCTACGTCAAAGAATCCTGGCGAACACACTGTGTTATTTATTTGACACTTTGAAGGTAGACAGGTAGTAGGTCAAATACAGTATCTTCTTAACACACCTTTTTTCTTATTCTTCTTCCATCGCTTTTTCCACACCCTGGTAAAGTCACATGTGGACTTCGTCCACTTTTTCGGCCAGTAACCCTTCCTGACGAAAACTTTATGTGGAAGGATGTATTCATTATTGCGTGTTTCTTTAGTGGTTTATCGTATAGTGTGTTGTATGCGTATGAAGTCAAATGTGTTTGGAAAAGCATAAACTTCCATTCTATGAATAAGAGGAACTAACCAGACTTGATTAACATCCCTGACTGGTTCGCCAATTGAACCCGCGGTTCGCTCAACCAAAAGTCTCTACGGTGACAATCGGCCGTAAATGTGACATAAGTGCGACGCCAGATAATTGGGAAAAAGGTCATAAAAATATTAAAATAATAAAATTGAAATGCAGAAAAAGGAACGTACAGAAACTTGTGTGTTGGACAACATTCTCTAATCATTCTAATCTATCTGCACAGACTTTTCGGTTTACTGAAGAGCACTGACTGTAGTTGGTGCGATCTGTTAATTATATATATATTGCTAGTAGTTCAACGTCGCGCAACACATCGAAGGTCTTCGGCAACTCAAGGAGGGTAAAGGGTTAGGATTGCGAAGGAAGCGGCCGTGGCCTTAATTAGAGAACAGCACCAGCATTTGTCTACTCTGAAAATGAAAAACCACGGAAATCTATATTCAGAGCTACCGACAATGGGATTCGAATCCACCATCTCCCGAATGCAAGCTCACAGTTACGCGACCCTAATGTTAAACGAAAATGGGACACCTGTTTTTGGTAGTCTTCTTCCTACATTACCCCAACTCACCAATCTCTCTCTCTCTCTCTCTCTCTCTCTCTCTCTATATATATATATATATATATACACACGAAGGCGAATCAAAAAGTGACACTAGCTCGCCACGAGAGCACGGTCTGTGTCGTGACCGTGGCCAATGCGGAGCAAGCTACAGTAAATGCTGACAGTCCGACAGGAAGTTTGGTGTGGCATCCTGTCGTGTTGTGCGTGCAGAGCGGGCTACGCTCAATGGTGCGTCAACCGAATGTTCACTCCAAATTGGAGGTGCGTGGAACGATCAGATTTCTATGGGCTAAACGACTCAGTGGCACGGACGTTCATCGTGAAATCACTGCTGTATGGTGAGCGTGCAAGTATTGTAAAGTGGTGTAAGCAATTTGACGCCGTACGCAAGGATCTCACGGACGAATATCGTGAAGACAGGCCCGCAACGTCCAGTACCGTTGCAAATGTTGACAGTGTGGATGGGATCATTAGACAGAATCGGTGCATAAAACTGCAGGAAATCGCCAGCATGCTGAACATTTCGTATGGCAGTGTGTTCTCCATTGTTCACCAAGACCTTGGATTTCGTAAACTGTGTCACATATGGGTCCCACGTCTGCTCACCGATGTTCACAAGGGACAACGTTTCCAATCGTCACTGGCATTTTTGCAACGGTATTCTGTGGAGGGCAACG
Organism: Anabrus simplex; assembly: GCF_040414725.1. Lineage (NCBI taxonomy): Eukaryota > Metazoa > Arthropoda > Insecta > Orthoptera > Tettigoniidae > Anabrus > Anabrus simplex. The sequence goes on along the minus strand of NC_090265.1, from coordinate 1,045,412,855 downwards.
AGTTTCTGCAACGAATCATCACAGGGGATGAAACATGGGTCCACCACTTCACCCCCGAAACAAAGAGAACATCGATGGAATGGGTGCACACCACATCACCACCACGAAAGAAGGCCAAGGTCCTACCTTCAGCAGGAAAGGTAATGGCAGCTGTCTTCAGGTGTTACATAGCGCTGGAGGTGATTTCTACGCATCCGGAATCGAAAAGTTGGTTGACCGTTCCGAAAAATGTTTAGTCTCTTGGGGACTATGTGGAAAAGTGAACTTACATTGCATGCTGTCATAGCCGTGTTGCCTATGAGTTTCATAAATGGCCATAACTTGGAAATGTAAGTTACTTTTTGATTCGCCCGCGTATATACCGGTATATATGTCTGTAGGGTGAGCCCAGTTCTACGGTCGATTGCCCTTCCTGACACAAACCCTATGTGAATGCATGTATTCCACTATACTATGATGGTTGGTAATGTGCATGTTGTGTTTAAATGAAAATGTGTTTATGGAGAAAGAACAAAACGTCCAGTTCCCAAGCAACGAGCTTTGGGCAGACGGAGTTAAAATCCCTAGCCAGGTCAAAGATCGAACCAAAGAGCCTGTGAATTAAGGCAACTAGGCTAACAAGACAAAGATTTGCACGATGTTATTATTGAAACACGTTGTGCATACAGGATACTAAGGCCCTTGGCCTGCCATGACGACTACTACCCAGGTAGCTGACCTGAAAATACCGGAGTGTCACGTGGTCAGTTTAGAGACATCCTCAGTCTACTGCTTGGCTTCCGCGAGCGGGCCGCTGCCTCTTGTATCATCCAACACCACAGATGGTCTCTCGAGGCTAAGTGAACACCGTTATAGCCGTCAGTCTAGAATTAAAATCCCTGAAATGGGCGGGAATCGAGCCCGAGGCCTCCGGGTTGCAAATATGATATTTATTATTATTATTATTATTATTATTATTAGTATTATTATTATTATTGGTGACTATTTTTGTCTAGTTCCCTGACTGAATGTGGTGTAGTGACCACGGGTTCATTCCCCAGCCGGGCGGGGAATTTTAATTGCGTTTGGTTGACTCCTCTAGCTCGGAGACTGGGTGTTTGTGATTGACATAATACACATTTCTTCTTCTACACACACCACACCACTATACCAACCACCACGAAGACAAGCAATAGTGAAAATGTTGTCGTCAGGAAGGGCATCTGGCCGTAAAACTGGGCGAAATCTCCACGAATTGCTGACTCCGAGAGTTTGGAAAAAAAAAAGGCTAGGAAGAAAAATACGAAGATTTGGAGGCTATTATGGTGTGATATTTGTTATATCTCGTCACTGCGCTCAAATTTTTCAATGTCATTAAAATACGAGGACGCTTCTGAGATCTACTTTGAGTTGACTATGTCAACAAATTTTTGTTTCCACAATAACAGGGATCAGATTGACAGAAGTAGTCTTCCTGCCAAGAAGATATCATCAAAGCCATCTGTAAATACATGAAACGTATTCCTTCACAGTAATCGTCGGGTCCTGTGCGTGACACGACAAACGAAGTTTAGTTAGAGCCAAGAGCTACAGAACAGTGACGAGTTCGGCTATAACCACCTGTATGGCTATTACACATGGGCTATATGTTAGGAGGAAGAGGATTATGTTGGACAAATACGCTTTGGACACATTTATCAGTTTATTTTTGGAGGACATTTATTTATTCAGTTACCAACGATATTCTATGATGTGTTCTTAACTACTCAGTGTCCGGCTCCATGGCTAAATGGTTAGCGTGCTGGCCTTTGGTCACAGAGGTCCCAGGTTCGATTCCCGGCAGGGTAGGGAATTTTAACCTTAATTGGTTAATTTCTCTGGCACGGGGGCTGGGTGTATGTGCCGTCTTCATCATCATTTCATCCTTCATTCTAATCATGACGCGCAGGTCGCCTATCGGCGTCAAATCAAAAGACGTGCATCTCGCGAGCCGAACTTGTCCTCGGACACTCCCGGCACTAAAAGCCATACGCCATTTCATTTCAACGACCCAGTTTACGATTTTAAGTATCGAACTTCCACGTTTACGAAGAGGAAGGAAACTTATCAAGTTGGCTACACGGTACGGGTCTTGGAGCTGCATGCTTACATTCGAGAGGTGGTGGGTTCGAACCCTATCATAGGCAGCTTTGTTTTCCCCGTGTTTTACATCAGCAAATGCCAAATCGTTCAATAGTGCTACAACCCTGATGGGCCTTGGCCTATAAAGTGGCTGCTGCTCAGTCAGGTGACCCGCGTGGTCAGAGCGACGAATCCTCTCAACCATTATTTTTTTTCTTTCTAGATGAGAACCATTATCTCACAGTCAGATAGCTGCTTAATTGTACTGATGTAGACCGAGGTGATCTCAAGACAGCCCTTAGATTCAGGTAAAAATACTTGATCTGGTCGGGAATCGAACCCGAGTCCTACTGGTAAAGGGCAGACTCACCACCCCTAGACTTCGGGACCAACAGCAAATGCCAAAGTTGTACCTACATTAACGCTGCGGTCACTACCTTCCCATCTCTTTAATGTCCACGGTTTGTAATTTTACGCGAGTATTTATAACTTAATCATTGCTGTGGGATCTCCAGTTTTATTTAGATCCGAACCTCGGAGATATGGTACACACCTCTTGAAAAGTCCTATATGCTCTGACCGGAATCAAGAAAGCAATAAAGACTCATTTTTTTTTTTACAAATGACCTTACTTTCAAGTCAGTTCTTCAAAGTAGTTCTTCCGATAACGAGCACAACTACCATCCTATCATTCAAGACTCCATCATCATACCATGAATGAGTTAAGTCACGAGACATATGATAAACATGTCTCCAGTTACTAAATAAATAATATTAGATGAAATGGATGAGGATTCTGTACAATAATTATAAAAAAATTAATAATAATAATAATAATAATAATAATAATAATAATAATAATAATAATAATAATAATAATAAAGGACCGATTGGAATCTATAGAAAAATATTTCCGAGATCGCAATATGCGAGACTTCTACAAGACTTTCGCAGGAAGAATCCGAGAATACACCCCGCAGAATTTATGCTTTCGAAAACAAGACGGAAAACTCGCGCTGTCTAACCAGAATAATTGTAAGGAGTTGGCTCGATATTTCTCTAAATTACTCATTTGCCAGGAGCCAATATTACGGTGGCCCAAAGAAACTACTGTACACATAAACCCTGAATTTCCACCACCTGCCAAAAAAGAAATCCAGAGACACATATTCAGACTCAAAAATAATAGGGCGTCTGGAGAAGATGGCATAGTTGCAGAACTCTTAAAGAACATAGGCCAAATACACTTGAGGAGCTCACACTAATAATCATGGACATCTGAAAAAGAAGAAACGCTACCTGAAGAATGGCAAGGTGACAGAACGGATGTAAATAACTATAGAGGGATTTCTCTCGTTTATATCACCCACAAGATTCTCTCCGTGTGTCGTCTTCAAACAGTATAAGGACAGCTTGAACACAAAATTGGAGAATATCAAGCCGGTTTCCGACCTGGGTGGCCCTGTGTTGAACAAATTTTTAACTTGAAGACGGTATTGAAACATAGAGCAACCCGAAGCTCTCCGATTATTTATAGTTTCATCGAATTCAAGAAAGCGTACGACTCGGTCGATCGACAGTCTCTCTTTAACATCTTAGAAGGACAAGGACTTCATCCAAAGACTCATCAAGGAAGCACTCACGGACACGAAGTCAAAAGTGAAATTCATGGGTGAAGTATGGAGTCCTTTTCGATTAAGACCGGCGTGCGACAGGGTGACGGATTGTCACCACTGCTTTTCAAACTTGTTCTAGACAAAGTCATTCGAGAATGGGAGAAGGAATTGAAAGCTCAGAAGCACTAGAAACCCATTCAACTTGGACTAAACGATGACATAAAGGTCAGTTGTTTAGATTTTGCAGACGACCTAGCGATACTAACAGACAGTGATATTTCAGCGACCAAACAGATTGAAGTCTTCAAGGATTGCGCTGAGAAAACTGGACTACAAATCTCATTCGAGAAGACCAAGTTTATTTGCACTAAATTCAACATTCAGGAATTACAAACAAAATATGGGCAGATCAAACGAGTTCCATACTTTAAATCTCTCGGTGAGATTCTAGAATCAACAGGGTTGGCAAAAGAAGCACAGAAAGTCCGATTACAAAAACTCAAAAGAGCATATTGGAGAACCCGTGACATCTACAACAAGAAATACATGTCCACACATACAAAAATCAAACATTTAATACGGTGATTAAACCTGAAGTGCTGTATGCAAGTGAAATCTTGGTACCTAATAATAAAGGTGATCAGGAAAACATCTTGAAGGAGGAAAGGAAGATCTTGAGGAAAATTCTGGGCCCAGAGAAAATAGAAGAAGGGTATAGACTCAAATCATGCAAAGCGACGGAAAGACTGTCCAACCTTGCTGCAGACATCAGAGAACGAAGACTGGAATTCTACGGACACGTTCACAGACTATCGTCTTTAAGGCTAACCCACAAGATTTTAACATATACTGAAAAACTGAAGAACGTACCATGGATTCAAGATATTCAAAATGATATGGAAAAGGCCCAGATAGATACATCAGAAATACTAGATAGAAACATTTACCGTCAGAAGATAAATATAATTGTAGTAAAGCCAGAGAATGAAGTCCCTAAAAGATCGGGGACTAAGTGGTCACAGGAAAAAAGAACAGGCACACAGTGAAAGAATGAAAGCAATATGGCGATATGGTCTGTTAGAAAGGCGAATCATGAATATGATGCGTGATCCAACAGGGTCCATAACGCAAATAATAATAGTAATAATCTATATAAATAAAGTTGTAGGGGGTCCATTGTCTGTAATTTCGTTGTTTTGCCAATTTTTCAGATATTTATCCCGTTAAGGTCAACTCACGACCGAATCAGTGGTTTTTATTTTTCGTGTCTCTTTGTCTGTTTGTTCCACTACCACCGCGAAACGGCTGGATAGATCTTGACCAAACTTCATATTTAGAGTATACTCATCCAGGGGGAGGTTTTGATATGCATACGATTTAAAAATCTCTGAATAGGCGGGGGTTTATAGGAAAACCAAAATATTTTTCTTCCATTATCTCTTATAATATCGATTTTTTTGTAAAATCCGTGGACAATATGTGAAACGTCCGTTCATTATAAACAACTTTTGTTATGTACATAATTTAATTTACTCTTCAAATGACGGAGAAAGTTACTATTTTCTGCGGGTCTCATTCTCTCTAGTGAGTAACCGACAGACCGACAACGAACCTACAGGTTACCATGCCAACGTCTTTAACTGCTTGCCAGCAGGGAAGTAACGTATTGCCATTTTCGTCATCATACCAGTAAACTCGTGGTTGTTCCTTGGGTAGAAAGCAAGAGAGACATCAATCGGCCATTCTGCGGGATAATGGCGGAATACCGTTGGAGGTTACAATCGTCGTCGAATAGCACTAAGGGGCGTTGTTAATACTTGAACAGTACCGTGGAGTGTAGCCCATTATTTCACATCGTAAGGTGTTTTCTGGTATTTGCTATAATTTTTACTGTATTTCTATTCTTCTTCTGTTTTCCGCTTTATTTCTTGCCTTTGCCTTGCCTCTTTAGGCTTAAATAATAACACCTTAAGTCATATTCTTATATGTTTACCAGAGAGTCCCAGCGCCTACATTTCTCCTCTGTTACCGCCTTCTTATATCTGTAACTCATGCCATCACAATTTATAGAGGGACATTTTATTTTCTAGTACATCCACTTTGTTTATAAATATTTGTCCTATCCGGCTGTTCTCAGTTATAATCCTATTTTCTTAACTGTATTACTTTTTCTTAATTTCTTCGTATACATGCGAGTGCTAATACCGAAACCTAGACATACTTTTCTTTCAGGTAATATTCCAAGCTGTTCAAATGTATAACTTTTGGCTCGGAAAATATTGAGATATGAATGCAGTTTTAAGGACGGTGCTGGCCTTCGTTTCGGGATAATTGGTGTCTAAACGGTAAGTCGTATCACAAAACAGATTGCACGATCACCGTCCAATCTGGAGAAATCTACAACTTTGGTCCTATTACTTTTTGTCGTATCTTTATCCTTTATACGTAAAATAGAGCTGTATTTTTCGATTTCAAGTTCATTTTATACTTTTTACACGTATTTATTATCGTTTGACACACGTATAGGAAAGGCAGAATCACATTGGGCACGCACATAGACACAAAAAGTGGCCATATGTTACCCAAATTTTATGATTCCAGCTGTCACAAGTGTATAAAAAAATATAAAATAGCATGTGAAAACTGTACCATATTTCACCCCATTAAAGTATTCTAACTCAATCTAACTCAGTCTAACCCATAAATATGGGAGATACGAGAAAATGTCATAGGACCAAGGTTGCAGAACACTGAATGGAGCGTCTGTTGACGAAATTCATTTGTCAATATGTCGTAGAGTTTCAAAGCAGTAACTTCAGAAATAAAGGCGTGCACTTAAGAACGTATCCATGCTTATCTATACTTATTTATAAAGTTGTAGGGGTCCACTGTCTGTAATTTCGTTTTCCCCCCCATTTTTTCAGATATTTATCCGTTTTAGGTCAACTCAATACCAAATCAGTGGTTTTTATTTTTCGCATCTGTCTTGTTGTAACCAAGGTTGAGATTTACAAAACACAACTTTATTATTCGCTTCAAATGCAAAATACACTATTTACACAAATAAAAATGAAATTTAACTTGAAGCAAATGAATTAGGAATCTTGAGAAAGAGTCTATCTTTTGTACACTATATACAAGTTTACAGTATTTACATCCACTTCTATCTAGAAAAGATAGTCCTTGTGATAAGAAAAGTCGATAGTCGAAAACTATCCGAAGTACTGATATAAATGTTTTGGAAAGTCCTTCCTTGCTGAGTTCATAAAAGCAAGTTCAATGTTGGAAGAATTCTTACTTGGCGAAACCAAGGGAGCTTGCATTAATTAGGGAAATATAACGGTATGTAATAGTATGACTGGATATGGGCAGCGGAAGAGGAGCGGTGACCAGAGGTGAGACCTCGTACTGCCAGAAATTCAGTCCACCTGGTCGAAGCACATTTTCAAGAGGAGTAGCCTCCGTGCTCGACGTAGGGTGTATTCTGGAGCTGGACACCGGGGCAAGTGGGCCTCTGGACAGGCTGGGAGTTCCTCTTTATAGTACACACACGACTGTTCAGGCACGCGCACTGAGGGCTGCGCGTCGAGGCTAGAAGAATGACACTTGGCGCGCGTGTAGCTGGCTGGCGGAGCGAGCAGGGAGCGCCGGACATACAACTCCCTCCCCTCCTAAATACGCCGGTACGGCGTGAAACGGCGGCGGCGCTGGCGGCGGCTGCGATGCTGTGCCGGAGCTGCTGATGTCTCTGGTGGATTGTCCGGAGCTGGGACCGGGCGGAGTGGCGCTGTCTCGTCCTGAAAGGAACCCATTGTTATTAAATGGTCTAAAGCTCGTTCAGCAATAGATTTATCTGGCTGAGCAATAGAATCAATAGCTGGACATGGGCGGTAGCGCAGACGTATCTGGTCTTGATGGCGGCAGATACGTTTCTCCGTAGTCTGTATTTCGTAGAGACGATGACCCAAAGATCTGCAGATGACTCCAGGTATCCAGAGTGGGTTTGACCTGAATGTCCGGGTGTAGACCTTGTCGTTGACTGAGAACTTCGTTGGTGAGGTCTGAGACTGGGCCGGAATAGGCTGCAACAGAGAAAGTAAAGTTCTGTGAGGTCGTCCATGGAGCTTCTGTGCAGGAGTGATATTATCAGCGCCGGGCAGAGTTCTGTAGTTGCTTAAGAGTTGGAGCAATGCTTGGTCTTTAGTTAAGCCTGAAGAGACAGCTTTTTTCATACTTCTCTTAAATGTTTGTACAAAGCGTTCAGCTTCACCATTAGATTGAGGGTGAAAAGGCGGTGCTAGGATATGACGAATGCCATTATATGTACAAAATTTCTTAAAAGCAGTAGCTGTAAATTGAGGTCCGTTGTCCGAAATGAGGACTTGAGGTAAGCCTTCTGTAGTAAATATCTTCTGTAGAGCACGAATGGTAGCTTCGGTCGTAGTAGTCGAATGCATATCCACTACATATGGAAAGTGCGATAGTGAGTCGATGACTATTAACCACATGGAATTGAGGAAAGGACCTGCGAAATCGATGTGAACTCGTTCCCATGGAGTAGTAGCAGGAGGCCATGAAGCTAGATCAGAAGACGGGGCGTTCTGATTCAGTTGACATTGTTCACAATGACGGATGAGCTTTTCGATGGCGGCATCAATACCGGGCCAGTAGCAGTGTTGACGTGCTAGTTGCTTCGTTCGGGATATACTCCAATGGCTTTGGTGTAATAATTCGAGAACTTGTTTCTGTAGGCTAAGTGGGATAACCACTCGGAAGATGGTGCCTGCTTCTAGGAGTACGACTCCAGCACGAGTCGTGAGACGATGCTGCATACGATGATAAGGTGCAAGGTGGGCGGGAAGATTGCTCTGAAGAGGCCAACCGTTGCGGATGTAAGTACGCACAGTAGCAAGTGTACTATCCTTATCCGTAGCTTGAGCTATGCAGGTAGCATCAATAGGAAAACTGGAGACAGTATCTTCAAGTTCTATGTCCAACTGAAGACATTCAGATTCTTGAGAATCGAAGGCAGTATCAGGACCAACTGGTAAGCGTGAGAGGGCATCAGCATTACAATGCTGGGATGTGGCTCGATAGACAATCTGATAGGAATAATCAGAAAGGAACAGGGACCATCTTTGAAGCTTTCTGAGGGAATTATCAGGGATCTTATTACCAGGATGGAATAAGTGTACGAGAGGCTTATGATCAGTAATGATCAGGAAATGGTTGCCATAGAGATATTCATTGAAACGGCGAATACCAAAGATGATGGCTAAAGCTTCTTTCTCTATCTGTGAGTATCGACGTTGATGGTCATTAAGTGTTTTCGAAGCGAAAGCGATGGGGCGTTCCCGTCCATGACGATCCTTCTGGGAGAGAACGGCACCGACACCGTAGTCTGAAGCGTCAGTAGCTAGCGTGATGAGCTTGTCGGGCTGAAAATGAGTGAGTTGTATAGCTTGAATTAAGGCGTTGTTGATGGTTTTCCATGCCTGTTGGCATTGCGGAGTCCATTGAAATTTAACACCTTTTTTACGTAGAGCGTTTAATGGAGCTGCCACTGTAGCGAAGCGGGGAATTAACTTATTATAGTAGTTCGCTTTGCCTATGAAGGACTGGAGCTGCTTGAGGTTCTGAGGTGCTGGCATGTTGACGATAGCTGAGACATTCTGTGCACTAGGGCGAATTCCAGTCTTATCAAGGATATGTCCTAGGTAGTGAACTTGAGGCTGAAAGAATGTACATTTAGCGAGATTCGCTCGTAGGCCATTGTCTTTCAATTTCTGTAGAAGGAGGCGTAGATTGTTTAGATGTTCCTGATGATCTTTTCCCGTAACAATAATATCATCCAGGTAGTTAGCACAACCGGGAATGGAGGCAGTGAGTTGAGCTAAATAGCGCTGAAAAATAGCCGCTGAGGATGAAACACCGAATGGGAGCCGCTGTAGCTGGAGCAGTCCGAGAGGAGTGTTGAGTGTTAGAAATTTCTTAGAGTCTTCGTCTAAAAGTAGCTGGAGATATGCTTCTTTAAGATCAACTCGAGAGAAGAATTGTCCACCAGCGAGACGACGGAATAAGTCTTCTGGACGTGGAATAGGAAAGATATCTGTGTCGAGTTGTGCGTTGACTGTAGATCTAAAATCGCCACAAAGTCGAACATTACCATCAGGTTTCTTGATTACCACTAGTGGAGTAGCCCATTGACTAGAAGTAACTGGTACCACAATTCCAGTTTGTATCCATCTGTCTAATTCTTTCGTGACCAGGTCTTGAAGTGCTAGGGGTACTGGACGTGCTTTGAGGAAGCGAGGCTTAGCTCCGGATTTCAGTTGTATGTGAGCTGTATAGTCTTTTGCTGTTCCGAGCTGAGAGTCGAAGACTTCAGGAAACTGCTTTAGGAGATCGGTAACGTCAGAAGTAGGATGCAATGTAGATACAACGTTAATGTTGTCATGTATCTGGAAACCAAATAAGTTAAATAGATCCATGCCCATAATGTTGGATGCAGTGTAGTTGTTAACTACGAGAAGAGGAATGGCCTTCTGAATTCCTTTATAACTAGCCTGAAGCTGGATTTGACCTTTAATGTCAATTTTCTTTCTGTTAAACGTCACAAGCTGGATGTCAGCTGGAGAGCATGAAGGGGAACCTAAGTCATGGTAGGTAGCCAGATTAATAATAGAGACAGGTGATCCAGTGTCTAATTGAAAATCGACAGATCGAGTAGAGAATGAGAGAGGAACGATGATCTTGTGAGAATTCCTTGTGGGAAGAATAAGATTGATCTGATCAACTTCCAAGTCTTGGCGGGGCTGTATATGCTTCGGGCGTGCTGCAGGAGTCTTAGCAGGGCGGAGCGAACTCCGACATACAGTCTTAATGTGTCCAAGTTTATTACATCGTTCACAAGTGGCTTTGAAAAAACGACAGTCACGACGTTCATGATGCTTGAAACAGCCTCGGCAGGAAGGCAGGAGTTTCGAGGTGCTTTTAGAATTGGGCTTCCTTGTAGCATTACGAGAGGGAACCTGGCGAGAATGCTTGGTAGAGAGCGCCTTATCTGGACGGTTCACTGTAGCAGAGGACTTGCGGGCCTGAGTCGAGACTTGAGCAACTTCGTGTGGAGAAGCTATGGCTGCGGCAGTCTTGGTAGTAAGCTCATAAACCGTAGCAATACGCTGGACGTCTTCTAAAGAAGGGTTACTCTGCTTGACAGCGTCAAAACGTATCTTGTCCTCAGGAGTATGTAAAATTACCATGTCCCGAATGAGAGAATCAGTGTAGGGTGAACCACAACCGTCCTTGGAGCATATGAACTGGCAGGGTTTAGCTAGACTACGCAATTCAGTTATCCATTCAGTATGTGTCTGATGGGGTTGCTTTCTGCTCTGAAAAAATTTATAGCGAGCAGCCACTATGTGAGGAGCTTTGGCATAATGTTCAGTGAGACGGGCCAGGAGCTGTGCGAATGGTACCTCAGAAAGGTTTTCTTCTGGACCTAATTTACGTAGTAATTCACACGTAGCATTGCCAACTGAACTAAGAAATAGTGCTCGGCGGCGTTGATCATCTGTGACAGAATGGCAGATGAAATGCTGTTGTAAGCGTGCTAAATAAACTGACCATTCTTCCTTAGCCGGATCAAAAGCAGAGAACGGAGGAATAGCTGATGGCTGTGTAGTGACAGAAATAGCTTGAATAGCCTGAATTAATGCTGCCTGTTGTTGTTGCATAAACTGTTGTTGTTGCTGCTGTAAGGCTTGGAATACCGTAGCGAGTTGCTCAGCTGTAGCCATTGCGAGATGCGTGCAAGAAAGAGCAAGGGGAGCTGTGTGTCAGAACTGGTTGTAGGCGCGACCTTGACCGATATATGCTGGGAGTGAGAGAGAGAGCAAGCAAACACGCTGGAGCGTGCCACACAGGTGGAGCGCACGACAGAGAGCTGTGGAATGTCTGTTAAGTGGGCGACACACTGGGCACTGATTGACTTCGTCGCCAATGTCTAAGTGTATGAGGGCACTGAGTTTGCTGTACCTCGTTGTGAAGGAGTGGATGCATAGCAAGTTATTATCCTGTCGCCACAGAGTTGGTGACTGGGGCCGATGAATTGGAGTGTGTGTTGCGTTCCTTTTTTCTTTTTTTTTACCTCGTCGCCATAGAGTTGTGTTGTAACCAAGGTTGAGATTTACAAAACACAACTTTATTATTCGCTTCAAATGCAAAATACACTATTTACACAAATAAAAATGAAATTTAACTTGAAGCAAATGAATTAGGAATCTTGAGAAAGAGTCTATCTTTTGTACACTATATACAAGTTTACAGTATTTACATCCACTTCTATCTAGAAAAGATAGTCCTTGTGATAAGAAAAGTCGATAGTCGAAAACTATCCGAAGTACTGACATAAATGTTTTGGAAAGTCCTTCCTTGCTGAGTTCATAAAAGCAAGTTCAATGTTGGAAGAATTCTTACTTGGCGAAACCAAGGGAGCTTGCATTAATTAGGGAAATATAACGGTATGTAATAGTATGACTGGATATGGGCAGCGGAAGAGGAGCGGTGACCAGAGGTGAGACCTCGTACTGCCAGAAATTCAGTCCACCTGGTCGAAGCACATTTTCAAGAGGAGTAGCCTCCGCGCTCGACGTAGGGTGTATTCTGGAGCTGGACATCGGGGCAAGTGGGCCTCTGGACAGGCTGGGAGTTCCTCTTTATAGTACACACACGACTGTTCAGGCACGCGCACTGAGGGCTGCGCGTCGAGGCTAGAAGAATGACACTTGGCGCGCGTGTAGCTGGCTGGCGGAGCGAGCAGGGAGCGCCGGACATACAACATGTCTGACCATCACGGCGAAACGGCTGGATAGATAGATAGATAGATCTCGACCAAACTTCATATTACGAGTATACTCATCCCGAGAACGTTTGGATCTGCATGCGATTTAAAAATCTCTGAATCGACGGGGGTTTATAGGAAAACCAGAATATTTATCTTCTATTTTCTCTTATACTATTGATTTTTTGTACAATCCTTGGACTATATGTGAAACGTCCCTTCATTACAAACAATTTTCGCTTACTCTTCAAATGACAAAGGAAATTACTATTTTCTGCGGGTCTCATGCTCTGCAGTAAGTGACCGACAGACCGATAACGAACCTACAGGTCACCATGGCAACGTCTCTGTTTGCCAGCAGGGAAGTAACGTATTGCCATTTTCGTCATCATTCCTGTAAACTCGTGGTTGTTCCTTGGATAGGAAGGAAGAAAGACGTCAATCGGCCATTCTGCGGATATTGGCGGAATACCGTTTGATGTTAAGCTGCGTTTACACTATCGAAACTCCCTCGCGAAAGTCGCTCGGGTGAAACTTACTCGCTTCGAGTGAAATTTCGCACTACCCAAAACAGAGCGCAATTCAGAGCGAAAAATAGCGCGAGTGGGGCGAGCCGCCTTCGACAAGCCTGAACGCTTCTGTTCTTGTTTTTCAGCCAACATGGAAACTTGTTTTGTCCCTCCAGCCGCTGCAGCCGCGTTTTCCATCATGTCAATGTCATTTTTGATCAAGAAAGAGAAGAAGAAAAATCGGCTCCGGCACCCTCGACGATGGTGGAGCAAACAATTATTCCTTGGAAGAAGCCAATATGGAAACAGCCTTATGAGAGAAATGGTACAGGAACCCATTGATGATACAATTAAGAACATCGTCCACATGAGTACCCAAGACTTTGAACAACTCGTTTCACTGATCAGTCAAAAAGTTGAAAAACAAGACCCAACATTCAGAGAAGCAGTAACAGTGAGATAAAGGTTGGCTGTCACACTGCGTTTCTTAGCAACTGGTGATTCGTACACAATTTTGCAGTATTTATTTAAAATATCGAAGTGCACAATGTCAAAAATCGTCCCAGAAGTTTGTGATGCGTTGATTGTAACACTTCAGGATTATGTGAAGATAAGGATAATAATTAATTGCATTTAAAACAGTAAATCTAGTCTGTATTGTATATGTATTTAAAAAAGTCAAATGAACAAATAGGAATGCTAGTAATTAAAAATAACACAATATTAATTCAATTTTGAAATACATTTCGTATCCAAACCGCACCCATTTCAAAATAGCGTTTGATATATTTGTTAATGGTTGTGGATCAATACAAAAATGGGTGAAAATGTAAAATAAAGATAAAATAATGGAAGAAAAATAAATCACAAACCAAGTAAAATTACTCACAAGCGCAATAGCCCATCTAAATATGACGAATCCAAATGTTCAGGGCTTGTGCCTTCTGAATGTGGTGTTGTCTGCCCACTAGTGAAAGTTCTTCACAATGACCCAAGAATGCTTCAAAATGAGTACTGGTAGGTTCATAAAATTAATGAAATGACACAATTTTGCATTAAAAACCAATAGTAATAGCTTACCTGATTCAGTGACTCTGCTCTTATTTTCTTTCGATCTTTCACTTTGGTATGATCCCAGTAGCACTTTCATCTTCGCTTTCACTGTAGAGATAGGAACGTTTAGTTGATAACTAATTTCCTTCCACTCATCTTCTTTTATTGCGATTGAAATATTTTTTGTTTTTCGGAATCCACACAGAATCTCTATTTTTGTAGAGCTCGATGAGCTGCAAGCACTGTTCTTGATTCATCCCTCGCGCAACTACAGGGACCACGTTTACACTGAGAGAAACTCGATGAGCGAAACCCTTTGATGCGCGGACAAAAACCGACTGATCTCGGGCTCGCAGCGAGGGCCCTCACTCCACAATTACTCAGGGGTGAGGGAGCGTCTACACTAGGCGCAATTCCCTCACGAAATTATTTCTCGAGGAAATTGCGCTTAGTGTAAACGCAGCTTTACAGTCATCCTCGAATAACACTAAATGGGCGTTGTTAATATTCGAACAATAGCGCGGAGTGTAGCCCATAATTTCACACCGCAAGGTGTTTTCTGGTATTTGGTATACGTATAATTTTACTGTATTTCTATTCTACTTCTGTTTTCCGCTTTCATTCTTGACCCTGCCTTGCCTCTTTAGGCTTAAGTTATAACCCTTCAGTTATTTTCTTATCTGTTTACCCAAGAATTCTTGTGCCTAAATTTCTCCTCTGTTACCGCTTTTTATATCCGTAAGTCATACTATCTCAATTTACTACGGGACATTTTATTTTCCAATACATCCACATGGTAATTACATATTTGTCCTATACGTCTGTCATCAGTTATAATCCAGTTTTCCGTTACTTTCAACTTCCTTAACTGTAACACTTTCTTCCTTTATTACTCCGTATATAATCGAGTGCTAATATTGAAACCTGGACACTCTTTTTTTTGAGGAAAAATTCCACGCTGTTCAAATGTATAACTTTTGGCCCCGGAAGGTATCGAAATATGGATGCAATTTTAATGACGATGCAGACGTTCGTTTCGTGATAATTGGTGACTAAACGGTAAGTCGTGTTACAAAATAGATAGCACAATCGACATTCAATTTGGAGAGATGTATAACTTTGATCCTATGATTTATATTCGTGTCTCGATTACTGATATGTTAGACAGCGCTGCATTTCTCTATTGTAATCAAGTATCTCCAACTCGATTGTGACTGGCATTAGGAACAGGGGCCTGTCTTTATAATGAAAACTCTCCATTTCTATTGTGAATTGAAGTTGC
This sequence comes from Anabrus simplex, assembly GCF_040414725.1. Lineage (NCBI taxonomy): Eukaryota > Metazoa > Arthropoda > Insecta > Orthoptera > Tettigoniidae > Anabrus > Anabrus simplex. Next base: position 1,045,397,453 of record NC_090265.1, on the reverse strand, counting down.
CAAGTAGCATGCCGTTTGTTAGAAACTCCCGAACTCGATTTTGATTGACAGTGGAAAATGTGGCCTGCCATTATCAACAAAACTTCCCGAATGCCTACCTTACATCGGAAACAACGAATGGTCGGTCCCCTCCCTGTTTTGTTTCTCGGATATCGCTAAGAGACATGCAATTTAATATAATCTTACTCACTGCCTTTATACAGTGGTAATTTACGGAGAAATCCATGTACAATGTAGAATACAGTAGCAAAGCACGAGTACATTTAATAATAATAATAATAATAATAATAATAATAATAATAATAATAATAATAATAATAATAATAATAATAATAATAATCTGTTTGGGTCACGTAGCTGTCGGCTTGCATTCGGGAGTTAGTGGGTTTGAACCCCACGACTGGCAGCCCTGAATACGGTTTTCATTGGTTTCCCATTATCACCCCAGGCAAATGACGGGGTTATATCTTAAATGAGGCCATGGTCACTTCCTTCCCACTTCTATCTGATCGTCGCCATAAGACCTACCTGTGTCAGTGTGACGTAAAGCAAATTGTGATGTAGTAGTTAATGTGATTAGCTGCCACCCCCGAGGCCCGGGTTCGATTCCCGGCTCTGCCACTAAATTTTAAAAGTGGTATGAGGACTCACTCAGTCTTGGGAGGTCAACTGATAAGAGGGGGTTCGACTCCCACCTCAGCCATTCTTGAAGTGGTATTCCGTGGTTTCCGACTTCTCCTCCAGGCAAATGCCGGGATGGTTCCTAACTTAAGGTCACGGCCGCTTCCTACCCTCTTCCTTGTCTATCCATTCCGATCTTCCCATCCCCCCCCCACATAAGGCCATTACTCAGCATATCAGGTGAAGCCGCCTGGGCGAGGTACTGATTCTCGTTTCGCGTTGTATCTCCCCGACCCAAAGTCTCACGCTCTATGGCACTGCCCTGGAAGGGGTAGAGGTGGGATCCCTTGCTGAGTCCCAGAGAAAAACTAACCCTGGACGGTAAACAGATTAATAATAATAATAACGGATTTTTATTTAGTAGCTTGAGACATAGTTATTATATACCTCGTGGACTTCCTTTGCTATAATATGATATGTGACACGATGGTTGAGTGATTTCGTCACCAACTTCTCATCTACGCGCCATTGGTTCGTATTCCGGTTACTGTGAAGCTTCAGGAATGTCAAGTCAGGTGTCAGTTGATCAGTTTTCACGTAAAAGAGTAGATCCGTGTTTTATGACATACACTTAAGAATCGCATAAACATTCAGCTTACTCCGTACTTGTGTCCGATAATCTGCATTTCTCTGGTTTATGCATTTATATTGATTGCGGCTTTGATACAAAGAAAATTGGCTCTATCCTGGAGAAATTTAACAGTTTAGTATTTCCTTCAAGTTTGGGGGTGAAAAAACTATTTTAAAGCTGGCTAATTGTAGAAATCGAACTCCTGACTCCTGAGTCATGCCTATGTTCAAGGTGTTGAACGACCATGGTTGATACACTAAAATGAAATGTGAACTGTGGGCAATAGATCAGTCTTAGTACCAGCTTATCTCGACAAGAAAAGTGCTGGCCACTACGGCGAATATATCCACGGAGTCAAGGGACAAGTACATTTGATTCTCAGACGGCCTTCTTAAAATTTTCCATTCATTTCAAACCGAAGTTAATAGTAGAATACTACAAAGACAAAGTCACCTCCGCACAGGCCATGAAGGCCCTTGGAGAAGTGGAAGGTAAAGGCTTCCACCACTATTAACTGCGGCACATGATGGGGTAGAGTGGTTAGCTCTACGCCCGGCCGCCTTTGCCCCCAGGAATTAACCTAGTACTTATTTTTGGTGCAGGATGAGTGAACCTCAGGGCCATATGTACCTCCGGAAGTGGAAATCTCGTTTCTTAAACTTTACGACTTCCTGACGGGGATTCGAACCCACGTCCTTCCGGGAGAACCGATCACGCCTTTACCGCCTCGGCCAGGCCCCTTAATAGTAGAATACTACCCTTTGTAAAGTCACGGCCAAATCCTATATATAATGAATACAAATACACCATCACAGGAGCTGAGAAATTTCTTACTGAAACGTCAATGAATACACGGGGTCGACAATCATGCGTACTTACTGTGCGTAGTGGGAGGCCGTGGATAATAGTTTGCTTTTCGATTTTTTCGTAATTACTGAAGTCGGTGTACTTCACCAAGCGAGTATTTCGTGATGATTGACTGAATGTTTGTTGTTTTATAGCCTTCAGAGGCAAGATAAATCGCGGATGGTTAGTAAATTCTGACTGTAAAACTGTACAACTGTATAAGGTTAACAAATCTTGCAGTAGCTGTACTCTATCGTTCTATCAAATGCAAAGCATTAACGACACAGAGGAAAAGGTTATTCTGGCAAAATTTATGTTGCTTAATTATAGTACTGATACTAGTGACATTAATTTTCTTATGCATAGGGACCACATTTTCGTTGTAGTTTTGCCATGCCTGTTTTAGAGAATGAAACGGTTTGGGAATTAAAATTGTTTGAGACAATAAATAGAGTATAATAACTATATATACTCGGAGTTAGCCAGGAGGAGGTGGAAATCAAATATACAGCATTTAAATAGCTCAACTTACGTTTCCATGGTTTTCAAAAATATGCCGCAGTGGAATTTGAACCGAGATGAACTTATCCATTCACACTGACAACTGTTGCTGTACACAGCACTATTTTAATTAATTTTACAGCTTGTGTGGAAAATTCTCTTGGAAAATTGGTAATTGTTACGGATCTAATTTTGGAAAAGAAGTACTGAGCACATAATATCTACATTGCTAAAAGAATCGCCGCACAGCTATGTAGGGCCAACTGCGAGTGAAAAAACGCGCATCCATCTTTGCAATACAGCTAGCCTTATGTCCGTGGCTTGTTATTTCACGCAGGATATGATCAAAAATATCGAGCGAAATCGGGACATTTCGAAGTACCTCGGGAAATTAATAATCGGTAAATTAATAATAAATTCTGGCTAATAACCCCAACTGTGAGAGATTTCGGCACACCATTAGCGAGGAAGTAATTAAATAAGAATTTAAGAATAATTTGATGCAGTTAACTTCGCACGAGGAAATATATTTAATTATGTCCAGAGAGAGGTTAACCTGTCTGTCGGCATAGTGAAGTTACACGTGTCAAGGATATACAGTCAAAATACGCGGGAAGATAGTATACGGAATTAATTAATTACGCCCGTGAAAGAAGCAGGAGAAACCAACGAACAACACCATTGTGATCGAAAAAAATAGGCGGAATCTCTGATGTGAGTCTCAAAGAAATCGGTCCAGTGGTTATCAGATGGAACAATTGCACAATAATAGAAAACGCGTGGTACCGCGTTCCTTGTGTGCGTGTAAATACCCATTCTATCCTCAAAATTTAGAGAAACAGTGCGCGATCATCAGTCCGAGGTGACGAACATGTGATAGTCGACATTAAGAAGAGGAACTGCAGAAATTAGTGTTAGAAGCTAGACTTAGAAATCTCACAAGTAAGTTGGCTTGAGAGATAAGAATTTGTAAATTATCAACAAGGAATAGCAATAACTTTGATATTAAAACACTCTCTTATTTACGACAATTCATCCTGGTAGGAGGAAGATCATGGTGGCTATTTATAGTACTTATGAACTTCTAAGAGGAAGACAGCGAAGTCCCAGGTATCTCTCTGAAATTATTATTAATACGGTTATTTTGACAATGTATAAGGGAAAATAATTGGTTTCTTGTGAGAGATAGCATCATTTTCCACGGTAATTCACATTTGGCGAACACCTGTCAGGAAAGGGTAGGAGCTTTCCACAGTAACATTAGTTTACTGGTCGGGACTAAACGGTATGGTCCATTGTGTGTTATGTGTATAATAAAATCTGCTATTTTGTTAGTTCCGGCTCAAGAAAATACAGTAAATTTGTATTACATCAAGACAAGTGCAGAGTCAGTGTAATTGATAAGGTAGTTTTTAAGTGAAGAATGCCACCTATCATGATGAGGGTCTAAGACGGAGATGGCTGGCTTGATAAATACAGCCAAAAATGTCGCTACATCACTCAGTATAATTACAGGTCTGTCTAAATTAAATATTATGCCTTTGTAGTTATAAATGTGGATGCTTGTCCCTTTAAATTAGTTAGAAAATCATGACACTGGGTTGTATATGTGGCGTATGTAGAGTTCAGTGTGTTGCAATGACGATAATATGTCACGTCGGTATTCCAGGAAACACTGTAGGTGCGACTGTCAGTTATTTATGGTGCAAGGCGTTAAACTGTAGTACATTTCGTTTAAGTGTGAAGTTAAACAGTACAATAAAAATCATTAAAATCCATTCGTAAAGATAACAATTATAAGTGTGATAAAGTCAAATAATAACAGGGATAATAATACTGCGTTAGGAGTAACTTGAGATGCTAATAATGCATTCAGCAGTTATGTAAGCGAGATTAACAGTTTTATATCGTAATCCAGTGAAGTAAGATAATTTTGGCATTTGAAAATTTAATTCTGTGACACCGTGTATTTGTGATATAGAATCACGGCATGCTATTGTGCTCCTGAGTCTGGGAAATTTTAGAGAAGCTACTTTAGATCCGTTATGAAGTTGTTTGGTTAAGGGTGAGCTTTACTTAAAATTCGATCAAGCAAGAAGGAATGGATCGTAATGAGAAAGGAAATATCATGAGAATAATTAGAAAGAGAGCTTGAGGTAGAGTAAGCCCTGTATTTTATGAGTGGCAAGTTTTAAGCAGGACACCGTAGAGAAAAGGCCCTGTACTTTTGATGGAGAGGAATTTTTGTTACAGGATGTATACGTGTATATTGCTGTGTGATGTTTCTGAGACAGGCTGTATAAGAGAAGTGACATCCTGTAGCGATTCAGAGCGACTGAAATTGTAAGAGTTGTCAAATCCAAGTGAGTGCGTTGTAACGCATATTTTAAGTACAAGTAATGTTCTCCCATGATTATTATTTTTCGTAAGACTGTAGATAACATGTTAAGTCAAGTTGACGATCCTGTTTGATACCAGTGAAGTGGATTTTTTATAAGCCGACCTCACGAACAAAATACATCCTCACACACGGTCGAGATAATATTTGCTTATTTGAAAGTGAATTTTATTCTGTATCTTTACGAGCCGAAAAACATCGCGAATTGGAAACATTGTGGGTGATGGAATGAATTTATTAGATTGTGAGTTTATCCTGCTTATGTTGATGAGAGTTACTTCACTGGATAGTTTACAATGATACGTGTTTGGACTGTTGACATTGCAGGTTATTTGGAGCCTCACACTCTAAGCTATGCCGGGAATATCGTGGCCGTTGTGATTATTGTGTTCGGTAATATCACGTAATATCATCCGAGGTTTGAGTTTACTTTTATTTAGCGAACTTCACCGCATGTGTTTATATTTTAATGAGTGATAGAATGAACTATTCAAACCCGTTATTTAATTTGGATTTCATACTTTATCGTACGAAATGGTCATAGTTGATATTTCCAGATTCGAGTTCATTTCTGTAGCGGATTTTACTTCATGTGTTTGAATTTCATGGAGAATTAGATTTAAATATCCGGACGTAGTTTTAAATTTTCGATTTCGCTCGACGGTATCAGTGAATTGTAGATACCATTGTGTTGGCTCAACGGTAGGTTCCGGATGCCGCATGTACTGTACATTATTATTGTTAGAGATGTGTAGACATTGTAGTGATGGCTCAACGACAGGATCAGGATGCCGTTTATACAAGTCACAGGTTAGGCATTCACGAATCGACTTGAATGATGGTAGTGCCTGCAGTAATGGATGCAGGTACGGAATATATTTTAGCAGGTACTATTTAGGCCATGTTTCGGCATAACCGTTACTAGCTGGAAGGTGCTCCTATAATAGCGTCGCATCAGCAGTGGCTTAAATGTAAGGATTGTCCCACGTGGAAACCTGGCTAATGGAGACTGGTCCCTGCTACTTAGCCGCGTGTGTTCAAGTTCGATGAACTTTCGTTTTCGATTTGACATAGTTTTGTTTTCTTTACTTCAAGATTTATTGTTCGGGTGTACGGTATGTTAAGATAGTGCAGTGTGTTGACAATTAGTTAAGTTTTTGTAGTATTTACACTACGAATGCGGTTTTGACTCGTCAGCTGTTATAATATTTTATTTTAATTTTACGTTATTCACATTATTTAGGTGAGACTTTGATCTACCGATCACTTGTACAGTAGTTTAAATGGGACAAGTATAGGTAGACAGATTTGTAATTGTAGCTTTAGTTATGTAGAATTGGAAATATTTCATGTTGTTTCTTTTATAATATGGACTTGTACTTTAACAAATTTAACGACGTAACTGTTTCTTAACCTGAAAGTTGGTTTAGTAAGAAGACTTTTCGAGTGATTTATCGCTTTTATTTAACTTCAGTGTTTGGAGTTTCTTCTAAACGCATAGTGAATCAATATTTCCCTGCATTTCGCAGTTTTGTTCCCTCAGAATATTGTAACGTAAGATCCCCTCGGATCAAGTGTTGTTGATTCATTCTGAACATCTGTTTGTGGTGATGCATGTTTCAGTATCGGGACTCATCTATAACTTAAGGGTGTCATGAAATGACAACACATGGTGGAATTTTATTTCAGATTGTGATAATTACTGTTAACTTGTAATACACACTATACTTTCAAATGTTACTGTGCAACCTATCCAAAGCGACTGATAGTTAATTTGGTTCGATTAAGGATCTGTTCGGTGGATGTTCCGGTATCCGAGAGGATAGTCTACTGGTGGATAACCTTAATTAAATGTAAATCTGGAATTCTACTTATTGAAGATCATATTTTCCACGGATCGTGTGGGTTAAGTCTCAGTTATGTTTTGTGTCAATCTTGCCCGATTTTCAGATTTTCTGTTCTTTTTCCGGTTTTGCTGTCCAGAAATCTTACATTGCATTTTCACACTTTGAAAGACACTAATGTAAATAATTTCAAGCTCTTTTCACCATTCACGTTATGCATTGCGACCGCGTTATAACATGTGACAAATTTAATTTATTTATTTATGGGATTCAGTAAAACAATATCATCGTGATTCCACTGTCTGACGTTTTCCCTCGAAGTGAGATATCATGGGTGTCACAGAAAATGATAGTTCACAAAATTGGTTCCAGCTTCTTTCTATTTTGTTCAGTCTGATGGTGGAGACTACTATTGATCTGATCAGCTACTATGAGTTACATTATTTCATAGATGTCCACAAAGTTTTTCGCCTTTTATGATGATTCTCTATGCCAATTTGATTTTATATGGTCTTTGGCGCCGGCATTGAAGTCCTTATATTTTGTGAAAGGTTTCGTAATGAATGAACCTTGAAGACCTCTTTTAACGCTCGGCTTAAACAGAACACACGTTCGGCATAAAGCGCCCTTCAGTTCACGAGAATAGCATAGCCACGTCTGAAAGCGTGGCTGGTTCCAGCACGCAAATCACCTTTAAAATCGTAGGTTACTTGTAGGATCCATGGTTTTAACAATAATTCATACTTAAGAGTGTCACATATATTTTCCTGCATTAAGAACATACCAATATCTTTTCTGTCACTTTCATCTTTCAGAAACACTTCGTTAATAATCCCCCTTGAAGTTCCGCTTTATCACAGCGTTGTTCTATATCTTGTGAAGATTACAGTTCGCGAACACTGCACTCTTTGTTCTGTTCAATACTGTCACTTAACGCACTTATTTCCTTAGAACTTCTAGCCCCTTCACTTAGTTACTAAGTTTAGCCTTTTTCAAAAACCGTCTTACATCCATTACTAATGTATAAAAGTCGCTAAATCGTGTGATTCTATTAGCAATAATTTATATCCGCTAAGTTAAATATATAAAGAGTACTAAATCACTTCTCACTATAATAGCCACTTTGATAACAACACAAACATCCCAGAATCAATGAACTATTATACAATGATTCGATTGTAAACGATTTAACACTACAAGTTAACAACATACTGTACAACAACAATGGCAGGCTGCTGTTCTATTATAGCAATCGTCACTTTGTTCACAAGAAATTAACCACCGTATTATTGCACGCCTTAAAAATAACAATATTCAGAATTTTGCAGCACGAACAAAGATTGCGGTAAGAAGAAACGGCGTAAAATTAGGCGAGAACACAATAAATAATCCGCTTTGTAAGCACGACCTTACCAGTCAGCAAACACGATCTTAATTTAGGGGTTGAGCTTCGCTAGACGTGTGGTAATGTATAAAAACATCTCCAGAACGTGCTTTCCCTTATGGTCACTGCCGAGAGCAAATTCCTAAGGTACCGTACGAGGGGTGCAAAAGCAGGTAGTCGCCACTCATGATGATGATGATGATGATGATGATGATGATTAGTGTAATGGAAACATACCTAAAACTAGGGTAGGCGTAACCATATTGGAAACTGAAGCAGTTTCCATTATTAGTCTATTGTATGATATTATTAGAATAATTTTCTTGAATATAAAAACGTATAATGTCAGCAACATTAAATTTTTCACAGAAATTTCCGGTTATAACAGATGCTAGATGACTGTCAGTAAGTTCAGTTTATGAAATAATCTGGTATGATGTTAAACAATTGAACATCAACCATTTTAGAATTCCAGGGGGGGGGCACGCCCATGCCTTGTTAGTACTAGAGGGGCGTGCGTTTGGTAGGATGTTAGGAGCAAGCCGAAACAAACAGTCTACTGTACGGCACAGTACAGTTACACGAAGTTGAAAAAGCACAGGATAGAGTGTATGGGGGAGCTAAATGACTCAAACAAGGTCACATCAAAGATAAAATGATTAATCTCTGTTATTCAATCTTCAAAGACCGACAGGAAGGAAATGGAGGTGGTGCTGTCCCACAACTTGTAGGAGATAGGATTTAGTTTCACAAACAACCATGGACACGTGTATTGTATCCTTTCTGGCGCGTCTTCTGAAGTGTTGAATTGTTTACAAAATATAGAGCGTAGATCAACACTAGTTTCATGTGGGGAGCTGCATTGTTTGATCTTCTGTGTGTTAACCTTACAAAGGACTAGTAAAATGTGATATTTCTTCTTTTATGGGATATTGTTACGTGAAGTTGAACAAGTAAGTACAGTATAGAGTTTATGGGGAGCTACATGACCCAGTCTAGTGCGCTTTAATAACCAGTGTTATTCAAGTATCTATGAAAGAAATTGGATTATTGTGGCCAGTTCCTTTCTCTCCATCAAGTGCTACTTGACAAAACCGGAAATAAAATCTTGCGGTGGAGGAACTTCTTGTTGTTTTGTTTTTTGAGGAAAAACCTAACACGATGATCTGTCTATCGTAAGATTACACTAGGGAAGGAAAGTAAGAAATGCGGATCATCTAAGAAGCATAGAGCAAGAAAATTGATTGAACCAAAGATATGTGTTTGACGTCCTGTCAAGTAGAATGAATTTAAGAGACGACAGAAAGCCAAAGTTTGTCCTGAAAAAGAGGATTTCAAACGTGACATCATATCTGATTTTAATCCAACAGTAAGTAGAAGAAATATGCAACTTCTGTCTTGAATACCCAGGATAGTGTCTATATTTCAGAAACGGGTACACCATACTAATTCTCGTAGAGTATGTTCAGTCGCGGGCTGTGTATGCTATATATTGGTCCTGTACATACGTTATACACAGGGCACGCAAAAGAACGAGGGATTTTAGAACAAAGATGAATGGAAGGTAATGTATACTTTATAAAGGTTTATTTTTTCAGTTAATAGTACAGGGAATGCCATTATTGTGTTTCATACTGATATTTTTTTTTCTATGGTTTAACGTCGCACCAGCGCAATATCAGACAGGTTTGTCTTTGCGATGATGTGTTAGGAGAAACCTACGTCTGGGAAAGAAGTGACTATACCCATAAATAAGGGTCAGCCAAAGCATTTGTCTGGTGTGAAAATGGAAAACGATTTTCAGGGTTGTCGTTGGTGAAATTCGAACCCAGCGTTATCCACATGCAAACTAACAGCTACACCATAGTTTCGAGCGGCTAACTCGCTGGATACATAGATGGCCACTTTTTCTGTGCAGACTTTGCCAAAGTTTCCTAGGGATACTATGCCTCGTGTTCTTGTTTTCAGTTCATCCGTCCTAGTACGTCGAGTAAGTTAAACTTTGCTTTTGCGGTGACCCGACAGAAAAATTCATATGTTGTAAGGTGACCGATCTTAGGGGCCACCGATCCTTGAAACGATACGGTTTCCAAACAATTAGCATACAGCTGCCATCGATATTTGTATACTTTTGTGTACCGTTCCACCGTCGTTGTAGAATAAGGTGTTGTCAATCTGTTGTGGCAAATTGGGTGTGTGTTAATTGCATGTGCTGATGGAACACGACTACGCCATCTGACATTAAAATATTGCGCTAAAATTCTCTACGCATGGTTTCCGCACTATAATTCTGAAATTCGATATAATTCTGAACGAGTATTTAGAGTTCCTGTTTCACGACAACGAGAAGTATACTCAGTATGGGGTGTCGTTGACATGCAAGTCACCCATATATGTCAATTTTGAAAATTTTACCAGGCTAGTCAGATGACGCGAGTTTATTTTTATCTTTTTTGAAGTTATATGGGTGTTTCGCAATTTCTATTGCCTCTCGAATGATTCTGGTGTAAAGTAGGAATAATCTAACAGAGAGGAGAAGATCAAAACAGGCTGAGGCAATGAACTGCGACAACACAGAATAAAGTTATTAAATATACGTACATTCATGTGTATGATGAATAAAGGTTAGTTAAATGAGCGTCATGAAGCTGTCTGATAGAACGCAGAAGCATGCCTGATCGTCTTGCTGTGAACAGACAACGGAGAAGCCTGCTGTGTTGTCAAGGCTGCTTCACAAGCTAATGCCCTGGCCTCTGCTACTGTCAATACTCAACACCTGATCAGTCGAGATGGTAACCTAAAGTTTAGCAAATTAAAGTCCGGCTTTATGGCTAAGTGGATAGAATGTTTGCCTTTGGTCCGATGGCCTCGGTTCAATTCTCTGGATCAACCGCCTCGTACTGTTAATTTCCCTGACTTGGGGACTGGGTGTTTGTGGTGTCTTCGCCATTCATCTCATCCTCATTAGGTCACCACCGAGCCTATACAGATGTCATGCACTCGTATTATTATTATTATTATTATTATTATTATTATTATTATTATTATTATCATCACAGTTATTATTAAATGACAATTTTGAATTTTACAGCTGGCATACCAATCGTTCACTGATTTATTAGCTTCTTCAGGAGACCAGTGGTGGTGTCCGACCCACGATCACGGTTCGATTCCAACCAACAAAAGAGGACACTAGACCTGAATGATTGCATTTCATTTTAGCAGGTCTACCTATAAAAATAAAACTATATTGTTCCTATAACAGCAGCCCTGCAGTGTCTTTCCTCAAGGATGTAGAAGTAAAGATGAGTGAAATACCAGCACTCTGTTATCTATGAGTATGAAACGAGGAAGTATATAAGATGAGGAACCCATGGTTGTTAGTTAGAAGTGGCTATCTGACGGAGCGAAGCCTAGCACACCTTTCCCCCCAGGTCTCCGCACCTATCGGACTTACAGCAGCAAGCCGCATGAGGTGGGTGAAGGGGAGAGGGACTCATAGCCTGGGCTCCAAGACAATCTCCGATGCCTTGCTCTCAGAAATACGTGCGACGTTTTTTTCTCGTTGCTTTCAAGTGTTGTAAATGGAACACATGTCAGATGCTTACATTAACAACTCTACCTATAAAAATGAAACTATATTACTCCTATAACAGCAGCCCTGTCTTAACTTCCTCGCGTCGAGAGACTGAAAATGTACTGTTAAACTGTGTAAACTTCTTATTGTAGGCAGTGCTCCCTGCAGGGACCTGACAGGAAAGTATACAAAATTTAGTTCAGATTGGTGAAATAGTATATATTTGTATAACGAACAGATAGACAGACAGACATGATGATGATGATGATGATGATTGTTGTTTAACATATAGGTCATCGGCCCAGACAGACAGACAGACAGACAGACAGACAGACAGACAGACAGACAGACAGACAGACAGACAGACAGACAGACAGACAGACAGACAGACAGACAGACAGACAGACAGACAGACAGACAGACAGACTTTCTGCTTTATTTATTAAGATAGATAGATAGATAAATAGATAGATAGATAGATAGATAGATAGATAGATAGATAGATAGATAGATAGGTAGGTAGGTAGATACACTTCTTACCATGGGCGCCCATATGACAGTTTGTAGGGGGGGCCTAGACCTGGGGGTTCATAGTATTTTTAATATTTTGGAAGATAAATGGCGACTTGTATTCTGCGGTAGAATAATCCACGGTATCCCTTCCCTATTGGGGGAGACGGTAATACCACTTCTACGTAATACTGACTTTTAATCATTTTCTTGAGAGGTAAACACCTGACTACATTAGATTTTTGCCTTTCCCTGAGAGCTAGAGGGGGGCCGCGGCCCCACCTTGCCCCTGTGTATGGGCGCCCTTGCTTCTTACAGTGTTAATTCAGGAAGATTTGTAGTAAGGATTATAATCTTCTTCACTTGTTGCGATTCGCAGCATTAACTGCATATTGGGTAGAAGTCTCTCTGACGTGAAAGAATTACATAAGGGGAGCAGTAATTATTGTTTCAGAATTATGATCGAGTATAAAGAAGTTCAGGGTGCACGGTCGATTATCACATTACCGCCATTACATAACACAGCTGTCATGCAGTCCGTAGCTGTTGGCAATGTGCCGTGAACCGTTACGAAATAATTAGTAGGTAGCTGAAAGTATGAAATATGAATAAATCAGCTGCTTATTCCTCAATTCTAAGAAGTTCTGGAACCTATTTGGAACCAGGCAAACTTGGCATGTAATGAAACTAAATCGAAAATATTGTTGAATATAACTCGGTCTATCCCGTCTCTAAGACAGATTTACCAGTTCTGTGCGTGAATCAGTTTCGTTTCTTCCGAATAAGGCCCAGTGGTGAAAAGAATCCAGTTTCCTCCCACTTAATTTATTTAGCAGTATTAACAGTTCTCATTTCTCCCGTTTCAAAGCCGAAGTTGGCACCTTCGATCCCGGTTCAGTTCGATAGTGTTTGAAGGCTCTTAGATATAACGGCCTCGTGTCGGTAGATTTATTGGTATGTAAAACAACTCATGCAGGACAAAATTCCGGTACTTTGGCGTCTCTGTAAACCGTAAAATTAGTCAGGAAAGTAAAACCAATAATAATAATAATAATAATAATAATAATAATAATAATAATAATAATAATAATAATAATAATAATAATGAAATACAAGTGGTTGGCTAAGAAAATTTTTACCATACACGATAGTAGACCTAACACATGTGATAAGTGGTTCGGGAAGGTCAGGAGGGTCAAAAAAGTTGGACTAAACCATGAAGACATTGTTAACAGAACCAAGTACCGACTCCAAATCAGTAACTCAAGGGCTTTCGTGAAGAAGAACAGTAGAACAGCGGGTGGACAGCAGTAGTTATTTTTTGGCAGTTATGTTACCACCTCCACCTCCGGCCCCCTGGACAAGGCCTAATCCGGTGAGTAAGATCACAGCGCGATTAACCTCACTAGAGCGGTTGGCTAAGAGCGTGCTCTTAACCTTACATGACCCTACGCTGGCCACATTTCCAGGATTAACCTAACAGTCCTCGGGTTCGACACTAGGCTTAAGGGCCTCAACGTTACAGACCCAAGTTCGATGCCAAAAAGGGCAAGCTTACCCTGACAGCCAACGTGATTATGGCTAAGAGGGCAAGCTCAACCTAACAGGCATGACGTGTCTGGACTTAATCTCGCAGATTCCGGGTTCGACCCCAAGCCTAATGGCGTTAACTTTACATACTTAAGTTCGATGCCGAGGCTAACTGCATAACAGCGTAGGCTTAACCTTACATGGCTTAGCTTTACGCTGACCAGGCGTTTACCTAACCGGTTGCCCTTCCCTACACCCTGGCAAAAAGACCAGGCTTAACCTTACACTTACCAGTCGTTAACCTAACCGATTGCCTTCCCTACACGAGCTTAGCGGCTACAAGTTTTAATAATAGGATTAGGGAGATTCTGTAAGATTTAGTACATATGCTTTATTACATAGGGTGAAACAATGGAAGGCAACCTCGGGGGCTTGCTGTTAGCATCTTTGAAACTCGAAGCTAAGTGACTGCAGAGTCCAATACGCTAGCGTGTGAACTGATGCGTGGCGCGCTGTTGGTTTTTACTGTTTAGAACACTGATTTTTTTATTTTAAGATTTCGTACTTATAGATTTGAACTCTAGAGACTTTCAATTGCCTACGGTAATGTTCACATCACTTAGAGATTAAAACTTTGCGTTCAGAACCAAAAGAATATTCGCGCTACACGTGACAGGGGATGGAACACAGGACTCTTCCCTTTGGACTGCTGAGTATCATGCTAAGTAAATAATTGTGCGTTAAATTTAAAAGCACCTAACATTCGAGCTACAAAAAACGCCAACCCGACTAGGATTCGAATTCGTAGCTCCTCTACTTGGCTAGCTAACAAGCCTGAGTGTATATTAAAAGGTTGTGCGTTTAATTGAAATACCTGGCTTTAGTGTAAACAAATTACAGACTGAATTGGGTTTCGAACCTGGAGCTCACTTAGATATACACACAGCTCAAGTGCAGGGTGATCTCGATAGTGTTGTGAGATGGACGGTGGGCAATGATATGTTGATAAACGGGGTTAAAAGTCAGGTTGTGAGTTTCACAAATAGGAAAAGTCCTCTCAGTTTTAATTACTGTGTTGGTGGGGTGAAAGTTCCTTTTGGGGATCATTGTAAGTACCTAGGTGTTAATATAAGAAAAAACCTTCATTGGGGTAATCACATAAATATGATTGTTCATAAAGGGTACAGATCTCTGCACATGGTTATGAGGGTATTTAGAGGTTGTAGTAAGGATTTAAAGGAGAGGGCATATAAGTCTCTGGTAAGACCCCAATTAGAGTATGGTTTCAGTGTATGGGACCCTCACTAGGATTACTTGATTCAAGAACTGAAAAAAAGAAAAAAAAAGAAAAAAAAAAAGCAGCTCGATTTGTTCTGGGTGATATGCGACCAAAGAGTAGCGTTACAAAAATGTTGCAAAGTTTGGGCTGGGAAGACTTGGGAGAAAGGGGACGAGCTGCTCGATTAAATGGTATGTTCCAAGCTGTCAGTGGAGAGATGGCGTGGGAGGACATCAGTAGACGAATACGTTTGAGTGGTGTCTTTAAAAGTAGGAAAGATCACAATATGAAGATAAAGTTGGAATTCAAGAGGACCATTTGGGGCAAATATTCGTTTATAGGAAGGGGAGTTAGGGATTGGAATAACTTACCAAGGGAAATGTTCAATGATTTTCCAATTTCCTTGCGATCATTTAAGAAAAGGCTACGAAAACAACAGACTGGGACTGCCCTAAATGCAGATCAGTAGTGATTGATTGAGAAACAACAAGCCAGAAAAAGGACTTACAGTGGCTAAAATGGCTGCTACAGTGCTCTGGGTGGAGCTAAGGCGAAATAGCGACGCCATAGTTTTAGCGCCATACATATAGTTACTTCCGCTTACAGTGCGCTACTTTAAATATATTAAATAAAATAAATTAACAGGAGAAATTATGCATACATTGTTGAGAAAACACAAAGGATGTATCAATTTGGCATATCTGGTATTTGAAGGTGCTGAAATACGCTACCCCTGTGTCAGTAGATTTACCGGCCCGTAGCGAACTCCGGCGGGACAAAACTCTGGCACCTCAGCTCCTCCGAAAACCGTACAAAGTAGTTAGAAGGACGAAAAACCAATAACACTATTTGTACTTAAATTGCAAAATTAAAAGGTTATCTAATTCGATACACTTAACGTTTGAGCTGCGGGAAATCCCAACCCCGACCAGGATTCAAACCTGGAGCTCACTTGGACTTAGAACCTTAGAGCTTAAATGTATAAGAGGAAAAACTCGATGGTGAGCTATTCTTTCCTTGAAGACTAAGTGTGAACGGAGTCAGAATGCTGTTAAAGTGATGTGGCAGGATGTGCATTTTAGCAAAAAATTGACTACACGAGCAAGTTGATTAGACTTGGAAGCATTTGCTGAAACAGGGAATACAATGTTCATTGTTTCCACAAGTTCGCGACTTACCCACACTAATAATAATTTAGAGGATCCAACTTACCTTCGTACTGAATACTCAACATGCATACCGGCATCTAATACGTAACAATAATCTGGTGCCGGAATTAAGTCCCTCGGCAGTTCGCGTCTTATCAGAATTGCCCAATAAAGAATAAAATCCCCGGGTGTTGGGAATTACAAAATCAAGAATATTTAAATCAGCCTGGATTTCACACCTACACGCACACATGCGTGATTCCTTTTTCTACCCGACGGGTGCTCTTTTCCTTTATATTATATTGTTTTACTTCTAGTAGCCTTAGAACAATTCTCGCTGCGTTATATCATAGAGAAGAGCTCCAGTGAGAAGAATAGACATGGGCCGATCAGCTCTCGCAGTTTGGACCGAAGACTAGTGTAACCTTACAGCTCAATCCGCTACAGAAGAAAGGAATGCTGAAAAGGTATTGTGAAGCGAACATTGTCACGTCTCAGCAGAATTGTTTCTGCAAGCAGCAGGGGTTAATAATCTAGCAAAAATTTGCGAATATAACCATTAACCCGGTCTGCATGTGAAAAAATATGCATACATTTAAACTTTGGCTGATTATCCTTCCCTACACCAGCTCGGACACAACTGTACACCCTAGCTAATTGTGCAGGCTTTACCGCACGCTGACCATGCGTTAACCTAACCGGTTGCCCTTCCCTACACGAGCTTAGCGGCTACACGTTGTACTAATAGGACTAGGGAGATAGTGTGAGGCCTAATGCATATGCTTTATTCATAGGAACGTAACGTTAGAAGGCAGCCTCAGGGAGCTTGGAGCTGAACTTGGAATCTTGAACAAGATAGCGGCTACACACATTGTACTGATAGGACTAATTACACGGTGTAAGGCTTAATACATGTGCTTTATTCATAGGGACGTAACGTTGGAAGGCACACTCAGGCGGTGGAAGCTTGGAGGTGAGCCTGGAACAAGATGGCGGCTACACATAGGACTAGGGAGATGGCTTAAGGCTTAATACCAACGACATTAAAAATATAGACTGCTAATCTGATGGCCATCTTTGAATCTACTTGAACCACTGGCAGCCATGACACTTGAAGGCAAAACATATGCTTATTTCCTCTGAATCTGACATAGAAAGTATCTGGAGAAGTTCTTGTGTGATGGAGTACGGTCTTTGAGAAGGCGTGCAAGGTTAAAATAAATAAATAAATAAATAAATAAATAAATAAATAAATAAATAAATAAATAAATAAATAAATAAATAAATAAATAAATAAATAAATAAATAAATAAATGCTATGAATTCAGTAGCATGAAGTCAGGCGAGGGTTGACCTGTTGACCAAGAGAGGTCCGATAGAAATATTAAAGTGGTGAAGCTGGTAGGATACCGTATGTGGAAGGAATCCTACACTCAGCCAGAGGTCCGGTGGTCTCAAGTTTAGAATCTGGGGTTACCCCATTTAGTGGCCCCTTACGACAGGCAGAGGATGCCGTAGAGAAATTCTACGCCGCAACCAACGGACTTGTGTGCGGCTTGTTGTACAGCCGTTCTTAGAAGGTACCCATAAGTAGCAAAAAGCATAAAATCTAACAAACCAGACCAAGAAGCAAAATTAAAAAATTATACCAGACACTGACACTGAGGGTATGTCATGAAAAGTAAGTGTTATCTTTTTCTACGCGTGTGAATTCATCAATGAACTGCTGTACGTATAACATGTCTTTATGTAGTGAATGGCTTTATAGTTAGTGTATGATGCCGAATTATCCATCCTTCTACATAAGTAATTCTTGTTATAACCATGCAAATACCTGCCATATTCACTGCGCTTATTTCATTATAGCGTTAATGCAACATTAAGAATGTTTGAACATGTCGTGTTTATTTTAAAATGTAATTTTAATTTACAATAACATATAATCTCATCAACTCATTGAACTGATAATAGGGCTAACTATCAAAGCCAAGAAGTGGCAGTCGCCATGACAGTTACAGGCAGAAGTTAGTTCACTGTGCGTCAACCAGGGGCGCTGTAACGAGTATATTTAGCAGTCAATATCTATGTCGTTGCTTTATTCATAGGGGCGTAACGTTTGAAGGTACCCTCAGGGGGCTTGGAGCTGGGCTTGGAACAAGATGACGGCTACACATGGGACTAGGGAAATGGCGTAAGGCTTAATACATGTGCTTTATTCATAGGGGCGTAACGTTGGAAGGTACCCTTAGGGGGCTGGAAGCTGAGCTTGGAACAAGATGACGGCTACACGTGGGACTAGAGAGATGGTGTAAGACTTAATACATGTGCTTCATTAATAGGAGCCATAACGATGGAAGCTGAACTCGGAACAAGATGGTGGCTACCCATGGGACAATGGAGATGGTGTAAGACTTAACACATATGCTTTATTCATAGGGGTTTAACGCTGAAAGGCGACCTTAGATTTCGGAGCTGAGCGACCCCATAAATGGCAAAAGGGCTAAAAGGCTAAATGTCGAAAGGGTAAAGCGGCTAAATGGCTAAAGGTCAAAAGGGAAATAGGGCTAAATGGCATATGGACTAAGGTGTAAAAAGGCAAAAGGCAAAAGGGCTGAAAGGCAAAAGGGTAGAGGGCAGGAGGGTAGAAGGGTAAACGGGTAAAAGGGCAAAAGGGCAAAAGGGCAGGAGGGTAAAAGTGTGTGGACTATGGTCTAGGGCTTAGAGCTAAACTTGGAACAAGATGGTGACAAGGGACTAGGAAGATTGTGTAAGGTTTAATCCATGTGCTTTATTTATAGGGACATGACTTTAGAAAGCAAAGCTACTTCAAGGTCTTGAAGCTGAGCGTCTGCAGAGTCAAAAATGATAGGGACTGAGCTGAAACGTAACGGGCTGTTGGTTTTTACTGTGTGGAGCACTGGATTTTTTATTTTAGCATTTTTATGTAATAGAGTTAAATTCTGGAAACTTATAGTAGCTTATACTGTTGTTCATCATCATGAACTTTGTGTTCAGAAGCGAAAAAAATGTTTGCGCTGCATATGACGGGAATGGAACCCAGGGCTCTTGCCTTTGGACTGCTGGGTTTCATGCTAAGTACAGTAAACGACTGCGCATTGAAAGCGTGCGTTTATTTCACGTGAACTTGTGTTCGAATTAGAATGTATCTCCTCCTTTATCCAGGCTTGAGGCTGGCTCTGCAGCTAGAGACCCTGAAAGGGTTACTAAATAGTTTGTAAGATTGTTTTTTACTATATGTTACAGAAAGAAAGCTTAGGATTAGAGAAAATACGAGTAATATATAGGGAGGTGTTTAGGTGCTATACTGTAAAGAGAGTTAGATTACAGGTGACGTCATCGCTTTGGAGATCTATTACGAAATAATTCTCGCACGACGTAATTCCAGTTCTATTTCTAAAATGTCTGCTTTGTACTGTGTGTAACCAGCAAACGTTTTACGAGCAGGTTGGCGTCTTTACAGTATCTTATATCTATATAAGGCAACAGAGACTTGTTAACATTGCGTTTACATGCAGACACTTGATGTGCAGGAAACGGTAGAACTTGTTTTGAAGTAGTACGTGCTTCTGCGATGACGTTTGTAGGTAAAAACTGAACATGTTTTGAAGGCAAAGATGCGTTGAAATCTTCTTCTTCATTATTATTTTCATTATTATTATTTCGCTTCTCTTCTTCTCTTCTTCTTCTTCTTCTAGATCACCAACTTTGTGTTATTCTTGATAGTTTTCACAGCGGCAGAACGTGTAGTAGGCTTAGGGAATGAAATAAAATTTAAAATCTTTGATGGTACAGAAACGTCGAGATCTTCTTTATCATCATCATCATCATCATCATCTTCATGGTCATCATCATGATTAACATCCTGCTTCTCTTTATCTTGAGATGTGTGCATAGTTACAGAACTTGTAGTAGGCGTAGAGGAAGAATTAAAAATCTCTCACAAAGGTGTACTTTTAAAAAATAAATCAGTATCTGCATGAATAGGTTTTAGCTCTAAATTTATTTCTTGATCAAACTATACTACACGCGTTTTCATGACGTTGCCCTTTGTAAGTGGTTTTGAATTGTCTTCTACAGTGTTTGCATTGAAAGATAGTTTTACACAACATCTCATGGCGTCTGTTGTGATAGCTCCTGAGAAACGTCTTTCCACACTCTTTGCAACTATAAATAGGAATCGATTGATCCATGGTAGAGGAATTTCTAATAATACAACTCGCACATTACTCAAAATATAAATCTCTACATGAGTGCTCCTTTTCTTGGACTGCAGACTTTCATGCTAACTAAATGATTGTGCATTAAAATCTTGCATTTATTTCAAACACCAGGCCTTCGAGCTCGTAAGGCAGTTTTTCTGCTGAGATGTGCACATAGTCGGGACACCGTTCTATAATATATTTCGTATAATCGCGTTAGTAGCTGTTCTGTCGAAAAGTACGACATAACAAATGCTGTAGAAAATTACATTTCTAATCATTTTGTCTGAACATGTTTTTCCGTACAGGTAATAAATGTAGGCTTTTTCTGAGTTGCGAGAATTTTTGAATAGAATGTAGTTTTTCACGCTAGAGCGACAGCCTTCAATGTGCCAAAATATTAACTTGTAAACAATTGCAGCTACACCCGATATCATGGTGTCAATCGACGCAGGAGGCTCAATTTTATCAGGAACATTTCAACTTATTGCCTACATGAACTATAACGTCAAGGCTATAGACTTCAAAGTGCCAAAATTTTAACTTCTAAACAATTGCAACTACATCCCATAACAAGGTGTCGTCCAAGGTTAGAAAGAGCGCTAGCATTAGTCACGGAATTTAGCCTGAGTCCCGTAGGTTAAGCTTGCACTCTCAGGCTTCGAACTAGGATATTTAGGGTTAACGCCCTTAGGCCTGCGGTCGAGGTCTGTAAGGTTAAGCCTGGGCAACGAGCCTGCATAAGGTCATGTGAGGTTAAGAGCGCCCTCCGACTTATCATTTTAAACAATAACTAGATAATATTTCTGTTATGGAAGCAGAGCTTGCGTATTTTGTGTTTCGATACTAATATATTTAACCCATAATTCTACGATGATAAATAATTGCAGATATTTATTTCAGCTACAAATAACTTTTTTGGAGTAGCCATGTTTTATTTCGAGAGTATCTCTCCCGCCCTTGGAACATAACTGACATCGGCGAGCGAGCCACCCGCTCGTGAAACGCTTCGGCTGATTTCGAGTACTGACTAATTTTACAATTTATTGAACACCTTTTGGCGACATGGTTAATCCAGGAATAAAGGATAAAGGATCGAAATTTACATGTCAGAAATAAATGTATTACGCCCGTTGTAAGTATGGGAAAAACATAAAAACATCACCATTGTGAATTGGAATTTTAATGGAATTTTTTTTTGCTAGTTGCTTTACGTCGCACCGACACAGATAGGTCTTATGGCGACGATGGGACAGGGAAGGCCTAGGAGTGGGAAGGAAGCGGCCGTGGCCTTCATTAAGGTACAGCCCCAGCATTTGCCTGGTGTGAAAATGGGAAACCACGGAAAACCATTTTCAGGGCTGCCGACAGTGGGGTTCGAACCTACTATCTCCCGAATACTGGATACTGGCCGCACTTAAGCGACTGCAGCTATCGAGCTCGGTAATGGAACTTTTGGAATAAATGTCAGGAAGATTGGTCCAGTGGTTGTAAAATTAGAGGATCGCACCACAAGGCTTCATGATCGGGGTAGCGTCACCTACAGTCTTATAAAAGGAATCCTCTCAACCCACATTTGCACATTCTATCTGAAGGTCTGGGAAGAGGAACCCACGTCGCTCGTCTACAAGAAAAAGTGCGGGATTTGTTTCTTAAAAAACGTATGTTGTATATTCAGGTAGATGGTTCAAGTTAAAAAATATTTGATTGAAAGTGATAGAAAATTTCTTGAGCTTCCGCCGACGAAAACCGTGAAGGCATAGATATCGACTTAAAGTACGTAGCTGATTTCATTTATTACATTGTGAGTTTGAAATTGTCAAAGGAGGTTTGGAGGCTAGTCAGAGACAGGTCTGATTTTGTTATCTTTTGGAACACCTGGCCGAGTAGGGTGGATGAGAACAGAGTCCCCAGAGATAGTACGCAGTCGTCAGCAGAGAGAAAAGTACGTTCGCATGATAAAGAGCGAGGAGAGTGCGTCATTTGTGTTGTTAATTAATAGCGAGTGTAAAATGTGTGTATTTTTAAGTAATCTATAAGAAAATGATGTATTCTACAGTCATATGCGGCTGAATATGAGGTCAGCTGGCTAAAATGTAGCCAGAACTCCAAGATGACTACATTACAGGTCTGTCTATATTTTGTATTAATGTTGTAGATAGAATTTGTTTGTCCCAATAAAATTTTCCAGTGCGTGTGTCGAACTAGTATTTAAAAATGATCAGTCGAAATGTTTATATTTCTGGTCGTCGTGTGAATCTCTTCAGGGCGGTAAAAATCACGTTGGAAAACTGTAAAATGCTAGGTTTAAATAATGTGTTAACATTCTTTAAGATCTTGTTCAAACTGATTAAAGTTCTGAGTACGATAACGATCATATAGTCGCGGTGAACATGATGAATTCGAATATCCTATGACTTCAGAAAAAAATAATCGAAGTAATAATAATAATAATAATAATAATAATAATAATAATAATAATAATAATAATAATAATAATAATAATAATAATAATATTTACATCAGGATAAAACGTTTCTATGTTAAAACATGTATTTAACAGTAATGTCAAGTAAGGTTTGCGTTCGTTTCGAAATCCAGTGAAGGATGATAAAGTTATATATTTATTCGTGGGAAGTTAATTTTTGTGACTCCGTGTATTTTCTGATATAGGAAATCACGGTATGTTATTTTGTCGTTGAGGTCCGAAAGATGTAATGAAATGAATGAAAAGATTCTTATAAAATTGTTCGTCATGAAAGTACCGAGGTTTGAAGGGTTTTGAAACATGAAGAAATGGATTGTGCCAGAATGATATGTTAAGAGAATAGTTGTGTAGAGGTTGAAGGTAGAGAAAACCTGTATTTCATGAGTAATGCCGCCGTGATGATAGGCGATGGAGAAGAATTTTTGAGACAGGCTATATTTGTCGATCGCGAATAATTTTTGAGACAGGCTGTATATTAAATGTGCTATTTCTGAGGCAGGCTGTATATGATGTTCCGTTAGCAATCCTGAACAGGTGTCTGATTTAATGATCGTCAGATTTGAAGTGAGTGCGTTGTAACGCCTATTATGATTTCAAGGCAAGAACTCCCCGTGATAAACAATTTCTGTAGAAGATTGTAGCTCTTGGCAGTTAAGTCTAAATGACGATTTATGTAAAATCAGCATAGTGCATGTTACAGTAAGCGACCTCATGAACAGAAGGGCATTCTGAAACACGGTTGGTGATATTTAATTGTTGTAACAAATTTCCATTCAGTACATTTTTTATTAAGAGACAAAATTATAATTAAATTGGAAACATTGTGGGATGAGATATTGGACGTTATTAAAGTGATAGTTTGGCTGTGTAGATTCAATGAATTTCACTTCACTGGTTAGTTCGTGGGTAGAGATGTTTGGAACAGTGAGATGGCAGGCGATATTGGGCGTCACACTAGAATTGCATTGCGGATTTTGCGATGGTGATGATTACTGTTTTGGCGATATTTGCGTAAAGTTAGACGAGCGCTGAATATATTATTATTATTTTCCCAAACTTCACTGCGTGTGTTGAGATCGTGTTTGAGTCGTGGAGTGAGTAGCCGCGCGTTATTAATTTTCATTTCACGTTTTATTGACAAGAAGGGACTTAGTTACATTTCCATATTTGCGTTCATTCTGTGGCGAGCTTCGTTTCATTGTGTTCGAGTTTCGACCAGGTTTCAAGTTAAATATCAGCGATTATGTTTGAAGTTTCGATTTCGCCTGATATTGTAGAGGATGAGTAGACATCCCAGTTTCCGTTCGACGATAGATTTAGGACGTTGCGCGTATCATAGGAGTATACGGATGAGTATACATGCCCGTTTACGCTCAACGATAGATTTAAGATGCTGCGTGTGTATATAGATGTTATTGTTAGGGTGTGTAGACACTATCTAGGCTCGACGACAGGATTAGGGTGTCGTCTGTATATAGTCAAGTCTTAGGTTAGGTGTTTTGCGAAGTGACTTGAACGATGGTAGTGTCTGCAGTAGTAGATTATTGCGAAGAGTGTTAGCAAAGTAATGTTGAGGCCATGTTTCGGCGCAATCCTTACCAGCTCGAAGGTGTTTACATAATAGCATGGAACCACTAGTGGCATAAACGTGAGGGTTGTCCAGCATGGCTACTGAGCTAACGGAGATTGATTATTACCGCTGTTTGCCACGCACTTTCGGGTTCATTGAACTTTAGTACTTTAAAAATTTTATTTCTTGACTTAATTATTTTATCGTTCAGATGTCCGATATGCTTTGATAATGTGCGTGTTGACACTTAGCTTATTTATGTGAGACTTGAGTTACGAATGTGGTTTCGATTCGTCAGCTGTGAATATATTTTATTTTCAATTTTCGTTATTTTATTTTTAATATGTGAGACTTTGGTCTATCAATAACTTGTAGTTACTTTATTGGGACAAACATAAGTAGACGGATTTATAATGGTAGTCATAATTGTTGGAATGCAAAGATTTCCTTTGTGATTTCCTTTGGTATTTTTGTATTTTATTTTATCGTGTGGACTTGTAAGTTCATTTAACTTAACATAACCGTTTATAACCTGAAAGTTGGTTTCGTAAGAATATTTCAAGTGATTTGCCACTTTTTCTTTAACTTCAGTGTTTAGCATTTCTTCTAAATGCATGATAATAAGTGTTTCCTGCTTTTCGCAGTTTTGTTCCTTCAGAATGACGTAACGTAAGATCCTCTCGGATCGAATTGTTGTTGGTTCCTTCTGAACAGCTGTTTGGGTGATGCATGTTTCAGCTTCGGGATTATTCCATAACTTAAGGGTGTCACGAGATGACAATACATGGTGGGCCGATGACCTTCGATGTTAGGCCCCTTTAAACAACAAGCATCGTCACAATACATGGTGGAATTTTATTTTTAATTATGACTGTTGCTGTTAACTTGTAGTGAACACAATGCTTTCCAATAATATTTCGCAATCTATCCAAAGCAACTGATAGTCAATTTGGTTTGATTAAGGGTCCATTGGCGGGTGTTCCCATATCCAACAGGGTATTAGACTGGTGGATAACCTTAAATGTAAATCGGGAATTCTACTTGTTGAAGGTCAGATTTTCCACGGATCGTGTGGATTAATTCTCAGTTATCGTTTGGATCAAAAGGTGCCCGATTTTCAGGTTTTATTTTTGTTTTTCTAGTTTTCGCTGTCCACTAATTTGTGATATTTTCTACTTTCCTCTGAAGAAAGTTCTTCGATAAATGTAAAAAGATAACATTCACGCATTGCAATATGACTGCGTTTAAATGTTAAAAAATTAAATATATATTTATGTATGAGTTTATAAACATATTTTTTTTGCATTTGATAATTTAATAAAATCTAGTGAGCACATATTTGCTCCTCATTTCAAGTATTTAGGCTCTCTTCTGAACCCCGTCGTTTGGTCAAGATCGTGACCGAAATATACCCTCTACGACCCCAAGATTTAAGAGTTCAATATTGCTCTATTGCAGCAGCTGTGGCCGACCAACGATGGAACGGTAAGTTCAAGGGTTCAGTAAGATGTCATTTCGAGATCCATAACTAATCGAAATGCAGTAACTGGTAAGGAAATAATTAACACGTATAATTATAGTTTGTCTATCTAAGCATACTGAATGACTATGCCACGAAGCAGGGACTGAGTTACGCGAAAGAAATACCTGCAACTTCCCTGCGACCAGTAACTTCCCATTACTTCGATCACGTTGCTTTGATTTGCGCCCAAACATCACCCTCAATTCCACCCCGCCTTGCAGGTTTGATTCCGGAAAAAGAAGTACATAAAACCAAAAACGACAAAAGTAGTGTTGATAATGAAAAACAAACTCATAGAAATGATTACGGAATCAGCGAAAAATACCTTTAAACATTTCCTTACATGTAGCGTAATATAATAACAACGCATTCATATAGGAATTCAAGTAAAATTAACAAAATATTTCATTACAAGTAGTGTCGCTCAGTACAAATTACAAGGAAATCACATACAAATTCGCAGATAACTTATAACATTTTCAATGCCTTCGTACTACACCACACTACTCAAATGTAGATTGATTGGTACAATTACTTTGTTTACGTCACTCCGACATAGATAGGTCTTATGGCGTTGATAACCCTAATTAATATGCAGTCACAGTAGTTTCCTTGTGTGGAAATGGAAAACCGCGGGAAACCATATCCAGAGCCGCCGAGAGTGGAGCTACCATCTCCGAAATGCAAGCTGACACCCGCCCACTCACTAGGTCAGTGATTTACAACTACCTTAACATTGCGAATACATCATCACCACCTGCTAATTCACAGTATGTTTCATTTAAAGAACTTACAAGAATGTATTACAGAATAATAATTCATTCACATCAAAAGATTATAAAATAAACATGACTTCTGCTTTGATGAAACTGTCAGAAAATGTTAACTTGAACAACATTAATGATTTCGTTGAAAATCAACTGTAAATAATGTTATGTGACACATGAGATACGCCTGGTGAATTGTAATTATTTTCAGCGTATTGTGCTCTTGTATAGGCTGGGGCAGGGGTCAGTCTTAGAATCTTCGATCGCCACTGTGCTCTGTTATGGACATCAATTGGACGAATGCTGCAGATTGGGACTACCACCTAATCGCTGGTCGTCGACGGCAAAGTGATAGGATGTTGCGGCGACTGTTCCATGTGCTGCCTGCAATATGTGGTCAAGCCATTGTAGTCTCCCTTCCCGCGTTTTATTTCGAATGGGGGCGTATCAAACTGCTACATGAGAGTGTCATTGCGGATGCGATCCTGGAGGGAGGCAGCTATTGTCCAACCATGCTTGCAAGTGCTGTAATTACTAACAATTCAAATGTACGGCAGAGCATGCCCTGTGTAGTAACTGCTATAGTCCTCACAATAACGCAGATTATCAGACAATTTACACACTCCCTAGTATATGAGGCCGATTACCACTTAACTTAGAACAACAAAAATGACAATATAAATGCGTTGCCTGCCTTTCTAATTTCAATTTCTTCATTTCACTATACAGGTTGCTTGTTAAAAAAAGAGCAAACCAAGTTCAGGAGATTTGTTTACTAGTAGTTGAACGTCGCACGAACACACTGAAGGTTTTTGGTGACGCAGGGAAAGTGGCCGTAACCTTAAGTAAGGTACAGCACCAGCATTTGCCTGGTGTGAAAATGGGAAACTATGAAAAACCATCTTCAGGGCTGCCGATGGTGGGATTCAAACCCATCATCTCCTGAATGCAAGCTCACAGCTACGCGACCCTAATCGCACGGCCAACTCGCTCGGTAATAATCAGGAGAATAAAGGAGGATGTTAACATAGCTCTTATTTTTTGAATGTTTAACGTTAAGTGCAGTTTGAGTACAAATAAAGAACTTGACAACATCGCACGGTGCCTACACATGGCCGTGTTGTAAACCGTCCTGGGAAAGCAAACGCGTGTGTAGTGTAGGTGTCATTTCTCGGCTTTTTCCGCTGTACACAACGGACAGGCGAGTCAAGCGGAGCCACTGCTTGATCGAGCACATGCCAAACAGCGTCCATGACATGTGTTCCAACTCCTCACCCTTACCACAATTTTAAGGAGCTGCATATTCGAAACTATACCTCATAGAATATTGAAACAGTGTTACGTTTCATTTTCAGAAGAGTTTCATGTCCCTTTCGCTTGCTCCACCAATTACTGGACACCCTGTATAGGTATTAATTGCATTTTAAATAGTACTCAGGGTACATAGTGGAAATAGTCGGTTCTAATCCCACTGTCGACAACCATGAAAATTGATTTCCGTTGTTTCCAGGCAAATCCTAGAGCTGCACCTTAATTAAGGTAATGACCCCTACTTTCCCATCCTTGCATCGCCGGAAACCTTCGATGTGTTGGTGCGACGTAAAAACACTAGGGAATAAATAAATAAATAAATAAATAAATAAATAAATAAATAAATAAATAAATAAATAAATAAATAAATAAATAAATAGTACACTTTTCTCTGCAATTCCATTTTTGCGTTAGGCAAGTTCAGCTTTAGACTGCCGTATGGCCTTGGGATCTCATTAATTCGGACCCAAGCACACTTATCAGACATGAACTCACCCTCACAGATCACATTAATCCGCCCCCGGGCTTTCTAACGCATTCGAATTTTGGCATAAAAATTCGCTCGAAGTGTCCAGGAGAAACCTTTACCTTTCTATTGCTAGCAAACGGGGACTATGAACATTGATATTGTGGTATGATTTAAAATGTTTGGTATCATAACACACAGAGGGTTCCGATGATTCTCAAAAGGAATAAAAAGGAATTACTTCGTCCAGTGGGAT
The DNA here is from genome assembly GCF_040414725.1 of Anabrus simplex. Lineage (NCBI taxonomy): Eukaryota > Metazoa > Arthropoda > Insecta > Orthoptera > Tettigoniidae > Anabrus > Anabrus simplex. The sequence continues at coordinate 1,045,368,584 of NC_090265.1, read as the reverse complement.
ATTTTGAAGGGTATAATTAAAATAATGAATATAATATGAAATATACATACTATATCATTAAATCGGCGAGTTGGCCGTGCGGTTAGGGGCGTGCAGCTGTGAGCTTACGTTCGGGAGATAATGAGTTCGAACCCCACCGTCCACAGTCCTGAAGATGGTTTTCCATTTTCACACCAGGCAAATTCTGTAACTGTACCTTAGTTAAGGCCACGACCGCTCCTTCCGACTCCCAGGCCTTTCCTACCCCTTCGTCACCATAAGATCTATCTGTATCAGTGGCAGTTCATCTTCATTTCGGGAGTTTAAAAGTTGCGGTTCTTACGAAATCATATCTTGTTATCGTACGTCCTGTATATTCCACACGATCTTCTTTGAAATGAATGTCTCCTTTTCGTGAATTTTTAGCTTTGCCTCTTACTTTTGGACACGATAAAAGTACTGTATATCGCACTGGATGTTCTTGAATACTTCAACTAGCTGAAACATGTGTGGGTAGGAGGAATGGAACAATTCATTCGGTTTAGCATGAAACATCTCGCAGTTATTTGTAGTCCACATGGAACTTTGTATAATTTGCGTGGTTCAGCAAGTCAACAACATTAGGACGGGAGCGAGTTCATGTATCGTCAAGGAGTTAAACAAGTTCTCCACGGGGGCGAATTCATACAACGTTTCCACCTCCACCCCCCCGCCCCCACCTCCTCAAAGCGGGAGTTATATACCGGGCGAGATGGCCGTGCGCGTAGAGGCGCGCGGCTGTGAGCTTGCATCCGGGAGATAGTAGGTTCGAATTCCACTATCGGCAGCCCTGAAAATGGTTTTCCGTGGTTTCCCATTTTCACACCAGGCAAATGCTGGGGCTGTACCTTAATTAAGGCCACGGCCGCTTCCTTCCAACTCCTAGGCCTTTCCTATCCCATCGTCGCCATAAGACCTATCTGTGTCGGTGCGACGTAAAGCCCCTAGCAAAAAAAAAAAAAAAATCGTTATAAGCCATGATTTCATGGAACTAGGAAAACCCGTTCAAATCAGGTTTCAGATTTATTCAGGGTTCAGTTTAGCAAGTTTTGCTGTATTTGTACATTCCCGTCAACTTAGGCTGCAGATGAGTCAGTCAGGAGCCAATAAGAAGATAGGACATGCAGTATACGAAATATTTACATATTTATTCTGTATATCTATTCCTGGTCCATCCAGTTAAGATGTAAATGTTCAGATGACCTCGGTTCAAGTGTATGGTTACTTTAATCAATGGTTATTTATAATGTAGTGTGTCGTTAAACTGTGAGTTTGAAACCACCAATGTTTATCATTCCAAAGGAGATGAATCAGCGCTTGGAGAGAAGGCTAATCTCGTTAGTCGACGGGATTAGAACCTGTCTTTAAAGTGACTTCCCTCAGGATGAACAATTCTTGCGGTAGTTCTGGGAATTGACATAATTTCCCGTACTGTAGTAATGTCCAACACTCTCGACTGTTTTCTTACAAACTGATGAAGTTTTGGCTTATTCGTTTACATATTTTTTTAGAATTTGTTTTACGTCGCACCGACACAGATGGGTCTTATAGCGACGATGGGATAGGAAAGGTCTAGGAGTGGGAAGGAAATGGCCGCAGCCTTAATTAAGGGACAGCCGCAGTATTTTCCTGATGTGAAAATGGGAAACCACGGAAAACCATCTTCAGGGCCGCCGACATTGGGGCTGAACCCATTATCTCCCGGATGCAATCTCACTTTTGCGCGTCCCTAACCGCACGGCCAACTCGCCCGGTGTTTTCATTTCTGTGTGACTGCTTAAGTAAATGACAGACTGACAGATAATTAGGAAAGTAAACAAAATTTAATGAGTGGGACTGAAAGAAAAACACAGTACAGTTATAGCCCGTGCATATCAAACGGGAGGTTCTATTCTTAGTACTAGTACAGCACATAAAGAGCAGAGTAAAATACAACCATTTTTTTCTGGCTAAGTCAGCCGCTACAGCGGAGGCTTTGTTCTGTATTCTGTTGTTTGTTGTTTCAGTTTAGGTGCCAATGACATTCTTGGTTATTGTTTTCGTGTAATATTATGATTTCACAATCAGACATGATATTGTTATAATTAATACCGGACCAAATTTCCAGTTCCCTCTGCGGAACACTAGCAGAGTAGCGGTATCTGGTTGCCATGATCGTGGGTTCAAACGTCGGCAGAAGTATTCGCAGTTTTGAAGGGTGAAAGCATATCCTTTTGGCAATTCATGTTGTGCGGTATGTAGGGTCTAAATCATCTCTGGTGATAGTTAAGTAATTAAAACTCAGCAAAAAGTCGCTCAATAGAGTTTAGATGTCTCTGTCATCTAGAAGTGTAAAATGGGACTTCGAAAGTGACACGCAACTGATCTGAAAGGCACAAAATCGAAATACCTGCATACGGTATCTGAGGTCATGCGATTGATATTCCACTGTTCTGGAAGTTATTAGTCCAGTTCTCTGTCAACCCAGGTAATCCTGTATTTCTATTTTTGGAAGAAAAGTAAACTGCCGAATTTCTCGTACAGCAGATACTACAGATTTCTTACACTTAAAGACAGAACCTGTCAACAATCAGGAAATATATCCCAAGATAATATTAATGAATTTCCCTTTTAATGTTGCTCATCCGTGTAAGACAAGAAATAACTATTTTATTCGCACATGAAACCCCACCATTCTTTTGTAAATATCCTGCATGAACTATGGCTTGTTCTACCAGGAAAATATTTGAATGAAGAGTCCATTTTCTGTTATACTGGGTGGGCAGAAACAACGTGAAGCGGGTATATGAGTGTTAGACGGTTAGTCTTGCTGATAAATAATTACAAAACAATAATTTGATATCTCGCACCGTTGTCATTTTATCAGTTGTTGAAGTTAGCCAATCAGATCGCATCACGGGAGACTTCAGATGGGCTTTGCGGAGCGGTGTTGCCGAATCTGCAGGTCTCGAGAGTGCCAATAGAAGAAGAAATAAACTTATTCTGCTGCAATGGTACTTTCTGACCCAGTGAGGAAAGCAATGGCAAACTACCTCACTCCTCATCTTGCCTAGTACGCCTCATTTTGGTGCTACCATTGATTTTTGGGGTTTCCTTATAACCGCATAACCTTTGGTGGTGCTATTTGAGGATCCAACCAGCCTCTGTGCTGATGACCTAACGGACAGGGGAGGGACTTGAACAAGGACATCTCTGCAGATAGGGTCGCTCCATAGCAAGCACGTTACGGTAGCAATGGCTGAAACTCACGGTGAGTTGGTGTTTAACCTCTTCTTGCACGGTGATGTCTTGTTTTGTAAGCTCTTAGATCAATTAAGTTAAGCAAGTCATTGTCTCAACATTCGAGTTCTGTTATTTGAAGTTTAGAGCGCATTATTTTGCAGTTTAACAACGATATATTGTATCAGTCATGGTTTCCCTCCATTTTTTACCAACTGAGATATGTTCCTTGATGGTAACTGTTGTCAAGGTGGTTTGCAACTGCTTCGCAACATAAACAATTCGTATTTCTTGGTAAGAAAAAAATATTTTGTTCATCTATATAGAGTATTAAAGGCAACATAAATAACAATAGTGATTTATGTTCTACTAAAAGTAGTGAAACCGAGCTCGATAGCTGCAGTCGCTTAAGTGCGGCCAGTATCCAGTATTCGGGAGATAGTAGGTTCGAACCCCACTGTCAGCAGCCCTGAAAATGGTTTTCCGTGGTTTCCCATTTTCACACCAGGTAAATGCTGGGGCTGTACCTTAATTAAGGCCACGGCCCCGCTTCCTTCCCACACCTAGCCCTTTCCTGTCCCATCGTCGCCATAAGACCTGTCTGTGTCGGTGCGACGTAAAGCAACTAGCAACAACAAAAAAAGTAGTGAATGTCTATAAATGTATGTGGTGGCATATGCCACCTTCATGCAATTATGGTAAACGGAAGTTCCCACCTAATTTTTAAGGTTGTGCAACTAAACACATTTTACTTGTTTATTTTAGGTGGCTTTAACTTTAAAATGTTGTCTCCAGAGGAAATTAAGACATACTAGCAGTGTCCCGCTGGCTCCGCCCGCAATGTACAAAGTATGGTGTTGTTCGTTACTATCCTCACGGATGTATTTGCAAAGTTTCGAGTTAATGAAATAAAGCACATGATCTGCTGTGGTATTATGTCAACAAAACACTTGAAAACACATCACACAAAGAAACTGAATTAAACGTTCCTTGGAACAACACTACGCGCCTAACTGTTAAAGAGTCCTTCAAAGATCTTCGTCATTGAGACAAATGTACTCATAACTTTTCTCAGAATCTACCAATTTAAGTAGTTATTACCTCAAAAGAAAGCGCTTGATCCACTGAGTGTTTTTAGACCAAAACGAACTGCGTACCTCAATTAGAACGAAAGATATGATTGCTTCAATGATAACAGATGTTGAAGAAATGAGACGTCGAATGGAATGTGCACTCATAACTTTCCTCAGAGTCAACCAATTTGAATAGTTAAGAGATGAAATGAAATAGCATGATCCACTGAGTATTCTTAGGCCAAAATGAAGTCCGTACCTCAATTAGAACTAAAGATATGATTGCTTCAGAGAGACAAAGAATTGAAAAAAACGGGAAGGCGGAATTTAAGTGATTTATAGCACCTGACGACAAATCTGTGCATGAATACCTTTCAGTTAAAAAAAGAATGAAGGAAATCGACCGGATAGAATGGCCGGACTGACTGACTTTAGTTTTCATAAATTGTTTTAATATATAGATTTATATCAATTGAGGAGCGAAGATGACATCCCCTTAGAATATGAAGCTGATGAATGTAGCCTTTCAGGTGATGAATTGGTTTCTATTGATGAGGTGGAACACACTATAGTATAGAAGAATATCAGTGTAACAATAGTGAAAGTGTTGAAGCTACCAGCATGGATACAAATGAAACAGATGATGGACTTGTGATATCACATGAATCAATTTGTGAAGTGGTCTGAAAATTGGAAACCACAGAAAACCATCTTCAGGGCTGCCGACAGTGGGGTTCGAACCAACTATCTCCCGGATGCAAACTCACAGCTGTACGTCCCTAACCGCACGGCCAATTCGCCCGGTATTATTGAAATTAGCAGCATCTGAAGAACGATAATTTTGGAACTCGAAAAGAAGGATTTTCAGCAGCAGATGTAGAAGAATTGAAATGAAGACAAATTTAATTTTTCTTTGTTATTTACTATAGGTAAATATTATCATGATTGTTTAACGGTTTTATTAGGAACAAAATACACGTTTCCTACGGAAGAGTCCTCTTTTATACATAACCCCTTATTGCATGGAGGTGTCATATGACGCCACATCTGTATTTACAGAAGTTAGGCATCGGAAAATTCAAAATTAATATTTTTGTGTTCCAAAAGGCGAAAGGTAGGCCAAACCAAAAAACCTGAGAATTTTTTTAAAATGATAATTTAAAATAATTCGTGCGTGAAGAGGTTAATGCTCATTTCTCAGCATGGCTCTCAAACCCGACCAAACCACGTGCAGATTTAGTGATACCGCCTCGTAAAGCCCATTTGAATTCGCCCGCGAAGCGATCTGATTGGCTAACTTCAGTTGTTGATAAAATGACAATGGCACCAGATATCGACGTATTTTTTTCAAATTACTTATCAGTATGATGAACGCTCTAATGCTCATAAACTCGGTTCACGTTGTTTCCGACCACCCTGTATACCCTTTAAAATATGCGGGGTCTGTGTCAAGGCCACGACTGCAGGTATTTTGAGCGTAGAATATATCACGCGAGTATTGGGTGGGTGTTACAAATAAGTGAATGCGCAAAGTTAAGGTTTAAAGAGATTTCTTCTTTCAGACCGGGCTCTCCTCTTGCAAATGTTTTTGAAAACACACAGCATCCAATCTCCATCGACTAGATTCCACCTTTTGTGTGCGTTTTTTCAGGCTTCCATAGGGTAGGCATTCGTGGCATTCAGCAACCTCGGCTTTCTTGCTCCATACTCGGACATCCTGGGCCTTAAGTTAAAATGGGACACATAGGAAATTTTCGCAAAATTCTCAAATGTTTCAGAATTTTGTATGCACCTAGTCAGGTTTCCTTACAAATACGAGGGTAGATAAAATTTAAACGAGACTTTGTGTTCTGAGTGCTTAATGTTGAAGAGAGTGGTCCGCGACTTCTAAGCGGTACGTGTGGGGATGGTGGGTGGTTGGTCTTCCCAGACCCATACGTTAGTACTGCTCACGATGACTGAGCAACAGGTTTATTGTAGGACTGCGCAATGTATCATCATCGCTAGGGCTCGGATGTTTAAGACCTAAAAATAGCCCAAATAAGCAAGCAAATATGACCTCCAAAGTGACGGAATATGACCTTAAAAGTGACGAAATATGACGTAAAAATTACAAAATATGACCCGAAAAGGATTAATCTAAATAAAATATGGCCATTTTAAAATAAGTTATAAATCGAAACGGCAATTCCTTTGATACATATTTGTTAACTAAATTCTTTAATATTACTTTCATATTAATTTTCTGAATATAGATGTTTAGCAGTTATTCACAGCCTATTGTCCTCGATTCACTTATCAAACATTTGTGAATACATACCTATCAAGTACTAAGTTCGCTAAGATTATCAGATCACACAACATTTTAAAGGTCAAAACATGTTTGTACCCTTCATTAGTGGTTTGAAATACGAAGAAAACTAGAAATCAAACATAAAAAAAAAAAAAAAAATTGGAAAGTTTAAGCTCGGATTACATTAATATTTCTCAAACGCGTTAAAGAGTAAATTGAGCATCACGAAACGAATTAAGCAGATGTCTTTCGATACATTATGGTAGGGCGGCTCGGCATATAGTGCAAACTCGCATAACGTTTTTATTCTTCTCCGCGGATGGTACTGAAGCGTATGACAAGATTCATCTTCAAAGCATCAGGTGCAAAAGACCTCCGATTATCACTTAACACATTCTTGTAAGAAGAGAAACCCCTTTCTACGTCACAAGACGTTATTGGTGCATATTTAAATAATATTAAATCACTGTTGTTGAGTATAAACTCATCTTGAAATATACTGGTATCTTCTCCTCTAAGAACATCATTTATCTTGCACACACAGCGGAAACCGTCACTTCGATTAAGCACATTTTACAGTTTCCATTTTACACTGACGTCAACTATTCCATGTGATTGTTGTGCTGAAAGTTCAACACTTCTCACAATTTCAATACTTGCATGAATTTCTAAGCTAGCAGCTTCTAAACGAGTAATTGCACTAGATATAATTCCAAAGTTCGACTTAATATAATGCCAGACTTTCTGACAAACTGTAGGAAAACAATTCCTGCGTAATCTTGACAGAAGAGGCAGAGTATTCCATTTGTTTTAACTACAGATGTGATACGGTAAAGCAGTTTTGTAAATACTAGTTCTCATTCGGAAAGTTGACGATGATTTTGCACAGCTACAGCTGTCGTCCAACCGCCGAAATATGACCAAAATATGACGTTTCTATGAAAATAGCTCAAAATATGACCTTATGACAAAAAATAGCAAAAATATGCACTTATATGACAAATAAAAATCACGCAATTGTGACTATAATCACCTGATTTGCATCGCCCTAATCATCACATTTCTTACTAATGAAGGCATGAAGCCGGGGGACATTTTGTGGAGATTGAAAGCAAATTTCAATGATCAAAAACTTTCGCGGCCTCGTGTGTTTGCTTGGCATAAGGAGTTCAGGGAACTCCATGAACGGGTTGAAAATTTCAGCCTTGATCATCGTCCACAGACAAGCATTACGGAGGAGAATATAAACGCCAGTCGTAATCTCATTGAAGGCGAACGACATTTCACAGTTTTCGAAATTGCTTCTCAGGTCGGATTAAGTTATGGGAACTTTCAAGTCATCATCAGAGAGGAACTAGGCCAGCGTAAATTGTGCTCCTGATTGGTCCCTGGACTTTTGACTGAAGAACAGAAGTTGAAACGTTTGCAGGTTAGTGAAAGGCTCTCAGAGAGATTTGGAGATGATGGGGATGCATTTTTAAATCGCATCGCCACCGCTACAAGCCCACTTCGAAACAAGTCGTTAAGGAGTGGCGAAGGAAGGGTAAGGCAACTCCAGTGAAAGCCAAGACTGGACTTTTAACTGGCAAGGTGGTTGACTGGCGTGGTTTTTTTTGAATATTTATTTTTTGCACGGCGTCGTATCATCAACGCAGCGAATTACTGTGAGCTTTGGAGTGAGGTTAAATTTTCTTATCGCCGCAAACGACGCAACCAACCAATACGAGTAATCATTCTCCTTCACGACAAAGCCTGTCCCAAAACTGCAGCTCTCACTGACCAGAAACTGGAACGAATGAGGCGGCCACCATCCTTACAGTCTAGACGTATCACCCAACGAATTTCATTTCATTGGAGCACACAAGGAGGCTGCCTTTGTGGATCCGTGGTAGAGTGTCGGCCTCCGGATCCCAACATAGCGGGTTCAAACCCGGCAGAGGTAGTCGGATTTTTGAAGGGCGGAAAAAAGTCCATTCGACACTCCGTGTCGTACGATGTCGGCATGTAAAAGATCTCTGGTGATACATTTGGTATTTACCCGACAAAATTAATTAAATCTCAGCCATAGACGCCCAAGAGAGATCCGGTTTACTCTGTCTGCCATCTAACGAACCTAGAGTAAAACGGAACGTCGAAATTGACGAGCAGACAGCCAGATGGCGTCAAATCGAAATGTCTGCACACGGTAGCTGAGGCCATACGCTTATTATTATTATTATTGTTACCGTGTTTTAGCGGTAGGTAGAGGCGTAAGAAGGTGCGGGCGTGAATGGGTTTCAAACTACGGAATCAAAGTTAATGTAAAATTAATTTAAAATTTAACTAGGTTATATTTTCTTTTGAAAAACCAAGCAATAACAGACATGGCAGGTACAATGTAGCAAAACAAGGGGAGATACAATATTTACAGGTTTTGGGCTTCACGCCCAGACTTCAGCGATCAGCTCAGTTTTACCACAAACACAAGTTTTAACAGAGGGGCAGAAAACCCCATTCATCCCTAGGAGCCCCTGGCTCCGAATTACACAGAAAAGCCTCCACGAGGCATATTACACTCCATTTTCAAAAGAGCGATCCGCTCTTAAAATTTAAGCCTCTCAAAGGCTACACCAAACTCTACCTTCAAGCTGTCCTCTAAGGACGTATTCACAGGGGTAAAATACCCAACCTACAGAGGTCTATTACATGAAAAGAAGGTTGATTACATGACCTCTAAAATAACAATTTGAGAGGAGGCGATCTTGCACTCCTAATACACTTTGTTTTTTTAAAACCTAATCTGGCTCTGGGCCGCTAACGCAAGGGCTAATCCCATACTACAGAGGTGACTTAGAGAAGAACACTTTACATTACATAAACGAAGAATAGTTTGAGAAAATAAGTTCACCTCCAAACAAATGTGAGTGGGAGCTCGAGAGGGTTAGCACTCTCTATCCCAATATGTAGCTTTACAAGAAAAAGATGAAAAGAGAAATTACATTTTAGGAAAAGGTTACATGATGGAAATGCTTCGAACCCGCCGCGAGAGTTAAACTGCCGACCTAGCAAGAAAAGAAGTTATTAATAGGCCATTACCTGGTGTTGAACGGCTGAAGAAGAAAGAGGCGCTTCCCGCCTCCTGCTATGTACTTAATACACTGAAAGATGGAACAGAAGTGGCCCGGAGACCCCAAAATCAGCAGTTTATATCCTCTCGCGGAAGATTCTAGGCGTTAGGGGAAATAAAACACCCTCCCTCAAAGTTTTTATTGGCTAGGGAAAAGAAACCCCTACATAGAGGAAGAAGAAACACATTATTGGTGGAAAATTAATTAAAGAAATTCGGGATTGGCTAGATCCAAAATAAGGGGAAAAAGAGGGGTATACAGCCAACTTAAACCATGACAGAAAGAAATTTAACAAAGAACAAACTCTTGAAATAAAAATTTCTCCAACAAAATAGTTCTTTGATTTCGCACTAGGTTGCACTATTGTAATTCTTCAGTAGTGTCCTCTAGAAGAGAAAGTTCACACTTCTTACTTCAAGCGAAACAAAAACACATCAAAAGTGACACAGTTCAAAAACTCAAAATTTTCCACGTGGTGACATCTTCTGAGAAAGTAGAGAATTAATAGAGTAGATAAAGTTCAACCTTCCTCCAGAAGAGGAGTTTCAACTGGCGCAACTTTTAAATAAACGGTGTAGAGGTGTACCGCCCGGTACAATTATTATTATTATTATTATTATTATTATTATTACTACTACTACTACGAGGCAAACAATTTAAGGACGACGCAACCGTGGAAGACTTCCTATGCAATTAGCTGAAGACACTAACCCCCTCTTATTATTACGAGGGCATCAAGAAGCTGCCAATATGCTAGGCTAAGTTCATTTCTAAAGCAAGCGATTACGTAGAAAAGTGATGTATATTTGGTTGTTTTGTAACAGCAAGTAAAAGCGTTAAAAATAAGTCTCGTTTAAATTTGGTCCGCCTTCGTATTATTATAGCTATCGGCAGATCTCGCGTAGACAAAACGAACAGAACCTCGTGTTACTTACTATCACGTTGCGGTCCCGAGTTATGTTAATTTTCCCTCACACTCTGGGCTCCGGCTTCACCACAAAGTGGCGCATGTGCACGCTACTCACTATTGCGCCATCCGACTTTAAAAACCATTTGGGTAGACTCTTTTGCCCTTCGTATTTTCTAGCCATTATTATAGTTTTGCTAGCTTTCATAGTTCGAAAATTATTGAAGGAGGTCTGGTGTGCACATTTTTGGGACACATGGATCTTTACCGAAGGAGGGACCCAGTACTAGAACGAAACCATAAACGTATTCTACACCAATAACCATTATGGAGGTACATGAAAAACATTTTGAGGAGTCTCTGTCTGGGTTATGGCCACAGGTTTTGACGTAGAAAACGAACTGTTGTCAAAACAAAGTATTTAGTCAGCAAAGGTCTGAAGTGTTTCCACCACTGGGGCAGACAAGTGCTCGAGTGCGGTTCTAGTTGGGCGGAACTCGCCACAGGACGTACGGCCGCCCCCGAGAAGCTCGCGAAAACACCTTTAATGCTTCGCATTGTTGATATTAGACTTTTTGGAATACTGAAAACCCGCTCCATTCTCTCAAATGCGTTTTCGATCATTTTGAAGCTATTTGTCGCCCGTAGGTGTCAATTCACTATTTGATTCTTTATTGCTGTTTACCTGTTAAACCCACCTAAACGAATCCAACGACACCTCACACGATATGATATGATACCACGTGGGAGTTCAGAGCTATACTAATTATTAGTCACTCCGCTCGGTGATTTTAGTACCTCAAAATGGCGGTGCTATTTCATTTTCTGATTTCATACCGATGTCAAACTCTAGTTGCTAAGTACGCTTATTATTATTATTATTATTATTATTATTATTATTATTATTATTATTATTATTATTATTATTATTATTATTATTATTATTATTTGATTCGTTGTGCCCAACTGTGGAGCGCGTTTGAACTTATTTTGCACAATGTTTCTTCTTCTTTTCTTCCAATAATCTCTTCATTTTTTCACTGTGTTCCTTTCTGCGTGTTTCTGTCCAGCCTGTATTTTTTCTTGTTGGTTTCTCTGAAAATTTATGTTTGTTTACTAAGATTCTAAATTTCATTCTATCTTGAATGGTTTCGTCCTAAATACCTATTTCTTGTAGATCTTCATGAATTTCTGCTAATCTTGTTGCGGATTTTCAGGGTTAGAGCTAGATTTAGAATTTTCTTTGTCAGCCTGTTGTTATCCATTCTGTGTAGGTGTCCGTAGAATTTTAGTCGTCTCTTTCTGATGGTATCTGTGATTTTTTCTGTGAATTGAAAAATTTCGTGTGGTTTCTTTTTCATCCAAATTCCATTTTCGAACTTTGGTCCTAGGATTTTTCTGAGAATTTTCCTCTCTTGTTTCTCAATGCTTTTCATTTGTGACCTGCCGCCAATGATCAGTGTTTCAGATGCATAAAGTGCCTCTGGTTTGATGACTGTATTGTAGTGTCGTAATTTTGCATTTTTTAATATACGTCTTTTGTTGTATCTGTTCCATGTGATTTTGTAAGCCCTTTGCATTTTAGCAGTTCTTTCTTTGTTAGCTTCCTGATTTAACCCCGCTGGCTGAATAATTTCACCTAGATACTTGAATTTGTCTACTTGGGAAATAATTCCACAATTGGTGATTAATGGTTGATTGTCGAATCTTGATTTAGTTCCTTCCATAAACTGCGTCTTTTCAAATGAAATTTGAAGTCCGGTTTTTGCGGCTATTTCATTCAATTTTTCTATGGATTGGATTGCTTCTTGTCTGTTGTTCGAAAGGATCGCAAGGTCATCTGCGAAAGCTAAGCAGTCAAGGTGAATTTTGTCTTTAAGAAGTCTGCCAATGTTTATACCTTTAGTTTCTTTTCTCCATTCACGAATCACTTTTTCCAAAACTAAATTGAATAGTAGTGGGGATAGTCCATCTCTCTGTCGGACACCAGTTCTGATTTCGAACTGTTCAGAAATTTCTCCCAAGAACTTAACTTTTGATGTTGTGTTGGTCAGAGTTTTTTTAATCAATTCCCTCGTTTTCCTGTCGACTTGAAATTCCCCTAGTATGTTGAACAGGGTCTGCCGATCTATGGAATCATACGCTTTTTTGAAGTCAACAAAGGTGATTACTGTTCGTTTGGTTTTGCGAATCTATAGTATGGTTTTAAGGTTTAGGATTTGTTCTGCGCAGGATCTCCCTTTTCGGAATCCAGCCTGATAATCTCCGATCAGGTGGTCTGTTTGTTTCTCTAATCTATTAAGTAGAGCTTTAGAGAATATTTTATATACGAGTGAGAGGAGAGAAATTCCTCTGTAGTTATTAATATCTGATTTGTCTCCTTTCTTGTGAAGTGGGTGAATCAATGCACATTTCCAATCCTCCGGAATTTCTTCAGAAAACCAGATGTCCTGTAAGATTTTTTGAATACTCTGGGTCAGTTTGTCACCACCAATTTTCAACATTTCAGCGATTATTCCATCTTATCCTGGTGCTTTGTTGTCTTTTAAATCTCTGATTATTTGTTTGACTTCTTGTAATGTGGGGGGTTCTGAATCTGGATTAGGTGTTGGTTTTTCATAGGTGAATTGTTCTTTCGGAGATTCACAGTTTAAAAGGTCCATGAAATGGTTTTCTATGAGTTCACAATTTCCCTTATTACTTGTTTCCAAAGTCCCATCTGTACGTTTGAAACAGAGACTAGGTGCCTGGTAATTGGATAATTCTTCTCTGAATGTTCTGTAGAAGTTCCGTGTATTGTTTTTCTTGAAATCTTCTATTTCTGCCAGTCTGTTTTGATCATATTTTCGTTTTTCAGATCTGATGATTTTTGAGGTTTGTTTCTGTGTTTTGAAGAATTCATCACGATTTTGATCAGTGTTTTGGGAACTCCAGTTTAGCCAGGACCTAATTCTGACTTCTATGGCCTTGTCACAGGTGTCATTCCACCACCTGTGTTTGCGTTTCCTTGGGGGGTTGCTGATGTTTTGTGAAGCTTTCAAGAGTGTGTCTTTGAGTTCTAGCCAGTTTGAAGGCGCATCGTTGGAGATATTCGCAAGGAAATTGTCTGAGTTCTGTCTCAGAAATTCAGGATCGATTCTTGGGTTTCTGATTGTTTTGGTTTTCTTCCTGTTGGGTTGAAACTTTACTTTAACAAAAGATAGGTGGTGGTCGGAGTCAACAATTCCCTTTTTGACTTTAACGTTCATAATTTCTTTTTGGTTTTTCTTGGAAATAGCCACATGGTCTAGTTGAAATTCTCCTAAATGCATGTTCGGGGATCTCCATGTCATTTTCTTTTGTGGAAGTGCCAGGAAATGGGTTGACATCAATTTTAGATCGAAATTCTCGCAGAAGCCAATTAAACGTTCTTCATTTTTATTGGTTCTTTTGTGAGCAGGGTAAAGTCCTACAGTGGTCCTAAATTTCTTCTATTTGCCAATTTGTGCATTGAAGTCCCCCAGCAGAATTTTGACATGATGTTTTGGAATTTTGGCTGTAGTTTCTTCTAGTATTTCCCAGAAGTCATCTACCTTCTGTGCGTCTTTTTGATTGTAATTGTTTGTAGGTGCATGTGCATTGATTAGTGTATAAGCTTTGTTTCCTGATTTGATTGTCATTAGAGAAATTCTTTCAGAAGGAGATGTAAAGTATAATACCGAATTTGTGATATTCTTCTCACTGCAAATCCAGCGCCAAATCGTAATATTTTGTTAGGGAGAAGGGTAGCTGGTTTACCATTATAAATTCTATAGTTTCCTGATTCAAAATAATTTTCGTCACTGTACCTAGTTTCTTGGAGTGCCAGAATTTGGATGTTGAGTTGGTCTAATGTGTCTGTTAAGTGCTTCAACTTTCCAATTTTGCGAAGCGTGTTGATGTTTAAAGTGCCAGTAAAATGTTTTTCCTTTGGGCGAAGAGATTTGAGAAGCTCCGATACATTCCCGCATGATGTTCTCGGTCCCCCAGAATCCGATGACCGAGAAAACCTAGTATGAATACTAGGGCCTGGGGTAGTAGTATCATTAACTGACGTTGCCATCATGCTAGTAAGTTGAAGATAATGGGGAGATTGATCTTTGTCAATCTCATAGTTACAACTAAGGTATTGAGCCTCAGAGGTTGCCTCAAGATGTTTTCTGACTGTGCCTGTTTTTGGTCCGCGAGAGGTATTTTATTTCCCTCAAGCCCTCCGGACAAGTCCGGCGAGCCCACTGATCCGCCACCTGGGACGCGCCCGATAGAGGAACAGGCAAAAACCCCTACGGGATTATTATTATTATTATTATTATTATTATTATTATTATTATTATTATTATTATTATTATTATTATTAACGTCCAACTTTTTAGTGTAGTGGTTAACGTGATTTGCTGCCACCCCAGGAGGCCCGGGTTCGATTCCCGGCTCTGCCACGAAATTTGCAAAGTGGTAGGAGGGCTGGAACGACGTCCACTCAGCCTCGGGAGGTCAACTGAGTAGACGGGGTTCGATTCCCACCTCAGATACCCTCGAAGTGGTTTTCCGTGGTTTTCAACTTCACCTCCAGCAAATGCCGGGATGGTACCTCACTTAAGGCCACGGCCGCTTCCTCCCCACTTGCTTGTCTATCCCTTCCAATCTTCCCATCCCCAGCATAGCAGGTGAGGCCGCCTGGACGAAGTTCTGATCCTCCTCCCAGTTGTATCCTCCAACCCAAAGTCTCACGTTCCAGGACACTGCCTTTGAGGCGGTAGAGGTGGGATCCCTCGCTGAGCCTGAGGGAAAAACGAACCCTGCAGGGTAAACGGATTAAGAAAGAAAGAAATTGTTAACATCATCAAATTTGTACTAGACTTATGTTTATGTTACTTGTCAAATCTTAATATTATTTCCTAGTTACTTTAATTCTATCAGTTTTATGTAGTTGTTAATCTTGGTTTAGTGTAAGAGAAGGCTTTATAGCCCTAACTACGCCAAGCAAAACAGGACAAATAAATAATTAAAATAAATACACTGGTCCTTCCTCTTTAAAATGAAATATCGAACAATATCGTTGCACGCATTTTCTAAAGGTTATATCTATTTTTAAACATGTTTTTGTCACGCTCACCAGCGCAAACACAGCTCCGAAACTACAGACGTGTTCTGCGTCAACACATTCAGGATCTTCTATTTACAGTAACTCCACCTCCATTTAGCAATATTTTAATAATTTGTAATCTAGTTTTCTTTCCAGTATGCTTTCTATTCAAATATCAACTTTCAACCATAAGATGGTGTCACCTCGACAAACAGAGAGAAAAAGAATGAAACCAGAGGTGGGATTAATCAATATTAATTCATCCCAGATAATAACGAAGTATTAGCCGAGAATAAAAAAAATGTAAATACAGAAATATTGTTGATAAATACAGTATACGTACAAGTTGTTTTTAAAATATGTGTACAGTCTGCAGGGTTTAGTAGAGGATAATGAAACAAGGAGAAAAATCTTTGTAAAAATAGGTCGGGAAACGGACTGTTCTCGGGAACATTTTAAGCGGCACTTTTTTTTTTTTTTGCTATTTGCTTTACGTCGCACTGACACAGATAGGTCTTATGGCGACGAAAGGGATAGGAAACGCCTAGGAATTGGAAGGAAGCGGCCGTGGCCTTAATTTAGATACAGCCCCAGCATTTGCCTGGAGTGAAAATGGGAAACCACGGAAAACAATCTTCAGGGCTGTCGACAGTGGGGCTCGAATCCACTATCTCCCGATTACTGGATACTGGCCGCACTTAAGCGACTGCAGCTATCGAGCTCGTTAAGCGGCATTTTAATCAGTTCTCATTGTATCTCATGCTTTCTATTCAAGACATTCCTTCCACGTACGGAACTGCCAACGTGTGAGTTGCCTTTACACCTGAGTCATAATAATAAAAGACACTGTTGATATCCGGGAACATACACGTAACATAAACCATGAACATCGTTTTAACGGTTGCAAAAATGATCAAGAGTAGCTCAAAAACTATTGGTTTCATTAGGACTTTGTTCCTTCTTTCACTGTCTCGTATACACCCCTCCAGTTTTGTACCTATAATGTTTAAACACTCCATATTTATTTATAAACCCATAGATAGGTGTATCTCTTTGGAGATTCTTTTTCATTCTTACGTTCTCAATATTGACGCACACAATAGGTTAAATCCAATGTTCTATGCATCGATATTTTAATAGCAAATATTTAAGGACAGAAAGCAACCTTGTCCGCCTCTTGGTGTAGTGGTTAGTGTGATTAGCTGTCAACTCCGGAGGCCCAGGTTCGATTCCTGGCTCTGCCATGAAATTTGAAACGTGGTGCGAAGACTGGAACGAGGTCAACTCTCATACTAACGAAAAGTTTGAGGGAGAGGTGGAGAATGTATCTTGAGACTACTCATCATACTAATATCACTACTGTCGATCAAAATGAAGGAGGAACATCTACATTATTAATACTTTCACAAGCAACAGTTATCGTTTGACAATAATGAACATAGCTGAAATATTTCCGCAGAGGAAATAATAATAATAATAATAATAATAATAAAAATAATAATAATAATAATAATAATAATAATAATAATAATAATAATAATAATAATAATAATAATAATAATATTCTTACTGAGCGAGTTGGACGTGCAGTTAGGGTTGCGTAGCTATGAGCTTGCATTTGGGAGACCTGAAGATGGTTTCCCATCTTCAGAAAATGCTGGGGCTGTACCTTAATTAAGACCACGGCCGCTTCCTTCCCAATCCTAGCCATTTCCGATTCTTACAGCGCCGAAAACCTTCAGTGTGTTAATACGACGTTAAACCATTATCAAATAATACAAATATCTTCTTCTTAGACTAACACTTTTACCACACCCTTATGGGGTAGCGGGTGCGAACTATGTCACATATGTGGATTTGGCCTGGTTTTACGGCGGATGCCCTTCCTGACGCAACACTATGTGGAGGGAAGTATTCATTATTTTATGTTTCAGTGGTGATCCGTAGTGTAGTGTGTATATGGAGAGGAGGGTATTAGGACAAACAAAAATATCCAATCCCCGAGCCAAAGGAATTAATCGTATTATGATATACAGTGAACCTTTCCTGGGTGCTATTATGACGCATCCTCTCTTGGGAACCATGTGACCTTGCCACGGTGGGGAGGCTTGCGTGTCCCAGTGAAGCAGATAGCCGATCCGCAGGTGCAACCACATCGGATGGGCATCTGTCCAGAGACCAGACTAACGAATGGTTCATCGAAAGGGGGTAGCAGCTTTTGGGAAGTTGCAAGGGCGGCAGCAGGTGATTGACTGATACGGCCTTTTAATAATACTCAACATGCCTTAGCTGTGTTGATACTGCTACACGGCTGAAAGCAACGAGAAACTACATTCGTAACTCCCGAGGACATGCAGCTCTCTCTGTATGAATGATGTACTGATGATGGCTTTCTCCCGGGTAAAATATTCCGGAGGTAAAATAGTCCCCCATTCGGATCTCCGGGTGGAGACTACACGAGAGGGGGTAATCATCAGGAAGATGAATACTGACATTCTGCGAGTCGGAGCGTGGAATGTTAGAAGTCTGAATCGCTGTGGTAGGTTAGAGAATCTGAAAAGGGAGATGGATAGACTAAAGTTAGATGTAGTTGGTATAAGTGATGTACGTTGGCAGGAAGAACAGGAGTTTTGGTCAGACGACTACAGAATTAACGACACAAAATCAAGCAGGGGGAAAGCAGGAGTTGGTTTGGATATATAAAATAAGAGTTTTGTCTGTACATTGCTCAGAATTTGAAAATAGTGGTATTTCGGTATCGGTCATGTCCACAGTAACAAGGAAATACACTTTTTACTTTTCCGTAATTTCTGTCTGTCTGTCTGTCTGTCTGTCTGTCTGTCTGTCTGTATGTATGTATGTATGTACGTATGTATGTATGTACACGCATCACGAGAAAATGGGTTAACAGAATTTAATGAAAATTGGTATATAGAGTCGAGGAATAAGAAAGTACAGTCAAAGCTATAACAATTTTATTCACCCTAGATGAAATTGTAGTTTAGGGGAAGGCGCCTAAAATTTTATTTTTAAATACCTATGTTATTGTTCCTATCGTAAAGTACTACATAACAAAAGTTATAAAGAATGCAATTTATGTTATTCAGTTTTATCGTACCGACTATGATAAGAGTGGTATTTCAGAGTGGGAAGAAAACTAAATGTGAACCCCTACAATATTGAAAGCGCATAACATTGATCAACAATAACATTACATTAACCATTGTTTGTAGTTATGTTCTTTGTCTCCTATGCTGACACTCAGCCACGATAGATGGGATTACTGCTGCGTACAGAGTATAACAGCCTGACTGAATATTGGCGCGAAATAGTTGAGGAGTTAGGAAGCTTTCTTCTTTAGCATGCCATTCCTCTGGTTCATACATTTTTCTGATATTGCTGGTACGTAACACACTGGTTCATCTTAGGATTCCAGCTATTCGACCCCTACTCTGACGCGCTGTTTTGAATGAGCAGTGAGCACACGTAAGGTAGAGGCTCACTTATGACCTGGTCTAGAATTACAATTTTTTTTTTGCTAGGGGCTTTACGTCGCACCGACACAGATAGGTCTTATGGCGACGATAGGATAGGATAGGATAGGATAGGGCTAGGAGTTGGAAGGAAGCGGCCGTGGCCTTAATTAAGGTACAGCCCCAGCATTTGCCTGGTGTGAAAATGGGAAACCACGGAAAACCATCTTCAGGGCTGCCGATAGTGGGATTCGAACCTACTATCTCCCGGATGCAAGCTCACAGCCGCGTGCCTCTACGCGCACTGCCAACTCGCCCGGTGAATTACAATTTAAGGCTATTCCAAATTATACCACCATAACTCACTAAATAACTCAAAATTCAACCCTGAAAAGAGCCCTTTCTTAAGACAAGTTTCCTTCTCTTCAATTCGCTTGGAAGGAACATTTGCCTCCAAGTCAGATAAATTTTTTCGCCGCCAGTGTAGTGAATTGAGATTTTCCGACTCATCGGGTACCCCTAAGAAACAGATTAGTAAAAGGGAATTTTGCCCTGGTACTCTCCACCAATCGAACCCCCACCCTCCCCGCTGAAAAAGACAGAGTGTTCACGGATCACAGCTGTTTGCGGCCTGTCATTCCAGCTCTAGAACTTTGGACTGTTAGATCGGCAGCGTAGTACTGTTCGTTAAAAGTGAGAAAATCTGTGGATTTTCATTTGATCGAATATTTCATATGAAAGCATTGCTTTTAATCGCATCATTCCTACTGACGTCATTGTAATGACCTATGTTGATTTCAGTTGGGAAAACCACTCAGACAGTCTTTCTGAGGATGTAAAGAGGCAGGTGGAGAGTGAGTGCCTGCCATTATAAAGAAAACTCCCCAACCTGATTGTGACTGACGGTAGGCCTACCATTACAATGAAAATTCCCTAACCCAGTCTTCGTATGAGAAAAGACGTTTGGTGACTTTCCCGTCGCGTTTCTAGGGTAACGTTAAGAACTATGCAATTTAATACAATCTTGCTCACAAGGTGTTCACTAGGGCCTACCTAACCTAGAATTATGTATACAATGTAGAATTCCGTAGCGAAGCACGGGCACATCAGCTAGTAATGGATAAGAAAATAAGGCAGCGTGTAGACTACTACGACCAGCATAGTGAAAGGATTA
The DNA here is from genome assembly GCF_040414725.1 of Anabrus simplex. Lineage (NCBI taxonomy): Eukaryota > Metazoa > Arthropoda > Insecta > Orthoptera > Tettigoniidae > Anabrus > Anabrus simplex. The sequence goes on along the minus strand of NC_090265.1, from coordinate 1,045,348,219 downwards.
TTTTTGTCAAGATAGACACCAAGCAAATGCCCACCACAATAGTGTAGGTCTATATGCCTAGAAGTTCAGCAGGTGATGAAGAAATCGAAAGGATATATGAAGAGATAGAAGATTTAATACAGTATGTAAAAGGTGACGAGAATGTAATTGTGATGGGAAACTGGAATGCCGTGGTAGGCCAAGGAAGAGAGGGAAATGCAGTAGGAGAATTTGGATTGGGACAAAGGAATGAAAGAGGAAGTCCGCTGGTTGAATTCTGCGCCGATCACAATTTAGTCCGTGCTACTATGTACTTGGTTCTAATACCACAAAAAAAGGCTGTATACGTGGACGAGACCTGGGGACACTGGAAGGTATCAAACAGACTTCATTATGAATAGTCAGAGATTCAGAAACCAGGTGTTGGATTGCAAAACTTTCCCAGGAACAGACGTTGACTCTGACCACAACTTGTTGGTCATAAAATACCACCTGAAGCTGAAGAAACTGAAGAAAGTAAGGAATGCAAGGAGATGGGATCTAACAAGTTGAAAGAAAATAGTGTGAGGGACTGTTTCAAAGAACATGTAGCACAAGGACTAAATGAAAAGGCTGACGGAAACACAATAGAGGAAGAATGGTCAGGAAGAATGAGGTCTCTGGGGCTGCTGAAGAAATGATAGGAAGAAAGGAAAGTTTACCTGAGAATCAATGGATAACTCATGAGATACTAGACCTGATTAATGAACGACGAAAGTACAAGAATGCAAAAAAATGAGGGGGGGGGGCAAAAAGAAATACAGGCGATTAAAGAATGAAGTGGATAGAGAATGCAGGACAGCTAATGAAGAATGGCTGAAGGAGAAGTGCAAGGATGTTGAAGGTTTAATGGTCCTAGGAAAGGTAGATGCTGCATACAGGAAAGTCAAGGAAAACTTTGGTGAAAGGAAAACTAGGTGTATGAATATTAAGAGCTCAGATTGAAAACCACTTCTAGGGAAGGAAGACAAGGCAGGAAGATGGCAAGAACATATCCAACAGTTGTATCAAGGTAAAGACGTAGATGATATGGTTCTAGAACAAGAAGAGGCTGTTGATGCTTATGAAATGGGGACTCAATTTTGAGGTCAGAATTTGACAGAACTTTGAGAGACCTAAATAGGAACAAAGCACCTGGAATTGATTACATTCCCTCGGAATTACTGACTGCTTTAGGAGGAACCAGCGTGGTGTGGTTATTCCATTTAGTGTGTAAGATGAATGAGACAGAAGAAGTGCCATCCGATTTTCGGCAAAATGTTATTATACATTTTCCCAAGAAAGCTGGTGCTGACTAGTGTGAAAACTACCGCGCTATTAGTTTAGTATCTCACGCCTGCAATGGACAGACAAGTTAAAACTGAGTTGGGAGAAGATCATTTTGGCTTCAGAAGAAACGTAGGAACATGTGAAGCAATCCTGACTTTACGTCTCATCTTAGAGGATCGAATTAAGAAGGACAAGCCCACATACATGGCGTTCGCAGATCTTGAAAAGGCATTTGATAATGTTGATTGGATCAAGCTATTTGAGATTCTGAAGGTGACACACAATCCAAGGAGAGGAAATCAAAACCATGAGATTTGCTGATGATATTGTTATTTTATCTGAGACTGCAGAAGGTCTGGAGTAACTGCTGAATGGTATGACCAGAGTCTTGGGTGAGGAGTACAAGATGAAGATAAATAAGTCCAAAACAAAAGTAATGGAGTGCAGTCGAAGTCAGGTGATGCAGTAAATATTAAATTAGGAAATTAATTCTTAATGGAAGTAGATGGATATTGTTATTTGGGTAGTAAAATAACTAACGATGGCAGAAGCAAGGAGGACATAAAATGCACACTAGCACTAGCAAAGAATGTCTTTATTATGAAAAGAAATTTGATCACTTCAAACATTGATATAGGAATTAGATGTTTTTGAAGACTTCCGTCTGGAGCGTAGCATTGTATGGAAGTGAAATATGGACGATAAATAGCTCGGAAACAAAGAGAATAGAAGCATTCGAAATGTGGTGTTACAGAAGAAGTGCCATCACGAATGAAGAGATACTGAATCGAATTGGTGAGAGGAGATCGATTTGGCTAAATTTGACCAGAAGAAAAGATAGAATGATAGGACACATCTTAAGACACTCTGAACTTGTGCAGTTTGTTTTTGAAGGAAGTGTAGGCCGTAAGAACGGAAGAGGTAGACCAAGGTATGAATATGACAAGCAGAATAGAGCAGATGTAGGATGCAGCAGTGACGTAGAAATGAAAAGGTTAGCACAGGATAGTGTGGCATGGAGAGCTGCATCAAACCAGTCCGTGGACTGATGACTCAAACAACAACATTACGACGCAGATGAGGTCTTTCAGAAGTCAGGAAGTGTCGGTAGTCTGGGCAGTTTTTTATGAGTAGGTCTACCCTCGCTTTTGTTTGATTGTCTCTTCGACTCAGTGATCCATGTGAACAGTGACCTGCTGAAGAACGCTATACTGCCTTCCAAATGTTGCATGAAGCTATTTCCGTTTGCAAAGCAATAATGTTCAAACGAGTTGAGCTGGCGAGGGCACAGGTGGGCCGAGAGGAAAGGCTATTTTCAACTCCGTTTGGAAGTAGCCGTCCAGTGTCAAGTCCATGGCTCCGACAGACCCGAGGGTGAATTTTTGCAAAACATATTTTGACGTAGAATGCGTCTAGGTATAGTTACTGCACTCTACTTTATTCTGTGAGCGTTACAAATTCATGAAAGGTATAAAATCGAAATCAGTTTTAGAGGGCAAGTGCGACGGTGGTGTTCAATATCTAATTTTAAATAGGAAGGACCAAAGTATTTAGCAACAAGAGTCGGATATCGGTATGACGTCATCGAGTGATGCAATAGCGCTGTCATTTTGAGGTACTAAAATCACTGTGCCAAATGGTTAACAGTTAGCTCTGGACTCACGAGCGGTAACTCGTCGTGAGAGGTGTAGTTTGATACTTCTCAGTGGGTAGGTAGGTAGACAGGGTCGGTAGATACAGAGTGGGTCTCGGCCCATAAGTGGCCACGGCTGGACCGTGGTCCAACAGCTCTGCACTCTGACCGGCTAACCGAGCAGAGGAGGGATGGTCACGGCTCTACCGTGGCTCTACGGCTCTGCATTCGCGAGGCGGGACAGGGCTGGACCTCACGGCTGGCCCCGACCGTCTGCTGTTCTGAGAATGGTTTTCCATTCTCCTGCACTAAGGCGAGTATAGGCCACGGCCGCCAACCCTCTCACCTACTACGAGTATCTTCTTCACCGTAACAAATCTCCCGGCCTGAGAGACGGCGTCACCGTCTGAGAGGCCCGCCTCACCTTTCGGGAGAGGAATGAAAACATTTTAGTAATAGTAGTAAGTATACAGACAAAAAATTCAAATAGTGAAAATTTGAGAATTAGTGCGAAAATGTCTTTATTTAGTAAAATGTCATGACATATAGAGTGTAAACGACTTCAGAATCAGGGAAAACGTATATGTGAGAATAGAGCGGTTGAAAAAAAAATCCTAAAGGTCTAAAATCCCTAACGTCCAGTGTCAGAGACGTCTGAAAGTTTAAGTGGTTGACCGTCATGATGCGAGTTCTACGCTGCCCCAATGGTAGAAAATGATTTGTAAATGATTAGATTAGATTTAAGAAATAAAATATCAATAATAATAATAATAATAATAATAATAATAATAATAATGGCGTTTGGCCTCCGATGAGGCCTGGAGCAGGTCTTTCGAGTTGACGCCGTATAGGCGACCTGCGCATCTGTGAGGATGGGGCCCTATTAAAGAATTCTAATGACGAAAACGGCACGCACGCCCAGACCCCGAGCCATCGGAATTAACCAAATGAATGTTAAAACCCTGACCCGGCCGGGAATCGAATTCGGGACCTCTGGACCAGCACGCTAAACATTTATCCATGGAGCCGGACAATATCAACAATAAAATTTCAAATATATACTACAGTAACTAGATATGTTTACAATAGCTATCACGAGGTACATGTTCTATGTAAAAGCTTGCGGCCATGACCCTGACACAGCGTCATTCGAATTTTTCCCCTTGGTTTTATGTCGCAGCGACACAGAGAGGTCTTATTGTGACCATAGTATAGGATAGACAAGGAAGCCACCATGACCTTAATTAAGGTACAGCTTGGCGTATATATGGGAAACCACAGGATACCGTCTTCATGGCTGCCGACAGTGGGGTTCCAACCCATCATCTCCAGAATATAAAATCACAGACTGTGACCCAAACCACGCAGCCAATTTGCTTGGTACAAAATAACAGGACTTCTACTTTTTTATGCTGAAAATATGACATATTGCAGAAAAATATATTCTTCTTTATCTGTTTACCCTCCAGGGTCGATTTTCCCTCGGACTCAGCGGAGGATCCACCTCTACCGCCTCAAGGGCAGTGCCCTGGAGCTTCAGACTCTGGGTCGGGGTACAACTGGGGAGGATGACCAGTACCTCGCTTAGGCGGCCTCACTTGCTATGTGGGGGATGGGAAGATTGGAAGGGATAGGCAAGGAAGAAGGAAGGAAATGGCCGTGGCCTTAAGTTAGGTACCATCCCGGCATTTGCCTGGAGGAGAAGTGGGAAACCACGGAAAAACACTTCCAGGATGGCTGAGGTGGAAATCGAACCCACCTATACTCAGTTGACCTCCCGAGACTGAGTGAACCCCGTTCCAGCCCTCGTACCACTTTTCAAATTTCGTGGCAGAGCCGGGAATCGAACCCGGGCCTCCGGGGGTGGCAGCTAATCACACTAACCACACCACAGAGGCCGACGCAGAAAAATATCAACTACCAAAATTTAACACAAAGTGTTTTACATTATTTTATGGCCTACACATTTGTGTGATGTGGGTCGAAAACATTAATTTCTTCCTCATTTCTTTGCCTTATTATAGGCTAATTATTTTAACTGTAACTGTGTGTTGTGTTACGTGTTTATGATGATAAGTATATTTAGACAAACACAAATACCAGTCCTTCAGAGCTTCCACCTCCTTTCTCATATTTTCTCTCCGATGTCCTATGGTCAATTATTGTTCCTCGCCGACATTTTAGGAATAAGGTTTGGGAAACATAAAGAGCCTCCCATTTTTTTTAAATCCTTCTTTTCACCGCATCTCTACTTTTAATAGGTCAAAACATCTCTTTATCTTTCCCCTCTTTCTTAGATGTGCGTCCTCGGTGCTGTAGAATTGCAAACACATGAACTCTACCTGCTCCATTTGGACCGGTTGCCGCTGCACATTATAGAGATATTACAGAGATCAATATCTTTATTGAATTCATATTTATTGATTAGTGATTTTCTGGTGTTTTACTACCTGTTCCCTCGAAAAGGCCACGTGTTGTCGGTAAGAAGAAAGCCTAACACTACCCAGAGGAGGAAGACACGTGGGAGGTTTATTTGCTGAGAGGTGTCATTCCTGTACTCTGGACAGGATCCAGCAGACTCACCCAACCTGATCACATTTCTAACGCCAAGGGCGCGTGTGCCTTGTCCTTGGAGTCTTTATTGCCTGGCAACACATTCCCCAAAGTTGCACGGAATATATTTAATACAGTGAAGAAGAGTCTCTAGCTCTGTATAGAAGTGAGAGTCTTCCTGGAAGAAACGTATCCCATTATTTTGCCCCTGTCATATTGTCAGTGATGGCTGCTCGCAAAAGACTGGGAGGTATGAAAATCTGGGTAACAAAGAACAGTGTTGAAATGAAATGTATCGACTGGTATTTTCCTAAGGCATATAACTGATTAGTAAGTAAACGCCAATGCGCATCTTCGGTGCTGTAGAATTGCAAACACATGATTGATTGATTGATTGATTGATTGATTGATTGATTGAGAGGTTTTCATTCGCCTCCTGGAGGGGAAGGGGTGGGCTACTTACAAGGTGAAGCCTTCTCTCTGGCCAGGATATTCAGCGGGTTTGGGGGTTTGCAGGGGTAGGGTGTTGGTTGGTGAGGTTTGACTTGGTAGAGGAAAGTGAGGAGGGGATTTTTTACCTCTCATTGCTTTATTTCCTTTAAGTGGTTACAATTTTTATTATACAGTTGATATTAATATTGTCTGGATGAAAGGTACATTAACAAGCTAACGCGCTATACAGAGTTCATTACAGTATTCTACAATACAACATATACAAGAGTTACTAGTTTAGTGGTTATATACAGGTTGGGCTAGAGCACATTACATTTTACGTTAAAATTAATTTCCACAGCAAAAATAATACAAAACACCGCCGTCTCGATCATCTTATAGTGCCTACTCTATACGAGGCTTTTTGCGAATAGGCTGCGACAAAAATTCTCCGCTAGATGGCAGGCATAGACGCACAAAGTTCTTAAAGCATTATTATGACGACAGCCTACAAAACACTATGCAGTAGTCCGACCCGTTGGCTGAGCGGTCAGCGTACTGGCCTTCGGTTCCGAGGGTCCCGGGTTGGAATCCAGGCCGGGCCGGGGACTTTAACCTTAATTGGTTAATCCCAATGGCACGGGGGCTGAGTGAATGTGTTGTCTTCATTATCATTTCATCATCATCACGACGCGCAGGTCGTCAAATAGAAAGACCTGCACCTGGCGAGCCGAACCCGTCCTGGGATATCCCGGCACTAAAAGCTATACGACATTTCACTTCATTTCATACTATGCAGTATAGTCATATGCTCGTAAATTACATCAGTAATATTAAATATCGGTAATATTACCTGTATGAAGTCTTAGATGGCCTCTTCATGTTACAAATTAAATATTTTCTTGGGCGAAGGTTTGGAGTGATACACCAAGCGGCTAACATTTTGTGTTCTTACCAAAGCAATACCAGTTGATAGAGGTCTTACGAACTTGGTTAGGATAATATCACTATCAGTTTGCTGATATTCATTGACCTCACATTGTAACAGAACACATCCTGAAAGGGAAGAAGTAGCAAGTCCTCGTATTACGCTCGTAAGTTTGAAGGACTTCCGACAGTAGCGCACAGCAGCTTCGACAAACTCCTGCAGATGCTTCATCAAAGCAACGAAACAAGATTTAGGGTAGCGAAGTCCTCCTCTGTCCTGATGCATAATCAGTGCTGTTTAGTGGTATCGAAGCTCTAAGCAGTAAGATGTTGCTGACGCAAATGTCACACTGCATCCCCTCTTCAACAACACGAAGCAAGTACCCGCAAATTAGGATTTGATTTTCTGTTTCTAGATTGATTGGGACATTACGGTATCATTTGGATATTTGAGGTTGTCTAAAATGTCTAAACATGAAGATGTTTGTTTTGTGATTGTCTGTCACAATTCTTATCACAAGCAATTCACTATTCTCCATGGCTTTAATCACCTTCTGAAATAAGGTGTAAAGGCTACGGATGCGAGAGTAATCTGAGGATAACAGACTATTTCCTTCATTAGGCTCTTGCCTAGATATAGCCGACAGTCATTTTTCTCTTAATTCCCTCCTAGACAGTATTTCGTGCAATCATATCTCTTCTTGCTGCGAACTACCTTGCCGAGTTTTCCAAAATGGTACACAAAAGTTGAATGTTTCGGGGAAAAGTCTGAAGTTTCAGTTCTACAAAAAATTACAACTTGCACAAACGAAAGAAAGCAAGTACACTTTAAAAGAACTCTTAAAATATCTTTAAGCACAACATGATTAATTTATTTCACAATTCTATTCAAAATATCACTTGTACAAACGGAAGTGAACAGTCACGTTTACCCATTGTACGAAAGGTGCGAAACAACTCACCTTTTCACACATATGCAAGCATCAATAACACAATGCTACACCCACACTGGCTGCGAAGATTGTGCATCTATGACTGCACTCGTACGGCGACTTGAAGTCATATTGGTATTCGCGCCTTCCTGCGTTAAACTAGTGGCATAGAACAGGCAGTATAAGAGGATCGGGACGGCGGTGATACAAAAATAATACATATTTGGTTACAATGTAGTCATATAGACTTCATTATATTGTACACTATTAAAAAACAGAAATGAACAAGCATTCAAGCAAAGCGGACCTACTATGGTAGAGAAGCAAATACACCACATCTTGAAAGTATTGAAATTGAAGTAATCCTGCGAAAGAAGAGATATTTATAGCGATTATACTAAATAATAATAATAATGATAATAATAACAATAATAATATATGCGTTATATACATTAAATATTGTAAGGAGTGAAAGACAGAACATCAAGAAGACGGCATAGTCTAAGCCTTGATTCTGATAAGAAGGAATTCAATATAAAGCATTTCTATATATCAGTTCATTTAACAACTCTATATGACATATAAAATTAAAGCAACAGCAGACATATTGGAGATATTCGTGAAGTTAAAGCTACATAAACCAATATTGAATTGATTATCATTGATATAATTATGTTAGAAGGCTTTGATTACGTCAGAATGTTACAGCTGTTTTCATCTATGCATTTTTATCTTCCAATTGCGCAAGACAAGACCGCTATGAGTTTCTAAGAAGACTATAGGGCCGACTGTCCGGATGAAATCGAGCTGCTGAGATGACGGCAGAGAGGAGCTACAATCCCAGATGACAATCCAATGCCTATCGGAGGAGAATGGTCACCAACCAAAGCTGCAGATGATGAACGAGAAATGATCTAGTCCTGGGAGAGAAAGGACAAAGATAAGTTTCGTAGGCAAATGCATTTAATTGCTAGATAAAATAAAATGTAGGTTGTTTGTAGTTGAAAAGTAGATGCTAGGTCGTTAATATCTTCAGAATGATTCATGGTGTGTTAGATTCTAGCGTGTGGCGTATTTATTGTGTTGGTATATTGGTGGTAATAAGTATTTTTATTAAGAAATAAGACATACTCCAGTCATGGAATGTGATTTAATAGTGTGACAATATCATTTCAATGAAACCCCCCCAAAACTCACAACAGATCAGGCCATATAATATGTGAAGTGTTTATAAGTAGAACACTTTAGGATCTTCGATAAAATACAGAGTATTATGTTAATATATACAGATTATACGTTGTCGAGAGAAGTCAGATTAGGTTAGATATGAATATGCCTTTGCTGGCGAGATGTAGTGTTTACAGTGCACTATGTCTTCTGGTATGGGCTATATCAAATTTGTTACTTTCATTGACCTGTCACAGTCTCATCCTTGGCTTTGACGATATGAAAGTGACTGAGGTATGAGTGATGCTAGTAATACCATTCTTTAGGCAGCCAGTCCCTGTTATGAATGGTGTGAAAATATCGCTCATAGGGTCAGTTGGTGCATACATTTCAGTGGGCTTGGCAGACTGATATGTAAGAGCAACTGCTGGCTCGGTGAGGAAAGCAACGGGAAACTACCTCACTCCTCGTTTCCCTAGTACGCCTCTTCAGTGACGCCTAGGCTGTTTATGACAGCTGTTGGCGAAGCTGCAGAGGATCAAACCAGCCTTCGGGCTGATTACCCAACATACATACATGAATATGACAGTTAACGGAAGATATGTTGATGTTAAATATGAAGATATTGATCCAATGATATGGTTAATTGAAAGTGAAGTTATTTATGCGTCGAGATAGGTTACATTTGTGGAACTTTTGAAAGAATAATTAGAATAATAGTAAAAGAGGAATATATTACGATGTTATATGAATGTAATGATGGAAGAATTGAAAGAATATAGATTGCTACGATGATATAATGGAAGTAAATGATACATTTGAAGAGAAGGAAGAAAATATTGACGCAGACTAGGGCCATTTATGTTTATTATACGATGGCATTATTTCTTTGATCAATAATCCATGTCCTGTGATAGTGACAACGTATTGCTATGGTGATGTTTATAAGATATTATAACGGGGTAGATCATCAAAATGAATCCTGAAAAGAGTAGTGCATTTAATTGAGTATTTTAACTTAGTAATTCTACAGTAAAGTCACATGTTTTCAAATATTAACTATGACAGGCGTTAATTGACATGATTAATCATTGTTACTTTCTATAAATAATTCCAAATGGATAGAAGTCACATAGTATTTCTGACAATGGTATTCCCTGTATACTGAATATAGGATATTTGATTGAATCGCACAAGGTCACATGATAAATTTCTAATACATTTGAGAATCTAGTTGATTATTCATGTTATATAACTGTTCTACATATCTCAATATAGGATACAAGGATGGTTGATATTACGATTTTAAATTAATATTATCACATGTTTCTTATAAAAATAAGAAAATTATCTTTATCCTTAAGCTCAAATTCAGTGATACTTCGGAGATAGACGCAATACATATTATCTGTCCTAAGAAGAGAAGAACTACGATACTGACGCGAAATAATGTACATAAATAAGAATAACAGCTTAATTTAACCCTAAACAACAGATCTGACAGTGATCAATGACAACGATTCAAGCCATCAAAGCAGGTTTAATTAATTAAATAATTAATTAATTAATTTCAACTTATTGATTTTATTTCTTTATTCATTATATTTTTCTGAATAAATGATAATAGTTAAGACATATTTGAGGTGTTATCCATAGCTTCGAAAGCAATAAGGCAAATTAGGATTAAGGTGTTTGCTAATTAATACTCCTGCGTTATAACGATATGTCAGATGGCGACGCCCATCACTATTAAATGGCAGATGAGATGTTTATCAGCGTATCAACATTGCCTTGGATCCCACGTAAAACAAAAATATGCATAGATTACACTGAGATGATAGTTAGCTGGAGTTTCTTTTACATGACCCGTCCTGGACGGTGCTACAATTAGACTCTACATTGCTACAAAATATTACTCCGATTACCTTGGATGGCACACCTAACTAATGAATCAATCCTGAAACAGTCAGGTAGGTGTCAGAACAAGACTGTCGACTCATATCAGCCAAGAGCAGTTCAAGTACTCCAGTCATGTTGCCAGGGGACCAGGGGCAATGAAAAAGTTCATCAAAAGGACAAAATCGACGGCCGAGACCCAGAGGACATGCAGTAACGCGATGGGTGCACCAGAGCATCCGTGCCCATAGATGACAATTCACGCCTAGGGTTGTTCATGGAGCGGGACCAGGGCAAAGGGCACACTACTGTAACTGCGCAATAGAGTCTTTGCTGTACAGATATGACTGAAGCACTGTGTACTACAGTAGATAACCCGTAGATCCCGTAGGGGATGGCTGAAGGAAGTGATGCACTCACATTCCTTTAACCTTGCAACATGGATAAGGATGAGGCCGACAGGTGCAAACTAAGAGACCCAGGCAGTTTAATTCCGGACATAAATTCTCATTGTCGACAGCCCTGAAGATGGTTTTCCATCGTTTTTCATTTTAAACCAGATAAATTTTGGGGCTGTACCTTAATTAAGACCATGGTCGCTTCCCTCCTAATCCTAATCCTGTTCTCTCCCATCGTCGCCATAAAACCTGTCTGAGTTGGGGTGACATAAAAAAGAGAGATTTTTAAACTGAGGTCCGATCGCTGTAGCTTTGTTAAGTTCGTGTGCCTGTTGAAATGCACTCTCACGCTCTTTCCTGACATGCCTTGGGCATGAGATGACACCACTTGCAATCGTAACATCATTGCATATGGATCGGTGTGGGCAGTTGAAAATGAGCGTCCCACCGACTGTGAAATAAGGTCTGTGATTCGAATTCTTACAACAAGGAACGTGTCAGCTGCGGACATTGATCGGCTTGCTTTAACGCATCATTTCATTCTCATCACCACGCGAAGGTCGCCTAAGGGCGTCAAATCAAAAGACCTGCACTTGACGAGCCGAAAATGTCCTCGGACACTCCCGGCACTAAAAGCCATACGCCATTTCATATCAATTGCTGCATGACAATGCAAGACTTCATTCTGCTGCTCAAACTCAAGAGTTAATTCGATCTTTTGGATGGGGGCAAATGGGCCACTCACCGTACATCCCGCACCATGTGCCGAGCGATTATTATCTGTTCCGTTACCTGAAGCAATTCCTCACCGGTCAGCGGTTTGACAGCGGTTGAAGATTGGCTTCAGTCACAGGCGGCAGAATTCTACAATGAGGGGATACGAACATTTGTGGAGCGCTATGATAAATATTTAAACAAATAACTTGGCCTATGTAGAATAATAACTCAATGTGTAAAAAAGGATATAATAAATAGCTCTTGGCAATATCATTATCACTTTTGTTTCTATTGATATACGGACCTTACTTAAAAATAGTCTTCGTAAATTGAGAAGAAAAGTCTCTCCACAAATATGTGAAAGGTTGAGATGTATGATATGTGGTACTGGCTTCGCCAAAATAAATACAATGTAGAGTGACGTCATAAAAAGAAACATTCTGCTACGCATGATTCAGTCGAAGGAGAGGATCATTCAAAAATGGTTTAGAACGTGAGAAGAAGAACATTGTTAAGGGAGGTAATTCGGCTGCATTCATGTAGATCGAACTGTTCAAATATAGCATGGAGAAATATAAAGAATACAGCATATCGTTGTAGATTAAGATGTATCATTATTAGAACATTTTCCTTTTGAGTTACTTGGTAGTGTTTCCAAAGACCGTTAAATGTAGTTACCGGAACGTAAAACTATTATTATTTTACAATACAAATATATAATTACGCTACATTTCATATATTTTTTGTAAAACTATAGGTCGTTTTGCAAAAAGGAAGTCGCTCCCTTTATTTAGGAAAAGTAATAATAATAATAATAATAATAATAATAATAATAATAATAATAATAATAATAATAATGTTATTTGCTTTACGTCCCACTAACTACTTTTACGGTTTTTCGGAGACGCCGAGTTGCCGGAATGTAGTTCCGTAGGAGTTCTTTAACGTGCCAATAAATCTACCGACACGAGGCTGACGTATTTGAGCACCTTCAAATACCACCAGAATGGGCCAGGATCGAACCTGCCAAGTTGGGGTCAGACAGCCAGCAACTCAACCGTCAGAGCCACTCAGCCCGACTATTTAGGAAAAGTAGCTTCCCATGTAATTCTTAGAATAATTTATTCAAAAACAGTTTATAGAAAAATTTACAGAATAACATATGACATTAATTAATACGTGCCCTGAGCCAGGCTGCTGGACAGCTCTCGCAGACTCTAGAGCCTAACTGGGATGAGTTGCAGCAAGCAAGTCCCCATGGCCAAACCAGGGACCCCTGAAGGCAGCCCGTCAAGAGGATTACACTATGATGTCACTACACCCTTACATAGGGTTGGACTAAGAAAGAGAGAAATAATTTTTCTTTTTCTGAAAAGCTACTACACTGGAACATAACAACATCACGGGTGGTCTTGAAATCTCGAGTCCAAAACTCTACCACTCTTCGAACTTAAATGAAAGCCAGAATCCAATACTGTTAGAATGGATAACGTGAAAACTAATCTGTCGGATTGTAAAGATAGGTAGTTTTATCCTCAGTCAGTGATTGCAAAAATGAGATGATGATGGTGTAATAAAAAAATTAAAAATTGCGTTACGATTATTACTTGCGAAAACTGTGAATTACAGTTTTCACAACTTTTCCAAAACTTCTCTTCACACTCATTACACCTAAATTCAATATTAGTTACACAAATTGTGACTATTACGACTTGAACCGAGCTAAACTGAGCGAGTTGGTCGTGCGGTTAGAGGCGCGCAGCTGCGAGCTTGCATTCGGGAGATAATGGGTTCGAATCGCGCTGTCGGCAGCCCTGGTTTTCCACGATTTCCCATTTTCACACCAGGAAAATGCTGGGGCTGTACCTTAATTAAGGCCACGGCCGCTTCCTTCCCACTCCTAGCACTTTCCTCTCCATTGTCGCCATAAGACCTATCTGTGTCGGTGCGACGTAAAGCAAAAAAAAAAAAAAACTAACTATAGTGAAACGCTTGAAAATAGTAAAAGTGACAAGTCAATTCAGTTTTCAGTGTTAAAAAGATCTGTTTCCCATATTTTTTATACTTCATTCAAATGTTGCATCAGAGAGAATTTTAGATTAACAGACAATATTCTGGTTGGAATGCTGCCAAATACGTCTAAGGGCAATTGGAAAATAAGCTTTTGGACGGGGGTCTCCCAATTGCAGATAGCGTGCATTCAGGACAGAGGAGAAAGTGAGCATTGCACGCGTGGTATAGTTGTTAGAATAGACGACGATGCATGGAATGTTGGCGACGTAGAGAGAATAGACGTTGCTTTGTCTAACGTCAGCAATGGGGGCGCCAGTGTTGAACACCGGCCAGATAGGACAATTGTAAGGCAGAGTTTAATTTACTTCCACTTTACGAAATACTGCGGACCGAATCAGCCTCTTGACTATAGGGACGAGGAGTTCCATTCTAGAAAGCGGCAAGGAATCTTTCATTGTTTAATTCCTCTATTTTCATTTTCTCCCCTGTTGCGCGAATAGTCGATCAACGTAGCGTACTAATGACGTCTTCATATTTAGTATAATTAAATGGCGTATGGCTTTTAGTGCCGGGAGTGTCCGAGGACATGCAGGTTTTTCGATTTGACGTCCGTAGGGCGACCTGCGCGTCGTAATGAGGATAAAATGATGATGAAGACAACACATACATCCAGCCCCCGTGCCAGCGAAATTAACCAATGATCGTTAAAATTCTCGACCCTGCCGGGAATCGAATCCGGGACCCCTGTGACCAAAGGCCAGCACGCTAACCATTTAGCCATGGAGTTGGACATTTAATATAATGATCAACGGAGTCTCGTACTCGAAAATTCCCTCTGTAGTCACTACCTGTTCGTGTATATACTGAGAAAAGTTATATCATTTTGAGAAGAATTATTTCAAGACACGTGGTATTTGGCAAAACTATAATGTACTCAATTATAATTTGTCTGAGTAAATAATACCATATCTGAAAGACCGTTTAAATGTGGAGTAACTAATTAATTTGGGAATAATATTGTATTATTTATTTGTCCAACTCCTTGGCTGAATGGTCGGCATTGAGGCCTTCGGTTCAGAGGGTCCCGAGTTCGATTCCCTGCTGGGTCGGGGAATAAAATCGCGTGTAATGAATTATTCTGGCTCGGGGATTTGTTGTTTGTGTATGTCCCAACACTCTCCTCTTCATATTCACACAACACAACACACTACACAATCAACTCCACAGGAACACGCAAGAGTGATTACATCCCTCCACATAGGGTTGGCGTCAGGAAGGACATACGACCGTAAAACAGGGCCAAATCCACATGTGTAACACAGTTCGCACCCGCAACTTCACAAGGTGTGGGAACGCGGTAGAAGAAGAAGAAAATTGTATTATTTATTTATTCATTATTACGGGATGTGTATAATGCAGTGGTTTAGCAGCTGGTTTTCGACCCAGATGGTCGAGGCTCGAATCCCGGTGGGACCACAATTGGAATTTTCAGAGCTTCAGTTGGTATTTTCAGTAGAAAAGTCGTGGAGAGTCATGAAGACCATCCGGTCTCGAATCTCCAGCCAAAATCTAGCTCTAACGACCTTAGAATAACTCGGATAAGCTATGGAATATGTTTTTCTTATTATTGTTATTACACTGGCGAAACAGAATATCCAAACACCAAGAAGGGGTTGTGCTAGATTAACGAACATTGGTAGGTGTGTTTACACATCTGAAAGATGACGTTGATTCAAATTTCCCGAAAATCACATTAGCGCGGCGCTAATAGCTGCCCCATGACGTTGCAAATCAGGTTTTCTTTAAATAAGAGCTGTACTGTGCGAGAGCGTTAGTTACCTCTGAGCTTGGATGGAGTGACTGTGAGTGGGTCAAGAATGCCTTTACGACGACGAAGAGGCCAGTATCAACAGCTCACTGCGGTTGAACGAGGCCGTATAATAGGGCTAGGTGAAGGTGGATTTTCCTTCCTCGCTATTGCAGAACGTGTCCGACTCGTAGGCTGAATGGTCAGCGTACTGTCCTTCGGTTCAAAGGGTCCCGGGTTCGATTCACGGCCGGGTCGGGGACTTTAACCTTCATTGGTTAATTCCAATGGCCCTGGGGCTGGGTGTTTGAACTGTCCCCAACATCCCTGCAACTCACACACCACACATAACACTATCCTCCACCAGATGCCGCCCACCCTCACCGGAGGGTCTGCCTTTCAAGTGCTGCACTTGGCTACAAATAGCCACACGAAATTAAAAAAACTGCAGAACGTCACGAGAAGGTACGCTCGCAAGAAGATCGGGCTCCGGACGTCCTCTTGACACCACCGAGAGGGAGGACCGCCGTATTCGGCGTATGACTGTGGCGCAGCGGACTGCGTCTGCAGCAGCAATTCGAGCGGAGTTGGCACCACAGCGATGCGACGAACTGTTCGAAATCGGTTACTTGAAGGACAGCTCCGAGCCAGAAGCCCTGCGGCGTGCATTTCACTTACCCCAAACCACCGCCCTCTACGACTTGAATGGTGTCAAGCGAGAGCTTATTGGGGAATGATGAAAGCCGGTTCTGCCTTGGTGCCAGTGATGGCCGTGTGTTGGTTAGAAGGAGGCCAGGTAAGCGCCTGCATTCCACCTGTCTGCGGCGTCGACACACTGGACCTACACCGGGAGTTCTGGTTTAGGGGAGCAATCTCGTAGTTAGCCCACGCACCCTGACTGCAGACGTGTACGACCGTCTGGTGATTCAACCTGTTGTGCTGCCATTCATGAACAACATTCCTGGGGATATTTTCCAATGAGCTCTACGAAGTGTCGACATGTTGCCTTGGATTGCTCGATCCCTCGATCTGTAACCAATCGAACACGTATGGAAAATCATTGGACGACAACTCCAGCGTCATCCACAACCGGCATTAACCGTCCCTGTTTTAGCCGACCAAGTGCAACATTCGCATAGAACTAAATCCCACAAGCTGACATCCTGCATCGGTACGACACAATGCATGCACGTTTCCATGCCTGCATTTAACAGTCCGATGCGATTACACCGGTTATTATTGGACCAGCATGGCACATTTGCGATGGGTTTTCTCACGCGGATATTAACCTAGAATCTTGTACCTTTAATCAATTAAATATGTTACCTCGACAAATATATTGCCAAAATTTCCGTATTCAATATTCCTTATTTCATGGTGTTTGGATACTTTCTTCTGCCAGTGTATTATTACCTGGCTCCCCTGTCTGAATGGTCAGTGTTGCAGATTTTGGTTCAGAGAGTCCTGCTTTCGTTCCTCGGCCAAGCCGAGGATTTTTCCGTCTCTGGATAATTTCTCTGGCTCGTGGACTGTATGTTTGTGTATATCGCAATACATTCCTCTTTATGTACACACGACACATCACACTACCAACCACCGCAGAACCATAAAATAGTGAGCAACTTACATCCTTCCACATAGGGTTGTCATCAGTACACCCCGCGGAAAAACTGGAATTAATCCATGCAGAGTGCCGATCCCAAGTAATTAGGAAAAGGCCCACCGGTGGACAGAAACAGCCTTTACCATCTTCCGTCCTGTATACACCCAAATCGAGTGATGTGGCTCCAGGTTTCGTGCCATTTAGCTGTGAGCTTAAATTGTGAGTTCGGACCCCTCCAGCAGCAGCAGCAGCAGCAGCAGCAGCAGCAATGAAAATGGCTTTCCGTGGTTTCCCATTTTCACACCAGACAATTGATGGGAATGCACCTTAATTGTGGACACGGCAGCTTCTTCTTGAATCCTATCCATATTCCTTCCCGCATCGCCGAAAACGTTCCATGTGTTGGCAGAAAGTAAATTAAATAAATACACAAAGGTATTCGTCCTGCAGGTACTGCAGAATTCATACGTTGTTCTAGAATCCACGTATCAGGAAGATGTTCCACATACCTCTATAGGTATTAATGTTTATGCCTGGTGATTGGACAAATTATTATCATTATTATTCAGTGTCATTATTATAATGACGTTCTGACGTAACTTAGATAATATATTGGTTGAATTAGGAAAGCAAATAAACAAGCTAGTTTTGAAGGCAAGTGGCATAAACGTGCGTGGTGGGTAATCGTACACATAAGTGTTTTGATGTGAACTGAAGTGAGAAGTTAGTCTGACAGCTCTCACTCTGTGTTAGTGATTCTATTAAACACTACTGCACTGGGCGCGTTGGCCGTGCGGTTAGGGGCGCACAGCTGTAAGCTTGCATCCAGGAGATAGTGGGTTCGAGCCCAACTGTCGCCAGCCTTGAAGATGGTTTTCCGTGGTTTCCCATTTTCACATCAGGGAAATGCTGGGGCCGTAAATTTCTTCCAACTCTTAGCCCTTTCATATCCCATCGTCGCCCTAAGACCTATCTGTGTCGGTGCGACGTAAAACCAATAGCAAAAAACCACTGCTGCATACGTGTTATCCCGATTTTTAGTTCTGTTCAGTGCATAGTGACGATGACGTAAATCAAGATGCTAATTGTTATTTTCTTGTCTGAGAAAATTACGAGTTAAGCGTACACTTTTCAACGGATTGTGTTTATCATACACATTATTACAATATTTAATAATAAAAGGAACCCTCTGTCTGTCTGTCTGTCTGTCTGTCTGTCTGTGTGTATGTGTGCACGACGCCCAGTCAAATGTACGGCACGCAGATATATGACATTTTGAACATAGGTGGACGGAAAGAGCTCCAAATGCACCTCTTAGCCGGATTTTCCATTTTCGCTTCCGTTGGTGAGTTATGAACGGAAAACAGTCGGAAGACGTGTGTTGGAATATGAAAATTCAAAGTGCTGTCACGAAGATTAACTGTATAGATTCACTGTCGCTAGGCAACATACATAAGATAGGTAATACAAGTCAAGGAGCCATTTAAAGTCCATGGCGTAGGAAGCCATTTTTGGTCCCAAACACAAAGACCCACATTCAGTCCATAATATCCGGAAGTGTTTGTCTGTGTGTACGTGCGCGATGCCTAGGCAAATATACGGCACGCAGAGATCCGAAATTTTCAACATAGGCGTAATGTTCGATGCATTTTTTCTATTTACTTTACGTCGCACAGACGCAGATAGGTCTTATGGCGACGTTGGGAGAGGAAAGGCCTTGGAGTGGGAAGGAAACGGCCATGGCCTTAATTAACGTACAGCCCCAGCATTTGCCTGGTGTGACAATGGGAAACCACGGAAAACCACCTTGAGGATTGCCGACAGTGGAGCTCGAACCCACGCTCTTCCGGATGCAAGCTCACAGCTGCGCACCCCTAACAGCACGCCCAACTCGCCCGGTGAATATTTATACAGATAAAGGCCTGTTTTCGCTAATTTGTTTATATTACTTTTAATCGTTTTAATAATTTATTTATTTATTTACTTATTCTTATTTAGCCGATATTAATTTCATTCACTAAAATGTCAGGGAATACAAGGATTTCATTATACCAGCAACAAAACGTGAACCGTTTATTTTACATTTTATTATTTTGTATTTTATTTAGGCCAGAAAAGAGAAAAATAAAAATGAGACAATATACTTAGATTTTTAATATATATTTTAATAATATATTTAAGATTTTTCATTAATCAATATGGTCGTTTCAGGTTACGACTTATGACAAAAATGCCCCACGCAGAATCGTTGAAGATGACCTTGCGAAATCAGCGGAGTAACGAGCATGGATATCGACATGAGCCAAAAGAACGTGGTGACATTATTCTCAATGAAGAAATTTTGAAAATGGCTGACGGTAGCAGTTTTCTCCTTGTAGATGACGGACTAGAAGAAAGAATCCTTGTTTTCAGTGGAAACAAAGGAAAATAAAGTTTAGAAACATCTACACAATTTAGGTGTATTTAGGTGCTGGAGCAAACAGTTTGTACATGTCTACACTGTTCACGCAGACCTAGGAGGACGGCCTGACGAAACAAATGTGTTCCCTGTAGTATTTGCCCTAATTCCTAATAAGATGAAAGAAACCTGTTCCTTCTTATTAAAGAAGTAGTTCCACAGTGGTGTCACAGTAAAGTCATTGTCGATTTTGGGGCAGCTGCAATATCGGCTCTACATCAAGTTTTTCCCTCAATTCAAGTGAGTGGGTGCCACTTCCATATGAAGGAATGCTTATGGAGAAAAATTCAAAGTCTGTGTCTACGAGAGGAATACCGTCAGAATGAAGAGTTAAGGCTTCACGTCGCCATGTGTGCGGCACTGGCATTTTTGAACCCGGAGGACGTAGATGACGGATGGCTCCAGATTCATGCGGAAGCTCCCGACACATGGCTACAAAATTAAGGGATCCCCATCGAAATGTGTAGTTGCTACGGTAAGAGACACAGAATCACGAATGTTGTAGAAGGATGGCACAACAAATTAAATACTATCGTTGGAAACCTCTATCCCAGAATCAATATGCTGGTGGAATGTTTGTAAAAGGAAGCGGAACACACAAATTGCATGCACACAAGTTAGAAATACATCTTCAAGGGAAGAAGAGAAAGAGGAAATACTTGAAACTGGAACTGGAAACTGGATAGGATTGAGAAAACCATAAAAGTATATGAAGAGACAAGAGACATTAGGTCCTGCTTAAAAGCTATTTCTCATATTCAGAGATTGGACTAAGTTACGGTAACCCACATGTAAATATATAGTGTAAATATATACGTATGTACAAATGACGAAGCCTATATATGCCTATTTTAAATGACAAATGTATGGAAAAATGACGAAGCCTATGAAGGCTGATTTTAAACACGCCAAAATGGTAAGATGGTAATTATAATTTTGACAGTCCAAAGCCTGTTTCAAGAAGTTTTATGGGTTAAAGATTGTTTTATTTGCAGGGGTCATTTAAATTACATGTCTTGTTCGCACATTTTCGGCAACAAAGTAGTCTATTTACCAAGACCTGGGAAAGCCAAGTCAGGTAGTAATAATCCCTAGTGTGTGTGAATTTCCGCTTTAATGATGTGTTCGCAAATTTTCGTGTTCGCACTTTTCCGCACACCGAGGTAGACCAGGGCATGAATATGACAAACAGGTTAGAGTAGATGTAGCAATTACTTAGAACTGAAAAGTTTAGCACAGCATAGGGTGACACGCTGGGTTACATCAAACCATTCTAAGGACAGACGACCCAAACATATAGCGTCTCAGTATATATATACCGGTATATAATTTTATCTGGTAGAAAAAATGATTTAAAAATGGGGTAATGATGCGCATTCTGCATACAATAACCGTACTTAAATTGAACGGGTACCAATTTAATAATTTACCATTTAAGTGCCGCGCATTTACCAAAGTAAAACAAATAAATTCATACTCGACCTTGACATTAAAAATTGGCCTAGGGGCTATCAGGAAAGATGGAAATGGAAATATGAGAGGTAGACAGGAATTCCTGCATTGTTGTCAAGGAAGCAACTGAAGTTAACTGAGCCCTAGCAGTTTCGTTTAGGTTCATTTTTTCAATAATCAGATTGAAAGCAAATTGAAGAATTATATTCTTAGGATAGCCAATTTCCTTTATGGCCTAACACCAACAGATCTCAGGTGGATAGTTTTTTCGATACGCTGAAGACAACAGCGTTCCTAATAATTTTAATAAAAGTGCTGGTGTGGCTGTCTCCTGAAGTGCTATCCCGAAATATAATTCAAGCAGACTCTTAAAACTAGCCAGAATAGGACTGAGGTATTCAATTTAGGGGAGCTGCTAGTGGAATCTTTTCTCTATGATTAAGGCTTTTTGCATTTATTATATTCAATTACTTCAGAATAAACAATTAAGCAATAAAATATGCGAGATTTGTTTGTAATTGTGAAAATGTACTTGATGCGTACCATTACCCTAATGGGTGTGAAATCTTACGCAAACACGTACTTTTCATTTTTTCACAATCTCACCCAAATACTGTCTAACTGATTCTTAATTCTGGTGAAAGTACCACATTAACGTTGAATAATTCCGGTTTAAAAATATGTAATCAGTTCAATATTTGCTTTATGCATTGAGTTTCAAACATGAAAATGCCTCAGGTGCGTATGATTCTTCGACTTTCCTATATAGATATTGTTACTGGTACCTTGGTCATAACCACGATGCTGAATTGTGGTCATAGATTTAGCAGATATATGAATCTTTAATGTTTGTGTGGGATTTTATTATTTACTACTGACTGGTGTTAAAACAGTTGTTCTTGCATGCATTGTAGCTTCTTACATGTACGGGAGCGCAGAATTATATTGACATTTGGTGCAACAAGTGCCGAGTACCGGCTTAAGCGACAGTGGGACATTACGTGTTTCATGTCAAACGGGATTCAGACAGTGAGATCTTGAGAAACAGACACTGGAAGACAACGGTGGGAACGCTTTACTGTATGCAGCCGAGGTCATAACACTAGGAAGATATGAGAGAGGAAAACTGAAGAAAAATATGAAATAGATAAATGGATTATAATTTATTTATTCTGAAAAAGTTAGGGAAAACTGTCCCTTCCTTATATTTAACCAGTAACAGAAATAGATTGATAAATAAATTACAAATCTTAAGAAGATTTCGTAGATAAGTCAGTAACGTAGTACAGTTTCGAACAGGTACATAAACACTAATGTTAAACAAACAAACAGAATTACAAAACAAAGTAGAATTGTATGTGAAATAAAAGTTACTGGAATCAAAACGAGGAGGTGAAAGATGGGATCGAGGATCAATGAATGAGCTATACCGAAACACGAGGTCGTCTTCGAAAGAAATAAGATTAAAGAGACTAAGATTTGCTGGACATGTGATCATAATGGACATAGGACAGAATGATTTATTTATTTATTTATTTATTTATTTATTTATTTATTTATTTATTTATTTATTTATTTATTTATTTATCTGAACGTACACAGCTTTTTCACCCAATTAAGTACCTTATTAACATTCTTTATCAACCTACATATATATGAAGTTAAAATTTAACAAAAACAAAGTTAAAATCAACGAAAAACCAAATGAAACAAAATGAATATTAACATTATATATGATACCACTTACAATTTAAAAGAAATGAAAAAGGTACTAGGAAATCACATGGCAATACAAATCAAAAAAACAATACAAAATCAAACAAACTTATAATACAAGTGAGTACACTGGGAAATACGATGAATACCAGAAAGAATTCATTATCAAAAATTTACAAATTGTAAAGGCAGTCTATTAGTTTTTTTATCCGGTTCGTGAATATATCGACTTCTTTTGTTACAGTGTTATCAAGCGTTGATATTTTTACGAAATGTGAATTTGATTAATGCAATGTTTTTGACCTTTGAACGTGAAATAATTAGTGATGACGTGATCTTATTTGCGGAACATCGAATGAAATGAGAAGTGCATGGGAAACAACGAGCCAGACGGGAGGAAAGACGGGAACCATCCGGATTACCGAACTCACGATGGATTAGCCTCAGATAGGGATCAAGGTGGAAGGGAAAGAACAAGGGAAATAGGTACGCATCAACCAACATGTCAGAGCTGAACGACAGTGAAGCGTATAGAAACAGAATAGAGAACGACCAGTGGGGGGGGGGGGACAAGGAAAGAGGATATTGAAAATCTCAGAGAAAGAACGAGAGAGGAGGAAGAGTATGAAGAGGTTCTTGAAGGACAAGAGGAATATTCAAGTCACGACGAAGCTACAGGGCCTACAGAGGCCATAACGAAAGAAGAATAACGCGAAATTTTATTTGAAAGACAAATACATTGGCCGGGAATCGAACCTCAATCGTCTTGGTGAGATGGTAGTGGGTAGAAGTGCTTTGGATAGCCCAAGGTCCTTTATGAAATATATATGGTCATTTGATTTAATTTTTTGTAAGGATGCTTTGAAGGTTGGCATTCCTAACACGTTAAGAACAGGAACGCAAGAGACAGATGCTGAGTTAAGAAGGATCTGGTTGTTACTTAAAATGACAACTGATACAATTGCGATCTTAGTCGCTGGGCGTCTCTTTGTACGCTATGCACGTAATTGCTCAATATTCGTAGAACTTTCTATTTGTAGGGTTCAAAACTCGGTATTTTTAACCAAGATATTTTTATGTGAAGGTTAATTAAAACAGCTTAATCTAAACATAAACACAACTCCTTCAACTCACACTCTTTTGGCGGGTCTCAAACCAGTGACCGAGACCACTCTCTTGATTGCGTCTCCAAAAATAATTATATTTGTATCACTTGCCAAATTCTCGCTGAATCAAGAAGAGGCTTATTACTTTGAAGTTCCTCGTTCACAACGGAATTGTTGATGTTTTTATTAGTAATCATCAAGAAGATGAAATTAAATATCAGTATAAGTGTTAGTGAGAGGTGTAATTGAAATTAAATTCCGATATACAGACAGATTACCAGATAACTACTACCGCAATGTTTTCATTCCTCCCCTCAAGTGGAAGGCAGAGCTCTTAGACGGTGACGCCGTCTCTTAGACTAGGAGATTTGTAGTGGAGAAGGAAATTTGTGGCGAAGATGACAGAGTTGGTGGCCGTGGCTTATACTATAAACGATCACGGCATTCACCTAGTGCAGGAGTATGGAAAATCACGAGAAAACTATTTTCAGGATGGCCGTCGGAGATGTTCAGCCTCCCTCCGTCTCCCGAATGCAGAGGCGTAGAGCCATGATAGAGCCGTGGCCTCCCACCCTCTGCCCGCTTGGTCGGTTGGAATGCAGAGTTGTAGAGCCATAGACCAGCGGTGGCCATCCGATCTCTGTATCCACCAACCTTATCATATAAATATGACACAAATTAACTACAAGGGCCTATTGTATTTCACATTAAAAATAGAATTTTTGGTGTTCAACTCGGAAATGAAATTGTTATAGCATCCATTAAAATACTGAAACCAGCCTTAATTCTTGTTTATACTCCACCAGTAACTCATTCCAATACAAAAGATCCAAATACAGCACATCGAGAACAGGACTCCGAGGAACACCAATATTACTGTACATGAATATCCCAGGCAACTCAGAGCAGTCAGTCACTTGGAGCGAGACAGTGTACAATGGACACTGAGTTGGCCGTATATTGTTTGGTTTAAAAGATGAGTAAATTGATTTTTACTGCTCAAGGTTCCACGGTCTGTTGAACTAAACTGTGCATAATATACACTTTCCTGACGTTTCGAATATATCTCACGATAAGGATAGCATTTTTGGTGAACAAGTAGGAAATATCCATTGGAAGACTGAAACTAGCCTACTTTCTTATTGATACTTCAGCAATACATAGCTTATGTTTGTAAATAGTCTTCTAAGCAAAAATATTCACATCTTCAATATTGCGGTGAAAATAATTTGCTTAAACTGTTTGAAAACAGAGGAAGTAAAATAATATAGCTCCAAAAATTGTAATTAATATGCTGGTCTTTGTCACCTCAATGGGACAACAACTTATGGGAAGTTTTTAGGCCTCTTTCCATTTTTAATTAAATAATCATTTGAAAATTTGAAAACTCCGAAACATTTAAAAATTGAAATTTAAAATTTTAACTCAAGGGGAATTTTTTTGCTAGGGGCTTTACATCGCACCGACACAGATAGGTCTTATGGCGACGATGGGATAGGAAAGGCTTAGGAGTTGGAAGGAAGCGGCCGTGGCCTTAATTAAGGTACAGCCCCAGCATTTGCCTGGTGTGAAAATGGGAAACCACGGAAAATCATTTTCAGAGCTGCCGATAGTGGGATTCGAACCTACTATCTCCCGGATGCAAGCTCACAGCCGCGCGCCTCTACGCGCACGGCCAACTCGAGCAGGGGGACATTTTTAAAAATTGACAAACGTTATCATATCGACCTCATTAGGATTTCCTTTAAATACACTTTCCAACTCAGAAAATATCAAATAATACAACTAATATTATCAATCATTGACATGTCAATTAAGGTGATGTTTTCAAACACTTTTGCATAAAAAATAACATCTTCTAAACAGTCCTTTACGGTCAAAATGTGTGAATGCAATACGTCCAATTACAGTTCTGTAGCTTCTTCCGCTCTCTATTGAGGTTTAAGACTCAACTACAGCTATACAAGTTGAATTAGTCCCGCACACGTCCCTGTAGTACTTTCAGGTGTCCTAGCTTCTTTATCTCTTTGCAAAAGCCCTTGATAATTACAATACATGTACACACTATTCTAGGGTTTTTATATCTTCATGATAGCCTACACGTTAATAACTTTGTATCACATCACGTCACGTCACGTCACGTCACGTCACGTCACGTCACGTCACGTCACGTCACGTCACATCACGTCACGTCACGTCACATCACGTCACATCACGTCACGTCACGTCACATCTTGCTCCACGGCTAAGCAGTCAGCGTCTGGGGCCTCGGGGATTAGAGTTCGATTGCCAGCTTATTCATCGTATTGTAATCGTAAGTAGCCCTGACGGTTGTTTTTCTCTCCTGTACATTCTGCAAGTCGCACACAAAACCATCCTCCACCACAATAACAGACGCCACCTAACCGCAACGGAGGATCTACATTCCCAGGGCTGCAATCGTATTTAGAAATCTTAGTTTTCAGTAAACTTATTTTAATGATCTTTTTTAACTTGAGCCGCGCTGAGTGGCTCAGACGGTTGCGACGCACCTTCTGACCGCAACTTGGCAGGTTCGATCTTGGATCAGTCCGGTGGTATTTGAAGGTGCTCAAATGCATCAGCCTCGTGTCGGTAGATTCACCGGCACGTAAAAGAACTCTTGCGGGACTAAATTCCTTCACCTCGGCGTCTCCGCAAACCGTAAAAGTAGTTAGTGGGACGTCAAGCAAGTAACATTATTTTTTAACTTGAAAAGTCCTTATTAAATATATTCCACAAATTAAACATTTACTTACATTTAGGTCTTCCCTCCCAATTATCTTTATATTTAAGTTAGCCTCCAGATTCACCACTGATCTGCATTTAGGGATGTCACCCAGGTGACAGATTCCCAATCGGTTTTTTACCTAGACTTTTCTTAAATGATTTCAAAGAAGTTGGAAACTGATCAAACTTCTACCTTGGTAAACTATTCCAGTTTCTAACTCATCTTCCTATAAACGATTCTTTGTTTCGATTTCTCCTCTTGAACTCCAACTTGATCTTCATACTATGGTCTTTCATATTTTTGAAAACTGCATTCAAATTCGTCTACTAATGTTATTCAATGTCATCTCTTCACTGACTGCTCGGAATATACCGTTTAGTTGAGTAGCTCGTATCCTTACTCAAAAGTCTTCCCACACTGAAGGTTGCAACATTTTTCTACCTATGAATCCCGTTCTTTACTCATATCATTTATGTATAAATTGACCTTTCCTAAATTCAATTTCCAAGTAAGCTTCTTGAATCTACTCTTTCACAGCCGTTCCTGACACTCTTTCTTTCCAACCTGCACCTCCTAATCTCTTTCTAATATACAACAGTCGATTTTGACCATTCCTTCCTACCTTTAAATATACATACCTATTTTGACATTCCTCATCGATTGTAGGTGGTAGCAGACAACTGTATAATAAAAATTCTCCAACTAGACTGTGACGGGCAGCAGGAAAATGGGCTTGCCATTCAGGGGCCTGCCATTATAATGAAAACTCGTCAACTGGATTATGTCTGGAAGTAGGAAAGGGCCCCTGCTGTTATAATGAAAGCACCCCAACTCCGTTGTGACTGGTAGTATGCTAAAAGGCATACCATTATAATCAAAACTCTCAATCTCGATTGTGACTGGCAGTAGGCAAGAGTGGCTGATATTATAATCTATCGTGCACCTTACATCGGAAACAACGTATGAGGACCTTCCCGTAGCGTTTCTCGGATGACGCTGGGAGACATGCAATTCAATAAAATCTTACTCACTACGTGTACAGTAATGTACGTAGAACTCCGTATACAAGGTAGAATACCGTAGCAAAGCACGGGTACATTTGCTAATCATAAATCAAATTTTGTGAATATTTCTGTCAAATATCTCGTTAATAATAGTTATTCTGTGGTGTGAATCATGTATCTTCTGATACAGTATTCACAATTCAACTTCGATTTATTCTGATCTGCTTTCCTTCCTTCTCTAAGTATAAACCTTACATTCCACAGTTACGCGATCAGTTTGCCGTTTTGTTTGGCTTTTTGAAATCGGTCCGTTTTCTTTCACATCAAACAGTTCCTCAACGGATCTCTTGAGGATGAATCAATTCCGTTCAGAATTAAAATCCTGAGCCGAAACAGAAATCAAACCCGGGGCTACGCTACGCCTTGACACGAGAATTACTAACGAGACCCTGACAGAATCCAATATTTTTGCTGTATCGGCATAGACCAGTTTCCTTGTTAATAATCCACGCTTTACGTGTTCCAAGATTAGCTATTGCATAAGACTTTCAATTAAAATAGTTTCATCTCTGCCGCTCGCAATATTTTTTAGTTTCCAAATCATAAAGAGGCCGGAATGCACCAAGAGCTACATGTACCATGCGATTTGTGTATTTCATTTGGACTGCGTAATGTGGTAATGACCGATGCCAGTCGTTGTTTAAAAGATTTAAGTGCTGCTGTGATATTCGATGATTCAATGACTCTCACATTCCATTTCAGGACTTCCATGGAAGAGGGAAGTATTTTATATTCCACATTATGCCTTCTTAAATACGGCTTCGTACTACGATCTATTGAAGTGTCTATCTGATTTTCGCTCAGTTTACGGTCATGTTGATAAGATTTCACTACAGGTTTCATCCTCTGACTTGTTAATTGCGTAGATATCTTGTTCAAGAACCACATAGGTAGGTGCAAAATCAAAAGATATCGGAGAAGGCTACAAGCTAATATAAAATGGTAAGAAAAGTGCAAACGGTGTGTGTATTATAGTAAGCCAGTGAATACGTGACAGCGTCTCTGAAGTAACACGCATCAGCGACTACCTGATATCAATAAAGATCAACTTGGGGACCAATTTAATTTGACCTGTGACATGCTGTGGCAGCTTTGATGAAGAGGAAGACAAATTTTGGAACGATCTCGAATCACACGTCCAAGGTGTTGATGATAGTGAAATTCCTTCCACGGGCTATGTTGGTCATGACTTCGAATGAAACAATGGAGGCCATGGATATGGTTGGCATTCGAACCCTACAATTTGCTGAAACAAAAACTTTTTTTAGAAAGCGGAATTCACACATTATCACTTAGTATAGTCGAAGCCAAATGTCCCAAATCGACTACTGATTGACAAGACGAAGGTACATTGCGATGGTCAAGGATACAAAAGCGATCCCATATGACAGCGTTGCACCTCAACACCGACTGTCTGTACTAGATGCTACAGTCCATATAGATTATTTATCTGTAAGGCCCACTACGAATGTGGAGACTAATAGAATATAGAGCTTCAAAGCAGCATTGGAATCATCGATCTCAAATTATACAGTGTCATCAGTAGAAGATAGTTGGAACGCAATGTCTGAATCCATCACGTCATGTGCTACATACACCCCAGATGTCACCAAACCAAATCGACGCCTTATTGACAAAACAGACCTGGTGGTGGAAGGCAACCAGGACAAAGAAGACGGCTTATAAGACTTCGCACTAGACACGCAGCACAGAGGTTTTAGAACGGTTACGGGCTTCTAAGCCCTCTGAAAAACAAGCTGTACTAACTGTAAAAACTGCAAATTGCCAAGTCATCCATGACCAGCTGAATAAGCCTGGTAGCACGCCACGATCACACCTCACAAGATCTAGATCGTGATATCAACATCAAAGACGAATATGGGTTCCTGCTACAAAAGAAAATATGTCATTCTATGTAGCTGGAAGGAGTAATAGCGTTATTTTGTTTTACGTCTTACTAATTACATTTGTATGGTTTTCGGAGACGCCGAGTTGCCGGAATGTTGGCCCGCAGGAGTTATTGTACCTACCAGTAAATCTTTCGACACGAACCTGATGTATTTGAGCACCTTCAAATAACACCGGACTGAGCAGGATCGAACCTGCCATGGGTTCCTCAGAAGGCCACAGCTCCACCGTCTTAGCTACTCAGCCCGACACTGGCAGGAGTATTTTGAGGATATATGCAATAAGGAGTTTGCATCCACCTCTACCTACAGCCATTCTACTCACGATCCTTTGCCCACTATCACTGAGGAAGTAGTGTCCAACTGTCATCAACAAAATGAAGCCTGTGAAAGCACCTCGTGCAGATGATATCCCGAACGAAGTGTGGAATCTTGAAAAACAAGGAGTAGTATGGCTTACTGACTCCTTCAACAAGATTATTAAGGAGGACAAAATATCTGAGGCCTGACATACAAGTATCACAATTCAAATTTCGAAAGGAAAAGGAGACGTACATGACTGCTTAAATTATAGGCCAATCCGCCTCATGTGCCATAGTATGAAAATGTTTGGACGTGTTCTCGATGCGAGATTACTGTCTCATCTAACCAGTTTGGCTTTGTTAAAAACAGGGGAACAACAGACTCAATCCACGTACCAGTCTGCTTAACCGTTGCTTCCGCCACTTACCGGTTGGTTCTGTTCACTCAACACTTTGACAACTGGAGGGACATCGAGGTTATCATCTAATACATTCTGACTCTAAGAATTGCCACTTTTGCTAGAACAGTAAAAAAATTTCCCCCGCTTCGTCTATTGACGGAGAGGGACCACCAGGAAAGGAAGGCAGTTCACTTGGTCTTTCTTGATTTGGAAAAGGCGTTTGGTAGTATACCACATGATATCATTTGTCTGGCAATGAGCGTACACAATGTACCTGAAGTCTATGTCCCCTGGGTAGAACTTCTATACGGAAAGTCTACAAGTTCAATACGGTGTGCAGCAGGAATATCCGGTAACTTCCAAATCAATGTTGGTTTTCATGGAGGATCAACCTTGCTCCAAATACTCTTAATATTCTGCATGAACACCATCACAACTGGCATCCAGACAAGCATCCGTAGACGTAATTATACGCTGACGATGTCATTCTAGCTAAGAAGACACGTAACACGTATCAGCGACCGCCTGATGCCAATAAATGGCCACCGGTCTGACCACTGTGCGTTAGACTTTAGATTTTAGATGCAATGGAATTTTATTATCGCACAGGAATTCGGGACCGATTTAGTCCGAGTTGTAACATGCTATACTAGACAGACTGACTGCCTTGATGAAGAGAGAGACAAATTTTTGAACGACCTCGAATCACGCATACAGCTCTTTGATGATAGCGGAATTCTTTCCGTGGGTGGAGATCTTAATGATGTTGATCACGCAAGGACAAGAGTGGAAAATGCGACTCGAATAATTTATAATGAAATTAAACTTGAATAAGACAGAGTACCGGGAATGCGGTGACCTAACTGATGACACGATCAGTTTGCGGGGTTCCGCTTAATAACGTCACCCCATTCAAATGCACCACCTTGGACCAGTAAGATTCTCAATGTCAAGGTAAAGTCAGTGCCGCACGGATGAATGTCACCAAGTTACCGGAGTCCTGTGCGATAATACAATTTCATTGCATCTAAAACCTAACGCACAGTGGTCAGACCGGTGGCCATTTATGGAGCTGAATACTGGTCTAAAACATCGAAACATAAACATGCACGTTATGCCACGGAAATGAAAATACTGCGATGGTCCAATGGCTTGAATAAATTAGACCATATCAGGAACGACGAAGTGCGGAATAACTTCAAAGTTAACCCAATCGCAGAGAATAACGCCTGCGATGGTGTGAGCATGTACTCCGTAGCAATGAAACCTCCGTTGCAAAGACTGCCCTTCAACAGAACATCCAACCTCGAGGGCAACCTCAAACACACTGGCTGGACTGGGTGAGAAATGACATGCGGCTCACAAAACTCAGCCCCGGGGACGCTATGGATCGATTGAAGTGGAGGAAACGTTGGAAGAAGGCAGACGCCACGTAAATGGGAAAATGCAAATGTATTGCGCGAATATTTGGTTTATATGTTTATATATGTATATAATGTTATAGGAGATCCGCTGTCTGTAATTTCGTTTATTTTGCTATATTTTGACATATTTAACCGTTTTATGTGAGCTCAAGAGCGTATCAGTGGTTTTTAACTGTCGTGTTTGTTTGTTTGTTTGTTCCGCCATCATGGATAAATGGCTGAACAGATCTCGACCAAACTACATATTTAAAGTCTACTCATCTCGGATCAGGTTTTGACATGCATATGATTTAAAAGTCACTGAATAGGGGGTTTGTGGAAAGACTAGAAGAAATACTTCAATGTTCTCTTACACCATTGATTTCTGTCAAATATGTAGACTAAATGTGAAACATGCTTTCATTTTAAATCATTTTTTATGTACATAATTTCGCTTACTGTTCAAATGACGAGAAAATCACTATTTTCTGCGGGTTTCATGCTCTGCAGCCAGTGACGGACACTCTCGCAGACCGACAGTAAATCTACCGGTTGCCATGGCAACGTCTCAGTCTGCTTGCCAGCATGGATGTAACCACGGTTACTAGATGTAACGTAATGCCGTTTTCGTCATCATTCCTGTAAACTCGTGGTTGTGTAGAAATTTTCGAGAGGTCACCTCTAGCATGGAGAACTAACGTCTTTTTCAGACTCCCCCAAACTGGAGAACAGACACTTTTTAGTGGATGGTGTTTGAAGCCGCCCAATATGAGTACAGACACACCTATTCACCACCCAGTTGCCTCTTGATCCGCGGGAGGTATTTCGTTTCCCTCCACTTATCCGTGCCTGGGAGACACCATTAATGCCACGTTGGGACGCACTCTCTAGGGGTTTAAGACTTCACGAGGGTATTATTATAATTATTTACTATTATTACCTCAATAAGGGATTAGGGTTTCAACCTGATTCATTTTCACTATGACTCTTTTCACCTTTTTATCATTCTTCGTGCGTCTCAGTTACCTGTTGCCCAGTATTTAACATTACACGTTATTGCTGCAGTAGACCTATAACTCACGCATATAGGGTTCTTTCAGGATCATAAAACATTTGTTTCTTTCTTGGGAGCTGATTATTCCGGGCCATAATCACCATTACTGCCCTAATAAAGAAAAAATTGAACTCTCCCTACTTCTCCCTATTTCTATCTTGAACTTAACAGTTCTTTTCTTTCCTTCTTCCTTTATTTTTATTTTACTAGCGGTTTAACGTGTGAAAATGGGAAACCACGGAAAAACATCTTCAGGGATGCAGATGATCGGATTCGATCCTACCATCTCCCGAATGTAAGCTCACAGCTATGCGACCCTAACCGCACGGCCAACTCTCTCGGTTCACAGTTTCTTTAGCAGGATGTCGATATGTTCTTCAGTTTGTTGCAGACATATAATATTTTGGGTACAATTAGCACCTTACCTTTTTGTGCATAAAGAAATATTGTCAGTATTATAAACGTAGTTATTTTTTTGGAAGCTCTAGAGTTTCTGTGATATTAACTGTGATAAATAGTGCAGACCGATATGGATATTTTTTGTAGCACTTCCAAAAATAATCTGTGGATCTCAGGAATGGATGAATGTGTACTTATGAATGTTCTAAGGTGAATTTAAGGCCAAGGTTCATAAAAGAAGAAAACTTTGAACTTTGTGCCATAAATGACGTACATTTAACGCCAAACCGGCTCAAGGGGTTTAATATTACTTCACCACAGTGATTAGTCTATTATTATCATAGAAAATGTCTTATAAAACCCTGGACGTAGGTGTCCTCGTTAGTTGTTCCACCTAGGCCAGCGGGTCGCCTATTTAAAACTCCTTGCTGGAGTTTACTTGGGCTGATGTAACCAGTTCCATTCGTTCCTCCTATGTCTTCTCAAGAAGTATTCGAGCCTAATTTGCTTAACTGTAGTGATCTCATGGAATCCACTGGTACACATATTATTATTATTATTATTATTATTATTATTATTATTATTATTATTATTATTATAAGTGAGCTAGTTTTCTGGAAAAAACAAATTTTAGAGAGAAAATACCAACTACTTTAATGTAAATTCATCTTCACTTCGTACTGTTAAATTCTATAGGTTATGATCAGAAATCAATGGAATATTTGACGTAAAAGGATGTTTATATCAGTTTGACTCTCAGAGTTCCATACATGTTGTTCGCAGGTGGAGTAGTCTGAAGTGCAATTTCATTACTGTCCAGCTATTGCAGCAGTTTGCACTAGTTGACAGTTTTGTGTGAGGATTATGATTCATTATTCACAAGCAAAAATTTCTGCAACGAAGAGCACTTAATGTAAAAGAAACATATGCAATTTATGGGTCGTTAAGTGGGGCACACATCATAGTACAGAAATGTAATAAATTAGACTCGTGGACGCAAACATTTGAGTGCCACATATAGCAGCCTGTGTTTGTTTTTAAATCGTACATCTCGCTTAATAGCGAGAGAGAGAGAGACTAAGTATCGCTGAATAATTTATCTTTTTGATT
The DNA here is from genome assembly GCF_040414725.1 of Anabrus simplex. NCBI lineage: Eukaryota > Metazoa > Arthropoda > Insecta > Orthoptera > Tettigoniidae > Anabrus > Anabrus simplex. The sequence goes on along the minus strand of NC_090265.1, from coordinate 1,045,313,733 downwards.
GGATTTAGCAGTCTTTAATATGAAGTCTGAACTTTCTAAAGAAACTACTGACCAGGTATAAACTATTGATAAGTCTGAACGTTTAGCAGTCTTTAATATGAAGTCTGAACTTTCTAAAGAAACTACTGACCAGGTATAAACTATTGATAAGTCTGAACGACTTACAATCAGAATACATGGGTATTTTTCTAATCTTCTGAGAGAGTTGCTCAAACAGAAAAAGGTTGTGGTGTCACGTGACTTAATTTCGTGATTATAACCGCAGGACCTCCATTTTACGTGGAATCCGAACCACAGGATGTGACTAAATTAAATATCCCACACTCATTGGCTTGGATTGCAACTGTAGAATTCTTCGTGAAGTGCCAGTCCAGAGGTCACTGAAGAATTGAAAGAATTAAAAGAATGAAACCTAGGCTACTGTAGAATTTTCGAGTAACTGGGTACCAAACACAGCTTCATTCATACTATTGGCTAGTATAAGGGCTGGTGCATATTCCTTTCCTCGCATTTGCACTGTGCTACCATATAATTGGCATACGTCCTGGAAAGCATGGCGCTCATAATGAACACAACACGAGATGGCGGTGCGTTGGCCAGGTACCACGCACAGAGCGATGGGACAGCAGTAGTGAGTGAGGCTCTGCGTAGAATGTATGTGACGAGGCAGGTGCAGTGTGCGTACATCAAACGGGCCGTTCACCAGGGTCGCAATGCCAAAGAATGTCGTAGAGAGCTTGTGGGGAATAATGTCTTTCCATACCGAACCGTTGTGAGATGGGCAGCAACATTTCAGCACGGACGCGAAACAAGCAAGAAGACATCCCGCATCGTTGGCAACGGGTTGTGGACAATCTAGAGGACTACTCTGAGGGTTTACCGTGAATGTAATAATAATAATAATAATAATAATAATAATAATAATAATAATAATAATAATAATAATAATAATAATAATATCTATTATATATATTTATTATAATAATTATTAGAAATATTAATATTATTATTTCACATCGCTGTGTCCAACTAAGGATTGAACTTATTTAGCAGATTAATTTGCTCTCTTCTCTTCACCAGAATCTCTTTATCCTCTCGCTCTGCTTTTTCTTGCTTTTTCTTCCGTCCATGCAGTGGTAGGTCTCATCTTGGAGTTTTCAGTAAATTGATGTTTGTTCACAAACGTTCTAAAGCTAGGCTTCTCCCATATAATTTCACTTGTTGCACTGATTTCTTAATAGTACATTATGAATTAATTATTGCAATTATAGGCGAGTTGCATACGACTGTTAATGCTCGACGATAATTATAATTCTATTTTTTTTAAATATTGCCGGGCTGAGTGGCTCAGACGGTTAAGGCGCTGGCCTTCTAACCCCAACCTGGCAGGTTCGATCCTGGCTCACTCCGGTGGTATTTGAAGGTGCTCAAAAACGACAGCCTCGTGTCGGTAGATTTACTTGCACGTAAAATAACTCCTGAGGGACTAAATTCCGGCACCTCGGTGTCTCCGAAGACCGTAAAAGTAGTCAGTGGGACGTAAAGCACATAACATTATTATTATTATTATTATTATTATTATTATTATTTTAATATTCATAAATTTCTGTCGAGATGTTGCTTGACAGTTGAGCGCAGAGCAGAGCGCATGCGCTGGGTTATTGATTTTTCCTTGAGTGGAAGAAAGACCTTGACAATGTCATATATTTCAAAGCTTTGAAGCAAACACATTGATAGAAGGTCATCATAACCTAGCTTTATTTCAAATACAAACTGTTTATTGTAAAGTTGAAGTGAATTGGCGGGAATGTGGAATATTGAAAGTAGAAGGTGCAGTGATGTTAATGTGTGTGTGCGACATGCTATCCTTACATAATTGGTCAAACAGTTGTATCATAATGAAAATCTGAACTCTGATTGGTGAAGAACCTGTATCATAATTAAACTATAATGAGCCTTATTAAGATTCAGTTTTTTGGTATATAATATTTAGATTTCGGCATCGTCGAGCACAAAGGTCTTTTATAACTTCGATTGTCCAATTATTCTTGATTTCTAGTGAGGAGGCATAGTTAAATCTTTTTAGTCTTTTTTTGATTGTCCCTTCTTTGAAAATGGCCAAAAAATGCAGTCGTCTTTTTCTAATAGTATCTGACATTTTATGTTTAGCCCATTCACGGAGCACCACACAGATACATTTTGTAAGTCTCATCTCTGTTTTCGATAATCTTCCATGTTCTTTATACTTGTATATAGGACAAAATCATCTGTATATTGTGCCATGTGTGCGGTTGCACAACCAAGAACATCGAGGCAAATACGAGGTACATAAGGGGACCGATCACAGGACATGAATTACCCCTGATGTCACTTTAATAGGTTGTGACCGGGAACCTCCGTATACTACACACTGAGTTCGACTCTCCAGGAAGGACCTCACCCACGACAATACTTTGCCTCGTATGCCAAGCTATTGTAGCTTTAACAGAAGTCGTAGAAGTCGTTCATGCGACACTTAGTCGAAGGATTTGCTCTAGTCAAGTGACTGGCAGTACACCTGAACTACATCTGGTTGGTCCAAGTAACACTGCATTTATCAACGACTTATGCTAAGAATGTTGTGCAAGAACTCTCCGGGAGGAACCCATGCTGAATAGAACCAAGCAGATCTCCTTCTCGGAGGAATTCTAACGCGTTCCTTGCTACTAATCGCTCCATACACTCACAAATGAGAGATGTTATTGCCACCGGCCTATAATTATCAATGTTATATCTTCCTCCACTCTTGAAAATTCGCACTACGGTTGTACACTTCCATTCACTGGTTACACAGTCTCTATTAATTGATAAGTTGAACAGGGTGCATCAGGAGGGCATTAATACTTGTGAGCACTGTACTAAAATACACTAGTATCCAAAAGTTAAGCATACGTTACGAGTAAGCAGGTCAACAGGAAATAGACCGCAAATCGCACCACATATGCACCTATCAACCTTACGCGTTCGTTCTGTATAGAAACAGAGTGTTCCCTGCTTAGACTAGCGGCGTAACCGCAAGGTAAACACAGCCGGTGCCTGAACCACATGTTCTCTCAGTCGTGTTTGCCCTGTTATAGTGTGCGGAGTGTAGTCTCGTGGTGAACGTTACGACATAATGGCACAACGACGCAATTTGGACCCCGTTTTGCAGTGTAGAATACTCGGCCACCTTGAAGCAGGCCAGACACAGATCGAAGTCGCCGTATCCTTGAATGTGCCACAACGTATCATTTCCAGGCTTTGGAGACGATTTCGAAACACAGGAGATGTTGGTCGTAGGCCAGTACCAGGTCGACCAGGGGTAACCACCCCACAGCAGGACCAATACCTCGCCTTAACCACCCGACGAAATCAGAGTGCACCTGCAAGACAATTGTCGGCGGAGCTTGCAGCCGTCTCAGGGTTTGCCGTTTCCCAGCAAACTGTGTACCGGAGGCTCAGAACAGCAGAGCTGTTTGTTCGACGCCCAGCGGTGTGCGTCCAGATCACTCCAGCACAGAAACGGGCCCGTTTACTGTGGATCCGTCAACATCGAAATTGGACCATGAATGAATGGAGGCATGTGCTTTTCACAGATGAATCCCACTTCAGTTTGCAGAACGATTTCCGTCGCATATTAATCTGGAGAGAACCGGGTAGCCGATAGAACCACAGGAACATCGTGAAAGAGGACCAGTATGGTGGTGGTGGCGTCATAGTGTGGGGTGGCATCATGTTGAATGGCTGTACGGACCTGCACATCTTCATGGGTGGTCCGAGGAACACTGTTAACGCTCGGAGATACAGGGATGAGGTACTGAGACCACTTGTTCGACTCTTCAGAGGTGCAGTTGGTCCATACTTCCTCTTGATGGACGAAATTTGAAACGTGGTACGAGAGCTGGAACGGGATTCACTCAGTCTCGGGCGGTCAACGGAGTAGAGATGGGTTCGGTTTCCAACCTCAACCATCCTCGAAGTGGTTTTCCGTGGTTTCCCACTTCTCCTCCAGGCAGCTACGGCCGCTTCCTTATCCTTGATCATCCCTTCCAATCTTCCCATCTCCCTACAAGGCCCCAGTTCAGTTTAGCAGGTGAGGCCGCCTGGGTGATGTACTGGTCCTCCTACCCCTGACCCAAAGTCTCACGCTCCAGGACACTGCCTTTGAGGCGGTAGAGGTGCGATCACTCCCTGAGTTCGAGGGAAGAACCAACCCTGGAGGATAATCAGATTAAGAAAGAAAGAAAGGAGGAAAGAAAGAAAGAAAGAAAGAAAGAAAGAAAGAAAGAAGGAAGGAAGGAAAGAAATTATTATTGCTATTGGCTTTACGTCGCGCCGACACAGATAGGTCTTACGGCGACGATGGGACAGGAAAGGGCTAGGACTAGAAAAAAGCGGCCGTGGCCTTAATTAAGGTACAAACCCAGCATTTGCCTGATGTGAAAATGGGAAACCACGGAAAACCATCTTCAGGGCTGCCGACAGTGGGGTTCGAACCCACTATCTCCCGAATACTGGATACTGACCGCACTTAAGCGACTGCAGCTATCGAGCTCGGTGAAATTATTATTATTATTATTATTATTATTATTATTATTATTATTATTAATATGGGACTATACATAAAGTAAGTACAATTTGTTTATATATTATAATGTGACTGAAGTCCGTATATTATTAAACGTATTCGTGCTTCGTGGCGAATTTAAAATTTGTTAAGTGTTATGCATCCGTAAATGTGTTGTTTATAATACAGCGTCTTTATTTATGCTTGGCAAGGACTTCCTCGCACGACCTTGGCAGCCGATGACCGCCCGGTACCGGCCGCTGGCCCGCGCGGTTTTCGGCACTTCCTGCAGTTACTGAGAGCTGAGCTCCGAGATAGTAGGGTGTTCAATGAAGCTACTGCGTACTGTATGTCGTATTGTATAGTGTGATTGTGTATAGTGCTATAATGTATGTGAAATATTCATTACGTGAACGTGTATATCTGCACAATACTTACATTAAGTGCTGAAAATAGTGCGCTAGGACAAGCCCAGATTTAACGGCATGTGATTTTTATTTGTGGGGAATGTTAAAAAATGTAGTTTATGGGAACAACTCTCACACACTAAAGACAAGAAGAACTTGGTAGAGTAACCGAAAACTTCATTAGGAGATGCCGATTATGTTCGGCAGCGCATGGGGAACATTTTCAGCATAAACTGTAAAAGTGGTGAGTAAAATGCATGATAAATGCATGATAATTCATGATAATGATTTTGAGCATAAAATGTAAACATAATGCCAATATTGGTATTATAAATTTACTCATTCGGAACAAGTATTTCAGGTTCCCTATGGGAATCAACATCTGTATCAACTGTAAACATGGTGAGTAAAATGCATGATAATGATTTTGAGCACCGTATTCTGCCGTACATACGCACGCGCGGTAGCCGGCAACTGAACCGTCACTGGCGGCCAAGGTCGAGCGAGAAAGTCCTTGCCAAGCATAAATAAAGACCCTGTATCTTCTGGAACCACGGATTTTTGTATATACGTGTTATATGCTGAGTCGTGAGCTGATTCTTGCATAATACAGTGCATGCATAGAGTTGCTGAGTCGCTTATGGAGCCTGCGTATCAAGTTTTAAAAATTAAGCTTATGTTTGAGACCCAGCTCGGTTAACTTCACAGACACAAGTTCTACCGTTAGCTAACGACATGTGAAAGGTGAGAGGAAATGGAGAAAATCAACTAAGTACAACATTTTACATTATAGCCGAGTCTAGCTGAGTCTGGCATACATCAATGCATGTGTGTGTGTGTGTGCAGTCTTAGCTGCTAGAATTACACAGTTTCTGAAAAGATGTCATCTGACTAGCCTGCTTATCAATGGATCCACGCAGCACATAAAAAGAACTATTACGGGACTACATTCCGAGTCCACTGAAAATACAGTTTTCAGTAATGTATCTTATATTGTGTGTTTTTACCGTAAATAGTACAGAAATTATTATTTCACACGTACGTTTGATGCTTATGTTCCAGTTCCAAGACTTATCAATGACGTAAGTATAATAGACTTGTCCACGGTAAAATAAAAAATAAGCAAAATGGTATGTGCTTTTTGTGCATGAGTTTAAAGATTTAATTCTTGTAGGCTTCAGCTAATTCTGCTGCTAGAAGGGGTGCAAACCGGTCAGCTCACAAGCTCCTTTAGATGAGTCGAATATGATGTGCCCCTATTGAAGCAGCCGTATTGGTTGAGTGACCTGCAAATAAGGATAACACGTGTGTTTATCTACCCTAACCTAACCTCACACAGGCTCTTTACCGTCTGTTCTTAGAAAAGCGTAATCAGTTTGATTGACATGTAGTTGAGGTTAGAACGTTATTATGACATTATAACCTAACTTTGCTACAAGAAACGCTAACCTAATCACACACGATCTATATTGACTCCACTTGAAGGAGCTGAACACGTAAGGTACCTTGTAGGTGAGGTTAATACTCTCCCTTTCAAAGTGTCCCAATTACCGTCTCCTCTTAGAAGTGTCAACCTGATGAGATTCATTCACATATATAAACATGTAGAACACAAGAGATTGTATGCTGACTGTTCAAACCTTTTCCGTTCATTATAAAATACATGCATATTTGAAATTTATGAAGGAATCAACTGACAATGTATGTTCTAAACACACATATAGGTTGTATGCATTCAAAATTGCCAGGCGTGCCGCCATCTTGTTCACTTCCGCTACTTGACAGAGGATGCATGCTGTCCATTCCTCACTACGCACAATGCATTCCCCCTATCTCGCACACCTCTCTTCTCCTATGAACAGTGTAACATAACATCAGGGAATGTGTGTGTTTAAACACACACATAAGTTGTATGGATTCAATATCGGCAGGTGAGCCTGCCTACTGACATACGCAACCTAGCAGAAAATGCAGAACTATCTGCTTGTCCGACGTGTTAGTCATTCTTTTTGTTCAAACTTTCTTCCTTGACTGTTAGAGTTCACTATGACTAGTTGTACATGTATGCTACCTCTACGCATGCACACTAGCCATTTCTTACTCTTAGACGTTAAGAGTGAGCAGTATAGTCTGTTCCCACACTCGCCCATCAGAGTGCGCTGTATGAAGCGTGCTCGACATTTCTCCTCCTCACATCACGCACCACTTCAGTTCAGAACACCATAAATTGTATGAGGACTGTTCTAAACTTTCTTGTTCATTACAAAATGCATTTAGATTTAAATAAATTTATGGATGAGGTAAGATTAAAACAGACCACGTGGGTACTAACCATATACAAAGGTTTAATACTGGCGGTTAGATAAGCGCGTGTCAGCCATCTTGAACGCATGCGCTACCTAGCGGAAAAAAGCGAACTAACTGCTAGTGCGCGATCTGTTAGCCATCTTAGCAACTAGCTGCTAGGCAACGCAACTCTTCTTTTCTTCTTAGGAGCGTGGGAGCGCTGTGTTATGTCTCTAGGGGGATCTGATTAGTCATTTTTACTCTAACTCACGAGGTAGCCGTAAGACTGCTCTGTAATAACTTTCGCGCATGCGCACAGCGATTACTCCCCACTACCTTCCACATCCCTACCGCCACGACTACTCAATAAAACATGTCGACGAGGTTCGCTCTTCGCCAATTTCTGCATAGAAGGTGACCATGCCTGGCTACTCCCAAAGAAGCTGGCAATATTTTTGGTCGAGGACCGGGAGGTAATCCTCTACGAGAGAGTGCAATCTCTCTCCATTCCCCTATTTTTGGTAGGGGGCCATGAGGTAGAAGACTCTCTCCATCCTCCCAAAAAACTTTGGTACCTAACCTAACCCAATGAGGTTAGATTAGCGTCCCTGGTTCCACGTTAGGTTAAGACGTTATCGTGACGTCATAATCTCAGCTACGTAAGGTTAGACCAGCCCAAGTAGGTAAGGTTTGACGTCACGCTGACGTCATTGACTAGGGACCAATGACTTTGCTTGCACCAGAGAAGAATGCTGACTGAGAAAAAATTCAAATTTCCCACCAAAAGCTTGGGAAAATGTTGACGAAGCACCCATTGTTTTAGAACATACTTTGCCCTTCTCCTTAAGATATTGCTTAAAACTAATATTTTTATTATTTTGTTTTTAGTGCTGTCGCAAATATTGCAGATCTACTTTGAAAGCAAGAATAGTGAGATATTTTGCTAATATGTTTAAAAATCATTTTTAAAGGTTCCAATATACCGTAAGTTTTAGTATTTACAGTCCCCAATTACTTAGAGAAATTTAAAGTGAGTACGCTATACAAGTACAGATTAAATAAACCAAAGCTTAACAATCAAGAAATAATATTAACCGATAAAGTTTAAATAAAATATACAAGATTAATTACTGTATGTTGCTACTTTTCCTGAAAATAGTAAGTATTGTACTAACATCATTTGTTTTAACTATAACTCACCAAATATAATAATAATAATAATAATAATAATAATAATAATAATAATAATAATAATAATAATAATAACAACAATTCTACATAACGAAAATAGCACTACTATTAATTTAGGCCTACCTTCCAGGACTTAATTTTGTTCATCTTCTTCGTGCAGCGTCAGCATGCGCATCCGTAGTCCAGCTTTCATTCACGGATCTCCTGAGTACTCTCTTTTTATTCATTTCCTTCATTCTAATAAATGAACGAGTTCTCACTTCACTGTACTTAGGTCTGATGATATATATCAGTTCCTTCATCACCGTTGCGCACTTCCCTAGGCCATTTCCGCTGAACCTTTGAAAATCTTTTTCTACTTCGTAAACAATGTTTAATTAGGCCTGCTTTAGACAACGCCGAGATCCAGTCAAGGTTCCTAATACTAACGCATTTTCCAGTTTTTCCTCCGTAGATGAAGCTAGTGGCGATTCCTCTTTCCTTAACTCGGAATGCAGTATACCCCATAAACATTTTCAATAAGTTCTTATCTTCATTATGTAAGCGGTCTTCGAGATTATGCTGCTCAGTAAACTGCTCTATTAATGAGTGAACTACATAGTTAAAGTCTTCACACTCTGAGTCAAACACTTCAAAGTTTCTTTCGACCAATTCTATCGTATCATTAGTAACAGCACAGTCTACTAGGTCGAGGACATCTACAGTAAATGTTTCATACTTTTCCCTGTTGCAGTTTCCAGTGTTAATTACAGTATGTCATATGCACTTTTGCTCAGTAACAGGGATTTGGTTCTCTAGGTAACTGTTGTGGCACGGGGTGGTCATAAAATCGACCTAGGCCCCTGATCGTAGCAAAGTATGACTAAAATATCTTGATTACGTTTCGATGCTAGTACTTGAGGTTATGACGTCACGATGACGTCTTAACCAAACCTGCAACCACGGACGCTAATCTAATCTCATTAGGTTAGGTTAGGGACCGAAGTTTTCTGGGAGGGTGGAGAGGGTCCTCTCCTCCCGCCCTGGGGGCCACCGCACGGTCCCCTACTAAAAATAGGAAAGATATCTTTCAGATGTTAGGTTTCGAAATAATCCCTGCAAACTACGGATAGAAACCATACAGCCTATTTGAAAAAGTAGTATGTCAGTCTTTCCAATAACTTTTGCTGATGAAAACAGTTCGAGCATTTTATTCAGGATTCCGTGAGCACTTCTGAACTTGTTTGTTGAATGATGAGGGATTCTGTTATTAAGAATATCTAATCGATCATTAGCAGTTTCAACAAACTGTACTACATGTTTATTTCTAGGAAAAATGTACGATATAGCCTTAGCCACAGTGCCAGAGAGAAGTTCTGCAGCTTTTCTTACGTTTCGTCGCTCACACCAGTTACAAGCAAATCTTGTTCCGTTATTTCTTGAGTGAATTTTAAGTCCCCATTTTTCTGGTATTGTGCTACGTCTACAAAGATGTATTTTGTAACAGGTTTTCAGATTCAAGCGTGTATCGTTGGCATAACTGATGGTTTATTATTAAATTAAGGATGTGAGGATCGTCACAAAACGTCCAAATCACACGTTCATCAGTACATGGATTTTTATGGGGGACTTCTCTCGACTTATTCGCAGATCAATGCTTAACTTTCGGTTGGAACAACCCATATCACTCACAAAAGCCCTTAGGTGAAATCCCGTTTCCTCAACAAGTTATATCGTTTCATAAATTAAATTACTAGTCTGGTCGGACTGATAGTAAACCGGATGTTTCCATTTACCAGTTAGACTTATTATAATAACGTGCATATTTGCTTGGGGACCTCTAAATACATCTTCGATTTTATCGCAGCATATATCAGATTTAACTCTCATCTCGTCAAATCTCATCACTGTATCACTTTTAAAATTATCATTCATAATATTTGCTTGACCCTTTAGTAGGTTAAAACTGATATCCAAAATCCCAGGCGGAGTTGAAAATTGTGATAACCGCTGTGTTATTGTTGTTTCACTAGGGTGGGGTGTTTTAGAGTTTATCTAACATATGACGAACCCTCTTTGGAGATACACCGAAATGTAAATGCTACATCTTCAGGTGAGCAGTTTGTATACTTTCCTTTTAGTAAACATTGTTTTTTACATTTAGAAAAAAATCCTCATAGATTTTTACAAATTTCCTCCAATTTTGTTGTATGGTTTTGAGCTCTTTTTAAAATCTTCGGCAAGTAATTTGAATCTTTCTTTTAATTATTCATTTCCGACCATCACACCATCTAATTCACACTTCAAGGGTAAGTTGTCTTTATTTTTGTGTAACTGTTCCTTAATTTGTCCTTCCTGAGAAACGTCATCAAACTCACTTGCTTTCTCTACAGATTTGTTTATTAGCGATTGTATGATTTTCTTTACAATCCCACATTTCGGTGCGTGTATTTCTCTCTGAATTGTCTGTTGATGCAGAAAACGTGGGAATATTTTGTGTAGGAACAGTTCGTTTTCTTCAACACGCGTTTAGGAGGAAGGCCGAACAGTTCGGATTGTAAATTTCTTTCAAAATCAGAGGACAAAAAATGTTCGGAGCATATACGTGCTATTTTAGAGTTAAAAACATCTTCCCATTAAAAGACTGTACCCATTGTTTGTTCAGTTGTTTACGTCTCTTTGCGTTATTGGGATGGTTTGTACAGTCTGCAACCGCACAACACGAAATTTTAACAGCACAAACACGACATATACACTGGAATTCGCTTTACTCACGAACGATATGCACAAGGTCACAACTTTAAAACATTCGTAAGCCTTGAAAGTAATTAAATAATTAAGGAAACAATGTGCAGACCGCAGATGAACAGCAATGCACAGAACTTCACTGCTTAGAATGAAAACACCGACACCGAAGAGTATATAGACTGATATTAACGCGCCGAACAATGCATAGTGTAATGGGAGGGACGGTCCAGTGACGTCACGACCACACCAGTCTACTGCGCATCCGTCTCGTGATACCTACCGTCTTTCTTCTAGTTACCGCGGGAAGAACGCCACTTCTCCGGAGACGCTCCAGCACCTAGTAGATTTTATCGTCCGCAGCGTTAGAGCCGTAATTAAGGCCAAGGGTTGGCCACTCCTGGTCAATATATCCGAAGAAAACTTAGAGGAGAGTTTCGAGTTGGTATTCAGATACTTTTAATCAGATAATGTTGGTTTTAGTCTCCAGATAATTCATTGGCCTTTGGAGCATAAACGGCAGCATTCGTGATTTTCGGAGGATCTGAGCTGATATTAAATGTGTGTGTTACCTACTTGTTAATTTACAGAAGTAAGAACAGAAATTTGCTCGAGGAACTCTTATTCATGTTGGTCACCATCGGCTGTCCATCCTCACATCTTCTGTACTTTGGTAGTTGTCAAAGCTGAACGGCCACTTATGCAACACAAGTTAATACTCCTATTAATCTATTTTTTCTTCTGGTTTACTGCACATTTCTCTCTCCACCCCTCCCATTCTGTCCATCGCTCACTCCTTTGATCCCATACTGCTGCTAACATCATGAGTTACAGGGTATTACTTCCAGAGCAATGAGCTGTGCATCATTAACTCATACAAGTAGAACGGAACAGCACGTCATAGCTGACGTCAGGGCGAGATTTTGTTTATTGCTCTGAAGAGATTTTTCCACATTGTTTGTAATCTTCCTCATTCCTATACAAAAGCAATGCCTACCAAGGGATTCAACGGTTAGGTTCGTTCTACAAAGAAACCACATCGTTTGCAAATCCAAGTTTCGAATGATAACTGACAGCAGATAGCATGGGTGTAGGTTCATCTCTACTGTCAGTCACACCAGAAAATGTTAGGGCAGTACAATTCAACAATTCAAGAGACCTTGGACACCTACATTAATTTTAGGCCTAATAACTGCACATCAATGTATTTCATAACACTCTATTTGCATTATTCTCTCTTTCCTTGGTAGCTGTTCGACGTTGCACTAAAATATGTCCGCTTTTGGTGATGGTGGAATGAGAGAGGATTAAGAATGGAAAGGTAGCGATAGTGGTCTTATTTAAGACACAGCCCTAAGCAAGGAAGTAATGTAGTTTTACGTGACTACTGATAATGTGTTAATAAACACGGGATCTCAAGTTCATGTGGATTCCCAACTACCGCGAGGTGGTTTTGTTATTTCAGAAAAGAAACATATAATGCCCGTAACGCTACCCAAGGTGTTTTTTTTCCTTTTGTTCTTGGAACATCGGGGATTTGCATTAGTTGTAATGAATAAATGAAATGAAACAATCCGAGCTTAGCATCCGGGAGATAGTGGGTTCGAACCCAACTGTCAGCAGCCCTGAAGATGGTTTTCCGTGGTTTCCCATTTTCACACCAGGCAAATGCTGGGGCTGTACCTAAATTAAGGCCGCGGCCGCTTACTTCCAATTCCTAGGCCTTTCCTGTCCCATCGTCGCCATAAGACCTATCTGTGTCGGTGCGAGGTAAAACAAATAGCAAATATATATATATATATATATATATATATATATCTGAGTTTATTTTGCTCCCCAAATTTTCTGGAACGTTCCATGGATAACAATTTGGGATTCTTAGATTCAGAATTCGAGGTTTTTGTGCTACCTTCTCTTTCTATACATATCTACTTCCTTATTTTGGAGATATTTAAACATTTTTCCCTGAAATTCATAGTTTTCGATATTTCACAACTTAATTGTCTCACTTTATTGGTATGAATTCAGTTTCTTATGTAATTTTATCCGTTAGACAATGTACCCTCTCGCGAACTACTCACACGATTCTACGTCGACATGTACTAATTTTACACTGACGGCGATACGTGGTTTTATACCCATGTAGTTGGCCATCTTCTTTTGTATGATGACATCCTAAATTCCAAGATAGTCATTTACATTACTGTTTCAATATTCCTATTTTGTATGTCACGTGGTCCGTACGACTATCCTTACGCATCTCGAGCCATAATGAAATGTTTGTTATACACAATTTTGTTCCATCGTCAGCATCCATAGGAACACTTCTATCCGTAATAAGATGTTTCACGTCAAGGACCAGCTTACATGGATCGGGATTCGAACTTAGGCTGCCTTGCTGAGAAGCCAATGACTATGTGCCACTTGGCTTATCACCATCCTCCCCACCTACCTTCCACCCTCCACACAGCCCAGACGTTTGCCTAATGTGAAAATGATAAACCATGGTACACTCCTTCAGGGTTGCCAACGATGGGGTTCAAAACAAACATCTATCAAAAATGACCTTCCTGGTACATGACTCGTACCATGTAACCAACTCGCTCGGTTGCACGTATTTCTCAGTCCGATGGTATTTGAAAGCGTTCAAATACGTCAGCCTCGTACTGAAAGATTTAACAGAACGTTAAAGAATTACTGCGGGGTCAAATTTCGCCACCTCGAAGACTCCAAAAACCGTATAGTGGGACGTAAAACAGATAAAAATATGATTTCTCATTTTCAAATGCTACGACCACTTCGTTCCCAATCCTAGCCTTTTACTATTCTTTCATCACCGAAAACCTACCTGAGTTAGAACGTGGATTACTACTCTGAAATCTGCCGGACAGAGTGGCTCAGAGGGTGGAGCGCTGGCTTCGATCTCGGCTCGGTTGTATCTGGAGATTCTTATAGGTGTCTCGTGTTGGTAGATTTACCGGTACGTAAAATAATTCTTCTTCTTAATCTGTTTACCCTCCAGGGTTGCCTTTCCCTCGGACTCAGCGAGGGATCCCACCTCTACCGTCTCAAGGGCAGTGTCCTAGAGCTTCAGACATTGGGTCGGGGGATACAACTGGGAAGGATGACCAGTTCCTCGCCCAGGCGGCCTCACCTGGTATGCTGAACAGGGGCCTTGCGGGGGGGATGGGAAGCGGGAAGGAAGCGGCCGTGGCCTAAGTTAGGTATCATCCCAGCATTTGCCTGGAGGAGAAGTGCGAAACCACGGAAAACCACTTCCAGGATGGCTGAGGTGGGAATGGAGCCCACCTCTATTCAGTTGACCTCCCGAGACTGAGTGGACCCCGTTCCAGCCCTCGTACCACTTTTCAAATTTCGCGGCAGAGCCGCGAATCGAACCCGGGCCTCCCGGGGTGGCAGCTAATCACACTAACCACTACACCACAGAGGCGGACAAAGGAATTATTGTAGGACAAAATTTCGGCACTTTGGTTTCTGCGAAAACCGTTGAAGTACAGTAGTTAGTGAGACGTACATTCATTAATATTAGTCTGAAATTCGTAACAAAGCCGGTAGTCACCTCGAAACTACTGCGCAAGAAGCTATATTGTTGTCCAGAACGACAGCAAACCTGAGAGGAGTTCTCTACTCCATAAGACGTCGAGTGGCATTGGTAGAAAGGAGATAAAGCGGAGATGTCCTTGTGGCTAGTGCTAGAGGAGAGGTGAGTAGTCATTATGCACTTGAAACTGCTGCTGTTGTGGCCTCAGCCTTTGACCGGCCGATGTTTCTTTGAAGAGTGAGAGAGGACAATAACTACTCAATGCGACACATTTAACCTCGTTAACTCTGGTTTGAAACCTCGGCAAACAACCTAACTTGCGTCATAGCATATACACAAGTCATGGGAGAAAAACTGCTTCTACTTGAAGCACAATGTTGTGAATTAGCCAGTAGTTTTATATTTTCTCTATGATGAGTTTTCTGTGGAGTAGCCGACAAAAGGAAGATCTCTGAATGGTTTAAAGGATATTTTTTGCTTTATACGTGTTTCGGATTTTAACAGATGTAACAATGGTGCACACTTTCCAAATTCAGAAGAAGGTTACGTGTTATGATAGCTAAACTCTTACACAAGAAACTACGAATGGAAAGATGCTTTAGGATGTTTTGAGGCATGGGTCTTGTTCCCGTGCATAGCTCCTGCCCGTGTGCAAGATCGACTGCCGTAGCCTTGCACGGTTCCTTTCCATAGTCTCTTTACCCTCCTGTCTTTAACTTCGACATTTTCTTTCTCTATCGTTTATACTTTTTCATACCAGGGTTTCCTAAATAAATTGGGTGTGCGTTTTGGGTCATGTACCTGTGAGTTTGCAGCCGGGAGATAGTTGATTCGAATCCACCGCCGGCAACCTTGAAGAAATTTTTCTGTGGTTTTCCATTTTCACAAAAGACAAATGGTGGAACTCTACGTTAATTAAGGCATTGCAGATTCCTACACAATCCTAACACTTTACAATCCTTGCGTCACCGACAACCTTCGATGAGTTACTGCGAACAATCATTAAATGCGAAAGAATTGCTGGGAAGGACCGTCGCAAAATGACTACGTTAACATCTGGTTACGCAAGAGCCATCTTATATAGCTATTATTAGTCGAGGTAACATTAAAGTTAAAGTCAATCAATTACTGGCATAGAGGAGTGCAAATGTCATATTCTTCATGCTAAACCAAAATTCTCATACACGCCATAATGTGGGCAGTCCATGGCCACAATCGTTGTGGCTCGTAAACGGGTCAGAAACTACAACAAATGGAGAAATCAAATAAACAATCCATTATAGAATCCTGCTCTTTGTAAAAAATGCAAGTTTGCTGCTGGCGGTGGTGATTATTACGTAATTTAAACGGAAGTGCAACTCGACAATCATCTCTCTTAACAGCAACCAGAGAAAAATGGAAGAATTCCGATAATTCGAAGAATGAAATTATTGACAAAGCAAAGCAAAGTCATCTCCGTACAGGCCATGAAGGCCCTTGGAGGGGTGGAAGATAAAGGCTTCCACTATCCGTAACCTCGGCACTTAACAGAGTAGAGTGGTTAGCTTTACGCCCGGCCACCTTTGCCCCCAGGAATGAACCTGGTACTCATTTTTGGTGTAGGCTGAGTGAACCTCAGGGCCATGTGCACCTCCGGAAGTGGAAATCTCGTTTTTTAAATTTTACGACTTCCTGAACCCACGTCCTTCCGGGCGAACCGAATACGCCTTTACCACCTCGGCCAGGCAGCCCCTGAAGTATCAACAAACAAACACAAAATAACAAAGAAAAAGAAAGGGCGTGAAACTGAAATACTGCCTAAGCTTCCAAAAACCTTATACCATCAGAGTCGGAAGAGAACAAAAATTGATCAAGGGAGGTCTGATAGGAAAGTGAGGAGCCTGAGATAATAAATGTAAGCAATCCCAGATTGAGCTAAGGTTTCCGTGGCCACTAAACCACTCTTCTAAGACAAAGGACCCTGGCGTACCCCCTTCCAGTTGCTACTTACGACACTCAGGGGATATGTGTATAACTTATGGTCTACAACCCCAACCCAACTGTGGGAAATGGTAAGTTTGTGATTTTACTTGACAATTGATATCGAGATCATACCTACAGCACTCCAGTCTGAGGTGAAATCCAGGTGCGTGACTTTTCATTTAAAAAGTTAGTCGAGATTCGAACCGTGGCCACTTTTGTGTGAAGCGAGTGACGATACATATTGGCTACCACGTCCCCGAAACACATTATTACCGGCTTTCTTCCGCTACAGAAACCCGACTGTCGCTATTCAAGATCATGCCAAATGATAAGTACATAATAAACTCCACTTTAAATGTGGCCATACATTAGAAAGTCGAACATAATATCTTGCAGCAAAATAGTTATTCCTTTGTCAATTGTGAAGAGGCAGATGTTTAATTTCACCGAAAAGTAAACAAATAAAACGCTGTAAAGAGCAGATAAACTTATATTTACTCTTTTACGTCTCATCTTGAACGCGACATAACTGACACATAACGGTAATGAGCGTTCATGGAGGTAGGCCCGACTATTTATACTACACATACTCACAACATTGAAATGTGCGACCATGCTTTCATATTACAACTTATATGCAGAGCTCTTTGTATTTTTTTTCGCAACCTAAAAATATATCAGGGATGTCACGACTCCTTTGTTGAAGATTATGGACGGGATCCAAGCTCAGCGTGAAGCTCAATATTAGTTTGGCCGCTGTTCACTGGACCATCCACTAGCCACGTTTAGTAAGGTAGGCACTGACAGCTTGAATAAACAAATTCACTTGTCCGCCAGCATGCTCTGTCGTTTAAATGGTGTATAGAATGCATACAGCGCCATGTAGTCGTGACGTTATTACGGTACGTTAGTCCGATGTTAGATAAACAAAACATACTTCAGTCAAGCTGCGCCAATTCGACGTAGAGCACCAGAAAGTGTTTCGAGAATCTGAACAAGCAACGACGATCCAACCTCTGAACATGGAATAATAATAATAATAATAATAATAATAATAATAATAATAATAATAATAATAATAACAATAACAATAATAATAATAATAATAATAATAATAATAATAATAATAATAATAATAATAGTAATCCTGACTTTTCTCTCAATTACCGAGCAAGTGAACGGGCGGTATGGATCATCTAGCTATCAGTTTGCATTCGGGAGACAGTGGATTAGAGCACCACCGTCGGCAGCCCTGAAGATGGTCTCCCGTGGTTTCCTATTTTTTACCCACACACAAGTTGCTTTACGTCGCTCTGACACAGACAGGTCTTATGGCGACGATGGGACAGGAAAGGTCTAGGAGTGGGAAGGAATCGTCCGTGGTCTTAATTAAGGTACAGCCCCAGCATTGGCCTGGTGTGAAATGGGAAACCACGGAAAACCATCTTCAGGGCTGCCGACAGTGGGATTCGAACCCACTATCTCCCGAATACTGGATACTGGCCGCACTTAAGCGACTACAGCTATCGAGCTCGGTCCTATTTTTTGATGATGATCATGGTTGTTGTTTAAAGGGGCCTAACATCTAGGTTATCGGCCCGTTTCCCATTTTCACACCAGGCAAATTCTGGGGCTGTATCTTAGTTAAGGCCACGGTCACTTCCTTCCCACCCCTAGCCCTTTTGTATTCCATTGTCACCGTAAGACCCATCTGTGCCGGTGCGACGTAAAGCCTATGGTAAAACAAGAACCCTACAGGGAACCCGGTGTGAAAAGACTGAAGGACACCATACACCTATCAATTCGGCAATACCGAGTTCCTTTGTATTGTTGTGCACCTGTCATAAAACAGGAGGAGGCGAAAGATTGCAGTTCCAGGATAAAAAGTCGTTCTTTAATGAGGCGGACTCTAACAAAGCTCTGTTGTTGTACAACAAGGTGGTTATTTCGCGTTTCTCTCTACAATATCATTTATCGGACCGGTACTTCCATCGCTGTTGTTCACAATGGGAAACAACTCACTACTACATCAATTGATCACTATCTACACCCTCCTAAATTCCGCTGTTAATTTGCGTTTAGAACGGGTCTTCTATTACTTTTACTGTCCTTCTCGGTTACATTTCTATCCATTGCACATAGAGAGCGTGTTAGAACATTCGCTCTAATCCCGTGAATGATTTTGCAGGTGATCAAAGACTCGTGAGAGCTTGGGTAATCAAGTTGACACCCATTACTCCTCCAGTTTTCTAGATCTCACCTTTCCTGTTCAATCTTTAGGAGTAATATTTTCAGTTAACCGCAGTAAACATTGAAATTGATCATCTTTTACATACAGAGGCTGGCGACTTCAACATTAAACACAATAACATCAAAACGTCATCATGAACCCTTGTGATCCTACCAGACATGGGCTACTTATTTTAACGATACTGCAAGGTTCGTCTGTGGATCAAGGATAGAGAGTCGGTTTCTGGATTCGAAAGTCGTGAGTTAAAATCCAGCAGAGGTAGCTGGATTTTTAAGGGGAAGTAAGTCCATTCGGCACTCCAAATCGTACGATGTCGGCATATTTAGGACCTCTGGTGAAAATTTTTATGTTTACCCGACAAAATTAATTAAAACTCAGCCATAGATCTTTCAATAGAGGTTTCATTTCCTTTGCCATCTGACCGAATAAACTTTCGATATTACTATTCGAGAATTCAACCAGCCTCCGGGCAAGTGAATATTGTAGTGATAGCCTGACGTAAGAATTACTGTTGAATGTTGGGAGATCCTTTAAAAATTTCATTAGAATGACAAAATAAGATGTCGAATAAATTCTTCATACTCAGCTACAGAGTAATTAAGTTAACATTTTATGTGGTTGAACAGAACGGAATGAAAGTCGTTGATTTTTTGACCCAGAATAACATAAGATGTATACCGTCATCGTTTCACAAAAAAAAATATATAAAAAATCTTAATTTCATGTTCTGGCAATGGGAATTTGGTATAGCAATACCTGTCATATCCATTTGCTCTTGCGTGACATGGAGGTCAGGTCTGTCAGCAGCTATTGGCCTAATAGTCAACCAAGGGAATTCCAATACGTTTCATAACTTTTAATTTCAGTTATAACTTCTTCTTTTATTTTTCTTCTTCTTATTATTATTTAGGTTAAATTTCCCGTTGTTCACCTTCCTATTGCAAGATACTGAAAACATAAATGAACGACTTTCTACTTGCAAGTGGTAAAACACACTAGATTGAGGAGTTAATATGCAGGTGCAGTTGTTATGAACGTTTGATGGAAATTAGTTCAATTTTCGGAAGACACCCACACTCAGAATAACAGGTCTCTGTAGCCGTTCTTTCATGTTTCGGGAGAGGGTTCAAAGTACGCAGTTGAAATGAGTGCTCGTAATATTAATGGGCACAGGATACTTTCTGGACATGATAAACCAATTCTCTTGACAATGAGATTCCTTATATACATAATGAGTTCACCAGTAGTTTCCTGGGATAAGGTGCTATCGGGAAGCAGGGGAAAGGCGCACTGATAACTGTGTTCTTAGAACTGCTGGAGGCCAGTGTTACGAAACTAACAGGCTCTTTATATTCATTTGGCGGCTTACCAGCTCACCTTCCTCCGAAAGCTACATGCCAGAATCTCTCTAAACACACATCAAAGATATTTGTTGTAAATTAGTTCCAGGAATAAATAGTTGGTTCTATGAAGCACACGCAAGCGCCGTGGAATAGAGACAGCGTGCCTGCATTTTACTCGGAGGCCCCGAGTTCGATTCCCAACCAGTCTAGGGATTTTGTTATGGATTGAGGACTGAAAAGGAACTTTCCCAGCCTCGCTATACCAACTTAGGAGCTAACTGGCATGGGCGGTAGTGACCTAATCACGGAAGTCGAGCAATTCGGCTAAGGATATAGTCACGTTGACCACACGCTCTCTCATATCTGTAGGCCACCTGGCTGGAAAGTAACTGTTTGTTTGTCTTTCGTTGTTTTATAGAGCACGCATGGCCATATGATTTCCCCACTTAAGGAATACTACAGAACTGTTAATAATGGTTGTATGCTTTTATGCAATTATATAATATGCTGTCTGTCTGCTTAATGGTTCATTTTAAGGACAGGAAATAATTCGGTCATCGTGTCTGGATAGTGGAAAAAGTGGACATTTTTTCCTTTGTATAAAATACACAATGATATAAAGACGAAGGAAAAAATAAATTTGTTCTAGAAATTTAAATGTAGGCCTGCTCTTAATGTTGTATAAATACATTGGGATCTACAAAAAGAAATATAAATTACGACTTCAGTGGCACAGTCAGTTATTTCTTGTTTTTCTGTTCCCAAGGTAGTCGATTTCATTCCAGTTGAGGTTGGTGATAGTCGATGTTGTTTAAATGTGACATCACCACGTCCACACTCCCCAACCTATCAAGGAACTTTTGCAGGAAAACATTCTAACACCCGACAACTCTTAACATTTATAGGAACTGAATGGACCTTAAAAATAATACTATTGTTATAAAAGATTTAAATATGAACGTTCATAACTCAGAGAAGTTTCGCGTAAGAATGAACAGCCTTATAAGCCTGTGTTATAGTCATTATGTAACCACAGAGTGAGGTTCTGGATTGACATTAAAACATGGTCTGCAATGAGGCAGGAAAGTCTTATGAGATCGAGACATATTCTTATCTCGACTAAGAAAATGGTTAAAGAAAAGTATAGTTTTATATTATTATTATTATTATTATTATTATTATTATTATTATTATTATTATTATTATTATTATTATTATTATTATTATCCCTCTCCTTGGCTGAATTGTCAGCATACCGTTGTTTGGTTCAGAGGACCTAGGTTCGATTCTCGGAAGGTTCGGAGATTTTAACTGCGTGAATATTGGATTAAAATGAAGTCTTAAAGGAAGCAGATGAATATTGTTACTGGGGTAATAGCATAATTAATGATGGATGAAGTAAGGAGGACATAATATGTAGGGTAGCACAAGCAAGGCCTTTCTTAAGGAAAGAAATTTGCTCACTTCGAAAATTGACATAAGAATTAGAAAGGTTTTTTGAAGATTTTCGTCTGGAACGTGTCATTGTATGGACGTGAAACATGGACGATAACTAGCTCTGAAAGAAAGAGAATAGAAGCTTTTGAAATTTGGTGTTACAGAAGAATGCTGTCAATTTTTTCTCGACCGGGTGGTTCACTAGCTCTAGCCTCGCCGACTCTAAAAAAGCACATCGGCTGACACGTAGCTGGCAGTCAGCCTCCTCAACATGCTTACCTGCCTACTTCGTAACGTCAACCTCGCTCTCTCAGATGACGACATCCTTCACCAACTCCACAAGGCAGGCCACCAGACTACTAACCAGTTCCGGACTGTCACCAGATGTACTTCTATATCTCCACACAGAGAATGACGTCTTCCGCCTCCTGAACAACGGCGTCTGTATCCATCGTACCTTCCATGGTGTGGAAATTACTCCTGCGTACCTCATGGATCAGTTAATAGCCACTGATTTTCACTGATTTTATTCCCCCTGCAACTCTCTCGCCACTACAGGGGACTTCCAGCCAGTTGCCTTCATACCAAGTGGAGTTTACGCGGTCACAGCAGCAGACATCACCCCCCGTTTCTACATCTCCCATAACTACCACCACTATCTCCACTACAACTTCAACCTTCGCCCCCTCCCCTGTTTCCATCGCTACGGTTACAACTAGTCATCCTGCGTCCGTAATGACTTCTTCCCTCCCTCACCCCCAACACCTGAAGAACGCCAACTCCCGTACATGCCTCCCGCCACATCTGCAGCATCGTCTTCGACCCCATCGTCTTCCAACGCCGTCGAAGAAGCACCACACTCATCGCAGTCATCACCGTCCCGCCACACCACATATAGCTTTGTGATCCGTGGAGTGGATCCTGCTCACTCAGAGCAAGCCATCCTCCAACAACTTCGAGCAGAAGGCGTACCCCTCTGTTGAGTCTTCACGATCAGGAACACCTCCGGTCCGACGTACATGGTCCACGTCCACCTCCCTACTGCCGCCGATGTTCACCATCTCATCGCCAATGGAGTCTACATCTTTGGCCATCGTTACAAAGTCGAGCCATCTCTTTCCCCGCCCCAACCTGGTCTTCATCGCTCCAACAATGCCCGTCGTCGCACCCGGCCACCCCCTCCTTATCGACCCCCTCCACCCGTTTACCCTCCCCTCCCCCAACCGGTTTCTTTCCCCAATCATCTCCGACACTCGACATCTTACGATTCCTAACCTCTTCCCTCCGTAACATCACTGCGAACCCACACCTCCTCACCCTCCATTTACAGCCTGTTACAGTTCTCTAAACACTTCACCCCTAGTGCACATCCCGGTTCATTCCCATCACTGTATCCAAGAGGCCCAATCTTCCTCCTTCATCTAACTCTACACATCGATCTATCCACCTCCTTCATTCTCCGCACCACAAAGTTATCTTCACTTCTCCTGGCCACCTAGAGGGCGTTTCCCTCTAGGTGGCCCGCCCCACCCCCTCCGGGTGGGGAACGGAAGCATTTGAAGAAGAAGAAGAAGCAGAACGATCGGGGTAGATCAAGGTAAGAATAAGACAAACATATTACAGTAGTTGTAGGATGTAGTAGTTATGTAGAAATGAGCAGGTTAGCACAGGATAGCTCCTTCGCTGTCTGCCCGAGTGCGTACTCGGGTTTGTGCAGCTTTGGCTAGATAGCTTTGACTGTAGGCAAAAATGAACGTAAACGCCATCTGTCGCACATCATTGGAATCACGAAGATATTCTCTTTGCAATAGCACTGCTTTAAGTATTTATCTGTCCGACTCGTTGGCTGAATGGTCAGCGTACTGGCCTTCGGTTCAGAGGGTCCCGGGTTCGATTCCCGGCCGGGTCTGGGATTTTAACCTTCATTGGTTAATTCCAATGGCCCGGGGGCTGGGTGTTTGCGCTGTCCTCAACATCCTTGCAACTCACACACCACACATAACACTATCCTCCACCACAATAACACGCAGTTACCTACACATGGCAGATGCCGCCCACCCTCATCGGAGGGTCTGCCTTACAAGGGCTGCACTCGGCTAGAAATAGCCACACGAAATTATTATTATTAGTATTTATCTTCCTTGCATTACCGAGCAAGATACAAAAGAATGATGCTAGACGCCGTTTGTTTACCCTATGGCTTCCTCATCGCGCGCTGCTTCGTGTTCTTTGCTAAATGACGATACTGAAAGAGAGTTGTATCGTGATAATGATTTATTTCCTGAAAGTGAGAGTTTAGTGAACTTAGTGATGATGAGTTTTTAGAAAACTCTGGAGAAAGCAATGCAGTCTTACAAAGACAGTGAAAGAGATGGAGTGACATGGAAAGATGCATCAAACCTGTCTATAGACTGATGACCCAAACACGATACAACACATGACTAATTTCTCTGGCTCAGAAGCTTGGTGTCTGTATTTAAAAAAAATGCATTTTCCTTTATCTAGATAAAACACGCCACACTAATCCACCACAAATATACGTAATAGTGAATATTTCCCTCCACATAGTGTTGACATACGACCATAAAATTGGACCAAATCCATATGAAAAGTCAACCGCAATAAACTGTGAAAAAACCAGGAGTTATTTATTTATTTAATTCACAATTTTATAGTTGGTAATGTAGCTCGTATTTCGATATTTTACATATAGGAAATAGAACTTAATCATAATTTACAATATACATTTTCATCATTCTCTTCGCTATAAAGATTACAGCCTTTTCTATTTATGGTCCGTACTGAGCAATCTGGAATGTGCTAACAATGTTTCAGGTCTTCAAAATTCCTGCCTTTTTTGCCACGCTGCGAGCGTAGATGGGGAGCTGTAGTATCTTAAGTGCTCTGGAAATGATTTTCGTGTGAGACCGGTGGGAGAAAGGAGAAAAGGAAGAAATGTCAATCTGTGTTGTTTCCAGATCCTTGCTATTTCCTTAGCCAAAGAAATATATTTGTTGATCTTTTCCCTGCATTTCTGTTTCACATTGTGGTCATTCGGGATAGCGATGCCAATGAGATATGTGTGTTGAGTCCCTCGGCTTCCGGAAATAACTCTCCCCTACACAGCCATGAGTTTGAAAGTTGTTTGTCAATGTGCCCGTCATTTCTCTGCTTGTAGTAACTCCCATGAAATTCATTACTAGGCCATCTCTCTATCTTCTCCCTGTGCAGGATGTTCGTGTCTTTCATATTTGTGTGGCGTTCATGTAAATTCAAGGGGGTGTAGTTTAGATCTGTCTCAATCACAGCCCTATGTAGAATGCTGTCATCTGTCCGGCAATGAAAGTATTTCCTCAGGTTTGTTACTTATTGGTTGTATAGAGCTAAAACATCAAGAATTACTCTGCCCCCCCACCTCTCTTCACGGCATTGTGACTCTCTCTATTCATGAATTAGGATGCATTGTTCTGTGCTTAGTAAACATTGTCCTTATCGGGCGATCTCGTTGGCTGAATGGTCAGCGTATTGGCCTTCGGTTCAGAGGGTCCCGGGTTAGATTCCCGGCCGGGTCGGGGATTCTAACCCTCATTGGTTAATTCCAATGGCCCGGGGGCTGGGTATTTGTTCTGTCCCCAACATCCCTGCAACTCACACACCACACATAACACTATCCTCCACCACAATAACACGCAGTTACCTACACATGGCAGATGCCGCCCATCCTCATCGGAGGGTCTGCCTTACAAGGGCTGCACTCGACTAGAAATAGCCACACGAAATTATTATTATTGGGCGATAGATTTTTCTATATTTTTTTGAGACCAGTTTAGAATGCTAAATGAATGTGTTAGTGTATTTGTATTTGTATTTGTATTTATTAATGAACAAAACAGGCGTTCAGCCCCGAATACATGTTCACAATATTAATAAATAAATAAATAACTAATAAGATTAATAAACGTAGTCCAACCTAAGCCACCCCTCTCCACCATATACAAAATAAAATAAAATGAAATGAACAATAACGCCCCGGTTCTATACCAGAACCAACTCCATCTACCCCAGTTCACAACAGCCTGGTCAATGTTTACATTCTACTGCTGGTGTTACAACTTCCTGCTTGTTATCACTCACACGTACGCAACCTTCTTGCTTCAGCATTTTCATCACCTCTATTGTTCCCTGACCTACTCCAGAATAAGCTACCACAGCAACATTACCAGATTGCATTCCAAACCAGCCATAACACTAACATTGCTTTCAATCTTTCAGATTCCACCTCCTATAGTAAAAGGCTAAATAATAACAACAATATTCCGTCATTGCATTCCAATCCATCATACCACAGCTTTTACCAATCCGCGTTAACATTGCTTCCTTTCATTTCATTCCGCCATAACACTCCATAATAACAAATACCAATCACTCATATACCAACACCTCTCCAACATCATATCTCTTCCTCCTCTCCATACAAACAAACCAAAATTTACAAAATGGTAATAAACTCACCTCTCTCCAGCTCCAAAAAATTAAATACTCATACCAGACACCAATACAATAATACCACCTCCCAACTCCCACGAAATCAGCCGTAAATAAACCATCTCAATACCAAACCATACATCACCTAATCATAAACACTAAGCCTTCAATACTTTCAACACCACCTTTCAGCAAAACAACACCAACTCCACATTATATACCACCTCTACTTATATCACCACTTCTCCCACACCACATTCCAACGATATAACACTTATCCAACACCGCATTTACCACCACTCCTCCAACTCCAAATATCAACAATAAATATACCACTTCTCCATTACCGCATTTCAGCCTTCGCAAATAAATACCATCATAACCTAATAAACAACACCAACTCCACAACATATACCACCTCTACTTATATCACCACTTCTCTCACACCACATTCCAACGATATAACACTTCAACCCTGTAACATATCATAACACTTCATAAATTAATCATAACATATAATCATAAATACCAAGCCCTCAATATTTTCCGACACCACATTTCAGCAATACAACACCAACTCCACCCCTTATACCACCTCTACTTCTTCTACCATTACACTCACCTTCTACCATCCACCCTCTTATACCACTACTTCTCCAACACCACATTTCAACCCTATAACATATCATAACTTATACATCACTTCTCCATCACAACATTTCAGCCCCCAAATAACACATAATCATAAATACCAAGCCCTCAATATTTTCCAACACCACATTTACCACCACTCCTCCAGCTCCAAATATCATCACCACACTTCAGCCTTCACAAATAAATACCATCATAACCTAATAAAATTACCTCTCCATCTTCAAAAAATTTCGGCAATGAATAACAAATACCAATCACTCATATAATCCAACTCCACAACACCACCTACATCTCTTACTTCTTCGCCAATCCTGCCCTTTATTTCTTCTTTCCATAAAGAGCCACCAACATGTCCCTCAATTCTCTCTCTCTCTGCTCGACATGTAGGCCCCTGCTCAGATCTCGCGTCAGATCGAGCTTCTGCCCGAGCCTCTTACCCTGCTCTTCACTTACTTCACTGCATACACTTCCCTTACTTCTCTCTTCCCTGCAAATAGTCACATTCTCACTTGGCCTCTCTACCCGCACTTCTTCACTCCGAACACTGCTATCGGTCACTTTATCACTGGACACCTCCCCCTGCCTCTCTTCACACGGTACACTGTTGCTTCTTGTATTTTGCCTATCCTCTCCACTAATCGCTGTACTACTCCCATTTTCTTCAGCCCGCTTTGACTTCATCTCTAAGTCCATCCTCAGCACACTGCTATTCGTATTTCGCCTCACTTGCCTACAGTTTATTGCACTACTCTCCTTTTCTCCCCCTTGTTTTAACTTCAATTCTAAATCCATCAATCTATCCACAGACCAGATTCTCTTCCAATTCCTGTCTGACACCACTAAATTTTGACCTCTGATAATTGCCCTCAGCCCCTGTTTTATAGCCAGCATCTTGGGTTTTCTGAGTAACCTCTCATTTCTGATCGCGTCACTTCCCACGTCTCTCCTTATCCATATTTTATCCCTCTGGACATTTCCCGCATTTGCTAACACAGTATCCGCCATCAACGTTGAAAACAATTGAACCTTTATAGGCCTATTCCCTCTAGTTATCCCCACTCTCTGCACATCGTCAATATCCACTTCACTAAAATTTATTCATTTTCCCTGTATTAGGTCCACTACTTTATAAGTTGTAATTACTTTGACTTCTCTCGTCTCCTCAGGCACTCCATAAATAAACAAGCACTTCTTCCTTCTATCTAAAGTATTCGCTTCCACTTCTACTTTCAGCTTTAAATTCTCCTCTTCAAGTCGCCCTACTTTTCCCCTTAATGCTACCACTTCCTCGGTGTTATTTCTCACCTGTGCTGCTATGCCGTCCGTTTTTTCCTCTTATCCATACTTCTATTTTTTCAATCTTACTGGACTGTTCTTCAATCATCTCTTTTATCTGCCCGAAAGGGCAAACTTCTGTCAACACCTCTCGTACAGCTCTTTTGATTGCGTCCATATTTTCTCTTTCCTCATTTCTCCTAGATGACGGGCCTGGGTTCAACTCGACTCCCCCAATTCATAATAAAATTATAATCACTGCTGCCGATAACAATAGTTCTCCTTTCCTCTCCATATCCATTTTACACCCACCTGGCTTCTTTTCTTCCTTCTTCATTTTCCTTTGCCATCTTCC
Source organism: Anabrus simplex (assembly GCF_040414725.1). Classification (NCBI taxonomy): domain Eukaryota; kingdom Metazoa; phylum Arthropoda; class Insecta; order Orthoptera; family Tettigoniidae; genus Anabrus; species Anabrus simplex. Next base: position 1,045,285,216 of record NC_090265.1, on the reverse strand, counting down.
TATCGTCACTCTGTACTGCTCTATACCAATCATTGTCGGCCCACTTCTCGGCAACCTTCCAGCACTCCACACTCTCGAACTCCACTCCCCCTCCCGGGACTCACCGCTCAATGCGACCTCCTTTGTCGGTGGCTTAGGCAAGACTGCGATGTGTTAGTGCAGGTACAGCATATGCATTATTATTATTATTATTATTATTATTATTATTATTATTATTATTATTATTATTATTATTATTATTATATTTGGATCATGTGGACAAGGATTGGTTTGATGAAGTTATCCATGCTATTATATCATGCACTAACATTTAACTTCTACATATTTAATTCATTCTAACTCTACTCTAATCGGTACGTTTGCCATATTTGTGCCTTCCTCTATCATTCTCACCCACCAAACTGTCCACAGAAACCAAGTGTATAAGTTGAGTGTTTCTTAAAATGTGTTCTACAAATCTCTCGCTCCTCCTTCTGATTAAATTTCGCCAAATCAGTCTTCTCTCGCCTAATCGCCTTGGGTTTTCTTCATTTGGGATCAGAGGTACCCTTTCACTTTTAATATTCCTATGTAACACCGCATCCCAATCACATTTCCTTTATGCGCTAGTTACTGTGCATCTTTCACTTTCATACGATTCCACATTTCATACGAAAGTCTTTCAACACTTTCTCAATTTCTTATTTCAATATTGGGTCTCCCATTTCATCAGCACCAACAGTACATCATCATTTCCCTCCATATGTTCCTGCCATCTTTCTACTTTGTCTTCTTTCTGTAAAGTGTTTTTTTTAAAGAGTTTTTCAAATTCAAGTACCTTGTTCTCTTTTCTCCGAAAGTGCCTTTGTAGTATGCAATTTCGAATAATTGATCAACGGCAGAAAGATTCCTTTGCACTTTATCCCTCTTTCTTAATTATGGAATACAGCACTTACAGAATAATACAATAATACAGTGTAACATAACTGAGGACTCCGCCGATAGAGTGCTGCCGCCTGTCCACAAGTTAGCGGGTTTGATATCCCATGGTATTCAAAAGTACTCAAATAAGCCAGCCTCGTGTCGTTAGATTTTCCGACAAGTAAAGAAAACTCCTTCGCATATAATTCTGCCATCTCCAAAAAAGTACCGTAGTTAGTTTGAAGTAAACCCAATAACATTATTATTATTATTATTATTATTATTATTATTATTATTATTATTATTATTATTATTATTATAGTACAGTGCAACAAGAAATAACTTTTTAGCATGTGTTATTAAGTATTTTCCTCTTAATATTATTGTGTTCTGAAAATATTAAAAAAAACTGATAGTGCCGGATGAAAAACTCTATCTTCTATGTATTGGTCATACTACTGCACCAGTAACGGTGTGAATAACGTGAAGATCTACTTGTATTACGTCCATTGTACTATATACGTTAGAGATGTTTACTGGCATTACTTTGTGGTAATACAATCCTCCTGCATCACACAATCACATCTTTCACGCTATGCGATCACTCATGAGAAGCACACAGCGAACCTCGTCACTCTAGTCACTTAACTCTCCCTGCAAAACGCAGAGGTTCTCGAGGCCTCCCTGCATAGCAACAGTGGTGCTCACATCTTGTATCACTTAGGCTTCCCTGCATAACACAGTGGCTCTTGCACCCCACTTTTTATCACTTAGGCTTCCCTGCATAACATAGTGACTCTTGCACCCCTCTTTTTATCACTTAGCCTTCCCTCCATAACATAGTGGCTCCTGAACCCCACATTTTATCAGTTAGACTTCGCTGCATAATACAGCGGCTTTTCACCCACATTCATCACATTAGCTTCCCTGCATAATGAACTGTTTGGCGGTAGTGATGGTTGTGATTATGTTTTTATTTTATTTTTGCAATTAGCTTTAAGTCGCACCGACACAGACAGGTCTTATGGCGATGATGGGATAGGAAAGGCCTAGGAGTGGGAAATAAATGGCCGTGGGGCCTTATTTAAGGTACAACCTCAGCATTTGCCTGGTGTGGAAATGGGAAACCACGGAAAACCATCTTCAGGGCTGCCAACAGTGGGGTTCGAACCCACTATCTCCCGGATGCAAGCTCATAACTGCATGACCCTGACCGCACGGCCAACTCGCCCAGTGATTACGGTTTTAAGAGGGATCCTCCCTTAACATTAATCAGAGGGGAAAAAGGAAGATAATCTGACCATTCGAAGAATGAAGGTATCGTGAAAAGAAAGAGAATCACAAGGGGCTGAGAACGAAATAATCCGTAGGTCTCGCAAACCTAACACTGTTATGGTTGAAAGAGAACAAGTGGTGAGCGGGGAAGCTTGTATAGGAAGACAAAAGTGAGGAGTCTGGAAAAAGTAAGTGGAAGTAATCCCAGTCTCAGCTAGGGGTCCCATGGTCACCAACCCATGCTATGTTTACAACCCCTTTTAGTCACCTCTCACGGCAGGTAGCTGATACTTTGAATATATTGTACCACCCTCCCAGTCACAGCGGATATAACACAGTGACTATCATCCCCAATCATCACATAGGCTTTCCTGCATGACACAACCATGACCCTAATTAGTTTAATTCATCTAACATGCCTCTATAATCCAGAGTCAGGTTCGTCATTATCATTCTGGAATTCTTTGAAATCAGGAGGCCTCAGTACGAATAAAAGATGATCGGTTATGCTTGACTCATTGCCACATTCTGTTTCTAAACTTTCTTTTTACTCGATAAATGATGTTTCTGGGGCAATATACTTTCCCCTGATGATTCAATATACCGCATTAGAGCGGTGTTACGTAATTTAGCGTATAATAAATAATTAGTAATTATTAAATCCATCTTGATCACACGTCGTAAGTAAAAATGAATAAAATGATTTATTGACACGAAAAGGTTGAAATTTGTGACCTTTCTTAAGGATTGAAAAGGAACACCTCACTATCTACGAGACTATGTTAGCTGGTTCCACCTGGTGTGAAAATGGGAAACCACGGAAAACCATCTTCAGGGCTACCGACAGTGGGATTCGAACCCACTATCTCGCGAATGCAAGCTGATAGCCACGTGGCCCAAACCGCACAGCCACTTGTTCGATAATAATGTTCTATGAAGAGGAACGAGCTAAGGTGAGCCAGAGAATAAAGTAATACTGATGTAAGAACAAAAAAGGGAAAATTACTTAATAAAGTAATGGGAGTTGTGTAGTTGTAGCTCGTAGCTGGATGAAACGAACACCAATAATAATAATAATAATAATAATAATAATAATAATAATAATAATAATAATAATAATAACAATAATAATAATAATAATAATAATAATAATAATAATAATAATATCTTCTCTTAAAATTAAATTTATCTGAGTTGTTGCCGCGTGGGCGACTTGCTTGTCTGTTTTGACAACCTATTTCTTTGACAAGTCATCATTTCTCCTAGTAGGAAAATCGAAACCCCATGTAGGAGGATTAGAATACTGAGATAATTTAGACAAATAAATCCTAATATATTCAACTGTTCACGAAGGTTGATTTAAATGCCGACATGCGTGATTTAGAATGCTACAAATGTTCCCGTTTTCAAAATTCTGCCGACCTCGAACCCGTAATCTACACTAATATAATAAAGAGTGCGAATTTAGTGAGTTTGTTTATATCTGGAGGGTAATCTCAGAAACTACTGGACCTATTCTAAAAATTCTTTCACTAATAGAAAGATGAGTGCCATAGGCCATGTTTAATTTTCAAAACAATTCGAGGGGGGGGGTAACGTGGGAGATATAAACATAATAGGCTAATATTGGCGAAATAACGAATTTGTCGTACAAGGACGAGACAACGCTCATTTTAAGCCCCATGACGCAAAGAATACAACTTGGTAAGACCTATAGGCCCGGAAATCATGTTTTAAGGCCCTAAAACCAACCGTTATGGAGATATTGGCACCACACTACCCCTGCTCTAGGAATCGGATAAAGAAATGTACTGCCGTAACCATGGCAACATAAGCTCCAGGATTCTACAGCAGCGAGATTATGCGTGTAGTTTCGGGCAGGGCTGCAAACAAAAATTGGTACACATAATCCCTGAGCATGTCTACAGCATATCTCAAGAACTTAACATGTTACAGATGTGTCGTGGTATTTATAATCTCTTTTAAAAATAAAGACACATTTATTATTTCGTTTTCGGAAAGAACACTTAGGGGTGTGGGGGAGTAAAAAGGACTAAAAAGTGGACTGGCGTGAATTTGTAAGATGAGCATATCTAGAGTGTATCTCAAAAACTTAACATTTTGCAGATGTGAAAATTGGTATTTTTAATACTTTACAAATAAAGAAACAGGTATTGTTTCTTTTTGGAAAAATCACTTAACGTGGAGGCAAAAGGCACTGAAAAGGGGGTTGAATTATTTTTATTAGGATACTGATATCTCAAAAACTGAAGATGTTACAGTCGTGATAATTGCTATTTGGAAGCTCCTTTATAAATAAATGCGTAGTTATTTTGTTTTCGGAAAATTCACTTAACGGGAGGGGATTGGAAAGAAGTGACGAAGAACTTGAACTTTTCATGAGCATACTTATACCTCAAAAACTGAAGATGCTACAGACGTAAAAATTGGTAATTGGAGTCTGCTTTAAAAAGAAAGAAATACTTATTCTTTCGTTTCCGGAAAATCCACTTAAGGGGGGAGAATGAAAGGATTGAAACATTAGTTGAATTATTTGTATGAGGACACTTATATCTAAAAAACAGAAAGATGTTACAGACGTGAAAATGAGTATTTGGAATCTTCCTTCAAATAAAAAAATCACGCATTTGGGGGGGGGGGGGATCAACTTGGGTGTGTGTGTGAGAGAGAGAGAGAGAGAGAGAGAAATAGGAGTTTAATTATTTTCATGAGGATACAAGTAATGTAAGGGTGTATTCTGCCCGAAGGCAGGTCCGAACCTCCGCAGAGGTGTACCTGAGCCGGAGTTTACGTACGGTAGGGTGGCCAGTTCCTTTCCGCTCCTCCATTCCCTTACACCCCACCAACAACGCGTGGCAATCCACCCACTTCTTGACCACGCCCAATGTTGCTTAACTTCGGAGATCTCACGGGATCCGGTGTGTCAACACGGCTACGGCCATTGGCATGAGGATACAAATATCTCAAAAACTGAAGATGTTACAGACGTGAAAACTGGTATTCGAAATCTCCTTTAAAACTAAAAAACACATACTTTTTCGGAAAACCACTTAAGGGGCTGAAAAGAACTGGAAATGCAGGTAAATTTTTAGAATGAGTACCGGAATATCTACAGTGTATGTCAAAAACTCGACATGTTACAAACATGAAACTTCGTACGTGGAATAAAGAAACATGTCTTTTTTGTTTTCGGAAAATCCACGGGTAGGTGGGGTGGAGAAAAGGCTGATAAATGGTTTGAATTCTTTTTATGGGGATACTTATACCTCAAAACCAGAAGATGTTACAGATGTGGAAATAGGTATTTAGAATATCCTTTTAAAATAAAGAAATTTCTTTTTACTTGGGGGAAGACGTTCTCACGTGTACAGATCTATGTCGCATAATCGTCTTAACCACAAAAGGCAATACCAGAAACGTGATTTACAAAGAGTTTCTGGTGTAAATGAAACTCAATTTTTCGGTGAGTTTTTATACTTTAGGGATAATGGCGAAGAACGATTACTTTTATCAAATTACGAAATCCACGCGAGAGAAGCAGCGGGTAACTGCTAGTCTTATATACAAGAAGGTAGCATAGTAACCACTCGGCCATTGGAGTCAGCTAAATAAATCTTTCTTTCTTAATCTGTTTACCCTCCAGGGTTGGTTTTTCGCTCGGACTCAGCGAGAGATCCAACCTCTACCGCCTCAAGGGCAGTGTCCTGGAGCGTCAGATATTTGGTCGGGAGAATGACCAATACCGCGCCCAGGTGGCCTCACCTGCTGTGCTGAACAGGGGCCTTGTGGGGGGATGGAAAGATTGGAGAGTATAGACAAGGAAGAAGGAATGAAGCGGCCGTGGCCTTACGTTAGGTACCATACCGGCATTTGTCTGGAGGAGAAGTGGGAAACCACGGAAAACCACTTTCAGGATGGCTGAGGTGCGAATCGAACCCACCTCTACTCAGTTGACCTCCCGAGGCTGAGTGGACTCCGTTCCAGCCCTCGTACCACTTTTGAAATTTCGTGACAGAGACGGGAATCGACCCCGGGCCTCCGGGGTGGCAGCTAATCACGCTAACCACTACACCACAGAGGCGGACTAAAGAAATCTACTTAAACAAAGTAAGAGTTCTGTCTGTACTTAAGTCAGAATGTTTAATAATTACTATTTTCGTGTCGGTAATGTCCACGATATCAAAGAATACAAGTTTTAAATCTCCGTTATGTTTGGCTGTCTGTATGCTCATCGCCAGAAAATGGCTGGATAGAATTGAGTGAAAATCGATATAAAAATTCAAGGGCTGAACTACTACAGTCTAAGCTATAAATAATTTTATTCTTGCTGGGGAGGTCCAAAATTTAATTCTCATATATCTCCGGCAATACTGACCCTATCGGCGAATGCTACATTTGAAAAAAAGTAGAGAATGTAATTTACGATCTTATGTGCAGTACAGACTACGATGAATATTTACAATTTTGTATTTATTTACTTTGACCTACCGTCGTTGATGTTAATCTTTCCGAATAATCATTTGTTAGCACGAGAAGGGAAATATCATTCTGATCTTGCATGCCTCATACATTTTTATCGTAATGAAAATGCTACTGGTCCCGATATTTGCATGTATTCTCTGTCCCAAATTAAGCGCCATCTAGGGGAGTTACCTCGCCGAGGCGAGCAACTTCTTTCCGAATGTGGTGAGAAGGAGTTCGGAGGTTGGATAACTTTCTTCTTTTTCTTGCCACTCCGCTGTATCATGCATATTCTGACAGCTACCGGTATTTGACACACTGGTCCGACACAGTATTCTTTTTTTCGAGCTATTCGTCCCGTCTTATGGAGGCACTGATAGGAATAGGCAGTTAACAGCCGCGAATCGGATTGCTTTTCTTCATTTACCTGAAACACCTACATTGTCGACCTGTCGAAACTAGTGAGAAATGTACGCGACTCCATCTCAGCCTCCCGTCATTCCGTTCAGAGGTGTGTGCCATACTGCGGATGGACTATTCAAGATAAATATGGTGACTACGGGTTAGAACGACGCAGGTAGGACGCCTCTCACTGCTTGGAGAGTTATTTTTATCAAAGCGCGAAGTGTCCGGAAATGTCTCTTAAAGTTCCTTTTATCGAGACATACAATTCTCCGCTTAACTCGTGACCAGCTGTGCGGTACAGCTCTTGACACAGGACACTGCAGGGTTTTGTTTGCCTTGCCAACCACTGGAGGAAGACCGAGTATCAAATTAATCTCCATGCGGTTACGTAAAGGGAATGAGTGACGGACATATAACCAGCATAGAGGCAGGCACTCAAGCGCCATCAAATTATTGACTACTTTTCCAAGAAAGACTGCAGAAATAGCGGCCGTTACCTTGATCCAAGAGCGCCAAGCAAACAAGATTTGTTTCCTGCGCTCCTCGAAATTGTTCCCTTGAGACCACACCAAATACGGGATCCTTCGTACAGGGCAACGGACTGAAAGAAACCTTAACTGCTAACGCTACTTCAGTTGTTATGTCATTCTGAGCGTAGATTTCCACTCACTTGTTCTACAAGGTAGGTGCCTTACCGTTGTTAAAATCTAGGCAAGTCCCAGAACGACTGTCGAAAACCTGGCCCCAAAAATATTTTAAAATGTTTTCACGGAAACACGCGTCGAGTATGTTTTTCTATATCAATGAAACGACACAAATATTTAAAATATTGTAATTTATAACATACTTTATTCAGTCCTTTCATTAATCCCAAGTATCGACTAGTAAGCTCGGATAGAGGATGGTTGCCCAGTTGTACTTCCTCTTAAATGTTACGTTCAAGTTACTTTTACTTGATATATAATATTTTGAGGAAAAAAGATGAAACCTCAATAACCAAGTACTGATTTTCAGAAAATCCAAGCAATGTGTCAGTGATATGTATACCCCCCTCCCCCCAAGCAGAGTGCAGCGGGGTGATTCGTAGAAAACAATTACGCCAGCGAAGTCATACCAAAGGGGCGTACAGCTGTCCCAACTTAAGCGATTTAGCAGCCCCAAGCGATTTGAAATAGTTTCCAAGGCGTCAGCAGAGTAACACAAAGATAGTATTCTGGGCCTTTTCCCAAGAGGTATTTCGTGGTAGGTACATATAAAACGAAAAAGAAGGGGAGGGGGGAGAGATACAAGAATAATAACAATCCAAATAACAAGTTTTAAATAACAGGTTGTATTGTAAGAGCATCAAAAGTTAACATCTTTTCAAATTAGAAAAAATTAGCTTTGGTATATTCATATGAAAGTAATAATGGCAGTGATAGACAATCAATGTACAAATCATAACATTGAAGTTCAGAATGGCAAAGGTTGGCAGATTTTGAATAAAGATCCTAAAATACAGGGTTGAAATACCTAGAAATTTTGTAACAACGAGAGTGTAACAATTACAAGAACTACAAGAGTATGTCCGCAAAAACCCCAACAACAGCCTATCCCCCTAATAAGCACAATTACACTAAGATAAGAAACAGGCATACCGTAGCACAGGTAATGAAAAGAGGGCAATCCTAGTCACAGACCACTATTATAATCACGTAAAATTTATACTAATAGTAAAAGGGGGAAAAGGGGGGGGCGGATAATAAGGGGAAATATACCTAAGATGAGGAAAAAGAAATGGAGAAAAGAAAAAGGGGAGGATGAGGAACCAGGTAGAGATCAGGCTGCAATATCCATTTTCGTATTGATGACATCACTAACAGCACACAGACTAAGTTCTATATCACTTGTAAAGTTCGCCGATCCACGACTCCTTTTCCTTCACAATATTATAGAAAGCCGCTAGAATTTAAAGTTTATCCACCAAATTTCGTAGTGCCCAGAGCGGGCTAAAGTTTAAAATCAATAAGAATAGAAAGTCCAGAGGAGCAAAGAAGTGAAGTAAATGAAAAGCATAATAACAAGTCTGCTCACCCGGTTCGAAGAATATATCGAAGTCAAGTAGAATAGACAGGATAAAAATTAGCACGGACCAGCCGTGCGAGGAAGTCCCCGCTCCCACTGCCTTACAAACATAATCCACACCTGATCGCCGATCGAAAGGGAGCGGCGAGTTATATAGGCGAGGGAAGCATAGCCTGGAAAGTACAGTGGAACCTTGGATTGCGAGCATAGTCCGTTCCGGCAACATGCTTGTAATCCAAAGCACTCGTATATCAAAGCAAGTTTTCCCATGAGAAACAATTGAAACGCGGATGATTCATCCACAACACAAAAATATTTATTCGCATACCATTTCTGAAACAAAATATAACTTAAAACAAATTAAACTGCAATTGTTGGTGTAAGGAAGACGAGAGATTACATGAGAAAAGTTACTGTGTAGCACGAATTTCACTAACGGAATCACTGCTGTCTGTTGGCTAACTGGAATTGTTTCGTTTTCGTGCAACTTTAACGAGGAACCTATCCAATGACTGTAGCTTTTGCATCTTTTTGAGGATTTCATGAAAATGTGACATTGCATTGTCATTGAACTGATTCATCGCTCGTACTTCTACAGCCTTATTCGGGTGGTGTTTTTCTACAAAATTTTGCACCGTTTCCCACATTTTGGACTTCTCCCGAATCTCAGTTGAAGTGAGAGATTCCCCGCGCGAAATCTCCTCCATAATCTCCTCATGTTGTTCGCGATGCAGGTCCATCAGTTCGTTGGTGGACAGTTCCTGGCTATGTTCTTCCACCAGCTCTCGAATGTCCACGTCATTCACTTCCAACCCCATAGTCTTCCCTAAGGACACAATTTCATCGACAATCGGAGGCTCATTTTTGCCAAAGTCACGTCCAAGAACACAGTCAGGCCCCAGCTTTCCCCAAGCGGAAGTGAGAGTTCTCTTGGTGACTCCATCCCAGGCTTTACTGATGATCTTCATGCAGTTCACGATGGGGAAATGATTTCTCCCAAACTCTCGGAGGGTAAGATTTGTTCCTTCGGTCACTTTCGAAGCATCGCTGAAATAGTGCTTCGGTGTATAGCTTCTTGAAGTTCGAAATGACTTGCTAATCCATAGGCTGGAGTAGTGCTGGGAGGAAGGAACTAAACCATACAGAATTTGAATTTTTCCCGTAAGTCGTCCTCAAGGCCTTCAGGCCTGGAGGATGAGCAAGAGCATTGTCCATAACCAGCAAGACTTTGAGCGGCAGATTATTTTCTGAAAGGTATTTCTTCACTACAGGACCAAAGACCTCGTTCATCCATTCAACAAAGGCACAGGGGAGGGGAAAATCTAGCCAAACGTGATGCTCGTATTGCGGAACCTCACTCGCTTATCAAGTTACAATTTAAAATGTTTGCTCGTCTTGCAAAACATTCGTAGACCATGTTACTCGCATTCCGAGGTTTCACTGTACTAGAAACCGATGACGCTATGATGTGCCGGTGAGGAAGGCGAGAGAGCAAGCAGTAGTGAACGGGACGAGCAGGCAGACGGAAGAATGGCGGAGCAGTGCGATGTTTACAGCAGCGGGACGACGAAGTATGCAGCAGGTAAGAGCAATGTTGAAATAGCGAGCACGTAATATAAAGAAGTAATCAAAACCACAATTAAGCTCGGACGTTATTGTTTAATTAATGGTGCAACTACAACGTGCGTACATTATATTTTGTTCTGGAAGACAATTATCACTTGTCTTAGCAGTGTTTAAAATGTCGAAATAAACGAATTATGCAATCTAAAAACAAACTTACTTTTCAAACACTTGTTTCACAAATAAAGTTGAGGGGCTTTGGGTGTAATAAGATGACTGTTGCTCAGTCAAACATGACCTGCAGATACCTGAGTGGTATATGATCAGTGAAATGAACTCGATACGATGAAGTTGCTCAATGTAAAACTTTTTATTGAACTAACTTGAGGAGCGTCCAGGAAAAACCGAACATATCGGTCAGAACCAGACTTTTATGAGAAAAGAAACACATTATTAGCGACTGGATAGCACCTTTTGCAAGTACGACTTTTCAAACGCATTTTTATTGACACAGAAACGCTCTCTTTATAACTGACCTAGATAAAAATATCAACAAAATTTAATAATTCCGCATTTTGAAGTAGTCATGTCTGGTTTTCCTAAACCACATGTGACTTGTTTTTGTTTAGGTCAGACGCTTGCTGGACTTGTTCCTTTCTTGTTTATTCTTTCTTCTCAGACTGTTTCGGGAAGAAAAGCAGGGAGGTGGGAAGAATTGTGACAAATTCTAGGCCTGTTATTAGTGGTTCAACATATTTTCGTTTGTTCGGGCCCTCTACTAGGTCATGTCTGCTTCAGCTTCGACCTAGCTTTTCTTACCTTTAGTATTAGAGAGATATGTTTGGTTTTGGTCAGACTGCAGTTCAGAAACATATATAAACAATACTATTGAAAAAACACCAACAACAACGCTTGCTTAAATTTTTATTTACTTTTGACAAGTTCGACTTTTTATGGACACTCCTCAAGTGTAATAAACTGCAATGTAATGAGTAATGTTATTAATTTCCTGGTCGGAAACTCAGCATGATATGTATGAGTATTTTCTTGTGTGAATATTAAAGTGAATCTTTGCCATCTTCAAAATCACACAATAGAGGTATTTTCTATTTTGATGTATGCCGAACAGGATGGTGTTTCCCAGACGTTAAAGTAGCTTGAATTGACAGAAGATCTTGATTGTTACAAAGAATGACTAGGACAGCAAGAACAAGCTGGTGTGGACTCAACTAATTATAAATTTAGGTTTAAACTAGAAACGTAACGTGCCTGAAAATGATACAAAGAAGTTACGTTATATTATGTACCCTTCTCTTTGGCGCTACAACCTCCATGGACTTTGACCTACCAAGCGATCGCTGCTCAGTCCGAAGGGCTGCAGATTACCAGTGAGCATGGTCAACGTAACGAATTATCTCGGTCGTTATTCTTGGATTTCTTTGGTTTTCTAGACCGTGACTGCTATCGAATCGTCTAGTATTTCCTCATTTGTTCTCATGCACTATGATTGGACCACGATCCCTCAGATCCTGCTAAAAACCCTGGCCTAGAATCGAACTCGGCGCCTACTCCTAGACTGCGGAGTTGAAAATATTATGTACACTATAGTGAAGACATTGCCTGAAGGTATGATGATGATGATGATGATAATAATAATAATAATAATAATAATAATAATAATAATAATAATAATAATAATAATAATAATAATAATAATAATAATAATAATAATGGAGAAATGTGGAGCGATGTAGTTTTATAGTTCTTTCGTCACTGACGCAAGAAGTTCTACAGTATTAAATATCAGTCTGCCAACTTCGCTGTGGAGTAAACTCCAATTGACCGTATAAGCCATAGTTTCATACCAATAGCTCCCTCTGAGGTGAGTGGTAGAGTGTCGGCCTCCAGATTCCGAGATCACGGGTTCAAGAATTGGCAAAGGTGGTAAGATTTTTGAAGGACGGAAAGAAGTCCAATTGGCACTCCTTGTCGTACGATCTCGACACAAGAAAGACCTCTAGTGACACATTTGGTGTTCATCCGACGAAATCAATTAAAACCTACTATAGATTAACAGAGATATGGTTTACTCTGTTATCGGGAAGAATAAAACTGAACGTCGATATTGAAGCACACGCAGCCTAAATGGCGTCAATTTTAAATACCTGTACATAGCATCTGAGGCCATATTATTATTATTATTATTATTATTATTATACGTAGGTCGAGTCATAAGTCATAGCAACTATTTCTATTCTCGCAAACATGCGATAATACGGAAAATCTAATATATGCATTTGGAAACGTACGGTATGTAGTTTCGTATGATGCCAATAGATGGTGTTTGTAAACAACAGTGTTGGTCTAAGCATGCCCCCAAGTTCAATGTGTGAGTGAGAGCGCCACAAAATGGAAGTCAACAAGCAGGAGCAACGATCGTATATTAATAGCACTTCTCCGCGGCAGAAATGCACGCCAATGCCATGCAGAGCTGCGGGAAGCCTTAGGTGTGCATACCATGCCCTATAGAACAGTGGCGAGGTGGGTGGAGACGTTCAAATAGGGGTAGAGTATCAACTGCCATCCTTCAGCGTCGTTTACAACGGTGGGGATGGGAGGCGGTGGTGGTGATTATTGTTTTAAGAGGAAGTACAACTAGGCAACCATCCTCTATATAACACTAATCAGAGAGAAAAAATGCAAGGGGTCCGACACTTCGAAAAATGAAGGTATCGGTCATAGAAAGACAAGGGCCACGAAGAGCGTGAAAATGAAAGACTCCCTAGACCTCCATATGTAATACCGTCGGGGTGGGAAAAGAACAAGAGTTGACCAAGGGAGATCGGATAGGATAGATGAAAGTGAGGAGCCTGGCGCAAGTAAGTGGTAGCAACGCCAGGACTCAGCTGAGGGCCCCGTGGTCGCCAACCCACTGGGGATGGGAGGTTCTTCCACACCCGCCTTATTCGCCAAAGTTAAGAAAGTCAAGAAGGCATTACGTGGACAACGGTTTGCTAACAAAGAGGACATCGTAACAGCATTTCAGAGAGAGGTGTCACACGTTACCGATACGCATGCAGCGAATGGTATTCAGCGCCTGCCCCACCGCTGGCAACGCACAGTGGACGCCTTGGGTGATTATTTCGAAGGTCTGTAACCAATGGAGACCTGTCCCTTGTACGTAGTCTCGTGTATTTGCTGTCTATACCATAACAAAACAATGTTTACCAATGGCCTGTGTTTTGTCACTTTCCTACGAGAATCGCCTGAAGTCAGAATTTGTCTCCAGGCACTATGCGTAAGTACAAGCCGTATAATTCCAAATGCATATCTTAGATTTTCCGTGTTGTCTCCTGTTCGCGAGAAAAAATAGTTGTCATGACTTATGACTCGACCCTCGTATTGACTGATCAGTACGACTGATCAGTTGCCATGAAGCATTTCCAGATCATTCTGTCATTTGCCGCTTCCTTTCTTGACAAAATGATGTGCCTGGATGTCGATTAGAATTTGGTTAGACATTCCTCGTGGATGAAGTGGCGCATTATGTGGCTCCGACATGCAAGAAGATGGTTACGGATTGGTGAAAGATTGATCTCCATTGGTTCACAGTGTCTAGAACTTTGATGTTTGATATTTATCTTCCTACGTCATATTTATAATTTCATTGCAATGGTCATAATATATACACTCAAATACACACAGATAAATAATAATAATATACAACCAATGTGTGCAATACATCATCAGTTATTGACACAATTGTGCCATGCTTCCTTTTCTACGAACACATTTGATTGCATGATGTATCATAGGTCGCAAAAGACACATACGCAGCCTGGTCCCGGCTTGTGAAATCCCAATGTTCTGCATACCTTATGGTGAAACCCGTGTACAGCAAACCTGGTCACTGCATGCCTCAGATCATATCCTCCACGCGTCCATTCCCTGTTTATCATCGCATCAGTTGAGTAGAACTCATCCCTTATCATAGCCCTCGTTGATTGCAGTTCCTGCAGCAACTCCGTGTAACTCCTTGTCGCTGAAAGTAATAGTCTGATTCTTATGTCTTCAATGAAGTACGTCTCCTTTGCAAGGACGTAGACTAGTCTAGATGATGTATATTTCAAGAATCTCGCCTTCAGACTTTCTAGCTCCTGGAGTTGTCTTTTCGAGAGATGTTCCCATATTAGCTCTAGACCATATATGGCCACATATGGCTCCCCCCAAAGATATCTTATGATAGCACCACATCTCAAAGGCTGCAAGGTGGTTCTTTTCATTTTTATCCAGTGTCCATGCCTTTGCTGGCGGGACTTAATGTTTACACTGCACTAAGTCTTCTGGTATAGGCTAGAGCAATTTTGTTACTTTCATTGATCTGACTCTGTCTTATCCTTGGCTTTGACAATATGAAAGTGACTGACGTATGAGCGATGCTAGTAATGCCATTCCTTACGCAGCCAGTCCCTGCTATGAATGGTGTGAAACTGTTGCTCATAGGGTCGGTTGGTGCATGCATTTCAGTGGGCTTGGCAGACTGATATGCAATATCAACTTCTGGCTCGGTGAGGAAAGCAACGGGAACCTACCTCACTCCTCATTTCTCTAGTACGCTTCTTCAGTGATGCCTAGGCCATGTATGACAGCTCATGGTGGAACTGTTGAGGATCCAACCAGCCTTCGGGCTGATGACTAAACATACATACATCCAGTGTCCAGGTTTCACAGGTATACACTGCAAATGACCATACAATTCCATGCAGCATTCTCATTCGGAGGGAAAGACTAAGTTGACTGGTACACAGGAATTTCCTCTTCTGCATGAAAGTTGTTTTCGCATGAGCAATGGACATTTCACTTTAGTGGTGCACTTTCCGTCTTTTGTAATAATCTGACCTAGATCATTGAAGTACTTGACTTGTTCTATATCTCAGCCATCGATATTTAAGCAAAGAGGTTCTGAGAATTTCGAGACTGCCATGCATTTCGTCTTGGAGGTATTTATTTTCATACCATATAGCAACTCTTGACAGCATTGCCTGATTATCTGAAAACTTAATTACCTCTCATCGAAACCGATTTTCAACCTATTAGGTCGTGTTACGTACATTTAGTACGTGTTGAAGAGATGTTAAATACAGAACAAAAATGGCCAACCGGTCACCAGTGGGATCCGAACCCACAACCTCCCGATTTCGCGTCGGTTGCTCTACTGATACCTCTATTGGTATTCTATTGAATTCACTTCTAAACTTGTGTTTTCTAGAGCAGCCGCCATCATCATCTCACCAAAAGTATTAAATCGAATTGGGGAGAGGGGGCATCCTTGTCTTACTCGTTTTGTAACTAAGACGGGATTAATAAGAATATCTTTCAAACGTACAACTGCATTTTGACCATTGTAGAGGTCCCATTTAGTGAGATGAATTTTTCTTCCACTGTTACATCCCTTAATAACGGGATTATTATTATTAAGTATATCTACAAAGTACAAAATAAAGTCCTCGATCCTGTCTATCTCTTTGTGACGGCTAATCTCGAGAACCACTGGACAGATTTTGATGCGGTTTTCACCATCCTAAAAAATCATTTCTCGAGAAAGGTTTGTATAAGAGAAACATTCATCCAAGACAAAAGGAAGCGGAGCAGTAACGATTTCAGTGAGACAAGTCGAAGAAAAAATGGCCGCCCATGCACCTTTTTGCTAGCTTACGCTGGATAACACGTAAAGGTATATTTATACTATGAGGGTATGAATTGTTCAGTATAAGAAGTTCTAAAAAAAGTATGCGACACAATGTATCTTTCACACTCAGTCCGGTATAAGGGATTTTATGTTACAGTTTGCAGTAAAAGAAAGTCAAATTTAGGAACATTTGTTTTAAATGAATCATTTGATCCTTATCAAAATAAATTGTTTATTCACCTCAATAATTAATGGAGATTAAAATATAATTTACGTTAAGTAACTTCCATCTATACTTTAGGAGATATCGTCGTTTTCATTCTCCCGCGCAATCTCCATTTTGAAATATGGAAATGACCAGCTTCATAGCGAGTGAGTAGATTGCGAGCCAGTGAGCGAACCTCCCACCCAAGCCATTAACAGCTTTAGCCACCAGCAATCAAATCAATCAAAAGAGTTATTTCATTCCCTCACCTCATACGAGGAGGGGCGGGTCATCAGCTCAACTAAGGAGCTCTTCGGCCGTAGAAAGAAAAGTATCCGTGGAGAAGAGAAAACGTAGGGGGTATGTGTCGTACATACCAGAGAAAGGAGTGACGTAGTGAACTGGCGTAAGGAGACCGGGACAACAAGCCGGGACCGCGGAGAGACCCGCAAGGCACCCCGCACAGGCAAAAACCCCGCGAACCCGAGAGGGAATAAGAGGAGAATTTTATCTATAGCAACGTATCTCGGGCGCGCATTCCGAAAGTGACAATGTTACATAGAATGACAGAGAGTTACATAATTACATTACATGTATTGTGCTGGTACAATGAGTGGGGTCGGGAGAAAGTTGGAGGAAGGTGTAGGGTAGTACGGAGAGAGGAAGTAATAGAGGGTTGTGGTCATGTTAGTGACGGAAGTAGCGAGTAAACGAAGAAGGTCCAAGATCGGGAGGGGCGGTAGGAGGAAGTTGGGTTGGGGAGCGGGGACGTTAATAGGTGGCGGGGGTGGGGTGGGTGGCGGGACTGGAGGGGAGCGAGGGGAGGGGTTGTTAGGAGAAGAACGGCCATGACGGGGCCAGGAGCGGGAATGTTCCATTCTGTAAGACCTTCCGCGGAGACGGACGCCAGTGGTGATCAGCCGGTCGACGTCGGTGGCAGGCGAGAGTTGAAGGCGGACCATGACCATGAATGTTGGGCCGTGATCGTTGAAGATCCGGAACGCTCGACGGGCCGGGACACCTTCCAGTTGAAGTTCATGGAGGATATCTTGTTCCGTGATTGCCGGGTCAATGCCACGAAGGACACAGCTCACAGACGATGGGAGTTGCCGCGTTGTGGCGTCGGATGACGGTTCTTGATGAGAAGGTGGAGCCTGAGATGTAGTAGTCTGGGGATTGGCAGGGGATTGCAAGGGACTCGAAAAAAGAGGGAGGGAGGTGGTGGAAGTAGACATGATAGGAGAAGAGTGGCTAGACGTGGTAATGACGGACAAAGTAGTCAAGGGAATGGAGGCAGAAGTGGTGAAGGTAGGAGTAGTGGTGGTAGACGTAACGGAGGTGGGAGGCGGTGGGGACGGTATGTTGCGAGAAGAACGGGGTTGGACAGTGAGAGGGGGGTCAGAAAAGTAGCGCAGGACATGTAAAAGACACTCTGGAGTAGGCACCACTTCATGGAGTCTGCTGGAGATAAGGGCGCCACTGGTGATGAAACGAGCCACTTCATCTTGCTCTCGGAAGAAGGCCAGGACATCCGGTGAAGTTTGACCAGAGGACTTGTCTTGGAGCCGGACAACTTCCCATATCGCGATGCAGGCACGGTGAAGTTCGAGACAGATGAATTGGTCCGAGAAGTTAGTGTCCACGCCATTAATGAGGCAGGTATACATGGTGGAAGGGGAAGGCGACAGCCAACGAGGCGTCTGCCCGTTAGATTATTCTTGGGCCGACTGAGCTGCAGCAGAGAAGAGCGCCATCCAGCCGAAAAAAATCGTGGACATGCGACGTACGGAGAGGATGCCACCAGCAGTGAACGGTCGAGGTAAGACTTCAGAGAAGAGTATATTTGTTGCGAGTTTCAATATTAATTCGATTCACCTCGCCTTTCCTGTATTCCGTCCGTGAATATTTCTTTTCACAGTTTATTCGGAGTTTCTTCATTCAGTCTGTGAACATTTCGCTCAGCAGGCTATACAGTCGAGTTGATATTGGAGGAGGGGGTGGGATTGGACTTTGCCTGATGTACTCCGGATTGTTTTAGAATTCCATCTGTGAACATTTTCTTGCATAAGTTAGGCTGCACGGGCGAGCTGAGATTCGGGGGGGTGGGGATGGGGATGGGGTGTGGATGTATTTGTAGTTTCGCTGTTAATTTCATTCACCCTGGCTTTTTTTAAATTCCGTCTGTAAACATTTCGTTGCACGTACTACGATGCAATTTTCCAGTGATTTTCCGTTATCCCCATAACATCTATAATAATCCATCATGCTGAGATAGCGAATATAGGTCGTAGTATATTGCAGTCCAAATAAACTGCGCTTATCACATAACAGCGCCCGACTCGTTGCCTGAATGGTCAGCGTACTGGCCTTCGATTGAGAGGGTCCCGGGTTCGATTCCCGGCCAGGTCGGGGGATTTTAACCTTCATTGGTTAATTCCAATGGCCCGGGGGCTGGGTGTTTGTGCTGTCCCCAACATCCCTGCAACTCACACACCACACATAACACTATCCTCCACCACAATAACACGCAGTTACCTACACATGGCAGATGCCGCCCACCTTCATCGGAGGGTCTGCCTTACAAGGGCTGCACTCGGCTAGAAATAGCGATTGTGACAGGACAGAGAAAGAATCACTTCACAAAGACACAGGGCAGGGCGTCTACTTTCTCCAAATTCACTGCCCATGCTTAAGTATTTTAGACACAATAGTCGATAGTGAAGAAGCAGTTCATTACACTACAGAATTTATACATTCTTTACATCCTTCCGGCTTGCCACACACAAGCTGATTTTTATTGTTATTATTATTATTTTATTGCCTATTATATTGTTACGTAATCTATACCCGTCAATGTTATCCAGTGGAACGCGATTGATACGGAAAACTTAAGAAAACTGTTTGATTGAAACTACTATTTTAACTGGCTGTGGCACAGACGAAACGGCCTTAATACCGAGAATCCCTATAATTGCCTTTTGATTCAAACGAATCCAATTCCCGGTAAGAGTCTGCTTTGGCATGACAATAAACAAAACAAGGGTCAGACACTTAGCGTGAGTGGAGTGGATCACAACAACAACAACAACAACAACAATAATAATAATAACCAGCGAGTTGGCCGTGCGATCAGGGATGCGAAGCTGCGAGCTTGCATTCGGCAGATAGTGAGCTCAGACTCCACTCCCGGCAGCCCTGAGGGTGGTTTACTGTTGTATCCCATTTTCACACCAGGCAAATGCTGGAATTTTACCTTAATTAAGGACACGGCCGCTTCCTTCCCACTCCTAGTTCCTTCCAGTTCCATCGTCGTCATAAGATCTAGCTGTGTCGGTGCGACGTAAATCCAATTGTAGATAATAATAATAATAATAATAATAATAATAATAATAATAATAATAATAATAAAAAGAAGATTGCTCTTACGTCCCACTAACTACTTTTACAGCTTTCAGAGGCAAGAATGTGCCGGAAATTTTGTCTCGAAAGACAGAGGTCTGAGAAATCCAACTCTCTTCCACCTAAACCGCTTATGCCGGTCATTTATCACAGGGACTGACTGCATAAGTAACAGTATTGCTAACATTCCCAGTACCTCGTTCACTTTATTTTTTTTCAAATTTGCAGCAAAGATCAGACTGAGATAGGTGCATGAAAGTGACAAACTTGTCCTAGTCTTTACGACGAGACATATCTTTTCAAAGATGGATCGGATCAGCCGATATTCGCATCTAGGTGCTGTCCCCCTCCGGGTCTGAATAGTAGGAGTAGTTGTCTTCGGTTCACAGGGCTATGTTTTCGATTCCCGGTCGGGTTGGGGAATTTATCCGCGTCTAATTACTCTGACTCGAGACTGGGTGAATGGGTTTCGTTTGAATATACGCCGGGCTGAGTGGCTCAGACGGTTAAGGCGCTGGCCTTCTAACCCCAACTTGGCAGGTTCGATCCTGGCTCAGTCCGATGGTGTTTGAAGGTGCTCAAATACGACAGCCTCGTGTCGGTAGATTTACTGGCACGTAAAAAGAACTCCTGAGGGACTAAATTCCGGCACCTCGGCGTCTCCGAAGGCCGTAAAAGTAGTCAGTGGGACGTAAAGCAAATAACATTATTATTATTATTATTATTATTATTATTATTATTATTATTGTTATTATTATTATTATTGTTGTTGTTGTTGTTTGAATATACATCCTTATTTAGACAATACATCACACTAACAACCACTACAGAATCACGAGTCAATCGCATTCGACTGGCGTCAGATAAGGCATCTGGCCGAAAAACTCAGCTTAATCCACATGAAGTGCCGACCTCAAATGATTGGAGGAAAAGCCATGAAGTAGAAGAAGATGGTGATGCTTGTTGTTTAAAAGGGGACCAGGAGAAGAAAAACAAGGGTATTCACAGGTAGGTGATTTCCTAACACCTTCCAGGCGTATGAATCAGAAGGAGCGAGAGATATCTACACTTGCAATAGCTAATGGCAGCGAGAGAAATCGAAAATTGAGTATCCGACAGAATATCTCGTCAGACGCGATTCACTACAATGACGCGTAAAAGGAAAATAATAAATAGGTCTAGAAGGATTGTACATCCCTGTTTCAGTTCATGTGGTGTAACACGTTGTTGCTTCTGTTCGAAGTGTTTGTGCTTCATGACACACGGATGATGAGGGTTTTAATATTTTATTACTATTGCTCCAGAATGGGTTATTATTCCACGATCAAAGAGCCCCAATATGCGGGCGCCAGTATGCAGTAGCTGGCAGCGTCAGACAGATATTCCTCATCTCGACTGGCAGTTTGTTCGTGACTTAAAGGGATCGTTAAATCGGGCTTGTTTCCAGCTAGTAATAAATACGTACTAAACAGTCCGTATAACACACAGTTATGGAGAGTAGTAAAAAGATGGTGAAAATGGGTCTCGGACGGTTTAAAACATTCCTCTTTCTCCATTGTGTGTTTCAAAGGAGTTTGTATGTAAGGCATACTCTTTCTTGTACCGCTCTCTCAACGAATATTCAGTAGATTATACAAATAGACAGTCTCCGTGGCTCAGATGGCAGCGCGCCGGCCTCTCACCGCTGGGTTCTGTGGTTCAAATCCCGATCACTCCATGTGAGATTTGCGCTGGACAAAGCGGAGGCGGAAAAGGATTTTCCCCAGGTACGGGAAGCACTCTCCAATATAATTTCATTTCATCTGTCAGTTATTAATCATTCTCCCAGAGGAGTGCGACAGGCTTCGTCAGCCGACACAATTCTTATCTTCGCCATTAAATGGGGCTTCAGTCATCCCATTCCTAACCCGGTCGAATGACTGGAAACAGGCCGTGGATTTCATTTACCTAGACAAACAGACAAGAGGGGCGTAATATAGAGGTAAATTATAAGTTGATTTACGTCGCACCAACACAGATAGGTCTTACAGTGACGATGGGATAGGAAAGGGCTAGGAATGGGAAGGAAGCGACCGTAGCCTTAATTAAGGTACAGCCTCAGCATTTGCCTGATGTAAAAATGGGAAGCCATGGAAAACCATCTTCAGGGTTGCCGACAGTGGCGTTCGAACCCACTATCTCCCAGATGCAAGCTTTCATCTGCGCGGCCCTAACCGCACGGCCAACGAGCCCGGTATATGGATGTAGTGATAGTGTTGTTGTTTTAAGAACAAAACCACAATATTTTTATACCTTCTTAACATTAAGGAGGAGATCAGACCTCTCTAAGAAAAAAATGTTGTAATAAAAGGAATTTCAAATAATAATAATAATAATAATAATAATAATAATAATAAGAAGAAGAAGAAGAAGAAGAATAGCCGGGCTGAGTGGCTCCGATGGTTGAGCCGCTGGCCTTCTGACTCCAACTTGGCAGGCTCGAATAGGCTCAGTCCGGTGGTATGTGATGGTGCTCAAATACGTCAGTCTTGTGTCGGTATATTTACTGGCACTTAAATGATCTATTGCTAGACTAATTTCTGGCACTCGGCGTCTCCGTAAACCATAGTAGTTAGTGGGACGTAAAGCAAATAATATTAACAATAATTCCACCACATTTCCCACACCTTAGTGCGGTCGTGGTACGAATTGTGTCGCACGTGTGAATTTTACCAAATTTTACAGTTGGATGCCCCTCCTGACGCCAGCCCTATGCGAAGGGTATTTCTTTGGTGACTGATACTATGGTGTATTATGTGTATATACAGAGGAGTGTATTGGGACAAACACATACACCCAGTCCCCGAGTAATTAACCAGATTCAGTTAAAATCACTGACCTGGTCGGGAGTCGAATCCGAAACCCTCTGATTGTGGTGAATATCATGGAACTGTTATCCTTATATTGCGCTACCCGTATCAGAGTTGCCATATCGTGGATGTCGATCCACTGTCGTAGATTTCGCGGCCATGATAATCATTTCTGTCTATGCCCAAGTTCTTGTCTATCCTTTCATCCATGATCAGTTTTAAAAGGCTGAATTTGTCATTTTAAAATATTATGCTGAAACGGGCGACGTGGTGGCGTGGTTTACATCTGTGATCCCACCAGGACATGGAGAAAGTGGTGAAATAAGAATAAGAAGAATTTAATAAGATTGTAATTCTAATATCGTAGCAACGCTCTTATGAAGTAATATAAACTTTTGATTTCTTGAATTCCGTTTTTTTAATGTTCAGAATATTCTAGTACTGCACACTTCGCGATTCGGAGTTGTATCTACTGCCGGAAACTACACACTCCTGAACATAGGCAACACGCTCTGCTCTCTAAATCACGACAGAGAGTGATTCTCTCTGCGCTAGTATAGAGAGGACGCTCTATGTTCCATTTTTCTTAGCGCTAGTATAGAGAGGACGTTCTATGTTCCTTTTTTCTTAGCGTTAGTATAGAGAGGACGCTGTATGTTCCTTTTCTTAGCGCTAGTATAGAGAGGACGCTCTATGTTCCTTTTTTCTTAGCGTTAGTATAGAGAGGACGCTGTATGTTCCTTTTTTCTTAGCGCTAGTATAGAGAGGACGCTCTATGTTCCTTTTTTCTTAGCGTTAGTATAGAGAGGACGCTGTATGTTCCTTTTCTTCTTAGCGCTAGTATAGAGAGGACGCTCTATGTTCCTTTTTTCTTAGCGTTAGTATAGAGAGGACGCTGTATGTTCCTTTTTTCTTAGCGCTAGTATAGAGAGGACGCTCTATGTTCCTTTTTTCTTAGCGTTAGTATAGAGAGGACGCTGTATGTTCCTTTTTTCTTAGCGCTAGTATAGAGAGGACACTCTATGTTCCTTTTTTCTTAGCGCTAGTATAGAGAGGACGCTCTATGTTCCTTTTTTCTTAGCGCTAGTATAGAGAGGACGCTCTATGTTCCTTTTTTCTTAGCGTTAGTATAGAGATGACGCTGTATGTTCCTTTATTTTTCTTAGCGTTAGTATAGAGAGGACGCTGTATGTTCCTTTTTTCTTAGCGCTAGTATAGAGAGGACGCTCTATGTTCCTTTTTTCTTAGCGTTAGTATAGAGATGACGCTGTATGTTCCTTTATTTTTCTTAGCGTTAGTATAGAGAGGACGCTGTATGTTCCTTTTTTCTTAGCGCTAGTATAGAGAGGACACTCTATGTTCCTTTTTTCTTAGCGCTAGTATAGAGAGGACGCTCTATGTTCCTTTTTTCTTAGCGCTAGTATAGAGAGGACGCTCTATGTTCCTTTTTTCTTAGCGTTAGTATAGAGATGACGCTGTATGTTCCTTTTTTCTTAGCGTTAGTATAGAGATGACGCTCTATGTTCCTTTTTTCTTAGCGTTAGTATAGAGATGACGCTGTATGTTCCTTTTTTCTTAGCGTTAGTATAGAGAGGACGCTGTATGTTCCTTTTTTCTTAGCGTTAGTATAGAGATGACGCTGTATGTTCCTTTTTTCTTAGCGTTAGTATAGAGAGGACGCTGTATGTTCCTTTATTTTTCTTAGCGTTAGTATAGAGATGACGCTGTATGTTCCTTTTTTCTTAGCGTTAGTATAGAGATGACGCTGTATGTTCCTTTTTTCTTAGCGTTAGTATAGAGATGACGCTGTATGTTCCTTTTTTCTTAGCGTTAGTATAGAGAGGACGCTCTATGTTCCTTTCTTCTTAGCGTTAGTATAGAGAGGACGCTGTATGTTCCTTTCTTCTTAGCGCTAGTATAGAGAGGACGCTGTATGTTCCTTTATTTTTCTTAGCGTTAGTATAGAGAGGACGCTGTATGTTCCTTTATTTTTCTTAGCGTTAGTATAGAGAGGACGCTCTATGTTACTTTTTTCTTAGCGTTAGTATAGAGAGGACGCTGTATGTTCCTTTATTTTTCTTAGCGCTAGTATAGAGAGGACGCTCTATGTTCCTTTTTTCTTAGCGTTAGTATAGAGAGGACGCTCTATGTTCCTTTTTTCTTAGCGCTAGTATAGAGAGGACGCTCTATGTTCCTTTCTTCTTAGCGTTAGTATAGAGAGGACGCTGTATGTTCCTTTCTTCTTAGCGTTAGTATAGAGAGGACGCTCTATGTTCCTTTTTTCTTAGCGCTAGTATAGAGAGGACGCTCTATGTTCCTTTTCTTCTTAGCGCTAGTATAGAGAGGACGCTCTATGTTCCTTTTTTCTTAGCGTTAATATCGAGAGGACGCTGTATGTTCCTTTATTTTTCTTAGCGTTAGTATAGAGAGGACGCTCTATGTTCCTTTATTTTTCTTAGCGTTAGTATAGAGAGGACGCTCTATGTTCCTTTTTTCTTAGGGCTAGTATAGAGAGGACGCTCTATGTTCCTTTATTTTTCTTAGCGTTAGTATAGAGAGGACGCTCTATGTTCCTTTTTTCTTAGCGTTAGTATAGAGAGGACGCTGTATGTTCCTTTATTTTTCTTAGCGCTAGTATAGAGAGGACGCTCTATGTTCCTTTTTTCTTAGCGTTAGTATAGAGAGGACGCTCTATGTTCCTTTTTTCTTAGCGCTAGTATAGAGAGGACGCTCTATGTTCCTTTCTTCTTAGCGTTAGTATAGAGAGGACGCTGTATGTTCCTTTCTTCTTAGCGTTAGTATAGAGAGGACGCTCTATGTTCCTTTTTTCTTAGCGCTAGTATAGAGAGGACGCTCTATGTTCCTTTTCTTCTTAGCGCTAGTATAGAGAGGACGCTCTATGTTCCTTTTTTCTTAGCGTTAATATCGAGAGGACGCTGTATGTTCCTTTATTTTTCTTAGCGTTAGTATAGAGAGGACGCTCTATGTTCCTTTATTTTTCTTAGCGTTAGTATAGAGAGGACGCTCTATGTTCCTTTTTTCTTAGGGCTAGTATAGAGAGGACGCTCTATGTTCCTTTATTTTTCTTAGCGTTAGTATAGAGAGGACGCTCTATGTTCCTTTTTTCTTAGCGTTAGTATGGAGAGGACGCTGTATGTTCCTTTATTTTTCTTAGCGTTAGTATAGAGAAGACGCTCTATGTTCCTTTATTTTTATTAGCGCTAGTATAGAGAGGACGCTCTATGTTACTTTTTTCTTAGCGTTAGTATAGAGAGGACGCTCTATGTTCCTTTTTTCTTAGCGCTAGTATAGAGAGGACGCTCTATGTTCCTTTTTTCTTAGCGCTAGTATAGAGAGGACGTTCTATGTTCCTTTTTTCTTAGCGTTAGTATAGAGAGGACGCTCTATGTTCCTTTATTTTTCTTAGCGTTAGTATAGAGAGGACGCTCTATGTTCCTTTTTTCTTAGCGTTAGTATAGAGATGACGCTGTATGTTCCTTTTTTCTTAGCGCTAGTATAGAGAGGACGCTCTATGTTCCTTTATTTTTCTTAGCGTTAGTATAGAGAGGACGCTCTATGTTCCTTTTTTCTTAGCGTTAGTATAGAGATGACGCTGTATGTTCCTTTTTTCTTAGCGCTAGTATAGAGAGGACGCTCTATGTTCCTTTATTTTTCTTAGCGTTAGTATAGAGAGGACGCTGTATGTTCCTTTATTTTTCTTAGCGCTAGTATAGAGAGGACGCTCTATGTTCCTTTTTTCTTAGCGCTAGTATAGAGAGGACGCTCTATGTTCCTTTTTTAGCGTTAGTATAGAGAGGACGCTCTATGTTCCTTTATTTTTCTTAGCGCTAGTATAAAGAGGACGCTCTATGTTACTTTTTTCTTAGCGTTGGTATAGAGAGAACGCTCTATGTTCCTTTTTTCTTAGCGTTAGTATAGAGAGGACGCTCTATGTTCCTTTTTTCTTAGCGCTAGTATAGAGAGGACGCTCTATGTTCCTTTATTTTTCTTAGCGTTAGTATAGAGAGGACGCTGTATGTTCCTTTATTTTTCTTAGCGTTAGTATAGAGAGGACGCTCTATGTTCCTTTATTTTTCTTAGCGCTAGTATAGAGAGGACGCTCTATGTTCCTTTATTTTTCTTAACGTTAGTATAGACAGGACGCTCTATGTTCCTTTATTTTTCTTAGCGCTAGTATAGAGAGGACGCTGTATGTTCCTTTATTTTTCTTAGCGCTAGTATAGAGAGGACGCTCTATGTTCCTTTTTTCTTAGCGCTAGTATAGAGAGGACGCTCTATGTTCCTTTTTTTCTTAGCGCTAGTATAGAGAGGACGCTCTATGTTCCTTTATTTTTCTTAGCGTTAGTATAGACAGGACGCTCTATGTTCCTTTATTTTTCTTAGCGTTAGTATAGAGAGGACGCTGTATGTTCCTTTTTTCTTAGCGCTAGTATAGAGAGGACGCTCTATGTTCCTTTTTTCTTAGCGTTAGTATAGAGAGGACGCTCTATGTTCCTTTTTTCTTAGCGCTAGTATAGAGAGGACGCTCTATGTTCCTTTTTTTCTTAGCGCTAGTATAGAGAGGACGCTCTATGTTCCTTTCTTTTTTGCTATTTGCTTTATGTCGCACCGACACGTATGTCTTATGGTGACGATGGGATAGGAAAGGCCTAGGAATTGGAAGGAAGCGGCCGTGGCCTTAATTTAGGTACAGCCCCGGCATTTGCCTGGCGTGAAAATGGTAAACCACGGAAAACCATCTTCAAGGCTGCCGACTGTGGGTCTTGAACCCACTATCTCCCGATTACTGGATACTGGCCGCACTTAAGCGACTGCAGGTCACTCTATGAAGCCAATTATTGGCGACACTTTTATGCAAGTATATTTACTTATAATTTAGCAGAGTTTCATTATGCATAAAAGAATTAAAATATACTGTACATTAACCGATATGATATAATATTACTCACACACACTGTAAATGCATATACGAACTAACCTGATGACGCTAATTACAGACAGGCCTCATATTCATGTTCAAATGTTCACAATTTAGAAAAAAACTTGGTTTATACACATGTCCAACACTCTATACATTTTAATTTATGAGATTGATAAAAGTGACATCAACACCTCAGACATGTTTCGACCCTTTTGGGTCATCATCAGTACATTACAATAACACAATAAAATTATAAACAACTTGATTAAAATAAAAATCCCTTTTGGAGACTCTCACCGGCACCATCACACACGCCACTCCATCGGACCATGAACTGAGTAAACTTCTTCCTCATCATATATTTATATATTTTCTTTTCTTTTAAGGTATTACTTTACGGAATATTGACCTTCGTCACTTTTAAAAGATTAGCCAGCATATAATACTACGGTCCGGATTCGACATTAGTATTAGGATCAACATCCAAACAAGGAAAATTAACTCATATTATTAGAATTCGAGAATATACATCGGACGACTTAAGCAATACTACGATATTCCGTCCATAATTTAAACGACATAAGTCAATGACTGATTTTAAAAACTATGTATTTTAGCAACAGAGCTGTAAAGAACTTTTATAAGGAAGAATGTTCTCAATTCATCATATTACTAATTCATCTAATGTCTTAATATCGCAACTATAGACACTGAACACCAAAATTCTCTGAAGGAGATTTTTATCTTAATCAAGTTGTATATAATTATATTGTTGATTGTAAACTACTGATGATGACCCAAAAGGATCGAAACATGTCTGCAATGTTGATGCGACTTTTATCAATCTCATAGATTGAGATGTATAGAGTATTGAACAGGTGGATAAACCAAGCATTTCCTCGATTGCGAACTACAGTCAGTACGGACCAATAAGATGATTTTCATCTTATATAATGTTAAAATGTGGGGTCGATGACCTTCGACGTTAGGCTCCTTTAAACAATAAGCATCATCATCGTCATCATCATCATCATCACGACAGTCTTGATCTGATCCTTAGCTTTGACAATACGAAAGTAGCGAGTTATGAGCAATGCTAGTAATGCTGTTCCTTATACAGCCAGTTCCTGTCATGAAAGGTGTGAAAATGTCACATAAAAGATCGGTTGGTGCGTGCATTTAGGTGGACTTGATAGGTTGATATATAGTAGGTACTTCTGGCCCGCTGTGGAAAGCAACGGGGAACGATCTGACTTTTAATTTCCCTAGGAGAACTGTTTAGTGACGCCCAGACCACCTATGACAGGTTATGGCGTTGCAGTTGAGGATCCCATCAACCTTCGCGCTGAGTAAAATAAGGTTCAACCCCAAAATATGAAACGTGAAGGTAAACTTTTACAACTAAGAGAGTAAGTATTATTGTTTCGTCGAGCCCAATGTAATTTAATGTGTATGACACATGAGAATGAGGAGTGTACTAATAATAATGTATTTTCTCGAGAGAAATTGAAAATTATTTTTAACCACTCGGAATTAAAGTGACTGACTAGGTATTAAATTTGATTTACGAACACTTATGTAGTTTGGAAAAACAAACCTTTATCACTTCCATCGTGCGTAAGCAAAACTTTATGTATCTTTTACGACTCGATCATAATTACCTTTCCGTTTCCGTCTTCAGTCTAAAGACATCCGTGCACGTGTAACCTAAGAGCTCAGACTGAAGATGGTGCTTACGGTAGAGTGGATGAAACAAGTGAAGCACATCAGAACTTCACTTTCTTTCTGAAGAGAACTCTTGTATCGAATGACAAAAAATAAAAAATAATACCCAACTGCGTAGTGTAAAGGTAGCGAGCCTGCCTGGACCTGAGCTCTACTTCAAGATCCACTTGGCCTATGTGACAACAATTGAGGAGCTATATGACGGTCAGATAGTGGCCCTTGTTTACAAAGCCAAGAATAACGGCCGGGAGGATTCGTCGCGCTGACCCCGCGTCACCTCGTAATCTTCTGATATTCAGGTTGAGCAGCGGCCGCTTGGTAGGTCAAATGCCTTTGGGACCGATAATGCCAAAGGATTTTAATAATAATAATAATAATAATAATAATAATTGTTACGGAGTTACCCGTGGAAGGCAGAGGTGAAAGAAGGCGCGGGCTGGAATGGGTCTAACTACAAGATAGAAAGATGAATTAAAATTTCAATAAAGGTTATATTTTCAATAGACAACAAGATTTAACAAATTGTCAATAGGTGAAATAACAATTAAAAAAACACAGGTACAATGACAACTTTACAAACGAAAGCACAAGTTTCGGGGTCTTTACAAGTTCTGGTTTCGAGCCCCAATTACACAATCCTTGAGCTACTAGCCCAACTTTAACAAGGTACACTCATTTGTTCAAAAGGCAGAAAACCCCTTTATTCAAGGAGCACTTGCTCCCAACTTTTAACCTCAAGCCTCCCAGAGGCACTTTTCAAACACAAGAAAGAGCTGACCCGCTCTCAATTTTTCAAGCCTATTAAAGGCAATATCAGACTTTTACACATGATTGCCATCAAGACACAACTTACAATGAAACAGGGGTATCCAGTACCCAGCCTACTGGGCCTAAATAGAAAATTAACAGGTTAATTTAAATGGCCCTAAATGCAAAAAGAATGGAGGCGTGGATCAGCACTCCCAAATACACATTTTAAAACCTAAGAGGCACTAGGCCGATGACACAAGGGCTATTCCCAAACTAGGGAGGTGACTCGTATAAGAAAAATTTTAACACATTAAGGAAGAGTAGAAAATCGGCTACGAAAACGTAGTCACCTCCAATCAAATGAAAGGGAGCTCGAGAGGGTAAATCACTCTCTATCACAGAATTACATTTAAAGATAAATGAAGTTTTACAAAGACTGAAAAAGGTTTACATGTTTCAAGATAGGTTCCATAATAAAGGTTTCGGACCTTCCCCGCGGATTAAAATTCTGAGCTAGCAAAAAATAAAGATGTTAAGTGGCCATTACCTTGTAGAAGTGCTGTTGCCGGATGAAAGAGGCGTTTCCCGCCTCCTGCTACACTTCCATACACTAGGCTAGATGTTGTTCGAGTGGCCGAGAGACAGGAAAATCAGCAGTTTTTATTCTCTCGGGGAAGATTCGAGACCTTTCATGAATAATTAAGACACACCCACAGTCGTTGATTGGCTGGCTAACGGTTACACATCCAAACTGAAGAAGAAGGACACGATTGGTCAAAAATTAATTACAGAAATTCTGGACTGGCTAAGTTCAAAACTGGCGGAAAGAAAATATTTATATTGCCAACCCACCAATGAAAGAACGAAATTTAGTTATAGGAAAACTTATGAGTACAAAATATCTTCAAGAAAAGTTCCTTCACTTCGCACCAGGGTGCATGATCATAGTTTTTTAGTAGAGACATCTATAAGAGAATGTCCACACTTCTTGATTAATGGAAAACAAAACGAGTTGAACTCCGCACAGTATTGACAACTTTCTAATCACAAAATTTATGGTAGTGCATCTTCTGAGAAAACTTATAAGTTGATACAGTTGTTAAAGTTCAGAGTTTCTCCTGTAGAGGAGTACTTAAAGGCGGAAAATTCAAATGTGCGGCGTAGAGGTGTACCAACCGGTACAACAACAACACCAATAATAATAATAATAATAATAATAATAATAATAATAATAATAATAATAATAATAATAATAATAATAATAATAATAATAATAATAATAATAATAATAATCTTCCACTTCTCCAGATACTCGAAGTGGACATTTCGTGTGGATTTGGCCCCAGTTTTATGGCAAGATGCCCTTCCTGAAAGATGTATTTACTACTGCGGATTTCTTGCGGTGATTGTTAGTGTGATGTGTGGTATCTAAGTGAGGAGAGGTGTATTAAGACGAGCACAAAAACCCAATCCCGAGTCATAGGAATTAACAACTTGCAATGAAGATACCCACCGGCTGAGAATTGAACCCGGAGCCCTCTGAACTTAAGACCATTATACTGAACCCATTATCCTCAGGCTTCGAAGACAGCGTGCTACTTGCGTACTCTGTGTGAGCGTCTCAGCACCCCGATCGTTTTGCTGTTTGCTGACTAGAAAAGCGGTTAAAACTTTTCTGACTGTCATTTGTGTGCGAAGTGCGTGGGGTATTAATCTCCTTGGATGGATAGTTCATTTCAGAACGCCGATCTCCAAGCCTAAAGCCATACCGATGAATATTCGTCATATTTCGTGAGTCGGGAGTAGTCGGGAAAATTGTTCCCAAAAGATTAAAGCCATTTCGGCATATTTAAAGCCCCAGTTTGAAAGGAAGAAAGCCAAGAGTATACTAAAATTTTCCACTGTAAAATCCCACATAAATCTCAAGTCTGAGAAAATTTCACTGTCTGGCTCATTAAACCTAGTGTACCTAGGATGCCATGGGTGTTCTTAGGTCACCTAGAAGGGAGAGTAAGTCCATGTGGTGCTTTGAAGATTACGATCCTAAATAATGTCCTGAAAATTATATTATTCAATTTGAAATGGCCGAAATTTTCGGAACATAATTTATATCATAAAAATCAACATGGAAGGAATATGCGGGCCATAGCGTAATATTACGTTAATATGGCTAAAAAAGAAGACGAGACAGCTGACCAGCCATCATTGATTGTGGACAGCGAAGAGTGTTTCTATGCCATTCCGTCTCAGAGTTATCTTTACCAGAAGACTAATAATAATGCTATTTGCTTTACGTCCCACTAACTACTCTTTTACGGTTATCGGAGACGCCGAGGTGCCGGAATTTAGTCCCGCAGGAGTTATTTTACGTGCCAGTAAATCTACCGACACGAGGCTGGCGTATTTGAGCATCTTCAAATACCACCGGACTAAGCGAGGATCGAACCTGCCACGTTGGGGTCAGAAGGCCAGCGCCTCAACCGCCTGAGCCACTCAGTCCGGCTCCAGAAGACTTAATCGTTTTACAGGTGGTTACGTTCGGACACTGAAATATTTTGCCTACATGCAGTTTAGGAGTTGGTGAAATTTCACGTGGAGCGAATGAACACTTAGGAACTTTTCTCCATGCGAGAATAAAAACTCTAATTATATTTGAGTTTTGGAACTCAGAATAATTTCGCATTTTGATCCAATATCTAGAAACGTTTTCACCCAAGTGTAAACGTAAATATTTGACAAACTTCCAAGTCGAGCTATTAGACTCAGTGGTATTTCAATACAGGCAGGACTGTTAGCAAGATATCCGAAGTGTCATAGTTTATGTATAAATTGTACAAATTACGAGACATTGAATATTGGAACGTGCCTCTGCCGGGCTGAGTGGTTCAGACGGTTAAGGCGCTGGCCTTCTAACCTCAACTTGGCAGGTTCGATCCTGGCTCAGTCCGATGGTATTTGAAGGTGCTTAAATACGACAGCCCCGTGTCGGTTGATTTACTGGCACGTAAAAGAACTCCTGAGGGACTAAATTCCGGCACCTCGGCGTCTCCGAAGACCATAAAAGTAGTTAGTGGGACGTAAAGCAAATAACATTATTATTATTATTATTATTATTATTATTATTATTATTATTATTATTATTATTATTATTATTATTATTATTATTATTATTATTATTATTATTATTGGAACGTGTCTGACCGTCATCTGTAAATGTCAGGTGGGCAAATCTTGAGTGAAGAGTGAGGCGATCTAGTTGCTAGTTAGAGACGAAGCCCGCGGCTATATCTCTGAGTGGAGTAACAGTTCTTGTGTGCCTGAAAGTCAGGTGAAGCTAGCAAAGAGACGTGTGTTAAGATACGGTGCAATACCGCCAAGTGAAATAAATCAGTTTAGTTTTCAGATTCTTAGTATAAACCGCGAAAATATCACAAATGTGTGACAAATGCCTGTCAAGAATATATCCCTAGTGTAAGTTTGTTAATTGCTTTACGTCGCACCGAAACAGATAGGTATTATGGCGACGATGGGATAGGAAAGGGCTAGGAGTGGGAAGGAAGCGGCCGTGTCCTTAATTAAAGTACAGGCCCAGCATTTGCCTGGTGTGAAAACGGGAAACCACGGAAAACCGCCTTCAGGGCTGCCGGCAGTGGAGTCGTAGCTCACTATTTCCCGGATGCAAGCTCACGGCTGCGCGACTCTAACCGCACGGCCAACTCGCCCGGTCCTAGTGTAAGTGAACCCTAATATCGAGTAATAATACCAGAAGCAGCCGGCGTTCTGGCATGATGGTTAGGATAATTTGCAAGATGAAAGTCTGTAAGCGTTGTATTATGTTTATGAATGTATACTTCTTGTCATGTTAACATTATTTCTTTCATGGCAGATTTTCGCCATGTCTTCATTTAATGTAGAAGGGAAACTTTTCTGTGGAATTTTCGCGTGTGGTTATTTCGCAATGTCCTGTACGGGTATTAGATAAAATATAGCTCTGTTAAAAAGCGTAAATTGTCCTTATTGTTCTGTTGGGAAGCGTTTAATTGTCCTTAATGCTAAAATTGTTATTATTGCGGTGTTAGAAATCGTACATTCTCCTTATTGTTGTGTTAGGAAGCCCTGTCAGAGAGCTTGTTTGTGTTCAATGCCAGCTCGAAATTAATAATTAATGTGTAGTTTGTGCCGTAAATATGAGTGATCCTGAGAAAATTCAATAATTAATGGGTTTAGAATTTTTGGGAGTGAGATGTGATGGTTCATTGTAATTTAGAACATACTTTTGAGACCCGAGTATGAGTGGAAGTTCAAAGTTACAATATCCGTCTGGATTAATATATCGTTCCTAACTTTAGGATATTCTTCAGGTGAATTTTCTGCCGTTTTTCACTATGTACAGTTTCAACCTCTTCTGGGAAGTGGGAAGAGACAAAGTTTTGCGACTGGGCGCTTGAAGGTTCCCTTGGGAATGCGAATAGTGGCAACTCGCACCAAGCCGTGCTTGCATATCTACCACGATCCTTGTCTTCCACACGAGGGGTGGCAAGTTGTCTTCCTTGAGAAGAACCAGAGTTCCGGGTCGAAGGCTGACCTTTCCTGCTGACCACTTAGTCCGCTGCTGGAGTTGACATAGATAGTCCCTTGACCTTATGTACTGCCTGCAGCGCTGAAGTAGTTGCCACCTGGACTGACGAGAACCTGAAACTTTAAGTAAATCTGGCTCTGGGATGGTTGTGAGAGGTTCTACAATCAGGAAGTGGCCGGGAGTCAGGAATGAATAGTCATCAGGACTATCAGACAATTTGGTTATTGGTCTCGAATTCAGACATACCTCAGTCTGGTATAACAACGTGGACATTTCTTCAAAAGTCAGTACAAGATTTCCTGCAACCTTCTTTTCAAATGGGACTTAGTAGACTTTATGCCAGCCTCTCACAGCCCACCAAAATGAGGCGCATGCGGTGGAATAAAATGCCGCTGTATTCTGCATTGAGATGCGAAGTCATCCACTTTCCTCTGATGTACTTGAGATCTCAAGAGGGTGTGAAGCTCCCGTAGCTCGTTTCTTGCTTCCACGAATGTATTTCCGTTGTCGCTGCGCCCTATTCTGTCAGTTATACCTGTCACGTACGGAAGGAATACTTTTTTTCTTTTTGCTGTAGTCCTGGTTGGTGTTATTCAAGTTAGGCTCCTTGATCTTCACAGCTCGTGTTATGTCTCCAGATGTATAGCCATTTTTCTTCACGGATGTTGTCAGTTCTCTCATTGCACTCGAGCGGTTATCATCGTCTGCAACATTATTCACCCTAGTATATAACGTACGAAGGAGAGCTGCTTTTTGGGAGGGGTGGTGATGTGAAGACTTATGAAGGTATCTTTCAGAATGTGTAGGTTTCTTGTACATTGCATGGCCTAGTGTACCATCGTTCTTCTTGTATACTAACACATCAAGAAAAGGTAATTTGCCTTCATTTTCTACTTTCATTGTAAACTTGATCTTACTGTTAATGTAATTTAGGTGCTCTAAAAATTCATTTAAAGTTTCCCTTCCATGTGGCCAGACCGAAAATGTGTCATCCACGTAACGATAGAAGCACTTAGGTTTCAATGGCGCTGTTGTTAATGCAGTAGACTCAAAGTGTTCCATAAAAATATTAGCAGCCACTGGTGACAAAGGTGAACCCATTGCTGCTCCTTCTGTCTGTTCGTCATAATCCCCTTTGTAGTTAAATAAGGCGGAAGAAATTCGTCAAGATGTATCTTACGTGCTTAGAAAAGCGAAGCCAAGGACAAGGAAGGTCGAATAGGAAAGATATAACCCTGAAACAAACAAACAAACAAACAAACAAACAAACATTTTCTCGCTTTTCATGGGGAGGAAAGCTATAGTTCCGAGAAAGTACATCCCTTGTGTCTTCCTTTTTTGTCCATGCCAGATACCTTCATCTGTCAACATGACAGTGAAACAGGCTCTTAAAAGTGGTATTTTGAAGAAAATTAATTTCATTTTTTTTTACTCGCTAGCTATTACCAAGCAATAATTCAGTACCTTTTGTTCTTAAATATAATAATCAAAAGTCAACAACGGGAGGTTCAACTCGATACCTACAAGTATCAGAGTTCTCTGTCAACTTAGCTCGTTTCTTCTCAGTATCGAGTTGTGTGTCGCCTCCAGAGTGACCTGATGTAGATCTTTCGAGTTGACACCTCATAGGCGACCTGCACGTCTGTGAGGATGGGGTCCTCTCCATGATGAATTCTAATGCTGCGAACGGCACACATTCCCAACCCCAGAGCCATCGGGATTAACCAGTGGAGGTTGAAACCTCTGGCTTGGCCGGGAATCGAACCCGGAAGCCCTTGGACCAAAGGCCAGCCCGCTAAACATTTAACCATCGAGCCGGCTTCAGTATAGAGTGAAGCTTACTCGTATTTTCCCGCTTAAAGGACAGGCCGATATGGTCTTTTTTTTTTTTTTTTTTGCTATTTACTTTACGTCGCACAGACACAGATAAGTCTTATGGGAACGATGGGACAGGAGAGGGATAGAAATGGGAAGGAAGCGGCCGTGGCCTTGATTAAGTTACAGCCCCAGCATTTGCCTGGTGTGAAAATGGGAAACCAGGGAAAACCATCTTGAGGGCTGCCGACAGTGGGGTTCGAACCCACTATCTCCCGGATGCGAGCTCACAGCTGCACGCTCCTAACCGCATGGCCAACTCGCCCGGTATGGGTCCTTTTACCAGAGTAAGTTGCAACTTGGACAGTTCAATATATCGAAATGAATAAATAAACAAAACAAGCCGCTACTGATGTATTAGGGATTAAGTTGTATACGTTAATACATTTTGTAGATTTTTAATTACTTCGTGATTATCATCCTCATTATCATCCATCACTTCATTGATGCAAGTAAATTTTATTTTTGATTATTATTGTGTTTCTCATATAGATGGAAGAGAGGGCCAAATGGCCCTAATCTTGCCCCCCTCCAAAAAAAAAATAATAATAATAATAATTGGAGAGTGAGAAGGCAGTGTTGCTTGATCTTCATGCTGTTCGTAGAAAGATTCAAGTTGACAAATGAGCTGTTTACAAAGTAACATGATGATACTATATTCTTTGAAACGTATCTTGTCGGTCTTTATTAATCAAAGACCCGTGACAGTTCGATTAAACAGTCCTCGCCCTACCCAGATGTGATGATGTCACAAAATCAACAGCTGGACTAGAAGGCAGATATTTTCAACTTCAGGACAGTACTATGATATACTATTGAATCAACTCATTTCAATAGCCACTGTATCTGCTGCTCTGCCCACATGTTTGAAGAGTTCAGAGTTCTCGTCCTTAGAAAACAGTAAACTGAGGGAGTGGAACGAGTCTATATGACACGAATGACCAACCATGCCTCTTTTTAATTTTTATTTTTTCTGGTGGTTTAACGTCGCACTAAGCTGGACAGGATTTTTAGAGACAATGGGATGCGAAAGGGCTAGGACCGAAAAGGAAGCGACCGTGGCCTTAACTAACTTACAATGCCCTAGTGTCAGGTGTGAAATCACGGAAAACTATTTTCAGGGATGCCGATAGTGCAGATGCTTTATATTGTAAATGTAAAGTGTATTCAACCATTATAAGCTAAGAAAACACAAGTTAATCACTTATCGTCAGTGAAAACATTCTACGGTTCTTTTATATCCTGCTAAAATACATACAAAGTTATCTATGTTCAGCAGGAACTATCAAACGAGAGATTGGAAACTGCTATGCTGTGCGACAATAGAAAAGTGAATGTCATTTTATGTCGTGTACTTCATCAGCTGCTAATTCTATTATCTTCTTTAAATCTGGAATCTTAATACATAGTTGTATCTAGAGCATGTTACCTTAAGATTTGGAGACTGATAATAAAGAAGTAAAGGTTTTAGTTTTACGCGACATTTGATACTATTTTCACAGCCAGAGGACCTTCAGCTTTTAGTAAAATTTGTAGGTTTTCAAAAAATTGTTCATGCATTGGTTGGAATTGGAGCCGCGGCTGCATTTGTGAGAATACACAGATGATATCGCTCGCTATACTACTACTACTACTACTACTACTACTACTACTACTACTACTAATACTAATAATAATAATACAAGTACTCCCGAAGTGATACTTTCAGATAACTCTGACCTCCATGACAAGACACATGTTGAATTCTACAAGGCCCTTCTAGAATATTCTGGTACCGATCCTACACAACGACCCATACTGCCAAGGCAGCAATCATCCAAAAAGTTTGGAAAAATCATTGAAGATTTTAATTCGAAAGTCTTGCCAGAATATCTGAAAGAGCATCAGACGTTCCCTGAAGTACATACTGCTATATACTGTGCAGCACTAGCCGCAGTACGACTGAACAATGGAAAGCCATTTTTGCCTAACAATAAGTCTGTCAAGAAAAAATTGAGAGAACCACCTTGGGCAAAACGCCTGAAAGAACGCATCATCCAAATCCGCCAGGACGTCAATCGCCTGCAGCAATACAAGAATGGAGTAAGAGGGAAACGCCTAAATAACAAAATTATTCGAATTCTGAAAATCAGTTCAAGGCAGAGTCTGGAGGAACCTGGAAGCACAGTACTACAAGAAACCCTCGAAATCATGAAGCAAAAGTTGGCCGCATTATCCAAGCGCCTCAAAAGATACCAAAACACCACAGAGAGAAAATCACAGAACGCAATGTTCGAAAGAAATGAGAAACAGTTCTACAACAATCTGAACGAGAGAACACAAGATGCAGCACAAGATGGAAATACGCCCAGCGAAGGTAAAATTCACAGCTATTGGTCGGGAGTATGGTCGAACCCAATAGAGCACAATGCGGAAGCCCATTGGATCAGTGAACTGAAAGATAGAACTAATGAAGTGAAGCATATGGCAACCAAGGCTGTTGAGATCGGAGAAATACAACAGAGCATCAAGAAACTGCAGAACTGGAAGGCCCCTGGCATTGATCGCATACACAATTATTACTACAAGAAATTTACATGTACTCATTTCCTTCTGACTCAACATTTCCAGAAATTTTTAGACAACCCGGCAACATTCCCAGCTTTCCTGTGCACTGGCATCACATATCTGAAACCAAAGGATGAAAATCTGCAAAATCCAGCGAAGTATCGGCCTATAACATGTCTATCTACTCTATATAAGATATTTACATCTATAATAGCCAACAGAATTCTGAAACACTGCGAGGAAAACCACATCATTGCCGAGGAGCAAAAGGGTTGCAAGAAGAATACCAAGGGGTGCAAGGAGCAACTGATTATCGACACTGTGGTCCTGGAACAAGCACACCATAAATCCAGGAACCTATACACGTGCTTCATTGACTACCAAAAGGCCTTTGATTCAGTACCACACACTTGGCTCATAAATGTTCTGGAACTATATAAAGTTGACCCCTCAATCATTCACTTCCTGAAG
The DNA here is from genome assembly GCF_040414725.1 of Anabrus simplex. Taxonomy (NCBI): domain Eukaryota; kingdom Metazoa; phylum Arthropoda; class Insecta; order Orthoptera; family Tettigoniidae; genus Anabrus; species Anabrus simplex. The sequence goes on along the minus strand of NC_090265.1, from coordinate 1,045,245,496 downwards.
ACGGTAATGGCAGACTGGAACACTTCACTTCACATTTCTCTAAGAAACTGTAGTGTTGCAACGAGACCCATACCAATACGACGAGGGATCTTCCAAGGGGACTCACTGAGTTCATTATGGTTCTGCATGGCATTAAATCCACTATCCTACCTACTGAACACAAGTGGGTATGGATTTAGCATTAAGAATAAGCGAGAAGAGCTATTAAAAATCAGCCACCTACTCTATATGGATGACATTAAGCTGTATGCCTCTACCAAACCCCATCTCCAACATCTCTTCTCAATTACCAAGACGTTTTCTTCAGATATACGCATGCGGTTTGGATTGGACAAATGCAGAACCCAAACTGTCATCAGAGGATCCTACTCAGCACAAGGGACACCTTCGAGTTTAAGCGACTAATCCATACAACAGCTGGAGGAAGAAGAAATGTACATATACCTCGGTTTTCATCAGAGCACTCGTATGAAACATGCCGACATCAAGAGAAATGTCACGCAACAATATATAACACGTCTCAACAAGGTACTATCATCAAAACTGACAGCTAAACATCTTACCAAAGCAGTCAATACGTATGCCGTACCACTGCTCACATACTCCTTTGGTATCATCAAATGGACCCAAACAGAACTTTAGCAGTTACAAACGAAAACAGCAGTTTCACTCACCCGGTACCATATGCACCATCCTAATTCTGCAACCGAACGTCTTACACTCCCGAGATCAGAAGGTGGTAGGGGCTTCTTATCCATTGTCAATTTACATAGTAATCTGATATCAAGTCTAAGAGAATATTTCCACTCGAGAGCTGATACATCGTGTCTTCATCATGCTGTTTGCAGAGCTGATATAAACTATACACCTCTCAATCTGTCGTCGCCATAAATGCCTGTTTCTACCCCAACTACAAAAGAGATGAATATGGCCATGTGGAAGCAAAAACCTCTTCACGGGAAATACCCCCATGAACTGGATCAGCCTCATATCGACAAACCTGCGTCGCAAGCTTGGCTGACCTACTCCGGTCTTTTCCCAAAAACAGAAGGATCTGTTCTGGCCATCCAAGATCAAGTAATTGCTACACGGAACTACCGTAGATTTATCATGAAGGATCCAACAGTTGTCTCAGACAACTGCCGCCGCTGTTCCAGAACTACAGAGAGCATACAGCACATCATCTCTGGTTGCCCACACTTGGCCAACACCGATTATAAGCACCGACATGATCAGGTAGCAAAAATCATTCACCTGAAACTTTCTGTAAAATGTGGATTTCTTCAGTCATCAACTGCATATTGGAAATATACACCTCCACCCATTCTCGAAAACTCTTCATATAAACTACTATGGGACCGAGAAGTCATAACCGATGTCACGCTCAGCAACAATAGGCCAGATATTATTCTAATCGATAAATCAAAAAGATCCGCATCCCTTATAGAAATTGCTTGTCCAAATACCTCCAATCTGCAAACAACAATAGCCACAAAGATATCAAAATACACAGAACTGGCAATAGAAATACAACGCCTGTGGAAACTAGAATCAGTCACCACAGTTCCAATAGTAATATCATGTACCGGTGTTATTCCAAAATGCTTGCACAGCTCTCTGGCCGCATTAAACCTGCATCATCACACATACGTAGAACTACAGAAAGCCACCCTCCTGAGCACTTGCCACATCGTGAGGAATTTCCTAGGAACGACTTTTCCTCTGACTCACGCCAAACAGCATGAAGATCCAGGCCGCAGTTCCAGTAATACTGAAGAACAGATTCCCAAAACGGGGACATTAGAAGTCTGAAGTTGTTTGTATTTATTGTATAAATGTATATGTTGTAATTATTTCTGTTGTAAATATTTGTACATATATGTACCTGTAGTTTCATAATCAAGAGGGTGACTCCTTGCTTAGGCCGAGTCAGCCCATTATGTTACCGGCACAAGCCGAGCCTTCCTAAAATGATGATGATAATAATAATAATAATAATAATAATAATAATAATAATAATAGCCGTGTTGAGTACCTCCGATAGAGAGTGCTGGCCTTCTGAGCTCACATGTCCCAGGGTTCAACGTGGCTCTGTGCGGTGCTATTTGAAGTCGTTCAAATATGTCAGCCTTGAGTCGATATATTTACTGACATGTTAAAGAACTCCTGAAGGATAAAGTTCCGGCACTTCGGTGTCTCCTAAAACCATAAAAATAGATAGTGGGACGTAAAGTCAATAACGTAATAATGATAATATAAATAAACATAATTATAATCCTCAAACATCCCTTCAATTAAAATGAAAATCCAAAGCCTGTTTCCGGTCTTTCGACCGGGTCAGGAATGGAAAAATAAGCCCGCATCTAGCGGCGAGGATAGGAATTGTGCCGGCTGCACACTCCTCTGGGGCAATGACTAATAACTGGCGGATGAAATAAAATTATATTGGGGAGTGTTGCTAGAATGAAAGATGACGGAAAGAACCAGATCATTTGTTGCAACAGAACTACCGCGTTATGGAAAAAAAGTTAGCTTGTCCAGCATAAATGTCACATGGAGTGACCGGGATTTGAATGACGGAACCCAGCTCTGAGAGGCAGAAGCGCTGCGGCCTGAGCCATGGTGGATCTTGAACATCACTTCAATATTGATAAAATATTGAAGAGACGGCGGGGTGTCGGAAATTTGTCCCGTAGAGTTCTTTAACGTGCCGGAAGCCAAGGACATAGGGTCTTGCATTGAAACACCTTCAAATTCCACTGACCTCAGCAGGGATCAAGGAAAACAAGGACATCGACTAATCGACTATAGCAATGAAGTCGACTTTTCAGTCTTTGATTTTGACGGCTGGTGGAATATCTACCATGGGTTTGTATTTTATTTACATTGGCCATCGAAGGAAATCTTGACGTCCAAGTTTATGGTTCCTGTCAACTGATGATTCACCGCGAATTATTCTGTATGCACTAGTAAAATATTTTAAGCCGGTCTCTGTTACTAATTTAATCAGTTTGGTAGATGGGAGTGTTTAAAAATAAGAGAGTTGACCATCCATTTCAAAGTGATTAACTGTTTTTAAAAACTCGTGCTGTCCTATATGTAAACAAATAGAACTGCATATTAGAATGACAGACCAACACATCCATTTTATTTTAAACTCAACCAGACTCCCAAACTGTGTGAGTGCAACATTTATGATGTGTCCCTTGTCGTTATGTCTGCCAGGGAGAATACATTACGGTCGTGCAATATTTTATCTCAAATGCAGGTCACTGAGAATTGCAACGAAAACGGGCGGGTTCGGACAAGATCCAGATTCATCAAATTAACTCTTATTTGCTGTTTCCGTTCGTATTGTTACTAAATTACACCGTACTAATAATTTAAAAAGCAGTCCACAGCAAACATTGCGTCGGATTAATCAAACTCTGTTAATGATTTAACATTACGTTAAAGTGTTTTAACGGAATTGTTAAAGGAATGGGTATTTTACCAACCACTGTTAAATTCCCCATTAATTTAACGTATCATTCTCGTTGCGTTAAGAATCTCTTGTGTTAAAAGTTCTGGGAAAGATTATGCATTTCGTGCTCCATTGAAATTATCTGAATAAAGCTCGGCTAACGGCGTAGCCGTGTTGAAACACTGGATCTAAGCGAAACTGGGAGTGAGTGATGGGTAGTCACGTGCCGTTAGCTTCAGGATCGGTGAAAAGGATCTGGTTTTACTACCGCAAGTAAACTCCGACTCAGGATGCCTGATCGATTGGTCCTGGCCTAGCTGGATGCACTGACGGGGTTGTCAAGGTCCAGATTTGAATAAGGTACTTGGAGGACAAGGTGGAGCCTACCACAGAAAAGTAATGGCATACTGGACCGGACATCAATGTCTTCAGGGGCTCAACAAGGTCACTGATTAATACGATTATTTTTGGCGGTCATCTCACTGTTAGTAGATGTCAGAATAAATGCACAACCTTCGGTCTTTTGTACGTGCCACTTTTTCCTTCGAGTAATCCTTCTCGGCATTTCTTTTCAATTTGTCGGAGAGACTTTTATTTTGCTTAGGTGACCGTGTGGTCATATTTAAATGACCATTAAATTCATTTTTTAACCTCATTTCACTCCTATGGTTTGTCCTTTAGCAATTCACAATTTGTCCTCTTACAGTACTTCTTATTTCATATTTTGATTATAAATAATCGCCTCTGTGGTGTAGTGGTTAGCGTGATTAGCTGCCATCCCCGGAGGCCCGGGTTCGATTCCCGGCTCTGCCACGAAATTCTCCCCAGTTGTATTCCCCGACCAAGAGTCTGAAGCTCCAGGACACTGCCCTTGCGGCGGTAGAGGTGGGATCCCTCGCTAAGTCCGAGGGAAAAACCGAACCTGGAGGGTAAACAGATGATGATGATGATGATTATAAATAATAATAATAATAATAATAATAATAATAATAATAATAATAATAATAATAATAGTGTATGGGGAGACATGGTGCTGACGACTTGTACGTCTATGAGGATGAAACTATCTCTGTCATGAATTCTAATGTTGAATATGGCACACACATCCAGTCCCTGAGCCAGAAGGATTGACCAATGAAGGTAAAAATTCGCGACCCAGTTGGGAATCGAACCCAAGGGGCCAGTTAGCTGCGGGGCCAGACATAATTTCATAACAAATTTACAATTACTTCTTTGTCCTGTGAGGTAAAATTGTTGCTACGATCAAGCTTATTTCCCCGTCACCTTCTATTTGGTTTCCAAGTTAAGTTTCTTCTGTTCCGTAAAGAGTCCGCTTCAGTACTACGCCCGGTGGTAAGTTAAGATCAGTTTCAACAGTAACTTCTTATTCCGCGCAAACAAGAATATTGGTGAAGGGTGATAAATGAACAAGATTAAAATAATGTAATATATTACGCATTGCTTGCTTGATCGTTAACAGAAAAGGCTTCTGACGCCACGTTCGTTCTGTGAAACGCGAATTAGATATCACAGCATTAAGATTAAACAAGATATAAACTAATGTACGATTTAAACAGTGGATGACGAAATTGGCCATTAAATAATTAGGCATGCATCTCTTAAATCCAGCAACGCTCTGAGAGAAGACTGTGAATTCTATAGGCAGGCAGGCACAACTCATTGCTCTAACACAGGGCCTCTCAGGGTGCATGCGCGTGGTGCATGCACTGTGCACGGTGCAAGAGACGACTTGGCTTGGTTGACCAGAGTGCAGACCCCCCACTTCTCTATTTGGAGCAATAGCGGTTACTCTCTCTTTCCTCACGCCTGTCTCGCTCGCTCCGCCTGTCTCCCTCTGCCCCACTTGCGCCGTAGCGCTCCAAATCCGGGCTGAGTTGAGCCGGGTATAGCCGAGTAGAGCCGAGCTTAGCCGAGTAGCCCAGAGACGAAGCGTTGATCCGAGCCATGTCGAGCGGCACCGATGCACAGTGCACGGAGCTATTGCGTCTCGATCTGCACGCGTGAGATTCTGGGCGTTTGAGAGGCCCTGCTCTAGGACATCAAAACAGAATGCACTTTTACCTCTTATTAATCTTATAATTACTCAACACATTCTTACAATTATTCTAGCTACCTATCTTTCGTTCTCAATGTTAAGGGAAAAAGAAAACTGAAGCCGCCACTGTGGTGTAGTGGTTAGTATGATTAGCTGCTACCCCAAGAGGCCTGGGTTCGATTCCCGGCTGCCACGAAATTTGAAAAGTGGTACGAGGGCTGGAACGGGCTCCACTCAGCCTTGGGAGGTCAAATGAGTAGAGGTGGGTTCGATTTCCACCTCAGCTATCCTGGAAGTGGTTTTCCGTGGCTTCCCACTTCTCCTCCAGGCAAATGCCGGAATGGTACCTAACTTAGCCCACGGCCGCTTCCTTCCTTCTTCCTTGTATATCCCTTCCAATCGTCCCATCCCCCACAAGGCCCCTGTTCAGCACAGCAGGTGAGGTCGCCTGGGCGAGGTACTTGTCCTCCTTCCCAGTTGTATCCCCTGACCCAATGTCTCACGCTCCAGGACACTGCCCTTTAGGTGGTAGAGGTGGACTCCCTCGCTGAGTCCGAGGGAGAAACCAACCCTGGAGGGTAAACAGATTATGAAAGAAAGAAAGAAAAAAAAAAGAAAGAAAACTGAATATAGTGAAACAATATATAGAATGCATCATAATTATACCGAAAAAAACCAGGGACGCTCTTCGTGTTAAGAACGATAGTGCAATCGGATTGGCGGAGAAAATTTTTCTTTCCGAGAAAATGAGTTTACTCTGTTACTTCCGGAAGCGCGATTCAAATTTACGAACTTGCCGTATTTGCTATGCCAGAGAACCAGCCACTACCTGTTGCTGTGCGTCAGGGAAGGGAAGGGAAGGGAAGTGAGAAGTGGGAGTCAGAGGTAATGGGCGACACACCACACATCCTGAACAGAGTCCAAAGGCCATTACTACACCGTTGTAAACTGTGTATCGAAGTGGGAGGGGAGCATATTGAACATCTACTGTAATCAAACAATTGGGCGGTTTGTTTCCTTCGTTGGACAGTTGGACTACAGTTTCAGGTAAACAGTCTGTGATTATACTCGTTGACCGATTTAGATGCAATGAATTGACGAACGGTATTTGTTTCCTTTTTTTTTTTGCTAGGGGCTTTACGCCACACCGACACAGATAGGTCTTATGGCGACGATGGGATAGGAAAGGCCTAGGAGTTGGAAGGAAGCGGCCGTGGCCTTAATTAAGGTACAGCCCCAGCATTTGCCTGGTGTGAAAATGGGAAACCACGGAAAACCATTTTCAGGGCTGCCGATTTTGGGATTCGAACCTACTATCTCCCGGATGCAAGCTCACAGCCGCGCGCCTCTACGCGCACGGCCAACTCGCCCGGTATATTTGTTTGCTAAGTAAATCTATTTTCTCGAAGTGATATTTAATCAGACGTTTCAGTGTGGATATTGCGACCCTGTAAATTGATTTTAGTGGGAAATTAGCCTAACATCGCATTACAGTGGTCAATTGATCGAAGTTAAAATTCAGGAAACGTACAACCGATAGAGTAGATAAAGACATCTTGTAAAAAAGTCCACTGTTAGTGGAGCGGAATGGGCCAGCAAGTGCAGGGAACACACCACCGGCCCCTCTACCACTCACTTGCCCAAATGGCGTGATCAAAAGAAAAGATCTCATGGCGAATTCACAAGAAGAAATACAAGTATCTCGAGAAGCTACCTGTTATTAGACGTCATCGGACTAAATTCTGGCTCCATGGCTGAATTGTTAGCGTGCTGGCCTTTGGTACAAAGGGCCTCAGGTTCGATGACTGGCCGGGTCGGACATTTTAACATTCATTGATTCATTTCGAGCATTAAAAATCAGCACAGGTTAGGTCACATAATCATAGACACGCAGGTCGCCTAAAAGGCATCAACTCTTTGGAGGCCAATCACCATTATTATTATTATTATTATTATTATTATTATTATTATTATTATTATTATTATTATTATGCTAAAATGTTCACGACTGGGTCAGCGACACAGGCTACCATTCCTTTCATTTCAGTTGCTTCAGCGGGGGACTGCCTGGCCGAGGTGGTAAAGACCCGCTCGGATCGTCCGGAAGGCTCAGGTCACCGTACACACTATTCAACATGATGATAACTTTAAGTTACTTTTATTTTGATACCTCTCTTATGTGTAATTAGAATGGTGGTGGTGATTATTGTTTTAAGAGGAGGTATAACTGGGCAATGGTCCTTTCTTAACACAAATCTGAAGGAAAATGGAAGAGGCCTGATACTTCGAAAAATAAAGGTATCGGGAAGAGAAAGACAAGGGCATAAAAGTGAGATTCCCTAGTCGTCGAGAACCTCATACCATCAGAAAACAAGATTTACCGGGCTGAGTTGCTCAGACGGTTGAGACATTTGCCTTCTGACGCCAACTTGTTCGATCCGGGCTCTGTCCGGTGGTATTTGAAGGTGTTCATATACGTTAGCCTCGTGTCGGTAGAATTACTGGCACGTAAAAGAACTCCTACGACGGAAAATTCTGAACCCTCGACATCTCCTAAAACCTTAAAAGTAATTAGTGGACGTAAAAACCAATAACATTATTTAAAAAATGACCTGGGAGACAGATAGGAGGGATGAAAGTAAGGAGTCTGACACATGTAGCAGCAATAACAGACGTAGTATCGGGAACTGTTATCGCCAACTCACGCTCACAAGTTCAGAGCCCCTGATCATCCTGCAAATCACTTCTCAAGACAGGCAGATGATACCGTGGATGTATATTACCCCCAGGAGGTGTAACAAGATTTGGGAAAGTCAAGTTGACATACCCAACTATGATGATGATGACCACATTACACTGGAATATCTCCAGGCCATCTGGCTAGACAGCAGTCACCTTGGTTGACCAAGGGTCTTAATGCCCTCTACATGCTACAGAGATGGGTGGTAAATATTCTTCTAAAGAAAATTTAATTTGTGTGACAGACATATTCTATAATCTATATCAAGCGAATTTTAATACTACGACATATTTATCTAAGAAATGAAATTTTCTTCTAATATCAGATATTATCAACTGCCTTTATTTGAAACTATTGTACCCTACAGGGATATGAAGCAAGGACTGGAGATCAATAGAACATGCATTTATTTGGCTGGAAGCAAGAACGCGGGAACTCTAAGCGTGGAACGCCAAGCGTGAAGCGAGGGTGTCCCCACCAAGCTGAGCGAGGGAACCCCAGGATGAAAAGAAGTGAGGGGTTGTTCCGATCACAAGTCGTTTGTGAGGGGGAGATGTAACAATTTTCACAATGGTAATATCGAACGCATCTTTAAAACAGCATGGCCAACTTCGTTTTCGATATCAAGGAAATTAATTATTCTAATAATATTGCATTGTACATGGATCCAAAAGAGCTGTTCTTCATCAGTAAATTTTATTAGGGTTTGTGACGTCCTTTATGGCGATGTAAACTCGTGTCCTCATCCCGAGGTGGTGCAGCTCTTTTCAGGCACACCCCCATTGGAGGTGAGCTGCATGTACCATTTCAATCACATACCAGCCCTCCTGCCATTCTTAAATTTCTGGCAGTACCGGGAATCGAACCCAGGCCTCCGAGGACGGCAGCTAATAACACTAACCGTTACGCTACGAAGGCGTTTATGGCGATAATTTCCTACGAAAGAAGGAGTGTGTAGTTATGTAAGAGTGGAAAGTTACAGAGGCCACGTGTTTATTGTTCGACAGCCACTTGACACTGGGCAAGTCCCTTGAGTGAGTCGAAAAGGAAGACAAATATTTATTTCGTCCGGGCGAGTCTTAACCAACTTATAAGATCACTGGTCACCTGATTATCGCACTATTGCGCATTTAATACCCCGTGAATAGGGCGTATGGAAATTTTGAAAGGGGAAATATTCCTAGTTAAAAGAAACGGCAAGTTACCCGGCGGCATTCTTCGTTTTTATCTCGCGAGGGACAGATGTGTGTCGATCGTGGACCACCATTTTCCTTTGTATGTGAACTGTGAATATTGTTCAAATTAGAAATATATAGGAGTGGAACTCATACCGGAGAAAGAATTGAGTGTGCGGACTTGTTACTTGGATTCATATAGAGCCCGTACTCGAATTAAACATTATCATTAATATCTTCTACCCATGAAAAAAGTGTCGGATAGAACTTACTTAATTAGTGAAGTGGAGTGAATAGGAATACAGGGTTAGACATTATAACAAGTATATGTGCGTGGTCGAATTGGCTACCCTGTCGCAATATATTTGATCCCGGGACATTGGATTAAACCCGTGCGGTACAGCGCATAAACTGAAGGATTTAGTGTGACGCCATTAACTTTGTGTATCTGTGTCATAGATACCAATATTTCCCAGTGACCAGAACTATGGATCTTCGTCGCAACAATCCCAGCCAGCGCTTGGTATTCATCGCCATCAATGCAGGTGCTAGTCCCGCTCCATGGCTAAATGGTTAGCCTGCTGGCCTTTCGTCACAGGGGTCCCGGGTTCAATTCCCGGCAGGGTCGGGAATTTTAACCATAATTGGTTAATTTCGCTGGCACGGGGGCTGGGTGTATGTGTCGTCTTCATCATCATTTCATCCTCATTACGACGTGCAGGTAGCCTACGGGAGTCAAATCAAAAGACCTGCATCTGGCGAGCCGAACTTGTCCTCGGACACTCCCGGCACTAAAAGCCATACGCCATTTCATTTCAACGCAGGTGCTATGGACCACTAGACTCAGGATGGACATCCCGTACCTGACGGAGGAGTCATGAGGAAACAAAGGATAAGTAGTTCCATTGCTATTAAGCATGACACGTAGTGTACCGGAAATTCATTCAAAATACAGTAATAATGTAAAGAGTAATTGCTGGGTTCATTCAATTTAAAAATAATATAAATGTGCTAGTGAATGGCCCCGTGTTTTATTTAGTAACAAGTCTGAGTGACTTAGATTTTGTACATATGGGTTTTTTAATATATATTTGTGGGAAGTTTGTATTTTAAATTATGTTCTAGGACACTCCCGGCACTAAACGCCATATGCCATTTCATTTCATTTCAAATTAGTATTTTATTTACCGAGCTCGATAGCTGCAGTCGCTTAAGTGCAGCCAGTATCCAGTAATCGGGAGATAGTGGGTTCGAACCCCACTGTCGGCAGTCCTGAAGATGGTTTTCCGTGGTTTCCCATTTTCACACCAGGAAAATGCTGGGGCTGTACCTTAATTAAGGCCACGGCCGCTTCCTTCCCATTCCTAGACCTTTCCTATCCCATCGTCGCCATAAGACCTATCTGTGTCAGTGCGACGTTTCGTGGGTGCAGTTTGTTTTGCCGTAAAATGGTGAGTTCCATTAGTTTTCAAGGGAATGATAATGTTAGAGAGTTTTGGTAATCAACCAAAGAGAAAATCATGCATGCCAGGTAAGTTTACTGTAGAATAGTCAGCTTGATGGGACGAGTACTGCAGTGATCTACAGAGATCCGAACTATGCCCTTCTTGAATTTAGCTAGGTTCTCATTTTCATTTGCCTTTTAGTTTGACCATATTTTGTTTTATTCCAGGTAAATAACTTTGGTACCGTCCCCGTGGTGTAGGGGTAGCGTGCTTGCCACTCGCCCGGAGGCCCCGGGTTCGATTCTCGGCCAGGTCAGGCATTTTTCTCTCGACCTGACGGCTGGTTCGATGTCCACTCAGCCTACGTGAGGAGCTATCTGACGGTGAGATGGCGGTCCCGGTCTCGAAAGCCCACAGTAACGCCCGAGAGGATGCATTATGCTGACCACATGACCCCCCGTAATCTGCAGGCCGTCGGGTTGAGCAGCAGTCGCTGGGCAGGCCAAGGCCCTTTCAAGGGCGTTAAGTGCCGTGGGGTTTGGTTTGGAAATAACTTTGGTATTTTTGTTGTCACTAATTAATTGTGAAGAAAGGATGAGAGTGTTGCGTAGGAGTGGTATTACAGTATGTATCCCATTGACCTAGATGGTAGGCCTGTCCTATGATAATAATCTGGTGATTTGCTATCTAAATGTTTTTGTTTCTTTGGGTTTACCAGCTCCCATGATATGTGGAGGTGATTGAGGTCAGGATTCCTAGTGCGAAAGTTTAAGTCTTGTGGTGGGTTGATATATGCGAGAGATCTATTGAATTGAGAGAAGTGAAATATGTGCCACCTCATTGAAATCACTGTGCTGATATGTGATGTGAATGAAAGTCCAGAGTCGACTAATTCCAGCGCTTTTTCCCATTTTCACACCAGGCAAATACCAGGGCTGTACCTTAATCAAGGCCACGGCCGCTTCCTTCCCACTCCCAAGCCTTTCCTATCCCATCGTCGCCATAAACCTATCTGTGTCGATGCGACGTAAAGCAGATTCTTAAAATAAAATTTAAAAAAATGAGCGTTTGGGAAAGTGAGGGTTATAGGGACGAGATGATCTCCCCTTGACAGTGAAGAGTTATATGTGTTCACCACGCCTATCTGCGAGACGGGGGTATGAGTGAAGGGCCTATCCTTGGGAAAGCTTTGTTATTTTTTACTTTTTAGTTTTTGCTCTCGTAACTCACACGGCGAAAGAATTACTTACACCAGAGACAAGTACCAGGTTTTTAGAATTGTTCCATTGTGTAATGTTAACTGATTCATATTCCCTCAGCTGCCTAATTAAAGACAGAAGAGAGCGACCCTTTCTTTTCCCTTTATTTGTGTTTAGTTTACTTGAATACATCTAGTAGGATGTCAACCCATATGCAAGCGTCTAAGGGTCAGAGTTCGGATATCGCTAACACCCGCACGTGGCGGGGTATTTCCACTGGAACCAGCTGTTTTGTGTGTATAGGTGTACGTTATTTTTGCTTTTATATGTTATTTGTTCGCATTCAGGGTTTTGACCCGACGGTACAATCGTTGTCGCATATTTATGGCCGTGGATTCAATCCGGACCTATAGCGTTAATGAATGTGTTGGTTTATGTAGAACAGTGCAGTTTATTCCATTAGGTAATAGGTTAGATCTAGGTTAGAATTCACTCATACTTGTTTGTATTTGTGCGTAACGTCCTACCAGACAGTTAGGAATATTTTGAGTGAGTTTACACTTTATTTTCACATACACACGAAGTCATGCTAAAGACAATCATGGTTATACTCAGCCTTGTCCTCAATAAATCCCAAAAATTCTCAACGAAATAACTAATTAACAATTTAATTATTCATTTGTATTCACCATTCTTTATTTGCGCCATTTCACATCATCATCAGGAGTTTAATAAACCCCTTTTATTTAAAATTTTAAATAGTATTCTCATTCGTTTTAGTTAAATGACATGCGTGTTTCATTCTTTCTTTCTTTCTTTCTTTCTTTCTTTCTTAATCTTCTTACCCTCTAGGGTCGGTTTTTTCCTCGGACTCAGCGAGGGATCCCACCTCTACCGCCTCAAGGGCAGTGTCCTGGAGCTTCAGACGCTGGGTCGGGGGATACAACTGGGGAAAATGACCAGTTCCTTGCCCAGGCGGCCTCACCTGCTATGCTGAACAGGGGCCTTGCGGGGGGATGGGAAGTTTGGAGGGGATAGACAAGGAAGAGGGAAGGAAGCAGCCGTGGCCTTGAGTTAGGTACCATCCCGGCATTTGCCTAGAGGAGAAGTGGGAAACCACGGAAAACCACTTCCAGGATGGCTGAAGTAGGAATCGAACCCACCTCTACTCAGTTGACCTCCCGAGGCTGAGTGGACCCCGTTCCAGCCCTCGTACCACTTTTCAAATTTCGTGGCAGAGCCGGGAATCGAACCCGGGCCTCCCGGGGTGGCAGCTAATCACGCTAACAACTACACCACAGAGGTGGACTATGCGTATTTCTCCTAACCTTTAAGCCGCTAAGTAATGGTTTTTCGTGGTTTCCCATTTTCACACCAGGCAAATGCTGGGGCTGTACCTTAATTAAGGCCACGGCCGCTTCCTTCCCACTCCTAGCCCTTTCCTGTCCCATCGTCACCGTAAGACCTATCCGTGTCGGTGCGACGTAAAACTACTAGCAAAAAAAGCCGCTAAGTTACATATATTTATTATCTTATTATCATTCTTATGATCATAAGTTACCGCACCTAAAGTTTTACGTGTAATAACAACCACAGGGATATGACCATTCATTTCAAGAAACTTATATGCATTAATCGAACCGCAGCCACTTAGTTGATGATGCCACCATTTTACGCTGGGATGAGTATCTCAGACGGTAGAGCGCTGGCCTTCTGAGCTGAAATACACGGATTCGATCTCTGGTATTTGAAGGTACTCAAACAAGTTACGCCAGTCTTGTGTTAATATGCAGATTTACTGGCACGCAAAAACAACTCCTGCAGGACAAACTTCCGGCTCCTCAGAGACTCCTAAAAACCGTTAAAAAATGATTATTACCAACTATGATATCCTGTTATATCTTGAAGCTAAATATGATCGCAAACAGTGTTTTACGGCTTTCATCATGTAGCGTTTTCCCTGTTCACTTCGTTTGAAGATAACTTTATACCACATCTGGACTCGAAAAGTAATTAAATTACCGTGCTGTTTAAAACCACCAATGAAATAACTTAGTCACATTTATCTTTCCCCTGTCGTATCTTAAAATGGAGAAGTTCCATGTTACTTCAATAAAATGAAGTCAGGAATGAATTGTAAGAAGCAGCAGTATTCCTTATGGATAGCTGTTCATATTCCTACGAGATACGCAATTAGTGAGGTTTCAAAGGCTCGTCACTTCATCGCAGTCATTCCTACACGTTGAGTAAGATATATAATAAGTCGGTGACCTCCAACTTCCAGGCGCCTCTCCTTATCGACTTCCCTTCTCTCAGTAGTGTTGTGGGTGATATACCTACTTCAGAATGAACGTCTTTTTATTTTCTCCACGGAGAGGAAATGGTTACTGTTATAACTGCTTAGTGCGGCATTATTTCCGGAGAGAAAGCATCAGGTACATGTTCCCTCGTATAGTGTTTTAAATTCAACTGTTTACTGTAGTCAAAGAAGTACTATTTTTAAATAATCAATTACATCCTGTCCGCCTCTGTGGTGTAGCGGTTAGTGTGATTAGCTGCCACCCCCGGAGGTCCGGGTTCGATTCCCGGCTCTGCCACGAAATTTGAAAAGTGGTTCGAGGGCTGGAACGGAGTCCGCTCAGCCTCGGGAGGTCAGTGAGTAGAGGTAGGCTCAATTCAATAAGTAGAGGTAGGCTCAATTCCCACCTCAGCCTTCCTGGAAGTGGTTTTCCGTGGTTTCCAACTTCTCCTCCAGGTAAATGCCGGGATGGTACCTAACTTAAGGCCATGGCCATGGGCGCCCACAAGGGGGCAAGGGGGTGGGGCGCTTGCCCTCCCGCCTGGAATTTTAAAAAGGTTGATGATCAGTTGTTTAATATCATACCAGATTATTTCATAAACTGAACTTACTGACAGTCATAATTTCTGTAAACAATTTGATGTTGATGACGTTATATTGGTTTTTGTATTCAAGAAAATTGTTAATGTGCCCCCCCTCCCCCCGTGGAAAAGATCCTGCGGGCACCCATGGCCACGGTCGCTTCCTTCCTTCTTCCTTGTCTATCCTTTCCAATCTTCCCATCCACCCGCAAGCCGCCTGTTCAGCAAAGCAGGTGAGGCCGCCTGGGCGAAGTACTGGTCAACTTCCCCAGTTGTATCCCCTACCCAGAGTCTGAAGCTCCAGGACACTGCCCTTGAAGCGGTAGAGGTAGGGTCCCTCACTGACTCCGAGGGAAAACCGACCCTGGGGGGTAAATAGATAAAGAATAATAATAAGAGGAAGATATACAAGTCACTTCTAGAAGAGCCAACAACGGGGTTTGTACATCCTTCCCTTATCAGTAGTTCTCTACTAGAGGATTTCATCGTTGTGTGGATTCGAACCCTGGACAACCCCGGAGGATATAATCTTAACTGTAGAACACAGCAATATCTCCTCCAAGAAAGGTGACTGCGCGCTTCGGACTGTGTAGCTGTTTGGTGGTTGGTACGAACCTCACCGTCAGGAATTCTAAGGACGGTTTTCTATGGTTTCTCATTTTCACGCTAGAACAATTCTGGAGATAAACCTCCATTAACGCCATGGCTGCTTCGAAGCCCTTTTCTTTACAATAAGTTAGTAGTCAAAACCTATCTGAGCTGATGTGACGTTAAAACATTGACAAAAAGCAGCAATAGTTCAAAATTTGCTAATACGGTATTCCCTAAAGTGAAACAACACACACAGTTTTAGAGATATAGCAGTCTATTATTTTATGGCATGTCCCATGATGTACGTTTTCACACCTCTAATTTTGTGATATATTCAAGAGAGTAAACGAGAGTATTCTATAGGTACTTTTGTTTGCCGATTTCAGAGGGACTCTTCCGATGTACGTAAGTACAATTTTCATTTTGCTCTTTTTATTTTCTTATCACGCAAACAGAGACCTGCTGGATGAAAGATATCCATGGAGGGTAAAGATCTCAAATATCCTCTCTGACAGCCCACAACCACATGAGAACAAGACGAACTCGTTTGTGTGTATATTCATATAAAAATGTTCCGAAATACCTATTATCCTCCAAGAATTGTTCAGAAGCAGTTTCACATTACGCCTTACATAGGTGTTGCCCACAATAGTAAATAGAACAGCTGGATCCAAGAGAAATTAGACTCCACGAATACCTTATTCCACAAAATGATGGGATGTGACTTTCGGTGAAAGATTGGGAAATACTACGGCAATATGTTAATTAGATGTCTGTAACTCTTCCACAGCCGCGATATAGTACTGCTTCTTATAGTGTCTGGCTGCTTTTACTGTAGAAAAGGTGGAATGCGATCGACAAGCCTCTTGGGACAGTCTCTGAAGATATTTTCATGGGAGATGCCACTAACTTTGTTTTACGTTTTGTGTTATGACTTCTGTCGCCTCAAACCGTTCACCCTTATTCGAATCCACTAAGCTTCTCGTTCCCTCCAATTTATTTACTATGTTCGAAGTGCTATCTGTGGTGGGTGGTGTACTGTATACTTACAATTTTTCAGAAATTCTTGGCGATATTGTTTGAGGGAGCTAGTCACCACAAAAAACAAAGGACATCGCTGAGTGCCATGTTGTATTTATGCTCCTCTCTCTCACTCAAACTCCCTGAGACTCTCCAACTACTGTAATGTCTGTCTATCTGGATGAAATGTCAGTTCGGCGCCACTAAGCTTTTGGGAGAGACATATTTCTGTAAGTATGAAATGAAGAACATTCTGCTCATCTCACACTTCACATAATACGAGTTCAGTCATGAATGAACTACTCGGCAGGTTACAGGTTATTTCGGAACTTAAACGTTATAAAAAACCATATCTTATTGAGCAAACGCAGTTCAAGAATGTGGCGCCAATTGCGTAAGGAATAACAGTACCAAGGCGAAGGAACTACGTGAGGCCAATCCTGCAGTGTGGAAGAGCTATCTAGAAATCATACCAAAATGAAGGTTGCCAGTGAACTGGAGATGGTATAGAGAAATGCGGTAAGGTCCGTAGTTAAAGAGGAAACCGCTCGATGTTAGAAGGAAAGATGCTCATACACAAGTCAGTATGGAAAGAGTAGAACATACGACTAGAAAAAGGTTGTTACATAAGTAGAGCTGATCATTTCAATATGCTAAAAAGAATCGTGTAAAAGACTAACTATAGATGATGAAGACGGCACACACATCCAGCCTCCTAGCCAGACGAATTAACCGATTAAGGTTAAAATTCCCGACCCGGTCGGGAACCGAACCCGGGGCCCCTGGACCATATACCAGAACGCTAACCCTTTAGTCATGGAGCCAGAAATAATAATAATAGACAAAAGACAAAGTCACCCCCGTATAGGCCATGAAGGCCCTTGGAGGAGGGGAAGATAAATGATTCCATCATTGTTAACCGTGGCACGTGATGGGGTAGAGTGGTTAGCTCTACGCCCGGCCGCCTTTGCCCCCAGGAATTAACCTGGTACTAATTTTGGGTGTAGGCTGAGTGAACCTCAGGGCCATATGCATCTCCGGAAGTGGAAATCTCATTTCTTAAATTTTACGACTTCCTGACGGGGATTCGAACCCACGTCCTTCCGGGTGAACCGAGCACGCCTTTACCGCCTCGACCAGGCAGCCCCTAATAATAATAATAATAATAATAATAATGGTTTAGCTGTAGTGCCACTATTATATTTCACCTCTAATGTTTCGCGCGGTATCTAAAAGTACCAGAAACTTGGAATGTGACGTGAAGATATATTATTTAGTTTTCTCCTTTCGAGCACATGTTGCTGGACGGTGTGGTATAAATAAGAAAAGGACGTCCACTTTTATTTTACTAAAATTAAAAGATAACTAATCTTATATTTCTATTCTTGGAGTGTGTAAATATAACGACACACAACCATCACAATGCACAGTTGCAGCAGTCATATTGATAAATGTTTCCGCCATCACTTATACAGACTGAAGGACTTCTCGGTAGACCAATGAGGTCTATGCTATATGACGTTGAGAGATTAGAAATTGGAACGTTCTCACATCTCCCGCCACTTCCTCTGTTCGTACAACAGCAATGAGCGCAGTCCTATATTCATTGACTGAAAGAGGACAGTACATTTAGACAGAGCGATGAGTTCCCGTCAATTATCAGACGCATTATTCCTCTGTGTCGAGCACTCTGTGATGTAGTAACGTCACGAAGGTTTGTTTGACTTGAACACGATGTTATTTAGGAGCATCTTTCAGAGCCGAGCTGAAGAAGCGGTTCTGCCGGTGCCAGTTGGTACTATCCATGGTCAGTTGAACTTGAGGGTCCTTCCCTTCCTGCTTGTTCGTACTGTTAACGTTATTGGCTTTACGTCCCACTAACTAATTTTACGGTTTTTGGAGACCCCGAGGTGGCAGAATTTTGTCCCGCAGGTGTTCTTTTACGTGCCAGTAAATCTACCGACACGAGGCTGATGTATTTGAGTACCTACCTTCAAATACCACAGGACTGAGCCAGGATCGAGTTCGTATTGTTGATTGATGTGTTATCGTCCCTATGTACGTAAATGTTTTGTATACAGGATGTATAAAAATCACGACAGAATTTTTTTTTTTTTTTTTTGCTATTTGCTTTACGTCGCACTGACACAGATAGGTCTTATGGCGACGATGGGACAGGAAGGGCCTAGGAGTGGGAAGGAAGCGGTCGTGGCCTTGATTAAGGTACAGCCTGGTATGAAAATGGGAAACCACCGAAAACCATCTTCAGGGCTGACGACAGTGGGGATCGAACCCACTATCTCCCGAATACTGGATACTGGCCGTACTAAAGCGACTGCAGCTATCGAGCTCGGTCACGGCAGAATTAGAAGGTTGGTTTCCTCATATATACAAGAGACGAAATATACATAAATATGGGTCCGAAAATTCGTAATAATTGAGATATCGTAAACTGGAATGTTATTTACTAGAATTCAGTTTAAATTTTCTGCAACGGTGCACTCTGTTGATTATCTTACAGTAAGTGTTCGAAATGGCCACCCCTCACCATATTGTAACCTTCTATTTGTCGTCTTATTCCGTTACGACCCGTTCAAAATTGCTTCGTACGTATCGTTTGACAAATCCGCACAATTCTTCCAAAAATGTTGCTTCATCCTCCACAATAGTCGTGTGCACGAACGACTTTAAGTAGCCCCATCTAAAGAAGTCTAACGGATTTAGATCAGGTGAACGTGGAGGCCTGTGTACTCACCAACACGAAGAATAAAGCGTGCAGGGGCCTGTCGTGCATGAAGTAAATCCTCACAAATCATATTCCAGCTAACTATACTTGAGAGTCTGATACTCGGAAATGACGAGTTTCTACATCCATGTTTATACAACCTTTTTGGCTGCACTATATATGTGGAATACCCTAAAATTTTGCCGTGTACTTTGGAAACACACTGCGAGTGGCAGATAACGAATGGTGTCTGTTAATTCATCTCCCGGAGGTTGGTTGGATCCTAGAGCACCACCGGCAACGGTTATCCGGTTATAAGGAAACCACAAGAAAAAATGAACCGATGGTGATACCATAATGAGGCATAAAAAAGCATGATGAGGAATAAGGTAGTTTGCCAATGCCTTCCTTACTATGGCAGAGGGTGCTATTGCAGCACCTTTCATATAAAACAGACATACTAGTCGTGTTTCGAATGTCATTATTCAGCACCACACATACCCCAGTAGCTTCTATACTCTCACTGTGACTTCGGTAGGCGCTATGTATTACTATGGCTTGTACCAAGTGAGAGATGCAGAGCGGGAATCAGCAATACAAGCAAATCTGTCCTCGTTACTGGGCACTTTGAGTCTTCCCTTTTTGCAACCTGGACACTGAGCGTGATAGTGTGATTAGCCGCCTGCCCAGCTGTCTTTGTCTCTAGGAATGATTACTATTTTTTCCTTCACACCAAGAATGAAGTGACTGTTGCCCTAATTAAGGTACAGTCGTTGAGTTCGCCTGGTGTGAAAATGAATAAACACGGAAAACCATCTTCAGGGTTACCGACAGTGGGGTTCGAACCCACTTTCTCCCGAATGCAAGCTCACAAACTACGTAGCCAACTCGCTCGGTGGTAATTAATTTCGAGCACTCATGCTACAGGCAGATTGAGCTCCAGGGTCATGTACCTTTCTGGAAGTTTAAATCATCATCATCATCATCATCATCATCATCTGTTTACCCTCCAGGTTCAGTTTTTCCCTCGGACTCAGCGAGGGATCCCACCTCTACCGCCTCAAAGGCAGTGTCCTGGAGCTTCAGACTCTTGGTAGGGGATACAACTGGGGAGTATGACCAGTACCTCGCCCAGGCGGCCTCACCTGCTATGCTGAACAGGGGCCTTGTGGAGGGATGGGAATATTGGAAGGGATAGGCAAGGAAGAGAGAAGGAAGCGGCCGTGGCCTTAAGTTAGGTACCATCCCGGCATTTGCCTGGAAGAGAAGTGGGAAACCACGGAAAACCACTTCCAGGATGGCTGAGGTGGGAATCGAACCCACCTCTACTCAGTTGACCTCCCGAGGGTGAGTGGACCCCGTTCCAGCCCTCGTACCACTTTTCAAATTTCGTGGCAGAGCCGGGAATCGAACCCGGGCCTCCGGGGGTGGCAGCTAATCACACTAACCACTACACCACAGAGGCGGACAAGTTTAAATCGTGTTTCTAAATATCTAGAATTCTTGGCGAAATATCAAAGTCACGTCTTTTAGGGTAAACCTAGAAAATCTTCAAAACCACCTCATAAAAATAACCCTTAGCACGAGCAACAAAATAATAATAATAATAATAATAATAATAATAATAATAATAATAATATGCCACAATGCCAAGATTTCTCTGGGATGACCAAAGACCTGGTGGAACCCTCTACATTCTCCACTTGCCAGCTCTGTCCCAGGCAGATATAAATGCCTTAGTATGTTACCCTGACCGTAACCTGTCACTTTGTTGGCACCAGCTACGTGTTGTGAAATACATGTTCAATTTATTATTAAGCCCAATTTACGGATGATCACGTCACGACTCTATCCCAGAGCCTCAGTCCCACATGGACTCTACTCATCAAATCGGAATTCAGGCAAACAGGCACATCTTAAGTATGTCAGTTCCCTGCCATGTGACACATTCTATGAATTACATTTAGAAGTAGGTCAATGCACTGCCAACCATTTGACGCACCATAGTCTATACTTGACCTATTAGTGATCAATCATTTTGAGTTATTTTTAACGTAGAATATGATTATCTGGATTGGCTTCCGTGGCTCAGGCGGCAGCGCACCGGCCTCTCACCGCTGGATACCGTGGTTCAAATCCCTGTCACTCCATGTGTTGGACAATGCGGAGGCAGGTCAGGTTTTTCTCCGCGTACTCCGGTTTTCCCTGTCATCTTTCATTCCAGCAACATTCTCCACTATCATTTCATTTCATCTGTCAGTTATTAATCACTAGCGAATGTACCCGTGCTTCGCTACGGTATTCTACATTGTATTCGAATATCGAAGTAAATAGTGTACATGCAGTAAATAAGATAGTTTTAAAATTGCATGTCTCTTAGCGTTATCCGAGAAAGAGCATGGGGAGGTCCCCGTACGTTTCCAATGTAAAGTGTTTGTTACGGATTTGTGATATAACGGCAGGCTCACTTGCCTACTGGCATTCACAATCAGGTTGGGAAGTTTACATTATAATTGCAGGCCCCATTGCCTACTATGCGGACAGAATCGATTTGGGGAGTTTTCGTTAAAATGGCAGCCCCCCTTTCCTACCTCCAGACAGATTACAGTTTTTATTATAATGGCAGGCAATTACCCTACTATCACTCGAAATTGAGTTGTGCAGTTATCATTATAATGACAGGCCCCTTTTCCTACTGCCAGCCAGCGTACTGCCAGTCACACCAAGTTGGTGAGTTTCCATCAAAATAGCAGGCCACTATGCCTAATGCCAGTCACATTTTAGATGAGTACATTTCTTTATAATGGCGGGCACCCTTGCCTACTGCCAAACACAATCGGGTAGGGGAGTTTTAAACAAAACTGCATGCTCACTTACCTTCTGCAAGTCAAATCGAGAAGGGAACTATTCATTACAATTGTAGGCCTTCCTTACTAATGACAGTTACACAGGAGTTGGAGAAGGAACCCTTTCCTACTGCCAGTCAAAGTCGGTGTGGGGAGTACTGATTACAATAGCAGACCGACCCTTTCTCGATCGCTAAATCGACATCAGTGAATATATATAGATCGACATACGAAAGTATATGCGTGTTTACAATATTGAAGACCTTCATTTACAGATTAACTGCTACTAAACGTACGTCATATCGACAAAGGATTATACCATAAGACACGCCGGATTTAGTGGCCTAAATGGCTGGTCCAATGATATGTCATCTATTCTTGGCTCAGATTTAGAAACGTGGAACAGGGTAAAGGTTTTGTAAGATCATCTCACATTACATTACTTTTCGGATAATAATGTGACAGCTACATACGTAGCATTTGGCTCACATATGGCTACTGAGTGGGCCAATTTTCGTGAAGAGTTTGATGATTCTGTATTTCATATAAGTAATTGAAAGTATGAATAATGCATGTGAAAATTCCAAATTGACTTAACATCGATTAATAGAGAAAAATCAAACGTAAAAGGGATACAGATACGGCATAAAGTCATAAGACCAAGGTTGTAGATCATTCCAAATTGAACGGAGATTGTGCAATCCGTTACGTGATAGGAATTTCCGAAGGTCTGCACCATCATTAAAATTGCCTGCATATTTCGATATTCTTCGGGGACAAAAAATGAAAAATTTAATGATATAGGATTTTTCATTCGTTACAGGCTAAAACGTATAATTTTGTCAAATTTCAATTATCTTCTTATTCTTCTGGCAGATTATGCCACAATGTGGATTTTGGGCGAGGCGGGTAAAAATTAGGACTTTCAGGAAATCAAAAATTATGGAGATTGTTATTATTACCCCTTAAACGGAAAGCTGTAGGAAAATTTCGCCAAAATAGTCAGTGTAGAGGTACACAGTCGTTACGATTTGATTTATATAGATAAGGAATCTGCTCCATGTAAAACACCTTTTGGGCTATGTCCGCTGGACTTAACCTGCAAAAGTGACCATTCATGATATCTCCCTTATTAATCCTCCTGACGAAAAAATGCACATGAAAAAAAAGGTTTAGAGGTGGAATTCCATCAGGTTTGGTCGATTTCCAGTCAGGTTGGTCTTGTTCTGTATATATTGTGGAAGAGTAAAATCACCATTTCGGTTCCTTATAAACCGCCAGTCCATTCCGGAACATGAAATGTTATTTACGTTTAAAACCTACCTTTGGACAGGTGGATGCTAAATATAAATTTTGTTTCGAATGTCTTCAGTAGTTTTCAAGTTGTAAGGAATACGCTTTACACGCACCCGCTCGTGAGTTAAGTCCGATGGGACTTGTACAGAAAAACGGTCCTTTAATGATATCTCCCTTATTGATCCTCGTATCGAAATGATGCACATGAGAAAAAAAGGTTTAGACATTAATTTCTACCAAGGTAGGTAGACTTCCATAAACTTTTGTTGTGTATATTTTTTGGAAGTGCAAAATCACTGTTTCGGTTTCGTATAAACCCCCAGTTAGTTCAGGGATTTAGAAACAATATTTGCCCTGAAACCTATCAAGGACAGGTGTATTCTAAATACGAATCTTGGTGGAAATGCATCCAGTAGTTTCTAGCATTCACGTACATACGGCGTAATTAAGGAAGAAAATAATACAGTTAAGAATGTTGAAACTAATAGAAAATGGATTATAACTGAGGACAGCCGGATAACGACAAATAAATAAATGCCGTGAGTTATGGATATAATAAAGCGCTAACAGAGGAGAAATTTAGGTTCAGTGATTCTTAGGTAAACAAATATGAAGATGACTAATGGTGTTATTACTTAATCTATTCGAGGGCGGTTATAACCTCCAACGATATTCCGCCAATATCCCGCAGATGAGCCGATTGATGCCTCTCTTGCCATCTACCCAAGGAACAACCACGAATTTAAAAGCATGATGAGGAAAATGGCAATACGTTACTTCCCTACTGGCATGCAGTCAGAGACGTTGCCATGGTAACCTGTAGGTTCGTTGTCGGTCTGTCGGTCACTAAATGCAGAGCATGATACCAGCAGAAAATTGTAAATTTCTCCGTCATGTGAAGAGTAAGGTAAATTATGAACATAACGAAAGTTGTTTATAATGAAGAGACGTTTCACGTACGGTAAACGAAGTTTACAGAAAATCAATAGTATAAGAGAAAATAGAGGAAAACCACTGTGGTTTTCCTATAAACACCCCGTCTATTCAAAGATTTTAAAATTATATGCATATCGGAACCTTTCCTGGGATGAGTATACTCTAAATATGAAGTTTGGCTGAGATCTATCCAGCCGTTTCGACGTGATGGTGGGAAAACCACTCTGGTTTTCCTATAAACCCCCCATATATTCAAATATTTTAAAATGATATGCATATGGAAAACTTCCCCGCGATGAGTATCCTCTAAATATGAAGTTTGGTTGAGATCTATCCAGCCGTTTCGACGTGATGGTGGAAAAACCATTCTGGTTTTCCTATAAACCCCCTGTCTATTCAAGGATTTTAAAAAGATATGCATATCAAAACCTTCTCCGGGATGAGTATACCCTAAATATGAAGTTTGGTTGAGATCTATCCAGCCGTTTCGACGTGATGGTGGAACAGACAAACAGACAGACAAACAGAAACAATTTTATTTATCCCCGCCCAAAGGAGTCCTATGAGTGCCTTACACAACAGTATATTTTTTTCCCAGATATTAAGTCTTATTTGTACCTATTTTGGTTGACAGCTATGCCCAAACGTACATGCATAATCTCACTGCTCTAGAATCCTGGAGCTGACGTTGCCATGGTTACGGCAGTTCATTTCTTTATCCGATTCCTAGAGCAGGGGTAGTGTGGTGCCAATATCTCCGTAACGGTTGGTTTTAGGGCCTTAAAACATGGTTTTCGGGCCCGTAGGGCTTACCGAGTTTTGTTCTTTGCGTCAAGAGGATTAAATTGAGCTTTGTCTCGTCCTTATACGACAAATTCGATATTTTGCCTATAATAGTATAAGAGAAAATGGAGGAAAACCGTTTTTCCTATAAAACCCCCGTCTTTTCAAAGATTTTAAAATGATATGCATATCGAAACCTTCCCCGGGGTCAGTATACTCTAAATATGAAGTTTGGTTGAGATCTATCCAGCCGTTTCGACGTGATGGTGGAACAGACAAACAGACAGACAAACAGACAAACAGAAACAATTTTATTTATATAGATAGATAGATGACGGATAAGCATGAGCACGTTGAAAAGTGCAGACTTCCACTTCGAGATTCATATCTCCTAAACGGTTTATGATATTAAGAAACGGTTTGCGCCATCAGACGCCTCATTTATCGCTCTAAATCTTTGTTTCTAAACCATATCCTCGTATCTCCCATATTAAGGGGGTAAATTGAGTTCAAATATTGGATAGGGTGAAATTTAGGTGCATTTTTAACATTTTACATTACAATTTGCCTACTTATGTATAAGCTAGAATCATGAAATTTGGAACACATATGTCCCTTAATGGTGCCAATGTGCACACCTAGCGCGATCATCCTATCATTCTTATAAGTGTGTCAAACATTGAAATTTACTTGTAAAAATCACCAAATTTACGACCAATCCAGAAATACGGCCAAATTTAACGTATAAGGGAGAGAGATACGACAAAATGTCACAGGACCAAAGTTGTAGATCACTCCGAATTGAAGGGACATTGTGCCATCCGTTTTGTGATACGACTTACCGTTTAGCCAAAAAATAGCTCAAAAGGAATGTCTGCACAGTCATTAAAATTGCCTCCATATTTCGATATCTTTGGGGGTAAAAAGTGAAAAATTTGAACATCTTGGAATTTTCCCGTCGGTTAGGGACCAAAAGCTATATATTCACCAAATTTCAATTGTCTACCTCGCCTGGCAGGTTGTGCCGCCATCTTGATTTGGGGGGATAGGGGATAAAAATGAGGAAATTCCCGAAAATTTTTAAGCCCACGAAACCTATAGGTTATCGTTTTGGATATACTATACGACTGTGTTCTTATGCTGAGTCCAAAATTTGAGCCCCCCCAGCGTGCCCCCTTCAGGGAATTTTGAGAATTTCGGATTTTTCTAGGGATCTTGGGGTCATCAGTTTCCCTCGTACCAAGTTTCAAATTTCTGAGATTTCTGGAAGTGCCTCATTAATTCACGTCTTTTTTCATTTTTAAATATTTATATATACATCGCTCCAGCCCGACTTGCTTTTATATATATAGATGACGGATAAGCATGAGCACGTTGAAAAGTGCAGACTTCTACTTCGAGATTCATATCTCCTAAACGGTTTATGATATTAAGAAACAGTTTGCGCCATCAGACGCCTCATTTATCGCTCTAAATCTTTGTTTCTAAACCATATCCTCGTATCTCCCATATTAAGGGGGTAAATTGAGTTCAAATATTGGATAGGGTGAAATTTGGGTGCATTTTTAACATTTTACATTACAATTTGCCTACTTATGTATAAGCTAGAATCATGAAATTTGGTACACATATGTCTCTTAATGGTGCCAATGTGCATACCTAGCGCGATCATCCTATCATACTCATAAGTGTGTCAAACATTGAAATTTACTTGTAAAAATCACCAAATTTACGACCAATCCAGAAATACGGCCAAATTTAACGTATAAGGGAGAGAGATACGACAAAATGTCACAGGACCAAAGTTGTAGATCACTCCGAATTGAAGGGACATTGTGCCATCCGTTTTGTGATACGACTTACCGTTTAGCCAAAAAATAGCTCAAAAGGAATGTCTGCACAGTCATTAAAATTGCCTCCATATTTCGATATCTTTGGGGGTAAAAAGTGAAAAATTTGAACATCTTGGAATTTTCCCGTCGGTTAGGGACCAAAAGCTATATATTCACCAAATTTCAATTGTCTACCTCGCCTGGCAGGTTGTGCCGCCATCTTGATTTGGGGGGATAGGGGATAAAAATGAGGAAATTCCCGAAAATTTTTAAGCCCACGAAACCTATAGGTTATCGTTTTGGATATACTATACGACTGTGTTCTTATGCTGAGCCCAAAATTTGAGCCCCCCCAGCGTGCCCCCTTCAGGGAATTTTGAGAATTTCGGATTTTTCTAGGGATCTTGGGGTCATCAGTTTCCCTCGTACCAAGTTTCAAATTTCTGAGATTTCTGGAAGTGCCTCATTAATTCACGTCTTTTTTCATTTTTAAATATTTATATATACATCGCTCCAGCCCGACTTGCTTTTATATATATAGATGACGGATAAGCATGAGCACGTTGAAAAGTGCAGACTTCTACTTCGAGATTCATATCTCCTAAACGGTTTATGATATTAAGAAACAGTTTGCGCCATCAGACGCCTCATTTATCGCTCTAAATCTTTGTTTCTAAACCATATCCTCGTATCTCCCATATTAAGGGGGTAAATTGAGTTCAAATATTGGATAGGGTGAAATTTGGGTGCATTTTTAACATTTTACATTACAATTTGCCTACTTATGTATAAGCTAGAATCATGAAATTTGGTACACATATGTCTCTTAATGGTGCCAATGTGCATACCTAGCGCGATCATCCTATCATACTCATAAGTGTGTCAAACATTGAAATTTACTTGTAAAAATCACCAAATTTACGACCAATCCAGAAATACGGCCAAATTTAACGTATAAGGGAGAGAGATACGACAAAATGTCACAGGACCAAAGTTGTAGATCACTCCGAATTGAAGGGACATTGTGCCATCCGTTTTGTGATACGACTTACCGTTTAGCCAAAAAATAGCTCAAAAGGAATGTCTGCACAGTCATTAAAATTGCCTCCATATTTCGATATCTTTGGGGGTAAAAAGTGAAAAATTTGAACATCTTGGAATTTTCCCGTCGGTTAGGGACCAAAAGCTATATATTCACCAAATTTCAATTGTCTACCTCGCCTGGCAGGTTGTGCCGCCATCTTGATTTGGGGGGATAGGGGATAAAAATGAGGAAATTCCCGAAAATTTTTAAGCCCACGAAACCTATAGGTTATCGTTTTGGATATACTATACGACTGTGTTCTTATGCTGAGCCCAAAATTTGAGCCCCCCCAGCGTGCCCCCTTCAGGGAATTTTGAGAATTTCGGATTTTTCTAGGGATCTTGGGGTCATCAGTTTCCCTCGTACCAAGTTTCAAATTTCTGAGATTTCTGGAAGTGCCTCATTAATTCACGTCTTTTTTCATTTTTAAATATTTATATATACATCGCTCCAGCCCGACTTGCTTTTATATATATAGATGACGGATAAGCATGAGCACGTTGAAAAGTGCAGACTTCCACTTCGAGATTCATATCTCCTAAACGGTTTATGATATTAAGAAACGGTTTGCGCCATCAGACGCCTCATTTATCGCTCTAAATCTTTGTTTCTAAACCATATCCTCGTATCTCCCATATTAAGGGGGTAAATTGAGTTCAAATATTGGATAGGGTGAAATTTGGGTGCATTTTTAACATTTTACATTACAATTTGCCTACTTATGTATAAGCTAGAATCATGAAATTTGGTACACATATGTCTCTTAATGGTGCCAATGTGCATACCTAGCGCGATCATCCTATCATTCTCATAAGTGTGTCAAACATTGAAATTTACTTGTAAAAATCACCAAATTTACGACCAATCCAGAAATACGGCCAAATTTAACGTATAAGGGAGAGAGATACGACAAAATGTCACAGGACCAAAGTTGTAGATCACTCCGAATTGAAGGGACATTGTGCCATCCGTTTTGTGATACGACTTACCGTTTAGCCAAAAAATAGCTCAAAAGGAATGTCTGCACAGTCATTAAAATTGCCTCCATATTTCGATATCTTTGGGGGTAAAAAGTGAAAAATTTGAACATCTTGGAATTTTCCCGTCGGTTAGGGACCAAAAACTATATATTCACCAAATTTCAATTGTCTACCTCGCCTGGCAGGTTGTGCCGCCATCTTGATTTGGGGGGATAGGGGATAAAAATGAGGAAATTCCCGAAAATTTTTAAGCCCGCGAAACCTATAGGTTATCGTTTTGGATATACTATACGACTGTGTTCTTATGCTCAGCCCAAAATTTGAGCCCCCCCAGCGTGCCCCCTTCAGGGAATTTTGAGAATTTCGGATTTTTCTAGGGATCTTGGGGTCATCAGTTTCCCTCGTACCAAGTTTCAAATTTCTGAGATTTCTGGAAGTGCCTCATTAATTCACGTCTTTTTTCATTTTTAAATATTTATATATACATCGCTCCAGCCCGACTTGCTTTTATATATATAGATGACGGATAAGCATGAGCACGTTGAAAAGTGCAGACTTCCACTTCGAGATTCATATCTCCTAAACGGTTTATGATATTAAGAAACGGTTTGCGCCATCAGACGCCTCATTTATCGCTCTAAATCTTTGTTTCTAAACCATATCCTCGTATCTCCCATATTAAGGGGGTAAATTGAGTTCAAATATTGGATAGGGTGAAATTTGGGTGCATTTTTAACATTTTACATTACAATTTGCCTACTTATGTATAAGCTAGAATCATGAAATTTGGTACACATATGTCTCTTAATGGTGCCAATGTGCATACCTAGCGCGATCAGCCTATCATTCTCATAAGTGTGTCAAACATTGAAATTTACTTGTAAAAATCACCAAATTTACGACCAATCCAGAAATACGGCCAAATTTAACGTATAAGGGAGAGAGATACGACAAAATGTCACAGGACCAAAGTTGTAGATCACTCCGAATTGAAGGGACATTGTGCCATCCGTTTTGTGATACGACTTACCGTTTAGCCAAAAAATAGCTCAAAAGGAATGTCTGCACAGTCATTAAAATTGCCTCCATATTTCGATATCTTTGGGGGTAAAAAGTGAAAAATTTGAACATCTTGGAATTTTCCCGTCGGTTAGGGACCAAAAGCTATATATTCACCAAATTTCAATTGTCTACCTCGCCTGGCAGGTTGTGCCGCCATCTTGATTTGGGGGGATAGGGGATAAAAATGAGGAAATTCCCGAAAATTTTTAAGCCCACGAAACCTATAGGTTATCGTTTTGGATATACTATACGACTGTGTTCTTATGCTGAGCCCAAAATTTGAGCCCCCCCAGCGTGCCCCCTTCAGGGAATTTTGAGAATTTCGGATTTTTCTAGGGATCTTGGGGTCATCAGTTTCCCTCGTACCAAGTTTCAAATTTCTGAGATTTCTGGAAGTGCCTCATTAATTCACGTCTTTTTTCATTTTTAAATATTTATATATACATCGCTCCAGCCCGACTTGCTTTTATATATATAGATTACCCAGAGGAGTGTGACAGGCCTCGGCAGCCGGCACAATTCATATCCCCGCAGCAAGATGGGGGCTTCATTCATTCCATCCCTGATTCAGCCACTGACTGGAAAACAGGTTGTAGGATTTTACAATATAATACAATACAATACAATACAATACAATGGATTTATTTTGTCTGGCAAGATTAAGGCCATTAGGCCCTCTCTTCCATCTAATCAGAAAATACAGTATCTACATGTGAAAAAATGAAATAAATACAGTTACAATTGAAACATCTTGCAACTACTAAACAATACAATATTATGATAAAAATAAAAAATAAAAATAGGATGATGAAGATGATGATGATGATGATGATGATGAAGAAGAAGAAGAAGATGATGATGATGATTATTTACACAATTATGACATGATTAGCTAATTTCTATTAACCTTGGTAGTAACAGTGGGATTTTATAAATTCTATAGTTTGAAGAAGGCGAAATCTACAATATTTTCATAGAATTACTTAGTAGGTAGCGGTGACAAAGTTGCCTAAAACTAGCAGGTGAGGCTCCTCTGACAGAGACGGGTAGTGTATTCCATTGTTTCTCTGGAGGACCTTTCTCTGGACAACGTTCCAACAGCCGTATTAATGCATACGTGTACTCTTTCGTGATTATACGAGGGTTGTAAATAAAGTGGGGACAACGTAGTCCAGACACTCGCAGGAGATCTGGCATACGCTAATAGGATATGGGAGCAGTCAGGTGGCGCTGTTGTCGATGTGCATTTGACGGGCATCAAGTTGGAACTGTTGTTGCTGTGCGGCGTTGAAGTGAAGAGTGTCGATTTCACCTCTCTAAAGCATGCATCAGAATGTTATCGAGGATTACTTGAAGCCTATGGCCAGAATGCATTACCGTTGCACGATCGATCAAGGCGTTACGTGTGGGTCGGAATGAGACTGCGGATTTGCACCGCACATATCGACCGCCCAATCCTCAAGATCAGATTGACATCGTGAGTGGTCTCGTTTCCGTACAACATCGATGGACCGTTCGGGAATTATCCGTAGATGCAGCTGTACTCAGTGCCGTATGGTGCTCCGTCGCTGTCATCAACAGAGAACACCTTGCCAACGGCCTCCAACGGCTTACCGACATCAATTTGACAAAAAGGCAATAGACTTTGCGAGCGACTACTTTGAAGGAATGCAATGCAGTTGTACTTGTTACTTCAATAAATATTGTGTTCTATCAATATTGCCATTACCATATTTACAGCCCTCGCAGTTACCATAAACCATTGTAGTGGCGAATTTCCCATATATGCGATTGATGTGTTTCATCCCTTGTATTTTAAACGAAAAATAAATATTCATTTTACATATTTTAATGGAAGTTATTTGTATAAAATTCAAACGCATAGTTGTCGATACTCAGAGATGGATGGAACGAGCGTTGCTGGCTAGTGACTGCTACTAATTGCCTAAGTACTCCAGAGATGGCAGCACGAGCATTGGACCCTTGCTGATTGTTGATCTCTTTCGTAGGGTTGAAATGCGGAACGAGCAGCCACATCCATCAAGAGGGCGATGCAAGGTGGAATCCTGTAAGTTATCGTGTGTGGCCGGGATTTATTTTCTATTTCGTGAAATACTGGAGTTCTTACTTGTGAGTGGTTCTTTTCTTGTGCTATAAATGATGATAGATGACAAATGTGTGTTGTTGTACTAGAAATGATTCAGTTTCGTGTGCTTGTAGTGTTAACACCAAACAAATAAAATGCGGGGATGATGCGATTTTGAAATAACATCACACCGCTCAGAGAGTAGTTCAGCAGGTATGTATGATGGAACGCCAGTGCCACACGTTTCTACCGCGCAACCCGAATTGAATTCTAACTCTTGTGTAATGAACGATTACTAAGATAGCCATTTAGTATACTTTCTTTCACGGAGAAAGGAAGAATGATAAATGAAGGACAACCGCGTCCAACTGTGAATGTAACTATACAACTGAAGTTAGTGTATGTGACATATTAAATACACTTTTCTGCTGACCTTGTTTGTTGTTTCCTCTTGAAAAATGTATTTGGACTGACGGTTTGTTTGCGTTGCTGCTTGCAATTATTTTCGGTTACATCCCCTAAACTGCAAGTCAGAAGTCGCCACTGAACCATTGTTATTATAACTTCAGTGTGAACTAAGATGCTCCCCTCAGAAACGCATAAACCGTTAAAGGTATCGAAAATCTGTTTTCACTTTCAGTAATATTACCAAGGGGCTGATATTCGAACTTGCAGTAATTTCTCAGAGTGCCAATATTTGTGTAGATGACGATTCTAACTTCGTATCTTATACTATCTGCGCACTTTTTAGCGATAGATTTACACCGTAGTGCTGAAGCGGTCGACTTCGGTTATCTTGAGATTCATATTGGCAACCTTTGAAACACAAACTAAGAATCGCTTATCATCGTTGTGCGACATCTGGCGTACACTTTAAGTACTCGTACTGTTGTTGTTTACACAGCAAAGCCAAACTATAGAATTCATGCTAGAAACACGTTTCGCAACAGGAAATGTTATATGGTTTTATATATAGTGTGTGTGACACAGATGTTTGCTTAAAATAATAAAGGTTTGGAAAATTCATATCGATCGATCATATTGTCGATTCAATTCGGATTTCATTTCCATTCAGTTGGCAGTATTACCGGAACCCTTCTTACTTCTCCAACGAGTACAAAAATCTATCACTAAAAAGTGCGCATACTGCACTATTTTCTACATCTGGACACTGTATTCAGGGGTATGGTTATTTTCAAAATCCGACAAGTAGTGCTCGAGAAACATTCAGACATTCTTTATTCACCAGCGACGGACCGCCCTAATTCGAATTAATCACTAACCGGGCGGCGAAGGTACGAATCCTGAGCTGTTGATGCGTAGTGTCCCTCGCTTTCTTCTTACAGCCAGGTATTTGCTTTAACGTTCGCGTAAATACACTACGATAACACCGTATGACTGAAAACCGTTCATGTTGTCATACTTTAATAATAATGTTTTTTGCTTTACGTCCCACTAACTACTTTTACGGTTTTCGGAGTTGTCATACTTTACAGTTGAAGAACATGGGACTGGTTCTAAAGGACAACATTGTTATCCTGACATGTAGTATTAACCATTGCCCGGTAGTAGGCCTGTTCGATTTCAAACCTCTCTGTAGTGTACGTATGGAGTGACGGTGTATGACGGTGTTGATGGTTATTCATCCGTCGGATGGAGACGTTAAGCCTTGAACAGACCCCTTGGTATTACTGGACAGGAGTTAGCTTTGTGCTGACACCGTATTTCACCCTCTTCTTACTTCATTATCATAATTTCACACCCAGACGCGAAGATTGCCTATAGGTGTCAGATATAAAAACCTGCACCAGGCGAGCCGAACTTGTCGTCGGACATTCACAGCACTAAAACCCATATCATAAACAAGTTAATTAACAAATATATAAATAAACTGAATAAATGAAACTTTAGTTTAATTTCAAAGATTCAGTGACATTGGTTAAATGTTACGTTTTAAATCATGCTATGTGACCATAATGTACGTGGTTACATTTTAGATTTATCTGCAAGTAGAAGAACTCCTTCGGGTCAAAATTCTGACTCCTTGGTGTCTCCGAAAATCTTACAAGTAGTAGATAGGAAATAAAATATATAGAGTAAATTATTAAGAGTGTTTGCATGCCTGACCGTAGCCGTGTTGAAACACCGGATCCCGTGAGATCTCCGAAGTTAATCAACATTGGGCGTGGTCCAGAGTTTGATCGGTTGCCTCGCGCTGTTGGTGGGGATAAGGGAATGGAGGAGCGGAAAAGAACTGGCCACCCTACCGTACGTAAACTCTGGCTCTGGCACACCTCTGTGGAGGTTCGGACTTGCCTTACCTTGCATGCCTGAGAATCATCAGTTGATTTCCCATTCCAACAAAGATCTGGAACTCCAGAATGCCTTATAACTTGTGGTACTTGCAGCAAATAGCAATATTATAATTGCTTCCTTTGCTTGCTGCTTGTTGTTTTAAGGGGCCTAACATCGATGGTCATCGGCCCCTTCCTTCCTTTAGTGTATGGCTTTTAGTGCCTGGAATCCCCCAGAACACGTTCGGTTAGCTAGTTCTGTATCCGCTTTTCCCGGTACACCCCATTAGAGTAAGCTACATATACCGCTGTGTGAGGCTCTTGTCTGTGGGCGTAGGCGTAACATTTTGTACACGCTAGAAATGGGAAGGAATCGACCGCACACTCCCGGCATTTGCCTGGAGTTGAAGTGGGAAACCATGGTAAACAATTTTGAGGATGGCCGACTGGGGATTCAAACCCACCTGTTTCCCGGCAACCAACGTTGCTAACCGTACGATATGGATCGTACATGTACGATAATTCGATGCTGTGAACTATCGTACGATCCAACCCACGGATCGTACGCCTATTGTAGATCCTATGACATATCGTAAATTTTGTCTTGTTTTCTCTTTAAAAGCCGGCCCTGTGGTGTAGGGGTAGCGTGTCTGCCTCTTACCCGGAGGCCCCGGGCTCGATTTCCGGCCAGATCAGGGATTTTTACCTGGACCTGAGGGCTGGTACGAGGTCCACTCAACCTACGTGATTAGAATTGAGGAGCTATCTGACGGTGAGATAGCGGCCCCGGTCTAGAAAACCAAGAATAACGGCCGAGAGGATCCGTCGTGCTGACCACACGACACCTCGTAATCTGCAGGCCTTCGGGCTGAGCAGCGGTCGCTTGGGAGGCCAAGGCCCTTCAAGGGCTGTAGTGCCATGGGGATTGGTTTGGTTTGGTTTTTTTCTTTTTAAAATGCGTAGATTTTCTTCCTTCTTTTATTCGTGCAAGTTATGTCCTATTATAGATGACAAGGTGGAAAGAGATGGAGAAGCTTTCCGAATAATAATATTCCCAAAGGGAATTTACCAAGAAAGGGCACTTTCCTTTCTGAGTTACTTCACGGTCTCGCGCCTGTACTGTAATCAATGGATTATAACATTCACCTTAAGCAGATTGACGATGACTGGGGGAACAATGACAGTTTGTCAACGTCAATGATGATATTAAAGCCTGCTCTGAAGTAGATTAATTTTGGCCTAAGTTACAGGAGGTGAAAAAGACGTTTGGTGAATGTGAGTTTCCCGCACTTCCAGAATTTGCACTCCCTCCTCATTCGAAAGCCGATTGTGAAAGAATATTCAGCTAAATTAGTCTCATTAAAGTCAGAAACAGGAATAGGCTAATTACTTATACGATGAATGGATGTTTGCTGGCCAGTCAATGTGTTCGAGTCAGTGGCACAATTAAAGGTTTCTAATCGTCAGTGAACATGCTAAGACGGATGACTACAGCAGAGTTGTATAATCAACCAGCAAGCTCAAGTACCGGCACTTCAGAACTTTCTGCTGTGAATGTGCTTGGAGGTTCCATAGAAGAAGATGATCATGACGATGACGACGATGATGATGACGATTTCCAGTATGACGTAAGGCACTTCAGCGGCTTTATATCTCATGTTGACTACTTCTTTACAAATGATCCTATTTTTGAGCATTCAACTAAAATTGATTTTCGTATCCTTCATACTGTATCACACATATTAGCACAATGACTTCTATTTATTTTCCATCCTAACTTGTTTAAATGTGGATTTGCGGCAGTGGGACACCTAGCTATCGTGTTATAGGTCGCGGAACGTATATAGTTTTACAGTAACAATTTTTTTCTAGTCTACAGCAGAAGATACTCTGCATTGTAAACACCATATCTCACTAGAGATGGATCAAGATTAATTGTAATAATAATCATAATAATAATAATGATAATTGTTAAGGAAATATCATGGATCACAGAGGTGTAAGAAGCGTGAGGAGTGAATGGGTGGACAAGGAATTAAATTCTGATATTTTATTTTCCTGGAGCGTGAGACATTGGGTCTGGGATACAACTGGGGAGATGACCAGTACCTCGCTCAAGCTGCCTCACCGGCTATGATGAACAGGGGACTTGGTGGCGGATGGGAAGATTGGAACGGATAGACAAGGAAGAGGGAAGGAATCGACCGTGGCCTTAAGTTAGGTACCATCCCGCCATTTGCCTGGAGGAGAAGTTGGAAAGCACAGAAAACCACTTCCAGGATGGCTGAGGTGGGAATCGAACAACCTCTACTCAGCTGAGCTCCGGAGGCCGAGTGGACCCCATTCCAGCCCTCGTACCACTTCTCAAATTTCGTGGCAGAGCCAGGAATCTAGTAGTAGTATGATCTGGTCTAGTATTATAATTTAGGCCTATTCCAAAATATAGCAGCACAATTCACTAAATAACTCTAAATTCAACCATGAAAAGAGCCGTTTGTTAAGAAAAGCTTCTCCCTCTTCAATTTTATTAAATGATACATTCATTTCATTCCAGATTAGCGGTGCTTCCAAGTCAGATAGATTTTTCCGTCGCCAGTGTATTGAATTGAGGTTTTCCGACTCAG
This sequence comes from Anabrus simplex, assembly GCF_040414725.1. Classification (NCBI taxonomy): domain Eukaryota; kingdom Metazoa; phylum Arthropoda; class Insecta; order Orthoptera; family Tettigoniidae; genus Anabrus; species Anabrus simplex. The sequence goes on along the minus strand of NC_090265.1, from coordinate 1,045,208,379 downwards.
CGGGTACTCCTAGGAAACAGATTACTAAAAGGGCATAGTTTTTCCACTGCGACTCTCCACTATTCGAAAAAAAAACGAAGACTGTTCACGGATCAAGGCTGTCTGCGGCTTGGTCATTCCAGCGTTGGAACTTTGGACTGTTAGATCGGCAGCTTAATAGGCTACTGTTCGTTAAAAGTGAGAAAATGTGTGGTTTTTCATTTGATCGAGTATCGAGTATTTCACATGGAAACGTTGCTTTTAATCGCGCCATTCCTATTTCATTTCAGTTGGAAAATCCACTAAGACAGTCTTTCTGAGGATGTAAAAAAAAAGGCAGGTGGAGAGTGAGTGTCTGCCATTATAATAAAAACTCTCCAACCAGATTGTGACTGATGGTAGGCAAGCGGGCCTACCATTACAATGAAAATTCATTAAACCAGTCTTCATATGAGAAAAGACGTTTGGTGACTTCCCCGTCGCTTTTCTAGGGTAACGGTAAGAGCTATGCAATTTAATACAATCTTGCTCACAACGTGTACACTATCTAACCTAGAATTCTGTATACAGTGTAGAATTCCGTAGCGAAGCACGGGTACATCACCTAGTTATTATAAAATGCACAAGCTGTAATAGCTCGTGGGTGCACGAACATGTGTTATGCGGGTAAGTAGCCAATAAGGGGCAATACGCGTATAAACACCTAACGTAGCAGCCACCTTCCTTCTTAGTGGTCCTTGACAGTGCATTGAGCAGGTTATGATGTTATGACAACAACAGAATAAGATGTGGTGCGCCAAGAAGTGAGGTCCTTACTCTGTCATTTTTCTGAAGGTAAAAAAAAAAAAAAAATAGGCATCTTGAAATGTCTTAGGTATAACCATAACAAGTGAACCTTCTAGCTACATAGCGATACTGAATACAGGTTTGTGTTGTTGTATCTTATGATGTACAAAAGAGGCACATGAAATTTGTGAACCACGATCGAATAAATCTGGGTGTTTTGAGAAATGGAAAGTTCCTTCACCGGATTCGCAAGGTGAAGAAGTCATAGATTTACCAACACAGCTTTGAGAGATTGTTTCAATTAAAACAAAACTTTAAAGGTGGATATATCAACGGAATCAATGCCCGACACTTTCAAGAGAAGGTTCAAACATTATTTACGTTCCCGCTACTAGGACAAGTGAGAGGCCATTCATCTTGGCAGGGCATATTATTATCATCAATGACAAAAATAACATATTAATGACCAGCTCTTTTTGCACTGTAATTTAAAACCGTCAGATGTGCAAGATGCGTGCCATGCTATACAAACAAATAAAGTTAAATTAAGGAAAACTTGTATTAAAATAAGTTAACCGCGGTAATCGATCCTAACCGTTACATGCTAGAGGGTAACTATTATCTTCCCGTCGCCACGCGCAAGTCAGTTCACATGATAGAGTAAGATTTAGCCAGTGCCTTAGAAGTTGCCCCAGCTCGCCTGTAATCTTATGTGAAGAGAACCTCACTGGTCGCCCCACTGATCAAGACAGATACATAAGGTCGAAGTTTGCTCCTATTTATAGGGGCGAGCTGGGCGAAGATTGGTTCTTAAATTTGAAATCACAGGTGTCACAACTTAGAAACAGAAGACAATAGGGGCGAGCTGAGCGAAGATTGGTTGATTAAATTTGAAATCACAGGTGTCACAACTTAGAAACAGAAGACAATAGGGGCGAGCTGAGTGAAGATTGGTTGATTAAATTTGAAATCACAGGTGTCACAACTTAGAAACAGAAGACATGTGTTAGCTTGTGCCAGCCACTAACAGTTACAATACTCTACTTAAGAGAGTTAATTCTTAGTCCCTACGTGGCACCCAAAACCAATATAATGACATCTATTTACAAACTTTAAAAGAATGTATTGTTCATAAAGTTCAATCTGTTTCCGCAAGACTTCACGCTCGCAGGCGCTGAAGGTGTTGCTTACCACTAGGGAGAAGCCTAACAGACGTTACAGTTTTCATTCCATACCCTGAAGGGGTACGGTGGGCTTGGTATGAACTCTGTAAAACAAACACCGCAAGTTCACGACCACGAAAGCAGGTAACGGGCACGATTTTGCTCATCTCTAAAATGGTCAGTGCCCGGGAACGGCGCAGTTCAAGTTGGAAAGTCGTCATGGCATATTCAAAGACAGTGAACTTAGTGCCTTAATTCAAATTTCATTAAATTTCATGAATGGGAAGAACAAATTGTCTGCATTCTTTTAAGAGGCTAACTCCTTCGCTTTTTGTGTTCAAAAATGCCAATGATATCCACACAGGTAATTTTGACTAGGTTTGGTTCCACTTATTTGTGAGAGGAACTGTTTTCATGAATTGACTACGCTAAGTCAAAATATAGATCTCTTTTGATTGACGGACATCTGTTATGACAGCTGAAAATAGCTGTAACTGTAACAAACCCAGATTTTAGTGAAATAATTACAAAATGTAAGAGGAATGTAATTGAAAGTAAAATGTTGTGATTTATTATTTGTTTACTACACTCTAAAGTATAAACACTATTCCTCTAAGAATCAATAACTCATTGCAAGTTGGTGCCCCCACCTACCAATTCGTTCCGAACAACGTAATCTTTGTTGGCTTTGCGGGTTGTTCATCAAGTGGTTTGGACTTTGCTCATACATTGCCTGTAGTGGTAGTGATGATTATTGTTTTAAGATGAAGTACAACTGGGCAACCATCCTCTATCATACATGTATCTACTGTGAAGTCTTGGTGAGAAGATTGCGACAGTCAGTGAGTTATGGCACTCGCTTACAGGTCAGTTTTATTTGGAACATTTTCTGTAATGCAATTCTTCTGTCACTGCTGTCGGAAAATTGAGATAGAACCCTATCCGTCCTTCATTTTCAGAGAAGTACTCAGCATCATCTTTCAATTCAAAAGAAAGCTGCTCTTAAATTTTGTGGCGTATATTCCTCAGGAATTAGTCTGCTCCGGAAGTGAATAGATAAGATATAAACTGCGTTCATTAAAGATCGAACAACAGTTCTTTCCGTCCTGAAACTGATACCAAACCACTTGACTAATACGAATCAAACAGTTGAGTTTAAGTGCGAAATAATTACTTCGTTTACTGCCAGCGTCTAGTGTTTGTTTTCGTCGAGGCTGATCAAAGCCAGCTCTTCTCTTGGGGAGATAAGACAGCACTTCACTTCGAGAACTGAACGCATCATAAAGTTGGTGTCAAGGAATTCTCTTCCTGAACATTTACCCATATCAATTTTCAATCTTTAATATTTCTTCTTTAATAATTTAGTGCATTTACATGCAGATATTTGTATACTCCTGTTTCTTGGGGTTAATGATCAACATCGAGGCCTTTGGTTCAGAGGGTTTCGAGTTCGATTTCCGGCTGGATTGGAAATTTTAACTGCAATATCTAATATATCCCTCCTCATAGGAATGACATCAATAAGGGCATCTGGCCGTAAAGCAGGGCCAAATCCGCGTGTGCGACGCCGTAAAGTGTGGGAAAAGCGGTAGAAGTAGACGGAGATATTTGTGGAGAACATCATAAACATGCCAACAGAAGACACCAAATTGATTTAATGACACAGATATAACGTCCACCACAGTAGTGCTATTAGCTGCCATCCCCTGAGTCCCGGGATTGATTCCTTGTACTTCCAGACATCTAAGATTAACAGGACTGGTATGTGGTTAAAAGGGCACATGCAGCTCACCACTAACTGGGAGTGTGACATAAAAGAGCTTATCCACGTCGAGAAATTATTAAAAAAAAACAAGTTTCTTTTTACAGGTGTACTTTTTGACAGGTAAACGCTAATCTGACTGTAATCAGAGATATACCAAACGGTTATATGAAGTCAAATGCCTGACAACTGATAAAAAATAACGCCTGCAAGTGTACGGCCAAGTTTGTACGTTCAACACCTGGCAGGCACCAACATCGTCCTCCGTTCAATGTTCAAGGCCAGCGCCCACGCAGGTGACCAAAGCAGCACTGAGAGCATACACAATATATTACTTTCAAAATTAAGAATAGAAATTAGCTATCAACAGTATTGCTATCATGATAGTCGCGCCCAATGGAAATATCTGGGAAGTTGCCCAGGAGAACGAATGGGTTAATATCGTTCCTAGTTTTTAATTTCAACACGTGGCCTCAAATTGATTTGATGAAAATAATTTAATATTAATTCAATAAAATATGGATACAAAATTCATGCAGTTTCACAGAGATTTCATTCTGTAAAAGTGAACAATTGGCTTAATAACAACAAATTTTTGCCCCCATATAACTTATTAAAGTGCCTCTATTAAACCTTACAAGTTCAAGTGTGAAATGAAGGACTTGCATCAGCGGATTATATGGACAATTTCAGTATAAGATTATTACTTTTATGTGTGTAAATATTTATACAGAGACGTCTGTGGTCCTGTTTCTACCACGTCTACGAATACATCAAATTCGCCGGATAAAAGGTTATGCACAATGTTATTTTCTGTCTAATCTCCGATTATGTTCTTATGTTCCTACCTTGAGGTATCATTATCTTGAATACAGTTAGCTTCCACCGCAATGACGAATAAGGTAGCCACCTCTCAGGATTTTATCACGAGTCTACGGCTTTTGATACCTTATCTCCGAGTTCTGTGTAAAGTGTCTAATGGAGTTAAAACAAGGAGCAAAATACTTTATTTCGATAAAAAAATCTTTTGTCAAGTAAGTGTAGATGAAGGCAGTCTGTGTGATGAAGTTACTCGTTTAAATGAAGTTTTGAGTAAATTTGATGATCTGGCCTTAGATCAAATGTGGGTGAAAATATTGTACTTCAAAACTCATATTTTCCCAAACTTCTTAAATTGGTGTCGAAGATAATGTGTGAACCAGTTAGGAGTGCTTCTATTGAGCACGAATTATCTTTGATGTCCATCTGTTGACTGACGAGCACTCTAAAATAAAATAATAATAATAATAATAATAATAATAATAATAATAATGTCCGCCTCTGTGGTGTAGTGGTTAGCGTGATTAGCTGCCACCCCCGGAGGCCCGGGTTCGATTCCCGGCTCTGCCACGAAATTTGAAAAGTGGTACGAGGGCTGGAACGGGGTCCACTCAGCCTCGGGAGGTCAACTGAGTAGAGGTGGGTTCGATTCCCACCTCAGCCATCCTGGAAGTGGTTTTCCGTGGTTTCCCACTTCTCCTCCAGGCGAATGCCGGGATGGTACCTAACTTAAGGCCACGGCCGCTTCCTTCCCTCTTCCTTGCCTATCCCTTCCAATCTTCCCATCCCTCCACAAGGCCCCTGTTCAGCTAGCAGGTGAGGCCGCCTGGGCGAGGTACTGGTCATACTCCCCAGTTGTATCCCCGACCAAGAGTCTGAAGCTCCAGGACACTGCCCTTGAGGCGGTAGAGGTGGGATCCCTCGCTAAGTCCGAGGGAAAAACCGAACCTGGAGGGTAAACAGATCAGATGATGATGAATAATAATAATAATAATAATATTTGCTTTGCGTCCCACTAAGTACGTTTACGGTTAGTGGAGACGCCGAGGTGCCAGATTTAGCTCCGCATGAGTTCTTTTACGTGCCAGTAAATCTACCGACACGAGACTGGCGTATTTGAGCACCTGCAAATACCATCGAACTGAGCCAGGATCGACACTAAATTAAGGGTAAACTTTATTAAGCCAGAGTTGTGCATTAAATCCGGTCTAGTAAGCCAAGAATAACAGCCGAGAGGATTCGTCGTACTGACCTCACGACAGCTCGCAATTTACACGCCTTCGGGCTGAGCAGCGGTCGCTTTGTAGGCCAAGGGCCTTCGGGGTTGTTGTGCCATGGAGTTTTTCTTTTATGCATTAAATTAAATTTGAAGATGACAAATTAGCAATTTTCAGAATATCTAGCCAAAGATAATCAGGAAGACGTAGTAAATATTGTCAAAGTAATCAGAAATACAGGTTCAAGTTTAAAAGGAGAGCAAATTAACGGCGATGTGTACTCACTTTCAATTATTTTTAAAATAGTGTATATATATATATAAATTGAGATTTAAAAATAATAAATCTTATAATATTCTTCTCATGTTTAAGGAAAGTCGAAAGGTGGTCAGTCTAGAAATGAGCTTGGAACTACGAGCTCCTAAATGTATTGCAAATCGTTACGTGTATATATATATATCAGAACCTCGGAGGTTAGTCATTTCAAATCTAAAGGAAACTTAATCTTCATCGTAAGAACTTCACAGATTTTCCTCTTTATGTACAGTGGCTGGATTGAAAAGAGTGACCCTGGACATTTCGGTTTTGGCTGGGAGCTTAAGGCCAGATGCCAATTCCTAGTCCAAGGGTGAATTTTTCAGTTAATATGCTAGGTACTCTACGCTCACGTATTTTAAGCCATGTTCACTGTGTTATATCCAAAGTATAACTACGATAAAACCCCACCGCCGTGGAGAGCAATCTGGATAAACCCACGCATATTAGACATAAACCTGAATCGCTCATATCTTTGTGTCAGTAAATGTAGAAGATTTATAAAGAAATAGGTAGTGTTGTCAGCTATATTTGTAAATCCTCCGAGGATATGCATTCGTTTCATCCATCAAGAAACTAACATATGTTAAGAATCAAGAAGAGGAAGTCACACGATTAATAACTTGGGAAGGTGGGTTGCATGAGTCTCTTTTAAAATATGTGAAATACGACACACGACTCCTCATAATCTACACACCTTCGGGCTGAGCAGCGGTCGCTTTGTAGGCCAAGGTCCAATCAATCAATCAATCAATCAATCAATCAATCAATCAATCAATCAATCAATCAATCAATCAATCAATCAATCACTATCAATTACTACTGATCTGCATTTGGGACAGTCGCCCAGGTGGCAGATTCCCTGTCTGTTGTTTTCCTAGCCTTTTCTTAAATGACTGCAAAGAAATTGGAAATTTATTGAGCATCGCCCTTGGTAAGTTATTCCAAACCCTAACTCCCCTTCCTATGAACGAATATTTGCCCCAGTTTTTCCTCTTGAATTCCAACTTTATCTTCATACTGTGATCTTTCCTACTTTAGAAGACACCACTCAAACTTATTCGTTTACTAATGTCATTCCACGCCATCGCTTCACTGACAGCTCGGAACATACCACTTAGTCGAGCAGCTCGTCTTCTTTCTCCCAGGTCTTCCCAGCCGAAACTTTGTAACATTTTTGTATCGCTATTCTTTTGTCGGAAATCACCCACAACAAATCGAGCTGCTTTTCTTTGGACTTTTTCCAGTTCTCGAATCAAGTAATCCTGGTGAGGGTCCCGTACACTGGAACCATACTCTAGTTGGTGTTTTACCAGAGACTTATATGCCCTCTCCTTTACATCCTTACTACAACCTCTAAATACCCTCATAGCCATGTGCAGAGATCTGTACCATTTATCTGCAAACCTATTTATGTGATTACCCCAATGAAGATGTTTCCTTATATTAACACCTAGGTACTTATAATGATCCCCAAAAGGAACTTTCACCCCCATCAATGCAGTAATTAAAACTGAGAGGACTTTTCCTATTTGTGAAATTCACAACCTGACTTTTAACCCCGCTTATCACCATGCCATTGCCTACTGTCCATCTCACAACATTATCGAGGTTATTTTGCAGTTGCTTACAATCCATCTATTCGGCAGTAAACAACAGAAAATAAAATCAAAATAAATGAAACGTTGTTCCGCACAGAACTATTCCACACATTATCTTACAATGTCCCTATCATAAACTAACAGTACTCATGCAGTTACAGTTTCTCAAAAAAACAATGGCTGCACGGTATTGTATAAGTTCCTCGCAGGTACACTTTTCTCGGAATAATTTAACCTATAGATGCAATGTTTGTTGCGTTTATCCACAGGGTTTGTATCTTCCTGAAATGTGAATTATATTTTGATAATATGTATTCAGCCTGAAGGCTGGTTTCATCCTCAACTACTCCACCATCAGCCGTCATAGATGGCCTAGGCTTCACTGAAGAAATGCATTAAGGAAATGAGAAGTTGGGTATTTTCCCGTTGCTTTCCTCAACGAACCAGAAGTTGCTATTACATATCAGTGCATGCACCAACCGACACTAAGAGCGACATTTTCACATCATTCATAACAGTGACTGGCTGCACAAGGATTGGCATTACCAGTATCGCTCATACCTTTGTCACTTCCATAACGCCAAAGCCAAGAATGAGACCGTGACAGGTCAATGAAAGGAACAAATTTGATCTAGTCCATATCGAAAAACATAGTGCGCAGCAAAGACTAGGTCTCGCCAGCAAGAATAATAATAACTTAAAATAAATCTGGTAAATGCGCGTTTTCTTAGCAACTGCACAAATCGTAGTGAATTTTAAGAAAAGTGTTCGAAGAAAAATGTATATTACTAGTAGAATGAATCGAGTTAGATTAATAAACATGTGAACCAGGGCCATCGCGTTCTTCATATTGAAGAGCTAAAACATGTTCAGTTAATTATGTATATATAATATACAAGAATAAATTATTTTTCTATAAATGCATTTAACATTTGTATAAGTGTCGTTACATGTATTTCGTTCCTAAGCACATGCACGCTATACCCTTGGAAAGAGGTTTGATAAAAAGGGAACATACTTATGTTCTTTTGTTTCTGAGTTCCTAGCTCGACCACCTAGAAGAGCTTCGAAATCTGTCTAGGAACTTAAGAGTCATCAGGTTCTCTGGTACAAAATTCTAAGTACCTATTGTGCCTGAAAGTGCCCCGTTAATTCATGCCTATTTTCACTTTTACACCTACTGCACCTTTATGTATTGCTGCACATCAACTTCTATTTATTGGTGTACATTATCGCCTTAATATCACTGAAATTTCCCTCTACACTTTCTTCAGGTTTGATGTAAAAAAAATAATATGTACTTTCAGAAAACTTTAAAACCAACGAAAACTGTACGCCTTCCAATGTGAGAATGCTTATGCTTGCGTACTTATGTTCTTTTGCTTCTGAACCCCAATTACGAATCCTCCCAGCTCATTCAGCTGGGAGAGTTTTCTAGGAAAGTTGGGGGTATCAGATTGTCTTGTACTAAATTTCTAGTTTCTAGGGTGCCTGGAAGTGTCCCAGTAATTCGTGCCTATTTTACCTTCCTCTGTGAATCAGTGGTAGAGTGTCGACCTCCGGATAGCAGGGGTAGTTAGATTTTTGAAAGGTGAGAAGTAGCCTATATTCAACACTCTATATCGTACGATGTCTGTATGTAAAATATCACTGATGGCACATTTGGTGTTTAGCCGACAAACTCAGCCATAGATCGTCCAAGGGAGATCCTGTTTTCTCTGCCATCTGGTGGTATAAAACCAGATGTCGAAATTGACACGCAGGCAGTCTAAACTGCATCACTCAAAATGCCTGCACACAGTAGCTGAAGCCATATTATTATTATTATTATTATTATTATTATTATTGCTAGCGGCTTTACGTCGCACCGACACAGATAGGTCTTATGGCGACGATGGGACAGAAAAGGCCTAGGAGTTGGAAGGAAGCGGCCGTGACCTTCATTAAGGTACAGCCCCATTATTTGCCTGGTGTGAAAATGGGAAACCACGGAAAACCATCTTCAAGGCTGCCGACAGTGGGATTCGATTAATGTTTGTTTGATATGGTAATCGATTGTATCTCTGTGCAAAATATAATGTATTTTATTTCCTGCCACTAGGAAACACTTTTTACTCTTACAACAAAAATTACCGGGAGAGTTGGCCGTGTGGTTAGGGGCGCGCTGCTGTAAGCTTGCATCCGGGAGATGGTGGGGTTCGAACCCCACTGTCGGCAGCCCTGAAAATGGTTTTCCGTGGTTTCCCATTTTCACACCAGGCAAATGCTGGGGCTGTACCTTAATTAAGGCCACGGCCGCTTCCTTCCAACTTCCTTTCCTATCTCATCGTCGCCATAAGACCTATCTGTGTCCGTGCGACGTAAAAAATTGTAAAAAGAAAATCGATGTGCTGATGCTCCTCTTATAATTCTAACATTAAATAAAATACTTATGCCCGCCAACGAGGGGCTACCTGTGAACCGAGCACCGGTTTTCCTCAAAGGACCTTCATTCGATTCCCCGTCATAACATCGAATGATAAGGAATGAGATTTCCACTACTGGAGCAGCACATGACCCTGAAGTTCACTCAGCCTGTGCAGAAGTGAGTACCAGGTGAATTCCTTCGAGCAAAGGCGGCTGGGCACTTAGTGCCGAGGTTACGGATAGCAGAAGCCTTTACTTTTCACCCCTCCAAGGGCCTTCATTGCCAGTACGGAAATGACTTTGCTTTCTTTATGTTCTCCAACGTTCTACTACTTATACAGTTATTAAATGCCTGTTACCGCTTAATACACACATACTTTAATTATGTTGTGATAATAATAATAACAGCCGGCCCCGTGGTGTAGGTGTAGCGTGCCTGTCTCTTACCCGGGGGCCCCGGGTTCGATTCGTGGACAGGTCAGGGATTTTTACTTGGATCTGAGGGCTGTTTCGAGGTCCACTCAGCCTACGTGATTAGAATTGAGAAGCTATCTGACGGTGAGATAGGGGCCCGGTCTAGAAAGCCAAGAATAACGGCCGAGAGGATTCGTCATGCTGACCACACGACACCTCGTAATCTTCAGGCCTTCACGCTGAGCAGCGCTCGCGTGGCAGGCCAAGGCTCTTCAAGGGCTGTAGTGCCATGAGGTTTAATAATAATAATAATAATAATAATAATAATAATAATAATAATCAGGTAAGGTATGATCTTCGAAGAGGCCTGGGGCAGGTCTTTCGAGTTGATGTTCAAGGGTGAGTTGCGCGTCTATGAATATGAGGCCGGGAATAGAGCCCGAAATAAACCAAAGGCTAGCATGTTAATTACTTAGTAACGAATATAGGCAGAATACTTCTGACTACACAATTGTCAACGCACAAAATAGTTTGTTCTTCCTTAAGAGAAAAAATATTGCGCTATTTTACATTCTTTTCTGAAGTAAATGTTGGCTAATTCTTATTGAAAACATTCTCAGTCCACTGTTCTGAAACTACATGACTTTGGTTTAAGATTTTCCATAAACTCTGAGATTCGAACCTTAGTCGAGAGAGAGAAATGCTGAAGATTAAAATATAATAATATATATATATATATATATATATATGTCAAATTATTCGGTAGAGATTTCTTGTTTAATTTGCTTTACGTCGCACCGACGATGGGACAGGAAAGGCCTAGGAATGGGAAGGAAGCGGCCCTTAATTAATGTACAGCCCCAGCATTTGCCTGGTGTTAAAATGGAAAACCACGGAAAACCATCTTCAGGGCTGCCGACAGTGGGATTCGAACCCACTATCTCCCAGATGCGAGCTCACAGCTGCGCGCTCCTAACCGCACGGCCAACTCGCCCGGTGATACAGATTTCGAAATTATGGTACACTTACGTGAATGTACCTTAAAAGGACAACGCGTAGAGCTACAAAGGTCATAAATCATAGTAGCAATACATCTTGAAAATATGAGAACTACTTCGAGGTGATCTTTCGACCTATTTGTGTGAAACTCTATAAGAGTTAAGTACAGAACATGTAATAATTACAAAGAAAAGATGTTCACGTTTACTCACATTGTTGAAATGTCTTCAGAAGTTCATTAACACGATCCAGTACACTTCACAACAACACTAGAACACGGATTACACACAACAATGAAGAGTCCACATTGTGTTGCGCGAACTAGTCACATTCCCGCCGCGGTACCGACTGAGAGCGCGCCAACAGTGTGGTGGCAGACTAAAAGTGACGGGGACACCCTGCCAAGAGTAGAACTGTCGCGGTACTGTTGCACAAACAGAACGGCACAATCTGTGGACGAGGTGCTGTAGCCGCCTTATGACATAAATATGTGGACAGTTTGCGTCATACAGAGGAGTGGGAGGGAAGATGAAAATAACAACAAATCTATACACAATTAGCATACACTCTGAAAAAACAAGAAAAACTCTGATAAAAGAAAAGACATGTCACTGTCAGCAAACAACTGACTCACACTTTGTTCGACAAAGTATTCGACGGTATTTGATATGCAGCAATCTTTTGTTAGCAGCAGGCTACATTTAGCGAGTAAGTTGACAGTTATTATAAGCTTTTCATATCATTTGCTTTGCCTACTATAGCAATTAAGTAACTGCCATGAAACATCTTCATCTTCTCTTCCAACATCTGTGGGGTCGCTGGTGCGAACTGTGCCGCACATGTGGATTTGGCCATGTTTTACGGACGGATGCCCTTCCTGACGCCAACCTTATATTGTGTGTTTCTGTGGTGACTGGTAGTGTAATGTGTTGTCTGAATATTAAGAGGAAACTGTTGGAACCAACACAAACACCCAGTTCACGAGCCAGAAGAATTAATCAAACACGATTAAAATCCCGACCCTACCGGGAATCGAACCCGGGACCCTCAGAACCGAATGCCTCAACGCTGACCATTCACCCAACGAGTCGTACCCATGAAAAACATCCACATGTGTAGTAAAGTCAAACGTCATGATGACTGTTGCCGACTTCATTCACAACTTACATACTTCTCTACTTAATTCTTTCTTCCTTAATCCGTTTACCCTCCAGGGTTGATTTTTTACTCGAACTCAGCGGGGGATCCCACCTCTACCACCTCAAGGGCAGTGTCCTTGAGCGTGAGATTTTGGGTCGGGGATACAACTGGGAAGGAGGACCAGTGCTCGCCCACGCGGCCTCACCTTCTATGGTTAACAGGGGGCTTTAGAAGGAATGGGCAGGAAAGAGGGAAGGAAGCGGCCGTGGCCTTAAGTTAGGTATCATCCCGGCATTTGCCTGGAGGAGAAGCCCTCGTACCACTTTTAAAATTTCGTGGCAGAGCCGAGAATCGAACCCGGGCCTCCGGGGGTGGTAGCTATTCACACTAACCACTACACCACAGAGGCGGCTTCTCTACTTAATACGAGTTGGAATTCCAAAAAGAATTTAATCTCTTTTCAGATATTCGTCGCACAAAATATTTCGATTTCTTGACTAAATTGCATATAATTAGTTCAGAGACTGTAGCCTCGGTAGCTCAGGCGGCAGCGTGTCGGCCTCTCACCACTGGGTTCCGTGGTTCAAATCCCGGTCACTCTATGTGAGATTTGTGCTGGACAAAGCGGTGGCGGGACAGGTTTTACTCCGGGTACTCCGGTTTTCCCTGTCATATTTCATTCCAGTACCACTCTCCAATATCATTTCATTTATCATTCATTAATCATTGCCCCAGAGGAGTGTGACGGGCTTCGGAAGGCGGCACAATTCCTATCCTCGCCGCTAGATGGGACTTCATTCATTCCATTCCTGACCCGGTCGAATGACTGGAAACAGGCTGTGGATTTTTCGTTTAGAGACTCGTTCTAGAGTCATGTTTTTTGAAGTTACTTGTTTGTAGGTAAATGTTGATTATATTCTGTGGCGCATATTGGGAGCTACCAAAACTATCATTGAAGTCCACTTTAAAATGGGAATGAATCTTCATATGCGTTGTAAAGTCAAACTTTATGATGGCTGTTGTCGACTACTTCTGCCCCTACATACTTTTCTACTTAACACGAGTTGAAAGCTATAGCGGAGAAACACACGTTTCTAAGAATTCTAAATGTAGATATCTTCGTAAAGTGATACTGCAACCCACCCTCTACGTCACTCTCCCCCCATATGTTTGCTAATTAATATCGGATAGGTGTGTGGCCTGAGGGCAAAGGTGTGTTAGGCTTTTACCACTGCAAGTGTTGAGAGAAGTTTTCCAGCCTTGGAAAGAATAAAAACATGCCTTCGAACAGCACAAGTACAAATTCAACTCAGCAACTTGGCTCTTTTATCATTAGAAAATGAGGTACTTGTTTCCCTGAGGATGGCAAAAAAAGAAAGCCTTTTACGATAGTCTCTTTACAAAGTTTACCTATTAGGAAAGACCGCTGGAATTCATATGCGGATATGAAAAGGTACATTTAAACTAATGACTATGTCTTATTTATATATCTAGATTGTTCATTTTAAAAATATTTTGTCTCCCATTTTCTGATTTTCGTTGCGAAATTTACTGGTAGTAATTTCTAACTTCAGAAGATTCTGAGGTACAGGGACATAATTTTGACAATTTTAACATTTAAATGGTAAATGTCGTCGCCATAAGACCTATCAATGTCGGTGCGACGTAAAGCCACTAGCAAAAAAAAATGTTCATAAGTTATTTTTATAATTAAATGATCTACCTAATCAAACCCGTTTCAAAAACTTTCTCACTACCTCAATACTTCATAATAATTACTCCTCCCTAAAACATCTGTAAGTAAAAATAAATCATACACGATATTCAGAGTATAAAAGTATTTTAGTTTAGTTAACTTACGATAGGCGTCAAAAACAAATAAAATATTTCAAAGTTCTTTCAGCAAGTAGACTTCCCGGTTAGTCTGTATCTCCTGTAACATTCGGCAACTTCTCGACGTCACGCTGTTGTCGTTTCGTGCATCACAATGAAAACTCCTACAGCAGGCCAGGCAGACCACCCACTCTACTGCGGAGTATGTATCTAAAACACATGGTACACCCAATGTATAAAAAGTACTAATATTTTCTTAAGTTCTGGTTAGCTCACTTTCTGGATGTCCTTAATGGTTTAGGCAGAAATCGTTTCGCAGAAATCGTTACTGCTCGGCTTCCTTTCATCACAGTTCAATATTTAATACATGTAAACCTTCTCCTGGAGATCCTCTAGGCAGCAGCGAAAAACAAATAAAAATATGTTCTATAGTTCTCGAGTTATAGATTGCTATTCCTGTACCTAACACAAGATTTCTTCTATTAAAAAGCATAGAAACTGTTACTGTGGCCGAAAATTTCAAGATATGGTGTTGCGGACATTTCTGTAGTATTTTCCATGTTCTTCCCACCTGGTGATCATGATCGTTAAGACGCCAAGCCTTTAAAGGTCTGACGCTGAGGTTAGTTGGTTCGAGTCCCGTTGGTGGTAAAATATTTTCCCCCTTCAAAATGCTGGCCGGTAGGGTAGCAGACGTGGTAATATACAATTTACAATAATTTAGATCGTGTGCCCAATGCCTGCATTCAGTTCCCAACCTCCCTTCAGTGTTCATGTGGAACGAGGGCGTATGATGCTGTTGATGGCGATTTGTCCGCCGGTTGGGGACGTTGAGGCTTGAGCAGACCCCTTGGTGTTATTAGACAGGAGTAGGTCATGTCCTGACAGCGTGTTTCTCTTTTACCTCATTATAAGATTTCACCCGTGGTGTAGTCCTGGGTTCAATTCCCGGCTCTGCCACAAAATTTGAAAAGTGGTACGAGAGCTGGAATGGGGTCCACTCAGCCTCGGGAGGTCAACTGAGTAGAGGGGGTTCAATTCCGACCTCAGCCATCCTCGAAGTTGTTTTCCGTGGTTTCCCACTTCTCTTAACTTAAGACCACGGACGCTTCCTGCTCTCTTCTTGGTCTATCCCTTCCAATCTTTCCATCGCCCCTCAAGGCTCCTGTTCAACATATCAGGTGCCCCCCGCCTGGGTGAGGTACTGGTCCTCCTTCCCAGTTGTATCCCCGGCCCAAAGTCTCACGCTCCGGGACACTGCCCTTGAGGCGGTAGAGGTGGGGGTCCCTCGCTGAGTCCAAGGGAAAAGCCAACCCTGCAGGGTAAACGGATTAAGAAAGAAAGAAAGAAAGAAAGAAAGAAATAACAGATTTCACATGCAGACGCAGACACTAAATAAATAATGATAGAAAATTCTTAACAATAATATAGTTTGTACATATCTTTAACAGTTTAGGCAGCGTAATCCGAAAAACTTGTCTCCTGGGATCATTTTCTTCAAGTTGTTTCGTATAAATCATTACTCATCGGCTTGCTTTCATCACAATTCAGTATTTCGTATATGAAAACCTTCCTCTAGAGGTTCTCTAGGAAACACCAAAACCACATAATATCCCGTCCATCCATTCTCTAAATTTAACCAGACACTAATAAACACAGACAGACAGACGGACAGACAGACATTGAGTTCTAAATATATATATATATATAGGCTATTCTGCCTTTCTGACGGCTACAGTTGGAGACCAGGAGACACCCCAGGGGTGTCCGGTCGAATATCATGGATAGAAACGAAGGTCTCAAGGAAATTAAACCCAGACTCGAGGTTTCATGTCGAAACGATTACAAATGTATTTATGAATCAGCCATACTGACAAGTTACTGTAATGATTTATGACCGTTAAATTTAGTAAGTGATTTAAATTCATATGCAAAAGTCCATCAAAACAAATGGAATATTATAAATTATATAAATGACAGTTGTAGTCCAACATTATGAAATTATTATTAACGTTACATTATTTCTGAAATGCTTATTATTCTTGCCAAATGATTTTATAGTTTCAAAGTGAAATAAATTTAACAGATAAATTTAACTTTGCACAATTATTAAAAATCAGTCAAACAATTAATTATGTAACTGTCCTAGAATGTTTGATTATCCATGAATATTTGATTATTAGTTTGTAACCGTACAACAGGGTTACAGATTCCATTCAGTATTTATTATTATTATTATTATTATTATTATTATTATTATTATTATTATTATTATTATTATTATTATTAACCCGATTCATTAGATTTTATATTCTGTTTCTCATCACTTAGACTGTAATAATTAGGTATCACGTATATTATTGTATTTAATCACAGGTTAAGTGAAATTTGTTTGTAATTATTCTGTTTTGTAGTAAGTGAGATTTGTTGGTTTCATATAGTCATGCTGTGGGTTGTAACTCTGGCTAGATAAGCTGGCATAGTATTTTGCAATCGAGGCTATGTTTAACTGAGAATGTTATGTGCAAGTAGATTTTCCGGTGACGCATGAAACTTAGTCATCTGCAATCCGCTTGGGCACGCTTAGACAACACTTGACTGATGACATCAGTGCGTGGGCACGTGATTGCGACCAAGTGTCAGTATTCGCCAGCTACTGTATGTTGAAGTGGAAGGGATGAACAGAGAGTAGGGAGATGAGTCGTCATCGCGAGGTTATAAAAGTCGATGCAACGGTGGTGAGAGGTATTCAGATCATATCGTTCAGATCATATGTAACAGTCAGATGTATCAAATGGAAGAAGTGGTCTTAGAGTGATGATCAGAGCTAAGAGTTGTGTTTTCAAGAGGTCTTGTAATAATCGAGGAGGTCTACAAGTGGTGGTTGTATCCGAGCAGAGACGGGTACTATGCTGATAAAGAAACATCATCTTCTTGTGAGGATGGACTTCACAAGATGTTTCAATAATATTGTCAATTATAATATCTGCCTGCTGTCATTTCTTGATGGATACAGTACTTTTGCATCCATCTCTTGGCACATGCCAGAGTAAAGTGTAGCTTCCACCGCAGTCCCAGTCAACATCCATGGCTGTGACAATATGGAAGTTGCTGGGGTATGGGTAGTGCTGAGTAATGACATTCAGAGCACGACTGGTGCATCTGAGTATTATGAAAGGTGCTGCTTATAGGGTCAGTCGTGCTGCAATAGTACTTTCTGACCCAGTGAGGAAAGCAATGGCAAACTATCTCACTCCTCATCTTGCCTAGTACGCCTCATTTTGGTGCTGCCATTGGTTTTTGGAGTTTCCTTATAACTGCATAACCTTTGGTGGTGCTATTTGAGGATCCAACCAGCCTCTGGGCTGATGACCTAACAGACAGACAGACATATGTAACAGTCAGATGTATCAAATGGAAGAAGTGGTCTTAGAGTGATGATCAGAGCTAAGAGTTGTGTTTTCAAGAGGTCTTGTAATAATCGAGGAGGTCTACAAGTGGTGGTTGTATCCGAGCAGAGACGGGTACTATGCTGATAAAGAAACATCATCTTCTTGTGAGGATGGACTTCACAAGATGTTTCAATAATATTGTCAATTACTTATAATATATTGAGTGGACGTAATTACATTGGAGCTCCCTACACGCGTACATGGTATGTAGGCCGACTCCTTGTTATATAAGAAGATAACAGCAGACGGCTCCCGACTTCAGCTCATAGGTTTTCCCAAGAATTTCAAGTTCAACAGCGGTGTATGCAGACATCAGGTAATTAAAGCATCAGACATTTTATGCATTCATAACATGAAGAAGAATGTAATCAGCGGCGATATCACATCTCACTTCAAGTTCATGCCAATAGCATTTTTTGTTTAGATTAAATTTTCCTTTTATTAGTACCGCAAATCTCACTATATATATTTTTTGTTAAATTAAAAGACGTCAATGATTGTTCATTGTGACGTAAATTATAGTCATAAACTCAGTTTTATTTTAATTATAATAAATGATTCCAGCTCCATGTACAATCCTCAATTGTGGAAATGGAACAGTAATTTAATATTGTCCTGATCCATATCCCTGTATATTGCCAGATATGTGAGTTTATCACCTCACGCCTTGAGATAATTGATATAAGAGGTATTGAACCATTCTGTTCATGGACCAATAGTATAGATTTTTAGTATTGGATATTGGGATTACATAAGACCACCCACGAAGTCATTGTCTTATAGTATATTTCATAAAAGATTCCAGAAGAAGCGTTCTCGTGTGAAGAGAGCTAGAGCGTCATTATGAAAATCTCCAGAACCTCATTAAAGGGAGTTATGTCCCAAGCCAAGCCTCTTAATGAAGATTGGGGACGCTTCCCGGATCCCGGCAAAACTTACCTTCGGAGGGAAGAAAGAATTAAATTAATATCTTTGGTTACGGAAGAGATGCATTGGATCTGATACAAGAATTGCAACCTGCATAATTTCTGCTTAATTTTGATATGCATTAGGGCTGCAATCATAAATGCATTCGTTAAATAGGGTACTTGACGTGCTTTGTGCGGGAAAACTTCGAGTCGCGGGCGCGCGTATCCTGCACGCGATCAAGCGGCGTGGCTACGCTAACCTGATTATAAATGCGAGGCCGCCTGACACATCAGCCTCATTCTTTGACCGTAAGGCTGCTTGAACGAAGTCGTCATGCTACCAGTCGGCACCACGAACAACATTTTGTCTTCGAGCTGCACATACAACTAGCACTACGGTATCTGCGAGGAAGTAAGTAATCAACTTGCATATTCAGCTAAAGCCTTGATATTACCTGTGTTGATATGCTATGGTGAGATGAGGTACTGCCTATAATAGACTGATGAACTAGTAGCTTCATATTTCTGTGAGGTCAAGTTGTAACTGACGTAATGCTAGAATAAATATAGGCTCAGGATAGTTATTATAGTTCTACATGTTGTCCGAGTGAAAGGATGGAATAACAGTGTTACTAAGAGTTGTGAAGAAACTATAGTGTACCAGGTTTAAAATTCAGAACAAGACATGGTCACTGTAACGTGTGAGGCACGATAGTAGTGGAAACAGGCATCGAGTCTGGACAGTCTGTAATAAATGAATTAGTTTTCAGTTACCCCTGCATCAAGCCAGAACGAGCTTTTACATCATCATTGCGAGGAAGCCACAACCGGAGCTGAAGCCGACGCGACAGCGGGAATCGATCCAGGAACGTTGGGCGTACCTGATCAGCGCGACGTCGAAGGGGACATCTTCCAACCATCTAAGGAGCTGTACGAAGGACTCACGCAAGATAGAATGTCTGCAAGTGTTCACCAGTATCTGCTGCAAGCGTCGCAGTTTGTCATGATGTGGTAAATTCAGTGGTCCACAGGGAGGGCCGCTCCGTCATGTCATCAATCACATAAGGTCAGAGCTTTCCATTCTGTTTCGAGCATGTCATTTAAATTTAGATAGGAATAGGGGGGGCCGTCAGCCAACAGGTTAGTTATGGTAGGAAAATTCTTGGTAATAAAGAGCTAGGCCTCAAGCTCGAACCCCGTACATTAGGGTAGATGATAGTTTGTAGATTCCTTGTTGGTGTGTTTATATTTCATTTCGATAGTATTATATTAGCGTACGTGTTATCTTCATAGGTCAGGTCGAACTCCCTTGGTCATGGTAGGTTAGTCAAACAGGCAGGCACTATTTATTGTGTCGCGTTTAGGCATTTGTCACTGCAGACGTAGGCTGTATAGTTGAGACCAGGATTCAACCCGTAATTCACCTAGCTTTACTGACAGGGCGAGCGAGTCCGAATGTTCGAGAGATGTGAGCATTATGCATGTAGCTGACTGTATGAATTGATATGAGAAAGCCCAGAACAGTTTGAGAGTGTATTGGATGTATGTGAGATGCCTTATTATGGCCATGTGACTATAGCTTAATGATTTGTGCCTTTGTATTATCAAGGTTGAGCCCATGGGAGGCGGAAATAAGATTTGTTACATTGCTGGTGATATTGAGATGAGGGCGGATAGCCCAGGTGTATTTAAAAGAGTGCTTTTAGCAGCCAGATTATGTGAGGTACTGTGAAAGGCGAGGTTTCTTAGCCCGCAGTCAGCTGAGCTCGTAAATTGTGTGGGCTGCTGCTTGTCGAGTGTTCGAATGGTGAGGGTTGTTGTGTCTGACGTCACAGTCTTGAAACTTGGTTATATTGCTGTCTGCAGCTTGTCGAGTGTGTAAGGGGGGAGAAAACGACCTTGATGTTTTGAACGCAGGGAGAGATTTTTGTTCTGTTTGTTCTACTTTAATTTTAACACTGGCCCGTTTGATATTGATCCCTTGGACATGTTGGTTGTGTTCTTTTTATATTGTTTGTATATGAATATTATACGCCTTACTCTTCATGGGACCAGGGTTCGAGACCGAGTCAGGACACGGTACATTATGTGTTTATATTTGTTTGCACCGGGGTTCGATGGTATGAGGCATAGTAAATTTTATGGAAATGACTGTTAGATGTGTATTTCAGCAGATATCCATTTTTCTAGATTTCATTACTTACACAATTGTAACATGCTTGTTACAGCACAGCTGTGTCGTGAAGGCAGTGAACTGGTTGTCATCGGCTCAACATTATCTTTACCCCAATCATATTTGAAAGCTCTTATATTTGTAATTAGTATATTTTATGTAATAAATCCCTGATTGTAAAACTTTGAATGCAGCGATGTTTTCTGTTAGATTTTTTTTATTTTAGCTGATTCTTACCTGATTAGTCACATATCCTAGTGTTTTATCTTAATATTGCCTTTTGTTCACCCATGTTATCCCTGAGAAGTGAGCTATCGTGCGGCCGAGCAGGGATATGTGTTCAGGTAAGACTATGTGCACAAGCTCACGTTTGTGAGAGTTCTTTCACTACTGTACTCTGGGTTCGAGACCGGCTTTCGCCTGGCCGGAACCATAGGGTCCTGTAGGGCACAGTATGCTCTACCGAATTTTGTTGTTTTTCTTAAAAAAGCAACTGGCGCTCAAACAAATGTTATTTATATTGTGTGGAAGATATAAGGTATAAGAGTAGTGGTTGGAGTAGCCACAAGTTGTTGCGAAGATAAGTCGACTGAAAATGTTTACACTCATTTCCTTTAGCACATTACAGACAAACTTTCCTGTCAAAATATCAAAATTGAAATCAAAACATGTTTCGCATATCAGGACAAATAACACAACGCTGGTTTACGACTCAAACGAAAACAGTCATCACAGACCTTGATAATACACGACGAATATAACGCACATGATGGAGTGAAAATACCGCACACAAAATTATGTATGCTAGAAATATCTACCAAAAGAAACTACACAAGTACAAAATATAACTCAAAAACACACGCAAAACGTACACATATATCAAATTATCCTAATTGAATAAACATTATTATTATAAAATCTATATTAAAACCAAACAACAAATTAGCTTGATAATGTACTGTAAATTATGTCTTATACACCCTTGAAAATAAATCGAAGTCTATGCTAGGTTTTTCATATATTATTCACCCCTGAAAATTGTAGCATTTTAGACCTCCGAATGCAGAGAATTATATTATTGAAAAGTAACAGCAGATAGGTTTCCCTAAACACAACAAACGACATTTATGTAATGAGAATGGTTTCACTAAGAATAAAATAAAATATAGTTTACTCACGTGTTGACAACTTATATTTGTAATAAAATGTATTTACTAAAATTAGACAATGTCCGTCCATCACAAAAGAAATTCCCGTTTTCCAAGAGAAACAGAGCTAACTAAGTGTTTTAAACATCACATTTGATTATTTCACATCAAAATAAATACGAATTAACTGCTTTCAATGTGGAAATATTTTAGAATACGGTAATATTATTGATTTTACGTACCACCAACTACTTTTTCGGTTTTAGGAGACGCCGAGGTGCCGGAATTTTGTCCTGCGGGGTTTCTTTTACATATCAGTAAGTCTATCGACACGAAACTGACGTATTTGAGCACCTTCAAATATCGCCGGTTAGAGCCAGGATCGAACCTGCTAAGTTGGGCTCAGAAGACTAGCGCTCTACTGTCTGAGCTACTCAGCCCAGGAAAGGAAACAGTTTTACTCTTGACCAGTGTTATTAGCGTTTCGTGGGGAACACGGAAGGAGCCTCCCCGAAGAGTGCTAGACAAGGCATTCGAGCGGACGGTGGTACACCGCCTGATTCTTCCACGAAGGCGCTGCTACACAGCAACAAACAGACGATAGCAAGTACTATGTCCACTAACAGTTCTTTTCAGGACCAACCAGAACACATGTCGATCAGACTTGGTAACAATCTCCGAATTCGTCACTTAAATATCGAATCAATATCACCACCAAAAAGTCAGTATCTGTCTCGTGTTATGCTGGAGAATAACGTGAATTTGATAGCACTACAGGAAACACACACCAGTGAAGATCTCTTCAGAAGAGGAAAAATATGTGGTTAAATCTTGCTGGGGCAATCGATGTTGAACGTTATGGGATCGCAACTTACATAAGATCCCAGTTAACTGATTTTAAAGTTGTTTTTGAAGACAGTTCAACAGATATCCTCGTCCTGGCAGTGGAAATCTCAGGCATTACTGTTGTGAATGTCTATAAACCACCCGGAGTCAGTTGGTCAGGCCCTTCATTAAAAGTTTTTGATCACCCTGTTTGTACGTCGGAGGTTTCAATAGTCACACACAGCCCAGCATGAGGATACGAATTTGAAGATGACAATGGGTCCAACCTAAATAGCTGGATTGAAGCAAACTCCCTACAACTCGTCCACAATGCTAAACATCCTGGCACATTCCGTTCTAGCAGGTGGCAAAAGGATTATTCTCCTGACCTGTGCATAGTGTCTCAGTCAACTCCTGAGAATCAACACATGGTTTAACAAAAGATCATCAGTTCCTTTCCTCTCAGTCAATACAAACCAGTTATTATTCACATGGCAATGAGACCCCTCTTGTTTCTTCAGTACCACAACCTCGTTGGAATTTTCGACTAGCTAAGTGGTATCAGTTTGCAAAAGGGCTTGATAACACGTCTGTACAGTGGATATCAACAGTTCCTGAAAATTACAGTAGATTTGTCAACGCCATAAGAGCTAATTCTAGAAACTTCATTACCCAGGGATATCGTTAGAATAGTCAGAAGAATGTAATCAGTTCTACACCGAATATCAGAACTCTCCTAATAAAACGACAGCTGATGAGTTGCTAAGGGCTCTAACTAAATTAAGGAGAAGAAGTGGCACAGAACTACAGCAGAGATAGACTTCACACACTCTTGTCGTAAAGCCTGGAACCTCATAGGAAAACTTGGTAGTGACCCTACCACGAAACGCAGAACTTTGCCAATGAACCCGAACACAATTGCGTAAAGACTGACACAAATCTCTAAAGCGAAGATGGATAAGGTACACGCAAGGAGTGTTAAGAAGCAACTAAGAACGAGAAGATCTAATTTGGCATCCCATCCGGAGTATTCCTGTGACTTCAGTACTGAACAACTGGACAAGGCTCTATCCAAGATAGAGATAAATAAAACTGCTGGTTTGGATGAAATCTATCCTGAGTTTCTGAAGTTTCTGAAACAAAACATTGGATAGTCAACTTCTTCAATGAAATTCTACGAACTGGTAAATTACCTAAGTTGTTAAAACAAGTCAAAGTAATTGCAGCCTTGAAAACAGGAAAGGAAGGAACTGATGCGTCATATTACCCTCCAATTTTACTGCTTAGAGTAATCTACAAGATGCTCGAAAGAATTATACTTAACCGTATCCAGGAAACAATAGAAAAAGTCATCCCAGTCGAACAAGGGGGTTTCAGAAATAATCGCAGTTGTAGTGATCAGGTGTTAACACTGATAACAAAAATTGAAGCAGGATTCCAGAAAAGACTGAAGACTGCTGCAGCTTTTGTCCACCTTACATTAGCCTATGACACGGTCTGGAGAGAGGGACTGTTGCTCAAGTTTGTTCAAGTCATCCCTTGTCAGAAGCTAGCATGCTTACTAAACAATATGTTATCCAACCGCCCGCTTGGCTGTGTTTCTGTACGTTGAAAAAAGCAGATGGAGATCTATAAATAATGGTTTACCTCAATGGTCAGTATTATCTCCCATGCTATTCAATCTTTACATCCAATGGACATCAAAGATAATTCGTGCTCAATATAAGCACTCCTAACTGGTTCACACATTATCTTCGACATCAATTTAAGAAGTTTGGGAATATATGAGTTTTGAAGTACAATATTTTCACCCACATTTGATCTAAGGACAGATCATCAAATTTACTCAAAACTTCATTTAAACGAGTAACTTCATCACACAGACTGCCTTCATCTACACTTACTTGACAAAAGATTTTTTTATCGAAATAAAGTATTTTGCTCCTTGTGTTAACTCCGTTAGACACTTTACACAGAACTCGGAGATAAGGTATCAAAAGCCGTAGACTCGTGATAAAATACTGAGAGGTGGCTACCTTATTCGTCATTGCAGTGGAAGCTAACTGTATTCAAGATAATGATACCTCAAGGTAGGAACATAAGAACATAATCGGAGATTAGACAGAAAATAACATTGTGCATAACCTTTTATCCGGCGAATTTGATGTATTCGTAGACATGGTACAAACAGGATCCCATACGTCTCTGTATAAATATTTACACACATCAAAGTAATAATCTTATACTGAAATTGTCCATATAATCCGCTGATGCAAGTCCTTCATTTCACACTTGAACTTGTAGGGTTTAATAGAGGCACTTTATTAAGTTATATAGGGCAAAACGTTGTTGTTATTAAGCCAATTGTTCACTTTTACAGAATAAAATCTCTGTGAAACTGCATGAATTTTGTATCCATATTTTATTGAATTAATATTAAATTATTTTCATCAAATCAATTTGAGGCCACGTGTTGAAGTTAAAACTAGAAACGATATTAACCCATTCGTTCTCCTGGGCAACTTCCCAGATATTCCCATTGGACTCGACTATCATGATAGCAATACTATTGATAGCTCATTTCTATTCTTAATTTTGAAAGTAATATATTGTGTATGCTCTCAGTGCTGCTTTGGTCACCCGCGTGGGCACTGGCCTTGAACATTGAACGGAAGTCGATGTTGGTGCGTATCAGGTGTTGAACGTACAAACATGGCCGTACACTTGCAGGCGTTTTTCTCTTTTTCACATTTTCTCCATTAAAGAGAGGCACGCATTTGGGGACGAGTTTTGTTGTTGGTAGTGTTATCCACTCGGGCGTTGCTCTGAGCCTTACTCAGCATACAGTGGCTCAAAAAAGTATTGGTCTGTCGAGATATGCTACATGTGAGGACGAGGAATCGAATCGAATGATAATGAAAATTTACATATACTAGAATCCTTGATTATTTATCGTCGTGTGTAACATGTACATTGCAAGAAAACATAATTCTTCCATGTCCATATAACTAAAAGACCATAACTTAAAACAATCATTATCACTTGCCACCAAAAAAGTTTTGGTCTGAATTAACATAACGCAGTGCCACAAATTTTCGATGTAGTTGATGTTGAGAGATTGTGGTGGAGTTTCCATCCAACGTGGTGTATTATATAACAGCCATAGCTTCGTGTTCAGGGCTGTGTGTTTGGGGTCGTTATCTTGCATAAACGTATACTTTGCTGAGAGTCGCATTTTTTGGGGTACAATTGATGGAAGATATGTCTTGAGGATGTTAATGTATGCTTTGTGATCCATAGTCCTTCAATAAAGGGTAACTCACCTACACCATTCGCACTCATGCAACCTCACACCATCGGGGAACCACCTCCATGTTTCACAGTAGCGGCCAGGTTCTTCTCTTCAAGTTCAGAATTCGTTTTCCTCCACGCAGTCAATTGTCGGTCTGACCTGAAAAGGGTAAATTTACTCTCATCGGTAAAAACGAGTCTTCCAATCCTCATAGCTGTGCTCTTTAGCGTATGCAAATCTCTTCTTCCTGTTAGCCTTACTGTTGTACGGCTTTCTACGGGCTGTTCTCCCCTCATTTCCTTTTTCGCGTAGCATATTTCGGATGGTTTCAGATGACACTTGCACTCTTACATCTTGTTGTAACGCAGTTGCTATCTTCGGCGCACTTAGCTGAGGATTTTGGGTCATTTTATGCATAATTTGCCGTTTGTCTTGTAGTGATAACTTCGAGGGGCGGCCACTTCTTGGTCTATTTTCTATTGTCTTTATTCTTTTGTACCTGCATACAATATTTTTAACAGTTGTAACAGCTCTTCCAATAATTTAACTATGTCCTTGAAAGATTTACTTCTTGAAATAGTCGCACTGCATTCCTCCTTCCTTCCACGGCTCTTTCTTTCATTTTCCTTCCAATTGCTAGCTGAACGCGTTCATTCTCCACCCTGAAGGGGTGAGGCGGGCCACCTAAAGAGTTACGCCCTCTCTCTGGCCAAGAGATGCGAGCAGGTTGAGGAAATGTGATGGAGAAGGAAGATGGGTAGACGAAGTGAGAAATGATAGGATATGTGTGATTTCCGACTGCTGTAAAAATCCACAGTAGGCTACCGGAAGTCTCTGGAGTTCAAATCAGTAAGAGGGGTTTTAAAAAAATGAGCGTTCCAATCACCGAAAACAAACATAGGATTGCACGTAAAGAACAACTGTAGAAAAGCTAGCGCAGCAGGTCATGTAATTGTTCGCTCTGTGCGTTAACAAACACATACGCAGACAAGTCACAACCTGTTACTCATGCGTTTGTCATCATTCGAACAGGAAAGGACATCTAACCGTAAAACTGTAAACTTTGTCTATGATTTCAGAGTCGAGCACGAAGCCATCAGTTTGACCAGGGTGTTAAATGCATGTTTCTCGAGTTACTAAACACAAAACAGAGAAGGGCATCTACTTATAAAACTCTCAGCTACGAGACCCGGAAGTAGCCCTATGCTAGATCCTTACACCAGCTCTAATGCCCGGATGTAACCTCAGCTAGGGGAGGCCAAATTTAGGTATGTTAAGTTAATAAGCGCAAAGAGAGAAGGGCGTCTAACCGTAAAACAGTAAACTTTATCTATGATTCCAGAGTCGAACAAAATCCACCAGGTTAGCAGGGGAGTTAAACTTAGGCTTCTCTAGTTACTAAACACGAAACAGAGAAGTAAGTAATCTATGAATGAACAGCCATCTCTAAGGCCCGGGGGCAATCTCTGCTCAGCTTAGCTCCGAAACCCGGAAGTAACTCTATTCCAGCTTCCTACAATTAGCCATATAAGAGTCACTTCTTCTTTTGCTACCGCTTTTTCCTACACTTGTGGGGTCGCGGGTGCAAACTGCGTCGCACATGTGGATTTGGCCCTGTTGTACAGCCGGATGCCCTTCCTGACGCCAACCCTATATGGAGGGATGTAATCACTATTGCGTGTTTCTGTGGTGGTTGGTAGTGTGGTATGTTTGAATATTAGGAGGAGAGTGTTAGGACAGACAAATACACCCAGTCCCCGAGTCAGAAGAATTAATCAGAAGCGATT
This sequence comes from Anabrus simplex, assembly GCF_040414725.1. Lineage (NCBI taxonomy): Eukaryota > Metazoa > Arthropoda > Insecta > Orthoptera > Tettigoniidae > Anabrus > Anabrus simplex. The sequence goes on along the minus strand of NC_090265.1, from coordinate 1,045,180,360 downwards.
AAAATCCTCGACCCGGCCGGAAATCGAACCCGGGACCCTCTGAACCGAAGGCCAGTACGCTGACCATTCAGCCAACGAGTTGGACTCATATAAGAGTCACTATTATTATTTATTTATTTATTTACGGTGTAGCATAAAATCTTGTATATACATTTCAATATATTACAATAACAAGAAAACAATTTCATATCACGATGTCCAGCCCTTCCATCCACTCTAACACTGCCTCTGATGGTATAAATAAATCAGCCCACCTACCCGAGTAAGCACGTAGCTTGCAGCTGCCAACAATTTGAGCAATGGTTTGCCGTGGGGCAGCATTGTCGCATTTGACGTTACGCATTTCCACTTGTAGAGTGAGTCCCTGTATCTTCCATGGCCCGTCCGAACTCTGTTAAGAGTGACCCACTACCTGCGCGGTAGATGAAATCCACTAATAATTTGCGCACCAGAAAACACATTGTGAAGGGACAAGTCTGCTGAAGATTTCCAGCGCTCTTTCCTAACGATAACAGCATTGAAGTTGCGGATCATGTCAGCAGCATCACGCAAAGGTGGATGGCGTGATTTCAACCTTTGAAGACTGAGCGCATGGATGTCTTCTTGTACCGGTAGGTTTCTTCTCTCCCTCTCCCTCTCTCTCTCTCTCTCTCTCTCTCTATTGAGAGGGCGTTCGATCTGCGCAGATCAGGGGGGCATTATTCCCGTGAGCAGCGGGAGTTCATAGATTGGCGTGGATCTGATCGTGCCCGAAATAAAGCGCGTGCTGTTGTTCAGCTGTATACCAACATATCGGCTATATGGTCTATTAAGCCATACAGAAGAACATACACTGCATTGGAGTAAACCAGACCAAGGGCAGAATGTCGTAGAGTGCTTGCAGAACATCCCCAAGTTGTCCCGCCCTGTTTCTGAAGAATATTATTTAGATTTTTCAGTTTCTTAGATAAGTTCAATGATCCGCCTCTGTGGTGTAGTGGTCAGCGTGATTAGCTGCCACCCCAAAGGGCCCAGGTTCGATTCCCGGCTCTGCCACGAAATTTGAAAAGTGGTACGAGGGCTGGAACGGGGTCCACTCAGCCTCGGGAGGTCAACTGAGTAGAGGTGGGTTCGATTCCCACCTCGGCCATCCTCGAAGTGGTTTTCCGTGGTTTCCCACTTCTCCTCCTCCAGGCAAATGCCGGGATGGTTCCTAACTTAAGGCCACGGCTGCTTCCTTCCGTCTTCCTTGTCTATCCCTTCCAATCTTTCCATCCCCCACCAAGGCCCCTGTTCAGCACAGCAGGTGAGGCCATCTGGGCGAGGTAATGGTCATCCTCCCCAGTTGTATCCCACGGCCCAATGTCTCACGCTCCAGGACACTGCCCTTGTGGCGGTAGAGGTGGGATCCCTCGCTGAGTCTGAGGGAAATAAAACAACTCTGGAGGGTAAGCAGATTAAGAAAGAAAGATAAGTTCAATAGAGGTTGCTTGAATGATAATGTGCGATCCAAGGTTACGCCTAGATATTTATGAAACCACTTATGACGAAGAACTCGACTGCAGAAGCTTATATTTAATTTTGTGTTGGCCAGTCGATTATTTAAATGGAAGCATGCCACCTCTGCGTTACTTGCACAAGGACTAAGTCTCCATTTCTTGAAATAGACCTCTAGAGTGGACAGCTCCCTTGCTAGGATTTTCTCAGTTTTCTTGAGATCTCGGTATTGTGTGACTAGTGAAATACCATCAGTATAATAGAATTTCCTGCGCCCGATTCATTGGCTGAATGGTCAGCGTTGAGGCCTTCGGTCCAGTGGGTCCCGGGGTGGATTCCCGGCCGGCTCGGGGATTTTATCGTGTTTGATTCATTCTTCTGGCTCGGGGAGTGGATGTTCGTGTTTGTTCCAACACTTTCCTCTTCATGTTCAGACAACAAACTACACTACCAACCACCACAGAAACACGCAATACTGATTGCATCCTTCCATATAACGTTGGCGCGAGGAAGGGCATCCGGCCGTAAAACAGGGCCAAGTCCACATGTGCGACACAGTTCGCACCCGCGACCCCACAGGTGTGGGGAAAAGCGGAAAAATAATAATATAATTTCCTGCAATTTGACTCAGAAAGATCAGAGATGTATAGATTGAACAGCAGAGAAGACAGAACTGATCCTTAGGGTTAGCCATTCTTGAGTTTTCTCTCCGTGCCTTTACTGTTGCCTGAGCACACCCGAAATCTCCCGTCACTTAACATTTTGTTGATAACCTGAACGATGGTTCTGCAGGGTATGACTTCGAGAAGCTTATAAATCATACCTTTTCTCCAGATGTTGCTCAAGTCCGCAGGTATAACTTTAAAGTATCCTACACATGACCCCTGGGTGGTGCTAAGCAATCAGCAATATTCTGGCAGACAGTCTATCTGAAAAGATCTCCTGACTACCACATAATGTCAAGAGTCACTTATATTGTCAATTTTTTTTTTTTTTTTTTTACAGATAGGTCTTACGACGACGATGGGACAGGAAAAGGCTAGGAGTGGGAAGGAAGCGGCCGTGGCCTTAATTAAGGTACAGCCCCAGCATTTGCCTGGTGTGAAAATGGGAAACCACGGAAAACCATTTTCAGGGCTGCCGACAGTGGGGTTCGAACCTACTATCTCCCGAATACTGGATATTGTCTATTAACTCATGCACAGGCAGATCAATAACCAATTATATTTTATTGTTTAGAGGGAAGTGGGTTAACCTCTCCCCACTACCAAAACAATTGCCAACTGTCAACCGATAGGTGTACTATACGCGAAATTTTTCTAGAGCCCTGAGCTCTCTAGTGCTGAATCGGTAGACCTCGGTTATCTTCGACATCCATATTGGCAACCTTTGAAACACAAACTATGCATCGCTGTGCAACATCTGGCGTACACTTTACGAACTAGTACTGATGTTGTTTACACAGCAAAGCCAAACTATATAATTCATGCTAGGAACAAGATTCGCACGGAAAAATGTTATATAATGTTAAATAATGTATGTGTGACAGAATTGTTGGCGTAAGATAATAAATGTTTAGAAAATTCATATCGATCGATCATATTATCGATTCGATTCAGATTTCATTTCCATGCAGTTGGCAGTATAACCGGAACCGTCAGCGCTCCCTCCTTACTCCTCACCCCGTAAAAAACGGGCTCAAGAAAAAGTTCGCGTACAGTACACCGTTCCCTCCCGCACGTACAGAGAGAATACAGAGAGAAGCACCAGGCTACCTGGCGCCCGATAATTGGCGAAGCCGACTGGAAGTGCTCGCAACATGCCGTCAACTTTCGTGTGTTGCTGGTTTACCGCCGTCTTGTCCACCAGCGTCATATAGTGGTGGACACAGAACTACCTGCTAGCGCGATCTGTTAATCAACTCAACTCCACAACGTAGCTAGTAACTTACGAACTAACCGTCAATGTTCTTCCCACAAGGGAAGAAAGAAAACTCTCTCACCCCAAAACTTCGATCTCTAACATGACCGATAAGGCTCTTCCATAAAGAGCCTGTGTGAAGTTAAGTTAGCGTTCGTGGACAACGTTAGATTAAGACGTCGTAATCACGTGCTAACCTCACCTACAGTTTACCTGACCGATTGGGCTCCTCCAAAGGGAGTCCATAAAGAACCTGTGTGAGGTTAGGTTAGCATTCGTGGGTAAGGTTAGGTTAAAACGGCGTAATGACGTCCGCATCTCACCTACAGGTCATCTGACTGATTCGTCTCCACCAAGGCGAGCCCATGAGGTTAGGATTGCCCTCGTAGGTAAGGTTATGACGTTATGACGTTATGACGTTCTAATCACAACTAGCGGTCCGAAACACCCAGGTTATTGCACCCTATTTTCCAGAACACACCTTGTCGTATTACTACACCCAATTGTTCGAGAACCCTCTCAGTCATACCACTACGAAAGAAATGCTGACTCAGCGTAGGAAAATGCTTATTCAGCACCCATTGTTCTTGAACATATTTTGCTCAACTACTGGTGTCAGACCATATAGACTTGACGCCGTAACGATCATCGTCACCAAGCGGGCTTAATTTAAATATGAGATGTGTTTTGAATTTTTAAAGTTCATTATTCATTTTCATTAAACTTTTTGGAAGAACTTCCTCCTGGACATTCTGAGAAGTGGACAACATGGAAGGCTCTCAATCGATTACGCTCCAGTACCACGAGATGCAAGACCAACCTACAGAAATGGAGCCTTCCTGTGGAGACAGTTTACTGCAAGTGTGATACTAAGCAGACTAACGGGCATCTTCTACTGTGTTCTTCTTCTCAAGCCACTTGTACCATTAAAGATCTAATGAGGGCAACTCCAAATGCGCTTGTCGTGGCCAATTTTTGGTCAACCAGTGTTTAAAATTTCCTGTTTAATTTTTGTCTCGTTTACTTTGTACTTCTGACACGATAAATAAATAAATAAATAAATATTAAACTTTTTGTCTAACACGATTAGACTTCGGCCTACCGTTGTTCCTGCGTTCAAACTGGCGAGTGCATGTAAAATGTGTGCTCTGTAAAGCGGGGATCAGTCAGGCTTTCTCTGGGATCTCCGTTTTTTTCATATCCCTTTCGTTCTAGTGACGCTCCATTTATTCATTTGTCATCGCCTCGGAGGTATGTGACACGCTTCCTCAGCCAGCATGTTTCTCTTCCTCAATGTTATTTGAAACTTACTCACCTCAGAAGATACTTCATTAGATTAGTGATAGAGTGACCGTCACTCATTAGATTAATGGTAGAGTGACCATACTGGATCGTCAAATTGCGAATTCAAAACTAGCAGGAACAGTCGGTCTCTGAAGGCTTCAAAACAAAATCCTCAGCACTCATGTCGTACGATGTCACTAGACTATGTTTAAAATCTTTAGTGACACATTTTATGTCTACCCGACAAAAAGCATTAAAAACCCAACCACAGGCTACAGAATAGAGTTTTGGTTCACTATTGCGATGGCAGAGTAAAACGGAAGGTCGAAATTGACATGCACGTAGCTTAGATGGCGTCACCTCAATATGCCTGCACCTGGTAGCTGAGGCCATGCGATTATTTTCACCATCATCTTACTTGAAATGTACTACCAGGGCTAATATCTCCTTCTTCAAATAAAGCATAGTCTATTGATTAACTGTTAAACTGATTTACATTCATGTGACCAGAAGCACTTTCAAACTCCATTAACTATTTTTTGGGATTGCCCCGAACCTCCTCCTCATCTTCCTCCTCCTACCAACTTTTCATACCCACTAGGACTGACGGTCGAAGTTATCTCGCCCCAAATTACTCCCTGGATACGCCCTGCTTGAAACATCCATCACCACCAGACACGTCAAGTTTCATAATGAATCCCTCTTTAGTAACTGGACTGTCTATGTGGTAAATCATCAGCTTGGAAGCTGATTGTATCCTCAAATAGCACCACTGAAGGTTTAGTAGTTAAAGAAAAAAACAGCGAAAACCGATGGCCGCGGGTGTCTTGTAAATCGCCACCAGCAAGGGTCGTTACCAGTAAAGAGTATTACCGTGGCACTTTCCCACCACCTCTCGCAGGCGGCCTGGTTTGCCCTGAACAGTCATATGCTTTGAATAACTGAAGTTCGAAATGTAATAAAGTGAATTAAGCTTGTCCGATGCCGAGTAAATCGCCACTAACTCGATTACTCTTCAAATAATGTTAATAAGGTAAACATCGGTGACGGAGCTTAATTTGAGCTCTAAGTAACTGACGAAGCCAGTAGCAATTGCATTTAGCCAGATCAAAGCCTGTGAAAAGTGTGCTGGGAATCAATAAAATTCACTTGACTGTTCAGGGCAAACCAGGCCCGCCTGCGAAGCCCAAGCTTTAGGTCGAGAGGTGGTGGGAAAGCTCTACGATAATACTCTTTACTGGGAACGACTCTTGCTGGTGGGGTGTCTGGACAGTTCCCCGCACTGCAAACAATTCTGACACTTCCCCAGACTCCCCTCCCCCCTCTTCCACGCGCCCAAAGGCTATCACAGTCGGCAATCTACGGGACGATGAAGTCACCTTCCAGGCTATTCCGGAATGGAGACCAGAAAATAATATAAACGTGGATTTTGAAACTGCTGTCATTTCTTCTCTGCAAGAAGTATTTCCAACAACAAAAATACATGGCTGTCATGTTCACATGACAACATGCTTATGGAGAAAAGTACAGGATCTCGGATTGTCGGTGGAGTACCGAGAGAATAGCGAAATCAGCCTTTTTTTAAAGCCTGAAGATGTGCTCGATGGATGGGTGGAAATACCCTCTCAAGCTCCAGAAAATTCCAAACTTAGCCCTTATTTCTTTTTTACTACTTTGTTGAAAACTGGCTAGAAAACCAAGACTTTTCAATCGAGATGTGGAATTGCAACCAAGCACGGCACAGGACAACGAACGCTGTTGAGGGCTGGAATAACCGACTCAGCAATCTTGTCGTGAGACCTCACCCCAAATTAAAAGAGGTTGTCAAAGTGTTGAAGAAGGGAAATTAGAAGACAAACTGCGCATTTCTGCAGGCCGAGCTCAGCGTGGAAGGGAGGAAAAAGAAGACGAAAATATGTCAAACTAGACGGACGAATTCAGAAAAATCCAGAAAAAAATCGAAAATGACAAAAATAATGAAAATTTCTCTGTAGGCAGTTGCCTATTCACATAAAATGGAGTAGGTTAATAATGATTATTGTTGAGAAAATTGGACCAAAACCAAAAATACAAAAAATATAAAAATACACAAAAATGACGAGGTCGAAAAAACATTTGAAACACGCCAAAATGATAACACTAAAATGATCAATTCTGTTATTATTTTGCCAGTCCACAGTATGGATAAAGTGTGATGGAAATCAGACTCTGCATTTATTTTATTTTGATGGAAATTACACTACATAAATAATATTTTCATTAGTAATGAACTACCTAGACCGAGCGCCTTTCTTCGCTCCAAAAGAATAGCATGTTAACTTTAAAGGTCAGGGGGGGCGAGCCTTGATGTTACAGGCGAGCGAATCGCTTCGCTAATTCGCCAGGGTGAACTCGCTACGCTCGTTCACACCAGTGAAGTAAAATATGCATTTGGTTTAAATATGATAAATATACACCTTATATATTTTAAAGTATAGTTCGGGCGCAGTTATAAGTACGCGGTTTCGAGATAAGCCGGACACACACACGCCCAACTGCTCTATTAGTATAGATATAGCCTATTATTAATACAGTAGGTATAGCCTCCTCTGTCCCGGTGTCCAGTCGGCTGGACAGTTTTTGAAAACATATAACACCGTTACTGCTACTTGAATTCTCCCCTTGTAGCCATATATAGGTATTCCATGACTTCCCCTGTTAATGGGAAAAAAACATTTCAATTTTGATTTAAACAGTTGCCACCCCTGTCAAAATCAACATGGCTTTTTTTATTTGGGGCGGCGGGAGGTAGCTTGGTGGGGGAGTCGCGCTTTAGCCTTTGAGGGGGGATGTGTGTGTGTGAAATTGTCAGTCGAGATTACTTCTGAGTCATTAATCAGGTGTTCGACTCGTTGGCTGAATGGTCAGCGTACTGGCCTTCGGTTCAGAGGGTCCCGGGTTCGATTCCCGGCCGGGTCGGGGATTTTAACCTTCATTGGTTAATTCCAATGGCCCGGGGGCTGGGTGTTTGTGCTGTCCCCAACATCCCTGCAACTCACACACCACACATAATACTATACTCCACCACAATCACACGCAGTTACCTACCCATGGCAGATGCCATCCACCCTCATCGGAGGGTCTGCCTTACAAGGGCTGCACTCGGCTAGAAATAGCCACACGAAATTATTATTATTGATCAGGTAGCCGCGTCCAAACGCTGTGGGGAAGTGTCAGTATTTTTGGCAGTGTGTGGAAGTGTCAGTGTAGGGAACTGTCATGTAATCTGCTGGTGGCGATTGTCACTAGTGGCGATTTACAAGACACCCGCGGCCACTCCGCTCGGTAGTAAGAGCATTTCGAAATAACTGGATCTTATTCATCCTCCTCATTAACATAACATTATGGATTAAAAAATTGTAACGAGCGAGTACCTGGGTAATGCGAGAATCAGCTTTTGAGTGAACAGGTACCCGCGTATTACTAGCCCTAGTTTGAAGTTTAAAACTTACGATGCAAGGCAGTAGTGTAGCCAGGATCGGCCGATAGGGCAGGGGCTTTGTAGTTACAAAATGAAGGTAGAGCACAATGAAAATGCATGATTGACTTGTCAATATAAGGACACTTGAATTACAACTCTCCTGCTTCTACAATTATGTCTGTGAAGGTTTATTTAGTTTATTGCCAGTTTCTGTTTATTTTCTTTTTGTAGTAATTCCGTGGCGGAGGTGTTCTAACCCCCCCCCCCCCCAGTACCCCCCTCCCCGGCTACGCCCCCGATGCAAGGACGTAGATCAGTAGTTATGTAACTAAACTTTTCTTGCTACTCAACATATTGACAACTAGTCTTCCACAATTCTCGTTTCTAAAAGCACGACCTCGGTGGTGGTGGTGGTGGTGGTGGTGGTGGTGGTGGGGGTGGTGATGATGGTGGTGGTGACTATTGTTTTAAGAGGAAGTACAGCTAGGCAACCATCCCAACCATCCTCTATATAACACTAATCAGAGAGCAAAAATGAAGGGACCCGACACTTCAAAAATGAAGGTATCGGCCAAAGGAAGACAAAAGCCATGAAGGGCGTGAAAATAAAGGACTCCCCAGGCCTCGAAAACCTAATACCGTCGGGGTCGGAAAAGAACGAGAGTTGACCAAAGGAGATCGGATAGGATAGATAAAAGTGAGGAGCCTGGCACAAGTATGAAAATGAAATGGTGTATGGCTTTTAGTACCGGGAGTGTCCGAGGACATGTTCAGCTCGCCAGGTGCAGGTCTTTCTATTTAACTCCCGCAGGCGACCTGCGAGTCATAATGAGGATGAAATGATGATGAAGACGACACATACACCCAGTCCCCGTGCCAGAGAAATTAACCAATGATGGTTAACATTTCACACCCTGCCGGGAATCGAACCTGAGGCCCCTGTGACCAAAGGCCAGCACGCTAACCACTTAGCCATGGAGCCGGACCCTGGCACAAGTAAATGGAAGCAATGCCAGGACTCAGCAAAGGGCCCCGTGGCCGCCAACCCACGCTCTAAAGTTCAGAGCACCTGGGGCCCCTTTTAGCCGCCTCATACGACAGGCAGCGGATACCATGAGTGTTATTCTACAACCCCAACCCACAAGGAAAAAGCACGACCTCCCGACGTACCAATTAATACAGTAGTTTGATATCATGTGAATTACATCTTCCTCGTGTTCAAGAGGAGAAATGTCCAATACGTTGGAAGACAGGTCGTTGTAAATCATGACACTGTCAAATGTAGGCACACTTAATGTGGAGATGAAAATAATGTTGCAAATACTTGTACCGCCTTTATGTTCTAATTAAAGTCATTCGCGGAAATGAGTGCTCAAGAATATTAAAGGAAACTATTTGTTTGTAGAACGTAGTCGAAGTAAACGCGTTAGGAAGTTGACCGACGTCAGAGAAGTATGAAACGTCTGTGCACAAACTATGATTATTTAGCTTAAGTAATAATCACTTTCTGATGTTCAGTACTTAGGCAGCGTATATAAATCAAAAGTAGGAATTCTTTGAACAAGTTTAAAACACACGTGATTTCACAAACTTCCTTCAAGTAAAATAACAGACGTAAAAACGCAGTGAAAACATCAGGACTCCTAAAAGCGTCTGTGGATACGCTGGTACGTACAAAGTTGGTGTACATAACCAGAAAGGATACAGAGCTATAGTATGTGAGTATAGTCTTAACAGATAGTCATAAGACCATCAGTAGTTATATCAAATGCATATTGCTGGACTGAAAAGCATAGACGGTAGACCGCTCGCTTTCTGAGCCCAAGTAGGCGTGTTCGATCTAGGCTCAGTTCGGTGCTATCTGAAGATGTTCAAACATGCCAGTCTAGTGAGAGTAGGTTTACCTGTACACAAAAAATAACTCATGTAGGAAGATCGTCCAGCACCTCGGCATCTCCGAAAACTGTCAAAGTAGTAGTGGGTCGTAAGGCCAATAACATTATTATTAATATTATCGTGCCACCGTGTTTATCACTGAAAGCCTTCGCAAGGCTTAGATCAGTTGCAAGCCGCGAGTAAATGTGAGAGTTTTAGATATCAACGTCACAACTTATCCAAGTTAATTTCTTCAAAAGAATTGTTGTGAACAATTTCTAAACATTACAATCTATTCTTGGCACAGGCCAGAGCAAAATGAAGCTTCTGCTGAAGTCTGTAACAGTATGGAAACTGGTGCCGGGCTGAGTGGCTCAGACGGTTGAGGCGCTGGCCTTCTGACCCCAACTTGGCAGGTTCCATCCTGGCTCAGTCCGGTGGTATTTGAAGGTGCTCAAATACGTCAGCCTCGTGTTGGTAGATTTACTGGCACATAAAAGAATTCCTGCGGAACTAAATTGTGGCACCTCGTCTTCTCCAAAAACCATAAAAGTAGTTAGTGGGACGTAAAGCCAATAACATTATTATTTCGGATGTACTTCCCATTCATTGGGTGGTGAATTTAAGAAATTGTCCACCACTTCAAAACTAAGGCAACAAGTTACGTTTCACAGTTCTCATGAGAGCGAATAAACCGAGGAATTTCGCACCTTATTTTGAAACATTCAAAATGATGTTAGAAATATCATTTTAACAGTTTTATAATGTATTATCATCTATACAGGGAAGTAAAATCTAAGAGAAAACGTTATTTGACAAATTGAAATGTCTAAATAATCAGCTTGTTGGTCTTTTTTCTAGCAGAATATATGTGATTCTAGTTTATTATATGTGGTTCGTACTTGTTGTCGAAGCGTTTTCATACATGTAAAAGTGATTTTCCCTACGATGTTACATTTATCATATTAAATTACCGCCGTTTATATAATATGTACGTGATACTTTCGTGTTAGCCAATACCAGCAATCCGGCTACTTCGGCTGCCATGTTTTTTTTATATTACGCTCTGAGGATTGGAGTCGGTCTTGAGTGAAATATCGTAGTAAAGTACGGTAAGAAAGTTGAACTTTTCCGTGTGAAACGTAGGCCTAATGTCTATTGGGAAGAGAGACCGTGCACTACAGTAGGCTTGCTAGTGAAGTCGTTGTGTCAGAAGGACAGCAATAGCAACGCTGCATTACGGGAATATCACCGACAGAAACAGCAAAGAAGAGGTCGCATGAGAAGTAACGGGCTGACGAAAATCATTAAGAAATTCGAGGAAACAGGTGAATTAGATGTCGCACCAGGGAAAGGACGGCGACCCATCCCCGTGGATATTGTTGATGAAGTTGTAGCTATAACAGACCGAGCAGAATATTCTCCCAATTATGTAGTCAGTGCTCGAGATGTGTGACGTGAATTGTCGTTACCCCAGACAACAGTTCACAAGATTTTGCGGCGCATTTTACACCGGTATCCCTACAAACTTCATACTGTTCAGAAATTGAAACCCCAAGATTTTGCACAATGCCGTGACTTTGCCCTTCGGTTTCTGGCGCGCGTGGAAGTGGTCAACATGTGGCCGGGAATATTCTGTGGACTGACGAGGCGCATTTTACACTGGAGGGTGCAGTGAATGCACAGAGTTGTCGCATATGGGGTTCGAATCCTCCAAACGTTGTGCAGGAACAACCATTCAATTCAGCTTACGTGACTGTTTGGTGCGGTTTTACAAGCTCCTTCATTCTCGGTCCGTTTTTCTTTGAGTACGGTATATGACCTCTCGTGGGCCTGTTACGTGTACAGTGACATCTCCACGTTATAGGAACCTCCTTGTGCAACACGTGATTCCAACTTTGCAGGAACGCAACTGTGACCACACTGTTAATTTCATGCAAGATGGGGCAACACCACATATCGCTCGCCAGGTGAAAGAATTGATTCGAGAAACCGCATTATCTCTTAGCCATTTTCCAGATGCGTGGCCTTCGAGGTCCCCCGACCTAAATCCATGTGTCTTCTGGTTGCGGGGATATTTGAAAGATCGTGTCTATCAGGGACATGTCCGGTCTCTTCCTGATCTAAAGGCTAGCATACAACGACGTGTCGCACTGATTTCACCTGATACCGGTAAGCTGCAGGCAACTGTCGACCATGCCGTGTTACGGATGCAGCATGTTGCTGAATTCGGAGGCCATATTGAACAGTGGTTGTAACCATAAATGCCAATAAACCTCCCAAAACCACCGTTATCGTGTGTTTGATCTTTTCTGCCTTCTTTTTCTATGACCCCTACCATTGCTTACAGCGCCATATTTTCGCCTGGTGGCAAAAATTGGAATTAATAATTTTTGTGGCATAATTCGCGAGCGCATTGCTTAGTTACCGTATCTACGAAATTTCAGACTCCCACGATGATTACATCCCGTGCTGTACCGTGCTGAATACCATAACTTTAATTGTGGACACCTGGTACTATCCCTCATCAGAGTTGGTGGAGCTATGACTCCAAAACTCGACTGGAACTTCTTTGTTTTTCGTCCTTTTCTCCACGAAATAGTCCAAAAATCCATAACATTTTTTATTGCCCGGCCGTCTGGAATGTATTTTCAACCAGCCGTTGTGAACATCCTCAGCCCGAAGGAACGCCAAAACAACACACATGACCGAGCTCGATAGCTGCAGTCGCCTAAGTGCGGCCAGTATCCAGTAATCAGGAGATCGTGGGTTCGAGCCCCACTGTCGGCAGCCCTGAAGATGGTCTTCCGTGGTTTCCCATTTTCACACCAGGCAAATGCCGGGCTGTACCTTACTTAAGGCCACGGCCGCTTCCTTCCAATTCCTAGGTTTTTCCTATCCCATCGTCGCCATAAGACCTATCTGTGTCAGTGCGACGTAAAGCAAATAGCAACACACATGCGGATGGTCATTCTCATTTCTTCATTCTTCATATACTCACAAGCAAGTCCCAAATCTTGAAATTTTCTCAAGATGCTCGTTCTCATGTGGAAGTAGACACCTTGTCCGACTCGTTGGCTGAACGGTCAGTGTACTGGCCTTCGGTTCAGAGGGTCCCGGGTTCGATTCCCGGCCGGGTCGTGAATTTTAACCTTAATTGGTTAATTCCAATGGCATGGGGCTGGGTGTATGTGTTGTCTTCATCATCATTTCATCATCACGACGCGCAGGTCGCCTACGGGTGTCAAATAGAAAGACCTGCACCTGGCGAGCCGAACCCATCCTGGGATATCCCGGCACTAAAAGCCATACGCCATTTCATTTCAGTAGACACCTTTTACCTCAATGGTAGGATATACAACTTTAAGGGCAGAAATTGCTGCCGATTCAAAATCAAGTGTCACTATATCTATGATCGAAACACTATGATACTCAGAGCAACAGTGAGAGAAAGTGGAGCTAGCAGGTGGAGGCAATGGTCCTGCGGAATTTCCTATGATTATTCCAGCGGTCATTGCCTCAGGAGAGGGAGCCAGGGACAGTCGCAAATTTTTAGCTGGTGGCAGATGTCACTGGTGGCAAATGATATATTCTGGACATGCGTGTTAACTACAGCTATGGAGCCAAGCTCTGCATTCAGGAGATGAATGGGTTTGAACCCCACCATTGGCTGTGCTGAGAATATATTTCTGTGGTTTCCCATTTTCACTTCTAGGCAAATACCAAGACAGTTCCTATGCATACGCCATTCTTCTGACCTCCTTATCCATTTTCATTCACCATCATTCTTTTCATCTCCATTTACTCCTCAACTCAGGATGGAATAAGGAAGGGCATCTGGCTGTAAAAACATGTCATAAAATTTAATTTCACCTCATCTGTGAACCCCCATCAGGAAACTGGACTAAGGGGTAGACATACATTTCAAAATGTTTCACACTAACACAAAAAGTAAGAGTAAAGTTACAATGGCACGGGGGCTGGGTGTATGTGTTGTCTTCATCATCATTTCATCCTCATCACGACGTGCAGGTCGTATTTTCTACAATAAATTGCACCTTATGTAATAGCTGTGACATATACATATCAGTATAGCCTAAAATAGTCCAATATTTTTCTCCCTCATGTTCATGATTTTTAAAAGGAGGGATTTTCTAATGGGGAATAGATATGTTTCCTGCACCCTTAATATAAGGTGACCATATTTGCTGAAGCTAAAAATAGTACACAACATCTTGTCCCTATACCTATACCTGTAAATATTATGTACATTCATGTTTTATTTTAAATACAAATAGAAAAACTATAGGCCTGTTTATCTATCTACTATAAACATAAGGAAAATTTATTGCATTACTCAACAAATAACAGTGTTGTCTAAATGGTTGGTTATCAATACTTACTACACCTCCTCCCACATCCCCACTGGGTGCTACAGCCCTGATTGGCTCATGTCTACCAAGTGACTACCTACTGTTCTGCCTGAAGGTCTGTAGATAATGAAATGTCATGTGCTCAGCGCAGTAAATTCTATCACCATTATTCCTGGCTTTATGTAGATGGGGCCGCTATCTCATCATCAATTAGCTCCTCAATTGTTCTCACGTAGCCAAGTGTGGGCCTCAAATCAGCTCTAAGATCAAGATAAAAATCTCTGATCCTGCAGGGAATCAAAACTGGCGCATCCAAGTAACAGGCACACTTGCTAGCCCTAAATCAAGGGTCAGCAACTTACTGTCAACATAAGAAAAATTATTACAGCACTCAACAAGTAACAAACTCATCTATTTGACTGTTTATCTGTTTGCAATACACACAATACAAAGATGGTAATCTGCTGGATTTGTTTCCCTGATATGAGTTATGTAATATCATTATAATTTTGTCTCATATTTACTGTAAATAGATAAACAAAACACACATTGCCCATCCCTCTTAGCAATGATGAACAAAAAACTTACCTTAACATTGACAAATTTGAGCCCATATAAAGTATAATATTAAGTTAATGAGAAAAAAGAAAACATTGCCTTTGAACAAAACAAAACAAATAGGTATCCCAACAAAACCCACCAGGGGATCAAGACAGCAGGCTGAAAATCGTAGGCCTATTGTCCCATTCAAAAGAGTGTAATTTCACTTTACTAGAAATGAGTTGGAAAAGCCCTGTACTGTATTTTAGTCATAGAAAATTTCTTTAATCATTGGGATAAGCTCTTTAATTTAAAACTATTGTATAGTCCTGCAATAAAATATGATGGCCACACATTAGATCTTCTTATTTAAAAAAAACAATGTATAATGGGCCAATACGTAAACATTGCAACCAGTGAACGAATCTGTCACAAAAGATTAATTTACTGTTTCTAAACAGACTGTAAACAAAACAAAACTATCTTTCCAAAAGCTATACATATTTTGATCAATCAATCAATCAATCAATCAATCAATCAATCAATCAATCAATCAATCAATCAATCAATCAATGACCTGCATTTAGACAGTCTCACAGGTGGCAGATTTATCAGACATTCCCCTTGATAAATTATTCCATTTTCTAATTCTTCTACCTACAAATGAATAATTACCCCAATTTGCTCTCTTGAATTCCAGCTTTATTTTCATATTATGATCTTTCCTACTTTTAAAAGCTCCACTCAAGCTTATTTGTCTACTAATGTCATTCCACATCTTTCCTCCACTGACAGCTTGGAACATATCCCCCTCCTTCTTTATCCTATTTGTTCGGGGCGTCAACCCATGTGGATCCTTTGCCCCTACTGGCACTGGCACTGCATGTAATTGGAATGGCGGTAGTGTGGAATGTTGTGTGAGAGGAAAGGAAGATTAAGGATGTCACAAAGACCCTGTGCTCTGGCCAGGGATATTAATCATTACAATTAAAAACCCCTGACCCGGCCGGGAATCAAACCTGAGGCCGCCGGATGACAGGCGGATGCGTTGCCGGACAACACCCTGCTTAGTCAAGCAGCTCGTCTCCTTAATCCTACGTCATCTCACGACAAAGTTTGCAACATTTTTGTAACACTATTCTTTAGACAGAAATCACCTAGAACAAACTGTTCTGCTTTCCTTTAGATTTATTCCTGTTCTCATCTCAAGTAATCCTGGTGTAGATCCCGTACACTGTAACCGTACATTAATTGGGGTCTTACCAGAGACTTATACTCCCTATCCTTTGCATCCATACTACAACCCTTAAATACTCTTATAACCATACAAAGAGATCTACAATCTTATTTACAACTTCCATAATGTGATTACAGCAGTGACGAAGCATGCTAGTATTCACTGTTACCACCAGTAACAGTTTGAAATATAAAAATCAAGTACTCTTTAATATTAATATTTAATATATTTGTTTCTTCACCGTGTAACGGTTCAAATCCCGTTACAAGATGATATCTGTATTTTTATTATTGTATGATTTTATCTGTATGTTGTTATTATTATTATTATTATTATTATTATTATTATTATTATTATTATTATTATTATTATTATTATTATTATTATGTCCGTATTATTATGTTATCAGTGATATTGTTACTATTATTGTAATTATCCGTTTTATTCAATTCGATTTTGCAATTGCCTGTTGCTTGCAAGATTGTACTTAGATGTATGCATATATACGTATGTGTAGAATCACACTCAATACCTGTACAGTGAGAATTGTTGTATATATCAGAGATTGGAAGTGACGTTGTTATATTGCTATACCAGTGGCGATTCTGCCAAGTCATCGCCGCGCCATGGCTATGTCATCGTATTTATTTAGAATATGCGCTCACGGAGTTAGCCGCCTCCGGGCTATTTCACCACTGTATGTAATATTTGCCGCGTTGTGGGAGTATGTCATGGTTATTTCTGGAGATTACGTAGCTGTGTCAACCAACGTCTATATAAGGTGGGTGCATATTGTAGCGTCAGTCATTAGTTATACGGATGCAGTACAGTGAAGTAGTCTACTAGATCAAGAGGCCTTAGTTGGTCAGTCAACCAGTGTGAACGAGAGATGGTGAAGACTCAGTGAGCCATTATTGGTCATTGAGAGAGTGAGACCAAATGGTTGGTCCGTCACTTAGTGGAAGACACGGACGCAAGGGCTTACCATGAAGTCAGAGAGGGCAACCCAGGACCTACCAAGAGGTAATACCATATTGACTTACAAAGAAGTCAGATGAGATGGAGAAGAAGCAGTCACAAGGATGTATCACCAAGTTAGGCGTGACACATCTACAATAAACACCAGATCAAAGGAATACGTCGTAATTACACTAAAAGTGTTGAAGGTACAGTCAAGTGAATCAGTGAGGGAAATATTTCGTATAAAGTGTTAAATGTCCGGTCAAGAAGAATTCAAATTCATGCCTAGTTTCTTTCAGTTGCAATGTCATAATTTCACATTCTCATCTGTTTTATCGCAACAAGACTCACTATTTTTTGATATATTATTTAAAGAATATATATTGTTCTATCAAACGAATTAATAGTTTTATTTCATTGACAGTAAAATATCTTAACCTCAAAATTAATGGGGAAACCGAACGCCAATCTCCTTTTCCCAGAATTTATATGGTATGTTGTCAAAAGTAAGCTTATTACCCCACACCCTAGAGATAGTCAAGAGTCTCATTCTATTATTGCTGTACTGAGTGACAGCTGGCGCCCTTCAAATAACGTATGTGTAAGTAAGCAGGTAACAAGTAAGTGTGAGTACAAGGTTCGACGAGTGTGTATTTTATTTAATGAATGTTAATTTTCATAATTTCCATTTTAAATGCAGATATTCAGATTTTCAAGTTAAATCCAGATTTATATATGTTTGTAAACTTAGTCAGACAGTAAGGAAACTCACAACCGGGACATGTTGCGAGAACTCTATTGTAGTTAGCCACCGTCAAAGCTGAGAGAGAGACTGTTACCAACTCCAAGCAGTGGATGCACGTTGAATCTTTTCTGACAGCTAGGCGAGTATTACTGCGCCTGCACCAAGCAAAGCCTTTCTCCTCCCCAACACTTAGATGTACTCGTACCTTCTCTCATCATGTTACCACAATGCAAATTGGTAAATAATACTTAAAACGTTGGTGCTGAGCAGTTCTGTCCGTTCCTTCCACCGTGCTGAGAAGTGCACTGTTATAATTTCTGTTAATTATTCTTTTCGATATAATACATCGTGACTTTTCTTGTTAATGTGTGAATTTATATTTAATTTGTCTTAGGTAAAGATAACATATAGTACTGCACAACTTATTAAACATTAAAGTGAGTGCTGTCACTTCCACCTCAAAAATAAGTGTGTTGGTGGGCCCAGAATGCTCATGCATAATAGAAAGTTTAATAAACACACCAATTTCCTTAGGAAACTTTGAAGATAAAGGAAAACATAATTGAAAAAGTTAGACCTACGCCTTCTCTTAGGAATTTAATCAAGGAATCAAGAAGAACAGTGTGATATTTTCATGACTCGTGGTACAGAGATCTGCATTGGTTATTTGGTTATGTAAAAATGAATAAACTTTATTGTTGGCTGTGTGTTCTATTTTCCCCAGGAATGAATACTTGGAAAAATGACAGTATGGAGAATTTATCTAGTTTCAGAGTTTTAAAGAGACGCCATGAGGTGTCTGAAGCACACATCAACACTTTTGCTGATATGATTCAGTTCAGAAGGTTCAGAATAGAATACAGCTTAAAGAAAGTGCGTGCAACAATATACTCTCAAGGAGGAGTGTGGTAAAATGGCTCATGGCTTTTAGTGCCGGGAGTGTCCAAGGACAAGTGCGGCTCGCCAGACGCAAGTCTTTTGATTTGACTCCCGTAGGCGACCTGCACTTTGTGATGTGGATAAAATGACGATGAAGACAACACACACACCCGTGCCTGCGGAATTACCTAATTATGGTTAAAATTCCCGACCCTGCCGGGAATCGAACCCAGTACCCCTGTGACCAAAGGACAGCATGCTAACCATTTAGCCATGGAGCCAGATGGGAGTGTAGTAACACTTTTCAAAATGTCAAGCGTTGCCACTGGATTACACCAATGAAGATCTTTCCGTATATTAACATCTAAGTATTTACAGTGATCCACATGAGGCACTTTCACCCCATCAACACATTAATTAAAACTGAGAGGAATTTTCCTCTTAGTGAAACATATAACCTGACTTTTCATCCCATTTACAATGATACCACTGTCTACTCTCTATTTTGGAACATTATCAAGGTCTTTTTGCAGTTGCTCACAATCCAGTAACTTAATTATTACTCTACGCAGTATAAAGTCATCTGCAAATATAATTATCTCTGACTCCAGTTCTTTACTCATATCATAATTATCATATACCTAAGGAAACATAAAGGTTGAATAATACTGCCCTTTGGGACCCCCATCTTAATCGTTATCTGATCAGGTCAGATAAAGCTTCGCCTACTCTAATTCTCTGAGTTTTGTTTTCTAGAAATTTAGCCATCCAATTCAACCACACTTTTTTCTAATCCAATAGCACTCATTTTCAACAGCAGTATCCTATGATGTACCCTATCAAAACCCTTGGATCTTACTGGAATAACTCTTTCAAAACCTGAACTGCCTCCTATCAAACCAGTCAGTAATTTTACAAATATAAATAAAATCAGAAAGAATGCATTTCCACACCTTACATGCAATACGTCAAGCTGAATGGTCTATAGATATCTGTTTTATGTTAATCACCCTTTCCCTTATATACTGGGGCTACTATAGCTACTCTCCATTCATTTGGTACTGCTCCTTCATGCAAACAGTTCCAACCTATTGCCTTTAGAATATCCCCATAAATCTTATCAATCCCAGCTGCTTTTCTAGCTTTCAAATTTTGTATCTTTTATAAATAAATTTATAACCATAAGTATATTTCAGTATTTGACCAGTATTGTAACTTCCTCTACCCGAATATTTTCCTTATATTTAACTATCTTTACATACTACTGAGATGCCTCTGTGGCTCAGGCAGCAGCACGCTGGCCTCTCACCACTGGATACAGTGGTTCAAATCCTGGTCCATGTGATATTTGTGCTGGACAAAGCGGAGGCAGGACAGGTTTCTCTCCAGGTACTCCGTTTTTCCCTGTCATCATTCATTCCAGCAACATTCTCCATTTCATCTGTCAGTCATTTATCATTGCCCCAGATGAAGTGAGACAGGCTTCGGCAGCCGGCACATTTCACATTTTGTATCCTCAACGCTAGATGGGGGCTTCATTCATTCCATTCCTGACCCGGTCGAATGACTGCAAACAGGCTGCGGATTTTCATTGCAATACTACTGACTGAATTCTTCTGCCCTCTATAAATCCCTGGAATGTCCTTCTTGAAACCTGTTTCTACCTTAAAGTACCCAATACATACTCCTCCATATTTCACTAAAATTTATATGACTGCCATTAATGTTTTCCATCATGTTATTCTTAGCCAACATTTTTCATGTATTCAGTTTCCTAGTAACTTTCTTCAATCACGCCTTACTTCCACATCCATTTCTAGTGATATTTTATGTCATCCTTACCGTGCTTCCACATCTCTGTATTCTCATCACAGCTCGCTAGTCCAGCCTGTTACCATGAATGTACCTACCTGTAACTCTTCTAAACAAACTCTGTAACTTATACATACCATCGGGCTCAAAATGAAGGTCATCTGAGCATAGATTCCTATTTCCCACACATCCATTACGATCTACAAATCTTGGTCCCAATTACCCATATACCCACTGCATAGCCTCATTGAAATTGCAAATCACCCTCCAGCCAGTATCTCCTCTACACACTATTCCACTGATAGCAATCTTGGCTCCTTTGCACTTTTATCACACTGTTATAAGCAGATCCCATATATTCCCAAGTATGTTACTACTTATTACTGCTTGCCTCTCTTTGTTGGTGCCAATGTGGAAAATTACCAACATCTCCTTACCCTCCTCTTACTCATTCACTTTATTCACCTTCTGCCTTAAACTAATTGTTGGATATCACTTCACCCCGGTTCCCTTTCCTCCACACATTTGTTCCAACTTCCTGACAATGGACTTCCTCATGACCAGGCCCTCAGCTCCACTCACATTCAATCCCCTCTTTTCCCGGTCTCCCCTATCTTACCTGGTGGCTGCATAACTACATTATGTTCATAAAAAAACAGAACACCTTAAAAGACTAGAGATAGGAAGTTCATATTCACAGTACATGTTCATTAGTATGTTCTGCAGAAATAATTAGAATTTCAGTCACCTAGGTCCAGCATGTGTCCTGTCCCTTAGTAGACACTGGGTCCTCCATGGGCACTGATAACTTGTTCCATGAGTGATGGCATCAACGCGTATAAGGCGTGAATGGCATCCTGGGGTATAGCCATCCATGCTGCATTCACCTGGTTCCACAGTTCATCTTTGGTTATTGGCATTGGGTCACAGTGCCACACCTGTCGTTTCACCATAACCCACACATTTTCGATTGGCAACAAGTCTGGTTATCGGGCGGGCCAGTGCAACATTCTGACATCCTGTGACAACAAGAGGGCACATGTTCATTCAGCAACATGTGGTCGCCCATTGTCCTGCTGAAATATGGGGTCTGGAGTCTCGTGCAGAACAGAAAACATTGTTAGCGTAAATTGTATAATATTGTATTATAGGAAAATTTTCTTCTCTTGTTAATTTAATATTTAGTGCTTGACAATAATGTATTTTAGTGTACCATTTGCCACCGAGGTAGACACCTCATTTGCAAATAAAGAGATTTTGTTTTAATTTGGTTTTTGAACACTATCTGCTGCCATTCCTGTCCCCAGTGATGTTGTTCCATATAGCATTGCAGTGTAGCATGTCTATGCACATTAATCAAAGGTAGGCGGAGAAGTGGACGCGAGCCGGTAACCCAGACCATAATAAATGGCAATGGATTGTCACTCCTGAGTGTACGATGTGTTACACTGTTCCACTGTTGTGCCAGAGCCAAGGA
This sequence comes from Anabrus simplex, assembly GCF_040414725.1. Lineage (NCBI taxonomy): Eukaryota > Metazoa > Arthropoda > Insecta > Orthoptera > Tettigoniidae > Anabrus > Anabrus simplex. The sequence continues at coordinate 1,045,158,322 of NC_090265.1, read as the reverse complement.
GGAAGCAGATCTGTCCTGCAATGCCATTTGGATGAGGTGTCGATCTTCTCGGTGGCGGGGGCGGGAGGGGGGGGGGGGAGGCAGCTGGGTGGTGCGACCAGACTCATCTTGTTGTGTTCTGTGGCCTTCTGTGAATCATTCTGCACACACCTGTTGCCTGCTGACACACTTCGTGCAACACGAGCAGCAATTTCCCAGATGGATGCATCACGTTCTCTCATGCCAATAATGCGCCCTCTTTCAAACTCACTCATTTGACGGTACGATTCTCGCATATGTCTGCGAGGCATCCTGCATGTCTGCTCGTCACACTGATCCATTACCTTCAGTTTATAACGACAACGAGAGCCGCAGGCACATTTTACCAGTCAGTAGTGGTGCGCCGAGATATCGATGTTGACCTTGAACCTGAAGGCTGACATGGTTCAAATGCTAATCATTTCTTCAGAACATATTAATGCACATGTTCTGTGAATATGAACTTCCTATCTCTAGTCTGTTCTGGTTTCTATAAACACGAGTGTACGTCCTCCTCCCTCGTTTTCTTACTCCCACAATACTTTCCCACCTCCATTTTTCTATCAACTACTTTACATTTCCCTTTTCTACCTTTTCCTTTCCTCCTCCCTCCTCTGCAACACTTCCCTATTCCTCATCTTCGCTCTGCTTTTCTACCCACAGTGACTCATACCAATTTCTCACTGATATTTGTTCTAAGTTCTGGCCCCTGAATAGACCCCTTGGCTCTCAATTTCCTGCCCACTTGTCTTTAATAACTCCCCCTTTCCATCCCCTTCCCTCTTGTATATCTATCATATCCTGCATATCCTTTAAGGGAGACCTACCTTCATTCCCATCCTCTGTGAGAATCCTAATTATCTCCCTCTTTCTCTCCAACTCTTCCCTCATAATCTTTAATGCCTTCTCATAATCAAAGTTTGGATACCTATGTTCCTTAACCACATTTTTAATCTTCTTCAGAGAAAAATGAAAAATCAACAAAAATTAAGTGGGTAAGTTATTCTGTGATTTAAAAAACCAAAGGAAAAATATACTGTCTAGGCTACTAAACAAGGATCACATGACAATTAACTAAGCAATATACTAACTAATAAAACCCAGAACTACACTACAATTTTAACTGCACTTAAGATTATCTCAATTTCAACAAGTTAACAGGAATAATAGAAATGTAATTAAAACTAAATACTGTACTTAAACATACAGCTTTCTTTTCTTTAGCAGTGAATTAACCACTGAGGATCATGTTACAACTTCATTTCTTTCTGTTTGTATTGAGTTTTCTCAGTGTCCAATACTCCATGCGTTCGCTGGTATAATTCCATTGTTCTTCTTTCTAGGCTCTTCAGGTCTTCTCAGTTCTTCCTTCAGCTTGAAACCCATCCAAAATTTTCACTGTGTTCCTAAATTTATTTCTCTCTAACATTTGGACCTCCAACCTTTCTACAGTATATATTTCTGTGATTCCATAATCCATGTTGTAGTTTTCTAGAAGTAATCAAATATCTGCTTGGGAAGTCTATTTCCATTCATTCTGCACAAATGTCCTAGAAATGCTTCCTCTTCATGGTCTCCCAAATTCTCTCCACATTCTCATAAACTTCTGCATTGATCCAAACTTCCATCTGCCTTCACTCTATACAGTGCCCATAATTTTTCTGAGGATTCTTATTTCTAAACCTCTAGCTTCTACAACTTACATTTCAGGGACAGGCATTCACTGGAATACAAGCATTGTATTTTAACCATGATGTTGTAGTGGTTTTTTTTTTTTTTTTTTTTTTTGACATTCCTGGATATACACTTCTTATTGGAGATGGTTTTTTTATTAATCCATATGCTCTCACCATTCTTGAGAACTGATCTTCCAGTGCAGCTTTTTCTAGGCCATTCTCCTGTATGGTCTCACCAAGATACTAGAATTTCTTGCCCCTTTTGATCCGTCCTATCTCTGTTTCAAGGAACTTATATTTGATGTTTGTCATGATTGTGGTCTTTTCTTTCTTCAGTCAGTCCTGTTTGCTGACAATTCATTCCAGCAACCTCTGGGCTTTCTGATAGTATAGCAGAGTCAACTCCAAAAGCCAGATGGTTAACTTTAATCCCTCCTGATTTTCTTCCAAGGCAGATTAGGGGTATCCCTTGACGTTCAAGTTCTGAGTACCAAATTCTTACAATCTTTTCAAGGATGCAGTTGCCTCACGTCTGTCTTGATTTCAAACATTTGCGACAGATGCCCCATGAACTACTCCCTTAAAGTTGTGCCTGTTAGTGTCTCCTTAATTATATTTGCCAATTTGGTTTTGATTCCAAATTCCCTAATGATCTTGTACAAGGTCTCTCTGTCTGCTGAGTCATACTTATTCTTTTAAGTCAATGAAAGACACCACAATTTTCATGCCGTTCAGCATTCTGTGGCAGAGTATTGACTTCAAGTTGAAAATTTCTTTGATACAGGAGTGGCCTTTTGTAAACCCTCCTTAGTAATCCCCCCAGTTTTTTGTCCAGAGTTGCCTCTATTCTACTGAAAAGCAACTTTGAGAGGATTTTGTAGGTGATTATTATTACCTTTTATTTTATTATTTGCTTATTGGCCAACTAGGGACCACGATAAGTTACATTATATATTCTAGTGTTTACTCAGTTTTCTATTGATACGGTAGGTTTTCATTAGTTCCCTATGTCTAACATGGCATTCTTCTGACCACTTTGCATCCTGGAAAGTTTTCCAAAAGTCATGATGTTTGTTCTGAAAAGGTCTCATTTGTGTGCGTCTTTCTGGTTGTAGACCCATTATTATTATTATTATTATTATTATTATTATTATTATTATTATTATTATTATTATTAAGTACCTCGGAGTGACACTTGATACCAAACTTACTTTTTGGGATCATATCAAATGGGTGACAGATAAGGCGGTGAAAACAACGATTGTGCTGAGTAGATTAATGAGCAATGTTAAAGGTCCGAAGTCTAGCAAACAACGACTTCTGATGTCGATAGTTCACTCGACACTTCTATATGGTGCCGAAGTCTGGGCTGAATCTCTGAAGTTTGAAAAATACCGGCGAAGGATAGCTGCGGTACAGTGGAGATCAGCTATGTGTATTACAAGCGCATATCGCACAGTATCCGAACCTGCGGTCCTTATGATAGCAGCGGTAGCACCAATTGATTTACTTGCCTTAGAGAGACAGGACGCCTTTGCTGGCAGGACCTAGTGTTTACAGTGCACTATGTCTGCTGGTATGGGCTAGAGCAATTTTGTTACTTCCATTGATCTGTCTCAGTCTTATCCTTGACTTTGAAAATATGGAAGTGACTGAGGTATGAGCAATGCTAGTAATGCCATTCCTTATGCAGCCAGTCCCTGCTATGAATGATGTGAAAATGTTGCTCATAGGGTTGGTTGGTGCATGCATTTCAGTGGGTATGGCAGACTGATATGTAATAGCAACTTCTGGCTCGGTGAGGAAAGCAACGGGAAACTACCTCACTCCTCATTTCCCTAGTAAGCCTCTTCAGTGATGCCTAGGCCATCTATGACAGCTGATGGCAGAGCTGTTGAGGATCCAACCAGCCTTTGGGCTGAATACTCAACACACACAGAGAGAGAGGAAGTCTGGCGAACTCAAGGAGAGCTCGGAAAGAAGCGCGCTAAGGAGCTAGCTTATAGGCAACAAATGGAGCGGTGGCAGCAAAGATGGGAGGAAGATCCTCGAGGAAAATGGACTAAGCGGCTGATACCACGCCTAGCTGATTGGGTTACCCGAGCTCATGGCGAGGTTAACTTTTATATTATGCAACTATTGACGGGGCACGAATACTTCCGGAAATTTCTACATAGAGTAGGTAGAGCGAGCGACTCGGCGTGTATTTATTGCAATGATATAGATGATGTATTTCACACATTTTTCTTATGCTATCATTGGTCAACTCAGAGAAGGTGTTTATATACCGAGCAAGGAGATTTGATGCCAGAAACTATTGTGCAGGTGATGCTACGAAACCAAGAATCTTGGGATCAAATAGCAGTATATGTAGAAGGCATCCTGCATCAGAAAAAAAGAGATATGAATGTTCATGAACGGCAGTAAGGAGAAATAAGAAAGAAGAAACCTGAGAAATTAGCACGACACCGCCCTGAAGTAATGCGAGAGCGGTTTCAGGGCGGAGATATATGTCGTGGGAAAAGGGTTGTGGGTTTTAGTGAGTAGGAATCTCACACGCTTGTGGAGTGCGGACCCTCACAAGTGTCTAATGAAAGATTTCCCACACTTCCCTCATAAAAAAAAAAAAAATAATAATAAAATAATATATTATTATTATTATTATTATTATTATTATTATTATTATTATTATTATTATTATTATTATTATTATTATTATTATTATTATTATTATTATGTCCGACTCGTTGGCTGAATGGTCAGCGTACTGGCCTTCGGTTCAGAGGGTCCCGGGTTCGATTCCCGGCCGGGTCGGGGATTTTAACCTTCATTGGTTAATTCCAATGGCCCGGGGGCTGGGTGTTTGTGCTGTCCCCAACATCCCTGCAACTCACACACCATACATAACACTATCCTCCACCACAATAACACGCAGTTACCTACATATGGCAGATGCCGCCCATCCTCATCGGAGGGTCTGCCTTACAAGGGCTGCACTTGGCTGGAAATAGCCACACGAAATTATTATTATTATTATTATTATTATTATTATTATTATTATTATTATTATTATTATTATTATTATTATTATTATTATTATTATTATTATTATTATCTGCAAAACAAGAGCTGGGGGGCTGTTCTTCTTGAATTCAATAAAACAACAAAGATTAAAAACAGGGAGATATTCAGTAAATCTCCGAGAGATGCCCTCAGACAAGATAGTGATGTAAAGGGTTTAATCCCCCGAACTACACTGGAGATTCGAGATATGGATGGCGTCACTACTGCTGCAGATGTGGAGGAAGCTGTAAGACAAGATTCCAGTAATCCCCATGGACAGCTGAAAATATTGGTCACAAAATCAAACAGCTGGGAACAGAAACTTGCCATCTTCGAAACTAAAGATGAGGATGCTCAGAAACTATTGGAAGCAGGAAGAATTAAGATAGGATGGCTATACTGCAGAGTACATGCTAGAACCATGTTACCTCACTGCTTTCGATGCCTATCATATGGACACCTGCCAAGAAGCTGCACAGACCCCAACAGAGGTAAGTTCTGTTTTAAGTGTGGAGAACCTGGTCACAAGGCAGTAGATTGTAATAAGAATAATCCACGATGCATATTTTATACAGATAAGGGTGTCAATGAAGCTAAACAAAATCATGTTCCTGGATCGGGTGCATGCACAATATTTTGTGAAGCTCTTGAAAAGGCCAAAAATCACAGCAAATAATGCGAATCCTTCAAGCAAACATGCACGGGAGTCAAACAGCTAACGACCTTATGACACAGCTGATTTATGAGATGGAAGTAGACATTGTTATTATTAGTGAGCCATATCAAGAGAAGGATCATCCAGGGTGGTTTGTGGATAACCTTGGAACAGCTGCAATTTGGATACCAGATCTAGGAAAAGTTTCAGTAACAGAGTATGGATGCGAAGATGGTTTTATTTGGGTACAGACTGGGGGAATCACTATTGTAAGCTGTTATTTTACGCCAAATGAACCTGTTTCCAACTTTCAGATGAAACTTTATGGCCTTGAGGATGCATTACGCGGAATGGAAAGACTAATGATAGCTGGTGATTTAAATGCTCAAGCGTCAGAACGGGGCATGCCACAAACAGACTCCGGAGGATGATGTATAATGGAGATGGCAGCCAGAACGGGTTTGGTGGTCAACAACATTGGAAATGTGCCAACATTTCAATGGCCAAGATGCCAGAGAACAATACCGGATGTAACCTTCTCATTGGAGGATATTGCGCCTAAGATTACTGAATGGCAAGTGATAGAGAACTATACAGGGGTGATCATCAATATATCATCTTTCAACTGCTCCAGGAATCTCCTCAAATAAGAAACATCTTGCACAGGCCAGCACGGTGGAACGTGGCCAGTATCGACAAGGAAAAGTTTATTGATGTAATACGGAATGGAATGGAGGACATAACAGAAAAATGTTTTGGTCGTAGAGGGAAAGAAGCAGCTGGTGTATGTGTTGAACTCACCATGCAGCTAATCCAACAAGCATGTAATATCTCAACGTCCCGAAGGAGACCACGAAATAGCAAGCACCCAGTGTACTGGTGGACCAAAGAGATTGCTGAACTGAGAAGGAATTGTCTGCAACTTCGACGCAGGGCTCAGAGGATGAGAGGCAGTGAGAGAATACCTCAGTCACAGCAGAGTACAAGTCAGCGAAGAAGGAACTCCGCAACCCAATTAGAAAGAGTAAAGCCGATAAATAGTGGGCATTGGCTAAAGAAGTAGAAGATGATCCATGGGGACTAGGTTACAAGATTGTAATGAAGAAACTCGGGACATTTTCAACCCCAAGTATGGAACCGCAAACCATTAAACAAATTGTGGATACACTATTCCCAGACTATCCAGAGAGGATTGACTGTGACGATGAAAAGGAACTGGATGATATTCTCCTCTTCACAGTAGAAGAGCTGAATAGAGCTATTAGCTCTCTTAGAAACAAGAAGACTCCAGGACCAGATGGCATACCTGCAGAAGTGCTAAAGATAATATCAGAACTCTGTCCAAAACTGTTGCTGAATATGTACAATCACTACCTGCAAGCGGGTGTTTTTAGTCCCCAATGGAAAATGGCCTGATTGGTTTTGATCAGCAAAGGAAAACTTGGTGGTTATAGACATTTGTGTATGCTGAATACAGCTGGAAAAGGCCTGGAGAAACTTCTGCAGCCCAGAATCCTTTCAGCAGTTCAGCTAGCAGGGGATCTATCTGTTTGCCAACATGGATTTCGGAGAGGGCACTCGACGCTGGATGCAGTGTGGGAGGTGGTGAATACAACAGAAAGAGCACAAACGGGCAATCATCATTCCTGTAAACTGACACTTCTTGTGACCCTGGATGTGAAGAATGCTTTCAGTTCAGCAAGGTGGAGCGACATGTTGGTAGCTCTTGAAGAAACTTTCAAGCTACCACAATATCTTATGCGCATATAGAGAGACTTCTTCAAGGATCACACTCTGCTGTATGATACGGAAGATGGACAAAAGACAAAATGTCTGATAGCTGGTGCAGCGCAGGGATCGATCCTTGGTCCAGATCTTTGGAACATAATATAATATAATGGCTTGCTACGTTTGGAGATGACAGAGGACACGGAGCTTGTGGTCTACACTGATGATGTGGCCGCCTTAATAGTGGCTCGTAATGTTGAGATGGCTCAAATCAAACTGAACCAGGTGATAAGGCACATAAAAAAATGGATGATGAGTCACAGTCTAAGACTAGCCGAACACAAAACGGAGATAGTTCTTCTGACAAGGAAAAGGATCAAGACTCTTATACCAATGACTGTTGGAGAGGTAGTGATTGAAACATCTGCGAGCACAAAATATTTAGGAGTGACACTTGACTCCAAGCCCACATTCTCGAATCATATTCAGAGAGCGACAGATTAGGCAGTAAAATTCATGACTGCACTTAGCAGACTGATGGGAAATATTAAAGGCCCGAAATCCAGTAAACGATGTCTTCTCATGTCGACGGTTCAGTCAGTGCTCCTGTATGGCTCTGAAATCTGGGCTGAATCCTTGAGATTTGCTTGGTATCAGAGAAGGATAGCTGCCGTACAATGGAGAGCAGCTTTACATACTGCGTGTGCATACCGCACGGTTTCCGAACCTGCAGTCCTCACGGTGGCAGCAATAGCCCCAATAGATCTACTTGCATTAGAGCGACAAGAAATCTGGTGTACCCAAGAAGAGTTGGGAAAGAAATGCGCAAAGAAGTGTGCCTTCAGTCAACGGATGAGGTGATGGCAACTCAGATGGGAAAGTGACCCTCGGGGTAAATGGACCAAGCGACTGATACCCCGCTTGGATATCTGGGTTGAAAGGGTTATTTATGAAGTAAACGCAGCTTTTAACAGGTGTAACCTGCATGGGGTATACATACATACAAATGAATGATAATAATAATAATAATAATAATAATAATAATAATAATAGTAATAATAATAATAATAATAATAATAATAATTGTGCTAAGGCAAGGTCCCAATATATCGACAACACCGAGAAGTTTGCGGATCAGTAAGTCATAGTATTCACGCCATCCACTTATACCAGATTAAAAATAGAGGCCGTGCTAATAATGGTGATTTCCTAGTACCAAGATAATTACATTCACGACAAACTAACAAATAGTGCAGTGGAAACCGTGCATATGAGCATTAGAAAAACCGGGAGTGTCAAGTGAAATTAGGAACATGACAGGTGAAGAATAGAAAAGAAAGCATAATAAACTTTGTGGACAGATGTATTGAAACAAACAAACCAAACCTCTTACAAATTTTCACAGAAAGAAGAAGAATATACAATACCACTAATTTTAAAATTCAGAATTTTACACAAAATAAAAGCTACCAAAAAGAAAGAGAGCAAATAAGGAAGAATAAAGCAGGAATGGAAAAGAAAAAGTAGGAAAGGGGAAAATTATGCCTATCTGTGGAGAAGCCAAGAGTAATAAGAAATATAAAAAAAGATTTACACAATTACAAGGTCAGGATACAACAGCAAAAATCTTTAAATTAAAGTCCAAATATATAAATCAGAACTGCCCCAGTTACCAGTCAGTCACCAGATGAATTCACACCAAGTACGATTATTACGCAAGCCGAAATCACAATATTATTCGAATAAAGCTGTTCCAAGACAGTCACATTCAAAGCTAACCAACTGCAAACATGAATGGCGAAGCACTGTTTACGCATGAGCATGTGTAGGACTCACGGAGGTCCAGATACCACACATGCACAGCTCAAAAGAGAGTTGCAACTAAGTTCTTCAATGGAAACATTAAATAGTTTGAAAGTGGGTGGAATCTTGGTCTGAAAATGCCATGCTCCCTATTAAATTTACAGAGGAAAATTGTTCCTGGTGAAGCTCAAAATTTTACAGAAAATAAATAAATAGTTTGTCATACCTCATCTTGATATTCGTAGTACTACCACAGAAAAGACACTCATGTGCACAAGTCCCTAAGGATGGAGACGACGTTTGGTGTTCCACCCTCCACACAGGCTAAAGTCCATCTCAAATAATCCGGAGAAAGGCCAGGTTTTTATACAGTAGAGTAGAGGGGAAATAATGAGGAGAAATACATCTGGAAGGTTCCAGATGTTACGGGAGCATGCACAACAAACCAAACAGTGTCGTATGACATCAGCAGGCAAGAAGGTAGTCAGTTGATAGCAGATAGTAGAGATAGATAGAGCTGAAGTCCATGCAAAGTATGCGATGTCCAAATAAATATTCACTGAAGTATATAAGTCCCAGTTGCAGAGTAAAATATGGTGAGTCCATATTAGCAATAGAAAGAAAGGTTATGTGCGTGGTGAATTTCGTTGCAGTAGATGCCGGTGAAGTGACAAGTCCGTTACACAGGACATGGATATTTTCGGAAATTCCTGCATAGTGTGGGCAGAGCGAGTGATGCAGCATGCATATACTGTGATGACATCGATGACGTATTTCACACCTTCTTTGTGTGCGGCCATTGGATTATACAGAGAAGATGTGTGGAAACTGAACTGGGAGAACTGACAGCAGATAATATTATTTCTGTGATGCTATGAATCCGGGAATCCTGGGATCACATGGCAGTGTAGGTGGAGGATGTCCTTCATCAGAAGAAGAAGGATTTGGAAGCATACGAATGTTCGTAAAGGAGAAACGAAGAAAGAAGGAGTCTGAAGGACAAAGTAAGCATGATATCACCCTGAAGTAATGCGAGAGCGGTTCCGGGGTGATGATACACATCGTGAGAAAAGGGTGTGTAGTTTTTAGTGAGTAAGAATCCCACACACTTGTGGAGTGTGGACCCTTCACAAGTGTCTTTTGAAGATTTTCTACAGTCCCTCATAAAAAAATATAAATATTATTGAATATTGAATTTTCACGACCGCATAGTAATCGAAACAGACTTTCAACGTATTAGGTCATGTTACGTACATGTAGTATGTGTTAAAGAGATGTTAAGTACAGAACAAAAAAGGCCAGCCGGACACCAGTGGGATCCGAACCCACAACCTCCCGATTTCGCGTCGGTTGCTCAGATCCTTTCAAACAGAACAAAGATGTCCTAGGCCGCCATAGCTCAATTGGTAGAGCATCCGACGCAAAATCGGGAGGTTGTGGGTTCGGATCCCACTTGTGTCCGGCTGGCCATTTTTGTTCTGTACTTAACATCTCTTCAACACGTACTACATGTACGTAACACGACCTAATACGTTGAAAGTCTGTTTCGATTACAATGCGGTCGTGAAAATTCAATATTCATTGACATGTCCCACAACGGGCGACTTAAACGCACTCTACAGTGTGCTAGCAGTAGTGCCAGACCTGTAGCTCAGATCCTTTCAAACAGAACAAAGATGGCCTAGGCCACCATAGCTCAATTGGTAGAGCAACCGACGCAAAATCGGGAGGTTGTGGGTTCTGATCCCACTGGTGTCCGGCTGGCCATTTTTGTTCTGTACTTAACATCTCTTCAACATGTACTACATGTACGTAACATGAGCTAATACATTGAAAGTCTGTTTTGATATATATTTATTAATATTTATTATTATTATTATTATTATTATTATTATTATTATTATTATTATTATTATTATTATTATTATGTCTTCCATGTGTGATGAAAATTAAAACTGCCGTTATATGCTAATAAAAATGGAAGATGTCTAAAATAATTTCTCAGTAACATCGCTAGAAACCACCATGAAGATCTGAAATACAAATATCAGAATATAGGAATTGATTCATTCAGTTTTATTCCCGTATACCAATAGTGGTACTGGTATATTTGAATATGAAGAGCAGCAATAATTAACAATGCAAAGACTGTTAACTGTTTTGTCAGAGAAATATTGTACATCTCTTGAACTCTCTTTTTAAACAAACTTTTTTTTTGCTAATGGCTTTACGTCGCACCGACACAGATAGGTCTTATGGTGACAATGGGATAGGAAAGGCCTAGGAGTTGGAAGGAAGCAGCCATGGCCTTAATTAAAGTACATCCCCAGCATTTGCCTGGTGTGAAAATGGGAAACCACGGAAAACCATCTTCAAGGCTGCTGACAGTGGGATTCAAACCCACTATTTCCCGGATGCAAGCTCACAGCCGTGCGCTTCTGACCGCATGGCCAACTCACCCAGTAAACAAAAATTTAGAAGGCTATATCATATATAAATGTAACCTTTGTTACAGGTGTTGTATATGAAATACCGAGATGCATTCAGGAGTAAAAATTTGCACCAAGATCTGGTTTATATCAGGACACAAGCCATGAGTGGATATTCTGCTTTCCGTCGGTTAATAACACTTAAATATTAACACTTAATATTTTCTTTATTGGCACTTTCCCTACATTGATATGGAGCTAAATGATGAAAGAAATATTTTAAATGAATATTTTGTTGTGATTTTTCTTTTGTACAGATGGTAGATAGTTTTGACTCTTAGTCAAGTAATTAAGTGCAGTTTGCACAGGATGAATGTTTGCAGTAAAAACATGAAAGGAGACCTAGCATACCTACAGTCCAGCCACATTTTGCCAGAGTATCTACTATGATGGAGAAGTTGAAAACGAAGAAGTTGCCACTGCTGACATCAGTCCAGTACATAGAATGCCAGACAGAATTGGCTGAGGTTCAATGGACACCTCGAAACACAGTTTCTACAAAAAAACAAATACCGCCAGAAAATAATCTAACATACAGTGTTATCTTTTAAATTAGTAAGGTGCTTGAAGATATGAGCAGTAAAATACCAGCAAATATTATGCTACCAATTATAGTGCGATACAATATGCTCCCATTACTTTATGTGATGTGGAGCGATCTCTTTCATTGCACAAAACAATATTTAATGAAGGAAGGATGAATCTTTATCCAGAAAATATTGAAAAGCTGCTTGTATCATGTTGTAATTCTCATTAAAGAGCAAAGGCAGTATTATTGGACCTTTATATTTTCTTACATATATAAATGATATGAATAAAGAACATGAACCAGAGATTTGCAGATGATGTTATTCTGTATAGAGTTACAAGTTTGGGAGCAACTGCTAGAAAGGCCTCAACAATGTTGTGATATTAACAGCAAGCAATGGTATGATGATAAGTGGGCTGAAGCCAGGTTGTGAGTTTCACAAAAAGTTCTCTCAGTTTTAGTTACTGTGTTGGAGTGAAAGTTCCTCATACGCATCACTGTAATGTACCTAAGTGTTTAACGTAAGGAAAGATCTTCATTGTGGTAGTCATATTAAAGAGATTGTAAATAAAGTTTACAGATCTCGTTATATAGTTATAAGGATGTTTAGGAGTTGTAGTAAGGATGTAAAGGAGAGGGTATATAAGTCTGGTTTCAGTGTATGTGATCCTTACCAGCATTTTTGATTTGAGAACTGGAAAAAATCCAAAGAAAAGCTGCTTGATTTGCTCTGGATGATTTCTGACAAAAGAGTAGTGTTACAAAAATATTGCGAAGTATGGGTTTGGAAGACTTAGGAGAAAGGAAATGAGATGCTCGATTAAGTGGTATGTTCTGGGACGTAAAACCAATAACATTGTCCCAGTAACTACTTTTAACGGTTTTCGCAGATGCCAAGATGCCAAAATTTTGCCCCACAGGAGATCTTTTACTTGCCAGTAAAGTTACGGCTGACGTATCTGATCACCTTTGAATACCACCGGGTAGAGCCAGGATCGAACCTGCCAACTTGGGCTCAGAGAGGCAGTGCCTTAACCGTCTGAGCCACTCAGCCTGGCACTCTTGTGAATATTACGTACTTACATGTGACTGAACTAATGACTAATTTCCATTAAGGAGTAATTTGTTTCTGTAATATATGGATAATCATTTCTTTTGATCTAAACTGTATAACGCAGTTTATGTCTCATTTCCGTAATTCGTTTCACTCCAACGCCCCGCAAAATTTTTATGACACATTTATTTTAAATGAAGTTTAATGTGAGAGAAAGTCTCACATGCGACCACTCGTGTTACAATTTGGCTAGTGACCACTCGCGGGTTAAGAAAAGACTAAGTAAACAACAGATAGGGAATCTGCCATCTGGGCAATTGCCCTAAATGCAGATCAGTGGTGATTGATTGATTGATTGATTGATTGATTGATTGATTGATTGATTGATTGATTGATTGATTGATTGATTGATTGATTGATTGATTGATTGATTGATTGATTGATTGATTGATTGATTGATATACTAGGAAGGTAGAAAAGAATATTGTAATTACTGTAATTAATTATTAACTAATTACTAACTAGTGTTTTATTTTGTTCTCTCATTGGAAATAGAACAGATATCCTTTCATGTGTTGATTTAAATCCAATAAAAAATTTAAATGATAAAATCATTGTGATTTATTGTATTTTTGCAAAATTTTCTTCATATTGTGCATGTCTTTAGTTATAACTATGAGTGTTGCACTAGTTCTAAAAATATCGAAGCTATAATTCCGTCTCTATCATTTCACTAGTAGAAATCACTGACTGCTTAGGCAAGATTCTCCATATTTATGTACAAGAAACTGTGCTTTTATTTCAACAGGTTGAGTGGAGTGGAAGGAGTTAGTGTAGGAGGAAAACAAAAAATCACTCCAACTCACTTATGTTGTGACATCTATTTTAATACATAAATAATAATAATACATTTTATACAAAACTCAAAATACTTTTTATTTTCCTTTACTCAGGTCATTCATTCTCTCCGAGTTTCTTTCTTTCTTTCTTTCTTTCTTTCTTTCTCTCTCATCAAAGTACATACTAATGTACTGTATAATACTATCCTTACTGTGTGCACATCTGGGCTGATAACATTCCCCATTTTGGAATTAATTCAAAGCATTTTGATGAATCATGGATTTTATTTAAATCTGGTGATTGACAAAATTTATATACATGGTAAGTACCGTATAGTAAAGTGTTTGGTCATATTCTTTTACAAATAGCAGTGTTTTATACAATTTTCCTCTGTTAATTTTAAACAGTTTTACTATGGTCCACTGTAGGATATTGAGACTATAACTATGGGTCAAAAATACATTTCCTTAAAAAATGTGGGAGAGTTGTGAAGTGATATTCAGTTTTTTGGATATATGTTTGTCCAACAAGGAATTTTATCCAGCAACATCAATAGACTATAGGTTTTCTTATTATATTAAACTATGTATAGCTACATTCTATATAATTTAATATGGATGCATACTTTATAATAAAACACATAATAACCTTAGGATATATAAATTATAGAAAGAGGGTAGACTTGTCCAATTAGTTCACACTTACAAGGTGACCTCATCAACATGTACCACCAATTTGATCCATTTTTTATATTCTGATAAGAATGAAGCAATTCTTTTTCAGTGTCATCTCAGTTAATATAACTTCTTTTCTGCCTGTTGAACATGAATCTAACACTTAGTACACTACAAAGTACCTGTAAAAAAATGAAACATTATAAGATCAATACAAATAAGCCACAGTCACATTACCTTCCTGCCTCCACTGATCACAAATTAGTTCATGAATTGTCTCAAAGTTACTTAAATGCCAAGAAAGAGCTTCAATGTTCATAGCAATTCATCTCATTTGTTTCATAATATCACCAATTCACAATCATTGAAATGTTTATGCAATGTAAACAACTTGTACATAATTTGATATACAGTACATGCATGGTTAAAAGTGATGTGTTACAATGTGAGGATGTTCTTATAGAACAAAACATGTTACTGTGTTGATGGGGTGAAAGTTCCTTTTGAGGATCATTGTAAGTATCTAGGTATTAATATAAGGAAAGACCTTCATTGGGGTAATCACATAAATATGATTGTTAATAAAGGGTACAGATCTCTGCACATGGTTATGAGGGTATTTAGGGGTTGTAGTAAGGATGTAAAGGAGAGGGCACATAAGTCTCTGGTAAGACCCCAACTAGAGTATGGTTCCAGTGTATGGGACCCTCACCAAGATTACTTGATTCAAGAACTGGAAAAAATCCCAAGAAAAGCAGCTCGATTTGTTCTGGGTGATTTACGACAAAAGAGTAGCATTACAAAAATGTTGCGAAGTTTGGGCTGAGAAGATTTGGGAGAAAGGAGACGAGCTGCTCAATTAAGTGGTATGTTCCGAGCTGTCAGTGGAGAGATGGCATGGGAGGACATCAGTAGACGAATAAGTTTGAGTGGTATCTTTAAAAGTAGGAAAGATCACAATATGAAGATAAAGTTGGAATTCAAGAGGACAAATTGGGGCAAATACTCGTTTATAGGAAGGGGAGTTAGGGATTGGAATAACTTACCAAGGGAAATGTTCAATAATTTTCCAATTTCTTTGCGATCATTTAAGAAAAGGCTAGGAAAACAACAGATAGGGAATCTTCCACCTGGGTAACTGCCCTAAATGCAGATCAGTAGGCCTAGTGATTGAGTTATTTAATTTACCATATTATTCATTTTTACAGTTATTTTATAGTGTTCTAAGTGTTACAGTCATGTTCGACAGCCTGAAAAAGCTTATAAATAATACCATTTTTAATAAACATGCAGGTCATGGTGAAAATTTTCACCAATTCAGATTGCAATACAGCTGCCATTCAGTTCCAAGAAAATGAAATTCTAATATTTTGAGAGTGCTTCACAAGACCAGCATATGACACACTCCCATGTATCCACAATGAACACCTCCATAGTGTTCTTTCTTTTGTTGCTGTTGCAGGCCTTCAGCCTTTGTTTGGTGTGCTAGATGTAGTATAAATTACTACTTCTCTTGGCTTTTTATGACCATTACCACCCTGGTTCATGTAGCAATCTGTAATCGCAACAGAACTCTTACAACGATGTACAGCCTACTGTACTACAAATTACAGACAAAAATATATCGGTGAAGATACGTGAGAAAGTATTCATGGTTGCTTTGGTCACAATCCTTTACCCAAACATAACACAAAAACAAATGAAATGCTGGATATTTCATTGTGATACAATACTGATAGTCGTCAGTTATAACTGTAGCTATACACAGTTTGTGAAACAGTTAACATTTAGACCATATCATTAAATTTCAATCCATAACATCTAGTGCCATCTTTATGCATGGGTTCACTGAACATGGGCATGGGACCCCATCTCACACTGATAATTAGCATAATTTTTAAAAAAAATGAGAGTAAGAATTATTGTATGTTATGAATAATTTGCAATTCATAATAAATCTATGTCTACCCCTTAAAATTATTCTACCAAGCTCAATAGCTGCAGTCACTTAATTGTGGCCAGTATCCAGTATTCGGGAGGTAGTGGATTCGAACCCCACTGTTGGCAGCCCTGAAGATGGTTTTCCATGGTTTCCCATTTTCACACCAGGCAAATGCTGGGGCTGTTCCTTAATTAAGGCCATGGCTGCTTTGTTCCCATTCCTAGCCCTTCCCTGTCCCACTGTTGCCATAAGACCTATCTGTGTCGGTGCGACGTAAAGCAATTTGTAAAAAACTAAAATTATTCCTTTTTCCTGATATGGGTTTGGGGATGATTTGGGATGAAATTATACGGCATGATTTTACAGCAGGATGCCCTTCCTGTCACCAACCTCAGTCAAAGAGCCAATGAAGATGAAATGAATGATACTTAATGAAATTGGGAAATTGGCTATGGTTTATGGATAGCAACTGTCCTGGCATTTGACTAGAAGTGGAAATGTGAAACCACAGACACTATTCTCAGGACAGCCGATGGTGGGGTTTGAAAACATTCATCTCCTGAATGCAGAGCTTGGCTCCATAGCCGTAGCATGTTAATAATGCAGTCATGAAAGCTAAATATTCAAAACGATATTTTGATGCAACTAGAGCAGTTCAGCTTCTTAAAATGCTAGTCTGTATGGCAAGTACCAAAGGGTAGACCTAAATTCCTCCTGCAACCAGCCAGTCTTGGAAGAATTTGTCATTATCTTTCCCACTGTAGTTCTAAGAAAATGCTGAGATAGTGCTTTTTACAAGGCATGACTGCATTCTGCCCAATCCTAGTCCTTATTAATTACATATACTGTACATACAGTACCTCAGAACAGACATCACTGTCACATACTCTATGACACTGAATTCACACATGTATTACAGTGTAGCTCAGAACAAAGTATTCTCTCCCTATCCCCTTCTCTAAGTAACACTACCCACGTGCCACATAGTAAAACCTGGATTACAATGTTATAATATTGCCACTGTTGAGAGCAGTCAGTGTTCTTTGACTAGAAGATTGAGGTATTTGAACTGAATTAGAATGCCCAGGCTTGGGATCATTTACTTGTTTGCCACTAGTCCACATCCAAAAGAAGATATACCGTATATAATTATATTTATTTAATATAACAACTGCTGCTCAACAAGTGTAGACAGACCAAAGAGCAGGAGACAGTATGAACAGACAGACTCTATATTTGCCAATGCTGGGTTCCATTCTATTGCTGTGTACCTTGTCATAAAACAGAGAGGAGATGAAAGTTTGCAGTTAAAAAGAAACAGATCGTTATGTTCTGAGACAGACATTAAGTCTCCTGGGCAGCTAGCAGTGAACATGCCAAGCCTCTGAAATCAACAATACTAGTATCTGGAAAATTGAACTACACTGATGAGATGGTACTAGTTATACATTATGACTTTAAGAGAAGAGATCTTCTCTCAAAGTCACTTAAAACTCAGATTTTTGTTTAATAAATCACTGTTTCAAACCCAGTAAAGGTAGTTGGACTTTTGAAGGGCAGACAAAACTCCATTCAGCACTCCATGTCCTATGGTGTAAATGATCTCTGGTGACACATTCATTGTTTACCCAACTGCAGTGCTGAACATTCAGTATGTGTATTAAACTTTGTTTAACTGTTGAAATGTTATAAGGGACACATACACATGGAAATAGTGGCTCCTGGAAGTTTATCACACTAATCAGCTATAGACTGCCCAACAGAGTTCCGGTTTCTCTACCAGCCAGTAGAATAAAATGGAACATCAAAACTGGCATGTAGATATCCTGAGTAGTGTCAAATCAATATGTATACGATACTGTAGCTGATGCCATAAAATTATTACCGGTACTACTGTTATTGTCATTATTGTTAACAATAATGCTGGGGCTGTACCTTAATTAAGGCCACGACCGCTTCTTTCCCACTTTTAGTCCTTTCCTATCCCATCATCGCCATAAGACCTATCAGTGTTGGTGCGACGTAAAGCAAATTGCAAAAAAAAAAAAGTTGTTAACCACAGAATGACTGTTACACCCTTCCTCTTCTGATTGCACAGGCAGAAGTTATGAACAGCTTTTGAAGTGTATTATATTTGGGTTGTGGTTTAACTGTTACTGAGTCTTTTGGAGATTAGAGATCATCTCAGTGCAGTAGAGTCTTAGTGGTAGCCTGATTCTTAAGATCTAAAATAATGATGGGTATTGTATGCACTACCGTACTATACTTCTAATATTAATGGCATGAAACACGTTTTTGAGTTTTCATTTACTACCAGTTGGACTGCAATGTTGAACTTTCAGTATATGTACTGACCTTTGTTTAACTATTGAAATGGTAAAAGGGACATACACATGGAAGAAATGGTCCCTGTAAGTCTATCACATGAACAGAAGGTGAAAATATATTCAGAAGAGTCCAAAATTTAATATTTAATTGCTTGATGTATCATCCA
This sequence comes from Anabrus simplex, assembly GCF_040414725.1. Lineage (NCBI taxonomy): Eukaryota > Metazoa > Arthropoda > Insecta > Orthoptera > Tettigoniidae > Anabrus > Anabrus simplex. The sequence continues at coordinate 1,045,139,357 of NC_090265.1, read as the reverse complement.
CAGTGCATATCTCCAGAAATCTAGTTATTCCATCCACAGACATCCCTTGGAGCACGTCTTTGCCTGGTCTGCTTGATTGACTTTTACTCCGTATCAAACCACTATAAGAAAGGCCATTCTTTCTACTGGAAGGAAGATTCTGCACATACTTGGAAGTTGTTGCTCATGTTCAATTTTTTTCAAATCGTCCAAGGATCTTCAGGGTTGTTGTGTGTTACTGACAGATATAAGGGATCATAGAGTTTATATCCATCATTATCCTCCATGATGACCAAGTCACTGCAATCAAGGTATATTGACATATTAGATTAGACATTTGTTCTTAAATGAGTTTAGTGCTAAAATTATTTATCTTGTAGCATTTTCAATGGAGCTATACCGGGTGAGTCAGCCGCATCTGACGTTTCTGCTTTTAGGCATTCCAATAAACGTCAGTGGGGTGATGGTCGGTTTTCCTTTGCCATATACCAAGCTACAGTTGCCTTCAAAGCACTTACTGTGTCATCACTGCACGACTTTTGTGAAAACATGTATGCGACAGGTATTTACACAATACATCAAACTGTCATACGGTTATGTATAATGTACATGCCAATTATAAGCTTTCGATTGGTTATGAAATTATCAGTAAAAGCGATGGCATACTGATAGAAAATGTGTGCGAGTTTATGAAGCGGGTCATAGTTTTACACCAAGTAAGCTTTCTGATAAACTGGAGGCAACAGTCACCGTGGTGTAGTGGACTAACCACAGACGTGTTGAAGCATGTTCTGTTGGTAGGTGGGTTCAAATTCCACGAGCGATAAATATTTTTATTCATATTTTAAACTTTGAGGATCAGGTAAGAGGCCATTCGTGCCACATTCAACCAGTAGCATGCATGTTGAATGTGTAGTGGCCTGATACTTGGTGTAGCCTAGCAGTCCTGGTCATTCCTTCGCTATGTATTCAGCAGATGACTATGTTGACATGCTCCTCATCTACGGCGAAGCAAGACAGAACACACAGGAAGCACAGCACCAGTACCAGGAAAGATTTCCACACAGACAACAACCATCAAGTGTTATAAAGTTCATGTTGTTGGTCCATATTGAACTGAGATTACATTTAAATTATAAACACAAAAGTTTTCCACCTATTCAATACATAGTTATATTTACACTGCATATATTTACATTACATGGGATTAGTTTCAACCCTACTTGGGGTCATCATCAGCCATATTTAAACAATGCACATTATTTGACGAAATCCTAAAACATGTTTCTAATGAGCAGTAAGAACAGTATGAAACAAATATTTAATTAACACTACAATGTGTGGTTGAATTAGGCAAAGTGCTATGCTGCTAAAAATGTTGCATATGAAAGTGAAATATTATGTGTGACAATAGGTGAGCAATATAACTACACAAATACGTTAAAAAGTCTGGGTACAAAAGTACAAATAAGATGCTCTATGTTGTGGATCAAATTTTTTAGGCACATGGTGTTTCAGATAGAATTTAGTTGGTCCTGGCAATACATTACGGTTGTGGACCAAGTGTTATGGTACTAAGATTGAACGCAATATAACGTGACACTTATAATAAAAATATACAAGTATGTACAAATGTTTGAGTAACAAATGTGTACATGATTCTCTCTAGAAGAATCTGTGAGGAGTTGATTATGCACTGTATCAGCTTAAGCAGAAATTTTGATACTTGGTGTATTAGGTAACCAAGCTATGTTGATATGACTGCAGGATTGATTGTTGGAAATGTGCAGCCTGAATATGAAGTTGTAGAATTCTTCTGGAGTTGTAAGTAGACACTGCGCGTGGTGATATGAATGGATGGAACTCTCAGATCATAGCGGAACAAATGGGACCTTTTAAAATGAGAAAAAGCTAGTGAAAACGCAAAGTACGCGGAAAGAAGAATGGATAACAATGAAGTTTTTTCTGTCCGTATCACCTGTAACTACATCAAGAACTCCACAGAGGAGATTTTGAAACTCGTGTTGATTTCTGTGCGTGGATACTGATGCAAGTGGCAAATGATCCAGCGTTTGTATCTCACATTTTATTTTTGAATGAGGCACAATTTCATAATAATGGCTCTGTAAATCATCATAATATGCACTACTGGAGTGTTGAAAATCCCCACTGGGTAAGGCAGGCAGCATTTCAGGTATGTCTGCTGTGGTATACTGGGTGATCACCTAATTGGACCATATATTTTTGAGGATCATTGACTTGAGACCAGTACCTACAGTTCCTTCAAGATCAACTACCATTGCTGCCAGAGGATGTGCCCCTGGGTGAGTGTGTAACCATGTGGAATCAACACGACAGAGCTCCTTCTCACATGTCAGCAGATGTTCACAACTATCTGAATGTTACACATCCCGGTTGATGGATAGGAAAGGGAGGGCCTGTCACCTGGCCTGCTAGATTACCTGATTTGACACCACTGGACTTCTTCCTATGGGCCTATTTGAAGGATGTAGTGTACGCTCAGCAGCCGGATATTATTATTATTATTATTATTTATTTTCCTTAAATTGTACATGTACAATTTAGGGGTGGTAGATGGAGAAAGGGCAAGCCCCACACACACGGAAGTGCCTCCATCTCCACATGTGTACATAAACTCTACTGAATATTTACATACAAACTTATGTAGACAATTTTAAATTTACATATTTACACTACAAACACTGTACCCTTAGAATAATAATTATCTTGATTTATCCTGAAAATATTAGAGTAATAACACCCAGCCATTTATACTCACACTCAGACCCCTGTATACACACTCATTCACAACCACTCACACACGCGCATGCATACACATTCGCCCACATACACCTGTACTTGCACCCATCCTTCTTGCAATTCTAATTTATACAAGTTATATACATCACATATAGGTTTATATTTACATATACATTTTCTTTACTTCGCGGAGGAAGTGAGGAAGAGGAAGTAGCTTTACCTCAGATGGTATAAGGTTCCACGTACGAGCAGCCCTTGAGTAAAACCCATTTAAATATGAGGTTGTTCTAGCGAAGGGAGGGACAAGAGTAACTTTTTTTTTTTTTTTTTTTTTTTTGCTAGGGGCTTTACGTCGCACCGACACAGATAGGTCTTATGGCGACGATGGGATAGGAAAGGCCTAGGAGTTGGAAGGAAGCGGCCGTGGCCTTAATTAAGGTACAGCCCCAGCATTTGCCTGGTGTGAAAATGGGAAACCACGGAAAACCATTTTCAGGGCTGCCGATAGTGGGATTCGAACCTACTATCTCCCGGATGCAAGCTCACAGCCGCGCGCCTCTACGCGCACGGCCAACTCGCCCGGTACAAGAGTAACTCCTTGGCCTCTTTTAACAGAGCGGTAATTGAGCTGCAGGCAGTGGAAAGGGAAGAGGTGTGTGTTATCTGTCAGGGATTTCCTAAGGAAGGCTACATCTATTTGTGTACATAACGAGTTCACTGGTGGCAATGACCTGGCTGTGTTTAAGGGGATGTGTTTGTTAATTAAACGTTCTGCTCGTCACTGGATACCTTCTAGTTTCCTCGTATTTTCCGTTGTAGTTGGATGCCAGGAAGGAAGGCCATATAATAGTATGGGCCGCACAAGGGAAATATAAGCCGTTCGTAGGGCTTTACTTCTTCCTCCCGAGAGACATCTACGGACGAAACCTAGCGCCCGGTATGCCTTACACCTCACCTCCTCCACGTGTTTATTCCATTTCAGATTGTCCGTAATGTGAATACCGAGCAGTCTGATGGAGTTAGAAGTCGGTAGTTGGATTCCACATAGAGTAGGTTGGTTCTGGAGTGGTTGTTTAGCTCTGCTTAGTCTTATATATTTACACTTCTTAATATTTATATACAATCTATTTACCTCACACCACAGAGCTATACTATCCAGATCCGATTGGAATTGTACAATATCATCACTGTTTTTCATGGCTCTGTAAATGACTGTGTCATCGGCATACTGCGCCATGGTCGAATTTACACAATCCGGTAAGTCGAGAGCATAAATCGTGTACAGGAGGGGCCCTATCACACTGCCCTGAATTACTCCAGAAGTAATTGTGGTTTGGTCTGATTTGGCTCCTCCGTACACAACACATTGCGTTCGACCCACCAAAAATGACCTCAACCATGACAGCAGTTTACCCTGAATGCCGTAGTTGCTAAGTTTTAACAGAAGTCTTTGATGTGACACCTGGTCAAAAGCTTTGCTCCAGTCCAGAGTCACACAGTCTATTTGTGAGACATCAGTCTGCTCCAAAGAGAACTGCCAGTCATCAATGACTTTTGTTAGAAGTGTTGTGCAGGATTTTCCCGGAATGAAGCCGTGCTGGTTTGAGTTCAGCAGGTTTCTCTCCTTGAGGAAATCCAACATACATTTAGCAACTAGACGTTCCATACATTTACAGACCCCTGATGTTATAGAAACTGGGCGGTAATCATCTACGTTTTCCTTATCTCCATCTTTGAAAACTGGCACTACGTTGGCTTCTTTCCACTCCAA